>NC_053035.3:418888897-421388897 GCF_002575655.3 Aegilops tauschii subsp. strangulata | reverse complement strand
TCCCATAAGTTGTTTGCTCACAAAATCCCTATGCATAGGAAGTGGGTTAGGATTAAATGTGCTAGTCATATGCTTCATGATGCTCCCGTTATGTTTCAATTCTTATCTTTTATGTGAGCATCATTGTCATCATCATGCCTAGCTAAAAAGGCAATAAAGAAAAGCGCTTGTTGGGAGACAACCCAATATTTACCCTTACTGTTTTTGTGTGTTCACATGATTAAGATACTGTAGTAATCATGTTTTATAGCTCTTGTTTCAATAAAGTGCCAAGTAAGACCTTTAGGATAGCTTACGGTGATAGTTGTGTTGATCCTGCTGAAAATAAGAAACTTTTGCGCCCAGTAAATTAGTTTTCATAAATCACAGAAACATGATTTTTAGTTGATTATTTTTGCAGTAGGCTAATAAACAAATTATATAGGACTTCCTAATTTGGTAGAATTTTTAGGTTCCAGAAGTTTGCGTTTGATACAGATTGCTACAGACTGTTCTGTTTTTGACAGATTATGTTTTTCGTGTGTTGTTTGCTTATTTTGATGAATCTATGGCTAGTATCGGAGGTTATGAACCACAGAGAAGTTGGAATACAGTAGGTTTAACACCAATACAATTAAAGAATGAGTTCATTACAGTACCTTGAAGTGGTGGTTTGTTTTATTTCGCTAACGGAGCTTACGAGTTTTCTGTTGAGTTTTGCGTTGTGAAGTTTTCAAGTTTTAGGTAAAGATTCGATGGACTATGGAATAAGGAGTGGCAAGAGCCTAAGCTTGGGGATGCCCAAGGCACACCAAGGCAATATTCAAGGACAACCAAGAGCCTAAGCTCGGGGATGCCCCAGATGGCATCCCCTCTTTCGTCTTCGTTCATCGGTAACTTTACTTAGGGCTATATTTTTATTCACCACATGATGAGTGCTATCCTTGAAATGTCGTTTTATTTTGTTTTGCTTGCTGTTTGAATAATATCCCAAGATCTAAAATTCTTAAGGAGAGAGAGTCTTCACATAGCTACATAATTATTTAACTACTCACTGATCTTCACTTATATCTTTTTGGAGTAGTTTGTCATTTACTGGTGTGCTTCACTTATATCCTATGAGTAAATGGTTGAATGATTTGAATGTCATAAATCTGAAATTATATATGTTTCATATGCCTTTCCCATGGGGAGTAATACCTTCACATATAAGAAGTAGAGGTGGTAAATTTTTTGAAGGTTAGCAAACATTGTATTGGTCACTTGAACAATTCATGAAAGAATATTGAAGGAAGAGAGATTTCACATATAAATATACTATCTTGGACATCTTCTATGATTGTGATCCCCATTAATTATATTCAAACCTGAGCAAATTAGTAGAAGTTGGACAAGGAAGACAACATAATGAGTTATGCTTGGGTATATTTGTATAGACGTTATATTCTTATGGATCCTCTAACATGTGGTGCTTGCTATTTAGAATCCTTTGCTAGCCAAAATATCTGTACTAAGAAGGAATACTGCTTGTGCATCCAAATTCCTTGAACCAAGTTTCTTCCATGAGTGTCCACCATATCTACCTATATGCGGTATTTACCTGCCGTTCCAAGTAAATTTGCATGTGCCAAACTCTAAACCTTCAAATAATAATCTGTTTTGTATGCCCGAATCGCTCATGTAGCGACTAGGGGCTGTCAGTATCTTCCATGCTAGGTGGGTTATTCTCACGATGAGTGGACTCCGCTCATCATTCACGAGGAAATGGCTGGTAACTGGGATGCCCAGTCCTATGATCAAAAGATCAAAAACAAAATCGCTAATACTTTAAACAAAACTCCCCCAGGACTGCTGATAAGTTGGACGGCACCCGTTGTTTCGGACAAGCCGTGGAGTGTGATTGTTGGTGGAGGGGGAGTAAAATCTTTACCTTTCTGTTTGGGAACCCTATAATGTATGTAGCATGGAAGATATTGGGAACTCTTGGTCGTTATGTTGACAATGAAAGCATACCTCTCAAAATTATTTTCATCTCCGTTTTAAAGTTTTGAGCTCTGGCACCTCTGCAAATCCCTGCTTCCCTCTGCGAAGGGCCTATCTTTTACTTTTATGCAAGAGTCAGTAGTATTCCTTCTCATTCCAACCTACTATTTAGTTGCCAAGCATCATGTGATGGAGAGATCTAAGCATATATGGCCATTCAAATATATTTGATCATGAATTATTATTGTTGACAATTATCTATATGATAAATAAGTTGGGAGGCGAAACATTAAGCCCCTATCTTTCTCTGTGTTCGATGGATGCTATTTGTTCTAAAAATATGCTTTGAGTGGTAGCAATCATGGAAGACTATATGATAGTTGAGTATGTGGGATTTGCTAAATCAAAGCTCTTACATAGACCCTTCCTGAAAATAAGATGAATTGCAATTGTTTGATGACTGAGAACATAGTTTGTTAGTTTTCAAGAAGTTTATGGTCTATGCTTTAACATGTGAATAGCTTGTTACTTGATCATGAAAAGTTTTATGAGATGAACTACTGTTATGACATATAATGATGCTAGAAAAGGTGATTGAAATTATCATTGATCAAACTTGTGCACCTTCTAGCATTCACACTTCATAAATTATTTCTTTTATCATTTACCTACTCGAGGACGAGCAGGAATTAAGCTTGGGGATGCTGATACGTCTCCAACATATCTATAATTTATGAAGTATTCATGTTATTATATTATCAGTTTTGGAAGTTTATGGGCTTTGCTAAACACTTTTATATTATTTTTGGGACTAACCTATTAACCGGAGGCCCAGCCCAAATTGCTATTTTCTTGCCTATTTCAGTGTTTCGAAGAAAAGGAATATCAAACGGAGTCCAAACGGAATGAAACCTTCCGGAGAGTTAGTTTTGGAACGGAAGCAATCCAGGAGACTTGGAGTAGACGTCAGGGAAGCTTTGAGGAAGCCACGAGGCAGGGAGGCACGCCCTACCCCCTGGGCGCGGCCCCCACCCTCGTGGGCCCCTCGTGGCTCCCCTGACCGACTTCTTTCGCCTATATATGTCCATATACCCTAAAAACATCGAGGAACAGAATAGATCGGGAGTTCCGCCGCCGCAAGCCTCTGTAGCCACCAAAACCAATCGGGACCCTGTTCAGGCACCCTGTCGAAGGGGGGATCCCTCACGAGTGGCCATCTTCATCATCCCGGCGCTCTCCATGACGAGGAGGGAGTAGTTCACCCTCGGGGCTGAGGGTATGTACCAGTAGCTATGTGTTTGATCTCTCTCTCTCTCTCTCGTGTTCTTGATTTGGCACGATCTTGATGTATCGCGAGCTTTGCTATTATAGTTGGATCTTATGATGTTTCTCCCCCTCTACTCTCTTGTAACGGATTGAGTTTTCCCTTTGAAGTTATCTTATCGGATTGAGTCTTAAAGGATTTGAGAACACTTGATGTATGTCTTGCATGTGCTTATCTGTGGTGACAATGGGATATTCACGTGATCTACTTGATGTATGTTTTGGTGATCAACTTGCGGGTTCAGTGACCTTGTGAACTTATGCATAGGGATTGGCACACGTTTTCGTCTTGACTCTCCAGTAGAAACTTTGGGGCACTCTTTGAAGTTCTTTGTGTTGGTTGAATAGATGAATCTGAGATTGTGTGATGCATATCGTATAATCATATCCACGGATACTTGAGGTGACATTGGAGTATCTAGGTGACATTAGGGTTTTGGTTTATTTGTGTCTTAAGGTGTTATTCTAGTATGAACTCTAGGATAGATTGAACGGAAAGAATAAATTCGTGTTATTTTACTACGGACTCTTGAATAGATCGATCAGAAAGGATAACTTTGAGGTGGTTTCGTACCCTACAATAATCTCTTCGTTTGTTCTCCGCTATTAGTGACTTTGGAGTGACACTTTGTTGCATGTTGAGGGATAATTATATGATCCAGTTATGTTATTATTGTTGAGAGAACTTAATTTGACCTTAATCAACCTTTTCCCTTTTCCTCTAAGTTGTGACACCCCAAAATTTTGACCTTGTTTTATTTATTAAAATGTTGCCAGGAAATAAAACTTTTCCATTTGTCAAGATTCACCCTTCTGTTATTTTGGATTTTTACCTCTAGTGGAAAAACTTTCAAAAGGTATTGTTGGACTTGAATACTCTCTATGATAAAACAATTCTTTATCAGTGGATTTAAATTTGCAAGATTTGTTTTTTCTCAGAGCTTTATTCTTTTAAAATGATTTCTTTTGAATTTGGAGCCTGTTTTGCACTACAACCATTTGACAAATGCAGTTAAAATTTCCTCCAAAATTTGGGGATGTCATGTGATGCTTCCACATCACTTTTATGCAAAAATACCTTTTGGCCATTGGAGATTTTGAGCTCTACACCAACTTTTCCAATCTGGTCCAGTAGGCACTTTTGCACTACAACCCATTTAAATATTTCTTCAAAAATTCTTCCAAGTGTTTGGAGATGTCAGTGGATGCATGCAATTCAACTCTATGCAAAAACCCAGTAATGTTCTTTGAAAATTTGAGTGAATCACCCTCTTTTGCATTCTGGTCCAATTTGGTGATTTGTACTGCAACCTTATTTTATTTTGCTCTAGTGACCCTGAGCTTTTTCCTACTTGTAGCCCTCCCTTCAAAACCCTTAAGTCCAGAAGAGTGGACTCATTGGAGGTTTTGAAGTGCATGCAATAAACCCTTTTTCTTTCTGTCCAAAACTGGAGTTTTGCAAAACTTGCACTAACAAGTTTCTGGTTTTGCCCAAGTAATCTTGCCACCATCTTCTGCACCTAAAGAGACCCTGATCTGGAGATTTTGGCCACTCCAAGAGTTGCCTAAGTGCACTTGGCATTCTGTCGAACACTTGGTGTGCACAGTCTGTTTTGGGCATGTTTCCTAGTTTGCACTGTGAACTTGCTCCAATGACCCAGCAACCTTGTCCACTGAGCTCCTAGCCACCTCTATCCTAGTCCTGTTAATTGCCAGCCCCACCCTCGCGCTCTAGACCGCCCTGGCTTTTCGTCGAGCAGGTTTCGTGCGTGCTCTGGGCGCGCCCAGAGCGCACGTTTTGCACGCGCGCCGCACGGCCGCACTCGACGCGACCTGTCCCTGGCCCCTGCTCCACTGCTGAGCCGCGCACTAGCTCCCCCACTCTCCACGCCATCTCTGGCGCTCTGCAGCGCCGCTGGCAGAGCCCTTGGCGGCACGCCGGCGTCGGCAGCGAGCTCTGCCATGTTCGGCACCGCCCAAAGCACACCAGCGCGCCAGCTGCCCCCGTGAACAGCCCGGCCTTATCCCGAAGCTCGTCGGCACGCGTTCGTCGCCGCCATGACGCCCTGCAGCTACAGCAACGGCGACCCGTCATCGATCTTATCCTCCGCCGCGGAGCCAGCCCCGTCGTGCTATAAAAGGAGGCCCCGTGCTCCACCGAGCACTCAGGCAACCCCAGTCCACCCCCGTAGTGCTCCCACAGCCAGCAATCGTAGGGGAAATTCCTTTCTTCCCCAACTCCGGCCAGCTCGGTCGCCGCCGCAATCCAGTGCCATTCGTCGCAGCCAGCTACTCTCTCGCCCAACCAACGCCACCAGTAACTTCCTCTTGCTCTAGCGGAGCTGCCCAGCACCTCAGCCTCAATCGGAGACCACCGGAGCCCAAAAAACCACTTCACCACCGTAGCTCCCACCGCCGCGGAGCTCGCCGCCGGCGACTCCTTCCACCTCCGACGACCCAGCGACCACCGAGAGGACCGCCTCGGTCTGGCCGACCCATCCCTGCCCTCAGATGCCCTCGAGGAGCCGCCGTTCGTCGCCGACGATCGCCGGAGCCCCGCTCCCGTTCGGGCAGAGAAGAGGAGGGAGGGGGAGAACGGTCAAACCTGACCAGTGGGCCCTCTGGACCCACTGTCAGTGACCCGCGCGCCGTCTTCTCTGTTTTAAGTGAAGATGCAGACGCCCTGAGTACGTTTCCTCTGCTGCGAAAGCGTATTCCCCTCGAAGCGTTTTCCTTTTTCTGGTTTTATTAAAAACAGAGGTTTGACCAAACTTTGACCAGCTATAACTTTTAAAATAAAACTCTAAATGAGTTGATTCCTTTTCCTACCTCTCTCAAATTTCATCTAGTTTATTTTAAGATTTATTTCAAAAATATTTGAGACAAATTTTTTTACTGTGTTTGAAATATTTTTTATTTGGATATTTTGCAAAATAGGGATAATGGAGAGAAGAGAAAGCTTTCAAAAAGTGCATCCTTTGCATACTCTTGAAGGCAAGCATTCCTGAACTCTGGCATAATACCTTGTGTGGTGATTCGATACGGTTACGACACCATTTGGCTTGGAGTATGCGTTGTCTCTATGTAACGATAAAGTCTCGTACATGAGTACACTTTGGAGTTGCTTTGTGGTCAGCTATGGATACACATTAGTGATTTGGATCATCCTTGTGAGCTCCTCATGCATACCGGAAGGAAGCCGGGAAAGTCGTGGTCTTGGGTAGACACGAGCTTGTCCTTAGTCCCTCGTTGAGACGAGTATGCCCGGTATGGCATGGTGAGGCTTGATGAGTGGTGATTTATTCCACTAATGGAAATATTGTTGGAGGATACTTGTACCACCTGAGTCGGTCGTAGGTCAAGTCTTGATCAGTAGCTTCCCTATTTGTTGGTACCACCACTTGTCCCTGTCGCAGACGGGGTATGGTTTAGTAAGTTGTCAACCCCTTACCAAAGCACACACCATACAGAGAGGCCATAGTGGAAGATACCAGAGGCCTCCGGTAGGCATGCCACTTGGTCCGGGGGCATGGGTGTTTCCGGTTGGGACCGGGGGGGGAACCCCTTAGAGCGCGCGTATAGAAATTTGATCCCATGCTACGTCGAGGTTGTAGCCTCCCCACTTAGAGTTTTGCTTGGCAGGTGTCGTGGGTGATTCCAGACACCGTTGAGTTAAACTGGTGTGTGCAGGTCAGGCGTGTTTTCAATTAAAAGGCCGTAGGCGGAATTAGTCTCGATGGGCTAAATAAATCCGTTAGTTGTGGGAAAGTAGTACTCCCTCTGCAGAGGATATATCCTGTTGGATAGCCATGTTCATAGGTAAGGACCACAGTCTGAGTTGAGTCTAGTAACGGTATTCGGATGGAGACACGGCTTGACTAGATTATGGTAACGGTATTCGGATGGAGAGCGAGTCAGCTAGAGCTCAGTGACGGTCTTCGGATGGAGAAACGGCTAGACTAGATTTTTGTTTGTGACCTGTGACATCTGGGGATCGTGTTTAATGTTGTTATTATTGTGGACTAACCTTTTACATTATGTATTTCTTTTGAGTATCCCTGGGATGGTTCTACCTCCTGGATATTCTCTGTGATTGTTTCTCTTTTAAGCCCTTTATGTGATGTCGCTCAGACGTCCGACTGTGGCATGTTTATCTCTTACTTTCAATATAAGCCCTTTATGTGGTGTCGCCCCGACGCCCGACAGCGGCATTATTATTCTTGCAGTTTCCTCTCGAGGAGTCATTCAGACCCTCGTTTGGCACCCAGTATTTATTTTTGGATTTCGGGAGGACTACCGCCCGACTTCTCTTTTGTTTCCCATGCATCATTATCGCTATGTCTGATTGCACTTGGTATTCTGTTCTCATGCATCGTATTTACAATTGTTATATCTTATGAGTACTTTCATAGCACTCACCCACGTACTGCATGTTCATATTATCTCTGCATGCGAGCAACGCAGACTTTCATGACAGACATTGCGATTATAATTATTTCGGAGCAGGATTGTCCCTTATTATATTATACCCGTGTTCTTAATGTTTGCGAGTACATTCAAACGTACTCACTGGCTTGTCCCTGGCTATTGTCTTGGCCAGATTCCTTGCTTGGAGATAAGCATCGCGATGACGGCCCCGGTACTTGCGCAGCGACGATAGCAGCCATGCGAAGATAGGAGTTATCCTGGTCAGCTGTTCTTGTGGGAAATGGAGTCCCATAGACGCAGATGTATCCAACCGCTTCCGCCCTCAACCATTAGAAACCAAATGTTGTACTCCTAGGCCACGATGGTCTTGTACTACATATTTTGTTCCTTGCTTGGAATTCTTGTATCAAGTTGGTGCCTCATCAGCTAACAGTAATCCTGGGGCTGGTGAGCAACAGGCCGTTTTTCTGGGAAATTATTACCCCAAAAATCCGGTCGTGACATAAGTGTAATTCCTGAATGCTTGTAGTTGACATTCATATTAATAAAGTCTATTGTTTACTATTCAGACCAATAATTGCAATGCTTCATTTATTATGAATATAGTTTCTTTTATTCAGTTTTTGCAATATCACTTGTATTATTTATTAATGAATATATGGTTGCATCTATGCCTACAGCAAAGCCGTCGGCATAAATGCCATGTGGTAGCTCCTGGCCAAGGACTATGCCTACGGCAAAGCCGTCGGCACAGATCATCTATGCCTACGGCTTTGCTGTAGGCATAGTACTCAGCCAGGAGCAACCATGAGCTGCCATGTGGCAAAACTATGCCGACGGCAAAGCCGTAGGCATAACTTTGCCATGTGGCAGCTCCTGGTTGGTTGTACTTAGCGACGGCGCCGTCAGCTGCCGTCTTGTCCTTTTTTTTGCCGACGGTGAAACTATGCCAACGGCTGTACGGAAGCCGTCGGCATAGACAGCTATGCCAATGGCTTTAGTATGCCGACGGTCTGACAGAGTACGCTAACGTATTCTATGCCGACGGGGGTATGCCGACGGCAGCCGTAGGCATAGGCCTATGCCGACGGCATTGTGGCCTATGCCGACGGCCTTGGGCCGTAGGCATAGCCCCTGATTTCGGTAGTGAGAGTGTGATAGTCATCCTAAAAAACAAAGAAAAAAAGACCAGGCCACCAGGGAGCACTGATGGCCGGGGGTCATCCTCCTTTTCAATAAAAAAAACCGGGAGCACTGATTACGTGAGAGTAGACTTCTATTTTTTTGGCTTTTCGGCAACTCTCCTTTCAACATGGCAAAACTTTTGCGGCAATTTCAATGAAGGGTTGCACCGTTTGATTTGTCTTGGCACGAAAATTCCCTGTTTATGAAAAAAAAAAGGCCACCAAGCGACAAAAAAATAAATGGAAACACATGCAACACAACACCAAATAAAGCCATACTTTAGAGCATCTTCAACGTTGTGCCGCAAAACGCCCGCAAACATTCAGATTGACGCGCCCCGACATTTTCTGTCATCTAATACGGTGCTACAAACATTCGCCTGCGCATCTGAATTACCGCAAACCGGCACCAAACCCAGGGGAGGTTTGTGGGCGTCCGAACCGTCTCCCACACGAACCGCTCTCGAAACTTCGCCCACACATTGATGTTGGTCAGCCGCTCCCTAGCGGACGCGCCTCGACGGCCTTAATGCCAGTCAGAGGGACGTGACTGGACGGTAGGGCGGCGCCGCTTCAATGCAGACGCGGCACATGAGAAGGCTACTTTGGCTGCTGCACCGCATTGAAGCAGCGTCGCTCCGCCTGCCTGGCCTATTTATGCAGTGTTCCTGCGCCCTCCTTGCCACAAACCCTCTCCACTCCTCTCATATCCGATCTGATGTCAGGGGGTAGGGGTTGGTTCTCGGCGCCGGCGGCTGGATGTGGATCTCCATCCAGGCGATGGCGCCACCACGCAGGCTCTCCGGGGGTCCTCGTGGTCAAATGAAGAGGTCATGCTCTCCTGGACGACGAGAAGCAGCAACAGCCGCCACTCCACGCCCGGGCTTTCGTGATGAACGAGGAGTTCCACTGACGCTGGAGGTCCTGCTCGAACGGCCCCTCCGGCCGTGACCGCGGTCCGACGCCACCCTCGCCACCGCGTCAAGCAGGAGGTGAAGCACGAGCCGCTCCCCCTCCCATGCTACCGCGGTGTCCAAGTAGGACGCCGGATCAAGGAGGAGGTGAAGGAGGAGCCGTTGTCATCGTCGTGCAGCACGCTCGGCTGCTTTGACTGGCCGGCATGGTGCGACAAGAAGAGGGCGCCGCCATTGCCACCCGGTCGCCGCCCGGTCGCCATCAAGTAGGAGGAGACCTCCTCGGCGCTCGTGAACGCACGCGGGCGGCTCCTGTATTGTCTCGGCCGCGGCGGTGATAGCACATCGCCGTGCAATACTGTGACGGCAGCTGAGTATGCATTGTCTCGGCCGCAGCAGTGATAGCACATCGCCGTGCAATACTGCTCCTGCATTGTGTCGTGAACTCAAAGAAAACTCAGACTTTCATATACTCATTGATCCAACAATGAATATTGTTAATGTTATGTTAGAAGCTGTAAATCTAGGCACAGTGCAGAAACATATCGACAGTGTGCTTTGGTTCTATGAAGCCAAAAGTTGTGCAAGGAAGCAGGATCACTGTTGTGGCACGTCTGACGGCTTGCATCCACCGTCAGCTTCGGACACTCTGTAACCCAGCCCGGGTCACGACTGCTCTTCATGCCTTAGTAGTCGTGCGAGTCCCGCGACGAGGCCTGGAATTTAGTGGAGTCCATCGCCGTCGGTATGAGGCTGCCAATATCGTCTTTGGCACCGAAGCCTCTCACATGAAATCGTTGGCGGAGATGGCAGCTCCCATGTTCGTATCTACAACCTCCGTATGGAAATAATTGACGTGGTTTTTTCAAATTTGAACTAAAATCCCGTCAGTTATTTTTGGACGGAGGGAGTAGAACATCATGGCCATTGGCCGGAATCGCATTTCTGGTGCTGGAATCAGCAGTGTGTTTCAGACCGTCCTGATCACCTATCGACGCATCTGGCTTAGCTTGTTGAGCTTCTTGCCCACTTCCCAGGTTCTCTCCATCCATGCCTGCAATGATATGCGACTAGATAAGAAGACTCCATGGCAAGATATCACAACGTCATGCTTGAATTCTTTCTTTTTTTTAACTATACTTAATCACAACTTCAGAAGTGTCTGACAAGATGCAAACAAAATATCCTACTCCTTGGCAAGCTATTTGTATTTCAGATTATTTGCAACAACGGAAAATGCAGACAAAGCTACTGTAGAGTCCATGGAATGGTTATAAAACCCATCACTGCAGAAAGTATCGCCATCAATTACTCCATCATTGGCTTCTAGTTGCCTCAACAAAAATTCCGACGAGCGATGCTCTCATCCTAGCCTCCTATTCGGTCAGAAACACAATCGTCTATCTTGCCCCTGTGTGCGTACGAAAATTGTCAAACATGACATTGCAAAAGATCGAGCCTTATAAACGTTCAGTTGCAGGATTTGCCAAAACTCCATATGGTAGAAACTAGGGTTCTACCGGGTCTAGGTCGGACGTTGTAGGGGAAGGAGGGAGCTGGTCGTGGACGAACTCGCGGACGCCGGCGGCTGGGTGCCGTCGTGTGCGAGAAGGCGGCGGCTGAGAGGGAGATGGCGCAGGGGAGGAGGCGGCTAGGGTTAGGTCTCCCGACTCCCCAAGGAAGTCGAGCAAATATGATTGCTTCTTGCTTAATTCCAAAACGGATCCTTACACGAGTTTATATAATTCTCCTACTAAGATAATTGGGCTAAGCCCCTAATTACGATAAGATAGACTGGGCCACAACTAACTGAGCTAAGCCCCTAATATTCCGGTCATAACATTTCTCCCCGCCTGCACAAACAGCTCGTCCTCGAGCTGGAAGGCGGGGAAGCGCTTACGGAACTCCTCGAGGTGATCAACCGTCGCCAAACACTTCCGCGGTCGTTGGGGCGGGCAAGTCGCCGAGCTCGGCGGCAGCGGCGTCCTCCTCAATGTAGTCTGCAGCCTCCAGGTAGAAGAGTCGTTGGCAGACGTGGCCGGACACGTAGGGCTCGTCGCAGTTGAAGCACAACCCTTGGCGGCGACGCTCGAGTTGCTCGGCCGGGGTGTGCTGGCGGAACGGGCGCGCCGCAGTCGCGGAGAGGGGTGCCGCGGAAGCCTGAGCAGGCCGACCCTGCGCGGAACGTCCGGCCATGGTGGCGGCCCAGCGGCCCGGTACGGTGACGCCTGCTGAATGGCCACCGCGCGGCGCTCGAACGCGCGGGCGTAGTACATGGCTGTCTGGAGGTCCTGGGGTCCCCGCAGCTCCACGTCCACGCGGATATGATCCGGCAGACCGCCGACGAAGAGCTCGGCCCGCTGGCGAGCCGTCACGCCGGGCGCGTGGCACGCCAGGGCCTGAAAGCGGTCGGTGAAGTCCTGCACCATAGAGGTGAAGGGGAGACGGCCCAACTCCGCCAGCCGGCTCCCGCGTATCGGCGACCCGAAGCGAAGGAGGCAGAGCTCGCGAAAACGCTCCCATGGAGGCATGCCGCCCTCGTCCTGCTCAAGAGCGTAATACCAAGTCTGTGCGGCGCCTCGGAGGTGATATGAAGCGAGCCAGGTGCGGTCCGACGCGAGCGTGCGTAGCCCCCGGAAAAACTGGTCACACTGATTAAGCCAGTTGAGGGGGTCCTCGGTGCCGTCGTAGGTGGCGAAGGCGAGCTTGGCAAAGCGCGGCGCCGTCTGGGTATGACTGCCGTGGGGGTACGGCTCGGCGGTGCGAAGCAGCGGCGCCGGGTCGGTGATCACAGGGCCCTCCCCCACCCCCCCCCCCCCCCCCCCCGTGGAGCGGCGGCGCGTCGAGGCCAACGTAGGGGCCCTCGGAGCTGGAGGACCCGCTGTATAAAACGGCACGTGCGGCGGTCCCGAGGCCATCGTGTAGACTGGCTGAGATGATGACTCGGTCAACCAAGCCGGTAGCAGGGACGGCGAGGACGGGAACCGGACCTGGTGGATCGGGACTCCCGCCCGCGCGGTCAATGCGGGGATGGAGCTGACCGGCGGTTGCTGCTGCAGCTGCAGCGGCTGCTGCGGTGTCGCGTCGGGCAGCGGCTGCTGCGGTGGAGCGCCGGGCGCGGCGGAGGCCGCCAGGAGCGGCGGCTGCCACTTCAACCAGGGCAGGGCGGTGGTGGCGGTGGATGGCAGCTGTAGCGGCCACGGCAGCCACGGCGGCGCGGTGGCGGCAATGGGCGGCGCAGCCGGGTGCGGCCCGTAGGACCCGGCCAAGAACATGCGGATCTCCTGGACCGCCAGGGTTAGGTCCCGCAGCGCCCCCGACACCTCCTCTGGGGTGAGGACGGCGGGGGCGGGCGCGACGGAGGATCCCGGCGCGGGCAGGAGTGGGGCGACGGTTGTGGTGGTCGCCGGAGGCGACTCGGTGACTGGCAGCGAAAGAGACGGGTTGGGCGGCGGGGAAGACATGATCGAACCGAAGCTAGCTGATACCAAACTGGTAGAAACTAGGGTTCTACCGGGTCTAGGCCGGAGGTTGTAGGGGAAGGCACTATTAGGGAAAACCTTATACACATAACTTTAGCAGTAGCGCTTGTCAAAATAGGGCGCTAGTGCTATATAGCAATAGCGCGTGCTGATTAACCGCGCTACAGATACACATAGTAGTAGCCATCTTAGAAAAACCGCTCTACCGCTAATATTGCTGTAGCAGCGCGTTTATGGTGAAACGCGCTACTGCTAATGAAAAGAAAACAAAATGAAAAATAAATAGAAAAGTAAATGAAAATGAAAGAAATAGAAAAAGGAGAAAGGAAAAAAAGAAAATGTAAAGAAAAAAGAAAAAAAAAATAAAGGAGAAAGTCATAGCAGTAGCGTCTGTTCATAACAGGTGCTATAGATAATATAGCAGCTGCGCGTTTTTTGACCCCCGCTATAGAAAGGGAAAAGGAAATAATAAAAGAAAAGAAAAATAAATAGCTATAGCAGTAGCGCATTTTGTAAAAATCTCTATAGCTAACTTAGCTATAGCGCGTTTTTACTTTCAGCGCTACCGCTACGTTTGACTTAACCCCCGCGGTTTCCCTCCCCCCGGCCACCACACTTCTCCTCCAAATCCCTCACCCCACTTCGCCGCCGTCTCCCCACGTCGCTGTTGTCCCACTTCGCCGCCGTCTCCTGCCGACGTCGACGCCCCCGGAGCCACCAGAGTCGCGCGCCGTCGACGCCACCGGAGCCGCCCCCAACGCCAGCGGAGCCGCGCGGCCTCATCAACGCCACCGGAGCCACCCTCGACGCCCCTGCCTCCCTCGCCACAACTGCCTCCCTCGCCGTCACCGGAGACGCCCCTGCCTCCCTCGCCACCACCGGAGCCATCCTCTGTAAGCCCCCACCCCTCCTATCTCTCTCTCTCTCATGCATAGCACAAACATTGGACAGAGAACTAGCTAGCTAGGTTAACTAGTTTAATTAGGTTAATTATCTAGATTAGTGCAAAAATTTAGTTATGGCTTTGACAGAGAACTAGTTAGGTTAACTAGTTTAATTAGGTTAATTATCTAGATTAGTGCAAAAATTTATTTAGGGCGTTGACAGAGAACTAGCTAGGTTAACTAGTTTAATTAGGTTAATTATCTAGGTAAACTAGGTTAACTAGCTAGGTTAATTAGGTTCGTTAGGTTAACAATCTAGGTTAACTAGGTTGGCTAGGTTAGAGCAAAAATTTATTTTAGAGCATTTAGGTCAGAAGGGTTAGAGAAATGGAGTTCCTTTGCAATTTAATTGGGTTCTGTCCTAGGCAGAGAAGGGTTAGAGAAAATAATATGTGTGTGTGTGAGAGAGAAAGAGAGAGGAATAGCTAGAACAGAATTTGGGTTCTGTCCTAGGCAGAGAAGTGTTTAGTGAGGTCATTTGGCAAAGGTTTTTGATTTTTGAAAAGACCACTATTTTTCAAGGAAAAGAATTTAGGCAAGTTTTATTTTAAAGATGATCCCTTCCTAGACTTTTATTGTTGATTATATCTTTTCATTGAAGTGGTCATGTTATATCTTTTCATTGAAGTGGTTCGATTGTGCCCAAGTGGCCTTTTGTTGTTTCCAGGGAATGAAGCCGAGTGGCCTATGTTTTGCCGGAATGTTGATTCATTTCCGTTCCGGTAAATATCAGGTGCTCGATTTGTCCACTTTTTATCAAAGGTCATGCCGAAATTTTCCGTGAATTTCGGCATGACTTGTGCTACAAACTAGGACATATCGAGTGCCCGGGATTTGCCGCACCGGGAAGGAATCAACGTTCCTGCAAAACATAGGCCTTTTTATGTCATTATTCATTTTATTAGGTCTAGAATTAATTGGCTAGATTTAATCGTAGGAAACATGGCTAGCAACGATGAAGGACAGGGTTCTGGTGATTGCGACGACGTCTACCGGGCGGCAGACGAATTTTTGAACCTTGTCGACGATCAACGGTTGTTGTTGCTGGGCCCACCTGTCACATCGGAGACTAAGACTGACATCGAGACCGGCACTGAGACTGAGACTGGCGCTGAGACCGGCACCGAGACTGGCGGAGCCGGTATAGAACCGAAACCAAAGAGGCAACGGCGCCTAATCCAACTCATCACTAATAGAGTGGTGGTCACGGAGGTGGACGATGGCAATTTTGAGCCAAAAGAGCCAGAGGAAGCGCGATCGTGCTACGGCAATCAAATAGGCTGCATCGTACGGACAACCGCCACCATCAACGATGAGAAACTAAAGAAGATATAAAATATGAGGCCCTCCCTCCTAAAGAAGCTGCACCAGGTATTCTTGTTCCCGGGCCGAGATGAAAAGAAATATACTGATCCAGATAAAGACCCGGTAATGAAGAAGATATACAAACGCGCCATGACCAAGTTTAGCGACGCATTGGCCGCATGGAAAGTAAGGATGAAACATCGGATCATCAACAAAAAGGAACCCTACTCCGAGATTGTAAAGGATAATCCAACAATCACGGAAGAGCAGTTTGAAATATTCAAGGCGGCTTGCGATGCCGAAGCTGCCAAAGAAAAGTTGAAGTACATGAAGGGGCTTCAAAAGGGGAACATGGGGTGCCACCACCTCGGAAGCCGTGGTTACGCGGGGAAGAGGTCCATATGGGCCAAGGAGGATGCGGAACGCGAAAGTCTGGGCATCCCAGACCCCTTGGCGGAGTTCACCGTCCCGCAGGGGCGTGACGTCCTCAGGGCCCGGTACCATTGGGACCCAGTCAAGAAGGTTTTCGAGACTGACCCGGTCACGACGGAGTTCATGAGACTGCTGGTAATTTTAGTTTCTGATCAATTCGGCTGCACATTTAGTCATATTTGTAAATGATCCTTGTTCCTTTTGCAGAAAGAGCAGCACAGGATTGCGGCCGAAAGCGACTCGCCATCTGAGGCGTTGGCGAGGCCCAAGTGGGACACCCCATTCAACCGAGCGTTGAACATATTGAAATGACTCTCGGTGGACACTCGGCCGTCGTATGGACGCATGCACGGTGTCGGAGACGGCGCCACGTGGAAGAAGTACTACCGTGAGACCACGGAGGAGAGAAAGGAAACACGGAGGTTAACTGAAGAAAACATCGACAAGAAGGTTGAGATTGCGGTTGAGAAGAAATCAGCTGAGACAGTCGCAATAGCCCTAGCTGCCGCAAAACAGGCGATTGCAGATTTGTCTGGTGGCTTGGTTCCGGCCGTTGTTAGTTGGAGCAGGCAAAATCCAAATAATAATGCAGCGGACTTACCCGTTGCCGACTTCTTCGGGAGCAGCTCGACTAGCGTTGCACCAGCACCTGCACTTGCTCCTGCACCGGCTCCCGCACCAGCTCCTGCACCGGCTCTCGCACCTGCTCATAGCAGCCCGTCCTCTGTCTCAGACGTGCTCAGCGGTGCTTCGTCTTTGGCTGAGCTCGACGCCCTGACAGTACCTGTCACACCGGCCCTCTTCAATAAATGTATAATCTCTCGTTTCTGTTGCCTTTCGGAGGTCTCACGTCACAGACATGTCTTTGCAGGTCGACGTAATCCCGTGCACCATATTGTACACCATCAGCGACCAGAAGTTGGACGTGGGGAAGGCGACGATAATGAAGCCGAAGGAACCTGATACATCTCCATCGTATCTATAATTTTTTATTGCTACATGCCAATATTATTCAACTTTCATATACTTTTTGGCAACTTTTTGTACTATTTTTGGGACTAACATATTGATCCAGTGCCCAGTGCCAGTTCTTGTTTGTTGCATGTTTTTGTTTCGCAGAATATCCATATCAAACGGAGTCTAAACGGGATAAAAACGGACGGAGAATTATTTTGGAATATTTATGATTTTTGGGAAGTAAAATCAACGCGAGACGGTGCCCGAGGGGGCCATGAGGCAGGGGGCGCGCCCTGGACCCTCGTGGGAACCCTGTAAGGCGGTTGACGCTCTTCTTTTGCCTCAAGAAAGCTAATTTTATGAGGAAAATCTGGGCGAAAGATTCACCCCAATCGGAGTTACGGATCTCCGGATATAAAAGAAACGGTCAAGGGCCAGAATCAGAGAACGCAGAAACAAAGAGAGACAGAGAGACAGATCCAATCTCGGAGGGGCTCTCGCCCCTCCCACGCCATGGAGACCATGGACCAGAGGGGAAACCCTTCTCCCATCTAGGGAGAAGGTCAAGGAAGAAGAAGAAGGAGGGGGGCTCTCTCCCCCTCGCTTCCGGTGGCGCCGGAATGCCGCCGGGGCCATCATCATCACCGCAATCTTTACCAACAACTTCACCGCCATCATCACCAACTCTTCCCCCCTCTATGCAGCGGTGTAACCTCTCTCTTACCCGCTGTAATCTCTACTTAAACATGGTGCTCAACGCTATATATTATTTCCCAATGATGTATGGCTATCCTATGATGTTTGAGTAGATCCGTTTTGTCCTGATGGCTATTTGATGATCAAGATTGGTTTGAGTTGCATGTTTTATTATTGGTGTTGTCCTATGGTGCTCTCCGTGTCACGCAAGCGTGAGGGATCCCAGCTGTAGGGTTTGCAATATGTTTATGATTTGCTTATGGTGGGTGGCGTGAGTGACAGAAGCACAGACCCGAGTAAGTAGGTTGTTTGCGTATGGGATAAAGGGGACTTGATACTTTAATGCTATGGTTGGGTTTTACCTTAATGATCTTTAGTATTTGCGGATGCTTGCTAGAGTTCCAATCATAAGTGCATATGATCCAAGTAGAGAAAGTATGTTAGCTTATGCCTCTCCCTCAAATAAAATTGCAATAGTGATTGCCGGTCTAGTTATCGATTGCCTAGGGACAAATAACTTTCTCGTAACAAAAAGCTCTCTACTAACAGCCCCTAGCTTTTATTTACGTGCTCTTTATTATCTTGTAAACCTATCCAAAAACACCTACAAAGTACTTCTAGTTTCATACTTGTTTCCGGTAAAGCGAACGTTAAGCGTGCGTAGAGTTGTATCGGTGGTTGATAGAACTTGAGAGAATATTTGTTCGACCTTTAGCTCCTCGTTGGGTTCGACACTCTTACTTATCGAAAGAGGCCACAATTGATCCCCTATACTTGTGGGTTATCAAGACCTTTTTTTGGCGCCGTTGCCGGGGAGCAATAGCGTGGGGTGAATATTCTCGTGTGTGCTTGTTTGCTTTACCACTAAGTAATTTTTATTTGTTGTTCTTTATCATTAGTTATGGATATGGAACACGAAATACCAAAAAAATTAGGTGTACTTGCTACTCATGGAGATGGGGAACCTCCTAAAACCCTCGATGCTCAATATGTGAAAAATATTATGTACCACTTTGATAATCCTGAGAAAACCTCATTCAATTTGGTAATGGGAGTAACGTTGGATCAACGTGAATACTTTAGGGATTATCGCTTGACTCAAAAGGGGAAACTATTATGTGTCACAGCCCTAGCTTTGGCCTTTGCTTGTCATTGCATATGCATCCATGCATCATCTTAAATTCAAGGAAATTGAATTGAGGAAATTCTCAAGCCTGAGAAATCTTTTAAAAAATGATCAACATTAAAAAAATTTCAAATGAGCCCAACAAAATGTTCCTGCTAATCTCTCAAAATATTGGCAAGAGCTAAAAGTCAAACCAATATTTTTGGAGTCTTAGAGATATTTATTTTGGGCATTTGAAATTAATTGAATAACTATTTGAATTGGATCTATATTTATTATATAATAAATATATGTTCAATAATTCTGGAAATTGTTGTGTGGCTTTGGATAAGTCCACTTAGTTAGCACGATTATTTTCATGAAGTTTAAAGTTGATTTGGTGTTAAAACTAAATCGCAAACAAACTGCAAAAAATAGAAAAGAGAAACAAAAATGTGAAAGGAAGAAAACTTACCTGCCCAACCTGGCCCGACTTACCGGGTGGCTCAGTTGGCCGGCCCAACCCACCTGGCCTGTGCCAGTCGTCACCCACCTCTGCCAGTAGGCAGAGGAGGGACAGCACACGGCGCGCGCGGGCGCCACGCCACCAGGCTGCCTGCCTGCGTCGCCTGGCCACCGCAACGTCTCGCGTCTTCTCCTCGGCGCTGCCTGGCCCCCCTGGACACCACTCTTCCCTCCTCTGCTCTCCCCCTCGTCCTCTCCCGCTATGGCCGACGCGCCCGTAAGCCGCCGCCGCCGTAGTCGACGCCACCGCCTCTCCCTAGACCCCTCGCCGTGCCTGCGAGCTCCGCCTCGACGTCCTCGACCTCCTCGCTTCGCCACACGTAGCCGGACGCGCTCCTCTGCCCTCACCGAGCTCGTCCCCGACCGCCCGTCGTCGGAGATCCCCCTCGCCGCCCCGCTCAACCCCGACCTCCTCCGAGCTCTCCGTCTGCCCCGACGTGACCGCTGTGAGCTCCAGTCCCTTCTCCCCCTCTCCGTTCTCGCTCTCACACGCCGTAGCCGCCGCGCCACTCGCACCCGTCTGCGCCTCCGGCCGCACTCGTCGTTGTTGGTGCTCCGGTGACCATATGGTCCCGGGCTTGTGCCCATTGCACTCCCCGCATCGCGTAGGAGCCGTAGGTGCTAGCGCCGCCCCGCCTAGGACACTGCAGCAACGAGCCCGAGCTCGACCGAGCTTCGGCCGCCGCCGAGCTCGTCGCCGGCGCCACTCCGGCCGCGCCACCACCACGGTTGGATGCGGACGAGCGTCTGCATCCCGTAGCTGTGCTCCGCGCGCCAAACGGCGCTCCGTAGGCGAATCCCGCAGTGCACCGCCGCGTCTGGACTCGCCGGCGGCTAAACGCCAGCGACCGCTGACCCATTGACCGGCGTGGGTTGACCCCACTGCCCGTTTGACTTCCCCCTCTCTCTCACTGACTTGCGGGCCCCGCCCGACTAATTACTCTAGTTAGCACTAATTAACAAGTTAGGTTAGTTACTACAGTCACTGACTAGTGGGCCCTGCCCAGTTAGTTAGGGCTAACTAACTTAGTTAGTTGACTGGGTCACTGACCAGTGGGTCCCACTGGTCAGGTTTGACCCTGGGCGACCTAGTTGACCTGCTGACATCATAGTGACGTCATGCTGATGCAGTAATTCTTTCTGGAATTTAAATAAATCTTAATGATTTATTTATTTTAGAAAAATAACCAAAACTTCTAAAAATCATAGAAAATAATATATAACTCAGATTGAAAAGAATTATATATGAAAAATGATCAAAAAATCCAATCTGTCCATCTGTACCATTTGCATGCATGTTTGAACAACCTAAGGTTGCTGTATATGGCAATTTGCATAATTGGCATTTAAATAAGCACATATGAAGTTTGAATTAGAACCCTTGGTTCAAACCAACTTCAATTAATCTGGTTTCTAGTTGCATTAGCTCAAACCACAACATATTGCCATGTCATGATCATGCATCATATTGTTGCATTGCATTGATTGTGTTCTTCCTTGTTTGCCGGTAATTGTCCCCTCTCAGTAGACGACGTTCCGATGATGAGTTCGATGACACCGATGAAGAACTATACTATCTTCAGAAGTGGCAGGCAAGCAAAAACCCCTTGTTCATTTTGATACAATCCCACTCTCTCGCTCCTGCTCTCTTTTACTGCATCAGGACAACAACGATTCATCTGTTACTTGCTGCGGTAGTTGAACCCCTTTTCCTCTGCATGACCTGTCATTGCCACAGTAAATAGATGAAACCCACTAGAATGAGTAGGAGTTGTTTGAGCCCTGATGTGCCTACTCATTCATGCTTGTTTGTCATGCCTGCTACTGCTTAGAGCTGAGTCAGGTCTGATTCATCGGGGATGAATTGAAATGGTGATGAACATGTCCTACTGTGTGTGAACACGATTTGGTAAAGGTAGCGGTGAGAGGCCATGTAGGAGTACATGGTGGGTTGTCTCATTGAAACCGTCCTCAGGAACTGAGTTCTGTGTTTGTGATCCATGAACAGCTACTACCATGCATTGGGCCCGAAACCAATGGACCCTCTCGGCTTCTTAACCACCCTTGTCCTCTGTCCAGGAGTTGCAAGTAGTTTCTGGTGTTTGTAGTATGCTGGAGGCCATGCGCAGCGCTGACCCGAGGGGTGGGCTGTGATGCGGTAGGCACGTGGCCGGGTATACCGGGCGCCCGTTTGGTGTCGCAGAACCCTATACACATCGTTCGGGGCCGCATGTGGAAACCTCGGCCGGACTCCCTGCGGATGGAACCTGAATAGGCGATAAACCTGGACTAGAGACTTGCGTGTTTAGGTAGGCCGTGGCCGACACCCTCGTTGGGCTTCCGCTTGAAGGTTGCCGAGTACATGTCGTGTAAACAGTGGTAAGTGGTGAAAGCGTGTGTGAAGAAGTACACCCCTGCAGGGTTAACATCATCTATTCGAATAGCCGTGTCCGCGGTAAAGGACTTCTGGGTTGCCTGTACAGTTCATAGACAAGTGAAAGTGGATATTCTAAAACTCGCAAGATAAGTGTGAGTGCTATGGATGGCCTTCTCGTAGGGAGACGGGAGTGGATCCATAGTGGTGTATTGAATGGTGAATATGTGGACTCGTGTGCGCCACCTCAGAAGAGTTACTTGCAGTCGTAGTTTAGGATAGCCACCGAGTCAAAGCTGGCTTGCTGCAGTTAAACTCCACCACCCCTTTATTGATACCGATGCATATGTAGCTAGTTCTGATGTAAGACTTGCTGGGTACATTTGTACTCACGTTTGCCTATTCTATGTTTTTGCAGAGAGACGTCAGTCTCGCTAGTACTTCCGTGTGGACTTCGACGTTTAGCTTGATACCTCAGCTACGATCTTGTGCCCTCGGCAGGATCTAGTAGTTAGTCAGGCTTCTCAGCCTTTTTCATTTGTAGATGTCCATACTCAGACATGTTAGGCTTCCGCGTGTGCTTTGACTTGTATGCTCTAAATGTTGGGTCATGAGACCCATGTTTGTAATATCTCGCTCCTCGGAGCCTATTGAATAAATACTTTGAGTCGTAGAGTTTTGTTGTGACGCCATGTTGTATTTACACATATCGAGCATATTGTGTGTATGATTGAAATGCTTGGTATGTGTGGAATCCGACAACCTAGTTGTTTATCCTTGGTAGCCTCTCTTATGGGGAAATGTAGTCTTTTGCTTCCATGATCCATAGTAGTCCGCTACAGCCCGGTTCACCGGAGTCCTGCTAGCCCAGCACTACTGCTCCGGAACACTTGACTGGCCGGCATGTGATTCACTTCGTTCCTGTGTCTGTCCCTTCGGGGAAATGTCACGTGGTGACATCCGGAGTCCTGCCTAGCCTACTACAACCCGGTACATCCGGAGTCCTGTTAGCCCAGTGCTACAGCCCGGATTCGCACGCTGCTGACCGACATGCTCGATGTTGATTCATGTATGCCTGTCCCCGTAAGTTAGTTCCACTTTGGGTTCACGACTAGTCATGTCGGCCCGGGTTCTCTGTCATATGGATGCTAGCGACGCTATCATACACGTGAGCCAAAAGGCGCAAACGGTCCCGGGCCATGGTAAGGCGACACCCGTGGGAATACCGTGCGTGAGGCCGCAAAGTGATATGAGGTGTTACCGGCTAGATCGATGTGACTTGGAATCGGGGTCCTGACATTATGGGATCAAATTTATATGTTGAAGTGGTATGCTCGGCAAGTATGTTTGAGTTATGATTATACTTGTTGCTCTAGGATGAAGGCTCCACACCTTCCCTTTTCATGCGAATTTAATGATAATGAAACCTTAGCTTCTTATGCTAGAGGTATATATGATTACTATGATGTGGAACAAATAGAAGAATTTGTTGCTTTTAAGGGTGCTTATGAAATTGAATCTTTGTTTGAAAAGTATGAAGCTTTTGATGATGATGTTTATAGGCCTGAAAATTTTGCTATATTGAAATATTGCTATGATAATTATGAATATAATTCCTATATTAATGCACTTATTGAGAAAGTCTCCGCTGTCCAAGAAGAGACTAATATTTTGCAGGAGACTATGGAAGAAGAAATTGATGAAACTGTGGGCTCATTGGATGAAAAAGATGATGAGGAGAGCGAAGAACAAAAGGAGGAAGAGCGGATTAGCTACCCGTTCCCACCTTCTAATGAGAGTGACTCTTCAACTCATACATTGTTTAATTTCCCTTCGTGCTTACCGAAGGATGACTGCTATGATGATTGTTATGATCCCATTGATTCTCTTGAAATATCCCTTTTTGATGATGCTTGTGGCCAAGACGCCAATATGAATTATGCTTATGGAGATGAACTTGCTATAGTTCCTTATGTTAAACATGAAATTGTTGCTATTGCACCCACGCATGATAGTCCTATTATCTTTTTGAATTCTCCCGACTACACTATATCGGAGAAGTTTGCACTTATTAAGGATTATATTGATGGGTTGCCTTTTACTATTACACATGATGATTTTGATGAATATAATATGCATGTGCTTGCTGCTCCTACTTGCAATTATTATGAGAGAGGAACTACATCTCCACCTCTCTATGTTTCCAACACGATAAAATTGCAAGAAACTGTTTATACTATGCATTGGCCTTTACTTTGTGTGCATGAATTGTTCTTTTATGACATGCCGATGCATAGGAAGAGAGTTAGAATTCGTCAGTGCTTGATATATGTTGCTTTGTGCTCACTACTAAATGCCAAATCATTGCTAATTCAAATTGGCGATGATATACCTTGGGATCCGGGTGGATCCATTACTTGAGCACCTTATGCCTAGCTTAATGGCTTTAAAGAAAGCGCTGCCAGGGAGACAACCCGGAAGTTTTAGAGAGTCATTTATTTCTGTTGTGTGCTTTTATAAAGTTTGGAAATAAAAATAATGTGCCAAGGTTTGCCTTTAGGATGTTTACAATACTTGTTGGTTTGTGTGGTGCAGGACAGAAACTTTGGCTGTAGTGCGTGATTTTACATTTTATACTGAAACGTCAAATGGTTCTGATTCTTTTTGCACTGTCTTTCTATACAAATTTTTTATTTTCCTAATTTTGGCAGAATTTTTCAAGTATCAAAAGTATGGTGAATGTTCAGATTATTACAGACTGTTCTGTTTTAGACAGATTCTGTTTTTGATGCATAGTTTGCTTGTTTTGATGAAACTATTGAGTTATATCAGTGGATTAAGCCATGAAAAAGTTATATTACAGTAGGCACAATGAAAAAACAAAATATGAATTGGTTTGCAACAGTACTTAGAGTTGTGATTTGCTTTATTATACTAACGGATCTTACCGAGTTTTCTGTTGAAGTTTTGTGTGGATGAAGTGTTCGATGATCGAGGATGTCTCGATGTGAGAATAAGGAAGAGAGGCTAGGGCTCAAGCTTGGGGATGCCCAAGGCACCCCAAGTAAATATTCAAGGAGACTCAAGCGTCTAAGCTTGGGGATGCCCCGGAAGGCATCCCCTCTTTCTTCAACAAGTATCGGTATGTTTTCGGATTCGTTTCGTTCATGCGATATGTGCAATCTTGGAGCGTCTTTTGCATTTAGTTTTCACTTTTCTTTTATGCACCATGCTGGTATGAGATAATCCTTGGTTGATTTATAGAATGCTTCATATGCTTCACTTATATCATTTGAAGTTTGGATTGCCTGTTTCTCTTTACATAGACAACCGCCATTTGTAGAATGCTCTTTTGCTTCACTTATATTTGTTAGAGCGTAGGCATATCTTTTGTAGAAAGAATTAAACTCTCTTGCTTCACTTATATCTATTTAGAGAGATGACAGGAATTGGTCATTCACATGGTTAGTCATAAAATCCTACATAAAACTTGTAGATTGCTGAATATGATATGTTTGATTCCTTGCAATAGTTTTGTGATATAAAGGTGGTGATATTAAAGTGTGCTAGTGGGTAGTTGTGGATTAGTAGAAATACTTGTGTTGAGGTTTGTGATTCCCGTAGCATGCACGTATGGTGAACCGTTATGTAACGAAGTTGGAGCATGAGGTATTTATTGATTGTCTTCCCTTGTGTGGAGGTAGGGGGCGCGCGATGGTTAACTCCTACCAACCTCCCCCCTAGGGGCATGCGTCAAATACTTGGTTTCGATAGCTTCTAAATTTTTGCAATAAGTATGTGAGTTCTTTATGACTAATGTTGAGTCCATGGATTATACGCACTCTCACCCTTCCACCATTGCTAGCCTCTCTTGCACCGCGCAAATTTCGCCGGTGCATTACACCCACCATATACCTTCCTCAAAACAGCCACCATACCTACCTATCATGGCATTTCCATAGCCATTCCGAGATATATTGCTATGCAACTTTCATCATCATCATATACATGACTTGAGCATTCATCGTTATATTGCTTTGCATGATCGTAAGATAGCTAGCATGATGTCTTCATGGCTTGTCCGTTTTTTGATGTCATTGCTACGCTAGATCATTGCACATCCCGCGACACCGTCGGAGGCATTCATATAGAGTCATATCTTTGTTCTAGTATCGAGTTGTAATATTGAGTTGTAAGTAAATAAAATTGTGATGATCATCATTATTAGAACATTATCCCATGTGAGGTTATCAAAATAAAAGTGGCCAAAGAAGCCCCCCCCCCCCCAAAAAAAAGAGAGAGGCCAAAGAAGCCTACAAAAAAAAGAAAAAGGAAAAAATTAAAAAAATGAGAGAAAAGAGAGAAGGGACAATGTTACTATCCTTTTACCACACTTGTGCTTCAGAGTAGCACCATGTTCTTCATATAGAGAGTCTCTTGAGTTATCACTTTCATATACTAGTGGGAATTTTCATTATAGAACTTGGCTTGTATATTCCGATGATGAGCTTCCTCAAATGCCCGAGGTCTTCATGAGCAAGCAAGTTGGATGCACACCCACTTAGTTTTCAGTTTGAGCTTTCATACACTTATAGCTCTTAGTGCATCCGTTGCATGGCAATCCCTACTCACTCACATTGATATCTATTGATGGGCATCTCCATAGTCCGTTGATACGCCTAGTTGATGTGAGACTATCTTCCTCCTTTTTGTCTTCTCCACCACCATCATATTCTATTCCACCTATAGTGCTATGTCCATGGCTCACGCTCATGTATTGCGTGAAGTTGAAAAAGTTTGAGAATACTAAAGTATGAAACAATTGCTTGGCTGAAACCGGGGTTGTGCATGATCTGAATATTTTGTGTGACGAAGATGGAGCATAGCTAGACCATATGATTTTGTAGGGATAGCTTTCTTTGGCCATGTTATTTTGAAAAGACATGATTGCTTTATTAGTATGCTTGAAGTATTATTGTCTTAATGTCAAATGATAGACTATTGCTTTGAATCACTCGTGTCTTAATATTCATGCCATGATTAGATACATGATCAAGATTATGCTAGGTAGCATTCCACATCAAAAATTATCTTTTTTATCATTTACCTACTCGAGGACGAGCAGGAATTAAGCTTGGGGATGCTGATACGTCTTTGTCGTATCTATAATTTTTGATTGTTCCATGCCAATATTATTCAACTTTCATATACTTTTTGGCAACTTTTTATACTATTTTTGGGACTAACATATTGATCCAGTGCCCAGTGCCAGTTCCTGTTTGTTGCATGTTTTTGTTTCACAGAATATCCATATCAAACGGAGTCCAAACGGGATAAAAACGGATGGAGAATTATTTTGGAATGTTTATGATTTTTGGGAAGTAAAATCAACGCGAGACGGTGCCCGAGGGGGCCACGAGGCAGGGGGCGCGCCCCGGACCCTCGTGGGCACCCCGTAAGGCGGTTGACGCTCTTCTTTTGCCGCAAGAAACCTAATTTTATGAGGAAAATCTGGGCGAAAGATTCACCCCAATCGGAGTTGCGGATCTACGGATATAAAAGAAACGGTGAAGGGCCAGAATCAGAGAACGCAGAAACAGAGAGAGACAGAGAGACAGATCCAATCTCGGAGGGGCTCTCGCCCCTCCCACGCCATGGAGACCATGGACCAGAGGGGAAACCCTTCTCCCATCTAGGGAGAAGGTCAAGGAAGAAGAAGAAGGAGGGGGGCTCTCTCCCCCTCGCTTCCGGTGGCGCCGGAACGCCGCGGGGGCCATCATCATCACCGCAATCTTCACCAACAACTTCACCGCCATCATCACCAACTCTTCCCCCCTCTATGCAGCGGTGTAACCTCTCTCTTACCCGCTGTAATCTCTACTTAAACATGGTGCTCAATGCTATATATTATTTCCCAATGATGTATGGCTATCCTATGATGTTTGAGTAGATCCGTTTTGTCCTAATGGCTATTTGATGATCAAGATTGGTTTGAGTTGCATGTTTTATTATTGGTGTTGTCCTATGGTGCTCTCCGTGTCGCGCAAGTGTGAGGGATCCCCGATGTAGGTTTTGCAATATGTTTATGATTTGCTTATGGTGGGTGGCGTGAGTGACAGAAGCACAGACCCGAGTAAGTAGGTTGTTTGCGTATGGGATAAAGGGGACTTGATACTTTAATGCATGGTTGGGTTTTACCTTAATGATCTTTAGTAGTCGCGGATGCTTGCTAGAGTTCCAATCATAAGTGCATATGATCCAAGTAGAGAAAGTATGTTAGCTTATGCCTCTCCCTCAAATAAAATTGCAATAGTGATTGCCGGTCTAGTTATCGATTGCCTAGGGACAAATAACTTTCTCGTAACAAAAAGCTCTCTACTAAAACTAATTTAGTTGTGTCTTCATCTAAACAGCCCCTAGCTTTTATTTACGTGCTCTTTATTATCTTGTAAATCTATCCAAAAACACCTACAAAGTACTTCTAGTTTCATACTTGGTTCCGGTAAAGCGAACGTTAAGCGTGCGTAGAGTTGTATCGGTGGTTGATAGAACTTAAGGGAATATTTGTTCTACCTTTAGCTCCTCGTTGGGTTCGACACTCTTATCGAAAGAGGCTACAATTGATCCCTATACTTGTGGGTTATCAGAACCATTGTTCCACAGCCGGCCGATCCTCCCATGACGTCTTCAAGGTTTCCGTGGCCAGTGTCAAACTGGGCCACGAGAATTTGGTTCGTCCGGTACTAGGGGGGATGACGGCGAGACCCCGCGACGGCTTGGCGATTGCAAGGGGTGGGTCCTGTTGTGGCCAAAGAATCTACTTCGTCTGGAGGCGGCCGGGAGCACACCCACAACCACGTAGCCTCAGCAAGGTATGAGCATCAACACCCCACCTACCCAATTAGCGTCGCATGTCGTGCTGGGTGATAGCGGACGGGGTGAGGAAGAGGCTCCATTAGTAGCTGATGACGTCGCCATAGATGAGGATGAGGATGACGATGACACTCAACAGTATCTCAATACTGGCGCCTATGATGACGGAGGATTGATGGCTCAGCAGTATGAGTACTCAGGGTTTGAGCGTCATGAATCGGTGCCTGAATTGGCGCCTCCGGAGGCTGAACGTATTATAGACGACCTTCCGGTAGCAAAGAAAATAGGAAGAGACCGAGGAAAGGCAACAAAGTTGCTTCTATGATCCAGCCGCCTCAGCAACCTCGGGTTCAAGACCGTATACCTATCCCCGGTGCGGCAAAATGGCATATCCCCGGTGAACCAATCCTACCTAAAGCAACGGTAGAGGCCACACACGGCGATCTAAGAGACTTCATGACGATGTGTTGCGGAGAGAGAAAAACCTCATCGCCTCGGAAAATCCAGGATACCCACTCTACGTGGTTAACGTGCCGCGGCAAAGGTCGTACGTCCACACATTCCCCGCGGAGAAGTTCTTCCTTCGATCTGATTACATCTTCGACATGTTTCACTTGAAGAAGCTGGATTTTAATTTTGTCCGCCTTTATGCCTTGTACATGAACTACATCATCAGGATTGAGCAGATACCTTATATCTGTGTCGCTGACCCGTACTTCATGCACGAGGGCTTCTTGGCAGTCTGCGCAAAGCACCGTGAATACGCGAGGGACTACATCGTCGATTTCATGGTCGCCAATAAGGACAAGGAGACAATTCTCGTGCCTTATCATCCCATGTAAGTCATCCGCACAGATGTCCTTCCTTCGATTTCAATCATTCATTTGCACGGTGGAGGCTAATTAATTTGAGGTGTACTTATTTTGCGCAGCGGTGGGCGCGCCGTCCTCATCATGCTTTACCCCCGATACTCCCACGCTCTTTACTTGGACTCGTCGAAGAACATGAACAAAAAGGATTACACCCACATCAAGTCTGTTCTCGACAGTGCTATCTTTTTCTACGGCATACGGGGTGGAGAGATCGAGACCAAGAAGACTAGGAACGGCAGGCCCGCCTTCGGCCATAAGACCAACTTCTTCTGCATCCAGCAACCGAGTGATACTCTTAGTGATGGATTCTATGTCCTACACCACATGCTGGAGTACAAATTGGATCAGCAGGACCTTCGCATGTCACCTACATCCGGCGATGCCCATATTCTGCAATGGGCAAAGAACGTAGGTTATATCCCGGATCATCGACTTAGAGCTGAGTTCTATCACATCCAGCGTGAACTTGCACAAATCATCATGAAGGAGGTCCTCGAAAAAACAGGGATGTTCTACGAGGAAGGGCAAATGTCGCGGGAAGATGTCCGAACACGCGTAGCCGCTCAACGTCTCGACATGAAGCCTTTCACTAAGCTTGGGGACTATCTCCCTGACTTGGATGGATGGCACGACATGTTGGAGTGATTGTCGATATATGACAATGTGTCCATTTAGTCCATACTTTCCGTATGATGGAACTTTGAGTTATGCACGACGAAACTTTATTTGTGATGTAATTAAACCGTCCTCCTCGACTAGCGAAGATCACTCTAGTTAGGGCATTTTGGGTACGATGAACTTTGTTATTTATGCTTATGATATGTTGCTTCTATTTTTGCCAAGTCTGTCTCTTTCTGTTGCTCAACTACATATGTTGCATAACATCGACTCATGTGACGATGCAGGTGCATAGATCATCGATGACGAAGAAGTGCTACGCCAGGAGTATATACGACGAGTGGCCGGAGTGTCAGTCCCAGGTGTACCGGTTTCCGGTTTTCGAGCGACAGCCAGTAGTTAATTTAGGTTCACGCTAGTGCGAGAGAGGGATACGAACTCATGTACTGCATAGTTCCGCTCTCACTCATAGTGATAGCTCTTCTCGCGTATATCAATGTTTAGATGGATGACGATGTAGTTGCAAGTAATCGAGACTTGTATCGCTATTTTCGAGATGATGACGAGAGGCCACTTTGTGTTGGATGATGATTATGATGATGACATGATTTGATGCTCTGATTACATTTGTATGTGTATGATATGCTAAAGATTATTGTATAAAGCCTGTTCAAATACAAAACTAATATGCAGAAAAAAATAATAAAACTAACAGTAGCAAGGGGAATAAAGTTAGCAGCAGCGTGCTCTTACCAGTAGCGCGCCTTAGTTAAAAGTGTTGCAGCTATTAGTAGTAGCGCGTTAAACTAAAGCTCGCTGCTGCTAGCCATGTATAGCAGTAGCGTGGGGCAACACGCGCTACTGATACAGGTTAGCTGTAGCGCCGTATCAGTAGTGCGGGTCCCCGCGCTACTGCTAGGCTTTTCCCTAGTAGTGAGGAGGGAGCTGGTCGTGGACGAACTCGCGGCCGCCGGGGGCTGGGCGACGTCGTGCGCGAGGAGGCGGCGGCTGGGACGGAGATGGCGCAGGGGAGGAGGCGGCTAGGGTTAGGTTTCCCGGCTCCCTAAGAAAGCCGAGCAAATATGATTGCTTCTTACTTAATTCCAATACGGATCCTTACACGAGTTTATGTAATCCTCATACTAAGATAATTGGGCTAAGCCCCTAATAACGATAGGATAGACTGGGCCACAACTAACTGGGCTAAGCCCCTAATATGCCGGTCATAACACCATACTTCTACCATCACCGATATTAATTGGACTTTTTTTATCGCAGACAGAGCATTAGTTCTGGATCACTTACAACAAGGGAAAGTGCAAGCAAAGCCACTGCAAGTTCATAGTACGATTATAACATCGCATCAGTAGTTGATGGACATCTTTTTATACTAGAGCACAATCAACAAATTTGCATGTACAAGCCCGTAAATTTGTATAATTGTGAGGTAGCAGACAAATGACCATAACTTCATGTAAACATATCAAAACCAATTGTTAGCGCATCTGGTAGATAATTAGACATATCACAATAAACTGCTTTAACTACACACACATATTTATAACTACACCTAGACTACATAGCACCGTGGTAGATATGTAAATAAAATATATCGTTGGGATTGGTAGCTCTTATAGCAATTGTACTCATCAAGGAGTTAAGTGGACAGATGGCTGGTGAGGTAGTGAAACCAATAACATATGACCCATAAATACAATTTTGAATCACTCATTTGCACCTCTACATAGTTCTAGTGAGCATATAAGGTGAACACTCAAAACTCCACCGCAAAAATGTAAGGTTGCCCATCTTTTTTGGTATTGCTGCCACTAAATGCATTGAGAAGTTAGCTTGGTCTATGATGACTAGGATCAGTGGTAGGCATGGGATGCACCGGAAACATGAGTTCAAGTTGAGAGTGTATAGATGAGCCGACCCAGTGATGACAAACTTCCTCTGGCACATGAAAAGCTATTGGAAGCTTCTTGTTCCTGTGAAGAGCCGAGATGACACTTGGGGGCTGTTCGGCAATCCTCCCGCTCTGTGAAATCTTAGGATTTGTGGAGCACCTCCGTCCCCACTCCGCGATTTTGCACTGCTGCTCCACCAGCTCCGGGAGTGGAGTTGCGGAGGGGAGGGAATCTGAACAGGCCCTTATGCTCGGCTGGTTCCTTGGAGCTCGGCACTACCCCAGGACGAGCGGAGTAGCAAGGAACTGCACTCCTGGTCATGTGGGAGACTTGAAAGAACAGGAATTCTATCGCCTTCGACGGTGTGATTTGTTGGAGAGTAGATTACTGCGTAGGATTGTGGAGGAGGAGAAGGCCTGGTGTATGGCCGGACTTCTACGCTACGAGTGTAGTACGTTTTTTGCTAGGCTGTCCAGTGAGTAGCGAGGAGTAGACCTATTTATTAGGTCTTGGGCCGCGTCTATAAAACTGTGGAGGGGGTCTCCCCTTTTCTCTATGAATATCTGATACGCATGCTTGTGCGTATTCTAGAAGAAAACAATGGCTGTCGAGTAATGCAGCCTCTGTGCGAAGAAGATTAGGAGTGCCTGGTGCTCGTCTCAAGGGAGAAATGGAATGAGAACAGTAATTCCCAGCTTCCTAACTTGGGTGTCAGCCAGAGCCAAGAGCAGAACACCCAAGAACACTGATCTTGTGAGAGTAGAGCAGTACTACTTCGTGGTCTCTCAAAAATATTTGCAACTCTCCTCCTTCAATGAAGCTTTTGCCACTATTTCAATAAGGATTGCACTGTTTCTTTATTTGTCTAGGCTGGAGTATCCCCTGTTCCCGAAAACAAAAAATTTGACTTATGACCAAAGGGATAACATAAACTGTAGCCATCAGGGGCAACACAACACCAAATAAAACCATACTTTCGCATAACTCATGTGTTCATAAACTCATATTCATCCAGCACCAAAACAACAAGATGTCAGGGCTACCAACTGAAGCACAACAGAAGCTGGAAAACTACATAAACATGGATGGCGTGCTTTGTCTTTCTGAAATCGAAGTTGCACAAGGAAGCAGGATCACTGCTGCGGCGCGTCCGACGGCTTGATTCCCGAGCTTCTGATGCCCTGTAACCCAGCCCAGGGCGCCGGTTGCTCCTTCTCGCCTTCATAGTCGCGGGCGTCCCGCAACGAGGCCTCGAAGTCGGTGGAGTCCATCGCCGTTGGTAGGAGGCTGCCGATGTCGTCTTTGGCGCCCAAGCCGCCGGCGTGCATGACATCATCGGCGGAGATGGCAGCCTCCATGCTCATATCTACAAGATCATGACCATTAACTAGACTCGTATTTCCAGTGTCAGAACCTGCAGCGTCCTTCAGACCCCCCTGATCATCTCTCAAGGCATCTGGCTTAGCTTGTGGAGCTAGTTGCCCACTGCCCAAGTTCTTCCCGCCCCGTCCTGCCCTTAGCTGGTGACCGCTCGCAAGGACGGGGTGGCATTCGCGAACCATTTCTCTAGCATTTCTAGTTGCAAGGGGTGTCGGTTTCTTTAGAACGACATGGCAGTTTCTGTCGGAGAAGACAATTTTTCGTTTGAAACTGCCACCGTTTGATCTCGTCTCAAAACTAAAAATGCCTTCAAAAGGGGTTCGTTTGCCACCCCTCTCTTAGCGAACGGTCGCTACATAGGATTTTCGGGAAGGAAAAAAAGGCCGAACATTTCTAAAAAAAGAGTATTGCCATACATACATCTTATTTTGCTCAAAAAAAATGCTAAATACCTTTCAAAGAAAGTACAGAAGAGATGATCAACAACAAAAATATGGTAACTACCTAGCTAGCACACGTGAATTTCTTGTATTCATCTTTATTGTTTTTTTTTTGCGAGGGATATTCATCATTATTGTTAAAGGAGAGATGGTGGTCGTCGTGGTGTCACAAATCTGATGCTGATTCACATCTTATTGTCAAAATCAATGTTTTATATGTTGTCACAAAAGATTTGCCTTCACGCTCCCGGACGCATCACGAAAAATCGAGATTGAAACTGGGTTGGATGGAATAGAACAAAGCCCTAGTAAAAGATGGTGTCTCACTCTTCTCCACCACGGTATTTTTCAGAAAAGGGGCAAAAATAGAGGCAATCGGTCTCCCTGCCTTTCGTCGGCAAGGTAAGGTCACGAGTCCCCTCTCATTCCCTCTGTCATTTAAGCAGCATGACGAAGGGACACCGGTCCTTCCTCACAATGTGGCGGCATCCTGGACCAACATTGGTCCTTATGGTAGGTGTGTCCCACGTCAGTGTTATGATGGCATATGTGGTAGTGAGTAGAATAATATGTTCCCAGTCTGGACTCCGTCCCGACAGCGCTCCTGACGACAACGGTGCAGGATCTCTAGGAGTCATCTTTCGTGCGTCCATTGGTACAACGGAACTAGGGTTGCCAGACGTGGGATTTTTTGGTACTCTAGCATCAGCTACACCACACCGGTGTTTGCTCCAGTGCCGTTAGGAAGCTTAGAGGAGGTGTATAGGAGTTGGTAGGAAGTGGTTGCTTTCTTCCATGACAATGACGCTAGTGGTCTGAGGAGGATGGACGGTGCGGTGCATGGTTAGTGGATCCAGGAGGCAGATATGACGACTCTCATTTGATGTAGTAGGGCAGAGAAGTTGGCTCTGAGTGGAGCAGTCCAAGGTTAAACTGTTGGAAATGCGACTCGGGAAGCAAAAAAAAATCAATAATACCCAACCAATGAAACCAACTTGCTAGCTATCTAAATGAAATATGTCACCAGTGTTCGTAACTCTTATAGCAAATGTACTCATGGGTAGAATAAACTGGACATGTGGTGAGGTGGTAAAAAATCAACGAAAATCGGCCCATAAATACAACTCTGAATCACTCCTTTGCAACTACCTACACGTACCCATAAATACAACTCGGAATCACTCCTTTACAACTACCTACACGTATTCCCATTGAGCATAGGAGGTGAACACTCAAAACTGCACCGCAAAAATATAAGCTTGTCCATCTTTTGGTTGTTGTCGCTCAGTGGGTGGGTGGAGAAATGGTGCTAGCTTGGTCTACAAGGAATATGAACAGTTCTAGGCATGGGATGCACTAGGAATATGAGTTCAAGATGAGAGTGTGATCATGAGTTGATTTGGCGAGATCTCGTTACGAGCGATGCGCCCAATAGTTTCTGTACATGCATGGTGACTGGAATGTCTTATGACTCTCCAGAAAACCAAGGTCACACTTGTGATCATTTCCAATCAGGCAATGTGGCGGCATTTGTGCGAAGATGGTGGACACACAAAACTGATGAGCAAAATTATGCCCAAGTTCCAAACTTGGGCATTAGAGAGAGCAAAAGACCAAAAAACAGTGATCTTGTGAGAGTAGATTTTTTTGGCCTCTCGTAAAACTTAGCAATTCTTCCTATTAAATAAAACTAGAGATGCGTCAATTAATTTGGATCGGAGGGAGTATAGAACTTTCTTTTTTGTTTCTCCCAAAAGAAACGACATATGGGCTTCAAACTTTCCAGTTCAACAAACCTTTAGAAGTACAATATGTCAAAAAGGCTTTTGGATCTTTTTGTGTCCATCAATACTTAAAATAATATAGCTTATAATAGAAAAAGGATCTCATTTTATATCTCTATTCCGTTTTACATACATTGTATCCCTGATGTTCCGTTGCCAGTTGCCATGAGAAGTTTAAGTCCACATGTTGTTTTATTTGGGACAAAAAAAATCATACATGGATTGCGATGTAGAAAATGGATTGTTGGATATCTGCTAATATAGGAACTAGCCCTGTTGCTTCCTAATTGGCACAATGCATGCGCGCTGTCCAGTGTATCGGCGTCTTGTCAGCTTACAACTAGTTACTACTCCTAGATCATATGGTTTTGGCGCCTCATCTTCTGAACATGACAGCGTCAGTAGCTCCCCTTAACTAGGATTTAACTATGATTATATGCGCGTGTACATCATTCATGACCTAATACTTACACATTGCTCCCATCGTGGATCAGCAGCCCAGAACCTGATGGGAATCCGGCGTCGCTGCCGAGCAGTGTCGCCTACCCACCAATGGTGTTCTCATCAGGCGGCGCAAATCCAGCAACGAACTGGCCCGCTGTGGTCACCCTCATCCTCCTTGTCTTTCGGGTGTTGTCGATACATTGAACGAACCGGGTAATCAGCAAATTTTGCTGCAGGGCAACCCAAACAAACAATGAGTTCAAAGCAATGCCAAAACGCACTGCAAAGAACACTTCAGACTCCTCCTCGGTTGGGCGGCGACAACTCGGAGGCTACCCAAGGAGTACAAAAATGTCAATCTACGAAATTCCATGTAGGTGTTTTGTCCAAGATACAATAGCTTAGCATATGCTTTGAAAAGATGTTTAAGTTTTTCACCCAAAAGTCGAACCAGGAGATAGTTCACCTTTTTATAAGAGTTGAGAAATGTACATGAAAAGAGGAGAGGTGCAATTTTGTTTGAGATTCCATCACCGAGTTCTTTCAGTAGCTCCAACGACAGCACACTAGAAGAAATAAAGTTGTGCCCATTCACAGATTAATTGTTTTTTCACCTGTGGAGAGAAGAGGGGCAAAGGCTCATAGCAATGAATTGTAAACAAAACAGTCTCTACAGTCTACAGAAGCATTACTACATGAATGAATAAACTTCTTCCAGCTACACTGAGATGCCGCTGACAACTGAAAATTATTCAAATGGTACATTTATGGGAAAAGGATTTGGTTTACTCATTGTTTTTCCTTTTGGGCTTGTTTGTGCTGCGGCCCCAGCGAGCTGGATGTATTGGATGGTTTCTTTATAATATAAAGTGGGGGGGAACCCTTTATCATTAAGGGGGGGGGGGGGGGGGGGGGGGCACCTAAGACGGTTATCACCTTACCGAAGCCCTCCGAGATGACCTGTGCCCATTCACAGACGCCCGGTAAAACTCTTTCGAGGCCTTTATTCCACGCATAACAATCACCACCCCATATTGTGTTTGTGATCTTTGGTTCTATTGTCAGCTGCTCAAGAACACAAGCATTTCCCAGGATACAACATGCCAGCTCAGTCTGAGCCCTGTAACAGCGAAACCCGCTCATGAAGACCGTCTTGAGATGATCATGGCGACGCATACCCACCACCTCACCACTGGAGGCACCACTGGATTTCAGATAGAACATCTGCATTGGAAGCTTTTGGTCAAACTAATCCAAGAATAGTTCTTTCTTGAAGGTCCATATATTAATCTTTCTAAATAAATAAAATGGCACTCACATGCAAGCGCAATGTCTCCAGTCGGGGTGCAGCATCCAAACAATGGGCTAATTGAAGAACTTCATTATCGTCATTTGCATCTCCACAATTAAAGTCATATGCCTCAAATTCATAAACATGCCCTCTGGTATTGTTGGCAGCTTCTGCAACTGAAACATGACCCGAACAAATAAGATGACGCTAACAGTAACACCAATTCTGAAGAACTATGAGGTAAGCAAAAAAAGGCAACCTGTGCATATTTTGATATAATTGCTTGCACATGTAATATCCTCACTGGCAAAATGCTTGGAACTGCAGTGAATGTATGGGCCAGTGCTTTAGTGTCCACAAACATTATTGTTGCCTTCTCTAATTTTGAGCAACCATGAAGTACTATAGGGATCACTCGCCCTTTGTACTCAAAATGAGCAAGATCAGCAGCATGAAGCTCAACCACCTCGATATCCGTTGTACTACTATCAATTAGCAAATGTCGAAGTTTATCGAGTTTGTGGGGTATGCTTAAATTAGTAACACCAGAGCAGTCAATGATCTCTAAGTCCTCAAGTGCTGAACACTTTGCAAGCAAGCCAGGGAAATCCCCAAATATCTGAACAGATTCCAGAACAAGTCTTCTGAGTATTGTAAGGCCACGTATTCCTGAGTGTGGTATAGAAACAGCAGCAAGAAACAATGACTGGACAAATGAGCCACCTTGAGCATCTAAGGCCTCAAGAGGGAAGTGGTGAACTTCTTCGAGTGGCCAATCAATTATGATCAGATCAAAATGTATTATCTTTGCCTTCAATGAAGTGGCAAACGAAATCCACCTGTCAAGATGATGAGAGTCTTCTTTGGGCAGGCCACACCGGATGCTGAACTTATTGACTCCTATCCCACTATGCTGTTGAATAACCGAATTTACAGTCTCAATGAACTTTGCCCGTTTCATTTTGGTACTGTCCTGACCAGCGAACTCGTCATCGGTGTCAGAGTCCGGATCATTGGGACCATCAAAACATAGATTACAATGGAATCTCCAGAGCGTTCTCCAACTTCTTGAAACAATGCTTGTCCTCACGGCCTCTTTCAGTGGCAACAGTGACATTATAACAGGTTGAACCTCCTGCAACAAGAAAGGAACAGAATTTTTGAGCGGGTGAATTCTGACTAGAACTAACTGCCACTGGTAGACACAATGAGCTGAAAGTGCCTATCTTTTGGAAAAGAAATTTGATGCAAACTGCCATTTTTTCTGTAGTTTCACTCAGTCCTTCATGATCTTTTTCAGAAAGTTGTTCCTATTTATCCTGATAACAAGTTAAGCAAGATGACCTAAAACATCGAGCCTCACTTTAAAAAAAAAATCATGAAGTGGATAACAGTTGAGGCCCCCAGGCAACAACTCAAACAGAACACCAAATACATTCTTGCCCCTGAGGTTCAGATCCGTGGAGAACACAAAAGGCATCACACCAAAGTTCAATTATTCAGTAAACACTTTATTTCCCTTGCTGGAATGGAAGGGGGAAACAGAGGAACTGAACTGACGGAATGGAAGTTACCGCGGGAAGGTCCTCCATCCGGAAGGACGGGGTCAGCGGCGCCGTGGTGGTGCTCCAACCTGCCCAGCTTTCCCGCCGCCGCCGCCGCCTCTTCCATGGGCTGCTGCAGGGAGGGAGGATCCACGGGTTAATGGCGAAAGGAACTCCGCATCCGCAATCTGGTCGATCTGTCAGAGAGGGAGTGGATGATAGCGCAACTTACCTTCTGATCTAGTGGAGAAGCAGGAGGTGGAGGAGGGGGAGCTGATTCGTCTTCCCCGGCTCCGGCCATCGCTGCTGCTCCACTCCACTCTCTCCCTTCTGAACTATGCTCTGCACTCTGCAGACTGCCTGTACGATTGTTTCTGTAAGGCACGTCCGTAGAGTAGATGCATCATTTTCGGTTAGTTCTAGACTTCTAGTACTGGCCCAGAACCTGACGAGTTTCAGAACCATTTCTTTGGTCGAGTGTACAGAAAGAGAGCGTACTACTAGTACACATACTACTACAGTAATATATAGTGTTGAACTTTTCGCTCAAAAAACACCAATTACAACGTGGATATACATGGCATATCACTGCATAAATGTTAGTATGTCTGCCGGAGAATGTTGTAACGAGATTGATGAAGTTATCACCGACGTCTTGCTGTCGACAAAAATATAGCCTCCCATCGGAGTATATTAATAAAACATACATGACTTTGACTTTAAACATGGCCAATTCGAGTATATGTATTTTCTTGAAATGGAGAGGACATGTAATTAAGTCACATATATATCTTTACCTAACATCACATTAGACTCGAAAGAAGGAAAATGTCAAAACCACTTTACTTGGACTACCAATCAAGAGGCATGGGCCATGTGTCCAAAACCATACAACTAGTGTTCTTGAGAGGCAGAACAATAACATTACCTTAATATCATTATACATTTGTAAATATGGTCTAGCATACTAATTTTACATCCAATATTAACTGAGTGCTAGTAGGGCAAACAAAACCTAATGCCGGCATGATTTCTACTAAATTTGCTTCCTAGTTTCTTCCTCTAAAATGGTAGGAGCGGGCAACTGAAGCATAACTAAGCTGAGATAACAGAGGTGAGGCAGATAACGGATGGCGCCCCAAAAGCTAAGTCACTTCTCAATGGAGCCCCAAGGAAGACATAATCATGTTGCTGACACCATGGAGTAATCAACATATGTCTTGTACACCATTTAGACAAGTCGTATTACCTTTTGTAAAGATAATCTATCTAAATATATTCAACTAGTCAATATTACAAGTTACCAAAGTTTGTATTATAGATACGGGTGCATGTTAGACACTGCATACACTCTAGAATCATCTGCCTGGTATGTTTAGTAAACATCTGAAATATGAAGCCTATTGGGAAAGGGAGGCTGTGGCGCTGAAAGACCAAATCGAATTATGTTGGAATAAAAGTACACATGTCAGTGACTTGGGAGATGTGGCAAACAATCTGGATGCCCTTATGAAGTCCCTTCATGGGTGGAGTAGGGACCATATAGGTTATTTACTTAAAAAGCTTGAAACAGCGCGGAAAAGATTAAATGTTCTCTACAAAAGAAACGACCATTCTGCTATTTTGGAGAGAAAGAAAATCCTCGGGGAGATGGATGAGCTCTTGATGAAGGAAGAAATTATGTGGAAACAGAGATCGTGTTTGGACAAAATGAAATGGGGTGATAGGAACACAAAATTCTTCCAGAGAAAGGCCACTTGGAGAGCAAAGAAGAATAATATCTCTGCCCTCAGAAGGAGCGATGGATCTCTTTCTAATGACGTGGAAGAGATCAAAGGTATTACAAACTCCTTTTTTAAGCATTTGTACTCTTGTGACAATACGGTGGACCCTTCTCGTATTATACCCCTTGTGAAACCTCTGGTGAATGATGAGATGAACGAGGATCTTTGTAAATCTTTCTCTGGACAAGAGATCAGTGATGCTCTTTTTCAAATTGGTCCATTGAAGGCTCCGGGGTCAGATGGGTTCCCAGCGGGGTTTTTTCAGAGGAATTGGGGCTTTCTGAAGGAAGATATTGTACGTGATGTTCAACAGTTCTTTATTTCTTGATGCATGCCGGAGGGGGTTAATAATACAACTATTGTGCTCATTCCCAAAGTGAAAAATCTTCAGTCGATTAAAGATTTTCGGCCAATTAGTCTGTGCAATGTCATATATAAAATTATCTCCAAGTGTCTTGTTAACAGACTGAGGCCATTGTTGGATGGTATGATCTCTCCTACCCAAAGTGCCTTCATTCCTGGAAGATTAATTTCTGATAATGCTCTTATAGCTTTTGAGTGTATGCATTCGCTGAATACGCAAAAAGATGGCAGGGGTGAATTTTGTGCGTACAAATTGGATTTAGCTAAGGCTTATGATCGTGTGGACTGAATTTTTTTGGAAAGTATGCTTCGTGCATATGGTTTTGCTCCAACTTGGGTTAATTGGATTATGACCTGTGTTACGTCAGTGAATTACTCAGTGCGTTTTAATGGCCAACTGCTGGACTCTTTTCAACCTTCGCGAGGTCTCAGGCAGGGGGATCCTTTATCTCCGTACCTGTTTCTGTTTGTGGCTGAGGCCCTTTCGCTGTTACTCAATGATGCTTCCGCGAGTGGGGCAATCCAGCATTTCTAGTTGAACAGACATGCTCCAGGTATATCGCATTTATTATTTGTTGATGATAGCCTCCTATTTTTTAAAGGTTCTCTTGAGCAAGCTTTGGCCATTAAACATATCTTGACGACTTATGAGGAGGGAACGGGGCAATTTTTAAGCCCAGATAAATGTTCCATTTTATTTGGTAAAAGGTGTAGTATGGAAGATCAGGTGGCTATTTTGGTGGTTCTCAAAATCACCTCTGATGGCTTTGAGGACGAATATCTTGGTTTACCTGTGCCAGAAGGACGTATGAAGGCGGGAAAATTTTAGTCTACGAAAGATAAAGCACTAAAGCGGGGTTCTGACTGGATAGAAAAATACGCCTCTAGTGGGGTGAAGGAAATCCAGATTAAATCAGTCATACAGGCTCTCCCGGTCTATGCAATGGGCATTTTTAAATTTCCTGCATCTCTTTGTGAAGAGTTATCCCAGATCATTAGGAATTTTTGGTGGGGTGATGAGGAGAATAGAAAGAAAACTCATTGGCTAGCGTGGGATAAGATGACGAGACCCAAAGGTGAAGGAGGTATGGGCTTTCGAGATCTAAGATTATTTAATCAAGCACTTCTCGCAAAACAAGCCTGGCGATTGTTGGTTTTTCCGGACTCATTATGTGCAAAGGTGATGAAAGCAAAGTACTATCCTCATGGGCACCTGCTGGACACTGTATTCCCTCAAGTGACATCGACTACTTGGCAAGGTATTATGCATGGTCTTGAACTATTGAAAAAAGGTATCATTTGGAGAGTTGTCGATGGCACGAGTATAAATATCTGGAGGGATAATTGGCTGCCTAGAGATTCGGGTCTTCAAATTTCTGCAAAAAAGAATAGAACCAGACTTAGATATGTGTCTGAGCTATTCATGAGGGGCTCTAAAAGATGGGATGAGAATCTGATCAGGCATTTGTTTTATTCTTATGATGCCGAGGAAATTTTAAAGTTACGTATTCCGACTGTAGGTGAGGAAGATTTTATTGCTTGGCACTATGAGAAAAATGGAATGTTCTCGGTTAAAAGTGCGTACAGGCTGGCGCTAAATTTGAAGAACAATAAGAGTGAGATGGGGAGCTCTAGTGATGCTGTGAATGGAGAAAGGAGGCTTTGGAACATTATTTGGAAGGCTCAGGTCCCTCAGAAAATCAGAATTTTTGCTTGGCGTGCTGCTACTAATAGTTTGGCGGTTCAAGTTAACAGGGTTAAACACCATCAAACTACCATTGGCTTATGTTCGATTTGTGGCGTTGAAGATGAATGTGTGTTTCATGCTCTGGGAGATGTCCCAAGGCGCGGGCGCTCCGTATGGCGGTAAGGGAGGTATGGAACTTACCAGATGATGAGATATTCAATTTTTCGGGGCCGGATTGGCTACTTATTTTATTGGAGCAGTTAACGCCGCCGGTGCGTGAGCAAGTTATATTCATGTTTTGGAGGGCATGGCACCTGAGGAATGACTTGATCTTTGGTAAGGGAAAGGAAACTATCTCTACTTCTGTGAGCTTTATTCAAAACTACTGGGGGTCCTTCTCGTCCTGTCATACCAATAGGAAGATGGAGGTTACCAACAAAGGTAAGGAAAGGGTTGATGGGTTTTATGATACCATTGAAGTGAAAGAAAAAGTTGTGAATTGGCAGCCACCCGACCCGGAGTCCATTAAGATTAATGTTGATGCAAGCTTTGTGGAGGCCATTAGCTCTGCGAGTGTGGGTGTGGTTGCCAGGAATCATTTGGGAGAAGTGATCATTTCTTCATGGGATTATATTGGGGTTTGCAATAGCGTGGATGAAGCGGAACTTAGAGCGATCCTCGCAGGGCTTTACATCGGTATTACTCTACACAAGCCCATCATCTTAGAAACTGATTGTTCTTTTGTGGCTTCCTTTCTAGAAAACGATTATTTGGACAGGTCTTCCCTAGCTGACCTGAAGATGGAAGCATTGAGCATTTCCAGGTTGATGACAAGTTTCAAGATTTCCAAGATTAACAGAAGGGCCAATAGGGTGGCACATGAAATTGCTAAATTCAGTTTTGTTAATAGGTCTGATGGTGTGAGTCTTAATAGTGTTCCGCCCTGCGTGGCTGAAGTTGTAATAGACGATTGTATGCACATTTTTAATTAATTAATATATGGGAGGGGTTTTCAAAAAAATCATCTATTTAGTCACATCTAAACTTGTCGGTCTTGACCTTAGCAATATCTATCAAGTTACTTGATTGATATACTATAAACACTACCCGATTCTCTTGATATTTAGGAATACAATGGGAAAGAATGCATACAAATACAACATAATCATTAAATCAGTAGTTTATTTGGGAATATTGTGATAAACTGATAATATTGAATTGCTCAAATCTACGGCAAGCATCCTTTTATTTTTGCAAAAGACGCATTTCACATAGTACTAAAAATGTATTTCTAATGATAAATAGTAAAAATGTATGCCTTTTTTATATTAATATATGAGTTTGTTTACATTCTTAATGTTGATAGTTATACCTAAAAGTAGTATTAATATAGTACGTCAAAAGTAATATACCCCCCCTATAAAGTAATATAAGATCGTGTAGGTCATTACTTTACTGATTTAAATGATCTTATATTACTTTTCAGATGGAGTACATTTGATGATAGTTAGTAAGTACTCCCTCTGTTCGAAAATAGATGACCCAACTTTGTATTAAAGTTAGTATAAAATTGGGTCATCTATTTTGGAACGGAGGGAGTAGAAAAGTTCAGTATAAATAGATGACTAGTAGAATGCCCGTGCGATGTTATGGGCCACAATGCATATAAATTAATCAAACAAATGCTTAAGGTCGTCTCTAATATAATGTCGAAGCTCATTTCTCCCTCATACGTCCGGGTGTGTTCAGACATCCAATAGGCGCATCAGTAGCTTGAACTTTTGTGCAAAACATAATGACTATATCTTTGTCGTCGGTAGCATCAGTAGTTTGAGGACAACTGGTGAATAAGAAGTCACCCTTTCCAGTAACCTTATTAGCTTGAATGCACCATTTATACCAACTTAACAACACTTCACGTGACAATTGGAAATCAAAGTACTGATATGAATTTAAAATAGCGTTGGTACATACCTTTTCTTCACGAACATCAACACGTGCACGTAGCACGTTATATTAGCGATGCTTCTTCAGGTGAACCAAAATACATTGGTAGTCTCAAATGAATCAGTGTTTCTCTTACTTAATAAATACAACCGCCTGAACTTGTTGAGTAATGGAAACAATACATAGTTGCAATTTGGGTAGTGTATGCTTTGCCATGATATGCATCGATGACCCCTCAGCTACTTCCTGTAGGATCGAACAATGTACTAACACAGAGCAAAAGTGGTTTCTTTCAGTTTTCTATACTTGTTCCTAATTCCTATCATGGAATCGCTGCACGATGCATTGCACTGAGCACCTTTTCTGTGATGTGGAGATCTGCAGTTGCAAAGATCAAGAAATTAATTTCCAAAAAGAACAAATAAATTGTACTTCAGTAAGCCTATAGAAATCCACACAGAAAAATTGTGGGAAAATCATCCTGCAATAGCAAATCATAGAAAGGAAATAATCGTGACCAAAAAAATGAATATGGAGCTTGCCGATTACATAAGTTGGAACAATATGAACGGAACCAATTTTTTTGTTATGTTGGAAATCAGATGCTTCCGTTTAGGTGGCTTCCGTTCAAAAAATATGTTCAGTATTGGAACAATCATATTGTTTCTATTTAAATAGTATGGCAATGCTCATGCATCGACACAAATAAGTCCAATAACATCTGGCCACAGGGCAAATACTGGATGGGAAAACAATATCAAATATAACTATCAGACACACTGAATGGTAGAGGATGTTTAAGCACGATAAAATATAACTACGTAAAAATGTAATAGGCACGATAAAAAAGTAACAAGGATTGATGAGTACCAGTGGGAGAATATTTTAGCAAATTCACACCATTCTTGAATTACATTGGTTTAGATTGGAAAGCGGTGCACAAAATTACATTAAGATGAGAAGACATGTAAGCATATATATGAATGGATGCCATTGTATTAATAGAAAAAATAAGTATAATGTGGTTGCTGACGATACCGATGATGGAACATATAACAAGTTACTGCTACATGTCATCGTAGTTTACATTTGTAGGGAGATCCTAAAGATATATTGGGTGAAAATATAAATGCGAAGGGGTGAGAAAATGTGGAGAAATGAAATCCAAAATTTAGTAACAAAGCCTACATTTAGGCATCGCTAAAAGACACTGGGCTATTTGGCCTTTATTGTCCCACATACAAATCTTAAGAAGCAATGTTCTACAAATATTTCTACAAGGTTAATCGTGTTTCCTAAGGATACCCATTTTGACTATCATTTTTATATACGTACTGATGTAGTGAGAGTAAAACTAAAGATTATAGGTAGAAAAAAATGAAAATATGAAAGAAATATAGATAGTCTAGCGCGGGTCACCCTACTAGTTAGTACTTATAATAGGATTCCCAACTATTCGTTTTCTCAAGCTCATTAAGTTCTTGATCTGAAGAGTGACACTTTTAACATATCTCTACTCTTATCTACTCTTATAAAAAAACAGAGCCGGTGATGATGGTGTGTCTGCCATCTTGCAATATAGACCGTCCGATCTATATCTGACGGATAGAAAGCAAACTATGGCAATTTTTCTAAAAGATACCCGCACCTCTCTCCACATTTGCAGATAAGGCCTTCCCTCGATTATCCTTATCTCCCACAACCTCATTGTTGAGCAATTTAAAAAGGAAGCCTCTGGAACAATCTGGCATGGTGGTCGCTGCTGGCGTCGTCCATCCCCATGCCTCCGCTCAGTCCGACCAGCAATCACCACCACGCCCCACTCCTCCTCACCTTATCTCTCCTCTTTCTCAAGATATCATTAGTTTTACACATGGGATTACTCCCGCATGGGTCAATCACAGCAGGTGTTTTATGAAAAAATGCATCTTGATGTTCTGTGCAATGCACGAGCATCTTTCTAGTAGAGTCTTAATTGTCCATACCTGAGATATGATACCTTAGCAATAGATTAGAATCTTTTAGCCATTCTTTCTGCTGAGAAAATAAGAGTACAAAGAAACTCGTAGTTTGGTACTTTTTTGTCATCATTTTAGTATGTCAGAATTTCTTTTGGACTTCGCTTTTAGGTTATGGGAATATGCTTCTGCTTAGGTACTCAGCAAGACCGCCAACATAATATTTTTCACATTCAAATATTCACCCATATTGTTGATTTAACATCCCATACTTAGTCAATCCAACATCTTTCATATTGAAGTAATATGTATGTGGACAAACAACCCAATTAGGACTGTTTCTGTCCTCATTAGAGGTGTGATAGGTGACTGGTTGAATCTAGTAAGATTTCCAGATTTTATTCCTTAATGCTATTCATTGTGCAGATCACATGTTGAATCGTCGAATCAGGTCATTTTCTAGAGTCTGAATGTTCAAAACAACTAATTAGCTCTGAAACTTGGAAGCAACAATTTATTTTAGACTACCGCTTCTTAAGAAAGAAGCATGTAGCTATGCTCTATTTTGTACTGTACAAGTATTGTCTGAAATTATGTGATGACCGATATGATCATGTGAGATGTTTGCTACTAAAGCTTCACTACACCCCTTCATTACCTTTTAAACTTGGCAAGACAAAAAATAATAACTTCATCAATAGTAATTTTGCATTAAAATCGCATTCATTCTTCTGTTATTATGGTTCTGATATTTTTATAGTCAGTTCCGTAGCTTCCTAGCTTCGGTTTATATATGCTACTATTTGCAGTTTAGTTGAATGAAGAATGTTGTTTGTAGTACATTTTTTCCTTGCTACTAGACGACAACGGTATTGTTCAAAAATCTATTTAACATAGTGATTGCTCAACCTTTTTCTTGAATTAAATGTGTTTGGTTTATGTATTAATATTGACTCTTTTAGCTAATAATCACATTTTACTATGATATGAAATCTAAATCGACAAGATGGAGGTCAGTAAGATAACGAAGGAAAGAGTTACATAGCCGAAGGCAATGTAAAGGCAATGTCTCTTTGTTAGGCTATAAACCACACTGCAAAAGTATGGTGTCTACAATAATTTTGGATTGCTTATATGCACCATATTTGAATTTTGAAACGAACATAAATTAGTCACTAATTCATTTTAAAATTTTGAGTTCACCGTTGTTCATGCGCAGAAAATTTGACCTATTGATCCATTGATGAGCATTGCTTCTATCCATCCTTCCTTCCTTCATCTTTGTTTTGTTATTTGACAGCTAGATTATGACTTTTCAGGGATGATATTTGTGTTCTTACCTTTTTGCTGTAGAGAATGAATTGTTTATTGGTTTCCCTGCTATGTAGTTTGTTCTTGTTGAATTCAGCGGGTTCTTGCATCTACACAATATTATGCTTATCGAACTACGAGGGTTCCAGGACGGGCGCAACAAAGCGCGCCTCCATGGTCTAGTAATCAGATAAGACAAATTAGTTAATCATTGGGAGAGGTTGTGATAGGTTAATAGCCTCTTCACTTGGTTGGTTCGTCCCTTCTTATTCCTAGTCAGCCAATACTATGACCAATATTTCGCAAACCAAAATATATGTTACAATGTTTTTTTCATTTCAGGCTCACTGTTTCAAATTATGGCACAATCAGAAAGGTTGTTGCTTCCATAAGCCATGCCCATCTACCGACTAGTTGCCAATTTTCCGTGGGTTTCGGAGAGTTTTATTCCGGTCTTTTCCTGGCTTGTTTTGTTGTCCGATTCTATTACGGTTTCTTTTGTTTTTTCTTACACTAGCACATATGCCCATGCATTGCAATAGGAGAGATATTTTATTTACGACAAGCAACAGAAAAGATAATCGATGTGTCCATAAAAAAATGGTCTCCACAACGGTAGGTGACAGAGCAAGGAGTTGCGGTTTTCTCGCTGGACATGTTTGGCCCATGAAATCTTGATAGTGGTGGGGTTGGTAGGCATGGTGGCGAGAACCCAACTCGTGCCTTTTTCTTTCGCGTCCGCCTCCATCTCGGGGTTGTGCATGCCTCCTCATTTGGTGGATGTGTGACGGCCTTGGGGACACGGTAACTTCGACCACTCTCCTACGACGGCGTAACCGGATGGATTACTAATTTCAGCGCATAAATCATGTTTCATAAGTATAATTAGGCATGAATGTCCCTTCATTATGACGGTTTATTCTCTTTGATTATTTACCGCTCATGTGTCCACAATTTTTCTCTAATTAGAGCCAAACAACATATTCTCTTTTATTGGCATATGCCCATAATTTTATTTATTTATATCCAACCAGGATAGAACAAACGCGCGCTGCTAACCAATGGCCAGCACGAATATTTAAGAAAATACGATAGCTTCAGATTTGATTTATTTTTTATCTTTTTGAACATTCAAAGAAATATGAACTACCAAATATTCTTGGAAATGTTAAATTTTTTTTGAAAGCCCTGACAGTTTTAAAAAATGTGAACATTTTTTTGAAAATTCCATATAATTTTGGAAAATCACAAACAAAATTAGAAACAGGAATAGTAATTGAAATTGAAAAATAGGATTTTGAAAATATGAACCTTTTATAAAACACAAAATTATTGATTTTTTTGAAATGGGGAACATTCAGAATTTTTTTTTAAAATGCTTTCTGAGACGCAAACATTATTTTCTTTTTGTGAACTTTTCACTAAAATAGGAATATTTTTTGAATATGGAACATTTTATAAAATATGAATTTTAGAAAAGAAATCTCGAAAAATTATGAAATATCTTTTTTACATGAAAACATTTTTTAAATGTTGAGGAATTTCCAGACCGGATTTTTTTATGTTTCTAATATTTTTCAAAACAGGAATAAAATTTTGTAATGCTGATTTTTTGAATATTTGAACAAAAATTAAAATTCTGAATATATTTTGTATATTTTTATTTCACAGAAAAGTAAAAATAAAGAAGGGAAAATAAAAAGGAACAGAAACAGTACACTGAAAAAATAAAAACGGGCGACCTGTGCGTACCTTCAACTATTTGTCGCCACCTGCAACAAATAAGGTGCTCCCAACGCTTGGGCATGAATAATTACTGGGTTGGCTTTGTTGGGTTGGAGTGCGCCTGGCCCAATTGCGGAATTCTGTACAAACTATTTGTCTTTTCTAGTGGAGAGACGCACAAAAATTTAGTACCACCTCGGATAAAAAAGTCTTTTCAATGATGAACGGATGAAATTATTTGACGAAACGCACCTCACTTTATTAGTAGGTATAGATATAGATTTTTTTTCCTTTACTTTTGGATTCTGTTTTTATTTTTTTTATTTTTTGGTTCAGTTTCTTTTTTCTTTTATTTCTTCAGTTTTCTATTGTTTTGTATTTTCATTTCTATACAAAAATATCCACCCACTTCTAAAAAATCTTCACAGTCATTTTAAAAAGCATGGTTTTTAAAAATATTCACAGACTAAAAAAATAGTCATGGTTTCAAAACATGTTCATACAATTTTAAAAAATCACGTTGTTTTGAAATGCTAATGCTTGTAAAAAAAAGTCCACAAATTTTAGAAAATGTTCAGATTTGTTAAATTATGATACTTTTCAAATAATGATATTCATGTTTTAATGAAAACAAAATGAAAAAAACGAACTAGAAAACCATAAAATCGCTAGGGGGGGGGGGGGATGAGGAGGGGTGCTCGCTAAGAGAAGGCATCAGCGGATAAAAAATAGCATGAATCTCAGCGCAATATCAAACGAATGAAAATTTGAATGAAGCCCAAATAATTTCAGTCGACTGAAAAATAGTAATTCTGTTTTCTATCACTTCACCAATATACTGCAAGGAAAGATAGCTTCGCTAATAAGCAAATGAAATTCTTCTAAAAAAACAAATGAAATTAATCTTTAACCTATGAACAATTCAAGGGCTCAAATTCACAACGGTTCGTATAACAACAATATGTAGAAGGTCGTCTTGTGAGAGCCTAGAGCACGAGCATGGCTGCGGCGAGCGCGGTGACCGCGCCCGCCGTCTCACCAAAGCGCGCCTGCAGCTTGCTGGCAGGGTTGGTCGGGGCAGGCTGGGGAGTCGGCGCGGCGGTGTCGAGGACGGTGATCTTGAGCTTCATGCCGCTCTTGCAGTGCGGGCCGACGCCGCAGAAGAACCACCGGCGTCCAGCCGTGTCGAGCGCGAGACGGTCCTCGCCGGAGGTCCTGACGACCGCGCCGGCCGTCTGGGTGCACGCGACGAAGTCTGGACCGCCCACCTCCACCAGATTGTGGGCTGGGCTCCCGTACTTGAACACTGCGTTATACAGTAGTTAGCAGGAAATTAGTTTCGCGTCGCAGAGAAAATGGCGTACGCGTAGCCGCCGGAATAGATTAATGGGGGTATGTGACTACCTAGCGTGTCGCCGACGACGAACTGCTTGGTCTCGGCCCAGGCCGTGTAGTTGAAGTTGAGGGTCCAGCCCTTGTCGTCGCCGACCAAGTGCTCCGTGGCGACGGCGAGCACCGGGAGGAAGGCCACAGCGAACACCGCGACAAGCATCTGCTTGGACGCCATCACTGACTGAGTACGCATCTGCTTGTGGCCTGTGATGGGGTGGATGCAGCTCGTGTGTTGTGCTTCTAGCTCTGGCTTTGCAAGTACTCTATATACAGGGAGGGAGAGACAGAGCTCAGTGATGACTATACGTACGTATACGTATACGTATAGTAATCATCGTTGGCACGCGTCTTGTCTCTGACCGGAGCTATCAGCAAGCAGCTGGCCGATGGCGGCGCCAGCAATGGTGTGACGAGTTGAATGCGTCAGTGTGGCGCCAAATGTAGTATTGCATTGGCTTCATCGAAACAGAGGATACGCCGCATCAGTCACAAGAGATGTTCATTGTTTGGTCATGTTAAACTAAAGACGTGGCCTTGATTTGGCACATGTTTTTGGTGTACTTTTTTCTTTTGCGTTATGTTTCGGTTCAGTTGGACATGGACACTTGGGCCGGCCAGGTTCATTGATGTTATGATGATCCTCCCCGTGGCGGTAGAACATCGTCAAGGCCAATCTTAGAGCATCTCCAATAAAAAAAATGCAAATTTGAAGGTGTAAAATAGGAGATGTAAAAATTTATATCTCTAAAAAATGCATTTTACATCTTCAAAAAAAGAGATTATGTATATTGGAGATGTAAAAGTACAATTCCAATAGATGATGCAAATGGAGATGTAAAATTAGTCAGCATGAGCGCCGGCGGCCGAGCACCGAGAGCTGGGAGGAGCACCGGCAGACCGAGCGAGGAGAGCCGGGAGGTAGAATGAGGCGGCGGGAGCTCAAATGGTCAGCGGCGCGGTTGTGAATCGAGTGGCGAATTGGTCGCGGCGGGACGATGGGGCTACGGCCGTGCGGTGCGAGAAGGTCGAGTTTGGCGGCGGAAAAGTGGCAGCGGCATGGCGGGTGTGCGGCTCGAAACCGGCGGTGGCGGGGAGATAGGGCAACTCAAATGATACGGCGGCGATTCGGCGGCGGAGAAGTGGCCAATTCGACCGATTTGAAGGCGGGCAGCGGGGGAGAAGCGGCAGAACCGGAGGCGGGGGCGGTGGAGCGGTAGCCGCGACGGTGACCGGTCGGGGTGGGGCAAAATCGGGGCGGCGGCATGGAGGCGGAGGCGGGATTGGGGATGGTGGTCGCGGTGACGAAGGCCACTGCAGGGTGGGCGGCGGGGTCGTCGGAGTCAGCCATGGCCCGGGCGGCGGGCAGGCGATTGGCGGGCGGGCGGATGAAAAATGAAAGTAGTTGGGCAGTTGGCGCACGGCCGTCAGTTTTGCATCACGAGGTGATGTATTTTACGTCTCCGGAAGGCGGAGATGTAATTTTTTTGCATCTATATCATCCGTTGCAGAGGGGTTTCTAGGCTTTAAAGATGCAAAAGTTAGTTATTTTTACATCTACATCTTCTATTGAAGATGCTCTTAGCGCACTACTAGAATCGCCGAGTTTGTCGAGTTTCAAAAAAACTTGGCAATAGGTTTACCGAGTTCTGTTCTTGGTAAAATTGACTCGGATGAGACAGGTCGGCCATCACTAATATTGCCAAGTTCTTATTACCAGGAACTCGGCAAATAGTTAAATGGTATTTTTGAAAGGGCCAGCCTTGGCTGGTGTTTCATTGATTTTAAGCAGGGAGCAGTTGGAAAAGTGACAAAGGCGGTGATCCGTAGATCAAGGATAGAAAAAAAAAGAAATAAGAAAAAGGTGCTGAAGGCACAATTCTCAGGCCTACTCTCAGGGCGGGTCCCCAAAGGGGCTCTGCAAAGACCTAACGCCACATTGTTGCCAAAGGCTAAGGTTTCGCCGGATAGCATTCAGCACATCCCTTTCATTTCCTTCTTTGTCTCTGAAGGTGCAATGGTTGTGTTCTTGCCAAACTTCCCATAGAGCTAGCTTCACCAAAGATTTGACTTCATTCCTAAACTCCGGTTGTGTTGCTTCTACCATGGTTGCCACCTTCTCCAGGGAGCTGGTGCTGTGGCTCCAGATCGCTGGCTCGAGCACATGGCACTGATGCCAAGTAGATATGTTGGTCCAGATGGTCTTCATGAAGTTGCATTCCCAGCACAGGTGATCGGAGCTCTCTAGGTTTCTTAGGCATAGCTGGCAGAAGTAGCTATTGTTCCATCCTCTACGGTGAAGGCGATCGCTACACCATAGGCGATCTTGATGGAGAAGCTGTTGGGGAACGTAGTAATTTCAAAAAAATTCCTACGCACACGCAAGATCATGGTGATGCATAGCAACGAGAGGGGAGAGTGTTGTCCACGTACCCTCGTAGACCGAAAGCGGAAGCGTTAGCACAACGTGGTTGATGTAGTCATACGTCTTCACGATCCGACCGATCTAAGTACCGAACGCACGGCACCTCCGAGTTCAGCACACGTTCAGCTTGATGACGTCCCGCGAACTCCGATCCAGCAGAGCTTCACGGGAGAGTTCCGTTAGCACGACGGCGTGATGACGGTGATGATGTTGCTACCGACGCAGGGCTTCGCCTAAGCACCGCTACGATATGACCGAGGTGGAATATGGTGGAGGGGGGCACCGCACACGGCTAAGAGATCAAGAGATCAACTGTTGTGTCTCCAAGGGGTGCCCCCCTCCCCGTATATAAAGGAGTGGAGGAGGGGGAGGGTTGGCCTTCTCTATGGCGCATCCTAGGGGAGTCCTACTCCCACCCCTTTCCTAGTAGAACTAGGAGCCCTTCCAAGTAGTAGGAGTAGGAGAGAAGGAAAGGGAAAAGAGAAGAGAAGGAAGGAGGGGGCGCCGCCCCTCCCCCTAGTCCAATTCGGACTAAGCCTTGGGGGGCGCAGCCTCCCCTCTCTCTTTCCCCTAAAGCCCAATAAGGACCATATACTCCCCGGCGAATTCCCGTAACTCTGCGGTACTCCGAAAAATACCCGAATCACTCGGAACCTTTCCGAAGTCCGAATATAGTCGTCCAATATATCGATCTTTACGTCTCGACCATTTCGAGACTCCTTGTCATGTCCCCGGTCTCATCCGGGACTCCGAACTACCTTCGGTACATCAAAACACATAAACTCATATTACCGATCGTCACCGAACGTTAAGCGTGCGGACCCTACGGGTTCGAGAACTATGTAGACATGACTGAGACACGTTTCCGGTCAATAACCAATAGCGGAACCTGGATGCTCATATTGGCTCCCACATATTCTACGAAGATCTTTATCGGTCAAACCGCATAACAACATGCGTTGTTCCCTTTGTCATCGGTATGTTACTTGCCCGAGATTCGATCGTCGGTATCTCAATACCTAGTTCAATCTCGTTACCGGCAAGTCTCTTTACTCGTTATGTAATGCATCATCCCGCAACTAACTCATTAGTCACATTGCTTGCAAGGCTTATAGTGATGTGCATTACCGAGAGGGACCAGAGATACCTCTCCGACAATCAGAGTGACAAATCCTAATCTCGAAATACGCCAACTCAACAAGTACCTTTGGAGACACCTATAGAGCACCTTTATAATCACCCAGTTACGTTGTGACGTTTGGTAGCACACAAAGTGTTCCTCCGGTAAACGGGAGTTGCATAATCTCATAGTCATAGGAACATGTATAAGTCATGAAGAAAGCAATAGCAACATACTAAACGATCAAGCGCTAAGCTAACGGAATGGGTCAAGTCAATCACATCATTCTCCTAATGATGTGATCCCGTTAATCAAATGACAACTCATGTCTATGGTTAGGAAACTCAACCATCTTTGATCAACGAGCTAGTCAAGTAGAGGCATACTAGTGACACTATGTTTGTCTATGTATTCACACATGTATTATGTTTCCGGTTAATACAATTCTAGCATGAATAATAAACATTTATCATGATATGAGGAAATAAATAATAACTTTATTATTGCCTCTAGGGCATAATTCCTTCAGTCTCCCACTTGCACTAGAGTCAATAATCCAGTTCACATCGCATGTGATTTAACATCAATAGTTCACATCTTTGTGTGGTTAACACCCACAGTTCACATCGACATGTGACCAACACCCAAAGGGTTTACTAGAGTCAGTAATCTAGTTCACATCGCTATGTGATTAACACCCAAAGAGTACTAAGGTGTGATCATGTTTTGCTTGTGAGATAATTTTAGTCAACGGGTCTGTCACATTCAGATCCGTAAGTATTTTGCAAATTTCTATGTGTACAAAGCTCTGTACGGGCCTACTCTAGCTAATAGCTCCCACTTTCAATATGTATCTAGATCGAGACTTAGAGTCATCCAGATCGGTGTCAAAACTTGCATCGACGTAACTCTTTACGACGAACTCTTTATCACCTCCATAACCGAGAAATATTTCCTTATTCCACTAAGGATAATTTTGACCGCTGCCCAGTGATCTACTCCTAGATCACTATTGTACCCTCTTGCCAAACTCTTGGTGAGGTACACAATAGATCTGGTAAACAGCATGGCATACTTTATAGAACCTATGGCTGAGGCATAGTGAATGACTTTCATTCTCTTTCTATCTTCTACCGTGGTCGGGATTTGAGTCTTACTCAATTTCACACCTTGTAACACAGGCAAGAACTCTTTCTTTGACTGTTCCATTTTGAACTACTTCAAAATCTTGTCAAGGTATGTACTCATTGAAAAAACTTATCAAGCGTCTTGATCTATCTCTATAGATCTTGATGCTCAATATGTAAGTAGCTTCACCGACGTCGTCCTTTGAAAAACTCCTTTCAAATAATCCTTTATGCTTTCCAGAAAAATTCTACATTATTTCCGATCAACAATATGTCATTCACATATATTTATTAGAAATGCTGTAGTGCTCCCACTCACTTTCTTGTAAATACAGGCTTCACCGCAAGTCTGTATAAAACTATATGATTTGATTAACTCATCAAAGCGTATATTCCAACTCCGAGATGCTTGCACCAGTCCATAGATGGATCGCTGGAGCTTGCACACTTTGTTAGTACCTTTAGGATTGACAAAACCTTCTTGTTGTATCAGATACAATTCTTCTTCAAGAAATCCATTAAGGAATGCACTTTTGACATCCATTTGCTAGATTTCATCAAATGTGGCAATTGCTAACATGATTCGGACAGACTTAAGCATCGCTACGAGTGAAAAAATCTCATCGTAGTCAACACCTTGAACTTGTCGAAAACCTTTTTGCGACAATTCGAGCTTTGTAGATAGTAACACTACTATCGTCCGTCTTCTTCTTCAAGATCCATTTATTCTCAATGGCTTGCCGATCATCGGGCAAGTCAACCAAAGTCCATACTTTGTTCTCATACATGGATCCCATCTCAGATTTCATGGCCTTAAACCATTTTTGCGGAATCTGGGCTCATCATCGCTTCCTCATAGTTCGTAGGTTCGTCATGGTCAAGTAACATGACCTCCAGAACAGGATTACCGTACCACTCTGGTGCGGACCGTACTCTGGTTGGCCTACGAGGTTCGGTAGTAACTTGATCTGAAGTTTCATGATCATCATCATTAATCTTCCTCACTAATTGGTGTAGGCATCACTAGAACCGATTTCTGTGATGAACTATTTCCAATTCGGGAGAAGGTACAATTACCTCATCAAGTTCTACTTTCCTCCCACTCACTTCTTTCGAGAGAAACTCCTTCTCTAGAAAGGATCCATTCTTAGCAACAAAGATCTTGCCTTCGGATCTATGATAGAAGGTATACCCAATAGTTTCTTTTTGGGTATCCTATGAAGATTTACTTCTCCGATTTGGGTTCGAGCTTATTATTTTGAAACATTTTCACATAAGCATCGCAATCCCAAACTTTAAGAAATGACAGCTTAGGTTTCACGCCAAACCACAGTTCATACGGTGTCATCTCCATGGATTTAGATGGTGTTGGGAATCGTAGCATAATTTAAAATTTTCCTACGCTCACCAAGATGCATCTATGGAGTCTACTAGCAACGAGGGGAAAGGAGTGGATCTACATACCCTTGTAGATCGCGAGCGGAAGCGTTCCAATGAACGTGGATGACGGAGTCGTACTCGCCGTGATCCAAATCACCGATGACCGAGTGCCGAACGTACGGCACCTCCGCGTTCGACACACGTACGGTGCAGCAACGTCTCCTCCTTCTTGATCCAGCAAGGGGGGAGGAGAGGTTGATGGAGATCCAACAACACGACGGCGTGGTGGTGGATGTAGCGGCTCTCCGGCAGGGCTTCGCAAGCTTCTGCGAGAGAGAGAGAGAGAGGTGTTGCATGGGAGGAGGGAGGCGCCCAAGGCTTAGATCTTGCTGCCCTCCCTTCCCCCCACTATATATAGGGCCAAGGGAGAGGGGGGGGGCGCAGCCTTGCCCCTTCCTCCAAGGAAGGGTGCGGCCAGGGGGGAGTCCTTCCCCCCCAAGGCACCTCGGAGGTGCCTTCCCCCTTTAGGACTCTCCTTTTTTTCTTATCTCTTGCGCATGGGCCTCTTGGGGCTGGTGCCCTTGGCCCATATAGGCCAAGGAGCACCCCTTACAGCCCATGTGGCCCCCCCGGGGCTGGTGGACCCCCTTGGTGGACCCCCAGACCCCTTTCGGCACTCCCGGTACAATACCGATAAAGTGCGAAACTTTTCCGGCGACCAAAATAAGACTTCCCATATATAAATCTTTACCTCCGGACCATTCCGGAACTCCTCGTGACGTCCGGGATCTCATCCGGGACTCCGAACAACTTTCGGGTTTCCGCATACATATATCTCTACAACCCTAGCGTCACCGGACCTTAAGTGTGTAGACCCTACGGGTTCGGGAGACATGCAGACATGACCGAGACGCCTCTCCGGTCAATAACCAACAGCGGGATCTGGATACCCATGTTGGCTCCCACATGTTCCACGATGATATCATCGGATGAACCACGGTGTCGAGGATTCAATCAATCCGTATGCAATTCCCTTTGTCAATCGGTATGTTACTTGCCCGAGATTCGATCGTCGGTATCCCAATACCTAGTTCAATCTCGTTACCGGCAAGTCTCTTTACTCGTACCGCAATGCATGATCCCGTGACTAACGCCTTAGTCACATTGAGCTCATTATGATGATGCATTACCGAGTGGGCCCAGAGATACCTCTCCGTCACACGGAGTGACAAATCCCAGTCTCGATCCGTGCCAACCCAACAGACACTTTCGGAGATACCCGTAATGCACCTTTATAGTCACCCAGTTACGTTGTGACGTTTGGCACACCCAAAGCACTCCTACGGTATCCGGGAGTTGCACGATCTCATGGTCTAAGGAAAAGATACTTGACATTGGAAAAGCTCTAGCAAACGAAACTACACGATCTTTTATGCTATGCTTAAGTTGGGTCTTGTCCATCACATCATTCTCCTAATGATGTGATCCCGTTATCAATGACATCCAATGTCCATTGTCAGGAAACCATGACTATCTGTTGATCAACGAGCTAGTCAACCAGAGGCTTACTAGGGACAGGTTGTGGTCTATGTATTCACACATGTATTACGATTTCCGGACAATACAATTATAGCATGAATAATAGACAATTACCATGAACAAAGAAATATAATAATAACCATTTATTATTGCCTCTAGGGCATATTTCCAACAGTCTCCCACTTGCACTAGAGTCAATAATCTAGTTCACATCACCATGTGACTAACACTCACTGGTCACATCACCATGTGACCAACATCTAAAGAGTTTACTAGAGTCATCAATCTAGTTCACATCACTATGTGATTATCACTCAATGTGTTCTGGTTTGGTCATGTTATGCTTGTGAGAGAGGTTATTAGTCAACGGGTCTGAACCTTTCAGAACCGTGTGCTTTACGAATATCTATGTCATCTTGTGGATGCTACCACGCGCTATTTGGAGCCATTTCAAATAATTGCTCTACTATACGAATCCGGTTTACTACTCAGAGTCATCCGGATTAGTGTCAAAGTTCGCATCGACGTAACCCTTTACGACGAACTCCTTTCCACCTCCATAATCGAGAAAATTCCTTAATCCACTAGGTACTAAGGATAAGTTCGACCGCTGTCATGAGATCCTTTCCCCGATCACCATTGTACCCTCTTGACCAACTCATGGCAAGGCACACTACATGTGCGGTACACAGCATAGCATACTATAGAGCCTACGTCTAAAGCATAGGGGACGACCTTCGTCCTTTCTCTATCTTCTGCTGTGGTCAGGTCTTGAGTCTCACTCAATACTCACACCTTGTAACACAGCCAAGAACTCCTTCTTTGCTGATCTATTTTGAACTCTTTCAAAATCATGTCAAGGTGTGCTGTCTTTTGAAAGTATCATCAGGCGTCTTGATCTATCTCTATGGATCTTGATGCCCAATATGTAAGTAGCTTTATCCAGGTCTTCCTTTGAAAAACTCCTTCAAACAACCCTTTATGCTTTCCAGAAATTTTACATCATTTCGGATCAACAATATGTCATTCACATGTACTTATCAGAAATGTTGTAGCGCTCCCACTCACTTTATTGTAAATACAAGTTTCTAACAAACTTTGTATAAACCCAAAAACTTTGATCACCCCATCAAAGCGTATATTCTGACTCCGAGATGCTTGCTCTAATCCATGGAAGGATCGCTGGAGCTAGCATACCTTTTAGCATCCTTAGGATCGACAAAACCTTTCTGATTGTATCACATACAACCTTTCCTTACGAAAACTGGTAAGGAAACTTGTTTTGACATCCATCTGCCAGATTTCATAAATGTAGCTAATGCTAACATGATTCCGATGGACCTAAGCATCGCTACGGATGAGAAAAACTCATCGTAGTCAACTCCTTGAACTTGTGAAAATACTCTTTGCCACAAGTCGAGCTTTATAGACGGTAACATTACCGTTCATGTCCGTCTTCTTCTTAAAGATCCATTTATCTCAATGGCTTGCCGATCATCGGGCAAGTTCACCAAAGTCCATGCTTTGTTCTGATACATGGATTCTATCTCGGATTTCATGGCCTCGAGCCATTCGTCGGAATATGGGCCCACCATCGCTTCTCCATAGCTCGTAGGTTCATTGTTGTCTAGCAACATGACTTCCAAGACAGGATCACGCAAGCAGTGCCACAAATAAGTTGCACTATCATTATTAACTTTGCATCTTTTGGCTTCAATATCATGAATAAGTGTATTACTACGATCGAGATCCAACAAACCATTTTCATTGGGTGTATGACCATAGAAGGTTTTATTCATGTAAACAGAACAACAATTATTCTCTAACTTAAATGAATAACCGTATTGCAATAAATATGATCCAATCATATTCATGCTCAATGCAAACACCAAATAACATTTATTTTAGGTTCAACACTAATCCCGAAAGTATAGGGAGTGTGTGATGATGATCATATCAATCTTGGAACCACTTCCAATACACATCGTCACTTTACCCTTAACTAGTCTCTGTTCATTCTGCAACTCCCGTTTCGAGTTACTACTCTTAGCAACTGAATCAGTATCAAATACCGAGGGGTTGCTATAAACACTAGTAAAGTACACATCAATAACATGTATATCTGCTACCTCTTGAGCACTGCGTTGGTTTTCCTTTGAAGAGGAAAGGGTGATGCAGCAAAGTAGCGTAAGTATTTCCCTCAGTTTTGAGAACCAAGGTATCAATCCAATAGGAGTCCACGCGTGAGTCCCACGCACCTACACAAACAAACAAGAACCTCGCAACCAACGCGATAAAGGGGTTGTCAATCCCTTCACGGTCACTTACGAGAGTGAGATCTGATAGAGATGATAGGATAATATTTTTGATATTTTTGTAATAAGGATGCAAAGTAAAATAAATGGAAATATAAATAGCAAAGTGTTGGAAGGCTAATATGATGGAAAATAGACCCGGGGGCCATAGGTTTCACTAGTGGCTTCTCTCAAAATAGCATAAGTATTGCGATGGGTAAACAAATTACTGTCGAACAATTGAATAGAATTGAGCATAGTTATGAGAATATCTAGGTATGATCATGTATATAGGCATCACGTCCGTGACAAGTAGACCGACTCCTGCCTGCATCTACTACTATTACTCCACACATCGACCGCTATCCAGCATGCATCTAGAGTATTAAGTTCATAAGAACGGAGTAACGCTTTAAGCAAGATGACATGATGTAGAGGGATAAACTCATGCAATATGATATAAACCCCATCTTTTTATCCTCGATGGCAACAATACAATACGTGCCTTGCTGCCCCTGCTGTCATTGGGAAAGGACACCGCAAGATTGAACCCAAAGCTAAGCACTTCTCCTATTGCAAGAAAGATCAATCTAGTAGGCCAAACCAAACTGATAATTCGAAGAGACTTGCAAAGATAACCAATCATACATAAAAGAATTCAGAGGAGATTCAAATATTGTTCATAGATAAACTTGATCATAAACCCACAATTCATTGGATCTCGACAAACACACCGCAAAAGAAGATTACATCGAATAGATCTCCACAAGAGAGGGGGAGAACTTTGTATTGAGATTCAAAAAGAGAGAAGAAGCCATCTAGCTAATAACTATGGACCTGAAGTTCTGAGGTAAACTACTCACACTTTATCGGAGAGGCTATGGTGTTGATGTAGAAGCCCTCCGTGATCAATGCCCCCTCCGGCGGAGCGCCGGAAAAGGTCCCAAGATGGGATCTCACGGGTACAGAAGGTTGAGGCGATGGAAATAGGGTTTTGGCTCTGTCTCTGATGTTTTCCGGGTACATGCGTATATATAGGAGGAAGAAGTACGTCGATGGAGCAACGTGGGCCCCACGAGGGTGGAGGGCGCGCCCAGGGGGTAGGTGCGCCCCCTACCTCGTGCCTTCCTCATTGATTGCTTTACGTAGACTCCAAGTCCTCTGGATCACGTTCGTTCCGGAAATCACGTTCCCGAAGGTTTCATTCCGTTTGGACTCCGTTTGATATTATTTTTCTGCGAAACACTGAAACGGGCAAAAAACTGCAATTTGGGCTGGGCCTCCGGTTAATAGGTTAGTCCCCAAAATAATATAAAAGTGTATAATAAAGCCCAATAAACATCCAAAACAGAATATAATATAGCATGGAATAATCAAAAATTATAGATACGTTGGAGACGTATCAATATCAAATATAGCTTTGTTCACTTTGCCATCCTTCTTATCCATCAAATACTTGGGGCAGTTCCGCTAGCAGTGACCAGTCCCTTTGCAGTAGAAGCACTCAGTTTCTGGCTTAGGTCCAGACTTGGGCTTTTTCACTTGAGCAGCAACTTGCTTGCCGTTTCTTCTTGAAATTCCCCTTTCTTCCCTTTGCCCCTTTACTTGAAACTAGTGGTCTTTGTTAACCATCAACACTTGATGCTCTTTCTTGATTTCTACCTTCGTCGATTTCAGCATCACGAAGAGCTCAAGAATTACTTTTGTCATCCCTTGCATATTATAGTTCATCACGAAGTTCTAGTAACTTGGAGATAGTGACTAGAGAACTTTGTCAATTACTATCTTATCTGGAAGATTAACTCCCACTTGATTCAAGCAATTGTAGTACCCAGACAATCTGAGCACATGCTCACTGGTTGAGCTATTCTCCTCCATCTTGTAGGCAAATTACTGTTAAAGGTCTCATACCTCTCGACACGAGCATGAGTATGAAATACCAATTTCAACTCTTGGAACATCTTATATGCTCCGTGGCGTTCAAAACATTTTTGAAGTCCCGGTTCTAAGCCGTAAAGCGTGGTGCACTAAACTATCAAGTAGTCATCATACCGAGCTTTTGTCAAAACGTTCATAACGTCTGCATCTGCTCCTGCAATAGGACTATCACCTAGCGGTGCATCAAGGACATAATTCTTCTGTGCAGCAATGAGGAAAATCCTCAGATCACGGACCAAGTCCGCATCATTGCTACTATCATCTTTCAACTTAGTTTTCTCTAGGAACATATCAAAAAATAAAACGGGGGAGCTAAACGCGAGCTATTGATCTACAACATAGATATGCTAATACTACCAGGACTAAGTTCATGATAAATTAAAGTTTAATTAATCATATTACTTAAGAACTCCCACTTAGATAGACATCCCTCTGATCATCTAAGTGATCACGTGATCCAAATCAACTAAACCATGTCGGATCATCACGTGAGATGGAGTAGTTTTCAATGGTGAACATCACTATGTTGATCATATCTACTATATGATTCACGCTCGACCTTTCGGTCTCAGTGTTCCGAGGCCATATCTGCATATGCTAGGCTCGTCAAGTTTAACCCGAGTATTCTGCGTGTGCAAAACTGGCTTGCACCCATTGTAGATGGACGTAGAGCTTATCACACCCGATCATCACGTGGTGTCTCGGCACGACAAACTTTGGCAACGGTGCATACTCAGGGAGAACACTTTTATCTTGAAATTTAGTGACAGATCATCTTATAATGCTACCGTCAAACAAAGCAAAATAAGATGCATAAAGGACAAACATCACATGCAATCAATATAAGTGATATTATATGGCCATCATCATCTTGTGCTTGTGATCTCCATCTCCGAAGCACCGTCATGATCACCATCGTCACCGGCGCGACACTTGGATCTCCATCGTAGCATCGTTGTCGTCTCGCCAACTATTGCTTCTACGACTATCGCTACCGCTTAGTGATAAAGTAAAGCAATTACATGGCGATTGCATTGCATACAATAAAGCGACAACCATATGGCTCCTGCCAGTTGCCCTAACTCGGTTACAAAACATGATCATCTCATACAATAAAATATAGCATCATGCCTTGACCATATCACATCACAACATGCCCTGCAAAAACAAGTTAGACGTCCTCTACTTTGTTGTTGCAAGTTTTACGTGGCTGCTACGGGCTGAGCAAGAACCGTTCTTACCTACGCATCAAAACCACAACGATAGTTCGTCAAGTTAGTGCTGTTTTAACCTTCTCAAGGACCGGGCGTAGTCACACTCGGTACAACTAAAGTTGGAGAAACTGACACCCGCCAGCCACCTATGTGCAAAGCACGTCGGTAGAACCAGTCTCGCGTAAGCGTACGCGTAATTTCGGTCCGGGCCGCTTCATCCAACAATACCGCCGAACCAAAGTATGACATGCTGGTAAGCAGTATGACTTGTATCGCCCACAACTCACTTGTGTTCTACTCATGCATATAACATCTACGCATAAACCTGGCTCGAATGCCACTGTTGGGGAACGTAGTAATTTCAAAAAAAATCCTACGCACACGCAAGATCATGGTGATGCATAGGAACGAGAGGGGAGAGTGTTGTCCATGTACCCTCGTTGAGCGAAAGCGGAAGCGTTCGCACAACGCGGTTGATGTAGTCGTACGTCTTCACGATCCAACCGATCCAAGTACCGAACGCACGACACCTCCGAGTTCAGCACACGTTCAGCTCGATGACGTCCCGCGAACTCTGATCCAGCAGAGCTTCACGGAAGAGTTCCGTCAGCACGAGCACATGACACTGATGCCAAGTAGATATGTTGGTCCAGATGGTCTTCATGAAGTTGCATTCCTAGCACAGGTGATCGGAGCTCTCTAGGTTTCTTAGGCATAGCTTGAAGAAGTAGCTATTGTTCTTGAAGGAAATATTCCCTAGAGGCAATAATAAAGTTATTATTTATTTCCTTATATCATGATAAATGTTTATTATTCATGCTAGAATTGTATTAACCGGAAACATAATACTTGTGTGAATACATAGACAAACAGAGTGTCACTAGTATGCCTCTACTTGACTAGCTCGTTGATCAAAGATGGTTATGTTTCCTAGCCATAGACATGAGTTGTCATTTGATTAACGGGATCACATCATTAGGAGAATGATGTGATTGACTTGACCCATTCCGTTAGCTTAGCACTTGATCGTTTAGTATTCTGCTATTGCTTTCTTCATGACTTATACATGTTCCTATGACTATGAGATTATGCAACTCCCGTTTATCGAAGGAACACTTTGTGTGGTACCAAACGTCACAACGTAACTGGGTGATTATAAAGGTGCTCTACAGGTGTCTCCGAAGGTACTTATTGGGTTGGCATATTTCGAGATTAGGATTTGTCACTCCGATTGTCGGAGAGGTATCTCTGGGCCCACTCGGTAATGCACATCACTATAAGCCTTGCAAGCATTGTAACTAATGAGTTAGTTGCGGGATGATGTATTACGAAACGAGTAAAGAGACTTGCCGGTAACGAGATTGAACTAGGTATTGAGATACCGACGATCGAATCTTGGGCAAGTAACATACCGATGACAAAGGGAACAAACGTATGTTGTTATGCGGTTTGACCGATAAAGATCTTCGTAGAATATGTAGGAGCCAATATGGGCATCCAGGTTCCGCTATTGGTTATTGACCAGAGAAGTGTCTCGGTCATGTCTACATAGTTCTCGAACCCGTAGGGTCCGCACGCTTAACGTTCGTTGATGATATAGTATTATATGAGTTATGTATGTTGGTGACCGAATGTTGTTCGGAGTCCCGGATGAGATCACGGACATGACGAGGAGCTCTGGAATGGTCCGGAGGTAAAGATTCATATATTGGATGATATGGTTAGGCCAAGGGGTCAGGCCCGCGGGGCTATAAGTCGGTGCAAAAGGAGTTTTGCGGAGGCCAGGGGGCCAAACGCCGGAGACCCTGGCGTCTGGCCCTGGGCCAGACACCGAGGCCCATGGCGTCTGGGCCAGACGCCAAGGATTGTGGCGTTTGGTCCTGGAGTCCGAGTGGGACTCTTGCCTTTCGGGCAAAACCGACTTTGAGGAGGCTTTTGCTCCAAGTTTCGACCCAGGGCTCAACATATAAATAGAGGGGCAGGGCTAGCACCAAGGACACATCAAGAAACACCAAGCCGTGTGTCGGCAACCCTGTCCCCTCTAGTTTATCCTCCATCATAGTTTCTGTAGTGCTTGGCGAAGCCCTGCGGAAATTGTTCTTCACCAACACCGACACCACGCCGTCGTGCTGCCGGAACTCATCTACTACTTCGCCCGTCTTGCTGGATCAAGAAGGAGAGGACGTCATCGAGCTGAACGTGTGCAGAACTCGGAGGTGCCGTGCGTTCGGTACATGGATCGGTCGGATCGTGAAGACGTACGACTACATCAACCGCGTTGATATAACGCTTCCGCTTACGGTCTACGAGGGTACGTAGACAACACTCTCCCCTCTCGTTGCTATGCATCACCATGATCTTGCGTGTGCGTAGGAATTTTTTTGAAATTACTACGTTCCCCAACAGTTCCATCCTCTACGGCGAAGGCGATCGCTACACCACAGGCGATCTTGGTGGAGAAGCTGTTGGGGAACGTAGTAATTTCAAAAAAATTCCTACGCACACGCAAGATCATGGTGATGCATAGCAACGAGAGGGGAGAGTGTTGTCCACGTACCCTCGTAGACCGAAAGCGGAAGCGTTAGCACAACGCGGTTGATGTAGTCGTACGTCTTCACGATCCGACCGATCCAAGTACCGAACGCACGGCACCTCCGAGTTCAGCACACGTTCAGCTTGATGACGTCCCGCGAACTCCGATCCAGCAGAGCTTCACGGGAGAGTTCCGTCAGCACGACGGCGTGATGACGGTGATGATGTTGCTACCGACGCAGGGCTTCGCCTAAGCACCGCTACGATATGACCGAGGTGGAATATGGTGGAGGGGGCACCGCACACGGCTAAGAGATCAAGAGATCAACTGTTGTGTCTCCAAGGGGTGCCCCCCTCCCCGTATATAAAGGAGTGGAGGAGGGGGAGGGCCGGCCCTCTCTATGGCGCACCCTAGGGGAGTCCTACTCCCACCGGGAGTAGGATTCCCCCTTTCCTAGTAGAATTAGGAGCCCTTCCAAGTAGTAGGAGTAGGAGAGAAGGAGAGGGAAAAGAGAAGAGAAGGAAGGAGGGGGCGCCGCCCCTCCCCCTAGTCCAATTCGGACTAAGCCTTTGGGGGGCACGCAGCCTCCCCTCTCACTTTCTCCTAAAGCCCAATAAGGCCCATATACTCCCCGGCGAATTCCCGTAACTCTCCGGTACTCCGAAAAATACCCGAATCACTCGGAACCTTTCCGAAGTCCGAATATAGTTGTCCAATATATCAATCTTTACGTCTCGACCATTTCGAGACTCCTCGTCATGTTCCCGATATCATCTGGGACTCCGAACTACCTTCGGTACATCAAAACACATAAACTCATATTACCGATCGTCACCGAACGTTAAGCGTGCGGACCCTACGGGTTCGAGAACTATGTAGACATGACCGAGACACGTTTCCGGTCAATACCAATAGCGGAACCTGGATGCTCATATTGGCTCCCACATATTCTACGAAGATCTTTATCGGTCAAACTGCATAACAACATACGTTGTTCCCTTTGTCATCGGTATGTTACTTGCCCGAGATTCGATCGTCGGTATCTCAATACCTAGTTCAATCTCGTTACCGGCAAGTCTCTTTACTCGTTATGTAATGCATCATCCTGCAACTAACTCATTAGCCAGATTGCTTGCAAGGCTTATAGTGATGTGCATTACCGAGTGGGCCCAGAGATACCTCTCCGACAATCGGAGTGACAAATCCTAATCTCGAAATACGCCAACTCAACAAGTACCTTTGGAGACACCTGTAGAGCACCTTTATAAGCACCCAGTTATGTTGTGATGTTTGGTAGCACACAAAGTGTTCCTCCGGTAAACGGGAGTTGCATAATCTCATAGTCATAGGAACATGTATAAGTCATGAAGAAAGCAATAGCAACATACTAAACGATCAAGTGCTAAGCTTATGGAATGGGTCAAGTCAATCACATCATTCTCCTAATGATGTGACCCCGTTAATCAAATGACAACTCATGTCTATGGTTAGGAAACTCAACCATCTTTGATCAACGAGCTAGTCAAGTAGAGGCATACTAGTGACACTATGTTTGTCTATGTATTCACACATGTATTATGTTTCCGGTTAATACAATTCTAGCATGAATAATAAACATTTATCATGATATGAGGAAATAAATAATAACTTTATTATTGCCTCTAGGGCATATTTCCTTCAGAAGCCAGGCAAAAATTTTGAGCTTTGGCGGAGCCCATGTATCCCAGACCAGACTGCGAAAATGGCTAGTCGTTGATCCCAGGAACTGCAAAACGTAAGCCGAGCAGGAGCTGTATTGTCCAGAGCCTTCGAAGTCCCATCGAATCTGATCTTGGGCATCTGCTTGGAGGGTGATTTGCTACTGCTGTATTAGTCGATGGAGGGTGATCGCGTCCTGTATCAGAGGGCTGGTGTCACCATGTGCAAGATCAGACATCCATTGATCGCCTACAATAGCCTGGGCCACAATTCTGTTCTTCCTTCGTGAGTGTGTGAACAGGTTTTGAAAGCAGAGCTTCAGCGGCGTCGCACCCCGCCAAGTGTTGTGCCAAAAGCTCGCTGTCTGTCCATTGCCGATGGTCACCGTCGTGGCGGCATTGAAGAGGACGAGGTCTGAAGCATCACACGGCGTCTCCGTTCCCACCCATGGCCGGGATGGGTGCTGCCAGGTGTGCCGCAGCCACCGCAGACGGAGGGCGCGACTGAATTTATCTAGGGCTTTTCAGTATCTTGCAACTACTCAAGCAATAATAGTTTTAAAATAATTATTTTTTATAATTTTTACTAACATGTGCATATAGAAAGAACATTCAAAATTGCACCCTGGAGACTTTATACATATCTAAAAGCCATGTACTTTGTAATCAGGACAGAAAATTGGCATACATCTTCCCTCTTGTTGGTTTTGCATCATAACAGTATAATGATACGCAAAGTAGGTTTACCAACTCCTCTGAAACCCCTAGGACATATTTGATTCAGATCTTAATGTCAAATTATTGTTTTATATGTTGTCACAAAAGGTTTGTTTTTACACGGTGGAAACGTTGTGAACAATTGACACTCAAACTGGGTGGGATGGCCCAGCAAAAGACAATGTCAAATGCTCTTCTCCTTCCCAATATTTGCGCAGAAAACACTCTGAAAAGGGAGGCACTCAGTCCCCCTCCCTCCTCCTACCACGAGGCCATGTGTCCCTGATGTCTTTTACACACTTCTATTCTTGAACACTTTATTCGGCCTCTAATCGCAGAGGATTGTAGGACATCAGTAAATTCCCCTCAAGCATATGACCTAAGAGTTATCAATCCGCGGAAGGTGTAGGATGAGAGTGATCCTTGACAAACAGTACTGCAATCAAATACAAGTGGTCTCTTGTGTCCCCAACACACCCAATATAATTTTCAGTTGTATAGGTGAAGGGATGATGATATATGTGTAGTATGGATGGTAGAAGTAGCTTTTTGTAATCTGAATAAATACGAACAGCAAGGTAACAAATAACAAAAGTGAATAAAACGGTGTTTCAATGCTTGAAAATAAGGCCTAGGGTTCATACTTTCACTAGCTTCAACTCTCAGCATCATTCATAGTTGAATAACATGATATGTCCTCGAAAAGTGTGGTAAAAAATCACTCCAACGGTTCCTTTTGTTTTGGATCTAACAAAGATGAGATCGCGTATATGCGCTAATAGCAAACCATCTCAAAGTTATCCTTCCAATCTTAATCCGTTGAACTACCCTATATGCATCCCAAAAACTTGTACTACGACAATACCATATGATATTTATCGTTCTAATCTAGTATGTGTATAGTTACCCCAATTTCACTACGGCTCTCCACAAGTTATACTAGACATGCATCATGTAAACTCACTGATTCCAAAATATATAATTCAACATAAAGAAAATCATAGAGGAGCAAGATTTAATTCACCATAAAGAGAATAGAAGGGGATACATCATAAGATTCAACTCTATTAACAAAGCCCATGAACAACCAAGATAGAAACTTACATGATCATGAGAGAGAGAGAGAGATAGAACACATAGCTACTAGTATATAGCGTCAGCCCCAAGTGAGGACTACTCACACATCACCATGAGAAGGCAGAAAGATTCGTTGGTGATGGTGATGGAGATGGCGTATATGAATAAATACCACACTAGCGTATATGAATTTTCTTATATATTATCTTTACTATTAGAGGGGAGCTGGTGGTTGATGTTGATGTCACAACCCTCCCCCTGAGCTATACCTCTTCTCTTAAACTTGCACCGACATGTGGGCCTGCTCACCCATTCTTTGCACACAATTTGTGTCCTTTTTTCCCCATTATTTTGCAACCACTCAAGGAATAATAGTTTTAACATAATTATATTTTGTAATGTTTATTAACATGTGCATAGAGAAAGAACAGTCAAAATTGGACGTTGGAGACTTTATCCATATCTAAACGCCATATACTTTGCAATGAAGACAACAAAATTGTCATACATCTTCCCTTTGTGTTGGTTTTGCATCATAACAGTATAGTAATATATGCAAAGTAGGTTTACCAACAACTCATTTGTATCCCCTAGCACATATTTGATTCACATCTTAATGTGAAACTATTGTTTTATATGTTGTCACAAAAGGTCTGTCTTCACGTGGTGGAAGAATTACGAATAAGAATGGAGCCCAAGAAATGACAATGTCAGATGCTCTTCTCGTGCCCAATCTTTCCTCAGAAAGAAGTTGTAAAAGGGAGGTGCTCAGTCCCCCCCCTCCTACAGCGAGGTCAGGGGTCCCCTCTCCCTCCCTCTTTCATTCTAACGGCAGAAGGAGGGGACACCATTACTTCATTTTGGTTTTGTAGATAAGCTTAGGACAGGTGTGTCTCATGTCGGCATTACGACGATAGCGGTGGTGGCGCTTAAAATAATTTTGGCCCAGTTATTACTCTGTCCCGAATGGTGCAGGTTCTCCGGGAGACATCTTTAGTCACTCTATTGGTGAGGCGGATCTGTGGTTCCTAGGTGTTGTTAGTATTGTGGTGACAACACCATGGGGTATTTGTCCTTTGGCCTTGACCGCGTCTCACCGACATCTGCTCCAACATCTTTGGGAAGCCTAAAGGAAGTATTGGACTTAGTAGGAAGTGTTGCTTTGCACCACGGCGACGCGCCAGTGGTCTAAGGAGGATGGATGGAGCGTTGCAAGGTTATGGATCTAGGAGGAAAATTTGTTCTTCTTCTGTGCGGTAGGGCAGAGTAGCGGGATCTTGGTGGAGTCATCCAAGCTTAAATAATTGGACATGCGGCTTGGAGGCGGTAAAAACAACACTACCTTGCCCATAAATACAATTTTCTAGTTATCTAAATCAAATATGTCACTAGGATTGGTAGCTCTTGCAACAAATGTACTCATGAGTAAAACTAGACATGCGGTTGGTGATGTGTTAAAAATCTAGAACACCCAGGCTATAAATAAAACTTGCAATCACTCCTTCGAAAGCTACCTACACATAGTACCGGTGAGCATAAAAGGTGAACACTCAATACAACACCACAAAAATGTAAGCTTGCCCATCTTTTTGTTGTTGCGGCTCAGTGGGTGGATAGAGAAATGACACTAACTTGGTCTACCATGACTATGTTTGATGCTAGGCATGGGATGCACCAGCAATATGAGTTCAATTTGAGAGTGTGCAGAGGAGATGATACGACGAGGTATTGTTATAAATGATGGTCGATGGTCTTCCTCTGCTACATGCATGGAGTCTATGCCAACATTAGCTTCTCCAAATAGACGACATCACACTTGTGATCATTTATAATTGGGTAATGTGGCATTTGTGCGTAAAAGGTGGGTGTGGGTTGTTTGTCTCCAGGGAGATGGAATGGAAACAATGCAACCCAGTATCCTAAGAAGAATTAAAACCAAGTTCCAAACTAGGGTGTTAGCGAGAGCAAAAGACTTAAGAGCACTTCTGAGAGTAGATTGTTTTTTCCCATCGTAAACATGTGCAAATCTTCCTATTCATGGAAGGTGGCAAATATTTTTCCTCTATTCAAGTAAAAGAATGCATTGTGTGTTGATTTGTCCAGTCATGGGAATTCCTTCATTTCAGAAGAGAAGTTGAGCCCTGATGGCTAGAGATAATAGCATAAACTTGAAATGCATGCTACAGACCAAGATAAAAAAATAATCAAAAAACCACTCATATGTTCATCAACTCATATTCATCCAACACTAGAGAGAGATGTTAATGTTGCCCACTGAAGCTGGAAACTACAGAAATACTCAGGGCCGGCCCATAGATAACAAATAACCTTGTCTTAACAGGTTATTTGTTACTCTTAACAAATAACTGATTGATTCCTAATTGTTACAATGGAGACATCATTTTTCTATACAAAACAAATAACCTTGTCTTAACTGCTTGCTACAAAAAAATGTGTTACCATGAGATGTAAAGTTAATGCATGAATTTACATTTTTTTCTGGATCGAGCACAATATTCTTTTCTTTTACGTGACCCTACTCAGCTAAATATCCATAGCCTTATCATCCAGTAGACTGTCAAAGTTTTGTGGATAAAAGCATATCGACAGTGAATGGTTGTTGTTCATTGGCACACGGTATTTCTGAGTTTTGTGAATGAGCTAGGTTTTCTTGCCTACTAGAACTATTATCACCCTCATTGATATCATCAGCAGCAACATCAATATTGTCAGTTGTTTGCTCTTCGACGTTTACTATGGCCAATTGCAAAGAATACCTAGAAGAATTACTAGTTTTCGAACTTAGCAATTGATCCTTTTTGGGATTCTACTAGTTCATCTATCCGTTTTACTCTCTTCCTTTTATCACTACCGAATGAATACTTTCTTGGAGACATGTCACTAAACAAGCTGCATAAAATGGGTCAATACAGGAAACAGAAGCACCTGGAAACGGATGTAGGTGGCTTGATCCACGGGGCGCAGCAGCTAGAGTTATCACGAACAAGAAGATGGTGCCATGAAGTGAATAAATTCCCCCTTTCTTGTAATCCCCTGCCATAGTACTCTCTCATATCTATATCCAATGAAGAGTAGAAGAAGACCTATGCAGTGGTCGATGTGCTATGAGGAATCGTGAGTGCCGGAGGGCAGTGCAAAAGTTGTGTCTCACATGACATCAATGGCAGAGAGGGAACCTTCCATGTTCATCATCTACGTTAGCTTGTTGAGGTTAGCCAACTTCCTCACATCCGTGCATGCAATAATATGGTAAATATGGTACTCCATATCAAGATACCACACTATACTAATGTAGAGATAAAGCCTTTCCCATTTTTGAAAAAAATATACCACATTCTACATGGTAATATCATGCTTAAATTATTTCTATTTAATGAAATTTAATCAAGCCTTCATACAAAATTTGTGAGGAGAAACGCAAGACTAGATTGTGAAGAACTAATGGTACAACACACCCTAGAAAGAAAATTACAAACGGATCCTTCCGGAGCCAATTCACCACATCCACGAATGCGAGATGCCAGCACTCCGCTGTCGCCGCCGTTCCCTCCCAAAGCTGGTGGATCATTGGTTACGCACACAGACTCATGACGGACGGGGAGTCTTCATCTTCGGTCAGAGACCAGCACGTCGGAAATTGGAAAAACCGGCGATGGATCACCACCACTGGAGCCATTGGCATGACACGACGCGAGCAAGCCGAGACACAACCACCAGTCTGAGCAATCAAGCCTGAAGTCCACGAACACCACGAACACTCCCACCGTTCCACGCGAACGACGAGAAGACCAAGTAGGCGGCTCCGATCCGTCACCCTGAGAGATGCCATGGTGAAGGAGAAATCATGATAGTCTCAAACATATCTATAATTTGTGAAGTATTTCTATAATATTTATTTATGTTTTTGACACAATTTTTTTGGGGGGAAGGAGGTTAAACCCTTAGCCTATGCATCAATCGATGCATGCAGCCATCTTTATTAATTATTCCACAAAGGTCTGACAAAAACATACATCAATCCACCCGAACCAACCACTCGCACCTACAAACTCGATAATGTGGAGTGCTCTCACTCCCCATATCTAAAACCGGTGTCATGGCCGATTCATCCACATAACGTATCGAAACCAACCGCCGGTGCAGCCTACCTAAAGAGCACACATTTTAGAAGCCGCCATCATCATCGGACCACTGACCCATCTTCAGGAGAGAGATCCGCATCATCCCTGCCAGACCGGACATCCGTCGACGCCACCACGGCGCCCAACGGCGCCACCGCCCTGTGCTCGTCTACCCAGACACGAAGAATTAGGAAGATATGTCGTGCGTAGCACCTGCCAACCAGGCATGACTCAGCGTAGCACCTGTCGGCTAGGCATGACTTGACAGCTCCACCGAAGCTCCATGCAAGACAAAGCCGCTCCACCTCCTACCTCTGTCTTCCAGCGCTGCTCCACAAACGATGCTCCCAAGAGAGAAACGGCACCGTAGTACCGCCATCGTCCGATCCGAAAGACCAGATCCTAAGGTTTCCCCCAAAGCAGCACGAGTGGGTTGACAGAAGTTACATGACGATGCCTTCATCAAGGTAACGACGCAAAACGCCGCCATCGCCCGCCATCGGCTCAGTTCTCACCGGCAACTCTGTCTCCCCAACTCGTAGCCGGGACTAGATGACGGATCTGGAAATCCGACCACCCAGCCTCAGGCCGACCATCTCCGGCGAAGGAGGTGGCCACCACCGCCACGCCCAGGGCCGGAGCCCCCACTAGTAGAAAAAGAGGCTTCCATACGCCCCCATTAGTCCCCAAAACAATCGAACCATGACAAAAGGGGCCTTTAGTCGCGGTTCGGGAGGAGACCCGCGACCAACTATCTGGGCCCAGCGCGCTCGGTCGACAGCTGGCGGACGGGAGGGGCTTTAGTCCCGGTTGGCCTGGCCAACCGGGACTAAAGGTCCCCGAAGGCCTTTAGTCGCGGTTGGCCAGGCCAACCGGGACTAAAGGCCCATCCAGCTGGCGGACGGGAGGGGCTTTAGTCCCGGTTGGCCTGGCCAACCGGGACTAAAGGTCCCCGAAGGCCTTTAGTCGCGGTTGGCCAGGCCAACCGGGACTAAAGGCCCATCCCTATATATAGGACTCAGCTCACTTCACTTCAGTCAGCTCACTTCACAATTTTCAGAAGGGGGTGGTGGGTTTGCTTTTGGTTCCTCCTATGCACACAAGGTGTTCGATGAAATGCCCGAGAGCCTGAAACAAACATGATATGAAGTGTCTGAGCCACACTTGAGCTTTCTCATTTATTTTTCCTCCGCGATCGCGGTTAGCAACTTGAACCTTTCATGTGTCATTGATAAAATATGCATGTGTGTAGTTCATTGTTTAATTTGTATTATTTCTAGCTAGTTAGTTTAACAAATGCATGATGGTTAATTATATACTTTATATAATAATAATGCAGATGAATCGGCAATGGATGTACGGTCCCCGACTCTCCGGCGAGTTCACTACGGGTTTGAAAGATTTCCTCGTAGTGGCAAATGCGAACAAGCAGCAAGGTTTTATTATCTGTCCATGTGCTGTCTGTAAGAATCAGAAGGGTTACTCCTCCTCAAGAGACGTTCACATGGACCTGCTTCGGCACGGTTTCATGCCAAGCTATAATTGTTGGACCAAGCATGGAGAAAGAGGGGTTAGAATGGAAGAAGATGAAGAAGGGGATGATATCGATGACAACTATCATGATCATTTCGGTGATACTTTCATGGAGGATGATGCTGAAGGTGGGGAAGGGTTAGGTGAAGGTGAAGAAGAGGCACATGATGAGCCCGCTGATGATCTTGGTCGGACCATTGCTGATGCACGGAGACGCTGCGAAACTGACAAGGATAGGGAGAATTTGGATCGCATGTTAGAGGATCACAAAAAGTCGTTGTATCCAGGATGCGATAATAGTCTGAAAAAGCTGGGCTGCACACTGGATTTGCTAAAATGGAAGGCACAGGAAGGTGTAGGTGACTCATCATTTGAAAATTTGCTGAAAATGTTGAAGAATATGTTTCCTAAGAATAACGAGTTGCCCGCCAGTACGTACGAAGCAAAGAAGGTTGTCTGCCCTCTAGGTTTAGAGGTTCTGAAGATACATGCATGCATTAACGACTGCATCCTCTACCGCGGTGAATACGAGAATTTGAATGAATGCCCTGTATGCACTGCATTGCGTTATAAGATCAGAGGCGATGACCCTGGTGACGATGTTGAGGGCGAGAAACCCAGGAAGAGGGTTCCCGCCAAGGTGATGTGGTATGCTCCTATAATACCACGGTTGAAACGTCTGTTCATGAACAAAAAGCATGCCAAGTCGTTGCGATGGCACAAAGAGGACCGTAAGTCCGACGGGGAGTTGAGACACCCCGCTGATGGAACGCAATGGAGAAAGATCGACAGAGTGTTCAAAGATTTTGCAGCTGACGCAAGGAACATAAGATTTGGTCCAAGTACTGATGGCATGAATCCTTTTGGCGAGCAGAGCTCCAGCCATAGCACCTGGCCCGTGACTCTATGCATCTACAACCTTCCTCCTTGGTTGTGCATGAAGCGGAAGTTCATTATGATGCCAGTGCTCATCCAAGGTCCAAAGCAACCCGGGAACGACATCGATGTGTACCTAAGGCCATTACTTGATGAACTTTTACAGTTGTGGGCCAGACCTGGTGTACGTGTCTGGGATGAGCACAAAGGAGAGGAATTTGACCTACGAGCGTTGCTTTTTGTAACCATCAACGATTGGCCTGCTCTCAGTAACCTTTCGGGACAGACAAATAAGGGATACAATGCATGCACGCACTGCTTACATGAGACTGGAAGTGTACGTTTGGTTAATTGTAAGAAGAACGTGTACCTGGGTCATCGTCGACTTCTTCCCCGAAATCATAACGTAAGAAACAAAGGCAAGCATTTCAACGGCAAGGCAGATCACCGGCCGAAGCCTGCGGAACGTACTGGTGCTGAGATATTTGATATGGTCAAGGATTTGAAAGTCATCTTTGGAAAGGGTCCTGGCGGACAATCAGTTCCGTGGGGAGTTGACGGGCACGCACCCATGTGGAAGAAGAAATCTATATTTTGGGAGCTAGAATATTGGAAAGTCCTAGATGTCCACTCTGCAATCGACGTGATGCATGTTACGAAGAATATTTGCGTGAACCTGCTAAGCTTCTTGGGCGTGTATGGGAAGACAAATGATACAAAGGAAGCACGGCAGGACCAGCAACTTTTGAAAGACCCAGATGACCGGCATCCGGAATGGTTTCAAGGTCGTGCCAGCTACGCTCTTACCAAAGAAGAGAAGGTCATTTTTTTTGAATGCCTGAGCAGTATGAAGGTCCCGTCTGGCTTCTCGTCGAATATAAAGGGAATAATAAACATGGCGGAGAAAAAGTTCCAAAACATGAAGTCTCACGACTGCCACGTGATTATGACGCAATTGCTTCCGATTGCTTTGAGGGGGCTCCTACCGGAAAATGTTCGAGTAGCCATTGTGAAGCTATGTGCATTCCTCAATGCAATCTCTCAGAAGGTAATCAATCCAGAAGATCTACCACGGTTACAGAACGATGTGGTCCAATGCCTTGTCAGTTTCGAGTTGGTGTTCCCACCATCCTTCTTCGATATTATGACGCACCTCCTGCTCCACCTAGTCGAAGAGATTTCCATTCTCGGTCCTGTATTTCTACACAATATGTTCCCCTTTGAGAGGTTCATGGGAGTATTAAAGAAATATGTTCGTAACCGTGCTAGGCCAGAAGGAAGCATCGTCAAGGGCTATGGAAATGAGGAGGTAATTGAGTTCTGTATTGACTATGTTCCTGACCTTAAGCCGATTGGTATTCCTCAATCGCGGCACGAGGGGAGACTAAGTGGAAAAGGCAAGATCGGAAGGAAATCCACGATATGTATGGACGGTCATTCTATGACTGAAGCACACCACACAGTTCTGCAAAATTCCAGCTTTGTGGCTCCGTACTTCGAGCAACACAAGAATATTTTACGCTCGGACAACCCGGGGAAGCCTGAATCCTGGATTAGAAAGGCCCACATGGAGACTTTCGGCAGTTGGTTGCGAAAACATTTAATGAATGACAATGATGTTGGAGATCGGCTGTACATGTTGGCCAAGAAACCATCTTCGACTATAACGATTTTCCAAGGGTACGAGATAAATGGGAATACATTTTACACCATCGCCCAAGATAAAAAGAGCACCAACCAAAACAGTGGTGTCCGCTTTGATGCAGCAACCGAGAATGGGCGAAAGGTCACATATTATGGTTACATAGAGGAGATATGGGAACTTGACTATGGACCCTCCTTTAAGGTCCCTTTGTTCCGGTGCAAATGGTTCAAGCTAACAGGAGGTGGGGTAAAGGTGGACGAGCAATACGGAATGACAATGGTGGATTTCAACAATCTTGGTTACCTTGACGAACCATTCGTCCTTGCCAAAGATGTCGCTCAGGTTTTTTATTTGAAGGACATGAGTAGCAAACCGAGGAAACGGAAAGATAAGAAAACGATCAGTACATCATGCGACGATCCAAAGCGCCACATTGTTCTTTCAGGGAAAAGAAACATCGTGGGAGTGGAGGACAAGACAGACATGTCAGAAGATTATAATATGTTTGGTGAAATTCCGCCCTTCAAAGTGAACACTGACCCAAGCATTAAGTTAAATGATGAGGATGCTCCATGGATACGGCACAATCGTAAGCAAGCAGGGACACAAGGGAAGAATTGATGTGTAATAATTTATTGTACCAAACTTTGTATTTGGTCGATGAACTGAATGATGTATCAAACCTTTTGTCAAACCTTCAAGGGATCGATGAACTGAATTTTTTGATATATTATTTGTATTTTTAAGATTTTAAAATGAATTAGTTTTATTTTCTGATTTTTTTGATATATAATTGTATTTTTAAGATTTTAAAATGAATTAGTTTTATTTTTCTGATTTTTTTGATATATTATTTGTATTTTTAAGATTTTAAAATGAATTAGTTTTATTTTTCTGATTTTTTTGATATATAATTGTATTTTTAAGATTTTAAAATGAATTAGTTTTATTTTTATGATTTTTTTGATATATTATTTGTATTTTCAAGATTTTAAGATGAATTAGTTTTATTTTTTTTTTGATTTTTTGATATATTATTTGTATTTTTAAGATTATAAAATGAATTAGTTTTATTTTTCTGATTTTTTTGATATATAATTGTATTTTTAAGATTTTAAAATGAATTAGTTTTATTTTTCTGATTTTTTGATATATTATTTGTATTTTTAAGGTTTTAAAATGAATTAGTTTTATTTTTCTGATTTTTTGATATATAATTGTATTTTTAAGATTTTAAAATGAATTAGTTTTATTTTTCTGATTTTTGATATATTATTTGTATTTTCAAGATTTTAAAATGAATTAGTTTTATTTTTCTGATTTTTTTGATATATAATTGTATTTGTAAGATTTTAAAATGAATTAGTTTTATTTTATATGAAAAAGGACCTTTAGTCCCGGTTGGGGAGGCGGACCGCGACTAAAGGGTACCCTTTAGTCGCGGTTGGTGTCCCCAACCGCGACTAAAGGCTCTTTCTGCGCGGGAACGAAAGCGGCGCCAAAACCCTTTAGTCCCGGTTGGGGAGGCGGACCGCGACTAAAGGTACCCTTTAGTCGCGGTTGGTGTGGCCAACCGCGACTAAAGGGTACCTTTAGTCGCGGTCCGCCTCCCCAACCGGGACTAAAGGTATGTCTATATATACTGCACTTAGCAGTTTCCGCCACTTCCCATTCTCCTCTCGACGCGCCGAAGCCCTGCCCCGACGCCGATCGACGCCGAAGCCCTGCCCCGACGCTGATCGACGCCGACGCCGACGCCGACGCCCTGCCCCGACGCCGACGCCCTGCCCCCAGTGAGCGCCGCCGCTGCCCCCACTTCGCCTGCCCTGCGCGCCGCCGCCCCCGTCCCCAGTGAGCGCCGCCGCCGCCCGTTTGCTGCCCTAGCGCGCCGCCGCCCGCCGCCCGCTGCCCCCGTCCCCAGTGAGCGCCGCCGCCGCCCGTTTGCTGCCCTAGCGCGCCGCCGCCGCCGCAGCCCCTGCCCTGCCCTGCCCTTGCCCGCCCGCTGCCCCTGCCAAAGAAACCAAAAAGAAAAAGGAAGAAGAAGAAAGAAAGAAGAAAGAAACCAAATGAAAAAAGAAGAAAAGAAAGAAGAAAGAAAGAAGAAAGAAAAAGGAAGAAGAAAAAAGGAAGAAGAAAGAAAAAGGAAGAAGAAAAAAAAGAAAACAAAACAAAAGAAACCAAATGAAAACCAAAAAGAAAGAAGAAAGAAAACCAAATGAAAACCAAAAGAAAGAAGAAAAAAAGGAAGAAGAAAAAAGGAAGAAGAAAAAAAGGAAGAAGAAAAAAAGAAAGAAGAAAGAAAGAAGAAAGAAAAAGGAAGAAGAAAAAAAGAAGAAAGAAAAAAGGAAGAAGAAAGAAAAAGGAAGAAGAAAAAAAAGAAAACAAAACAAAAGAAACCAAATGAAAACCAAAAAGAAAGAAGAAAGAAAACCAAATGAAAACCAAAAGAAAGAAGAAAAAAAAGGAAGAACAAATAAAAGGAAGAAGAAAAAAAGGAAGAAGAAAAAAAGAAAGAAGAAAGAAAGAAGAAAGAAAAAGGAAGAAGAAAAAAAGAAGAAAGAAACCAAATGAAAACCAAAAAGAAAAACAAAGAAAACAAAACAAAAGAAACCAAAAAGAAATAAGAAAGAAAACCAAATGAAAACCAAAAGAAAGAAGAAAAAAAAAAGGAAGAAGAAAAAAGGAAGAAGAAAAAAAGGAAGAAGGAAAAAAGAAAGAAGAAAGAAAGAAGAAAGAAAAAGGAAGAAGAAAAAAAGAAGAAAGAAAAAGGAAGAAGAAAAAAATGAAAACCAAATGAAAACCAAATGAAAACCAAAAGAAAGAAGAAAGAAAAAGGAAGAAGAAAAAAAGAAGAAAAAAGGAAGAAGAAAGAAACCAAATGAAAACAAAAAAGAAAAACAAAGAAAACAAAACAAAAGAAACCAATGCAAAAGAAACCAAAACAGAAGAAAAGGAAAAACAAAATAAGAAAAGGAAAAAGAAAAGGAAAAAGAAAAGGAAGAAGAAAAGGAAAAAGAAAAGGAAAAATAAAATACTTGGCAGTGCTCAATAATCTTATTTTTTAATTCCTCCTCCTCTATATCCCCTTAATCTTATTTTTTAATTCCTTTATACTTAAATTTTTTTACTACATGCAGGAGTGACATATGGCGGACGATAGAGCCGAGCCGCTTAGGGATCCGGAGGCTGAACGTTATTTAATGGGCATCATCAACAACGAGATTCCTTATGTGCCGGGCTCAGAATATGAGCAAGAAGAGGATGTAGTCTCTTCTTTTCTAAACCTTGACGGTGGAACAGAGATTGTCGATGATCAAGAAGGTGAAGGAACGGACATTGTCGACGGAGGTCAACCGTCAACAAATGACGATCTCGAATTGCAAGTAGCAACCACCTCCGGCGAGGTATATATACATTGAGCCTCTCGTGATACAAACTTACTGAAATGTGAATACATATGTATTAACGCGGGCGACTCTCTTTCTTTTTTTAGCCCTCCGGATCGAGTACGACAAAGCGTGGCAAATCCAAGGCGATGAAAACAGGAGAAACATATGCCATTGAGTTTGTCAGTGAAACCGGCAAGCCCCTACAGCACACCTCAAAGTTTATCAACCAATGTGGAGTCGTTGTTAGAGACAACGTCCCGATCACCGTCCAGGAATGGAAGGAGCCAAAGAAGGCACGTCTTGGTTTCAGTTTTGTCGACAAGAGAACGAAAAAGGATTGCTGGAGAAAGCTTATGGAACATTTCATTCTATCTCCGGAATACAACAAAGTCGATGAATTCGGTAATGAGGTTCCGGGTGGACGTCAGAGGAGGAGGCTAGTTAAAGAGTTCGCTCTTCAGAAGATGGGCGAAGCATTCCGGAACTTCAAGAAAAATTTAACCCGTGACTATGTCAACAAGGGCAAGACTCCGGATTTCAATGGACAACATGAGAAACTGAAAGATGATTGGCCAGAATTTGTGAGGCAAAAGCAATCGGAGCATTTCAAGGAAATATCGAAAAAAATAAGGATAATGCGAGTAAGAAAAAGTTCCATCATATTATGGGGCCAGGAGGATACCGCCTTTCGGAGCCTAGGTGGCAGAAGATGGAGGAGGACCTGAGGGTGCGAGGAATCCCTCTAGGTACAGAGGGATGGGACCCAAGGGCCAAAAGCTGGTGGTACGGGCATGGGGGATCGCTAGACCCGGAGACAGGGGTGTGTGTTCACCGGCAGAGACAGTTTGCTCCCACCCAAGCCCTTATTGACGCAATGACCCAAGCTCAAGAGGGGTTGATCAAGTTCAACAGAGAGAAAGACGCACTGACAACAGCCCTCGGGAATGATGAACACGGAGGACGTGTACGAGGCAAAGGCAAAGTTCCGTGGAAAGTAGGGTTTTCCCAGGACAATGACCCGTACTGTTACAGAAGCCGTCAGAGAAAGACGGACCGGGATGCAGATCTTATGACGAAGTTTGCATCGGAACTCCATGAGTTGAAGCAGACCGTGCATGAACTAGTAAAAGAAAAATCGGCTGCAGGGCCGCATGAAGATCATGAAGCGGATCGCGGAAACCAGCAGCGGAGAAGCAGCGTGGCTTCCACGGATGCCCCGCCTGGTGCTAGTGCACCGATGATCGAGATTCGTGCACCGGAGCCTCACTACCCCGTGGATGATGTAAAGGAGATGAAAGAATGTGATCTGCATTATCCCGTGGGGAACGTTTCCACAAAGGTAGCTAGCGGCAGTGCTTTACCCTGTACACCTGGAGCACTCCACCACAACAACCCCATTGCATATGGCTATGCTCGTGTCACGGTGGAAGACATAGTCCAAGGGTTTGAGGACCTGGAGATTGACAAACCTACACCCGAATGGGAGAGAAGACTTGGAGATGTCAAGCGCCAGATCATTCTATGGAAAAAGAAGTACATAGTGTTTCCAGGCGAGGCGCCAAGGCTAGCAAGTCCACCCCCCTCCGATGGTGGTGGTGGTGGTGGTGGCGGTGGTGGCGGTGGTGGTGGTCGTGGTGGTTCACCTACACCTCCTTCACACCATTCGACGCCGTCCCCCGATCCACAACCTCCGGCGGGTACGACGCCCCCCAATCCACCTCCGGCGAAGAAGCAGAAGCAGGCGGACAGAAAGGAAACCCGCTCCTGGACTATTAACCCGGACCCTTATGTACCTAAGACCACAAGGGTACCGGAGCCATCACTGAAGCCTCTCCTCCCAAGGCCTTGGGAACTTAGTGAAGCTGAAACCAAATTGGCCGCGTCTGCTGATTATGAGAAATGGAAGGCGGATATGAAGGCGATAAAGACCCTGAGCCCAAGCAAGTATTCACTGAGAAGCAAAAGAAGTGGGCTAAGGATTTTTTGACGACACCGTCCCAAGCCGAGCTGAATATGCCTGACGACTATGGACATGAACTTCGTAGGCAAGCAAAAATATTGAAGGAGGAGAAAGAAGAAAGTAAAAAAAGCGGGAAACAAGTTGACCAGCTCGGGATGCAGAAGAAACAATCGATCCCCCCGCTCATAGTGAAAGCCGGTCCGGAAGAGGACCCCGAGGTCATAGCAGCTGCGGCAGCACTCGGATTGACTGTAGCGAGTGCCATGAAACAAGCGTCCGAGATGGGTTTGACTCTTCGTGCCTTCTTAGGCCTTGAGGATGCGCCAGTATGTGAGATATCATTACAATATGTGCGGAATGGGCCTCTCGCCGAGCCTGCGCGGGAAAAGAGTCTACCACCACAAATGCGAAATCTGCTACGTTGGTACAAGCAATTCATAACATGGGCCGACAAAGAATATGTTTATGCGGATGTTACAGATGAGCATCACACCAAACGGTACTCTGTACAAGTTCATATGAGTGAATTGTTCTAGCTGTTCAATCTGCGCGACCTCGACAAATCTATGCTGAGTTGCTACGTTCTGTAAGTGATTTATTTCTACCTCATCTCGTTCTTCATTGCCTGCACTATATATATATATATATATTGTCCTAACTATATTGTTGCGTACGCTATTATGCAGATTGAAGATTTGGGAATGCAAAATAAGAAACATCCATGATGTTGGGTTCATTGACCCACATATCGTTAATGGACATGTGTTACAACATCACCCCGAAGACGTGGAGAAAGACTTGTACAAGTTTCTTAGAAAGCATCAACTCAAAAGTCATATTCTATTTCCTTACCACTTTGGGTGAGTGTTTCTCTCTTGTGCCCATTCTCTTTTGTTTACTCCATGCATGGTATGTCTAATCGATGAGTTATGCATGACTGTGCATGTAACGTGTCCGCAGGTTCCACTGAATTCTGCTAAATATTGAACTTCACACCTCTAGAGTTCTAATCATGGACTCTATGGATTCGGATCCAAAGCGCTGGGCCGACATGATAAAAATGCTGCAAAAGTAATTATTTTCAATCATTTGAGCTCTATATCGATCGGTCTCTTTCGTTCATTTCCTAATACCAAGTAACTAATAACTCCCTTGTTCATTTAATTTTCTTTGCCCTGTAGGGTTTGGAGATGGTTCTCAGAAGAAATTGTCGGTGAATTCAAACATGAGCTAGATTTCAGAAGGTTAGTTAATGTGGATAAGCAGCCACCGGGGACCAATCTATGTGGATACTATGTTTGTGAGAACATCCGGAGACACACCTCTGAGCAGAAGGCATCGGATAGCGTGCGGAACGCGACGGATAACTTGCGAAGGAGGCTTAGTCCAGAAGCTCGCTTCCGACCAATTCAAGAAGAATTAGCAGGATTTTTCATGAGGGAAGTCATCAATCCTAAAGGAGAACACTATACCGAGGACGAAGAAATTTATATGCATACCCGAGATTGAAACTTGTTCGAAGTTGTATATGGTCATCCATCCTAATTGTGTATGGAAACTTGTTCGAAGTTGTATATGGTCACCCGAGATTGAATATATATTATATATTCCTCTTGAATTCTTCTTGTTTGAAATTTCATATGCATGTATATAGTAGCGTAGAATATGTGTACTGAAACTTCATCAAAATTAAAATAAAACACAAAATAAAATATAAAAGAAATAAAACACTACAAATTAAAAAGAAACCAGGTTTAGGGGGGCTAAAACCCTAAACCTGCGGAGGAGGCCTTTAGTCCCGGTTAGCCACGAGAACCGGGACTAAAGGTCCTCTGCCCCGATGGACCACTGGCGCCCACGTGGATGGGCCTTTAGTCCCGGTCAGCCACAAGAACCAGGACTAAAGCCTTTAGTCGCGGTTCGTAAGAGGCGCGACTAAAGGGGGGGGGTCTTTAGTCGCGCATATTTAGTCCCGGTTGCACAGCCGGGACTAAAGGGCTTTTTTCTACCAGTGCCCCGATGTACTCGAGTTCGGGTCGATCCCAGGGGCAGCAAGCCATTCATGGGACGGTACATGAGATTAGCAAGGGCGGCCCGCCGAGGCCCATCTGGGCTCAGATCGGGTACCCAAGCCGCCGCCGCTGGACATGTCGTAGTCCACCGCCGCCCCGCACCCACTGCCGTAGATCCGGCCATCGCGGGTCGCCGCCGTGCTGACTGAGACGTTGGCCGAGGTGAAATGCCGCTGCCACCACTGCGGCACATAGGCTTTGCCTGCGACGCCCTCGGCGGCGGCAGCGGGAGGAGGAGATGCGCTGGAGTTAAACGGGAGACGGTAGGCGGGGGCGCTCCGGTGCGGCGCGGCAGCGCCGCACGGGAGCGGGGTAGGGCTAGGAGCGGGAGCATGGTAGGGTTAGGAGCTGGTGTGATAACGCCCAATATTTTTCACGCAATCTTTTTTTTGACTAACCTATTAATCAAGTGTCAAAGCCAGTTTCTGTTTTCTATTGTTTTTGAAAATTTACATAGAAAATTCATGGAGCCGGAACACTTGGCCCATAATTATAATTTGGATGACACATTGGCACACACTATACAGTTCCTATGAGCAAAAAAAGTAAATACTCAAAACTTGCTCATTAAAAATGTAAGGATGCTTTCTGCCACTTTTTGGGTAGAGAGAAGTGGTGCTAGCTTGTGTATGACAACGAGATCAATGCTAGGCATTGGACGCAACGGGATCATGCGTTCAAGTTGAGAGTGTGTACATGAGCCGATCCAATGAGGTTCTCTCAACTGGATGGCAAACTTCCTCTGCCAAAGGAGGGGTCATTGGAACTTTTCTTGTTCCTTCGAAGAGCCCATATGACGCTTACTCTCATTTCCACAATGGCAATCGACCAATGGGGCCTTTTTGTGCGAAGAAGGACGCAGGACCATCGTGGTGCTCATCTCAAGGGATTTATGGAATGCACCACACATCTTCCCAAGTTGGGTATCAATATTTCAGCGTCTTGTAAATATTTGCAACTCTCCTCGTTGAACTCAAGGAATATCATATGAACTTTTGATGCTATTTCAATTAAGATTACACTGTTTTTTCTCTAGGCAGCAATAACAGCATAAACGAAATAAGCAGGCAGCACAAAACCAAGTAAAACTAAAACCATACTTTCACGGACCTCCATAATCCAACGACAACCACCAAACTAACAGGTTGTCAGCTACCCACTGCAGAAGAGTTTACAAGCTGGAAAACTACAGAAACATGAGTGGCGTGCCTCGTTTCTCTGAAGGCAAAGTTGTGCAAGGAAGCAGGATCATTATCGCGGCATGTCCGACAGCTTGCTTCGGATGCTCTGTAACCCAGCCCGGCTGTGACAGCTACTCCTCTCGCCTTCAAAGAAGCGGGCGTCCCGCGGCGAGGCCTCAAAGTTTTTTCAGCGAGGCCTCCAAAGTTAGTGGAGTCCATCGTCATCGTCTGTTAATCTTGTGCAGGATCCTTACATTAAAGTTCATAACTACACCTAGAACCGTGTTAGCTATGTAAATGCAATGTCAGTAGGATTGGTGTCCCTTATAGAAACTTTACTCGTGGTTTTACACACAATCGGGCATGCGGCTGGCGAGGTAATAAAATCAACAACAACTGGCCCATAAATACATTTAGGATCACTCATTTGCACATACCTATACAGTTCCAATGAGCATAGAGAAGGTAGAACACTCACAACTTCACGGCGGAAAATGTAAGCTTGCTTGCTGCCACCAAGTTGGTAGAGAAGTGGGGCTTGTATGTGACGACGAGATCAGTCTCAGGGCATGTGATGCACCGGGAAAATGGGTTCGGGTTGGCACCGTGTGCATGAGGAGGTCTAGCGAGGATTTCTTAACTGGATGATAAACTTCCTCAGCCCAAGGAGAAGCAAACGGAACGTTTCTTGTTCCTTCGTAGAGCCAAGATGGCGTTTATGCTCATTTCCCCACTCGCGGTGGAGCAATGCAACCTCTGTGTGAAGAATCACTTGGGGCTCTGGTGGTGCTCGTCTCAAGGAAGATATGGACTGGGAGTGGTACCTCACATCTTCCTCACTTGGGTGTCAGCCATTGCCAAAGATCAGGCCACCCACGCTTGTATTCCAATCAACATGGCATGTCCCTCTGTACAACGGCCCACTAATCATTGAAACTTTTTTTGACGAAACACAGCCAGTGCTGATTTCATTCATTAAGAAGGGTGCCAAAGACGGCAGTTACAAGTGTGAACAAAGTATGAAAAGAAGAAGAAGTAGAAGAAGAAAATGAGAAGGATAGCCTAGGGTCATATTTCTAGTTAGGTGGCATCTACATTGCCCTGGCAAGGCCAGCTAGCCTCCATGAGTTGAGTTCTTTGTATATTTTCAGCAGGATAGAAGGGACGTTGCATGCCTTGTTTTTGAAAATGCGATTGTTTCTTTCCTTCCAGATTTCCACCAGATACAAATGAATAGAGTGCAAGACTTGGTGATCGTGGCTTGTTATCTGTTGCTGATCGATTGGATCCACCAATCTTCAAGACTTCGTTCATTGCTAGTAGGTGGCTCCATGTCCATGTTAAAGCGGCAAATGATTTCCTCCCAGATCGTCCGGCTCAGACTGCATTGGGCGAAGAGGTGCAGCGCTGTCTCCGGCTGGGTGTTGCAGAGCTTGCATATCGGGGTGTGTGGCCATCCTTTCTTCATCAAAATGTCAGCAGTGTTACATCTTCCTTGGATAGCCAACCAAGCATGGAATTTGCACTTTGCATGGGTTTTTGAATCCCATATCAGCCTCTTGGCATTTGATCTCGTCAGTCCCTGGAAGAGCATATAGTAGGCAGATTTTGCCGAGTATGATCCGTCGGCAGTCCACTTCCAACTAATAGAGTTCGGTGTGTCGATCTGGCGATGCACGCCTTGCAGTAGATTCCACAACCATATGTATTCACGAAGAACAACAAGTGGGGGGTTGGGCTTGATGTGTTGAATCCAGTTGTTGCCCGAGACGGCCATCTTGACCGTGATATGGTTTTTTTGACTATGAGCGAAGAGGTGTGGAGCAGTCTCCTTGAGGGTACAACCATTAAGCTAAAGACTGTGCCAGCATTTGTATTTCTCCCCATTTCCAACATGGATGACAGTGCTTGCCTCAAAGAAATCTATGAGAACTTGTCCGAAGGGAAAGGCAGTCCTTCCCACGGTCTGTCTGTGAGCGTCGCTTGTTGCCATAGCCATCGAAGGCGTAGGGCGATACTGTGAAGGAACAGGTTTTGAAATTCCTAGTCCTCTGAACTCAAGTGGCCGACATACTAGGGACCATCTCACAAGGCATTTACCACCAGAAGCGTTGCACTCGCCTGTCCAGAGGAAGGGTCTTTTAATTTTATCCACCATCTTATCAAGCCACTTTGGTTGTGCAATTGAGATCATCTGAAAAGTGAGGAGAGCCGAGAGAACTACCCGAACAAGAGTGAGTCTGCCAGCAATGTTGATCCAGCCAATCTTCCATCCTGCACAAGTAGACCTGAATTTATCCATAATCGGATGATAGTCGTTCTTGGTGAGCTTTCTGTCAGTGAGTGGCATTCCAAGATATTTGCAGGGGAACTGTGCCAGTTGACAGCCCAGGGCTGCTTTTAGAGCTTGAAGATCGATCCCTTCACACCTAATTGGGTAGAAACTACTTTTTTGGAAGTTTGTGTGTAGCCCAGTTGCAAGCCCAAAAAGCTTCATAATCTGGCTAGTTGCTTCCATGTCGTGGGGTTGTGGTTTTAGAAACACGATTACATCGTCTGCATAAAGGGAGGCTTTGAACTTAACTTGTTGTGGGCTTAGGGGTGATAGGATTTTGGCTCTGTGTGCTTTGTCCATTATTCTTGCAAGGCAGTCCATGACAAGAACAAAGAGAAGGGGCGACAAAGGGTCCCCTTGCCTCAATCCTTTCCGGTGCAGAAGGTTATTTGAGAGCTCACCATTGACCAGGATTTTCGTGGAGCTTGTGCGCAAGAGAGCAGCAATAGCATCAGTCCAAGCAGATCCAAACCCTCTGAATTGCAACAATTGCAGGAGGAACTCTCAGGATACTGAATCAAAGGCCTTGGATATATCAAGTTTGAGAAGTGTTGATGGAATCTTCTTTTGCTTGAGGGCTTTCACTAGGCATTGCACATAAGTGAAGTTGTCATGTTTGCTTTTTCCACGTATGAAGGCATTTTGGCAGGGGCTAATGAGGCTAGAGATGACCAACTGCAACCTAGTCATTGAAACTGACAATGACATGATTGCAAAAGAGCTCGAGAACGGAAAACAGAACTGATCCGAGTGTTTTTTAATTGTCAGTTAAATAAAACATGCCCTGCTGGGTTTCAGTAATGTTGCGGTCAGACACATCCCACGTGGACAAAACAAGTTGGCTCAAGCTTTGGCAGCCAGGGCAAGACATGGACGGGTGTGTCGTTGTAACACCCTCTGAAAGGCTCTTGTACCCTTTTTCTCTCTCTCTCAATATATATGATACACATGCTATGTGTATTCAAGAAAAAGAAAGGGCCAGACATGGAGAAGATTCGCTGACTATAGCGAATGTACCGGAGTAACTCTGCTCCCTGATGCTATCTGAACAATCCGACTGATGTATGGAGAGTGTGATAGTCATCCTAAAAAACAAAGAGAAAAAAAGACCAGGCCACCCGGGAGCACTGATCACGTGAGAGTAGACTTCTATTTTTTGGCTTTTTGGCAACTCTCCTTTCAACATTATGGCAAAACTTTTACGGCAATTTCAATGAAGGGTTGCACCGTTTGATTTGTCTTGGCACGAAAATTCCCTGTTTATGAAAAGAAAAAAGGCCAACAAGCGACAAAAAAAAAGGTAACACATGCAACACAACACCAAATAAAACCATACTTTAGAGCATCTTCAACGTTATGCCACAAAACATCTGGATTGACGCGCCCCGACATTTTTCTGTCGTCCAATACGGTGATGCAAACATTCACGGACGCGTCTGCGCATCTGAATTACCGCAAACCGACACCAAACCCAGGGGAGGTTTGTGGGCGTCCGAACCGTCTCCCACGCAAACCGCTCTCGAAACTTCGCCCACACATTGATGTTGGTCAGCCGCTCCATAGCGGACGCGCCTCGACGGCTTTAATGACAGTAAGAGGGACGTGACTGGACGGGAGAGCGGCGCCGCTTCAATGCAGACGCGGCACATGAGAAGGCTACTTTGGCTGCTGCACCGCATTGAAGCAGAGTCGCTCCGCCTGCCTGGCCTATTTATGCAGTGTGCCGGCGCCCTCCTTGCCACAAACCCTCTCCACTCCTCTCATATCCAATCTGATGTCAGGGGGTAGGGGTTGGTTCTCGGCGCCGGCGGCTGGATGTGGATCTCCATCTAGGCGATGGCGCCACCACACAGGCTCTCCGGGGGTCTTCATCCTCCTCCTCGTGGTCAAATGAAGAGGTCATGCTCTCCTGGACGACGAGAAGCAGCAACAGCCGCCACTCCACGCCCGGGCTTTCGTGATGGACGAGGAGTTCCACTGACGCTGGAGGTCCTGCTCGAACGGCCCCTCCGGCCGTGACCGCGGTCCGACGCCACCCTCGCCATCGCGTGAAGCAGGAGGTGAAGCACGAGCCGCTCCCCCCTCCCCGTGCTACCGCATCGTCCAAGTAGGACGCCGCATCAAGGAGGAGGTGAAGGAGGAGCCGCTGTCATCGTCGTGCAGCATGCTCGGCTGCTTTGAGTCTTTGACTGGCAGGCATGGTGCGGCAAGAAGAGGGCGCCGCTATCGCCACCCCATCGTCGCCCGGTTGCCATCAAGAAGGAGCCCTCCTCGGCGCTCGTGAATGCACGTGGGCGGCTCCTGCATTGTCTCGGCCGCGGTGGTGATAGTACATCGCCGTGCAGTGTTGTGACGGCGGCTGAGTGTGCGCGGGAGGTGTAACGGAGGGAGCGGCACGACGCGCAGCGCCGGGTCGCGTTCTTGAAGTCCGTCGTCATGTGGGAGTGGGTCCTCACGGGCCCTGTACTCGCGGAGGTCTAGGCCATCGACCGGTCCAGGAACACTGCAAAGACGACCAACTGGTCAAGATTGGCGTGGCCGGGGCAGCCTCCGCAGCCTACGCAGCCATGCGCGGTGGTGGAGGAAGATGAGCGGCTTCGCCACCAGCGGCAGGCGGTGGTCAACGTGGGCTTCTACGGCCCCTTCCGCCGCTAGAAGGACCACAATGATGACAATTCCGATGGCAGTGGCGACGGAGCGGATGACAAAGCCAGCCCAGCCAGCCATGCACGTGAGGCCGTCCGTCGCGTAGTTTTTCTTTTAGAGTTTTAAAATTTCAGTTGAACGGACAAAATATTGTTCAATTTATTTAAATTATATCGAACTTTTATCCAGTTTGCAAGAAGTTTGCTCGATTTTCATGAAATTTGTTCGTTTGATTCAATTTATGTTCAAAATTCGTGTGAACTAGGGCATACGATTGGATGGTCGCCTCCCGTGTTGTTCTCCATGGACGGATAGTGACTCTGATTTGGGGGACGGCATCGGAGATGCCCTTAGCAGACCTCCATAATCCAACTCAAAGAAAACTGAATACTACTCAGACTTTCATAAACTCATTGAGCCAACAACGAATATTGTTAATGTTATTGTTAGAAGCTGTAAATCTAGACACACTGCAGAAACATATGGACAGTGTGCTTTGGTTCTCTGAAGCCAAAAGTTGTGCAAGGAAGTAGGATCACTGTTGTGTCACGTCTGACGACTTGTGTCCAGCATCAACTTCGGACGCTCTGTAACCCAGCCCGGGTCATGACTGCTCCTTCATGCCTTAGTAATTGTGTGAGTCCCGCGACGAGGCCTGGAAGTTAGTGGAGTCCATCGCCGTTGTTATGAGGCTGCCAATATCGTCTTTGGCATCGAAGCCTGTCACATGAAATGGCAGCTCCCATGTTTGTATCTACAACCTCTGTAAGGAAATAATTGATGTGGTTTTTAGTTTAAATTTGAACTAAAATCATGTCAGTTATTACCGGACGGAGGGAGTACAACATCATGGCCATTCACCGGAATCGCATCTCTGGTGGTGCTGGAATCAGCAGTGTGTTTCAGACCGTCCTGATCACCTAACACATCTGGCTTAGCTTGTTGAGCTTCTTGCCCACTTCCCAGGTTCTTTCCATCCATGCCTGCAATGATATGCGACTAGATATGAAAACTCCATGGCAAGATATCACAACACCATGCTTGAATTCTTTCCTTTTTTAACTATACTTAATCACAACTTCAGAAGTCTCTGACAAGATGCAAACAAAATATCCTGCTCCTTGGCAAGCTATTTGTATTTCAGATTATTTGCAACAACGAAAAATGCAGATAAATCTACTGTAGAGTCCATGGAATGGTTATAAAACCCATCAATGCACAAAGTATCGCCATCAATTACTCCATCATTGGCTTCTAGTTGCCTCAACGAAAATCCGACGAGCGATGCTCTCATCCTAGCCTCCTATTCAGTCTGAAACGCAATCGTCTATCTTGCCCCTGTGTGCGGACGAAAGTTGTCAAACATGACATTGCTAAAGATCGAGCCTTATAAACGTTCAGTTGAAGGATGTGCCAAAACTCCATACTTCTACCATCACCGAGATTAATTGGACTCTTTTTATTCCAAACAGAGCATTAGTTCTGGATCACTTATAACTAGGGAAAGTGCAAGCAAAGCGACTGCGAGTTCATAGTACGATTATAACATCCCATCAGTAGTTGATGGACATTTTTTTATACTAGAGCACAATCAATAAATTTGCATGTACAAGCCCGTAAATTTGTATAATTGTGAGGTAGCTGACAAATGACCATAACTATATGTAAACATATCACAACGGATTGTTAGTGCATCAGATAGATATTCATAGTTGTAATTAGACATATCACAATAAACTGTTTTTAACTACACATATACATCATCTGTCATTGTTGGTCATGTGCAGGATCCTTACATTATAGTAGTTCATAACTACACGTAGCTTACATAGCACCATAGTAGATATGTAAATAAAATATATCGCTAGGATTGGTAGCTCTTATAGCAATTGTACCCATCATGGAGTTAAGTAAGTGGACAGGTGGCTGGTGAGGTAGTGAAACCAATAACACATGACCCATAAATACAATTTTGAATTAGTGATTTGCACCTCTACATAGTTCTAGTGAGCATATAAGGTGAACACTCAAAACTTCACCTAAAAAATGTAAGGTTGCCCTTGTAGTTGTTGCTACCACTAGGTGCATAGAGAAGTGGTGTTAGCTTGATCTATAAGGACTATGATCATTGGTAGGCATGGGATGCACCAGGAACATGAGTTCAACTTGAGAGTGTGTATATGAGCCGGTCCATGGCTGACAAACCTCCTCTGACATAGGCAAAGCTATTGGAAGGCTTCATGCTCCTTTGAAGAGCCGCGAAGGCACTACAGGAAAAACACAAGTTGCCTTGTATTATGTAGTAAGCTGAGTGTTAAAACACGGGCTCACGGCTTCTTTCCACGTAAGCCGAGTATGCCCTAAAGGGCACACGAGGATACAACGGCTAGGCACTCAGCTTATTTACAGGACTTGGCGTACATCCCTGTAAGCCGAAGGTGCATTGAAAACGGACTCGGCTTATGATAAAGTATACGGCAAACTTAACTGCCACATGGCCCGCGCACCCCCCACTAACGGGTCCGTGACGGTGCTGGATGTAAGCCGAGTACCCGATTAAATAGACTTGGCTTACGGCACACAAAATATATGTACTGCAGGAAATAATTAGAGTGGTGAGTTTGACTTATAATTACTTGTTGCATTTCTTTTTTCTTCCCCTATCTCTCACACATTTTTTCTAAGCTTGTTTTCATCACGCTTTCAATCAAATTTCATCACTATTAGAAAAATCTGAGACGCTTACTCGATCTACCGAGCACTGAAAGCAATCACACAAAAATGACACCGAGATTCGTTAACGAGATTCAGCGATTCGGTTACATCCCCAGGGCCTGACCATAGGCGCTCCTCCACGTGACACCGTCCAACCGAGCGCTGGCACGCACCGCCAGGTATCCTTCTATAGTGATGGTGGTCGAGGAATGCAGCCTCTGTGCGAAGATGATGGTCAGAAATGCCAGGTGCTCGTCTCAAGGGAGAAATGGAATGAGAGAAGTACTTTCCAGCTTACTAACTTGGGTGTTAGCCAGAGCCAAGAGCAAAACACCTAAGAACACTGATCTTGTGACTTGTCAGAGTACAGTACTACTACTTTGGGGTTTCTATTTGCAACCCTCTTGCTTCAATGAAGCTTTTGCCGCTATTTCAACTACTTTGGGGTTTCTATTTGCAATCCTCCTGCTTCAATGAAGCTTTTGCCGCAATTTCAATAAGGATTGCACTGGTTCTTTATTTGTCTAGACTGGAGAATCTCAGCTCCTATTCTTGAAAACAAGAGGTTGAGTTCTGACCAAAAGGATAACAACATAAACTGTAACCATCAGGGGCAACACACAACCAAATAAAATCATACTTTCGCATAACTCGTGTGTTCATAAACTCATATTCATCCAGCACCAAAACAACAAGATGCCAGGGCTACCAACTGAGACACGCAGAAGCTGGAAAACTACAGGAAACATGGATGGCGTGCTTTGTGTTAGGATTAATTAAGGGATTAATCCCTGCTTTCTCTAACCGCAGGCAGTTGCTTTTGCAACTGTCGCGTCGGTTCACTGGACAGGCGTCTCTTTGTGCAGACACCTCTCTAATGGCACCCCCTCAAACTGTATATATATGTGATCACATCATCAATAAAGATAACACGCATTCACTCTTTACATCTCTGTCTCTCGTCTCTCTCGTTTAAGATCTACTCCCTCCGATGACTCAACTTTATACTAACTTTGGCACGCTCCCGGCGGAGCGATTCCAGCGGCGCGACAGTTCCATCGCTCGCCCGCGAGTTCGACGGCTACAACCAGGCGTGGTGGCGCCCGCTACCGCGGCGGCCCGGCAGAAGCGCTTCCAAGCAGCAGCGTCGCGCCGTGGACTGCCACGACCACAAATCTCTCGATCTCTAACCGCCTCTTCGATTCCTCCAGGAATACAGGGGATGAACGAGAGAGCCGGGCGAGTCTCCCGATCCCCTCTTCCAGTGGAATTCTTCACAGGTAATAGAAGAGACGTTAAGGGAAGAACAAGCAAAGATAGAGAAGGAAATCTCCATCGATTTACAAAAGGACAAAGGTACCATGAATTCTTCAATTTGCTTTGCCCTGGATCAAGCGGCAACTGCTGCTACCCTTTGTCAACATCGCCAACGGCGCCGGCGTCCAAGCGCCTCGGATGCTCTTCCTAACGAGGTCCCGGCCGTTGGCTTGGTTCCCGAAAGCGGCGGCCTGGTTGCGCCTCGACCCCGCGCGAACCCGCCGCGGCAACAGCCACGCGCACATCCGAGCCTGCCGCAGCCCCCGATCCTGCATCAGCGGCTGGGCCGCAGCGCTCGTGACCATGCGGCGCGAGCACGACGGCGCAGGCCACCTGCTGGCGCGTGGTCACGCGGCCTCGACCTCCCTGCACGGTAGCGGCCTCCCGCACCAGCCAGAGGCGGCTACAGTCCTGGCGTGGCCCTCGGCCACAGCCGTGGCGCGGTGACACGGAGCGAGCGACGGCTACGGCCTCGGCCCGTATCGACGCAGCCCTTCACACCCCGCGGCACGGTGCCCGTGGCGGTGTTCATTGAACGCCGGCGAACTCCAGCACGAGGCAAGTCAGCGCCCGCCTGCGGCAAAGGCATCGTAACTCGATCTCCCGGCAGCGGCGGTGGTTCCTGTGTACTAAACCGAATCGATTGGTTCGTGTACGGTTTCCAGTCCACACACAGGATGCGAACCTTATCTCTTGGAAGGTTTTCCATTGACTTAAATACACCATGGGTGCCTCAACTTGTCCGATACGATCATTTTGATGTCTAAACTTGTAAAATACATGAAACTAGTGCCGTAACTTGTCCGAACGTTTAAATACGGTTCCTCCGTCCGTATCCGGGCATATGCATAGCCCACATGATGGGCCAACATGGCGTCGACTCCACATGTCAATTCCTGTGAGAGGGGTGGGCTGGTTGTTTTACAAAAAATTCCTTGTACTTTAAATAATTTTCACAAAAAGCTCTTGATATTTTATTTAAATATGCCAAACTGCATTGATCTCACCTGTCAGATTTAGGCCCCGCATGTTAGCATGTGGGATAAAATAAAGTATAATATAAAAAAATAGCACACCGGCAGGGTTTGAATTCATCACCTCACGCACAACGTTCACATGTGCTAACCAATAAGCCAAGAATAGTTATCTACACAATATCCAGATACAGTACTATTTATTAGGGATATCAAACGAAATAATAAAGAGAAATAAAAAAGAAAAAGGTTGACTTGCAGAAAATTTCGAAAATTATTAAGAAATTCTCACGTTTGAAAAAAAGAGAACAACTCAACATATTACCTGCCATCAACTTAAAAAAGTGTTATTGCATTTTTCTAAAAAGCAAGATATTTTGGAAAATTCTCACTTGTATTAAGAAATTGTAAACGTGTATTTGAAAAATGCCCGTCACGCATTCAAAAAAATTACAACATCTATTTCATAAAATGTTTGATATGTATTAAAATAATTATTGTGTAAAATTATTCTTACATTTCTACAAACACGTTTAATATGTTTTAACCCATTTATAGATTTATTGTTTTTACACAATCATTTTTAATATGTATTGAACAATTTTCAAAATACAACTTTGTTAATTTTTTAATAATTATATATTCTAAAAATACAATGAAGATACAAAATAATTCTCCATACTTGTGGTCCTGAATGAAGATACAAAAAAATTACGCAATATTTCATAATGTACGTTGAACTTTTTAAATCCACATAAATTTTACAAACAGTTCATGTTTACCTCTTCGAACTACAAATAATAAAAATAGAATAAATAATTTAATAGACAATAGTCGCATATTTGTATATTGGACATTTAAAATATATTGTAAAAACCAAACAGTAACTTGAAAAATTATAATGGAAATTGCAGTGTCTTAGCGTCTAGCGTGCGTGCTATTTAACGTGGAGGTCCCAGGGTCGAAACCAATTCAATGATGCAGTATATTTTTTAATGGCTTATTTCTGACTTTAATTAAATCTCACGGGATTTTCTGCACACAAAAAAACTCGTACGCATTTCACCCAGCGCAGGCAACGCTCACCCACTGATCTGTGGGCCAGCCGCCAGCTGTCACACCACAGCGAGAGCAAATACGGTGGCATACGGACATACGGATGGAGGCACCGTATATGCACAATGCGACAAGTTGTAGCACCATTTTTATGTATTTTACAAATTTAGGCACTAAACTGACCGCAACGAACAAGTTTAGGCACTCATGATGTATTTAACTCTTTTCCATTCTAGCCCTCCAGTTATGCTCTCCGTACAAGTGCCAATATATTTCTATTGATGACCAGGTTAATAGAGCTTTGTACCTAGGCATCTGTCTTGCTGCATTTTTCGATCAGCAATTTTACGTTTGAAGCTCCATATCACATTTACAATATGTAAATGATTATTCCAGATATTCTATGTAGAAATTGGACATGTTCAATATATTTGCTCTATAGCAATTCCTATAACATGTTCTTTACCGGTACAACAGCATTGTTTTGCGATTGAGATTAAATTTTCTCGCACAACAATATTGATTTGCGATTGAGAAATATATTATTTTTCTTGCAAAACAATCTCATTCCGATTGAGATTAATTTTCTCTCGCAAAATATTAATTCACCCCGCTGAATTATCTTGCAACTTGATACAAGATCATCTCATTCAATTTGAGGTCTATACAATTCAAGTTTTACACTTGAGCATCAAGTTTGCAACAACATTATTATTCATTGCATTAGTAGTGGTTTTCTGTAGAGTACCTTGTATTCCAGAACGTGATGTAATTTATTTCCATGTTTCTTACATGTTGAGATTCAGTACGTCTATTATTTGCAATTGAGATTTTTTATCTCTTGCAAAGATAAATTCAGTACCTCTGCAGTACTGTTTCTCCGTTGAGTACGAGGTATTCCGGAATATTTCTATGATGTATCTATTTCCATGTTAACCACATGTCGAAATTAATACATCTATTTGCAATTGAGATTTTCAATTTCTTGCAAATACATATGCAAAATTCAAGGTGTCATCCTAAGCAATTTGAGATTCACACTAATGATTTCGAGCCATCTTCTTGAAATCTATTAATTTTGCAATATTAAGATGTATTTATATTACGAATCTGTAATATAAATAAATTGCCGGTTTTTCACCAGAGATGATATGTTCTATGTGTTTACCACATTGCCATTCTTCATGAACATGTCACAGCGGTCGAGATTTATTTCTCCCACACAACAAACTTGTAAATTTTTGACAATAACATCTCCCTCATTATATTAGGAAAACACAAGGTAATGAGTTGGATCTACTACCCATCTGCAGACTATCTCTATTACTGTGAGATCTGTATGATCTTCAATGTGTTATGTTCCCACAATTGAGGATGGGCATTTTCAAGTTATACACTTGAGTCAAATTTTTGCATTCTTATTACAAAATCATGACGGTTTTTAATTTACTTCTTGTAAATTAATTATCTCTGGTTTACCCATAGAGGTAACGTATAGCTATAGAATTTGAGGCATTCGCCCTCAATGGCCACCACTGCCCTATCTGGGCCATGGACATCATGATCGCTCTTGTGTCTTGTGGGATAATGTGTGCAATCCAGGATTCACTTCTGGTCAGGATCACACCGCTAACAGAAAAATGTTGTCTTATACATTATAAGGCATTAGATGTAGATCTCAGCATCTAGTTATTCTGTATCAGCAATCCCTGGGATACAATGAACTCAAGGACAAAGGTTTGAAGCTCACTTCAACCTTCAACCCGACAGCACTAGTAGACATCACTAGTAATGACGGGTTCCTATGGGCATGGAGAACGTGTGGTTGAATATGCCTCAACCGACATGTTTGGAGACTATGTATAGTCTCCTAGTCTCCTGAGTGATCTATATAATTTATGTCCATTTCCGATGTTGTAATAAGAACATATGTATTGTTGTCATCATATTGTATATCACAATATATTGTATCAGCACTTTGGTACAAATTCATTTGTATGTATTCTATATATCTGACAGTGATTTTCTTGAGAATGTTCATGTCTATATATAGATTTCTACGGGGGTCAATATGATGAAAGATGATTTGTGCCATGTGGACATATACACCACAAACTATATACTAAGGAAAGTGAAATGTTTCCACTCTCATTGAGAGAAAGGGATATTTTAAAATCGCTAGACGCGATGATGTATTTGTTGGCTCAACTCGAGTCATATTTACTGTCCCTGTGGGTACTCGAGTAACGTCAGGATGCTTTATTGCTTCTGGGTTTAGCTCGTATCCTACTAAACTATAGAGGTATCCGTCAAAATAGTTTTCATAGCGAAACTTATGATGACAACAAAGAGGAATATCTTCTCTTTACCATATGCAATGGATATGGCAAGCACATTCTCTATGTATCATCGGCATTGCACTACACATACTACAAAACCCGTAGCACATGTTGCATACGAGATAGTTTTCCAAAGTGTCTTTTGCATGACAAACTTGGCATTCCTGCTTTGGTCATCATTGACATTGGTTTGAAATCAAAACTATCAGCAATCCAATAGTTTATGATTATTATGATGCTAAATTGTAACAATATTTGGATTTTGTGTGCACTACATATGACACAGGGGAACCAATTTTAAGGCTCACGCACCTTAAAGTCTACGCTGAACCACTTAGACTCCTTGAATGCATCAAGTCGAGGTAAGTGGCTCTTCCCAACCATAGAGTAGACTATTCAGGTATTCCATGGTTCTAAAGGACATATCTTCACGATGGTCTTAAGTGTGTGCTTTATTCACATGAAACCAATGGCTCATTATCCTGACATCGATTTCAAGCAAATCGAATGGACAATATTGCAGAATTCTCCTCATGCCTTCCCTATGGCCCTTGGATTGAAGTTTAGCAATTTGTCTAATGTCTAGACTCAAAATGGTTTGGTAGAATCCTTTATCCAAAGAATTAAGTTCATTGCATTATCTTTACTTTGGAATTGCAACTTGCCAACTTTAGTTGGAGTCATGCAGTTTTACACGCTCATGACAGAACTGCATAATATTATTCCCCTCTATCTTTGATATGTGGATATCTACCAAGCATTTCCTATCTGCGGTAATTCGGTTGCATACCGATATCACCACCCGGCATACATCATTGGCCCCTCAACATATAGTTGGGATCTATGTGAGGAATAATTGTATTACCGTCAATACCTCAAGCCCCTCACATGGGGAGTTATTCAAGGCCAGTATGTTGATTCAATGAGGAACATTTCCAGGCATTAGGGGGAGATTTCAAGTACCATAAAGAATGCCAGGAAATTAGTGGAATGTTCAACACATTTCTGCCTCAAATCCACGAACTCAAAGACCTGAACTATGCGTTCAGAAGATTTGCAACACATTGCAAATAACCTGCCAGATTCATGTACTGACTATAAAGGTGTCCCACAATCCTACATTCCTGCAAAAGTATGCTTGAAAGAGTGGAGGTACCAGAAAAATCCACTCCACTGCCCGTTCAATGCAACAGGGGGAGATGTATGGCAGAAATACATCAGGATTCAGCTTCTTGCAAGCAAGGATATCAAGGCCTCTGAATCAGTAAATGCAGGTCAACTTCACGTTGACAGACACCTAATGGGTAGTATACCCAGTGGATGGGAAACCTCCACCAACCCAGGTCATAGTGCACACAATGACCGGGATATCGGAATACCCGACTCAACCGCATTGGGAAATCGCGAGCAGACACCTTGGGTAACGATATTTCCATCAACTCTATATTGACATATAGATTCTGGAGAAACATATAACCGGAAGTCTACAATTGTCGACATACATTTCTCAACTAGATTGCAAAACCTTTCACATGATTCAGGTCCAAAGACCATGGCCATGGCAAAGTGTGAACAACACTCGGACTGAACTCAAGCAAAGGGTATAATCTAGGTAGAAATAATATTGCTCAATAATGGGAAGGTATTCATAAGCAATACATACACCAGTTTTCTTCTGGAAACAAAATTGAGAACAATGAGGTGGTGAAACATAGAGCAAGTATTGTAGCACAAGGGTTCACGCAGATACCCAACTATTCTCCAGAGGTGGAATCTCTTTCCGATAACTTATATCATTGGCAGTACAAAATCATCTATCTGTGCAGTTGATAGATGTAGTGATTACATATACATGTGGATCACTAGATTCAGACATATATGATTGATTCCCGATGGAATCTCACTTCTGAATCGAAATGCAAAATGCAACATACATTGTGTAAAAATCAGTAAGTCACCATACAACTTATTGTTGTCGGTATATATGGTACAACCGACTTAGTGAGTTCCTTATACACAAGGATTACTCCTACAACGATGATTATCCATGTTTGTGTGTCTACAATGATGACACATGTAATCATCTAAATGACGGTGTTTAAAATGAAGGATTTGGGTAAACCAAAATACCGCTCTTTACTGCAAATTGAGCACCTTCATTCATACATTATGGTATACTATGTTGTCTGTATCCATAATATATTGGAGAAATTCATTGTGGACAAATCTTATCCATCCATAACTCTCATGGTAGTCCATTCTCTAGACGTAGAGAAAGATCTATTTAGACCAAGAGATGATGGAAATGAGATATTGGGACTCAACGTTCCATAATTCCATTGGATCCACCAAACACAATTGGTTGGTACTCAAGAATATCTTTCGATATCTCCAAGGCATCAAACATCTTGTCCTAGTTTTTCAGTTTCACAAAAATGTGAACACCGATATATTGGATACATCGATAAGATCCCCACTACATCAGATCGTAGACAAGCGTAGTGTTCCTACTAGGTGTGGTAGCCCTCTCATGAAGAGTGTTCAAAACAGACCTCATGGCTACATCCACCAACCATTATCTCAAAGATAATGTTGCTTGTGTTGCCCGGATGCAAACATGTTACTAATAAGCAATATCTTTATATTGCATATCTTGCAAGTCAAATCATGCAACTGATTTGTTCACCAAGTCTCTACCAACTTTTACATTCTAGAAACATGTTCATGGAATTGGTATATGACGACTTAGGAATTTGCAAGAATCAGGGGGAGTATCTTCCTAAATTGTTCCTGTTCAATGCATCATATTATACTCTTTTTCTCTTCATGAGTTTACTATACAGGTTCTCATAAAGGTTTTTAATGAGGTAATATCAACATGAGATCATATGTCATACTTTCTGTTTTCCCCACCGGGGTTTTTGGGAAAGTATATACGGCCTATTTATTGTCCTCTTGATTCTATGAGTTTTCTCGTATTGAGTTGAAAGAGACAATAACCATTATATGTTGCATAATTTTCTCCTTATTTTTCCCACTGGGTTTGAAGGAGTTTTGGCAACATATCAAACACTATACTCCTCACATTTTTCTCACAGGGTTTTTCGAGGAGCTTTTCAAGATGATGTCTACTAACAAGATAAAGCAGTGATTAGGGGGAGTGTTAGGATTAATTAAGGGATTAATCCCTGCTTTCTCTAACCGCAGGCAGTTGCTTTTGCAACTGTCGCGTCGGTTCACCGGACAGGCGTCTCTCTGACACCTCTCTAATGGCATCCCCTCAAACTGTATATATATGTGATCACATCATCAATAAAGATAACACGCATTCACTCTTTACATCTCTGTCTCTCGTCTCTCTCGTTTAAGATCTAACACTTTGTCTTTCTGAAACAGAAGTTGCACAAGAAAGCAGGATCACTGCGATGGCGCGTCTGATGGCTTGCTTGCGGCGTCAGCTTCGGATGCCCTGTAACCCAGCCCGGGCCGCGATGGCTTCTCCTTCTCGCCTTCATAGTCGCGGGCGTCCTGCAGCGAGGCCTCGAAGTCGGTGGAGTCCATCGCCGTCGGTAGGAGGCTGCCGATGTCGTCTTTGGCGCCGAAGCCGCCGGCTCGCATGACATCATCGGCTGAGATCGCAGCTTCCATGTTCATATCTACAGAATTGTGACCATTCACTGAAGTCGGATTTCCGGTGTGAGAATCTGCAGTGTGCTTCAGGGCCCCCTGATCGTCCGCCAAGGCATCTGGCTTAGCTTGCTGAGCTAGTTGCCCACTGCCCAAGTTCTTCCCATCCATGCCTGCAATGATATGCCACTAGATATGAAAACCCCATGGCAAGACACCACATTATACACAGTAATATCATGCTTAAATGCTTTCCTATTTTAACGGTATTTAATCAGAACTTCAGAAGTAGTATTTGACAAGATGCAGATAAAGTACCCTCCTCCTTGGCAAGTTACCTATATTCCTGATTATATGCAACAAAGGAAACTGCAGGGAAAGCTACTGCAGCGTTCATGGCACAATGATTATGACACCCATCCATGGGCCATGGCACAAAGTATCAATGTTAAATTGTTAATTACTCCAGTTGTGCCTTACAGTTGCAGCGACAGAAATTCCAAAGCAACACTGCTCAGTTCAGTCATAAATGCAGTGGTCTCTTCTTTGCTCGCCCACTTGTGTACACAAACTATCAAACATCACGATGCTACAGATCTCACCTTATAATTCTCCCATTACATCTTTCAGCAGAACTTGCTACTTCTAGAAGTGCCAAGATTAATTTGACTCGAGCGACCTGCGCCTTCTACTTTCCCTTGCTCGATCGATTCCCCAGAGCAACTACAAACCAAACCACCCCAGCTGCAGAAACAGATGTTGGCGCCGCCTCGTTGCAGCGCCGCTCTTCTCCTACCTCTCAACTCACTCAGCTCAAGGGTTCTCTCAAGAACACGCACACGATGGTGGAACTCAAGAAAACATACACACACACATACACACGCATGTACCAAGGAAGGACACAAATAGGCTTTGCCATAGGCTGTCTTCCTTGGCTATCACAATGGCTACATTTTTGCCCCAGCCCTCACGGCCACCCTTCTCTCATTAACTTATACAACACTTAAATAGAGGCACACACGTACTATACTAGTGCTGATCTCCTCTCCACTAGCCGGCAGCTTAGGCCACGAGTAACAACCTCTTGGCAACGCCTCACGATTCGGCTGGCACCCTCCTTCCTAGCTGAATACTCGGTCCACATCTGAGCCTATCTAATAGCTATGGAGCTTGGTCAAGCAACGGTACACACGTACATGCATGCAACATCTGATGGATGCCCTCACATGCACCCTCTCTATCTTAACCAGGACTATCTCAACTAACTAAACAAATTAATCACCCATACAACAAGGTTAACTCTAACAACAGACTCCTAATTTTACATGAACGCTACTGCTATGGATCGATCCAAACGACGCTATAAAGAACCAGAAGACCACACGGGGAGTAAACAGATCAAGCAGAGATAGGAAGAAACTAACCAACGGAAGAAGACATCGCACTCACCGCCTGCAGATGAGTCGGCGAAGAAACGGGGCGCCTTCAACTACAAATATGGAGGATGGGAGGATAGGCGGTGAGCGGTAGCAAGAAGTGCATCCTCCATAAGTCCTAGACGCTCGCGGTCACGCTTCCTAGACAACAGGTGCGAGTGCTGCAAGAAAGCAATCAATTTGAAGAATGAGTCATAGGGACCCTGAGGGAAGACCCTCTCAATAATGATTTTATTATGAGTTGTCCATAGCATCCAAGCCAATGCCGCAAACAAAAACCAAAATATGCGACTTTTCTACCCGGTCTGGTTGGCTCCAGTTTCAAGGAAGTCTGCCAGGTCCAAGGCCTCCCAGTTAGGCCCTAGAGCCTCACAGGCGAAACTCCAGAGAGCCTATGTCATCGTGCAAGATAAAAAGGATGTGCCCCCCCCCCTCTGGGACATCAAAGAGGGGACACAAGCAATTGTCAGGGTCGTGTCTCTTAAGCACCTCCGTCCTTGATGGGAGCCAATCCCTCAACAATTGCCACAAAAAAGATGATCTTCAATGGCAGATCCAAGGAATAGTGGTCATTCCTATGACACAGAGCATGGCATGCTGAGCTAGCGGAGAAAACACCCAAAGGTGATGGACTCCAAGATACGGCGTCCGGATAATCCGCGAGCACTGGCAGTAGAGCATCCTGCAAACTAGTCCACTCTGCGGTCTCCGCCTACCAAATGACTATTAGAACAAGATGTTCACTGACCATTCTAGGCCGCCCCCGAGGCCAACACCGTCGGATCTACGCAGATGGCATACAAATTTGGGAATCCTGAACATAACGGGACCCCAACCCATGGATCAAGATAGAATAGGTTCCTTCTCCATTGTCGATGGAACAGGAAACCCCTAGGAGGATTTTCTACTTGATCCACTGTATGGACTTCTAGAACTGGGATCCCTCCGTGAGCGAGCAAGCAAGGAAGGGCTCGCCCCGCATATGCTTAGCCTGAAGAAGCTGCAGCCACAAGCCCCCTACCTTCAAATCATCCACCAGACCCAACACAACATGAGGGCCACGTTCATGCGATGGAAAGCAACGACGCCTAACCCACCCAGATCATTGGGCATACAAATGTTGGCCCACTTGACCATATGATATTTTTTACGCTCGTCCGCTGCCTACTAGAAGAACCCTAAAAGGTCTTTATCAAACGAGCTAGGAACCCCTCTGGCAAGATATACAACCCCATCATATACATGGGGAGGGGTTGGTGTCAATCAGGGCCGACTTACTACCTTTTGAGGTAAAACGGCCGCACCAAGGTTCTACGTGACACGCGACCCTTCCCATAAGTATGCGAACTCGTTCAGCAAAACCCTCGAGTCAGACAACGATATCCCCAAATATGTCATGGGGAAGGCGGACAACTTGCAATTCATGCGCTCCCGGCGATGACGGTGCATCATCTCAAGGAGCCATCTTTTGTTTGTTCGTTGGTATGGCAGATCTAGGGTTCCTAGCCATGGGATTTTTTTCCTCTAGCGTAAACCGAGTCACATCGGCAGTAGCTTCAGCAATGTTAGGAAGCATGGAGGAGGTGTACATAAGTTGGTAGGCAGTGGTTACTTTCCTCCATGGTGACGATGCCAGCAGTCTGAGGAGGATGTGCGAAGTGATGCAAGTGATCTAGGAGGCAGATTTGACTAGTCTCTTTCGATGAGGTCGAGCAAAGGAGCCGTATTTGAGTGGAGCGATCCAAAGTTAAATAATTGGATAGGTGGTTGGGGAAGCGAAAATATCAATAACACTTTTTTGCGAAAATGATCAAATCTATTATACTTGGCCCGTGAAAATAAATTTCCAGTTATCTAAATAAAATACGTCACTAGGGTTGGTAGCTCTTATCACAATTGTGCTCATGAGTATAATAATTGGACATTTAGTTCGTGGGGTGGTAAAAAAAACAACAACCAGCCCATAAATACAACTTCGAAGCACTCTTGTGCAACTACCTACACATCAAAACTGTATCATGCAAATGCAAGCTCACCCATCGTTTGGTCGTTGCCGCTCAATGGGTGGATAGAGAAATAATGTTAATTAGTGCTTGGCATGGGATGCACCAAGAATATGAGTTCAAGCTGAGAGCATGCATATGAGCTAATTTGGTGAGGTTTTGTTACAACAGGATGCTACCATACTTTCTGTGCTACATGCATGGTGACTACAAAATCTTGTGTTTCTCCATAGAACCAACACCACATTTATTATCATTTCCAATTGGGTAATGTAGCATTCGTGCGAAGACAATGGTTCCAGATTTCTTGCCTTGAGGGGGTATGGAATGGACAGGGTATATCCCATCCTTCATAGCGGAATTAAGCTCAAGTTTCAGACTAAATTCCGAACTTCGGTGTTAGCGATAGCAAAAGACCTAAAAGCAGTGATCTTGCCCTGTTCAATCAAATATGGCAAAGGGTTTGCCTTTTTCAAATAAAAGATGGATTGTCTGTTTATTTATCCAAAGAGGCATATTCTTTGGTTTTGAAAGAAAAAAAATTTGAGCCCTAACTAGTCATTGAAAACCACATGCAACACAACAACAAACAAACCCGTTCTTTCAGAGACCTCCATAATCTAAACGATACAGAAATCTGAAAACCACTCATATTCATCCAGCACTAGAGCATGATGTTAATGTTGCCCAATAAAGCACAAACACAAAATAAGCAGATGAACTATCTTTCTAAAGGTAAAGTTGCACAAGGGAGCGGGATCACTGTCACAACATTTCTGACAACTTGCTTCTGGTGTCAGCTTTGAATGCTTTATAACTCAGCCAGGGGCTCGACACCTGCTCATTCTTGCCTTTGAAGTAGTGGGCGTCCTATGGCAAGCCTCGAACTCAGTGGAGTCCATCGCCTTAGGTAGGAAGCTACCGTTGTCATTTTTTGCAACAAAGTTGTCAGCTCGTATGACATGAGTTGCGGAGATGGAAGCCTCCATGTTCAGCATATATGTTAGCTTATTGAGCTTTCCCAAGTTCATCCCATCCATGTTGCACTGAGATTCTACTGGATGTGAAAATTGCAAGAGACTACACCACACAACCATGTTGAAGAGGTGGTTGGCAATCTCAAATCTTTGATAAGGTACCACACTTTATCATGCTTAAATGATTTCGTTTTTTAACTATGCTTAATCAGAACTTTGAAATGGTGCAGATACAACATCCTCCTCGTTGGTAAGCTATCTAGATAACCGATTATTTGCATGCAACAAGCGAAAGAGCATGCAAAGTTAGCATGAGTTCATGGAACGGTTATAACACGCATCCATGGCATAAACTCTTACTGTTAATTATTCCAGCATTGGCTTCCAGTTTCATCAATGAAAATTCCAAAGGAACAACGTCTCACGCAACAACGAATTGAGTCAGAAACGAGGGTTCCGCCTGGTGTCCGTGTGTGTACGAAAATTGTCAAACATGACACTGCTAGAAGCCTAACCTTATTGATTTTCCATTACATCTTTCACCAAAACTTCCTACATCTAAAAGCACTGATATGAATTTGACTCTCATTTTATCTCAAAACAGAGCATCAGTTCTGGATCACTTGCAACAGGGAAAGTGCAGGCAAAGGTATTGAGAGTTCATGGTACTATTATAACATCCAAACAATAATTGTTGGACCTCTTTTTATAATAGACCACAATCGACAAATCTTCACGTATAAACAGGTAATTATTATTATTTTGAACCAACGGGGTAGCTGTCAAATGATCATAATTACATGTAAACATATCACATCCAACTATTAGCGCATCCGATAGATTTCGCAATTATAATTAGACGCCACAAATATATATAGGGTTACGCTATACTAAGCGTGAGTGTAGAATAGTAGCTTATTATACACCCCAGTAACGCAATGTACAAAATCTAGTAAAACGCGGTATAAAATATAGTAATTCCGAAATAATTTTTTACTATCCAAGTTTTGAATTTACTACATTGTCAAAAAAATTACTATATTTTATATGCTACGTTACTATATTTTGTATAGAGCATTACTAAGGGTGTAGAATAAGCTATTCCACACTCACGCTTAGTTTACCATAAAAGCCATCCGTCGTTTGTTAACCTTGTGCATGATCCTTACATTAAAGTTTATAACTACACATCGAACCGTGTTGGTGAAGGAAATATGCCCTAGAGGCAATAATAAAGTTATTTATTTATTTCCTTATATCATGATAAATGTTTATTATTCATGCTAGAATTGTATTAACCGGAAACATAATACTTGTGTGAATACATAGACAAACAAAGTGTCACTAGTATGCCTCTACTTGACTAGCTCGTTGATCAAAGATGGTTATGTTTCCTAGCCATTGACATGAGTTGTCATTTGATTAACGGGATCACATCATTAGGAGAATGATGTGATTGACTTGACCCATTCCGTTAGCTTAGCACTCGATCGTTTAGTATGTTGCTATTGCTTTCTTCATGACTTATACATGTTCCTATGACTATGAGATTATGCAACTCCCGTTTACCGGAGGAACACTTTGTGTGGTACCAAACGTCACAACGTAACTGGGTGATTATAAAGGTGCTCTACAGGTGTCTCCGAAGGTACTTGTTGGGTTGGCGTATTTCGAGATTAGGATTTGTCACTCCGATTGTCGGAGAGGTATCTCTGGACCCTCTCGGTAATACACATCACTTAAGCCTTGCAAGCATTGCAACTAATGAGTTTGTTGCGAGATGATGTATTACAGAACGAGTAAAGAGACTTGCCGGTAACGAGATTGAACTAGGTATTGAGATACCGACGATCGAATCTCGGGCAAGTAACAAACCGATGACAAAGGAAACAACGTATGTTGTTATGCGGTCTGACCGATAAAGATCTTCGTAGAATATGTGGGAGCCAATATGAGCATCCAGGTTCCGCTATTGGTTATTGACCGGACACGTGTCTCGGTCATGTCTACATAGTTCTCGAACCCGTAGGGTCCGCACGCTTAACGTTTCGATGACAGTTATATTATGAGTTTATATGTTTTGATGTACCAAAGGTTGTTCGGAGTCCCGGATGTGATCACGGACATGACGAGGAGTCTCGAAATGGTCGAGACATGAAGATTGATATATTGGAAGCCTATGTTTGGATATCGGAAGTGTTCCGGGTGAAATCGGGATTTTACCGGGGTACCGGGAGGTTACCGGAACCCCCCGGCAACATAATGGGCCTTAGTGGGCCTAGGTGGAAGAGAGGAAAGGCGGCTAGGGCTGGGCCGCGCGCCGCTCCCCCCTAGTCTGAATAGGACAAGGAGAAGGGGGCGGCGCCCCCCTTCCTTCTTCTCCTTCTCCTCTTTCCCCCCTCCCAAGTCCTAATCCAACTAGGAAAAGGGGGAGTCCTACTCCCGGTGGGAGTAGGACTCCTCCTGGCGCGCCCCAAGGCTGGCCGCACCTCCCCCCTTTGATCCTTTATATACGGGGGCAAGGGGGCACCCCATAGACACAACAATTGATCATTGATCTCTTAGCCGTGTGCGGTGCCCCTCCACCATATTACATCTCGGTAATATCGTAGCTGTGCTTAGGCGAAGCCCTGCGTCGGTAGAACATCATCATCGTCACCACGCCGTCGTGCTGACGAAACTCTCCCTCAACACTCGGCTGGATCGGAGTTCGAGGGACGTCATCGAGCTGAACGTGTGCTGAACTCTGAGGTGCCGTGCGTTCGGTACTTGATCGGTCGGATCTTGAAGACGTACGACTACATCAACCGCGTTGTGTTAACGCTTCCGCTTTTGGTCTACGAGGGTACGTGGACAACACTCTCCCCTCTCGTTGCTATGCATCACCATGATCTTGCGTGTGCGTAGGAAATTTTTTGAAATTTCTACGTTCCCCGACAGTGGCATCCGAGCCTGGTTTTATGCGTTGATGTTATATGCACGAGTAGAACACAAATAAGTTGTGGGCGATATAAGTCATACTGCTTACCAGAATGTCATACTTTGGTTCGGCGGTATTGTTGGATGAAGCGGTCCGGACCGACATTACGCGTACGCTTACGCGAGACTGGTTCTTCCGACGTGCTTTGCACAGAGGTGGCTAGCGGGTGTCAGTTTCTCCAACTTTAGTTGAACCAAGTGTGGCTACGTCCGGTCCTTGCGAAGGTTAAAACAGCACCAACTTGACAAACTATCGTTGTGGTTTTGATGCGTAGGTAAGAACGGTTCTTGCTCAGCCTGTAGCAGCCACGTAAAACTTGCAACAACAAAGTAGAGGACGTCTAACTTGTTTTTGCAGGGCATGTTGTGATGTGATATGGTCAAGGCATGATGCTATATTTTATTGTATGAGATGATCATGTTTTGTAACCGAGCTATCGGCAACTGGCAGGAGCCATATGGTTGTCGCTTTATTGTATGCAATGCAATCGCCATGTAATTGTTTTACTTTATCACTAAGCGGTAGCGATAGTCGTAGAAGCAATAGTTGGCGAGACGACAATGATGCTACGATGGAGATCAAGGTGTCGCGCCGGTGACGATGGGGATCATGACGGTGCTTCGGAGATGGAGATCACAAGCACAAGATGATGATGGCCATATCATATCACTTATATTGATTGCATGTGATGTTTATCTTTCATGCATCTTATCTTGCTTTGATTGACGGTAGCATTATAAGATGATCTCTCACTAAATTTCAAGATAAAAGTGTTCTCCCTGAGTATGCACCGTTGCCAAAGTTCGTCGTGCCCAGACACCACGTGATGATCGGGTGTGATAAGCTCTACGTCCATCTACAACGGGTGTAAGCCAGTTTTGCACACGCAGAATACTCAGGTTAAACTTGACGAGCCTAGCATATGCAGATATGGCCTCGGAACACTGAGACCGAAAGGTCGAGCGTGAATCATATAATGGATATGATCAACATAGTGATGTTCACCATTGAAAACTACTCCATTTCACGTGATGATCGGTTATGGTTTAGTTGATTTGGATCACGTGATCACTTAGATGATTAGAGGGATGTTTGTCTAAGTGGGAGTTCTTAAGTAATATGATTAATTGAACTTAAATTTATCATGAACTTAGTACCTGATAGTATCTTGCTTGTCTATATTCATTGTAGATAGATGGGCCGTGCTGTTGTTCCGTTGAATTTTAATGCGTTCCTTGAGAAAGCAAAGTTGAAAGATGATGGTAGCAATTACACGGACTGGGTCCGTAACTTGAGGATTATCCTCATTGCTGCATAGAAGAATTACGTCCTGGAAGCACCGCTAGGTGCCAGGCCTGCTGCAGGAGCAACACCAGATGTTATGAACGTCTGGCAGAGCAAAGCTGATGACTACTCGATAGTTCAGTGTGCCATGCTTTACGGCTTAGAACCGGGTCTTCAACGACGTTTTGAACGTCATGGAGCATATGAGATGTTCCAGGAGTTGAAGTTAATATTTCAAGCAAATGCCCGGATTGAGAGATATGAAGTCTCCAATAAGTTCTACAACTACTAGATGGAAGAGAATAGTTCTGTCAGTGAGCATATACTCAAAATGTCTGGGTATAACAATCACTTGATTCAACTGGGAGTTAATCTTCCGGATGATAGCATCATTGACAGAATTCTTCAATCACTGCCACCAAGCTACAAGAGCTTCGTGATGAACTATAACATGCAAGGGATGGATAAGACGATTCCCGAGCTCTTCGCAATGCTAAAGGCTGCGGAGGTAGAAATCAAAAAGGAGCATCAAGTGTTGATGGTCAATAAGACCACTAGTTTCAAGAAAAAGGGCAAAGGGAAGAAGAAGGGGAACTTCAAGAAGAATAGCAAGCAAGTTGCTGTTCAGGAGAAGAAACCCAAGTCTGGACCTAAGCCTGAGACTGAGTGCTTCTACTGCAAGCAGACTGGTCACTGGAAGCGGAACTGCCCCAAGTATTTGGGGGATAAGAAGGATGGCAAGGTGAACAAAAGTATATGTGATATACATGTTATTGATGTGTACCTTACTAGAGCTCGCAGTAGCACCTGGGTATTTGATACTGGTTCTGTTGCTAATATTTGCAACTCGAAACAGGGACTACGGATTAAGCGAACACTGGCCAAGGACGAGGTGACGATGCGCATGGGAAACGGTTCCAAAGTCGATGTGATCGCCGTCGGCACGCTACCTCTACATCTACCTTCGGGATTAGTATTAGACCTAAATAATTGTTATTTGGTGCCAGCGTTGAGCATGAACATTATATCTGGATCTTGTTTGATGCGAGACGGTTATTCATTTAAATCAGAGAATAATGGTTGTTCTATTTATATGAGTAATATCTTTTATGGTCATGCACCCTTGAAGAGTGGTCTATTTTTAATGAATCTCGATAGTAGTGCTACACATATTCATAATGTCGAAGCCAAAAGATGCAGAGTTGATAATGATAGTGCAACTTATTTGTGGCACTGCCGTTTAGGTCATATCGGTGTAAAGCGCATGAAGAAACTCCATACTGATGGACTTTTGGAATCACTTGATTATGAATCACTTGGTACTTGCGAACCGTGCCTCATGGGTAAGATGACTAAAACGCCGTTCTTCAGAACTATGGAGAGAGCAACAGATTTGTTGGAAATCATACATACAGATGTATGTGGTCCGATGAATATTGAGGCTCGTGGCGGATATCGTTATTTTCTCACCTTCACAGATGATTTGAGCAGATATGGGTATATCTACTTAATGAAACATAAGTCTGAAACATTTGAAAAGTTTAAAGAATTTCAGAGTGAAGTTGAAAATCATCGTAACAAGAAAATAAAGTTTCTACGATCAGATCGTGGAGGAGAATATTTGAGTTACGAGTTTGGTCTACATTTGAAACAATGCGGAATAGTTTCGCAACTCACGCCACCTGGAACACCACAACGTAATGGTGTGTCCGAACGTCGTAATCGTACTTTACTAGATATGGTGCGATCTATGATGTCTCTTACTGATTTACCGCTATCGTTTTGGGGTTATGCTTTAGAGACGGCTGCATTCACGTTAAATAGGGCACCATCGAAATCCGTTGAGACGACGCCTTATGAACTGTGGTTTGGCAAGAAACCAAAGTTGTCGTTTCTTAAAGTTTGGGGTTGCGATGCTTATGTGAAGAAGCTTCAACCTGATAAGCTCGAACCTAAATCGGAGAAATGTGTCTTCATAGGATACCCAAAGGAGACTGTTGGGTACACCTTCTATCACAGATCCGAAGGCAAGACATTCGTTGCTAAGAATGGATCCTTTCTAGAGAAGGAGTTTCTCTCGAAAGAAGTGAGTGGGAGGAAAGTAGAACTTGATGAGGTAACTGTACCTGCTCCCTTATTGGAAAATAGTTCATCACAGAAACAGGTTCCTGTGATGCCTACACCAATTAGTGAGGAAGTTAATGATGATGATCATGGAACTTCAGATCAAGTTGTTACTGAACCTCGTAGGTCAACCAGAGTAAGATCCGCACCAGAGTGGTACGGTAATCCTGTTCTGGAGGTTATATTACTAGACCATGACGAACCTACGAACTATGAAGAAGCGATGGTGAGCCCAGATTCCGCAAAATGGCTTGAGGCCATGAAATCCGAGATGGGATCCATGTATGAGAACAAAGTATGGACTTTGGTTGACTTGCCCGATGATCGGCAAGCCATTGAAAATAAATGGATCTTCAAGAAGAAGACTGACGCTGACGGTAATGTCACTGTCTATAAAGCTCGACTTGTTGCGAAAGGTTTTCGACAAGTTCAAGGGATTGACTACGATGAGACCTTCTCACCCGTAGCGATGCTTAAGTCTGTCCGAATCATGTTAGCAATTGCCGCATTTTATGATTATGCGATTTGGCAAATGGATGTCAAAACTGCATTCTTGAATGGATTTCTGGAAGAAGAGTTGTATATGATGCAACCGGAAGGTTTTGTCGATCCAAAGGGAGCTAACAAAGTGTGCAAGCTCCAGCGATCCATTTATGGACTGGTGCAAGCCTCTCGGAGTTGGAATAAACGCTTTGATAGTGTTATCAAAGCATTTGGTTTTGTACAGACTTTTGGAGAAGCCTGTATTTACAAGAAAGTGAGTGGGAGCTCTGTAGCATTTCTGATATTATATGTGGATGACATATTGCTGATTGGAAATGATATAGAATTTCTGGATAGCATAAAAGGATACTTGAATAAGAGTTTTTCAATGAAAGACCTCGGTGAAGCTGCGTATATATTGGGCATCAAGATCTATAGAGATAGATCAAAACGCTTAATTGGACTTTCACAAAGCACATACCTTGACAAAGTTTTGAAAAAGTTCAAAATGGATCAAGCAAAGAAAGGGTTCTTGCCTGTATTACAAGGTGTGAAGTTGAGTAAGACTCAATGCCCGACCACTTCAGAAGATAGAGAGAAGATGAAAGATGTTCCCTATGCTTCAGCCATAGGCTCTATCATGTATGCAATGCTGTGTACCAGACCTGATGTATGTCTTGCTATAAGTCTAGCAGGAAGGTACCAAAGTAATCAAGGAGTGGATCACTGGACAGCGGTCAAGAACATCCTGAAATACCTGAAAAGGACTAAGGATATGTTTCTCGTTTATGGTGGTGACAAAGAGCTCATCGTAAATGGTTACGTTGATGCAAGCTTTGACACTGATCCGGACGATTCTAAATCGCAAACCGGATACGAGTTTACATTAAACGGTGGAGCTGTCAGTTGGTGCAGTTCTAAACAAAGCGTCGTGGCGGGATCTACGTGTGAAGCGGAGTACATAGCTCCTTCGGAAGCAGCAAATGAAGGAGTCTGGATGAAGGAGTTCATATCCGATCTAGGTGTCATACCTAGTGCATCGGGTCCGATGAAAATCTTTTGTGACAATACTGGTGCAATTGCCTTAGCAAAGGAATCCAGATTTCACAACAGAACCAAGCACATCAAAAGACGCTTCAATTCCATCCGGGATTTAGTCCAGGTGGGAGACATAGAAATTTGCAAGATACATACGGATCTGAATGTTGCAGACCCGTTGACTAAGCCTCTTCCACGAGCAAAACATGATCAGCACCATGGCTCCATGGGTGTAAGAATCATTACTGTGTAATCTAGATTATTGACTCTAGTGCAAGTGGGAGACTGAAGGAAATATGCCCTAGAGGCAATAATAAAGTTATTATTTATTTCCTTATATCATGATAAATGTTTATTATTCATGCTAGAATTGTATTAACCGGAAACATAATACTTGTGTGAATACATAGACAAACAAAGTGTCACTAGTATGCCTCTACTTGACTAGCTCGTTGATCAAAGATGGTTATGTTTCCTAGCCATTGACATGAGTTGTCATTTGATTAACGGGATCACATCATTAGGAAAATGATGTGATTGACTTGACCCATTCCGTTAGCTTAGCACTCGATCGTTTAGTATGTTGCTATTGCTTTCTTCATGACTTATACATGTTCCTATGACTATGAGATTATGCAACTCCCGTTTACCGGAGGAACACTTTGTGTGCTACCAAACGTCACAACGTAACTGGGTGATTATAAAGGTGCTCTACAGGTGTCTCTGAAGGTACTTGTTGGGTTGGCGTATTTCGAGATTAGGATTTGTCAGTCCGATTGTCGGAGAGGTATCTCTGGGCCCTCTCGGTAATACACATCACTTAAGCCTTGCAAGCATTGCAACTAATGAGTTTGTTGCGAGATGATGTATTACAGAACGAGTAAAGAGACTTGCCGGTAACGAGATTGAACTAGGTATTGAGATACCGACGATCGAATCTCGGGCAAGTAACATACCGATGACAAAGGGAACAACGTATCTTGTTATGCGGTCTGACCGATAAAGATCATTGTAGAATATCTGGGAGCCAATATGAGCATCCAGGTTCCGCTATTGGTTATTGACCGGAGACGTGTCTCGGTCATGTCTACATAGTTCTTGAACCCGTAGGGTCCGCACGCTTAACGTTTCGATGACAGTTATATTATGAGTTTATATGTTTTGATGTACCGAAGGTTGTTCGGAGTCCCGGATGTGATCACGGACATGAAGAGGAGTCTCGAAATGGTCGAGACATGAAGATAGATATATTGAAAGCCTATGTTTGGATATCGGAAGTGTTCCGGGTGAAATCGGGATTTTACCGGGGTACCGGGAGGTTACCGGAACCCCCCGGCAACATAATGGGCCTTAGTGGGCCTAGGTGGAAGAGAGGAGAGGCGGCTAGGGCTGGGCCGCGCGCCCCTCCCCCAGTCCGAATAGGACAAGGAGAAGGGGGCGGCGCCCCCCTTCCTTCTTCTCCTTCTCCTCTTTCCCCCCTCCCAAGTCCTAATCCAACTAGGAAAAGGGGGGAGTCCTACTCCCGGTGGGAGTAGGACTCCTCCTGGCGCGCCCCAAGGCTGGCCGCACCTCCCCCCCTTTGATCCTTTATATACGGGGGCAAGGGGGCACCCCATAGACACAACAATTGATCATTGATCTCTTAGCCGTGTGCGGTGCCCCCTCCACCATATTACATCTCGATAATATCGTAGCGGTGCTTAGGCGAAGCCCTGCGTCGGTAGAACATCATCATCGTCACCACGCCGTCGTGCTGACGAAACTCTCCCTCAACACTCGGCTGGATTGGAGTTCGAGGGACGTCATCGAGCTGAACGTGTGCTGAACTCGGAGGTGCCGTGCGTTCGGTACTTGATCGGTCGGATCGTGAAGACGTACGAATACATCAACCTCGTTGTGTTAACGCTTCCGCTTTCGGTCTACGAGGGTACGTGGACAACACTCTCCCCTCTCGTTGCTATGCATCACCATGATCTTGCGTGTGCATAGGAATTTTTTTGAAATTACTACGTTCCCCGACAGTTGGCTATGTAAATAAAACTAGATAATACCCCGCGTGTTGCGGAGGGAATTGGATGCAATACATTTGGATCTTTTTTCTATAGAAGACAATGTTTGGACGGACAATATGATAATTGAAAAGTTGAAAATACATATGGACAAATGTTGAACAATATGGTAATTGAAAATAGCAAAATACATATAAACTGATCCATTCAACTTTAGTGCACACTGTAGCTTTGTATCGAGATCAGAAGTGTACCAAAGAACAAAAATTGGATCCATTCATGAATATATATTTTAACACACACTATAGGTTTGTATTGAGATCATAAGGGCAATAAAGCGGAAATCCCTTTTGGAGCTCGGCCTCCAAATTCAAATTTGTAATTTCATTAAAATTCATATTTTTACATTTCAAAAAATTCTAAAAAATATATAGATATACATGAAGGCATAACACACATGTGTGTAAATTTTCAGTTCAAAATACATTGAAATGAGGGCTGTGCAAAAAAGACTAATCTGGGGCTATTTAACACATGATACTATTCATTCTCCTAGGCCATGAATTTGTCTTTTTTATATAGGTCACAACTCAAGGTATTTCATCATGAAATTTTACACACATGTGGGTTACATCCTTACATACACATATATTTTTTTCAGATTTTTTTAACAATATAAGTTTGAATTTGAATTTTTCAAAAATAAAGGCCACCATGGAGCTCGGCCTCCAAAACGCATCTCCCGCAATAAAGAACATAAACTGGAACCATTGACAAGTTGGTACTTGAACAGAAACTTCTAGATGACTTCCCGCGCGTTGCTGCGGGGACATCCGTGTACAACTTGCCGTAATATTTGCTTTACCAATGAAAAATCACTTGTTTCAAGTTAGGTTTCATGTGGACTTGAATACTAAGTATCTCTTTAATAGATGAACTCACCAAACATCTACAAAGATAGACTGTGTCTAATGAAAATTATACAATGTTGGGTGCCGGACAAAACCGGATTGACGGACAGTAGAAAAAAAAAACCAGAACTGTGTTCATATTTAATATTACCAAGTGAAGCAACTTTGTTCATTCATCATAAATTTTACATCTGCATAATGCAATAACTACACTCATACATGCTCCATCAATGAAAATTATGTTAGCTTTTATATTCAAGAGGCATGACAAATAGTTAAACTCCTAACTGATAGATCTAAATCTCAATGCAATTTGTATCTACTATGTCATCAGAGTTGGGTTTCAACTGAAGCTGTAATTTCTTTATTACAGGCTCTAATGTCATGCCATAAAAACTGGAGCATTGGAACCAAAGGAAGCAATGCTCAAATAGTATAATCTGTAACATCGTAGAAGAAAGATGATAATCTACACCAAGAAAAATAGTAGAGGTCAGAGTTGTATAAAAAGCGCTACTTATAGAGAAAACCCCAATTAGTTCGTGATAAAAAACTACAGTAGAGTACGAACTTTAAAAAATATTATATATAGCAAAATATAGGGAGCTGATGCCCGGATGGCATTGTCGAAGGTAAAACAGTTGTGTTCCAAAAATACAAAGCTTGTATCAATAAGCATAGTAGAGAGAAATGTGGCTGGATTTATCATTAACTATTCAATATAAGAAATGAAGAGAGGACATTATCTGAAACATTTTGCTATCAGTTCAAGATTCGAAACAAAATGCCTAGAACATTCTAATGAAAGAAACTTTTCATTGGACATATCATTTATTGTTGATCAGTAGGTAGAGTTGTTGACACTACAGCTCCTCATCCTAGAAAATAATTGCACGAGTTAGTACATCTGATTAACTTTTCATGGGTGTTGCTTTGGCAAAATACATAAAAGCAAGCTCATCAACATGACAAATATCCAAGTCTGAAAAGGCTGGTGGGTTGATTAGTAAGCAACACAGAGCCACAGCGAGTAATGCACAAAAATCCATATGCATCGATTCAAAGCAAAATATTACATAAGCTGTACAAACAATGCTCTAAGATCTGAAAAAAATTAGGAAATTGTTAGCGCTTCCAATTAGAATCAACCGGATCGGAGTTATGAGCACGATCTATCATATCTCGACATATGCTTGCCGGCAGTTCTTGAGTTTGCAAGGATTGTGGACATGAGAGACTAACCGGACTTGCTGATAGTAGGAGGTGCATGGAGACCGAACAGAGCTTCCTTCCAAAAAGTGGCTCCTACAACAAACACATCAGACTTTTCAATCCAACCTAACTCAAAAAAGCAGTCAGATCTGAGAAGATTGAGGCGGGAGAGCACCCACCTTGGTGCAGGTGATGTTGGTGGAGTAAGACGACCACAAATCCACCACCGCATGCTGCAACATCCTCTCCATGTATTCTGTATTCCATCTGCGGGGAGCAATGGACGAAGCGGTGTCCGGCGGAGGCCACCAAGGATTACTGAGGGGGCAGGGGAAGGGAGGCAGTCGATGGCACCGGCAGAGGCGCGCGCGGCACCGAGAGGGGAACCTCACCTCAGTCCGACCAGCCACAGCAAGGGGGATCCATGTGAGTGGAGATGGAAGCTTAAAGGGGAGAACCGCTGCATCAGTTAGAGTTACTCGGTGGAGAAGATGAATAGAAAGTTATGGAAATCAATGGACGGTGGAGTTAATTGAGGAACTGGGTGGGAGAGTTAATTGCGCCAATGCTTAAAAGACGTGTATTCTGTACGCATCAGCATGTTGTGGTGGCTGGTGGGTGCCCTAGTAACCGAAGGCTGATGTCGCCATTATGTGCAGGCGTGGGGCGTGGGGAATGATGGGAATAGATTTTGTTTTTCATTTCAGGGAAAATGACCTCAGGAGGTGTGACGTGGCTTGGTGTGATTGGATGCTGATGTGTCTATGTTGCATGTTGAGATAAATCAAGTAGTGGGGGTGAACTTCTTAAGTATATAGGATACTAGATATAATACAGGCTATTGCTTCGCCTAAATTGCCCTCAAAATTACAGAATATTACCCACTGATGCCACCTATAAGTGATAAAAAAACGTTTCACAGAGGGAATCCTGCCTGGGCCGGCCCATGTAGTAGGTTCCTACTATACCGCGCTCTGCATGCTGGAATAAGATACAGCGCGCCTGTTTGGGCTGGCCCATGTTCGGGCAGTCCGTTACTAACATTTCATTTTTATTTTTCGTTTTCCTTTTACATCTACGTTTGTTTCTACTTTAAATATTTTGGGATATAAAAAAGTTCCTATTTTTTTAAAAAAGTGAGAATTTTCAATAAAATATTTTATAATTCATAAATGTTTGTGGATTCAGAAAAATTTCATGACTTTTCAAAAAATGTTTGCATATTCAGAAAATGTCCTCAATTTTTGAAAACAAATATTTAGGAAATCAAACATTGTTCATATTTTTTAAAGTTTGTGTATTAAAAAATGTTAATGAAATCGAAAAAAATTGCTAATTAAAAGAAATAAAGAATGGAAAAATATCTTAAATTTTTTACAACTGTTTGTGACTTACAAAATAGTTTATTTATTCATAAATGTTCACTGATTCAAAAACTGATCTTGCATTTCAAAAAATGTTCACTTAATCAAAAAAATGTTCGTAAATTTCAAAATTTATTCCATCAAATTTCTGAAAAAATGTTTGTCAATTCTAGAAATATTCACCTATTCAAGAAAATTGTTGAAAAACTGTCTACAATTTTTATTTTTAATAAAAATAGTATAAAATATTGATGATTCAAAATGATCTTGATTTTTGAAAATGTTTGTAAATTTATAAAGGAGTTCATGAATTTGAAAAATGTTCACGATTTCAAATATGTGCACGAGTTTAAAAAAATGTTCATGATCTCACGAAATTGAGAGTCATAGTGTATCTCGGTCATGCAGCAAAATATGGTCTTGACCGTTGGAGATTATAATTTTGTTTCTCCTGTTGCAACGCACGGGCCCTTTACTAGTAAAAATACTAGAATTGGTAGCTCTATAGAAACTGTACTCGCATAGTTAAATAATCGGACATACGGCTGGTGAGCTAGTAAAATCCAAAAACAACTAGACCATAAATACAATTTGGATCACTCATTTTCACATACCTAGATAGTTCCAGTGAGCATAGAGAAGGTGAACACTCAAAACTCCACCGTGGAAATGTAAGTTGGCTTGCTGCCACCAGGTGTGTAGAGAAGTAGTGCTAGCTTGTCTATGACGACGAGGCCAGTGTTAGGCATGGGATGCACTCGGAAATGAGTTCGAGTTGAGATCGTGTACATGAGTCGGTCCTGTAAGGATTTCTCATCTGGATGAGAAACTTCCTGTGCCAAAGAAAGGCCATTGGACCGTTTCTTGTTCTTTCTTAGAGCATCTTCAACAACCGCGCGCTAAAAAAGTCTTTGCAACAAGCTGTTCGTGAGTTTTTGCGCAGCGCAGAGCGCTTGCTCTTGCGGCAGTTGCAAAGACCGCACGCGAGCCGCTCCAGCTGACGCACTAAACTGCAGCGCGTGCGAGCAGCCGGCGCTTGCCATATGTTGCGTTTTGGAGACGATGATGATATTTGAAACATGAAACAAACACATGGTATAGTTTAAAATCACCCAAACAAGTTCATGACATATTCAAATTCATGCCCACAACATCATCCAACCAAGTTCAAAATCCGAACGAAGTTCATGACATAAAAGTTCACACAAACGAATGGCACATCAACAATCATGCCTCATCCTCGTCTTCGTCCTCCTCTTCCTCCGATTCATCTTCCTCATCCGAAGACGATTTTTCCTCCTCCTCTTCATTGTCGCAAGCCGCATCATCATGTGTACCTCGGAAGGTGTTGGCAGGATCTTCAACGGAAGGTGTGTGATGAGGCGCACCAGAAGAAATTCCGCCCATGCCGCCCGGAGGTGCTCCCATGTCTCCCATGAGAGACGCAAAACTCATGCCTCCCATGGTCGCTTCGAAGCCACCCATGCCTCCCATGGCCTCCATGGTAGCTGCAAAGCCACCGATGCCACTCATGCCGCCCATGGTAGCTCCGAAGGCACCGATGCTGCCAATGCCACCGCCTCCCATGCCGCCAATGCCACCGCCACCCATGCCACCCATGCCACCGCCATCAATGCCGCCTATGCCACGGCCAACCATGGCTCTTTTTTTGGACCAAGACTTCTTCACGGACAAGATTGACGTACTCCTTTTGCTTCTCATCGAGGGTAGATGTGTCCATGAAGAACAAGTACTTCTCCCATTCCAACAACCTAGCTCGCTCATCGAGGGCACGTGGCTTCACGGCGGGCGCCGGCGTGACGCCACCCGCCGCCGAGGTCGTCCGTGGCGGCATGAAAAGGCCGCGCGCGATACTGGTGCTTGGAGGAGCACCTGCGGAGGCGAAGCCAAAGCTCCCCGCGCTGGGTTTGCAGCGGCGGCGGCAGAGGGGTCACGGGTGTAGGGAGGGGTGAGGGGGTGCCGGCGCGGCCGTCCATCGGGTCAATTCGCCGGCGGCGGCGCGGGCGGGGCCAAAGTGGCGCGGCGGAGAGAGTGCGGCGCGAGCACTCGAGTGTGCGGCGCGTGGAAGCGGGCGCACCAAATAAACGGCACGCGATGGCGTTTCGGACCGCGCACTGAACTCTTTATGCCGCGCACGCGGTTATTGCGCCTCCGCTGGAGCTCGCTTAGCGGTTGTGCGCGCGCTAAAAACCATAAATTTCCGGCACGGCGCTTATATAGCGCGGCTGTTGGAGATGCTCTTAGAGCCGAGATGACACTTATGCTCATTTCCCCACAGGCGGTGGAGCATGCGGCCTCTGTGCGAAGATGCTCAGAGGGCTCGGTGGTGCTCGTCTCAAGGAGGTACTGAATGAGAGTGGTACCTCTCATCTTCCTAACTTGGGTGTCAGCCACTGCCAAAGACCTGGGAGCATTGATCTCGAGATAGTAGACTTTTATTTTTTTTGGCTTCTCGGCAACTTCCCTTTCAACATGCAAGTTTTGCCCCTATCTATCTATACCAATATTAAAAGATCCAAAGGGGTGGATCTAATTAATCTCAATTATCAAACTATGTTAATCTAGCGATCTAGATTGCTGATGGCAAGCGCTCAACATGTTTAGCACGTAACTAGTATCATATCAATATGAATGTTTGTGTTAATCGCATAAATCAATGTGTAATTGATATCATGCCTAATATCAATGTGTAATTAATTGCCTTCCTAATATCAACGTGCATTGCACATACGCATTTACCAATTTCCATAAAGGATTGCACCATTTGATTTGTCCAGGCAGGATTCACCTGCCTATGGAAAAAGGCCATATCCTGACCAAGCGACAACATCATAAACTCGAAACACATGCAACACAACACCAAATAAAACCATCCTTTAGCACTTGCAGACCTCCATAATCCAACGCAAAGGAAACTGAAAACCATTCATGTGTTCGGAACTCATTCACCCAACACCAGCCAACACTGAATATTGCTAACGTTATCGTTACCCACTGACGCAGATAGTTTTGAAGCTAAATCCAGACACACTACAGAAACATATGGGCAGTGTGCTTTGTTTCTCTGAAGCCAAAAGTTGCGCAAGGAAATAGGATCACTGTCGTGGCACATCCAAAGGCTTGCGTCCACCATCAGCTGTAACCCAGCCTGGGTCACTACGACTGCTCCTTCACACCTTTGAAGTCATGGGCGTCCATCGCCGTCGGTATTTGTATCCTCATCCTTGGCAAGCTATTTGTATTCCAGATTATTTACAACAAACGGAAATGCGGGCAAAGCTACTGTAGAGTCCATGGAATGATTATAAACTCTTCTTTTTTTGCGAAAAGATTACATCTCTTCATTGCACAAAGTATCACCATCAGTTATTCTATTATTGGCTTCTAGTTGCCTCAACGAAAATTCCAAAAGAACGATGCTCTCATCGTAGCCTCCGATTCGGTCAGAAACGCAATGGTCTAATTCTGAAAAACAAAAATGCAATGGTCTATCTTGCGCCTCCGTCATTGTTATCTTGTGCAGGATCTTTACATTAAAGTCCATAACTACACCTTGATTACATATAGCACCATGCTAGACATCTAGGTAAAATATATAGCTAGAATTGGTAGCTCTTATAGCAACTGTACTCATGGAGTTAAATAAGCGGACAAATGGCTGATGAGGTAGTGAAATCAATAACACATGGCCCATAAATACAATTTTGAATCACTCATTTGCACCTCTACGTAATTCTAGTGAGCATATAAGGTGAACACTCCTCACCGCAAAAATGTGAGGTTGCCCATCTTTTCTGTTATTGCTGCCACTAAATGCATAGAGAAGTGGTATTACCTTGGTATGTGAGGACTATGATCAATGGTAGGCATGGGATGCACCAGGAACATGAGTTCAAGTTGAGAGTGTGTGTGTATGAACCGATCTAGTGACGATATCTTCAACGGCTGACAAATTTCCTCTGACATAGGCAAAGCTACTGGAACGCTTCTTGTTCCTTTGAAGAGCCGAGATGACACATATGCTCATTTTAAGTCAAGCAATGCATGCTGTGTGTGAAGAAGATCAGAAGTGCCTGGTGCTCGTTCAAGGGAGAAACGGAATGAGAATAGTACTTCCCATCTGGCTAACTTGGCTGTTAGCCAGAGCCCAGAACAGAACACCCACAAACACTGATCTTGTGAGAGTGGTACTTCTTTGGGGTTTCTCGTAAATATTTGCAACTCGCTTTCTTCAATGAAGCTTTTGCAGCTATTTAAATAAGGATTGCACTGGTTCTTTATTTGTCTAGGCTGGAGAATCCCCTGTTCCTGAAAACAAAACGTTGAGTTCTGACCAAAGGGATAACAACATATACTGTAAACATCTGGCAACACAACACCAAATAAAACCATACTTTCGCATAACTCGTGTGTTCATAAGCTCATATTCATCCAGCACCAAAACAACAAGATGTCAGGGCTACCAACTGAAGCACAACAGAAGCTGGAAAACTACAGAAACATGGATGGCGTGCTTTGTCTTTCTGAAATATTAGTTGCACAAGGAGGCAGGATCACTGCTGTGGCGTGTCCGACGGCTTGATTCCCGCGTCAGCTTCCGATGCCCTGTAACCCAGCCCAGGGCGCGCCGGTTGCTCCTGCTCGCCTTCAAAGTCGCGGGCGTCCCGCAGCGAGGCCTCGAAGTCGGTGGAGTCCATCGCCGTTGGTAGGAGGCTGCCGATGTCGTCTTTGGCGCCGAAGCCGCCGGCTCGCATGACATCATCGGCTGAGATCGCAGCTTCCATGTTCATATCTACAGAACTCTGACCATTCACTGAAGTCGGATTTTCGGTGTGAGAATCCGCAGTGTGCTTCAGGGTCCCCTGATCGTCTGTCAAGGCATCTGGCTTAGCTTGCTGAGCTAGTTGCCCACTGCCCAAGTTCTTCCCATCCATGCCTGCAATGATATGGCCCTAGATATGAAAACTCCATGCCAAGAAACCACATTATACACAGTAACATCATGCTTAAATGCTTTCCTGTTTTAACGATATTTAATCAGAACTTCAGAAGTAGTATTTGACAAGATGCAGATAAAGTACCCTCCTCCTTGGCAAGTTATCCATATTCCTGATTATATGGAACAAAGGAAACTGCAGGAGAAGCTACTGCAGGGTTGATGGAAGGTATAACACCCATCCATGGCACAGTATCAATGTTAATTACTCCAGCGATATGCTCAGTTCAGTCAGAAACGCAGTGATCTCTTCTTTGCTCGCGCGCTTTTGTACAGAAACCATCAAACATCACGATGCTACAGATCTCACCTTATAATGTACCCATTACACCTTTCACCAAAACTTGCTACTTCTACTAGCGCCAACATTAATTTGACTCCCTTTTCTTCATCTAAGAACAGAGCACAAATCAACTGCTCCAGCGACCTGCGCCTCCTACTTTTCCTTGCTCGATCGATTCCCCGGAGCAACCACAAACCAAATCACACTGACTGCAGAAACAGATTCCTAACTTTATATGAACGCTACTCGTGCGAATCGATCCATACGAAGAAGCAGAAGACCAGACGGGGGCTAAACAGATCAAGCAGAGAGAGAGAGCGGAAGAAACCTAACTCACCGCCGGCAGATCGAGTCGGCGAAGAAACGAGGCGCCGCAGATTCGAGAGCTCGCCTCTTCCCACTCCTTCCACGCAGCCTTTCTTTTTACCGAGGCAATCCAATCCCCTCTTCGCTTCGCTCGGCCAGGTCACTCCTAGTCTAGTGCTCTCGTGGGTTGGATCACCACGTGTTCAGCGAAAGAAGGGGTAACGTGGCACTGTGCTTGCCCCTTTTGGGCCCATGGGCTAGTTAGTTAGGCTTTTGTTTATTTCAGTTGGGCCAACTTTTTTTTCTCTCTCTCAACAAATGCTAAATACCCTTGGAAGAAAGTACAGAAGAGATGCAATTGGCAGTTCAACAAAAAAGAATATGGTAACTACCAGGCTAGTGCACATGAATTTTTTATATTCATCTTTTTACTGTTAAAGGAGAGATGGTGGTCGTCGTGGTCACAAATCTCATGCCCTGATATACCTCTCCACTTAAACTTGCACCGACATGTGGGCGTGCTTTACTATAGCCCATGCACAATTTGTTTGTTTTTATGGGTATCTAGCCAACCACTCGAGCAATAATAGTTTTAAAATGTTTATTATTATAACTTTCGCTAACGTGTACATAAAAAAGGAACAATAAAATTTCACCTTAGGGACTTTATCCATATCTAAAAACGCCATGTATTTTGTAGTGAAGACAATACATATTCCTTGTTATTGGTTTTGCATCGCAAGAGGACAATGATATGAAAAGTAGATTTACTATCGCCTTTGAATCTTTCAAGACATATTTGATTCACATCTTATTGTGAAAATCAATGTTTTATATGTTGCCACAAAAGATTTGTCTTCATGCTGCCGGAAGCATCGCAAACAATCCAGATTGAAACTGGGTTGGATGGAGTAGAACAAAGGACTGCGAATGATGGTGCCTCACACTCTTCTCCTCCACGGTATTTCTGCAGAAAAGGCAAAAAGGGAGGCCATCGGTCTCCCCTGCCTTTTGCCAGTGAGGTCACGAGTCCCTTCTCCTTCCCTTCGTCATTCTAGCGGCGGGAGAAGGGGAAATGGGCCCTCCATGATCCCAATATGGCGGTATCCTGGACTAAACACTAGTCCTTATGGTAGGTGTGTGTCACGTCGGTGTTACGATGACAGAGGCGATAGTGCATAAAATAATATTTTCCCATCCCGCCTTTGTGTCAGTACCGCTCTCGACGACGACGGTCCAGGTTCTCTATGAGTCATTTTCCATCAGTCCATTGGTACAACGGAACTTTGGATTCCTGGATGTGGGGAGTTTTGTACTCTACCATCAAACTGCGTTGCATCAGTGTTTGCTCCTACACTTTTAGGAAGCCTAGAGGAGGTGTATAGGAGTTTGTAGGTAGTGGTTGCATTCCTCCATGACAACAACGCCAGCGGTCTGAGGAGGATGGATGGAGCGGTGCAAGGTTAGCGGATCGAGAAGGAAATATGAAGATTCTCATTCGATGTAGTCGGACAAAGTAGCTGGCTCTGAGTGGAGCAGTCCAAGGGTAAATAGTTTGACATGCGACTTGGGAAGTGAAAAAAATCAATAATACCCGACTCATGAAACGAACTTGCTAGCTATCTAAATAAAATATGTCAATAGGGTTGGTAGATCTTATAGCAAATGTACTCATTGGTAGAACAATTGGACATGTGATTGGGGAGGTGGCAAAAATCAACAACTCCCAGCCCATAAATACAACTTCGAGTTACTCCTTTGCAACTACCTACACATAGTCCCATTCATAGGAGGTGAACACTCAAAGCACTGCAAAAATGTAAGCTTGCCCATTTTTGGTTGTTGTCACTCAGTGGGTGGGTAGAGAAATGATGCTAGCTTGGTCTACGTGGACTATGATCAGACTATGATCACTGGTAGGCATGGGATGCACTAAGAATATGAGTCCAAGTTCAGAGTGTGTACATGAGATGATTCCATGAGTTTTTGTTAGGAATGATGACCGCAACACTTTCTTTGCTACATCCATGGTGACTTCAATGTCTCCTGGTTCTCCAGAATACCCACATCACACTTATGATCATTTCCAATCGGTCAATGTGGCGGCATCTATGCAAACTGCGATGAGCGGTGGTATTTTTCCTCTCATAAAACTTAGCAACTCTCCCTATTCAATGAAATATGGCAAAGGTTTGCCTCTTCTCCAATAAAAGAATGCATTGTTTTTCTATTTATCCAAGTAGGCGAATTCCCTTCTTTTGAAGCCTGACTAGCGATTGGAAACCAAACGCGACACAACAACGAACAAGATGGTTCTTTAGAGACCTTCGTGATCTAATGATAAAGAAAACCGAAAACCGCTCATATTTCATCAGCTCGTATTCTTCCATCACCAAAGCCTGGTGTTAATGTTTCCCAATAAAGCACGTAGTTTAGAAGCTTGAAACTCCAGGAACACAAGCAGAACATATGGACAATGTGTTCTCCCCTTTTGAAGGTAAAATTGCACAACGAAGCGTGATCACCGTCACGACATGTTTTACAACTTGCTTCTGGCTTCAGCTTCGATTGCTTTATAACTTAGTCGGGGGCTCGAAACCTGCTCATTCATGCCTCCATAGTCACGAGTGTCCCATGGCGAGTCCTTGAAGTCAGTGGAGTTCATTAGTATAGGCAGGAGACTTTGGTGTCATATTTCGTGCCCAAGTTGTCGGCTCATATAGATGGAAGCCTCCATGTTCAGCATATGATTTAGCTTGTTGAGCCTGCCCAAGTCTTTCCTATCCTTGTGTGCAATGATACAATATATATGAAACTCTGTATCAAGATACCACACACGAATGTAGAGGCCGGGATTTCCCCTCTTGAAAAAAGATACCACATTGTGCATGGTAATATCATGCTTAAATTCTTTCCCTTTTAAATGGTATTTAATCAAAATTTCATAAGTTGTTGACAAGTTGCAAATAAAGTATCCTCGTTAAGCTAATCAAATTCTGGATTTTGGTACGTAGAGTTCATGAAAGGATTATAACCCCAATCCATGGCATAAAGTATCAATGTTAATTATTCCAGCTCTGGCTTCTAGTTGTAGTATGGAAGTTTCAACTAAACAAGGTCTATCACGCTAGCCCCCAATTCAGTTAAAAACGTAGCCCCCAATTTCTAGCATCACGCTAGCCCCCAATGCTAGAACCTCCCACACCAGGTCTGGGGAAGAATTGTACGAGGCAAACCTTATCCGTGCACAGGGCAATGCAAAATGGTCATGTTGAACCTAGAGGACCTCTTGGCATAAGTGTGAAATACTTCATCACAGCCTCAAGCCTATTGTTCACAGATTGAATTTTTGCATTACATCTCTCACCGAAACTTGCTACATTTACTTGTGCCGTGATTAATTTGACTTCCCTTGTCCCCTTGAGTGTCAAAATAGAGCATATAAATCAACTACTCCCTCTGTAAACTAATATAAGAGCGTTTAGATCACTAAAGTAGTAATCTAAACGCTTTTATATTAGTTTACGGAGGGAGTACAAAAGAGCAGAAACAGACTCCTAACCTTCATGAACAGCTACAAAAAAACATCTCCTGCTTCAGAAATTGATTCCTAGCTACTCATACGGGTGATGGATCGATCAGCACTAGCAGGCAGCAATTATGCAGTTGATAGCGCAGAACAAGCACCCGCAAAAAAAAAACACCCGCAAAAAAATGTAGCGCAGAACAAAAAAGATAAGTAGCAGTAATACTCTGGCTCACATGATTTTTCTTAGATTCATATGGAAAATGTTGAAGTATACTGTATAAAAATGGTGCAAGTATCTGGGATATCTGTCTTAAATTCTTCCGAGGTAATCTGAATTTTACTTATCAAACACACAGGAGCGCAAATTGAACTGAATAAGTACATTGAACAAAGGCAGAATCAGTAGCAACACAGATCAGATTCAACGCACTCGTCATAACCAAAGAGCAATGAGCTCTTACCCGTAGTATATATAATATATGCCGTGTACCATCATGCACTACACATGTACAGAGCTGCTGTAAAGTAAAGCGATAAACCTGTGACTAATAAACGAGCGAGTAAACTGTAAATGAATTAATCTGTGTGGTAGCAGTAAAACTAAATCTCGGCGCTGTACGGTCCCAGTCGTCGTTCAGTCCTCAGTAGGAGCCGGCGGCGAAGTCGACGGGGTAGACCGCGCTCATGTCCGGCTGGAAGAGGCCGAAGTGCTGCTCCGTGCCCTCGGGCTTCTGGTTCTCGTTGAACATGGCGAACAGGTACGTCTCCACGGCCTTGCCCGGCCGCCGCGGCGTGCCGGCGCCCGACGCCGCGTGCCGGATCACGTTGTTGTTGTACGCCGCCGCGTTCTCCACGGTGGCGCCCGTGCCGCCGCCGCCCGACGGCCACCCGGTCTCCGACACCACGAGCTCCAGCCCCTGCGCCCCGGCCTTCTCCACCGCCGCGTGCGCCGCGTCCAGGATCGCGTCGAACATGTTGGTGTACACCAGCCCGCCGTCCGTCACCGACGACACCTTGATCTTGGACGTCGCGCTCGACCCGGCCAGCAGCGCGTACCCGAGCTGCACCGTCTCCGGCTCCGCCGCGTACGCGAAGTACGGGTACACGTTCACCAGCAGCGGCGCCTTCTTCGACGACAGGTACGCCACCAGCGGCGCCATCACCGGCGCCGAGGCCTCGGAGAACGTGGCCTGCGACGGCGGGTACGAGACGCCGAGCACGGATGTGGCCACGGCCGTCGTGACAGGGACGCCGGTGACGCCCGCCGCCTTGAGCGCGGTCTCGATGTTCCTAATGGCGGGGAGGACGTGCGTGCCAAGGTCGCCCGGGATGACCTCGTTGCCGGCCGTGATGTACCGGAAGGTGACGGTGCCGGCGAAGGGCTTGACGTAGGAGGCCACCCACGATGCGGCAAATGACTCGTCGGAGGCGAGGTGCTCAAGGTCCTCGTTGAACGTGCCGAGAACGACACCAATGCCGGTGCCCCCGAGCGCAGTGAGGACGGTCGTGTCAGGGTGGAAGAGGCGGACGTAGCTGATTTTGTTGGCCTTGTACATGGCGATCACCTTGTCCGGCGTCGGCAGGTTGTTGGCGATCATGCCGTAGTTCACACCAATGGCGCCTTCAGCTCCTGCATTAGTTGCACATGAAAAAGTATTAAATTTTGTTGCTCTTTCATGAATGAGAACTAATTTAGCCATCATGCATCATAGATAATTTACACGTAACATCAAAGGAATTATAACCATATCATAGATGCAATCTTTAATTAACCGTCTTCGAATTCATGTTTTACCTAACCAGTTTCATATATATGTTTCTCGAATAGGTAGGTTGCGTAGCATTGCATTCAACAATTTCAAATCATATTTCCGAAGCATTATCAAACGAAGAACTAAGGAGTAGGTCGACGACTAGGCTTAAACGAACTACACCCTAGTTTAGTAGAAGGAACGGTTCTAGTCACACGAGAGAAGAATTGATCGTGTCCACAAAAGTTCTAAGTTTAGTCTGTACACAGCCAACCTTAGTGCAACATTTTTTCCTGCCTAGGACTTGAAATGGGCCAACCCTACCATGCATCCATTCAACTTTAGGTGAGCATGCGATGGATATAAACACTTTTTCAACTCGGTGTCAACAGTATCAGTCGATGTCAGGGTTGAAGTCGGAGACATGGTTGGGAAAAAAGAAAAGGGCAAGTTGATGCATGCGTCATGGTCCAAACATTTCGCTTTCAACAGAGTTTTTCTAATTCAGTAATGTTCACTCTTGCGATTAATTGTAGTCCAATTTGTAGCGTATAGGGGTCTATTGTGTTTAAATCAATGGCTTAATGGTCTTATCTGGATTCATAGCATCTCTTAGCTGCCTAATTAGAGTTGGTCCATGAAAGCTCAAGTATAAGATACATGCATAGTGATGCATGGGAATCAAGTTGTCAGCTAGGAATGTGCATAAACCTTTCCTCTTGTGTTTTAATATGGAAATGATGCTATCTAGGAGTACAACAAACTAGCTTAGTTTTGACTTTGGGCTTAGGATGTTTGATATGTGCAAATATAGACAAATTTGAGCAGTAGGTTCATGAGAGCTCAACGATAAGATACATGATGATGCATGGGGATCAAGTTGTCAGCAAAGACTACAATCTTTCTTGCCCATTGTGCTTTTGGGCATAGACAGAAACGATGCTATATATTTAGTACAACAAACATTTGACTTAGGGCTTAGGCTGTCCGATATTGACAAATCCAGACGACATTGCAAGGGAAAAAAAGACAGAAGCCTTTTGTTCTTTCATTGTCATATTAGGATGAGAGTGAGACTAACAAGTAATCACGTTTGATTTAAGCATCGCTGCAAAAGAGGGTTGCCTTTGGACGTCACGCAGAAATATGATTGGCAGAATACTCTATTGGGTCGAGATGCAACCGCTACTAATACAAAATAAATGACAATCAAAGATTCATAATGTCTTCTAGGTAGGCCTAGCCAAACTTGTGATCACTAATCTATTGGCCGACATGTTTGCAACGCAAGCACGATTCATGGTGAGAACAGGGTTGGTCTAAGCACACCTATTTTCGGTGCATCATTCATATCCAGTAGCGTAAACTATGTTTGCAATTTGCAGTTTCCGTTCAGACAGGCAGGGGCGCCCCTTAATTTAATCGATGTCATTAGCTACCTAAAACTGATTGCTTTTGCTTAACACGCTATGGAATTGCATAAAGAAATACCAGCCGTAATGGAATAGAATATACAATACTCCACATAATAATGAAAGCAATCATCCAATCATGCATGCGTTGTTGTTACCCTACCCGGGATTATATTCTTTACAGAAACCCCACCAAGAACACAAGGAATAATTAAGCCTGACAACCACCGCCTCTACGGCTCTACTGACTACCTACACCACAAGCCATAATTAATGGACGCAAGCATTTTGGCCGTTGGCGCCATCTTTATCCTCAAGGATCCTCTCCCTCCCTCCAATAAACAGAAATCCTTTATCCTAACCAGGGTGCAACCAAGGACAGATCAGATTATAAACTCGATCAAATCGCCAAGAATTTGGTATAGAAAGCAAAATTTCAGGCAGGTGGAGATCAGATTGGGACGTTCATGCCAGAACAGGAAAGGAACAATGAAACACGAGTCTACTAATTTCTTCCAGAAAACTGAACATACGTAAAAAACCTAGCTAGTCACTGAATATCGACGGATAACTACCGGTTTGGGTGTACAGAAAGGAAAATTCAGGCATGTTGATGAGCAGATTGGGGCATTCATGGTGCTAAAACAGGAAAGGAAGAAGGCAACACGAGTCGTAACAATCTCTTCAACATGCGTCTGCAGACTGAAAACAGAAGAAAATACGGGCGAGCTGATGACTGACTCTGACTGGATTCGCCCGGATGCGATCTAGGAGACGACCTTACGAACTTGCGTATGACTGTATGAGGAAGATGCGAGTATGTTCATCAACGATCGAGCTCAAGGAAACGAATAGAAGAAGAAAGTAGAGGTGGGTAATGGTTCGTCGGCTGAATTAACTCACCCAGGAACAGGACCGACGAGCAGAGCAGGAAGCCGCAGGCGAGGATCCACGGCGCGACCTTCCTGGCCGTGCCGCCACGACCGCCGGCCGCAGCAGGAGACATCCCCGGGCCACCATGATACATGTTGGATGGATCGCCGAGGAGATCTCCCTCTCTACTATCTGAATTCTATCCCTGAGCTCTGTCCTCCTCTAGTTCTAGCTAATGCCTCGTGGACTCTGGGATCGATCGGTGCGCAGTAGCCGATCGTAGCTGCTGTTGTAATCTCCTGATGTCCGTGGGGGGCTGGTCCCTTTATATAGGAAAAGGTTCAGGACGGAGAGAAGGCAATGCGCGCGAGTGGTGCAAACTGCCGAAGGATAGATTACGTGAGAGGTGGGAGGCGTGCGCCTGCCATATCAACGGCAAGCCACCAAACCGCACGACTGCATGCAGATCGATGCGCCTGCGCCTGTACGTGCATGCGTGCGGCCAACTGCGTCGCCTCCATCGCCGGGCTGCGGCGGTTACGTTCAGACCACCAAATCCGTCGAGATGGACGATCGGCCGACGCCAGGGCGTGCCACGTGGCAAGGATCCGTCTTCGCTCGGCGGTGATGGTTCGATAGAATTTTGGGCTGTGCTTTTTTGTGTGTGTGTTAATCTAAATATGGAAATGAACCATTCATACACGTATCAGCCTCCCTTAGGTGCGTACGATACGGTGGATCGCGACCGGCCGGGGTGTTAGCCACAAGATTTGCTGCCTGATTATAACTGCGGATAAAAAATGGAAATGAATCGTTTATGTTAGAGATATCGCTTTGCTTCTGCTTAATTATAACTGCGCTTAAATATGGAAATAAATCCAGTTTATATGCTGCAGATACCGGCCGCTTCTGCTTGATTATAAGTGCGGTTAAATATGGAAATAATTCATTTATGCTACAGATATCGGTCGCTTCCGCATGCTCGGTTATAACTGCGGATACAAAATGGAAATATGGTGCAGATATGGCTTTGCTTCTGCTTAGTTACAACTGCGTGCAAATATGGAAATAAATCATTTACACGGCAGATATCGCTTGCTTCTGCTTGTTTTTTTAGGGGGTTGCTTCTGCTTGTTTCCACTACAAAAAAAGACGTGGCCGATAAAAACGGAAATAAAATAATTTATGCTGCAGATCGATATCGTGTTGCTTCTGCTTGTTAATGGCGCAGCGAACTTGATTTAGGTATCCCATTCCCATCGTCGACTATTGATCGGTCATCCGGCGTACGTGTAGCACTCGTACGTACACATTGATGGCGGCCGATTTTGTCTGTCCTGGAGAAACTAATAAGCACCACCATGTGACGAGACCCGCTTTGCAAATGTGCACCACATCTTTCTTCTTCTATTTTTTGGCGGGTACCATGCATGCAAAGCGACCTTCGCAGGCCCAGAAGTACGTCACGTGATTCCCTTGAACGTACCTCCTGGGTCATTCACGGGCTAAAAGAAAATACGAGTCTGCGTCGTACATTATTGCACTCGGATAATACTCTGTACACAGTTTAGTTTGCAGTTAAACAAAATTGTCACGATCGATCGACAACCCGACAGCCACATATATGCAGAGACAGTGGGTACCCAACAAAGAACCATCGGTGTCGCGAAACATTTTCCTCCCATCTCATTGCAAAGATGCTCTTCGTATTGCCGGCCTTTTTTTCTTTCAGAATGATACTATTGCTGCCCTTTGGTACAATACAACAGTCATTTCGCAACACACAATACTGCATGACGGCACTGAGAACGATATATTTACATATGAATATGATGCGTCCCCTAAAAAAATATGAATATGATGCGTACACACACGCGTACGGGAGGTCAATGCACGCTAACCAGGCGGGCCTATAATTCCATGCGACCGCTACCGACCTGGCCACGTACTGCCGTTGGTCTGGATTAGCTAGGTCATAGGTGCAACGAGATCCAGCGACCTGGTGGCCGGCCGGCCGCACAGTTGATAGCTTCTGCTTCACGGTAAATTAACATAGTCCGGAAGGCTTCCTTCTGTTCCTGCGTCGGTTTGTCGGCTGCCGTTCTCCGACCCTTGTCTAGTAGGAGAAACTCCAATCGAACAAGGGGGTACGTGCATGCATGCAAGCAATCCCACCTCCCGGGGTTAACTTTAAACAAGAGGAGAAAAAATCGAGGCAAAACACATCTTGTTTTGATTAAAAACGTCTGGAATTACTCCTTACGTGCGTGAAGGGCTGTATCCATCCCAGGCTGCAATTTCTGGGGAGAGCCAATTTACTACGGTCTGCGACGACGCTATACGTACGTGCACGGCCGACTTCAGACCACTTTCGTGTACTCCGCTGTCGGCAGGAGCTGACCCAAGTACAACTGGGGTCTGGTCTGGGGGAGGGGCCTCACTCGGAATTCAATTTCAGTTGAATAGAGTATGTTCGTATTCAAACCAAAATATATTCAGTGAATTTATACAATTAATATAAGTGCCACACATCACATTACTTGCCTCCACTCAAATTATTGACCACTGTGCCCGGTTTCGACCGCCTCCCTCCACGAAGAGGAAGAAGAAAAGCCACCGACGCACTCTCCCTACGTCTAAATCACCTCCACCATGTTGTTCTTCTCCACATCCAGCAACAATGCTTCTTTTGTCAAGTGTAAACCGGCCATCCGGTTGTCTTCTGCCACCCACGTGGCATCACTAACGTGTTACTCCCTCCGTCCCGAAAAACATGTCGCAGGCGCAGTTCAAAGTTGATTTTGCAAAAAAGCCCTTGTAGTTTTAAAATCGTCTGAAACAAGCCCCTCCGCCCGCTGTCTTCTTCCTCCGCCGTCGATAGGGGCCGGCGCCGCCCAGCTGCGCGACTCGCCGCCCATCAGGAAGTGCTCCGCCGCTGTCGCCACCTACCTGCTCCGCCGCCGCCGTCGCCAAGTACCTGCTCCGCCGCCTCTCCCGCTCAGACCTGCGTCGCCGCGATCCCCTCCCGCCTCGATTACCTGCGGGCATCGTCGGGACCTCCGGCCACGTCCTCCTCGAGCTCGCGGGCGTCCACCTCGAACTCCCGCGCATCCTCCTCAAGCTCCAGCGCATCCTCCTCAAGCTCCAGTGCATCGTCCTCGAGCTCCCGCGCGTGCGCCGCCGCAATTCATCCCGGCCGCAATCCCCTACGGGCGTTGCCGGAGATTGCCTCCACGATCCGGTGGACCAGGAGCTCGCGCGTGTCCTCCTTCTCCCCTGCCCGCGCGCCCTCCTCAATCTTCCGCGCGAGCCCGTGCGGCTGCTTCTCCCCTGCCCGCGCGCCCGTGCGGCTGCTTCTCCCCTACCGCCGGTGCTGCTGCTGCTCGTCTGCCCGTGCTGCCGCCAGAGCTCCTGCTCGTCAAGAGGAAGAAGGTACCGTAAGGAGTTGCTCCTCTGCTCCCTGTGCTGAATATGATCAGTGTACGGGAGTTGCTGCTCTGCTCCTGTTCGTCAGGAAGAACTGCTCTGCTCCTGTTAACTGAATATGATTAGTGTTAATTGAATAAAAATCAGTAGATATCCGGGGGGTGGAGGGAGCAAGCTAGAAATAATTGGTTTGGAAATAATTGGTTTTGAACTGTCCATGATTTAAATGAATCCAGCTTTTCAATTTAATCTGTATGCTGTTAGCAGAAACCTTGGAACTTGAATACCCAAATCTGGTTCAGTTGAGTAAACAGCAAGAAACACATATTTTTGGTCTTGAACTTGTTTTGCATGTTGGTGGATGGCCATGCTTGTGCTGCAAGTACAAGTTAAATGAAAATAATGTTCAGATTTCTTCAGAGAAACACTGAATAAAACCTTAATACAGAAATTATTGGTTACATAAGGCACATATTCACACTAAATCAGTTTCGACAGTGTCAAAGCATACAGTAGTAGTGACAGTAATTTTGATAATTCAAGCAAATTAATTGAACCTATCTATGCTTGACATGGCATAGAAAAAATCAGTAGATGCAGAGCAATTATGATCTGAACAAACACTGTCTCTAGAACTGTGACTAGAGGAACTACTGTAAGTAGAGTAAAATTTATTAATGGCACTTGCTAGAGGAACTGCTACTAGCTCCGGGACCTCTATCAGTACTAGAGGAACAAACAAGAGAACGGCTATAGAAACTACTGTAAGTAGAGAAGCAAGCAAGCAAGAAAGGAACAAGAAATGAAATGGTGTTACAAAGGCTCCTGTCATAGCATTTCTTAGTCAGTAGTTCACATTTTTGTAATGGTTGCAAGGCTCCTGTCATTCTACTCATTTTCTGTGTGTATATCCTTGTTATGGTACCATGATGTACTCATCTTTTGTCATTGCTAGCAGGAGTATGGATTTGAACATGATGCCTCAAGAGGAAGACGATGAAGGTATTAATTTGAATTTGATGCCTCAAGAGGAGGAACCTCAAGTGGCAGAGAATGTAGTTATGGATTTGAACTTGATGCCTCAAGAGGAAGACGATGAAGATATGAATTGGATGCCTCAAGAAGATGAAGCTCAAGAGGATGAAGCTCAAGAGGAAGAGGATGAAGTTATGAATTGGATACTTCAAGAGAAGAGAAGAGAATTGTCAGATAAGGAGAGGCATGGTGTTTACTTTGCCTTGCTGGTAATCGAGCTCAGAGATGGGTCTGTTCAACCAGACGACAAGCTGCTAGTCTCAAACCTGTTGGACATAAGTGTACGATCTGTTGAAAGAATCTGGGAAGAGGTTAAAAAGCAAATTGCCGATGGCAAAGAAGTAGATGTCTCAAGCAAGAATCCAGGAAGATCCGGCAGAAAGAGAAAGGAGCTAGATCTAGAGAGGACCTCAACAATCCCACTGAATAAAAGAAGAACAATTCGATCTCTGGCACGGTCTCTAGGTGTGGCCCGATCGACCCTACATAAGAGGTTCCAGTTGAATGAGCTCAACCGCATCACAAGCACCGTGAAGCCTCATCTCAAGCTAGAGAACAAGCTTGCGAGATTGAAATTTTGTATGTCCATGGTCAATGACAATTCGATCTCAACTTCTCGGTCTATGTTAAAACCAATGACGAATATGGTTCACATTGATGAGAAGTGGTTTGATATGACGAGAGTGAAGAATAGTTACTATGTACTTCCAGGAGAACCTGAACCGAAGCGCACCGTGTCAAACACTCACAACATTGGGAAGGTGATGTTCCTAACAGCTGTTGCCAAGCCTCGATATAACAATGAGGGGGAGCTAACATTCGATGGGAAGATCAGCATTTGGGCATTCGTCGAAGAGATTGAGGCGAAGCGGACAAGTCAGAACAGAACAAAGGGAACAAAAGTGTTGACATCAGTGAAAGTAACCAGGCCTGTGTGCAGAGATTATCTAATCAATAAGGTTATCCCGGCAATTCAAGATAAGTGGCCTGACGATGATGAGGGAGCAACAATATTCATCCAACAGGATAACGCAAAGCCTCATGTCCTTCCCAATGATGTAGCTTTTCGAGAAGCTGTGGAACAAACTGATCTTGACATCCGATTGCTACAACAGCCCCCAAATAGCCCCGAGTTAAATTGTTTGGACCTCTGCTTCCATAGCTCTCTCCAGTCTCTAACCGACTGCAGGTCACCTACAAACATCCAGGAACTGGTACAGGGTGTGGAAGAGGAATTCGAGAACTACGATCCCGACAAGTTGCACAGAAGCTTTATCACATTAGAAGCAGTTATGTTTGAAGTTATGAAAGACAAAGGAGGAAATCAATATAGTTGCCCCACTTGCACAAGGATCGTGTTCAGAATGCTGGAATGGAAATAACCGGTGTATATTGCGACAGTCGGGTAGTTGTTGATACTAGGGCCATTATAGAAGAAATGGAAATTGCAATAGGAAAAGAAAATGAAAGGAAAGAATTAGCTAGAGAAGGGAAAAGAAAGAAAAGTAAAGGGAAGGGAATGGAAGAAGTGGCCAGAGAAAGAATGTAGTCAAGAGGGGGCAAAGAGGCCCTTATGTCATGTAGTCAGGTGCTCCTTGTGTATGTCTTGTGTAATCTTGTGTCAAGAGGGGACAAAGAGGCCCTTATGTCATCTCCTTGTGTATGCCTTGTCTAATCCTTGTATATCAACTCCTTGTTGGAATTTATTGGAATTATCTGGGTTATTTGGATTTATTTGAATTATCTGGGTTATTTAGATTAATTGAATTACCTAGTTTATTTAGATTACTTGAATTATTTGGATTAATTTGGATTATTTGAATTAATTTGGGTTTTTTGATTTATTTGAAATGATTTGGATTAATTTTAGTTATTTGACCATATGCTTGCACTTGCACTAGAACTGCAGCAACAGCATGGGCATCTTGCTTGGCCTTCTTTCTCCCCATGATGGTGGACTGGAGCAGAGCAGAGGAGAGTGAGGTCCAGCTCTGCTTGGCCATCATCTTCCTCTCTGCATGCCAATCCCTCTTGGTTGGTTCTCATCAGAAATGGCACCAAGATTAGAAACTGCAGCTGCTGGCAGTGGCACCACAGGAGGATTCGGTGAAGAAGTGCCATATTTTGGTCATGTGCTCTAGTGCATAAGCCACAACCACAAGTGCTGCTGCCACATGGCATTTTTCTTGGCATGACAACAGCATACAAGAAACATAGTTAAAATTTGGCACATGAGTGAAGGAAACATTACTGCACTCTACTCCTGTTTGGAATCTGAATGAAGGAAACAGTACTAATTCTAGGATAGAAACCCTTCAGTGATGAAGCAAAGCACCAAGCAGTTACAAGCCTAATCAGATTGTACTCCTGTTTGGAATCTGAATGGCCAAGCAAAGCACCAAGCAGTTACAAGCCTAAGCAGTGAGTAGCAAGGAAGGTTTAGGCCTCCTATTTGGAATCTGAATGGATCAGCTCCATGGTACAGAGGAATGAGTGTTACAGGATGTGGTGTCCATACACATGAAAGTAAGACCATGTCATATTTTTCTTGACTATAAACTGCTGTGTAATTGACATGTTCCATCAATTGTTAAGCTAGTCTTTGATTATAATCCTCCGGCCAGCAGAACTAAGTCTTTGCATTTCATTATTTTTCAGATACTGCAAGATACTCAATGACAATGAGATACCACTGGATAGATTTCTCACTGAAAATGTTTCCAAAATTGTCTAAAGGACAAGAAACTTCGCTGGAACTAAAACAACAGCAGATCACTTAACTGGAGATCAATTAACTGCATGCGCACACCATGATGGATTGGAATTCTTTCTGAAATTAACAGGACAACAAACAGCAGCAGATAACTTAACAACATTACTCCACGATGTTCACCAACAGAGGCACAGGGATGTGGACGGCTAACCTCCTGCAGTTCATCCATTTCACCGCCGTCGTCGTCCTGGTGCCACCTGTTGCCGCCGGCTAGGCGGGCCAGCACGGCGGACGCGGAGGCGCCCTTGTAGTTGTGGCCGCCCGCTCCAGGAGACGAGGCGGCGAACGCGTTGGTCGGCTTCGACGCCCTGGCATACGCGACGCCGACGAGCTCCGCCGCAGACGCCTCTCCAGTGACCGTGCCGTGCATCGCCACCACCCGCTGCCACTCGTCTGGTCCCTTTTTCTCCTCCTGCTCTTCCCTATCTTGCCGGCGCCAGTGACCTTTTCCTCCTCCTGCTCTCCCCTCTCGACGGTGGCCGGGATTGGTGGTGGTAGTGGAGAATCGACGGGCAGCAAGCGCCGATTTTCCGGAAGGGGATGGGGGAAAGCTTGGAAATTTAGGGATGCGGGAAAGGGGAGCGGGGGAGCTGCGCGGGTGAGCGGTGGAGCTGCACGGGGTAGAGGTGGATCCGCGCGGGGTTGCAGTGGAGCTGCGCGGCAGCGCGGTGTGCTTGAGCTACGCGAGGTCGCCGGCGTTGCGGGGGAGCTAGTGGAACTGAGCGAGCTGGCGGAGGAGACGATTGGACTGCGGGTTCGGTCGGATAAACCTGAAGGACTTTTTCATAAAAATACCGTTGCGACGTGTTTTTCAGGACGGAGGGAGTACTTTGCCACCCCGTCACAGTGGCGGAGGACAGACAAAAGTTGAGGTAGGGCGGGCTTTGGTCACTCGCCACCGGCAACGCCATCGTGCCGATGCACAGCCTTGCACCCTGCCTGCACCGAACAAATTAAGGTAGGGCGGCCGCCAACCCTTGCCCAACTGGGTCCTCCGCCACTGCATGTCCCTTTATCCCGCCGCCACCCTGGTCATCCGTTTAGACACGATGCAGGGGGTGTTTTTCTCGAGTGCCATCGTGCCCTTTAGTTGGTTTGCCTCCATTTTGCCTCCACCATCGTTGGCCACCGTCGTTGTGGGTAAGTTGCTTAAGTTCATGGACGGCGACGACAACAATACGACAATGGCGACACCTCCTATGGCTTAGGTGGTGGGGCATCTGATGGGCCACCAGATGCAAAAACGCTAGTATGGACTTCTCCTGATTGATGGTCTTCAACGACAACACAACACTTGACGGGGGAGAACGGTGTGCGAGACACGAGCATGTCAGCTCCGGCGAAGAGCGACCACCATGAGGAGGATGCACATAGTGGTTCGCTAGATTGGAAGGGGACGGGGAAAGACATGATCCTGAGGAAGAATCACAAGGTGAATTATAAATCAAATCTTAAAGTGGGGCCCACAAGTTGGCCGAAAACACTCTCGCGAGTGATTGTACTCCGAGGGACCACGACCCGTGATTTTCAACTACGGGCCCAGTATTAATCTGTCTCCCCCGACTTAATTGTGGGGCCCGTTATTTAATCCTCCGCACGAACTTTCCTAATCGGGAAAATTAAATGCGCACGGGCGCACACATTTTAGCAGCCCCCCGAGTTGGCACGTGATGTGAATCGATCATGCCCTCACGATAGACATTTCGGCAAATGTGAACCATTATTTTTTTCCCAAATTTATACCTTGAAATGTTCCAATTATATATGGTTCGCCAAAATGTCTACTTATATAGTAACCACACAAATGAGCAACATCTACATGACTGGTTTGGAAAATAGAAACACACCCGCTCGGTAGGTAGGTGAGTAGCTACAATAGCAGGCCAAGTCAAAGAAATATTACGCTTAATATATGGGCGACGCTAGGCCCAACAGTTGGACCGGCCCAACAGTTGGGCCGGTCCAGCCCTGGCCGCCCGATGCAGCGATTAGACTGTCAGATCTGTCCCTGGCTTTGTCCTCCTTAGAAGTCAATTTTTCAAAAAAAAAATTGCAACGGCCTGATCGCCGACGACACCACGCCATATCCCCGTGAGAAAACACCCGAGCTTGAAGCACCACCGCGGCGTTCCTCGTCGCCGGTGGGCGCCCTCGCCGGCCGTCCGCGCTTGCCCGAGATCCGCGCTCGCCATGGATGCAGCTCCGCCTCGTTGGCGATTGACTGGTTCCAGCAAATAGAATTGCCTGTTGTAGCATTTTTCGTTGTTTGTCGTAGCAAAATGGAGACACGGTTGCAGCAAAAAAGATACGTCGCCGCTTTCGCTGGTTGTAGCTCGCCATTGCAGGCAGCAACATTTGCATAAATGAACGGATGTAACAAAACCCATTGCCGGACGTAGCAAATACCTACGACGGTTGCAACAAAAAAGTCGTCGTTGCCGTCGCGGGTTGCAACTCGGCTGTGCTGGATGTAGCAAAACATTATGCCGGTTGTAGCAAAAAGCGATGCTAGTTGTAGCAAAACCACGACGCCGGCTGTGGGTTGTAGCAAAACGTGACCCTAGCTGTAGCAAAATGATATGCCTGTTGTAGCAAAATCTATGCCAGTTGAAGCATGTAGCAAAACTACAACTTTTTTTGTCATCTTCTTCCACCTCCAGCCGGCGCTGGTTGAAGCTTTTTCAAACTACAGCTAAAGCTTTCATATGAACGATTGCAGCTTTTTTCTATGCGTGGTATCCGGTTGAAGCTTAATATACAGCGGGTTGAAGCTTTTGAATCAAACGGTTGTAGCACGCGCCAATGGCATAGTAGCACGGCCAGGGAGTTGGGGGGCTAGGAGTGCGCCATGAGGACGAGGGGTAGGTGGCGCATGGCCATGGCATGGACGGAGGATGTGAGGAAGAAGAATAGAGGCTGGCCATGGTGAGGAGGATGTGCAGGCGGAGGCACACGAGCTCGAAGAAAAAAATATACGAGAGAAGGGGATAAGAGTGAGCGGCCTGGAAGAGAAGAAGGGATAATGCAGGAGGACTAGTCAACTCGGGTCCACAACGCCACGTGGTTGCTCGCGAGTGGGTCGCGCGCGCGCGTGGACTGGACCGGCCGAAGTTTCCGCCGGTCCGCCGGTGTGAAACGTTTCCCTTAATATATTATATTTATTATTTCGGCCAGGACAAACGGATGTGCGATCTCACCCTCTTTTTTATAGGATATGTTAAATTATTTACACTTGTTCGGCGTGAGTAGATAAGCAATGGCGGTTGGCTGGAAACTTGAAATTAGTAGCCGTGTAGATGGCGCATGGGAAAGCGGCGCGCACACAAACTTATGGCGGGAAAGGATATATATATACGCGCTAGCTCATCTTTGCTTGCTCGTCTGCATCTTCTCTTGATCCGCATGTGATTGCTAAACATAAACAATACTTCCCTTCACGGCAATTTAATTGGAAGAAATGTGTGCAATTCTCTCAGGATATTCTTATTATATAAAGCAATCCGTGTATTTGCCATGATGGCCGACGTAGGCAATCACTTTTTCGAATATATACATGGTTGCATGCAGTACTAGGCTAGGATTATTAAATTGTATATATGTTGTACGTATGTTTTTGCCGGGTTAAACTTTAAGGTGATCACTGAGCAGCGGTACATGAAACCCATCAAGATCCTTTTTAGAAGCACTGAAGGTCTGAAGCATGCATATTTTGCAGAGTTGTTTTAGGGGCATGATCAATTTTTATAAGTTGCGTGGTAATGGTGCCTTGTAACTACTGCCATGTTCTAGCATATATGGTAGACTAGTATATAGCAGTCATTATATTAAAGCTTAAAAAAAGCCACTATATCCGGTCAGGAATCCTTTTTGGTAGCTTGTACTGTACGATATTCTACTTATTTCTTTATCTGCCCCTAATGCAAAGACTTATCTTTTGTCCTAATCGCATACGCGATGGTGGTGCCTAAAGATATACATCCTCTGTTCCATATTACTTGTCGCTGATTTAATACAACTTTGTACTAAATCAGCGACAAGTAATATGGAATGGAGGGAGTATTTCCGACAACGGTGGCTGAATCCCTCAATAGCAGCACTCAAGCAGAGAGGCACAACGCGATGGAAATCGTAGAGCGGGCTAAGGATGGGCTAACAGCTTGCACAATGGGCCATATCTGGTTTGGGGGCCAAATTTGGACCAATTTTAAGAAAAATCCAAACGCAAGGACGGGTCGTGGCCCGGTTTGGTCGCCACTACCCTCGGTGCCTGTTGCCAAGGACGATGAGTGGCATTACTGCTTGTATGTTGCAAGTCCTTGGTTTTGTTGGCCCTTTTTAGTTGTGCATCTTTGATGTCTCGACAAGGTCATGATATTGTGTTGTCCCAGAGGCCGGGTGTAAATGGTATCATCTTAATACTAATATATTTCTCCTTGTTGATTTTTTTTTGAAACTAGCCAAAACTTCAGATTGTATGCCATGGAATTACTCGTCAGTTCTAGTCATGCAGCTACTTTTTAGAGTGGAATTTTGAGATGATGCAAAAATGTAGCAAGCTTTTGACGAGTCAAACAGGGTAGGTACTAACAGACGCATCGATCAACACAACTGAAACAAGGTCGGGAAATCATATCTATAGGGGATTCAGAACTATGATATAATTCTAACCTGAACATCATCTAGAACAACATGTTACAAAAGAATGTGATTGACCAGAAAGGCAGAAACAGTTAGCCAGATTCACAGAACAACAAGATGACTAATCCAATATATATCTACACATGACATACATACACTGTTGTAAGAATCCTTTGACTACCATGCCGCATGTTCGCCTCGGGGTCCTAGCTCCTACACCCCTCTGACGATGGAAGGTACAACAACATCCACGACCCCACATATTGCAAGTTTAGTGACAAATTACTTTCTATGTCCATGCTATGGTTGATTTATTTGATGTCCTGACCTATGAGATCGAGTCCCACCAGCAAAAAGGAGATGCCTTGGAACAGCAGGAAATAGAAGTGGATCCCTTGCTTTGATAGTAAGCTGCGAGCGGCGGCGGACAGGAGGAGTAGTGACATGGCAAGCTCCTTCTTATATATTCGGTTGTACTTCTTGGATTCCTTTTTGGCCTTCGATTGCTCCTTGATTGCTACGTTGATGGCTGGAACTGAGCCATACTTTAGTTGCTTCAACCCCTTTGGCGCCAAGGAAATGAGATCGCCCTCCAATGATCGGCCGGACTTCTTGGTCACGACCCACTCATATGTGCTTCCTAGCTGGAACAGTCCAGAGATCATGGCATTGAACTTGGTAACTGACATGGTGTTCTCGAAGAGCAGGTATGGGATGATAAACGGGAATGATTTCGGTGCAGGGGCAATATTTAGAAATGACATCAGCACTGGGATGTAACATACAACCCAATCAGGAAGCTCAGCTTCAGGCACAAACATTGTCATTGGGAGGATGATGCAGAAGAGTGTGAAGGAATAAAAAGGCAAGATGAGCTTGCGTAGCAAGAAGAAAAGGAATATCAGGTTGGCTTTCTTCCAGAAGACAATCTGCCATAACAAAATTAGCTACCATTAGAGCAGTACCTTGCTATCTTTGACAAAGAATAATGTTATCCAAAGTTAACGGATAGCCGGCATAATCAAAAACAAAAAACCTTGAGTGAGCAGCACATACAATGACATGAATTCCAGGTATGTATTCAAGAAAAGAACCTTAAGAAACACACAAATGCACCTAATATCATAAGTATGTAAACAAAAGTCCAGAAAAAGAAGTATCTACGAATGTCACAAGAAATAAAACATATTGCGATGTTGGTAGCATTTCTAATCACAATGTACAACTATCTCAAAAATTATGAACTAGATTCTAGAGCAGGAAAAGAGCACTTGCAATACCTTGCATCTAATGATATCTGGCAAGCATAGCCTGAACAATTGCATCGGCCCCGAATGCCACCTGTGTTGTTGCTTTCGGTAAGCCTCGTACGACTCTGGTAATTCGCATTGACACTGCCCAGAGATGACACACAAATTAGCATAATATATATCATAAGATATTTAATCTACCATAGCAATGATGTAATAATGCAATCCATGAGTAAGTAGGCACAAGATGCACCTCAACATCATTGAGAAAGACAAACTTCCAGCCCTTTAGGTGTGCACGGACAGCAATGTCCATGTCTTCCACCGTTGTTCGTTCCATCCACCCTCCTGAGTCCTCCACGGCCTTGATCCTCCACACCCCAGCTGTACCATTGAACCCAAAGAAGTTGATGAACACACCATTCACCTGTTGCTCCACCTCAAAGTGGAAGCATAGGTTAATGTTCTGCAACCGTGTCAATAGGTTCTCATCCTTGTTCACAAATGACCATCTGGCTTGGACGAGACCCAGATCCTCGTTGTCCTGCACCCACCCAATGAAAGAGTTCATAATCTAGAATCACTAAAGTCTATACATTCACATACTTCAAGAACTGAACTCCACCTTAAAATGGGGCACGGTGCGCTTCAAGAAATCGGGGTATGGCTGGAAGTCGGCATCAAAGATGGCGACATACTCGTAGTCCTTCACATAGCTGCAACTCATCGCCGACTTGAGGTTACCTGCCTTGTAGCCCTCCCTAAGGACACAATGGCGGTACACAATGTGTGCACCACTATGCCTCCACTTCTCCACCTCCTCTTTGATCAATGCCTGAGTTGCCACGTCATCGGAGTCGTCTAGCACCTGCACAAGAAAGTTGGACCTCGGCCAATCTAAATTGCAGACCGCTGCAATCGACTGCCGATACACCTAAATAGAACAAGAGACGACCATCATGATAATTTTTTTAATATATTGAAACTGTGGGGGCAATTGTAGGTGGTGGCAGTGACGCAAACCTCTTTCTCGTTGCACATTGGTATTTGTACGAGCACCATGGGGTAATAGCCGGCATCGGGGTCCTCTGCATCAGCCAATGCTGGAGAGAGGGGCTTAGGCTTGATGCGTTTGACGAGAATGTAGAAGCAACCGAGGCTCTGGAAGAGGCGGTCGGCACTCTGGACTAGGAAGAGCACCACACATGCGTCGGCGAGGAGCTGGAGCGGTGGGGCCACGTAGGTGGCACGAAAGCGTATCCACGACGTGTTGAAAGAATTGATGAAGATAGCGAGGTTCACCCTGCCGTTGGAGTAGGCGGCGAGCTCGACAACAAGGAGAAAGACGGACATCATGAGGCAGGCCTTGATGAGCGTGTAGAACCGAGACCGCCTCGAAGCAGGGTCCCGTTCCTCCACATCCTCGCATTCCCCATCAGCAGCGTCGGAGTCCGTCCGGCCGGCTACAACACGGCGGCGTGCAGTGCCGCCCAGCGCGACCGCAGCGGATGTGAGCCTCGCCAGGCAACCGGCGGCACGGTGGGCCTTGAGACGAAACACCCATGTGATCTGCTTCGTGTTCTTCACCCTCCGCCTCTGCCCGCCTACTCGGGCCAAGAAGTCCTCGCCGTTGTCACCGCCACCGTTGATCTCCGAGATAGACCAGTTGGGGTTCTCCATCTTGACAATGACCGGCATGTCGCGGTAGGCGTTGCCGCCAGCAATGGCGGCCCTGCCGCCCCACAAGCCGTTCCATGGTGCCATCAAAGAGAAACTCCTCACACACCACCAGCGAAGCTCACACCTTTAATATTCTTCCCAAAATAGCAATCCTGCTCTTTGTACTCACTGGTCACACACTATTCCTGGGGCTCCCCTTCTTTTGAGCACGACAGCTCCAACTGAAGGCGCAATGCCAATCGATCTTGCCCACCACCACCACTCCACTCCGTGGGACACAAATGGCATGCAGTGCCAAGAAGGGAGCTAGTTCATGCACTTGCTTAGTACTAATGTTGCTTAAAAATAGTGATAGGGTAACATGCAATGTGGATTCTGGAAGTGGTGAAACGATCCGTTTAAAGTTGAAGCACGAGTCCTCATTACCGACCAGTGATTTTAGGATAGAAAATTTGAAAGCTCATATTAGATCACTTGGTGGGGAGTCGTACCTTTGTGGTCATGTACCCCTGGTGCCCCTTTAGCACAATCTATGGTCCTTCGCGATGTATCTAGAGCACTCTTCTCAACTCTTCTAATATTTCCATGATAATATAAAGCATAGACCAATATATCATTTGTGTGAATGTAGCTATTGTATTCAATTTACTTTAGTTCCGCTACTTGCGTCCAACTATCCTCTATAAATAGCATCAGTTGTGGGGTTTCTTCACTACAGCCAAGCAAGTCTTACACACACACACACACACACACACACACACACACACACACACACACACACACACACACACACACACACACACACACACACAATGGCCAATGCAGGATCATCTTCGAGGAGTGCGAAAGGAAAAGAGAAAGCACTTGAACTTGTAGGTACTCTGAGTGGTTCATTCATGCCACTAGATATGCCACTAACAGAGGAGCTAGATTTTCATGTCCGTTGATCTATCAACTGTGATTATGCTGTGAAGGCTTGCTACACTGGAAATGAAGACAAGATCAAATCCAGTGGATATCTTGGATGCCGTTAGTTTGTATGCGGCCACACCATGAGCCCCATGTCAAATTTCATAAGTGCCTTCTTGACCAACTACACAGGTAAATACAAAACTAAAATTAAAACCGGTTCTTCTTAAACAGAAAGGAGCCCCATGTGCCACACAATGCGGGCTAGAAAACCAATGCGAGTTCAAACTCTAATGGTATGGGAACATACGTGGAGAATCAACAGACTAAGCGGTTGTAGGTGAAAAGGAAGAAGGACAACAAAGAAACCTACAAAAAATAGTGCAAGGCATGGTGTTATAAAAAGATGGCCAACAGAAAGGACCATTAGGCAAATCACAACTAGAACATACAGAGTATGAGGCATGGTAAGAAGAGCATAAGGCATGGTGTGCTAAAAAGATGTTCTACGAAAAATACCATGAGGCTAAAAAGCGCTCTAGTATCGTCTTTTCATATGATCATACTGTTTACATTTCTCGAGCGCCAATCACTGTATTTTGTCTGGATAGTTTTCACTATGGTAATGCAATGGCATGCCCTATGATCCACTAGTTCGCCCATAAAAAAATACCACGTTGCCATCTAATAGGAAGTCACATCGGTCCATCCATGACAAATTACAACAATCCGGTCTAGCAATAAGTCCATCACTGCAGACAAGTCTAGTACAACAATAATAACATCATCCATGAAGGTGAAATGGCGATTATGCTTTAGCCAACCAATTCTTTTTTTCATCTTCCTCTTTCTGCCTCTTCTCTTCTCATGCCCAAAATGGTTATTTTTAAGTCTTTTGGCTTCCACACGCCTCTTCTTTCGTCCATCCTCTATATCTTCCTCCAAATGCCGGCGTTTCACCTCTTCTTCAACATCTGTCTTCTGGTACTCCTCACAAAGCCTCTTTTTTAATACATTTTTATTCATCCAAAACCTTCCAAGACTCTTCCAAAGTGTCACGCCCATAAAGAGGACACAACCATGTCATATCTTGGCAATTCTCACACAAAACCAACAGAGGCGCCTTGGGAGTGGTTTGGTTTACTGCCCAAACCATGGCTGGAGATGGAGGTGGATGGATAAGGCGCTTCCACGTGTGTGTCGGCCATGGCCCCAAACGAATACCCACATACTCACCAGCCAAATAATCCTCATAACACTCCGGACCATCAATTCATTGGAAAAAAGTAATAGTAACAATAATCATGTCCATCAACTTCAGCAAATAAGACGGCAATCATGAATAAAGATTAAATACACCTCTATTATGTGCTAAGCAAATTCTCACAGGGTCATCTATACGTAGTATCAACGGCCTGATGTAGACGGGTGCGTAGATTGTGTGATGTACAAAGGCTTGCGACAATAGCATTCCGGTACCAGATATCTTGGTGGCACCGGAGCATCTTTGCATGATATGTTTGGATACTTACCTTTGGTTGTTTTTGTAAATTTAATCTGACGCGGAATTCCTGCCCAGTCATCTTCCGTCGCTACCAAACATAAATAAAACATGAAAGCATAATAATATGGAAAAACATGTACAACTACATGTTAGTTGTACAATCCCCATGACAAATACATTGTACACACTACAAAAAAAAGACACATCCGTGACATTTTGGGCAGAACGAATTTTTTTTCTGTCATACATATGACACTTCTATGACGATAATTGTGACAAAACCCGGTATCATCATAGATGTGGTGGGCTCCTACTTCTATGACAAAAAATCATGACAGAAAATGGGCTTTTCGTCCTGGGCGGGCTGGAGACGCAGCTGCATGACATTCTTTGGGCCGTCCATGACGAAAAAAACCGTGGTAGAAGCGAGGGGGAGGAAAATTTCGGGGAGTTCCCGGTTACGGTGGGAGGTCGGGGGCCGAGCGATGCGCGTTTCTCTCGTACACGTACGCACGCGTGTGCGAGGCGTTGGCTCTAACTGAACCCGAGCGAGGCGTTGGGCTCTAACTGAACCCGAGCGATCGATCGATGGCTGTTAACTGAACCCGATCGAGCGATTCCTCCGCTACTGCTGCTAACTGAAGCCGATCGATTGGATGAACAGTGAGCGTTGCGCGCGGGGGGGGGGGGGGGGGGGTTGGATGAACAGGACCCCGTGGTGTGGTGGAGGGCTGGATGAACAGTAGACGGTGGAGGGGTGCCCGTGGAGGGGTGGTTGAACAGTAGCCGGTGGAGTAGCGCGCGGTGGAGGCTGGATGAACAGGAGCCCGTGGAGGCTGGAGGAGGTCGACGGTAGCCCGTGGAGGCCGGAGGAGGTCGACGGTGGAGATGAACAGTATCCCGTGGAGTCCCCTTTTGCGGTACGCCACACCCCTCCCGATGAACAGGACCCCCGTTTCGACCGTAGGAGGTCCGTTTCGTCCGTTTTGCGGTACGCCACACCCCTCCGATCAACAGGACCCCCGTTTAGACCGTAGGAGGTCCGTTTCGTCCGTTTTGTGGTACGCCACACCTCTCCCGATCAACAGGACCCCCGTTTCGACCGTAGGAGGTCCGTTTCCTCCGTTTTGCGGTACGCCACACCCCTCCCGATCAACAGGACCCCCGTTTTGACCGTAGGAGGTCCGTTTCCTCCGTTTTGCGGTACGCCACACCCCTCCCGATCAACAGGACCCCGTTCCGAACGTAGGAGGTCCGTTTCCTCCGTTCTGCGGTACGCCAGGCCTCGTTTCCATCGCCTGTTCCGTCCAAGCCCTCCCGATGAACACGACCACGCATTTCGTTCCGACCCAGCCGGTTGGCTCCCACGCGTTTCGTTGCCTCCCGATGAACACGACGCATTCCGTTGCCTCCCGATGAACACGACGCATTTCGTTGCCTCCCCATGAACACGACGCATTCCGTTGCCTCCCCATGAACACGACGCATTCCGTTGCCTCCCCATGAACACGACGACGATGCTGTTTCTCCGTTCCGACCCAGCCATGTACACGAGCCCTGGCCGTACGTATGCGCGAGTAGGCGTTCGAGACCCTGCCCGTATGTACACATACGTTGCCGTATTTTCTTTCTTGCACCCTGGCCACTGTACGTACGTGAACATGCTACGTGCGCGCCTCTACTATGACACGTGCGCGCCTCTACTACGACACGTGCGCGCCTCTACATCGACCAGTATGTACGTACACGTTCGCGACCAGAATGACAACGCTACGTACGCTTCGACTAGGTGGGTCCCGACTGTCAGGCACTTCCTTGCCAGCGAAGATGTAGCTGGTGGGTCCCAGCTGATGTAGGGTGGAACCCTAGATGGCCGATCTTTCACGAAAGGAGCAGATCCCAACTAAGAACACGAAGAACACGAGGGGAAACACAAGAGAATCACTCAAACCAACAAGATTCGATTACACATGCGCTAGATCCAAGAACACAAAGGGAGATACACGATCCACGATCAACAAAGGACGATACAAAGGGTAACCGGTTCTTCTCCGTGAGGAGGTCTTGATGGGGGTCTTCTCCGTGAGGAGGTCTTGAATCCAAGGGGATCTTCTCCGTAGAGGGGCCGCGGTCTCTCTCGTGGAGTAGATCCATAATGGATGAGCAATGCTCTATCTCACAAATGAGCTAAACCAATTCTAACCCTAGAAAGATGGAGGAGAAAGAGTATATATAGTCTAGGGGGTCGAAGGGGTACACGGGCCTCGACCCTTACTGTGCGTAGACAGTGGTGGCCGGATGTCCGGGCGACGGGCCGGATGTCCGGGGCTTCAGGAGAGGCCGGATGTCCGGGCTGGGGGCCGGATGTCCGGGCTGGAGGGCAAAACTTCTGGATGCTCTGTAGCGTGGCGCCGGATGTCCGGGCTTTTGGCCGGATTTCCGGGCTGGGGCCGGATGTCCGGGCTGGACGCCAGATGTCCGGGCCCTGTAGGCTTGGCCGTCTGGACTGCTGCTGCTGTGGATGCTCCAGGGGCCGGATGTCCGGGGTCATGGCCGGATGTCCGGGGCCTAGAAGGTGAACTTGCCCGTTTCCGTTGGTTCTCTTCGTCCGTGAACTTGGTGGCTTGTCCGTATTCACGTGCATCCTCTGGAGGCTCCTCTTGACACCTAATCATGCATAGCATATCGGACTTAGGTAGTAGCCATGTCTCGAGTGGATCATATGTGATATCACTAAGGAAGGAAGTCACCTCGTTCTCGAGAGCTCTAGCTCGTGCTCGTGTCATAGGTCCTCTTGGCTCTTGATGAGACGATGGTAGGTCCATGGGGATGATCGTAGGATGCTCCGCATCATCTTCCCTCCCTTGGGAAAGATCCGACCTCGGATCGAAATCCTCATCACCATGGTACGGGTAGAGATCTTTGATGTTGAAGATGTCGCTCACGGAGTACTTGTCTCGTGGGATGTCGATATTATATGCGTTGTTGTTGTAGCGTGCAAGCACCTTGAATTGTCCATCCGCTCGGGGTAGTAGCTTGGACTTGCTTTCCTTGGGGAAGTGATCCTTGCGAAGGTGTAGCCACACAAGATCTCCAACATTGAACATCATGGGTTGCTTGTTGAGGTTGAGCTTGGTCGCGAGTCGTTGTACTTGGCGCTCGATGGTGTGCCTTGTATCTTCATGCATCTTCTTGAGGAAGTTGACTCGGGCACTCGCGTCCATGTTTGTGCGCTCTTGTAGCGGTAGAGGTAGAATGTCCAATGGGGACAATGGGTTGAATCCGTAGATGACCTCGAAGGGGGACTTGCCGGTAGTCGAATGTCTTGCACGATTGTAGGTGTACTCGGCGATAGGTAGGCACTCCTCCCACTCCTTGATGTTCTTCTTTATCAACACGCGTAGTAGAGTGGAAAGCGTGCGGTTGGTCACCTCCGTTTGGCCGTCGGTTTGTGGATGGTATGCCGAAGAGAACAAAAGCTTGATTCCGAACTTGGCGCACAATGTCTTCCAAAAGTAACTCAAGAACTTGACGTCGCGGTCCGAGACAATCGTCTTTGGTACTCCATGAAGGCGCAAGATTTCCCTACAAAACAAATTGGCAACATGTGAAGCATCGTCTACCTTGTTGCAAGGAATGAAATGTGCCATTTTGGAGAATCGGTCCACAACAACAAAAACGAAATCCTTGCCATTCCTAGTTCTAGGTAAACCAAGCACAAAGTCCATGCTAATATCTTCCCATGGGTGATATGGAATTGGAAGAGGCATATAGAGGCCATGAGATTGAGCTTTAGACTTAGCTTTGCGACATGTAGAACATCGGTTGGTGACGCGATTGACGTCACGAAACATCTTGGGCCAAAAATAGTTCTTGGAGAGCATAGCAAATGTCTTGTCGCGTCCGAAGTGTCCCATGAGTCCGCCTCCGTGAGATTCCTGCAAAAGCAACAAGCGAAGAGAGGACTCGGGGATGCAAAGTTTGTTAGCTCTCATAAGATATCCATCTTTGATGTAGTATCGATCCCAAGAAGTATGCGTCAAACACTTTGCATAAGGAATAGCAAATGTAGGGTCATGCTCATACAAGTCTTTTATATGCTCAAAGCCAATGACATTTAACTCAAGTTGAGTGACAAGCGTGCATATACGGGAAAGCGCATCCGCCACAACATTTTCCTTACCTTTAATATACTTGATGACATAAGGAAACGACTCAATGAACTCACTCCATTTAGCATGACGCTTGTTCAACTTAGTTTGACCCTTAAGGTATTTAATCGTTTCATGGTCGGTATGGATGATGAACTCATGAGGGCGTAGGTAATGTTCCCATTCATGCAAAACTCGCACCAAAGCATATAGCTCTTTGTCATAGATAGGGTAATTGAGTTGCGCTCCGGAGAGTTTCTCACTAAAATAAGCAATTGGGCGCTTCTCTTGCGTTAACACACCTCCTATGCCATTACCACTAGCATCGCAATGAATTTCGAAAGGTTTGTCAAAGTTGGGTAATGCAAGCACGGGAGCATGAGTAAGCAAATTCTTAAGCTCATTGAAAGCGATATCTTGCGATGTTCCCCAAACAAACGGTGCATTTTTCTTACTCAAAGCATGCAAAGGTGAAGCAATGGTGCTAAAATCCTTCACAAATCTACGATAGAAACCGGCTAAACCAAGAAAACTACGCACTTGTTGCAAATTGGTTGGTTGTGGCCAAGTTTTAATAGCATTGATCTTAGATTCATCAACATGAACACCCTTATAAGATACTACGAAACCCAAGAAAACAAGCTTATCAACACCAAATAGGCATTTTTCCATATTAGCATAAGGTTGCTCTTTTCGAAGAGTTTGTAGCACGATGCGAAGGTGGGTGACATGCTCTTTGAGAGATTTGCTAAACACAAGGATATCATCAAAGTAGACAACAACAAATTCACCAAGGTGAGGGCGAAACACGTAATGCATAAGACGCATGAAAGTACCGGGTGCTTCCGATAAACCCATAGGCATGACTAACCACTCATATAGACCAAACTTTGTTTTGAAAGCGGTTTTCCATTCATCACCTTGTTGTATGCGGATTTGATAGTAACCACTTTTAAGATCAATTTTGGAAAAGATAGTGGCACCGCAAAGTTCATCAAGCATATCATCAAGGCGTGGAATGGGGTACCTATAGCGAACGGTGATGGCATTGATAGGTCTACAATCGGAACACATGCGAAAGCTACCGTCTCGTTTTGGCACAAGAATGACCGGTACGGTACAAGGACTCAAACTTTCACGCACATGACCATGGTCTATGAGATGCTTTACTTGCCTTTGTATTTCTTTGGTTTCTTCGGGGTTGATGCGGTAGGGAGCTTTGTTTGGAAGCGGCGCTCCGGGGATGAGATCGATTCGGTGCTCAATGCCTCGTAGTGGAGGTAGACCCGGAGGTAGCTCATCGGGGAAAACATCTTGGAATTCCTGCAATAAAGAAGATAACACCAAAGGTAGATCGTGAGAGTTGTTAGTTTTTGGTGCCTCATCCTTGCACAATAGGACATAGTGTAGGACACTTGATGGGTTCTCACACACTTCTCTCATCTCACGTTTGGTGGCAAATAGGACTAAGTTTTTCTTGTCGCTCATCGTGGAGGCACTCAATTTGGGCTTGTGGCGCTCACTCTCTTTTTGGTGGTTCACTCTCTCGCTATTCTCTCCACGATGGGTGTTTTGCTTGTCGGTGAGCACTTGGCTTGGAGACATAGGACGTAGCACGAACTCTTTCCCTTTCATCTTGAAGCTATAGTGATTTGTACGCCCATTGTGAATGACACCTCGGTCAAATTGCCATGGCCGTCCAAGAAGGATGTGGCACATGGTCATCGGAAGGACATCACACTCCAAAGTGTCTTCATAGGCACTGATCTTGAAAGAGACTTGTACTCTATGCTCGACTTGTATGGTGCCAGTGTCGCTTAGCCATTGAACCTTGTAGGGGTGCGGGTGCTTCATCTTGACCAATTGGAGTTTGGAGCATAGTTCTTCACTTGCCAAGTTATGGCAACTCCCTCCATCGATGATGACCTTGACGGACCGTCCATTGATGCCGACATTTGTGTGGAAGATATGGCATCATTGATCTTCGTCTTGTTGATGTTGAAGAGTCAAGACCTTGGAGACAACAAGAGCGGGACTTGAGTCTTCGTCACAAAAGATGTGATCATCTTCTTCTTCATTGTTCACTTGTCGGTGCATGGCCACTTGCTCAAGAGCTTCCATTTCTCCTTCACTCATGGAGTCGTAGGTTCTGTCGTCGTTGAGGATCATGGTGCGCTTGTTTGTGCACTCGAAGGACTTGTGGCCTCAGCCTCCGCATGTGAAACATTTGATGGAACTTGTCTTGATGGTCTCATCGGTTGGAGTAGATGATGATGAAGCTTTCGGCTTGAAGTTTCTTGTAGTAGGAGGACGACTTGAGCTTGTCGAAGCTTTCTTGTAACTTGACTTGCCGCCATTGCTCGTGGTGGGAGTCGTCGAAGCTTGATTGTTGGAGAGGCCATAGGACTTGGATGAGAACTTGGCATACTTGAAGTCGTCTTGTACTTGCCGTTCCGCTTTGGTAGCTTGATGCACTAGCTCGATGAGGTTCGAGTATGGTTGGAAGTCGGCAATCTTCTTGATAGGGTGATTGAGTCCATGCAAGAAACGTGCCATAGTTTGCTCATCATCTTCTTTGACATTGGCTCGATCATGGCAATCTCCATTTCCTTGTAGTACTCTTCAACGCTCTTGGTTCCTTGCTTGAGTTGTTGGAGTTTCTTGAAGAGGTTGCGGTTGTAGTAGTTTGGCACGAATCGTGCTCTCATGACATCCTTCATTTGTGCCCAAGTGGTGATGGGTGGTTCACCTCTTGCCGCATGGCACTCAATGACTTGTTCCCACCAAATGAGGACGTAGTCTTGGAATTCGAGGGATGCCATTGCGATCTTCTTCTCTTCTTCGTAGTTGTGCAAGCGGAAGATTTTGTCAACCTTCAATGCCCATGATATGTACTCTTCGGGGTCATTGCTTCCGGTAAACTTGGGCATGGTGAACTTTAGCTTGCCATATCGTTGCTCTTCATTGTGTTGGGGTCGAGGATGATGACGCCCATGTCGGTGAGGATTGGCAATCTCATGTCGCTCTTGGCGAGGAGGGTTGTCTTCCTCATGTTGCTCTTGGTGAGGAGGTGGTCCATTGTCTTCTTGCTCTCGATGGACTTGACGTTCTTGTCTCGCATGAGGAGAAACTTGTCTATCATGTCGAGGAGCTTGTCGATGCACGCGTGCTTCGTAAATCCTTTCTTGAGCTTCGTCGCGAAGTGCTTCTTGATGTAGTCGAGCTTGTCGTCCTCGATTGGCTACGGTACGAGTTGAGTCATGAAGAGCACGTTGCGCCTCAAGTGCTTGAGCTTCACGTAGTTGTCGGTCTTGACATTGCGCCTCGGTGTCTTGTGCATCTTGATGTTGTCGCGCTCGCTCCTCTTGTTCTTGTTGTCGTTGGCGTTGCCGTTCTTGTGCTTGTGCGAAAGCAGCTTGGGTGTGACGATGTCAATGCTCTTGAGAGTCGGTGTCGTGTAGAGGATTGCGGTTAGCTTGACGGTCTTGACGCGCGGCACGACGAAGAGTGTTCGATGTCGGTGTACTTGAACCGGAGATGGTGTCGTCGGAGTGTCGACTTGCGTGGCTCCGTCTTGACGAGGACGAAGTTGTAGAAGAGCGGACCATCATGGTTCGGATATATTCTTTGAGGGAACTCATGGATGTGTCGAAGTAGTCTCTTGTACGTTGCTCGGATTGTCGTAGATTGGTGGCGAGGTTGTCGATGCGATCGCCCAAAGCAAGTTGTTCTTGATGCAAAGCTCGGTGTGCACCAAATAGTTGAGTCTTGGTGACGAAGGAGGACATGTCGTCGTCTTGCTCCAAGAAGAGTGGGTTGGTAGAAGTACTTGGCCTATCCATCATTCCAAACAAACATATGTGAGTGGGAGAAAGAGAAGAACCAATACCAAATGTACCTTGACCGATCTTGAAAATGGATCAAAGATCACTCCAACGTGTAGCAAAGAAATAGCACAATTGGTACCGTTTCTTGTCGGTTCTCACACCTACACAAGTAAAAGCTTATGGTGGAGCTTGGTTAGGATGGTGGCACAAAATTTGATGCAATTGTAAGTGAGATTCAATAATGTTGGAAAAGATTCACAAATTTGCAAATGCAACAAGTAGACCAATAGCAAAATATGGTACACGGAAACACACACGCAAATAGATAAGTGGGGTTGGGCAACCAAGGGTGAGCCAAAATGTGGAATCCACCAAGATGCTCTTGTTGCACAACACTAGATAGACGCTAGCACGATTGCACAATAGGCGGATACGAACTTGTGCACAACCTAGTAAGCAAAAATGCAACAACTTCTATCCCAAGTATGCTATAGGTATGATGTTTCTTTGCTTTTGATCCAAGATGATTGAGTATGACAATCTTAATGTTGTATGATGCTATGCTGCTTGCTTATAAGCTCTTTGCTTATCTTTCCCTTTTGCTTAAAAGCTTGTTTGGCTCTTTGTTGTTTGAGCTCTTTTCTCATGCAATGTTTGACGAACCAAGATAGCAATTGTGTATGCGAAGACAACTTTGTGACACAAGAGATGATACCAAGATATGCAACACGATGATGGTATGTATGCTATGGGAAGTATGAACACTAATGTGCACAAGTCACGTTGCCGGCAATACTCAAAGGCTAGTCTCGATGGGTAAGCTACGCAAAAGTAAGGCCATGGGGTTATCAATGCAAATGCAAGAGAGTATGATGATATCGCTATACCAAGATGATATGAAGGTGAAGGTGATACCAAAGTAGCCGTTCGTAGTAGTCCTTGGCGAGGATGAGCGGTGGTGATGTTGATGCCAAACCGTACCTAGATAGCCGAAACACAATAGGACACGGAAACCACAACTCAAATTCTCAAAACAAAACGGGTCAAAATTGTCGGAGTTGGTAGCGGGAAAGGATATGGTGGTGCTATGCGGAAGTGGTGGTGGTATGCGGAAGTGTATGTGGGCTCCGGAACAAAATTGGACGAAAGTTAGGCGGTAAACGGAGTGGAGGATGGAGTTGATGCTGTCAGGGGCCGGATGTCCGGGCTGGTCGGGCCGGATGTCCGGGCTGGTCGAGCCGGATGTCCGGGCTCGGGTTCCGTGGATGAACACCGCGTGGAGAGGTCAAATCCGGGGCAAAATTCGGAGGAATTTGTGGATGGAATTTGGGAAAAAGATGGGGGAAAGCGAGATCTACCTGCAACACACGAAATCCGCGGATCAAATCCAACAAAACTTCATCACACCAACAAATCACAAAAAAAATTTGGGGTATTTTTGTGGGGCAATTTTCGGGTTAGGACGAAAAAACAACAAAATCAAGCTAGAAAACAAAGAGAGGGGGCTCCGAAATCGTGATCAACGTGGCTCATGATACCAAGATGATGTAGGGTGGAACCCTAGATGGCCGACCTTTCATGAAAGGAGCAGATCCCAACTAAGAACACGAAGAACACGAGGGGAAACATGAGGGGAAACACAAGAGAATCACTCAAACCAACAAGATTCGATTACACATGCGCTAGATCCAAGAACACAAAGGGAGATACACGATCCACGATCAACAAAGGATGATACAAAGGGTAACCGGTTCTTCTCCGTGAGGAGGTCTTTATGGGGGTCTTCTCCGTGAGGAGGTCTTGAATCCAAGGGGATCTTCTCCGTAGAGGGGCCGCGGTCTCTCTCGTGGAGTAGATCCGTAATGGATGAGCAATGCTCTATCTCACAAATGAGCTAAACCAATGCTAACCCTAGAAAGATGGAGGAGAAAGAGTATATATAGTCTAGGGGGTCGAAGGGGTACACGGGCCTCGGCCCTTACTGTGCGCAGACAGTGGTGGCCGGATGTCCGGGCGACGGGCCGGATGTCCGGGGCTTCAGGAGTGGCCGGATGTCCGGGCTGGGGGCCGGATGTCCGGGGCTTCAGGAGAGGCCGGATGTCCGGGCTGGGGGCCGGATGTCCGGGCTGGAGGGCAAAACTTCTGGATGCTCTGTAGGGTGGCGCCGGATGTCCGGGCTGGACGCCAGATGTCCAGGCCCTGTAGGCTTGGCCGTCTGGGCTGCTGCTGCTGTGGATGCTCCAGGGGCCGGATGTCCGGGGTCATGGCCGGATGTCCGGGGCCTGGAAGGTGAACTTGCCCGTTTCCGTTGGTTCTCTTCATCCGTGAACTTGGCGGCTTGTCCGTCTTCACGTGCATCCTCTGGAGGCTCCTCTTGAAACCTAATCATGCATAACATATCGGACTTAGGTAGTAGCCATGTCTCGAGTGGATCATATGTGATATCACTAAGGAAGGAAGTCACCTCGTTCTCGAGAGCTCTAGCTCGTGCTCGTGTCATAGGTCCTCTTGGCTCTTGATGAGACGATGGTAGGTCCATGGGGATGATCGTAGGATGCTCCGCATCACCAGCAGTCAGGGGGGCGAATCGATTTTTTTTTGCCCGGACGCACTTCCTTGCGTGCGAAGGTGTAGCTGCTGGGTCCCAGCAGTCAGGGGGGCGAATCGTTTTTTTGCCCGGACGCACTTCCTTGCGTGCGAAGGTGTAGCTGGTGGGTCCCAGCAGTCGGGGGGTGAATCGTTTTTTTTCGGACGCACTTCTTTGCGTGCGAAGATGTAGCTGGTGGGTCTCAGCAGTCAAGGAGGCGAATCTTTTTTTTCCCGGACGCACTTCCTTGCGTGCAAAGATGTAGCTCGTGGGTCGCAGCAGTCAGGGGGCGAATCATTTTTTTCACGAAATACGGTGGCCCGTTCGGTGGGTCCCCGCTGTCAGGTGGAGGAATAATTATTTTGCGCGTAATAAGGAGGCACTTCCTTCCGGTTGCCGTGGACCCAGCTGTCAGCCTCTCCACGTACAGTCCACGTCCGATGGAAGTCGTTCCTTGACCACGTTGACCACGCCGCGCCGAGAGCACCAGGGCGGTGGACGATGGCGAGGCCTAGGAAGGGGACGACGCGGAGCCAGGGAAGACGCGGCAGTGGATGCACACGCGGAGAGGAGTACGAGGGTTCACTGGTTCGGCTACGCTGCTGTCGCCGCAGAATATTAGGGGGTGTGGGTGAGTGGAGGGATGGCCTGGCCAGCGGTGGGAGTAGTAGGGGGCGGTGAGGCCTCCGCGGCAGCACAGCCGGCCACGGGAGGCAGGAGCAGGCGGCACGACCGGTGCTGCTTTGGGCGGCTGGAGCAAGAAGACCAGAGGTTGAAGAAGCACGACGGCCGTTGGATGGACATCGTACGGTCACTACAGCTAGAATCGTTTATATTGACTAAGTTGACAAAACCCTTGGTACGTCAACTTAGTAGGCCCATAGGTCAGCTTCCGAAACGGTGCGCCCCAGATGTCAGGGGATGTTAGGGCGAGGAATCATCTTTTGGGCGGGTGAAGCTAGAATATCTGAGATTGAAGAAGAAGCACGGCATCCGTTGGATGGACATACAACGGCCACTGCTGCTAGAACCGTGTGTTGACTATAAGTTGAGAAAGCCTTGCATACGCGTCAACTCTGTTTTTTTAGGGACGCGTCAACTTAGTAAGGCCAGAAGTGTGTGGCAGAGAACTTATAGCCCATTTGAGATTTGTAAGAATGTGTAGCCCATTTTTGAATTCTAATGGAATTTACTACAGCTCATTTACAGTTTGTTAAAAGTACAACCCATTTCAACCAACCGTTCAAAACAGAATTCAATAAAATTTCCCACATTTTGATGGGATCCGAAATATTTTTATCTCGAAATTTCTAGTTAGATTACAATTTCAATATAAATTTATATTACGTAAAAATCCAACGAAACATTGCGCTCGCAACAATTAATGAAATTAAAATTTTCAATATCCAAAAATAATATTTTATAAAGTAATCACGTGTTTGGTGCATTTTTTTATAGTTACTGCCCAGTTTTTATAATTACATCCCATTTATCATTTCTTAAAGCCCATTTTCTTGTTAAGCCCAATGCATCCCTCGTAGGAAAGATTTGCAGCCCAGCGGGGCGGAGAATACAACTTGACCTTGCCTGGGTATTCCTAAAAATAGTATAGCTTGGCTAGCCATTTTCAGCTTGAAAAAAATTAATATCTGGGCTGGATATCTGGCCTGGGCTAGACGGGCCACAGCCCGCCCAGTTAATACCTGCAGCGATGTTTTCGTTGTTGTTCAGAGGAGAAAAATTAATATCTGGGCTAAACATCGAAAAACTCTGCAGTGCTCACACCTCAAAAACACAAATACTGCTCGAGCTGCTTGGTCCCAGCTGTCGGCCGCTTCTTGTGCAATTCTCTCGTTTATTGACTACTACATAGGTTGACAATGGTGTGGGACCGTGATGTCAGGAAACCAGAAGGAAGCAAAATAAATTATAGTTATATATATATATATAATATGGAGGCACTTGCGTACGTGAGGCTATGGACCTGGTGGGTCCCCATTGTCATCCTCTCCAAGTAAAGTCATCTCCTCGCTCGCGCGCGCTTTCCGTCCGAAACAATCAGCGCCGCCCGCCCCGCTTCCCGGTGCAGGCGATTGCTCCGCCTTCAAACGACACAAGTGTCGTTCGTCCGTCCATCTGTTGCCCACATTAATGATACGCGGTTGCCGAGGCGGCTACTCCGGCGCCACACATCCGTCCCTCCGCCCACCCACCATTTCTATATAAACTGCTGCGCCGGCCATAGCCGCAGTCATCCGCATCCGTTCCCTTTCTCCTGTCCACACCACTACTGCCCACCATGGCTTCCTCGCGCTCCAGCGCTCTTCGGGACGGGCAGACGACGGACCACAAGGAGATGGCAGCCATTGCTGCCGACCGGCTGGCCGGCAGGCAGCCGGAGGACGACGACATCCCAATGGAGAACATGGTAGTCGACGATCCGGCGCCAACCCCCTCATCCGCGCCATCCTCGCTGGTGCATTGCACCATGACCATCGGCGAGGCCCGTGCCCAATATATGGACAGGGTGAGGCAGCTGCGTGAGGAGCAGTTACGGGAGGCGCAGGCCGACGCCGCCTACAACCACCATCTCCTCTAGGAGCACCTGCAGGCGGAGGAGCAGATCGCCGCGGAGCGGGCGGAGCAGGAGGCGCTGCTCGACTCATACCGCTCCGCCCGCAAGGGCCGCCTCGAGCGCTGGTGGTACCGCATGCGGGTGGCGGAGGCTGCGGCCGCCTACAAAGAGGCTAGCAAAGAGGGCGATGAAGCGGGCGAGGCGCTGTTTGGCGAGACCGAGGACGAGGCAGAGGACAATGCCGGCTCCGACGAGTCCCCGCTCCGCTGGCGTCGACGAGGCCCTGCTCCGCCGAGGCCCCGCGGCGCCAACAACGATGCAGAGGACACCGCCGGCTCCGCCGAGGCCCCGCCCCGCCAACAACGAGGCAGAGGACATCGCCGACTCAGCCGAGGCCCCACCCTGCTGGCAACGTGGGGGAGGATTTCCACCGCTCCGCTGAGGCGCCGCCCGCCGGCAACGAGACAGAGGACATCGCCGGCTCCGCCGAGGCCCCGCCCCGCTGCCAACGAGGCCGCGCCACACAGAAAACGAGGAAGAGTAGAACACGGTAGGTCGCCGCCGCTCGGGTCCAAGTAAGGCCACCACTGCTACCCTCCAATTGAAGCCAAGCTAGGCGGGTTGACCATTGACGGTCGATTAGCTTCTTGGCGGCGACGTGGAGTCGAAGAGCTGCGCTGGAGAAGAACGCTGCTTCTACTTAATTGCTGGTGCAGTTGGCTGACTGACACGTGGGCCCAACAGGCCACATGTCAGTTACGCAACTACACCTGCAATTAAGTCACTGAAACTTCTGTTCGGCTCAGCGGGACACAGGTGGGTAGCTTCGGTTAATTAATTATACCTCCAGCGCACCCCTTTTTAGTTGAAGAATGTATGAAATGTAATGAAATCCGACATGTTTATATGAAATCCGACCGTGTATGAATGAATTTATTTCGATTAGTTCGAATTCCTGTATCACTGGCATTGGATGAACATGCAAAACAATAAGTACTAGCATTATTCCTAGGGTGATCACCTCGTTTGCAACAGTTTCACATGTACTCCCTCCGGCCCTTTCTAGTCGTGCATACAAGTTTTGTCAGCAGTCAAAGTATCTCTACTTTGACCAATCTTATACAAAAAAGTATGCACTTTCACAATGTGCGAAGTAAAAAGGAACAGAAGGAGTACAAAGAGTTTGAGCAGCTTTTTAGCGTTTCTGTACATTGCAATCAAACACACAGGCCTGGCAATTCATAGAGAACATTCAAAACAATCGATGATTATGCATCTCAGCGACTCACATGTCAGAGGCAATATTTACTTCACAACTAAAGAATAAAGAAAAAATTGATCGACGCTGCTGACAGCAAAGGGCGTCCCATTCGAAAATATCAAACGCATGTCTTGCTAAAATCAATGGGCAAAATTTGACAAGGTTGTCCCATTCCAAAATATCAAATGCCTACGATTGTGGAATGGGCAGGGTTTGCCATTAGTTTGGACATTGACATGTCACCTCGTGCTAAATAAACCAGCTGTTCTCTTTGTGCAGTTCCACCAAAATCAACCAAATTCACGCGTAGCTTGTATGATTTCGCCCTTATATGTTGCAACGCCTTGAACTTATCGGCACCTCCTTTCTTGTGGTGGAAATGAATGATTCGATGTATTCATGAACATTTTGTGCAGTTCCCATTAAAATCAAGCTGAGCACCCCTGTTTGCACAAATGCAAAAAAGTGATTAGTATAAAGCAAACTGTACTATGAATTGACAGTTTCAAAAGGCACATACATGGTCCATGTAGAGCACACTTTTAGAAAAATGGAACTCACCAGAAAGAATCCTAGAACAACATTGTACTCGTGCATCACATCGAAAAAATGGAGATTTGTCAGTCCTTCTGAGCTGAAGTTAGTTTGGTCTTGTGGGGAGTAATGTAACCATCCTTCAACTGCTCCTTCTGATGAGAAGATAGACAGGCTTCTTCATCCTGGCATAATCAGAACTAGTCACTTCACGTACTCCATATTCTTCTTCAGAGGAAGATGATCCTGTTGTGCAAAGACAAGAGGACAACTAAATGCTAGCATCCCTGTTTGCTCGAAAAAAAGGAAAGGAAATATTTAAAACAACACAGATGAAGCACTTCTCAAGGACAATACCACTTTTTCATGACAGTATCTAAACAGTAGCACAACACCAATAGAGATGACAAAGCTCAATCATATGGATGAAATCAGTGGGCGAGTACCAACCTTTGTCAGGAGGCTTATTGTGTAGAGCATACAGATGAAGCACTTCTCCGGAACCATCTGTTGCTATCTACGGTGGTGGCCATGCTTACTATATACTCCTCGATTAGTTTAATGTTTCCAACATCTTCTTGTGCAGTTCCACTAAAATATATGGTATCTCCAAAGAAGATCCCTGTTTGCACAAGTAGCTATAATTACATATTACATTAAGAGTGGCATCAAATTAGTGGCAAAACAATTGCTCGTTCCAGCCATAGAAATAAATTAAGATGCAAAACTATATCATTACTTGTGTCATCACAGTTCCAGTGCTTCATTACAGCACCGGGAGTTGATTTTTGTTTTTCTTCCGCTTGTTCTTCCCCTTCATCACTTGTTTCAATAACAAACAAGCTTCGCCTTCAATGTAAGATTTGGCATGTCAATTAGGGAGCACAAGTATAGTACTAAACTAAATTTTCTGATGAAAGTGGCAAAATACAGGCCAGCAGTTGTGAAATATCCTTATCTTACCTCAATGGGATATTACGGTGCACATACAGATTGGAAGTCTTGTCTCCATTTGTGCAGTTCACTAAAATCAAGCAACATTATCGTACAAGTAGCACAACATATGAAAGCACACTGCAGAATCATGTGAAAGAAGGCTAGTACTGACCTCTCATGATGCGGAATTCAAACAACTCACAAGAAGAAGATCTGAACCAAATTCGCCTTAATGGATAGGAAGTAAGATCTCCTCTTGTGCAGTTCCACTAAGATCAAGCAATCAAGCAACGTTGTCGGTGTGACATTTTGGTTGAACTGCACAAAACACTCTTAAAACAAAAGTGTTTTGTGCAGTGCAACAAAAGGTCACAATGGCAACAAGGTGAAGTAGATAACCCTGTTTACACAGAGGTGCAAAGGAAACAATTAGTGGTCAATAACGGTGGATGACACAGAAGCCAACAAAAAGAAGCATCTACCTTATCTAAATGGGAAAGAAAGCAAGATAGTAGCATTTCTCAAACAGTGGCATTGATTAATATTAACATAGAGATTATATTAACAATGAAATTCGTTAAACATGTAATTTGCTTTTAACTGTGGCATTGCATCAATTTTCCAGCGGCATTATTAGAGGGTGTTTGTTTACAGGGACATTTTGGTGTAGGGACTCAAAAACTCCGTGCCAGTCCCATCTAAAACAAACAGGAGGGACTTTTAGGGACTAAAAGTGGGCATTTGGGACTAAAGAAAGAAGACCCCGAGGGAGTCTTTTTGGGACTTTTTCTAACAGTTGCCCCTGCCACGCATTGCACCTTGTCTCTATTAGTTCATTACTAGGGGTAACATGGTCTTTTAGCATGTCATTTAATAACCTCTAGTCCATGTTTAGTCCCTGGAACCAAGCAGGTAGGGACTAGGGAGTTTTTAACCAAACAGGGCCTTAGATTAACAACAGCTAATGAGTTGCACGGGACAGTGGACGCACCAGCACCATGTGCATCTACCGATGTACTGTGGTCATGCACAGTTTGTTGCAACAAAGAACAAACAACCAAGGAGCATATTTGTGTTGGTCCCAGTTTTGTTATCTTTAGACACCTTTCCCTATGTGAGCGCATCAAATCTAGTCCTGCTCAAACTCTACAGCCTTGTCCCTTCCTTTCCTTTTTGAACTAGTACTTTCACCCCTTCCTTTCCTCTTTGAACCACGTCCTAGATTTATGTGATACAACTTTCCCCACTACTTTCCCCCATTCCTTTCCTCTTTGAACCACATCCTAGATTCATGCTATACAACTTTCCCCCTTCATTTCCTATTTGAACCACGTCCAAGATTCATGCTATATACAACTTTTCCCACTACTTTCCCCCACTCCTTTCCTCTTTGAACCACGTCCTAGATTCATGGTATACATGCAGCTAGAGCAATGCATGTGGAGTAAGTAAATTATACCTTAAGGTTCTTGGGGCGTGGTTCGGTGGGCAACGGGACGGCGGCGGCGAAGAAGGGGTCGGAGGCCCTCCCGCGTCGCCGCTGGGTGGAAAGTGAACAGCTGCGCCGGTAGTCCCTCGCCGACGGCGACAGCGTTAAGCCTCCTTCCCTTCCCGGCGGACGGATCCTGCCGGCTCTTTGAGCAGCAATGAGGGGAGAGAGAGGCCAACGAAGTCTTGTTTAGATCTGGAGAGGGCGAGAGAGTGTGAAGAGAGCAACTACAAGCGTTGAGGCTCCAGCGGGAGAGGGCGAGAGAGTGTGAAGAGAGCAACTACAAGCGCTGAGGCTCCGGCGTGTATATATATACTGGAGAGAGAGAGTGTGAAGCGTGCAAGCCCTAGAAAACATTTTGACCAGTCAAAGAATCCTCCTGGCACAAATTATGCTCAAGTGTAGTTATCGAACCCGAGACCTCAAGTTTGTTGAGCGAACAGGCTAACCAGCTACACAACCCTCCTGTTATGTTCAACGAGAGGGAAATAACCTTTTATACATTCCTGCATTCGTGTGACAAGCATGCCGTGTTTTTTTTTGTGTGTGTGGGAGTCATTGGGATTTCAATCATAATCGTGTCATGTGGCTTTGGTGGTAAGACTATCCACAGTGGTGCAGAAATAATGCAGCCTTAGTCGCCTTACCTCTCTCCACGTAGTACGTTGGGTCCCACCAGTCAGAGGGTGAAACAAACAAATTAATAAGAAAAATTAAAAGCGTCAGCGGTGTATCTTACCTCACACATCTCGCTACTGCTCGGGGACACTGTCCAATTGATCCCTCCGTTCGCTCACGTACTATTTTAAGTGAATCCTTATTATAACATGCACACAAATTTTGGGCACTTGTATTCGACTTAAGTCAGTGTGCCACCGTATCTCGTATACTTACTACTCCCTCCGTCTAGGTGTAATAAGTCACGTTAGAAGGTGCAACGGGACCAAGGTGCGTGTGTGTGTGTTTAACAGCATGTGTGTGTTAGAGAGAGCGACAGACCGACCTACTCCTACAGAGAGATGTTGTGTAGTGTACGATTTTAGCCGCGAGAGTCGGTGCATCCTCTCGTTTCCGGGCGTGTCCGGTAGGGACATGCGGACAGCTGGCACGCCCGCTCCTGACCAGCCTGGCCCACCCAAAGCCCCTCCATCGCCCGCGCGCGCTTCCCGCCCGAAACGGTCAGCGCCGCTCCAAAGAATCGGTGCCGCATTCATGCCCGGGCAGAGCGGACGCGACCTCTCACTGGCGCAAGAGTGATGGTTGCTTCGTTCGTCCAACTTACTGCTGGGTCTATGTGATTTGACGGCTCATTGGTCTTTATTACTGAGGTGGTAGGACTGCTGGATGTCCCATGCTTTCGGCGAAAGGAGGTACTACTACTAGAGTACAATTTTCTCCATTCTTACAGCGGAGGCGTGCAAGAGCAGTGAAAACACGCAGGCTCAGTGATTACATGGCCCACCTCACACTATCACCGTGCGACACCTAACTCTTTACATAGTACTCCCTCCGTTCCTAAATATTACTAGATGAGTCCCCGCGCGTTGCCGCGGAACAGCGGTATATCTCTCTGCGCAAAATTATCGATTTCATAGAACTAAAAAAAACTCTATAACCGCATGACAAATGTGGTAGCCAAACTAAATAAACTCCCATCATCATTTAGATCATCCCATGTAAGGAAAAAAGATCAGCCAACTCCTACTGCATAATGGGATTATATTTTTCTTTTTGACATGTTAATGGGACTTAAAAGCTCACTTACATGCATGCTACCGGTGCATTCTTGCATGCAGACATGTTGATGTGATTTAAAACCCACTCACATGCATGTGCCACGGTATTTCTGCATGCTTGCATGTGGCTTAGTGCGGAGCCTCTCAACGTCTAGATCAGACGGCTATTATGGACTGATTTACTTCATCTAACGGCTACATCAATTTTGATGATGTGGCTCAAGGAGAGGATAGAGAATTCCTACTAGTGGGGGCTAGCTATTACTAGTAGATAAGTCTTTGTAGAGATTCCACTACATACGGAACAAAATGAATGAATCTACACTTAAAATGCATCTATATACATCCGCATGTGGTTCATGGTGAAATCTCTACAAAGACTTATATTTAGGAATGGAGGAAGTACTAGTATAGTACGTACTGTAATTATTCAGCGAGATAAATTTGTACAATGCTATGAAGCTTCCAGCTTCTGTTACATGTATCTTGCGTCCAAGGTTGCCTGTTGCAACATTTCATCAAATACAAAGGAGACTAACATGCATGCTATTGCATCTCAATGATTGACAGATCATAGCAAATATGTACTCCCTCCGTTCCAAAATAAGTGTCTCAACTTTGTGCAAACTTTAGTACAAAGTTGTACTACTACTAAAGTTGACACTTATTTTGGAACAGAGGCAGCTAAAGAAAAAAATGATCCATGCAGTCCCTAGCCCTTGACTTGTGAACCCTGACCAGGCTTCAATTTGCTGGCAACGTTCGAGCTTCCTAATAAATGAAGTTTGCAACCTTTTGACCATCGAATCATTTTGTGCAGTTTCACCAAAATCGAGATAAGCATCCCTGTGGCAAAGAAATTGAAGAAGTGTGATTAGAATAAGATTACTGGGACTAGTTGATGAGACATAAACTCATCACAAATACAGTACGTAGAAGCCAGTAGAGGTATGTGCGGGGCAAAGAAGTAGAGAAATATCCACAGGGAGTGATGTGAGCAGTTGGAGCAGTGGTGCAAGCCGGCTGTAAAGGGAGTTGTACCTGAGGGACGTAGCTCAACCTTGAGGAGGGCGGCGGGAGGCGGCAACTGCCCATGTCGCGGCAGTGAGCAAGGGACGAAGGCAACCTCACCGGCTTTGTGAGAGAGAACGGCGGGGACCCCTGATCGGGACGTGCCGACAGTGGGTTTTCACCGTCGGCGACGGCCACCGCATCTACACTAAGCATCCACCCCTTCCCCAAGCGGACGTGATCCCCCGGGATGTTAGAGATGTGGCCACAGTCGTTTTGTGCGAGAGTGTGTGAAGAGAGCAACCCCAGCAAGCAACCGTGTAGGCTGGCCCGTCCTGACTATGTATATAGTGGAGCGGTTTCCTTTTCTCTCCATATGAACCTATCATATTGCGTACGTGCCACTGAAGAAAAAATATTTATTTATAAATGACGCGGCACCTACTACTCGTTCTCCTATAACCTTGCGCTTGGCATCTCCAAAATATTAACCTTGCGATTGGCTCTTCGCCTCTTCGGAAAGTCGAGCAATAATGGTAGTGCAGTATATATCGTTCTGGCTATATGAGACCGAATGAATTGATGCACGTCCACCACGTGGGCGAGGGTCGAGGGGCGAGGGAGAGTGCTACATACGGAGCAAAATGAGTGAATCTACACTCTAAAATACGTCTATATACATCAGTGTTTGGAGTATGTACTAGTAGTTCATATTGAAATCTACTAAAGGACATATATATCCAAACAATATGATATAATCTCTATAACCAAGGTAGTAGGGACGAGGAGTAAACGGAGGGAGTAGTAAATTTTTCTCCTCGTCCTGCGAGCCACCGCGCGCATGGGCGAGGGAGCGGGTGTAAGGCGGAGCAAGCTTCACCTCATCCTGCGAGCCACCGCGCCCGTGGGCGGGGGAGACGGCGTACTAAGCAAGCTTCTCCTCGTTCTGCGAGTTGACGGGACACATCAAAAGTACTCCCGTGTATAGAGCCTTGCCTCTAAGGTAGGCCCCACATGGTTTGCCTCTTTTTTTAACATAACATGTCAAGTTGCAATTTGTTTGTTCACCCGTGGTAGACGATCCTCCCTCCACCAAGTGGACAACCAGTACACGTGCCAAATTACCACATGGGCTGCCTTTTTCGTACAGAAATAAGCTCCACCGTGTACCCGCGCGGGTGTGGTTGGGAAAGAGACGGGAGTACGTGCGCCGTGCATGCACCTCTTCTCTTCGTGCACGTCCCCCACCTACGTGGGTGTGTGTGAGAGATACAAACCGCGTTCATGAGTGTTTTTTGTTTTGGGGTGGGGGTGGGGGGGGGGTTGATTTCGTGAATTATTTGTGGGAATATGTGTCGATGACATCTCAAACAAATTTTTGCATGCAATGTGTGTGAAATGGAGGCCTATCCATATCATACATAGAGGGTCGGGCAATCCACGAGAAGAGAGGGAGCGGTCATAGCTATCGATAGAGTCGAAGAGAGGATCAAGTGGGTGGGTGCGAGATCGATGAAGAGAGCCATCGAAATTGTGTGTGTGTGCAAGTCAAAGATATAGGGCGACTGGCCTACCGGAACGTTAGAGGGCACATGTCAAGTTTGTGTGTGGCAGGGAGACATGACTAGAGCGCTCGATGTATCCGTGTGTGTGGGGGGGAGGGGGTGGGGGAGGGGTAGGCAGAGGCCTAACTATAGAGGTAGAACGACTCATATATGTGTTGAGAAGGAGAGACCCAGGTATGTCTTGAGGGAGATCGGTCGACATCCATACATAACTGAAGGACGGGAAATATGATGGGACAGAGAGAGAGAGGAGAGAGAGAGGGAGGGAGAGGGAGGGAGAGGGGTAGAGTGCTGGATGGGTGATGGAGTTGCTTCTCGAAGATGGTGGGAGAGGCCTACTAGACAAACTGAGGGTGGAACTGCAATGTTATCAATAAGAGTGGGGATGTATTTCTGTGTGTGCTTGTGCGTGATAGATCTGTCGGGATGCATCCATGGATGATGAAGGGGAACCATGTGTTTGGTAAGCAAACCTAACTAGATGGGTAGATCAATTGTTGTTTGTCGGAGGAAGGGAGAGACACAACTAATGAGGTAGATCGATTGACGTGTGGGTAAAAACGAGTTATAAGGACCTAGCTAGCTATATGTATAGCGAGAGATCGGTCGGTGTACGTCCATTTGTTAGAGGCAAATAAGGCCCAGCGAGACGGATAGACAGAGAGAATGGAGCTAGGAGGTGGTGCGAGAGGCCCAACTACTAGCTAGATAGGGGAGGAGTGTGCGGTTGTGAGATCGATGAAAAGAGGGGCAAGAGTTTACACGTGTGTCTGACCGTATGAGAGACACGAGGCAAGGACACATAAAGGAGGAGATTGAAGGTGTGTGTGTATGTTGTAGGCAGGCATCGCTGGAGAGGTTTATCGATCGGTGTGTGTTGGAAAGGAGTTGTAAAGACTCTGGGAGAATGACCTAAAGAAAAAAAATGAATGTGCCCGGTGGATAGAATGCCGAGGGAGGGGGAGGGCGAGGAGGGCATGTGCATGCACGAGAGAAAGTTAGTGGTAGCTACAAAGGTTAGATGACTGTGTGGGTGTAAGAGACTAACAAAGATCATAATTTGATATGAAAGCAGATTCATATATTTGAATAGGAGATCATAGTGTTTTAAACATTGCATGCATGAATATAGCGGTGATACATGTGCTGTGCACATGTTATACCATAATGTGATAATGCATGGCATTTGCAACTCACAGCTAAATGCCGAACAATCTAAACCATACTATACATCAAACAATCTCACATTTTATTTTAATTTGTGATAATGTGTGGAGTTTGCAGCTTACAACTAAATATCGAACAATCTAAACAATACTATATATCGAACATTCTCACATTTTATTTGAATTTGTGGTAATGTGTGGTGTTTGCAACTCACATCTAAATACATGTAGGCGTAGGGGGCGGGGCACCATACATAATGTGATAAACACATTATACATATGAGACATGGTTTAGATTATGAAGATCTAGTTAGAGCTAGAAATGTAATATGATTTGAAATCAAAATAAAGTGGATTCAAAAAATCTAGTTCGAGTTCATATAGTACACATAGTTCATATGTAACTCGAGACTAATCATGTGGTGTGCTGTGAAGCTAATACACAAACGATGGTTTAACTTGACAATAATGATGATTGTAGATCTTATTAAAACAGAGAAACGAATTCAAATGCTTTGACTTCACAACAATCATTACTGTAGATCTTATTCAAATAGAGAAACGAATTCAAATTTAGTTCATATTGAAGCGGTAGTATATATGTTTGGAATGCACTAAAACGTTCATTTGAGTAGTAGGTTGCATGCATTATACACGTAGCGAAATATTTTAATTGAACATAACATGAATTCAAAGTTTTGAATGACATTTGTAGTGCGCATTGATTTGGTACAGTACACGTTAGGCTTGTCCGGAAATTTCAACCCGCGCCTTGTTAGCCCGAAATATTTAAGATATATCTTTGTCTCGTTGTGCTCCGACAACTCCCTCCATATCAACCCGCGCCTTGCTATTCCGAAATTACAATGCGCGCGAAAACTCCCATCTCCTGTGAAATCCCGACACGCGGAATGCCCGTGGTACCCCTGAACCGAAAGAACCGCCTCAAATCGGTGTGGGTACTTTCGTAACTTACCCCACATTTCAGACAAGCGCGTCTCTAAGCCATGGTTCCCCACTGCCATCCCATCCGCCCACCCATTCGTACACCGAGGCCGCGAAAACCTGCGACAAAACCCCACACCCTGCTCCGTCCGCCACCCAGCCGGAGCCTCTTCCCCGACGACGTAGTCCACAGCAACACCTCGACGTCCCTCATCCACCGTACCAGATGAGGATCCGTCGTCGATCTCATCGTCCCGCCGGTTCAGCCACCCCGTCCTCCACCTCCAAGGAGCAGCCCCGACGTTCCCCTCGTCTTTCGCGCCACCTCCATTCCCACACCGCCGTCTTCACCTGCACCATCGGAAGAGCATCATCATCACCGTTTCCTCGGATGAAGCTGCGGCCTAATCGGCGCCACCAAAGAGGTTGTACACTAATCGCCGCATTTTCTTCTTGATTCGATCTCACGGTGCTGCCGGCGCTCGGTCCCGAGCCGACACGGCGCGGCTCCATCCACGGCGGCGTCGCCGGCCACTTCCTCCACGGCGTCGCTCCCTCGGCGGCGATGTCCACATCAGTAGGAGCTGTTGTTGCTTTAGCTCTCGCTCGCGCCGCTGCTCTGCTCTTGCTCTCGGTCCCCTGCCTGGTCTGCTCTTGCTATTGCTCTTGCTCGCGCTGCTACTCTCGCTCTTGCTCTTGCTTGCGATGCTGCTCCAATTTAGCTACACTTCAGTCGACTGAATCGACTTTTGGGTCAGTCGATTTTCAGGGGGTGGGGGGGGGGGGGGGGCTCGCCGGGGTGATGGAAGAACCAGCCGCAGCGGGGAGGGGGGCTCGCCGGAGAGGTACCCCACTATCTATCTTAGGGTTCAGGAGGGGGGCGGTGGTCGCCGGTGATGGCGGGGCGTTGGCGTGGGGATCGCCGAAGAAAAAGCTCGGCACGGGGGGGGGGGCCTAGAGGGATGGCCGGGGCGACGGCGGACCGGCGGTGGGGAGTGTTTTCGGGGCGGGCGGGGCAGCGCACCGCCGGCCGCGGGCGGCGGGGGGCTGCTGTTTGGCCGGTGGTGGCTGGCGGCTCAGGGGGGTGGAGGTTAAAGATGAACCGCAGGCCCTTTATTTCGTATCCAACGGCTGCAAAATCGACTGACCAGAGATGAAAAAGTCAGTCGACCGACGTGTAGCCTCACCTTGCTAGTGCGTTCAGTTTTGACAGCAAAATTCAGTTTCGACAGTTAAGTTCAGTTTCGACAGTTAAGTTCAGTTTCGACAGTTAAATTCAGAGATGGGCGGCTGATGTATTATACATCTAGCACTTTGTGGTTATGTATTTTACGTCATGTATTGGAGATGCTATTAGAATTCCACTCAGGTTAACGTTGTTCGTTGTCTCTCTTGTCCTGCTTCAGCCTCGGCGTCGTACAACTCACCGGAGCTGCTCCAACGACGAAACCCTCCATCACAGCGGAGCAGTACCTTGGGCTCCATCTCCAGACGCCTAAGATCTTCTTCCCCTCCTCCGACAACAAAGTCAGCCGGAGCATCCTCACCGGCCAACCCAATCACACTGAGATCGACATGGCTTCGCCAAAGAGGTTGTACACTTGTTGCATCTCTTTTTACTCTACATGTTATATATATTGTCCACTGAGCGCACGGATTTGTTCCGTTAGTGTCTCCTTGAAAGAAAAAACGTAGGAATTTTAATTTTCACTTGTCCTCCTTTTCAAATTCCTATTCATGAAGCACAAGACTAAGAGATAGTAGCATAATAGCATTATAACCGTACATTTTCTTGTGGTTTGACTTAATCTCACAATGCTTCTTTGCATCCTGTGATCTTCCAATTGTTGTGAATCAAACACCCAGATTGGCAAAAATCCTGTGTTTTTAAGTTCTCTGTTTTGCACGTGCATTCCTATCCTATTCCTGTCTATTTCCTATCCCTGCATTGTTGGAATCCTCCAATTCAAACGAGCCCTTACAGAATTACTTCTCTTACAGATAGTTGTCAAAGAAAACGTTGCGTGGTTTGTCCCGCTCCTGCTGCGCCGTCGTCCACCCCAGCTCAGCTGCTCCAACGACAGAAGGGTCCAGCACAGCAGGGATCCGGCCTCCAGACTGTCTTTCGCCGCCTCAGATCTTCTTCCCCACCGCTGGCAGCCATGAAAACTGCATTACCATCATCAACCGAGCAGATGACCTCGAGGACTACACGGGTCCGCAAGAGAGGTCGCACTCTTTCGTGTCTGCTTACGTTATGCATCGCTCAATATTACATGCTACTTTATCGTCCTGTTCACCGATTAGACTCTGAGTCAGCTCCAAACTAATGGTCAAACTTGAGTTTTTAAATGGTTGTGGGGTACATATAGGGGCCGCTATCAATAGTATCTATCTACTATCTGGTTAATCTCCGGTGTCTACTATGAGTTTCATGTTGGGTGGGAAACAAATAGTAAAGAAGCCATTATCTGTATTTTTTAACTGAAGCCATTATCTGCCTGCTATTATTGGTTTTGGGTCTATCCACAGGTTGCTACCATCACTCTGGATTTCTGCATGCACTCCTTACATAATCTCACTATGTTTTATTCCTATGCATGACAGTTACTGTAAACAATGGAACTGAACATGTAGAGCAAAAGAGACGAGCCTTGCGTGGCAATAAAATTTCATGCAGACGTCGCTCCATGGTAGGCGCAAAGGCAGCCCCCCTCCACGCATTTCGGATTGTAATCGAGAGGAAGATATCTGTTCTGAGGGGGATTCAGAAGTAGAAGACAACTCCTATTTACCCCCTGAGGTCTTCGCTCTAACTTGGCATGCTGATGTTGGTTATATCATGCATATGGTGTCTTGTATTGCTTACTTTATACATCAAATATGTCATCTGCTTAGTTTAGACATCCTTTGTGCGAATGCCATCTGTTTAGTTTATTCATCGTTTATGTGAATTATGCAATGTCATCTTGTTTAGCCAGGCATCATATATGTGAATTTTGCAATGCCATCCTGCTTAGCCAATCATCTTATATGTAAATTATATCAGGCCATCCTTTTTTTTCGTTACATATTACATTTGTCAACAATGTTAGTACATTCAACTGCTCTTCGTGTGCATCAGCCATTTGACACGGTGATGACAAATTCTGGAGTGAAAACAAGGTCTTCAGAGCAGACTATGCTATCTGACGAAGCGCATATCTCGCTGGTTACGGATAGCTCCTCAGAGGAGGATTCAAAGACCGATGACCAGTCCTATCCCCCCCCCGAGGTGTATGCTCTAACTTGGCAGGGTTATGTTGCTCATATCGTGCGTATGGTGTCTCGCATTGCTATGTCATTTGATTAGTTTAGACATGCTTTGTGTGAATGCCACCTGTTCAGTGTCTAATTACCATATATGTGAATTATGCATTGCCATCTTGTTGCAAGACATTATATATGTGAATTATACAATGCTATCTTATTGCAAAGGCATTATATATGTGAATTATGCAATGCCATGCTGTTTAGCCAATCATCATGTATGTGAATTATATCATGCTATCATTTTTTTGTATTACGTGTTCCATTTGTTGACAACGTTTGTATATTCAACTACTCTTCCTGTGCATCAGCCATTTGAAGCGGTGATGGAAGTATCTCGAGAGAAAACAAGGTATTCACAGCAGACAATGCTACCTGCTGAAGCAGACATCTTGCTGGTTACATAGAGCTCCTCAGAGGAGGATTCAGAGACTGATGGCCAATCCTATTTCCCCCCTGAGGTCTATGCTCAAACTTGGCAGGGTTATATTACCCATGTCATGCATGTTGTCTTGCATTGCTTAGTTTTTACATCATATTGTTGGAAATATGCCCTAGAGGCAATAATAAATTGGTTATTATTATATTTCCTTATTCATGATAATCGTTTATTATCCATGCTAGAATTGTATTGATAGGAAACTCAGATACATGTGTGGATACATAGACAACACCATGTCCCTAGTAAGCCTCTAGTTGACTAGCTCGTTGATCAATAGATGGTTACGGTTTCCTGACCATGGACATTGGATGTCGTTGATAACGGGATCACATCATTAGGTGAATGATGTGATGGACAAGACCCAATCCTAAGCATAGCATAAAAGATCGTGTAGTTTCGTTTGCTAGAGCTTTTCCAATGTCAAGTATCTTTTCCTTAGACCATGAGATCGTGCAACTCCCGGATACCGTAGGAGTGCTTTGGGTGTGCCAAACGTCACAACGTAACTGGGTGACTATAAAGGTGCACTACGGGTATCTCCAAAAGTGTCTGTTGGGTTGGCACGGATCGAGACTGGGATTTGTCACTCCGTGTGACGGAGAGGTATCTCTGGGCCCACTCGGTAATGCATCATCATAATGAGCTCAATGTGACTAAGGCGTTAGTCACGGGATCATGCATTGCGGTACGAGTAAAGAGACTTGCCGGTAACGAGATTGAACAAGGTATTGGGATACCGATGATCGAATCTCGGGCAAGTAACATACCGTTTGACAAAGGGAATTGCATACGGGATTGACTGAATCCTCGACATCGTGGTTCATCCGATGAGATCATCGTGGAACATGTGGGAGCCAACATGGGTATCCAGATCCCGCTGTTGGTTATTGACCGGAGAGGCGTCTCGGTCATGTCTGCATGTCTCCCGAACCCGTAGGGTCTACACACTTAAGGTTCGGTGACGCTAGGGTTGTAGAGATATATGTATGCGGAAACCCGAAAGTTGTTCGGAGTCCCGGATGAGATCCCGGACGTCACGAGAGGTTCCGGAATGGTCCGGAGGTGAAGAATTTTATATAGGAAGTCCAGTTTCGGCCACCGGGAAAGTTTCGGGGGTTACCGGTATTGTACCGGGACCACCGGAAGGGTCCCGGGGGTCCACCGGGTGGGGCCACCTATCCCGGAGGGCCCCATGGGCTGAAAGTGGAAGGGAACCAGCCCCTAGTGGGCTGGGCGCCCCCCATGGGCCTCCCCCCATGCGCCTAGGGTTGGGAACCCTAGGGTGGGGGGGCTTCCCCCTTGCCTTGGGGGGCAAGGCAACCCCTTTCCACCCCTTGGCTGCCGCCCCCCCAACCCTAGATGGGTTTTGGCCGGCCCCCCCTCCCAAGGGGGCCTATATAAAGGGGGGAGGGAGGGCAGAAACCTACAGCCTTGGGCGCCTCCCTCCTCCCCTGCAACACCTCTCTCTCTCTCGCAGAAGCTTGGCGAAGCCCTGCCGGAGACCCGCTACATCCACCACCACGCCGTCGTGCTGCTGGATCTCCATCAACCTCTCCTTCCCCCTTGCTGGATCAAGAAGGAGGAGACGTCACTGCACCGTACGTGTGTTGAACGCGGAGGTGCCGTGCGTTCGGCACTCGGTCATCGGTGATTTGGATCACGGCGAGTACGACTCCGTCATCCACATTCATTGGAACGCTTCCGCTCGCGATCTACAAGGGTATGTAGATGCACTCCTTTCCCCTCGTTGCTAGTAGACTCCATAGATGCATCTTGGTGAGCGTAGGAAAATTTTAAATTATGCTATGATTCCCAACAGTGGCATCATGAGCCAGGTCTATGCGTAGTTACTATGCACGAGTAGAACACAAAGCAGTTGTGGGCGTTGAGTTTGCCAATTCTTCTTGCTGCTACTAGTCGTTTCTTGTTTCGGCGGCATTGTAGGATGAAGCGGCCCGGACCGACCTTACACGTACGCTTACGTGAGACAGGTTCCACCGACTGACATGCACTAGATGCATAAGGTGGCTAGCGGGTGTCTGTCTCTCCTACTTTAGTCGGAACGGATTCGATGAAAAGGGTCCTTATGAAGGGTAAATAGAAATTGGCAAATCACGTTGTGGTCATACGTAGGTAAGAATACGTTCTTGCTAGAAACCTACAAACCACGTAAAAACATGCAACAACAATTAGAGGACGTCTAACTTGTTTTTGCAGCAAGTGCTATGTGATGTGATATGGCCAGAAGATGTGATGAATGATATATGTGATGTATGAGATTGATCATATTCTTGTAATAGGAATCACAACTTGCATGTCGATGAGTATGACAACCGGCAGGAGCCATAGGAGTTGTCTTTATTATTTTGCATGACCTGCGTGTCATTGAATAACGCCATGTAAATTACTTTACTTTGTTGCTAAACGCGTTAGCCATAGAAGTAGAAGTAATCGTTGGCGAGACGACTTCATGAAGACACAATGATGGAGATCATGGTGTCATGCCGGTGACGAAGATGATCATGGTGCCCCGAAGATGGAGATCAAAGGAGCATGATGATATTGGCCATATCATGTCACTATTTGATTGCATGTGATGTTTACCATGTTTTTGCATCTTATTTGCTTAGAACGACGGTAGTAAGTAAGATGATCCCTTATCATAATTTCAAGAAAGTGTTCACCCTAACTGTGCACCGTTGCGAAGGTTCGTTGTTTCGAAGCACCACGTGATGATCGGGTGTGATAGATTCTAACGTTCGAATACAATGGGTGTTGACGAGCCTAGCATGTACAGACATGGCCTCGGAACACACGCAATACACTTAGGTTGACTTGACGAGCCTAGCATGTACAGACATGGCCTCAGAACACGGAGGACCGAAAGGTCGAGCATGAGTCGTATAGAAGATACGATCAACATGGAGATGTTCACCGATCTTGACTAGTCTGTCTCACGTGATGATCGGACACGGCCTAGTTAAACTCGGATCATGTTTCACTTAGATGACTAGAGGGATGTCTATCTGAGTGGGAGTTCATAATCAGATGAACTTAATTATCATGAACATAGTCAAAAGGTATTTGCAAATTATGTCATAGCTTGCATTTTAGTTCTACTGGTTAAGATATGTTCCTAGAGAAAATTTAGTTGAAAGTTGGTAGTAGCAATTATGCGGACTGGGTCCGTAAACTGAGGATTGTGCTCATTGCTGCACAGAAGGCTTATGTCCTTAATGCACCGCTCGGTGTGCTGAACCTCAGCGTCGTCTGTAGATGTTACGAAACATCTGACATACACGTTTTGATGACTACGTGATAGTTCAGTGCGGTTTAGAATTGTGGCACCAAAGACGTTTTTGAAACGTCGCAGAACATGTGAGATGTTCCGAAGACTGAAATTGGGATTTCAGACTAGTGCCCACGTCAAGAGGTATGAGACCTCTGACAAGTTTCTTAAGCCTGCAAACTAAGGGAGAAAAGCTCAATCGTTGAGCATGTGCTCAGATTGTCTGAGTGCCACAATCGCTTGAATCGAGTGGGAGCTAATCTCCCAGATGAGATAGTGATAGTTCTCCATAGTCACTGCCACCAAGCTAGTAGAGCTTCGTGATGAACTATAACATATCAAGGATAGTTATGATGAGCCTTGAGCTATTCGCGATGTTTGACACCACGAGAGTAGAAATCAAGAAGGAGCATCAATTGTTGATGGTTAGTAAAACCACTAGTTTAAGAAGGGCAAGGGCAAAAGGGATACTTCATGAAACAGCAAGTCGTTTGCTGCTCTAGTGAAGAATCCCAAGGTTGAACCCAAACCCGAGACTAAGTGCTTCTGTAATGAGAGGAACGGTCACTGAAGCAGTACTACCCTAGATACTTGGTAGATGAGTAGGCAGGCAAGGTCGACAGAAGTATATTGGATATACGTTACATGAATGTGTACTTTACTAGTACTCCTAGCAGCACAAGGGTATTAGATACCGGTTCGGTTGCTAAGTGTTAGTAACTCGAAATAAAAGCTGCGGAATAAACGGAGACTAGCTAAAGGTGAGATGACGATATGTGTTGGAGGTGTTTCCAAGGTTGATGTGATCAAGCATCGCATGCTCCCTCTACCATCGAGATTTGGTGTTTGCGTTAAGCATGATTGGATTATGTTTATCGCAACACGGTTGTTCATTTAAGGAGAATAATGGTTACTCTGTTTATTTGAATAATACCTTCAATGGTCTTGCACCTGAAATGAATCTCGATCGCCGTGATACACATGTTCGTGCCAAAAGATATAAGATAGTAATGATAGTACCACATACTTTTGGCACTGCCACTTGAGTCATATTGGTATAAAACGCATGAAGAAGCTCCATATAGATGGATCTTTGGACTCACTCGTTTTGAAAAGATTGAGACATGCGAACCATGTCTATTGGTATATATGCATGAAGAAACTCCATGCAGATGGATCATTTGGACTCACTTGATTATGAATCACTTGAGACATGCAAATCATACCACATGGGCAAGATGACTGAAAGTCCTCGTTTTCAGTAAGATGGAACAAGAGAGCAACTTATTGGAAGTAATACATTTTGATGTACGCAGTCCAATGAGTGCTGAGGCATGCAGTGGATATCGTTATGTTCTTACTTCACAGATGATTTGAGTAGATGCTGAGTGTATTTACTTGATGAAACACTAGTCTGAATTGTTGAAAGGTTCAAGTAATTTCAGAGTGAAGTTGAAGATCGTCGTGACAAGAAGATAAAATGTCTGTGATATGATCATAGAGATGAGTATCTGAGATACGAGTTTGGCGCACAATTGAGACATTGTGGAAAGTGTTTCACAATTAATACCGCCTGGAACACCATAGTGTGATGGTGTGTCCGAACATCATAACTGCACCCTATTGGATATGGTGCATACCATGATGTTTCTTATCAAATTACCACTATCGTTTATGGGTTAGGCATTAGAGACAACCGCATTCACTTTAAAAGGGGCACCACGCAAATCCGTTGAGACGACACCGTTTATAGAAACCTAAGTTGTCATTTCTTAAAAGTTTGGGGCTGCGATGCTTATGTGAAAAAGTTTCAGGCTGATAAGCTCGAACCCAAAGCGGATAAATGCATCTTCATAGAATACCCAAAAACAGTTGGGTATACCTCCTATTTCAGATCTGGAAGCAAAAGTAATTGCTTCTAGAAACGAGTCCTTTCTCGAGGAAAAGTTTCTCTCGAAAGAATTGAGTGGGAGGATGGTGGAGACTTGATAAGGTTATTGAACCGTCGCTTCAACTAGTGTGTAGCAGGGCACAGGAAGTTGTTCCTGTGGCACCTACACCAATTGAAGTGGAAGCTTATGATAGTGATCATGAAACTTCGGATCAAGTCACTACCAAACCTCGTAGGACGACGAGGATGCGCACTACTTCAGAGTAATGCGTGATCCTGTCTTGGAAGTCATGTTGCTAGACAACAATGAACCTACGAGCTATGGAGAAGCGATGGTGGGCCCATATTCCGACGAATGGCTCGAGGCCATGAAATCCGAGATAGAATCCATGTATCAGAACAAAGCATGGACTTTGGTGAACTTGCCCGATGATCGGCAAGCCATTGAGATAAATGGATCTTTAAGAAGAAGACGGACATGGACCGTAATGTTACCATCTATGAAGCTCGACTTGTGGCAAAGAGTATTTTCACAAGTTCAAGGAGTTGACTACGATGAGTTTTTCTCATCCGTAGCGATGCTTAGGTCCGTCGGAATCATGTTAGCATTAGCTACATTTATGAAATCTGGCAGATGGATGTCAAAACAAGTTTCCTTACCAGTTTTCGTAAGGAAAGGTTGTATGTGATACAATCAGAAAGGTTTTGTCGATCCTAAGGATGCTAAAAGGTATGCTAGCTCCAGCGATCCTTCCATGGATTAGAGCAAGCATCTCGGAGTCAGAATATACGCTTTGATGGAGTGATCAAAGTTTTTGGGTTTATACAAAGTTTGTTGGAAACTTGTATTTACAATAAAGTGAGTGGGAGCGCTACAACATTTCTGATAAGTATATGTGAATGACATATTGTTGATCCGAAATGATGTAAAATTTCTGGAAAGCATAAAGGGTTGTTTGAAAGGAGTTTTTCAAAGGAAGACCTGGATAAAGCTGCTTACATATTGGGCATCAAGATCCATAGAGATAGATCAAGACGCCTGATGATACTTTCAAAAGACAGCACACCTTGACATGATTTTGAAAGAGTTCAAAATAAGATCACCAAAGAAGGAGTTCTTGGCTGTGTTACAAGGTGTGAGTATTGAGTGAGACTCAAGACCTGACCACAGCAGAAGATAGAGAAAGGACGAAGGTCGTCCCCTATGCTTTAGACGTAGGCTCTATAGTATGCTATGCTGTGTACCGCACATGTAGTGTGCCTTGCCATGAGTTGGTCAAGAGGGTACAATGGTGATCCGGGAAAGGATCTCATGACAGCGGTCGAACTTATCCTTAGTACCTAGTGGATTAAGGAATTTTCTCGATTATGGAGGTGGAAAGGAGTTCGTCGTAAAGGCTTACGTCGATGCGAACTTTGACACTAATCCGGATGACTCTGAGTAGTAAACCGGATTCGTATAGTAGAGCAATTATTTTAAATGGCTCCAAATAGCGCGTGGTAGCATCCACAAGATGACATAGATATTCGTAAAGCACACGGTTCTGAAAGGTTCAGACCCGTTGACTAATAACCTCTCTCACAAGCATAACATGACCAAACCAGAACACATTGAGTGATAATCACATAGTGATGTGAACTAGATTATTGACTCTAGTAAACTCTTTAGATGTTGGTCACATGGTGATGTGACCAGTGAGTGTTAATCAAATGGTGATGTGAACTAGATTATTGACTCTAGTGCAAGTGGGTGACTGTTGGAAATATGCCCTAGAGGCAATAATAAATTGGTTATTATTATATTTCCTTATTCATGATAATCGTTTATTATCCATGCTAGAATTGTATTGATAGGAAACTCAGATAAATGTGTGGATACATAGACAACACCATGTCCCTAGTAAGCCTCTAGTTGACTAGCTCGTTGATCAATAGATGGTTACGGTTTCCTGACCATGGACATTGGATGTCGTTGATAACGGGATCACATCATTAGGAGAATGATGTGATGGACAAGACCCAATCCTAAGCATAGCATAAAAGATCGTGTAGTTTCGTTTGCTAGAGCTTTTCCAATGTCAAGTATCTTTTCCTTAGACCATGAGATCGTGCAACTCCCGGATACCGTAGGAGTGCTTTGGGTGTGCCAAATGTCACAACGTAACTGGGTGACTATAAAGCTGCACTACGGGTATCTCCGAAAGTGTCTGTTGGGTTGGCACGGATCGAGACTGGGATTTGTCACTCCGTGTGACGGAGAGGTATCTCTGGGCCCACTCGGTAATGGATCATCATAATGAGCTCAATGTGACTAAGGCGTTAGTCACGGGATCATGCATTGCGGTATGAGTAAAGAGACTTTCCGGTAACAAGATTGAACAAGGTATTGGGATACCGACGATCGAATCTCGGGCAAGTAACATACCGTTTGACAAAGGGAATTGCATACGGGATTGACTGAATCCTCGACATCGTGGTTCATCCGATGAGATCATCGTGGAACATGTGGGAGCCAACATGGGTATCCAGATCCCGCTGTTGGTTATTGACCGGAGAGGCGTCTCGGTCATGTCTGCATGTCTCCCGAACCCGTAGGGTCTACACACTTAAGGTTCGGTGACGCTAGGGTTGTAGAGATATATGTATGCGGAAACCTGAAAGTTGTTCGGAGTCCCGGATGAGATCCCGGACGTCACGAGAGGTTTCGGAATGGTCCGGAGGTGAAGAATTTTATATAGGAAGTCCAGTTTCGGCCACCGGGAAAGTTTCGGGGGTTACCGGTATTGTACCGGGACCACCGAAAGGGTCCCGGGGGTCCACCGGGTGGCCACCTATCCCGGAGGGCCCCATGGGCTGAAAGTGGAAGGGAACCAGCCCCTAGTGGGCTGGGCGCCCCCCCATGGGCCTCCCCCCATGCGCCTAGGGTTGGGAACCCTAGGGTGGGGGGGCTTCCCCCTTGCCTTGGGGGGCAAGGCAACCCCTTTGCACCCCTTGGCCGCCGCCCCCCCAACCCTAGATGGGTTTTGGCCGGCCCCCCTCCCAAGGGGGCCTATATAAAGGGGGGGAGGGAGGGCAGAAACCTACAGTCTTGGGCGCCTCCCTCCTCCCCTGCAACACCTCTCTCTCTCTCGCAGAAGCTTGGCGAAGCCCTGCCGGAGACCCGCTACATCCACCACCACGCCATCGTGCTGCTGGATCTCCATCAACCTCTCCTTCCCCCTTGCTGGATCAAGAAGGAGGAGACGTCGCTGCACCGTACGTGTGTTGAACGCGGAGGTGCCGTCCGTTCGGCACTCGGTCATTGGTGATTTGGATCACGGCGAGTACGACTCCGTCATCCACGTTCATTGGAATGCTTCCGCTCGCGATCTACAAGGGTATGTAGATTCACTCCTTTCCCCTCGTTGCTAGTAGACTCCATAGATGCATCTTGGTGAGCGTAGGAAAATTTTAAATTATGCTACGATTCCCAACACATATATGGATTGCCATCTGCTTACTTGCTTACTATATAAATCATATATTTGAATTATATCATGCCATCATGTTTACATAGTACATACACATCATCTATCTGAATTATGGCATGGCAACCCATTTAATAAAGATATCATATAGTTATATCATCTCATCCTGTTTAGTGTTTACAGTCATCATATTTTGAATTATGGCATTCTATCCGTGAATGTATGTGAATTGTGGCATGCCAACCTATTTAATAAACACATTATATAGTTATGTCATGTCATCCTGTTTACATAGTCTCATATTTTGAACTATGTCTTTCCATATTTTTTAGTTAGCCATCATAATGTGAAATTGTGCCATGCTATCCTGTTTAGTTAGCCATCATATATGTGAAATTGTGTCATGCTATCCTGTTTGGTTAGACAACATAAATATGAATTATTTCATGCCCTCTTTTATTCCCCACTATCCATTGCACCTATCTATCATACAATGTCTATACTTTCAATTACTTTTCTTGTTTATCAGCCATTTGAATTGGAGAGCGTGATGGCAGTATCTAAGGGAGTAACAACACGGTCTTCAGAAAAGATAGTGCTACCAGTTGATGCAGATAGAACCACGGTTGTACTTGCCCAAGGACCAGATCCACCACACATAACCCAGACTCTCGCAGATTGTACCCCTACCCAGTTGGACAGAGAACCAGCTACACCCCTTCTAACCCCAACCCCGGCAGATAGTAACTCAGTTCCAGTTGACACAGCACCGTCTCCACCACAGAGCACCCAAACCCGAACAGTTAGTAAGGGAACTGCAGTGCCCAAAGCACGAGGACCACCACTCCGAATCCCAACCCAACGCTTAAAGGAGAAGAAGATTTGTTCTCAGGTCAGGTTTTGTAGCTATGGTTCATACTCCTTTGCTCTTGCATTACTGTATTTACTCATACCAACTATTTTCAAATTTGAAGGATGGAATTGAAACTCCAATGGCGCAACAGGTATGTTTTAAACCTGTTTCTTTAACTGGTTTGCTATTGTAACCTGCTCTATGTTGATTTCAGTTTCAATTGAATAAACAGTTATGTTCTCATGTCATGCACATTACAAGTGTTGTTATTGCTCTATAGTTACCCACACTTATATTCTGTCTATTCTGCTTTGTCTTGAACAAATATTATTTGAACAGTGTCTCTATCTTGATTTGGCAACAAAAACTAGAATGATATAGACCATAAAGTGACCATGGTACATAGATATATGTTTGTTTCATGTTGTTATCATGTCCACTTTACTACTGAACTCATTTACCAAAATGAGTTTCATATACAACATGGTAAACATGTGATGTGTCTGCTTGTTTCTCTTTTAGAATGCGGACAAAATATTGGAGAATAGTACCACGTTATCCAATGATAAAGGAAGTAATGCAGATAAGGTTCCAGATAGTGAGACATCCCTGTTGGTCTCCAAGAAAGCTGATAAAACTATCTTGACGACAGTGAGGGAACCCAAAAGTCCTGTCTTGATGTAGTGTTCGAGTTACTGGCCACTACTGCTGGCACAAGCTCTTCGAACTCGCTGCCTGAATCAGTTCGTCTTCTTGAGTCTCAACTTCAAGTTGAAAGACATCGATCAGATGTGCTGCGACAGGAAGCTGAAGGAGTGAGGAAGTCCTTGCAGAATTCAGATGCATATTTTCTGGTGCAACAGCAAGCGCTGGAGGATTTAAGCGCCAAACAAGAGAAAGTTAATAAGCTTGCTAAGCATCTTGCCAGCATTATGGGTACCCAGGATATTGTTTCTTGAGATCTTCTGAAGTGGTTTCAGTTCTGGATTTGTTTTGCTGCGGCGTTTATTTGCGCTGGCCGCCAACTTTGACAACCAGTGTATATGATATGCTGCTTTGTTCCCTATATTTGCACTGGTGGCGAACTTTGATGCCCAGTGGATGTAATATGTGTAATAGCCGTGATAGCCTAGCGTTAGTTGCTTGCTTATTTATTTCCTTGTTGTCTTGTTTATTTGTTTGCTTGTAGTCATTGCAGTTCTTTTTCCGCGGTTAGCTAGTGGCTGCAATAACCTATTTTTTAAAACTAGGCCACAATAACCATGGGCTAATATTTACTGTAGTGACACTGGGCCTCCTACTGGCCGTAGAAACAGTGGACCTTCTATGGGCCGTAGAAATAATGGGCCTTCTACGGGCCGTAGAAACAATGGGCCTTCTACGGGCCGTATCATCAATGGGTCTTAAACGGGCCGTATGATCGATTGGCCAAACATGGGCCAAACAGACCGCATTATGGCCGTAAACGGGCTAGAGTTGGAATCGTCCGTTCATGGGCCAACCATAACGGGCCATCGTTAATAGGCCGTATTTGGTGATGCTATGAAAATGGCCCAACAGACTAACGGTCCACAAACGGGCCGACTGTAACGATGGACTGAATTTGGCCCACAAGCAGAAAATGACAGTAACGGGCCGTAAGTAACTGAATGCTGCAAATGAGCCCAAGAATAAATGGGCCCTCAGAAGGCCGAAAGTTAACTTGGGTTGGAAACGGCCCAACGGAATAACGGGCCGTTAATGGGTATAAAGTGATACACTGTTCATTACGGCCAGTTTCACCACGGGCCGTTAATGGGTGTAAAGTAATACACTGTTCATTACGGGCCAGTTTCAGCACGGGTAGCTAATGGGGCAAGAGTTACAAAGGGCCTCATATGGGCCGAAAGACGTCATGGGCTATACATGGGCCAGAAGTGAAAATGGGCTGGAATCATATTGGATGGCCCAGATAACGCTACTGAGCCTAATTCGGATAGGGCGTAACGGGCCTTGGGTTAGCGGGCTGTAAATGGGCTATATGCGAACAGGCCGTTAACAGGCTTTCCATGGGCCGGCCCGCCAGCTTTTGACCAAGTCAAACGGGCCGGCCTTTTCACAGGAATGGGCCACTGTTGGGCCATGCCATGTGTCGACGTATCATAGGCGCCTTCTGTCCAGTGAGTGGATGGCATCTGTCCCAAAGATGAGCCGGCATGTGTTTCCTCTAGCCAATGATGATTTTACACGTGGAAAATCCCCATTGGTCGGGGCTGTTAATGGGTTATCGGATCCAAAACCCGACCCGATAGCTTAACGGCATTCCGTTACGGTGGATGCCATGTGTCGGTCACCCTTGACGAAAGCACTTCTGTGACGCGCGATTTATCGTCATGAAAGTGGATACTTCCGTGATGATAATTTTGATAATGTCATGGAACACTTCTACGACAGCACAGGTATGACTATCTTGATTCTGTCATAAATTTGTCATGGATGTACATGCATGACAAAAAACGCGACCTACTGTGACAAACACGTATCATCACGGAAGTGTATTTTTTTTAGTGACACCTACATTATAATTAGGCTTTACATTTGCATGATTCATATACAAATAATTATTCAACATAATTAACTTGCAATTAACCTAAATCCTAAAACAACCACATAGGTATCTTGTTTTTCCATAACTAGGGTTTGAAAAAAAATTAACCTCTTGAAAGTTCATGGCAAAACAAGAAATCTTAACCAACCCCATAGTTAATGCCCCATACATGTACTACTACATGACAACATTGCAAGTAATCCAAGAGTTTGTGTACATGCGATTGAAGAGATCTAATAACTAAATGACATATAAGTTGGTGATGACAACTACAAATGAGTGAGATTACCTCCAAGAAGTGTTGCCATAGTCAAGATTGAGGAAATACAAGAGTTTTTGGTTGATTGAGCGGAAGAACGGAGAAAAAGAGCTCGGGGCGAGGGTTGGTTAGAACAGGGGAGCATTGGGATGGGGGTCAGGCTTAGGGTTATATATGCAAGTTTGGCGCCACATTATAAGGTGCCGACACTAATGACGGTGTTGAGATATTTGGCACCGACCTTTTTTATCTGACCGCCCAACCGACTTCGGTGCCCAATAGTGTGGCGCCAACAGTGCCACATCGACGGTTATGCCATCCATTCGGGGAACGATTGTCCTGTTGGGCCCACCACTTCAGAGCCATACAGATTGGAAGCGAGATGCACAACTTCGGCGTTGCGTTCTCTAGCATCGAGCCGAGGGGATAGATTTTGAAATGGTTTTGCTCAGGGCCGGACGTGGCCGAAGTCACTGATAGGGCCAGTTTTCTCAAATAATGCGATCTTTACAAGGAAATAGGAGTACCTTGAAACCATGAAAAGATAGGACCATGAAACAATACAGATTATATTTTACACATGCAACATTTTACTGTTGTAATATTATTCTCAAGATATTTCAATGTAACTAATTTAGTTTGATGAAACATTTTTGGGAGATGCAAACTCGATGTATGAGAAGCTAAGATCGGACAATCTATGTACATCATTTCCTTTTCCGATGCAATTAGTTCTACCGTTCGCTAGATTCGTCAGGTCGGCATCTTCGCAAGATATGCCGAGCATGGCCTCGCGTTCATGCTCACGCTGTAGGTTGCTATCCCGAGCGCCATCACCAGCAAGCACCTCAGACTGCTCAAGTGGCAGATTAGAGATCAGGACCTATCCCAAGTGTCTGCTTTGCCTATTGGTTCACCGCATTTGTCGGCTCCCACCATGGAGAAGTATGAGCAGAGCAAACGCGGAGGAAGAAGGGGGCTAGAGTTGCCATTCATAGCAAGGGTATTTATGTAAAATATGTTTAAGTCCCCCAGGGGTATCCCACCTCTTATTTGATTTGTCCATCTACCATCAATTGATCTTGGTTGCAAGTTTTCAGGTTTCATCATATTCTAGTTTTTACTATACAGTTATCTAAATCTCAAACTACTGGCTCTAAGTTGGCACTGAGACTCATTAAGATTTGGGTAAATATAAAGGAATGAGAAGATTGTCATGGGAAATAACTATGAGGAAAGCTTACAATCATCCGGCTGAAAATATGTGCCACAGTGGCCGCCTCTTGGGTCATACATGTGTCCACGCGAATGCGTCTCCAGCAACCTTATATCTTCCTCCCGATTTTTCTGGGGCACTAGTTGCTCTTGTGGTCCACCCCTTCCTCCTCTTCCTCTCGATCGGCAAATCTCCGCTCTCTATCTTTCCATGTTTAGCACTCGCCAAGGCCGGCCGGCCGGCTTGTGACGCACAACTGTAAGGCGAGGGGCCTCGATGTTGCAACTACAAGGCCGCGGGGCGAATCGATGAAGACGAATCGACATCGGCAACTACCGCAACATCGACCATATTGCAAACCTGCAGAGCGTAACATGACTTATGTTGGAAAGCACTCGTCTTGCAAATCTCCGAGCGCAACATGACCCGTGTTACAAACGTCGTAAGCTGGATGGGACCAAACACAATAGACCCATGTTGCAAACCTCGAAGTGCGACATGATTCATGTTGCAAACCTCGTCAAGTGGATCGGATGGCTATCCCGCCGTGGATCCTATGGCTCACAACCCGGCCTATCCTTTCCAAAGATTAGCCGGGCAACACACGTAGCATTGTTTTGTAACTATTTCTACGAGTCTCACTCAGAAAATAGCCGATCCCTTTTCAAAAGGTTAAAATTGTTGCAAAACAGTGAATGAGCACGAGTAATTTTACTTTGCTCGGTTAGCTAGGCGCTTGAACAAGAAGCTTCTTTGTTCTCTTTCCGAGAGAGCGTGACAAAGAAGTTGTTTTCATGGTCTGCAGGTTGGTTGGGTTAACGCGTTAGGCGCGTCACACGAATAGCCGAAACGAAGGCGATCGGTCACGTCACGTCCGTTTTTCCTCCGGTCAGTTTCGATCGAGACCCAAGTGTTTGTCCGTGCATGCCGCTGGGACCTTTTTTTTTATGCTTGCTGGGACTCATGGTGCTTACGTCGTCGTGCGATACACTTCATCTTTTCTTCCTAGCTATAGTTCAGCTTTCCAAGGGCATGTATGTCGTGTAATGATGTAACATTCGCTAACTTTAAGAGCTGTAAAGAAACCAAAAAGCTGGCTAACTTTAAGCCGTCGTGCATGACTTTTTTTTTAGTTCAGAGATCGGAGACCCGAGAAAAACTCAAGCGTGCATCAGCAAAAGGCGACCAGAAGCACAATATGTTTATATATATATATATATATATATATATATATATATATATATATATATATATATATATATATATATATATATATAAAATAAGGCGTGTTACAAAAATATCAGAAAACCAAGCAGAATGGGCCAAAGATTTGGGGATACACTGGGCTTGTGGAAATGTGCTTTGAGCCCCTCCATTAGTTTTTAAGGCATCGACACGAGAAGCACAGTGATGAGAACGGTCTTGTAATTTAGACACAAACTTTTTCATCCCCCATGCGGGTGAGGAAACCCACCAAAACGTTCTAGTGGTGACGACAAGTGGCGCACATGCATTTTGTCACTTGTTGTCACGGAAAGAGTTTGGTAGTAACTTTTGCAAAGGGTATTCTTTAACTAATTATTAACCAACATTTTTATACATGGGGTGGCCACGTAGAAACCCCACCACAGTCCCTATTCATTAAGGAAAAGACGAAAATTCTATTGCGAGAACCGGTTAGGGGCAGTGACCAAACGTGCATCGCCAGTGCGGTAATGGGCCGACCCACCTTGGGCTTTCAATGCTGCTTTGTTCCCACCGGTTTTGTTCTTCCTTTTAATTTATTTTTTATTATCAAATGTGTGCATATTTTTAAATTGGGCAACATTTTACAAATTTGTAAAAAAATAATTCACAAACATTTTCCAAATTTGGCAAGAAAATAGTCATGAAGATTTATTGAATTCATGAACACCATTTAAAATTTGTGAATGCTTTTTGAAATTTGGGAACACTATGTCAAATTCACAATCATTTTTTTAATTTTTATTTATGAACACGAATTTCAGACATTTTTTTAATTAAAAAATGACTTTAGATTCTCAAACCAACGGACGGATCCCCTGGGGTAGGCTCGTGACAAGAGTTTGGCCAGGCCCAGGTGTCCTAAACGGTCCGAGTTCACATCAGGGGAATCACTAGGCTGTGACAGCATCCCAAAGCAATCCGACTGACTAACACCACGGTGTCCATCCGACTGGACTAGACGTGGTCAATCAATACAAGTGAACCAATCTGTGGTTGGATGGCTAGGAGGACAGTGATATCCCCGCCCATCAAATTTAAATTCTCGTGCTCGCATTTATCCTGGATTTATTTCAGGAATTTCGGTGATGTACGTTTAGTGGAAGGAGATGTTCCCGTCAACTACGAGGCGCCTACGGTGACTTCGTAAAATCTCAAGATGATATGCCGGCTCAATCTCTCGGAGGTGCTCATAAGGGTAGGATATGTGTACGTGCGTTCATAGGGATGAGTGTATGCGCGTATATATGAGCGCTTGCATCTGTAGTGTGTTAAAAAAACGCCTTCTTCTTTTCTTCTTTTGTTTTTTCTTGCGAATATACCAACAACGCCTTCACAACGACAACCTGGCATAGGAGTAATTCTATTACTAACAACCATCATTATGGTCGGTTATTACATCGTGGCTCATAACATCCATGGCACTCAACATCCAGGTCGTCCCATATAAGACGTGGATGACGGAAAATCTAGGAAAAAAGAACAACATTCCGCATAAATCACTAAATCCCATGAAATGAACAGTTTGTCAATCTCACGACCTTTTTCAAATTTACGTACATTTCTTGATTCATAATTTTCTTAAATCCGTGATGTCCTTTTAAATTCATAAGTACTTTTAGAAATTTGAAAAATATAAATTTCATAAAATTGAATAAATTTTAAATTCTCGAAATTTTCTTAAAATGATGGAAGATTTCTTTAAACTTTGCAAAACTTTTCTGAAAACCAGATTTTCTAAATTCCGACAAATTTTTAAAAATCACAATTATTTTTTACTTTTGGAGGATTTTTAAAATTTAAAAATAATGAAAACATGAATTATTTGACAATTTTCAACTGTAGTCGTTTTTTAGACGGTTTAGAAAAAAAACTGATCTAGCTTTATGTATGAGTAGCACGCACCAAACTGAATGAATCGGCCAATTTGACCGCCCACTACGCCCCTGAGTGAAGGAGGGCTGACCTATCGTCTTCCCACACGCTATGCATAAATTAGCGGAATATCCTATTTGCCGGTCGATGCGTCAAAATATCGGGGTACCGCACACCTTCGATCAAGACGGGCCACCCCATTTAGAAGCGACGCGTGTGTTCCACGATTCTGGTTTTGGGAACCTTCTAGAAGGTTCCAGCCGGTTTTGGGAACCTTCTAGCAGGTTCCTGAACTGGATTTTTCTATTTCTTTTTTACTTTTCTTTTCTATCGTTTTTCTTTCGCTTTTCATTTTCCTTTCCTTTTTCTATTTATCTTTTTCCTTTCTTTCTTTTTTATTTCCTATTTCGAAATTTTTTGTTTTCAACAAAATTCTCCGAAATTTTAAAAATGTTCGCATTTTAATTTTTTGTTCACAAATTCGACTATTTTGGGGGATTTCAAACAAAGTTCCTATTTTCAAGATTTTGTTCACAATTTTTACAAGTGCTCATGTTTTGAAAATTTGTCTGTTCATTCAAAAAATGTTCAGGAACTTCAGAAAATGCTCCCAATTTATAATTTTGTTCATGAATTTGAAACTGTTTGTGCTATAAAAATTTGTTCGCAAATTCAGAAAATGTTCGGGAGCTTCAGAAAATGTTCCCAATTTCTAATTTTGTTCACGTATTAGAAACTGTTTGAAAATTGCAAAAATTGTTCATGTTTTCAGGACTTTCAAAAAATGTCCCAGTTTCAAAAATTGTTGCCGTTTTCATAAATGTTTGTGTTTTTGACATTGTTCTTGTGTTTTTTTAAAAAAAATTCAAGAGTTTCAGCAAATGTTCCCATTTTCAAAATTTGTTTCGGAGTTTAAAAAAATGTTCGTGTTTCCAAAAATTGTTCGCATCTTTTATTTTGTTCGGGAGTTTAAAATGTTCCCATTTTCAATAAATGTTTGTGTTTTCAAAATTGTTTGTGTTTTCAGAAAAATTCAAGCGTTTCAGAAAATGTTCCCATTTTCAAAATTTGTTCCGGAGTTTAAAAATGTTCGATGTTTTCCAAATTTGTTCGCGTTTTTATATTTTGTTCGGGAGTTTAAAATGTTTCCGTTTTCAAAAAATGTTTGTGTTTTCAAAATTGTTCGCGTTTTTTAAAAAATTTCAAGAGTTTCAGAAAATGTCCCCACTTTTGAAAAATGTTCCGGAGTTTAATTGTTTTTGTGTTTTCAAAAACTTGTTCTCTTTGTTATATTTTTTTCGGGAGTTTAAAATGTTCCTGTTTTCAAAAAATGTCCGCTTTTTCCAATTTTTCTCGGAATTTCAAAATATATCTGATTTCAATTTTCGTTCGTAGATCCTAAAAATGTTCGTATTTGGAAATTTGTTCAAAGTTTTAAAAAATGTTTCTGTTTGAAAACTTGGTTAAAAGTTTCGAAAAAATGTTCCTGTTTCTCAAACTTGATCAATGATTAAAAAAATGTTGAAGTTTTCTAGAATAATCAAGATTTTCGAAAAAATGTTTTATGTGTTATAAAACTGTTTGAGTTGTTAAAACTTATTAATTGTTTGAAAAGGTCAGCATTTAAAAAAATTGCTTTTGTGAAATACTATTTACTATGTTTTAGAAGATCACGTTTCAAAATAATATGCACGTTTGCAGAGAAAAGGTTGCATTTGAACTTTTTTTAAAAATTGGATCTGTTGTTGGCATTCCTTCTTAAAGGTTTGGGCTGCTGTTTTAGTGAGTAACTGTTGTCAGGTCTAGTGGCTGTGATATATCAAGTGTAGCAGGAGGTCTACAGTTCGATCCAACTCAATTGTGTATTATTTTTTGCGGATTATTCGCCCCACTACACGCTACTGTATGGCACGACATGCTGAGCCGGCCCAGTCGGGCGGTCCCCTGTGCAGAAAGATCAAAATCACTAAGGGGTATCCCTTGCAAAGGTCGCTACCACCTTTTGAGGGATGACAAGTGGTTTAGGATCATGTGAGTTTCTAATTAATTTTTTCATACATAGGTTTTTTAAAATGTTTTATTCCTTAAATCGTGCGTCCATATCCCAATCTGTTTTCACCGTTGGATTCCTCGCGTTGAGATCTTCGAAACTAAATATCATGTTAATAGGTTTCGACGGACCTTTTTTCATAAAGAAAAACTAGAGAAAAAGAATCGTGGAAACACATTTTTTTTAAACTTTTTTTCCCTTTCGAGAGGCACAACTATGCTACTCGCGGAAGCAAATCTGTGTCTGCATGAGAATCAAATATGTGCCTCTCGTGAAAAAAACGCATTTGCTCTTCTGAGAGACACAGATTTCACTCCCGTGAAAGCAAACCCATGCGTCCACAAGAAATAAACATGTGCCTCTCGGAAATGCATGTCGAAGTTTTTCAGTACACATTATACATTTTTAATATACATGTTTAACATTTTTTCCATATACGTTCGACATTTTTCAAATAGATGTTTGAACTTTTTTTGAATAAATGTCAAACATTTTCAAATACATGTCGAACATTTTCTTTTGACATTTTCCTGATATTATGCAAACCAATTTTTTACATTGTATTAACATTTTCGTTAAATGCCATCAACACATTTTTGAAATGTGTGAACATTGTTTTAAAAATTGCTAGCTCTGACACTTTCAGACCTTTTCCGGTTCTCCATGGTGTACAGGTGCTAAGTATGTCACATAAGAAGATGAAAAACTAACATGAGAAAGCAATTAAAAAGGAGAGAGATCACTTTGATGACCTCAATACAAAACACCTTTGCATGAAGAAGTTTAGTGGTTACACAATTAAATAAAATAATTAGCTACAAAATTCTAAGCACATATACATTGAAGAGTTTAGTTGCTAAGTCATTTCATGTACTTAGCATCTCATTTAAGCACGTGAATCAGGGAGGCTTCAAAGGAAAAGTGGTTGTTGGTGTAGTAAAATCAACAACACACCCGATCCATAAATACTTATCGAATCACTCCTTGGCACCTAGCTACACAGTCCCAACGAGTATAAAAGCTAAACACTTACAACAACAAGGTAACACTTTATGCTTGCCCATTTTTCTTTTGTTGCACTAGGTGTATATAGAGGTGGCACTTAGCTTGGCCTACCAGGATGATGATCACTGTTGGGCATGAGACACACGAGGAACATGAGTTCGAGCTGGGAGCACGTACACGAGGGATCCAACAAGCTTGTGGTACCACCCTTGGCTACCTGACTTCCTGCATTAGAACTATCTTGCCCCATGTCGGGAGATCACACTGATCATTTTCACGCCAACGGTTGAGCAATCCTCTCTCACACACATCAAGTCCATACTCAAGATCAACCAATGTGCCATCACTCTGGGCAAGCCAGTAAAAATGAAGGTGATCGTGGCACATGATGCTCGGCTTGTTGCAAATATGTGATGAGCAGGAAGTACCATGACACCTTATAAGTGGGCAGTATGACCGACTAATTTTCACCTTAGGCTGGAAATGTCTCTAAACTATGTACCCTGGATTTTTGGGCCTGTCTGACAGTTCGGGTGGTCATTGGGGGCTTGTTCAGTTTTTTTGACATCATTGTTCAGTTTTCTTTTTTGTTTTGAGAGCTGAGCTTGAAAAAAAACAAGGCCAGATTTGGAGGATTTCAGTTCAACTATACTAACATTACCTGCCATATAAAAATACTACTACTCCCTCTGATCCAAATTAATTGATACAACCTCTGTTAAAAGATTGTATAGTGGTTATATAGAGGATGCGTTAATTATTTTGGATTGAAGGGAGTATAAAATTATTATCAGAGGTTGATTAATGGGACACTTCATGCAAGCATTCACGGCAAATTTTAACATGGTCCCTCTTACCTCCTCTTTTTACATGTGAGGTAAGAAGGTAAGAGTTAATCAAGCCACTAATTAATGAGATCAACGGATCATATCTATTTTATACTCTTACCTCTCATGTGAAAAGAGGAGGTAAGAGGGATCATGTTAAAACTGCTCTTCAATTACAACAAGATGTCAAACTAGCAGGCTCTCCAAAAGAGCAAAACTTGTGACGATGTGTCACAGGCTTAAAAGCATCACGTATACAGAATCACATGCATCTTCTGTTTCTAAAGAAAAAGACAGGAACGCTGCCGCACAACTAAAGCCATGACAAACTAAGAAGGAGCTACTTACAATGTTCAACCAACTCAATTATTTTTTTACAAAGTTCAAAAGAATTACAGGTGCCTCTCTTCCCAGCTAAGCAAATTGAATCGAGGGTGGTATGTACAGGTGGGCATTAACTTTCCTTTTGCTAAAAGAACTCATCATCATACTCAGCAGCATACATACATATAGGCAAACACCACGCACTTACGGGTACACAGACAGAACGATCAACAAACCATCCAAACTCGCATCATCTCTGCAACTTACTATGTACAGAAATATTGTTGGTGCTCTTTAGTACTTGACCTTTACTTAGACCTGACATCAATTTGCAGTTAATAAAATTTGTCAGTTTCTCCATGCACCAACCATCACTCATTTGTCAGCAGTAAAGTGCATACTGAGGCATGTCAAGAACACCTTGACCACTGGTTTAACATTCAACAAGTCAGCTTCAACTCTTGTTAGTAATTTCTCCGATGTTGATTGGGCTGGCTGTTTGGATGACAGAAGGACCACTGGTGGGTTTGCAATTTTTTTGGGCCAAAATTAATATCATGGTGTGCGAATAAACAAGCTACAATTGCTAGGTCCAGTACTCAAGCAGAGTACAAAGCCCAAGCAAATGCTACAGCAGAAGTTATCTGGGTGCAGTCTCTACTCAAAGAACTTGGGGTTGCCCAAGTGCAAACTTCTTGCTTATGGTGTGATAATCTTGGTGCGACTAATTATTTGTCCGCTAATCTAGTGTTTCGTGCCAGACCTAAACACGTTGAGATAGACTTTCATTTCGTCAGAGAACGTGTTGCAAACAAAGAACTAGATATTCGTTTTATTTCTTCTAAAGGTCAGGTTGCAATTGGATTCACAGAGGCATTGCCCATACGAAGTCTAGAAGATTTAAGTGTAATCTCAACTTGATGAAACTATGATTAAGAGAGGGTGTTGAAATATCTTCTAGGTCCTACGCGCCATAGTTAGTTAGGTTGCTTATATTTGTGTTGATTCTTTCTATAGTATCTCAATGTGGGAATCATGTCGATAGCCTTCAGGCGATCTATAACAAGCTCTATGTATGCAGACGTGGGATATGACCTACTCTATCAATATATACAATGTGGTCCTCCTTCTGGAGGGTTGAGACGTTTTACAACTTTCTACAGTACCAAGCTCTCCCTGCAGCTGCGCGAGTAGCTAGGAACCAAGTGGCTTAATAACTTTGTATAATATCTTCTGTTCTATATTGTCATCTATCATGATGCCATAGATGTATAACTTAAATTTTGAACTCTTGGCTTAAATTTGCAAAAAGTGAAACATGGTGTAGCGCCAATGATGACCGATGTGGTGAACATCGAGGGATTCTTTGGATCAAGCTTTGGTTTAGCCAATACTCCGTCCATCCCAAATTAGTTGAGTTAGATTTGTCTAACACTAAAACTGTCTAGATACATTCGTATCTATACAAATCTGAATCAACTAATTCATAACGGAGGGACTATATGTTTGGCGTTACTAGATCAAGACCTGAGTGAGGTTCTATCTAAAATGAATATGTTAAATGCAAAAAAGAGGATTTCAGAATCATAAAGAATTTTGGAGCGCCTGAGAAGGTACAAGTGTTAACTACATGCTGGGCTATACGGGCAACCATGGATAAACTGCTTCACTCTTCTGCTTAATTAACAGATGAGGCAAATATTTTACCTCCGTCTCGACCAAAGGAAATCACATCCACCAGACCTAACTATATAGCTAGGCGCAGCCAAGCGCGCCTTACCGTCTTAGTAGTCATATAAGGAATACTCTTTCATTAAAATTGGTAGGCCTGATACCAAGTGTACCGTGGTAGGTAAATAATTGGACAAGCGGTTGTTGAGGTGGCGAAATCAACAGCACACACAGCCCATAAACACATCATGCCGAATCACTCCTTGCACCCACCTACAAGGCCCCAACGAGTATAAAGCTAGACACTTAGAAATTACACGTTGAAACTGCAAGCTGGCCCATTTTTCTCATTGATGCCGCTGGGTGTGTATATAGAAGTGGCACTAGCTTGGCCTAAGAGGATGATGATCATTGCTAGGCATGGGATGCACCGGGATCACGAGTTCGAGCTGAGAGCACGCACACGAGCAGATCCAACAAGGTTTCTGTACCGGCGTTGGCTAGGAGACTTCCTTCAACTCCTTCGATATGCCGAGATAACGCTGATCATTTCCACGCTGACGGTCGAGCTCGAGCAACACATCATGAAGGTGCGCTATGACACCAAATACATTCGCCAGATCAGGTAAGGTTGCCTCACTCTTGGCAAGCCAGCATAGAAGACGGTGAGTGTAGCACGTGATGCTCGTCTCGTTGGAGACATGTGTGATGAGTACGCAATACCATGAGACTGTAAATTGGCCGTGTACCGGACTAAGGTTTCCGATCAATACAATTCTAGCATGAATAATAAACCTTTATCATGAATAAGGAAATATAAAAACAACTTTATTATTGTCTCCGTTTCCTTCAATCATGTCCATCATTAATCATATACATAACACGTCTATAACTTTTTTTAAAGGAGGATAACCCCTGGCCTCTGCATCAATCGATGCATGCAACCATCTTTAATACTATTCAACAGAGTCTGACAACATGAATATATGGATCAACCCGAAGCCACCCATCTCATGAACAAAGTTGCAATAGCTACAATCTTGATAATGTGCGCGCAACACACGAACGCGCACTATCTAATCCCGTGGCCTCAGGTAGTTGCCCCCCATCGGGCCAAGAGCACCACCCGGTCTGGCCGACCCCAGCGCGCACTGCATGCGCACGCTGGATCCGCCGCCGCCATCTTCCACCGTACCATCTCCAGGAATGACCAACACATTGACCTTGTCAGACCCAACTGCCGTCGGGGCCACCACGATGCCAGAGAGCACCACCAACCTACGTGTGTCCATCAACCCGTGTCCAACATCGAGACTCCACTGCGCCATGCCGTCGAGACCCATCGTCTTCGATGTGGTAGATACAACACTACTCCACCTAGTGGCCCCTTCAGCCAGTACCTGCTCCAAAACAAGGACTCCAAGAGGAAGAACGACACCGAAGTTTCCGTCATCATCTGATCCGAGAGACCCAGATCTAGGGTTTCCCCCGAAGCAGATGCCATTAGAGGGAGACGGGCACGCCATCTGCCGCTGCTAACGAGCCCACATGATGCCCACCACCACAATGCTCTCATGGCGACGCCTTCAAGGACACGACGCCCAGAGCGTCGTTGCCGCCCACTACAGTTAGAGTTTTCACCCGAGTAGCAGTGTGGTAGGGAGTCATAGGACAGACCCAACCGACCGTCGCTCTAAAAAGAAAACCGGCACCTTCCGTCGACGTCCTTGTCGTAGCCGACCATAGCCGACCATAGCCGACCATGGAGTTATCCCGGTTTAGACCCCCACCACCCCCGCCCACAGCCCTTTGACCGGTTAGATGAGCATGGTCAAGATCCGGCCGGGGTGAAACGCACCAAGTTAGGACGAGATGCAGCCGCCAGATCCGGCATCGTCGGCCGCCGGGGCAACAAAGCTCCGGCTCCAACCTGCAGGTTAGCCGTCGGCCGTCCTATCCAGTGACCTGCAACCCACTGCTGGAGAACCGCTGCCCCAAATATGAACTCTCCGCCCCAGCTCGGGAGGAGCAGCGCAAGCCCCGCCGCCAGTCCCTGGCTGCGCTGTTGGCTTTCCCGGCGTCGGCCTCATGTGGCGGCGGGGAGGAAGGGAGGAGATCAAGGGACCGGCAGCAGATGGAGGAGTCACCCTGGGCCTAGATTGCACGTCTACACCTAGATTGCACACAAGACCATGTAGTTATATAAAAAAAATCTTTTATTAGAATTGCTAGTAGTTGTACCCCCGGAGTTAAATAATTGCACAAGCGGTTGCTGAGGTGTAAAATCAACAACACACCCGGCCGATAAATACGCATCGAATCACTCCTTTGCACATATCTATACTATACGGTCCCAACGAGTATAGAAGCTAAACACTTACAACTTACAACACACACCTGGCCTGTAAAATACATGCCGAATCAATCCTTTGCTGCTATTGGGTGTATACAGAAGTGGCCTAAGAGGATGATCGTCATCTATTGCTAGGCATGGGATATTGATGCACCGGGAACATGAGTCCAAGCTGAGAGCACGCACGCGAGCGGATCCAACAAGGTTTTGGTGCCAACGTTGGCTAGTGGAATTCCTCGGTTACACACACTACAACTTTTTGTTCAAATCTTCCTATATGCCGAGATCACACTAGTCATTTCCATGCTGACGGTCGAGCAATACATCATGCACGTGTTGCCCTGGCACCAAATACATGCTGCAGGTCAACGAAGTCGTGCCATCACTCTTTGCAAGCCAGTACAGAAGAAAAAAGTGACCCTAGCACGTGATCTTCCTTTCGTTGGAGATATGTGATGATGACACTGTAAAATGGCAGCGTTTCAAACTTTCTTTTTTTTTTTACATCTGGCAGCGTTTCAAACTAATTTTCACCCAAGGTTAGAAATGTCTCAAAACCATCTATCGTGGGCCTGTCGAGCAGTTCGGGTGTTCTTTGGGGACTTGTTCAGTTTTCATTTTCTTTTGAGAGCAGGGCTTGGAAGATTTTTTTTTTACAAATGGATCTCAAACTGGCACACTCTTCAAAATAGCAAAACTTGCGACAAGCCGTCGCAGGCATAAAAGCATTACATATACAGAAGTACAGGCGTCCTCTGTTTCTTAAGTAGCAGTAAAAGACAGGAACACTGCCGCTCAACTAAAGCAGTGACAATGAGCTACTTACAAAGTTCAAAAGAACTACAGGCAGTATCTCTCTTGCCATCTAAGAAACAAATACAATTGAATCAAGGGTTGTATATACAGGTGGGCGTCAACTGGGACGATAAGAAGTTTATATTGCCTTGCTATTAAAAATACTCACCTCGTGCAACATATAAGCATATATTTACTACAAATCTGCACTTGCGGGTTACACTGACAGAAGAATCTGCAAACCGTGGAAACTAGCAACATTGCTGCATAAATAAAGGCTGCAACTACTACAGCTTGATATCGCCTTTAGGCAGGCCGAGGAGAGATGGCCAGTAAAGGGATTGGCGCTGTGCCATCTCGATTCTTTCCCGTGGATCGGATATCGAATCATCGCGTATCGCCTCAAGAATGGAACTGTTACCAAGCTCCCTGCAAGTGCGTAAGTAGTACAGAAAATTCAGACAGCTGTAGAGGCAACAAGACTGTAACAAAAGAAAAAAATTGTGACTACAAGAGGCAACAATGGTGATCCAAGAGCATTTCAACCTCTTTATTAAAATCTTGTAAAGTGTTTTGAGTATCGGACACAACTCGACAGGAACAACATGCTTCTTGGTTTCTGGGTGCTAAGATGGTGACAAACATGTATAGTCCCTTTGCCTTTGATGTTGTCCCCCATTTCCAGAGATCTAAAACATCTTATATTTGTTTACAGAGAAAGTATAAAGGAATACAGGAAGCTACCACATATCATTCAAGTTTTATTTATTGGCATGCACCGCAAAACGAGTTCATGATTGGATTATAAAACAATAATTGATGGGCTCTCTTTTTATATTAGATCACACTCGGTGAATCTTTGTGTATCCAAGTTCGATAATCATCGGAATTTCAACTAATAGAGAGTAGACAATAATAATTATACGTTTTTCAACAAATGATGGGTCTTATTGACTCAAAATGGAGCATCGGAAGGATACAAACACAATGAGTACACCGGCAAATAGCAAAGGCACGTAATACCAAAGCTAGGCGTAGGTGATAAAAAAAGAAAAAAAAACCTCAAAGTGATTAGATTCGTGATCGAAAAATACAATAATAACCATATCTGCATCAATCATTTGAGGGACAACACACAGACGACGAGGTTTTTCAACGGCAACACCTTCAGGATGAGAGTGCCGCTCAATCACCACCGTCATCGGATCCAACCATCCAAGGCTAGAATCTAGGTTTTCATCTTGAAGAACCAGTCCAAGCATATCCGAGCAATGCCTTCAACAAGGTAACGACACAAGAACATCGACATTGTCAGATATAACCAACGTAATTTAGACTTAGACTTTCACCATGGAGCTTGAGACTGGGTCCTCGAGTAGCACCACCAACGACATCACTATTTTTTTTGCCTCCACCACTTTTCCACGATCCTAACAGCTACATGTGGTGTGAACCGCCGCTGTTGTGCAAACATTCCTCTGCGTCAAGTCATCGTCCATAGTTTGTATCTCCCCGCCGAAGTCAACCACCGGATCTGGAAGGAGAAACCCTCAAGAAGACCTTTTGGTGACCACCTGATGGAGCTTCGTGAAGGATAGAGCTTGGCTATGAGGGTGCCTAAATCCGGAAAGAAGACACTCCTTAAGTGTTGCAAGGCCATGCGCTGGACCAGCAACGCCTCCAGGCAACCCCCCCCCCCCCCCCCCGGAAGGTGCGCCTCCACACCAGCATTGGGGAGAGCAGGGGCGTCAGCCAACCACATGAAGAAGCACGAGGTGCTGCCGACAGGCCAGATCGAAGACTCCAGATCAGTGCCGGCCATGGCAGCAAGACTCAAGACGAGGCAAGGAATCGCTAGCCCAACCCGGCCCGACTGCCGCAGACAACCCTCACTCCTATGTCGCGCAATGGCCGTCGCCAAGGCTGCTTGGTGTGGGTAAGCCGTTGTTGCAATTCCTGATGTCGATGTGCACCCAAGTGGCGCGTGTTTCTATATGATCTAGGGGAGTATGGGCCGCCACCACTGCACTCACTGGTAGCGGCGACGAGGAGTGGCGGACTATGGATGACCGGCGGCTACGCCTTGGGACGCCTCTGTGTTGCCCACGAGCGACACGGGAGTGAAATCCTTTTTTTTAGAAGGGAGTTGCAGTGTTATTAGGCATGCAGGCATTAGCTTTCATAATCAATAGATCTTTATGGTCATGTTCAATATATCAGAATTGATATACCTTCATAACATCCAAATTTATATTTCTACAGTCAAACATCATGCACATTGTAAATCATAATTTTATAAAGAAATCTATTGCATTAAAATTGTTACCTTGATACTAGTTGTACCCTCAGGAGTTAAGTAACTGGACAAGCGGTTGTTCAGGTGGTAATATCATCAAAAACACCACACTACACTATACACAATTGAATCAAGTGCCAAAGTTGTTCCCATAAATTCTTCTTATTTGAATGGAGCTACACAAGTATGTGTAATGATGCAAATTAAATCGACCTCCTTGTTAAGATAATTTATATCGAGGGAAAGCAATGGCGAAGCTAAACGAGTTCATGAGAGGATTATAGCATCCGGACAATAACCGGTGGATCCTCCTCTTATTTTAGACCACACTAAGTTAATCTTTGTGTATGTAACTCAACAAAACATCGGAATTCCAGCTAATCACATACTTGGGAATAATCATTTTATGTATAAGATGATAACAGGTAGACCTTCATAGTTGTGTTTAACATATCATAACCTATAGACCTTCATAACATAATAATTGTGTATATATGCATGTGAACATCATGTCCACTGTTAATCATATTTATAACTACACCTAGATTACATGCGACACCATAGTTATAAAGAATTTCCTTTCATTAAAATTGCTAGCTCTAACACCCTCAAACCATTCTCGATGTTTCATGGTGTACATGAGCTAAGCATGTCACATAAGAAGAAGAGAATTTTACATGGCAAAGTAGTTAATAAGGAGGGAGAGCACTTTTATGACCTCAGAGCATGGTTAATAATAAAGCCTGCTGCTGGCTATATACCAATGCCATGTCACTTGAAGTCTTCATAATAGCTACTAGTACTTAATGCTTGCATGTGCAAGAAGGGAAGAAGACACATGCTGATTGGTGGAAAGGAGATGAGGATTGGCTCTCGGGGCTGCGTGTTGCATGCAAGCTGCACATCTTGTTTCTTGCGCTGTAGCCGGCGCTAGCTCAAGCGCCCGCTGCCTTGTTTTTACTTCTTTCTCTCTCTTCCAGCTATGATTTTGATGACATAGAACTGCTTATAGTCTGCTGACTAGGTACTATTATACCTGCTCTCATGAAGAAACAATGTGAGGCACGTGGACCAATGCAAGACACATTGGAGTAAACAAACCGGCGCACAACGCCTTCTCTTTCCTTCCCCGCAAGAAAAGATCTCAGGCTTTCTCCTCCTCCCGTCGGCGCCGGCGCTGGTCTGCCTTATCTCCGATGGCCTTTGGGCCAGGGAGATGTCGAGGACCTCGGGCCCCCGCCAGCGGGAGGGATCCCGTTCTCGTTCTTGTTAGGTTCAACGTCTTGGTTGGGGTTGTGTGGCGGCAGTGGTGTCTCTCAGTAGGAATAATGTCTCCCATGTTCTATCCCCGTCTCGATGGTGAATCTAGCTTCGTCGGAGGGTGTATAGAGGTGTGCCTCTGTCGGATCTCGCGGGATTCGGTCGGTGCCGATCTTCGGTGGATCTGTTTTGGTCCGGTCTTCGTTCGTCTTCATTTGGGTGTCTACATGTTTGATCCGTCCAATCTACGACTTTCTTCGTCGGTGATGTTTGCTGCTCTAGTGCGTTGGTCCTATGGGGTTTTAGCACGACGACTTCTCAACTGTCTACTACAATAAGGTTTGCCCGGCTCTGGCGAGTGAGGGGTGACGCCTTCGGCTCGCTCCGGTGCTTGTAGTCATCGCTAGGTGGTCTGACCATATAGTAAATTTTATTACTTCTTGTGTTCTTTGTACTGCCATGATTGAGAATGAATAAACTGAAAGTTTATCGAAAAAACAATGCAAGACACCTTTGCCTGAAGAAGTTTAGTTGCTACACAATTAAATGAAGAAAACTTAGCTATAAAAAGCTAAGCACATATACATTAGAGAGCTTAGTTGCTAAATATTTCGTGTACTTAGCATCTCATTAAAGCATGTGCATCGGGAGAGGCGTCAGAGGACAAGTGGGTGTTGGTATGGTAAAATCAATAACACACCCGACCCATAAATACTTGTAGAAACACTCCTTTGCACCTAGCTACACGGTCCCAACGAGTATACCCAAGCCTCTATTGCAGGCAAGGTTTTCGCTTCAAGATTGTTCCACTTGGATGAAAAAGACCTATGGTGAATTTTGGACATGGCACGTGCCTTTTTTTGGTACCTGGCTGTGTACGAATGCGTGGTGTGTTCAGTTATTTCATTCAAATTTTTTGAACATGCGTGCCGGATGCATTGGTTGCTTTAGCATTTTTTGCTGTGTGTGGCCCGGTTCGTACGTTGGTGTTCGTGCCCTGACGCAGTCGTTCTCCCTCGATGCTTCTCTCGATCTCTATTGGTCATCGGGTTGTGTTCTCTCGATTTCTGTTGGTCGTCGGGATGTGTTCCTGCCGCTGTTGGGCCAATCGTTTTCTGGCGTTCTGTTCCTGCCGCTGTTGGCCCAATTGTTCTGTCGCTTTCTCTTGTCCATCGGGCTGCGTGCGTGCCGCTGTTGGCCCAGTCGGCGTTCTTTGGTTACGCGGTGGCGTGTTTACTTCTGAGAGAGCGGTGTCGCCTCCGTCGTTCCATCTAGATGGTGCTGCCGCTGCCGCTGCCGCTGCCGCTTTCAACGTTGGTTCGGGAGCCTGCTACTCCTTCTGATCGGTGCCGCTTCTCTCGCGTTTTCTGGAGATCTTCCCTTTACTTTATAGTTCCTTAGTGAAAAAGGCTTTCGTCCCGCTTTATAAATAAAGCAAACCGCCTGAGAGCACACATACAAGGACTAGTCCATACACACGCACCCAAGTCTCACAACACAGTACAAAGGTTCTGCTGAGGGCACAGCTCAACAAGCCAAAAAATAAAAACCAGAAAAAGCCGGACGAGGAAAGCATCTAGTCTGGTTCCGGCGGGGGCGGCGGCGACAGACGGACAGCCATCGAGCGGAGGTCGGCGATGAAGGCGGAGATGGCGTCGCGGTCCTGAGGACGGCTAAGCGGTCGCCAAAGCTGCAAGAAACCCGAAAGTTTGAAGAGAGCATCAGTAGCCCGTCGAAGAGGAGAGCGCTCGATCACAAGCTTATTGCGGATCGTCCAGAGGGTCCAAGCGAGGACCCCAATCTCAAGCCACCTAATGTGGCGAGACGACAAGGGGGACATCTGGAGTTCGGCAAATAAGTCTGGAAAGTTGGTGTGGCACCAATTTCCACGCGAAAGCAGCTCCAGATGAACAGAGCGGACACGCAGGAGAAGAAAATGTGATTCGAGTCTTCGGGGACACCGCAAAGCGGGCAGATGCCAGTGCCCGGGCCATTCCGCTTGCGAACCTCAACCCCGGACGGGACCCGACCGCGAATCCATTGCCACATGAAGATACGGATCTTCAGAGGTAGGCGGATGGACCACACCGTCGAGAGGGGGAGGGGGCGGAAGAGGGGGCGATAGCCAGGTACAGAGACTTGGTGGAGAATTGGCCCGAAGGATCAAGGCGCCAGCGCACCAGGTCAGGGCCACCGTCCACCATAGGTTCGTGGAGGGCAACACAGTCTAGCAACTCACGCCAGGCGGCGGATTCCAAGGGCCCAAAAGGCCTTCGGAAAGCAAGGCGCCCTAAGTCAAGAAGGGCCCTCTCGACACAGATCACGGGATCGACGGAGATGGAGAAAAGGCCGGGAAAGCGCGCCGCAAAGGGGGTGTCCCCGGCCCAGCGATCAAACCAGAACAGAGTCGAAGCTCCGGAGCCGACCGAGATGGAGGTCCCGATGCGGAGAACCGGAAGAAGCTGGACAATCGATTGCCAGAACTGGGATCCACCAGACCTCTGGCAGAAGGCGAGGGGCTGTCCGCGCAAGTATTTGTTCCAGATGATGTCGAGCCAGAGGCCACCGTGCCCTTGCGAGATGCGCCAAAGCCAGCGGGAGAGGAGGGCGATATTCATCCGTTTAGAGCACATTATGCCTAGGCCGCCTTGCTCCCTGGGCTTGCAAATGTCCGGCCAGCTGACCATATGATACTTCTGCTTATCGTTGTCGCCTGCCCAGTAGAAGCGAGACTGGACCTTGGCAATCTCATGGTGCAGGGTCTCGTGGAGACTGTAGAAGCTCATGAGAAACAAGAGGAGACTGGAGAGGGAAGAGTTGATGAGAATAGTCCGGGCCGCCTTAGATAGCCACCTTCCCTGTCAGGGCCCATGCGCGTTTGGAGCTTGGTCACGGATGGGCGCAAGTCCGCGACGGTGAGCCGGGAGTCACTAATGGGCGTACCCAAGTAGGTCGTGGGAAAGGAGCCCAGGCGGCAATTAAGCCGGTTGGCAATGGCCAAAGACTTGCGTGCGGACCTCCGTGAACGCAGGAAGGCGCTGTTATCCGTGATCCAGGCCCTTGACTTGCGTGCGGACGCGGTGGGTCTTTCTCCTGACGAGTGGCTCTCCCGTTATGACCTGGAAGACCAGCTCTCCGTTATTTATACCGATGAGGAGGCCTATTGGCGCCTCCGCGGTGCCCAGAAATGGGTCTTGAAGGAAGACGCGAATACGGCCTACTTCCAGGCCATCGCCAACGGCCGCCGTAGACGCAACACCATCCCTCTCTTGTGGGATGCTGCGACCCTCCTTCAAGACCCCCGAGACATCCGGTCCCACGTTGACGGGTTCTATAGATCGTTATTCTCTGCCGCCCCTAGAAGCGGCCTCTCCCTAGCCCCCGATTGTTGATCTGGGCCCCAGTTGGTTTCTGATTCGGAGAATGCGGCCCTTATGGCCCCCTTTTCCGAGCGTGAGGTCTGGGATGCCATCAAGGGCATGAACCCATCCTCGGCGCCGGGTCTAGACGGCCTCCCGGTTAAATTTTTCCAAACCTTCTGAAACGTGATTAAACCGGAGGTCATGGCCATCTTCGACGAGTTCTACATGGGCTCCATCGATCTCGGGCGTCTCAACTATGGGATCATCTCTCTCATTCCCAAGGTTCCTGGTGCGTCCGACATTCGTCAATTTCGCCCGATCACGGTCATTAACGTGATTTTCCGGATCCTGGCCAAAGGGTACGCCAATAGGGTGACCCTGCTGGCGGACCGTGTGACGCATCCCAACCAGTCTACCTTCATTAAGGGCCGATATATCCTGGATGGGGTCCTAGTTCTTCATGAAGTCCTTCATGAGGTCCGAAAGTGTTGGGGATCGTTGCAGAAATTAAAAATTTTCTACGCATCACCAAGATCAATCTATGGAGTTTACTAGCAACGAGAGGGGAGTGCATCTTCATACCTTTGAAGATCGCGATGCGGAAGCGTTGCAAGAACGCGGTTGGAGGAGTCGTACACGTAGCGATTCAGATCGCGGCAGAATCCGATCCAAGCACCGAACAACGGTGCCTCCGCGCTCAACACACGTGCAGCCCGGTGACGTCTCCCGCGCCTTGATCCAGCAAGGAGGAGGGAGAGGTTGAGGAAGAAGGCTCCAACAGCAGCACGACGGCGTGGTGGTGGTGGAGTGGCAGTTCTCCGGCAGGGCTTCGCCAAGCTCACGTGGAGGAGGAGAGGTGTTGGGGAGGGGCTGCGCCTTGGATGTGTTGCTGCAGCCCTCCCTCCACCCCTCTATTTATAGGGAGAAGGGGGAAGGGGGCGGCGGCCAAGGGGGAGGGGGCTTGCCCCCCAAGCAAGGGGGGCGCCCCCCCCCTTTAGGGTTCCCCCAACCCTAGGCGCATGGGCCCTAGGGGGATGGCGCCCAGCCCACTTAGGGGCTGGTTCCCTTCCACCTACAGCCCATAAGGCCCTCCGAGGCAGGTGGACCCTCCCGGTGGACCCCCGGAACCCCTCCGGTGGTCCCGGTACAATACCGGTATACCCCCGAATATTTCCGGTGACCGTATGATGACTTCCCATATATAAATCTTCACCTCCGGACCAATCCGGAACTCCTCGTGACGTCCAGGATCTCATCCGGGACTCCGAACAACATTCGGTAATCACATACAAACCTTCCTTATAACCCTAGCGTCATCGAACCTTAAGTGTGTAGACCCTACGGGTTCAGGAATCATGCGGACATGACCGAGACACCTCTCTAGCCAATAACCAACAGCGGGATCTGGATACCCATGTTGGCTCCCACACGTTCCACGATGATCTCATCGGATGAACCACGATGTCGAGGATTCAAGCAATCCCGTATACAATTCCCTTTGTCAATCGGTACGTTACTTGCCCGAGATTCGATCGTCGGTATCCCAATACCTCGTTCAATCTTGTTACCGGCAAGTCACTTTACTCGTTCTGTAATGCATGATCCCGTGACCAACTACTTGGTCACATTGAGCTCATTATGATGATGTATTACCGAGTGGGCCCAGAGATACCTCTCCGTCATACGGAGTGACAAATCCCAGTCTCGATCCGTGCCAACCCAACAGACACTTTCGGAGATACCTGTAGTGCACCTTTATAGCCACCCAGTTACGTTGTGACGTTTGGTACACCCAAAGCATTCCTACGGCATCCGGGAGTTGCACGATCTCATGGTCTAAGGAAATGATACTTGACATTAGAAAAGCTTTAGCAAACGAACTACACGATCTAGTGCTATGCTTAGGATTGGGTCTTGTCCATCACATCATTCTCCTAATGATGTGATCCCGTTATCAATGACATCCAATGTCCATGGTCAGGAAACCGTAACCATCTATTGATCAACGAGCTAGTCAACTAGAGGCTCACTAGGGACATGTTGTGGTCTATGTATTCACACATGTATTACGATTTCCGGATAACACAATTATAGCATGAACAATAGACAATTATCATGAACAAAGAAATATAATAATAACCATTTTATTATTGTCTCTAGGGCATATTTCCAACAGAAAGCTGCTGGCCATATCCGTGGGATTACTCCCAACCTCGCCGGTGGCTCCGGGATCTCCCTCCTCCAGTATGCTGACGACACTATCATCATGGTCGAAGGCTCGGAGACGGACATCTCCAACCTCAAGTTCCTCCTCCTATGCTTCCAACAAATGTCTGGCCTCAAGATCAACTTCGACAAGAGTGATGTTATGGTGATGGGCTACTTGTTGTATAAACCCAACTCTGCAGGTTTTAGGCTAGTGTCGTTTGTTTTCTTCAGTATCGTCAGGTAGTTTCAGGCAGCGAGATTAGCTCGTTTTCTGTTGGAGTTTGAACGAGTCCTGCGCCCCGTCCAGATCGCTCGTGGGATGGCACGAGCACCACGATCGGTGGTGGCGCAATGTAAGGGGCCACGACCCCGTTTTCCTTGTTGCTTTCGGAAATAAAGAGGAGAGAAGAAGAGCAGAAAAGCTGCAAGTTTTACGCAGCAACAAACCTCCCTGTTCTTCCTGTTCTCGTTGTTCTTCAGAGAAACAAAGAGAGATCGAGGAGAGGCGAGGGAGATAGGCTAGAGTTTGCCAACACTTGGTATCAGAGCTGTGTTCAGATCCTGGGCATGGCGGGACCAGTCGATTCCGGTGGTAGCAAGTCGCGCCAACTCCGCGGGCACGGGTCTCCGACGGCAACGAGCTTGCCGTGGCTGAGAGGTCCATGGCGCAGATGGCTCGCGACACCGGCAGCGCGGCGTGGCCGCAACTGACGTGGACGAACTACACCGACTGGTCCGTGCTGATGCAGGTCATGATGGAGGGGCGATACCTCTGGGACGCCGTCCAGACGGGCACGGCCGAGCGGAGCGAAGATCGCCCGGCACTCGAGGCAATCCTTCGGGGGGTGCCACCGGAGATGGGGCCTACCCTGGCAGCCAAGGCCACGGCAAAGGAGGCCTGGGACTCCCTGAAGACGATGCGGCTCGGAGTGGCGCGGGTGCGGGAGGCAAAGCTCGCGACCCTGGCCAGGCAGTACGGCGACATCAAGTTCGCCGACGGCGAATCCGTGGACGAGTTTGCCATGCGCCTCACGACGATGGCGGCACAAATGGCGCAACTAGGTGAGACAATTCCTGAGAAAAGAATTGTGCGTAAATTCCTGTCGGTAGTGCCCAAGCAGTTCTCGCAGATCGCTCTATCGATCAAGACTCTGGTGGATCTCGACACACTCTTCGTCGAGGAACTCACCGGAAGGCTCAAGGCGGCGGAGGAGCGCCACGAGCTGCAGCAGGCCACAGATGGGATGGGGCGGCTTCTCATGACAAAGGAGCAGTGGAACGCCCGCCTCAAGACCGGCGATCAGAACGCCGGCGGCTCTGGGTCCGGCTCATCGCAGGGGCGACGCCAGAGAGGTCGTGGCCGCGGTCGTGGCGGCGGCGGCGGACGCGGCCGGGGCGCCAGCTCTGGCAAGGGCAATGCAGGCAACGACGACGATCGCGACCGGTGCCACTACTGCAACATCCCGGGGCACTGGAAGCGCGACTGTCGCAAGAAGAAGCGCGATGAGGACGCCAAGGCTCTCCTCGCGTAAGGGAATGGTGGTGACGACGCCGACCCGACACACCTCCTCATGGCGCAGGTGTGCGAGCTGTCCGTGGACGTCGGTGTCAACGGCGATCGTGTCGAGCTGCATGGAGAGCGCGTCGAAGCTCACCTCGGCCTGGCCACGGACGAGCACACCGGCGTGTGGTTCCTGGACACGGGCGCCAGCAATCACATGTCCGGCGAGGAGGGCTCCTTCAGCGAGCTGGACCGCCGCGTTTCTGGCACGGTCAAGTTTGGCGATGGATCAGTTGTCGACATCAAGGGGCGCGGGAGGGTGCTCTTCACCGACCACTCCGGCGGGCACCGCGTGCTGAGCGGGGTGTACTACATCCCGCATCTCCGGAGCAGCATCATCAGTGTGGGGCAGCTGGATCAGGTCGGGTGCAGATCGGAGATCGAGCATGGCGTCTTCACCCTCTCCGACCCGCAGCAGCGCATCATCGCAAGGGTACGGCGGGCAGGCAATCGCTTGTACCCGTACACGCTCCAGCTCGCGTGCCCTGTCTGTCTGGCTGCACGATGCGCCACAGACGAGGCGTGGAAGTGGCATGCCAGGTTCGGGCACCTCAACTTCCAGGCTCTTCGCAAGCTAGCTCAGCAAGGGCTGGTCCGAGGCATGCCCGCCATCGACCACGTCGACCAGGTGTGCAACGGGTGCCTCGCCGGCAAGCAGAGGCGAAACTCTTTTCCCGCCGAGGCAAACTTCAGGGCTCAGGACGCTCTGGAGCTGGTCCATGGCGATCTGTGCGGACCAATCACGCCCGCAACCGCTGGAGGGCGCCGCTACTTCCTCCTCCTCGTCGACGACATGTCCAGGTACATGTGGGTAACTGTGCTCAGGTCCAAGGACGAGGCGGCCGGCGCGATCGCGCGCTTTCAGGCGCGGGTGGAGACGGAGACAGGGCGCAAGCTGCGTGCCCTGCGGACGGACCGCGGCGGCGAGTTCACGTCCGTCGACTTCACCGACTACTGCACACAGCGCGGCGTACAGCGGCAGCTCACAGCGCCGTACTCGCCGCAGCAGAACGGCGTTGTGGAGCGGCGCAACCAAACCATGGTGGCCATGGCTAGGAGCATGATGAAGGCCACGGCCATGCCTGGAGAATTCTGGGGGGAGGCCGTCACCACCGCCGTGTTCGTTCTGAACAGAACGCCGACGCGCTCAGTGATCGGCATGACGCCGTATGAGGCGTGGCACGGCGAGCGGCCAGCAGTGCACTTCCTCCGCACGTTCGGCTGTGTGGTGCACGTGAAGACGGTGAAGCCGCACCAGAGCAAGCTCGACGATCGGTCCACACCGATGGTGTTCGTCGGGTACGAGGAAGGAGGCAAAGCTTATCGAGCGTACAACCTATCATCCAAGCGTGTCCATGTCACCAGGGATGCAGTCTTCAACGAGGCCGCTCGTTGGAACTGGGAGGACACCGCCCATGGAGCTCAGACGGAGCAGAGTGAGTTTTTCACCATTGAGTACCCTGTCTACAAGGTGCAGATTACTCACAACGGCGGCGAGGAGAGACCGGAGCCGCAAACGCCGTCGACGCCGCAGGCCCCAACTGACACTAATGCCCAGTCAGCAGCCGGGTCCGCGGCCACGGCGGCGCGCACCCCCTCGACGGCCGACAGTAGTCAGGCAGCCTCCTCTGCAAATAGCACTCCTTCAGCGATCACCACTCCAGTGGGCGTGGAGTTCGTCTCTCCGCCCTCAGGGACCCCTGTGCTCGATGCGCACGACCTCGCCCGCGCTACACACTGCTTCCGCCGCGTCGCCGATCTCTTCGACGAGCCTGGAAGCCCAGAGCAGCACTCTGAGAAGCTGCTGATCGCCTCTGCTGAAGAACTGAACACCTTCAGAGAAGCGGAGCGTGATCCTAGCTGGCGGCGGGCGATGCTTGAGGAGATGGGGTCCATCGAGGAGAACGAAACGTGGGAGCTGGCGGACCTTCCCGCCGGCCACCACGCCATCGGCTTCAAATGGGTTTTTCGCGTGAAGAGGGACGCCGTCGGGAACATCGTCAGGCACAAGGCCCGGCTCGTCGCGGAAGGTTTCACACAGCGGCAGGGGATCGACTTCGACGAGGTCTTCGCTCCAGTGGCTCGACTGGAGTCAGTGCGCGTTCTGCTCGCACTCGCCGCGCACGAGGGGTGGGCGATCCATCACATGGACGTGAAGTCGGCGTTCCTCAACGGCGACCTGGCGGAAGAGGTGTACGTCCCGCAGCCGCCGGGGTTCGTCGCCGCTGGCCAGGAGCACAAGGTGCTTCGACTGCGGAAGGCGATGTACGGCCTGCATCAGGCTCCGAGAGCTTGGAACGCCAAGCTCGACGCGACGCTTGTCGCCATGGGCTTCCGCCGCTGTAACTCTGAGCATGCCGTCTACGCACGTGGGTCCAGCCACGAGCTCCTTCTTCTGGGGGTGTACGTGGACGACCTGGTGATCACCGGAGCAGACACGCGGGAGATCGACAACTTCAAGACGGAGATGAAGGGCACGTTCAAGATGAGCGATCTCGGGCTGCTCTCCTACTACCTTGGCATCGAGGTGCGCCAGGAAGCTGCCGGGGTGACCATCGCTCAGAGCGCGTACGCTGACAAGATTGTGGAGAGGGCTGGACTGACTGGCTGCAACCCGAGTCCGACGCCCATGGAAGCACGTCTGAAGTTGAGCAAGGGCAGCACGGCGGCTCCGACCGACGCAACAGAATACAGAAGCTTGGTGGGGACGCTGCACTACCTCACGCACACACGGCCTGACATCACCTATGCTGTCGGCTATGTGAGCAGATTCATGGAGGCGCCCACTGTCGAACACCTGACGGCGGTGAAGCACATCATCAGATACGTCGCGGGGACACGCAGCTTGGGCTGCCACTTCCCTCGCCGAAGAACTGGAGGAGCCAACCTCTTTGGGTACAGCGACAGCGACATGGCCGGCGACATCGACGATCGCAAGAGCACGACGGGAGCGCTGTTCTTCATTGGAGAGAACCCCGTCATCTGGCTGTCGCAGAAGCAGAAAGTGGTGGCCCTCTCATCTTGTGAGGCAGAGTTCATAGCAGCCACCACTGCCGCCTGTCAGGGGGTGTGGGCGGCTAGATTGCTCGCAGAGATCACCGGCGAAAAGCTGCAGGTGCCTACGCTCCTGGTGGACAACAAGCCCGCCATTGCACTTTGCAAGAATCCTGTTCTGCATGACAGGAGCAAGCATATTGACTTGCGCTACCACTTCATCAGAGAGTGCGTAGAAGAGGGGAAGATGGAAGTCGACTACATCAGGACTGAGGATCAGCTGGCTGACATCCTGACGAAGCCTCTGGGACGAATTAGATTCATTTAGCTGCGTGACAAGATTGGGATGAAGAAAATAATGTAGGCAGACTAGAGTTTAGGGGGTGATTGTTGTATAAACCCAAGTCTGCAGGTTTTAGGCTAGTGTCGTTTGTTTTCTTCAGTATCGTCAGGTAGTTTCAGGCAGCGAGATTAGCTCGTTTTCTGTTGGAGTTTGAACGAGTCCTGAGCCCCGTCCAGATCGCTCGTGGGATGGCACGAGCACCACGATCGGTGGTGGCACAATGTAAGGGGCCACGACCCCGTTTTTCTTGTTGCTTTCGGAAATAAAGAGGAGAGAAGAAGAGCAGAAAAGCTGCAAGTTTTACGCAGCAACAAACCTCTCTGTTCTTCCTGTTCTCGTTGTTCTTCAGAGAAACAAAGAGAGATCGAGGAGAGGCGAGGGAGATAGGCTAGAGTTTGCCAACACTACTCCCCCTCGGAGTCTTTGGTTGTAGTTCCTTCTGTGTGGTGCGAGGCTATAAATAGGTTGCTTCCCTTCCTTCTCTGTGGCCATTTCTCGCGTTCGCATCTCATCAAGGCACCACCGAGAAATTCAGAAACCATGGAGGAACTACAGCGGTGCTCTCCCCTTCTCTGGGCTCTCCCCCACGCTGCACCTCCAAACTGCCACTAGGGGGCTTTGCCAGAGGGGAGCTGCGTCCAGACGCCATCGCTGCTACTCTGCCGAGCGAGCAAGTGCATCACCGTCATCGCTACCATGTTGTTGTCGACACGGCCACCGAGGGGACGGCGAGGTGTTCAACACGGTCCCCTGGGCACGAGGGCGAGGTGGTTCCATACATGCGCATCAGAGGCGTCGGCGGTCGGTGGCAACGTGTAGACCACGTACCGACCTGGAGGCGTCGGTGGCAGTGCGTGAGATCGGCCACCTGCTTGGGTTCGGCAACTTCTCGGTGGAGGCGCCATCGTCTAACCACGCATGGCGGGCTCGACCTGGACGCTATAACGATGCGCAGGAAGAATTGGAGCTGGAAAACAACGACGCCGTCAAGATTGGATCAAGAACGAAGGAATAGAAGGTGTGTTTTGTTTCCTGATCTCGTGGCTTTTTTCACGTGATTTCACAAGCGTTGGGCGCTGCCATGTTGGTGTATTTTTGTTTAGACGGTTGCTGCTGATCGTGTAGGTTCTGATGCTTACACGGCGTACGCTCATGGAGGAGGAGGTGCGTGGAGGAAGATGAAGAAGTAGGCGGGTGTGCACATGATCAGCTGCACCCGGCTGTGGGCAGCCCAAGCTTCAAGGGCATCTCGCCGACGACGAGCAAGGAGAAGACAGACAACGGCGCCACGGCCGTGCGCTCCTTGGCATCGAGCAGCTTGGCTAGCATAACTGTGGCGGCTGCACTCGCACTCGCACTAGCTAGCGTTGTCCTGGTAGTTTATCAATAGATTGATGGCCACTTCTTAAAAAAAGAACTTTCTTAGTAGCCTGTGATTTTTCGACTGATGATCATGCTCAGGTTCAGAGATATGTTTACGAATCACAGGAGTAGGAGCAATGTGTGCAGGGTAAGTTGAGCGGCTTCTTTGTTCCCTTCCTTTAAAAACGTTCAGTTTTATGTTGTTATTTGATTCAAGGGCTTACTTTTTGAAGTGTCTATGCAAATGGTGATCCATCGAAGTTGATATGTTGGATCTGTCAGTTTCCTTCCCTTTTTCTCCGCTCGGAGAACGAGCCGTTTTCTCCTTGATGATTTGTATATGAACTTGATTTTTTTTGTCCTCCAGAATCTGATGCGAGCCTTGTCCTTTTGTGCTTAAATCCATGGAGGTTCGGAAGGTAGCCCGAGAAAATCAAGCTGTGTTAGTGTCACTGTCGCTCAACTTAGTACAGTAGCCGCTCTGGTTTATTCCAACTACTCATATGCACATGTTGAGTGATTTCCCTTGATAAATGTATATGTAATTTTTGCCCTATCCAAAATATTCCATGGATGTTCTCTTTTACACTCTCTATTTTCTCCCTAATACTTGCCTTCTATACTCATGGCCACTAAAGATCGGAAGCAAGAGTCCATGAGAGGCTAGGGCTGGCTACCGCATCACCAAAATCCTTAGTCATGCATAGTAGTTGGATCATCCTAATTGCTGAAGAAGATCCTGACTCAAGTCATGCTTCGTAGTTGGATCATTCTTTTTTTTTCAAAATGGATAGTTGGATCACTCTAATTGCTAAAGAAGACGGATTAAAAGGGTTTGGTCTGCGTGATAGAGCTCGGCTATTGAAGAATTCGTAACCAAGCCAGATAAATTAATCATGGAAATTTGGATAGGGGAAAATTACAAATTTATATAATTGTGAAAAGCCATTGTTCTGACATCCTGATCATCTACATTTTCGCCTGAAGGTTAAGAGGATGGAAGTATATATTCATTTCTGTAGTATGTTTCTTAGTTTTATTTATTTTAGATGCATCATTCTTTTGCACATCAGCTTAATTAAAAGTTAGAACTTTAGTTTTCTTTGAAAAAATACGTAATCGGCCTTAGGGTTGACTGAATGTTAGAACTTCACTTTTATCTGAAAAAAGTACATAATCAGCATTAGGGTTCAGGGAACTGCTTTGTTTTTCTAGAACCAGACCAACACTGCTTTTAACAAGTTTCAGAGTCTGGCATGTAAAGTTTTATGTACTGTACGTTAGATTTGAATTATTTGAGAAGAAGAAACTCCATGAGAAACAAATATCATGCAAAAGCTCTTCTTTTGTGCTTTTTTTACCCAGATAGAAACCTGTCCAAATCTGTTTTCTTTAGGCCTTCCAGTGCCATTATTAAGAACATCACAACTACGAGCTTCTGCTTTTACACAAGCCCTTCCTCCTGGATTCACTAAAGCATAGAATGATATATTTTTTATAATTAATTCAGATTATCTAGATGTGCTAAAGAAATGATAGGCTTTATTTTCAGCCAAAATCGGACCAATTGGGTGCTGCCACGCCAGTTAGTGGTGCGGGTATGATTCTGGGTGTGCCTACCGATTGTTGGTGGTTGTGGTCGTTGGGCATTCCTTTTACTCCCTCCGTTCTTAAATATAAGTTTTTCTAAAGATTTCAACAAGTGACTACATACGGAGAAAAATGAATGAATCTATACTTTAAAATATGTCTACGTATATCCGTATGTTGTAGTCCATTTGAAATGTTTAAAAAACTTATATTTAGGAACGGAGGGAGTATCTTGCATGCGATCTGCTTTTGTTGAGCGGCGGGGTTGCATGCAGATCCCAAGTTTTGTGCACGATTTGACTACGTGCATGTCTTTCTTTTCTTATTCTTTTTTTCTTTGATTTGCTTCGATCTGCTCGGGCGGTTGTAGCGTTGGCTGATTGAGTTGTTGACACGTGATTTATCCAGTCTAACGTGTCGTTTTGATCTTCCACGCGGGGTGTTCTGGAGTGGCAAAAGATAGGGAGAACGATTCAGTGCAGTTGGCGCACAACAGCGATGAACTCCCCCATGGGTACACCTGCAACTAGCGTTCGAGACATGAGTTTGGTAAATTAGCTTGCAAATCACCGGTAGTAGGCTCACGTAGCAACCAGTTAGATCAGTTCTTCACTCTGCTTCTTCTTTTTTTGCGGGGAAGTCTACTTCTGATCAGTACTCCCTCCGTTTCAAAATAAGTGTCTTGAACTTAGTATAAATTTGTACTAGAGCTAATGCAAAATTAAGACACTTATTTTGAGACGGAGGAAGTACATGGCAACTTTATGCACGATGCTGTCGCCGGCGAGGAGCATGTGAGACGACGCATCCCCATGCGCTGCAAGCTATGGCTCGCGACTCCATGGTCGAAGCAAGCTATCGCCCACAACGTGTAAAAACACAAAGCTATGTTCTCTAATGACCGAACAACCTAATTATACATCAACGATTCTCGAACACTCAAGCAAAGAAATGATATCCAAGTTAGTAACCAATCAAACAGTCAAAAAAGTTGGTGGTTCAAGGTGTATGGAGCAATTCCACTCAAAACTCATTATTTTCAAGATTTATATTGTAACTCATCTTTCACCAATTCTGTATACTTGCTAAACAGTATGGTTTAACCCCCTTCTCAAATTTGTTGTATGTGGGCACCAAGACTAAACAATATGGGTTTACCCCTTCTCATATTTATTGTATGCATGCACCAATACAGAAGATATTTTACCCTCTTCTCATATTTGTTGTATGCAGGCATCAAGTTGCGGTGAATTTGGATGACACACTATTAACTTGCATAATAAGATTCTTAAGGGTGAAAAAACGCCACTAGCTATGTTTCTCTGTGTTGTATATTTGTTTTTTCTCTGAATGTTATAAGATAATGACCAGGCTAAAAGCTCATTGAGGAAGGAAGTTATCATCGTAGTATACCCTTTGTTTTATAGAATGGCATGACGTGAATAAATGAAACTTATTAAAGATGTATTGACGTGTATTTCTCTGTTTAGCAACATGCAGCATGCATGATGCTAATAATGTATCTCTTCATAGTTTATCTTCCTACGTTGGGTGTTCTCTTATTTTAAACCAATAACATTTGTTGTAAATAGTAAACACATTTCATATGGATACACCGTATCGAGGGCGCGGCGTGCCGCCGCGCGGGCTATGCTAGTAAAAGCTAAAGACTTGCAACTAGTACATGGTGAATCTTTAGGCTTGCCCATTATTCTATTGCTGCACTGGGAAGATGAGTTCGAGATAGCACTTAGCTTGGCCTATTAGGATGATGATGACTGTTGGGTATGGGATGCACTGGGAAGATGAGTTCGAGATGAGAGCACGTACACAACCGGATAAAACAAGCTGCTCGTACGAGTCTTGGGTATTTCACTTCGTGTGCTAAACACATCACAACTATGTTGTCCCATTCATCGAGATCACACTGATCACTTCCACGCCAACGGCCTAGCAATACTCTCACACCAAGTCCGTACACCAGATCGACCAATGTGTCATCCCTCTTGGCAAGCAAGTAAAGATGAACTCATGAAGATGATCATAGCACATGATTCTCGGCTCGTTGCAAATATGCGATGAGAAGACGGTACCATGACACTTTATGTAATTGGGCAGTATGACGGACTAATTTTCCACTGAGCCCTGGAAATGTCTCAAAACTATGTATCCTAGGTCTATCGGGCAGTTCGGGTGGTCTTTGGGGCTTGTTCGGTTTTCTTATTCTTTTGAGAGCGGGGCTTGGAAGGAATTTTTTTTCGAGGTCGAGCATTTCAGCTTAACTATACAAACATTACAATCAGAGACTGAATAGTGGGGCACTTCATACAAGCATTAGATTACAAATGGATCTCAAACTAGCACACTCTTCAAAAGAGCACTACAGGCGTCCTCTGTTTCTGAAGTCAACACTGCCAATCAACTGAAGCAGTGGCAACGAGTTTAAGTTCAAAAGAATCACAGGTACCTCGTTTCCCATCTATAAGCAATAAATGCAATTGAACCAAGGGTTGTATATACAGGTGGGCGCCAACTCGGACGATAAGAGGCTTATCTCGCCTTGCTATTAAAAAAACTCATCTCGTGCTACACATAAGCATATATATATGCTACAAATATGCACTTGCGGGGTACACCGACAGAGGAATCGGCAAACCGTGGAAACTCGCAACACGCAACATTTCTGCATAAATAAAGGCTGCAACTACTACAGCTTGATATCGCCTTTAGGCAGGCCGAGGAGAGACGGCCGGTAGAGGGATTGGCGCTGTGCCATCTCGATTCTTTCCCGTGGATCGGACATTGATTCATCGCGTATCGCCTCAAGGATGGAACTGGTACCAAGTTCCCTGCAAGCGCATAAGTAGTACAGAAAATTCAGACAGCTGTAGAGGCAACAGGACTGTAACAAAAGAAAAACTGCAACAACAAGGAACAATGGTGATCCAAGAAGCAAGAGCATTCCAACCTCTTGATTAAAATCTTGTAAAGTGTTTTGAGTATCGGACACAGCTCGACAGGAGCAACGTGCTTCTTGGTTTCTGGGTGCGTCACGCTTATGCTGCCTTGACTCAGGAGTTCATAAAATGCATTGACTGCAGAGACACCCTGCAATTTAGAAACGAACATAGAACTTAGCATATAGCTATGCAAAGCCAAAAACTCACCCAGACAGTAAGTCAAGTAACATAAACTTTGTGTTGTTAAGATGGTGACACAAACCTGTATAGTTCCTTTGCCTTTGATGCTGTCCCCCATTTCCAGAGTCAGTTCTGCCTTGGCTAATTTATGTCCATACCATGCATTACGACCTTTCAGCAATGTGACATAAGTATCTGCTAATAGTGGTCCGGAAAGTCTCTCGGGCTCTTCCGCTAGGAGGTGGGTGATGTATATCATTTCAGACGTGCAAAGTGAAAAGTACACTGCTTTGCTTGTCGCGCTCTCATTGGTCAGTGCCGCCACCATACCTACAAGAATGTCAGCAAACCCATTGCAAGATTAGGCCCTGAATAGTAATATAGAAACGAATACAGAAATCTACACATATCTGTCAAGTTTAATAGTACTGAATTCATCAGTTGTTTGAATCTACTGTATCCTGCATCGATAGCATCGTGAAAGAGATAACATCAATGCAAGAAACAGTAGATTCAAATAACATATTCCATGGTACAGTGCAGGATATTCAACATAAGGTTTCAACATATTTCTGGTTTGCTGCAAAAATGGCAATAACTGTGTTCCCTGTTCCTTAAAAAAGGAAGGCTCCAAATCACGATTTCATTTTCCTGAGCAAAATAATATGAGGCATTTTTTTCACGAAAAGGAGATGATATGAGGCATGCTCAACAAAATAAGACAGTGGTTCAGAGCAAATGGAAACTTACCAGCACCAATGGCATATATGTTCTTTAAGCCACCCATGACTTCATGAGTAATGAGATCACTATTATCCCATACAATGAAATGAGGCTGCCGCAAAAATTTAGAAAGAGGCTTCCTCCACTTCTCAGACCCACAGATGCGAGCGTTTGCATACTCTTTATTGTAAATTTCAGATGCAATGTTAGGACCTCCGAGATACAGAATATTCTCCAATGGAACTCCAGCTACAATAAAACCCATGACAAACAAAACATCGTCAGAGCCTAAATTGCAGTAGGGAACATGCCAAAGTATATACGATAAATTGACACATATACACAATGAATTAACATAAGAGGAAACTAGACCGCTTATTATTCAGTACTAATGCAGATACAGCTTGCTAAAATGATGTGTATGTACTAACCACTACACCAGCTCAAGGGGTTGCAGGACATAACACTTGGACATTCATGGCAAGCCATTTAGTGTAAGGGCATTAACTAGCTCTCCAATTATTTGATAATGGATAAAGAGAATGTGCTGTATAATCATTTAGTAGTTGTGCAGGACACTAAGTACAGATAAAGGATACGAAGGACACTGACACTAAGTGCAGAACAGATTCAAGATTAGCCTGCTAATTTCATCAGGAACATCACACAGAGCTGTGCTCTCATTCAGTTCAGCAGTTATTAAATCTTCTTTAAAACTATTCAGCGCCGGATTTGGTGTAATCAAAATAAAGTATCAACCAGATATACAGTACAGTAGTAAGTAAGGAAAGTTCAGCAAAGAACTCACTTGCATTGGCGATCATCTGCGTGGGGGTAATGATCCGAGGCATGGGATCGAGCGACGCCTCGATCCCCTTGGCCAGCGAGATTATGATGGGCGGGTTGATCCTCTCCTTCCAGTACCTCCCGATCTCCCCGAACACCTCCCTGGTCTCGGTGGAGGGCAGGCCGTTGATGACGATGTCGGCGTCCCAGACGGCCTCCTGCAGGTTGGTGACGACCTTGAGCGGGCAGAGCGGCGTGTCGATCATGTTGAGGCAGAAGCCGTCGCGGAGGATCTCGTCGGCGTAGAGCGTGCGGTCGCCGAGGCGGGCCTCCACGTACTTGAGGTAGGCGCAGCGGCGGATGAGCCTGCGGAGGACGGCCTCGCGGGCGTTGATGACCTCGAAGAGGTGCTCGGCGGTGGCGCGGTCGACGGCGCGGCCCGGGCGGCGCCACACGCGCACCTGCGCCTTGTCGCGGTGGTCGCGGCCGTAGGCGTCCTGCAGCAGCGCGCAGAAGACGCTCCCCCAGGCCCCCGCGCCCACGCCGGCGATCCGGAGCGGGTCCCCCTCCGCCTTCCCCAGCCGCCGCCGCAGCTCGTCCAGCTTCCCCTCCGCCGCGCCGTTTTTACCTGCTCCGTTGGCGTAGCTCCCCACCATCGCCGCGGCCCCCGACTAGCTCAGTCCGCCCGGCCACGCGCGAGGAGATCGAGGCTCGCAGTCGCAGGCCAGCTAAGCGGGAGCGAGACGGGGGGAGGCCGGCCTGAGGTGGCGGTGGGATCGAGGTCGAGGGGGGAATGCCGGATGCGGGGGGCAAGAGGCGCCATTTAAATCCCCCAGCTGCGGTCCCGCTGGCCCGGCGGCCGCCCGTTTGAATTGCGCGCGCCGACGGTTGGTGGCGGCGCCCGCCTGCCCGCCCGTGCCGGCCTCGCAGCTGTCCCTCTCTCGCGGCCACGGCGCGAGGTAGTAAAGTTGGCGAGCGGACGGAGGCTTTGTACTGGGGTTTCCGCTTCTACAGGAGAGCGCGTCCCGATTTTGGGAGCACGAGGGGAATGAGGGGGGCAGTGACGCCCGGCGGTGGGGGGTGGCCGGGTCAAAACAGGTGGTTTTTTGGGGTGGCGCCGCCCGTCTGAGAGGGACGGCCGCCGCGGCGGAAGATGGCGACGGACGGGCTGACGAGTTGATGACGGACGCCGGTTGCTGGCTGGTGGGGTCGCGGACCCATTTCCTACGGAGGCTGACTCGTCTCGCTCGCAAATTTCACACTGGCCACGTATTTTTCAGTTGCATGATTTTTTTTGTTACCAAGCGATTTTTTGGGCCACGCAATTGGAATTTAACGGCTCATCTTCAACTTCTTTTTAGAATACAATATATACGCGCAAGCGCTTATCTTATAAACATACACGTAAACCCTACCCCTACGAGCACCTCAGTCGACGAAAACGTCATCTTTCACTGAACGCATATCGGCGAGAATCCTAAAATAAAATCGAGAAAAAATACGAGCACCAGGATTGAACCCTGATAGGTTGGGGACAGTCCTCCTAACCATCCAACGACAGGTTGATTCGTCTGCTCATCTTCAACTTTCAGACTTCCTATTCGTCTTCAACCCCGATCGACACGCCTAATGTCCCCACCTCCTGCGACAGCCCCACATTATCTCAATTGACACATACCTCATGAACCCGCCTCTGGTAAGGCCACGACCGAGTCCTCACTGGTGACGCCGCGGCAAGGCCTCCCTCCCCACACGAACATGTTAAACCTTCGAGTCCCTCCCATCATCGACGCCTCGACCAGCCGTGTCGTCGCCGTTTACCGCTCGTCCATGGATTGCCCTCACCGAGGCCGCCATGGCCGATCGTCACATGCTCGGGGCTACACTTCTCTTAGGCAACAAAATTGACTAATGTGACTTAGAAATTCACGACGTTTAGCAAAACCGTACATCTAGATACACGATCAAATGTCAGTGTGAGTGAACATGGACGCACCCTCGCCGATGCACAGGAGCAACAAAAAATGAGAGATAATACTATGGTAGACATCATAAGGTCGTGAGGCGGAAATCGACGATGAGTGGCGAGCACTAGTAGAAAACAGGGCTTTCGTTCGGGCCTGGCCAGCCCATTAGTCCCGGTTCCGCACGAACCGGGACCAATGGGGTGCATTAGTCCCGGTTCGTGAGCCCAGGGGGCCGGCCGGGCCACGTGGGCCACTGGTCCTGGTTCGTCTGGACCTTTTGGTCCCGGTTCAACGCACGAACCGGGACCAATGCGCCTCGCCCCTGGCCCATGACCATTAGTCCCGATTTGTGCCACAAACCGGGACTAAAGGATTGGTCCTCGTTGCGGCCAGAGTTTAGTCTCATCTCGCCAACCGAAGGGCGCTCACACCGGTTTATAAGCCCGTCCCTCTCTGCCTTGTTGAGCTCCTCTCAAAATGAAAATAGATGCCCTTATACAGAGAATTTGACCTAAATTCATAGTGAGTTTCTTTGAAATTCATAGAAATTTATTATGAATTTAGGTTGAATTTTCTCTATAGGCGCATCTATGCTCATTTTTTTATGTTGGGGTTGGCGATCTTTACAGACTTTTTGTATGTTGAATATGCACCATTCAAAATCAGTCTCTGCTTTGAATGGTTCATTTTGAACACACAAAAAGTCAGGAGTTCAAATAAGTTCAAGAAAATGAAATCCCTTTGTAACAGATGAGTTTTTGTCCGAAACCCTGATACTTCGAAAGAGATTGTCCATTTTGTTCACGAAGTGCATCCACCTTTTGCCGGGACAACCATTTTGTTAATTTTCAGAGTTCATTTGAAATGTTTTTCAATTTTAGGGTCTTATAGCTCAAAATAATTAGTAAATGCATGATAAATAACAAATGAAGTCAGAAAGGATTGAAAAATGATGATGTGGCTTTGAATGGTGCATTTTGAACACACAAGAAGTCAGGATTATTGAAATATATAAGTAGAAACGAAATAAAATAAACTTTAATAAAATTTACGAAACTAAAATTAACACAATATTTTCTGTTCAAAACATTATAAGAAACCTCTAGTGTTATTGAAACTAAAATCATATAAAATTGATGCAACTAAAATTATCGAAGTATTTTCTGTTCAAAATCATTAAAAGCAAAAAGAATTTTCATAAAGAACTTTTTTTGATAGAAACTTTAATAGCAAAAAGAATTTTCATAAAGTAAAATAAATAAGTAATTAGAAACAAAATAAAATAAAATAAATAAGTATTTTGTTGTAAGTAGAAACAAAATAAAATAAATAAAGCAAAAAAGAAAACAAAATAACTGGGAAAAAATAAAAAATGCCACCTCCTGGGCCATCACGGCCTGAATACGACTAGAAACCCATCCATGGGCCAGGATTCAGGCCCGCAGAAGGCCCAGCAGGCCCGCAGGCATAGCAGTGCAAGATTAGGCCCAGAGGCCTGCAGTTCAGAGGAGTTCAATGGAGATGGCGGGGCAGGGCTTATAAACAGGTCATGCCGCTCCTCGGCTAGCGAGGTGGGACTAAACATCCCACCGCACCGCGGCTTTGGCAGGCGCAGGACATTGGTCCCGGTTGGTGCCACGAACCGGGACCAATGCCCACCTTTGGTCCCGGTTCGTGGCACTAACCGGTACCAATGCCCACCCTTTAGTCCCGGTTGGTGCCACCAACCGGGACCAAAGCCCTCTGTGGTACCAACCGGGACCAAAGAGGTGCATTTGTCCCGGTCCGTGACAAGAACCGGGACTAAAGCTTCATGTATATAAGGCACACTTGTGAAAATTTTGTTTTCCATCTTGCAGTTCGCCCCTGACGACGCGCGCGGAGAGGACGCCGCCAGGCTGCCGGACGCCGTCGCCGTCGCCCCCGCCCCGGAGCCCACGCCGTCGCCGTCGCCGTTCGCCGCCCCCGCCGTCGCCGTCGCCCCCGCCCCGGAGCCCACGCCGACGCCGTCCACCGCCCACGCCGTCGCCGTCGCCCGTGCCCTGCTCCGTGCGCCCGCCCGGATCCTCTGCACGCCGACGCCGTCCGCCGCCCCCACCGTCGCCGTCGCCTTAGCCGGCCGGCCCCGCTGTGAGCCGCCGCCGCGCCAAATCCTTTTTTTTTCATTTTTTTGTATATGTATTTTTTTCCATGTATATATACTAGTAAGTGTTTAATAAAATTAGTTAGATTAGTTGAATTAGATGTTTTTCCATGTATTTTAGATTAGTTGAATTAGATGTTTTCCATGTATTAATTAGTAGTTGAACTAGTTGATTTAATAAAACTACTTTATTTTACTATATATAGAAGTAGTTTATTTTTAGTAAGAACTACTTTATTTTATTTATTTATAGTAAGTGCTTAGTAGTTGAACTAGTTTATTTTAGCAAGAAAATTAATAGAACTAGTTTATTTTTTTAGTTCAAGCAATTAATCCCGCATCGACGTCGACGATGCCTATCCCGCATCCTCGTCGTCGACTCGGCGGAGGAGGCCGGCTTGATCAGAGGGGCCATGTCCGGGACTGGGCTCCGCCGGGCTGGTTTTGGGAGGTGCTACCTTCCGGTGGGCGTAGGTTGGTGAGGAGCCAGCCCGTCGTTGACCCGATCCTTGTTTGGTGGCGGTCGCGTGGGCCAGTGACGGTGCCGAGGCTTCCGGACATCGCGGAGGTGGTACGTCACCGTGTCAGCGAGGAGGACCAGCACGTCCGTCGCTACATGGTTGCGTTGGAGGGCATGTTCGACTATACCTGGCAGGTTCTTCAGGGATCTCACTGGAGCTATGATCCTGTGATGGTTCCGTCCCTTTGGGTGTCCACCGCCCGCGCCGATACCCGTCGGGCGCTACTGTTCTAGCTGTACTAGCGATGCTATATGTATGATAGTATTCGAGGTGTATTAGTGATAATATTCGACGATGTACGGACGCATGGAGATGATGTAGTTTTGCTTATAATTGAATGCATCCTAATTTGAATACTACTTTATTTTGTGATTTGATTTTGCTTATTGAATGCTCAAAGTCGAAAACTAATCCTACTTTGAATGCTAAAATTGGAGAGCACTATGCAAGGCGTATGCATATGGTTAGTTGATAGCTTATAGGGTTTTTGTTTTCGCAGAAATCTAGGAGCCCCCGGCCCCTCCATCATCCCCGCCGTCGTCCCCGTCACCGCCCCCTCCGACATCGAGGTGAGACTAGCCAAATCCTCTTTTAGAAAGATAATTAAACGATATTTCGGGTTGACTGTAAGTCTGTCGAGTCTCCACCATATATGAGAGGACGAAGAATCCCGACTGTTGTCGTGGGGGTAGCTTCTCCTTCGTTCCCGTGTGCTAGACAATTTGGTGTAATGCACTCGAGAACGAAAGGAGGAGCTACCATACCATCACCGACGGTTGCAAATGTCAGAGAGGAATCAGTGAGGGAGAGTTCCACCATATATATATGAGAGGACGAAGAATCCCGACTGTTGTCGTGGGGGTCGCTTCTCCTTTGTTCCCGTGTGCTAGACATTTTGGTGTAATGCACTCGGGGACAAATGGAGGAGCGACCATCACCAACGGTCGAATGTATACACCACGTGAGTTGAGAGTTTTCAAGAAAAGACTCGACAAACCGATAGTCAACCCGTGATGAATAATAATGATCTAACTTAGGTTTTTTAGTATATATATTTAATTGTAGACGTTTAATATTTGAATTATGAACATAGGAAATGTCGTACTCGGATGACGAAAGTCTCCCGGGGGAGTGCGACTGGTGCCACGACGACCGAGGTCAGTGCGACAGGCCTCACCTGGACGAAGATCGGCGCTTCAGTATTAAGCTGGAGGAGACCTTCGATGTTGAAACGGTACGCAACGATGACAAGTGTTATTTTTTCGTAATTAAGCACGACTTCAACTATTTCAACGTGTACTTTTCATCTTTTACAATTCGGCTAGCTTATCCCATGCCATGCAAGACGCTACGTCTTGGAGAGGATGGGTTTTGAAGACCATGAAAGTATGGAAACAAAGAAAATTCACCTAAGGACCCATCATGATATAGATTTTGAAGTAAATCTGTATAATTCTGAGAGCGTAACCCATTTTGGTTGCAAAAATTGGGAAGCATTTTGCAAGATATATGGTTTTGATGAGGGTATGCTTGTCACCATAGATCTTGGTGATCCTGACATCGAGCAAGACAATATGGACATTTGGGTCCTTGTTGATACGCCTCCAATTCTACCTCTATGTGAGTTTCTCAAACATAGTTATTAGCTAATTTATATTGTTCATTTCAAAATAGTTGACAGCTTATTTTCATTGACAGCTTATTTTGATTGTTCAAACAATGTGCGGAACATGGTAGACAGAACCTACTACACCGATGGCTCTGAGTTAACTTATAATGAGAAAACTCATCTGGTCGGATTTTGTACTGATCTTGAGAATTACAATATCTATTGTAAAACTCCTCCACATTATGGTCAATACGTGCCACTAGTGCACGTGTTGAACTACGGTAACTACTATGGAGATACCCTGGTAAGATTTCTTACTATTACGACATCCGTGCATCTTTTGCATACTTCTAAAACTAGTACATCATTGCTAACTATGAAGTTATTACTATGTTTTTCAACAGATAATCCCAGAGGATTGTGTGCCTCATTTGATGTATCAGAATGGTAGGCTTGATGTTTTGAACATACAACCAGGTCATCCTACGAATCTCAACTGTCCATACCGGATTTCTAAAAGAAGTGGAGACATGCAAATCAAAGAATGGAAAAAATGTATGGACAGTCGCAAGGAGGTTCTTGGAAGCAAAAGGAAGCGAAGCGCAAGAATTGGAGACAAGATGATCTCCATTCTCCATAATGGAGAGTCAGGGTCTATATTGTTTTATGCTATTTTACCTTAAAGAGGGTATTTCGGTCCTACCTAATACTGATGATCATGTGCTAAGAACAATTAAGTAGGGTTGGTTCGATGACTATGAGGATGATGATCGTATGACTGGTTATTAATAATGAGTAGAAGTTGTATGATGATGATTAGTAGGACTTGTTATTATATATGATGATGCATGATGCGCGCATGAAGAGTTATTATATATCAGCGGGTGAAATGAACATGGATTGGATTGAAGTGAAGGCAACATGCATGTGGTGCATGTCGAAAGTAGTACAATCCAAACTTGATCAAGTTAGGATTAGTATTACTTTCGACATGCACCACATGTTGCCTTCACTTCAATCTAAGCCATGTTTAGACATAGCAGTACGTAGCGTTGGTAAACCAAGCACGGAGATATAAGAGAGGACACTTCTCTCTAATAGCTACCTAATAACAATCTAAATTAACCCCCAAAACCCCTAAATCAGCCCCTTTCAAAAAAATAAAAACCTCAGCTCCAGCCAGATGCTGACGCGTGGATGCCTATTGGTCCCGGTTGGTGTCACCAACCGGGACCAAAGGCCCCCCGGCCTGGGCTGGCCGCAGCGGCCACGTGGAGGCCCATCTATCCCGGTTCGTGTAAGAACCGGGACTAAAGGGTTAGGGCATTAGTAACGACCCTTTAGTCCCGGTTCAAAAACCGGGACAAAAGGCCCTTACCAACCGGGACAATAGGCCCTTTTTCTACTAGTGGAGTATGAAAAATCCGGGGAGAAGACCTTGTAGGAGCAATTTAGGTGTTAATGTTGGAGGTGGTTAGTGCTTTGATATTCACCAAGTCAATAGAGGTTTGAAGAGAAAAAAATGATCTGGCGATGGTGGCCATCGGTCATGAAAGAAGAAGAGGTGTCAATGCAGTCTGGAATGGTTGGATGGATGGTGGTGACGATATGACAAAGAAAATGGGGCGGGTTAGAGAACGATCACACCTACTGCCTCCGTCCAAAAATACTTGTCGCGAAAATGGATATAAATGGATGCATCTAAAACTAAATTACGTCTAGATGCATCCATTCTTTCGACAAGTATTTTCGGACGGAAGGAGTATTTACAAAATGGATATGCTAAATATCATGTCCTTTTTTTGAAAAGAAGAATAACCAACTGCCAGTACATCAATTGGTGCACACTTCTCTTACACACGTTAGATAAAAACATCTAGAGACTTCACCCATATCGCCTAGCGTGCATTAGTCATGGCCATGGGCAGCCCGGCTCGGACGGCCCAACCCGACCCGACCCGGCCCGGCCTTGCCCACGGGCCGGGCCTGGGCCCATCGTATTTGTCATTTAAGGAAGTGGCCCGGCCCGAGGCCTGAGGCCCGACGGGCTTTTAGCATGATGGGCCGGGCTAGGGCCTGATTTTTAGGCCCGACAGCCGGGGCAGGCCGGGCTCGGGCCTAGGTTTTTGCATCGGGCTTTGGTAGGCCTGGCTCGTAGCCCGGCCTGGCCCGATAGGTGGCCAGGTATAACGTGGATATACGTTTCCTAGTGAAGTGTGTCATGTCCGCACTTTGATTTAGTACAACCAATTGTATCATACACGGATTTGAATCTAGGAGAATAAGACAAATAGCGAGGCACCCTATATGACTTGTTTTGCTCCAAATTAATACTTTGTCAATTTAGTCTTAGCACACGTCATTTTGAGTGTGTGCGGTTGTGTTTGGTGATGGTTTGTCTGCGCATGGTGTCTACATCCTATAACTATTGAGGTTGTAACTTTTGTTGACCTTGACATAAGGGCGTTAAGGTTCACATGCGACATAGAAAGGTTCGCGCAGCGCCCATTTCCCTTCATGAGCGCCACCAATGTAATATCATCATAGTTAAAAAAACGGTAGGTCTACGGATTTAGGTTCACCGTCGGACCGCAGGTTAATCGGTTCATTCACGAACAAAAAAATGAAATATTTAAGTTACATTTTTTAAACAATTGACCTTGGATCAATTATTTTATGAGAATCAACCTTAGATCAAATGAGGACGCCTAATATTGGATGTAATTGATTAATAAACCACAAACTGTTGCTAGTCTAGTTGGTTATTGGTCCTTTAGCGTGTTTGGGCTCAAGGTCATGGGTTTGATCCCAAGATGACACACCATTTTACGAATTGGTTTTTGAAACTACATGATTCATTGTTTTCACGTGGATAAATACTCCCTCTATTTTTTACTCTTCACATTAGGTCTCGTTAGGACAAGTTTTTAATCAATAATTACTCTATTACTATAATATTTGTGTGACATGATAACATGCCATTCGATTCTAAAGTACTTTTATTATTATTATGATTTTGTATCATAAAAGTTACACACTAATAATGTAATTATTGGCCTAAGGTTTGCCCTAACAAAACCTGATACACAAAATAAAGAAAATTTGGAGGGAGTACAAAATTTTGTCTACCAACGCTTAGGGATTAAGGTTGGAGTGAGATTCACCCAATCCGAGAGTGGAGAGAAAACTTGATCTGGTGATGGTAGCTAGCGGACATGACAAGCAGAGGAGGCACCAATGAAGTCTATAATTGTTCGAGGGATGATCGTGGCGGTAGGAGGAAGTAGAAACATAGGGGGTTTAAAGAAGGAAGAAAATGATCATGATATCAAGTCTATTGGAGTAGTATAAGATAATTTTTTATGTATATAAAGGATTGTGTTTCGATTTCATAAACCAAGCCATTAGAGCATCCCCAACCGGTCATAGCAAATTTGGGCCCCGGCCTATACGTCGGTGAAAAGCGTCGGCTTGCCCCTCATTTGTCTGCGTCTGCAACCCTTATTTCCATACAACACCATGCAACATTGATTTCATCATACATAGTTCATCAAACATAGATAAAAATGAGCTACATTTGGAAGAAAAAACTACCCTAATCCTACTCATCGTCATTGCCGGAGCCGCCGCTCTCATGGTCATTGGCGGGAGAGCGAATCTAGGGCATCTCCTCGTCATGGTCATCGTACACAAAGAGCCACTCCGTCGAATGTTTCTGAGTTGGATAACATGACGGTTCGCCACCACCTCCCTCTCGGACTAGAGCGACTCAAGGATGGCCCGGCTCTCGGCCACCAGGCCGGGGTCGGCGATGATCGACGTGAAGGCGGCAGGGCCAGCCCACATGGCCTCCATCCACGCCTTCGCCGCAAGGTGCTCCACCTTCGTGGTTTGGTGGAATTGCTCCTCCGCCTCGTCCATGCCAAACCCACCTTCTCCGACGGCGGGATCAACCTCTATACCCTTCTCCTCCTCCTCCTCGCTCGGAGATAGGCGGGGCTATGCGGGCGACGGGCATCTTCGTTGCGATCTTCGCTCGGCGCTCCGGCTTGAGCATTTTGTAATAGGTCACTTTCTCGCGGACCATGGCGGACTGCGAGGTTTGATCGGAAGGGGACGCGGACGAGGAGGAAGTGGCAACGCGGATGGAAAGGAATGGGATGAAATGAGGGCAACTAGGGTTTACCCATGTCGTCCATCTTAAATAGTCGAGCATTGGCCCCTCGGGCGGCGCGCCTGCCATGAATGCGGGCACCAAACCAATGACATTCTCAATAGACCGATGTGTTTTGACGTGGGTCCTGCCGGTCAGTCCGACGTGATGGATGCATCCAGGCAGCTTCAAATCCACCCCACATATGGGCTGGATTTGAGGGTTGTCAGCCAGGCCGGACATAAGGGACAAGTTTGGGAGGTCTAGTTGGGGTTGTTTTTTGTTCGGACAATGTCCAGACTGTCGTCCGGACATATAGGGGGGAGTGGAGGTAGAGAGATGCTCTTAGATATCAGATCGTGGCACTTGTGAAAGTGGCTATCCTAACCACCTAATCACCTAAGGGATAGCCATCTAACCAAACGCCCCCTTATAGAATCTACTGTGCCCATCCCACCCCAGCCGCCCCTCCTCCCACCCTAGCCACCCCTCCTCCCTGAAGGAAATATGCCCTAGAGACAATAATAAAGTTATTATTTATTTCCTTATTTCATGATAAAAGTTTATTATTCATGCTAGAATTGTATTAACCGAAAACATAATACATGTGTGAATACATAGACAAACATAGTGTCACTAGTATGCCTCTACTTGACTAGCTCGTTAATCAAAGATGGTTAAGTTTCCTAACCATAGACATGAGTTGTCATTTGATTAACGGGATCACATCATTAGGAGAATGATGTGATTGACTTGACCCATTCCGTTAGCTTAGCACTTGATCGTTTAGTATGTTGCTATTGCTTTCTTCATGACTTATACATGTTCCTATGACTATGAGATTATGCAACTCCCGTTTACCGGAGGAACACTTTGTGTGCTACCAAACGTCACAACGTAACTGGGTGATTATAAAGGTGCTCTACAGGTGTCTCCGAAGGTACTTGTTGGGTTGGCGTATTTTGAGATTAGGATTTGTCACTCCGATTGTCGGAGAGGTATCTCTGGGCCCTCTCGGTAATGCACATCACTATAAGCCTTGCAAGCAATGTGACTAATGAGTTAGTTGCGGGATGATGCATTACGGAACGAGTAAAGAGACTTGCCGGTAACGAGATTGAACTAGGTATTGAGATACCGACGATCGAATCTCGGGCAAGTAACATACCGATGACAAAGGGAACAACGTATGTTGTTATGCGGTTTGACCGATAAAGATCTTCGTAGAATATGTGGGAGCCAATATGAGCATCCAGGTTCCGCTATTGGTTATTGGCCGGAGACGTGTCTCCGTCATGTCTACATAGTTCTCGAACCCGTAGGGTCCGCACGCTTAAAGTTTCGGTGACGATTGTATTATGAGTTTATGTGATTTGATGTACTGAAGGTAGTTCGGAGTCCCGGATGAGATCGGGGACATGACGAGGAGTCTCTACATGGTGGAGAAGTAAAGATCGATATATTGGACGACTATACTCGGACATCGGAAAGGTTCCGAGTGATTCGGGTATTTTCGGAGTACTGGGGAGTTACGGGAATTCACCGGGAGAAGTATTGGGCCTTATTGGGCCATACGGGAATAGAGGAGAGAGGCCAAAAGGAAGGAGGCGCCCCCCCCCCTCTGGTCCGAATTGGACAAGGGGTGCAGCCCCCTTTTCCTTCTCCCTCTCCCCCTCTTTCCTTCTCTCCTACTCCGGAAAGGAAAGGGGAATCCTACTAGGACTTGGGAGTCCTAGTAGGACTCCCCACACTTGGCGCGCCCCCTCTAGGGCCGGCCTCTCCCTCCCTCCTTTATATACGGGGGCAAGGGGGCACCTCTAGACACAACAATTGATCTCTTGATCTCTTAGCCATGTGCGGTGCCCCCCTCCACCATATTCCACCTTGATCATATCGTAGCGGTGCTTAGGCGAAGCCCTGCGTCGGTAGCATCATCATCACCGTCACCAGGCCGTCGTGCTGACGGAACTCTCCCATGAAGCTCTGCTGGATCGGAGTTCGCGGGACGTCATCGAGCTGAACGTGTGCTGAACTCGGAGGTGCCGTACGTTCGGTGCTTGGATCGGTCGGATCGTGAAGACGCACGACTACATCAACCGCGTTGTGCTAACGCTTCCGCTTTCGGTCTACGAGGGTGCGTGGACACACTCTCCCCTCTCGTTGCTATGCATCACCATGATCCTATGTGTGCGTAGGAAATTTTTGAAATTACTACGTTCCCCAACAGTGGCATCCGAGCCTGGTTTTATGCGTAGATGTTATATGCACGAGTAGAACACAAGTGAGTTGTGGGCGATACAAGTCATACTGCTTACCAGCATGTCATACTTTGGTTCGGCGGTATTGTTGGATGAAGCGGCCCGGACCGACATTACGCGTACGCTTACGCGAGACTGGTTCTACCGACGTGCTTTGCACATAGGTGGCTGGCGGGTGTCAGTTTCTCCAACTTTAGTTGAACCGAGTGTGGCTATGCCCGGTCCTTGAGAAGGTTAAAACAACACTAAGTTGACGAACTATCGTTGTGGTTTTGATGCGTAGGTAAGAACGGTTCTTGCTCAGCCCGTAGCAGCCACGTAAAACATGCAACAACAAAGTAGAGGACGTCTAACTTGTTTTTGCAGGGCATGTTGTGATGTGATATGGTCAAGGCATGATGCTATATTTTATTGTATGAGATGATCATGTTTTGTAACCGAGTTATCGGCAACTAGCAGGAGCCATATGGTTGTCGCTTTATTGAATGCAATGCAATCGCCCTGTAATTGCTTTACTTTATCACTAAGCGGTAGCGATAGTCGTAGAAGCAATAATTGGCGAGACGACAACGATGCTACGACGGAGATCAAGGTGTCGCGCCGGTGACGATGGTGATCATGACGGTGCTTCGGAGATGGAGATCACAAGCACAAGATGATGATGGCCATATCATATCACTTATATTGATTGCATGTGATGTTTATCTTTTATGCATCTTATTTTGCTTTGATTGACGGTAGTATTATAAGATGATCTCTCACTAAATTTCAAGATAAAAGTGTTCTCCCTGAGTATGCACCGTTGCCAAAGTTCATCGTGCCGAGACACCACGTGATGATGGGGTGTGATAAGCTCTACGTTCATCTACAACGGGTGCAAGCCAGTTTTGCACACGCGGAATACTCGGGTTAAACTTGACGAGCCTAGCATATGCAGATATGGCCTCGGAACACTGAGACCGAAAGGTCGAGCGTGAATCATATAGTAGATATGATCAACATAGTGATCTTCACCATTGAAACTACTCCATCTGACGTGATGATCGGACATGGTTTAGTTGATTTGGATCACGTGATCACTTAGATGATTAGAGAGATGTCTATCTAAGTGGGAGTTCTTAAGTAATATGATTAATTGAACTTTAATTTATCATGAATTTAGTCCTGGTAGTACTAGCATATCTATGTGTAGATCAATAGCTCGCGTTTAGCTCCCCTGTTTTATTTTTGATATGTTCCTAGAGAAAACTAAGTTGAAAGATGTTAGTAGCAAATGATGCGGATTGGATCCGTGATCTGAGGATTATCCTCGTTGCTGCAGAGAAGTATTATGTCCTTGATGCACCGCTAGGTGACTGACCGATTGCAGGAGTAGATGCAGACGTTATGAACGTTTCGCAAGCTCGATATGATGACTACTTGATAGTTTAGTGCAGCATGCTTTACGGCTTAGAACCGGGACTTCAAAAATGTTTTGAACGCCATGGAGCATATAAGATGTTTCAAGAGTTGAAATTGGTATTTCATACTCATGTCTGTGTCGAGAGGTATGACACCTCTGACCGTACTTTGCCTATAAAATGGAGGAGAATAGCTCAACCAATGAGCATGTGCTCAGATTGTCTGAGTACTACAATTGCTTGAATCAAGTGGGAGTTAATCTTCCAGATAAGATAGTAATTGACAAAGTTTTCTAGTCACTATCAGCAAGTTACTAGAACTTCGTGATGAACTATAATATGCAAGGGATAACGGAAACGATTCCCAAGCTCTTCGTGATGCTGAAATCGACGAAGGTAGAAATCAAGAAAAACATCAAGTGTTGATGGTTGACAAGACCACTAGTTTCAAGAAAAGGGCAAAGGAAAGAAGGGGAACTTCAAAAAGGAACGGCAAGCAAGTTGCTGCTCAAGTGAAGAAGCCCAAGTCTGGACCTAAGCCTGAGACTAAGTGATTCTACTGCAAAGGGACTGGTCACTAGAAGCGGAACTGCCCCAAGTATTTGGCGGATAAGAAGGATGGCAAAATGAACAAAGGTATATTTGATATACAGATTATTGATGTGTATTTTACTAGTGTTCGTAGCAACCCCTCGGTATTTGATACTGGTTCAGTTGCTAAGAGTAGTAACTCGAAACGGGAATTGCAGAATGAACAGAAACTAGTTAAGGGCGAGGTGACGATGTGTGTTGGAAGTAGTTCCAAGATTGATATGATCATCATCGCACACTCCCTGTACTTTCGAGATTAGTGTTGAACCTAAATAAGTGTTATTTGGTGTTTATGTTGAGCATGAATATGATTTGATCATGTTTATTGCAACACGGTTATTCATTTAAGTTAGAGAATAATTGTTGTTCTGTTTACATGAATAAAACCTTCTATGGTCATACACCCAATGAAAATGGTTTGTTGGATCTCGATCTTAGTGATACACATATTCATAATATTGAAGCCAAAAGATGCAAAGTTAATAATGATAGTGCAACTTATTTGTGGCACTGCCGTTTAAGTCATATTGGAGTAAAGCGCATGAAGAAACTCCATGTTGATGGGATTTTGGAATCACTTGATTATGAATCACTTGATGCTTGCGAACCATGCCTTATGGGCAAGATGACTAAAACTCCGTTCTTCGGAACAATGGAGCGAGCACCTGACATATTGGAAATAATACAGACTGATGTATGCGATCCGATGAGTGTTGAAGCTCGCGGCGGGTATCATTATTTTCTGACCTTCACACATGATTTGAGCAGATATGTGTATATCTACTTGATGAAACACAAGTCTGAAACACTTGAAAAGTTCAAAGATTTTCAGAGTGAAGTAGAGAATCATCGTAACAAGAAAATAAAGTTTCTACGATCTGATCGTCGAGGCGAATATTTGAGTTACGAGTTTGACCTTCAATTAAAACAATGTGGAATAGTTTCACAAACTCATGCCACCTGGAACACCACAGCATATTGGTGTGTCCGAACATCATAACCGTACTTTATTGGATATGGTGCAATCTATGATGTCCTTTACCGATTTACCACTACCGTTTTGGGGTTGTGCATTAGAGACAGCTGCATTCATGTTAAATAGTGCATCATCTAAATCCGTTGAGACGACACCTTATGAACTGTGGTTTGTCAAGAAACCCAAGTTGTCGTTTCTTAAAGTTTGGGGTTGCGATGCTTATGTGGAAAAGTTTCATCCTGATAAGCTCAAACCCAAATCGGAGAAATGTGTCTTCATAGGATACCCAAAGGAGACAGTTGGGTACACCTTCTATCACAGATCCGAAGGCAAGACATTCGTTGCTAAGAATGGATCCTTTCTAGAGAAGGAGTTTCTCTCAAAAGAAGTGAGTGGGAGGAAAGTAGAACTTGATGAGGTAACTGTACCTGCTCCCTTATTGGAAAGTAGTTCATCATAGAAATCTGTTCCTGTGAACTCCTACACCAATCAGTGAGGAAGCTAATGATGATGATCATGTAACTTCAGATCAAGTTACTACCGAACCTCGTAGGTCAACCAGAGTGAGATCCGCACCAGAGTGGTACGGTAATCCTATTCTGGAGGTCATGTTACTTGACCATGACGAACCTACGAACTATGAGGAAGCGATGATGAGCCCAGATTCCGCGAAATGGCTTGAGGCCATGAAATCTGAGATGGGATCCATGTATGAGAACAAAGTGTGGACTTTGGTTGACTTGCCCGATGATCGGCAAGCCATAGAAAATAAATGGGTCTTCAAGAGGAAGACGGACGCTGATAGTAGTGTTACTATCTACAAAGCTAGACTTGTAGAAAAAAGGTTTTTGACAAAGTTCAAGGTGTTGACTACGATGAGATTTTCTCACTCGTAGCGATGCTTAAGTCTGTCCGAATCATGTTAGCAAATTGCCACATTTTATGAAATCTAGCAAATGGATGTCAAAACTATATTCCTTAATGGATTTCTTAAAAAAGAGTTGTATATGATGCAACCAGAAGGTTTTGTCGATCCTAAAGGTGCTAACAAAATGTGCAAGCTCCAGCGATCCATCTATGGACAGGTGCAAGCATCTCGGAGTTGGAATATATGCTTTGATAAGTTGATCAAAGCATATAGTTTTATACAGACTTGCGGTGAAGTCTGTATTTACAAGAAAGTGAGTGGGAGCACTACAACATTTCTGATAAAGTATATGTGAATGACATATTGTTGATCGGAAATAATGTAGAAATTTTCTAGAAAGCATAAAGGAGTATTTGAAAGAAGTTTTTTCAAAGAAAGACCTCGGTGAAGCTGCTTACATATTGAGCATCAAGATCTATAGAGATAGATCAAGACGCTTGATAAGTTTTTTCAATGAGTACATACCTTAACAAGATTTTGAAATAGTTCAAAATGGAACGGTCAAAGAAAGACTTCTTGCCTATGTTACAAGGTGTGAAATTGAGTAAGACTCAAAGCCCGACCACGGCAGAAGATAGAAAGAGAATGAAAGTCATTCCCTATGCCTCAGCCATAGGTTCTATAAAATATGCCATGCTGTGTACCAGATCTATTGTATACCCTACCACTGAGTTTGGCAAGGGAGTACAATAGTGATCTAGGAGTAGATCACTAGACAGCGGTCAAAATTATCCTTAGTGGAATAAGGATATGTTTCTCGATTATGGAGGTGACAAAAGGTTCGTCGTAAAGGGTTACGTCGATGCAAGTTTTTGACACTGATCCAGATGACTCTAAGTCTCAATCTGGATACATATTGAAAGTGGGAGCTACTAGCTAGAGTAGCTCCGTGCAGAGCATTGTAGACATAGAAATTTGGAAAATACTTACGGATCTGAATGTGACAGACCCGTTGACTAAAATTATCTCACAAGCAAAACATGATCACACCTTAGTACTCTTTGGGTGTTAATCACATAGCGATGTGAACTAGATTACTGACTCTAGTAAAGCCTTTGGGTGTTGGTCACATATCGATGTGAACTATGGGTGTTAACCACATAAAGATGTGAACTATTGATGTTAAATCACATGGCGATGTGAACTAGATTGTTGACTCTAGTGCAAGTGGGAGACTTAAGGAAATATGCCCTAGAGACAATAATAAAGTTATTATTTATTTCCTTATTTCATGATAAAAGTTTATTATTCATGCTAGAATTGTATTAACCGGAAACATAATACATGTGTGAATACATAGACAAACATAGTGTCACTAGTATACCTCTACTTGACTAGCTCGTTAATCAAAGATGGTTAAGTTTCCTAACCATAGACATGAGTTGTCATTTGATTAACGGGATCACATCATTAGGAGAATGATGCGATTGACTTGACCCATTCCATTAGCTTAGCACTTGATCGTTTAGTATGTTGCTATTGCTTTCTTCATGACTTATACATGTTCCTATGACTATGAGATTATGCAACTCCCGTTTACCGGAGGAACACTTTGTGTGCTACCAAACGTCACAACGTAACTGGGTGATTATAAAGGTGCTCTACAGGTGTCTCCGAAGGTACTTGTTGGGTTGGCGTATTTCGAGATTAGGATTTGTCACTCCGATTGTCGGAGAGGTATCTCTGGGCCCTCTCGGTAATGCACATCACTATAAGCCTTGCAAGCAATGTGACTAATGAGTTAGTTGCAGGATGATGCATTACGGAACGAGTAAAGAGACTTGCCGGTAACGAGATTGAACTAGGTATTGAGATACCGACGATCGAATCTCGGGCAAGTAACATACCGATGACAAAGGGAACAACGTATGTTGTTATGCGGTTTGACCGATAAAGATCTTCGTAGAATATGTGGGAGCCAATATGAGCATTCAGGTTCCGCTATTGGTTATTGGCCGGAGACGTGTCTCCGTCATGTCTACATAGTTCTCGAACCCGTAGGGTCCGCACGCTTAAAGTTTCGGTGACGATTGTATTATGAGTTTATGTGATTTGATGTACCGAAGGTAGTTCGGAGTCCCGGATAAGATTGGGGACATGACGAGGAGTCTCGAAATGGTCGAGACGTAAAGATCGATATATTGGACGACTATATTCGGACATCGGAAAGGTTCCGAGTGATTCGGGTATTTTCGGACTACCGGAGAGTTACGGGAATTCACCGGGAGAAGTATTGGGCCTTATTGGTTCATACAGGAATAGAGGACAGAGGCCAAAAGGAAGGAGGCGCGCGCCCCCCCTTTGGTCCGAATTGGACAAGGGGTGCAGCCCCCTTTTTCTTCTCCCTCTCCCCCTCTTTCCTTCTATCCTACTCCGAAAAGGAAAGGGGAATCCTACTAGGACTTGGGAGTCCTAGTAGGACTCCCCACACTTGGCGCGCCCCCTCTAGGGCCGGCCTCTCCCTCCCTCCTTTATATACGGGGGCAGGGGGCACCTCTAGACACAACAATTGATCTCTTGATCTCTTAGCCATGTGCGGAGCCCTCCTCCACCATATTCCACCTCGATCATATCGTAGCGGTGCTTAGGTGAAGCCCTGCGTCGGTAGCATCATCATCATCGTCACCACGCCGTCGTGTTGACGGAACTCTCCCGTGAAGCTATGCTGGATCGGAGTTCGCAGGACGTCATCGAGCTGAACGTGTGCTGAACTCGGAGGTGCCGTACGTTCGGTGCTTGGATCGGTCGGATCGTGAAGACGTACGACTACATCAACCGCGTTGTGCTAACGCTTCCGCTTTCGGTCTACGAGGGTACGTGGACACACTCTCCCCTCTCGTTGCTACGCATCACCATGATCCTGTGTGTGCATATGAAAATTTTGAAATTACTACGTTCCCCAACACTCCCAACCCTAGCCGCCCCTCCTCCTCGCTTCCCTCTTCCCTTCCTCGCCGCCGCCTGAGGCAGCCGCCGGACAAGCCCGGGGCGCCAAGGATGGCGGCGGCGGGGCCTCGGTTGCCCTGCATCTGCGTGGGGAACCTCGGATCTGGAGCGGCGGCTCCATTGGCAAGGTACGACCGGCTAGCAGCCGTGCGGGCGGTGGATCTGGTGTCCCGGCCGCGCGGGCGGCGGGATCCGGTGGTCGCTGGCGGCCGGCGGCGGCTTCTGCGGCGGTCGGTGCGCGCGATCTGGCGCCTCCCCTCCTCCCCTGTTCGGCGTGCGGGTCAGCCTGGTCGGGCCGCGCTTCCTCTTGGTCGCCGGTTCTGTACAGGAGGCGCTGCTGGTGGCGGGGATCTAGTTCGGGCGAAATCCCTGGCCGGCCATGACCGGCCGCGCCGACGGCGATGCCTGAGGGCACAGTTCCCCTCCTTGGAGGCATCGGTATGGACCGATCTCCTCACTTCACCTTCCCCTAGGCCTCCCGGGTGAAAGCCCTAACTTTGTTGGGCGGCGGCGGCGCTCATGGCGCCGTTCCCTTCTTGAAGGCGCCGCTTTGGGAACCTTGGGGTTGGGTGGCGCTTGTGGGTGGTGGGCGACGGCGGTGGTGCGGCCTTATCCTAGCATGGATTTACGTCCGTTGCTTGGAGATGGACTCGCGTAGGGGGAGGTCGTCGGCTGGCGTCGTGGTGGCGTCAATGGCGGAGGACCTGCCAAGGCTCGCGTAGGTGGAGGTCGTCGTTTGGCGTCGTGGTGGCGTCGATGGCGGAGGACCTGCCAAGGTTGTCACCTCAATCTGCTCTGAAGATGGACCAGTGGAAGATGGCGGCGACGACACATGTGAGTGCGTCGGACCGGTTTGAGCCCCGGACCGAATAGATGGCTTGGTCGGGGCCTCCGGGTTTAGATGTTAGACTTAGGTGAGAGGTCTGGGTATGTGGCCCAACTTGCACCCCTTCATCATTTGGATAGGAGTAGCGGCAGATGGTGCCAAGATGGCGGATTTAGGCATATTGTTGTGATCCTCGAGAATAATCAATAAAATGGCCGCATGCATCTCTCAGATGCAGAGGCCAGGGGTCATCCTCCTTTTCCAAAAAAAAGATCGCGGCACTTGTCAATGAAGTATGTCATGCACCTACTCCGGCTTTTTTTTATTATATGCAACACACTGTCAAACTGGGAAATAAATCTGGATGAACAAGACAAATAAACCTTGAGCTCCATCCACGTATACCATCATCCATCGTTTTCATGAGGGTAGACATGTTTGCGTACGTAGGAGACGGAATCCCCAGCTTCTCGGGCATGAATTGGCCGCCCGAGCAGGTGGCCGGTGGAGCTGGTCCGAGCAGCACACCTGCGCACAGCACACGCGTACGCAGGCCTCGGCTAGCCGGAAAAGGGCAGCTTACCCAACGCGCGCGCGCCAGCTCGCGGGTTGCTGCGGCTGGCTGGCGGTGGTGGCCGTCCTTTTCTCGTCCAAAATTTCAGTTGCTTCAGTGGCTTTCTTTCTCTCTCGCCGCCCTCTCACTTTCAGAGACCACGAACGGGAAAAAGTCGCAAAATCACAGCACGTACCTGCGGAGCGGAATGCAGCGTTCGTCCACACGTAACGCTGTTTGAGGCAGTTCAAAAAAAAAAAGAGGGCAAGAAAGTTCTAGTAAAGACCTGTTTGGTTTGTCGTGTTCTTCTTTTTAAATACACCCGTAAAGAATACGGTCCTCGGCTCATCGCTTTGTTTCTCGCCGAGAATTGGTGAGCGGCCGGTAAGATACAGGCGTATTTGATTACAACGAATTCAAGCGCGGCCTAATACTAGGATAGAACCCTACTTAGAGCATCTATAGCCGGACTTGATAAATCTGACCCCTCAAACGCATGCGGACGCGTCCACGGGCACTGACCGGGCACTCCTCATATTTCCTTCTCCATATACAAGTCTCTCATACTCATCCCCTAAATCTGTACAAAAACATGCAGAATATATAGCTACGTACTACATTTTATATTACTCAAATTTCGTCGTTGTCGGCGATGGCCGGAGCCTGGGTCGCCTCCATCTGTTGCCGATGGCGACGCCTGGCCTCCGCAGCCGACTCCGAGCGGATGGAGTTCAGGATGGCGTGCTGCTCCGGCCACACGCCCACGTCCCCCTCCAGCGGCGGCGCCTCCTCCTCTTCCTCCGCCGGCTCCTCCTCCTCCTCCGTCGGCTCCTGCTCCTTCTCCTCCTCCGGCGGCTCGTCCTCCTCCTCCTCTTCCTCCTCCCCCGGCACCTCCTCCTCAACCTCCTCGAAATCCTCCTCCGGTTCCAGAGGTAGCCTCGCTTCCCTACGGACCCGGACCTGCTCAAGGAGGAAGAGACGGTGCTGGATCGTGTAGTAGCGACGGCGTGGGGGCATGGCTAATGGGCTCGAGTGGCGGCGGAGGGAGGAAAAGGCGGATGTGCTAGGGCTGGGGGCGCCGGCCGACTTAAATAGCCGGCTACGGCCTCGGGCGGCGAGCCGGAGCGGCAGTCACACCTAGGCGACGACCGAGGCGCCCGTCGGACCATCGGGTTTCCGGCGAGTCAGTGTGGGGCCACGCCCTTAGTTCGACGTGGCGGGCGTGCCGGGCGCGCCCGGATGCCCCCACATCCGCACCATATTTAGACTGGATATGGGGGGTGCCGATCAACCTGGGCGTTTGAGAGGCCCGTTTGTGTTCAAATTTCGTGACCAGGCAGTGACCGGACAGCCTGTGCGGACGTTTGAGACGGGTTTAATGGGTCCGATTGCAGATGCTTCAAAGTCTGAACGGTTGATAAGTTCTAGACGATGGTCAAACCGACAAAAGCTTATCCTTGAACACTCTCTTGTTGCGCTCCTTTCAGATGTGCCGAGCGACCTAAATGACCGTGCTGGTTAGCTTTTTTTTCTCTCGTCGCGACCACCACTTAGCAAAGCGCCACCAACAACGGAGATTTTTTTTAAAAAGAAGGATGTATCCCGCTCTCTGCATCTAGGCGATGCATGCAGCTATTTTATTAATTATTTATAAGGACCTTACAATATAATAGGTCAGTAAGTCTGAAGCCATCATTTTGGCAACACCTGTCACTACTCCTATTCCCTTGATGAAGGGGTGCCAAATATTCGTGCCTAATACCAAACAGACATCGCACCAAATCCTAACATCTAAAGCCGGATGTCCCAATCAAGCCACAACTTGAACTTGGGCACACACAGTCCGGCGCACTCTCAGTGAGCGCCACATGCGCTCGCTGCAAGGGTCGTCACCTCCGTCTTTCATCAATCCACCTTCAGAGCAGATACCGACGCATCGACCTTGTCATGCCTCTCTGCCATCGACGCCACCACAATGCCAGATAACGTCGTCCCCCTGCGCGAGTCCATTGCCACACATCGAACACCGAGTCTTCACTGTGCCACGCCGCCGAGATCCGTCACCCTCAATGTGTAGGATGAAGCACTGCTCCACCACCTTTGCACTCGAGTCGGCACCTGCTCCACAACGATGCCTCCAGCAAGGAGCGCGGCGCAAGACGTTGCCATCTTCCGATCCGATAACAGATCTAGGGGTTCCTCCTAAGCAGGGCGAAAGGAGCGACGCGACATTCTATGACGATGCCTTCAACAAGGTAACAATTCCAAGGGACGACGCCATCGTCCACCATGACCATAGTCGAGGCTCGGTCTTCACCGGCTGTCTTGTCACTCCAAACTCGCCACCGGACAGATCTGAGAGCAGACCCGCCGCCACCTCTTGGCCGGCCGCCATGACCACGCGAACGCGCAGCCTGAGCGACCGCCGCCTTTGCACCGCCTCCCTGGCTGCACCTGACCTGGAAGCCCAACCCAGGGCCAAAGATCGGAGAAGGGATCCCCATATCCAGGAGACTGAGCCAAGGCCGCCGAGCTGGGATAACGCCCAGGCCGCAGTCGGCGCCACGCGCCACGATCTGGAGCGCCGCCGCGCCCATCCCGTGGCGGTGGCTGCCGCCGCCCGCAGCTCCAAGCTGCCGGGCCGAGTGCCCCGTGCGCCCACGCCACCATAGGGACAAGTGCCCCGCCGGCACCCTCTTTGGGGTCGGCCCGGCCTTTGCCAGGAGGTCCCCTTCATCGGCGGTGAGACTAGAAGGGGAGGGGGATGAACCGCGGCGGCTAGGGTTTTCCCCCCGAGCCGCCAGGGAGGCAACGCGGGGGTCGCGAGAGGGGGACCAACAAGGGAGGTGACAGCTGGAAGACCAATCCAGCTAAGAATCTGACTGGATGATGCAAACTACTCCACACAACTCGCCAGGGGGTGGTCAGCATCCTCGGATTCTAAAGTATATGTATTTTACATTTATTAGTTTCATACTGCTACTTATAATTTCTAACGTGCTTTTTTGTGGGAATAATTTCTAAAGTATTTGAAGGCATTGAGTGTGTTCTTTTGAAGATTGGGGACTCGTACGGGCAGCTTTTTAGAAAACAAAGGCATCTTATATTGTGTTAATATGATGTGAAGCTCAGGTATTGTTAGATCATTTTTTTTCCCTGCAGTTTGTGTAGCTATGGATGTCCGCAGTAACCATGTAAGGTCAAACATGTGCGTAAAATTTCTACACATGACCTTTAGTCATCTTTAAACCTTTCACAGATAACACATTATGCATACATATATCTGTCAGAAAAAAGAACTATTAAAAGGATATCACTGGATCAACCAGGCAGAGAAAATTGTTGGAAACAGGCGCAAACCCTCTTATTCAGATTTATCTCCAAACATGAATAGTTACAACTTACTACAATCTACACATGAATGGAAGATGCATAGCACCGGCCGCACATCACAATAGATGCCGGTATTTCTACAAGGAGTTCTTCACCTAATATAGCCATCCTGAACAAAACTGTTACGTATGTACTTCCAAATTCCAATCCACACTCTGCAAAAGCAGAAACCGTGACAAGTCCAATTGAAGCTATGTACTGAAACCATAATGTACACCCTCACCCATTATATACTTGAACTGATCTAATGCTCCATGTTTCCCTGTTTCCAACTTCCAAATTCTAAACTTATCTGGTCATTTTTCCTTCGTCATAACTAAACTGACAAAGCAACCCAGACAAGAGATCCTGATCACTGGTTGACAGGGTTGAGACGGTCGAAATGGCTGAATTTGCGCACCGTCTTGAAACTAGAGAGCTTCCGGGCCTTCAGGGATCAGCTCATACCCGTGCGGCTTGGCAAATCTCTTCCCAGATTCAACTGGAATGCACTTGAGGATCACGGAGACGATCATACTAACCGAGCCAAGAACGATGCTGAGCAGCCATAGTTCCAAACTCAATGGCACGGTGTTTGCAAAAGTTCCAAGAAGTTCCACTATGATCACTTGGAATATTACTGTAGCTGTCAATATGCCGACAAAGATCCAATTTCTGAATATCCCTCGGAAGACGTTGATCTTGTCCATTTCCCTGCTGTTTATTTCGTTGAAAACCTGGAAGCATGGCAGCATATTAAATGCAAATTCCTCGTTAAAATGATGCACTGATTCCTATAGTTTCACTGCAAATCTCATTTTTGAGTTAATTGACCATATTTGTACATTGTCGCATAGATTTTCAAATATGATTGGACAGTATGAAACCTGAAGTTCCAAATAAAAATAGCCCACAGAACCAGAACCGAATATCCATTTCTGAGCCCGGGCTCATCTGCACCCGGTGAACGGTAAATTCAAAAAATAAATACTAAAAGAACTGAACTGTATATATTAAGCTTGCACCTACTAGTAATACAAACATTTGGTCATGTTTTCTAAAGAACCTACATATAAGTTTGAGGTTAATTTTAACACATGAACATAGAGAGAGAAATAACAATGACTGAGTTAAATACTGTGTATGTGATCTCATCCGCAAGGAAAACAGTAAATAATTAGTAATCTGCATAATGACATGTGATGACTTTGAAACCTTGCTGAAAAAAAATACGCAGAAGCAACAAATATCTTTCCATGTAAAATTAACTCCACATACCTGGCAAAAGACGAAAGAGTTGAATATGAGAGTGTTGATCGTTTTATCAGCAGTTGGACCTTCAATATTAAGGAGTCTCTTTCCAACTATCATGAGGGTGCCCAATACAAGGAGCTGGTACAAAGCCTGGCCAAGAATATTTCTCCACATAACCTTAGTGATAAAACTATCTCCGCGCCTTACAGGAGACCGTTTCATCATCTCTTCATTTGGCGGTTCTGTTGCTAAGGCCAAGGCTCCTAATGTATCCATGATCATGTTAACCCATAGCAACTGGACGGCAGTAAGCGGTGCAGTTCCTGCAAGTTAATTCAAAGTGTCAATATATATGGAATGGTTCTGAAAAGTTACATGATTAAGGAGAAAGACCAGAAGTTGGTGCACATGAATTTCGTTCCGCATAAGATGCACAGAAATTCCTTCTGTGAACAACATGTACACAAGCTCCAAGGAAGTCATTTGTTAGATCAAGAATATCATACTGGTAGAGAGTGTGCAAATACCTATGACACACGCCGAGACAAAATTCACTATCAGAGCCACTATATTAACTGTAAGCTGGAACTGCACAAACTTTTGAATGTTCAAGTAAACCGCACGCCCCCATCTAGCAACATTTACGATAGTTTTGAAATTGTCATCCATTATTATAACATCAGCATTCTCTTTTGCGACCTGCATCAAATAGCATGGTTAAATACTTTATCACAACAAAGTCTTATACACAGCTTAAATGGTACTGTAAAATGAGTACTCGTATATGTTTTTTCAAGACCATACAAAATGAATATTGTTTCAATCAAGGGCAGAAATTGACATCACGCAAAATAAATGAGACTGGATTTTGTCAGTTATGGGTTTTGAATTGCATAGTTGTGCAATGTGCATCTCAATAGAACCCAAAAAATAATCATAGATATGCAACATGTCTACAAACCATCCATAATAGGGAAGTCAGTTTAGTTATCTAGTGAACAGTGTTTGCAAGGTGCTCACTCTTATTTAAATTTAATAGGGTATCTAATCTGGCTCCCACCTACTGTTACACGTCAAGGATCACTAATCTATGAAATGTTAATACAGCATGGAAGCACACAGAAAATATTTCTTATAGACAACTGACACAGAGTTTCAGAATGTCTGCGCTCTGCAGTAGATATTCAAACTGAAGCTACTGGACCCTTTTTTCAAGAACAAGTTACTCAACATATGGTGATCATGGAAGCCTAAAGCAGCATACATTAGACAGAAACATCAAGAAGTACCTCAGTGCCAGCAATACCCATTGCCAGTCCAATATCTGACTCGCACAATGCCGGGGCATCATTGGTTCCATCACCAGTAACTGCGACTACCTCTTGATACATGCTTTTCAGGCTTGTTACCAATTTGAACTTGTCCATAGGCAACGAACGGGCCATCACCTGTACTTAGGAAGTAGATTTAACTAACATTGGACCTTCAGATCCATAAAACAATTAGTGGAAAGCAAGCATGTTAAGTAAAAGTAAACCTGAATTTTAGGCAGGAGCTCCCTCAGTTCATCTGAGCTCTTATCATGAAGCTCGTGTCCTTCTATCGCTATCCCGTCCTCGGTTAATATTCCACATTCCTTGGCAATGGCTTTTGCAGTGTTGATGTTGTCTCCGGTAACCATCCTTACCGTAATACCAGCAGCCATGCAGGTCATTACTGCATCCCTGACACCCGGACGAACCGGGTCCTTGATACCGAAAAGCGCTATTAGCGTGTAACCATTTTCTGGTATAGTTTGCTCGTCAGAAAACTCATCAAGGTCCTGAAATGCAATGCAAAGTGTTCTCAACGCCTCAGAAGCAAATGAATTGATTATGTTTAGGACGTTTTGCTTCTGCATATCTGACAATGGTACTATGTCCCCTTCACCGTTCAGCATGTCATTGCAGTGTTCTAGAATAATTTCTGGTGCACCTTTACAGAAGGATCGGAAGCCTCCGTTTGGTAACTGTATTATCACTGACATCTTTTTCTTGACTGAATTGAAAGGCTCTACTCTTACTCTTTGAATCTTATTGTATTCAGTATATCGATCTCTTTCTACGGTCAAGCCGAACTCCAACAATGCTGCTTCAGTTGGTGTGCCCAAGATGGTCCTTTTGCCATCATCTCCCTTCACCACCTCGGATCCGGTGTTCACAAATATGCCTTGTACAAGTATTGCCATAGCTCTTTCTGAAATTACAGATTTTAGCTCACTGATTTTAGCATCGCCATTGACCGACTTGGATACATCACTGATCCAAACCTTATCGACGATCATGTGGTTGGTTGTCAAAGTTCCTGTCTTGTCGGTGCAAATGCAACTGACTGAACCCATGGTTTCACATGCCGCGAGATGCCTGACTAGTGCTTTGTCATTCATCAACTTCTTCATGGCAAATGCAAGACTAAGGGTCACGGCCAACGGTAGACCTTCAGGGACTGCGACCACAATGATGGTCACGGCAATAGCGAAGTAGTTGACTATTGTCAATGCGTCGTTTGCCGACCAATTCATCAAACCAACAGCCATTCCCTTGTTAACCAAGAACCTTCCTAGTAGTACCACAAATGTGAGAATTGCAAACACAAGTCCAATCTGCCCAATGATCGTAGCCACGCCATTCAGCTTAACTTGCAAAGGAGTTTCATCCACTCCACTGTCACTAAGAGTGCCCATGATTTTCCCCCACTCGGTACGTGAACCGACGGCAGTGACAAGCATCTTAGCCGTCCCATCAACCACCTTACTCCCACCATGGAGAAAAGGCTTTTCTTCAGAAACTTGAATTGGCTCACTCTCACCTGACAAGCTAGATTCATCTACCAGTAGGCAGTAGCCAGATATGAACAAGCCATCTGCAGGAACCACATCACCTATCGAAAGATGCAAGATGTCGCCGACGACCAAGTCATGGATCAAAACCTTCTTGGTTTTCTTATCTCTAGTAACAAGAACATATATCTTCTGCTTCTCATGGTCCAGCTCCATAAACTTCCTTGACTGCTTGTAATCACTGGAGGCAGTAACTAGTACCACCAACAAAATGCTGAGCATTATGCCAAGACCATCATATATACCCTTCGGCCACCCCTCGGTGGCTAGGCCCACCACCAGAGAAACCAGAGCACACACTATGAGAATATTCAGAGTCAGGTCATGTAGTGCATCCCACACAAACATCCAGAAGCTTCTAGCGGGCTTCTCGGCGTGCTTGTTAGTACCATACAGTTTCTGTCTGGTTGTTATTTCAGTTTCATTGATACCATCTTGCAGAGAGGCTTTGATTTTCCTAGATATTCCGCTGGTTCCACCATGCAGCTTCAAGATTGTCGAATCTTCGCGCATGCCAGTAATTTCTGCCAGTTCATCCGGGCTGATAGAAAATCCTTCCTCAATGAGCTCATGTGTTAAGTGGTATTGTTTTACGCCTGTGTGGTTAAAGGATAAAAAGTGAAAATCAACATAATAGTTATGACAAGATAAAAAGACACATGCTACTTCACGATCAGTTGACGAGACCTCACCATTGATAAATTGCAATGCTGCCCTGTGCACATTAATCACAACCTGGACTTTTCCCTGAAAAATAAGCATCTCTAATTAGACCAAATAAATAATTGACTTCCTCATACTGAAAATATGAAACACTTCTTTTTTGTAGTTTAACTACAGTAACCAAAGTAGCCTAAAAATATAGCCGCCTAAATAACATGAATAGATTCCACTTTTGACACCCTAAGATGGCAAGAGTGATAGTGACCACATTTAAAGAACTTGCCACTAATATATAGGATTTAAAACTTGAATACCAGAACATACCATCTTTTACTGTTTGCCCCATTCTGATAAGATTGGTTTGCGCGTCAGCTGTAAATGACAGATGACTTGGTTGCAAAACTTGAAATTCTGGGTGATACTTATTCATGCAAATTTTATAATATATTTAAATTCCTAATTTTATTTTCAGTTACATTAAACCAAACATAAAAATCCTTAATAGATTTTAATCTAACTTTAAAAATCCTATAGGTATATAATATATTATACTACACATATTGTGATTTTTTGTGGAAATTTCATTTTAATAAAATTTAATTAATTCCAATTTACTTCAAAAATTCAGTTTAAACCTTAGTGCCAGTCTTTTCTCCAAAAAATATATCCTCCCTTATAAATAAAATGTTGAATTATATACTTTTAAATTCTGAATTGAATGGATCTTCGTCATATATTAAGTCTTCAAGACATCATTCAACCATCTACACATTAGCTTGACAGGCGAGCCATGCTAGTCAAGGGGTCACAAGCGGTTAAACATGGAACATTTTGGTATTTAGGTTTTAGATTTGATACACGTTGATGAAAAATTCTTTCAATGGGGTTGTCGTGGAATTGTCACGGCAGATGTCCTTGGGCTAGGACTTAGTCGTGGAGCCATCGCAACTAGGAAGCTTGAAGGGGTTATGCGGGACAAGGAACACGAGGGTTTATACTGGTTCGGCCCCTTACGGTGAAGGTAAAAGCCTACGTCCAGTTCGAGGTGTTATTGATTAGGGTTACGATCGCCAGGGAACTAAACACTTATCCCGGCTCTCGGAGAGATTGTTGTCGTCCCCAAACCGCTGCCGGGTCGTCCCTTTATATAGGGAGGCTGACGCCCAGCAGCCCTTAGAGTCCCGGCCGGCTCATAAGAGTGTCCGGCTCGGGCTCTAAAACAATACTTGCCTTACACTACAAGTCTACTATAACAATGATTGTAACTACGGGCTTTAAGCCATATCCGGGTCTCAGCCCATCTCTGGCCCATTATCCTGAAACTTAGCTCCGGGCTTCTGGTAATGATCCTTGGAGTAACCCGGCCCTCCTGGCGGGTGACCCCCAGGTCTATATCCTCAACATTAGGCCCCAGATTGACTTGAGCCGGCTCGTGTCAATCTTCAGCTCCGCAGTCAGAAAAAAGCTCCGGCTTATCATTCATGTGAAGGTCATAACCCGGAGTGACGTCATCCTCTGGACTCCGGGTAATCCGCCGTGACGTCATCCTGCACTAAATCCGTTTTTTACTCCGCCAGATCCGCAACGGATCTTTGCTTTTACTGACCTTCCGAGAATCGAGGCGCCGTGAGGGGGGAGATAACCACGCCGTGGCCTCCTCAAATCCCGCGCCCGCTTATGACTCGGCCTTATAAATAGGCCGGCCCGGCACTCTCTTCTTCACATTCTCCTTCTTCTTCCTCGCACTGCCGTTCCTCTGCCCGAGCTTCTGCCGCCGCCGCCGTCGCACCCCTGGTCTTCCTCAACCCGGCCGCTGCATCAACCTGACTCGGACCAGATAACGTCGGCGACCTCTGCTCTTCTCCAGCTCCGGTGAGTCCCCTCTGCCTTACTAGCATAGATCTAAGACAGAGTTCATCTGTGTTCTTCATGTTCATCACTGTTACCGCAAGTTTCGGTAACCCCTGTAGCCACTGCCCCCGTTGATCCTTAGGCTTGTGTAGAACCACCGCGGTAGATATCTGAGGTTCATTTCTTCTGCAAGAACACCTCTTTTTACTGCATAAGGACTGGGTTCCATCTCAAGAACCTCCCTGCTTCTGTTTTTTAGGTCTAGAAAACTTTCTCTGCTCCGACTACTTTGATCCAAAAAAGTTACTGTAATATGTGAAATCTGTTTACCACACTTAGTAAAAACTGCAGTCCTTGAATCTTGGCGGCTTATATTTCCGACTTAGAGAAAACACGCGCCGTAGAACTTTCCGGTTTAAAGAGAATCATGCTCTGTAGTATCCTCCGACTTAACCGCAGTAAGCCGTAGACGACCAACTTATCCTGAAAGCCCCGACGGCTTAGATAACCCACCGTATCAAGACATACCATTAGTCCCCTTCATAAGCCGTCATTGTAACTTGAATGATATACTCCGGCTTATAATTAACCCGGACACTTTTCTCTTCCTCGTAGACCACCAACCGTCACCATGCCTCCCAAGGCTCCCATCACTTGCAACTGGATGAAATCCAGCGTCACCGAAGAGACCCTGGCCAACTTCGTTAAATCCGGATATCTGCCTAAGAAGGAAGTGATGTCCTACCGTGCCCCTGACCCGTCCGAAGAAAGGCCACAGCCGAGAGACGGGGAGGTAGTGATCTTTGCCGACCATATGAGCCGGGGCTTCGCACCGCCCGGCTCAAAATTCTTCCGGGACGTGCTCAACTTCTTTGATCTTCGGCCTCAGGATATAGGACCCAATTCCATATCCAACATCTGCAACTTCCAAGTTTTTTGTGAAGTATATCTTGGAGAAGAGCCGAGTCTGCTGCTCTTCAGAGAGCTGTTCTATTTGAACCGCCAAACCGAGTGCGCAAACGGTCCAAGTCTAGAGTTAGGCGGCATCTCCATCCAACGGCGCAGGGATTGTCTGTTCCCTTATGCAGAACCGCCAAGTCACCCCGAGGACTGGAACATGACTTGGTTCTACTGCCAAGACACGTCCCCGGCTGATGAGAGCCCGCTGCCCGGCTTTCGCCCAACGCGCCTGGAGCCAACTCATCCATTATCCGACAAACTGACTGCCGCAGAACGCCAGCCTCTGCTTCCAACGATCAACAAGATCAAAGCCCTGCTAGGCAATGGTCTGAACGGAATTGACCTGGTCCGGGTCTGGATCTCATGGCGGGTGATCCCATTGAGCCGCCGCCCCGGCTTAATGTGTGAGTACACCGGGCGAAAGGATGACCCGCAGAGGCACAGTCGCAATGATCTTCCAGAAGACGTTGCTGAAGAAGAGACCAAGGCTCTTTTAAACGAGAGCCTGGCAGACTGTGGAAGAATCGGGCTAGCCCCGTTCTGCAAGACCAATCCAGCCCCAGCGGTAAGCCGCTGACTTTAACCTTTCCATTTTGTTTTACCTGTCATCTTACTAAGAGCTCATTACTGTATTTCTCAGGCTGATGATAAATTCTGGCGGGTCAAGTATGACCACGAGGCGGCCAAGAAGGCCAGGAAGGCGAAGAAAGCCGCCAAGAGAGCCGCCCCTCGCAAAAAGGGAAACAGACCCACTGCTTCGGAGCTGCTGCAACTAAGCGATAGCTCCGAATCAGAGGTAACCCTTAAATCTTTTAAATTCTTGCAGTATATGTTGTCTGATGCTGTCCGCCTTATCAACACTTGCTTATTGACAGGATGACACCGGCGCCAGTAACCCGGTGGTCGAAGAGGTAACATCACTTTCCTCCGGCTCGGAGCCTTTACCACAGCTGAAAGTCCGAAGGGTAACCCGGAAAGTAAGCTTTTCCCATCGATTAGCTCACCGAGACCCTCAATTTCTTTTGAAGCAGCAGGTTCACGAGAGCCGGCGTCACACCCGGGCCCGCAAGGACACCGACCTCTCCACTGGGTTACCCGACGCAACGAGGAAACGCCGCACTGAGGTTTTTTCTCACCTGTACCCTTTTCATCCGTTGGCGGGTGTCATCCGTCAGCCACTCAACTCTTCTGACTCCAATTACCAGGAGACCTCCCCCTCCTCGGGTGACTCCATGCAGTCAAGTCTGCCGGCCTTCAAGACTGCCCCCGGGTAATAACAATCTCCTTACATTATCTGTCTGTACTTACCCTTTGTATGCCTAACACTTCTGCCTTTTCAGTGCCCAGGCAAAGCTCACCAAAAGAGTAAAGAAGACCAGGTCAGCCGGAGTGCCCGACTTGCCTGAGCCGGAGACGACGGCTCAAGAGCCGCCAGTCGCCTCCACCCCTGAAGCCACCATTCCCATGGATACGGCGCCTGAAGCCCCACCAGCTAATGACCCGGACGTGGTAATTACCCGGACGGAGTTTGTTGAGCCGGGAAGGCCGACCGCGCTGGCCAAATGCTCCGCAAGGGGGGAGTTGCTACAACCCCACCGGGTGAATCTGGATCTCTCCAGCTATACCGACTTAAGTATTGGAGAACTCGTCTCAAGCTATATCAGCCAGATTCACAAGAGCCGGGACGCCGAGATCGCCATGGTCAACCAGATCCAACACAAATCTGAGGTAACCTTCTGCTGTTCTCTTACTTTCCGCATAGTGATCCTTGCCATTCTAGCCCCCAAGTCTAGGACTTATACTTGAATATGTTGTAGACTTTAGATTCCGGCTTACTGAACTGAGCCGGCCGTACATAGATAGATACGTTCAATATGCATTAGCCCCCAAGTGCCAAGTGTCTTTGCTTGGAAAGCGCTTGGGACTTTATAGGATGACTGTTAATAACCCGGAAATATATGCAGGCTGTTGGCAAGAAATTAGAGTCAGACCTGGCGGATCTCAAGAGCCGGCTGAAGGCACAAGAGATGGAGACCCGAAAGGCAAATGCCAAGTTTGTCTCCAGCATCGCCGCTCAGGAAAAGTTGAAGACTGAATTCGACGCTGAGCGGAAGGCCTGGGCTGAGGAGAAAACTGCACTGGTGACCCGGGCAGAACAGGCGGAGAAGGCCCTTACTGAGAAGACCGCTGAGCTCTCCGGTCTAAAGCGCCAAGTGTCCCAAATGGTAGCTGCCATCTTCGGTAAGTCGCCTCACCGGCTTTCATTCACATTGGAATGTTTACATCTCTTAACTCATCCTTACCACCGGGTCATCTGATGTTGTTAAACAGGTTCCAGAAGCGCCAACTTGAACCAGAGCGTGGTCACCAAGTTAAAGGCCGTGTACACCCTGGTGGAACAGCTCTACACCGGGTCACAGCGGGCTTTAGCTGTGGTGGCCCTGTCGAATGAAGTGCCGACTCATCTGGCCGAAGTCCTGCGCCGGCTCGCAGTTCTGCCGCAGCGGATCCAGGAGCTACGACGAGCATCCGCGAGATCCGGAGCAATCGCCGCACTGAGCCGGGCCAAAGCCTTCTTGCCGGAGCTAGACCCGGCAGACATCGCCCTGGGTTATCCCAGCCTGAAAGAAGACGGCTCAGCGTTCGACCAGAAGGACTTCGCGGCTTGTGTGAAAGCTGTGCGCCCGGTAGCCACCATCATCGGGAACGACACCGATTTAACCAAGTATCAGCCGGGATACAACGCGGAGAATCAGAGGATTCCAACCCCTCGCTATGAAGCCATCAATCTGATTCCTCCGGCTCGCCAGCACACCTTTGCCCCGGAGATTAACCCGGACGGGTTAATTGACGAAGAAGCTCAGTTCGAAGCTCTCAGCGGCATCAACTGGAAGTCGTCGACCTTCGAAGCCTTGGGATCAGCCGAAGCAGAAGATGAGCCGGGGACTTCAACTCAGCAGGCGTCATAAACCGGCTAGCGGCTCACCAAACAACGCCCATCCTTGAAACTTTGAAAGATTTTTGTAATAGAGTAGGTGCAACAATTTATCTCTGCCGTGCCATCGTGCACGTAATGAATGCTGAAATCCTTTGAAGTCATTCTTTTGATGCTCCTCCGGGTCGGAATTATCCCTTTGTCCTTCTCAACCTTAAAAAGTGCCTTTAAATATCTGCATAGAAAGGCAAATTACAAGTCGCAAAGCGGCTTACCGCCCTGAGAATCAGGTGTTTGAGATGGATAACCCGGGATACGAACCAAAAAAGATCGGTCCTTAACTATACTCGAACATAGCTGTGATGACACACTTAACAGCCTGTAAGCATACTTCCCGGTTAAATAGCCCGGGTAGCACGGTTGGTACCTTAACTCGAATTTATTTGTCTTGATGACATCCATGATGCTCAACTAACAAGATAAACCAAAATTAAGCCGCCAAGTGAAACCCGGCAGTACATACTTTGACATGATCAAAGCAAGTTTGTGGTAAAATATAAAAACTTAAGGGCTTCCGGTTCGAATACGACCAGAAACTCGGTCCAAAGGGGTTAAGCTAAGATTCGGATACGATCATATAGCCCCCAGTGGGTTTGGCGATGCCAATCAAGAGGGTATCGACAGCTATGTTCTCTTTGGTTCGAATACGACCCATGTTTGAACAGGAAGCCCCCAAGTGATTCTGAAAATTTGTTTAACGACGCTGATTCGAATACGATCCACGTCGGTTCTCAGAGGGGTTACACTATGATTCAAATATGACCAGAGGCAACTTCCCAATGAGCTCGGCACTTTGCCAATCAAATGGGTATCGACAGCTATGTTCTCTTTGGTTCGAATACGACCCATGTGTGAACAGGAAGCCCCCAAGCGACTTTACTGCTTACAGCTAGATTCGAAGATGATCATAAGCCGGATCTTCTGTAAGTCAGCATGTAACAGCACACATTTTTGGAAGAGAGCAAAGGACAGAGGTCCTGCTTTATTGCTTTATCATAATATATATATGGCTGAGATAAATATGTACATCACAAGAGTCGGAAGCTCAAGTGTAGTAAGGCCGAAGCTGAGCTATGTTCCACGGCCGACGGGTCTCCTCCTCAGATTTACGTGAGTCCTTATGCTCCCGGATATCAATGAGGTAATATGACCCGTTGTGCAAGTTCTTACTGACCACAAAAGGCCCTTCCCAAGGTGGGGATAACTTGTGTGCATCTGTTTGATCCTGGATGAGCCGGAGCACCAGGTCGCCCTCCTGGAAGACCCGGGATTTGACCCGGCGGCTATGATAACGGCGCAGGTCTTGTTGGTAAATCGCTGAACGGGCGGCTGCCACATCACGCTGTTCGTCCAGCAAGTCCAGAGCATCTCGGCGCGCCTGTTCATTATCCGTCTCAACATAAGCCGCCACACGAGGTGAATCATGACGGATGTCGCTGGGGAGAACTGCTTCTGCTCCATAAACCATGAAGAAAGGCGTGAAGCCTGTAGACCTGTTAGGAGTAGTGTTGATGCTCCATAAAACGGAGGGCAACTCCTCCACCCAACAACCTGGCGTCCGTTGCAAAGGGACCAAGAGCCGGGGTTTAATGCCCTTCAGAATCTCCTGGTTAGCTCTCTCAGCTTGACCATTGGATTGGGGGTGTGCCACTGAAGAGACATCAAGCCGGATATGCTCTCTTTGACAAAACTCCTCCATAGCGCCTTTGGACAGATTAGTGCCGTTGTCTGTTATGATGCTGTGTGGAAAGCCGAAGCGGAAGATCACCTTTTTCATAAATTGAACCGCCGTGGCTGCATCGCACTTGCTAACTGGCTCAGCTTCCACCCACTTCGTGAATTTGTCCACTGCCACCAAGAGGTGGGTCTTCTTATCCTTGGACCGTTTAAAAGGCCCGACCATATCAAGCCCCCAGACCGCAAAGGGCCAAGTGATCGGGATCATCCTCAATTCCTGAGCCGGCACATGAGCCCGTCGGGAGAACCTTTGGCAGCCATCACATTTACTGACCAAGTCCTCTGCATCAGCGTGAGCCGTCAGCCAATAAAAACCATGACGGAAAGCCTTGGCCACAAGAGATTTTGAACCGGCATGATGGCCACAATCCCCTTCATGGATCTCGCGCAAGATCTCTTGACCTTCCTCAGGGGAGATACAACGCTGGAATGCCCCTGAAACACTGCGATGATGCAACTCGCCATCGATAACAATCATTGACTTAGCCCGCCGGGTTATTTGCCTGGCCAGAATTTCATCCTCAGGCAACTCTCCCCGGGTTATATAAGCCAGATATGGCATTGTCCAGTCTGGTGTGATATGAAGAGCCGCCACCAGTCGTGCCTCCGGGTCAGGGATAGCCAAGTCCTCCTCTGTAGGCAACTTAACCGAAGGGTTATATAGGACATCCAGGAAAGTGTTAGGCGGCACCGGCTTTCGCTGAGAGCCGAGTCGGCTTAAAGCATCAGCCGCCTCATTCTTCCTGCGGTCAATGTGCTCCACTTGATATCCCTGAAAGTGCCCGGCAATGGCATCAACCTTGCGGCGATAAGCCGCCATTAGAGGATCCTTAGAATCCCAGGTGCCTGATACTTGTTGAGCCACCAAGTCTGAGTCACCAAAACACCTCAGCCGGCTTAAGCTCATCTCCTTAGCCACCCGAAGACCGTGGAGCAGAGCCTCGTACTCAGCCGCATTATTAGTGCAAGGAAACATCAACCGTAGCACATAATGGAACTTGTCACCTTTAGGGGAAGCCAAGACCACACCAGCCCCCGAGCCCTCCAGCTGCCTGGACCCATCAAAGTGAATAGTCCAATAAGTGTTATCCGGCTTTTGCTCGGGTACTTGTGACTCTGTCCAATCATTGATGAAATCTATCAAGGCCTGAGACTTAACAACAGTGCGTGGCACATATTTGAGGTCATGAGGTCCAAGTTCTATAGCCCACTTAGCAATTCTCCCTGTAGCCTCTCTGTTCTGGATAATATCACCGAGAGGGGCGGAACTGACCACAGTGATGGGATGACCTTGAAAGTAATGCTTAAGCTTCCGGCTCGCCATAAATACCCCATATACGAGCTTCTGCCAATGCGGATACCGCTGCTTGGACTCAATGAGCACCTCACTGACATAATAAACCGGCCGCTGAACCGGATGCTCCTTACCTGCCTCCTTGCGCTCCACCACAATAGCCACGCTGACAGCTCGTGCGTTTGCCGCTACATACAGTAGCAAGGGCTCCTTATCAACCGGAGCAGCAAGGACGGGGGGCTCTGCCAGTTGCTTTTTCAAATCCTCGAAGGCGGTATTAGCTGCATCATTCCAGACAAAGTTATCAGTTTTCTTCATCAATTGATATAAGGGCATAGCCTTCTCACCCAAACGGCTTATAAACCGGCTTAACGCAGCGATGCGACCCGCCAAACGCTGAACGTCATTTATACATGCCGGCTGAGCTAGAGAAGTGATAGCTTTGATCTTCTCTGGGTTAGCCTCAATGCCCCTGTCAGAAACCAAGAAGCCCAATAGTTTGCCTGCAGGAACACCAAAAACACATTTGGCCGGGTTAAGCATCATCTTATAGACCCGGAGATTGTCGAAGGTTTCCCTTAAGTCATCTATCAGGGTTTCCTCCTTGATGGATTTAACCACAATGTCGTCCACGTAAGCGTGAACATTGCGCCCGATCTGCTTATGAAGGCAATTCTGCACACAACGCTGGTAAGTCGCCTGTGCACACTTGAGTCCAAAGGGCATAGACACATAGCAGAAGGCTCCAAAGGGAGTGATGAACGCCGTCTTCTCCTGGTCCTTAACTGCCATCTTAATCTGATGATACCCGGAATAAGCATCCAAGAAACTTAAGCGTGCACAACCTGCCGTGGCGTCAATGATTTGATCGATACGGGGGAGAGCAAAAGGATCAGCCGGACACGCCTTGTTCAAGTCCGTGTAGTCCACACACATCCGCCAGGTGCCGTTCTTTTTAAGTACGAGCACCGGGTTAGCCAACCACTCTGGGTAAAAAACCTCAACAATGAACCCGGCCGCCAAAAGCCGGGCCACTTCTTCACCAATAGCCTTCCGCCTCTCTTCGTTAAACCGTCGAAGGAACTGTCTGACCGGCTTAAATTTTGGATCCACATTGAGAGTGTGCTCAGCGAGTTCTCTAGGTACACCTGGCATGTCAGAAGGTTTCCATGCAAAGATGTCCCTATTCTCACGGATGAACTCGATGAGCGCGCCTTCCTATTTCGGGTCCAGATTTGCACTGATGCTGAACTGCTGAGACGAGTCACCTGGAACAAAATCAACAAGTTTAGTCTCATCGGCTGATTTAAACTTCATTGCTGGTTCATTCTCCGTGGTTGGCTTTTTCAGAGAGGTCATATCTGTTGGGTCAACATTGTCTTTATAAAATTTCAACTCTTCTGTGGCACAAACAGACTCTGCATAAGCCGCGTCACCTTCCTCACACTCCAGAGCCACCTTCCGGCTGCCGTGAACTGTAATGGTCCCATTGTGACCCGGCATCTTGAGCTGTAAGTACACATAACACGGCCGTGCCATGAACTTGGCGTAAGCCGGCCGTCCGAATATAGCATGGTATGGACTTCTTATCTTGACCACCTCAAAGGTCAACTTCTCCACCCTGTAGTTGTTTTCATCACCAAAAGCCACTTCCAATTCGATCTTGCCGACTGGATAAGCCGACTTACCGGGTACCACACCATGGAAGATAGTATTTGACTGGCTGAGGTTCTTATCAACTAGCCCCATACGACGGAAAGTCTCATAATAGAGGATGTTGATACTGCTGCCTCCATCCATGAGTACCTTTGTGAACTTATAGCCTCCCACCTGAGGAGCCACTACTAAGGCCAGGTGGCCCGGGTTATCCACCCGGGGAGGGTGATCCTCCCTACTCCACACTATGGGCTGCTCCGACCACCGTAAGTAGCGTGGAACCGCCGGCTCAACAGAATTAACAGCCCTCTTGTGAAGCTTCTCGTCTCGTTTGCACAAACTAGTGGTGAACACGTGATACTGTCCACCGCTAAGTTGCTTCGGGTTGGTCTGATAACCCCCCTGTTGCTGTTGATGACCCTGACCAGACTGTTGATTGAAGCCCCCTTGACCGTTCTGAGGACCGGAATTTGACCCGCCACCCGGGCCATGAGAGCCGCCAGCGCCGGAGCCGCCTGCGCCTGGGCCGCCGCCCGGGCCATTGTAGTTTTTAAAGGCCTTCATGATAGCACAATCCTTCCACAGATGAGTCGCTGGCTTCTCTCTAGAGCCGTGTCTCGGACAAGGTTCATTCAACAGCTGCTCCAGAGAAGGTCCTGACCCGCCGCCTCGGGGAGGGGGCCTCCCCTTGCGTCGCTGGTTGTTGCCTTGGGTGTTGGCTACGAACTCCAGGCTGCCATCGGCCTTGCGCTTGCCTCCTCCTTGATTCCCCGGGTTAAACTGAGGGCTCTTTCCATTGCCGTTCTTCTTTCCCTTCCCTGTCCTTTCATCATCTGAAGGGGGATCCTTGGTACCATCGGAATCAGCGTATTTGACAAGAGCCGCCATTAGTGTACCCATATCCGTGCAGTCACGTTTAAGCCGCCCAAGCTTCATCTTTAGGGGCACAAAACGACAGTTCTGTTCTAACATCAAGACTGCAGAGCCGGCGTCCATCTTATCTGATGAATGTATGATCTCCTTGACCCGGCGAACCCAATGGGTCGTGGACTCGCCCTCCTGCTGCTTACAGTTAGTCAGATCCACAATTGACATAGACTGCCTACAGGTATCCTTGAAGTTTTGAATGAACCGGGCCTTCAGCTCAGTCCAAGACCCAATGGAGTTCGGTGGCAGCCCTTTTAACCACGTGCGGGCTGTTCCATCTAACATCATGGTGAAATATTTGGCCATGGCCGCCTCGCTGACCTCTAGCAGTTCCATGGCCATCTCATAACTCTCAATCCAGGCCGCAGGCTGTAAGCCAGCTGTATAGTTAGGCACCTTCCTAGGGCCCTTGAAATCCTTAGGTAAACGTTCATTACGGATGGCCGGCACCAAACAAGGGACACCCCCGGTCCTGGTAGAAATACCCACATCAACGGACGCCGTTGGATAAGCCGGGGGGGTCTGATAAGCCGTCAATTGCGGCACCTGCTCCGCCTCTTGCCGTGCTTGGTCTGCGGCGTAGAAGGTTCCAACATGAGCCGGGCCATGGCGTCGGACATTACTTGAGCCGGTCGCCGAGACCATGTGCCGGCTGTAGCTCGGGCTCTGGCCTGGGCGAGGAGTTGAGTGGATCCTGTCCCGGCTGTAGGAGTACGCCTCTTGCTGCGCTAGGGCCGTCTGCAGGAGTTCCCTGACCCGGCGGGTTTCCACGGCTGCCGGAGAATTGCCGTCAACGGGAAGAGCCGCCAGTCGTGCTGCCGCTGCTACCATGTTCTCCAGCGGGTTATCGTAATGACCCGGGGGTATTGGCACATACTGAGGCGGGGCAGGGGGCGCCTGGGGAGGCCCCATTACTAGTGGCTGAATAAGGGGTCCCGACCCGGGCGCAATGACCCCTGGTGGGTTACTGGATCCCGCACCCGGCGTGTTGAATAGATTGCGCGGATCGTAAACCGGCGGGAGTCGAGACTGGGCCTTCTGATGCCTCCTTCTCATGACCTCGTTGGCCGCGTTCTGATCCATCGTGAGTTGGAAGGACTGCGCCTGAATCAACTGAGCCCGGGCGTCGAGAGCCGCCCGCTCCGCCGCCAGCCTGATCCCTTCTGCTGCAAGATCCTCTTTTGCTTTCATCAGATCCAATTTTAACTGTGCCACCTCCGCGTCATGCTGGGCTTGATCTGCCGGGTCAACCGTGGCAGTTAACAGGGCCGTCATCTTATCTGTGAGATCCATCAGCACCTGAGCCGGGGAAGGCTCCGGATTTTCTGATCCGGTAGCGGGGTTCTGAACAGGCTGCGCACCAGCCATAAAAACTCCGACCTGACTTGGCGGCTCAAAAAGGTCCGGAATACTGTTGCCATCGGAATAACTCATGAGCCTGCCATCTTGAAGTTGGTACAACGAGTTTGACTCATCAGCGGCCGACTCGCCGTCAGAGCCGGCGGCCGCCTCATCCCCAGACCCAGATGGATCGGAGGGCCTTCCATGGATGCATCCCACAAAAGCGCGTTTTAAGGCAGGCCGGGCCCGGGCGGATCGGGCGCGCTGAGCCGTTTCGATGAGATCGGCGCAGAGACCCGGCTCGGGGCCCGGCTCACCAATCTTGCCAATGAAGACATGAATTCCGCCAAAGGGGACCCGGTACCCGTACTCCACTGAGCCGGCGTCGGGGCCCCAGTCCGCGTCGTCGATGTAGAGCCTGCCGCGACGACTCTTGGTCATCCGGCCCACAGCGTATCCCTTGAGCCCTTCGAAGCTGCCCTTCAAGAACTCAAATCCACCGTGCGCTCGCCCCACGGTGGGCGCCAACTGTCGTGGAATTGTCACGGCAGATGTCCTTGGGCTAGGACTTAGTCGTGGAGCCATCGCAACTAGGAAGCTTGAAGGGGTTATGCGGGACAAGGAACACGAGGGTTTATACTGGTTCGGCCCCTTACGGTGAAGGTAAAAGCCTACGTCCAGTTCGAGGTGTTATTGATTAGGGTTACGATCGCCAGGGAACTAAACACTTATCCCGGCTCTCGGAGAGATTGTTGTCGTCCCCAAACCGCTGCCGGGTCGTCCCTTTATATAGGGAGGCTGACGCCCAGCAGCCCTTAGAGTCCCGGCCGGCTCATAAGAGTGTCCGGCTCGGGCTCTAAAACAATACTTGCCTTACACTACAAGTCTACTATAACAATGATTGTAACTACGGGCTTTAAGCCATATCCAGGTCTCAGCCCATCTCTGGCCCATTATCCTGAAACTTAGCTCCGGGCTTCTGGTAATGATCCTTGGAGTAACCCGGCCCTCCTGGCGGGTGACCCCCAGGTCTATATCCTCAACAGGGGTAGTTTTTTTTGTCACAGTTTCCAGCTTGTAAGGTAAAACACGGAATTTACTCAGATAATAATCGCCACCTATATTACCATGATAGAATATTTCCGACATGGCATTCATTCCGTTGACGACTTCCTAAAATTGTTGTGTAAGTCTAAAAAGGGTCTCTCGCAAAACTAGGAAAACCTAGTCCTCAAATTGTAAAACTATATATATTTGGTCCCTCACACCGCCATAGTGGTACGGGTAATGGTAGTGGCTTGGTCTTAACCAAACTTGACATGATGACAAATTATGACTATTGACCTTGCCACATCAACGTCCATCTAGGGCGTGTTTAGTAGGTCGCATAGAGCCCAACAAGGCCCGCGCGGGAGAATTTGGCCCATTCGACTGCTCGCATACACTATTTGGCCCGCATAGCACGAACTTTAAAGCTGCTCCCAGCCGGGCCCGCTAGGAACACTTGAATCGGTAGTTTTTGGCGAGCCAGGCTCGGCCGAAGCAGGGGAGGGGAAAACAGCGCTGAGCTCGTGCGACCACGAAGATGGTGCGAGCTCGCGCGCATCTCCGAAAAATCGACGGGAGGTGTGATTGGGTCACCCTATATTGCCCCCTTCGCCTCACTACCAAAACTCCTACCACCCATCTCCCCCATTTTGAGCTTTCCCTCCAACATGCATCGGCACTGACGAGCAGGTAAGCAACGCTCCTTCTCCGGCAGGCGATCCACGGCGGCGGAGACTCCTCTCCTCATCTTCTCCAACCGTTTCCACATCTCCCTCGAACTGCAGGAGTTCAATCACCCCCTTCTCTGCACACGTTGTAGCTAGATCTGAGAGCTTGTGGTAGGGTTTGATGTTTGAGCTTGTGGTAGGGTTTGATCTGTGAGCATCTTGTAGCATTCTAGGGTTCTATCGTGTACCAATCTGTGAGATTGTGATGTTGTGGTAGCTATTGGTGGTGGATTTGCATGCTAGGATAGTGTCAAACACAATGGATTGGTAGCTAGTTGTGATGTATGCTGCTTATATGTGCTTTGTCGAGCTAAATTGTCTAGTAGTGTGTGATATGCTTATTGTCAATGTGTGTTGCGATTGTAGGACATGACCACGCAAACGCAAGATCTTAGTCAGGCCATTGTCTTGTCCGAGAGCCAGTACCCTCCATCCAATGTTGAGGACTCCCAGCCCCCCTCGATGACCAGATGCCTGCTGATTAAGATGTGTTTGAGGTTTCTGGCATGGGTCCTCGTTTTGTGCCTACACCCTTTGTGCTCGCTGAGCCAACTGCTGCTGCTGCACAAACGACAGCTGCAAAGGCAGAGAAGGATGGTAGGTGGAACAACATGAAGTGAGTCGTTCATGTCCACGTTCATGCTTAACAAGATGTGTGAGCTCATATCTAGTGGGGCTAGGACTAACAAAGGCCTCAAGTAGGTGCACTTGAACATCATTGAGAAGCAGGTGTTCGAGTTATGTGGCGAGGAGGTGACCTCCACCCAGGTCTACAACCACCTCAGGAAGTGGAGAGCGAGATGGATCACATTGTCCAAGCTCAAAGACATTACCGGCGACTCATGGGATCAGAACACTTGCTCGATCTTTCTAGAGGCAGAGCACTACACCAGCCACGTCGCGGTTAGCTCACGCCCCCCTTGCTTTAAGCCTGTCAACCATTGGCTTCTCGCAACTAACAACGTTGTTTTTCATTCTTAGGACCACCCGAAGACGCGGACTTCCTCAACACACCCATCCAGAACTACAACTAGATGCAGCACATCTTCTCCTTTGGGCTGGAAGCCGGCAAGCATGCCATGGGCTCCGGTGAGCCTCTCAGTTTTCCCATGCCTGAGTTCCCAAACACCCAGGACACAGAAGCAGTCCTTGATGGCCCTGACAAGCCCTTTGAGCACGTCCCTGTGCTTGGTAGGAAGAGCAAGAAGGGGGGCTTGATGGAGGAGGATATCAGTGTCTTCACCAGCATGACTAAGGCCGTGAAGGAGGTGGGAACTGCCATATGGGAGAGCAAGTCCATCGACGTCCATCCTGACCTGTACACCACCGTCATGGACCAAGGTGGCTTCAGCCAAGAGGCTCTCATGGCTGCTCTGAGCCACCTGGTGGACAACAAGGCCCATGGTATTGGGTTTGCTGCCATGGCAGACGCTCACATGGTGCTTAGACTCAGGAGCTGGCTGGGCAAGCACTACTACTAGTATTGCCTCTTGTGTTGATTACTGCGTGCATGATCCTCGACGGCGATGGTGCCGACAATGACAATGACGACGTACATTTTGTGTAGCTAGGGCTTGAAAACTACTTGATGATCTGTATATTTTGCTGAGGTGGTATATACTAACCCCTCACGCTTACGGCAAACTTGTGGTGGTAGGATTACACCCTCTTTTGGATGTGGTGGCAGGATGACACCATAGTAGCTAGGTTGAACTTGCTATGACGTATAATCATGCATGCTTAATGTTGCTCTTCTGCTCCATTGCTTGCTGCTTGTGTGCTCCATTGCTTGCTGCTTGTGTGCTCCACTGCTTGCTGCTTGAACTGTTGCTCTTCTGCACTACTAGGACAAGTTGCATGTAGTGTTCATCAGGAGGGCTCTAGGGATTTACATATCATGAGAAGCATCCAATCAACAAGGGACGGCACAGCAGCCAAGCGGCAGACGATGCTTACTCCAAGTTTGTGCGAAAGCAGGCATGCAATGTTGAAATTGGCAAGGCGGCGCAACACTTTGGGCTCGTCATCATCGTGCAGTTTTGTCGCCATTGCAGTGATGTGGCGTTGGTGTGCTAGCTGTCATCGTGTGTAAGATCGAACGGGTAAGCTCACCACGTAGGGTACAAGGTTAGCACAACTCGCAGCCTGTGTGCAACCAAACAACGTGTAGTTGCATGAGTTGAGACAATGCATGACGCCAAACACCGTGCGGAAACATATCCCCTAATGCAGGCAGCCTCGATGCGGGCAACCAAACGAGGTGTAGATGTTGATTTTTTGCATGTTATCCCTCAATCAGACCCAACTGAGACATGTATACTCCAAAGTCTCAGATCACAACCAAACATGCCCCTAAACCCGAGGGGCATGCTGCTACTAGGATAAGTTTGGCATGTCGCGTTGCTTCTCAGCAACTAACCATAATGCTTGCACGGCGCGAGATATCATTTCTTGAAGCTGCGGCTTTGTCGGAAAGATGATGGGCGGTGGCAGCTCCAAGGTGGTGCTTGGCATGGCCAGGCTCATCACGTGGCACGCATTTGTGAAGATGGACGACAATCCACGGATGAACACGATGGCAAGCGCCGCCTTGGCAAGGTAGTTCCTAGGCCTCCCCGCAATAGTCATACAATGACGGCAACGGAAATGGAAGAAGTCACTGTGATGGCGCACCGACTCCATATGCTCATTTTGCCTCCTCTATGACCACATCGAGCGAATTGTACTTGTCTTCTCCAAGCTCCTTCACAAAGTTCTTCATGCACGTTTGAGTTGCGCGCGCGGGGGGGGGCTGTTGAATCACGATTAAAACAAAACTGGGTCACGCCGTCCCAAACCACCGAAACGTGTTTAAGGAATCCAAAGTATCTGATTTTTTAGTTGAGAGCCTAGGTTTTCTGGTGTTGAAGTCGAGAGACCATTTTTAAACATCCGCAAACAGGACCGGCCCAAAAATATTTTATTTTCTCTTTAATAATATATAAGAGGATATAACAGCGGGCATGGACCCCGCCGTTACCTGCCCTAGTGTATATGCTTGTATCACCTCAACTTGAATTGAATTCCATGACACAATCTGCGGTTGTGCAGTTGTTTTCTGAGGGATGAAGAATGAGCCCATTATTATGCGCGCGCTCAACTACCCGTGGCAGTTGACCATGAATTTTTCTCTGGTCGTGCAAGTGCAAAGCCAGCCGGACGGTACGGACACAGTACACACACGCCTTCGACCACGAGAGGTCGAGAAGGATTCAAGCCAGGGAAGGCGAAACGTGCAAGCTACATGTCGTACGCGTGCAGAATCCAAGCTAGCCACCTTCCCACGACACAGTTCAATTCAAACGAAGGAAGAGCGACACGACACCACATGCTGCAAGTTGGGGAATATTTCCACCATGAGATTGAGACCGGGACGCATATCCTTGTCACGAATCGATCCATGGTCACCGACGCACGTAGTCCGGATGAAGTTTCCTCACACTTTCGCAGAGGCTTTGAACTAACAAGTTTCAGCGAAAGCGACGGCGGCGAACAATTCGTGCGGCGCTGGCCTCTTTGTCTTTGGGACTGCAGCGATCGATGGCCGGAGAGGCGGAGATGGGAGGGAGGGAAATGGTGGGTGGGCGAAGGAGCGCGCGTGCGTACCAGGATCCTGCGGCGCTGGGCGTCGTCGATGGCGCCGAGGGCGGAGAACTCGCGGAAGCGGCGGCGGCGGTTGCGGACGACGAGCCCCACGGCGCGGCGCCACCGGAGGCGGGCGTCGCTCGGCGGGTTCTTGGCCGGGATGTGGAAGTACTCGTTCAGATACCCCTCCATGCTCGTCCAGCTGCTCCCTCCTCCCTCCATGCCTGTCTGCTCCTCCCTCTCCTCTCCTGTCTGCCGTGCTTTCCGTTGGTATCCCTCCTCTCTCCTCGGTCTCGTCAGCAGAAAAAAGGGAGCGCAACCATGGAAGCAGTATATATATACATCCCAAATATTATTATGGCCGGGAGGGAGGGAGACCTCCAAATGAACAGTTTGAGAATCGAGACGCTTACATTTCTGCAAAGGCATTAGGCATTATAGTACGGGCGGGGAGACGGCGATGGGGATGAACTTTCCACGCGAGTTTACGCGACTTCGTCCAATCGGTCAATACCGGTATGGAAACAAGGACATCCGGATTGATGTACACGCCCGTCTTCGTGTGATAAGATCGACCGAAAGATGCTTTTGATCGATCCACTTGATTTAACTAGTCCCCACCAGGCTGCGTCTCTAAAAAAGAGTCGTCCACCAGGCTGCGATTTGCGTCGCATCTAGTCAAGACCTCCGCGCTGGCTTTTTTTAACACAGTACATACGCAAGCACTCATACATATGTGCATACACTCACCCTATCAACGTACACACGTCGAAGAGACTGAACCGGCATATCATCTTGTAATGATTGTAGTGTATTTCAATGAGATAGTGATGTACTCCTTCTGTAAACAGGGACCTAAACGCTCTTATATTTCTTTACGGAGAGAGTATGAAACATTAAATTAATAATATGTATGCAAACATAAAATTTATATTGTATTTTTAGGGTGGTACAAATTATATATTACTAGCAAAATGGTCCGTGTGTTGCAATGGGAGAAAAAACTCATAATTTTCAATGGTCATGACCACGTTTTGCTGCATCAACGAGATACACTATCACTCTCATTTTCTTGAAATTGTGAACAATTTTTGAAAATCATGAATACTTTTTAAACTCGTGAGCCTATCTGAAATTGTGAACATTTTTTAAATTCATGAACATTTTTACAGATTTTTGAACATTTTTTGAAACAATGAACATTTTTTGAATTCATGAACATTTATACTATTTGCAAAAATGTCTTAAAATTGTGATCATTTTCAAAACATTTTTCTTAAATAGGAGAACATTTCTAGAAACGAGGAACATTTATTGGAAATTGTTTGGTGGAACAATTTTTGAAATTCACGACCATTTTTTTATTTAGGAACATTTTCTGAAATGCATGGTCGTTTTTTAAATCAGTGAACATTTAATGAATCATATATTGTAAGTCATGAACAGTTTTTGAATTTCTGGAATATTTTTCAGTTCATGAACATTTCTTTAATTGGCGAATTTTTTCTATTTCATTATTTTTAAATATATTTTTTATTTCATAAAATCATGAACATTTTTTGATTTCCTGAACATTTGTTTTCGAGATTGCAACTTTTTTAATATGCGAACACTTTTTAAAAATCACGAACATTTTCTGAATCCATAAACATATATGAAATATTAAAAAAATTATTTCAAAATGTTCATTTTCTAAACTTTTTTGAAGTCCCAAATTATTTAAAGTAGAAAAAAACTAAGACGAAAAATAAAAAAGACATTTAAAAACAGGCCTCCCGGACATGGGCCGGCCCAAATGGGCGCTTTGTGTCTTCTCCCGGCGCGCAGAGCGCAGTATAGAAGGTTTTTGCTGCATGGGCTGGCCCAGGCCAGGATTCTCCTGCGTGAGACGGTTTTTTATCACTTATAGGTGGCATTGGGGGGGGGGGTGTAATATTTTGCAAATTTAGGGGCATTTTGGTGACGTACCGCGAGAAGCAATAGCCCCTTTATTATTATTAAGTATAGATATTTAATTGTTGTTTTAGGATGATGTTTAAATTAAGTTTTAGGATAATATAGAAACATCTAGCACATACGCGTATGGATCAATGACACATGTCAAAAGAGAGAGGGCACCGAAAACTTTGATGCAGCACCGTCTTCAGGCATGGTGGTGGCTGTCATAGATGAAGTAGGCGGACGAGCATCAAGGATATAGTGGAACTTGAGCGAGCAACCGCGCCAAGATGCTCCCAAAAACTTTACCGTCTCTCACCCAGTGCAGCTTCTCAAGGGGCGCGGTTTCGGAGGACTATTCTCGCGTATTAATTTAGTTCTTACAACAAGGCACATATAATATTAGCCCAAATTGGTACTTGAGGGAGTCCTGGATTAAGGGGTCTCGGGCGTCCGGCCTGTTATCCATGGGCCGGACTGATGGGCTGTGAAGATATGAAGGCCGAAGACTATACTCGTGTCCGGATTGGACTCTACTTGGCATGGAAGGCAAGCTAGGCGATCTATTATGAAGATTTCCTCCTATGTAACCGACCTCATGTAACCCTAGATCACTCCGGTGTCTATATAAACCGGAGAGCATAGTCCGGATAGGACAGATTCATTACCGTATACTCATAGGCTAGACTTTTAGGGTTTAGCCATTACGATCTCGTGGTAGATCAACTCTTATAACACTCATATTCATCAAGATCAATCAAGCAGGAAGTAGGGTATTACCTCCATAGAGAGGGCCCGAACCTAGGTAAACATTGTGTCCCCCGTTTCCTGTTACCATCGATCCTAGACGCACAGTTCGGGACCCCTTACCCGAGATCCGCCGGTTTTGACACCGACATTGGTGCTTTCATTGAGAGTCCACTGTGCCGTCGACAAAGGACTTGATGGCCCCTTCGATCGTCAGTAATGACGTGGTCCAGGGAGAAGCCTTCCTCCCCGGACAGATCTTCGTATTCGGCGACTTCGCACTGCGGGCCAACTCGCTTGGCCATCTGGAGCAGATCAATAATTATGCCCCTGGCCACCAGGCCAGGTTCGGAAGGTTAAACTACGTCGCGGATATCCGTGGAGACTTGATCTTCGAGGGATTTGATAACGCGGCGATCGCTCCCCCTTCCTCCGATGAACATGACCTAAATCTGTCATCGGAGCACACCCAGGAGATGGATCCTGTTGCTGCAACGGCCTCAGTACCAAAGCAGATCGCGCCCTCCGAGGCCATAAAGTCCGCGGCGTTGGAGCCGCACACGGACTCGACATCCTGCAATGCTTGCGCCAACGGAACCCCGGACTCGTTTCCGGCTGCACGTTCCGGACCGGATACACCTGCGGACACCGAGCTGGATCGGTTGTCGATTTTCAAATTTAGCGCCGCAGACGTCTTCCAGCATTCGGCTTTGGGTGAAGTACTAAATTCTTTGAAGAACTTGTCTTTGGAGGAAGACTCGCAGCCGAACTATGTTCGGTTCAAATTAGAGGCGGATGACGAAGAATTTTGCTTCCCACCCACCACCCACTTCATAGCCACCGTCGACGACTTAACCGACGTGCTTAACTATGGCTCCGAAGACATCGACGATATGGACGACGATGCCAAAAAGGAACAAGGCCAAGACCCGTCATTTACTGGACGCTGGATGGCCACCTCTTCGTACGACGTGTACATGGTTGATATACCCAAAGAATCTGGTGACGACAAAGAAGAGCCAGACGCGGACAAGACACAGTCCAAACGACGGCGCGCCAAACGCCGCTCTGAGCCTCGACGCTCAAAAGATGGCAACAATGGCACCTGAGAAAATAGCACTCCAGGCAACACCGAAAACAACGAAGACCCTGTCGGAGCTACATCCGAACAGGAAGAAAACGACAACAGGCAAGATAACCCTGGCGAACAGGCCATAGAAGATGACTCGGAGGACGATAGTTACCGTCCACCCTCCGAAGAGGAGACAAGCCTCGGCAACGATGATTTCATCGTGCCTGAGGATCCCCTGGAGCAGGAGCGCTTTAAGCTTCAACTCATAGCCACATCAAGGAGCCTGAAAAAGAAAAAGCAGCAGCTTCAAGCCGAACAAGATCTGCTCGTCGACAGATGGACTGATGTTCTGACAGCTGAAGAATACGGCCTCAAGCGCCCAGCCAAGAGCTACCCAAAACGTAGACTGCTACCTCAGTTCAACGAGGAAGCACCAGATCTCGTACCCTCCTCGCACAATGCGGACCGACCACCATGTGGTCGGGATAGAGCGGCGGACCGGCCACCCCGCGGTCGGGATAAAGCGGCAACCCAAACCGAACAGCAGCCCGCCCCACCTCCTCGCAAAAACAGGGACAGACCAGCTCGGGATCATACATACGATCTCCGGCAAGAATTGGACAGTAGAGCAAGACATACGAGATCGATCTACGGATCACGAGGACGTGCCTCGAGGCACGACGACGGCTACCTATTCGGACGTGACAAACCTAACCATGCCCGGGCCGAATGCCCAAAACAGACTTCATCAGAGCTGCGCCGCGATGCGGCCCGCTATAGAGGCGCTGCACGCCCTCTTTGCTTCACAGACGAGGTGCTGGATCACGAATTCCTCGAGGGGTTCAAGCCTGTCAACATTGAATCATACGACGGCACAACTGACCCTGCAGTATGGATCGAGGATTTTATTCTCCATATCCATATGGCTCGAGGAGATGACCTCCACGCCATCAAATACCTCCCATTAAAACTCAAAGGACCAGCTCGACACTAGTTAAATAGCCTGCCTGAGAATTCCATCGGCAGCTGGGAGGACTTGGAAGAGGCTTTCCTCGATAACTTCCAAGGAACTTATGTCCGGCCACCGGATGCCGATGACTTAAGCCACATAGTTCAACAACCTGGAGAATCAGCCAGAAAATTCTGGACTAGGTTCCTAACCAAAAAGAACCAGATTGTTGACTGTTCGGACGCAGAGGCCTTGGCAGCCTTCAAACACAGCATCCGTGACGAATGGTTAGCACGCCACCTCGGCCAAGAGAAGCCGAAGTCTATGGCAGCCCTCACGGCACTCATGACCCGCTTTTGCGCGGGAGAGGATAGTTGGCTAGCTCGTAGTAATAACACAGCCAGCGAGACAGGCCCCTCTGAGGCCAAGAATAGCACTGGCAAGCTCCAGCGCAATAGACACAAACGCCGAAGCAATGACAACAACACTGATGACACCACAGTCCACACCGGATTCACTGGCTCCAAGTCCGGCCAACGGAAGAAGCCCTACAAAAGAAACAATGAAGGACTTTCCAGCCTGGACCGCATACTCGACCGTCCGTGCCAGATACACGGCACCCCGGACAAGCAAGCCAATCATACCAACAGGGATTGTTGGGTTTTCAAGCAGGCCGGTAAGTTAAATGCCGAAACCAAAGAAAAGGGATCATAAAGTGAGGACGAGGACGAAGAGCCCCGGCAGCCGAACACTGGGCAGAAGAAATTTCCCCCTCAAGTCAAAACGGTGAACATGATATACGCTACACACATCCCCAAAAAGGAGCGTAAGCGAGCGCTTAGGGACGTCTACGCGATTGAGCCAGTCGCCCCAAAATTCAATCCATGGTCATCGTTTCCCGATCACCTTCGATCGTTGAGACCACCCAACTAGTATCCACCACGGCGGTTCAGCCGCACTAGTCCTTGACCCAATTATTGACGGGTTTCACCTAACACGAGTCCTGATGGACGGTGGTAGCAGCCTCAACCTGCTCTATCAAGACACAGTGCGGAAGATGGGCATTGACCCATCACGAATCAAACCAACAAAGACTACCTTCAAAGGAGTCATACCAGGAGTAGAGGCCCGCTGTACGGGCTCAATCACGCTGGAAGTGGTCTTCGGTTCTTCGGACAACTTCCGAAGCGAGGAGTTAATCTTCGACATCGTCCCCTTCCGCAGCGGCTACCATGCACTGCTCGGACGAACATCGTTTTCTAGATTCAACACAGTGCCACACTATGCTTATCTCAAGCTCAAGATGTCCGGTCCACGCGGTGTCATAACAGTCAATGGCAATACGAAACGCTCCCTCCGAAAAGAGGAGCACACTGCTGCCCTAGCAGCAGAGGTACAGAGCGGCCTTCTCAAGCAGCACCATAATGCGGCTGCCGAGCCCCTGGACATCATCAAGAGGCTCCGGACTACACTGCAGCAGGACAGCACGACTCGTCAAGAGCTCGATTAGCAATTCGGCCTCCGCCCCAGTCCCGACGAAGTAGTGGCATTCGCACCACGCGTACATAACTACGCACTCAAAATCCCATGGACATCGACGGAGGCAGAAGCTAACCCGGGATCTACAGTTCGGCTAGACCGACCCCGGACATACATACTTTCACCTTTTCTTTTTATTTCAGGTTCCTTTTCCCACGGGCCTGCTGACCGGTCCCTTCGAAGGATCGGCATATATAAGGAGGCAAGCAGCATAGGTGCGTAGAGTAACCTCTATACGTCTTCTTGACGGTATTTATATTTATTTCCCAGGACCCGCACGCTGCGCCCTCTTGATTCCGGCATGTTAAATAGCCCGGAGGCTTATTGCACTATTTGTACAAGATACGCCTTGACGTATCCATCCAGTCATAATGAAAATGGTTTGCGGCCCAATTTCTATGGTTTTAGCCTCTTACTTCATTTTATTTCGATCTACTTATCGGCTGCATCATTATTCTTTGGTACGTCTCATATTCGCCAGGGGCTACGTATCGCCCCACAACATGGCAGCAAAGACCGAACAATTCTTATATATATATCAGTTCGGCACCCCGAATTTAGCATTATATGCATTGGCTCCGAATCATGTCTTTGGTCAATAGTTGGGTTGCCCGGCTCCTGTGCTTGCTACCCTACGTTTCGCTCTATCAGCTAGGGTAGTAAAGGGAGAACTACTGCGATTGTGCCCTGGCTTTGACCGGATGAGCACCTTTGTAGAGAAAGCCTATGGCGAGAGCCGGTCAGCTTTTCGAGGGTTACAAAATCGTTGGAGATTTTTTCCGCGTCACGCGATGGATCGGCACTTCCCGATCAGATGCTGACAGCACCCTGGCTTGGACCAGGGGCTGCGCACTTGCTTAATTATAAAACTCCTATGGCTAAGTGAGGGCGTTTAAGCCGTACAGTCTGATTGCCTTGTTCGTTGCGCTAGACAACTCCTCCAAAGGACCATATAATTGGATCAAGATTGTTTAGAATCCATCCCGAACACCTCCGTACTACCTACGTGAGGGCAGAAGCCGGCGACTGGCCAACCCTCAGATTACAAATAATACGGCCGCACAGGAGGAAACAATTCAAAGCATAATAAAATTATTTTACAAACACCGGCTTTGTTCCCATAATACAAGGCAAGGGCAACATGAATACATCTATTCAAATATAATGTCTTGCGAACATTGCGCCGCCACAAGTCGAGACCCCTGTACGACATCCGCGAAATATCGCTCGGGTGTGCGGTGCTCCTTGCCCTCCGGCGGCCCGCTGGCAACTTCAACAACGTTCATCTTCGCCCACCACATCTTGCAGCGAGCGAAGGCCATACGGGCACCTTCAATACAGGCAGAGTGCTTGATGACGTCCAGCCGCGGACACGCCTCCACCAGACGCCTCACGAGTCCGAAGTAGCTGCCGGGCATAGCTTCGGCTGGCCATAGCCGGATTGTCAAATCCTTCATGGCTAGTTCGGCCACCCTGTGCAGCTCCACCAGCTGCTTCAACTGATCGGTGAAGGACACGGGATGCCCTGGCATCGCGTACTGCGACCAGAATAGCTTCTCCGTAGAACCTCCTCCTTCGGCTCGGTAGAACTCTGCAGCGTCTGATACGCTGCGTGGTAGATCCGCAAAAGCCCCTGGGGAACTCCGAACCCGGGTTAGTAAAAGGTATTGCTTCTCCGCATACTTGCTTTGCATCTTAAATGCCTTACCCGCCGTGATATTCTTGGCCTCCTGGATCTCCTGGAGGGCGGCCTGGGCCTCATTCCGTGCGGTCTCCACGCTTTGACGAGCCTTGGTGAGTTCGGCCTCTTGAGCCGACGCATAATTCTCCAAGGTCTCACATTTTTTCACTGCATCTTGGAGCTCCTGCTGGATTTCTTTGACCCGGGCCTTCAGCTTCTTACGAGCGGCCTGCTGCTGGACAGCTTTCCCCTCAGCCTCGCCCAAGGCCTTCCTTAGGGCCTCGACCTCGGTCGCGGCTTTTGCACATATTACGACACTACAGTCAATATACATCGCCTACGCTTTCCGAACATACAGCAAGTCGTTATTCACCTTGCTTCTCCTGGAGCCGAACCCTAACCTTGCCGAGCTCGTTCTCGGTCCGCTCCAGCCTCTGCCTCAATTCAGAGACTTCGGCAGCATCCGAGGTTGCGGCCAACAGCAACGCCTGCTTATGCATACATGCTATGCTAGTCTCCTACAATAGAACCTCTGTCCGGTTCTTCTCGCCGGACAGTGTCTCAGGGGCTACTGACTACAGGTTTTTTTTCTCTATGTCACTTACCTCGAAACTTGTCAACAGGCTGCTGCAGGCTTCGTTCAGTCCACTCTTGGCAGACTAAACCTTCTCAATCACCGCGCCCATAAGGACACGGTGCTCGTCCATAACGGAGGCGCCTCGTAGCGCCTCCGTCAGGTTATCTGGCGCCCCTGGATGGACAGGGACCACCAGCGGAAGCGGCACACCCCCCTCCTTCAAAGGGGGCTGCTCGCCCGACTCCGGAGCCATATGGGTCTCCAGAATCGTATTCGGCGGAGGGCCAAACTGAATACGTCCCTCCTCGCCAGTCTTCATGGGGATTGGCCCCTCCATGTGTCCGGCAGTGGAGGCCTCGCCTTGTGGTGCCTCCCGGACAACATCCTGGGCTCCTCCCTTCGGAGCGGTCCTCCGGGACAACACTTCGGTGTCGTCCCCGGCCCCGGGGGAGTAAGCGGGCGGTGGCAACTGGCTCGCCATCTCCGATGGAGCCAACGAACCTCCAGACGAGGATCGCTGGATTAGGTCGCGGGCCGGACTGCAACAGTACAGTCAACTACATCAAGATAATGGAAAGAAAGGGCAGGATGTGCGCACGAGCGAGCCCTGTCACTTACGATGCGGCCTGGGGCTTAGCATGGGGGCGTCGTTCCGGACTGCTGTCAACGTCCCACGCGGTGTTGACTGCTGGAACACCCTTCCCCTTCTTGGGCGTCTCCGCCTCCAGATGCGCCGGAGCCGCCCTCTTCTTCTTCTTCTCCTCGGGAGGAGGGTTGTTCTCCTCCTCCTCTTCCTCCTCGTCATTGTCCTCAGGGACAGAGGAATGGGCCTCGTCGTCTTCGGACGTCGCGTCCGAAGTTCCCTTGCAACGGGGGCCACTCTTGGCCCCTTGGCCTTCTTCTTGGCCTTCTTCTCCGGCGCCTTGTATGGCGCCGGCACAAGCATCTCCGCTATGCGCGGGATGACCGGTTCTTCAGGCAGCGAAGCCGGACACTGGATCCGCTTCGCCTCTATCCAGTCCTGAAGGAGCCATAATAAAAGCTCAGACATCATCCTCGAAGCAATAAGGTTGGGGATACGACAGAAATAACGTACCTTGCTGGCGGGGTGCGTACAATCGTGACCACGGTCCGAATCCGTGGCCGGTGGTTTCTCGTTGCCCTTGAAGAGCGACTTCCACGCACCTTCGTGCGTAGTCTCGAAGAGCCTCACCAGGGTCCGGTGCTTCTTCAGGTTGAACTCCCATAGCGGGCAACTTCGGCGCTGGCACGGAAGGATCCGGCGAACCAAGATCACCTGGATCACGTCGACGAGCTTGACGCTCTTGGTTACCATGCTCTGAACACGCGTTTGCAGCATTATCAGCTCGTTGGGGGAACACCAGTCCGGACTCTTCTCGACCCAGGAGGTGAGTCGCATAGGAGCACTGGAGTGGAATTCGGCAGCCGTGGCCCAAGTGGTGCCGCGTGGTTCCGTGATATAGAACCACTGCTTCTGCCACTCCTTCACTGTCTCCACAAAAATACCTTTCGGCCAGGAGACGTTGGGCAGCTTGCTCACCATGGCTCCTCCGCACTCCGCGTGCTGGCCGTCCACCACCTTCGGCTTCACGTTGAAGACTTTGAGCCACAGCTCGAAGTGGGGTTGGATGCGGAGGAAGGCCTCGCACATGACGATGAACGCCGAGATGTTGAGGAAGGAATTCGGGGATAGATCATGGAAATCTACCCCGTAATAATACAGCAGCCCGCGGACGAAAGGGTGGAGTGGAAACCCCATCCCGCAGAAGAAATGAGGAAGGAATACTATGCTCTCTTTGGGCTCCGGCGTGGGGACGATTTGCCCCTCGGCCGGCAAGCGGTGGGCGATCTCCTTCGCCAAATATCCGGCCGCTCGGAGCTCAGTAATGTCCTCCTTCTTGACGGAGGAGACCATCCACTTGCCCTGACCACCAGATCCGGACATGGTTGCTTAAGTGGAAAGGAGATGAGAACTTGGGCGCTGGAGCTCGAGATCGGGAAGGCAGAGAGAAAGCGTGAGAAGAGGAAGAGGGAATTCTTATCCTCTTATAAAGGCAGCAAACATTAAACGCCTCCTCACTCTCCTTGAGATTCGCCTATTCCCAAGGGCTGTGCAAACGGCACGGTTGGGTTACCCATGCCCGCATTGATGAGAATCCCGCAATAAGGGGACACGATCTCTGCTTCGACAAGACATGCCAATAGCAACCGCGTCTTGAAACATGGGATGGCTGAAGAAAAACGGTTCGAAATTATAACCGGACAGACGCAACGTCGTGTTGTAGAGAAGCTGTCGACAGATTAGATTCGTACAAATATTATATTCTCTCTGCGGTTGTGTGTGGTGTATAACAGGTCCGGATACAATCATCACGTCCGAAGACTATCTTGGAGTTCGGGAAAAAGGGGAACTCGCCTTGCAATGCTGAAGACAATCTACGTGCCGGACTCCTCGTCATTGAAGCCAGATTCAGGGGCTACTGAGGGAGTCCTGGATTAAGGGGTCCTCAGGCGTCCGGCCTGTTATCCATGGGCTGTACTGATGGGCTGTGAAGATGTGAAGGCCGAAGACTATACTCGTGTCCGGATTGGACTCTACTTGGCGTGGAAGGCAAGCTAGGCGATCTATTATGAAGATTTTCCTCCTATGTAACCAACCTCATGTAACCCTAGATCTCTCCGGTGTCTATATAAACCGGAGAGTGCTACCTCTTGAGCACTGCATTGGTTTTCCCTTGAAGAAGAAAGGGTGATGCAGCAAAGTAGCGTAAGTATTTCCCTCGGTTTTTGAGAACCAAGGTATCAATCCAGTAGGAGGCTACGCGTGAGTCCCTCGCACCTACACAAAACAAATAAATCCTCGCAACCAACGCGATAAGGGGTTGTCAATCCCTACACGGTGACTTACGAGAGTGAGATCTGATAGATATGATAGGATAATATTTTTGGTATTTTTATGATAAAGATGCAAAGTAAAATAAAAGCAACGGAAATAACTAAGTGTTGAAAGATTAATATGATGGAAGATAGACCCGGGGGCCATAGGTTTCACTAGTGGCTTCTCTCAAGAGGATAAGTATTTTACGGTGGGTGAACAAATTACTGTTGAGCAATTGACAGAATTGAGCATAGTTATGAGAATATCTAGGTATGATCATGTATATAGGCATCACGTCCGAGACAAGTAGACCAACTCCTGCCTGCATCTACTACTATTAGTCCACACATCGACCGCTATCCAGCATGCATCTAGAGTATTAAGTTCATAAGAACAGAGTAACGCCTTAAGCAAGATGACATGATGTAGAGGGATAAATTCATGCAATATGATAAAAAAACCCCATCTTGTTATCCTCGATGGCAACAATACAATACGTGCCTTGCTGCCCCTACTATCACTGGGAAAGGACACCGCAAGATTGAACCCAAAGCTAAGCACTTCTCCCATTGCAAGAAAGATCAATCTAGTAGGCCAAACCAAACTGATAATTCGAAGAGACTTGCAAATATAACCAATCATACATAAAAGAATTCAGAAGATTCAAATATTGTTCATAGATAAACTTGATCATAAACCCACAATTCATCGGTCTCAACAAACATACCGCAAAAGAAGATTACATCGAATAGATCTCCACAAGAGAGGGGGAGAACTTTGTATTGAGATCCAAAAAGAGAGAAGAAGCCATCTAGCTAATAACTATGGACCCGAAGGTCTGAGGTAAACTACTCACACTTCATCGGAGAGGCTATGGTGTTGATGTAGAAGCCCTCCGTGATAGATGCCCCCTCCGACAAAGCTCCGGAACAGGCCCCAAGATGGGATCTCGTGGGTACAGAAGGTTGCGGCGGTGGAATTAGGTTTTTGGCTCCGTATCTGATCGTTTGGGGGTACGTAGGTATATATAGGAGGAAGGAGTACGTCGGTGGAGCAACGTGGGGCCCATGAGGGTGGAGGGCGCGCCCAGGGGAGTAGGCACGCCCCCTAACTCGTGGCTTCCTGGAAGCTTCCTTGACATAGGGTCCAAGTCTCCTGGATCATGTTCGTTCTGAAAATCACGTTCCCGAAGGTTTCATTCTGTTTGGACTTCGTTTGATATTTTTTTCCTGCGAAACTCTGAAATAGGCAAAAAACAGCAATTCTGGGCTGGGCCTCCGGTTAATAGGTTAGTCCCAAAAATAATATAAAAGTGAATAATAAAGCCCAATAATGTCCAAAACAGAAGATAATATAGCATGGAGCAATAAAAAATTATAGATACGTGGAATGCTACTAGGCATAATTTCAATGTAATTCTTCTTAATTGTGGTATGAATATTCAGATCCGAAAGATTCAAGACAATAGTTTAATATTGACATAAAAATAATAATTCTTCAAGCATACTAACTAACCAATTATGTCTTCTCAAAATAACATGGCCAAAGAAAGTTATCCCTACAAAATCATATAGTCTGGCTATGCTCTATCTTCACCACACAAAATATTTAAATCATGCACAACCCCGATGACAAGCCAAGCAATTGTTTCATACTTTTGACGTTCTCAAACTTTTTCAATCTTCACGCAATACATGAGCGTGAGCCATAGACATAGCACTATATGTGGAATAGAATGGTGGTTGTGGAGAAGACAAAAAAGGAGAAGATAGTCTCACATCAACTAGGCGTATCAACGGGCTATGGAGATGCCCATCAATAGATATCAATGTGATTGAGTAGGGATTGCCATGCAACGGATGCACTAGAGCTATAAGTATATGAAAGCTCAACAAAAGAAACTAAGTGGGTGTGCATCCAACTCGCTTGCTCACGAAGACCTAGGGCATTTTGAGGAAGCCCATCATTGGAATATACAAGCCAAGTTCTATAATGAAAAATTCCCACTAGTATATGAAAGTGATATCATAGGAGACTCTCTATCATGGAGATCATGGTGCTACTTTGAAGCACAAGTGTGGTAAAAGGATAGTAGCATTGTCCCTTCTCTCTTTTTCTCTCATAATTTTTTATTTGGGCCTTTTTTTATGGCCTCTTTTTTTCGTCCGGAGTCTCATCCCGACTTGTGGGGGAATCATAGTCTCCATCATCCTTTCCTCACTTGGGACAATGCTCTAAAAATGATGATCATCACACTTTTATTTACTTACAACTCAAAAATTACAACTCAATACTTAGAACAAAATATGACTCTATGTGAATGCCTCCGGCGGTGTACCGGGATATGCAATGAATCAAGAGCGACATGTATGAAAGAATTATGAACGGTGGCTTTGCCACAAATACGATGTCGACTACATGATCATGCGAAGCAATATGACAATGATGGAGCGTGTCATAGTAAACGGAACGGTGGTAAGTTGCATGGCAAAATATCTCGGAATGGCTATGGAAATGCCATGATAGGTAGGTATGGTGGCTGTTTTGAGGAAGGTTTATGGTGGGTGTATGATACCGGCGAAAAGTGCGCGGTATTAGAGAGGCTAGCAATGGTGGAAGGAAGAAAGTGCGTATAATCCATGGACTCAACATTAGTCATAAAGAACTCATATACTTATTGCAAAAATCTACAAGTTATCAAAGCAAAGTATTACACGCATGCTCCTAGGGGGATAGATTGGTAGGAAAAGACCATCGCTCGTCCCCGACCGCCACTCATAAGGAAGACAATAAATAAATAAATTATGCTCCGACTTCATCACATAACGGTTCACTATACGTGCATGCTACGGGAATCACAAACTTTAACACAAGTATATCTCAAATTCACAACTACTCAACTAGCATGACTCTAATATCACCATATTTATATCTCAAAACAATTATCAAGCATCAAACTTTTCTTAGTATTCAACACACTCATAAGAAAGTTTTTACTAATCTTGAATACCTAGCATATTAGGATTATTTAAGCAAATTACCATGCTATTTAAGACTCTCAAAATAATCTAAGTGAAGCATGAGAGATCAATAGTTTCTATAAAACAAATCCACCACCGTGCTCTAAAAGATATAAGTGAAGTACTAGAGCAAATCTATATAACTCAAAAGATATAAGTGAAGCACATAGAGTACTCTAATAATTTCCGAATCATGTGTGTCTCTCTCAAAAGGTGTGTAAAGCAAGGATGATTGTGGTAAACTAACAAATAAAGACTCAACTCATACAAGATGCTCCAAGCAAAACACATATCATGTGGTGAATAAAAATATAGCTCCAAGTAAAGTTACCGATGGAAGTAGACGAAAGAGGGGATGCCTTCCGGGGCATCCCCAAGCTTTGGCTTTATGGTGTCCTTAGATTATCTTGGGGGTGCCATGGGCATCCCCAAGCTTAGGCTCTTGCCACTCCTTGTTCCATAATCCATCAAATCTTTTACCCAAAACTTGAAAACTTCACAACACAAAACTTAACAGAAAATCTCGTGAGCTCCGTTAGCGAAAGAAAACAAAAGACCACTTCAAGGTACTGTAATGAACCCATTCTTTATTTATATTGGTGTTAAACCTACTGTATTCCAACTTCTCTATGGTTTATAAACTATTTTATTAGCCATAGATTCATCAAAATAAGCAAACAACACACGAAAAACAGAATCTGTCAAAAACAAAACAGTCTGTAGTAATCTGTAACTAACGCAAACTTCTGGAACTCCAAAAAATCAGCCAAAATAGGACGACCTAGACAATTTGTTTATTGATCAGCAGCAATTTGAATCAATATTTTATCACGTTCTGGTGATTTTTAACAATTATATTTGTGAACAGAAAGTTTCTGGAAATTTCTGCAAGATCAAATAACTATCATCCAAGAAGATCCTATAGGTTAAACTTGGCACAAACACTAATTAAAACATAAAAACACATCTAACCAGAGGCTAGAACAAAAATTTATTCCTAAACAGAAGCAAAAAGCAAAAAAACTAAAAATAAAATTGGGTTGCCTCCCAACAAGCGCTATCGTTTAACGCCCCTAGCTAGGCATAAAAGCAAGGATAGATCTAGGTATTGCCATCTTTGGTGGGCAATCCATAAGTGGCTCTCATAATAGATTCATATGATAGTTTTATTTTCTTCCTAGGGAAGTGTTCCATGCCTTTCTTTAATGGAAATTGGAACCTAATATTCCCTTCCTTCATATCAATAATTGCACCAATCGTTCTAAGGAAAGGTCTACCAAGAATAATAGGACATGAAGGATTGCAATCTATGTCAAGAACGATAAAATCTATGGGCACATAGTTCCTATTTGCAACAATAAGAACATCATTAATCCTTCCCATAGGTTTCTTAATAGTGGAATCCGCAAGGTGCAAGTTTAAAGAGCAATCATCAAAATCACGGAAACCTAGCAAATCGCACAAAGTTTTTGGAATCATGGAAACACTAGCACCCAAATCACACAAAGCATAGCATTCATGATCTTTAATTTTAATTTTAATAGTAGCTTCCCACTTGTGACGCCCCCGATTCAATCGTACACTAATCATACACGCAAACATGTACGATCAAGATCAGGGACTCACGGGAAGATATCACAACACAACTCTAAAAATAAAATAAGTCATACAAGCATCATAATACAAGCCAGGGGCCTCGAGGGCTCGAATACAAGTGCTCGATCATAGACGAGTCAGCGGAAGCAACAATATCTGAATACAGACATAAGTTAAACAAGTCTGCCTTAAGAAGGCTAGCACAAACTGGGATACAGATCGAAAGAGCCGCAGGCCTCCTGCCTGGGATCCTCCTAAACTACTCCTGGTCGTCGTCAGCGGCCTGCACGTAGTAGTAGGCACCTCTAGTGTAGTAGGAGTCATCGTCGACGGTGGCGACAAGCTCCTGGGCTCCAGCATCTGGTTGCGACAACCAGGTAGAATGGAAAGGGGGAAAAGAGGGAGAAAAGCAACCGTGAGTACTCATCCAAAGTACTCGGAAGCAAGGAGCTACACTACATATGCATGGGTATATGTGTAAAGGGCCATATCGGTGGACTGAACTGCAGAATGCCAGAGTAAGAGAGGGATAGCTAATCCTGTCAAAGACTACGCTTCAGGCCACCTCCATTTTGCAGCATGTAGAAGAGAATAGATGGTAAGTTCACCAAGCATCATCGCATAGCATAATCCTACCCGGCGATCCCCTCCTCGTCGCCCTGTTAGAGAGCGATCACCGGGTTATATCTGGCACTTGGAAGGGTGTGTTTTATTAAGTATCTGGTTCTAGTTGTCATAAGGTCAAGGTACAACTCTGGGTCGTCCTTTTACAGAGGGACACGGCTATTCGAATAGATAAACTTCCCTACAGGGGTGCACCACATAACCCAAGACGCTCGATCCCCTTTGGCCGGACACACTTTCCTGGGTCATGCCCGGCCTCGGAAGATCAACACGTCGCAACCCTACCTAGGCACAACAAAGAGGTCAGCACGCCGGTCTAAATCCTATGGCGCAGGGGTCTGGGCCCATCGCCCATTGCACACCTGCCCGTTGCGAGGGCGGGCGGAAGCAGACCTAGCATCCTCCATTACAAAGGAAGTCACGTTACGCGGTCCAATCTGGCGCGCGCCGCCCAGTCGCTGACGTCACGAAGGCTTCGGCTGATACCACGACGTCGAGTGCCCATAACTGTTCCCGCGTAGTTGGTTAGTGCGTATAGACCAAATGGCCAGACTCAGATCAAATACCAAGATCTCGTTAAGCGTGTTATTATTAAGTATCCGCGGACGCCGACCAGGGCCAGGCCCACCTCTCTCCTAGGTGGTCTCAACCTGCCCTGTCGCTCCGCCACAAAGTAACAGTCGGGGGCCGTCAGGAACCCAGGCCCACCTCTACCAGGATGGAGCCACCTGTCCTTTCAGCCCCCTCATCAGAATCACTTGCGGGTACTCAACGAGCTGACCCGACTTTAGTCACCACATGTGTCATGTATATAAAGGATATAGTATATACCCGTGATCACCTCCCTAGTGATCACGACCCGATAGTATAGCATGGCAGACGGACAAGAGTGTAGGGCCACTGATGGAACACTAGCATCCTATACTAAGCAGTAGGATAGCAGGTAAGGGTAACAACTGTAGCAACAATGACAGGCTATGCAGCAGAATAGGATTAACCGAAAGCAGTAACATGCTACACTCTTCTAATGTAAGCAGTATAGAGAAGAATAGGCGATATCTGGTGATCAAGGGGGGGGGGGGCTTGCCTGGAAGCTCAGCCGAGAAGGAGGGGTCGTCAACACCGTAGACGTACTGGGTAGCAGCGGCGTCGGTCTCGGTGTCTAGCGAGAGAAGAGGGGGAAGAAACAATAAATACAATGCAAACAAATGCATGACGATGCATGACATGACAAAGCATGATGCTAGGCGTGCCCAATCGCGGTAGTAGGTGATACCGGCGAAGGGGGGAAACATCCGGGAAAGTATCCCCGGTGTTTCGCGTTTTCGGACAGATGAACCAGAGGGGGAAAGTTGCGAGTTTGATAGGTTAGGGATGTGTGGCAGACGAACGGGCTGCGTATTCGGATTCGTCTCGTCGTTCTGAGCAACTTTCATGTACAAAGTTTTTCCATCCGAGCTACAGTTTATTTTATATTAGTTTTAAAAGATTTAAATCATTTTAGGATTTATTTAATTACTTTAATTCAAAATTATCCAGAACAGTGTTTGCTGACGTCATCATGACGTCAGCAGTCAACAGAGGTGTTGACCGGTCAAACTGAAATGTGGGCCTAGTGGGACCCACCTGTCATACACTGTTAGGTTAATTAGGGTTTAGGTTAAACTAATTACTGTTTATTTAAACTAACAGGTTAATTAGATTAATTAAATAGGATTAATTAACTTAATTAATTTAGTTAATTAATTAATTAAATTTAAATTTATTTTTATTATTTTTTCTAATTCTTTTAATTCTAGTTTTTTACACGTTCTGTGGGCGGGGCCATATGTCATAGGCAGGGCCCGCCCAGTCATCATAGTTGACTTAGTCAACTGGTTAACAGGGGGCCGGGTCCACTGGTCAGTGACCTAGCGGGGTGGCCCCAGGTGGCCACGTCGGCGTGGCGCCGAAGAGAGCTCCGGCGAGCCTCTTCCGCGGCGGATCTACGCCGGAGCCGGGCGGGATTCATCCACACCGCACTATTTTGGGCGCGGCCGGGCTCGTTCGAATGGCAAGACGACGGCGGAGCGATCTTTGACGGTGGCGGAGGCTGCGGTGGCCGGAGCTGAGCGCATCGAGGTCATCGGCGGCCAGGTTCTTCGGGCGAGGTATGGGAACGGGGTTACGGGGCGCAAGGCGAGCTACGCGAGGTGCCTACGGTGCCTACCCGACGCGAGAAGCGGAACGTTGGCACGCACGGGACCAAATGGTCACCGTGGCCACGCCGGCGACGAGGTCAGGTGGCAGCGCGTTCGGGTGAGCGTGGAACGGGTGCTACAGACGATCAGAGGAGGCAGGGGAGGGCGCATCTGGCGCAGAGGCTCACCGGGGAGCGTGGGGTCTGGGCAGAGGGCTCGGGGAGGACCGGTGGCGTAGATCAAGGACGAGGAGGATGTGGTGGCCGAGCCGGAGAAGAAGAAGAGTGCGGCGATGCGAGGGGCTCCGGGGCTCGATCCAGTGGTGTAGTGGAAGCAGAGGACCACGGCGGAGCTGTAGGACTTGTCGGGGCGATGAACGGACGACGGTGGCCAAGGCTACGGCGATCGACGGCGACGGGGGCGCTCGGGCATCTCGAACAGAGGCGAGGAAGGGGACGAGAGGGGGATTGTGGGCGCGCTAGGGTTTCGGGGAAGGGCGAGGGGGCATGTGGGGTGGGGAGACGAGGGGAGCCCATGGCTTTGCCCTTATCCTCTTCGGTGCCGCCGGTGAGGTGGTATGGCGGGAGCGCGCTCGGGCGCTCGGTAGCTACAGCAGTGAAAGGGGGAACGGCCCCGAGGCGCTGCCCGGCCGGCTGGGCCTGCTGGGCTAAGGCCCAGTGGGGCAGGGGGGCTTCTGTTTTATTTTATTTTTTTGTTTTGTATTTCCTTTTTCTTTTCTTTATTTTCTTGTTTCTGTTTTCTTTTACTTAATTAATTGTTTATAGTTTTACAAAAAGTGAAACCCACTCCTAAATTAGATTCGTAAAAATCAACTGTTCTCACAAAAAGTTTGGGACAAAAGTAAAGTACCTTGTATTCTTTATTAATTAAAAAGTATTTAAGTTATTGTTTCAGTCACTGTTTTATTTATTCTAGCGCGTTCAAATACTTTTAAAAATGTTGGTTTCTCCACCATTATTACTTAGGATTTATTTGGCTCCCTCCGAACATTTTAGTTTTAATTTTAAAAACTTTTATTGTTTGCTTGATCTTGAATTTGAATTTGAATCGGTTTTGAACTAACGCGAGATTAGCAACAGTAATCGAGGTGACGTGGCATCATTATTAGAGTGTTACGGTAGCTTAATTATCCGGGCGTCACAATTCTCCTCCACTACAAGAAATCTCGTCCCGAGATTCAAGACGGGAGTAAGGGGGAAGAATAGGTTACGAAATTCTAACGATTCTTCTTGGTCTTGGTTGCTCTTCTCGATCCATTACATTGATGTCTTCATTCCACTGCTTCAGGTCATCATTATGAAGTCGTCATCCTTTCTTCGGGGGTTCCATCGTACTTACGAATAGGTAACGGGGTAGATCGGCAATGACAGAATGCTATAAGGGTGATAATCTGGGATTAACCCATGAATGAGCATGTGAGTACCTCTCGAATTGAACAAATAAAACACATCAAGAGTAAAGTTCGAAGGTACAATAAGAAGTTTCAAGCAGTCAGGCAATCGTTCAATGCCTAGACAGAAGGTGAAAGGGTTTCAGGGCAATGCGAATAAGTATTGCATCTGAAACCAGAATAGATCACTAGGAATGTAGCTCGTGAATTGCATATGAAGCCAAGCACGAGGAATAACTTTGGCAACAAGGGTGCACAGGAGAGTCAGGTTTCGATCCTGTGGAACTTTGGGTTATGGGCCCACCATGTGGGTTAAAAGTAGGAAGGGTGGTGATATCTTGCACGATCATGTAAGCAAGGCAGGTCAGAGGATAGTCTGTCGGTTATGTCAGCAACAACATCGGTACCAAGGGCGAGGGGCGAAGAGAACCATTTTCCTGCTCGTTGAACGAGGCAGACCAATAGGCAAAGTTCCCGTCCATCGGTGGCTACCGGAATGTCATCAACAGTAGAAACAGGGTCTCACTGACAGAGTTGTACACCAAGGTGTTTACATAAGCAGTGAATTATTACTGCTTAGATCATACAATTCACAAGAAAGGTTAAACAAAACAATGGAAAGGAAAAGGTGATCATCAGATTAAACAGAACAATGGAAAGGAAAATGTGTTTAAACACATATTTCAGGGATATATCCTTCCCAAGGACAAGCAGAGCATGCTATCTGTGGCAGGGTATAATGTAGAAAACCCTTTAGGCAGGGGAGAGAATTTTCATGACATTACCCATACAACGGTGTTTGAAAAATTAATAAAGGAAATTTAGCATGGTGCTTCAAATGTTCTTATTGAAGATCGGAGTACCACAGTCATGCTTCGAGATAGCATTGACGGGGTCTTCAAGCAAGGTCGGACTTTGGATACACGAAGGATCCATCAGGAACAACTTGTAGAATAAGTCTTACAATTTCCTCATGGAAGAATGGCTAGCCTTGCGAAAAAGAAAACTATAACAATAGGTCCTCTGGCCAGGGGTGCTAAGCAAAGACACCACCTTACCGGGTTATGTAGAGACCAATGTTATAACTCTTGGAAATATGTCCCAACCATCATATCTGACCGAGATTCAAATCCGATTGGTGTCAGGATACCTCAGACTCAGGATGCCTGAGAAGAAAAGGTGCAACACAATTTGACGAGATGACATTGTGAGATTCTCGGAAATGATCTGTGGAAGCGAGTTCCGAAACAAGAGTTCATCAGTAAACGAACAAGAGGATGAGGAGGTGGCTGATGGAATCAGCGACAATTTATCGAGGTTTCCAAAAAGATGGATTGCCACAATTATGTGAACAAGGAGATAATATTGGACACATTGAAGTAGATAACGAAATATGTTCGAGGAAAACATACACAATTAAACATTGGTTGAAAGGTGCGCCCGAAATATGGGTTGGGTTGCACGACCAATGTCAGAATGGTGATTCAATAATCAACAGTCTAAGAATGAAATGTCGACCATTAACTTCAAAGCAATAGGGTTGCTAGAAGTACAGAACTCAAGCAGCATCCTTAACATATTGGTATCCTGGTTAAAAACAACACGAGGACCAAGGAAGAATGGTGATGGTGAGAAGTATCATCATACCGAGAATTTCTAAGAGGTGGAGCAATCCCCTCATCATTCTCGACAGAAAAGACAATAATACTTCAAGGCAGAACACAACACTAGTTGGAGAGCAAGTTGTATTCATAATGTGGACAAGTTCGCGATGAAAGGAAGTCAAAGGTGTTGTCGATGATAATAACAATCATCGAGGGCAAGGAGGGTATTTCTCTTCATGAATTCAATTGGTATCCTGGAAGAGTTCCGAATGCTGAAGATGATCACGACACATTTGTCGAGAGATTTCATGAAGATGTAATCGATCGGCGATGGCATCAAGTTTAAGGACTGATGCAGGGATAGATTATTGGATCCATGGATACGACACCAACTCGAAATCAAGCTTGCTGTTCGAGATGAACGATAAGACGAGGAAGATCGACGTAAGCTTAGCTCAGCGTAGAAAGTTATGCTCCGGGAATAAGGACCAGGTATCACAGTTAAAATCAGCACGATAATGATATAGCCGATCCGACTAGGAATAACATGATCGTGTACAAACTCATAAGTAAAGAAGATTACTAAGAGTTGTCTAATCGCGATGCGGACTCAATTTAGTTATCGGTGTACTCGAGTGACTAACCACTCAGAACCCAGGAAAAATTGAAATTGGTGAGAATGTAGTACTTGATGAAGAACTCATAAGACATGATGTTCCGTGATAACCTCGAGATACCAGGGGGTAATACTCGACGATAGATCAAAGTAGAGGTTGGACTGGGGTATTGCTCTATAGAAGACAAGGGCTTACAGTTGCACGAGAAATGGTATTTAAAGGAGAACATGGTCGGAACCACGATTGAAAAAGGCCAGATCCCAGATATAATATGAACTTATACCAAGGGAATAATTAATTTAAGAGAAGCTTTAATGATAAGATCTACATCGTGTCCATGGGCATGAACACAAAGTTCAAGGTCGACTCCCACTTCTCCAATGCATAATCTTTCATCCACTTCTCGTTATCAAAGTTGTAGTGTTGAAAAGTTATCTGGCGAAGCACCAGAAGAGTATGACTCGTGAAAACTTCCGGGTTCACACGATTTTAGAGAAGGTATAGGTTCAACCCATCGGGGCATCTTAGAAACATATACCACAAGCTTCAAGAGTAAATATCACCAGCTCGAAAGCAGAGCAAGGTTGAGAAAGTAGAGGATACAATTTACCAAAGGCATTATGTATCCGAGGGAAGGCTCACAAGGTTATTGAATATGAAGGACGCTGTCGGATAAAATCCATTAAAGGATCTGTCGGTCCATAACAGAGCTGATGTGAGCATCGGCACACAACCAGAGGAAGTAACAATGCAAAGGCATTGGATTATAGAAACAACTGACTAATCTAGAGCTCAAATGCAAAGGAATTATGATTTTAAAATCAAGGGATCAGAAGCAATGTTCTGATTAGGGATCGATAAGTTGAATAGTCTTAGGGGTACGATCGACGGCAATTGGATTGGTTGAGAACCAGCTCATGTTTAAAATGACGTCTGAGCCAGAAAAATAATTTAAAAGGATCAACTGATGATTGCGTGCATTCGCACTCATGTTGAATCAATAGGATCAAAATGATAGTGCCTAAGGATACTAACGAATATTGCCAGACATATGGAAAGCATCCATACTGCAAGCAGACAAGTATTGCAGAGCAATAAGCTACTGGATTTTTTTGGAGGATCGAATAGTATTTTGAAGACCATTGTGAAACACATGAACAACTAGGGGATGAGCAGATACTCGATAAGGGCGAGAAATTATCCGTAGGGGTATTCATGTGGCAAAGAACTGCAAGGCAGTAGGCACAAAATATTCTCGGCACAATAGAGAGGATTTTAGGGTATCTTGTAATAACAAGATCAACTAGGAATAAAAGTAAGAACGGCAAGTGTATGTATTTATCCACAGGGATATTTCGGTGGTAGGGAATTGCAAAAGCAACGGGCACAAAGTCTCGAAAGAGTATCGGGGAGTAACTTCGAAATCTTCTGGTGCAGTAAGCGATCATCTGTGATAAGGGGCTCTCCGGGAGAAGTAGTTATGAGAACCTAGAGTCAGATTTAGTAAAACCATTTAACCCGAATAGAAGAGAGATCAGAGTCCCAGAGTAAGGATCGAGGAGTAAAAGATCCTAATACCACCCAATGGCGACGTGGGCCCGTAAGCCGCACAGCCATGTTAGTAAAAGTTTTTCAATGACTAGACTCGACTTCGGCCAAGGAGTTGGAAAGGGGATTCCTACAGGCAGTCGGCTCTGATACCAACTTGTGACGCCCCCGATTCAATCGTACACTAATCATACACGCAAACGTGTACGATCAAGATCAGGGACTCACGGGAAGATATTGTTGGAAATATGCCCTAGAGGCAATAATAAAATGGTTATTATTATATTTCCTTGTTCATGATAATTATCTATTGTTCATGCTATAATTGTGTTTTCCGGAAATCGTAATACATATGTGAGTACATAGACCACAACATGTCCCTAGTGAGCCTCTAGTTGACTAGCTCGTTGATCAATAGATGCTTATGGTTTCCTGACCATGGACATTGGATGTCATTGATAACGGGATCACATCATTAGGAGAATGATGTGATGGACAAGACCCAATCCTAAGCATAGCACAAGATCGTGTAGTTCGTCTGCTAGAGCTTTTCTAATGTCAAGTATCATTTCCTTAGACCATGAGATTGTGTAACTCCCGGATACCGTAGGAATGCTTTGGGTGTGCCAAACGTCACAACGTAACTGGGTGGCTATAAAGGTGCACTACGGGTATCTCCGAAAGTGTCTGTTGGGTTGGCACGAATCGAGACTGGGATTTGTCACTCCGTATGACGGAGAGGTATCTCTGGGCCCACTCGGTAATGCATCATCATAATGAGCTCAATGTGACTAAGTAGTTAGTCGCGGGATCATGCATTACGGAACGAGTAAAGTGACTTGCCGGTAACGAGATTGAACGAGGTATTGGGATACCGATGATCGAATCTCGGGCAAGTAACATACCGATTGACAAAGGGAATTGTATACGGGATTGATTGAATCCCCGACATCGTGGTTCATCCGATGAGATCATCGTGGAACATGTGGGAGCCAACATGGGTATCCAGATCCCGCTATTGGTTATTGGCCGGAGAACGTCTCGGTCATGTCTGCATGGTTCCCGAACCCGTAGGGTCTACACACTTAAGGTTCGATGACGCTAGGGTTATAGGGAATAGATATACGTGGTTACCGAATATTGTTCGGAGTCCCGGATGAGATCCCGGACGTCACGAGGAGTTCCGGAATGGTCCGGAGGTAAAGAATAATATATAGGAAGTGAGGTTTTGGCCACCGGAAGAGTTTCGGGTGTCACCGGTAATGTACCGGGACCACCGGAGGGTTCCGGGGGTCCACCGGGAGGGGCCACCAACCCCAGAGGCCTGCGTGGGCCAAGTGTGGGAAGGGACCAGCCCCTAGGAGGGCTGGTGCGCCTCCCACAAGAGGCCCAAGGCGCAGGGAAGGGGGAAAACCCTAGGCGCAGATGGGCCTAAGGCCCACCCTAGGGCGCGCCCCCTCTCTCCCCCTCTTGGCCGCCCCTCCATCCAATCTAGGGCTGGCCGCCACCCCTAAGGGGGGAACCCTAGATGGGGGCGCAGCCCCTCCCCTTCCCCTATATATAGTGGGGGTTTTGGGGCTGCCATAGACATGAGTCTCCCTCTCTCTTGGCGCAGCCTACCCCTCTCCCTCCTCGTCTCTCGCAGTGCTTGGCGAAGCCCTGCTGGAGTGCCACGCTCCTCCATCACCACCATGCCGTTGTGCTGCTGCTGGACGGAGTCTTCCCCAACCTCTCCCTCTCTCCTTGCTGGATCAAGGCACGGGAGACGTCACCGGGCTGCATGCGTGTTGAACGCGGAGGCACCGTTGTTCGGTGCTTAGATCGGATTCGGCCGCGATCTGAATCGCTCGTGTACGACTCCACCGAACGCGTTCTTGCAACGCTTCCGCATCGCGATCTTCAAGGGTATGAAGATGCACTCCCCTCTCTCTCGTTGCTAGTTATTCCATAGATTGATCTTGGTGATGCGTAGAAAATTTTGAATTTCTGCTACGTTCCCCAACAGTGGCATCATGAGCTAGGTCTATGCATAGATTCTATGCACGAGTCGAACACAAAGTAGTTGTGGGCGATGATTTGTTCAATTTGCTTGCCGTTACTAGTCTTATCTTGATTCGGCGGCATTGTGGGATGAAGCGGCCCGGACCGACCTTACACGTACTCTTACGTGAGACAGGTTCCACCGACTGACATGCACTTGATGCATAACGTGGCTAGCGGGTGTCTGTCTCTCCCACTTTAGTCGGATCGGATTCGATGAAGAGGGTCCTTATGAAGGGTAAATAGCAGTTGGCATATCACCGTTGTGGCTTTTGCGTAGGTAAGAAACGTTCTTGCTAGAAACCCATAGCAGCCACGTAAAACATGCAACAACAATTAGAGGACGTCTAACTTGTTTTTGCAGGGTATGCTATGTGATGTGATATGGCCAAAAGGATGTGATGAATTATATATATGTGATGTATGAGATTGATCATGTTCTTGTAATAGGAATCACGACTTGCATGTCGATGAGTATGACAACCGGTAGGAGCCATAGGAGTTGTCTTAATTTATTGTATGACCTGCGTGTCAATGAAAAACGCCATGTAATTACTTTAGTTTATTGCTAACCGTTAGCCATAGTAGTAGAAGTAATAGTTGGCGAGACAACTTCATGAAGACACGATGATGGAGATCATGGTGTCATGCCGGTGACGAAGGTGATCATGTCGCGCCTCGAAGATGGAGATCAAAAGGCGCAAGATGATATTGGCCATATCATGTCACTTTATGATTTGCATGTGATGTTTGTCATGTTTACATCTTATTTGCTTAGAACGACGGTAGCATAAATAAGATGATCCCTCACTAAAATTTCAAGAGATGTGTTCCCCCTAACTGTGCACCGTTGCGAAGGTTCGTTGTTTCGAAGCACCACGTGATGATCGGGTGTGATAGATTCTAACGTTCGCATACAACGGGTGTAAGCCAGATTTACACATGCGAAACACTTAGGTTGACTTGACAAGCCTAGCATGTACAGACATGGCCTCGGAACACAAGAGACCAAAAGGTCGAACATGAGTCATATAGTAGATACGATCAACATGGAGATGTTCACTGATGATGACTAGTCCGTCTCACGTGATGATCGGACACGGCCTAGTTGACTCGGATCATGTATCACTTAGATGACTAGAGGGATGTCTATCTGAGTGGGAGTTCATTAAATAATCAGATGAACTTAATTATCATGAACATAGTCAAAAGGTCTTTGCAAATTATGTCGTAGCTTACGCTTTAGTTCTACTAAGATATGTTCCTAGAGAAAATTTAGTTGAAAGTTGATAGTAGCAATTATGCGGATTGGGTCCATAAACTGAGGATTGTCCTCATTGCTACACAGAAGGCTTATGTCCTTAATGCACCGCTCGGTGTGCTGAACCTCGAGCGTCGTTTGTGGATGTTGAGAACATCTGACATACACGTTTTGATGACTACGTGATAGTTCAGTGCGTAATGTTAAACGGTTTAGAATTGAGGCACCGAAGACATTTTGAAACGTCGCGGAACATATGTGATGTTCCAAGAGCTGAAATTGGGATTTTAGGCTCGTGCCCACGTCAAGAGGTGTGAGACCTCCGACAAGTTTCTTAAGCCTGCAAACTAAGGGAGAAAAGCTCAATCGTTGAGCATGTGCTCGGATTGTCTGAGTACTACAATCGCTTGAATCGAGTGGGAGTTGTCTTCCAGATGAGATAGTGATGGTTCTCCAAAGTCACTGCCACCAAGCTACTAGAGCTTTGTGATGAACTATAACATATCAGGGATAGATATGATGATCCTTGAGCTATTCGCGATGTTTGACACCGCGAAAGTAGAAATCAAGTAGGAGCATCAATTGTTGATGGTTAGTAAAACCACTAGTTTCAAGAAGGGCAAGGGCAAGAAGGGATACTTCATGAAACGGCAAATCAGTTGCTGCTCTAGTGAAGAAACCCAAGGTAGAACCCAAACCCGAGACTAAGTGCTTCTGTAATGACGGAACGGTCACTGAAGCAGAACTACCCTAGATACTTGGTAGATGAGAAGGCTGGTAAGGTCGACAGAAGTATATTGGATATATATTATATTAATGTGTACTTTACTAGTACTCCTAGTAGCACCAGGGTATTAGATACCGGTTCGGTTGCTAAGTGTTGGTAACTCGAAATAAAAGCTGCGGAATAAACGGAGACTAGCTAAAGATGAGATGACGATATGTGTTGGAAGTGTTTCCAAGGTTGATGTGATCAAGCATCGCATGCTCCCTCTACCATCGAGATTGGTGTTAAACCTAAATAATTGTTATTTGGTTTTTGCGTTGAGCATAGACATGATTGGATTATGTTTATCGCAATACGGTTATTCATTTAAGGAGAATAATGGTTACTCTTTTTATTTGAATAATACCTTCAATGGTCTTGCACCTAAAATGAATGGTTTATTGAATCTCGATCGTAGTGATACACATGTTCATGCCAAAAGATATAAGATAGTAATGATAGTACCACATACTTGTGGCACTGCTATTTGAGTCATATTGGGATAAAAACGCATGAAGAAGCTCCATGTTGATGGATCTTTGGACTCACTCATTTTTGAAAAGATTGAGACATGCGAACCATGTCTATTGGTAGATATGCATGAAGAAACTCCATACAGATGGATCGTTTGGACTCGCTTGATTTTGAATCACTTGAGACATGCAAATCATACCAGATGGGCAAGATGACTGAAAGGCCTCGTTTTTGGTAAGATGAAACAAGAGAGCAACTTGTTGGAAGTAATACATTTTGATGTGTGCAGTCCAATGAGTGCTGAGGCACGCAGTGGATATCGTTATGTTCTTACTTCACAGATGATTTGAGTAGATTTACTTGATGAAACAGAAGTCTGAAATATTGAAAGGTTCAAGTAATTTCAGAGTGAAGTTGAAGATCATCGTGACAAGAGGATAAAATATCTATGATATGATCATAGAGATAAATGTCTGAGTTACGAGTTTGGTACTCAATTAAGACATTGTGGAAATTGTTTCACCACTAATACCGCCTAGAACACCATAGTGTAATGGTGAGTCCGAACATCATAACTGCACCCTATTGGATATAGTGCATACCATGATGTCTCTTATCGAATTACCACTATCGTTTATGGGTTAGGCATTAGAGACAACCGCATTCACTTTAAATAGGGCACCACGCAATTCCGTTGAGACGACACGGTATGAACTATGGTTTAGAGAAACCTAAGCTGTGTTTCTTAAAAGTTTGGGGCTGCGACGCTTATGTGAAAAAGTTTCAGGCTGATAAGCTCGAACCCAAAGCGGATAAATGCATCTTCATAGAATACCCAAAACAGTTGGGTATACCTCCTATTTCAGATCTGTAAGCAAAGGTGATTGTTTCTAGATCGGGTCCTTTCTCGAGGAAAAGTTTCTCTCGAAACAATTGAGTGGGAGGATGGTGGAGACTTGATCAGGTTATTGAACCGTCACTTCAACTAGTGTGTAGCAGGGCACAAGAAGTTGTTCCTGTGGCACCTACACCAATTGAAGTGGAAGCTTATGATAGTGATCATGAAACTTCAGATCAAGTCACTACCAAACCTCGTAGGACGACAAGGATGTGTACTACTTCAGAGTGGTACGTAATCCTGTCTTGGAAGTCATGTTGCTAGACAACAATGAACCTACGAGCTATGGAGAAGCGATGGTGGGCCCAGATTCCGACGAATGGCTCGAGGCCATAAAATCCGAGAGGATCCATGTATGAAAACAAAGTATAGACTTTGGAAAAACTACTTGATGGTCGTAAGGTTGTTGGGTACAGATGGATTTTAAAAGGGAAAACGGACAATGATGGTAAGTATCACCATTAAGAAAGCTTGACTTGTCGTTAAGATGTTTTCCGACAAGTTCAAGGAGTTGACTACGATGAGATTTTCTCACTCGTAGCGATGCTAAGAGTCTGTTGGAATTATATTAGCAGTTACTGCATTATTTATGAAATCTTGCAGATAGGATGTCAAAAACCATTGTTTCCTCGACGATTTTCTTGAGGAAAGGTCGTATGTGATACAACCAGAAGGTTTTGTCAATCCTGAAAGATGCTAACAAGTATGCAAAGCTCCAGCGATCCCTCTAAGGACTGGAGTAAGCATCTCGGAGTTGGAATATGCGCTTTGATGAGATGATCAAAGATTTTGGGTTTATACAAAGTTTATGAGAAACTTGTATTTAAAAAAAAGTGAGTGGGAGCACTATAGAATTTCTGATGAGTATATGTTGTTGACATCGGAAATGATGTAGAATTTCTGAAAAGCATATAGGGTTATTTGAAAAGTGTTTTTCAATGGAAAACCTGGATTAAGCTACTTGAACATTGAGCATCAAGATCTATAAGGATAGATCAAAAACGCTTAATAGTACTATCAAATGAATACATACCGTGACAAGATTTTGAAGGAGTTCAAAATAGATCAGCAAAGAAGGAGCTGTGTTACAAGGTGTGAGTATTGAGTAAGACTCAAGACCTGACCACGGCAGAAGAGAGAGCAAGGACGAAGGTCGTCCCCTATGCTTTAGATGTAGGCTCTACAGTATGCTATGTTGTGTACCGCACTTGAAGTGTGCCTTGCCATGAATTAGTCAAGGGGTACAAGAGTGATCCAGGAATGGATCACATGACAGTGGTCGAACTTATCCTTAGTAATTAGTGGACTAAGGAATTTTCTCGATTATGGAGGTGGTAAAAGAGTTCGTCGTAAGGGGTTACGTCGATGCAAACTTTGACACTAATCCAGATGACTCTGAGTAGTAAACTTGATTCGTATAGTAGAGCAGTTATTTGGAATAGCTCCAAGTAGCGCGTGGTAGCTGCATCTACAAGATGACATAGAGATTTGTAAAGCACACACGGATCTGAAAGGTTCAGACCCGTTGACTAATAACCTCTCTCACAAGCGAGATATGATCAAACCCAATGGGTGTTGGATTCATTACAATCACATAGTGATGTGAACTAGATTATTGACTCTAGTGCAAGTGGGAGACTGTTGGAAATATGCCCTAGAGGCAATAATAAAATGGTTATTATTATATTTCCTTGTTCATGATAATTGTCTATTGTTCATGCTATAATTGTGTTTTCCGGAAATCGTAATACATGTGTGAATACATAGACCACAACATGTCCCTAGTGAGCCTCTAGTTGACTAGCTCGTTGATCAATACATGCTTATGGTTTCCTGACCATGGACATTGGATGTCATTGATAATGGGATCACATCATTAGGAGAATGATGTGATGGACAAGACCCAATCCTAAGCATAGCACAAGATCGTGTAGTTCGTCTGCTAGAGCTTTTCTAATGTCAAGTATCATTTCCTTAGACCATGAGATTGTGCTCCCGGATACCGTAGGAATGCATTGGGTGTGCCAAACGTCACAACATAACTGGGTGGCTATAAAGGTGCAATACGGGTATCTCCGAAAGTGTCTGTTGGGTTGGCACGAATCGAGACTGGGATTTGTCACTCCGTATGACGGAGAGGTATCTCTGGGCCCACTCGGTAATGCATCATCATAATGAGCTCAATGTGACTAAGTAGTTAGTCGCGGGATCATGCATTACGGAACGAGTAAAGTGACTTGCCGGTAACGAGATTGAACGAGGTATTGGGATACCGACGATCGAATCTCGGGCAAGTAACATACCGATTGACAAAGGGAATTGTATACGGGATTGATTGAATCCCCGACATCGTGGTTCATCCAATGAGATCATCGTGGAACATGTGGGAGCCAACATGGGTATCCAGATCCCGCTGTTGGTTATTGGCCGGAGAACGTCTCGGTCATGTCTGCATGGTTCCCGAACCCGTAGGGTCTACACACTTAAGGTTCGATGACGCTAGGGTTATAGGGAATAGATATACGTGGTTACCGAATGTTGTTCGGAGTCCCGGATGAGATCCCGGACGTCACGAGGAGTTCCAGAATGGTCCGGAGGTAAAGAATAATATATAGGAAGTGAGGTTTTGGCCACCGGAAGAGTTTCGGGCGTCACCGGTAATGTACCGGGACCACCGGAGGGTTCCGGGGGTCCACCGGGAGGGGCCACCAACCCCAGAGGCCTGCGTGGGCCAAGTGTGGGAAGGGACCAGCCCCTAGGAGGGCTGGTGCGCCTCCCACAAGAGGCCCAAGGCGCAGGGAAGGGGGGAAGGGGGAAAACCCTAGGCGCAGATGGGCCTAAGGCCCACCCTAGGGCGCGCCCCCCTCTCTCCCCCTCTTGGCCGCCCCCTCCATCCAATCTAGGGCTGGCCGCCACCCCTAAGGGGGGAACCCTAGATGGGGGCGCAGCCCCTCCCCTTCCCCTATATATAGTGGGGGTTTTGGGGCTGCCATAGACATGAGTCTCCCTCTCTCTTGGCGCAGCCCTACCCCTCTCCCTCCTCGTCTCTCGCAGTGCTTGGCGAAGCCCTGCTGGAGTGCCACGCTCCTCCATCACCACCATGCCGTTGTGCTGCTGCTGGACGGAGTCTTCCCCAACCTCTCCCTCTCTCCTTGCTGGATCAAGGCACGGGAGATGTCACCGGGCTGCATGTGTGTTGAACGCGGAGGCACCGTTGTTCGGTGCTTAGATCGGATTCGGCCGCGATCTGAATCGCTTCGTGTACGACTCCACCGACCGCGTTCTTGCAACGCTTCCGCATCGCGATCTTCAAGGGTATGAAGATGCACTCCCCTCTCTCTCATTGCTAGTTGTTCCATAGATTGATGTTGGTGATGCGTAGAAAATTTTGAATTTCTGCTACGTTCCCCAACAGATATCACAACACAACTCTAAAAATAAAATAAGTCATACAAGCATCATAATACAAGCCAGGGGCCTCGAGGGCTCGAATACAAGTGCTCGATCATAGACGAGTCAGCGGAAGCAACAATATCTAAGTACAGACATAAGTTAAACAAGTCTGCCTTAAGAAGGCTAGTACAAACTGGGATACAGATCGAAAGAGGCGCAGGCCTCCTGCCTGGGATCCTCCTAAACTACTCCTGGTCGTCGTCAGCGGCCTGCACATAGTAGTAGGCACCTCTAGTGTAGTAGGAGTCGTCGTCGACGGTGGCGTCAAGCTCCTGGGCTCCAGCATCTGGTTGCGACAACCAGGTAAAATGGAAAGGGGGAAAAGAGGGAGAAAAGCAACCGTGATTACTCATCCAAAGTACTCGCAAGCAAGGAGCTACACTACATATGCATGGGTATATGTGTAAAGGGCCATATCGGTGGACTGAACTGCAGAATGCCAGAATAAGAGAGGGATAGCTAATCCTGTCAAAGACTACGCTTCAGGCCACCTCCATTTTGCAGCATGTAGAAGAGAATAGATGGTAAGTTCACCAAGCAGCATCGCATAGCATAATCCTACCCGGCGATCCCCTCCTCGTCGCCCTGTTAGAGAGCGATCACCGGGTTATATCTGGCACTTGGAAGGGTGTGTTTTATTAAGTATCCGGTTCTAGTTGTCATAAGGTCAAGGTACAACTCCGGGTCGTCCTTTTACGGAGGGACACGGCTATTCGAATAGATAAACTTCCCTGCAGGGGTGCACCACATAACCCAACACGCTCGATCCCCTTTGGCCGGACACACTTTCCTGGGTCATGCCCGGCCTCGGAAGATCAACACGTTGCAACCCTACCTAGGCACAACAAAGAGGTCAGCACGCCGGTCTAAATCCTATGGCGCAGGGGTCTGGGCCCATCGCCCATTGCACACCTGCACGTTGCGAGGGCGGGCGGAAGCAGACCTAGCAACCTCCATTACAAAGGAAGTCACGTTACGCGGTCCAATCTGGCGCACGCCGCCCAGTCGCTGACGTCACGAAGGCTTCGGCTGATACCACGACATCGAGTGCCCATAACTGTTCCCGCGTAGTTGGTTAGTGCGTATAGACCAAATGGCCAGACTTAGATCAAATACCAAGATCTCGTTAAGCGTGTTATTATTAAGTATCCGCGGACGCCGACCAGGGCCAGGCCCACCTCTCTCCTAGGTGGTCTCAACCTGCCCTGTCGCTCCGCCACAAAGTAACAGTCGGGGGCCGTCAGGAACCCAGGCCCACCTCTACCGGGATGGAGCCACCTGTCCTTTCAGCCCCCTCATCAGAATCACTTGCGGGTACTCAACGAGCTGACCCGACTTTAGTCACCACATGTGTCATGTATAAAAAGTATATAGTATATACCCGTGATCACCTCCCTAGTGATCACGGCCCGATAGTATAGCATGGCAGACGGACAAGAGTGTAGGGCCACTGATGGAACACTAGCATCCTATACTAAGCAGTAGGATAACAGGTAAGGGTAACAACTGTAGCAACAATGGCAGGCTATACAACAGAATAGGATTAACCGAAAGCAGTAACATGCTACACTCTTCTAATGTAAGCAGTATAGAGAAGAATAGGTGATATCTGGTGATCAAGGGGGGGGGGCTTGCCTGGAAGCTCAGCCGAGAAGGAGGGGTCGTCAACACCGTAGACGTACTGGGTAGCAGCGGCGTCGGTCTCGGTGTCTAGCGAGAGAAGAGGGGGAAGAAACAATAAATACAATGCAAACAAATGCATGACGATGCATGACATGACAAAGCGTGATGCTAGGCGTGCCCAATCGCGGTAGTAGGTGATACCGGCGAAGGGGGGAAACATTCGGGAAAGTATCCCCGGTGTTTCGCGTTTTCGGACAGATGAACCAGAGGGGGAAAGTTGCGAGTTCGATAGTTTAGGGATGTGTGGTGGACGAACGGGCTGCGTATTCGGATTCGTCTCGTCGTTCTGAGCAACTTTCATGTACAAAGTTTTTCCATCCGAGCTACGGTTTATTTTATATTAATTTTAAAAGATTTAAATCATTTTAGGATTTATTTAATTACTTTAATTCAACATTATCCAGAACAGTGTTTGCTGACGTCATCATGACGTCAGCAGTCAACAGAGGTGTTGACCGGTCAAACTTCCAACTCAAGTTTTTCTTCATAAGATTGCATCAAAGCATTAACGATATGTTTGGTAAAAACTTTATTTTGACTATAGGCATGAGGAGAATTTAGCACGGATTGCAACAAGGAAATACAATCTATCAAAGTGCAATTATCATAATTAAATTCCTTGAAATCCAAAATAGTGGGTTTATTAACATCTAATGTTTTCACTTCTTCAATCCCACTTTTATCAATTTTAGCATCAAGATCTAAAAACTCTGAATTTTTGGAACGCCTTCTAGGTAAAGGTGGATCATATTCAGTCCCATCATTATCAAGATTCATATTGCAAAACAAAGATTTAATAGGGGACACATCAATAACTTTTAGATCTTCATCTTTATTTTCATAGTTCTCCGGTTTAGCGGCCATCTTATTAACTAAGGTAGCTGCTTATCCGATATTTCAGTTATCAACTTCTCAAGACGAGCAATTTGAGATCTCAAGCCATCAAATTCTTTAGACATATCATCAAGCTCTTTATTCATATAACTCATAAAGCTTTTTTGTTCCTTAAGCTCGTTTCTGAAAAAATTATTATGCTCAAATTGCAAAACCATAAAACTCCTGACGTTGCATTCGATCTCTTCTAACCTTTTAAGGTGAAGATCACCAAATCTAGGTAGAGTCATCGTGACAAACAAGCAAACGAACACACGAGCAAACAAAAAGCAAGCGAAAAAGAGGCGAACGAAAAAGAGAGGGCGAATAAAACAGCAAGGGTGAAGTGGGGGAGAGGAAAACGAGAGGCAAATGGCAAATAATGTAATGCGGGAGATAAGGGTTTGTGATGGGTACTTGGTATGTTGACTTTTGCATAGACCTCCCTGGCAACGGCGCCAGACATCCTTCTTGCTACCTCTTGAGCATTGCGTTGGTTTTCCCTTGAAGAGGAAAGGGTGATGCAGCAAAGTAGCGTAAGTATTTCCCTCAGTTTTTGAGAACCAAGGTATCAATCCAGTAGGAGGCTATGCGCGAGTCCCTCGCACGTACACAAAACAAATAAATCCTCGCAACCAACGCGATAAGGGGTTGTCAATCCCTACACGGTGACTTACGAGAGTGAGATCTGATAGATATGATAGGATAATATTTTTGGTATTTTTATGATAAAGATGCAAAGTAAAATAAAAGCAAGGGGAATAACTAAGTGTTGAAAGATTAATATGATGGAAGATAGACCCGGGGGCCATAGGTTTCACTAGTGGCTTCTCACAAGAGCATAATTATTTTACGGTGGGTGAACAAATTACTGTTGAGCAATTGACAGAATTGAGCGTAGTTATGAGAATATCTAGGTATGATCATGTATATAGGCATCACGTCCGAGACAAGTAGACCGACTCCTGCCTGCATATACTACTATTACTCCACACATGTGGCCACTACCCAGCATGCACCTGGAGTATTAAGTTCATAAGAACAGAATAACGCCTTAAGCAAGATGACATGATGTAGAGGGATAAATTCATGCAATATGATAAAAAAACCATCTTGTTATCCTCGATGGCAACAATACAATACGTGCCTTGCTGCCCCTACTGTCACTGGGAAAGGACACCGCAAGATTGAACCCAAAGCTAAGCACTTCTCCCATTGCAAGAAAGATCAATCTAGTAGGCCAAACCAAACTGATAATTCGAAGAGACTTGCAAAGATAACCAATCATACATAAAAGTATTCAGAAGATTCAAATATTGTTCATAGATAAACTTGATCATAAACCCACAATTCATCGATCTCAACAAACACACCGCAAAAGAAGATTACATCGAATAGATCTCCACAAGAGAGGGGGAGAACTTTGTATTGAGATCCAAAAAGAGAGAAGAAGCCATCTAGCTAATAACTATGGACCCGAAGGTCTGAGGTAAACTACTCACACTTCATCAGAGAGGCTATGGTGTTGATGTAGAAGCCCTCCGTGATAGATGCCCCCTCCGGCGGAGCTCCGGAACAGACCCAAGATGGGATCTCGTGGGTGCAGAAGGTTGCGGCGGTGATTAGGTTTTTGGCTCCGTATCTGATCGTTTGGGGGTACGTAGGTATATATAGGAGGAAGGAGTACGTCGGTGGAGCAACGTGGGGCCCACGAGGGTGGAGGGCGCGCCCAGGGGGGTAGGCGCGCCCCCTACCTCGTGGCTTCCTGGAAGCTTCCTTGACGTAGGGTCCATGTCTCCTGGATCATGTTCGTTCTGAAAATCACCCCGAAGGTTTCATTCCGTTTGGACTCCGTTTGATATTCTTTTTCTGCGAAACTCTGAAATAAGCAAAAAACAGCAATTATGGGCTGGGCCTCCGGTTAATAGGTTAGTCCCAAAAATAATATAAAAGTGAATAATAAAGCCCAATAATTTCCAAAACAAAAGATAATATAGCATGGAGCAATCAAAAATTATAGATACGTTGGAGACATATCAGAGAGCATAGTCCGGATAGGACAGATTCATTACCATATACTCATAGGCTAGACTTCTAGGGTTTAGCCATTACGATCTCGTGGTAGATCAACTCTTGTAACACTTATATTCATCAAGATCAATCAAGCAGGAAGTAGGGTATTACCTCCATAGAGAGGGCCCGAACCTGGGTAAGCATTGTGTCCCCCGTCTCCTGTTACCCTCGATCCTAGACGCACAGTTCGGGACCCCCTACCCGAGATCCATCGATTTTGACACCGACAGTACTCAAACCCAATTCAGGAAATGCGCGTGTGTGCGTTGTGTGGCATGAGGTGAGTGAGCACAGTATTATTTCTCTCTTTTCTCATGCTACAAGAAATAGTAGAACAACTCACCTTTTATATTGGTGTTTCTTTCACTTCACTAATTAAACTTGCACATTTGCCATACAATTTAAATGGACCTTTGAGATTTCATAATTTTACCGAAGTACAAGATTTAATTGTCCAAGTCTCGTAATAACATGGACGCCCACCAAGGTCCTTTCCATTCATGGGCGCGACGGTGATTAAACCAGCCACAACACCTCACAAGCACCGTCCTAGGGCAAGAAATGTTGGCGCCCGCGCTGCCGTCGGGGAGGCGGTCGGCGGCGGACCGCCTAACCCTAAGTCACCTAGTATTCGCCTCACGGAGAAAAAAACTTTTGGTTAGTCATCCTCAACTCTTGTTAGTGCCTTCTTCGATGCAAATTGGGTTGGTTGTTTGGATGACAAGCGGTCAACTGGTGGGTTTGCAATTTTCTTTGGGCCAAACTTAGTATCCTAGTGTGCAAAGAAGCAAATCGTAAAAATTGCATCAACAAAAATTATTTGGGTGCATTATATACTTAAATAACTTTGAGTATCACAAGTGCAAACTCCTTGTTTATGGTGTAACAATCTTGGTGAAAGCTACATGTCTGCTAACCCAATTTTTTGTGCCAGGGCTAAACATATTGAAATAGATTTTCACTTTGTGAAAGAACATGTTGCAAACAAAGAATTTGGATATTTGTTTTATTCCTTTTAAAGATCAGGCTATAGATTGATTTACAAAAGCATTGCCTCTACAAAAGTCTAGAAGAATTCAAGTGTAATATCAACTTGATGAAGTTGTGATTAAGCGGGGCTGTTGAAATATCTTCTAGACATGCAACACACAGAATAAGGCTATTAGGAGAGTTGTTAGAAGAATCGACAATATGTAATCTTTCTATTTTAATTTCTCTTATCTCCTCTCCTTGTTGTAATTTATCCACCACGTTCTATGCATCCACGAGATAAGCCTCGTTTCATCAATAAAGTCACAACGCATGCCTCCCAGGATGGTCAAGACAATTCATAATTTCTACAAATCCATTCTAGAGGAGAGGAATTGTCGATGGTGTGGGATTTGGCGCGGGGGGCGGGGGGGGGGGGGGGGGGTGACTAGTGAAGCACAAGGGAGACGTGGACAAAAACGTGATTATTGCCATGGACTTCCCATTTCAGACAGTTCCAACAATACTTTGTCCTCTTTTGTGGATTCTGATCCCCCGATGAATGACCAATTTACAATATTGTTGGAAATATTCTAATTTCCAAGAAGTAGTAGAGTTGGCATGCACAATGTTTTATGGACACACGGACACATTGTTTATGTGTACAGTTACGCCACACCGTCACCTCCATGCTACAAGTGGTATGTCATAGCTTGTTGTGACTAACAACATAGGTAGTGCTCCTTTTGTTATCATTATTAGGTATGTGCCCATGCGTTGGCACATGAGCCTAATTTTTTTCAATGAAATGAGAAGAGAATTAAAAACAATATGGTATTCTAAGATCACCACACACTATAATCTACCTGATCTTCATGGGCACTTTTTGGTCTGGGGATTTTTGTGTGCAAATAGTAGAATACCCGTACGTTGCCATCCAACATCTTGTTGCCATCTTGTCGTCTTGCAATTGCTTGTGTATTTTCTATAGGTAACTCGAAGCACCTCTCAACATCTGACGTTCTTTTGTGGTGTACAACATGGAAACTGCTAAGATTTTCTCACTCCATCAGGTCTATGATCATCCGATATTGTTCAAGATATTATCATGATAGAGTTTACCAAGAATTAACAAGGGTAAATGTATTATCTTTGTATCTTGTTGGCATCTTGTCATCATCTAATCGCAACCACTTATGTATTTTCTACAATTAACTCAAAGCACATCTCAGCATCTAGCATTCTTTGTAGTGTACACCATGGAAATGGCTAAGATTTGCCTCACTCCAGGGGTGAAATCCTAGTTGGTGATCTTTTCACACTTGGAGGTGGGGCGAGCAGAAATCAAGAGTAAAACAGTCAAGACAAGATTCAAGTCACACATCCACTAAATCCACATACACAAATGAAATACAAGATCCAAATCCAACAAAGGTAGGCACATAGGTAGATAGCTCATCCCGGTCTCAGGGAGGGAGGGGTTTTGATATCCTTAGAGCATCTTCCCTATAAGGGGTCTTAATATCCAATAGGGATCTTTTCACATGGAGGCCTTGATCTTAATGGGAGAGGTGGTAGTTAGGAGCAAAGATCTCACAATATGCTTTGCTAATCCTAACTAGAGGTAGGGGATGGTCTATTTATAGTCTAGGATGGAATAAGTGAGAGGGAGACGGTTACATGGGCCTTTGGCTCGATTCTGTGCACGCAGGTGCCAAATGTCGAGCCCGACTTGGGGCGCCGGATGTCCGGGCTGGGCCGGATGTCCTGCCAGGTGATGGCCCGATTTGGCAACGGTTATGGACTCCTTGGGCCGGATTTCCGGGGAGGCGCCAGAAGTCCAACCTGTCGTAGTGGGCTGGATGTCCTGCCATTGTAGCCTTAGTAGGCGCAGGTTCTTGGCGCTGGTACTAGACTTGGAGGTGTTGGATTTTTGGGAAGGGGCCGGATGTCCGGCTGCTGGAGCATTTCGACGACTCCACTTAAGGTGTTTCTTTTTTCTGCATCCGTGGTGGCTTCGCCTTCATTCTGTGTGTCTCTGAGGTTGTCTTCTTCTTGATACCTAAGCACACATAGCATTCCACCTTGAGGTAGTAGCCATGTCTCAAGTGGTTAAGATGGAAGTTCATTAAGGAGATATGTCATCTCAGTCTCAATAGCTCTTGCTCATGCTCCTGTCATCGGTCCACTTGGTGTTTGGGGTGATGATGGTAAGTCCATGGGCATGAACGTAGGACACTCCGCATCATCCAGTCTATGATCACCCGATACTGTTCAAACCATTTCATACTTTTTTGTAGTGTTTGAGCGTAATGCATATTTGGTCAGCATAGTTATTCGAAGGTGTTGTATTCATTGTTTGAACAGTATTAGAAAAACCAGTTAGATCTTTGTTAGGCCTTTGCATATTTTCCATGCATATCCTCAAAATCAATGACATTTTTTTGCCTTCCACTGGCTATCCATGTCAAAATCTTCAACATCTTAGCATGATAGGCTTGCACGATCTTCGTCGCATTGGGATCCAAGTCATCCATCTTCAAGGTAAACATATTGGCATCGTCCGAGTTGGCTGTGAGCTCAACTCTCTTCTCTTTGAGCTTGATATTTTTCTCAATCACCACCATGAACTTGTCAAACCTCTTGGCCTTCTTTTCCTCCTTCACATCATGGCACTGTTGGGGAACGTAGTAATTTCAAAAAAATTCCTACGCACATGCAAGATCATGGTGATGCATAGCAACGAGAGGGGAGAGTGTCGTCCACGTACCCTCGTAGACCGTAAGTGGAAGCGTTATGACAACGCGGTTGATGCAGTCGTACGTCTTCACGATCGACCGATCCTAGTACCGAACGTACGGCACCTCCGCGATCTGCACACTTCAGCTCGGTGACGTCCCACGAACTCACGATCCAGTAGAGCTTCGAGGGAGAGTTCTGTCAGCACGACGGCGTGGTGACGGTGATGATGAAGCTACCGACGCAGGGCTTCGCCTAAGCACTGCTACGATATGATCGAGGTGGAATATGGTGGAGGGGGGCACCGCACACGGCTTGGAACAATCAACTTGTGAAGGAGCAAGGGGGGAGGCGGGCCGGCCTTGGGGCGCGCCAAGGAGAGGGGGAGTCCTCCTCCTAGTGGGAGTAGGACTCCCCTTTCCTAGTCCAACTAGGAAGGAGGAAGGGGAAAGGAAGGAGAGGGAGAGAGGGAGGAAAGAGGGGGCGCCGCCCCCCCTCCTTGTCCAATTCGGACTCCCAAGGGGGGGCGGCCAGCCCTATGCCCTCTCCTCTCTCTCCCACAAGGCCCATGTTGGCCCATTATATCCCCCGGGGGTTCCGATAACCCCCCGGCACTCCGATAAATATCCGGTGACCCCCGGAACTCATCCAGTGTCTGAATATAGTCGTCCAATATATCAATCTTTATGTCTCGACCATTTCGAGACTCCTCGTCATGTCCGTGATCACATCCGGGACTCCGAACTATCTTCGGTACATCAAAACACATAAACTCATAATACCGATCCTCACCGAACGTTAAGCGTGCGGACCCTACGGGTTCGAGAACTATGTAGACATGACCGAGACACATCTCCGGTCAATAACCAATAGCAGAACCTGGATGCTCATATTGGCTCCTACATATTCTACGAAGATCTTTATCGGTCAAACCGCATAACAACATATGTTGTTCCCTTTGTCATCGGCATGTTACTTGCCCGAGATTCAATCGTCGGTATCTCAATACCTAGTTCAATCTCGTTACCGGCAAGTCTCTTTACTCGTTCCATAATGCATCATCCCGCAACTAACTCATTAGTCACATTGCTTGCAAGGCTTATAGTGATCTGCATTACCGAGAGGGCCCAGAGATACCTCTCCGACAATCGGAGTGACAAATCCTAATCTCGATCTATGCCAACTCAACAAACACTATCGGAGACACCTGTAGAGCATCTTTATAATCACCCAGTTATGTTGTGACGTTTGATAGCACACAAGGTGTTCCTCCGGTATTCGGGAGTTGCATAATCTCAGAGTCTGAGGAACGTGTATAAGTCATGAAGAAAGCAGTGGCAATGAAACGGTAACGATCATAATGCTAAGCTAACGAATGGGTCTTGTCCATCACATCATTCTCCTAATGATGTGATCCCGTTCATCAAATGACAACACATGTCTATGGTTAGGAAACATAACCATCTTTGATAAACGAGCTAGTCAAGTAGAGGCATACTAGGGACACTTTGTTTTGTCTATGTATTCACACATGTACTAAGTTTCCGATTAATACAATTCTAGCATGAATAATAAACATTTATCATGAAATAAGGAAATAAATAATAAATTTATTATTGCCTCTAGGGCATATTTGCTTCAGACTCCCACTTGCACTAGAGTCAATAATCTAGTTCACATCGCCATGTGATTTAACACCAATAGTTCACATCACCATGTGATTAACACCCATAGTTCACATCGCCATGTGACCAACACTCAAAGGGTTTACTAGAGTCAGTAATCTTACTTCACATCGCCATGTGATTAACACCCAAAGAGTACTAAGGTGTGATTATGTTTTGCTTGTGAGAGAAGTTTAGTCAACGGGTCTGCCATATTCAGATCCGTATGTATTTTGCAAATTTCTATGTCAACAATGCTCTGCATGGAGCTACTCTAGCTAATTGCTCCCACTTTCAATATGTATCCAGATTGAGACTTAGAGTCATCTGGACCAGTGTCAAAACTTGCATCGACGTAACCCTTTACGACGAACCTTTTGTCACCTCCATAATCGAGAAACATATCCTTATTCCACTAAGGATAATTTTGACCGGTGTCCAGTGATCTACTCCTAGATCACTATTGTACTCCCTTGCCAAACTCAGTGTAGGGTATACAATAGATCTGGTACACAGCATGGCATACTTTATAGAACCTATGGCCGAGGCATAGGGAATGACTTTCATTCTCTTTCTATCTTCTACCGTGGTCGGGCTTTGAGTCTTACTCAATTTCACACCTTGTAACACAGGCAAGAACTCTTTCTTTGACTGTTCCATTTTGAACTACTTCAAAATCTTGTCAAGGTATGTACTCATTGAAAAAACTTATCAAGCGTCTTGATCTATCTCTATAGATCTTGATGCTCAATATGTAAGCAGCTTCACCGAGGTCTTTCTTTGAAAAACTCCTTTCAAATACTGCTTTATGCTTTCCAGAAAATTCTACATTATTTCCGATCAACAATATGTCATTCACATATACTTATCAGAAATGTTGTAGTGCTCCCACTCACTTTCTTGTAAATACAGGCTTCACCGCAAGTCTGCATAAAACTATATGCTTTGATCAACCCATCAAAGCGTATATTCCAACTCTGAGATGCTTGCACCAATCCATAGATGGATCGCTGGAGCTTGCACATTTGTTAGCACCTTTAGGATCGACAAAACTTTCTGATTGCATCATATACAACTCTTCTTTAAGAAATCCATTAAAGAATGTAGTTTTGACATCCATTTGCCAGATTTCATTAAATGTGGCAATTTGCTAACATGATTGGGACAGACTTAAGCATCGCTACGAGTGAGAAAATCTCATCGTAGTCAACACCTTAAACTTTGTCAAAAACCTTTTTTCGACAAGTCTAGCTTTGTAGATAGTAACACTACTATCAGCGTCCGTCTTCCTCTTGAAGATCCATTTATTTTCTATGGCTTGCCGGTCCTCGGGAAATTCAACCAAAGTCCACACTTTGTTCTCATACATGGATCCCATCTCAGATTTCATGGCCTCAAGCCATTTCACGGAATCTGGGCTTGATACATCTCCGTCGTATCTACTTTTCCAAACACTTTTGCCCTTGTTTTGGACTCTAACTTGCATGATTTGAATGGAACTAACCCGGACTGGCGCTGTTTTCAGCAGAATTGCCTTGGTGTTATTTATGTGCAGACACAAAAGTTCTCAGAATGACCTGAAACTCCACGGAACGTATTTTTGGAAAATATTAAAAATACTGGAAGAAGAATCCACGTCTGGGGGCCCACACCCTGTGCACGAGGGTGGGGGCGCGCCTGCCCCCCTGGGCGCGCCCCCTGCCTCGTGGGCCCCCTGACGCTCCACCGACCTCAACTCCAACTCCATATATTCGTGTTCGGGGAGAAAAAAACCAGAGAGAAGGATTCATCGCGTTTTATGATACGGAGCCGCCGCCAAGCCCTAAAACCTCTCGGGAGGGCTGATCTGGAGTCCGTTCAGGGCTCCGGAGAGGGGAATCCGCCGCCATCGTCATCATCAACCATCCTCCATCACCAATTCCATGATGCTCACCGCCGTGCGTGAGTAATTCCATCGTAGGCTTGCTGGACGGTGATGGGTTGGATGAGATTTATCATGTAATCGAGTTAGTTTTGTTAGGGTTTGATCCCTAGTATCCACTATGTTCTGAGATTGATGTTGCTATGACTTTGCTATGCTTAATGCTTGTCACTAGGGCCCGAGTGCCATGATTTCAGATCTGAACCTATTATGTTTTCATGAATATATGTGTGTTCTTGATCCTATCTTGCAAGTCTATAGTCACCTACTATGTGTTATGATCCGGCAACCCTGAAGTGACAATAATCGGGACCACTCCCGGCGATGACCATAGTTTGAGGAGTTCATGTATTCACTATGTGTTAATGCTTTGGTCCGGTACTCTATTAAAAGGAGGCCTTAATATCCCTTAGTTTCCGCTAGGACCCCGCTGCCACGGGAGGGTAGGACAAAAGATGTCATGCAAGTTCTTTTCCATAAGCACGTATGACTATATTCGGAATACATGCCTACATTACATTGATGAATTGGAGCTAGTTCTGTGTCACCCTATGTTACTATTGTTACATGATGAACCGCATCCGGCATAATTCTCTATCACCGATCCAATGCCTACGAGCTTTTCACCTATTGTTCTTCGCTTATTTACTTTTCCGTTGCTATTGTTACAATCACTACAAAACCCAAAAATATTACTTTTGCTTTCGTTACCGTTACTCCATACTACTTTGCTACTAAATACTTTGCTGCAGATACTAACACTACAAAAAAGACACATCCGTGACATTTTGGGCCGAACGAATTTTTTTTCTGTAATACATATGACACTTCTATGACGATAATTGTGACAAAACCCGGTATCATCATTGATGTGGTGGGCTCCTACTTCTATGACAAAAAATGGGCTTTTCGTCCTGGGCGGGCCGGAGACACAGCTGCATGACATTCTTTGGGCCGTCCATGACGGAAAAAACCGTGGTGGAAGCGAGGGCGAGGAAAATTTTGGAGAGTTCCCGGTTACGGTGGGAGGTCGGGGGCCGAGGGATGCGCGTTTCTCTCATACACGTACACGCGTGTATGCGAGGCGTTGGCTCTAACTGAACCCGAGCGAGGCGTTGGGCTCTAACTGAACTCGAGCTATTGCACTGCAGGCTACGCGTTACTGAACCCGAGCGATCGATTGATGGCTGTTAACTGAACCTGATCGAGCGATTCCTTCGCTACTGCTGCTAACTGAAGCCGATCGATGCTGCCACTGGATGAACAGTGAGCGTTGCTGGGGGGGGGGGGGTTGGATGAACAGTTCCCGGTGGGGGTGGATGAACAGGACCCCGTGGTGTTGCCTCTGGATGAACAGGACCCCGATCGATCGAGCCGGTTGGGGCTGGATGAACAGGACCCCGTGGAGGGCAGGATGAATAGGACCACCCCGTGGAGGGCAGAATGAACAGTAGACGGTGGAGGGCTGGATGAACAGTAGCCCGTGGAGGGGTGGTTGAACAGGAGCCCGTGGAGAGGGCTGGTTGAACAGTAGCCGGTGGAGTAGCACGTGGTGGAGGCTGGATGAACAGGAGCCTGTGGATGAACAGTCGCAGGTGGAGGCTGGAGGAGGTCGACGGTGGATGAACAGTAGCCCGTGGAGGCTGGAGGGGGTCGACGGTGGAGATGAACAGTATTCCGTGGAGTCCCGTTTTGCGGTACGCCACACCCCTCCCGACGACCAGGACCCCCGTTTCGACCGTAGCGCTCCAACACAAGTCCGTTTCCTCCGTTTTGCGGTACGCCACACCCCTCCCGATCAACAGGACCCCCGTTTCGACCGTAGGAGGTCCGTTTCCTCCGTTTTGTGGTACGCCAGACCCCTCCCGATGAACAGGATCCCGTTTCACACGTGGCCGGTCGAACACAAGGATGTTTCCTCCGTTCTGCGGTACACCAGGCCTCGTTTCCATCGGCTGTTCCGTCCAAGCCCTCCCGATGAACACGACGACACATTCTGTTCCGACCCAGCCGGTTGGCTCCCCATGAACACGACGACGATGCTGTTTCTCCGTTCCGACCCAGCCATGTACACGAGTCCTGGCCGTACGTATGCGCGAGTAGGCGTTCGAGACCCTGCCCGTATGTACGTACGTGGCCGTATTTTCTTTCTTGCACACTGGCCGCTGTACGTACGTGTACATGCTACGTGCGCGCCTCTACTACGACACGTGCGCGCCTCTACATCCACCAGTATATATGTACGTACACGTTCGCGACCAGAATGAAAATGCTACGGACGCTTCGACCAGGTGGGTCCCGACTGTCAGGCACTTCCTTGCTTGCGAAGATGTAGCTGGTGGGTCCCAGCAGTCAGGGGGGCGAATCGTTTTTTTGCCCGGACGCACTTCCTTGCGTGCGAAGATGTAGCTGGTGGGTGGGGAAACGTTTTTTTCGCGAAATACACTGGCCCGTCCGATGGGTCCCAGCTGTCAGGTGGAGGAATCATTATTTTCCGCGTAATAAGGAGGCACTTCCTTGCTGCAGCCGTGGACACAGCTGTCAGCCTCTCCACGTACAATCCACGTCCGATGGAAGTCATTCCTTGACCACGTTGACCATGCCGCGCCGAGAGCACCAGGGCGGTGGACGACGGCGAGGCCTAGGAAGGGGACGACGGGGAGCCGGGGAAGACGCGGCAGTGGAAGCCCGCGCGGAGAGGTGTACGAGGGTTCACTGGTTCGGCTGCGGTGTGAGGCTGCCGTCGCCACAGGGCCTGGCCAGCTGTGGGAATAGTAGGGGCAGTGAGGCCTCCGCGGCAGCACAGCCGGCCACGGGAGGCAGGAGCATGCGGCACGACCGGCGCTGCTTTGGGCGGCTGGAGCAAGAAGACCAGAGGTTGAAGAAGCACTACGGCCGTTGGATGGACATCGTACGGTCACTGGAGCTAGAATCGTTCATATTGACTAAAGTTGACAAAGGCCCCGTCCCAGTCAACTTAGTAGGCCCACAAGTCAGCCTCCCACCATGGTGGGTCCCAGCTAGCAGGGGGAGTATTCATTTTTTTGTGCGTAATAAGGAGGCACTTCCTTGCGTGCGAAGATATAGCTGGTGGGTCCGAGCTGTCAGCGGCGGTAACTTTTTTTCGTGAAATACAGAGGCCCTTTCGGTGGGTCCCTGATGTCAGGTGGAGGAATCATTATTTTGCACGTAATAAGGAGGCATTTCCTTGCGTGCGGTCGTGGACCCAGCTGTCGGCCTCTCCACGTACAGTCTACTTCAGATGCATGTCGGTCGTTGACCATGTTGACCAGGCCGCGCCGAGAGCACCAGGGCGGTGGACGACAGTGAGGCCTAGGAAGGGAACGACACGGAGGCAGGGAAGACTCGGCAGTTGTTTCCCACGCGGAGGGGAGTACAACTGTACGAGGGTTTACTGGTTCGTCTGCCGTCGCCGGAGAATAACAGCAGGTGTGGGTGAGTAGAGGGATGGCTAGGCCAGCGATGGGAGTACGGTGGGGCGGTGAGGCCTACGCGACAGCAGAGCCGGCCGCGGGGAGGAGGTAGCAGGCAGTCCCGCCGGCGCTTGTTTGAGCGGCTGGAGCAGGAAGAGCAGATATTGAAGAAGCACGACGGCTGTTGGATGGCCATCCAACAGTCACTGCTTGTGCGTCAACCTTTTTTTTAGGAAATCCTCAAATCTGTGGAAAACAGCATACAACCCATCTGCCATTATTTCTAATAATTTACAGCCCATTTGCTAATTCTGAAGGTTTCTTTTGGAGCCCATATTCTTTTTGTTAGCATTACAGCCCATATTGTGGCCACGGTTAAAAAATTATACGAAATATTGCATATTTCGGTGCGGTCCGAACTGTTTTTAATCCCGAAATTTCGAGTCACATTCAAACTGATTTTAAAAATAAATGTATATCAATATAAAATCCAACAAATTGTCCACGCATAAAAATTAATGCAATTTAAAATCTTGAAATGAAAAAAAGAAATTTGAAAGTAATTGCCGGTTTGATGTGTTTTAAAAATGTACAGCCCATTTCTCATTACTGATAGGCCATTTTCTTGTCGAGCCGAATGAAGCTCTCCTCGTCTTGAAAGATTTGCAGCCCAATAGGCCTGACAAAGCGACTTACTTGGCAAATCACAAAAAAACTGGGCTAGCCATTTTCAGAAAGAAAAAAAAACTACTGGGCTGGTCTGTGGTAAACATAAAAGAGAAGGCTGTCTAGACATGCCAGAGTGCCCCGCACAGCCCAGTTGACACCCTGCTTCCGTCTCAAAAACAAATTAGATAAATGCCACAACAAATATGGCGATTCATAAAAATGCCACTGCAATTTCCAAACTTTGAAAAATGCCACTGCAATTTTTGCAAACTTTGGAAAACGCCACTGCAATTTGCAAACTTTGAAAAATGCCACTCCAGACTTCGAAAAATGCCACTTGGGATGGCATGAAATGGCATTTTTCAAAGTTTGGAAATTGCAATGGCATTTCTTAGAAACACCAGATTTGAAGTGGCATTTATCAAATTAACCCAAAACAGAAATAACTGGGCGAGCTGCTGGGTCCCTGCTGTCAGCCGCTCGTTGTGCAACTCTCTCGTTTATTGACTACGTTGACAATGGCATGGGACCCAGATGTCAGAAATCCATTACGAGGAGCCATTTTTTTATTGGATTGAAATAAGGAGGCACTTTGCTTGCGTACTGCCATGACCTTGGCGGGTCCCTGCTGTCATCCTCTCCACGTACAATCATCTCCTGGTTGTGTACGCGTCAACTTGGTAGGCCCACAAGTCAGCCTCTAAACCCGTGGAGGACAAATACAACCCATTTAAAAAAATAACAGCCCATTCCATATGTTCAAACGGAAAGTTCAACATTCAGAGCAAAGTAACAGGTCTGATCCACATATAGAGTACTGAACTTCCACGTTGACAACCATCGTAGCCAAGTTAACTATCTACGTCCACTAATACTCTAGTAGCGTACAAGTACTAACTTACTCTTAGCTAACTAGACGATGCCGGCCGCCATCTGCGGTACACGCTAAACGCCGGCACCGGCGTCCTCCGCCTCGCCTCGGACTTGCCAGAGGTGCGATAGGGCGCGTTGCTCGCGCGCGTTGGCCCTTTCCATGCCGGCGTGGTCCACCGAAGCTTCGGCTTCTAAGCGGGAAACCCACTTGACGAGCTGGTAGTAAAAATCGGCATCGCGAACGCGTGCGTGCCCGACAGCCTCCAGGGCTATTTGCCGGGCGCCGGCCTCCACGTAGTCGGCCCACGTGCGGGCGCTCTGCTCGCAACTCAGAGCGTTGGTGCGCCGCTGCTCCATGTCCCGCTGGCGGTGCAAATCGGCGATACGCTGCTCATCCGCCAAGCGGTCGCGCTCCAACAAATCCTGCTCCTCCGCTAGGTGGTCGCACTTCAACAAGTCCTCGATCTCCGCATTGCCATCTAAAGACCGATAGAATGCCTCCTCCCTCCGTCTGCCTTCCGGTGAAAAACCGAACACTAGTTCCAGCGGTGACCGCCTCTGGCCACGCCTATCGCGGACGGGCAGGGGCATGGCAGACATGGCGAGAGCGAGGATAAGTGGCAAGCAACGTCGGGCCAGTGGGGGCTTATGAGGATAGGGCGAGTTGGGTCACGGTGCCACCATAGAAGGCCGAGAAACAGTACTTATAAGCGGAAGGTAGCGCGACGGTCATCGGAATTCAATGCATAATGAAGCAGGCATGGCTTAGAGCGCCAGCTTGCCATGGAAAACTAGAGAAACTGAAATTTTGACTGTGCCGTGCCATCCCGTCCGTGCTGGGTCGCACGCCGGCCTTACGGTCAAACGAGTGCACTCGAATCATCTCCCTCCCTGTCAATAATGATTCCACGGATTTAAAAGGCCCGCAACAATTAAAGCGCATCTTTTTTCGCATCAGTTAGCTGCCTTAATTACGGCCGGCTGCATGCGGGCACTCAAAATCGCTCGCAGCCAGTACGCGGAGCAACATGCAACTAGTCGCAGCCGAGGGCATTAATTGATGAACTTTAGCTGGGATATAAGGCATTTGCGAACGTTTTTGCTAGCAGTTTCTTCAGATTCGCATGGCATTTTCTTCAGAGCAGCTTGTTAGTTTCTTCAGAGGTAAGCATTTCTATTCAAAAAATGCCATTTCGGATCTTGCGTCGCAACTAAAACAGCCAGGAGCGCATTAGTAGGCTAGCTAGTGATCGATCGGTAACTTGTAAACACGGAGCAAACAGATATAAGGAACTGTTAATGCATCTCAGTGATTCACAGATCATATACAAATATGTAGCTCCAAAAGCAAAGATCAGCCACAACTAAAACCAACTAGTACGATTCCCATACATAAGATCAACATGTTAATGCATCTCAATGATTCACAGATCATATACAAATATGTAGCTCCAAAAGCAAAGATCTAGAAAAAACATATGTTCTTCCTACTAACATGGATGCTTCTCTTGGCCAACATTCAGTACAGACTGAATGACAAATTTGTTTGTGAAGTCTACAATTCCTTGCAAATGTAAGTTGTTTCACCAACAACTGGAACCATGGGAATGAACCACACATGATGGAGGAACATCCACTGCAATATGATTTGGTCTTCTCTTGATCACACGGTGAGACTATTTTCGGAATACAAACTTTAACTTAGGCAAAATGATGCCCATTGTATAATCAGACCAAAGCAATGAAGCACCTGGTGTTGGCCAAAAAATTGCTATCCCAATCTTGATAATCGATCAAACATAAAAACTTGATCGAACGAATCAAGAGAACAGCTGGAGGAGGAGGTGCCCACTCTTAACCTTTCCTCTTGTCTTCATAATTTTTTGTGCAGTTTAACCAAAATAAAATGACATCAGCGCCTTGGCATTTTGGTGACACTGTACAAAAAAATTAACTTATCTCATGAAAGTGAGGTATGTAATCTATAAGCATTAACAGTGCAAAAATCTGAAGGTAGTAACAAGTTTCATCGTTGGTATACTGGATGTGCAACATCATTAGAATGCCTTAGTTGAAAAATCTTTAATACATCCACAATCAACAGCTAACCCTGAAATAATCCAGTGACATTAAATGGCATTGCTCAAATTTATCGGTGGCATTAGACTGAGTGCGGCATTAGTTAAATGTGGCATCACTTTAGCAGTAGCATTGCTTGACTTGACTGCTGGCGTTATACTAACAGCAAAACAGTTAGACTAAGAGCATGCGAGGCCCATTCGGACAGTGGGCGCACCAGTACGATGTACCTCCACGGACGCATAGAGTGGTGAGGGAGGTATGGTTGCCCAGAGCAACAAATATCCAGGCAGCATATGTGGATTACGTCCCATTTTTGTTATGTTTAGCCACCTTTTTCCTATGTGAGGACAACAAACCGATCGACCTGGTCATTCTCTATTGCGTTGTCATGCCTTTCTACCCTTCTTCAACCAAGAGACACGAGACTCGTTCCTTAGCTACTGATTTTCCCCTTCTCAACCTAGATGCGGGTTCGATGCCTACTCTCTTGGACAGTACAGTCTCCCTTCCTTTCCTTATTCAACCCACACATGGATTAGTCTGCATGAAGTAGGGTTTCCTTTAATAGTGAAATTAAGGTTTTCGTCTGCGTGACCAGCAGAGCAGAGGATAGCAAATTGGGAAGATGGTGGAGTGGAAAAAGATCCACATGCAGCGACATGGCAGATTGGGCAATAGAACAAGGGTATGGTTCGAAAAGAGGTAGCATACCTGAGGGTCGGCGGGAAGTGGCTTCGCTCGTGGTCATCGTCCTCCACATGCACTACGACAGTGAGCTTGGGGACGGAGGCCATCCCGCGCGGGCGCTAGGTCTGAGAGGACAGCCTTGTCGTCAGTGCGTGACCTCGCTCGCCGACGACGAGTGCGTCAACACTTCACGTCCTTTTCTTCCCCGGCGGATCTGTGACCACCGGTGAGGAGGGAGAGAGAGGCCGTCTTTTTTAGATCTGGAGAGAGGGTGATAGTGCGATAAGCAAGTGGGCAGCCTTTAGCAAGAAAGCTCTGAAGCTCCAGCCTATATATCTTTTTTATACTACTAGTACTAGAGGTGGAGTAGTGGTAGAGTAGTTTATATTTTCTCTGCAAACAGTACCAGTTAGTCGTGCTTCAAAACTGAACGGCATGCCATTAAAAAAATAAAGTCGAGAAATAATGCGGAACCTCGGGCCAACGCGGCCAGATCGCATTTTGCACGAGAAATTACACACGATGTTTCGTTGACATGTGGTCCCGTTCCAACATGTCAGTGAGACGACGGCGAGTCCTTTTGTACAATTTCCGAAAGGACGTGTAGGCCGGGGCGCCTCTTCGTGTACCGTGGCAAACTGGCAACCGTCCACCGACTCTTCGCCTTTCTCTCTCGATTTGGAACTGCTGTCGCACGCTCTTCCTCCCTCCTTCATTTGCCTTCACCCTTCCTTCTGCCATTGTTCGATCGTCTTGTCCATGGAGGGAACAAGCCTGAAATGACCCCGTTATTCTTGCCCCGATCTGAAAGATGACGTGGTGAGGGAACTCATTGATCGGTGCGACGTCATCACCTCGGCTAGCATGGCAGGTTCGTTCAAGCCCATTCTCGACTCAACTAATAACATCATTACAACGAACCCAAGGGTCCAGGAGCGGTTTGATCTCCCTTATCTTGTTTGCTATAAGCCTGTTCGCATGGGCGCGGATGACGGAGGCCTCGCCTTGTGTAAGTTGATGCCGCTTGATAATGATACGTGTGATGTCAAGATGCCATCGCTTAAGGGTAAGTCCTGGGCTGGCACAAATGGAGATTGGGTTGTTTATATTGGGTACAATTGCGACTGGGAACTTGTGAATGTGTACACTCGTCAGCGGATTCCACTTCCAAAAATCTCCGAGTGCCCTGAGGTTGAGCACACAGATGATCTACGTACGTTCAAATACGATCATGGTGACTGTCGTCTACTGAAGATAGCAATTTGTCGAGTTCCCAACCGCTCTTGGAATTACAAGAACTATCAAGTTGTTGCTATCTTCGACAAGCTTGTTGCCGTCCTTCGTGGTTCGACTGGATGGATATTGCTCAAAAATTAGTTTCTATACACGGATGTGTACTATGATGCAATTGAATACGAGGATCTTGTGTTTGCTGCCACCACTCGTGGCACTGTTTTTGCATGGGATCCTCGTAGTTTCGGTACGTTTGTCTTCCACCATAATTATAATTGTTTCATCCACATGCATGCGGATTAGCAAGTTTCCCTTTACTAATTAACCTTCTTCTTGTGTTTCCAAGGTCCTGTGAACATTCCACCACCTATACTTGAAAAAATTTAAGCAAGGGGGAGATGACGATGGTGATGATCACGAGCATGAGGAGGAGCAGAACTTATATACTCTGTGGCGCCTGGCAACTAATTTCGATGGATCACCTCTTCTTGTCTGTATACAGTGCACTCCAACTGTTACTACTGAGGAAGCAGGTGTTGTCTCCCATGGTCGCCCTCTCCTGACCTATTCGAACACCCGTTGCATGGTATTCAGGACGGATACTAGTGTGCTAGCACAAACACCTTCTCCCTGGTTCAGTATTGATAGTCTTGGAACAAACTCGCTCTTCCTTGGACCAAACTATCCAATGATGGTGAAAGGCGATCCAGCTGCTGTTGACACAACGTTACTACCATTTATGAGAAGCAACTGTATCTATACCTCGGACATTTCGGTGGTTCCCTACCCTGGTCCTGATATATGCCGCTTCAGCCTGGATGATCAGTCCTGCGTTGCTCTCGATATTGACAATAGCTGGCCCTTCCCGGAGCACCTATGGTTCAAAGCAAGCGTTTCCAACGCCGAGGATTGGTTGAGTTGAAGTTCATTTCATTGCTTGTTATTTGTTGTGTGATGAAAACTTTAGTATTTGCTAGAATGTTTTGTTGGAAATAATCTATAATCCAACATGTATCCTCGTTGTCGTTGTGTGTTGATGACTTGTTGTATTTAATGAATGGTACATTTCAGTTGCGAATGCATGTCATAGACTCAATTTATGAATGGTTTTCGAGTCACTTCTTGGAGTGTGAGTACCGTAGTAGTATAGCCAACATCCGGTTAGTATATGAAGTTGCCACATCACATAGAGCCAACCTAATATTGGAGTATGCTAGACCTCCACCGGCGCGCCGCTTCAAATGGCGGAGGAAGTGAGAGGTCGCGTCACCTTGTGTCCAGATCTGAGATGCCACGTGTACCAGATGAATGACTCCAAGTTCGACCACTGTGATGTTAGGTGCGAGCCCAGGAACACTATTGGAGAGACCCCCCTCATAATTTTCCTACATTGGTCGTTTGATTCATAGGATAGAATGCTATAGGATTTTTTTCCTATATAATCATCTTTTAATTGGCAATCTAGCATCCACTCCAACTTTTGTTTCACTTCCTTTGTTCCTACGAAGAGAGTACTTGCTCTAAATGATGTGCCGCTGCAAGAGCCGCCTATATTTATTAACCATGCTCTAAAAAGGTGGACCAGCTTTGGCTATAGTAGTACTGTACTAGGTTAGTAGGTGACCTTGCGCTTGGCTCTTCTCCTCTTCCGGAAGTCGAACAATAATGATGGTACTACAGTAGTACTTCTGGCAATCTGACACCAAATGAACTGCTGCACGTCCACCGCTTGTAAGCAAAAGTTTCTCCGCGTGCTGCGAGCCACCGCGGACGCGTTGGCGAGGGAGAAGGCGTAGTAAGCAAGCTTCTCGTCGTTCTGCGAGTTGACGGGACACATCAAAGTTATTTATTAGTACTCTCTTCAAAAAGGGTCGACCATGTCCATGGCTACCATCCCGTGCTCTGTCATTGAGTACATGCACTATTCACATATCTTTTTTTCATCATTGATTTTTTGGTACATGGAAATACATCACCAAAATTTTGACTAGAAAAGCAAGACCAAAGAAAACAAGAACCACAAGAATACATTTTAGAAGATATCCAACTTCCATAACTGCTCCTGTAAGTTGGATTAGTGCCTTCTCGATGCATTCATTGTTGATCTGCGGAGGCTCGATCTTGCGTGCTTCTTTCTTCTTCAAGTGTAAAGAAGTAGACGTGTCTAGCCTCTATTCTATCAACAAGTGCACTAGTCTCATCTCTAGCCTCTATGCTAGCTATAAGTGATAGAACATCTACTAAATTGTGCTCTATCAATATATCATTGTACTCTTCTTCCCAATACCAAAACTTGCATCCATTCTACACAATAAAATTTTAAGTTAGCACAACCGAAGATTTGGTGAGTTGTTCCTCCTTTTGCCGACACGTGGGACATCCAGCATCCAGGTCGTGTCATGCAAGAAAATAGAGTGGTAGGTGAAGCCACGTGATGTGCATCTTGGGTTAAACTGTAAATAGAATCTTACTACTCTTGAGTAACTCCAAAAGCGGCCACCGAAGATCTTTATTCGATTTGTTTTTCATCACCAGCACGTCGAGGTGAAAGATGTGCAGGTTCAGTGGGTCCTCTTGCGTTTTCACTGACATGTGGGACCGCATATGAGCAAACAGACGATGGGCTCCGCGCATCTGCTAGCTGGCTGAGAAGAGAGATAGAGGAGGGCCGAGCACGGACTCTAGGAAATTTGTTCTACGTACTCGATATAGTGGAGTAACCAGCACCTCGATATAGTGGGGTGGCATGGGCCATAACTAGCATTCATGTCTAGCAGTACGGCACACGCCACCCACACGAGTCCTATCCGACACCAATTTTCTTGGAGTCCGTGCTAGCTACAGCCATCTCTTCTCCCTCCTATTTTCTCAGCCATCGCGTGGTGGGCGGGGTGGGGGTTTGCCGATAGTCGGTTTGCTCAACTGCGGTCCCACTTGTAAGTGAAAATGCAACACAGCACGCATTCCCCCTTGAGCGGCGTGCCGGACAAACCGTGTGGGGGTGCGATGCGAACACGATAGGCTTTTCCTTTTGAACTTGTAACTTGTAAAATTTGGTTCTGCTCCATGGGGAGACCGATAGATAGAAATAATGATTTTCCCTAGAGTAATGAGAAGTTTGGTTCTAGCACGGTTCATGCATGGAGTACGTAGGAAAATTATGAAGTTGATGCGAAAGGTAAGATAATTACTAGTAGTACCATATACTACTACATGGATTTGACGGAAAGATAAAGATACATACGGATCCATCAACGACATCCTCACGCCCTAGTGCACCGGGTCACCAACCGACGTGTGAGGAGCAGCGGCGTTGGCGGCAAGCTCAACGTGCTTCTAAACAATGTCGTCCAAGGTTGCCCTGCGGTCCAAGAAGGCCAGCGTCCTATCGTCCTCCTCTTGCATGTAGTAGTCCTTGTGGACGATTTGCGCGTAGACGTGGGTGATTATGTCGATGGTGTCTTGCTGCGCCAGGCGCTGCGCGGCGAGCGCGACCTCGAGGCGGACATTCTCCGGCGCGACGGCGGGAAGTCGCAGGGCCACCAGTGCGTCGAAGAGGTTGTCACCATAGAGGCTGTTGAGGGTGGCAGGCATCGCAGAGCCTGGGCGCGTGGGCTGGAGGCGTACGTCAAGGTCGTCCGCGAGCTTCTTGACGATGGTGAACTTGTCGAGGAAGCCGACGAGGACCTCGTTGAACAAGGAGACGAAGCTGTCGTCCAAGCGGCCCCTCGCCCTGGCGGCCTCAAGCACTACCTGGAGACATTCCTCGGTGCCAGGATGCAGGCCGGCGTCGTGGACCATCTGGCACAACCGGCTGATGCTCGCGCTCATCGCCTCCATGGGTCTAGCTTCTAGTCAACTGATCTTGCGATTGGAGTGATCACTCTTGCCCTTAGGAGTGTAGGTGCGTAGGATTTCGTAGATTGGACTGGCGGGAGCCTTTATATGAGAAGTGCAGACTGCGTTGAATTCACGTGCGTGTTGGCCATCTACTCCTCGCCCCTCTACTGCACCTGCCTTTGGCTGTATGACAGGTTGGCCAGCCACCCGTTGGCCCCACGTGTCATACACCAAAAGGCAGGTGCAGTAAGAAGACGGCGAGTCCTTTTGTACAATTTCCGAAAGGACGTGTAGGCCGGGGCGCCTCTTCGTGTACCATAGCAAACTGGCAACCGTCCACCGACTCTTCGCCTTTCCCTCTCGATTTGGAACTGCTGTCGCACGGTTGATCGTATTTGAACATACGTAGATCATCTGTGTGCTCAACCTCAGGGCACTCTACACCGTCGAGGCGTAGACGTGGATGTGCAGGTCGACGGTTTCTTGCATGGCGAGGCGCTGCACGGCGAGCGCGGCCTCGAGGTGCACATTCTTCGTCACGACCTCCGGCACCTGCAGGGCCACCAGGGCTTGAAAGAGTTCGTCACCATGGAGGCCGATGAGGGTGGCAGGCAATGAGGAGCCTGGGCGCGCGGGCTGGAGCAGTACGGCAAGGTCGTCCGCGCGGTTCTTGACGGCGGTGAACTTGCGGATGGAGTTGACCATCATGTCGTCCATGCGAGAGGCGAAGCCGGCGTCGGCGAGGGCTACGATGCCTGCGGTCGCCAGCACCGTCTGGAAACGCTGTGCGGTGCGGGGCCGCAGGCCGGCGCCTTGGATGATTTGGCACAGCCGACTGCCGCTTGCGTCCATCGCCTCCATAGGTGCTTGTGGCTTCTGGTCACTTGGTCTTGGATTGGAGTGAGCAGTGTTGCGCAGGGACTTGGGAGTAGATGGATTGGAGTGGTGGGGCGCCTTTATTATATGAGAGTCCAAACTCTGTTGCATTCACATCGTGCTGGCTCTATTCTGCTTCTCCAATTAATTCTCTCTGCATGTAATTGAGGATGCATCATTGACCGTTCAACATCTCGGGACCGCTACCCTCTCCCTCCTTGGCATTCAAGCACCTATGGACCCGTCGACGACGAGGTGCCTATGGTGACTTCGTAAATTTCAAGATGATAGTGTCGTGCGTGTGTGCGTTCATAGGGGTGAGTGTATGCGCGTGTGTATGAGCGCTTGCGTCTGTACTGTGTAAAAAAACGTAAATGCGTGTCAAAAAGAGACTAGTCAGTATACTCAATATTGTGCACCTCGGAGAGGAAAACGATAGAACTAGTACGTATTTATTTACGGTGCAGATTCACTCATTTTGCTCCATATGTACTCCGTCTCGGTGTAGTCTAGTCACTTGTTGAAATCTCTAGCAGGGCAAATACTCCTTTCTGGTTTACAGGGCTATGCTAGCAAGTAGTTGTACGTACTAGTACAATAGTGGGCTCACATAGCAATTTTGTCTCATGCAAGCACTACAAAAAAATACACTTCCGTGATGATACGTGTTTGTCACAGTAGGTCGTGTTTTTTGTCACGCATGTACATCCATGACAAATTTATGACAGAATCAAGATAGTCATACCTGTGCTGTTGTAGAAGTGTTCCATGACATTACCAAAATTATCATCACGGAAGTGTCCACTTCCATGACGATAAATCGCGCGTCACAGAAGTGCTTTCGTCAAGGGTGACCGCCACGTGGCATCCACCGTAACGGAGCGCCGTTAAGCTATCGGGTCGGGTTTTGGATCCGATAACCCGTTAACAGCCCCGACCAATGGGGATTTTCCACGTGTAAAATCATCATTGGCTGGAGGAAACACGTGTCGGCTCATCGTTGGGACAGATGTCATCCACTCATTGGACAGAAGGCGCCTATGATACTTCGACACATGGCACGGCCCAACAGAGGCCCATTCCTGTGAAAAGGCTGGCCCGTTTGACTTGGTCAAAAGGTGGCGGGCCGGCCCATGTACAGCTTGTTAACGGCCTGTTCGTATATAGCCCATTTACAGCCCGCTAACCCAAGGCCCGTTACGCCCTATCCAAATTAGGCCCAGTAGCGTCATCTGGGCCACCCAATATGATTCCAGCCCGTTTTCACTTCTGGCCCATGAATGGCCCATGACGTCTTTCGGCCCATATGTGGCCCTATGTAACTCTTGGCCTATTAACGGCCCGTGGTGAAACTGGCCCGTAATGAACAGTGTATCACTTTACACCCATTAACGGCCCATGGTGAAACTGGCCCGTAATGAACAGTGTATCACTTTATACCCATTAACGGCCCGTTATTCCGTTGGGCCGTTTCCAGCCCATGTTATCTTTCGGCCTTCTCACAGCCCATTTATTGTGCTCATTTCCAGCATTCGTTTACTTACGGCCCGTTACTGTCATTTTCTGCTTGTGGGCCAAATTCAGCCCGTGGTTACAGTCGGCCCGTTTGTGGTCCGTTAATACGTTGGGCCGTTTTCATAGCGTCATCAAATACGGCCTATTAACGATGGCCCATTATGGTCGGCCCATGAACGGACGATTCCAACTCTAGCCCGTTTACGGCCATAATGCGGCCTGTTATTGGCCCATGTTTGGCCAATCGATCATATTGCCCGTATAAGGCCCATTGATGATACGGCCCGTAGAAGGCCCATTGTTTCTACGGCCCGTAGAAGGCCCATTGTTTCTACGGCCCGTAGAAGGCCCACTATTTCTATGGCCCGTAGAAGGCCCACTGTTTCTACGGCCCGTAGGAGGCCCAGTGTCACTACAGTAAATATTAGCCCATGGTTATTGTGGCCTAGTTTTAAAAAATAGGTTATTGCAGCCACTAGCAAACCGCGGAAAAAGAGCTGCAATGACTACAAGAAAACAAATAAACAAGACAACAAGGAAATAAATAAGCAAGCAACTTACGCTAGGCTATCACGGCTATCACACATATTACATCCACTGGGCATCAAAGTTCGCCACCAGTGCAAATAAACGCGCCGACAAAAGAATATACAAAACCGAGAGCACTTCAGAAGGCACTAGGCCTGGCCACGCCGGGCCCCCCAAACAGCTGAAGAAGCTGAGTAGACCTGAGTTGTGTCAACGATAGATGCATCAACACTAGATTTAAGGCATGATGGTGCGCACGGCAGTCCTCTGACATCTTCATTGCATCTTTGACTTCAAGTGGGAGCTGAGCTGAAGCAAGCCTTTCTGCTTTAAGTTGAGACTAAAGAAGTCGAACTGATTGAGGCAGCGACTGCATAGAGGTTGTCTCACACCTGCTGGTGAGTAGCTTCAACTCACTGTCTTCATCAAGACAGGACCTTGGGGTCATCTCGCTGTCCTCAAGATGGTTTGGCTCACTATCTTCCCTAAAGTTCTGCCTGGCGTAAGAGATACGAGTCTGAAAGAGAAACAAGGAGACACGTAACAGGTTTCACAATTATATAAGCAAATAAATGGATCTGTTCTGCATAAGGAACATGTTTTTACAACTACAATTTGAAACTGGTAGTTGTTGCAAACATCCAATCAGATGTAAACAGCAAAGCAAACAGCAGTGGAGGAAATGATGCCTATCCAAATCTATACTAGAACAAAGTTTGAAGGCTTGAGAAGGATGAACTTACATTACATGTTAACACGGGCTGGATAAAGCCCTTCTCCATGTTGATGGAAGGATAATTCAATAAATTCCCCAAAGAAAATTCTTTATAAGCGTTGCCATTATTCTACATTTTTGTCGGAGTAAATGGCCACGGGTAGCCTAACCGACTCCCCCTGGCTCTTCGAAAAAATATCAGGCCATTCAAGCCTTCAAACATACAAAGCATAGGGCTGCCTTCCCCCTGCCGGCTATCCCCGGGGCCGACTCCCAGAAGGCGACCCAGTCTCAGAAAACCTCCCCCAAGAAAGATACGAGATAGCCGACTCCAGGAAGCCGGCCCCAAGAGGACCGACTCCCAGAAGCCGGCCATGAAGAAAGCCGACTCCCAGAAGCCGGCCAAGACTGCGCCCACTAAGACTGTACCCACATAATGGTGATAGGATGGGGCGTGGCCGCAGTACAGCCCACTACCCCCGAATCCCAGAACAGGCATGGCCACAGGGCGCCGTACGGGCCAGCCATCCCCCGTCCGGCGCGGCACTGTAGCCATGTTGGCCCCGATGTCACCCACGACAGGTGCCAGAACGGCCCGCGGGCGGTGGGCCCCTTTGCCAGGGAGACATCTGAGGACGGCCCGACCTCCTCTAGTCGGCCAGGGATGTGGCCGGCTCCCAACAGCCGGCTACCTCCCTCCCTCGAAGCATGCGCCCTATTAAGGAGACAAGATGAGGTAAGGCTACAGTGAGAGCTCGCAAGGCGGCGACACTGTAGCCATGCTTACCTCGACAAAGCCCTCGTCATCAGAGGCGAGGCAACAGTAACCAGCCGCCGACAAAGCCCCCATGCGGTGGGGCCGGCGTGCCGGCCAAGAAGCCGGCAGCCGGCGGGACCCACCAGTCGGCGGGCTCCAATGACCGGCGGAGAAGCCGGCGAGCATAGACACTGATGGCTGGGACCCGCGCCCAGCCGGATTACCATTGTACCCCTGGGGGGTAGGCCTATATAAACCCCCCGGGACACCCATGCAAAGGGTTGATCCCATTGAATTCGACACACCACATAGAGGGAAAAGGAGAGCTAGCCTTGCCTTTCTTCGCCCTCTAACCCGACAGCTCAAGGAGCACTTGTAGCTACTTGTCTTGATCTAGTGATCATGCGGAGACCCCACAGAGCAGGACTAGGGGTGTTATCTCCACGAAGAGCCCCGAACCTGGGTAAGATTCGCCGGCGTGCATGTCTTCACCTCATCCCGTTTCCAGGCACCGGCGACGTCTTACTGGCTCCCACAATGATAAGCCACCCGTTGGCATATGACGCACCTACCACCCGCCATTTGGCGCCCACCGTGGGGCCAGGTGCACCATCGTCTGGAGACCTGTTCTGGACGGGAACCCTTTTCCTCCCCCGCGAGCGCAGCCAGCCCGCTGCAACCGATGGCGCTTGCCCCGACGCGCTGCAAGGCGTTGCCGACGCCTGCGCAGCGAGCTGCCTCATCGATCTTCTTGGCGAGGCTCACATCTCCGACGAGCCCGCGTCCGACGCAGGCACGGACTACCCCGAGAGTCGCCTCGTCAGCCTCCTCGACCAACTCCACGTCTCCAGCGAGCTTGCTGCAGACTTGGAGTCGGTCGGCTCCACCGACCCGATGCTTGTCGACTCCAACACGGCATCGCTCGACGCCTACCCCTCCGACGTGGTAGTCTTCAACGACCCTCTCCCCCGAGCTGACAGCGGCAACAGCGCCGTCACTGAGGTGCTGGTCATCAGCCACGTCACCGACTTGGGCGAGAACGCCCACGACGCCCTGCAAGCGGCGATGCATGACTTGTCCGTCCCCATCCCGGCCGACGCCGACGCCGAGACCCTGGAGGCACGCCGCCTCGCCCTCATCGCGGAAGGCCAGAAGATAGCCTCCATGAGACGCCTCACCGAGGCTCACCGGCGCGAAGTCGACCGCGCCGCCTTTGGCACGCCGCCTCATGGCGGGCCGAGCCGAGCCGTCCTCATCAAGAAGCGCGGCGCGGCCATCGCCAGCATGCTGGGGGCAGACCGCCCCGTCTACGCCACCCCTCTCGAGAATCTGCGAGCCGCTCAGGTGGTCGCTGAAGAGCTAAATGGGCTGGGGGCTGATGAGCTCCCCTACATGACAAGGCGAATCCAGCAGCTGATCGACGCGGCCGCAGAACGGCACGAAGCTGGCGCCCGCGCTGAGAGTCCTCCCCCACGCCGAGAGCACGCCACGACATCCCGGTCGCCGACTGCGAGCGGCGCCCGCGCTAGGAAAGACAAGGAGCCGGCTGCCAGCCGCAGCCGGACTCGGATCACCATCGAGCGCGACACGGAAGGCCGCCCTCGAGCAGTGGAGCGCCAAGGAAATCCGCCTCCCGCCCGCCTCGAGGGGAGAGATATCCCACCCCGCCGCCTGTCACGCATCCGACTCTTTGTGGCCGACTAGGCCACCGCGAAGGAGTCGGCGAGAACAACGCCTGCCACCGGATCGACCGCCTAGCTCGATCCCTGGCGCTAGAAGAAGAAGACGATGTTGGCCCGCCATGCTTCGGCCCCCCCATTCGCGACGAGCCCTTCCCCAAAGGGTTCTCGCTCCAGAGACACGCCCAAGTACAACGGCTCTGTGAAGCCGGAAGATTGGCTCATCGACTACTCTACTGCTGTCAGCATAGCGAACGACAACAAGCGTGTAGCCGTGAAGTATGTCCCTCTCATGCTGCAAGGCACGGCACGCACCTGGCTCAACAGCCTCAAGCCCTACAACGTCAACAGCTGGCTGGACTTCACAGAAGTCTTCGTCCGTAACTTCACCAGCACGTACAAGCGGCCTCCCAAGCCCCGCCAGCTCTCCCTATGCGTCCAAGGGCCCTACGAGTCGACCCGCGATTACCTCACGCGGTGGGCCGAGCTCCGCAACTCCTGCGAGGGGGTGCACGAGGTTCAAGCCATCGAATACTTCACCGCCGGGTGCCGAGAGGGCACCCTCCTCTAGCACCGACTCCTCTGCGACGAGCCGGCTACCCTCGACGAGCTGCTGATCATTGCGGACAAGTACACCACGGCCGACTCCTCGATGAAGACCGAGCTCCGAGTGGACGCCTCTGGGAAGGTGCTCGCTCCGGCTCCCAAGACGCCGGCTGGCGACTCCAATCGGCGCCCCTACCAGAACGACCACAAGCGCAAGGCCCCTATGCCGCCTTCCACCAGTCGGCAGGTGGCCACAGTCGAAGATGAGCAGCCCGAAGAACGGCCCGCTCCCAAGAAGAAGGGCGGCAGGCCGGCTTGGCAGCCGGCCTTCTCCTACGAGCAAACTCTCAATGCCCCCTGCAAGTTCCACAGCGGCGCGAAGCCGTCCAACCACACGACCCGAAAGTGCCACTGGCTCACACGGATCTCCAAGGGCGAGGGGCTGGTGCCGCCTGCGCCTCCCGGCCCGCCGCCTCCAGCCCCCCAGCAGTCGGAGCCATTCAAGATGAGTCCCCTGAAGAGCACGCCACCTACGTCGTCTTCACGAGCCAGGTTGAAGACAAGCGCAGCCGGCGTCGACAGCACCAAGAGGTCAACGCAGTCGCCTCCAGCAACCCCGAGTTCATGCATTGGTCCGAGAAGCCTATCAACTGGAGCCGGGCCGATCACCCAGAAGTGATGCCGTCCCCTGGCTCCTACGCATTGGTATTGGATGTTACCCTCGCAACGGAGAGGCGAGCTGCCCGATTCTCCCGCGTTCTGATTGATGGCGGAAGCAGTATCAACATACTGTACCGCGATACCATGGAGAAGTTGAACCTCAAGGCAAAGCAGCTCATGCCAAGCCGGACCGTGTTCCATGGCATCGTACCCGGCCTGTCCTGTTCCCCGATCGGCAAGATCAAGATGGATGTTCTCTTCGGAGACAAGGATCACTTTCGCCGAGAAGCAATCTGGTTCGAGGTAGTGGACCTGGAAAGCCCTTACCACGCCTTGCTTGGCCGACCTGCTCTGGCCAAGTTCATGGCTGTGCCCCACTACGCCTACCTGAAGATGAAGATGCCCAGCTCGAAGGGGATCATCACTGTAGCCGGCGACTACAAGAAGTCCATCGAGTGCGCTGCAGCCAGCAGCCGGCTGGCCGAGTCCCTCGTAGTGGCAGAAGAGAAGAAGATGCTGGAGCGAGTTGTGGCCATGGCCGGCAAGCAGCCGGCCTTGTCCCCCAACCCCAAGGATTGTGATGCACAGGGCTCCTTCCAGCCGGCCAAGGAGACAAAGAAGATACCTCTGGACCCGGAGAACCCGGAAAGGTTTGCAGTCATTGGTGCAAACCTGGACAGTAAATAGGAAGGCGAGCTCGTCGACTTCCTCCGTGAGAATCGAGACATCTTCGCATGGTCCCCAAAGGACATGCCGGGTGTTCCGAAGGATTTCGCCGAGCACAAATTGCACGTCCGAGCCGACGCGAAGCCGGTCAAGCAGCCCCTCCGCAGACTGTCAGAAGAGAAGCGAAGAATCGTAGGAGAAGAGATAGCCCGGCTCCTTGCCGCCGGCTTTATTATGGAAGTGTTTTTCCCAGAGTGGCTTGCCAACCCAGTCTTGGTGTTGAAGAAAAACAACAAGTGGCGTATGTGTATAGACTACACTAGCCTCAACAAGGCCTGCCCCAAAGATCCGTTTGCTTTGCCACGGATTGATCAAGTGATAGACTCCACGGCCGGATGCGAGCTGTTGAGTTTTTTGGATGCCTACTCAGGATACCACCAGATCAAGTTGGACCCAGCAGACCGCCTGAAGACTGCCTTCATCACACCATTCGGAGCTTTTTGTTACCTGACTATGACATTCGGCTTGAGGAATGCCGGTGCCACTTTTCAGCGTTGCATGCAGAAATGCCTCCTCAAGCAACTCGGCAGAAATTACCACGTCTACGTAGACGATATTGTGGTGAAGACAGAGAAGCGCGGCACCCTGCTGGAGGACCTCAAAGAAACATTTGGCAACTTGCGCCGATTCCAGATCAAGCTCAACCCCGAGAAATGCGTGTTCGGAGTACCAGTCGGCCAGCTTCTAGGCTTCCTGGTCTCCGAACGCGGCATTGAGTGCAACCCTGTGAAGATCAAGGCCATTGAGAGAATGGAGATTCCCACCAAGTTGCGGGACGTGCAGAAGTTCACTGGGTGCCTGGCCTCCTTAAACCGCTTTATCAGCCGGCTAGGAGGGAAGGCTCTCCCCCTGTACTGACTCATGAAGAAATCCACTCATTTCGAGTGGAATGACCAAGCAGACCAAGCCTTCCATGAGTTGAAGAAGATGCTGACTACTCCACCTGTCCTGGCGGCGCCGACTGAGAAGGAGCCCATGCTCCTCTACATTGCCGCGACTAGCCGAGTGGTCAGTACAGTCGTCGTGGTCCAGCGCCCAGAAGAAGGCCGAGCCCAGCTAGTCCAGAGGCCAGTATATTATCTAAGCGAAGTACTATCCAGCTCAAAGCAAAACTACCCGCACTACCAGAAGATGTGCTATGGAGTGTACTTTGCCGCCAAGAAGCTGAAGCCCTACTTTCAAGAGCATCCCATCACGGTCATATGCACCGCCCCGCTTGCCGAGATCATAGGCAGTCGGGATGCATCCGGCCGGGTGGCTAAATGGGCCATTGCGCTGGCGCCTTACACAATCTTCTACCAGCCCCGCACCGCCATCAAGTCCCAAGCATTGGCCGACTTCCTCGTCGACTGGGCCGAGACCCAGTACCCACCGCCGGCTCTCGACTCTACCCATTGGCGGATGCACTTCGACGGGTCCAAGATGCGCACCGGCTTGGGAGCCGGCATCGTCCTCACCTCTCCCAAAGGCGACAAACTCAGATACACGCTGCAAATCCACTTCGCCGCCTCCAACAACGTGGCCGAGTACGAGGCGCTCATACACGGGCTCCGACTAGCCAAAGAGCTCGGCACACGCCGGATCCTGTGTTATGGCGACTCAGACTTGGTGGTCCAGCAGTCATCTGGCGACTGGGACGCCAAGGATGCAAACATGGTGAGCTATCGATTCCTCGTCCAGCAGATCAGTGGGTACTTCGAAGGGTGCGAGTTCCTTCACGTGCCACGGGCCGACAACGACCAAGCAGATGCCCTGGCGCGGATCGGCTCCACCCGACAGGCTATACCAACCGGTGTCTCTCTCCAGCGCCTCCTCAAACCATCCATCAAGCCTTCTCCAGATTCGGACTCTATCTTCGTACCGCCTGCCCCCGATGCAGCCGGATCCGACTGGAGGAACCCAGCAGGCGGCTCGGGGACTTCAACAACCGGCCCGGGGACTGCTGTAGTCGCACCCAGCTCGGAGACTTCAGAACCCGGCCCGGGGACTGCAGCAGTCGGCCCGGGGACTGCAGCGACACAAGAAGCGGTGGCCGACTCCAGTTCCCCGCCACCCAACCCACCCACCCGAGTCACGGTGGCCGTACTGACAGTAGAAGAAGTCACACCTCCATCATGGGCCCAGCCCATCATCAACTTCCTAGTCAACAGAGAGCTGTCGGCTGATGAGATCTCGGCAAGACTAGTGCAACGTCGAGCCGGAGCATATGCGATAATAAACAGAGAACTTGTCAAGCGCAGCGTCACCGGAGTCTTCCAGCGCTGCGTCGAGCCAGAGAAAGGTGTGGCAATCCTCAAGGATATCCACCAAGGCGAATGCGGCCACCACGCAGCCTCAAGATCACTTGTGGCCAAAGCCTTCCGCCACGGTTTCTTTTGGCCGACTGCTTTGGAAGATGCCAAAGAGATAGTCAAAAACTGCAAAGGATGCCAAGTCTTCAGCTCTAAGCAACACCTGCCCGCTTCTGCACTCAAGATCACCCCCCTCACCTGGCCCTTTGCCGTCTGGGGGCTGGACATGGTGGGCCCATTCAAGACAGCCCGCGGCGGCTTGACACATCTGCTGGTCGCCGTGGACAAATTTACCAAGTGGATCGAAGCAAAGTCGATCAAGAAGCTGAACGGGCCGACTGCCGTGACATTCATTGCCGACATCACTACTCGGTACAGCGTGCCGCACATCATCATCACCGACAACGGCACAAATTTTGCCAAAGGAGCACTGGCACGTTTCTGCGCGACGCAGGGTATCCGACTAGACTTAACGTCCGTTGCCCACCCACAGTCAAACGGCCAGGTCGAGCGAGCAAATGGACTCATCCTCTCCGGCATCAAGCCCCGACTGGTCGTACCACTGGAGTGATCGGCCGGCTGCTGGCTCGATGAGCTGCCGGCTGTCCTCTAGAGTCTGCGTACTACCCCTAACAAGTCAACCGGCTTCACTCCGTTCTTCCTTGTATATGGTGCCGAGGCTGTCATCCCAACCGACATCGAGTTCGACTCGCCTTGGGTCACCATGTACACGGAGGCGGAGGCCAAGGAAGCGCGAGAAGACGGCGTCAACCTGCTGGAAGAAGGCCGGCTATTAGCACTCAGCCGGTCCGCCATCTACCAGCAGGGCTTGCGCCGTTACCACAACCGCAAGGTCAAGCCAAGATCTTTCCAAGAGGGCGACCTTGTGCTTCGGCTGATCCAGCGAACAGCCGGCCAGCACAAGCTCTCGGCCCCTTGGGAAGGCCCTTTTGTCATCAGCAAGGCACTAGGCAACGACTCCTACTACCTGATCGACGCACAAAAACCAAGAGCACGCAAGAGGGATGATTCCGGCAAGGAGTCGGAGCGACCATGGAACGCGAACCTCCTGAGAAGATTTTACAGCTGAAAGCAGTATGTATCATGCTACCTTTTTGTATTAAGTACGAAACAACGGGCCCCCCGAGGAGCACTCGGGGACTGCCCTCCTTTATCTATGAATGACGAGTGTCATATTCATGAATGTATTATTACATTTGATTTTCTGTCTGGCACCGGGTTCGACTAGTCGGCCCGGGGACTGGCCGCCTTAAGTTATATTAAAAGTTCTACCTAAAGTCAGACAAAGTAGTGTGCCGGGACCCGAGCCTTCTCTTGTTGAAAGTCGCAGCTCGAAGAACCGACTGTCCGACTGGCAAGAGCCAAAGGCGGAAAGGATGCCCACATGAAAAACGGCTAAGGACTAACGAACTTATATAACGCAAGTCGGCCTCCAACCACGCCCACCGGCTGTCAAAACAGTCGGGTGGCCGGCCTCCCAGTCACTTCGCTAAAATCCAACAAAGCTAGAGTACTTGCCCTCCCAACTGGCCAAGCACTTCTCCAGCCATAGATTGCAGAGCAACTGACCGACTGGGGAGGCGGCAACCAAGGGAGGGCGGCAAAGGAAACAGCAGAAGGATGAAAAGCAAAGAACAAGGGAAAGCCAAACGCATGCATAATTATATTTACACATAAGGCCCCCAACAGGCCGGCAATCAATATAATTCGAATACACCCCCAGTGGGTGGAATTGTGCAAACCTAACAAAATACTGTTCCAAGAGTGGTAAAATAGGAAAATAGAGGCAGCAGACTAGACTAAGGGCGCAGTGTGGGAGCCGGGTTGGTCGGTGGAGACGGCGCCACCGGCTGGAGGAGTGGCCGGCTGGCGGGTCTCGGCTTGATCATCGCCGGCTGCAGGCGGTGCACCCGCGCGTGCCTTGTTGCTGGAGGCACGGTCAAGCTGAGGCTGACCGGCCGCTCCACCTTCCGGCCCGGCGTCTTCACTCTCCTCCTCTTCCTCCTCGCCCTCGTCGCTGGAGTCGATCTCCTCCGCCGAGTCCTCGCCGTCTGACGGGTTCAGCCCGAACCACTCCTCCGGCTGGGCAACACCGTTGTTGTCCACCTCAGGAGCGAAGGCGCCGGTGTCGGCGTAGTCGGCGATCGCCGAAGCCCGCTGGATGATAGCCGGCCGCGCCGGCTCCAGCTCCGTGTCGGCCTCCTGCCGCCAGGTGGCCAGCTGGTCCAGACTCAGCTCGGGATACCAGGCCTTGGCGAACTCCAGCGCCCGCCTGGCGCCGGACCGAGCCGCCGAAGCCTTCCAGGCCTCGAAGCGGCCGACCGCCACCTCTAGCCAGTCGGCAGTCCGACTGGGGGTGCGGGGAATCACTTCACCAGGCCAGAGAGCGGCCAACACCTGCGCCCCAACACGCTGAAGCCGGCGGAGCATGCGATGAGCCGGCTGGAGGTGGGCCTGGATCGCCAAGAGCTGCTCCTCCAGCGACCGGCGAGCGTTTGGTGCGATCTCGGCGCCAACCTGCCTCCGTGCCTCGCGGTGGGCCTCGACGACCTGGTTGGCGGCAGTAGAGTAGCCAGGGAAGTACTCTGCGCAAAGAAGAAAGAGAAAGAAGAGAAAAACACCAAGTCAGAAAATGAGCTAAAGCGGCAAGCGGCAAGCAAGGACGAAGAGGAAGGCGGCCTACCGTCAACCAAGTCTTCGATCTGGCCATAGCCGTTGATCAGCGTCTGCTTCGCTTCGGCCCAGCTGGCCGCCTCTGTCTCATACTCGGCTTGGAGGGCGGCCTCGCTGTCCTGCACCGCCTTCAGGGCCGCCTTGTGGCTCTCCTCCTGGTCGGCCAACCTCTTGGCCAGGCGGTCACGCTCCTGTGCCAAGGCGGCAAGCTCGGCCTCCTTAGCGCGGAGGGCGGCTTGAGCCCCACCCAGCTGTTCCCTCAGACTGGCGTTGGCCGCTGCAGGGATGGCAGAAAAGAAAGAAGCAATAAGGGAGAAGTCGTCAAGGAAGATCCGACCCGACTGCTCAGCAGTCGGCCCGAATCTCGGGGACTACACCCAGTGGGTGCGCTGACGCGCGCCCACGTGAGATAAAAGATGAAGCACTTACCTTGGCTCTCAGATAGGTCAGCAGTCTTCTGGGTCAGCTCCCGAGCCTGGGAGTTGCAGGCAGCCGCGCGGAGGTTGTGGTAGTCCTGCAAGTCAGGCAGAGGAGCGAATGAGAACAAGAGTAGCAAAACAAGGCCCGTTAGGAAGTTCCAAGCCGCCTGCTCTGCAGCTGACTCGGAACTCGGGGACTACACCCAGTGGGTGCGCTGATGCGCCCCCACGGAAGAAACCAAGATCAAAAAAGCAAAGACAAGAAGACTAACCAGAATGGCCGCCCGCGTCGCAAGGAACTCGTCATTATATTTCCTCAGCGCCGCAGCCTGGGCTTGAAGCCGGTTCCGGACGTCCTGCGCGGCCACGTTCACCACAGCCGTCCCTCGACCCGGCGTCCACCCCGAGCTGGTGCTGGCCGCCTTCATGTCCTGGGCCGACGAGCTGGAGCCCGCGGCCTTCTGCGGCTCCGATGCAGCCTTCCCCGCGCACTGGCGCGACGACGTCTGGACCACCAGATCAGTCCTCGCGGCCGGCTCGCCCCCGGCCAATTGCGCAGGCGGCAAGTTAGGCCGGCCACCTTGGGTCGCCTCAGTCGGCGGGGCCGGTGCTGCCTCCCTCTTCGGGACGACGACGTCGTCCTCCCTCTCCAATCTCGGCTGGTCACCGCCGGCTTCTTCTGGCAGGGGCTCTGGGGCCTCAGGCGCAGCGACGCGCAGAGGGGTGACAAGCAAGGCCCCCCTCCGCCATCGCCGCGGCCGCAGCCTCCGCTTGGGCCTTGGCCGCTGCATCGGCGCGCGGCTTCGCCGCCTCCTCCTCCTGCGCCGCCTTGGCGGCGGCCGCCCTCAACTCCTCCGCCTCCCGCGCCTCCCGCGCATTTCGCTCCGTCGCCGCCTCAAGCTCGGCACGGGGGTCCACGCGGCGAGTGGTGCTCTCGGATCCTCCCGGCGATCCAACGACGGAGGCGGCAGCAACCCGCTCGAGCGACAGTGGAGCCCTGATTTTTTGAGAAAGGACAAGGATTCAGGAACTACCAAAGAAAAGAAGAAAGAATACACGAAGGAGTATACACTTACGCCGACACCGTCTGCGGCTCCTTCACGGCCTTGCGGAAGCGGGCCGCCTTCGCGGCCGCCTCATCCCGCCTGGTCGCCGCTGCCCCGCCCTTGGGCTTCTTCGGCCGACTGCCGAACAAGCCCGACGCGGCACGACGCTTCTGCCCGCCGCCCCGAGCAGGCGGCGCGGCGGAGGAACCCGCGCCATGGCCAGACGCCGGCTGGCGGCGTGGGACGACTTCCGCCTCGTCGTCATCCGGCCAGTCGTCGAAGCTGACTCCAAGCCCGGAGCCGCCTGCCTCGCCGCCGGCTTGGCCGCCACCCGCCTCGGTGTTCTCATCCATGGCGGCCGCCCCCAAGTCGGGCTCCTCCAGGTCATGCTCCGTCCGGTCGGGGAGGAATCGGCGCTCCGCCTCCGACCCGCCTGTAGGTCGAAGGAGAGGGCTCTGCCGAGACATGTCGACTGGTCAGAGTCGGCCAAAAGGAACTCGGCGACAAAACTAAGAGAAGAAAGGGAAAAAGAGAACATACCGTGGGCGGCGGATGTGCCCGGGAATATGGCTCCTTGCCAAACTGCCATTCTGCGGAGAGCTTGCAGTTCGCAAGGTAACTCACCATATGGGCCACCTCGTCGTGCGACATGTCCTTGGTGCACATCCGACTCAGATCGAGCTGGCCGCTCATCTGACAGATCAGGTGAGGGCGGATCTGAAGCGGAAGCACCCGGCGCGCGACGAAGGCGGCCAGCAAGTCGGACCCAGTCAGGCCCTCCGACTGGATCATCACCCACAGTCGGGCGACGGCCGCGGCTCCAGCCGGCGTCAGCGTCACGGCCCGATAGGACCACTGGGGCCGCCTGCCCGCCGGCGGGCCGGCTACATAAGCCAGCAAATTGACGTAGTCGCCTTGCGGGGCGACGTTCTTCACGTAGAAGTATGACTTCTGCCAGAGCTTCACCGACTGGATTAGCCTGATGACGGGGAAGGGGTTGTCGGCTGCCACCCTCTGCGTCGCGATGAAGGCGCCACTCTGGGCCGGCACGCCCTGCATACGCGTGCCCAGCTTGGATTGGAAGAACTCCCCCCAGAGCTCGAGGGTGGGGAGAACGCCAAGATAGCCTTCGCACAAGGTGACGAAGGCGGACAGCAGCACCACCGTGTTTGGGGTGAGGTGGTGCGGCTGGAGTTGATAGAATTCGAGGAAGGAACGGAAGAAAGCACTCGCTAGCAAGCCGATGCCGCGCAGGAAATGCGAGCGGAAGACCACCCGCTCGCCTTCCTCCGGCTCCGGCGTGATCTCCTTCTCAGGCGCAAGACGGACCCGCACCTTGTCCACGCCGGGCAGCCGCCGCGTCTTGCGGAGGAACTCGACGTGGTCCATATGGACGTTGGAGCCGTCCCAGTCCCCGCCGTACTGCATGGCGGCGTGAGGCCGGCAAGAATGAGCGCGGCGGCAGGGAAAAGAATGGTGGGACGACGCGGTGGCGAGGCGCTGCTGTGAGGGAAAGCAGGAGGAAGAAGATGGCGGAGAGGAGAGGAGCGTGCGAGCGTCTGCCGCTTCCCCTCCTCCCCCTACTTATAGCCTCGTGCGGCGAAGCCGAGGAGGCGAGGCGTGGGGTGGGACGTGGGATTAACTGCACCCACTCCCCCACGTCCCACGATTACTGCGCCCTAAAGACGTGCGGACGGCTTTGGGCTGCAAAGAATCCGCGCCTGGGCCTAGGCGTAGGAGTGGTGGGCCCTTGGCCTACGGCGTCGTCTTGTCACGCGCGTGGGTTGGCAGGCTCTCTTCAGCTAGGGGATGCCACGTGGTTCGCAGGCGGCGAGCGGCCGGCCCGCAGCCCGGCACACGCGCCAACAGACTCCCGCCTTCCGACTTTAAAAATTTCGCCAAGACGGCGCGCCCAACCGAAGCCGGCTCCCAGCTGCTGGCTCGTCAAGATAAGAAGCTGCCCGAGCTTCTCGACATCCACTCAACGTCGAAGCCCAATCAGCTTCGGGGACTACTGTCGGAGTAAATGGCCACGGGTAGCCTAACCGACTCCCCCTGGCTCTTCGAAAAATTATCAGGCCATTCAAGCCTTCAAGCATACAAAGCATAGGGCCGCCTTCCCCCGGCCGGCTATCCCCAGGGCCGACTCCCAGAAGGCGACCCAGTCTCAGAAAACCTCCCCCAAGAAAGATACGAGATAGCCGACTCCAGGAAGCCGGCCCCAAGAGGACCGACTCCCAGAAGCCGGCCATGAAGAAAGCCGACTCCCAAAAGCCGGCCAAGACTGCGCCCACTAAGACTGTACCCACATAATGGTGATAGGATGGGGGCGTGGCCGCAGTACAACACACTACCCCCGAATCCCGGAACAGGCATGGACACAGGGCGCCGTACGGGCCAGCCATCCCCCGTCCGGCGCGGCACTGTAGCCATGTTGGCCCCGATGTCACCCACGACAGGTGCCAGAACGGCCCGCGGGCGGCAGGCCCCTTTGCCAGGGAGACATCTGAGGACAGCCCGGCCTCCTCTAGTCGGCCAGGGATGTGGCCGGCTCCCAACAGCCGGCTACCTCCCTCCCTCGAAGCATGCGCCCTATTAAGGAGACAAGACGAGGTAAGGCTACAGTGAGAGCTCGCAAGGCGGCGACACTGTAGCCATGCTTACCGCGACAAAGCCCTCGTCATCAGAGGCGAGGTAACAGTAACCAGCCGCCGACAAAGCCCCCATGCGGTGGGGCCGGCGTGCCGGCCAAGAAGCCGGAAGCCGGCAGCCGACGGGACCCACCAGTCGGCGGGCCCCAATGACCGGCGAAGAAGCCGGCGAGCATAGACACTGATGGCTGGGACCCGCGCCCAGCCGGATTACCATTGTACCCCTGGGGGGTAGGCCTATATAAACCCCCCGGGACACCCATGCAAAGGGTTGATCCCATAGAATTTGACACACCACATAGAGGGAGAAGGAGAGCTAGCCTTGCCTTTCTTCTCCCTCTAACCCGACAGCTCAAGGAGCACTTGTAGCTACTTGTCTTGATCTAGTGATCATGCGGAGACCCCGCAGAGCAGGACTAGGGGTGTTATCTCCACGGAGAGCCCCGAACCTGGGTAAGATTCGCCGGCGTGCATGTCTTCGCCTCATCCCGTTTCCAGGCACCGGCGACGTCTTACTGGCTCCCACAATGATAAGCCACCCGTTGGCATATGTCGCACCTAGCACCCGACAATTTTGCAAAGAGTAAATATAGATCAAATAATATTGGTAGAAACAGAGGATAATGAAGCTCAGGTGCAGACTGATGATACATAATCAAATAGCAATTAATTAAGTACAGCGTTATAAGGCAAAAGGGAGAGAGGTACTGACAAGAGCAGTGCAGAGCCCATTATTGTTTTGAGATTGTATGATCCTTTGAGCAAGGAGATTCATCTGAAATTAGTTTTCATACAAGAGAGAAGGTAAGGCGCAAGTAGAAATTTAGGAGTTCAAATTGATATCATAGACAGTACCTGACGCTGGGCTCCCAGCAGTTCTAATAGGGGTTTGGCCACTGGAGTAGGGGTAAAGTGTGGTACAGTTGGGCCTGTGTTTTCTGTGGCTGCTGATCTATCTGATTTAACAGGTATCACTACCTTTTCCAAATACCTAGTTTGTACTCATTGAGGATGTGCACTCACCCTCTTCCTTGTGGACATCTATTACGAAAGAACAACATTTGACTGGAAAAACATAGTGTGACGACACATGGAATAGGTACAGAAAATGGATAGGTATGGCATATACTCATATATGATGCTTAAACTAAGCAGATGGTGTAACAAAGTAGAAGTAATGCAAGAGGTCAGATGCAAAATATGTGCGACCAATACAATTTTGCAAAGTTAGAGCAAGCACCTTGATGGGTGAATAAGATAGGCCATCCTCCACCATGCCAAGTTTGTTAGCCAGTGGATCGTTCCGCAATATTCCTCTCGTGCGCCCATTCTCATATTCATTTTGATAATGTTCAATATCTGACATGCATGAAAACATAAAAACAAGTGAGATTTTCTTTGTAATGCAGAAGTGATTCTAATCCAATACTGCCTCCCTGTAAACCCCTTTGTGCTATCTCTGCAATTTTTTAAAGATGACATGCATGCTGTAATTTGTTGTGTGCATTAATATAATGTGGCCTACTACTCAAAATATGAGAGCTCCAGAAGTGATGACACTTCGCAGATGATAGCTTCAACATATAGTAAAGAAGAACAAGTCGACCTGACCTGACAGATTCAAAATATACTAAGGGAGAACAACTCGACCTGACTAGTCGACCGCAAGAGAAGAGTATCATCTTAAAGAAGAGCAGAATAGCAAGTAGATTGAAGATATTACAAGTCTTTCAATACAATGTCGGTTGGCCACCCATGATGAACCAGAGCGCATAGAGAAATACTATTCTTTCCGGTCTCTCCATATGTGGCTCACATGCATTTCGAAACTAAAGTAGGAACATTTAGCTAACCAATTAAACATCTCTCAGTTTTACTAATATCAGCAATAATATCATATATGAATTTGTACAACTAAGCTTGTTTAGCTCGATGGGTGGAGCAGTGCTATTACAACACGAACCACGTAGGCTGATTGTGGTCATCATAAAATGGGGAAAACATAAGCATGATGAGTACAGTGTTGACCGTGGCAGTGGGATGGCAGATCTGAAGCTGCAAACCGCGCAAAGGGTAGTTAGCAACCGATGTTTGCTTTGAAATAACAACTAAGATTTGGTACGGACAAGAAAGTACGGTCAACAAGTGACAAAGAAATGCAATTATGTTGTCTCTCTATATGTCGCGACATGCATTTGGAAACACAAGTGGGACCTTTAGCTAACCAATTAAATGTGTCAGTTAACTAATATCAGTATCATATCACAATCATATTTGAACAACTAAGCTTTCGAATTCTGAGTGTTGTGTTGTTTAGCTTGAAGGGTGGAGTAATGCTAGTACGACAGAAAGCACCTACGCAGATCATAGTAGAGTAGATAAAAGGGGAAAACCCTAAGCATTAAGAGAAAAATCAGGAAAGTGGAACTAGCTGGACCAGTGGGTGGCGCACATGCTTTTCAAAACGAATATAGGAACATTAGGTGACCAATTAAACGTTCTCTATTTTAGTGATATGAGCATCATATCAGATTCGTATTTCAACACGTAAGCTTTGGGTTGAGGTCTTGAGGAGCAGTGCTAGCACGACACGAAGCACCTACGATGATGGTAGTGAATATAAAGGGGGGAAACCATAAGCTTTATGAGTATAGTGCCCGTGCCATGCCGGATCTGAAGGTGCAAACCGGACAAAGCTACTTCGCAACCAATGTTTGCTTCCAACTAGCCACTACGATTTGGTACGGACAAGAAAAGTACAGTAAACAAATTACGATCTATTTTCCGGGTGAGATCAATAACTTAAGCACATATGGAAGAGTACCACCTCTCTTGCGACGTCGTGTAGGCCTATGCTGATACGTTGAGGGTGCTGCGGGTGCGATGGCTGTCGGCGGCGGGGAAGAAGACTTTAGATGGCAGACGGCCGGGTCGGGGGACATATCCTGTTGCCGTGGACGAGGCGGTCGTAGGAGCGGCAATGGCAAGGTGGACGACGGCGCCGATGAAGCGAGAGGAGGCGATGAAAGGATCCTGGTCCAGCGCCATGGATGAGAGACGTCCATCTCTTGCAGTGGACGACGGGGTAGGAGTAGCGGCTCCGGCAAGGTGGAGGATGGGGTGGCGGACGGAGGAGGCTGGCCGCAGTGCGGAGGTTGTCGTGCCGCCGACGGTGTATGAATGGGGAAATGGAGGGGAGGTGGTCTCAAACTTTGGGACGCGCTTCTCTGAAATGGGGGAAAGTTACGAACTTATCCCCCGTTTAAAATTTCGGACATCGCGTCGGTTGGGGATAGGACGGTAATCTCGCATCTCCCAAATATTTGCCGGTAACTATTTCGGGCGAGGAGAGGGTGTTTTGCCGCCCACGGTTGGCGCCCACGGTGTATGAACGGGCCTGACAGGTAGGGAGGTTGTGTCACGTCTGATGGAAGTTACACATCTGCCCCTATTTAAAATATTAGCCTACATCGATTTTGGACGAGGAGACTTTGTTTTGCCGCCCACCGTGTATGAATGGGGAAATGGAGGAAGAGACACATGTCTTTCGGACGAGCTTGAATCAAATGTGTTTTGGCGCCCACGTTTGGCGCCCACCGTGTCTGAATGGGCTCAGAGGCCGTCGTGTCACGTCTGATTGAAGTTACTAGTCTGCCCCTATCGACAGCAGTGTAAATCCGGTCGATAAGGATGTCAAAGTGTCAGGGGTAGATAGTAATTTCCATCTCGCAAACACTTGCTTCGGGCAGCCCACAAATTATAGTGGGTGTTTAGCCGCTTCGTGCAAAACTTGGGAGAATTAGCATTCACGTTTGCCCTGGGACCTGGCAAAATAAATTCAAATCCAATTTGTATTCGATTATGAATATCCACAGATAATTATACGTTTTGTTATTTATTTCTTCAAAACCACAACAAAGATTTATTCCACCTTTATATATGATTATGATTTAGAAATGTCGTGATCTTCGAATTCAGTAGGTTGGATACACTCTGAGTCAAACAGTTATTTCATCCAATACAATATGCTCACACGAAAAACAGTTCACCTTATGTCAATCATACAAGTACTGAGAATTACCTCGCCTAAAAATTTCGGATCATTACAACACATGGACAACATAGGGGGTCTTGCAACATAATCCATTCAGAGACATGACACAACATGCAAGTACAATAATCTAATGACAATTTCAACTGGTATCTAAAGAAGAACCGGGATTACCTTGGGCTTCAGATAGCAGAAACAGCAGGACCTCCTCCATCTTCAAATGCAACATTCTTACTTCCTCCAATTCTTTGGTTGCTTGCATAATGCGTGCCGCTAATTCCATAATTTCCAGCCTCAAGATAAAGATTACCTCATTCATGGCAGCCACACCATCTCTTTCTGCCTCTAGTAGAGCCTCAAGCACTATAATATCTGTGCTCAGACTACTCTCCGGCGGTGTTGCCTCTGAACTGCTACCATCTGGTAACATGGATGGCGCACTGCTTCCACAAATAGATTCTGGGGTTGTACATTGTGTCCTAGTGTGAACGGCATCCTGAAAGGTTTCTGCTGGACATCAGTAAGAGATAGTTATCGTATGATCCAGGCAGTAAGCTTACATGTGTAACACCCCGAGAATCATGCTACAGTAACTCTCTGAGATTAAGCTAATCATGTTGCTAAACAGGGCTTGATCACAATTGCATCAAATTTCTTTTCAAACTCCTAGTTCAAACTTCAATTAAAATCAAAGTGGAAAATAAAAGTTTTCAAAAATTTGAACAAAAATGTTCGGTGGGTGCCAAATAATACACTGGTAATTATGGTGGAGAAAACACATTTTTATAAAATACCTAAATACTTTTAAATGAAATAAAACAGAAAAGAAAATAAACAAATAAAAAGAAAAAGCAAAAGAACACAGCACAGGCAAAGAAAAAAAAGAGAAGGCCCTCCCCCCCCACTGGACCGCTGGCCCAACTGGGCCGACCCCCGGCCCAGCCGGCCTAGCCCATCTCCCACTCCCACTCGCCCCCTTCCCTGTTCCCCCGACCGGGGTCGGAACAGGGGCCGTCCCCGCCGCACCCCCTCGCCAGCGACGGGGAGGATAAGGGCGCCAGCTCCCCCCCGCCTCCTCGGGCCTCTCTCCCACTCGCCCCGCTCTCCTCTCGGCCCCTGCGCCTCCCTCTCCCCCCCCCAGATCCGCGCCGCTCTCTTCTTCCCCACGCCCGACGCGCTCGCCGCCGTTCCCGTCGTTCACACGGCCACCGTGCCCCAATCGCCACCTCGCCGTGTCATACGCCGTCGCCGCCCTCGACTACACCACCTCCGCCTCTCCGTTGAAGCTCGGAGCCACTGCAACGGCCTCCCCGAGCTCGCCTTCAACTTCGGACGCCGGCGACCCCCTCCTTCCCCGGCGCCGACCTGCTGCTCCTAAGCTCTCACCGGCCTCCGTGTGCCGCGCGGTGAGCCTCTTCCCCCCTCCTCCCCTGTCCTTTCTCTCTCGCGCGCCCCCTAGCTTCTTCCCCGCGCGCGCCCGAACGCCGCGCCGCGGAGCTCGCCGCCGGCGGGTCTCCGGTGACCTTATGGTCACGGGCTCAAGCCCGTTGCACTCCCCACCTCGCGTAGATGCCCCCCAGCCCCTCCGCTTGCTCGATAGCCCGCCGTAGCCTCGTTTCCGTCGGGCACCCGTGCGCGCCGCCGCCTCCGCCGCTCGCCGGCGCCGATTCCGGCCAAGTCCGGCGAAGCCCCGGCCACCCCTGGATGCGGCGCTGCGAGCCCTTTCGAATGGGCCTAGCCCCGCTCCTCCCCGAGCCCCGTAGCGCGATTCCGGCCAACTCCGGCGAGGGGCCGCCGCTGTTTCGGTCGCCGGAGTTGCTCCGGCGCCGGCCGCCGACGTGGCTGGCCTGGGCCCCCCAGTGCCACTGCCAGTGGGCCCGTGGGCCCCGTTGACTGGGTCCACCCAGTCAACGTGCTGACTGGGCAGGCCCAGCCACTGACATGCGGGCCCCGCCGCAAAAATAAAAAAAAAGAAAAGAAAAGGAAAATGTTTTATAAATAAAAATAATTAATTAATCTAATCACTCACTGACAGGTGGGCCCAGTAGTTAATTAACTAAAAATTAATTAGTTTAATCTTCTGTTAACCCACTGTCTATGACAGGTGGGTCCCCCGTGTCAGTTTTGACCATTCAACCGGACTGTTGACCGCTGACGTCACTCATACGTCATGCTGACGTCATATCCCTTTTCTGTTAATTAAATAATTCCAGAAATTCAAATAATCTTTGAAAATTCATATCTTTTAAACCGTAACTCGGATGAATATGTTTTCTATATGAAAGTTGCTCAGAACGACGAGACGAATCCGAATACGCAGTCCGTTCGTCCACCACACCTCCCTAACCTATCGAACTAGCAACTTTCCCCCTCCGGTCCGTCTGTCCGAAAACGCGAAACATCGGGAATACCTCCCGGATGTCCCCCCCCCTTCGCCGGTACCACCTACTGTCGCGTTAGGACACACCTCGCACTGTTCATTGTCATGTCACGCATCGTCATGCTTATGATTGCATTGTATTTACTGTTTCTTCCCCCCTCTTCTCTCCGGTAGACTACGAGACCGACACTGCTGCTGCCCAGTTCGACTACGGAGTTGACGACCCCTCCTACTTGCCAGAGCAACCAGGCAAGCCCCCCCCCCTTGATCACCAGATATCGCCTATTCTTCTCTATACTGCTTGCATTAAAGTAGTGTAGCATGTTACTGTTTTCCGATATCCTATCCTGATGCATAGCCTATCCTTGCTACCACTGTTGTTACCTTTACCTGCAATCCTACATGCTTAGTATAGGATGCTAGATTTCCATCAGTGGCCCTACATTCTTGTCCGTCTGCTGTGCTATACTATCGGGCCGTGATCACCGGGCGGTGATCACGGGTATATACTTATATACTACATACATGACACATGTGATGACTAAAGTCGGGTCGGCTCGTAGGAGTACCCGCAAGTGGATCTTTGTGGCGGAGCGACAGGGCAGGTTGAGACCACCCAGGTGAGAGGTGGGCCTGGCCCTGGTCGACGTTCGCGGTTACTTAACACGCTTAACGAGATCTTGGTATTTGATCTGAGTCTGGCCATTTGGTCTATACGCACTAACCATCTACGCGGGAGTAGTTATGGGTATCCCGGCGTCGTGGTATCAGCCGAAGCCTTCTTGACGTCAGGGAGGACTGAGTGGCGCGCGCCAGATTGGACTGGAACGCCACTAGGCTAGGTCTGCTTCCGGCCGCGTACGCAACGTGCAGGTGTGCATAGGGCGATGGGCCCAGACCCCTACGCGCATAGGGTTAGACCGGCGTGCTGACCGCTCTGTTGTGCTTAGGTGGGGCTGCGACGCGTTGATCTTACGAGGCCGGGCATGACCCAGAAAAGTGTGTCCGGCCAAATAGGATCGAGCGTGTTAGGTTATGTGGTGCACCCCTGCAGGGAAGTTTATCTATTCGAATAGCCGTGTCCCTCGGTAAAAGGACGACCCGGAGTTGTACCTTGACCTTATGACAACTAGAACTGGATACTGAATAAAATACACCCTTCCAAGTGCCAGATACAACCCGGTGATCGCTCTCTAACAGGGCGACGAGGAGGGGATCGCCGGGTAGGATTATGATATGCGATGCTACTTGGAGGACTTCAATCTACTCTCTTCTACTTGCTGCAAGATGGAGATGGCCAGAAGCGTAGTCTTCGACAGGACTAGCTATCCCCCTTTTATTCTGGCATTCTGCAGTTCAGTCCACTGATATGTCCCTTTACACATATACCCATGCATATGTAGTATAGCTCCTTGCTTGCGAGTACTTTGGATGAGTACTCACGGTTGCTTCTCTCCCTCTTTTCCCCCTTTCCTTTCTATCTGGTTGTCGCAACCAGATGTTGGAGCCCAGGAGCCAGACGCCACCGTCGACGACGACACCTACGTCACTGGAGGTGCCTACTACTACGTGCAGGCCACTGATGACGACCAGGAGTAGTTAGGAGGATCCCAGGCAGGAGGCCTGCGCCTCGTTCGATCTGTATCCCAGTTTGTGCTTGCCTTCTTAAGGCAAACTTGTTTAACTTATGTCTGTACTCAGATATTGTTGCTTCCGCTGACTCGTCTGTGATCGAGCACTTGTATTCGAGCCCTCGAGGCCCCTGGCTTGTATTATGATGCTTGTATGACTTATTTATGTTTTAGAGTTGTGTTGTGATATCTTCCCGTGAGTCCCTGATCTTGGTCGTACACATTTGCGTGCATGATTAGTGTACGGTCAAATCGGGGGCGTCACAACATGGTAAAGGACGGACGAATTATTGCTGAGCATGACAAACTATATTTAAATGGTTCGAAGCAGCATCAGCCGAAAAGAAATTAAAATGGTAAGATGAAACTAGGGATGTAAGTGGCAAATAAACGACATCCGCCAGTCCCATCTAGTTAGTTTTTGCTACCTCCCTAGTTCATTTTCCTCAAAAACAAAAACTCTTTTGAACTATCATACCACTGGTGGACTTTAATCGGGATTAAACGGGACCCAGTTGACATCCCTAGTTGAAAGGGAGTGTACAACCGCTATATTTAAGTTGCCAAGGCATCTAAGCAGTTGAAATAATCTGAGAAAGCACCTAACAGTGTGGCCTCATATAAACTACGAAGACAGTCTTGTGATGAAGTTGAGAGGAAAAGTTAAGGACTCAAATGAAATAGGCATGCATTTCTTTACGATAGTACAGCAGGCACTGCTAACATATTGGCCAACTCAGGTATAGCGTAACAACAAATAAGCATTCAAATCAAGCAATACAGCAAAGCAGACAACTGAACTATTTGTAATTCGGTAGGATTACACGTTGAGGGCACAAGCCAAGAAAGCAACCCACTCGCATTACATTTCACATGTACTAAAACACACTGGCTTACCATATGTTGCTGTGAAGCCTAGCCGCTGTTGCAATGTTCTTTGAAGATATCGTCAGCATCCCGTGGTTGCAAATCTAGTTGTTGTAGTTTATTCGGCACCATCTATTTAGGTAAAATTGATTTTAATCGCATGCACTGGTCCGAATTGATCATCAATGGTTCATCTAAACTAATGAAATAAGGGTGTGTGCATACACGACAATATATCTGCTTCCCTATATTTTTATGCTTGTTCGAGGTGCCAGCCCCAAAAGAACAAATATTTTGCTTGATGGGGTTGGCAGCTCTATAATTAATAGAAGCATGAAATTAGTCATGCAACTTGGGAAGATCAAGAACACACAAACAAGTAATGAACAGAGGCTCGGAGCAGTGATGTAATAGCTAGCATCAGAAAATGTAGGGTAAAACGAACAAAAAGCAGCGGAACCACATGTTAGTTTGCTGATGTGTAATTAAGCATAGAGAACATTAAGCAGTCTGATGGAACCAACAGGTGGCATCAGAACAAAACTAAAGCATATTAACTATATGTGCACTGGTATGTAATTTAGCACATGTAACATGTTCACTGCCAGAAGTATGGCCCTACAGGTGCAAGCAGAATAACGCATCTCATGAAAAACTGAATGATGCCCTGAAGAAATTCAAAGGTGCGGTGCTTATGCTAGGAAAGTGAACGTAGGCGCCGGCCGTTGGATAATAGTACCTGATTCTCGGCGGTGTATGGGTATCGTTGTCATACTTGATAGCTAAGGATCGTCGATGGTGCTCGTGTTGCGGTTGAGTTTGGGCCGGCTGTCGCCGTCGCTGAAGCGGCTCCGGTGCTACGGTTGCGGCGCCTGTCGACATACAAGAAAGCTCATCTGTGCTAAGTGAACAGTTGCACGATAAAGAGAAAAACCGGAGGAGTAAAAATCGAAATAACCTGATGAGGCTGCGGTGTCGGTAAAGCAGGGCCGGTGGAGTTGAATATGGCGTCCGTGGAGCGGGTCCGGTGCAGTAGACGAAGGCTTCGGCGGGCGCGTTGTACAGTGCTTTTGGTGAGGCGGATCTGTTGCGGCGGAGGAGGGCTTGTATGAAGGGCCAGCGAAGGGGCGGACGAGGGAGTCAGTGAAGGGCCTACGCTGGGGTGGACGAGGGCGCCGGTTAAGCAGATCCGGTGCGGTGGACCATGATGGCGGTCAAGGAGATCTGGAGCGGTGGACAAGCCAGTCGCTGAAGCGGCTCCAGTGAAGTGGTGAGTTGGCAGTTGGGGGTTCCAAGGTGCGGAAGGTAGATCCGGCGGGGTGTGTGGTCCACCGCTGCGGCGGAGGACTAGATTCGACGGCTTGCCGTGGTTGGGGGGTCGGGGAGGGGAAGGGGAGGGGCTCTGGGGAAAAATGTTGGGGGCAAAGAGGGGAAAACAATGGAGTTACCAAAGCAGCCCTTTTTCGTTCAAGTGGCAGGGGTAAAACAGGAATATCGCAGGGCTAAACTTTCGGGCGCGTGATATTTCGATGTGAGCGGGAAGTTTGAAAGCTTTTGGCGCCTAAAATTATAAGTATTCTGCTCTCGTACGGCCGACTATGATATCATGGCCGACTATTTGTTTGTTTTGCACGCAAAAAAAAGTGCAAGTTTTGAAAATCAATGTCTCCAACTCGAAACTTAGATTGCCCATTCAATTCAAATATGGATCATTGAGCTACTACAAGCAAATACCATCATACGGTCCAATTCAAATGAAATTCCAAACGTGTTTATCCTAAATATGATGACAAAAGCAAAAATGTGTATGTGTATGAATAAAGTGGATGATTATAAAGTTTGAACATGCCCGTATGTGTATATCTCTAGGTTTGATATATGAATTTGAAATCATGAAATCCCGGCTTAAAAAATGTACCTCCGTTTAAATGAATTACAAAAGCTAATGATGGAGTCGAATTCCAAAATTCCAATCTTAGGTTTGTAATTCTGGTACATCAAGGTATATCACGCATGTTCAAAAGTATCGTTATCTCATATTACAAACTGTGAAACAAATTGATCAACCATGAGTGCACAATATCTCAATTACGCTAAAGTCCCTCAAATATAGACACCTCGCTCTTTATCTGAAGTCAACCCCCCCACCACCAGCACACACACACAGATAGAGAAGTCGTTCTCTCCCCCAAACACCAACACACGAGCACATTAACACCCCTCTCTCTTGTAAAGTCTGGACCCCAACATAGGTCTCTATCACTTTGTCTCTCGGGCATGCACACATCTCTTCCCTCACTCTCTAGGTCTCCCGCTATCTCTCTTACCCAAGCACACGCACTATGTAGAGTGTATATTTCCCATACACACAAAACGTCGCCCCCAAACATCTATCTCCCTAGTCATGTGGTTCTCGCGCACTCACCTCACACACCACCCCCACTGCAAAGAAGCACACTTTGTCTCCTTGTGCACCACTCTCCTCTTTCTATCTCTCCCACATGCGGACCCGCCCCAGCTCCTTCCCTGTATACATATATGTCGTGACTCTTTGCATAGCTCCCTAATGTATAATCGTTCTCGATTTCGCACATTGTTCTCTACACCATCTATTCTAGATCTCTCATGAAGTCCCTATCACACACATGATGACTCGCTTCCCTTGCGTCTCCGTTCATAGGCCAATTTCGGACAACATCAACATTGTCTCCCTATCTATATGCCATTTATGGACACAAACGACACCTCTCGCCCCCTCTCTTACTCTCTCTCTCTCTCTCTCTCTCCGTCGCTAGCTCTCCCTTTCTCTCGCTCTCACACCCCTCTCCCACACACACACTCGATGTCTCTTCCAAATAGTCTGCTCCCCCCGCCCGCACCCGTGCTATCTCGCTACTACACATGTCACACCATTCCCCCTTCCCTTATACTAGGTTTACATCATCAGTGGTCTCTCTACTCGACATAAAATCTCTCCCTCTCACACACAAACGTGTGCACAAACACACACAGACACACACAAACACCCATTTATTTGGATCCTCATCTCTCCTCATGTCCGCATGTGTATCTCACACACTCACTCTCTAATTATGTATATGTGTCTCCACGTTACACAACACAAAGCCCCATGTACATGTCTCTCTCTATCCTCCACACACATAGACACAAAGAATCTATTATCATTGCCTCAGCCTCTAACATATCACACACGCACACTGTCTCTCTCTCTCGCAAACACGCTCAACAAGGGTTTCCCCGTGAATAACTTACCGTCTATTCATCAACAGTCGTGGCAGTACGGCGAACACGAGACGTGAAAAAGAATAAATCTACACGTGCTTAGACCACCTAGTATGACTACTAGGACTAGAGCAAGACAAAAAGCGCGCCGCCTTCACCCCCTCCTTGTCGGCGACGGGAAAATCTTTGTTTTACACAGTCGAGAAGTCATTGTGCTAAGGCCCCACATGCCGAGGCGTTGAATAGAATGTAGATGCTAGTTTACGGAAGCAGGTATCGATAATACGTTTGTATCTCCATACTTATATTTCTTCCCTTATAAAAAACCGAGTTGGTGATGATGGTACATGTGCCATCTTGCAATATAGACCGTCCGATCTATATCTGACGGATGGAAATTAAACTAAAAGATACCCGCACCCCTCTCCACATTTGCAGACAAGGCCTTCCCTCGTTCATCCCTATCTCCAACAAACCTCATTGTTGAGCAATTAAGAAAGGAAGCCTCTGGAACAAACTGGCCTGGTGGCCGCTGCCGGCGTCGTCAATCCCCATGCCTCCGCTCAGTCCGACCACCAACCACCACCACACCCCACTCCTCTTCACCTTATCTCATATTTCTCGAGATATCATTAGTTTTTACACATGGGATTACTCCCGCAAGGGTCAATCACAACAAGTGTTTTATAAAAAAATGCATCTTGATGTTCCGTGCAATGCACGGATCTTGCTAGTACTCCTACACAAGACTAAGTTGGTGATGCTGGTGTGTCTGCCATCCGTCGTTTCTGACCATTAGATCTACATCTAACGATTGTGAGGTAAGTTGTTGCCTTTTCTCACCAACATCCCACTTGTCTACCAATTTGTAGAAAAACCCATAATTAGTATCTTAAAACCAACCACATCCCTCCCTGACCTCACCAAAACAGCCCAAGGAATATATTCTAATTGAAACATAAATATCTCTAGTGACATATGTATATCAAAATTAGAGTGTTTTGTACCAAGTTTGTGAATAAGTATTATTCTAATTATGATTCGTTGCAACGGACATGAACATTGCTAGTATTTCCAACCATGCATTTTTTCCTAGTATTCCATAGTTTCGATTTTTCCATCAAGATATTAGTCACTCATGGTTAATATTTACTTTCAATCATGTACACATATGCACTATGTAACTAGCCTTGCTTATTGGCTTCCAAAGCTTAACTTTCACTCCTACTTACAATATGTAGAGTATTTAACAAAAAACTACCACTTTCAACCAGCCCTAGGAAGAATCTATTGTACAAAAAATAGCAAAAACATACCCAAAATTTCTTAATCCACGCCAAAAACTACCTAGTACTCCTACCGATTAGGTACGTTTAAACCCATTTATGACAGGGTTGGCCCACACGTCCGTGCTGAGAGGCAGCTTAAACCAACACATTTTGTTTGACCGTTGACACGAGGGACCCACATCTGACCTTCTATCTGTTATTCCCCCTCAAATCATTATTTTTCCTGAACATTACTTCAAACAGTACTGATGCGTGTTCGTCGGTGGCGCCGGTGATGAGCGAGTTGGCCGCCGCTCCGCCGGACGGGCCGGACGCCGCGCTGGCCTCCGCACGGGTTGGCAGGCTGGCCCGAGCGTGACTCACGAGCGAGCAAGCCGCCGCGCTGGCCTTCGCTCGAGCCAGATGGCTGGCCTTAGCGCGGCGCGCGCGAGCAAGCCGCCGCGCTGCCGTGCCAATCTAGCTAGCAAACCTTGCAGACAAGCAGCTGGACGGAGCTATCTTGGCTAGCTAGCGGCCGCGAGCGCCGGACGGAGCTGGCATCCGGGCTGCCGCAACATGGGCTCCGCACCGCCGGCGGTTTTGAGCTCGCCTTCTGCCAGCGGCGGTAGCTGCGTCCCATGGCCGAGGATGACTAGGTGGACGGGCCGGAGGTAGGAGGTCACTCGAGGATTTTTGTTGGTAAGAGCATGTACAATGGTTGATAAGGTAGTCTTATCTTAAGTCTGCCACGTATGCAAGTGGTAGTAGTTTCTTGGCATTTTAGTGGTTTCTTGCATTATTAGAGCAAGTACAATAGAGCTGAGTCAGCGGGCTATAAGAAATAAACTAGTATATTTCTGCTTAGTTGGAGGAAAGAGGAGAGGAGAGAGAAGGTAAGCGGGCTCTTCGTGAAGAGCCAGCTCTAGCACGTGCTCCTAGGCACTTTGTGAGAATGAGAAGTGGGCCACATAATAAAAAAGTAGTACACTCTTTTGATCTATTATTGTACATGTTGGCTATAAGATGGGCTGTAGATGACATGGCACTGGCTTATAGCCAGCAGCTGGCTATACTATTAACCATTAGGGGTTTCTTGTAAGGAACAATGTACATACTACTAGCGACAAAAGGCGATTCTAGGTTGCGTTGTACTCCAACGAGTACTACTAGTGCTTGCGGGAGTGTATACCTCGTTTTGTGGGTTCGATCCCGGCCGAACGCACGGCGGCCTTTTTTTTAAATAGTACTACTACACTTCGCTGCGAGCCAATATTTTACACGGGTAGTTTGAGTTTTGAAGTCAAACGGACGTGCGGCCCCACAATCTGGGTGCACTGGACAGCCTAGCCATCTGAACGGGTTTTCCTTCCCAGCATCCCGTGGCTCGCGTGCTCGCCCTAGCCACACCTCGCTTGCAGCTTGCAGCTAGTAGCATATTTAAACTAGCGCCTCCCAATTAAGCCCGAGGAGCCGGAAAAGCCTGGCGGGGCATTGGGAACTGTGCAATATGGCTCTGTACGTAAAGTGCTCTACTACTACTCTGTAGCTTGTGGCGTTGCACGCATGGACTTCACTCCATTATCGGCTCTACTATAAAAGAAATTCCTCTTGATGTGTTTTTTTTGAAACGGAGGCAAAAGCTTTGCTTCATCTCATTCATATAGAAGGAACTACTAACAAAGTTCGACGAGATCCATTACACCTCCACAAATGGAAGCGAAAAGCCTTGTCTCGCTGTATCAAATAACTCAAATGTTTTGCTCCCGCAGTAACCGTCGCTGATAAACAGGTTGCTAGTGTGTGCGTGAGAGGAGCGGCTGAGTAGGCCAGCTACGTGAGAGGAGCGGCTGAATAGAGCACCGAGAGTACCCACTAGGCCACTACGCAGGTGTACTTCCCCTGCATTGATAGTACAGCGATGGTTCTAGAGAACAGTAGTACCCTCCACTTCCAACTGTAGCTCCTTGGCCCTGAGATTCAAGAGTTCAAAACTGGTGCACTATACTAGACTAGACTAGAAGTACAGTACATCGCACTACTAGTTAAGAAAAGTAGTACTAGTACTGCTATAGTACGAGTACGTACTCCTCCGTCACATAATGTAAGACGTTTTTTGACACTAGTTGGCGTGTACAAAAAATGGCAAAAACATACCCAAAATTTCTTAATCCACTCCAAAAACTACTACCTAGTGCCAAAAATTTCTTACTAGTGCTATTATTTACAGTATAATGCAATCCCATAACGTTCCATAATGCTAGTACTAGTAGTAAATAATAGCCTCACCCCTTCGCTGAGGAACGATCTACAGTTGGAAGGGACGAGGCCCTGCGGTTACTACGCTCTTATCTCCTCCTCGCCAGTTCCTCTCCCCCCAAAGAGAAGGCAGTTCGTCGCTGCACCCATGGATTCGCCAGGCGGTTCTCCTCCTCGTCGGGGCTGGGAGACCTTGGACGACGATCCTCTGGGAGAAATCGCACGCCGCTCCGACGTCCTCACCGCCGCAAGACTCGGTGCTTCCTGCACCAACTTTTTCAAGACGCTGCTTAAACAGGCTTGGGAAAGGCCATGCTTGTTGGTCTTCCATGCGTCCTCGAGGAGAAGGTTCTTCTATGGGACAATCCTTCGAACAGTCCACCGCTCCCTGGCCATGGTTGCACGTTGACTCCGCTAGAGTTGCCGACGTTGAGAGGTAGTCGGATTTTGTCCGATGAGCAGGTCAGTAATGGAGTTTGATCATGTAGTACGTAGTTATTCCATTTCCATCCCGTAATTTCTCCACTGCCCACCGTCTTATATATAGGTCTGGGTCGGTGCCAACGAAGATTGGCTTGCATACCTCCGGCCGGATACCACCATCATTTTGCACAACATCCACAGCAGTGCGGCCGTTCCGGTAGACCCCTTCTCCACCATTGGGATCGGCCTTCCGGACTGGCTGGGCTTGAATACGTATGATGATGCCTACATGAGATTGAAGAAGATAGCAATTGCGGACCCGCCGACAAAGCGACGCGGCTACGACGATTACTATCTCATCGCGGTGTTCGACATAAGGATTGCCATCAATGCAAGAGGCAGTAACGGCAGAGGCTGGCGCATGTTGGCGGCAGCAGATTTGTACCCCTACACGTTCGAAGACGCCGTGCGCCATCTAGGCCGCATCTTTGCGGTGACAAGCCAGGGGACTTGTTTCATCTGGTTGCCATCCTACGGTACGGGAGATTACAAACGGAATGCACAAACCATCATTTGCCAGGTCCATTATTTTGCAGGGACCAGTCATCCCCCGATCAAAATAAGATCGCCGATCCTGGATGTGCATTTGCATCCACGATTCGGTCTAACCTGGAACCTTGTAGCTGACTTTGGCATATTGGGATCAACTATCTTAGCAGTCGTTACCCATGGTACCACTGATGTGCAACATGGTCACACAATCTACCATGATCGGGCCGTCACCATCTACCCAGGTATTCCATTTTTTAACCCTCTCGCCTTCTCTTTCATTGTTGTACTAGTAGTATACTTTGTAGTACTAGTAGGAGTACTTTTTCCCTTGGAGGACGCGTATAGCTAGCTAGGCCCTTGAAGACTTGAACCCACTAGTTGCCACCATTTTTGTTTTTCCATGTCTTACTATCTCATCCATGTAGCCAAGAGTGGCTATATATAATAAGCCGGTTATTTTACTTCCTCTATACTGGAGTAGTACTATTTGCTGCACAGTATTACTGACCGCCATATTTGAGCACAACATTATTATGCATGGACCTTGACTATGTACGTCACCATGTGTGCAGATCTGGGATGCCGTGTGTACTAGATGAACGGCGCCGAGTTTGACCCCCGTGATGCTACGTGGGTGCCGAGGAACACTCTTGGAGAGTACTCACTTTTCATCGGGGACAGCTACCCCATTGTGAAGCGGATGCCACCTTCCGTGCACGACACGAAAGGCCTGCCGTTCATGAAGCATGGTTGTGTCTTCAGTGCGCACCGCTGGATGAACGTCATGCTGGGACACGCTATCCCTGATTTATGCCGCTTCAGCTTGGATGAGTCTCCATCGTGTGGAACCGGACTAGAAAGCTGCGACAATGATTCCCGTTGCCCACCGCTATGGATCGTGCCATCCATGAAGAACACCTGGGACTGGAACCTGGAGGAGGACATGTAGCCCATCTATAACGTGTAAGTGGAGTACGGTAATTGTGAACGGTAGCGCTGTGAATATATGTAGACTAGTCGTGCACAAATTTATCACATGAATTGGAGATGAACTTGTGTGGCATACTGGCATTTGTCCTTTAGAATTTATTACTAGTAAATGTGTTATGTGTACGTGCAACTTGTGTGGTTGTTGCACGGGCTCCAACACGCTCTTTGAGAAAAAAAGGTGGCACAACTTTGGATATACGTGACGTGGCGGCATCATACAGTAGCATCGTTCGCTATAGTTCTAGTACACTCCTACTAGGACAACTCCTATAAAACCTTGTGCTTGGCTCTTTGCCTCTTCGGGAGGTTCAACAGTTCGTACTCGTGTGAACCTTGCACTTGGCTCTTCGCCTCTTCGGAAGGTCCAACAATGATGATACTACAGTACAATATGCTTCTGGCAATCTGACACCGATTGAACTGCTGCACGTCCACCGCGAGGGCGAGGGCGAGGGAGAGGGAGAGGGTGATGTAGTCAAAACCCTCTCCTCGTCCTGCGAACCACCGCGCGCGTGAGCGAGGGAGAGGCGTAGTAAGCAAGCTTCTCCTCGTTCGGCGAGTTGACGGGACACATCAAAGCAGTACTAGTACTAGTAGTAGTAGTCCATACTGCGTCCTTTCCAATTAATATGGCTTAATTTGAAACAAGAAAAATACACTGGCGGTCAACGTATGTAACAATACGCTCTTTACGGTCACTACATATAGTTTTGTGGCGATTATACGATCACTAGCTCATCGTAGAGCACCGTATTGCACCCTACTGACCGGCCACATAGTCGACGTGGCACTTTGTTGACTGGTTAAATTGTCACCTGATTTCTGGGTCCCACCTGTCAGTTGGCAGAGCAAAGAAATCAGTTAAACAAAACTTTACGCAGGCGCGACACGAGTCCAACCCTTGCGCGCGAACCGCCCTGGCTGTGTATGTGAGTGCATGCACGTGTCCTCCCTCGGTCTTCCAACAAAGAGTGTACATCGGCTATAAAACAAAGAGTGTAGTACATGATGTACATCTACACTTCCAATGCATTTAGCCTTTAATCTAAATCGATATTGATTGACTAATGCACCAACTTGTGCTGTAGGTATAGGCTACATGTCTATCCTTAATTACAGCATGCAACGGCCTTCATTTAATCTTCTTATCTCAATGGTCGCATGCACACATAAGTCTGCTACTTTTGGGCGTTAATTATGCCCTGGTCAATGTGTAAATCTCTAAATGTACAGTCTTTCACGGACGTAGGGAGTAGGTTGAGCACTTGAGCGTGAGCGTGTGTGTTGCGTCGTGTGCTGTGTGCCGCATGGGTGCGTGAGTGTTGCGTGCGTCCATGTGTACGTGTGGGTGTTGCATGTTGCATGCATGCATGCATGGGGCTTACTCCCTCCCATTGACATGTTCATATTTGAAGCTTCCTCTGTTCCCTCCATATGGTGATACTCCCTCTGTTCCCAAATAGTACGGAGTAAAAGCCTCCCTCTGTTCCCAAATACGGAGTATTTGTCTTTCTACAGATTTCAACAAGTGACTAGGTACGGAGCAAAATGAGTGAAGTGAGCGTAGAGGCATAGGGATACTATAGAAAGGAAGTCCTCGCGATCCATTATTCCCCATCTCGGTTAGAGAGAACTATTCAACTAGTCTTCACAGTGAAGTGACAATACACGCTGCAGCAGATGGGACACGTAATTAATAAGCTGAACCAACGTGTTGGTGTTACTAAATCAGCCTTACCCAGTACTGCCATCATGTTTGCCAGTAGAGCACGCTTCCGCAAATACGCCTACGCACCTCTGTCCTCCATTAACTGACATATGGGCCCTGTTGTGGTAGACCCACATGTCATCGGTGTAACTATTTACACTCCGAAGGACGGTATATCCTGGTAGTAGTACTAGTAGAATTGAGATTGAATGCACTTTCTTCCCCGTCTTCCACTCTTCTTCCTCCTCTCTTCTTCTTCCTCCCTCTTCCCCATGGTCAGCCGCACACCATTTACCCCCGCTCACTGCTCGCCCGCCCGCGCCATCTTCCTTGGTAGCTCACGCGTACCATATCCCCCCGCTCACTGCTCGGCCACACGAGGAGAAGCTTCTTCGCTCGCCCGCCCGAATCCACTTCCCCGCTGGCTCGCGGGCACCGAAAACCCCAATGGCAGAACCGACTGACACGCAGAGCCGCGATTGGAATTCCCTCCCCGATGTTCTCTTGGAGCAGATCTGTAGTCGTATGGACCTACTCAGCACCGTTCGTCTGGCCGCATGCTCGGTGTCTTTGTACCGTCTACTCGTCTGCAACCGGCCGGCTCTTTTCAAGACACCCTGCTTGCTGATGCACGATCCTCGCAGGTGGCCCAGACACCGACTTGACGATCCTACGGAGGTTGCCGTGGTGCCCCTCGACATGCTACCACTACCCATCCACCTGTCCTTCATGCGCGGCCACTACTGGGCGGGCATGAAGGCCAACTGGATTGTCCTCATCCACCACACCGGTAGTCCGTGGCGTCTCGTGGATATCTACACCCAGCGAGAGATCACCCTTCCATCGTTGGATACCGCTGCCATCGAGCCTCGCGGCCCGCCGGACACTCCTGCCTTCTACGCACGAGACGCGTCAAGCTTTTGGCTCGACCTCCGTTTGCAGAAAGTTGTAATCTGCGAAGTGCCCACACCATCAGAAGACTACATGGATTACAAGCTCATTGCCTTGTTCAACATGGGATTAGTCTATCTGGAATCCGGTCGCCATACATGGTTATGGCTCATCATCAATCCTGTTGAGGCAACATTTCTGTCTGATGCTATAGTGCACGATGGCATCGTTTACGCGGTCGACGCACAGATTGGCTGCCTATACTGGTGGAATCTATCGTCGTGTAATTGTTCTATCTCATCTCATCTTTACCTTATGAATACGACTGCCTGTTCATTTTTTTACAAATTTAGAATGCATAGCATGTCTATAACCACATCATTGCTATATGTTCCTCTCATTTCCTAGATTTTTATGACCACACATGTTATTGTTAGAGTTGATATGAGAACAATTGGCATCTAATGATTGTTAGAATACATATTATGAGCATAACATCATGATTGCTATATGTTACTCTCGTTTACAAGATTTTTATAACAACGCATGTTATTGCTTAGAGTTGATATCAGAACAGTAGTAGTAAGTGGTATGGTAGAATATGAGTAGGTGCTGTCATAGCTGTTTACCTCTCATTGTTACATGATGTTTGAACCATGACATATTGCTAGAATATGAAAGCCATTGGCTTATTTTTTTAACTTGGGGTATGATTATGACCACGGCATTGCAATTCTCTGTCTATGATATGTGTCACTATTATAATAATCTTAATTCCACACATACTCTGAACATGATTGTTTATTTTTGTCCTTTTGGTCTCCAATTTGAATTGTTGCAGCAGACGCAAATGCGCTGGCCTTCATGATTCCAGGACCTGGAATCATACCAGCCGATGGGTGGTGGTTTATCGCTCGTTCAGCTGACGGCGGTCATTTGATGCTCATTCGCACGTACCAAATTGACCAAACCATTACATCAAACCACATGCAGTACAATGCGTGGGGCGTTCGTGATATTGATGGCTATGGCTGCTTCATGTTCGATAAAGATCCCAGCTCCGTTGGGCCAGGCGTATTCAACTGGAGGCGGGTTTACAGCCTCGGCAACCACTCCTTGTTCCTCGGGCTCAATTATCCGATCATCCAACCAATCATCGATCATATCACCGGCGATGATTACTGTGTTATGCAACTTCCATTCGCGAGGGGGGCTGTGTTTACACATCATACCATGGGTTTCATGAATCACCATATCTAGAGATTCGTCGACACAGCTTGTTGCCAGATAATCTTCAGTGTGTGAAAGGCATCAAGCTTCCATGCGATGGATGGCTTTTGCAAACCCGACATGCGGCGATGTGGTTCATGCCAACAACAAATATGCACAACTTGATTCGTGCTGATATCTAGACTGAGCCATGTATTCTGCTGCTGTAGCATGACCCTCTTTTGTTGGATATTATGTATTGTTGTTAGTTTGAACCACTCCTCTGGTTTGAAGGATAGATACCTTCCTGGGATCAAGTGCATCCTAACTCACCTGCGTAGGATGTACTGATAAGTGCGTACTTGTTAGTTAAACCTATGTGTAAATTGTGACACTAAATACGACTAGTAAGTAGTACAGTAGCAGTACTAGTATACGTTGGTCAAATTATTCATCATGTCCACACATTGAATTGACGTGACAACACGCTGCGCGTGAGGTGACACAAGAATCCCGGCGGCGTGTTCGGGTATTCTGGACTTCAGATTTGGAGTACCACTTATCTGTCAAAATCTTTCATCATTCACTTAAAACAGTCGATTGATCATACATTGAGTACCATATAACTGGAATTACCGATGCAAGTCGAAGAAGGATTGGCTGGTGCTGCCGGCTGGCGTCAAGTTTGATCCCACGGATCAGGAGCTGATCGAGCACCTTGAGGCCAAAGTGAGTGCTGACAGCACGAGATTTCAGTCCCTCATCGATTTGTTCATACCAACCATCGACAGCGAGCACGGCATATGCTACACCCAACCTGAGAAACTTCCAGGTAAGACACCGATCGGCCGTCTACTTGCACAAACATATTCCTTTGTTTATAGCTCTATTTTTCTTTTTAGACGCAGACCTGGTGAAGCAATTACAATTTGACAGTTAATAAAAAGTGAAACAAGTGACTGCAACATGCCAAAGATGTTATGAAAATGCCAACTAGGTACACTAAAACCTGTATTCCACAATACTGCAGGTATCACACTGAGTGGCCTAAGGAAGCATTTCTTCCAGTGCAATTCCAGGGCGTTTAAAAGGGGCACGTGGACGCGTCGCAAGATACAGTTGGAGTGCGGCATGCACGCGATGTGGCACAAGACCGACAATACCTTGCTGGTGATGGTCAACGGCCGGCAAACGGGCAGCAAAAAAGGTTCTGGTGCTGCACACCAACAAGAACTTCGACCAGCAGAGGACCAACTGGGTGATGCACCAGTACCACCTCGGGGACCTGGAGCAAGAGAAGGAGCGGGAGCTGGTCCTCTGCAAGATTTTCTACAAGACGAACACTAGGGCCAGGAGTAAAAAGATTATAAGTTAGTTTGGTATTGGTAGTTGTACTACCTTGTCGTCCGCAAGTTGGTATTGTTGTTAACGATCTTTTGGTATGAACTTGCATTTGCTTCCAACCATCATGCTGAGGGTCGACGTGGATATAAAGCTGAATCATTTGTTTCGAAACGAATTTTTAGGCACCTGATTTTTATTTGATGGGTAGCATAAGCACCCGCCGTTCGAATTCCCAGTTCTCCAATTTTTTCGAAACAAGTGCATGCACTTATTATCACGATAAAAAAATATCCGTGCTGCATCCCAGTTATCAGTCTGTACTTGTAGACCCAGTCAACCCTCGTACTCTCCACCGCGTGGGCAGCCACTGCCATGTCTTCCCCGGCTCCGTGTTGTTCCCTTCGTAGGCCTCGCCGTCGTCCACCGCCCTGGTGCTCTCGGCGCGGCGTGGTCAACGATGTCCATCCAACGGCCGTAGTGCTTCTTCAACCTCTGGTCTTCTTGCCCCAGCCGCCCAAAGCAGCGCCGGTCGTGCCGCATGCTCCTGCCTCCCGTGGCCGGCTAAGCTGCCGCGGAGGCCTCACCGTCCCCATACTACTCCCACCGCTGGCCAGGCCATCCCTCCACTCACCCACTCCCCCTGTTATTCTGCGGCGACGGAAGCCTCACACCGTAGCTGAACCAGTGAACCCTCGTACTCCTCTCCGCGTGGGCATCCACTGCCGCGTCTTCCCCGGCTCCGCGTCGTCCCCTTCCTAGGCCTCGCTGTCGTCCACCGCCGTGGTGCTCTCGGCGCGGTGTGGTCAATGTGGTCAACGACCGACTTCCATCGGAAGAGTACTGTACGTGGAGAGGCTGACAGCTGGGTCCACGGCAGCCGCAAGGAAGTGCCTCCTTATTACGCGCAAAATAATTATTCCTCCACCTGACAGTAGAGACCCACCGGACGGGCCACCAGTATTTCGCGGAAAAAACGTTTCCCCCTGACTGCTGGGACCTACCGGACGGGCCACCGTATTTCACGAAAAAAAACGTTTGCCCCTGACTGCTGGGACCCACCGGACAGACCACCGTATTTCGCGAAAAAACGTCCCCCCCGCTGTCAGCTCGGACCCACCGGAAGTGCCTCCTTATTACGCACAGAAAAATGAATACTCCCCCTGCTAGCTGGGACCCACCATGGTGGGAGGCTGACTTGCGGGCCTACTAAGTTGACGGGGACGGAGGGCTTTGTCAACTTAGTCAATATGAACGATTCTAGCTCCAGTGACCGTACGATGTCCATCCAACAGCCGTAGTGCTTCTTCAACCTCTGGTCTTCTTGCTCCAGCCGCCCAAAGCAGCGCCGGTCGTGCCGCATGCTCCTGCCTCCCGTGGCTGGCTGTGCTGCCGCGGAGGCCTCACCGGCCCCTACTATTCCCACCGCTGGCCAGGCCCTGCGGCGACGGCAGCCTCACACCGCAGCCGAACCAGTGAACCCTCGTACTCCTCTCCGCGCGGGCTTCCACTGTCGCGTCTTCCCCGGCTCCGCGTCGTCCCCTTCCTAGGCCTCGCCATTGTCCACCTTCGTGGTGCTCTCCACGCGGCGTGGTCAAGGAACGACTTCCATCGGAAGAGTACTGTACGTGGAGAGGCTGACAGCTGGGTCCACGGCCACAGCCCAGTTTTTTATGATTTGCCAAGTAAGTCGCTTTGTCAGGCCTGTTGGGCTGCAAATGTTTCAAGACAAGGAGAGCTTTCATTTGGCTGGCCGAGAAAATGGCCCATCAGTAATGAGAAATGGGTTGTACATTTTTAAAACACATCAAACCGGCAATTAGTTTCAAATATCTTTTTTCATTTTGAGATTTTAAATTACATTAATTTTTATGCGTGGAGAATTTGTTGGATTTTATATTGATATACATTTATTTTTAAAATTAGTTTGAATGTGAGTCGAAATTTTGGGATTAAAAACAGTTCGGACCGCACCGAAATATGCAAAATTTTGTATAATTTTTTAACCGTGGCCACAATATGGGCTGTAATGCTAACAAAAAGAATATGGGCTCCAAAAAAACCTTAATAATTAGCAAATGGGCTGTAAATTATTAGAAATAATGGCAGATGGGTTGTATGCTGTTTTCCACAGATTTGAGGCTTTCCTAAAAAAAGGTTGACGCACAAGCAGTGACTGTTGGATGGCCATCCAACGGCCGTCGTGCTTCTTCAATCTCTGCTCTTCCTGCTCCAGTCGCTCAAACAAGCGCCAGCGGGGCTGCCTGCTCCCTCCTCCCCGCGGCCGGCTCTGCTGCCGCGCAGGCCTCACCGCCCCACCGTACTCCCATCGCTGGCCTAGCCATCCCTCTACTCACCCACACCTGCTGTTATTCTCCGGCGACGGCAGACGAACCAGTAAACCCTCATATAGTCATACTCCCCTCCGCGTGGGAAACAACTGCCGAGTCTTCCCTGCCTCCGTGTCGTTCCCTTCCTAGGCCTCGCCGTCGTCCACCGCCCTGGTGCTCTCGGCGCGGCCTGGTCAACGTGGTCAACGACCGACATGCATCTGAAGTGGACTGTACGTGGAGAGGCCGACAGTTGGGTCCATGGCCGCACGCAAGGAAATGCCTCCTTATTACGCGCAAAATAATGATTCCTCCACCTGACATCAGGGACCCACCGAAAGGGCCTCTGTATTTCGCGAAAAAAACGTTACCGCCGCTGACAGCTCGGACCCACCAGCTATATCTTCGCACGCAAGGAAGTGCCTCCTTATTACGCACACAAAAAATGAATACTCCCCCTGCTAGCTGGGACCCACCATGGTGGGAGGCTGACTTGTGGGCCTACTAAGTTGACTGGGACGGGGGCCTTTGTCAACTTTAGTCAATATGAACGATTCTAGCTCCAGTGACCGTACGATGTCCATCCAACGGCCGTAGTGCTTCTTCAACCTTTGGTCTTCTTGCTCCAGCCGCCCAAAGCAGCGCCGGTCGTGCCGCATGCTCCTGCCTCCCGTGGCCGGCTGTGCTGCCACAGAGGCCTCACCGCCCCCTACTATTCCCACCGCTGGCCAGGCCCTGCGGCGACGGCAGCCTCACACCGCAGCCGAACCAGTGAACCCTCGTACTCCTCTCCGCGCGGGCTTCCACTGCCGCGTCTTCCCCGGCTCCCCGTCGTCCCCTTCCTAGGCCTCGCCGTCGTCCACCGCCCTGGTACTCTCGGCGCGGCGTGGTCAACATGATCAAGGAACGACTTCCATCGGACGTGGACTGTACGTGGAGAGGCTGACAGCTGGGTCCACGGCCGCAGCAAGGAAGTGCCTCCTTATTACGCGGAAAATAATGATTCCTCCACCTGACAGCTGGGACCCACCGGACGGGCCACTGTATTTCGCGAAAAAACGTTTCCCCCTGACTGCCGGGACCCACCAGCTACATCTTCGCACGCAAGGAAGTGCGTCCGGGCAAAAAAAATGAGTCGCCCCCCTGACTGCTGGGACCCACCAGCTACATCTTCGCAGGCAAGGAAGTGCCTGACAGTCGCGACCCACCTGGTCGAAGCGTACATAGCGTTGTCATTCTGGTCGCGAACGTGTACGTACATATATACTGGTGGATGTAGAGGCGCGCACGTGTTGTAGTAGAGGCGCGCACGTAGCATGTACACCTACGTACAGCGGCCAGGGTGCAAGAAAGAAAATACGGCCACGTATGTGTACATACGGGCAGGGTCTCGAACGCCTACTCGCGCATACATACGGCCAGGGCTCGTGTGCATGGCTGGGTCGGAACGGAGAAACAGCTTCGTCGTCGTCGTGTTCATGGGGAGGCAACGAAATGCGTCGTGTTCATGGGGAGGCAACGGAATGTGTCGTGTTCATCGGGAGGCAACGGAACGCGTGGGAGCCAACCGGCTGGGTCGGAACGGAATGCGTGGTCGTGTTCATCGGGAGGGCTTGGATGGAACAGGCGATGGAAACGAGGCCTGGTGTACCGCAGAACGGAGGAAACGGACCTCCTACGGTCAAAACGGGGGTCCTGTTGATCGGGAGGGGTGTGGCGTACCGCAAAACGGAGGAAACGGACCTCCTACGGTCGAAACGGGGGTCCTGTCGATCGGGAGGGGTGTGGCGTACCGCAAAACGGACGAAACGGACCTCCTACGGTCAAAACGGTGGTCCTGTTCATCGGGAGGGGTGTGGCGTACCACAAAACGAGACTCCACGGGATACTGTTCATCTCCACTGTCGACCTCCTCCAGCCTCCACGGGCTACCGTCGACCTCCTCCAGCCTCCACGGGCTCTTGTACATCCAGCCTCCACCGCACGCTACTCCACCGGCTACTGTTCAACCACCCCTCCACCGTCTACTGTTCATCCAGCCCTCCACACCACGGGGTCCTGTTCAACCACCCCTCCATGGGCACCCCTCCACCGTCTACTGTTCATCCAGCCCTCCACACCACGGGGTCCTGTTCAACCACCCCTCCACGGGCACCCCTCCACCGTCTATTGTTCATCCAGCCCTCCACACCACGGGGTCCTGTTCAACCACCCCTCCACGGGCACCCCTCCACCGTCTACTGTTCATCCAGCCCTCCACCACACCACGGGGTCCTGTTCATCCAGAGGCAACGCCACCGCTCACTGTTCATGCAAACCCCCTCCCCCCCCCCCGCCGCAACGCTCACTGTTCATCCCAGAGGCAGCATCGATCGGCTTCAGTTAGCAGTAGTAGCGAAGGAATCGCTCGCTCGGGTTCAGTTAACAGCCATCGATCGATCGCTCGGGTTCAGTAACGCGTAGCCTGCAGTGCAATCGCTCGGGTTCAGTTAGAGCCCAACGCCTCGCTTAGGTTCAGTTAGAGCCAACGCCTCGCACACACGCGCGTACGTGTACGAGAGAAACGTGCATCGCTCGGCCCCCGACCTCCCACCGTAACCGGGAACTCCCCGAAATTTTCCTCGCCCTCGCTTCTACCACGGTTTTTTCCATCATGGACGGCCCAAAGAATGTCATGCAGCTGCATCTCCGGCCCGCCAAGGACGAAAAGCCCATTTTCTGTGATGATTTTTTGTCATAGAAGTAGGAGCCCACCACATCTATGTATGACAGAAAAAAAATCGTTCGGCCCAAAATGTCACGGATGTGTCTTTTTTTGTAGTGAAGAGCCTGGCTATATGCGTGCTCCAATGTTCGCAACTGCAACGTTCGGTTTGCGCTTGGCTCTTCGCCTCTTCGAGAAGACAAACAATGATGTTACTACTACTGCTTCTACAATGTCGAATCCACTGATGCATGTCCATCCACCGCGAGCGGAACGGATAGCTTGTTGTAGAAGTACTACTAAGCAAAAGCCTGTCCTCGTTTGCGAGCAACCGCGCGCATGGGTGAGGGAGAAGGCGTGTAGTAAAATCAAGCTTCTCCTCGTTGTACGAGTTGACGCGACACATCATAGCACTGGCCCCACATGCTTGCCTCTAAACTTGGCTGAAAGACCCACAGTGTACAATATATTTGCTGCAACCTCTAACATTTACCCACCACAAATTAAAATATATGTGGCCGTATGCATCGTTCTGATGCAGAGGCCGGGGAGTCCCCCCTTTTTGAAAAAAAACAAAATAAAATATATATTCCTGTCTTGACCAGATGAGAGTGCAAACTACAATCACCAGGGTGTCAGGTAGGGCCAGAAGACTATTTTAATTTTTTTTAAAACTCGAGACGGCCACATAGCATGGAGCCGACCCCAACGATTTTAAGCTTACACGCACGGTACACGCTATCCTAGACTACTCTACACATGAAACTACCACACGAGCGTCCGGGCTGCGCTTGGCTCTTCACCTCTTCGGGAAGTCGAACAATGATGGAGTACTACTGCACTGGAGGAGTACTACAGTACGCTTCTGGCCATCTGACACCGATTGAACTGCTGCATGTCCACCGCGTGCGGGAGGGAGAGCGTGTAGCGAAAGCTTCTCCTAGTCTTGCCAGCCACCACGCTCATGGGCGAGGGAGGGACGCTCCTGCCTTTGCGTGTATGACAGGTGGGCCCAACAGGTGTGTGGCCAACCTATCATACAGCCAAAGGCAGGTGCAGTTAAGTCCGCGAGGGAGAGGATAATCAAACTTCTCGTTGATGTACGAGTTGACGCGACACATCAAAGCACTGCACTCGATATATTTCAATAATTTGCGTTTACCGATGCATTAATTACAACGCATGCATGCATGCCGTGACTCTCCTTTTGATACTTGCATGTGTTGATTTAATGCACCTTGAAGTAGTATAAAATATGTGGCGGTAAAGCTTTGTAATACCCCGGCCCAAGTCGAGAGATGGTTGTGCACGAGGAGGGCGAGATCATGCAGACCGAACAGGACCCGACGATGGAGCTCTCTAAGGTCTCGATGGACCTCACCGTGCTCCACTGCCCCTTGTGCCTCCGCCCCTTGACGCCTCCAGTGTATGAGGTTCGAATACACCTCGTCCGTTCGGCTGATTGAGCAAGGTGCAGGTTTCTTGATTGATGTGTTGTTCGATTGATTTCTGCAGTGCAAGGGAGGGCACCTGGCCTGCGCGGACTGCCGCGTCCTTATATATTCATCAGTCTTGCTATAAGTCGCAATAGATGCTATATAGGTCCGTCGGATCTTACAACAAGATCCATGCTTTCAGATTTTCTTTTTTCTCTCTTAAATCTCAGTCGAGTGAGACATAGCCACGCCATTAAATAGAGGCTCGGGCGCCATTAATGGAGACATTGGGAGAGAGGTGGACGGCAGATGGAGGTCAAAGGGCTCTCCTCTCGATAAGCACGCGCAGGGGTCTGATCGCACGCCTCTCGTACTCAAATAGTTACCCTGCACGGCGCCTCCTAGCTAATAAAAAATGGGGACGCGTGGCGGCACGTAAATGGTACTAGTAAGTAGAACGCCCACGGTTTCAATAATACTTGTGTTTCCGATTGTAACGTGACATCACTTGTTCCAAAATGACTTTGTTGATTGTTAATGTGTGCGCCTTCCCAAATCGGACTGCAAATTTACCACAGCATGTTGGTGCCATGTCATGGCACCAAGCCAAGTTTCATTATTTTCATGCGTGTTTTGGATTTACAGAAATTAAAAAACTAAGTTTCTCAATGTTTCCAACCCAGCCACGACGCCCAGAATTTTGAATTTCATTCTCATTTCTTGCATGGAACCTAGAAATTTACCCGAGGACACACATGTGATTTTTCAACCAACTTTGGTGCACTGGAACATGTGCTTGAATTTCAAATTTGAATTATGCACACAAAGGTGACACGTTCCCTCCAGAACCACGAGCCTTCTTGAGAGAAGCTCAAATTTGCAAGAAGCTTATACCAAGATTTGTTCCTATTCAGCCAATTTTTTTTACCATGACATGACACCATGCCAAGTTTCATAATTTTAAAACCAAGTTTCTCAATGTTCTCGACCGAGCCACGATGCCCAGATGTTTGAATTTTATTCTCATTTTTTGCATGGGACCTACTCCCTCCTTCCATCTATATAGGGCCTAATGTGTTTTTCAAGACAGCCTTTGACTATTGACAAGATTAATAGCACATGAGATGTATACTATGAAAATTATATTATTGGAAGCTCCTTTGACGTACAAATTTGAAGGTATGCTTTGTGTAAGTTGCATATCATATATTATTGCTCTAACGTTTGGTCAAAGTTAGCCTCGAAAAACGCATTAGGACCTATATAGATGGAAGGAGGGAGTAGAAATTCACCCGAGGACACAAATGTGATTTTTCAACCAACTTTGGTGCACGGGAGCATGTGCTTGTAGTTCAAATTTGAATTATGCACATTAAATGACCAAAAACTCAATTAATGTGTAAATAAGGCCAAACGAAGCCAGAATAATTCCAAAATTTAACAGGGCACTCATGTAGTTCAATGTTGCCTTTGTAAATAAACTCAAGGGGGACAACGTATATCGTTTCACACTCAAAGGTGGCACGTTCCCTCTCAGAACCACGAGCCTTCTTGAGAGAAGCTTCGGTTTGCAAGAAGCTTATACCAAAATCTGTTCCTATTCGGCCAATTTTTTTACCATGACATGAGATCCATGCCAAGTTTCATGATTTTCAGACGTGTTTTGGATTTACAAGAATTTTAAAACCAAGTTTCTCAATGTTCTCGGCCGAGCCACGATGCCCAGATGTTTTAATTTTATTCTCATTTCTTGCATGGGACCTAGAAATTCACCCGAGGACACAAATGTGATTTTTCAACCAACTTTGGTGCACGAGAGCATGTGCTTGTAGTTCAAATTTGACTTATGCACATTAAATGACCAGAAACTCAATTAATGTATAAAAAACTACAAACGAACCGGGAATAATTCCAAAATTTAACAGGGCACTAATGTAGTTCTATGTTGCCTTTGTTAAGAAACTCAAGGGGGGCAGCGTATATCATTTCACACTCAAAGGTGGCACGTTCCTCTTAGAACCACGAGCTTCCAAATCGGCCCAATTTTTTACCACAACATGTTAGTGCCATGACATGACACCATGCCAAGTTTCATGATTTCCAGGCGAGTTTTGGATTTACATGAATTTAAAATCAAAGTTTCTCGATGTTCTCGGCCGAGTCATGACGCCCAGATGTTTGAATTTCATTCTCATTTCTTCCATGGGACCTAGAAATTCAACCAAGGACACACATGTGATTTTTCAACCCACTTTGGTGCACTGGAGCATGTGCATGCAATTCATATTTAGATTATGCACATTAAAAGTCCAGAAACTCAATTAATGTATTAAGGAAGATCGATCGGCATCCATGCATATGTGCAGGAGAGGAATAAGGTTGGGAGAGAGACAGAGCTAGAGTGTTGGAGGGGGTTGTAGTGGAGTTGCTTCTAACAAATGGTGGGATAGGCTTGCTAGACAAACGGAGGGCACGCCCGCAATATCAATAAGAGAGGAGATGGCTGCTTGTTGTCTGTGCACGTGCGTGTGAGAGACGGGTCAGGAGGCATGCACGAATGATGAGGGGGGACGATGTGGCTGTGGTAAGCAGACGTAACTACATAGGAAGATCAATCTCCCTTTGTTAGAGAAAGGAGAGACATAACTTGTGAGGTACGTCGATCGATGGGGGGGTAGTTAAAGTCGACCTAGGTATATGTTGGGAGATCGATCGGTATACATGCATGTGTGTGTTAGAAGCAAATGAGGCACGAGGAGAAGGATAGAGAGAGAGGGATGCATGTAGGAGGTGGTACGAGAGGCATACTATATCCAGGGGGAGGAGTGTGCGAGTATGAGAACGATGAAAAGAGTGGTGGGAGTGAGGCATGGACGGTGACAAGAGAAGAGGGGAAGCTTGTGTTTGTGCTAGGCACACCTGGCTAGAGAGGCATATCGATCGATGTGTGTCGTAAAGAAGGAGCTGGGGGGCCTACACACACCATGGGTGAACGATCTAAAGTGAAAAGACGAATTTGCGCGATGGAGCTAGAGAATGCTGAGGGAGGGTGAGAGGGATGCGGGCGTGTGCATGCACAAGAGAAAGTTAGCGCTAGCTACAAAGATAAGAGGGTTGTGTGGGTGTAAAAGACGAATAGAGATCATATATACTTCATTATAAAAAGCGAATTCGGATATTTGAAGAATTTATCATAGTGTTTCAAACCGACGCATGTGTGAATATATATAACGGTGATACACATGGTGTGGTTATGAACATGTTATACTACATTTAATATATTTTATCTCTACTCTTATAAAAAAATGGAGTTGTTGATGATGGTGTGCCTGCCATCCTGCATTATAGGCCGTCCGATTTATATCTGGCGGATAGCAAGGAAACTATGATGGTTGAAGTTGGCAACAATCATGATTGTAGATTCTTATTGAAATAGAGAAACGAATTCAAATTTAGTTCGAATTGCAGCGGTAGTATAGACATTTGGAATGCACTAAAATGTTGGTATGAGTAGGTTACATGCATTATACAGCAAGCGAAAAAATTTAATCGGACATAACATGGACTCATACTCCCTCCTTCCATCTATATAGGGCGTAATGAGATTTTTAAGACCGTGTTTGACTATTGACAAGATTAATAGTACATGACATGCACAATGTGAAAATTATATCATTGAAAGAACCTTTCACAAACGAATTTAACGGTGTGCTTTGTGTAAGTTGCATGTCATATATCATTGGTCTAATATTTGGTCAAAGTTAGCATCGAAAAACGCATTAGGCCCTATATAGATGGAAGGAGGGAGTAGCTTTGAATAGCACTTGTATAGTAAAACGGGGCAAGACTCTCTCTTTGTGTGGTGTGAATAGTTTATTTTTTCGTTTTCTTTTTGGTTGAGGGAAGTGCGAATTGATTTGGTACGTACAAGTACAATATTACTACACGTTAGGTCCCTAAAATTCAACCCGCGTCTTGTTATATCCCGAAAATTCAGATATCGTGCTCCCAAAACTGGCGCCTTCACAACCCGCGCCTTGCTATCCCGAAATTACAACGCGCGCGAAAACTCCCTCCAGCTGCCAAATCCCGACACGCGAAATCCCCCTTCTAACCCTGAGCCGAAAGGGCCGCTAGTTCAAATCGGTGGGGGGTACTTTTGTAACACACCCTACATTTTGGACAAGCGCGTCCCTAAGTCATGCTTCACCCCCTCCCATCGCCCCCTTTTCGCCATTCGAAATCCCAGGCCGCCATAAACTCTCCGCTCCAGCCGCGAAACCCCACCCTCCTCCGTCCGCCACGTCACCGCTGCCCAGCCGGAGCCTCTTCCCCGACGACGTCGTCCACCACAACAGCTCGACGTCCCTCGTCCACCTCCCCGGATGAGGATCCGTCGTCCATCTCGCCATCCCGCCGGTTCAGCCGCCCCGTCCTCCACCTCCAAAGGAGCTGCTCCGACGATCGCCTCGTCTATCGCGGCTGCTCCATCCCCACAGTGCCGCCTTAACCTGCTCCATCGGAACCGCAGCATCCTCACCGACTCCTCGGACGAAGCCGAGGCCTACTCGGCGCCACCAAAGAGGTTGTACACTCATCGCATCGCACCTTCTCCTTAACTCGACCTCCCGGCGCCGACGGTGCTCCATCCCGCACCCCCATGGAGCGGCTACCTTGAAGCCGGCGCCGCGGGCGACATCTCCACGGCGGCTCTCCCCCAGTGCGAGGCCCCTTCGGCGGCGGCGTCCATACCAGCCGGATCTGCTGCTGCTGCTCCGGCTCTCGCTCGCTCGCTCGCGCTGCTGCTGCTGCTCCGGCTCTCGCTCGCTCGCTCGCGCTGCTGCTGCTGCTCCGGCTCTCGCTCGCTCGCCCAGCTGCTGCTGCTGCTCTCCCCCTTGCTCGTGCTGCTGCTCTGCTCCGATTAAGCCACACTTCGGTCGACTGAATCGACTTTTGGGTCAGTCAATTTTCAGGGGTTGGGGGGCTCGCCGGAGTTAAGGAAGAACCACCCGCAGCGGGGACGGGGGCTCGCCGGAGAGGTACCCCACTATCTATCTTAGGGTTCAGGGTGGGGGCGGGGGGCCTAGAGGGCTAGCCGGGGCGGCGGTGGCGAGTTGTTTCGGGGCGGCGAGGCGGCGCTGGGGCCGGCGGTTCGGCCGGTGGTGGTTGGCGGCTCAGGGGGGTGCAGGTTGAAGATGAACTGCAGGCCCTCCCTAAACTACATGTCAAGTGCCTCTCTGCTACCATTGCGTTCAGTTTCGACAGTAGCATTCAGATTCCACAGTAAATTTTAGTTTCGACAGTTAAGTTCAGAGTCAACAGTTTTTACCTCATCTGTTGTAGTCAGGTGGTTTTTGGTGATGTTAATTTTACATCCATTTTACATCATCTATTGGAGATGCTATTAGAATCCCACTTGAGATTGACGATGTGTGTCTTGTGCTGCTTCAGCCTTGACGTCTTACGGCTCACCGGAGCTGCTCCAACGACAGAACAATCCATCACAACAGAGCAGTGCCCTGGACGCCGTCTACAGATTCCTCAGATCTTCCTCCACACCTCCGACAGCCACCTCTGCCTCAACTACTTCAGCGACCAACCCAATGATGCTGAGGTCGACACGGCTACGGCAAAGAGGTTGTACACTTGTTGCATCACTTATTACTATACATTCACGTCGATCCATTAGGGCTATTTTGGTTCAACGGAAAAACGTCGATCCACTGGTTGTTACCATCACTCTAAATTTTTGCATGCTCTCCTTACATAATCTCACCATATTTTTTTCGTATGCATGTCAAATATTGTACACAGTCATGCTGAACATGTAGAGAAAAAGAGAAGAGTTTTGCGCGGCAATACAATGTCATGCAGACATCGCTCCATGGTGGGTTCAATGGCAAACCCTCCCCATCCCTCTCCAGATTGTAATCCAGAGGAAGATATCTGTTCTGAGGCGGATTCAGACGCCGCTGACCACTCCTATTTACCCCCCAAGGTGTTTGCTCTACCTTGGCATGATGATGTTAGTCATATCATGCATATGTTGCCTTGCAGTGCCTACTTTTGACATCATATATGTCATCTGCTTAGTTTAGACATGTTCTATAATGCCACCTGTTTAGTTTCTATATCATATATGGGAATTATGCAGTCTCGTGTCTTTTAGCCAGCCATAATATATGTGAAATGTGCAATGCCATCCTGTTTAACCAGGCATCATATATTTGAATGATATCTTGCCCATCCTTTTCTTCATTACATTTCCATTTGTTGACAATGTTTGTACATTAAACTACTCTTCCTGTGAATCAGCCATTTGGGTGGGAGATGGAAAAATCTGGAGTGAAAACAAGGCCTTTGGAGCAGACAGTGCTACCTGTCGAAGCAGATCTCTTGTTGGGTCCCGATAGCTCCTCAGAGATGGATTCAGAGACAGATGACCAGTCCTATTCCCCCACTGAGGTGTATGCTCTAACTTGGCACGGTTATACTGCTCATATCATGCATACGGTGTCTTGCATTGCATAGTTTAGACATCATATACACAATATTCAACACCATGTTCTTAGTTCAGACATCATATCGAATGCCCTCTGTTTAGCATATAAATCACATATGTGAATTAAATGATGCAATCCTGATTACTTAGATAACATGTAGGTGAATTATGTCATGCGATCCTGTTTAGTTATTCATCATATCTTTGAATTATGTTATGCTATGCTATCCAGTTTAGATAGACATCATATATGTGAAATTATGTCATGCTATCCGTTTTAGTTAAACAATATACATGTCAACTATTTCATGCCCTCTTTTTTCCACACTATCTATTGCATCTGTCTCTCTTACAATGTCTGTACATTCAACTATGTTTCCTGTTTATCAGCCATTTGAATTGGAGTGGGTGATGCCAGTATCTAGCGGACTAAAAATACGGTCTTCAAATAAAACAGTGCTACCTCTTGGTGGACATAGCACCCCGGTTGTACATGCACAAGAACCAGCCCTACCACACATAACCCAAACTCTCGCAGATTGTACCCCTACTGCGATGGACAGAGAACCAGCTTCACCCAATCTAACCCCAACCCTAGCCGATAGTAACCCAGTTCCTGTTGACACAGCACCATCTCCACCACAGAGCTCCCAAACAAGAGCAGTTAGTAAGGCAGCTCCAGTGCCCAAAGGGCCAGTACTATCACGGCGAACCCCAACTCCACCAGTTAGTACGCCTATTCCTGTGGAGGAAGCACAACCAGCTAGTCGTAGTTTAGCATCTATCGCATTTGATGTTGTTAAATCGTATGTGCGTATCTTCCCATCTTGGAAATATTATACTGAAGATGAAGGAAAATGCCAGTTGCAGGTGTTTGTCCAGGAGTTATGTGTAAGTAATGTTATTCATAGCAATTACTTTGCTTCGTCCCATACATCCTACCTGCATGATGGTTATAATACAGCAAATTTTCCCATTTTTCTCTATAGAGAAGGACCGATTTGGAAACTCAGGATGAGGTAACCTGTGCTAATACCTCTGCTATCTTCAAGAATGCTTGGTGGTAGTATCGGAATTACCTGAAGAAAACGTACTTCACCGGCAAAGAAACTCATCAAATTCCCTTATGTTCTCCTGAGACACATTTACTGGACGATGACTGGGAACGCCTTGTTCTATACTGGTCCCGAACCAAGAATGTGGTAAGGTCTATGAGCTCATTTTCTATTTTTAAGTATTATATTCTTGCGTCTTACTGTACTCTGTTCATGTAGAACAAGTGCCTAAACCTGAAGAACAACTGTTCTAATTTAAGATTCCATTGCTATCATAGTTCAACAAAGCGCTAGGCGTTAATTGTGCGTTTTGCCACCGCCTTGCGCTTTACTGACCAAAGCGCATGCTTATGCGCAGTTATGCACAGATTATGCGTAGTTATGCGCAATGCGTTTTGCCAACGCCTAGAGCCTAGGCGCGCTTAAGCGCTCGCTTAGGCGCGCCTTTTTTAACTATGATTGCTTTGCTCTTGTATCACTATATTTACTCATACAAACTTATTTTTAAATTGAAGGATCCAATCGAAACTCCAATGGCACAGCAGGTATGTTCATGCATGTTTCTTTAACAGGTTTGCTCTTATCAATAGCTCTGTTGATTTCAATTTCAATTGTGTATACAGTTGACTTTCATATCATGCACATTACTAGCATCACAACAGAGCCAATAGTGTTGTTGTACATGTAGACCCGTGGTACCCATCTGAAATCTTGTTGTGCCGTGTAATTTCCCACGCTTTGTATTCTTTCACTGCTGCTTTGTCTTGAACTGATATGATTTGAACCGTGTCTCTATTTTGATTTGGCAAGACAATGCAGTGTCCATAGGACATAGATATATGTTTGTTTGATGCTTTCATTATGTACTAGTACTTGGCAATAGAAGACTTGGTAGTTTAATCCTGTCCACCTTACTAATGAAATGGTTCACCGAAATGAGTTTCATATACTAGTACATGCTAAACTTGTTATGTGTCTGCTTGTTTCTTCTTTTAGAATGCTGACAGAATATTGGGGAAGAGTGCCTTATTAAGCAATGGTAAAGGAAGTAATGCAGATAAGGTTTAGGATAGTGACACATCCTTGTTGGTCTCCAACAAAGCTGATAAAACAGCTAAGGAAGACTATCTTGAAGACAACGAGACAACCCCAAAGTCCTGTCTTGGTTTAGTGTTCGAGTTACTGGCCACTACCGCTTGCACAAGCTATTCAAACTCACTGTCTGAATCATTTCGGTTTCTTGAGTCTCAACTACAAGCTGAAAGACATCGATCAGCTGTGCTGCGACAAGAAGTGGAAGGACTGCGGAAGTCCCTGGAGCATTCAGATGCATACTTTCTGGTGCAACAGCAAGCGTTGGAGGATTTTAGCGCCAAACAGGACAAAGCTAATCAGCTTGCTAAGCTTATTGCCAGCATGGTGGATACCCAGGATAACGTTTCTTGAGCTCTTCTGAAGTTGTTTCAGTTATGCTCTTGTTTTGTTGCCGCGTTTATTTGCACTGGTGGCCAATTTTGACGGCCAGTGTATGTAATGTGCTGCTTTGTTCCCTATATGTGCACTGGTGGCGAACTTTGATGCCCAGTGGATGTAATATGTGTAATAGCGGTAATAGGCTAGCGTTAATTGCTTGCTTATTTATTTCCTTATTGTCTTGTTTAGTTGTTTGCTTGTAGTCACTGCAGTTCTTTTTCTGTTTTTTTCTAGTGGCCACAATAGCCTATTTTTGGTAACTAGGACAAAATAATCATGGCAACACACGGACTGTTGTAACCATGGGCCTCCTGCAGGCCGTATGATCCATGGGCCTTCGTCCGGCCGTAGGATCCATCGGCCTTCTATACGGGCCTTAGGGTCCATGGGCCTTCTACGGGCCGTAGGGTCCATGGGCCTTCTACGGGCCGTACGATCCATGGGCCTTCTACGGGCCGTACTATCCATGGGACTCATACGGGCCGTAGGATCCAAGGGCCTTCTATGGGGCGTATCATCATTTCGCCAATCATGGGCCGTACTATTCGTGGACCATAACGGGCCGTTAATAGGCCGTATTTGATAACTCTATGAAAACAGCCCAACGGGTTTTTTTTGACTTGAAAACGGCCCAACGTATTAACGGTCCGCAAACGGGCCGACTGTAACGACGGGCTGAATTTGGCCCACAAGCAGAAAATGACAGTAACGGGCCGTATGTAACCGAATGCTGCAAATGAGCCCAAGAATCAATGGGCCCTGAGAAGGCCGAAAGATAACTTGGGCTGGAAACGGCCTAATGGAATAATGGGCCGTTAATGGGTATAAAGTGATACACTGTTCATTACGGGCCAGTTTCACCACGGGTCGTTAATGGGCCAAGAGTTACAAAGGTCCTCATATGGGCCGAAAGAAGTCATGGGCCACACATGGGCCGGAAGTTAAAACGGGCTGAATCATATTGGACGGCCCAGATGACGCTACTGGGCCTAATTCGGGTAGGGCGTAACGGGCCCTAGGTTAGCGGGCTGTAAATGGGCTATATGCGAACAGGCCGTTAATAGGCTTTCCGTGGGCCGGCCCGCCACCTTTTGACCAAGTCAAACGGGCCGGCCTTTCAAAGGAATGGGCCTCTGTTGGGCCGTGCCACGTGTCGCCGTATCATAGGCGCCTTCGGTCCAATGAGCGGATGACATCTGTCCCAACGGTGAGCCGACACGTGTTTCCTCCAGCCAATGATGATTTTACACGTGGAAAATCCCCATTGGTCGGGGCTGTTAACGGGTTATCGGATCCAAAACCCGACCCGATAGCTTAACGGCGTTCCATTATGGTGGATGCCACGTGTCGGTCACCCTTGACGAAAGCACTTCTATGACGCGCGATTTATCGTCATGGAAGTGGACACTTCCGTGATGATAATTTTGGTAATGTCATGGAACACTTCTACGACAGCACAGGTATGACTATCTTGATTTTGTCATAAATTTGTCATGGATGTACATGCATGACAAAAACGCGACCTACTGTGACAAACACGTATCATCACGGAAGTGTATTTTTTTTGTAGTGCAAGTTATCCAGGTGTGGTTGAATTGACAACTCAACTGCTAATACTTGAGAATATTCTTTGGGTCCCCTTGTGTCGAATCAATAAATTTGGGTTGAATACTCTACCCTCGAAAACTGTTGCGATCCCCTATACTTGTGGGTTATCAAGACTATTTTCTGGCGCCGTTGCCGGGGAGCATAGCTCTATTCTTTGAGTCACTTGGGATTTATATCTGCTGGTCACTATGAGGAACTTGAAAGACGAGAAAACAAAAATCTATCCCTCAACTACGAGGGGAGGTAAGGAACTGCCATCTAGCTCTGGACTTGATTCACCTTCTGTTTTGAGTAAGCTTGCGACACCTAAACCTGCTTCTGTTATTCATTCTGATATGTTGCATGTTATTGATGATGCCACTTCTGCTATGCATGATACTTATGATGAAACTACTTCTATGCTTGATACTACTGTGCCACTTGGTGAATTTCTTGATGAACAACTTGCTAGGGCTAGAGAGAATGAAATTATTGAAACTGATAATATTGAAGATAGTGATGATGAAGACTCTCCCCCTAATAAATATGAATTGCCTGTTGTGCCTAAGGGTTATGTTCTGGATGAAGAATCCGCTAGAGCTATTCTTGCTTGCAATGATAGAAGTGATCTTAAGAAGTTATTAGCTAAATGGAAGCAGCAATCTCTTAATGCTAGAATGAAACCTGACCCTGCTTTTGCTACTTCACCTATCTATGCTACTGATAAGGATTATGAATTCTCTGTTGATCCTGATATAATTACTTTGGTTGAATCCGATCCTTTTTATGGCTATGAATCTGAAACTGTTGTGGCACATCTTACTAAATTAAATAATATAGCCACCCTGTTCACTAATGATGAGAGAACTCACTACTTTTATATCCTTAAAATATTTCCGTTCTCATTAAAGGGTGATGCTAAGATATGGTTTAATTCCCTTGATCCTGGTTGTGTGCGTAGTCCCCAGGATATGATTTATTACTTCTCTGCTAAATATTTCCCTGCTCATAAGAAACAAGCTGCTTTAGGGGATATATATATAATTTTGTGCAAATTGAAGAAGAGAGTCTCCCACAAGCTTGGGGGAGGCTTCTCCAATTACTTAATGCTTTGCTTGATCATCCTCTTAAGAAAAATGAAATACTTGATATCTTTTATAATGGACTAACCGATGCTTCCAGAGATTACCTGGATAGTTGTGCTGGTTCTGTTTTCAGGGAAACAACACCGGATGAAGCTGAAATTCTATTGAATAATATGTTGACAAATGAAAATAATTGGACACTTCCTGAGCCAACTCCTGAGCCTATTCCTAAACCAACTCCGAAGAAGAGGGGTGTTCTATTTCTCAGTCCTGCAGATATGCAAGAGGCAAAGAAATCTATGAAAGAAAAGGGTATTAAAGCTGAAGATGTTAAGAATTTACCACCTATTGAAGAAATACATGGTCTTAATTTACCGCCTGTTGAAGAAATATATGATCTTAATCCATCACCTATTGAAGAAACTCATGGTCTTGATAACCCGACACAGGTAGTAAAGGTAAATTCTCTCTATAGATATGATAAAGCTGAAATCCCTCCTACTAAGTTTGCTAGCCAATGTTTGGATGAATTTGATAATTTTATGGTTAAGCAAGAAGACTTTAATGCTTATTTTGGTAGACAGTTAAAACAAAATGCTTATATGATTGAACACTTCGGTGATTATATGTCTAGAGTTAAAGGTGAACTTAAACTCATTAGTAAACATGCTTCTATGGTTACCACTCAAGTAGAACAAGTACTTAAAGCTTAGAATGATTTGCTAAATGAAATGAATAATAAGAATAATGACTATGCTGTTAGAGTGGCTACTAGAACTGGTAAAATGACTCAGGAACCTTTGTATCCTGAAGGCCATCCTAAGAGAATTGAGCAAGATTCCCAGAGAAATAATATAGATGCACCTAGTCCTTCTAAAAAGAAGAAAAAGAAAAATGATAGGACTTTGCATGCTTCTAGTGAACCTGTTGCTGACACACCTGAGAATCCCAATGATATTTATATCTCTGATGCAGAAACACAATCTGGTAATGAACATGAAACTAGTGATAATGTTAATGATAATGTTCATGATGATGCTCAACCTAGTAATGATAATGATGTAGAAATTGAACCTGCTGTTGATCTTGATAACCCACAATCAAACAATCAACGTTATGATAAGAGAGACTTTGTTGCTAGGAAACACGGTAAAGAAAGAGAGCCATGGGTTCAGAAACCCATGCCTTTTCCTCCCAAACCATCCAAGAAAAAGGATGATGAGGATTTTGAGCGCTATGCTGAAATGATTAGACATATCTTCTTGCGTATGCGTTTGACTGATATGCTCAAAATGAATCCTTATGCTAAGTACATGAAAGAAATTGTTACAAATAAAAGAAAGATACTGAAAGCTGAAATTTCCACCATGCTTGCTAATTATACTTTTAAGGGTGGAATACCTAAGAAACTAGGAGATCCAGGAGTACCAACTATACCATGCTCCATTAAAAGAAACTATGTTAGAACTGCTTTATGTGATCTTGGAGCCAGTGTTAGTGTTATGCCTCTCTCTTTATATCGTAGACTTGATTTGAATAAGTTGACACCTACTGAAATATCTTTGCAAATGGCCGATAAATCAACTGCTATACCTGTCGATATTTGTGAGGATGTGCCTGTTGTAGTTGCAAACGTTACTATTTTAACGGACTTTGTTATTCTTGATATTCCTGAGGATGATAGTATGTCTATTATTCTTGGAAGACCTTTTTTGAATACTGCAGGGGCTGTTATTGATTGCAACAAAGGCAATGTCACTTTTCATGTTAATGGTAATGAGCATACAGTACACTTTCCGAGGAAAGAACCTCAAGTCCACAGCATTAATTCTATTGGAAAAATTCCATCGATTATTTTTGGAGGTTTTGAATTTCCTCTTCCTACTTTTAAGAAGAAATATGATATTCTTATTATTGGGGATGTGCATATCCCCGTTGAGGTAACATAGTGTTATTCGAAATTTCTTCGGTTCCATGTTATTCGGAATGAGTTTGTTAACAAGACTTGATCAACCTTGTTAGTGGATTCCTTTTGATGAGCATGAGATGGATGAAATTAGAAGGCACAACCTTCCGTACCCTCCTTTTATTTTCTGTTATTTAGTTGAAGTAAAGTAAAAATAGTATTTTCTGTCTGTTTTCTGAATTATCCGTGCAATATAAAAATACCCCGAAAATAAAAGTTCTCCAAATGCCCTGAAATTGAAATATGATTTTTTCTGGAATATTTGGCACTGAGAACACATCAGGGGGAGCTGGCACCTGGCCACGAGGGTCAGGGCGCGCCCCCTGCCTCGTGGGCCCACGGTGGCTCCCCTCCACTTATTCCTGCACCCACACACTTCTTCTTCCTCCCCAAAAAATCACCATCCAGCTCAAGCACGAGTTCTAGCTCATTTTGCTGCGATTTTCGATCTGCTTGCTCAAAGCACCTCTCACAAAACTGCTTTAGGGGATTGTTCCTTGGTATGTGACTCCTCCATTGGTCCAATTAGTTTTTGTTCTAGTGCTTTATTCATTGCAAAATTGTGCTGCCTAGGTGACCATGTTCTTGAGCTTGCATGTCAAATTTATATGGTTCCAAGTAGTTCTAATGCTTGATATAGGCTCTAGGCACTTGTAGGAGTAGTTGCTATCAATTTTGTTGAGCTTGGTTCACTTTTATTTGAAGTTACTAAAATTTCAAAAAAATTCAGAAAATGATGAAGAGATTTTTGAGGGGCTCATCGAGCCAAAGCTCGAAGGAAAAGAAAAGTGAAGAAGCTGAGAGGCCCAAATATAATCTGCCTCGCACCGCGGAGGTTCGGCCGTGTGAATGGCCTTCCAATGATTTCTTGAGAGCAACCGGGATTTATGATGATTTTTATGAATTGGCTGAGAATGCAGGCCTCACCGACTTCCTCCGCGACCAACGCGAACAGTATCTCTTACTCACCAATACTTTCGTGCAAAACTTCTACTATTATCCTAAGGAATCACCTCCTTCAGTAGAGTTTCATTTATATGATGTGGTTAAGAAGATGCCACTAGATGAATTTTGCAAGGTTTGCAAAATACCCTTCGAGGGTAGTTTAGAGGAACCACATCGTAAAGATGTTGACGGGTTCATTGATACTATTACTGTAGGGGAAACTAGGAAGGTTTCCGATGCAAGAATCACTAGCATACATTTTCCTGTTTTACGCTACTTTGCCATTTTTGCTAGTCGTTGCTTAATTCGTCGCGGAAACTGTGGAAACCTTAGTGTTCCTGATATTATCATTTTGTTCCATGGTTTATTCTGCGATAACACTGTTAGTATGGGCGGTATTATTGCTAAACGGTTAAGTTTGAACCGTACAAAGGGCCCCATTTTTGGAAGTATTTACGCTTCACGCCTTGCTGCACATTATAACATACCTATTAGGCACTATGAAAAAGAAGAAAAATTGCTGCCCACTGCTTATTTAGATTATAAGAGTATGGTAGCGCATGACTTTATTGTTAAGAATAGGGAAGGGGCGCTTAAATACAAATTATTCTTTGATAAACATCACCCTGAGACTATTACCTTGCCTGCTCCTTCCTTGTTTGATTTATCTGCAGGACCGTATCTCGTTCCGCTGGCGGCCATTCACGCCTACCGGAACCCTACATCGGCCACGGAGCCGGAACCACAATTTGAACCTCCACGATAGTCTAATTACCAGTGGGATCCGGAGATGATTGCCAACCGGTGGCAATCGGAGTCTTCCGCATCGCAGTACGACCCCAGCTACAACTATGGATATCCGCCAGACCATCTGTGGCAATAAACCAACTTAGGCCAAAAGCCTAAGCTTGGTGGAGTACGTATTTCCCACCGACATTACATTTATGTTCACACACACTCATTGCTAGATGTCGGTGCTCATACTTTTTCATTGTATCATCCATTCTAGTTTATTTTCTTTTTCCTGCTTTCTTCTTGTGTGTTTGATAAACCTTAAGAAAACCCAAAAAAATTATTTCTTGTTCTTCTTTTGCTTGTTGGGAGCTTTCCCGTGTAAATAGTTTTATTTCTTTTTCTTTTCTTTGGGGGTCGATAGGAGAAGACCATAATAAAATTGTTGAAGTGGCTCTTATATGCATTACTGTTGATTTAACCAAGAGCCCATATTGCCTTGTCTTCTCCTGTTTATTGAATGCTCGCAGATTCCAGCTTAGTCCAATGCACGTGCACTCTTATTATTATTCACATCATTCGGACGTGCAAGTGAAAGGCAATTATGACGATATATGATGGACTGACTGAGATGAGAAAAGCTGGTATGAACTCGACCTCTCTTGTTTTTGTAAATATGATTAGTTCATCGTTCCTGATTCAGCCTATTATGAATGAACATGTTTGCAATGACAATTAGAGATTATAGTTGCTCGTGCCATGCTTGATTAGCTATGAGTTATAATGGTTTACCTTGCGTGCCAACATGCTATTAAAATGGTTGTGATGTGGTATAGTGGGGTGGTATCCTCCTTTGAATGATTTAAGTGACTCGACTTGGCACATGTTCACACATGTAGTTGAAACAAATCAACATAGCCATTACAATATTTATGTTCATGGGGGATTATATCCTACTCATGCTTGTACTCAATGTTTATTAATTTTAATGCATGTTCATGACTGTTGTCGCTCTCTAGTTGGTCGCTTCCCAGTCTTTTGCTAGCCTTCACTTGTACTAAGCGGGAATACTGCTTGTGCATCCAATCCCTTAAACCCCAAAGTTATTCCATATGAGTCCACTATACCTTCCTATATGCGGTATCTACCTGCCGTTCCAAGTAAATTTGTATGTGCCAAACTCTAAACCTTCAAATGAAATTCTGTTTTGTATGCTCGAATAGCTCATGTATCAACTAGGGCTATCCGTATCTTCCATGCTAGGCGGGTTATTCTCAAGAGGAGTGGACTCCGCTCCTCACTCACGAGAAAATGGTTGGTCACCGGGATGCCCAGTCCCATGCTTTATGCAAACTAAATCAAAATAATTGCAAACAAAACTCCTCCTGGGACTGTTGTTAGTTGGAGGCACTCGTTGTTTCGAGCAAGCCATGGATTGATGCTTGTGGTGGAGGGGGAGTATAAACTTTACCATTCTGTTTGGGAACCGCCTATAATGTGTGTAGCATGGAAGATATCGCCATCTCTTGGTTGTTATGTTGACAATGAAAGTATGCCGCTCAAAATATTATTTATCTCTATTTCAAAATTGAGCTCTGGCACCTCTGCAAATCCCTGCTTCCCTCTGCGAAGGGCCTATCTATTTACTTTCATGTTGAGTCATCACCCTCTTATTAAAAAGCACTAGCTGGAGAGCGCTGTTGTCATTTGCATCCATTACTATTAATTTATATTGGGTATGACTATGACTGGATCTCTTTTACCATGAATTACAATGTTTAGTCAGTCCTTGATCTTTAAAGGTGCTCTGCATTTATGTTTTGCGGTCTCAGAAAGGGCTAGCGAGATACCATCTTATTATATCATATTATGATTGTGTTTGAGAAAGTGTTGTCATCCGAGATTTATTATTATGGCTCGCTAGTTGATTATGCCATTGATATGAGTAAACATGAGACCTAAGTGTTATTGCGAATGTGGTTAGTCATAATCTTTGCTGAAAACTTGAATGCTGGCTTTACATATTTACAACAACAAGAGCAAACAGAGTTTGTAAAAGTTTTTCTTTATCACTTTCAGTTTATCAACTGAATTGCTTGAGGACAAGCAAAGGTTTAAGCTTGGGGGAGTTGATACGTCTCCATCGTATCTACTTTTCCAAACACTTTTGCCCTTGTTTTGGACTCTAACTTGCATGATTTGAATGGAACTAACCCGGACTGGCGTTGTTTTCAGCTGAATTGCCATGGTGTTATTTATGTGCAGAAACAAAAGTTCTCGGAATGACCTGAAACTACACGGAACGTATTTTTGGAAAATATTAAAAATACTGGAAGAAGAATCCACGTCAGGGGGCCCACACCCTGTGCACGAGGGTGGGGGCGCGCCTGCCCCCCTGGGCGTGCCCCCTGCCTCGTGGGCCCCCTGACGCTCCACCGACCTCAACTCCAACTCCATATATTCGTGTTCGGGGAGAAAAACACCAGAGAGAAGGATTCATCGCGTTTTACAATACGGAGCCGCCGCCAAGCCCTAAAACCTCTCGGGAGGGCTGATCTGGAGTCCGTTCAGGGCTCCGGAGAGGGGAATCCGTCGCCATCGTCATCATCAACCATCCTCCATCACCAATTTCATGATGCACACCGCCGTGCGTGAGTAATCCCATCGTAGACTTGCTGGACGGTGATGGGTTGGATGAGATTTATCATGTAATCGAGTTAGTTTTGTTAGGGTTTGATCCCTAGTATCCACTATGTTCTGAGATTGATGTTGCTATGACTTTGCTATGCTTAATGCTTGTCACTAGGGCCCGAGTGCCATGATTTCAGATCTGAACCTATTATGTTATCATGAATATATGTGTGTTCTTGATCCTATCTTGCAAGTCTATAGTCACCTACTATGTGTTATGATCCGGCAACCCCGAAGTGACAATAATCGGGACCACTCCCGGTGATGACCATAGTTTGAGGAGTTCATGTATTCACTATGTGTTAATGCTTTGGTCCGGTACTCTATTAAAAGGAGGCCTTAATATCCCTTAGTTTCCGCTAGGACCCCGCTGCCACGGGAGGGTAGGACAAAAGATGTCATGCAAGTTCTTTTCCATAAGCACGTATGACTATATTCAGAATACATGCCTACATTACATTGATGAATTGGAGCTAGTTCTGTGTCACCCTATGTTATGATTGTTACATGATGAACCGCATCCGGCATAATTCTCTATCACCGATCCAATGCCTACGAGCTTTTCACCTATTGTTCTTCGCTTATTTACTTTTCCGTTGCTATTGTTACAATCACTACAAAACCCAAAAATATTACTTTTGCTTTCGTTACCGTTACTTCCATACTACTTTACTACTAAATACTTTGCTGCAGATCTAGGTGTGGTTGAATTGACAACTCAACTACTAATACTTGAGAATATTCTTTGGCTCCCCTTGTGTCGAATCAATAAATTTGGGTTGAATACTCTACCCTCGAAAACTGTTGTGATCCCCTATACTTGTGGGTTATCAGGGCTCATCATCGCTTCCTCATAGTTCGTAGGTTTGTCATGGTAAAGTAACATGACCTCCAGAACAGGATTACCGTACCACTCTGGTGCGGATCTCACTCTGGTTGACCTACGAGGTTCGGTAGTAACTTGATCTGAAGTTACATGATCATCATCATTAGCTTCCTCACTAATTGGTGTAGGAGTCACAGGAATAGATTGCTGTGATGAACTACTTTCCAATAAGGGAGCGGGTACAGTTACCTCATCAAGTTCTACTTTCCTCCCACTCACTTCTTTCGAGAGAAACTCCTTCTCTAGAAAGGATCCACTCTTAGCAACGAATGTCTTGCCTTCGGATATGTGATAGAAGGTGTACCCAACTGTCTCCTTTGGGTATCCTATGAAGACGCATTTCTCCGATTTGGGTTTGAGCTTATCAGGATGAAACTTTTTCACATAAGCATCGCAACCCCAAACTTTAAGAAATGACAACTTTGGTTTCTTGCCAAACCACAGTTCATATGGTGTCGTCTCAACGGATTTAGATAGTGCCCTATTTAACGTGAATGCGGCTGTCTCTAATGCATAACCCCAAAACGATAGTGGTAAAACGGTAAGAGACATCATAGATTGCACCATATCTAATAAAGTACGGTTACGATGTTCGGACACACCATTATGCTGTGGTGTTCCAGGTGGCGTGAGTTGCGAAACTATTCCGCATTGTTTCAAATGAAGACCAAACTCATAACTCAAATATTCTCTTCCACGATCAGATCGTAGAAACTTTATTTTCTTGTTACGATGATTTTCCACTTCACTCTGAAATTATTTGAACTTTTCAAATATTTCAGATTTATGTTTCATCAAGTAGATATACCCATATCTGCTCAAATCATCTGTGAAGGTCAGAAAATAACGATACCTGCCGCGAGCCTCAACACTCATCGGACTGCATACATTAGTATGTATTATTTCCAACAAGTTTGTTGCTCGCTCCATTGTTCCGGAGAACGGAGTCTTAGTCATCTTGCCCATGTGGCATGGTTCGCAAGCATCAACTGATTCATAGTCAAGTGATTCCAAAAGCCCATCGGCATGGAACCTTCATGCGCTTTACACCAATATGACCTAAACGGCAGTGCCACAAATAAGTTGCACTATCATTATTAACTTTGCATCTTTTGGCTTCAATATTATGAATATGTGTATCACTACGATCGAGATTCAATAAACCATTCACCTTGGGTGTATGACCATTGAAGGTTTTATTCATATAAACACAACAACAATTATTCTCTGACTTTAAATGAATAACCGTATTGCAATAAACATGATCAAATCATATTATGCTTAACGCAAACACAAAATAACATTTATTTAGGTTCAACACTAATCCCGAAAATATAGGGAGTGTGCGATGATGATCATATCAATCTTGGAACCACTTCCAACACACATCGTCACTTCACCCTTAACTAGTCTCTGTTCATTCTGCAACTCCCGTTTCGAGTTACTAATCTTAGCAACTGAACTAGTATCAAATACTGAGGGGTTGCTATAAACACTAGTAAAGTACACATCAATAACAAGTATATCAGATATACCTTTGTTCACTTTGCCATCCTTCTTATCCGCCAAATACTTGGGGCAGTTCTGCTTCCAGTGACCAGTCCCTTTGCAGTAGAAGCACTTAGTCTCAGGCTTAGGTCCAGACTTGGGCTTCTTCACTTGAGTAGCAACTTGCTTGCCGTTCTTCTTGAAGTTCCCCTTTTTCCCTTTGCCCTTTTCTTGAAACTAGTGGTCTTGTCAACCATCAACACTTGATGCTTTTCTTGATTTCTACCTTCGTCGATTTCAGCATCACGAAGAGCTTGGGAATCATTTTTGTTATCACTTGCATATTATAGTTCATCACAAAGTTCTAGTAACTTGGTGATAGTGTCTAGAGAACTCTGTCAATCACTATCTTATCTGGAAGATTAACTCCCACTTGATTCAAGTGATTGTAGTACTCAGACATTCTGAGCTCATGCTCACTAGCTGAGCAATTCTCCTCCATCTTGTAGGCAAAGTGCTTGTCAAAGGTCTCATACCTTTCGACATGGGCATGATTCTGAAATACTAATTTCAACTCTTGGAACATCTCATATGCTCCGTGGCGTTCAAAACGTCTTTGAAGCCCCGATTCTAAGCCGTAAAGCATGGTGCACTAAACTATCAAGTAGTCATCATATCGAGCCTGCCAGACGTTCATAATGTCTGCATCTGCTCCTGCAATCGGTCTGTCACCTAGCGGTGCATGAAGGACATAATTCTTCTGTGCAGCAATGAGGATAATCCTCAGATCACGGATCCAATCCGCATCATTGCTACTAACATCTTTCAACTTAGTTTTCTCTAGGAACATATCAAAAATAAAACAGGGGAGCTAAACGCGAGCTATTGATCTACAACATAGACATGCAAAATACTACCAGGTACTAAGTTCATGATAAATTAAAGTTCAATTAATCATATTACTTAAGAACTCCCACTTAGATAGACATCCGTCTAGTCATCTTAATGATCACGTGATCCATATCAACTAAACCATGTCCGATCATCACGTGAGATGGAGTAGTTTTCAATGGTGAACATCACTATGTTGATCATATCTACTATATGATTCACGCTCGACCTTTCGGTCTCCCATGTTCCGAGGCCATATCTGCATATGCTAGGCTCGTCAAGTTTAACCCGAGTATTCTGCGTGTGCAAAACTGGCTTGCACCCGTTGTATGTGAACGTAGAGCTTATCACACCCGATCATCACGTGGTGTCTCGGCACGAAGAACTGTTGCAACGATGCATCCTCAGGGAGAACACTTATACCTTGAAATTTTAGTAAGGGATCATCTTATAAGCTACCGCCGAACTAAGCAAAATAAGATGTATAAAAGATAAACATCACATGCAATCAAAATATGTGACATGATATGGCCATGATCATCTTGCGCCTTTGATCTCCATCTCCAAAGTACCGTCATGATCTCTATCGTCACCGGCATGACACCATGATCTCCATGATCTTGATCTCTATCAACGTCGTCACATGGTCGTCTTGCCAACTATTGCTCTTGCAACTATTGCTATCGCATAGCGATAAAGTAAAGCAATTATTTGGCGCTTGCATCTTATGCAATAAAGAGACAACCATAAGGCTTCTGCCAGTTGTCGATAACTTCAACAAAAACATGATCATCTCATACAATAAATTATATCTCATCATGTCTTGACCATATCACATCACAACAAGCCCTGCAAAAACAAGTTAGACGTCCTCTACTTTGTTGTTGCAAGTTTTAGGTGACTGCTACGGGCTTATCAAGAACCGTTCTTACCTACGCATCAAAACCACAACGATTTTTCGTCAAGTATGTGCTGTTTTAACATTCAACAAGGACCGGGCGTAGTCACACTCGATTCAGCTAAAGTTGGAGAAACTGACACCCGCCAGCCACCTGTGTGCGAAGCATGTCGGTAGAACCAGTCTCCCGTAAGCGTACGCATAATGTCGGTCCGGGCCGCTTCATCCAACAATACCACCGAATCAAAGTATGACATGCTGGTAAGCAGTATGACTATTATCGCCCACAACTCACTTGTGTTCTACTCGTGCATATAACATCTACACATAAACCTGGCTCGGATGCCACTGTTGGGGAACATAGTAATTTCAAAAAAATTCCTACGCACACGCAAGATCATGGTGATGTATAGCAACGAGAGGGGAGAGTGTCGTCCACGTACCCTCGTAGACCGTAAGCGGAAGCGTTATGACAACGCGGTTGATGTAGTCGTACGTCTTCACGATCGACCGATCCTAGTACCGAACGTACGGACCTCCGCGATCTGCACATGTTCAGCTTGGTGACGTCCCACGAACTCACGATCCAGTAGATCTTCGAGGGAGAGTTCTGTCAGCACGACGGCGTGGTGACGGTGATGATGAAGCTACCGACGCAGGGCTTTGCCTAAGCACTGCTACGATATGACCGAGTGATACGTCACCAACGTATCTATAATTTTTTATTGTTCCATGCTATATTATATTCTGTTTTGGATGTTTAATGGGCTTTATTATACACTTCTATATTATTTTTGGGACTAACCTATTAACCGGAGGCCCAGCCCAAATTGTTGTTTTTGCCTATTTCAGTGTGCGCAGAAAAAGAATATCAAACGGAGTCCAAACGGAATGAAACCTTCGGGAACGTGATTTTCGGAACAAACATGATCCAGAGGACTTGGAGTCCACGTCAACAAATCAACCAGGAGAGCACGAGGCAGGGGGCGCGCCTACCCCCCCCCCCCCCAGGCGCGCCCTCCACCCTCGTGGGGCCCATGTTGCTCCACCGACGTACTTCTTCCTCCTATATATACCTACGTACCCCCAAACCAACAGAGGCATCCACGAAAACCTAATTCCACCGCCGCAACCTTCTGTATCACCCTTTCCTCTTCAAGGGAAAAACCAACGTAGTGCTCTAGTGCATCCGTTGCATGGCAATCCCTACTGACTCACATTGATATCTATTGATGGGCATCTCCATAGCCCGTTGATACTCCTAGTTGATGTGAGACTATCTTCTCCCTTTTTGTCTTCTCCACAACCACCATTCTATTCCACATATAGTGTTATGTCCATGGCTCACGCTCATGTATTGCGTGAAGATTGAAAAAGTTTGAGAACACCAAAAGTATGAAACAATTGCTTGGCTTGTCATCGGGGTTGTGCATGATTAAATACTTTGTGTGATGAAGATAGAGCATAGCCAGACTATATGATTTTGTAGGGATGACTTTCTTTGGCCATGTTATTTTGAGAAGACATAATTGCTTAGTTAGTATGCTTGAAGTATTATTATTTTATGTCAATATTAAACTTTTGTCTTGAATCTTTCGGATCTGAACATTTATACCACAATTAAGAGAATTACATTGAAAATTATGCCAAGTAGCATTCCACATCAAAAATTCTGTTTTTATCACTTACCTACTCGAGGACGAGCAGGAATTAAGCTTGGGGATGCTTGATACGTCTCCAACATATCTATAATTTTTTATTGTTCCATGCTATATTATATTCTGTTTTGGATGTTTAATGGGCTTTATTATACACTTTTATATTATTTTTGGGACTAACCTATTAACCGGAGGCTCAACCCAAATTGCTGTTTTTTGCCTATTTCAGTGTTTCGCAGAAAAAGAATATCAAACGGAGTCCAAACGGAATGAAACCTTCGGGAACGTGATTTTTGGAACAAACGTGATCCAGAGGACTTGGAGTCCACGTCAACAAATCAACCAGGAGAGCACGAGGCAGGGGCGCGCCTACCCCCCCCCCCCCCAGGCGTGCCCTCCACCCTCATGGGGCCCATGTTGCTCCACCGACGTACTTCTTCCTCCTATATATACCTACGTACCCCCAAACCAATAGAGGCATCCACGAAAACCTAATTCCACCGCTGCAACCTTCTGTACCCGTGAGATCCCATCTCGGGGCCTTTTTCGGCGTCCTGCCGGAGGGGGCATTGATCACGGAGGGCTTCTACATCAACACCATAGCCTCTCCGATGATGTGTGGGTAGTTTATCTCAGACCTTCGGGTCCATAGTTATTAGCTAGATGGCTTCTTCTCTCTCTTTGGATCTCAATACAAAGTTCTCCACGATTCTCGTGGAGATCTATTCGATGTAATCTTCTTTTGCGGTGTGTTTGTCGGGACCGATGAATTGTGGGTTTATGATCAAGTTTATCTATGAAAAATATTTGAATCTTCTCTGAATTCTTTTATGTATGATTGATTATCTTTGCAAGTCTCTTCGAATTATCAGTTTGGTTTGGCCTACTAGATTGATCTTTGTTGCAATAGGAGAAGTGCTTAGCTTTGGGTTCAATCTTGCGGTGCTCGATCCCAGTGACAGAAAGGGAAACGACACGTATTGTATTGTTGCCATCGAGGATAACAAGATGGGGTTTATATCATATTGCATGAGTTTATCCCTCTACATCATGTCATCATACTTAAAGCATTACTCTGTTCTTATGAACTTAATACTCTAGATGCATGCTGGATAGCGGTCGATGTGTGGAGTAATAGTAGTAGATGCAGGCAGGAGTCAGTCTACTTGTCGCGAATGTGATGCCTATATACATGATCATACCTAGATATTCTCATAACTATGCTCAATTCTATCAATTGCTCGACAGTAATTTGTTCACCCACCGTAATACTTATGCTCTTGAGAGAAGCCACTAGTGAAACCTATGGCCCCCGGGTCTATTTTCCATCATATCAATCTTCCAACACTTAGTTATTTTTATTGCCTTTTATTTTACTTTGCATCTTTATCATAAGAATACCAAAAATATTATCTTATCATATCTATCAGATCTCACTCTCGTAAGTGACCGTGAAGGGATTGACAACCCCTTTATCGCGTTGGTTGCGAGGTTCTTATTTGTTTGTGTAGGTGCGAGGGACTTGAGCATGGTCTCCTACTGGATTGATACCTTGGTTCTCAAAAACCGAGGGAAATACTTACGCTACTTTACTGCATCACCCTTTCCTCTTCAAGGGAAAAACCAACGCAGTGCTCAAGAGGTAGCAGCGAGGTGGAATATGGTGGAGGGGGGTACCGCACACGGCTTGGAACAATCAACTTGTGTGTTCTAGGGTGCCCCTGCCCCCGTATATAAAGGAGCAAGGTGGGAGGCGGGCCGGCCTTGGGGCGCACCAAGGAGAGGGGGAGTCTTCCTCCTAGTGGGAGTAGGACTCCCCTTTCCTAGTCCAACTAGGAAGGAGGAAGGGGGAAGGAAGGAGAGGGAGAGAGGGAGGAAAGAGGGGGCGCCGCCCCCCTCCTTATCCAATTCGGACTCCCAAGGGGGGGGGGGGCACGGCCAACCCTAGGCCCTCTCCTCTCTGTCCCACAAGGCCCATGTTGGCCCATTATATCCCCCGGGGGTTCCGATAACCCCCGGCACTCCGATAAATATCCGGTGACCCCCGGAACTCATCTGGTGTCCGAATATAGTCGTCCAATATATCAATCTTTATGTCTCGACCATTTCGAGACTCCTCGTCATGTCCGTGATCACATCCGGGACTCTGAACTATCTTCGGTACATCAAAACACATAAACTCATAATACCGATCCTCACCGAACGTTAAGCGTGCGGACCCTACGAGTTCGAGAACTATGTAGACATGACCGAGACACATCTCCGGTCAATAACCAATAGCAGAACCTGGATGCTCATATTGGCTCCTACATATTCTACGAAGATCTTTATCGGTCAAACCGCATAACAACATACATTGTTCCCTTTGTCATCGGTATGTTACTTGCCCGAGATTCGATCGTCGGTATCTCAATACCTAGTTCAATCTCGTTACCGGCAAGTCTCTTTACTCGTTACGTAATGCATCACCGCGCAACTAACTCATTAGTCACATTGCTTGCAAGGCTTATAGTGATGTGCATTACCAAGAGGGCCCAGAGATACATCTCCGACAATCAGAGTGACAAATCCTAATCTCGATCTATGCCAACTCAACAAACACCATCGGAGACACCTGTAGAGCATCTTTATAATCACCCAATTACGTTGTGACATTTGATAGCATACAAGGTGTTCCTCCGGTATTCGGGAGTTGCATAATCTCATAGTCTGAGGAACATGTATAAGTCATGAAGAAAGCAGTAGCAACGAAACTGTAACGATCATAATGCTAAGCTAACGAATGGGTCTTGTCCATCACATCACTCTCATAATGATGTGATCCCGTTCATCAAATGACAACACATGTCTATGGTTAGGAAACATAACCATCTTTGATAAACGAGCTAGTCAAGTAGAGGCATACTAGGGACACTTTGTTTTGTCTATGTATTCACACATGTACTAAGTTTCTGGTTAATACAATTCTAGCATGAATAATAAACATTTATCATGAAATAAGGAAATAAATAATAACTTTATTATTGCCTCTAGGGCATATTTCCTTCAGGCACTTCACACATGCTTTCTCTTTCTTTTCCATGATGACTTCAAATCTTTTTGTCATCTTGGTAGTCGCCCCTTCCCGCTTCTCTTTCTCCTCCTTCCTCCACCAGTTCCTTTTGACCTTGTTGGCTGGCTCCAGCCCTCTTTTTGTTGGGGCAGACGGATCACCATCTTTGGCTTACGAGATGGCGGCTAATCGGGCGGCGCAACTGCTAATTCCTCGCTCCTCTATTTTTGTGGCGGTGCGTGTGGCCGAGTTGACCTTATAGGCGGCCATAGTCAATGGGTCCTCCGACTCTGGCGGCACGACGATTATCTCCATCAGCTCCTCCGTCGGCTCCATCGTGGCGTCAGACGATGAAAAGGGCAGGAACTTGGTTAGAGGGTGGCGACGCTCGGAGCGGAGATGGTGGGAAATTGCAGGCTTTTTCATGCGAAAACATTGCGGAATGGTCCAAATGCGCGGGCTCAGCCTTAGTTTTGGCTGGGTCTGGGATGTTGGATGCCTACGTGGCAGAGGTCCGAACGTCCGCAAACCTCCCCTAGCTTTCTGGCCAGTTTGTGGGATTGCGGACGCCCAAATGAGCCCACGGACATTTGAGGCATGACATAGGATGGCAAAAATCATCCACACACCCCGGTCCGGACGTTTTAGGGGCGAGTTGGAGTTACCTTGACACCCTCAGCGTGCGGAAATGATATAGATCGCTCATTGTGAGTGTTAAGATAACAATTTCAGATAATTTTCATGTTTTAAAATGTTCTGAACCTAATTTTTTTGAGAATGTTCATAAATTTAAAAAATGCTTTAAATTTTTCAAAAATTTATTTGGAAATTTAATTTTTTTTTGGATTTAAATTCACTATTTGAAAAGTTGATCGTTTTAAAATCCTCACGCGTATTACAAATTTGCAAAGCTTTTATTTTCAAATCCAAGAACATTTTTTCAAATGGGTGTTTTTTTGACTTCGTGAACATTTTTCAAATCGACGAACAAATTTTGCATTCACAATATTTTTCGAATTTGTCAATTTTTTGAACTCATGATCATTTTTGAGTTCGTGAATATTTTTTGTAATCTGCACAAAATTTTTGAATTCATGAACATTTTTTGCATTTGATTTTTGAATCACGAACATTATTTTTAATTTCGCAATATTTTAATTATAAAACCGACATAGGTAACAAAAATCGACGTAGGAAAAAACCATGTGTGAAAAAAAACTGCGCTCATGGGCCGGCCTATTATTGCGAGGCTGTGAGCAATGCGCTGCGGGCGACGCGATCGCAGGCCAGGCCTAGCCCGCAGATGTGAATCGCAGGCAAGCTCCAGGGTCCACGCGAGGCGCTACTTTTCCTTAAAAAAAAAGGCGAGGCGCTACCGAGGGAGGAAACAGGGAAGCGAAGGCGGCGGCGCGGGCGACGAGTGGAGACGACGACTGCCGGCTGCCGCCTTCTCTCCGGTAAGATCTGCATCTCCTCTACCTTCTTCTCTGGTGATGGAGCCCTCAGCCTGGCTGGCCCCTTCCTCCGCCCCGGCACCGGCACCTCCCTCCGCCTCTCCCCTCCTCCGCCCCGGCCCCTGTTGTCCGGAGCCTTCCTTGCAGTCTTTGGCCAGAGCCCAGAGATGCTGCTTTTGCCACTGGGGTGGGGTCGTGGGGTGACCTATCTCCTCACTGGATTTAACACCAACTGTTTAACACTGTTGTAGTTAGTATCTGGTTCTGAAGAACATCACACGGATTACATAGGAAACAGATGTGGGATAGGGTATCCTAGGTCCGCCGCTGATAGTTCTTCAGTAGCTTTTGATTGGAAACCGAAACATGCACTGCATAGAAGGTGCAGGGCTGAAGCTGCTTGCAACTAAAGCCAGGATAGCACTTGATTCGGTATCGCATATTGAACATACTTGGTCAGCCATATTGTGGTGCTTAGTACTACACATACAGATATAATAAGTGGTTGCAGCCTGTCATTATTCGCTGCTGTATGATTCTTCAGATTATATATAGTTCTTTCAGAGAGAATTTCAGATTATGTGTTACTGTTATAGTGTTTGTAGGCTAGAGTTGCACTCGGAGATGCTGCTTCATTTCACATGTCTCACCGGAGAATATGTTTTACTTTTTAAGTTTTGATGCTTGGTTTAATTAAATATTCAAGTCTATATCCCCATGAGAACATTAGCACCCACATTACACACTAGCACCCACCAAGAATGCAATGTTTCTTTCTGTTGTATACTAGAGGAACTAGAAGGAGCTTCCACCTTTGTATTAGGCTGACTGAATTTGGCATCTAGCTGAGAACAGAATGTGGGCTGCACCATTCTTATTATTGCTAAACTGTTCTGCGATGTCTAAGGAATGTCGTCTTCTGATAATTAATTAATCATGTTTCTCACTCATTGTATTAATCTGTTCTGTAATTTTCAAACAGGGCTTCTAGCAATCTTTGAGGTGCATTTATTAGGCAGTGCATCATGTTGTCTTTTTTATAGAGTTACAGACATGCCCTACTCCTTTCAATGACATTGATTCATCTGTTCAAATTCGAGGAGAAATTTACAACACATTTGTACTTCTATTGTTAACATGAAAATTACCCTGGTTAGAATTGTTCTACCAGGAAAAGAAAAAAAAATAGCATTTGATTGTCTGGGTAAGGTGCTTTAATTGCCTGCTGCAAGATAGTTCTATTGGGTATGGTAGATCATTAAATTTTGTTTTACAATTTTGGAACCATGATTTTCAAGTTCCCGTTTTTCCTTTCCAAGTCTAGCGGCTGTTGTAGAAGTTGACTGAGCTACCTTTAGTCTGTGCACTTGATCTACAAAACTAAGTAGGTGAGTTGGTAGTGGTGGATGGAATTGCTTAGGGATGGAGCAGGGGGAGATGTCGTGTCTCGGGCTAGAGTATGGGGTGGAAGGGTGATGTGGTTCGTCTGATGGAGATGGACCCAACAAGGCCGGACAAAATGGGTACCGATCCTGCCGCAATCAACATGATTGGATCGCACCAAGCCAAACATAAGGCGGAGCAGAGGCCCCGGTGGGGAGAAATGGCGAAGAGCGAGGGTTAACTCAGGCGGCGGCATAAAGGCAAGCACGTGTTTGGTTCTATTGCCTGGACACTGATCTAGAGATTTTCCTTAGACGACCACAAGGTGTTCGTTCAATTGGCCAGTACAGGCTGAACGCTGTTTCGTCATGAACACTGAGCATGGACTAGATGCAGCGAGGTCGTACTTTTGTAATGCAAATGTAGCTAGTTCATGCACACTTACTCTGGTTATCAACAAATCTGTTGCAGGCCAAAGAAACCATAGGTGGCAGGAGGATGGAGGTGAAGCTCAAGGACCTCGTCCCGGCAGCGACTAACACAGTGAACACGACGTTCATCGTGGTTGACAAGGCGCCACGCCCGGCCCACGCAAACGCGCACGGCAGGGAGGAGACATGCCCGTCACTAGTGGCTGACGAGACGGCAGCGGTGCATTTCCTTCTGTGGGGCACCGAGTGCGATGCCTTCGAGTCTGGGGACATCGTGCGGCTCACGAGTGGCATCTTCTCGTACCATAGAGGCAACAACCTGTTCTTGCGCGCCGGGAAGCGAGGACGAATGGAGAAGGTGGGCGAGTTCACCATGATGTTCGTCGAGACGCCCAACATGAGCGAGGTGAGGTGGGGGCCCGATCCAGGCGACCCAAGGAAGATGGTGCAGGAGGCTGTCGTGTCGCCCTACTCCCAAGTCTTCAAGCCGCTGCATTGATGCCTATCATTTCAGGCTTCCAGCTCATTGTTGCTAAGTCTCATTAAATCATATGCAATAGTGCAATACTAACCGTGGTAGTAAATTATGCAACACTAACCACTTGCTGAGTTTTGTATGCTTTCTCCTTAAAATGTCACTGGGCCATCGTTCTAATGTCTTGAGATGTTTCTCATGTAAACGGAGCTCATAGAAGATTTAGCTAGCCAAAAGTATATCCCAAGCTGTGTTGATGTGAACAACAGTGTAACTTTTCCCCTGAAATGTTCAAAATACAACTGAAGTTGTGGGCAAGAGTTTGATTATATGTTACCTAGATAATTTTTTGTGTTTTATGAAATTGCTCAACTGTTGGTCTCATAATTTGATTACATAATGGTTGAAACACTGAAATGCACTGAAATTCTGATGGTTTTTGATTTCTGCTTTTCCTTCTTGGCAGACTTCCGGTTCTTGAAAAGGCTTATTCTTGTCCATGGACGATACTCGCACAACCGTACTGCCTTCCTTTCGCAGTATTCATTCTACAAGTCATTGTCAATTTGCTTTATTCAGATACTCTTAAGTCACAAACAAAGTCACAAGTCCTTATTTCACCTTCAGATCTTATATGTAATATCTTTCTCATATTTCATTTAAGCATACTGGATACTAGTTGCTCTTGTCAGCATTCTCATATTGTATGCATGCAGTTTTTCTTTTGTTTCAGTTATTGCCGAACAAGTTTATTCAATTCAGTTAGTTGGATGGCTTATAATGTCTTCTATGCAAGCATTCCTGTTCTAACTACTGCTCTGGACAAGGATTTATCTGAAAAGACAGTGGCACAGAACCCAGAAATTTTACTTTACTGCCAGGCTGGAAGGTAGATTATATCTCCTTTCATTTGTTGTTGACAGCATCCATATGTTCTATATATTCTGTTAGTAACTTGGTATATGCAATAAATTATCTGTAATTTTTTGGAATCAAGTTTTGTTGCCTTCACTAATACAGTATGTGCATATTTTGCAGGCTTTTAATCCAAGTACTTTTGCTGGTTGGTTTGGTCGATCATTATATCATGTGAGTACATCTTTGGCGCACCATGCGATGCTTCTAATCTGCAAATGACAGTTGCAAAAAACATGAAATAATTTTCATGCATTTCACTAGAATTATGAGTTCTTAAACTCAGTAAGTAGTTACTGTCAACTTGTTTTTTTTTTTAAATCTATGAACTACATTATTTACTTGTTATTTACTCGCGTTCCTTCACTCGTACGAAATGTGGGTACATTGTATTTCTAGTGAATGGCCTCTGTTATCTGCACATTATTAGTGACTAATGGAAGGTGCTCTGAAAGCTAGTAACAGCGGGCATTCTTGCGGTGGACTGAAGTTAATTCACGAACTACATTTTTTCATAATTCTTTGTTTCTTGCTGCTATTACGCGGATGGGTTGGTGCGGGTTGTGGTGAGGGGGCAAGGGAAGTCTTATTAAAATAGAAAGGTCATGGAGAGGAGACTGAACCAACCAATTTGTAATAATGCACAGATTTTGACGTGGCTGATGAGAGGTTCTTCTTTTCTTGGTTGGTTTCAGGCAATTGTTATTTTCTTAATCACCATTAATGCTTATGCCAATGAAAAAAGTGAGATGGAGGTGTCGTCAATGGTTGCTCTCTCATGAAGTATTTGGTTGCAGGCATCTGTCTGTTGTGACATTAGAGATGAAGTTAGAAAGCAAAGATCTTGAATCATAATGCTTATAACAACTTATGCATTGTAGACTATACTTGTTCTAACGCATCTTTCCATTTTGCAGTCCTTTCACTTTTCTGCAGTTTCTGGCTATATGGGGAAACTTTGCTGCTTTCTACTACATCATAAATTTCTGTATCAGCAGTTCAGCACCATACCAACTGCTGGGATGTACACTATCATGTACCGCCTTTGTAGACAGCCGCCATACTGGATAACAATGCTGGTAACTGGTAAGTATTGCTGTCATGTTGTTTTGCTTGGTTTATAATTGCACACACGTTTCTCACGACGATATGATATCAATGTTTCAGCTAATCAGTGGAGTTGGCATGGGTCCTGTAATAGCTCTGAGATATTTCAGATGTACATACAGTCCTAGTGCTATTAACACTCTTCAGAAGGCCGAGCGATCACGTGGCCAATGTAATCTGGAATCTCAACTGAGATCAGTGAACGATAATTCGACCAGCTATCGAGCGACGATGGTCAAGAATAATATCTCAGTTCATGAGCCCCTATGGCATCCAGGAGATCACTAGCATCGTCAACATTTGACATCTTTCAGCCAGCTCAGTCAAGGGTTCCTGCTGCAGTGCTGCTTATCCCAGAAATATTAAAACCAGTTAACCTTTGGTAGTCATTGTAGCACAGGTTATACCCTCAACAAAGGAAAAAAATGGAATGACAAATAATAGAGGTCTGTTGAATTAAATGTGTTGTATAGCCAGTAGAAAAAAAAGTTGTATTATACAGTGCCATTATCAGGATCATTGTTTTTAAGGCGGCAAGGCGACCTAAGGCGAGCACCACCCGCCTTAGCGCCTAGGCTACGAAAAAGCAAGCCTACTTACTACGTGTTTTCCTTTATTGGCAAAGACGCCTAAGCGCCTAAGACGGGCATATTTGTAAGGCGCTGCCAGGGCGCCTTATCGCCTAAGCGTCTAAGGCAGGACGCCTTAAAAACAATGATCAGGATTAACTAAATATTGCCCAGGCTATAGATGAACTGCTTGCAAGGACGAAGAATGCTAATACTTTGGTGGAAAATTAGAATGCTGCGTTACTCATTATTATGTACTAGAAAGAAAAGTTGAATGAGTGGACGCAAACAAATATAAAAGGGTCACGCTTGCGCATGTGAACTTAAGTCTGACGATAAGGATCATGAGATGTGCACCTGCAAAAATTATTAAATTATTAAATAAAATAATTTGTGAGCACATCGAACGCGTAAACGCGGCAGCTGATTCCGCGGACCACGTCTAGGACTGGGACAAGAATCGCCCACCGGCCACCGCACCGCCTGTTCCACGTTCTCATCCACGCGTTCGTCGTGGCTCGCGGTCCCTCGCGGACACGGTCAGCGATCAACGGCAACCTCGCCACACACAGGGCATCACATCGCATGGCCCGTCGCGACCCGAGCAACCTAGAAATTTCCCGGTCCGTTCGGTGCGTCCCACGCCCCAACCCAACCCGAGACGGACGCGCGTCGCGTGGCTTTGCCGACCTACCTCTACCTGCCGTCCTCCCACCCACCCGAGCCAAACCTTTTGATTTCCACCGCCCAGCGCCCACCCGTCCGCCAGCGCGGCGAAGCCGTGTCCGGTAAGGAAAGGAACCGGTTGGCGCCAGGCCGCCTCCCCCTCCCCCACCGCCTCCGCGGCGGCTATAAAACGCGCCCAGGTGCGCCCTCTCCTCCCCGCGCTCCGGTCCCGTCCCTCCTCCGACCTTTCTCGTTCGTGACGGGCCGCGCCCCCGCTCTCGCCTCCTCGCGTTTGCGCGACTGTTTCCCCTTCCTTTCTCTCGTCCCTCGCTTCGAATCGCGTCTGATTTGAGTTCATTCACTCGTCGTCGCCGTTGCCTTGCTGTGCTCGCAGGGCATTCGAATCCGGCCCGTGTCCTCCGCCTCCGTGCGAGCTCGGGAAGCGATCGATCGGGGGATTCATCCACTTGTGGCCTCCGTTTGGTTTGCGATTCTATCTCTGAATCTGTTTTGTGTGTCCGCTTCTGTTTGCAACTGCGGATCCTGTGTTCCTCGTATTCGTATTCGCATCCGCGCGCGTTGGTTGCAGGATCGTCGAGCCTGGTTTTCGGAATTGGAGCTCTAAATTGTGGAGCTGGAGGCCGAGGCAAGGTCAGTTTCCCGTACGTGCTCGCTCAGATCGGTTGCTTGGTTCCTGTCACCTGCGTTCGCCCGTGATTTCAGATTTAATCATCCGTTAGAACGAGGTGGATTAATTCGAGGCCCTCGTGGATTCTTGCATATAACGAGTTCTGATATGTGAAGTTTGATTTCTGTACATCGTTATTTTGATTGACTGGTTACGGTTCAGCGGTTATTCTGATATGGTCAAATCTTCTCGGGTGATGATGCTTTCGACCTCTTACCAACCTGGAGCCGGTGATCTGAGTTTGGATAATAATTAAATCCCTCCCAGTTTAGTTTCTTGTTTTCCCCCAGTAGTCAACGGCAATTCTGATTTCAATCTGTTGGTGCTTCTCCAGATATTGGATTACAAGGCATAGGGTGGAGCGGCCTATCTTGACCTGTGTTTGGATGATTATTATATTACCCCCTCTGTTTAATTCCTTCATCTACACGGCTCAGTTTTAGTCGGTTCTGATTTAGATCTGTTGATGATTGTCCAGAAATTGGGATTATACGGCTTAGCGGGAGCGACTTGTCATCTTTCATGCCCTGTGTTTGGATAATCATTACTCTCTGTTTATTTCCTTTCTCCACAGTTCAGTTAGTGTTGGCACAATTCTGATTCGGATTTTGGATTTGTTGCTGGTACTTCAGATGTTGGAATCACACGGCTTAGCGGGTGGCCCAGTTTTCCCTCGGCACGGCGGTTCTTCTGTGGCTCAACATTTTCTTACTCATCAATAATATAATTAGAACACACCAGACAAGTTTCTCTGCCTTAGTTTGTCATTCTCAGCTCTTGCAGAAACCATCTTGGAAGGGATATAATTGGAATCGGTGCTGTCTACCTGACCTTCTCAGCCCAAACTTCCTTACAACTTTTACCTCCTCGTTTGAAGCATACTTTAGTTGATTCTAGTTTTCCAATAATTTACAGAGGCGTATCGTGCTCGTTGCAGGTTTGACGAATGCAAAGTCCAACCTGATGCTGAGTTGAATCTGTTTGCAGTTTTTTCTAATCAATTCATCATTACTTAGATAACCTTTAAGATCTTCTCACTAGGCAATATTTTGAATTCAGATTTATCTCAAAGGTGCACGAATGGAGCTTCAAACTTGGCAAATCCTACAAACAAAAAAGAGACTCCTCCATTTTTAACTCTTGCCTCCTCTTTTTTTATATCACGTAGCTACTTCTTCATGCCTTTGATTTAGGCTTTTTTGCTTCTGCCCCTGTGATTGCAGATTTATTTTAGCCCAGAGAGTGCTGGTAGTGAGTCGAAATCTGTTAAAATCGTTTGGTTTGCAATCTATCTCTATGCGTTTCAATTCGTTATCTGTACTCTTATCCTGTCGACTGCAGGCCATATTTAGGAAGTTTGTGCTTATGGGCAAATCTCTGTACAGTGAGTCAGGTCAGTGTTCTATCAACGGTTTGTTTGGTTTAGTTGTGTTCCTCCACACATTGGTTGCAGGATTGGATCTGGAATGTGGAGATCCCTTTGGTGTTGTATGTTGAAGGGGATTTGAGCAGGTCAGATTTAAATGGCTATCGCTGGTGTGGTCTTCTGGTTCTCATCACGCATCATCAGCTAATATGAGGTGGATTAGAGGTCCTGGTGGATTCTTATTGTAGCAGCTGATCGCACTTTTGGTGTGTGTTTGTGCTCCTTTGCTTGCAGCAGATGCAGGAGTGTAGTATTTCTGCACAGATGAATCATAGGGTGGAGGTTTGGTTTCTGTTTGTCGTTTTGATTGATTGGATAATGAAGCTTAGGATCTCTTGCCAACCTGAAACTTGTGATCTGCAGTTGGATAATGAATTTCATCCCAATTCAATTTATTTGGTTTGCGCAGTACAATTAGTCCTTGGCAGTTCTGAATTCGTTTGTGGTTTTCCAGAAATTGGGCTTAATAAGGTTTAGCAGGAGCAACCTATCTTCTTGTTGATCAGTGTTTGGATGATTATGAACCCCTCTATTTAATTCATTCTCCACAATTCAACTTTAGCCCCCCCACAGTTCTGATTTGGATCTGTTGCTGGTTGTCCAGAAATTGGGATTATATGGCTTAGCGGGAGTGACCTATCTTCTTGCTGACCTGCGTTTGGATGATCATTACTCTGTGCTTAATTTCTTCTCAGCTCAATTAGTTGTCCAACAATTTTGATTTAGATTTGTTGCTGGTTCTCCAGAAATTGGAATTATACGGCTTAGCGGGTGATCCTATGTTTCCTCAGCATGGCGGTTCTTTCTGTGGCCCAACATATCTGACCTTTTGTCCTCCCTTGATAATTGAACTTTCTAGACATTTGTTTCTTTGCCTTGGTTGGTAATTCTTAGCTCTTGCAGATGCTGGCTTGGAAGCGAAAATTGAAACCAGTGTTGTCTATCTGACCTTCGCGGCCGAGACAGCCTTACTTACCCTTTACCTCTTACTTACCCTTCACCTCAGCATTTGATGCATGCTTTAGCTGAGCCTAGTTTTCCTCTTAACTTATAGAAAGGTATCTTCCTCGTTGCAGGTCGTAGTTGATGAACTCAAGTCCAACCTGGTGCTGAGTTGAATCTGTTTGCAGTTCTTCTAAATCTACTATTTCCTCAAGTCATCATAACTTAGATAACCTTTAAAATTATCTTACCAGGAAATATTTTGAATACAGATCTGCAAAGGCTCAACAAAGGAGAATCAAACTAATGGAACATCCTACAATGAAAAAGACTATTTTAACCCACCTCTTATTTTTTATTTCATGTAGCTACTTGTTTATGTCTTTAATTTATGTTTTTCTTTCTACCCTCCCTTTGGTGGTTGCAGATTGAGCCCAAACCATGCTGGTTGTGAGTCGGAATCTGTTAAATCATTTGGTTTGCGGTCTATCTCTCTCTCTCTGGATCTTTTTGTTGTTTGTACTCTTGATCCCTGTGCTGGTCTTCTGCGTGTATCAGTTGCAGGATATATTTAGGAAGTCTGGGCCGCAGGATATATTTGGATGTGTTGGTTCTCCAGAAATTGGAATTATATGGCTTAGCGGAGAGACACATCTTGCTGCTTTGCGTTTGGATAATTATCACTCCCTCCGTTTTACTCTTTCGTCTCCACTGTTCTGTTTTGGTTTCCCACAATTCTAATTTGAACTATTTGTTGGTGGCTCTCCAGAAATTGTAATAATATGGCTTAGAACGCGGTCCTATTTTGCGTCGTGGCAGTTCCTTCTGTGGCTAAAACTTTTCAACCTTTTTTACTCTATAATTGAACTCTCTAGACCTTAGGCTTTCTTTGCCTTAGTAATTCTCAGTTCTTGCAGATACCGACTTGGAAAGGAAACTGCAGTTCGGAACTGGCGTTGTTGTTGTCTATCATCCATACCTGACCCTAGACAGGCTTTTACTTGTTCCCACTCATCATTTCATCCATGCTTTAGCTATTTATAAGCAGCATTTCTCCTAACCAAAAATTTATAGAGAAGGCCTCTTGCTCGCTGCAGGTTGTAGTTGAAGAACTCCTTTCCAACCCGGTGAATCCATCTACTGATCTTCTAAATCTACTAGTATCGTTTCAATTCTTTTAACTTATATAACCTATAAATTATCTTATAAGACAATATTTTAAATACAGATTCATATGCAACACAAATATAAGGATAATCCAGAGCTTTCAACTAATGGCACATCCTACAACCGAAAAAGACTCTTACCTTCCTATTTTCTTTATTTCATTTATTAGTTACTTGGCCATCTCTTTGATATAGGTTTTTGCCCCTGCCCTTCCTATGGTTGCAGATTGTTCTTTAGCCCAGGCCATGTGGGCAATGACTAGCTCTCCATGGTTGTTACACTTGATCCCTGTGCTCTCTTGGTCTTCTGCGAGTGTCGGTTGGCAAGATATAATAGTTAGGAGTTTGGGCCCAAACCTTTGCTCTGTACATGGAGTCAGGTCAGGTTCTTGTAGACGGTCTGTTTGTTTAATTTGTTATGGCCTCCTCTACAATTTAGCTTGCAGGACTGGATCTCGATCTGGTCTAGAAATGAAGCTCCATATGGTGTGTGAACGTATGGTGAAGGGTACTTGAGGCAGGTCAGTTTCCCATGTTTGGTCACATTGATTTACTGGATTCCTCATCTGTGCTTGGTGACGTCAGATTTGAGTGGCTCTACCTTAAGTTCCTGGTTTATGTTTGTCTGATGGCTGTTTGGGAGCTTCGTTCTGGATGGAGGAGTCTTCCTCGACCACAAAAACTTAAACCTGGACTCCATGCTTGTTTCAACTGATTTCCCAGATTTCATTATGGTCTGATTTTCCTTGAAGAAACTATAAGTATGCCTGTCATATTTGGGCCGTTCATTGATTTGCATTATTGGAGGTTTTATTGCAAGATTGTAGAGTTGGGTAGTCAGTCAGCGCTGGGACTTGGTGAAAGCAAATGGGCTTCCCTGATGGTTTTGACTTCTGATTAGTGATCCTGAAGCATAATGATATGGTCTTTGTGGTAGTTTTCAGTTTGAATTTGCATTCAGTGGCCTCATATCTTTGGTGCAGCTTGGAGTTGGTAGTGTGCACATCTGATTCTTTCAACTGTCCTGAAGCATCTTACTTGGTTTCTGTTCTGCCATCTTACTGGTTACAGTATCTTCTTCAACTTGCATGTGGTTTGGATGGAATATGATTTCATCTTCTGCTCGAATCAAGAAAATGCTAGAAGTCTCAAACAAGGGTCCGAAATGGAAATATCAGTTCGTACTCAGTTTGTATAGCAGATTATCAAAGTTTGATTTGACTATAACTTACCTGCTTGTATCTTTTAACTTGCAAATTTATCACCCAATATATATATATATATAGTCATACTTGGATTTGTCTGTCTACTATTCTACATACTGTTGTCCATGATTGCACTTGGTTTGTTTATGTATATAATTGTATATCTTTAGGTTCATCTTATGACACAAAATCAAATTTTGGTCTGCTCATATTTTTTACTTTGGTGATAAAGAAAGATCCCACGCTCGCACTTGTGTTGGTTGGCCTCCTGTAGTTGGGTAATATTGATGCCTTGATATGCAGATAGAGGTTAGGAGTGAAAAAATGGATAGAAGTTTCTGAGCTTGGAAGCTTGAACAAATTTTTTGCCATGAACATGTTCACTGAATATGATTCTGCTTTGTTGGTATGGAGTTGATTTTCAGAAGTGATGTTCTTCTCATTGGTGCTTCTCCAGTGAGATCTGGATTCTTCAATGCATCTTCTCGGTTTGGTTAAATTGACAACTAGCAGAACAGTCTGGCTAATTTGATGATTCCTGAACACACTGGCTAATTTGATGATGAATCCTGCTGATTACTTTCAACATATGGCAGTTTGTTTTGTACTTCATCCTGGATTTAAAGTCACAAAGCGCTCACACATCTCTACGGTCCTCCAATGGCTAATTTGATCTCTTTACAGCAAACTGCTAATTTGATCTGGATTATGGAATCTTCCATTACATATTTTTATTAAATATACAATTTCATAGCCTTCACACATCTTATGGTCCTCTAATGGATAATTTGACCTTCTTTACCGTCAAACTGCTAATTTGATATGGATTATTATGGAATCTTCAATTACATATTCTTGAAGCGTTCACACATCCTCTAATGGCTAATTGACCTTCTTTGCCGGTGAACTGCTAATTTGATCTGGATTCTGAATCTTGAACCACATATTCTCTTCAATTACATATTCTTAGGTTTCTTGCACCTTCCTGGTTTTAATATAGTTGGCAGCTAGCAGAAGTACTAATTTGATGATTCCTGCCGATTGCATATTCTTAACTTGAAACTTGGACAAAACCATTCTGTTTCATACTACCCCCTCCGTTCCAAAATAGACGACTTAACTTTATACTAACTTAAGTATAAAGTTGGGTCATCTATTTTGGAACGAAGGGAGTACATAATAAATCCTATATATAGATTTTACCCTATAATGGCTAAAACTTCGAAAGCTTTCTCTGTGCAAAGACTTGAATCACGCTCATCCCACTAGATAAATTAGTTACTCCCATTCAGGTTCTGGAATTTATGGCATTCTTTGTTTGCGCCCCATGTCTGTGTGATGATCTTCCGAAAATGCTGCGTGAATATTTATTGCCAATCGTGTGTGGTGTCAATGCTGCCTTTGGTTGATTACGTGGCTTGTATGCTTAGCTGAATATAATTGTTTGCAGTTTTTGCTGTTTTTTGTGTTTAAGTAGGAGTAGTTTAACACTGCCTTTGCCGGTCCCAAGCCCGGATGAGAAAATGTGGAGGGAACTGCAGTTAGCTCCTCTGTATCGGTTGCATAAGAACTCATTAGAACAGTCATGGTGCCCAAATATTTTACATTGAGTAGCAGCGAATTAAGCGAGTAGAAGCTGCACAGACTGTCCTAGTCGAATACTGAATTGTCACACAATGTGGCAAGCTTTGGAATGCATCCTTTGCTATGAAGAATCTGGGCAAGTGTAATTTATAGTCATTCAGTCCTCCACAAACTTACTGATTCCTAGCTGTACAAGGTCAGTGTTTTACTTACGTTCCCCGAAGGGAAGTGAGTGTATAGGAAGCCTTGCATGAAAGGCCTCCTGTACCACAGTTGTTGTGGGTAACTGCTTTCCTAGAAAATGCTGTGGTATTGCTGGACAAGAGATCCGCAGTAGGGTAAAGTGTAGCAGATGCAAGCAAATGGGGATGGTTCACAGAGTTCCCTGATAATTTCAGTTACCTGAGTAAACTAGCAGGCACGTTTGCGTGACTGGTCCTGATATTACACTTGGATGTAGTGGTACTCATTACAGCGATTCAGGAGTTGGGAAATACTGAGTACATTATTACAAGTTGAGTTAATGAGGTTAGCGGAGGAATTTTTGTAATCTGTAAAAGCAAGTTCAGGGTGTGTTGGGAAATACGTACATTAATGGTCGTCCTTGAGTCGAGTTGTAGTTATCGTTCACACAATCTCATTTTGCGCCCATAAGAGGGATGCAGATATGGTGGTTCATTTTCAGAGTAGATATTCAAGTCCGACGAAACTGAACAAGCTTCAACCACTGCAATCCCTTCTGGAGACGTCCTTCATCACCTCGTTCATGCCCTTTTTTCTTTCAGTTAGACACATCGACAGTCAAGCTTTGCGCACTACTGTAGATGTTGTTGCAGTTTTGGCTGTATACAAATTCCAACAACACAGTCTGTCTCATCTCGTAATTTACTGAGAAAGGCTTTCGTCTCGCTTTATATATATAGCAAACCGCCCAAGCCACAAACAAGCACACGAGTTCATTCACAACACGCCCAAGACGTGGAGGTCCACACACGCACACACAAACACAACATAAGGTACCAAGGTTAATGCTGAGGACACACCGGCACACCGGAGAAATCTGGACGACTAGTCTGGCTATGGGGGAGGCGGCGGAAGTGGTGGCGCCACGCGGAAGGCCATCGCTCGAAGGTCGGAGATGAGGGTGTTGATGGCGTTCCGATCCTGGATGCGGCTAAGCGGCCACCAGAGCTGGCTCGAGGTTCCGGGCCGCCGTTGTATCTTAAATCTCAACAGACACCCTCGGAGATACCTGTAGAGCATCTTTATAGTCACTCAGTTACGTTGCGACGTTTGATACACACAAGGTACTCCTCCGGTGTCAATGAGTTGCATGATCTCATGGTCATACGAACAGATACTTGACATGCAGAAAGCGATAGCAATAAACTTGATACGATCATATGCTTTATAGTTTGGGTCTTGTCCATCACATCATTCTCCTAATGATGTGATCCCGTTATCAAATGTCAACTCATGTCTATGACTAGCGAAACCATGGCCATCTTTGATCAACGAGCTAGTCCGGTAGAGACTCACGGGGGACATGTTGTCTATGTATTCACATATGTATTTGAGTTTCCTGTCAATACAATTAAAGCATGGATAATAAACGATTATCATGAACAAGGAAATATAATAATAACCACTTTATTATTGCCTCTAGGGCATATTTCCACCATGAGACATATGCCTACTCTATTTTAGTACTCTGTTATCCAATGTTGTGTGCCAACTACAACATCATATTTAGATATATATAACATACTCCTCCTACAATAAGACAGTACAAACAACTGGATACAACTACATCTGAATTAAACGGTAGGACTGAACTTAAAACATACACCATAAAAACGACATGAAGTCATCATCGTCATCCTCCGTGGATGCAGAACTCTTGCCCTTCGACGATGATGAACTCTTGCGCTTCGACGATGTAGAACTCTTGCCCTTCGACGGTGCGGTACTCTTGGCCTTGGTGCTCGGCATGAAGATATCGTCTTCATCCTCGCAGTCGGCAGTCAAGAAAAAAGTATGTTCTGTTGCAACCTTTAGGTATTTTTCACTCTTAGATTGTTGCTTCATCCATCTTCAATGCAACCTGAGAAGTTCTTTTTGTACCTCAAAGGTCATGGAAGGACCCCCGCACCTACTTAATGCGTGAGCCAGCTCATTCGGTAGCGCGTCACTACTGATGAGTTCATCCCACGGAACTAATTTGTTGTCAACCTGAAATCGGTGGCTTAACGTTTTCAATTTTTTAAAATGTTTGCAGGATTTTTTTTTCACGCCGGCTCAAAAATGGATCGGGCCAGTGTTGGGCGCAAGCGCCGACCCCAACGCGAAAGCGGATATGGGTGTCCGCCAGACCGACCCAAACAAACAAAAAGCGGGTAAAAGCGTAGTCCGTTTGGGTCGGCGGGTTGGTGTTGCTCTTAGGGTTTGTTTCTTTATCATTTTCTAAAAATAATAAAAAATAAAAAAGCTAGAGCACGTTGATTGTGTAAACACGGCAGATATTTCCGCGGACCAAGGAGGAGCGGCGCAAGGAGGAGGCGTACCAGGCGCGCATTGCAGAGGCCATGGCGCTCTCCGCGGCCGGCGGCTGCGTCGTGCCGCCTTTGAGGGCGCTGTGTAACACCCCGCATGTTGCCATATTTGTAACTCCGACTCTTGCCATTTCCGGCTATGTGTTATGATTTTCCCCGTTGTCGGGTTTTGTCTTTCGTTTTGTATTTTGTCATGTCATGCATTTTCATATCATGTCATCATGTGCATTGCATTCGCATACGTGTTCGTCTCATGCATCCGAGCATTTTCCCCGTTGTCCGTTTTCCAATCCGGCGCTCCTATCTCCTCCGGTGCACCCCTCTTGTTTTCTTTCGTGTGCGTGTGTCAAACTTTCTCGAAATGGACCGAGGCTTGTCAAGTGGTCTTAATATACCACCCGAAGACTACCGGTCAAGTTTCGTTCCATTCGGAGGTCGTTTGGTACTCCAACGGTTAACCGGGCATCCGCCAAGTCCATTTGAGTGTCCAGCAAAAACCCCCTCCAAGACCAGCCCAAAGCCCACCAAACTCTCTTCCATGCTCTAGGTCGTTGGATCACGATCGTGTGGGCGAAAACCGCACCTCATTTGGAGCCTCCTAGCTCCCTCTACCTATTTATAAGTGGGCATCCCGAAAAACGAAATCTCAGACAAAACCCTAACCCTCTCCCTTCGCGCCGCGCCGGACGCGTCCGCTCCGGCCGGACACCGTCCGCCGCGCGCCCGGCCAACCGGAGCGCGCCACGTCACCCGCGCCGCCGCCAAGGCCCGCCAGCCCGCTCCCGGCCCTCCGGCCCGTCTCCTCCCGCCGCCGCCACCGCCTCGCGCCCGCCGCCGTGCCCGCGCACCGCCGGCCGCCGCCGCCGCCACCGGCCCCGCGCCGCCCGCCGGATGCCGTGCCCGCCGCCGCCGCCGCCGGCCCCGCCGCCGCCGCCGCCCGCCGCCGCCGTCACCCTCCAGCGCCCCTCCTCCGCCGCCGGGCCCTCCTCCGGGCGCTCCCCGCCGGAGCCCCTCTCCCTGCCTCGTCGGCGTCGGCCGAGCTCGAGCTCAGCCTCGCGAGATCCGATCTGGTACAGCCCCGTTGACCTCTCCCTCACGTCCGTTTTTTTCCCGTCATAAAATCTTATCTGCATGTGCTCCTGTTTGTATTGCGATAACTCTGTGCATGTAGCTCCGATTCGCGCGTGTAATATGTCAAATTGTTCGCCTCGTGATGCTCTTCATTTTGTTCAATTGCGCCATGTTCATTGGAGGTCATCTTGATGCCCAAATCTTCGTTGGAAGAGGGCTAGTTGCTGTTATTCTCTGGTTCTTGACAGAACTTGGAGATTTGTCATTTTTGTATCATTAAATCTGTGCATCTTTTGAGCATGAGCTCTATATGTGTTTTGAAGTATGCCATGCCATCTTTCCAGTGATGTAGTCCATGTATTTTTGTGATCTCTGTGGTGACTAGAACAAGCATGCAAAGTAGGCCCCGTAATAATTCTGATTTCAGGGACTTAATGCTCGTCTGCTGTAATTTTGTTGCCATGTAAACTTGATGCTACAGAGAGATCCATGCATATTTTGGAGATGTTCAGTAAGGATGTTTTGTAGCTATAATTGTAATTGATCCATTCCTGCAATTGTTTGCAATTATGGAGTGCCATAGCATGACTCAATCTTGCTCTACTTTTGCTATAAAATATTTCTGGCAGATTCTTAACATGACATGCATTTTTGCCAAGCTTATTGTAGTTGATCCATATATGCTATGCAATTGTTCTTTCCATGGATAGCTTCATAAACATGCCATCTTGCTGTAGGTATGCTTGGTTTGTCATGCATTGCTCTGTAGTGAGTGCATCAAGCTCACAAAGAGGCCTACATATTAATATTCCTGCCATGCTCTGTTTTCTGCCAAGTCTGAAACCTGATAACGAAACTTGCTATGTTTACATGCTTGCCATCATATCTTCTGGTCCTTTTTGGCTTATGGTCAGTAAGGGACTTTTGTCATGTGCATTTAGTAAAACACTACCATGCCTTGTGTTGCTATGTTAAGTTCCTGTAGCATGTTGATTTCGTGCTCTGAACATTGCTACCTGATGCTGTTTTCTGCCATGTCCAGTTTTTCACCAAGTCTGTGAACCTGTAATCTTTTGCACTTTTGCCATGCTTGTTTGAACTTGATATGTTGTGAACTAGCCGTAGCTCACTGTTCATCTTTTGTCAAGCATCTCCTGTAGATTACTTCCATGTGCTTTGTTGCTATGTTGGGGTGCTGTAGCATTGTTACTTGTTGCATTTTGAGTGCTATCATGCTGTTAATCGCAGATTCGTGTCATTCCTGTTTTGCTTGCCATTTGCAAACCGTGCATCCGATTCCGGTGATCCTTATATCGATTTCGACCGAAATCATCTCATCTTTCCAGTGGCATGCTTGGTTTGCCAAGTTACTGCCATGTTCATCTTTTTCCTTCCGGAGCACGCATACGCATCGCATATCATATCTTGCATATCATACATGTTTTGCGTCATGTTGCTTGCGCATTTCTCGTTGTTGATTGTGGTTCCGTTTGTTTGTGTTCTTGTCTTGGGTAGAGCCGGGAGACGAGTTCGTGAACGAGGAACCTGTCGAGTACGCTTACGAGGATCAAGCTTTCGACAACTCTGAGAATCTTGCAGGCAAGATGACCACCCCTCGAAATCACTTCTATCTTTGCCATGCTAGTTGTTCGCTCTATTGCCATGCTCCGCTACCTATCACTTGCTAGATCATGTCTCCCATTTTAGCCATGTCAGCCTCTAACCATCCTCTCCTAGCAAACCGTTGTTTGGCTATGTTACCGCTTTTGCTCAGCCCCTCTTATAGCGTTGCTAGTTGCAGGTGAAGTTGAAGTTTGTTCCATGTCGGAACATGGATATGTTGGGATATCACAATATCTCTTATTTAATTAATGCATCTATATATTTTGGTTAAGGGTGGAAGGCTCGGCCTTATGCCTGGTGTTTTGTTCCACTCTTGCCGCCCTAGTTACTGTTATACCGGGATTATGTTCCTTGAGTTTGCGTTCCTTACGCGGTCGGGTGATTTATGGGACACCCTTGACAGTTCGCCTTGAATAAAACTCCTCCAGCAAGGCCCAACCTTGGTTTTACCATTTGCGACCTATACCTTTTTCCCCCGGGTTTTCTAGAGCCCGAGGGTCATCTTTATTTTAAACCCCCGGGCCAGTGCTCCTCTGAGTATTGGTCCAAACTGTCAGTCGCCGGTGGCCACCAGGGGCAACTCTGGACTGGCCTATCGGAAGCTTGGACAATCCGGTGTGCCCTGAGAACGAGATATGTGCAGCTCCTATCGGGATTTGTCGGCACATTCGGGCGGCTTTGCTGGTCTTGTTTTACCATTGTCGAGATGTCTTGTAAACCGGGATTCCGAGACTGATCGGGTCTTTCCGGGAGAAGGTTTATCCTTCGTTGACCGTGAGAGCTTATGATGGGCTAAGTTGGGACACCCCTGCAGGGTATTATCTTTCGAAAGCCGTGCCCGCGGTTATGAGGCAGATGGGAATTTGTTAATGTCCGGTTGTAGATAACTTGTCACTTGACCCAAATAAAATACATCCACTGCGTGTGTAGCCGTGATGGTCTCTTCTCGGCGGAGTCCGGAAAGCGAACACGGTCTGTGTTATGTATGACGTAAGTAGGTGTTCAGGATCACTTCTTGGTCATTGCTAGATGACGTCCGTTCCTTTGCTTCTCTTCTCGCTCTCTTTTACGCAAGTTAGCCACCATATATGCTTTTGCCGCTGCAGCTCCACCTCTCTACTCCTCCTTGTCCTACAAGCTTAAATAGTCTTGATCTCGCGGGTGTGAGATTGCTGAGTCCCCGTGACTCACAGATTCTACCAAAACAGTTGCAGGTGCCGACGATGCCAGTGCAGACGATGGCGTCGATCTCAAGTGGGAGTTCGACGAGGAACGTGGTCGTTATTATGTGTCTTTTCCTGATGATCAGTAGTGGAGCCCAGTTGGGACGATCGGGGATCTAGCATTTGGGGTTGTCTTATTTTCATCTGGATTTTGACCGTAGTCGGTCTAAATGATTGTTTTTTGGATGATGTATGAATGATATTTATGTATTGTGTGAAGTGGCGATTGTAAGCCAACTCCTTATCCCATTCTTGTTCATTACATGGGATTGTGTGAAGATGACCCTTCTTGCGACAAAACCACTATGCGGTTATGCCTCTAAGTCGTGCCCCGACACGTGGGAGATATAGCCACATCGTGGGCGTTACAAGTTGGTAATCAGAGCCATCCCCGACTTAGGAGCCCCCTGCTTGATCGAATCGCTGGCGTTGTTGAGTCTAGATCAAAAATGTTTTGAGTCTTTGAATTATATATATATATCGGAGAGTAGGATTCTTTTTACTCCTCAGTCCCTTCGTCGCTCTGGTGAGGTCTCCTGACGTAGAAGTTTTGACTATTCTCTCCTCAAATTTCACTAAATTTTTTTTAGGATCACGCGGGTATCTTGGAATCGTTCCGATGGATTTGTGACGAGAACATTGTTCTTGGTGCCTCCTGTCATTTAGGGGTTGTGGCAGTGTCCCGGGGAGTTGAGCTCCGAGGTGTTGTCGTCACAATTTTATCGTTGCAGTTCTGGATTACCTGAGTTTCGCCGACAACGAAATCTCTTTTATGCAGTTGTTGGTGAGATCACCTCGACGCCACCCAGTACTGGGGCGGGAGTTCGGGAGTATTGCCATGACTTGTATAACGGATGTTTTTCGAAGGTTGAGGTAAACGATTTCCGAAGGTTTCTTGGTTATGTGTTGACGGATGGATACAGCTGGATCTAGGGATTGTTAGTTTGGGTGATATATATTTTGTGTCCCCTGTATCCCCTACACCAGATTGCATAACCAGAAAGTTTCGGCAGTTTATAAGTGGGAATTCAAGTAGCCTTAGGATATCTTTCCGACAGACGCATGATATGAGATTGGGGTTCGACGTCTAGTGGTCCGCCTGTATACGGTTGATTTTATAGTGGTCTCGTTGTGTCTTAAAGAGTCCATGGCTTTGCCGACTCGGGGATGCTTCGTATGTCATGTGCACAGCCCTGTACATGATGGTGCTGTACGATTGAGCCCGTGTGGGCCCCACCACGAAAACTTCGGACGAAATATCTATCATATGTTTGTTCCGGCTTATTCTGCAAGCCAATACTTGGTTTATTTTGTATTGTGGTATTCGAGTTGCTTCGAATTCATATGTTCATTCCATATCTTTTCAAGTGGCTTCTCAACTTATGGAAGTGTGATGATTTACTACGGAATTCATTCGTTCATCTTCGTTCGAATGTTTATTGTGAAGACTATATGTTGCAATTTCTGTCCGTTAATTCTACTTATCTTTTTATCTATCAAGATGCTAACGGATGTCACCCTCTTCAGGATGGCTCCGCCAACGCGTCAGAATCCGGATCGCAATGAAGGGAGTCAAGCGAACCCTCCGCCACCACCTCCACCTCCGGAGGCATGGCAAGCAATCATGGCAGCCACCAACGCCAATGCTCAGATGATTCTGCAACTCTTGCAAGAACGTACTCAAGGGCAAGGCAATCAAGGCAATCAAGGTCAAGTCAACAATCAGTTTCACTTCGCCACTCTCAACCAGTTTCTCGCAAATCAGCCCAAGTCTTTCAGCTACTGTGCCGAGGCCACGGATGCCGATGATTGGCTCGTGGACATCAACAAGCATTTTGAATGTAGCAATGTCAGGCCTGAGGACTTTGTCAAGTTCGCTTCTTTCCAGCTCAAGGACCAAGCTGCTGATTGGTATCAACAATACAAAGATTCCAGAGGAGGTCGTGTGATCACTTGGACTGACTTCTGTCGGGACTTCAAAGCGCACCACATTCCACAAAGTGTTGTTGAGAGCAAGCGTGAGGAGTTCCGCAATCTCAAGCAAGGAAACATGTCTGTGTATCAATACAACATTCAGTTTCAGAAACTTGCTCGCTTCGCTAAACAAGACGTTCCTGATGAGAAGAGTATGATCTATCACTTCAGAGGTGGCCTTAAAGAGGATCTGCAGTTAGCTCTCGTTCTTATTGAGCCTACTCAGTTTGACCAATTCTACAATATGGCACTGAAGCAAGAGGCTGCTCAGCTCAAGTGTGAGGCTTCTAAGAAGAGAGTCAGAGACGCAGTTCAGTCTTCTTCTTCCTCACTTGTGACAGCTAAGCAACAGAAGTTCTGGTTGCCTCCTCCTCCTCCGTTTCGTCAGCCTTACCAGCAGAAGAACAAAGGTGGCCATGGTCCGTCCAACTCTTCCAACTCTGGCTATCAGAACAAGTCTCAGAATCAAACTCCAAAGTCCAATGCTCCTTATCACCGTCCACTCTCAGAGGTGACTTGCAACAAATGTCAGCAGAAAGGTCACTATGCTAACAAGTGCTTCAACCAGAGGCGTCTTCCTCCTCCTCCTCCTGTCAGATCTTCCAGCAATGCAGTGGTCAAGCATAATCCAAAGTTTGCAAAGGTGAACATGATGAATGCAGCTCAAGCGGAGGATTCTACTGATGTGATAATGGGTAATCTTCCTGTTAATGATATTCCTGCAAAAGTTCTTTTTGATACTGGTGCATCGCTTTCTTTCATATCAAGACCTTTTGCATCCAAGCATGAATTGCATTTCCAAGGATTGCCTAGGCCGTTAGCAGTGGTCTCTCCGGGCAAATGCATGAATGCAAGTTCCATGGTTCCGAATGTTACCATCAAGATGGGCGACTATAGATTTCAGTCTTCTCCAATTGTTCTTGGTGACTCGGATATTGATCTTATTCTCGGGATGGACTGGCTTTCTAAGCACAAAGCTCAACTTGATTGTGCTGCCAGGGAAATTCAATTGACACACTCGTCTGAGGATGTGATTATTTTTGCCGCTCGTGATGGAACCATTTGGTTTTTCTCTCTCAATGAGAAGGGCGAATTGGATGCCATCTCTCAAATTCCAGTCGTTTGCGAGTATCAAGATGTCTTTCCAGAAGAGCTTCCGGGTATGCCTCCGCACCGGCCAGTTGAGTTCGTTATCGAACTAGAGCCTGGTACTGTACCCGTTTGCAAGCGTCCATACAAGCTTGGACCAAACGAGCTGAAGGAATTGAAGAAGCAGCTCGATGAACAAGAGCGTCTGGGTTTGATCAGACCGAGTTCTTCTCCATGGGGTTGTGGTGTTCTTTTTGTCAAGAAGAAGGATGGCATGGACCGACTTTGTGTCGACTACCGTCCATTGAACAAGAAGACAATCAAGAACAAGTATCCACTTCCCAACATCAATGAGCTATTTGAGCAACTCAAGGGTGCTAAAGTTTTCTCGAAGCTTGACCTTCGTATGGGTTATCATCAGATTCGCATTCGTGAAGAAGATATTCCCAAGACAGCATTCAGAACAAGCTTTGGTTCTTATGAATATACTGTCGTGTCTTTCGGCCTTGTCAATGCTCCTCCGGTGTTCTCTCGGATGATGAATTTCATCTTCAAACCCTATACCAATGAATTCGTTCTGGTGTATCTCGATGATATCTTGGTCTTCTCCAAGAATAAGCAGGATCATGCCAAACATTTGCGATTGGTGCTCGACAAGCTCAGAGAGTATCAATTCTATGCGAAGTTCTCCAAATGTGAGTTTTGGCTCGATGAAGTTCTTTTCCTTGGTCACATCATCTCTGCCAAAGGCATCGCTGTTAACCCCGAGAAGGTGTCCGCAGTTCTGGATTGGGAACCTCCTCAAAATGTCAAGCAGCTCCGTAGTTTTCTGGGTCTTGCAAGCTATTGCCGAAGATTCGTTGAGAATTTCTCCAAAATTGTAAAGCCTCTTTCCAACCTCCTACAGAAGCATGTGAAGTATGTCTGGTCTCCTGAGTGTGACGTTGCTTTCAACACTCTCAAAGAGAAACTAGTCACAGCTCCTGTCTTGACTCCTCCTGATGAATCCAAGCCGTATGAAGTTTTCTCTGATGCTTCTCTCCAAGGTCTCGGTGCTGTGTTAATGCAAGAGAAGAAAGTTGTGGCCTATACCTCTCGGCAGTTGAAGCCCAACGAGAAGAACTACCCCACTCACGATCTTGAGTTGGCGGCAGTTGTCCATGCATTGATTACGTGGAGACATCTCTTGTTGGGAAGACAAGTGGACATTTTCACTGATCACAAGAGTCTCAAGTATATCTTCACTCAGCCCAACCTCAACCTCAGGAAGACTCGATGGGTCGAAATGATTCAAGAGTACAATCCGAGTATTGAATATACTCCAGGCAAGGCTAATGTCATTGCAGATGCTTTAAGCAGGAAAGCTTATTGCAACAGCTTAATTCTCAAGCCTTTCCAACCGGATCTTTGTGAAGCTTTCCGCAAGCTGAATCTCCAAGTTGTTCCTCAAGGCGTTCTTGCCAACCTCATAGTATCTCCTACTTTGGAAGATCAAATTCGTGAGGCACAACTCCTTGATGCCATGGTGAAGAAGGTGAAACGTGGTATCAACAAGGGTCTTTCCAAATACAAATGCTATCGCATTGATGACAGAGACACTTTGTTCTTCGAGGACCGGATTGTGGTTCCTAAAGGTGATCTACGGAAAGTCATAATGAATGAGGCACACAATTCTCTCCTGTCCATTCATCCTGGAAGTACGAAGATGTATCATGACCTCAAGCAGTCGTATTGGTGGACTCGAATGAAGCGAGAAATTGCTCAATTCGTGAATGAATGTGATGTCTGCCGAAGAGTGAAAGCAGAACACCAACGACCAGCTGGTCTCCTCCAACCTCTTGCTATCCCAGAATGGAAGTTCGATCATATTGAAATGGACTTCGTGACTGGATTTTCAAAGTCCAAGCGCGGAAATGACACTATCTTTGTTGTCATTGACAAGCTCTCTAAAGTGGCTCATTTCCTTCCTATCAAAGAATCCATCACAGCAGCTCAGCTGGCAGAGCTCTACACCTCCAGAATTGTCTCCTTGCACGGCATTCCACAATTGATTTCTTCAGATCGTGGAAGTATCTTCACCTCTAAGTTCTGGGACTCCTTCCAGAAGGCCATGGGCACAAATATTCGCTTCAGCACAGCTTTTCACCCTCAAACTAGTGGCCAAGTCGAGCGAGTCAATCAAATTCTTGAAGATATGCTCAGGGCTTGTGTCATTTCCTTTGGCATGAAATGGGAAGATTGTCTTCCATATGCTGAATTCTCCTACAACAACAGCTTCCAAGCGAGTTCGGGCAAGGCCCCATTCGAGATTCTCTATGGCAGAAAGTGCCGTACTCCTCTCAATTGGCCAGAGACTGGTGAACGCCAACTTCTTGGCAATGACTTAATCACTGAAGCTGAAGAAATGTGTAAAGTCATCCGTGATCATCTCAAAGCCGCGCAATCGCGCCAGAAGAGTTACTATGATAGTAAGCACCGTGATTTGGCTTTCGAGATCGGAGACCATGTCTACCTCTGCGTCTCTCCAATGAAAGGCACTCGTCGCTTCGGTATCAAAGGGAAGCTTGCCCCTAGATACGTGGGTCCTTTCAAGATCATTGGCAAAAGAGGCGACCTCGCCTATCAACTTGAGCTTCCTTCCAACTTCGCGAACGTGCACGATGTGTTCCACGTGTCACAGCTCCGCAAGTGCTTCAAGACGCCTGAGCGCACTATCGACTTCGAAGAGATTGACCTCCAAGAAGATTTGTCTTATCATGAGCACCCAGTTGCTATTCTTGAAGAAACTGAGCGCAAGACTCGCAACAAGTCTATCAAATTCCTGAAAGTGAAGTGGTCGCATCATTCCGACCGGGAAGCCACCTAGTACGCGAAGACCATCTCCGTTCCGAATATCCGGAGTTTTTTCAGTCCTAGATCTCGGGACGAGATCCTCTCGTAGTGGTGGAGTGTTGTAACACCCCGCATGTAACTTGCCATATTTGTAACTCCGACTCTTGCCATTTCCGGCTATGTGTTATGATTTTCCCTCCGTTGTCGGGTTTTGTCTTTCGTTTTGTATTTTGTCATGTCATGCATTTTCATATCATGTCATCATGTGCATTGCATTCGCATACGTGTTCGTCTCATGCATCCGAGCATTTTCCCCGTTGTCCGTTTTCCAATCCGGCGCTCCTATCTCCTCCGGTGCACCCCTCTTGTTTTCTTTCGTGTGCGTGTGTCAAACTTTCTCGGAATGGACCGAGGCTTGTCAAGTGGTCTTAATATACCACCCGGAGACTACCTGTCGTGGAATTGTCACGGCAGATGTCCTTGGGCTAGGACTTAGTCGTGGAGCCATCGCAACTAGGAAGCTTGAAGGGGTTATGCGGGACAAGGAACACGAGGGTTTATACTGGTTCGGCCCCTTACGGTGAAGGTAAAAGCCTACGTCCAGTTCGAGGTGTTATTGATTAGGGTTACGATCGCCAGGGAACTAAACACTTATCCCGGCTCTCGGATAGATTGTTGTCGTCCCCAAACCGCTGCCGGGTCGTCCCTTTATATAGGGAGGCTGACGCCCAGCAACCCTTAGAGTCCCGGCCGGCTCATAAGAGTGTCCGGCTCGGGCTCTAAAACAATACTTGACTTACACTACAAGTCTACTATAACAATGATTGTAACTACGGGCTTTAAGCCATATCCGGGTCTCAGCCCATCTCTGGCCCATTATCCTGAAACTTAGCTCCGGGCTTCTGGTAATGATCCTTGGAGTAACCCGGCCCTCCTGGCGGGTGACCCCCAGGTCTATATCCTCAACATTAGGCCCCAGATTGACTTGAGCCGGCTCGTGTCAATCTTCAGCTCCGCAGTCAGAAAAAAGCTCCGGCTTATCATTCATGTGAAGGTCATAACCCGGAGTGACGTCATCCTCTGGACTCCGGGTAATCCGCCGTGACGTCATCCTGCACTAAATCCGTTCTTTACTCCGCCAGATCCGCAACGGATCTTTGCTTTTACTGACCTTCCGAGAATCGAGGCGCCGTGAGGGGGGAGATAACCACGCCGTGGCCTCCTCAAATCCCGCGCCCGCTTATGACTCGGCCTTATAAATAGGCCGGCCCGGCACTCTCTTCTTCACATTCTCCTTCTTCTTCCTCGCACTGTCGTTCCTCTGCCCGAGCTTCTGCCGCCGCCGCCGCACCCCTGGTCTTCCTCAACCCGGCCGCTGCATCAACCTGACTCGGACCAGATAACGTCGGCGACCTCCGCTCTTCTCCAGCTCCGGTGAGTCCCCTCTGCCTTACTAGCATAGATCTAAGACAGAGTTCATCTGTGTTCTTCATGTTCATCACTGTTACCGCAAGTTTCGGTAACCCCTGTAGCCACTGCCCCCGTTGATCCTTAGGATTGTGTAGAACCACCGCGGTAGATATCTGAGGATCATTTCTTCTGCAAGAACACCTCTTTTTACTGCATAAGGACTGGGTTCCATCTCAAGAACCTCCCCTGCTTCTGTTTTTTAGGTCTAGAAAACTTTCTCTGCTCCGACTACTTTGATCCAAAAAAGTTACTGTAATATGTGAAATCTGTTTACCACACTTAGTAAAAACTGCAGTCCTTGAATCTTGGCGGCTTATATTTCCGACTTAGAGAAAACACGCGCCGTAGAACTTTCCGATTTAAAGAGAATCATGCTCTGTAGTATCCTCCGACTTAACCGCAGTAAGCCGTAGACGACCAACTTATCCTGAAAGCCCCGACGGCTTAGATAACCCACCGTATCAAGACATACCATTAGTCCCCTTCATAAGCCGTCATTGTAACTTGAATGATATACTCCGGCTTATAATTAACCCGGACACTTTTCTCTTCCTCGTAGACCACCAACCGTCACCATGCCTCCCAAGGCTCCCATCACTTGCAACTGGATGAAATCCAGCGTCACCGAAGAGACCCTGGCCAACTTCGTTAAATCCGGATATCTGCCTAAGAAGGAAGTGATGTCCTACCGTGCCCCTGACCCGTCCGAAGAAAGGCCACAGCCGAGAGACGGGGAGGTAGTGATCTTTGCCGACCATATGAGCCGGGGCTTCGCACCGCCCGGCTCAAAATTCTTCCGGGATGTGCTCAACTTCTTTGATCTTAGGCCTCAGGATATAGGACCCAATTCCATATCCAACATCTGCAACTTCCAAGTTTTTTGTGAAGTATATCTTGGAGAAGAGCCGAGTCTGCTGCTCTTCAGAGAGCTGTTCTATTTGAACCGCCAAACCGAGTGCGCAAACGGTCCAAGTCTAGAGTTAGGCGGCATCTCCATCCAACGGCGCAGGGATTGTCTGTTCCCTTATGCAGAACCGCCAAGTCACCCCAAGGACTGGAACATGACTTGGTTCTACTGCCAAGACACGTCCCCGGCTGATGAGAGCCCGCTGCCCGGCTTTCGCCCAACGCGCCTGGAGCCAACTCATCCATTATCCGACAAACTGACTGCCGCAGAACGCCAGCCTCTGCTTCCAACGATCAACAAGATCAAAGCCCTGCTAGGCAATGGTCTGAACGGAATTGACCTGGTCCGGGTCTGGATCTCATGGCGGGTGATCCCATTGAGCCGCCGCCCCGGCTTAATGTGTGAGTACACTGGGCGAAAGGATGACCCGCAGAGGCACAGTCGCAATGATCTTCCAGAAGACGTTGCTGAAGAAGAGACCAAGGCTCTTTTAAACGAGAGCCTGGCAGACTGTGGAAGAATCGGGCTAGCCCCGTTCTGCAAGACCAATCCAGCCCCAGCGGTAAGCCGCTGACTTTAACCTTTCCATTTTGTTTTACCTGTCATCTTACTAAGAGCTCATTACTGTATTTCTCAGGCTGATGATAAATTCTGGCGGGTCAAGTATGACCACGAGGCGGCCAAGAAGGCCAGGAAGGCGAAGAAAGCCGCCAAGAGAGCCGCCTCTCGCAAAAAGGGAAACAGACCCACTGCTTCGGAGCTGCTGCAATTAAGCGATAGCTCCGAATCAGAGGTAACCCTTAAATCTTTTAAATTCTTGCAGTATATGTTGTCTGATGCTGTCCGCCTTATCAACACTTGCTTATTGACAGGATGACACCGGCGCCAGTAACCCGGTGGTCGAAGAGGTAACATCACTTTCCTCCGGCTCGGAGCCTTTACCACAGCTGAAAGTCCGAAGGGTAACCCGGAAAGTAAGCTTTTCCCATCGATTAGCTCACCGAGACCCTCAATTTCTTTTGAAGCAGCAGGTTCACGAGAGCCGGCGTCACACCCGGGCCCGCAAGGACACCGACCTCTCCACTGGGTTACCCGACGCAACGAGGAAACGCCGCACTGAGGTTTTTTCTCACCTGTACCCTTTTCATCCGTTGGCGGGTGTCATCCGTCAGCCACTCAACTCTTCTGACTCCAATTATCAGGAGACCTCCCCCTCCTCGGGTGACTCCATGCAGTCAAGTCTGCCGGCCTTCAAGACTGCCCCCGGGTAATAACAATCTCCTTACATTATCTGTCTGTACTTACCCTTTGTATGCCTAACACTTCTGCCTTTTCAGTGCCCAGGCAAAGCTCACCAAAAGAGTAAAGAAGACCAGGTCAGCCGGAGTGCCCGACTTGCCTGAGCCGGAGACGACGGCTCAAGAGCCGCCAGTCGCCTCCACCCCTGAAGCCACCATTCCCATGGATACGGCGCCTGAAGCCCCACCAGCTAATGACCCGGACGTGGTAATTACCCGGACGGAGTTTGTTGAGCCGGGAAGGCCGACCGCGCTGGCCAAATGCTCCGCAAGGGGGGAGTTGCTACAACCCCACCGGGTGAATCTGGATCTCTCCAGCTACACCGACTTAAGTATTGGAGAACTCGTCTCAAGCTATATCAGCCAGGTTCACAAGAGCCGGGACGCCGAGATCGCCATGGTCAACCAGATCCAACACAAATCTGAGGTAACCTTCTGCTGTTCTCTTACTTTCCGCATAGTGATCCTTGCCATTCTAGCCCCCAAGTCTAGGACTTATACTTGAATATGTTGTAGACTTTAGATTCCGGCTTACTGAACTGAGCCGGCCGTACATAGATAGATACGTTCAATATGCATTAGCCCCCAAGTGCCAAGTGTCTTTGCTTGGAAAGCGCTTGGGACTTTATAGGATGACTGTTAATAACCCGGAAATATATGCAGGCTGTTGGCAAGAAATTAGAGTCAGACCTGGCGGATCTCAAGAGCCGGCTGAAGGCACAAGAGATGGAGACCCGAAAGGCAAATGCCAAGTTTGTCTCCAGCATCGCCGCTCAGGAAAAGTTGAAGACTGAATTCGACGCTGAGCGGAAGGCCTGGGCTGAGGAGAAAACTGCACTGGTGACCCGGGCAGAACAGGCGGAGAAGGCCCTTACTGAGAAGACCGCTGAGCTCTCCGGTCTAAAGCGCCAAGTGTCCCAAATGGTAGCTGCCATCTTCGGTAAGTCGCCTCACCGGCTTTCATTCACATTGGAATGTTTACATCTCTTAACTCATCCTTACCACCGGGTCATCTGATGTTGTTAAACAGGTTCCAGAAGCGCCAACTTGAACCAGAGCGTGGTCACCAAGTTAAAGGCCGTGTACACCCTGGTGGAACAGCTCTACACCGGGTCACAGCGGGCTTTAGCTGTGGTGGCCCTGTCGAATGAAGTGCCGACTCATCTGGCCGAAGTCCTGCGCCGGCTTGCAGTTCTGCCGCAGCGGATCCAGGAGCTACGACGAGCATCCGCGAGATCCGGAGCAATCGCCGCACTGAGCCGGGCCAAAGCCTTCTTGCCGGAGCTAGACCCGGCAGACATCGCCCTGGGTTATCCCAGCCTGAAAGAAGACGGCTCAGCGTTCGACCAGAAGGACTTCGCGGCTTGTGTGAAAGCTGTGCGCCCGGTAGCCACCATCATCGGGAACGACACCGATTTAACCAAGTATCAGCCGGGATACAACGCGGAGAATCAGAGGATTCCAACCCCTCGCTATGAAGCCATCAATCTGATTCCTCCGGCTCGCCAGCACACCTTTGCCCCGGAGATTAACCCGGATGGGTTAATTGACGAAGAAGCTCAGTTCGAAGCTCTCAGCGGCATCAACTGGAAGTCGTCGACCTTCGAAGCCTTGGGATCAGCCGAAGCAGAAGATGAGCCGGGGACTTCAACTCAGCAGGCGTCATAAACCGGCTAGCGGCTCACCAAACAACGCCCATCCTTGAAACTTTGAAAGATTTTTGTAATAGAGTAGGTGCAACAATTTATCTCTGCCGTGCCATCGTGCACGTAATGAATGCTGAAATCCTTTGAAGTCATTCTTTTGATGCTCCTCCGGGTCGGAATTATCCCTTTGTCCTTCTCAACCTTAAAAAGTGCCTTTAAATATCTGCATAGAAAGGCAAATTACAAGCCGCAAAGCGGCTTACCGCCCTGAGAATCAGGTGTTTGAGATGGATAACCCGGGATACGAACCAAAAAAGATCGGTCCTTAACTATACTCGAACATAGCTGTGATGACACACTTAACAGCCTGTAAGCATACTTTCGGGTTAAATAGCCCGGGTAGCACGGTTGGTACCTTAACTCGAATTTATTTGTCTTGATGACATCCATGATGCTCAACTAACAAGATAAACCAAAATTAAGCCGGCAAGTGAAACCCGGCAGTACATACTTTGACATGATCAAAGCAAGTTTGTGGTAAAATATAAAAACTTAAGGGCTTCCGGTTCGAATACGACCAGAAACTCGGTCCAAAGGGGTTAAGCTAAGATTCGGATACGATCATATAGCCCCCAGTGGGTTTGGCGATGCTAATCAAGAGGGTATCGACAGCTATGTTCTCTTTGGTTCGAATACGACCCATGTTTGAACAGGAAGCCCCCAAGTGATTCTGAAAATTTGTTTAACGACGCTGATTCGAATACGATCCACGTCGGTTCTCAGAGGGGTTACACTATGATTCAAATATGACCAGAGGCAACTTCCCAATGAGCTCGGCATTTTGCCAATCAAATGGGTATCGACAGCTATGTTCTCTTTGGTTCGAATACGACCCATGTGTGAACAGGAAGCCCCCAAGCGACTTTACTGCTTACAGCTAGATTCGAAGATGATCATAAGCCGGATCTTCTGTAAGTCAGCATGTAACAACACACATTTTTGGAAGAGAGCAAAGGACAGAGGTCCTGCTTTATTGCTTTATCATAATATATACATGGCTGAGATAAATATGTACATCACAAGAGTCGGAAGCTCAAGTGTAGTAAGGCCGAAGCTGAGCTATGTTCCACGGCCGACGGGTCTCCTCCTCAGATTTACGTGAGTCCTTATGCTCCCGGATATCAATGAGGTAATATGACCCGTTGTGCAAGTTCTTACTGACCACAAAAGGCCCTTCCCAAGGTGGGGATAACTTGTGTGCATCTGTTTGATCCTGGATGAGCCGGAGCACCAGGTCGCCCTCCTGGAAGACCCGGGATTTGACCCGGCGGCTATGATAACGGCGCAGGTCTTGTTGGTAAATCGCTGAACGGGCGGCTGCCACATCACGCTGTTCGTCCAGCAAGTCCAGAGCATCTCGGCGCGCCTGTTCATTATCCGTCTCAACATAAGCCGCCACACGAGGTGAATCATGACGGATGTCGCTGGGGAGAACTGCTTCTGCTCCATAAACCATGAAGAAAGGCGTGAAGCCTGTAGACCTGTTAGGAGTAGTGTTGATGCTCCATAAAACGGAGGGCAACTCCTCCACCCAACAACCTGGCGTCCGTTGCAAAGGGACCAAGAGCCGGGGTTTAATGCCCTTCAGAATCTCCTGGTTAGCTCTCTCAGCTTGACCATTGGATTGGGGGTGTGCCACTGAAGAGACATCAAGCCGGATATGCTCTCTTTGACAAAACTCCTCCATAGCGCCTTTGGACAGATTAGTGCCGTTGTCTGTTATGATGCTGTGTGGAAAGCCGAAGCGGAAGATCACCTTTTTCATAAATTGAACCGCCGTGGCTGCATCGCACTTGCTAACTGGCTCAGCTTCCACCCACTTCGTGAAATTGTCCACTGCCACCAAGAGGTGGGTCTTCTTATCCTTGGACCGTTTAAAAGGCCCGACCATATCAAGCCCCCAGACCGCAAAGGGCCAAGTGATCGGGATCATCCTCAATTCCTGAGCCGGCACATGAGCCCGTCGGGAGAACCTTTGGCAGCCATCACATTTACTGACCAAGTCCTCTGCATCAGCGTGAGCCGTCAGCCAATAAAAACCATGACGGAAAGCCTTGGCCACAAGAGATTTTGAACCGGCATGATGGCCACAATCCCCTTCATGGATCTCGCGCAAGATCTCTTGACCTTCCTCAGGGGAGATACAACGCTGGAATGCCCCTGAAACACTGCGATGATGCAACTCGCCATCGATAACAATCATTGACTTAGCCCGCCGGGTTATTTGCCTGGCCAGAATTTCATCCTCAGGCAACTCTCCCCGGGTTATATAAGCCAGATATGGCATTGTCCAGTCTGGTGTGATATGAAGAGCCGCCACCAGTCGTGCCTCCGGGTCAGGGATAGCCAAGTCCTCCTCTGTAGGCAACTTAACCGAAGGGTTATATAGGACATCCAGGAAAGTGTTAGGCGGCACCGGCTTTCGCTGAGAGCCGAGCCGGCTTAAAGCATCAGCCGCCTCATTCTTCCTGCGGTCAATGTGCTCCACTTGATATCCCTGAAAGTGCCCGGCAATGGCATCAACCTTGCGGCGATAAGCCGCCATTAGAGGATCCTTAGAATCCCAGGTGCCTGATACTTGTTGAGCCACCAAGTCTGAGTCACCAAAACACCTCAGCCGGCTTAAGCTCATCTCCTTAGCCACCCGAAGACCGTGGAGCAGAGCCTCGTACTCAGCCGCATTATTAGTGCAAGGAAACATCAACCGTAGCACATAATGGAACTTGTCACCTTTAGGGGAAGCCAAGACCACACCAGCCCCCGAGCCCTCCAGCTGCCTGGACCCATCAAAGTGAATAGTCCAATAAGTGTTATCCGGCTTTTGCTCGGGTACTTGTGACTCTGTCCAATCATTGATGAAATCTATCAAGGCCTGAGACTTAACAACAGTGCGTGGCACATATTTGAGGTCATGAGGTCCAAGTTCTATAGCCCACTTAGCAATTCTCCCTGTAGCCTCTCTGTTCTGGATAATATCACCGAGAGGGGCGGAACTGACCACAGTGATGGGATGACCTTGAAAGTAATGCTTAAGCTTCCGGCTCGCCATAAATACCCCATATACGAGCTTCTGCCAATGCGGATACCGCTGCTTGGACTCAATGAGCACCTCACTGACATAATAAACCGGCCGCTGAACCGGATGCTCCTTACCTGCCTCCTTGCGCTCCACCACAATAGCCACGCTGACAGCTCGTGCGTTTGCCGCTACATACAGTAGCAAGGGCTCCTTATCAACCGGAGCAGCAAGGACGGGGGGCTCTGCCAGTTGCTTTTTCAAATCCTCGAAGGCGGTATTAGCTGCATCATTCCAGACAAAGTTATCAGTTTTCTTCATCAATTGATATAAGGGCATAGCCTTCTCACCCAAACGGCTTATAAACCGGCTTAACGCAGCGATGCGACCCGCCAAACGCTGAACGTCATTTATACATGCCGGCTGAGCTAGAGAAGTGATAGCTTTGATCTTCTCTGGGTTAGCCTCAATGCCCCTGTCAGAAACCAAGAAGCCCAATAGTTTGCCTGCAGGAACACCAAAAACACATTTGGCCGGGTTAAGCATCATCTTATAGACCCGGAGATTGTCGAAGGTTTCCCTTAAGTCATCTATCAGGGTTTCCTCCTTGATGGATTTAACCACAATGTCGTCCACGTAAGCGTGAACATTGCGCCCGATCTGCTTATGAAGGCAATTCTGCACACAACGCTGGTAAGTCGCCTGTGCACACTTGAGTCCAAAGGGCATAGACACATAGCAGAAGGCTCCAAAGGGAGTGATGAACGCCGTCTTCTCCTGGTCCTTAACTGCCATCTTAATCTGATGATACCCGGAATAAGCATCCAAGAAACTTAAGCGTGCACAACCTGCCGTGGCGTCAATGATTTGATCGATACGGGGGAGAGCAAAAGGATCAGCCGGACACGCCTTGTTCAAGTCCGTGTAGTCCACACACATCCGCCAGGTGCCGTTCTTTTTAAGTACGAGCACCGGGTTAGCCAACCACTCTGGGTGAAAAACCTCAACAATGAACCCGGCCGCCAAAAGCCGGGCCACTTCTTCACCAATAGCCTTCCGCCTCTCTTCGTTAAACCGTCGAAGGAACTGTCTGACCGGCTTAAATTTTGGATCCACATTGAGAGTGTGCTCAGCGAGTTCTCTAGGTACACCTGGCATGTCAGAAGGTTTCCATGCAAAGATGTCCCTATTCTCACGGATGAACTCGATGAGCGCGCCTTCCTATTTCGGGTCCAGATTTGCACTGATGCTGAACTGCTGAGACGAGTCACCTGGAACAAAATCAACAAGTTTAGTCTCATCGGCTGATTTAAACTTCATTGCTGGTTCATTCTCCGTGGTTGGCTTTTTCAGAGAGGTCATATCTGTTGGGTCAACATTGTCTTTATAAAATTTCAACTCTTCTGTGGCACAAACAGACTCTGCATAAGCCGCGTCACCTTCCTCACACTCCAGAGCCACCTTCCGGCTGCCGTGAACTGTAATGGTCCCATTGTGACCCGGCATCTTGAGCTGTAAGTACACATAACACGGCCGTGCCATGAACTTGGCGTAAGCCGGCCGTCCGAATATAGCATGGTATGGACTTCTTATCTTGACCACCTCAAAGGTCAACTTCTCCACCCTGTAGTTGTTTTCATCACCAAAAGCCACTTCCAATTCGATCTTGCCGACTGGATAAGCCGACTTACCGGGTACCACACCATGGAAGATAGTATTTGACTGGCTGAGGTTCTTATCAACTAGCCCCATACGACGGAAAGTCTCATAATAGAGGATGTTGATACTGCTGCCTCCATCCATGAGTACCTTTGTGAACTTATAGCCTCCCACCTGAGGAGCCACTACTAAGGCCAGGTGGCCCGGGTTATCCACCCGGGGAGGGTGATCCTCCCTACTCCACACTATGGGCTGCTCCGACCACCGTAAGTAGCGTGGAACCGCCGGCTCAACAGAATTAACAGCCCTCTTGTGAAGCTTCTCGTCTCGTTTGCACAAACTAGTGGTGAACACGTGATACTGTCCACCGCTAAGTTGCTTCGGGTTGGTCTGATAACCCCCCTGTTGCCGTTGATGACCCTGACCAGACTGTTGATTGAAGCCCCCTTGACCGTTCTGAGGACCGGAATTTGACCCGCCACCCGGGCCATGAGAGCCGCCAGCGCCGGAGCCGCCTGCGCCTGGGCCGCCGCCCGGGCCATTGTAGTTTTTAAAGGCCTTCATGATAGCACAATCCTTCCACAGATGAGTCGCTGGCTTCTCTCTAGAGCCGTGTCTCGGACAAGGTTCATTCAACAGCTGCTCCAGAGAAGGTCCTGACCCGCCGCCTCGGGGAGGGGGCCTCCCCTTGCGTCGCTGGTTGTTGCCTTGGGTGTTGGCTACGAACTCCAGGCTGCCATCGGCCTTGCGCTTGCCTCCTCCTTGATTCCCCGGGTTAAACTGAGGGCTCTTTCCATTGCCGTTCTTCTTTCCCTTCCCAGTCCTTTCATCACCTGAAGGGGGATCCTTGGTACCATCGGAATCAGCGTATTTGACAAGAGCCGCCATTAGTGTACCCATATCCGTGCAGTCACGTTTAAGCCGCCCAAGCTTCATCTTTAGGGGCACAAAACGACAGTTCTGTTCTAACATCAAGACTGCAGAGCCGGCGTCCATCTTATCTGATGAATGTATGATCTCCTTGACCCGGCGAACCCAATGGGTCGTGGACTCGCCCTCCTGCTGCTTACAGTTAGTCAAATCCACAATTGACATAGACTGCCTACAGGTATCCTTGAAGTTTTGAATGAACCGGGCCTTCAGCTCAGTCCAAGACCCAATGGAGTTCGGTGGCAGCCCTTTTAACCACGTGCGGGCTGTTCCATCTAACATCATGGTGAAATATTTGGCCATGGCCGCCTCGCTGACCTCTAGCAGTTCCATGGCCATCTCATAACTCTCAATCCAGGCCGCAGGCTGTAAGTCAGCTGTATAGTTAGGCACCTTCCTAGGGCCCTTGAAATCCTTAGGTAAACGTTCATTACGGATGGCCGGCACCAAACAAGGGACACCCCCGGTCCTGGTAGAAATACCCACATCAACGGACGCCGTTGGATAAGCCGGGGGGGTCTGATAAGCCGTCAATTGCGGCACCTGCTCCGCCTCTTGCCGTGCTCGGTCTGCGGCGTAGAAGGTTCCAACATGAGCCGGGCCATGGCGTCGGACATTACTTGAGCCGGTCGCCGAGACCATGTGCCGGCTGTAGCTCGGGCTCTGGCCTGGGCGAGGAGTTGAGTGGATCCTGTCCCGGCTGTAGGAGTACGCCTCTTGCTGCGCTAGGGCCGTCTGCAGGAGTTCCCTGACCCGGCGGGTTTCCACGGCGGCCGGAGAATTGCCGTCAACGGGAAGAGCCGCCAGTCGTGCTGCCGCTGCTACCATGTTCTCCAGCGGGTTATCGTAATGACCCGGGGGTATTGGCACATACTGAGGCGGGGCAGGGGGCGCCTGGGGAGGCCCCATTACTAGTGGCTGAATAAGGGGTCCCGACCCGGGCGCAATGACCCCTGGTGGGTTACTGGATCCCGCACCCGGCGTGTTGAATAGATTGCGCGGATCGTAAACCGGCGGGAGTCGAGACTGGGCCTTCTGATGCCTCCTTCTCATGACCTCGTTGGCCGCGTTCTGATCCATCGTGAGTTGGAAGGACTGCGCCTGAATCAACTGAGCCCGGGCGTCGAGAGCCGCCCGCTCCGCCGCCAGCCTGATCCCTTCTGCTGCAAGATCCTCTTTTGCTTTCATCAGATCCAATTTTAACTGTGCCACCTCCGCGTCATGCTGGGCTTGATCTGCCGGGTCAACCGTGGCAGTTAACAGGGCCGTCATCTTATCTGTGAGATCCATCAGCACCTGAGCCGGGGAAGGCTCCGGATTTTCTGATCCGGTAGCGGGGTTCTGAACAGGCTGCGCACCAGCCATAAAAACTCCGACCTGACTTGGCGGCTCAAAAAGGTCCGGAATACTGTTGCCATCGGAATAACTCATGAGCCTGCCATCTTGAAGTTGGTACAACGAGTTTGACTCATCAGCGTCCGACTCGCCGTGAGAGCCGGCGGCCGCCTCATCCCCAGACCCAGATGGATCGGAGGGCCTTCCATGGATGCATCCCACAAAAGCGCGTTTTAAGGCAGGCCGGGCCCGGGCGGATCGGGCGCGCTGAGCCGTTTCGATGAGATCGGCGCAGAGACCCGGCTCGGGGCCCGGCTCACCAATCTTGCCAATGAAGACATGAATTCCGCCAAAGGGGACCCGGTACCCGTACTCCACTGAGCCGGCGTCGGGGCCCCAGCCCGCGTCGTCGATGTAGAGCCTGCCGCGACGACTCTTGGTCATCCGGCCCACAGCGTATCCCTTGAGCCCTTCGAAGCTGCCCTTCAAGAACTCAAATCCACCGTGCGCTCGCCCCACGGTGGGCGCCAACTGTCGTGGAATTGTCACGGCAGATGTCCTTGGGCTAGGACTTAGTCGTGGAGCCATCGCAACTAGGAAGCTTGAAGGGGTTATGCGGGAAAAGGAACACGAGGGTTTATACTGGTTCGGCCCCTTACGGTGAAGGTAAAAGCCTACGTCCAGTTCGAGGTGTTATTGATTAGGGTTACGATCGCCAGGGAACTAAACACTTATCCCGGCTCTCGGATAGATTGTTGTCGTCCCCAAACCGCTGCCGGGTCGTCCCTTTATATAGGGAGGCTGATGCCCAGCAGCCCTTAGAGTCCCGGCCGGCTCATAAGAGTGTCCGGCTCGGGCTCTAAAACAATACTTGCCTTACACTACAAGTCTACTATAACAATGATTGTAACTACGGGCTTTAAGCCATATTCGGGTCTCAGCCCATCTCTGGCCCATTATCCTGAAACTTAGCTCCGGGCTTCTGGTAATGATCCTTGGAGTAACCCGGCCCTCCTGGCGGGTGACCCCCAGGTCTATATCCTCAACACTACCGGTCAAGTTTCGTTCCATTCGGAGGTCGTTTGGTACTCCAACGGTTAACCGGGCATCCGCCAAGTCCATTTGAGTGTCCAGCAAAAACCCCCTCCAAGACCATCCCAAAGCCCACCAAACTCTCTTCCATGCTCTAGGTCGTTGGATCACGATCGTGTGGGCGAAAACCGCACCTCATTTAGAGCCTCCTAGCTCCCTCTACCTATTTATAAGTGGGCATCCCGAAAAACGAAATCTCAGACGAAACCCTAACCCTCTCCCTCCGCGCCGCGCCGGACTCGTCCGCTCCGGCCGGACAACGTCCGCCTCGCGCCCGGCCAACCGGAGCGCGCCACGTCACCCGCGCCGCCGCCAAGGCCCGCCAGCCCGCTCCCGGCCCTCCGGCCCGTCTCCTCCCGCCGCCGCCGCCGCCTCGCGCCCGCCGTCGTGCCCGCGCACCGCCGGCCGCCGCCGCCGCCACCAGCCCCGCGCCGGATGCCGTGCCCGCCGCCGCCGCCGCCGGCCCCGCCGCCGCCGCCGCCCGCCGCCGCCGTCACCCTCCAGCGCCCCTCCTCCGCCGCCGGGCCCTCCTCCGGGCGCTCCCCGCCGGAGCCCCTCTCCCTGCCTCGTCGGCGTCGGCCGAGCTCGAGCTCAGCCTCGCGAGATCCGATCTGGTACAGCCCCGTTGACCTCTCCCTCACGTCCGTTTTTTTCCCGTCATAAAATCTTATCTGCATGTGCTCCTGTTTGTATTGCGATAACTCTGTGCATGTAGCTCCGATTCGCGCGTGTAATATGTCAAATTGTTCGCCTCGTGATGCTCTTCATTTTGTTCAATTGCGCCATGTTCATTGGAGGTCATCTTGATGCCCAAATCTTCGTTGGAAGAGGGCTAGTTGCTGTTATTCTCTGGTTCTTGACAGAACTTGGAGATTTGTCATTTTTGTATCATTAAATCTGTGCATCTTTTGAGCATGAGCTCTATATGTGTTTTGAAGTATGCCATGCCATCTTTCCAGTGATGTAGTCCATGTATTTTTGTGATCTCTGTGGTGACTAGAACAAGCATGCAAAGTAGGCCCCGTAATAATTCTGATTTCAGGGACTTAATGCTCGTCTGCTGTAATTTTGTTGCCATGTAAACTTGATGCTACAGAGAGATCCATGCATATTTTGGAGATGTTCAGTAAGGATGTTTTGTAGCTATAATTGTAATTGATCCATTCCTGCAATTGTTTGCAATTATGGAGTGCCATAGCATGACTCAATCTTGCTCTACTTTTGCTATAAAATATTTCTGGCAGATTCTTAACATGACATGCATTTTTGCCAAGCTTATTGTAGTTGATCCATATATGCTATGCAATTGTTCTTTCCATGGATAGCTTCATAAACATGCCATCTTGCTGTAGGTATGCTTGGTTTGTCATGCATTGCTCTGTAGTGAGTGCATCAAGCTCACAAAGAGGCCTACATATTAATATTCCTGCCATGCTCTGTTTTCTGCCAAGTCTGAAACCTGATAACGAAACTTGCTATGTTTACATGCTTGCCATCATATCTTCTGGTCCTTTTTGGCTTATGGTCAGTAAGGGACTTTTGTCATGTGCATTTAGTAAAACACTACCATGCCTTGTGTTGCTATGTTAAGTTCCTGTAGCATGTTGATTTCGTGCTCTGAACATTGCTACCTGATGCTGTTTTCTGCCATGTCCAGTTTTTCACCAAGTCTGTGAACCTGTAATCTTTTGCACTTTTGCCATGCTTGTTTGAACTTGATATGTTGTGAACTAGCCGTAGCTCACTGTTCATCTTTTGTCAAGCATCTCCTGTAGATTACTTCCATGTGCTTTGTTGCTATGTTGGGGTGCTGTAGCATTGTTACTTGTTGCATTTTGAGTGCTATCATGCTGTTAATCGCAGATTCGTGTCATTCCTGTTTTGCTTGCCATTTGCAAACCGTGCATCCGATTCCGGTGATCCTTATATCGATTTCGACCGAAATCATCTCATCTTTCCAGTGGCATGCTTGGTTTGCCAAGTTACTGCCATGTTCATCTTTTTCCTTCCGGAGCACGCATACGCATCGCATATCATATCTTGCATATCATACATGTTTTGCGTCATGTTGCTTGCGCATTTCTCGTTGTTGATTGTGGTTCCGTTTGTTTGTGTTCTTGTCTTGGGTAGAGCCGGGAGACGAGTTCGTGAACGAGGAACCTGTCGAGTACGCTTACGAGGATCAAGCTTTCGACAACTCTGAGAATCTTGCAGGCAAGATGACCACCCCTCGAAATCACTTCTATCTTTGCCATGCTAGTTGTTCGCTCTATTGCCATGCTCCGCTACCTATCACTTGCTAGATCATGTCTCCCATTTTAGCCATGTCAGCCTCTAACCATCCTCTCCTAGCAAACCGTTGTTTGGCTATGTTACCGCTTTTGCTCAGCCCCTCTTATAGCGTTGCTAGTTGCAGGTGAAGTTGAAGTTTGTTCCATGTCGGAACATGGATATGTTGGGATATCACAATATCTCTTATTTAATTAATGCATCTATATATTTTGGTTAAGGGTGGAAGGCTCGGCCTTATGCCTGGTGTTTTGTTCCACTCTTGCCGCCCTAGTTACTGTTATACCGGGATTATGTTCCTTGAGTTTGCGTTCCTTACGCGGTCGGGTGATTTATGGGACACCCTTGACAGTTCGCCTTGAATAAAACTCCTCCAGCAAGGCCCAACCTTGGTTTTACCATTTGCGACCTATACCTTTTTCCCCCGGGTTTTCTAGAGCCCGAGGGTCATCTTTATTTTAAACCCCCGGGCCAGTGCTCCTCTGAGTATTGGTCCAAACTGTCAGTCGCCGGTGGCCACCAGGGGCAACTCTGGACTGGCCTATCGGAAGCTTGGACAATCCGGTGTGCCCTGAGAACGAGATATGTGCAGCTCCTATCGGGATTTGTCGGCACATTCGGGCGGCTTTGCTGGTCTTGTTTTACCATTGTCGAGATGTCTTGTAAACCGGGATTCCGAGACTGATCGGGTCTTTCCGGGAGAAGGTTTATCCTTCGTTGACCGTGAGAGCTTATGATGGGCTAAGTTGGGACACCCCTGCAGGGTATTATCTTTCGAAAGCCGTGCCCGCGGTTATGAGGCAGATGGGAATTTGTTAATGTCCGGTTGTAGATAACTTGTCACTTGACCCAAATAAAATACATCCACTGCGTGTGTAGCCGTGATGGTCTCTTCTCGGCGGAGTCCGGAAAGCGAACACGGTCTGTGTTATGTATGACGTAAGTAGGTGTTCAGGATCACTTCTTGGTCATTGCTAGATGACGTCCGTTCCTTTGCTTCTCTTCTCGCTCTCTTTTACGCAAGTTAGCCACCATATATGCTTTTGCCGCTGCAGCTCCACCTCTCTACTCCTCCTTGTCCTACAAGCTTAAATAGTCTTGATCTCGCGGGTGTGAGATTGCTGAGTCCCCGTGACTCACATATTCTACCAAAACAGTTGCAGGTGCCGACGATGCCAGTGCAGACGATGGCGTCGATCTCAAGTGGGAGTTCGACGAGGAACGTGGTCGTTATTATGTGTCTTTTCCTGATGATCAGTAGTGGAGCCCAGTTGGGACGATCGGGGATCTAGCATTTGGGGTTGTCTTATTTTCATCTGGATTTTGACCGTAGTCGGTCTAAATGATTGTTATTTGGATGATGTATGAATGATATTTATGTATTGTGTGAAGTGGCGATTGTAAGCCAACTCCTTATCCCATTCTTGTTCATTACATGGGATTGTGTGAAGATGACCCTTCTTGCGACAAAACCACTATGCGGTTATGCCTCTAAGTCGTGCCCCGACACGTGGGAGATATAGCCGCATCATGGGCGTTACACGCTGTCCCCCGTCGAGCGCTACTCATGGACTGGGGTGGTGCACCAGTGGGTCAGCGCGTCACCGGTCTGGTTGGGGGCGATGCCGGCGCAGGAGCAGGCGTACCTCGAGCAATGGCGGCAGCAGAGGCCGGCCGAGGAGCGCCGCGAGGGCGAGTACCTCGAGCAGCTGGAGCGCGACGCGGAGGAGGAGGTGTGCCTTGCCCGCAGTGGGCCAGCGTAGCCGGCGGCGGACGATGTCCTGGTCGACGGCATTCCCGTGGGCTGGCCCGGCGCCGACGCCCATCGACCTCACCGGCCCCGACGAGGATGACGAGGACGCCTAGGGCAGCGCGCCTCCTAGTAGTTTGTAGTGTCATTTAATATTTTACTTAATGTAATAGTGGACTCATGGACTCTCGCTGACCTTTGTGGCTGTCATTAATGTTTAATTAACGTTTTTATTTTTTAAAATGTTTGCGGGATTTTTTCTTGTCCGCGCCGGCTGAAAAATGGATCGGGCCAATGTTGAGCGCAAGCGGCGACCCCAACGCGAAAGCGGACATGGGTGTCCGCCAGACCGACCCAAACAAACAAAAAACGGGTAAAAGCGCAATCCGTTTGGGTCGGCGGGTTGGTGTTGCTCTTAGGGTTTGTTTCTTTATCATTTTCTAAAAATAATAAAAAATAAAAAAGCTAGCGAGCACGTTGATTGTGTAAACACGGCAGATATTTCCGCGGACCACGTTCTCATCCACGGCACCGCCTGTTCCACGTTCTCATCCCATCCACGCGTTCGTCGCGGCTCGCACTCGCGGACACGGTCAGCAACCAACGGCAGCCACACACGGCATCTCACATCACATGGCCCGTCGCAACCCCCGAGAGCAGCGAGCAGCCTAGAAATTTCGCGTTCCGTCGGTGCGGCCCACGTCCCAACCCGGTGCTTTGCCGACCTGCCAGCCGCCCCACCCGAACCGAACCGAACCAAGCCCGGATTCCAGCCCGGTCTCACCAGCTCCTCTCCCGTTTGATTTCCGCCGCCCACCTGATAACCCGCGGCCGGGCACGCCAGCGAGGCGAAGCCGTGTCCGGTAAGGAATCGGTTGGTTCCCCCTCCCGCACCGCCTCTGCGCCGGCTACAAAAGGCGCCACAGGCGCGCCCCCTCCACCCCGCGCTCTGCCCTCCTCTCTTCTCCTTTGGAGCTTTCGTTCCGGCCGGGCCTCCGCCCTCGATCGCCCGAGCCGCCTCCTCGCGCCTCGGCGACTGTTTCCACCCCCTTGTCCATCAATTCCCGATTCGTTTCGAATCGCGTTTGATTTGATTTCACTCGCCGTCGCCGTTGCCTTGCTGTGCTCGCAGGGTATTCCAATCCGGCGAGCCCGGGAAGCGATCGATCGGGGATTCATTCATTTTGGTTTGCGAGTCTATCTCAGAGTCGCGTGTCCGCTTCTGTTTGCAACCGTGGATCCTGTGTTCCTCGTATTCGTGTCCGCATCCGCGCGCGTTGGTTGCAGGATCGTCGAGCCTGGTTTTTGGAATTGGAGCTCTGATTGTGGAGCCGGAGGCCGAGGCAAGGTCAGTTTCCCGTGCTCGTTCAGACCGCTTCCTCTGCGTTCATCCGTGATTCCAGATTTCAAAAGTTTGCGATCTTCTGGTTCCCCGACCGCTGTGGTTTATTCCGTATCATCCGTTGGTACGAGGTGTATTAATTCGAGGCCCTCGTGGAGGATTCTTGTTGTACCGGCTGATCTCGGTTTTGTTATGTCTTGTGCTCTCACCCTAGATGCAGAGGAATCCAGAGGGCGCGCTAGTTCTTCAGAGGTGGAGGTTTGATTTCTTTTCATGGTTATTCTGATTGATGATTGGTTACGGTTGAGCGGTTATTCTGATTGGTTACGGATCAGCGGTTATCCTGATAGGTTCAGATCTTCTCGTGTGATGAAGCCTAGGATTTCTTACCAACCGGAACCAGCGATCTGCGTTTGGATAAATGATTAAATCCCTCCCAACTTCAGTTTCCTGGTCTGCACAGTAGTCAACGGCAACAATTCTGATCTGAATTCTTTGCTTCTCCAGAAATTATAAATTGGATTACACGGCATAGCGGGAGCAACATCTGCGTTTGGATGATTATTATTACCCCCTCTATTTACTTCCTTCATCTACACAGTTCAATCTTAGTCGCTTCTGATTTAGATTTGTTGATGGTTGTCCAGAAATTGGGATTATACGGCTTACTGGGAGCGACTTGTCATTCTTCCTCACCTGTGTTTGGATGATCATTCTCTCTCTGTTTATTTCCTTTCCTCCATGGTTCAATTAGTCTCCACACAATTCTGATTTGGATTTGTTGCTCGTACTCCAGAAAATTGGAATTATACGGCTTAGCGAGTGGTCCTCTTTTCCCTCGGCATGGCGGTTCCTTTTCTGTGGCTCAACAGTATTTCTTACTCAATAATATAATTATTATTAGAACACACCAGACAAGTTTTCTCTGCCTTAGTTTGTCAATTCTTAGCTCTTGCAGACATCGTCTTGGAAGGGATATAATTGGAACCGGTGCTGTCTACCTGACCTTCCCAGACAAGACTTTCTTATAACTTTTACCTCCTCATTTGAAGCATGCTTTAGCTGAGCCTCGGCATGCGTTGCAGGTTTGACAAACGCAAAGTCTAACCTGATGCGGAGTTGAATTTGTTTGCAGTTCTTCTAAATCCAATCAATTCATTATTACTTAGATGACCTTTAAGATCTTCTCACTAGGCAATATTTTAAATTCAGATTCATCTGCAAAGGCGCAAGAATGGAGCTTCAAACTAATGGCACATCCTACAACAGAAAGACTCTTCTCCATTTTTAACTCTTGCCTCTTATTTTTATTTCACGTAGCTACTTGTTCATGCCTTTGATTTAGGCTTTTTTGCTTCTGCCCCCCTGTGATTGCAGATTTATTTTAGCCCAGAGCGTGTTGGTACTTGGTAGCGAGTCGAAATCTGTTAAAATTGGTTGGTTTGCAATCTACCTCTATGCGGTTCGATTTGTTATATGTACTCTTATCCTGTCGGCTGCAGGCCATATTTAGGAAGTTTGTGCTTATGAGCAAAATCTCTGTACAGTGAGTCAGGTCAGTGTTCTATCAACGGTTTGTTTGGTTTAGTTCTGTTCCTCCACACATTGGTTGCAGGATTGGATCTGGAATGTGGAGATCCCTGTGGTGTTGTATGTTAAGGGGATTTGAGCAGGTCAGGTTTGAATGGCTATCGCCTGTGTGGTCTCCTGGTTCTCATCACATGTTTCTTCATCATCAGCTAATATGAGGTGGATTAGAGAGGTCCTGGTGGATTCTTATTGTAGCAGCTGATCGCGTTTTTGGTGTGTGTTTGTGCTCCTTTGCTTGCAGCAGATGCAGGAGTGTAGTAGTTCTGCACAGATGAATCATAGGGGAGATTTGGTTTCTGTTCGTCATTTTGATTGATTGGATAATGAAGCTTTGGATCTCTTACCAACCTGGAACTTGTGATCTGCGTTTGGATAATATATATTCCGTCCCAATTCAATTTATTTGGTTTGCACAATACAACTTAGCCCTTGGTAGTTCTGATCTGTATTCGTTTGTGGTTTTCCAGAAATTGAGGTTAATTGGTGGAGATTTGGTTTCTGTTCATCATTTTGATTGGTTGGATAATGAAGTTTTGGAACCTGGAACTTGCGATCAGCGTTTGGATAATGAATTCTGTCCCGATTCAATTTATTTGGTTTGCGCAGTACAATTTAGTCCTGGCAGTTCTGATCTGTATTCGTTTGTGGTTTTCAGAAATTGGGCTTCGTAAGGTTTAGGAGGAGCAACCTATCTTCTTGCTGATCTGCATTTGGATGATTACGAACCCCTCTATTTAATTCCTTCTCAATTCAATTTTAGTCTCCGACAATTCTGATTTGGATCTGTTGCTGGTTGTCCAGAAATTGGGATTATATGGCTTAGCGGGAGCGACCTATCTTCTTGCTGACCTGCACTTGGATGATCATTACTCTCTCTGTTTAAGTTCTTCTCCATAGCTCAAGTAGTTGCCCGACGATTCTGATTTAGAATTTTTGCTGGTTCTCCAGAAATTGGAATTATATGGCTTAGCGGGTGGTCCTATCTTTCCAAGGCATGGCGGTTCTTTCTGTGGCCCAACATATCCGACCTTTTATCCTCCCTTGATAATTGAACTTTCAAATGTTAGTTTCTTTGCCTTGATTGGTAATTCTCAGCTCTTGCAGATGCTGACTTGGGAGCGAAATAATTGGAACCAGTGTTGTCTACCTGACTTTCCAGCCGAGACAGGCTTACTTACCCTTTACCTCAACATTTGATGCTTGCTTTAGCTGAGCCTAGTTTTCCTCTTATAACTTATAGAAAGGTATCTCCCTCGTTGCAGGCCATAGTTGATGACTCGTCCAACCTGATGCTGACTTGAATCCGTTTGCAGTTCTTCTAAATCTATTATTTTCTCAATTCATCAGAACTTAGACAGCCTTCAAAATTATCTTACCAGACAATATTTTGAATTCAGAATTATCTGCCAAGGTTCAACAATGGAGATTCAAACTAATGGAACATCCTACAATGAAAAAGAGTGCTCCAGTTTTAACTCACCTCTTATGCTACTTGTTCATGTCTTTGATTTAGGTTTTTCCTTCTGCCCTCCCTTTGGTTGCAGATTAAGCCCAAACCATGCTGGTAGTGAGTTGGAATCTGTTAAAATCGTTTGGTTTGCGATCTATCTCTCTCTCTCTGGATCGATTTGTTGTTTGTACTCTTGATCCCTGGTCTTCTGCGTGTATCAGTTGCAGGATATATTTAGGAAGTCTGGGCCTATGTGCAGGATATATTTGGATATGTTGGTGGTTCTCCAGAAATTGGAATTATATGGCGTAGCGGGAGCGACGCATCTTGCTGCTCTGTGTTTGGATAATTATCACTTCCTCTGTTTTACTCTTTCATCTCCACTGTTCTGTTTTGGTTTCCCACAATTCTGATTTAAACTATTTCTTGGTGGCTCTCCAGAAATTGGAATAATATGGCTTAGAAGGCGTCCTATTTTTCCTCGGCATGGCGGTTCCTTCTGTGGCTAAAAACTTTCTCAACCTTTTTTACTCTATAATTGAACTCTCTAGACATTAGGTTTTCTTTGCCTTAGTAATTATCAGCTCTTGCAGATACTGACTTGGAAAGGATATAACTGCAGTTTGGAACCTGCGTTGTTGTCCTCCATCATCCATACCTGACCCTAGACAGGCTTTACTTGTTCCCACTCAATCATCCATGCTTTAGCTATTTATAAGAAGCATTTCCCCTAACAATTTTTTTTATAGAAACGGTGTCTTGCTCACTGCAGGTTGTAGTTGACAAACTCCTGTCCAGCCTGATGATGAATCCGTCTACTGATCTTCGAAATCTACAGTGTCGTTTCAATTCATTGCAACTTACATAACCTATAAATTATCTTACTAGACAATTTTTAAATACAGATTCATATGCAGCACGAATATATAAGATGATCTAGAGCCTACTAATGGCACATCCTACAACCGAAAAAGACTCTTACCTTCCTTTTTTTTAATTTCATTTAGTTACTTGGCCATCTCTCTGACATAGGTTTTTGCCCCTGCCCTTCCTATGGTTGCAGATTTTTCTTTAGCCCAGGCCATGTGGGCAATGACTAAACTCTTGATCCCTGTTTTATTGGTCTTCTGCGTGTGTGGGTTGGCAATATATAATTTTTATTAGGAGTTTGGGCCCAAACCTTTGCTCTGTACATGGAGTCAGGTCAGTGTCTCGTAGACGGTCTGTTTGTTTCATTTGTTATCGCCGCCTCTACAATTTGGCTTGCAGGACTGGATCTTGATCTGGTCTGGAAGTAAAGCTCCTTGTGGGTTGTGAACGTATGGTGGAGGGGACTCGAGGCAGGTCAGTTTCATGTTTCGTCACATTGGTTTACTGGATTCCTCATCTGTGCTTGGTGACGTCAGATTTGAGTGGCTATACATTAAGTTCTTCGATTCGTTCGGAATCTTCTTCAACCACAAAAACTTACACCTGGACTCTATGCCTGTTTCAACTGATTTACCAGATTTCACTATGGTCTGACTTTCCTTGAAGAACTTTTAAGTATGCTGATTATATTTGGGTTGATTTGCATTGTTGGAGGTTTTATTGCAAGATTGTAGAGTTGGATAGTCAGTTAGCGCGGGGACTTGGTGTAGCAAATGGACTTCCCTGATGGTTTTGACCTCTGATTACTGATCCTGAAGCATAATGATTTGGTCTTTGTGGTAGTTTTCAGTTTGAACTTGCATTCAGTGGCCTCATATCTTTGGTGCAGCTTGGAGTTAGTAGTGTGCACATCTGATGATTCTTTCAACTGTCCTGAAGCATCTTACTTGGTTTCTGTTGTGCCATCCTACTGGTTACGGTATCTTATTCAACTTGCATGTGGTTTGGATGGAATATGATCTTATCTTTTGCTCGAATCAAGAAAATGCTAGAAGTCTCAAACAAGGGTCCAAAATGGAAATATCAGTTCGTACTCAGTTTGTATAGCAGATTATCAAAGTTTGACTTGGCTATTAATTACCTGGTTACCATACTGTTTCATGAAGTTTGGTTTTGGTATTTGGCTGCTTGTATCTTTCAACTTGCAAATTTGTCACCTAATAGGAAGTAAAGATCGCATGTACATGAGCTCTGAATGCAGTAAAAATGTTAAGCATATTATATGAATATATGTGAATTGGTCATACGTGGATTTGTCAGTCTACTATTCTACATACTCTTGTCCATGATTGTACTTGGTTTGTTTATATACGTTCTTTAGGTTCTTCTTATGGCACAAAATCAAATTTTGGTGTGCACATATTGTTAACTTTGGTGATAAAGAAAGATCCCACCCTCGCACTTGTGTTGGTTTAACAGTAGTGGCCCCCTGTAGTTTGGTAATATTGATGACTTGGTATACAGGAAGAGGTTAGGAGTTATTGCTATATACATATACTAAAACAATGGAGAGTTGAAGGTTCTGAACTGGAGGCTTGAACAAATATTTTGCCCTGAACACTCCACTCATGTCCACTGAATATGATTCTGATTTGTTGGTATGGAGTTGATTTTCAGTGATGTTCTTCTCATTGGTGCTTCTCCAGTGAGATCTGGATTCTTCCATGCATCTTCTCGGTTTGCTGGGGAACTTCCTAGCAAAACAGTCTGGCATTTGATGATCCCTAAACACTCTGGCTAATTTGATGATGAATCCTGCTGATTACTTTCGACATATGGAAATTTGTTTCCTACTTCATTCATCCTGGATTTAAAGAAACAGCGCTCACACATCTCTATGGTCCTCCAATGGCTAATTTTATCTATATTATGAAATCTTCCATTACATACTTACTGAATCTATAATAATTTCATATGTTCACACATCTTATGGTCCTCAATGGCTATTGACCTTCTTTTCCGCCGAACAGCTAATTTGTTATGGATTATGGAATCTTCATACATATTGTTAAATATATGAATCTATAATTTCATAGCGTTCACGCATCTTATGGTCCTCTAATGGCTAATTGACCTTCTTTTCTGGCGAACTGCTAATTTGATCTGGATTCTAACCACATAATTCTCTTTAATTACATGTCCTTACTTTTCTGGCAACTTCCTAGTTTTAATTTAGTTGGTAACTAGCAAAGTACTAATTTGATGATTCCTGCCGACTACATATTCTTAAATTGAAACTTAGACAGACCCATTCTGTTTCATACTACATAATACAATCCTATATAGATTTTAAAGACACGGAAGTATCTGTTCACACATCTTATGGTCCTCTGACCCTATAATGGCATAAAACTACGAAAGCTTTCTCTGTGCAGAAGATTTGAATCACGCTCATTCCACTAGATAAATTAGTTACTCCCATTCAGGTTCTGGAATTTATGGCATTCTTTGTTTGTGCCCCGTCTGTCTTATGATCTTGTGAAAATGTTGCGTGAATATTTATTGCCAATCATGTGTCGTGCCAAGCCTTTGTTGATTGCGTGGCTTGTATGCTTAGCTGAATATAATTGTTTGTAGTGTTTGCCGTTTTTTGTGTGTAAGTAGGAGTAGTTTAACACTGCCTTTGCCGGTCCCAAGCCCGGATGAGAAACTGTGGAGGGAACTGCGGTTAGCTCCTCTGTATCGGTTGCATTAGAGATGTCATGGTCTCCAAATATTTTACATTGAGTGGCAGTGAATGAAGTGAGTAGGAAGTGGCACAGACTGTCTTAGCCACTAGAGATCTGGGCAAGCTTTGGAATGAATCCTTAGAGAATCTGGGCAGGTGTAATTTGTTGTCAGTCAGACTGTCCTCCAGGAACTTGTTGATTCCTAGCTGTACAAGGTCAGTGTTTTACTTGCGTTCCCAGAGGGAAGTGAGTGTATAGGAAGCTTTGAATGAAAGGCCTCATGAACCAAAATTCTCTAGAGAAGAGTTCAAGTTGTGGGTAACTGCTTCCCTAGAAAATGCTGCGGTATTGTAGGTAATGGAAGCCTGACCTGCAGTATGCAAGCAAGTCGGGATGGTTCACGAGTTCCCTGATAATTTCAGTTTCAGTAAACTAGCAGGTATGGTTTGCATGACTGATGCTTATACTGCACTTGGATGGCGTGGTAATCATAGCAGTGATTCAGGAGCTGGGGATTTTGACAGTGTAGTGTTAAAAACGTTCTTATATTATGGGACGGAGGGAATACATTATTACTAGTTGAGTTAATGATGTCTACAGTACTAGGTTAGTAGAGGAATTGTAATAATCTGTAAAAGCAAGTTCAGGGTGTTTTGGGAAATACATTGCTGGTTGTCTTTGAGCAGAGTTGTGGTTGTCGTTCTCACAATCTCATTTGCGCCCATAAGAAAGTCAAAGATGCAGGTATCACTACAGGAATCAGCTACTTTGCCGTCCGGCAGACGGCAAAGGCAAGGATGGCGCACGGCAAAAGGCTCCGGCAAAGTAGGCTACGGTAAAGAGCTTCTTTGCCGTCTGCTTTCTGAAGCGGACGGCAAAGGGCCTTTGCCATCAGCGGCGGACGGCAAAGAAAGCCGACGGCAATAAATTCGCTGTTAGTCCGTTAGGCGTCTAACGGCAGCCTTTGCCGTCCGCCGCTGATGTCAAGCCTTTGCTGTCTGCCACTGTAGGCAAACTGACCAAATGGGTCAGCTGCCAGGAAGCACAGGTGGTTGCCACGTGGCTTCTTTGCCGTCCGCGGCGGACGGCAAAGAGCCCGTTGCCGTCGGTGGCAGACGGCAAAGAGCCTGCATTGCCTCTTTTTTCTGTTTTTTCTTATACCCAACCATTTTCACAGCAATAGATGATACATATATATTTTTCACATGGCAAGTTCACAGCAAACATATGAGATATCCAACACATATAATTTCATCATACATGCATAGTTCCATCAACCATACATAGCAAGTTCCACATACATGCATCCAACCATACATATTACGATAGTGTCATCCTACCATACATGCATAGTTCATCGATACAAAAGAAACATAGTTCATCCAAACAAGCACTCCATCTATAAAAGCACAAATGGAAAAGAAGCACTCCATCCATGCAAGCTTTCGTGAATTAAATCAAATCTGCAAAATGATAAACAAGATGTTAGAAAAAGAAGAAGAAAAAGAAGAAGAAAAAGAAGAAGAAGAAGAAGAAGAAGAAGAAGACTATAAGAAGTAAGCATAATTAAGTAAAATGGAGCTAATCTAGAAGAAGAAGAAGAAGAAGAAGAAGAAGAAGAAGAAGAAGAAGAAGAAGAAGAAGAAGAATACTAGAAGAAGACTAGAAGAATACTAGAAGAAGAAGAAGAAGAAGAAGACTATAATTAAGCTTATTATATAAACTTGGTCATTTTGTGCTAACATAAGTAATTTTGGAGTTAACCTATAGGAAACTAAGCATATTAGAGATAACTTAGCATATTAGAGCCAACTTAGGTAAAATAGAGCCAGCCTAGCTAATTATGCCATCTTTGAGTGAACTAAGCATATTAGAGCTAAGTTATGTCATTTTGGAGAAGAAGAAGAAGAAGAAGAAGACTATAATTAAGCTTATTATGTAAACTTGGTCATTTTGTGCTAACATAAGTAATTTTGGAGCTAACCTATAGGAAACTAAGCATAGTAGAGATAACTTAGCATATTAGAGCCAACTTAGGTAAAATGGAGCCAACCTAGCTAATTATGCCATCTTTGAGTGAACTAAGCATATTAGAGCTAACTTATAGCTAACTTATGTCATTTTGGAGAAGAAGAAGAAGAAGAAAATGAAAAAGAAGAAGAATATATGACATTTATGAGCTAATTTAGGTGAAATTGATCGTTTGTGAGCTAACCTAGGTGAAATGGATCGTTTATGAGCTAATCTAGGTAAAATGGGTCATTTTAGAGCTAAGTTGGGTAAAATGCATCATTTTGGAGCTAACCTAGGTAAGATGGGTCATTTTGGAGCTAACCTAGGTAAAATGGGTCATTTTAGAGCTAACATAGGTAAAATGGATTATTTTGGAGCTAGTCTAGGTAAAATGGGTCATTTTAGAGCTAACTTGGGTAAAATTGATCATTTATGAGCTAACTAAGGTAAAATGGGTCATTTTAGAGCTAACTTGGGTAAAATGGATTGTTTATGAGCTAACTAAGCTAATTATGCTAAGTCTAGGTCATTGTGGTAAGCATATTGGAGGAAATAAGGCTAAGTCTAGGTCTTTATGCATTTGTTAAGCAAAACACTAGAGAAACTTACCATGATCATGGAGGTGTAGGAGCGAGCTGGCTCGTGCCGGTAGCTGGAGAAGGATCGTGCGATGCTTGTCTGGAGTTACGCTGCACCAAAGATCATTTCCAATGTCTCGTTAGCATGATGACACTCAAATGTTAAGACTAGCAAGTAATGTCCATTCAAATTAAACTCACCGTGGTCCCAGGAGCAATCACTGGCATCGGCGGAGCGGTCTGACCGGTCTTCTCGCACACAGACTGCACATTTGGTTTTGACGACTCAGTCATACTAGTTAGTAATGAGACAAACATTGCATAAATGTTTTGGCTAATCTGCAGAAGAAACTTACCACAAGGAGCTCGTACATGGCCCTTGCCTGCATGTCATTCCGTGCCCTCTCCTCCTCCAACATCTTTGTCGTCCTCTCCTCCAACTCCCGCTGCCTCTCCACCGCCTCCGCCAGAAGATTCTCCGTTCTATCTCTCTCACTCTGTATAGCAGCCTGCAACACCACTCCTCGTTACCATTTGTAATCATTGATGGAAGCACACACAATGTAATGGAGAAAGATAGCTGAGTACGTATAACTAACCTTGATGGCGAGTTGGACTGGCCGTTCACGAGGCCTTATCTCAGGAGCGGAGCTCGACTGGCGCGCCTTGATCTCCGGGAGAGTGCTAGGACAACGGATAAGTCCATCTCCAATGGCTATGGAGCCATGGGACCTCCCGCCACCAGATATCATCACCAGCTCTGGATCAATGGGACCCTGGCTCGGGTTAAAGGCCTCCCCTTTCCTCGCCTTCCCCTCATCTCTATATTTCACGAGCTTGTCGTGGGAGGAGATGTTGGTGAAGTTGTTTGCATCATCTGTCGGGGAACGTAGCAGAAATTCAAAATTTTCTACGCATCACCAAGATCAATCTATGGAGTTTACTAGCAACGAGAGGGAAGGAGTGCATCTACATACCCTTGTAGATCGCGAGCGGAAGCGTTCAAGAGAACGGGGTTGATGGAGTTGTACTCGTCGTGATCCAAATCACCGATGATCCTAGCGCCGAACGGACGGCACCTCCGCGTTCAACACACGTACGGAGCAGCGACGTCTCCTCCTTCTTGATACAGCAAGGGGGAGGAGAGGTTGATGGAGATCCAGCAGCACGACGGCGTGGTGGTGGAAGTAGCGGGATTCCAACAGGGCTTCGCCAAGCGCTGCGGGAGGAGGGAGATGTGTCACGGGAGGGAGAGGTAGGTGCCAGGGCTTGGGTATTGCTGCCCTCCCTCCCCCCACTATATATAGGGCCAAGGGAGGGGGGGACGCAGACTTGGCCCTTCCTCCAAGGAAGGGTGTGGCCAGGGAGGAGTCCATCCTCCCCAAGGCACCTCGGAGGTGCCTTCCCCCTTTAGGACTCTCCCTTTCCCTTATCTCTTGGCGCATGGGCCTCTTGGGGCTGGTGCCCTTGGCCCATATAGGCCAAGGCGCACACCCCTACAGCCCATGTGGCCCCCCGGGGCTGGTGGACCCCCTTGGTGGACCCCCGGACCCCTTTCGGCACTCCCAGTACAATACCGATAATGCGCGAAACTTTTCCGGCGACCAAAATAAGACTTCCCATATATAAATCTTTACCTCTGGACCATTCCAGAACTCCTCGTGACGTCCGGGATCTCATCCGGGACTCCGAACAACTTTCGGGTTACCGCATACTAATATCTCTACAACCCTAGCGTCACCGAACCTTAAGTGTGTAGACCCTACGGGTTCGGGAGACATGCAGACATGACCGAGACGACTCTCCGGTCAATAACCAACAGCGGGATCTGGATACCCATGTTGGCTCCCACATGCTCCTCGATGATCTCATCGGATGAACCACGATGTCGAGGATTCAATCAATCCCGTATACAATTCCCTTTGTCTATCGGTATAGTACTTGCCCGAGATTCGATCGTCGGTATCCCGATACCTTGTTCAATCTCGTTACCAGCAAGTCTCTTTACTCGTTCCGTAACACATCATCCCGTGATCAACTCCTTGGTCACATTGTGCACATAATGATGATGTCCTACCGAGTGGGCCCAGAGATACCTCTCCGTTTACACGGAGTGACAAATCCCAGTCTCGATTCATGCCAACCCAACAGACACTTTCGGAGATACCTGTAGTGAACCTTTATAGCCACCCAGTTACGTTGTGACGTTTGGTACACCCAAAGCATTCCTACGGTATCCGGGAGTTGCACAATCTCATGGTCTAAGGAAATGATACTTGACATTAGAAAAGCTCTTAGCAAACGAACTACACGATCTTGTGCTAGGCTTAGGATTGGGTCTTGTCCATCACATCATTCTCCTAATGATGTGATCCCGTTATCAACGACATCCAATGTCCATGGTCAGGAAACCGTAACCATCTATTGATCAACGAGCTAGTCAACTAGAGGCTTACTAGGGACATGGTGTTGTCTATGTATCCACACATGTATCTGAGTTTCCTATCAATACAATTCTAGCATGGATAATAAACGATTATCATGAACAAGGAAATATAATAATAACCAATTTATTATTGCCTCTAGGGCATATTTCCAACATCATCGAGGTCAGACGGAGAGAATGCCTTGACTTTCTTAAAAGAGGCAGTGTGGGCCATGGCATACAGGTCGTACACCTCTGGCACCTTATCCGCCTTATTGTAGCGTGCCTGAAAGAGAGAAACAAAGTAAATTAGTAATTAAAGGGCTCAAGCTAGCATGATGAATGAATTGCATGAATCATGAAGCAAATCACATACCCAGTTTCGCCCGAACTGATATAAGTTGGAGCTGCCTTGATGGTGTGGCACACCTTCCATTTGGGCACGTTTGTCCTTGGCCGCATTGTGGACGGCTAGCCATTCTTTTGAGCACCACTCATTGACCAACACCTCCCAACAATCCATCCGATCCGCACACCATCTCGGAGGCGCCTAAGTTAGCAAATAGAAACTTGAGTGCTACGGCTATGAATTACTAAATGAAGGAAGTAAGTACAAGGCCTTAAGAATTACCTTCATGTACTGCTCCTTACTTAGGAACTTATCGCGGCACGCCGGCTTGGGCTTCTTGATACCATGCAAGGCGTAGTAGTCTCGAACAGCCTGCACCCGAGCCTCGTGCCGTAAGTTCTGTAGTAGGCGCTTGCAGACGTTCTCGATAACATTTGCCGCCTCCTCCTCGTATCTCTCCTCACACCTGTAGAATGTCTGCAATCAAATGAGACAATATTGATTAGTACAATTAATAACTAACTAGTTGAAGATTTTTAAATGTGTAAAGGAGAAATTACCCAGAACTTTCTGATCACCACGTCTGCCCTCGTGTCGCACAAGACACCGTCGATAATCTCACCCGGCGGGGCCGGGGCAGCCAAGTAGTGCTCCCAGCTCAATCCAAGCTCTGGAAGCCGACCCTCACCAGGCAACGTGACAAACCCCGGGAAGTTTTGCCGGCAAAGCACTCCAAGGACGGAGTTGAGCCGGCGGACACTATGATGGTGGTCCCAGCCCCTACAGCATGACAAGGCCAACACATTAGATATTTGAAGAAACGTGAATGCAGAAGGTACAAAAAGATTAAATGCACTTACCTCTCCCCATCAGGGTAAATCAACCACCTCTGCTCGCGGGTCGCCGGCACGGACGGGAGCCGTGTACAACCACGCTGGTAGACGGTGCCCCCCTCCTCCTCAATATCAGTCGGCTCCCCGCCATCATCAGCATGGCCACTCGGCCCCTCAGGCTCATCCGGCCAGGTACCCCATCCAGACGTGTGCTCCTCCGGGGTCTCGTGGGCCGAAGGCCCGTTGACCCGAGGCTTATGGGCCAAAGGCTCGTGGACCGGAGTCCGTGTAGCCTCCTCCTCGAACGAGTCCACCCTAGCAGTCACGTGCTCGGGTGAAACAGCTGGGGGTGGCGGCGAGGAAGGCGCCCTAGCAGTCACCCTACCTCCTCTCCCGTGACCACGTGCTCCTCTCTTCTTCCCTCCCTTACCTCGTCCCCTGTTGGGCACCGCTGTCGAGGAAGAAGGGCTCGGCGGTGTCGCCATATTGTCCAGCAACGCTCGGCAGAGAGGTGCGTGTGGAATGGAAGACCTCCCACCACGCGCCGACGAAGAAGGGGCCTCGGAGCGCTCCCGACCAGCGCCCACCATCTTCAACACCTGCCATGACAAAGAGTAAACGAAATTAGTACAACATAAAAAAATACCGACATGAATAATAATATATGATGTTTTTCATAACAAAATCAAAATATATATATGATGTTTAAATCTACCCGATCAACACAATTATATATGATGTTTCTCATAACAAAATCGAAAAATATATGATGTCAGGGTGTCGGGGGTCGGGGTGTCGTGCCGGGGTGTCGGGGTGGCGTGTCGGGGTCGGGCTGCCGTGTCGGGGTCGGGGTGCTGTTTCAGGGTCTGGGTGTCGGGGGTCGGGGTGTCGTGTCGGTGTCGGGGTGCTGTGTCGGGGTCGGGGTGCTGTTTCGGGGTCGGGGTGTGGTGTCGGGGTCGGGGTGTCGGGGTGTGGTGTTGGGGTCGGGGTGTCGGGGTCGGGGGTCGGGGTGTGGTGTCGGGGTCAGGGTGTCAGGGTCAGGGGGTCGGGGTGTGGTGTCGGGGTCGGGGGGGCACGGGGTCGGGGTGTTTCCTTCTCTCCTTCTTCTTCTTTCCTTCTCTTCTTCTTCTTCTTCTTCTTCTTTCCTTTCTTCTTTTTCTTTTTTCCTTCTCTTCTTCTTCTTTTATTTCTTCCTTATTTTCCTTTTTTCTCTTCTTCTCATCTTCTCCTCTTTTTTTTCTTCTTCTTCTTCTTCTTCTCCTCCTCCTCTTCTTCTTCTTCTTCTTCTTCCCCCTTCTACATATCCTTCTTTTCTTCTTCTTCTTTTTTCATCTTTTTTCTACTTCTTATAATTATATAACTAATTAACTAAAACCCATGCACTAGTCTAATCTAATATAATCTAGCACTAAATCTAACACTAACACATATCTAGTCTAATCTAACAATTAAACAGCAAAAAAGAAAAAACAGAAAAAAAAACTCACCGGAGATGGCGTTGGCCGGGGCTTCGCAGCGACAGGGTGGCGGTGGCGACGGGGGCCGCAGGGCTTCGGGGCGGTGGCACCGGGGGCGACGGTGGCGCCGGGGCGCTGTGCAGGTGGTGGGGGCGGCGGGGCGCCGCGGCGGTGGGCTGTTCGGGCGGTGGGGCGGCGGGGCGCCGCGGCTGTGGGCCGTTCGGGCGGCGGGGCGACGGGGCAAGGGGGCGACGGGGCGGCGGGGCGACGGGGCAAGGGGGCGACGGCGGGTGGTGGGGCAAGGGGGGCGGCGGGTGGTCGGGGCGACGGAGCGAGGGGCGATGGGTGGGCGGGGTGGCGGGCAAGGGGGCGGCGGCAGGTGCTGAGGGCGGCGGTGGGGGCGGCAGCTGGGCGGGTGGCGGGCAAGGGGGCGGCGGCAGGTGCTGAGGGCGGTGGTGGGGGCGGCAGCTGGGCGGGTGGCGGGGCAAGGGGGCGGCGGCGGGTGCTGGGGGCGGCGGCGGGTGGCGGTGGTTGTCGGGGTGGAGACAGAAACAGAGAGATCGAGGGGCGGGGTGGGGCTCGGCCGTTAGTTAGGTTAGCTCTTTGCCGTCCGCCCCACCTTTGCCATCCGCTTTTTTTTTCTGGCAGACGGCAAAGAAGGGGGCCCGTTAAGTTTTTTATGATCAGCTCGTTAGCGGGGGCCACCTCTCTCTTTGTCGTCCGCTAGCGGACGGCAAAGAATTGGCTGATGGCAAAGACCTTCTTTGCCATCAGCCAGTTTGTTGCCGTCCGTTTTCCTGAAGCGGACGGCAAAGACCTTCTTTGCCGTCAGCCAGCAGACGACAAAGAACTTGCAGACGGCAAATAAGCTAATTCCAGTAGTGTATGGTGGTTCATTTTCAGAGTGGAAATTCAAGTCTGACGAAACTGAAGCTTCAACCACTGCAATCCTCGACGGGCGACGGTTATCCTACGGTCAGGTGAAAGACCTCTGGAGACAAAGCTGCGCCCTCACCCCTCGGTCAAAGCTTTGCGCACTAGATAGATGTTGCTGCAGTTTCAGGCTTTCAGCTGTATACAAATTTCCGACCAGGGTCTGTCCTGTCCCGCAATTTCATCGCCCTGGTATCTTAAACATTGTCGGCACAGATGTGTCTTTTCTGTTAATATGTTGTTGAATCATTGGCGAGTAGAACATGCATAGTTGTTTGTCAAGTGGGTGCTAATGGCCTGGAAGAGGCCATTCGGCCCAACTCTCCCCCGCGTCATCCCCCGCGGGCAGCTTGGGTGGATCCACCGCCCCCGGCTCTCCTCCTGCCGCTGGCAGGCACTGCTAGGGGCAAAGCCCCTTGTGGTGGACGGTGGCGGGGCCTTCTTCCTCCTCTGCCGGGGCGCACAGCGAGGGACGTGGCGGCCCGGCCAGGACTCAGCGACGACGGGGCGCGTGGCCGGGTCGACGACGCGGTTGGGTGCGCGGTTGTGGAGGCTGTGTGGCGGCGGCGTGCCCTGCAGATCTGGTGTGGTGGCGGCTCGGGTGGTTGGGGATCTGCGGGCGGTGCGGGGAGGTGGTGGCGGCCCGTCATGGGTCGCTGCAGCAGGGTCGCGGCTTGGCCTTCGGTCTGGTTGCGAGGTGGGCGGCGGTCTCATGTTGGCGGTGCAGATCCATCGCGGATCTGGCATGGCGGTGCAGGCCTGGCGAGGTGGTGGCGGGCGGTACTGGCGGCGGGGCAGCTGTGGCTTGGGCGGCAGTTGCCAGCGTCCGGTGGTGCGGCAGCGGGTGGCGGTGCAAGGGTGGTGGTGGTTCGTGCTGGTGGCGGCGGTGTGGGCTTCGGCCGGCCCTTGCATGCGGCGACCTTTGGCGGCGAGGGTGGTGGCATTCCTGCTGCAGGATGGCCCGAGGCTGCCCCTCGGGGTCCCGGCGTGGATGTGGGCTGCCACGGCGTGGTGGTGGCTCATGGCGGTGGTCTGGGTCGTTTCACGGCGGTGGCTGGACTTCTTCGGCGTCGGTCGGTCGGTGAGTGCCCTTGTCGACCTTCGATTCCTCTCATCGTCGTTCGGGCGCTACCTTCATCGAAGGGTTGGCCCTCTCACAGTTGCGTTCCATCGCTCGTCTCACGCCCGGCAGCAGGATCGAGCTCGTCTCGCGCCCGGCAGCAGGACGGGCCGGCGAAGGATAGATACCGTCAGCTAGGTAGTATCCCTTGTTGTATTGGTGGCCATTGATCTCATAGTTGACCTCTGGGGAATTGCCTTTCGAAATCCTCGGGAACACCATTGAGCGGTGAAGCACGTTGATGTGATTGTGAGAAACTGCCATGCCAAAAAAATGAGTGCCAAATCCAGTGATCTTGTAATGCCGCAACTTCAAGTAGGAACATGAGTGCAACCATCAACATGTCCCTTCACTAGTAGAAAAGGGCCATTTGTCCCGGTTCATAAGGCCCATCTGTCCCGGTTGGGGAACCGGGACTAAAGGGTCGTTACTAATGCCCTAGGCCTTTAGTCCCGGTTCTTATACCAACCGGGACAGATGGGCCTCCACGTGGCTGCTCCGGCGAGCCCAGGCAGGAGGGCCTTTGGTCCCGGTTGGTAGCACCAACCGGGACCAATAAGCTTCCACGCGTCAGCATTTCAGGGGCTGGTTTTTTTTTGAAAGGAGGTGGTTTAGGGGTTTTGGGGGTTAATTTAGGTTGTTATAGGTAGCTAATAGAGAGATGTGTCCTCTCTTATCTCCGTGCTACTACTACTGCTATGCCTAAAGATGACTTAGATTGAAGTGAGGCAACATGTGGTGCATGTCGAAAGTAATACTAATCCTAACTTGATCAAGTTTGGATTGTACTACTTTCGACATGCACCACATGCATGTTGCCTTCACTTTAATCCAATCCATGTTCATTTCACCCACAGATATATAATAACTCTTCATGCTCGCATCATGCATCATCATAATAACAAGTCCTACTAATCATCATCATACAACCTCTACTCGTTATTAATAACAAGTCATACGATCATCATCCTGATAGTCATCGAACCAACCCTACTTAATTGTTCTTAGCACATGATCATCAGTATTCTGCAGGACCTAAATACCCTATTTAAGGTAAAATAGCATAAAACAATATAGACCCTGACTCTCCATTATGGAGAATGGAGATCATCCTGTCTCTAATTCTTGCGCGGCGCTTCCTTTTGCTTCCAAGAACCTCCTTACGACTGTCCATACATTTTTTCCATTCTCTGATTAGCATGTCTCCACTTCTTTTAGAAATCCGGTATGGACAGTTGAGATTCGTAGGATGACCTGGATATATGTTCGAAACACGAAGGCTGCCATTCTGATACATCAAATGAGGCACACAATCCTCTGGGATTCTCTGTTGAAAAACATAGTACTCCCTCTGTTCCTAAATATAAGTCTTTTTAGAGATTCCACTATTGACTACATACGGAGCAAAATGAGTGAATCTACGCTCTAAAATATGTCTATATACATCCGTATGTAGTTTGCAGTGGAATCTCTAAAAATACTTACATTTAGGAACAGAGGGAGTAATAACTTCATAGTTAGCAATGATGTACTAGTTTTAGAAGTATGCAAAAGATGCACGGATGTCGTAATAGTAAAAAATCTTACCAGGGTATCTCCATGGTAGTTACCGTAGTTCAACACATGCACTACTGGCACGTATTGACCATAATGTTGAGGAGTTTGATTGTAGATATTGTAATTCTCAAGATCAGTACAAAATCAGACCAGATGATTTTTCTCCTGATAAGTTAACTCGGAGCCATCGGTGTAGTGAGTTTTGTCTACCATGTTCCGCACATTGTTTGAACAGTCAAAATAAGCTATCAATGGAAATAAGCTGTCAACTATTTTGAAATAAACAATATAAATTAGTTAATAATTAACTATGTTTGAGAAACTCACATAGCGGTAGAACTGGAGGCTTATCAACAAGGACCCAAATGTCCATATTGTCTTGGTCAATGTCAGGATCACCAAGATCCATGGTGACAAGTATACCCTCATCAAAACCATACATCTTGCAAAATGCTTCCCAATTTTTGCAACCAAAATGGGTTACGCTCTCAGCATTATACAGATTTACTTCAAAATCCACATCATGATGGGTCCTTAGGTGAATTTTCTTCGTTTCAAAATTTTCATGGTCTTCAAAATCCATCCTCTCCAAGACATAGCGTCTTGCATGGCATGGGATAAGCTATACTCGAATTGTAAAAGATGAAAATTACACATTGAAATAGTTGAAGTCATGCTTAATTACGAAAAAACACTTGTCGCCGTTGCGTACCGTTTCAACATCGAAGGTCTCCTCGAGCTTAATGCTGAAGCGCCAATCATCGTCCATGTGAGGCCTGTCGCACAAACGTCGATCGTCATGCACCAGCCGCACTCCCCCGGGAGACTTTCGTCGTCCGATGACGACATTTCCTACGTTCATAATTCAAAGATTAAACTTGTACAATTAAATATATGTACTACAAAAACTAAATTAGATCATTATTATTCATCACGGCTTGACTATTGGTTTGTCGAGTCTTTTCTTGAAAACTCTCAGCTCACGTGGTGTATACATTCGGCTGTTGGTGATGGTCGCTCCTCCATTTGTCCCCGAGTGCATTACACCAAAATGTCTAGCACACGGGAACGAAGGAGAAGCGACCCCCACTACAACAGTCGGGATTCTTCGTCCTCTCATATATATATGGTGGAACTCTCCCTCACTGATTCCTCTCTGACATTTGTGACCGTCGGTGAAGGTAGCTCCTCCTTTCGTTCCCGAGTGCATTACACCAAATTGTCTAGCACACGGGAACGAAGGAGAAGCTACCCCACGACAACAGTCGGGATTCTTCGTCCTCTCATATATGGTGGAGACTTGACAGACTTAAAGTCAACCCGAAATATTGTTTAATTATCTTGGAAAATCTAAAACATTAGATATTTTTGCCCATAAAAGGAATCTTTAATTATCTTTCTAAAAAAGGATTTGGCTGGTCTCACCTCGAGGTCGGAGGGGGCCGGTGACGGGGACGACGGCGGGGATGATGGAGGGGGGCTCCTAGATTTATGCGACAACAAAAACCCTATAAGCTATCAACTAATCATATGCATACTCCTTGCATAGTGCTCTCCAATTTTAGCATTCAAAGTAGGAGTAGTTTTCCAATTTGAGCATTCAATAAGCAAAACCAAATCGTAAAATAAAGTAGTATTCAAATTAGCATGCATTCAATTATAAGCAAAACTACATCATCTCTTCCGTCCGTACATCGTCGAATATTATCACTAATACACCTTGAATACTATCATACATATATATATAACATCGCTAGTACAGCTAGAACCGTAGCGCCCGACGGGTATCGGCGCGGGCGGTGGACACCCAAAGGGAAGGAACCATCACATGATCATAGCTCCAGTGAGATCCCTGAAGAACCTGCTAGGTATTGTCGAACCTGCCCTCCAATGCAACCATGTAGCAACAGACGTGCTCGTCCTCCTCGCTGACATGGTGACTTACCACCTCCGCGGTGTCCGGAAGCCTAGGCACCGTCACTGGCCCACGCGACCGCCACCAAACAAGGATCGGGTCAACGACGGGCTGGCTCCTCACCAACCTACGACCCTTGGAAGGTAGCACCTCCCAATACCAGCACGGCGGAGCCCAGTCCCGGACATGGCCCCTCTGATCAAGCCGGCCTCCTCCGCCGAGTCGACGACGAGGATGCGGGATAGGCATCGTCGATGTCGATGCGGGAATAATTGCTTGAACTAAAAGTAAACTAGTTCTATTAATTTTCTTGCTAAAAATAAACTACTTCTATAGTAAAATAAAGTAGTTTTATTAAATCAACTAGTTCAACTACTAATTAAGCACTTACTATATAAAATAAAGTAGTACTTACAAAAAATAAACTACTTCTATATATAGTAAAATAAAGTAGTTTTATTAAATCAACTAGTTCAACTACTAAGCACTTACTATAAATAAAATAAAGTAGTACTTACTAAAAATAAACCACTTCTATAGTAAAATAAAGTAGTTTTATTAAATCAACTATTTCAACTACTAAGCACTTACTATAAATAAAATAAAGTAGTACTTACTAAAAATAAACTACTTCTATAGTAAAATAAAGTAGTTTTATTAAATCAACTAGTTCAACTACTAAGCACTTACTATAAATAAAATAAAGTAGTACTTACTAAAAATAAACTTGTTTAACTAGTTCTATTATTTATCGACCACCCCCCCTCATGTCGAAGTTATCGGGGAGGGGATATATCGACAATGACATACCCGATAAAAATAAGAAGAGGAAAAAGAAGAAAAAAAAGAGGAGAAGAAGAAAGGAATAGAGGAGAAGATCGAAGAAAAAAAGAAGAAGAAAAAGAGGAGAAGAAGAAAGGAATAGAGGCTCTCCTCTATTACTTTCTTCTTCTCCTCTTTTTCTTCTTCTTTTTTCCTCTTCTTATTTATTTCTCCACTTCTTCCTCTCCTCTTCTTCTCCTTCTTCTTCTCCTTTTCCTCTTCTTATTTTCCCTTTTCCTCTCCCCCCTCATCACATGTCCGAGGAGAAGAAGAAAAAAAAGGAGAAGAAGAAGGAATAGAGGAGAAGAAGAAAAATAGATTTTAATCTATTTTTTTCCTTCTCCTATATTCCTTCTCCTTCTCCTCTTTTTTTCTTCTTCTTCGTCCTCTTCTTATTTTTCTTCTTCTTCCTTCTTCCTCTTTTCTTCCTCTTTTCTTCTTTCCTTAATTTCTTTCCTCAACGACCCTAACCCTAACTACAACGACTTCGCTTGCATACATATGAACAAATATGATCGATCATCTATGAACAATATAAAAACATCATATGATATATGAACAAAAAATCACATCTATGAACAAAAAATCATCTAATCATATATTTTTTACGGCGGCCACGGCGGCGGCGGCGGGGCAGGGGAGCGGGGGCCAGGGCTCACTGGGGGCGGCGTCGACGACGGCGTCGGGGCAGGGGCGGCGCGGACCGGTGCGGTGACGACGCGGAGCGTCACGGACCGGGGCGGTGACGACGGCGACGGTGTCGGGGCAGGGGCGGCGTGCGGCGACGGCGTTGGGGCAGGGGCGCGCGGCGACGGCGTCGGGGCAGGGGAGCACGCGGCGACGACGTCGGGGCAGTGGGAAGAAGAACTGAACCGAAAATTTCACAAGTGTGGCTTCTATAGACAGACCTTTGGTCCCGGTTCGTGGCAGCAACCGGGACCAAAGCACCCCTTTAGTCCCGGTTGGAGCCGCCAACCGGGACCAAAGGTCACTTTTCAGCAGCCCAAAGGGCGGGAAGCAGAGGCCTTTGGTCCCGGTTGGTGGCACAAACCGGGACTAAAGGGTGCGCATTGGTACCGGTTGTTGGCATGAGCCGGTACCAATGTACGCCTTTAGTACCGGTTGGTGGCACCAACCGGGACTAAAGGCCTTGTGCTGCCCACATCGCGGCACGAAAGTTTAGTCCCACCTCACTAGTTGAGGGAGCTCGAGAGTGGTTTATAAGCCCCACTCCCGCTGCCCTCTCGAGCTCCTCTCAAATGTAGGCTTTCGGGCCTAAACATACTCTATCTATATTGGGCCTTCTACGGGCCTGAATCCTGGCCCATGGGTGGGTTTCTAGTCGTATTCAGGCCGTGGTGGCCCAGTAGGTTGCTTTTTTCCCCAGTTTATTTGTTTTCTTTTTTGCTTTATTTATTTTATTTTGTTTCTACTTACAACAAAATACTTATTTATTTTATTTTATTTTGTTTCTAATAACTTATTTATTCTATTTTATGATAATTCTTTTTGCTATTAAAGTTTCTAAAAAAAGTTCTTTATGAAAATTCTTTTTGCTTTAAATGATTTTGAACAGAAAAAACATTGATAATTTTAGTTGCATCAATTTTATATAATTTTAGTTTCAATAATACTAGAGGTTGCTTATAATGTTTTGAACAGAAAATACGTTGATAATTTTAGTTTCATAAATTTTATTTATGTTATTAAAGTTTATTTTATTTTGTTTCTACTTATATATTTTATTAAAGTTTATTTTATTCTGTTTCTAATTACTTATTTATTTTATTTTATGATATTTGTTATTTTCCATGCATTTACTGATTATTTTGAGCTATAAGACCCTGAAATTGAAAAGCACTACAAATGAACTCTGAAAAGGTTGAAAGTTGGCATGGTATCATCATAATAGTTGTGGAGGGAAAGTCTTCACTTTTTTCGCTTGTGTGAATTGCTTATTGCGCCGTAACAATGGATAATCTTCATCGTTTATCAGGATGCTTGGGCCAGCCTTGACTTTGAAGGGAGGAATTTCATGAAACTTTTCATAATCTTCAGACATGTCTGTCTTGCCCTCCACTCCCACGATGTCCCTTTTTCCTGAAAGAACTATGTGGCGCTTTGGCTCATCGTATGATGTTTTTGCTTCCTTATCTTTTCTTTTTCTCGGTTTGGTAGACATGTCCTTCACATAGATAACCTGTGCCACATCATTGGCTAGGACGAACGGTTCGTCAGTGTACCCAAGATTGTTCAGATCCACTGTTGTCATTCCGTACTATGGGTCTACCTGTACCCCGCCTCCTGACAGATTGACCCATTTGCACTTAAACAAAGGGACCTTAAAATCATGTCCGTAGTCAAGTTCCCATATGTCCATTATGTAACCATAATATGTGTCCTTTCCTCTCTCGGTTGCTGCATCAAAGCGGACACCGCTGTTTTGGTTGGTGCTCTTTTGATCTTGGGCGATCGTGTAAAATGTATTCCCATTTATCTCGTATCCTTTGTAATTCAATACAGTCGAAGATGGTCCCCTGGACAACGAGTACAGTTCATCACAAACAGTGGTGTCACCTCTGAGACGTGTTTCCAACCAACTGCTGAAAGTCCTGATGTGTTCACATGTAATCCAGTCGTCACACTGCTCCGGGTGTTTGGAGCGCAGACTGTTCTTGTGTTCATCGACATACGGGTCACCAAGGTAGAGTTCTGTAGAATTGTGTAGTGTGCTTGAGACCAAGAATGTCCGTCCCTGCATATTATTGAGTCCGCTCCTAGCGTGCCTTTTCCAGTCAGTCTCCCATCATACCGCGATTTAGGGAGACCTATCTTCTTAAGGCCAGGAATGAAGTCAACACAAAACCCAATGACATCCTCTGTTTGATGGCCCATTGCTTCCTTCTGGCCTAGTACGGTTACGGGCATATTTCTTTAGGAATCCCATGAACCTCTCAAAGGGGAACATATTGTGTAGAAATACGGGACCCAGAATGACAATCTCATCGACTAGATGAACTAGGACGTGCGTCATGATATTGAAGAAGGATGGTGGGAACACCAGCTCGAAACTGACAAGACATTGCGCCACATCACTCCTTAGCCTTGGTATGATTTCTGGATCGATCACCTTCTGAGAGATTGCATTGAGGAATGCACATAGCTTCACAATGGCTAATCGGACGTTTTCCGGTAGAAGCCCCCTCAATGCAACCGGAAGCAGTTGCGTCATAATCACGTGGCAGTCATGAGACTTTAGGTTCTGGAACTTTTTCTCTGGAATATTTATTATTCCCTTTATATTCGACGAGAAGCCAGTCAGGACCTTCATACTGAGCAGGCATTCAAAAAAGATTTCCTTCTCTTCTTTGGTAAGAGCGTAGCTGGCAGGACCTTCATACTGCTTTGGAGGCATGCCGTATTTTTCGTGCAAACATTGCAGGTCCTCCCATGCCTCAGGTGTATCTTTTGTCTTCCCATACACGCCCAAGAAGCCTAACAGGTTCACGCAAAGGTTCTTCGTCACGTGCATCACGTCGATTGAAGAGCGTACCTCTAGCTCTTTCCAGTAGGGTAGGTCCCAAAATATAGATTTCTTCTTCCACATGGGTGCGCGTCCCTCGGCGTCATTCGGAACAGCTAGTCCGCCGGGACCCTTTCCAAATATTACGTGTAAATTAGAGACCATAGCAAGTACGTGATCACCGGTACGCATGGCGGGCTTCTTCTAGTGATCTGCCTCGCCTTTGAAATGCTTGCCTTTCTTTCGACATTGATGGTTGGTCGGGAGAAATCGACGATGGCCCATGTACACATTCTTCCTGCATCTGTCCCGGTATATACTTTCGGTGTCAGCTAAACAGTGCGTGCATGCGTGGTATCGCTTGTTTGTCTGTCCTGAAAGGTTACTGAGAGCGGGCCAATCATTGACGGTCACGAAAAGCAACGCCTTTCGGTCAAAATCTTCCCCCATGTGCTCATCCCACGCACGTACACATGTTCCATTCCACAGCTGTAAGAGTTCTTCAACTAATGGCCTTAGGTACACATCAATGTCGTTGCCGGGTTGCTTAGGGCCTTGGATGAGAATTGGCATCATAATGAACTTCCGCTTCATGCACATCCAAGGAGGAAGGTCATACATACATAGAGTCACGGGCCAGGTGCTGTGATTGCTGCTCTGCTCCCCGAAAGGATTAATGCCATCCGCGCTTAAAGCAAACCATATGTTCCTTGGGTCACTTGCAAACTCAGCCAAGAACTTTCTCTCGATTTTCTCCACTGTGACCCGTCAGCGGGTGCTCTCAACTTCCCGTCTTTCTTACTGTCCTCACTGTGCCATCGCATCAACTTGGCATGCTCTTTGTTTCTAAACAGTCGTTTCAACCGTGGTATTATAGGAGCATACCACATCACCTTCGCAGGAACCCTCTTCCTGCGGGGCTCGCCCTCAACATCACCAGGGTCATCTCGTCTGATCTTATACCGCAATGCACCGCATACCGGGCATGCGTTCAAATCCTTGTACGCACTGCGGTAGAGGATGCAGTCATTAGGGCATGCATGTATCTTCTCCACCTCCAATCCTAGAGGGCATATGACCTTCTTTGCTGCGTACGTACTGTCGGGCAATTCGTTATCCTTCGGAAGCTTCTTCTTCAATATTTTCAGTAGCTTCTCAAATCCTTTGTCAGCCACAGCATTCTCTGCCTTCCACTGCAGCAATTCCAGTACGGTACCGAGCTTTGTGTTGCCATCTTCGCAATTGGGGTACAACCCTTTTTTGTGATCCTCTAACATGCGATCGAACTTCAGCTTCTCTTTTTCACTTTCGCACTTTTCCCTTGCATCAACAATGACCCGGCGGAGATCATCATCGTGCACATCGTCTGGTTCCTCTGGATCTTCAGCTTCCTCTTGATCTTCAGCTTCCCCCGTTGCAGCATCACCGTATTCAGGGGGCACATAGTTGTCATCGTCCTCTTCTTCTTCGATGTCTTCCATCATAACCCCTATTTCTCCGTGCTTCGTCCAAACATTATAGTGTGGCATGAAACCCTTATAAAGCAGGTGGGTGTGAAGGATTTTCTTGTCAGAGTAAGACCTCGTATTCCCATAATTAGGGCATGGACAACACATAAAACCATTCTGCTTGTTTTCCTCAGCCACTTCGAGAAATTATGCACGCCCTTAATGTACTCAGAGGTGTGTCTATCACCGTACATCCATTGCCGGTTCATCTGCGTGCATTATATATAATTATGTGTGTCAAAAGTAAGAAAATTAGACAAGTATCTATCTAAAGTAAGATTTTTTTCTTTCAGAAAGAAGATAAGAACAAGAGGCTCACCACGGTGGTGCCGGCGACGAGATCGGCGCGGGCGATCGACGACGGTGAAGACGAGGACGGGGCGTGACGGACCGCTAAACCTAGACAAATCTCAGAAAAAATGGAGCTCGGAGGTTGAGCTTCGAGAGGAGAAAGCTTAACTAGTGTGGCTTGGGCATTTCATCGAACACCTCACATGCATAAGAGGTGAGCTAGAGCACCCAAATGCCCTTCCTCGCCGGCCAGCAAAAAACAGAGCACTGTGGAGTGCTCTGCTCGCCGGCGATGGGGTATATATAGGCAACTCATTTGTCCCGGTTCGTGGCTGGAACCGGGATTAAAGGCCACCCTTCTATCCCGGTTCCTTCCACGAACCGGGACCAATGGTTGTGGGCCAGGAGCGAGGCTCATTGGTCCCGGTTCGTGCCAAGAGCCGAGACAAATGGGCCCAGACGAACCGGGACCAATGCCCACGAGGCCCGGCCGGCCCCCTGGGCTCACGAACCGGGACACATGCCTCCATTGGTCCCGGTTCGTGGCAGAACCCGGACTAATGGGCTGGCTAGGCCCGAACGAAAGCCCCTTTTTCTACTAGTGCTTATATTGCCCCTGCCAAGAAAATGGATAGTCTTCCTCTCCCAGTGCATACACTTTATGCTTCCAAGCATCACCGGAAAGCCTCTAGAAGCATTGATCAATAACAATCGGGTTGTATACTCAACATTTGGTTCTCTCAAGTACTCTAGGCCAAACACTCTAATCATAAACATGTACAATGACTCAAGGCATGTGGAATCACGCATGCTTACGTACTCATCAACTAGATCATCGGGAACTCCGTATGCAAGCATCGAAACAACTACAGTGCATTTTCGATAAGAGGTCAAGCCAACCCTTCCAAGGGCATCATACTTGCAATTGAAGTAATAATCATAACCCATCACTCCCTGCCAAATACGATTGTACAATGGTCTCCCCATCCATAAGCATCGCCGAAAAAGCTTGGTAGGGAATAGTTGTTTTGTCTGATGGAAATAATCATTGAAGAGTAGGGCATGGACGTTTTCTCTATTATGAGTCAACCCAGGAACTTGGCCCGGTATCGATCCACTGAACAATGGACGCCGCTTTGCAATGTGTTCATCCATGAGAAGTGTAGCAACCACAACATCACAATCATCACCAGACTATTCTTCAGACAATGATGAACATATGAAGTTATTGTAAAAAAAAAGAACTTGTCCGAGGTATCCGCCATGATCCTTTCGAGTGATGTGAATTTGTACCTTACTAGACAACAGTGGGCGTGGACGAGTCTCGGCCGGGCAAATGGTCGAACATCTTGTGGGCGGGCATGGACGAGTCTCGGCTGGTGAAGGGACCGTCCTTGGCCCTCCAGGCAGCAAGGCTGGTGAACCCCACGTCTTTCGACGGTGACCGCGGAGGTGGAGACAGTGTGCCGATGGGCGGCGACGACCCTGGGTAGGGTGCGGGCCGCTATTTACATCGTCGACGGCAAGAAGCGGAACCAATGTCGGCGGTGGGGCACCAGTGGATGCGGCAGCGGCGAGTGGGACGAGGAGGTTGATGGAGTCAGATCCAGCAGATCTCGGGTAGGGGATCCCGAGAAGGTAGCTTCCATGCGATGTTAACAGAAGATAGGGATTTACGCAGGTCCGGGCCCTCTCAAAGAGATAATACCCTACATCTTGCTTTGATTGTATTGTTTGACGCAGTAGAGATTACAGGTTGATCTACCGTGAGATCCTTGTGTGTCATCTATGAATCTTGCCCCTTGGCTTGTATAGATACTAGGGGTGTGTAGGGTTTACACATAGGTTGGTTACATATAATTAAGGTAATCATGATGTAGACGACCTCTAAATCTTGGAGTAGGTGCCAAGTCTTTGGAAACATCCCTTCCTAGCGCTCCTGGGTCGACGAGTTAGGCCCACTACTGAATCATCTTAGGGTCCTCGGCCCAGCCCTCCTAGCCGGGAGATGATGTGGTGAGCACCCCTAATCCAAGACACCGTCAGTAGCCCCTGAACTGGTCTTCAAGTCGAGGATACTCCCCGGTTCTTTCGAGCTGCTCCATCTTTGGTCGTCGATCTTGGAAGCTAGTTCAATAAGTCCTTTCTCTTCTCCTTTGAATCGATTGATAGAAATGTGACATGACAAAGTATAAGTAGCAATTGTGATGAAGATTTTAGTAATGGAGAATAGACTGGGGACCATAGGTTCACTAGTGGCATGTCTCTCGAAACAAGCAAGTAGTATGGTAAATAAATTACAGTTGAGCAGCGATTGAATTGCAATATTTATATTTATGAGTATGATCATTCATACTATAATCTCATATAGGCATTACGACCGTGATAAGAAGACCGTTCTTCCAACTGCATCTACTACTAATAGTCCACCCCAAAACCGCTATCCAGCATGCATCTCGGGGTATTAGGTTTGCAAGGAACAGAGCGCCGCAATAATCAAGATGACATAATGTGAACAGTAAAACATCAATCAATATGACAAGACACTGTGTCCGTAGCTTTGTAAGTGCATCTAGTGCCCCTTAGTGATTTTGGAGTATTGAAGACTTATAGGTTAAGGGACTAATGTGTTTGTGAGTATACACATGTCTATAGGTCTATGAGGAGTTTGATATTTACAGTGAAAGTCGACCCCTAAAAATGAATGTCTTCAACTAAAGACTTTGGCTTTCTGAAGACTGTGAAAGTGAAGAAATTGGTGTGACCGTGAAGACTTGATATTCGTGCGAGGAACATGAAGCGTGAAGACTTTTGTTTTCGTAGTTTCGTTTTCTCTTTCTTGAGTCATAGGAAACACCATACTGTTAAAGGGGGTCGAGGAAAAACTAAGAAAAAGTTTCCAAGTGATGCTCATCTCAAAATCCTATACACCTACCAATCCCTTTGAGTGAAGCCATTGGAAACCTCATACAGTTCAGTCAATTTCTTCAGTGAAAGAGACGAAGATCTTCTGGTCTCTAAGAAATTTGTTCTGACTGAGGAGTTAGGAATTCGCTAGTGCGGATTGCCTACAAGTGAGGAACATGATAGCCCTGAGGAATTTGAGAGCTCAAATTTCCGACCGCTGTTGTGCTACGCGCTAGCTGTCCCAAAATATCTACTGACCTAACAGTCATATCATTGAAGGGCATTTATGCCTTATCATGCCGGGCTGCTCCGTAGGCTATAAATAGCCGCCCCCTACAACCACTAGCTGGTTGGCTGCTCCGAGAGAAACTGACACTTGTCATTGGGAGCATCCCATCCTCCGAGGACTTTGAGCGAAAATCATCAAGTGAGGAAAACTCAAACCCAAATACCTACAAACCCAAAGTGATTGAGCATCACTGAAGAGATTGTTCCTGTGTGGATCCGACGGTTGTTACCTTTGAAGACTGTGCATCTTCCAGACGGTTAGGCGTCATGGTCTAGAGCATCCAAGAGGAAATTGTGGATCGCCGAGTGACCGAGTTTGTGAAGGTTTGGAAGTCACCTGAAGACTTACCACGAGTGATTGGGCGAGGTCTGTGTGACCTTAGAGCAAGGATAATACGGTGAGGACTGTGTGTTCGGGACTGTGTGTTCTCAAGTTTAAATACCTAGCCGCTCCAACCAGACGTACGACTGTCATAGCAGTTGGAACTGGTCTACCAAATCACTATCTTCACCGAGCTAACTGGTTCTATCTCCTCAACCCTTCCAATTTCCTCATTCTGTGTTGTTGTACCTGATCGTTACTGTTCGAAGACTTTGACTGAAGACTTTCTCAATTTCCTCAGTTCAATTTCTTCAGTCAGTTTGTCTTCAGCCTGCTTATCCTGTGTTTACGCTACTTGTACTCTGTGCTTGTTTTCATTTCATCATGATGTCTGTGCTTCTGCTCTGTTTTGTTTACTTCTGAGTACTTATTCCGCTGCTAGTTGTTCGTGACTTAGGAATTTCCTCTCTGTGAAATTCCTCGGTGACGAATTTGTAAAAATCGCCTATTCACCCCCTCTAGCCGATATAACGCACTTTCAAGCTTTTATACATCTTTCAACAAAAGATGTTGTCTCCTTTTCCATTTCTATTTTCATTGCATTATTACTCACCAATTTTTTAGTTTTTCTTTCTTTGCCAGCGGCGGCTTAGCTTGAATCATACATATGCTTCATTTCTCCTATGATTGTGATACGTCTCCAGCGTATCTATAATTTTTTATTGTTCCATGCTATTATATTATTCATCTTGAATGTTTTATATGCATTTTTATGTTATTTTATATCATTTTTGGGATTAACCTATTAACCTAGTGCCCAGTGCCAGTTGTTGTTTTTTCCTTGTTTTTGTCTTCTACAAAAAATCAATACCAAACAGAGTCCAACCGGAACGAAACTTTTTGACGATTTTTCTTGGACCAGAAGACACCTTGGAAGCTTCGGGGGGGAGGCGAGAAGAGCTCACAGATGGACCATGATTTATATTGTACTCTGTATCCCATCCACAATCAATATAAACAAGGCAGGACGTAGGTTTTACCTCTTTGAGAGGGCCCGAACCCGCGTAAATACCGTGTCCCTATCAATCATGTTACCATCATTCTAAGATCACCAACTTGGGACCCCCTACCCGAGATCCGTCAATTTTAGCACCGACATTGGTGGCCCATACAGACCCCGCCGCGTGATCGCCAAGGTTCGATGGAAGCCTCATCTGACGATCAAAATCGTTCCCGCGTGTCTCCACGCCGGAGACCCAAGACTTCGGATCAGCTGAAGCACATGAGCGCTTTGGAGCCCCTACCTACCATCAAGATCTAAAATCCAATGGACAGAATCTGGCGGTTGAACCCTTTGCTTACCCTCGGATCTGGTCGAGGACCTTAAAATAGTCACGACCGTGGAGTTGGTTCCCCTCTTAGGTGTTGGCTCGCTGCCATGGCCATGTGGCTGGCATGGTAGCTGGTGTGCCGCGGTCTATGATGGTGATGCGGAAAATGTTCTTTTGACAGGTCGTACCCTAGTTGTCTGAGGAGGTCGGACTCCTAGTGACTGAGGTGAAGCACCTGAATGGTGAAGGTATCACGGGCATGCAAACTTTGAAGACCTAACTATAGAGGCGGGTTCAGCTGCTATCAGAGTGCGCCCACCACCTGTTCAAGTATGAAGAACCACGACATATTACCCGGATGATGCTGGGCGATTGTCTAAAGAAGAACTGAAGTCGTGTATGCACAATGCCACCAATGTGGATGTGTTAACACAAAGTCTGCCTTAACACGAAGGTACAAAGATTACAGTGTAACATGTAACTAGACACATCATGATGTTTAGTCAGTTGGTTGCTAGATAGACTACTACAACTAGTAAAATGCACGTGCAAATTACAAACAGTTGGCGATGCCATGGATTTAAATGCAATTGCCAATTTGTTGGCAATTTTCATGGATTCGTTCCATGAAAGTGAATATATTTCTTTCCTTCACAGCCTTGCTGTTGATTTTAACTTATTTCCACGATAGTGAATTAAGTCCATCCAATCATACTTTTTTTTGAACACCCCTCCAATTATACCTTTTGTTACACTACAAAGCTTACTATTTGCTTATTCCGTTTTTTGAGTTTAATTTATTTATACAAATTTGGTTACGATTGAAAAATAAATCAACTTAGAATAAAAAAGGGGTAAGCAAATAAATTCATAATCATGTAGAGTTTTGTTTTTTGCAAATCAGTCCTGTTTTAAATAGGAGTACTTTTATACCTCACAAAAAAGGAGAACTTTTACGGAGCTGGACACCAACTGTTACAACTCAGTTAGAAGTATACTTGTACTCCTCGCAAAAAAAAGAAGTGTACTTGTCCAGTCCTTAAACCAAAAAAAAACTTACCACCTCACGTTTAGGCTATTTTAGTCTTTAGACGTGGGATTGATGTAGGCCGCATAATTATTTTTATTGTAATACTGCGTTAGCAGGGTCTTGAACTCAAGGCCTCTTGGCTCTACCATATTGGATTCATGCTCCAGCCAACTCATCCAAAAATCCGAACTGATGGAGGGAGGCGGGCAATCCCACTTTCAACAGCCGCTGCACCTTTCCATGTGTCTGTGTTCAGCCTGCCGTGGTCCCCTTTCACGTGTCGTGCTGATGAACCCTGGCGACTCTCCTCGTCAGCACTGGAAGGCATCGGACATGTGAGGACGGTGGCGAGACGGAGGTAGGCATGCACAGTGGTGATCAAGCTTGCCGCGGGTGTCTTCCCCAGCAATGGCATGTTCCCCGACGGCGCCACGTCTGGCCACCGCAACGCCTCCCTACCTCGCAGTCAAGCTCCTAGGGTACACCATAGGTCCTGGCAACCTCCTACTCTTTTTTATTGTCAGAACACTAGTAGGAAAAGGGGCTTTTACCCCGGTTCATAAGGGTCTTTAGTCCCGGTTCTGGAACCGGGACTAAAGGGTCGTTACTAATGCCCTAGCCCTTTAGTCCCGGTTCTTACACGAACCGGGACTAAAGGCCGTCCACGTGGCTGGTGCGGGGAGCCCAGGCAGGAGGGCCTTTTGTCCCGGTTGGTGTCACCAGCCGGGACCAATAGGCATCCACGCGTCAGCACCTGGCAGGAGCTGAGGTTTTTATTTTTTTTAAAGGGGGTGGTTTAGGGGTTTTGGGTGGTTAATTTAGGTGTTTCATATATTGTGTTAGCTAGCTAATTAATAGAGAGAAGTGTCCTCTCTTATCTCCGTGCTTGGTCGACGCTACATACTATATACGTATGGAGAGGAGTAGACACGCTAGCTAGTAATCGAATGAAGGAAACAGAAGATCGTCATGAACATATGCATACAGAGAGAAGTGATATCGACCACCTCTCCTTCTCCGAGATATTGGTCGAACAACAAGTTCTCGTATATCTATCCGACACTACCGGCTACATATATACAATAATTATCTCTTACAATACAATCTCCTAATTATATTGTAGGAACACAGGGTCCACATAGTATTCTCCGTTTTCAGCGATCACGTGGTCAAGGAAGAATGCCGCCAATTCCTCTTGAATTGCTCGCATACGATGTTCTGCTAGGAGTTCATCCCGCATCCGAAAGATCTAATTTGAAGAAGGGGGTCAATACATATATATATATATATATATGAATAAATGAAACTCAACACAAATGATGGTAATAAAATAAAATTGTGAATATTATTGCTTACGCACTTCATATTATTCTTCAGTGTAGCCCCGCTCACAGGTCGTGTGGCGGATGGACTCGCAAACGTAGTATCCACAGTAATTATTCCCGGGTTCCTGCCACAACCACTTTACAAGAAATAGAGGTCAATCAAACCGATAAGCAAGCATGCTAAATGGTATTGATGAAACTAGCGCTTGAATCACTAGGAGATGCGCGGAACATGCTACTATGGTACTTACTTTCGGGTGTCTAAATTGCAGCTTCTTCGGGAGTCCCGGAGCTTTTGAGGTGAATTTTCTCCAAACCCTGCCAGACAAAGAAAACAATTACTTGATATCAGGAAATGAACAAAGTTGCTGATATGGTGGATAATGATCGATTTAACTTACTTCTGGAGCATTTGAGTCATGTTCGCATAGTCCTGGGGATCTTTTCGTCTCGAGTCTAAGACGGTTACTACTCCCCGCTCAAGCTTAATCTCTAGGAGAACATAGTGGAAGCTGCGCATGCATGCATAAGTCATCAATTACATTACCATAACCTGGACTAATAAGGGAAACCGAATATGCACAAGACAGTAACACTCACTTGAAGTTGTAAGGAAAGAGTATTATATCTTTGTTTTGATTTAATACCAACGATTGTAGCAAGTTGGCCTCGGCTTCTTTGGGATTTTTTTCAACCATATATGCATCTATGAGATTTGTGTTAATGAACCCAATATCACCGATTTGTCTTTTCTTCAATTCAGCGATCTTCAATCTGCATAATATAGTGAGGATAAGTATAAATACATGCAATGAAAGAGCTGACCTATATAGAGAGACTTAATGACAGAAGTAGTACTACTTACAGACAGTAGCAAGTGATCGTTGTTTTATCGAGGGACTTTTGATTGTAAAACTGGAAGAAATCCTCAAATGGAACATTCAGCAGTTCAATTCCAACGAGGTCATGCTCCGGTTTAACTCTCAGCGTCAAAGTACTCATCCCATCAGACTCTCTGCAGGTTTTCATGTACCAATCATGTAGTCTTCGCATCATCGTGCTTAGAGATCTGACATCTTTGACGAGAGGCTTCCCGTAATGGTATTTGTGTTCGTCCACCTCCATGATTTCATAATGTACATCGTCGGGCAGGTAATCTCCAAGATTGCTATAACCGGGCACCATACCCGGATCATTAGCGACGATGTCTTTTGACACCTTGAGCGGGGGGCACGATTGGTTCGCTTGTTCGCCGAGCTGGGCAATTTTTTTCCCAGCTCGTCGTTCTTTCATCCTTTTATCACTGACAGTACTTCCCGACCGCTCCGCTTCGGCATATGCCTTTCCAAGAACGCGCTCATAGTTGCCTCTCGGCGGAGACTTTGGTGGTTTTGTCAGGGCAGCCAGAGTGCGCTTTGCTTTCACCGGATCTACCTTCTCCTCCGGAGGTGGATGTTTTTTTTCTTTCACCCCTTCAAAGAAGTTCTTCACTTCGGCTCGCATGATCTTCGCGTTCTCCTCCTCGGTCCTCTCATATGGTAACTTCTCTGGAGTCTTCAGAGAAGGACCGAATCTGTATTGCCTCCCGCCTCTGGCAGCTGTACTGCTAGACGCCGGTAGAGCAGACGGAGCGGCTGCGGCTGTCTTCTTTCCTTGCTTACGAGGCGGAGGAGAAGGACTACGATGCGCCGGAGCAGCCCCAGCGGCGGCAGGTCTCTTCCGCCCTTGCTGACGAGGCGGAGAAGGAGGAGGCTGGCTGCTCTGGCGCGCCGGCGCTGGCGGAGAAGGAGGCGGAGTGCCGCCACGCGCCGGAGAAGGAGGCTGAGTGCCCTGATCACTCGCCGGAGGAGGAGGCGGAGTGCCCTTACTCGCCGGAGCCGTCCAGTTCGGAAGCTTGATGAGCTCCTTCCGCCATAGGCATGGAGTCTTCAGAGCTAAACCCAGCCGAGTCTCCCCTTCACCGGTAGGGTGGTCAAGCTGGAGGTCCTCAAATCCCTCCGTTATTTCATCCACCATCACCCTAGCATATCCTTCTGGAATCGGCCGGCAGTGGTAGGTTGCGCCGGGTTTAGTAGGTAAAACAGAGCCAACAGCCGCCTTGACTTTCAAGTTCTGCCATTCCGCCATAAGGTGGCAATGTTGAGACTCTGTGATAGCATCCACGGGGTAGCTAGCAGGAGCCGCATGCTCCAGCTGAGGCAGCTCGGTGGAAGCCATGCTGCTTCTCCGCTGAGATGCCGTGTAGCTTCGGGGGCAGTTTTGGCATCTCGATTGCCGTCTCGTTCCTCTAGCACTTGAACCCTTTCGTGCAGACGCTGAATTTGGATCTGCTCCACTTTTTTCCTCCTCTCCTGGGTTTTGTAACCGCCCGCGTCCGGAAAACCATCCTTCCACGGAACGGAGCCTGGCGTGCCTCATGTCCGTCCAGGGTGCTCAGGATTCCCGAGGGCCATTGTGAGCTCGTCGTTCTCTCTGTCTGGAACGAACGTCCCTTGCTGCGCTGCATCGATATAGTGCTTAAGCTTCTTGACGGGTATTGCAAGTTGCTCGTCCGTCCAACGACACCTCCCTGATACAGGGTCCAAGGTTCCGCCAGCCCCGAAGAACCAAGTCCGGCAACGGTCTGGCCAGTTCATTGTCTCTGGTTCGATCCCTTTATCAAGCAGATCCCTCTCAGACTTGGCCCACTTAGGCCGGGCTTTGAGGTAGCCACCTGACCCTGTGCGATGGTGAAGCTTCTTCTTCGCAGCATTCTTCTTGTTTGTCGCTGACATCTTCTTACTCTTTTCCGATGTCTTGTGGGCCACAAATGCGGGCCAGTGATCTCTGATCTTCTCATACCGGCCGATGAATTCTGGTGTCTCTTCTTTGTCGACAAACGTTTTCAGCTCATTCTTCCACCTCCTGAATAGGTCTGCCATCTTCTTAAGAGCATGAGACTTGATTAATTGCTCTATAACTGGCTTCTCCGGATCCTCCTCTGGCGGTAGGGTGAAATTTGCCTTCAGCTCAGTCCAAAGATCATCTTTCTGCATATCATTGACATAAGACACCTCAGGGTCTTCCTTCTTAGGCTTATACCATTGGTGGATGCTGATCGGGATCTTGTCCCTAACTAGAACCCCGCACTGAGCAACAAAGCATCCTTTGTCCGGAGGGGTTCAATCGGTTGGCCGTCACGCACGATTGCTGTGATCTCAAACCTTTCATCCGAGCGCAACTTTCTCTTCGGGCCTCGTCTCTTTACCACAGTTGTGCTCGATCCGGAGGGCTAGAAAAAGGAAGAAAGACGAGTGTTAATTAATATGTGTACATACCAAAACAATGAATGCATCAATTAGCTAGTCAGCACAGGCTTAACTAATATATTTACCTGGCCAGACTCTGTTCGGTCACCGGAGCCGTCACCACGGGCTCCTTCTTGCACCAACATTGGGTCACCGGAGCCATCATAATCATGTCTTTCTCCTCCACTCTTCGATCACCGCAGCCTGCTTCTTCACCCTGTTCTTCCAGACCATCATTGTCGTTAAGATACGACAAGATATCACCTCCGGCTAAGATTATGTCCCCCAACACCTCTTCTGCTTGCTCATCTCGGCCGTGCTCCATTGTTTCTGCAAATATTACAACATGGCAATTATTACACAAACATGACAACAGGTGGATATATTAGTGCAAACGTAGACCTAGCTTATTCCGGGTTTGGGGTGGCCTAGGCAACGGTTCAAGGGTAGGGGCGCGGCGGGAGGGGGTAGGAGACCGACATCGTTTTTTTCTAGGGTTTGGGTGTCCTCTAGGGCCGGGGGGTGCTCCCGTGGTATAAGTTATCACGGTCGAGAGGGGTGTCCCCTTTTCAGCAGCCCAAAGGGCGGGAAGCGGCGGCCTTTGGTCCCGGTTGGTGGCACCAACCGGGACCAAAGGCCTTGCGCTGCCCGCGGCCAAAAGTTTAGTCCCACCTCGCTAGTTGAGAGGGGCTCGGAGTGGTTTATAAGCCCCACTGCGGCTGCCCTCTCGAGCTCCTCTCAAATGCAGGCTTACGGGCCTAATGTCACACTGTGCTGTCTGTTGGCCTATTGGGCCTTCTGCGGGCCTGAATCCTGGCCCAGGTTGGGTTTCTAGTCGTATTCAGGCCGTGGTGGCCCAATAGGTGGCAGTTTTTTAAAAAAAATTCCAGTTTTTTGGTTCTGTTTTTTGCATTATTTATTTTCTTTTGTTTTTTGCTTTATTTTTGAATTCTTTTTGCTTTTAGGTCAGCAAAATTATAAACTATCTGTTAGTGCCATTAGTTTTAGAAAAAATATAAACTTTCTATTAGTGCCATTAGTTCTTTATGAAAATTCTTTTTGCTGTATTTAGTTTTTTTGTTTTCTTTTTTGCTATATTTATTTTGTTTTGTTTCTACTTACAACAAAAAACTTATTTATTTTATTTTATTTTGTTTCTAATTACTTATTTATTTTACTTTATGATAATTCTTTCTGCTATTAAAGTTTCTATCAAAAAAGTTTTTTATGAAAATTCTTTTTGCTTTTAATGATTAAAAATAAAAAAGAGGCGCAATGCGCGTTGATTTGCTTCAAGCCTTTCGGAATAGTGTAGACTGCACTGCACATAGCTCGATGCAGTCTACCTTATTCCTCAAGGCTTGAAGCTAAGCAACGTGAGCATTGCGCCTCTTCTTCATCGTCTCTGCACTCAGGGCTTATAAACCGCTCCTAGTGCCTCTCAGCTAGCGAGGTGGGACTAAAAAACTGCTTAGCTAGTAAGAAACTCTAGTACCGGTTCGTGCCACGAACAGGTACTAAAGGTGCTCGTGGGGCCACAACCTCATTAGTACCGATTCGTGGCACCAACAGGGACCAAAGGGTGGAATTGGTCCCGGTTCGTGCCACCAACCGGGACCAATGGCCTTGCACAGCGGCGTGGTGGTGAGTTTAGTCCCACCTCGCTAGCTAAGAGAGAGCCGCACCTGTTTATAAGGTGCGGTGCGCCTGAGCTGTCGAGCTCCTCTCTAAAGCAGGCTTACGGGCCTAACCTCTCTGCACTCAGGGCTTATAAAGCATTTCAAATGAACTCTGAAAAGGTTGAAAGTTGGCATGGTATCATCATTTCATCCACATAGCATGTGCAAGAAAGTTGAGAGGGTTACGGCAACAACTAGATGCACTTCTTGTACAAAACGGACAATGGTATCATACTCGTCTATTACAAAGTTGGCATGGTATCATCATAATAGTTGCGGGAGAAAGTCTTCACTTTTTCTTCGCTTGTGTCATTTGCTTATTGCGCCGTAACCATGGATAATCTTCATCGTTTATCAGGATGCTTGGGTCAGCCTTGACTTTGAAGGGAGGAATTTCATGAAACTTTTCATAATCTTCAGACATGTCTGTCTTGCCCTCCACTCCCACAATGTCCCTTTTTCCTGAAAGAACTATGTGGCGCTTTGGCTCATCGTATGATGTATTCGCTTCCTTATCTTTTCTTTTCCTCGGTCTGGTAGACATGTCCTTCACATAGATAACCTGTGCCACATCATTGGCTAGGACGAACGGTTCGTCAGTGTACCCAAGATTGTTCAGATCCACTGTTGTCATTCCGTACTGTGGGTCTACCTGTACCCCGCCTCCTGACAGATTGACCCATTTGCACTTAAACAAAGGGACCTTAAAATCATGTCCGTAGTCAAGTTCCCATATGTCCATTATGTAACCATAATATGTGTCCTTTCCCCTCTCGGTTGCTGCATCAAAGCGGACACCGCTGTTTTGGTTGGTGCTCTTTTGATCTTGGGCGATCGTGTAAAATGTATTCCCATTTATCTCGTATCCTTTGTAAGTCAATACAGTCGAAGATGGTCCCCTGGACAACGAGTACAACTCATCACAAACAGTGGTGTCACCTCTGAGACGTGTTTCCAACCAACTGCTGAAAGTCCTGATGTGTTCACATGTAATCCAGTCGTCACACTGCTCCGGGTGTTTGGAGCGCAGACTGTTCTTGTGTTCATCGACATATGGGTCACCAAGGTAGAGTTCTGTAGAACTGTGTAGTGTGCTTCAGACCAAGAATGTCCGTCCCTGCATATTATTGAGTCCCCCCCTCCAAGCGTGCCTTTTCCAGTCAGTCTCCCCTCATACCGCGATTTAGGGAGACCTATCTTCTTAAGGCCAGGAATGAAGTCAACACAAAACCCAATGACATCCTCTGTTTGATGGCCCATGGAGATGCTTCCTTCTGGCCTAGCGCGGTTACGGACATATTTCTTTAGGACTCCCATGAACCTCTCAAAGGGGAACATATTGTGTAGAAATACGGGCCCCAGAATGACAATCTCGTTGACTAGATGAACTAGGACGTGCGTCATGATATTGAAGAAGGATGGTGGGAACACCAGCTCGAAACTGACAAGACATTGCGCCACATCACTCCTTAGCCTTGGTATGATTTCTGGATCGATCACCTTCTGAGAGATTGCATTGAGGAATGCACATAGCTTCACAATGGCTAATCGGACGTTTTCCGGTAGAAGCCCCCTCAATGCAACCGGAAGCAGTTGCGTCATAATCACGTGGCAGTCATGAGACTTTAGGTTCTGGAACTTTTTCTCTGGCATATTTATTATTCCCTTTATATTCAACGAGAAGCCAGTCGGGACCTTCATACTGTGCAGGCATTCAAAGAAGAGTTCTTTCTCTTCTTTCGTAAGAGCGTAGCTGGCAGGACCTTCATACTGCTTCGGAGGCATGCCGTCTTTTTCGTGCAAACGTTGCAGGTCCTCCCGTGCCTCAGGTGTATCTTTTGTCTTCCCATACACGCCCAAGAAGCCTAGCAGGTTCACGCAAAGGTCACTACTAGAAAAAGGCTTACTAGTGGCGCACCAGTTTTGCCTACTAATGGCGCACTACTGGTGCGCCACTAGCACCACGCCACTAGAATATTTTAGTAATGGCGCACCACAGGTGCGCCATTAGTATCTGGTATACTAATGGCGCACCACGGGTGCGCCATTAGTATCCCAAAGGTGCGCCATTAGTAACTGGTATACTAATGGCGCACCAGATGGAAGTGCGCCATTAGTAACTTTTTAAAAAAAAAAATCGTTTTTTCTTAATCTCAGGTCACTATTCCACATATGAGATATCCAACACATATATATACAACAAGCATCCATATAACAATCATATCCAACACACAAGTTTCATCATATATACATACATAGCCAACACATAGTTCCATCGTTACATATTACAAAAGTTTCACATTGTTCATCCAACACCGTTATCCATCCAACACCATATTACAAAAGTTTCACATAGTTCAGTTCTCATTGTTCTTCTCCTTCTCCTTCCTCAGCCTGATGCGCCAAGAGCGGCGAGGCGGTGGAGGCAGCTGTGGGATCGCCGGCGCCACCACCGGTGCGTGGTCATTGTCAGGCACCACCACCATCGCGAGGCCACCTTCAAGCAGGACGGGCACGACCATCGCTAGGTCATCCTCAGCCACCACCATCTCTTGCCCATGGTCAGCCACCACCATCTCTTGCCCATGGTCAGCCACCACCATCTCTTGCCCTTGGTCAGCCACCACCAGCGCTAGGTCATCCTCAGCCTGATGCCCATCGTCATCCTGCAGCTCCTCATCCCCACTCTGCTCCTCTTCTCCCCCACTCCAGTCCGGATCATCCTTCTTGCTGTCTTTGCTGCTGCCAGAATCACTGCTGCTTTCGCTAAAGCCAGAATCGCTGCTGCTTTGGCTGTAGCCAGTGTTGCTGCTGCTGCTCCCATTGCCTGTCCAAATGCAACAATGGCCGTTAACAATCGATGTGAGACAAAGCCAAATGTAGAGGAATAAGAAGAGGCAGAACGCACTGGCATCTTCGTCGTCAGCGTAGCGCATGCGACACATAGTCGTGTTGAAAACCTTCACGATGAGCATTGTGGCGTCATCGTCGTACCTGAAGAGAAGAAAGTACCCGGTCCGCAGGTCGTAGGCACTGTAGAACTTGTCCCAGCCACGGCACAGGTACATGTGGCCCTCCTCGATCACCAACTCCACGTCCCACAGCCTGCGAACCCCGCCGCCGGCCTGTCGGAGCTTCACATTATGTGGCGGATCTTCACCCAGCATGTTCATAAAAGTGTCAGGCAGCCTCTGCAATTTGGGACAAGGAGTGATGTAGCAAACAACAGAGTTATCATAATGAGATGGGTGAAGGGGAGATCTCTCGTTTTATATACCTGCCTCGTGGCTGATACTGAAGTCCCAAGTATGACACTGAAGAACTCGAAAGCATCCAACTCGTACTCCGGTGAGGCAGAGCGGCGGTGGCTGCTTCCCCCCATCTCTGATAAGCAGCAGAAGAGACCAATTCAAGTTAGCAATAGATTCAAGTGAATGTATCTTTTATTGCAAAGCCACAACTTAGCAATAGATTCAAAGTTAACGATTGGCACCTAGAAAAGCATTTCAACATCTTCACAGATTTTACTAGCTACAATACATTCAAAAAATAAATGATATACAGTTTGTATCTCTTTGCAATGAACACACTCTAGGGGTTTTGCCATCCCCCTTTTCCTTAGATTGTCACAAGTCATGATTTTGTTCTGGGAGAACATCCAAATGAAACCTTATACCCTAGGGGGCAATTTAATACTCCATACTACAGGAAGATACAAAGGTTGCATCCATTGAGCTGCAGCTGCAGCTGCAGCTGAGGTATCCATGAGCCATCATGCCAGCCAGCCAGGAAATAAACTTTACTTTCCAAAGGAAAAAAATACAATGCATATATAGATAGATGAGCATGTTCAGTTTACAAGAATGAATATAAACAAGCAAAGAATGCATGCATGCATATCAAGAGTTGGCATCTACAGGTTCTCCAAAATGAGTAGAAAGGGAGCATGCTAACATCTATACAAGCCAATAATGATTTACTACTCAATGGAACAGGGTAAGATAAACACCAGTCAATAAATTTACTACATCAAAAGGAGTAAAACTCAACAATGCAGCACTATCTCTGAACCTAACCTTTGTTTAGTATGGGTATGACAAATCAATGAGTTGGTCATCACAATGTTTGTACTGCTGTAAATTCAGAGATAGTCCACAGGTTTTCATTCTTCTTCTTCTTACTGTCAAAATTTTCATTCTTCTTCTTACTGTCAAAATTCAGAGTAAATTCTAGCCTTATTTGTACTGCTTGTGCTTGTAGTAGTAAGATTCAGGAGTAGGAGATCACAAAAGTACAGTCCACAGGTTACTCCAAGTTTCTGAATTTTCAGTAAAATTTCTGTAAGAAAAGAACTAAAAGAAAAGAAATCCTAGGGTTAAAAAATCTGGAGCAAGTCCTAGCAGAACCACAAAATGTTCATCTACTCCTAGGATGTCCTGTTCATAATTCTAGTTCATGTCCTAGGATGTGCTATTCATAATTGTTAATCCAAACAGCAGATACACAAGCACTGGATTTTACAAATGTCCAAACAGTGTCATATCTGAAATGTATGATTTTCAGTAGCAGAGATTCAGAGTCATTAGTTTTGAGTGTACATCGTGAAAAACCTAGAGGACGCCGGCGGGGAGAGAAACCTAGGGGGAAGGAGGGGAGGAGAGAGGAGGAATCACCTAGAGGACGCCGGCGTCGAGGAGGCTGCGGGCGGCGATCCAGAGGAAGGGGCCCGTGATGTCGTCGGCGTCCTTGGCCGCCTTCTTGACCTTCCGAGCAGAAGAAGGCACGGGTGGTGAGAGGAGGAGGAGGAGAAGCTAGGGGGATGGGGGAAGGGAGGGAGGGGACGTACATGCTGGGGCGGGGCGGCGAAGGAGCGGCGGGCGCGGGGGCGGCGGCGCGAGGGAGCTGCAGTGGTGGGGGGCGGGGGGGGTGGAGTCCGGCGGCGGTCGGGGCGGCGGCGTCGAGGCAGCGCAAGACCACAACGGCGGACGACGTGCAGGCGCGGCGGACGGAGGGGGCGGAGCAAGGGGGCGGCGGCGTACGGTTGGGGTCGAGGAGTGGGGGATCTGGCGAGCGAGGGAGGGAGGGAGGCGACAGTGCGAGGGGAACAAGCGATTCTAATGGCGCACCTCCCCCTGGTGCGCCATAAGTACGTCGATTCTAATGGCGCACCTCCCCCTGGTGCGCCATTAGAATTTTGTTTTACTTACTAGCCCGACTGGTCAGGTTATATTCCACCTAACCCTATCTCTATCAGAACACGCCCACTAGCCCGACTGGTCAGCACGCAGCACACACACTAGGAGGTCCTGGGTTCGATTCCCAGGCTCCCCAATTTTTGTTTTTATGCATTTAAAATGCTGTTTGATATTTATTTGTGTTTAAATATGTTCAAACTTGTTTAAATCATAACAGTAATATTTTTTTATAAAAACAGTAATGATTTTTTAAAAATATCATCAAATTTGTTATTTGAAAATATAATCAAATTTGCTTTTTTTTTTGCAAATTTAGTTGCATTCATTTGTGACGGTGGAGCGGGCCGGGGAGGGTGCGGGGGAGAGGGTGCGGGGGGTCGTCGGCGACGGCCGGTGGAGCGGGGGAGGGTGCGGTGGGTCGTCGGTGACGGTGGAGTGGGGGAGGGTGCGGGCCGGGGGTCGGCGGCGGCGGCCGGTGGAGCGGGGGAGGGAAATATTCTTTCTCTCCGAAGCCACCTGCCCCGCGAGATATCCGAAACCGAGATAGTCGTGCACCGTCGTGAGCAGTGCGGCTCTCATAGGGAAATATTCTTTCTCTGCGGCGTCCCACGTATCAACCAACTGCCCCAGGTGCGCCATTAGTAGTTTTGCAAAAAAAGTAAAAAAGAAAAAAAAATTGTAGTGGCGCACTATGTTCCTGGTGCGCCATTACTAGTTACAACTAGTAATGGCGCACTATGTCCTGGTGCGCCATTAGTATGTCTGGCAAAATAAAAAAATAAAAAATTTGTTACTAATGGCGCACCGTGTGTCTGGTGCGCCATTAGTGTATTTCACACTAATGGCGCACCAGCACATGGTGCGCCACTGCTACATAGCAATGGCACACCACATATCTGGTGCGCCATTCGTGGCCATTCCATCTATAGCCCTTTTCCTAGTAGTGGGTTCTTCGTCACGTGCATCACGTCGATTGAAGAGCGGACCTCTAGCTCTTTCCAGTAGGGTAGGTCCCAAAATATAGATTTCTTCTTCCACATGGGTGCGTGTTCCTCAGCGTCATTCGGAACAGCTAGTCCGCCGGGACCCTTTCCAAAGATTACGTGTAAATCATTGACCATAGCAAGTACGTGATCACCGGTATGCATGGCGGGCTTCTTCCGGTGATCTGCCTCGCCTTTGAAATGCTTGCCTTTCTTTTGACATTGATGGTTGGTCGAAAGAAATCGACGATGGCCCAGGTACACATTCTTCCTGCTTTTGTCCAGGTATATACTTTCAGTGTCATCTAAACAGTGTGTGCATGCGTGGTATCCCTTGTTTGTCTGTCCTGAAAGGTTACTGAGAGCGGGCCAATCGTTGATGGTTACAAACAGCAACGCGTGCAGGTTAAATTCCTCCTGTTTTTGCTCATCCCACGTACGTACACCGTTTCCATTCCACAACTGTAAAAGTTCTTCAACTAATGGCCTTAGGTACACATCAATGTCATTGCCGGGTTGCTTAGGGCCTTGGATGAGAACTGTCATCATAATGAACTTCCGCTTCATGCACATCCAAGGAGGAAGGTTATACATACATAGAGTCACGGGCCAGGTGCTGTGATTGCTGCTCTGCTCCCTGAAAGGATTAATGCCATCCGCGCTTAAACCAAACCATACGTTCCTTGGGTCAGCTGCAAACTCAGCCCAGTACTTTCTCTCGATTTTTCTCCACTGCGACCCGTCAGCGGGTGCTCTCAACTTCCCGTCTTTCTTACGGTCCTCACTGTGCCATCGCATCAACTTGGCATGCTCTTCATTTCTGAACAGATGTTTCAACCGTGGTATTATAGGAGCATACCACATCACCTTCGCAGGAACCCTCTTCCTGCGGGGCTCGCCGTCAACATCACCAGGGTCATCTCGTCTGATCTTATACCGCAATGCACCGCATACCGGGCATGCATTCAGATCCTTGTACACACCGCGGTAGAGGATGCAGTCATTAGGGCATGCATGTATCTTCTGCACCTCCATTCCTAGAGGGCATACGACCTTCTTTGCTGCGTATGTACTGTCGGGCAATTCGTTATCCTTTGGAAGCTTCTTCTTCAATATTTTCAATAGCTTCTCAAATCCTTTGTCAGGCACAACATTCTCTGCCTTCCACTGCAGCAATTCCAGTACGGTACCGAGCTTTGTGTTGCCATCTTCGCAATTGGGGTACAACCCTTTTTTGTGATCCTCTAACATGCGATCGAACTTCAGCTTCTCCTTTTGACTTTTGCATTGCGTCCTTGCATCGACTATGACCCGGCGGAGATCATCATCATCGGGCACTGGTTCCTCTTGATCTTCAGCAGCTTCCCCCCTTGCAGCATCATTGGGCACATCGTCTGGTTCCTCTTGATCTTCAGCAGCTTCCCCCGTTGCAGCATCACTGTATTCAGGGGGCACATAGTTGTCATCGTCCTCTTCTTCTTTGCCATCTTCCATCATAACCCCCATTTCTCCGTGCCCCGTCCAAACATTATAGTGTGGCATGAAACCCTTGTAAAGCAGGTGGGCGTGAAGGATTTTCCGGTCAGAGTAAGACTTCGTATTCCCACATACAGGGCATGGACAACACATAAAACCATTCTGCTTGTTTGCCTCAGCCACTTCGAGAAAATCATGCACGCCCTTAATGTACTTGGAGGTGTGTCTGTCACCGTACATCCATTGCCGGTTCATCTGCGTGCATTATATATAATTAAGTGTGTCAAAAACCATTATAGAACATCATGAATAGATAATTAAGTGACCAAATTAATAGAAGTTCATCATCACATTAGAACCAAAGTACATACATAGTTCTCATCTAACAACATATATATAGCTCTCCAGAGCATCTAATTAATTAAACCATACATTGAAACTATGTAAAACATTTCAATGCGAAAACAAATGCGATCATAATCGCAACCAAGGTAACAATTGATCCAACGACATAATGATACCAAGCCTCGGTATGAATGGCATATTTTCTAATCTTTCTAATCTTCAAGCGCATTGCATCCATCTTGATCTTGTGATCATCGACGACATCCGCAACATGCAACTCCAATATCATCTTCTCCTCCTCAAATTTTTTTATTTTTTCCTTCAAGTAATTGTTTTCTTCTTCAACTAAATTTAACCTCTCGACAATAGGGTCGGTTAGAATTTCCGGTTCAACCACCTCCTAGATAAATAAAATCTATGTCACGCTGGTCGGTATATTTGTCATAAACAATAAATGAATCAAATAGTTATAAAAAGATAATATATACCACATCCGAATCATAGACAGGACGAGGGCCGACGGGGGCGGATACCAAAACCATCGCACTATGTAATAAGAAGGAATAAAATAGTAAGAAAATTAGACAAGTATCTATCTAAAGTAAGAATTTTTTCTTTCAGAAAGAAGATAAGAACAAGAGGCTCACCACGGTGGTGCCGGCGACGAGATCGGCGCGGGCGGTCGACGGCGGTGAAGACGGGAATGGGACGTGACGGGCCGCTAAACCTAGACAAATCTCGAGGAAAATGGAGCTTTGAGGTCGAGCTTCGAGAGGACAAAGCTTAACTAGTGTGGCTTGGGCATTTCATCGAACACCTCATGTGCATAGGAGGTGAGCTAGAGCACCACAAAGCCCTCCCCTCGCCGGCCAGAGAAAAACAGAGCACTGGAGTGCTCTGCTCGCGGGCGAGGGGTATATATAGGCACCTCATTGGTCCCGGTTCGTGGCATGAACCGGTACTAAATCCGGGCCTTCTGTCCCGGTTCATGCCAAGAACTGGGACCAATGGTTGTGGGCCAGGAGCGAGGACCATTAGTCCCGGTTCGTGGCTCGAACCGGGACAAATGGTTCCATACGAACCGGGACCAATGCCCACGAGGCCCCGGCCGGCCCCCTGGGCTCACGAACCGGGACGAATGCCCCCATGGGTCCCGGTTCGTGACTGAACCGGGACTAATGGGCTTGCCATGCCCGAACGAAAGCCCTGTTTTCTACTAGTGGAATCTCCTCCCTTTTTATTTCTTTATAATCGATGATCATGGGGGATTCCAGAGAGGACCGAGATTTTGGCGGGCTACGAATCTGCACATTGGAGAGCTGAACTTTAGAAATTGAATGTTCAAGAAACCAATTTCATGACATGATTCCCTTTGCTCATGAACATGATGTACATAGGAACTATGGAATCTTTGGTCGATCGCTCGGTTTCTCAGATGAATTCATTCTATATACATTGTGGAGATGCAGTTTGAAGCTTCCATCCTCTTTGTTTGTTCTTGATTTTATCATGGAATCCAAAAATTCTTTTAAACACATGGTGTTTTTGTCTCAATGTTGTAGTGAGTTAGTCTGAATTTGTTCTTAATAGTCCATCATCGATGTTTCACTATGTTTATTCATTTTCTTGTTCGAAAATGAGTGGAATTTTTGGATGGTTTATTTGAAGTAAGCTGAGACCACGTGGCACAATCAGAATACATCTAAGTAGTTGATCCAATGGTTGGCGATGTCCAGATTTGCCATCTCTCAGCCGTCCGATCGAGTTTATCCAACGGTGGGTATTCAAAGTTATTCCCACACTATGTAGTGGTATAGACACATATTTTTATGATGATGGCTACCTTATGTTGGGCATTGTGACTTAACGATAATGATGTGGTTTCTAACAATAAATGTGTTTCATCTTCTATCCAAGTTATTCATAGTGGCGGACCTAGAAAGTATTTGGAGTGGGGGCAAACTAATTGAGTGGGGCATATTCTATAGAAATTCAAAGAATTTAAGCATATTTTTCCAAAAAACACAAGCAAATCTTACAGTAATTTGAAATTATCAGTGGGTGCCTGGGCCCCCACTCACCATAACGTGGGTTCGCCACTAGTTATTTATGCTTGTATGCAATAACTCCATACTTGGTTTATCCTGCAGAGGTTAGAGGACATAGACCTCTTTATGATGGCGTCCACCCAGCTGAAGCATACAGTCAGAAAGGTTTTCTCCCTTCATGAATGGCGGTGTAATATTCGGATAGGATATACCCCACCTTAAGCTGGACCAATTTATCATAGCTCTAAACGACCTTTCATTTTTGAGTTAATACTAATTTTACCCCTAAAATTGGCCAAAGAGACGGAAAATTAGCCCCCAAAATGAGAACGGTCACATTTTTACTCTTAATTTAAACTTGCAAAAAGTACATGCTTCGCATGTCGAAACACTCAACATATTTGTTCGTTAGATGTAATCTTAAAAAGTGATGCGTAGTGGAAACAGATTTGCAAATGACTAAATGTATAGTACCATGAGTATTATTTATACTACTTACACATGTCATTATTCTCACGCTTATCATCTTTTGTTTGGTATATTCTAGAAAGTTCTTGACCTTGGAGAGACCCCAATTACAGGTTATGGTTGAGGAGAGGAGAAACATTGAGAGGGGTAGGACTTGAGACTCGAGATGGTGATTTTTTTTGATAAGAGGGAGCCCTCTCTCCGATTTCCATTAAGAGAAATCACCATGTCTTACAAAGAAAAACAGGAAAGAAAAAACTACAGCATAAAACCCCCTTCGCGAATGCTAACACTATTGAGGGGGGAGGAAAGACATCCCTCCCCCCTCCATTGTCCTCCAAGCAGCACCCACAAGGATCCAAGGCCTGGGCTCAAATAGGTCCCAACACCCGGCTTGAAGCAAGTCTTAGAACGCATAAATAAGTTCAAAGAGGCAACACAGACAACCCCCTCTAAACACAGATGTCCATCATCCTACATATTTATTACTGTCCCAGGAGCAAAAGATCGAAGAGCAGGATGAAACAGAGAAGGCAAGTCGATGTAGCTTGTTGAAGCGTCTGTTTTTTACAACACCGGAGAATGATTCCCGAAATGTTTGAAGCTGGTCACCCCAGGATTCTCCCAGTCTTAAGGCGCCATCCATGAGCTGCTTTAAACACTTCTCCAGCCACCTCGCCGACTTGTTTCACTCCAGCCTCCATCATCTTACTTCTTACGGGGTTTGTCTGCAAAACATTCCAATCATGCAAGTTTTTGAGAAGCAGGTTAGCAGGTACACAGGGATCATTCACCCTGTTGTTATCAAATATAATACTATTTCTCAACTTCCAAATAGTCCAGCAAATCGCTGAGATACCTATCATAACCAAACCCCTTTCATCTTTTTCAAAAGTCTTCACCCAGGTTCTCATTACCAGGTCAAGATCTTCTGGGATGCTTTTTAAATTGAAAGCACATTTTAAGATGTTCCATAGTAACCTAGCAACAGAGCAAGAGAGGAAGAGGTGGTTTATATTTTCTTTATGTCCACAGAAAGGACATTTATCATCACCTTTCCACCCCCTGCGAAGCAGATTATCTTTTGTAAGAATACTGTTTCTAAGAGCCAACCACATAAAGACTTTGACTCTAGGTGGCATCTTAATTTTCCACATGTACAGGTGTGGGTATTTAATACCATTTTCAATCAGATGTCTGTAGAAGGATTTTACAGTATAAATCCCTTTCTTAGTCAGTGTCCATTTTACCTCATCTTTGTCTTCATTCAAAGTCACTGAGCTACAAGCTTCCTTGATATGCTCCCAAAGTTCTCTTGAATCCCCTATCAAAGTTCTCCTAAAATGCATGTTATCTATTCCATTATCTAGGACCTCCTTGACTATTTTCTTTTTATCAAGGGTTTTTATCAATTTTGCCATCAGTTGTACTACACTACTCAGTTCTGCCACTAAATTTTTTCGCTGCTCAGAAATGCCACTGTTCCGTTAGGGGCGTGCTCAAAAAAGCCATTTTTCACCGTTACCGTCAGGTCAATGGACGTTGACCATGTTATATGACTATAATGCCCCTGGTCTCATTTGCAAGATCTCCCTCCATGGTGTGGGCCCAACTTGTCAAGGAGTAGGAAAAGAAATTACGAGGAAAAAGAGCGACGAGGTAGATCAAACCAGAGACCTGAGTGTGTTCAGCGGGCAAGCTAACCACCACATCCAATCAAAGCATTTGTTTGAGGAACAGATGTACTTGTACTTAACCTTATCCAATACCTAACCTGCTCGTATCATTTTCCCTAGCCACCGCCTGCCGATCCTCAACTGCAACCGCCGGTCGCCAGGCTGCCCGCCCAGCTCCATTGCGCCCCCACTCGCCGCAGCCGCCGTGCTGCCTGCCCAGCTCCGGCGCGCCTCCACTCACCGCAGCCGCTGCGCTGCCTGCCCAGCGCCGCCTCCGTTGTAGCTTCGGCGCTACCTCCCGCCAAGCACCGCCACTCGAGGCAGGCAGCTCCGGCGCTTCTTCCGCCTGACTCCGCAACAGCACGTAGCTCCTCCCGATTCCAACTCCGCCATCCCCCGTGATGCCTTGAAGTGATTTGTTCCATGGCAATGGCGATGGACAACAATCCTGAATCGGAGAGGAGCGTCCTCCATCGGACGCCCCAACATGTTGTAGCCTCTGAAATTCCGGCAGGGTGAGTATGCTAATTCTTAGTGTAGTGTGTGTGTGGCTCATAGTAGCTTGTAGAGATGGAATTTCTTGTGTATAATTTGTAGTAGCTGATTGGTGCCTTGTTGATACTCGCGTGCAATTTGGTACACGTGTTCTGATGGTCAGGATGGATATGGAATTACGGATACTAGAAGTAAAAAAGGTTGCAGATGTGAAGTTTGTAAATCTTGCTGCGTTTGTGTTGTTTTCAGAAAAATGGGCAGGCACCATGCTGAAATTTTCAGAGAAATTTAGAAAATCATGTGCTCCTCTATCATATTTGTTGTTGCTGTCAATTAGTGTGTGATGCATGAATTAGCTAGCTGGAGAAATGGAGTAGTGAGCAACAAGAAACGATATTATATACTGTTCAGTTTGAATATTACTTACCTAAAGGATATGGGAAACATATTTCCTTATATTTCATAACTTTCCCTTAGCTCAGCTGGTTAGCACAAGCGCCTGTCCAGGTAGTGGTCGTGGGTTTGAAACCCCCCGGCTCCAATTTTTGTCTTCTCATTTCATGCTCGCCTTACAGGTGGGCCCACAGCTCAAACCAAGAGAGGATAGTTGACAAACATGAGAGGGGTATTTTCGTCAACTATCTTCGGTCAACGTCCTTTGACATGACGACAATGATGAAAAATAGCTTTTTTGGGCACGCGTCTAACGGAACAGTGGCATTTTTGAGCAGTGAAACTTTTTAGTGGCAAAATTGAGTAGTGTAGTACAACTGATGGCAAAACTGATAAAAACCCTTTTATCAAAGCATATATATATAACCTAGGGAAGTTTTTGCTAAGTGGAGCAGACCCAATTCACCAGTCTTCCCAAAATCGTGTTTTGCCCCCATTTCCCACTGTGAACTTACATAAAGAAGTAAAATGGTCTCTATGTTTCAGGATCTCCCTCCAAAACTAAGAGTCTCCCTGTTTGACAAATACACTGCCCAGGTTTTTGTTTCTTATATATTTTTTCAAAATAATGTCCTGCTCTCGAGATGGTGATAGAATAGAAGTAAGGAGAAATGTCTAGATTGCTGTGACCACTGGCTACACGAAGGCTGGAGTACAGTTGGCACAATCTGTTCAATAGAGGAGCGATCCAACGGTTCAAAGTGTAAGGATTTGCCAAGTCTCCACTGTCGGATCGAGTGCAACCAACAATTCACATTTAAAGTTATTCCCACACTACATAGATAGTAGAGCCAGCAAGTTGCAAGTTTGAATCCTCAAGTCCACATCTTATTTTTCTTCCCGAGATTTAAAAGATGGAGGAAAAAATTCGGATCTAGGCACTTATTTGGGACGTGGCGGTGATCATGGGAGGTCGCCCCAAAAAATCAGATATGGACGCGCGGGTCGCGGGAAACAAAGAAAAATCAGGATTTACAAAAGGACGTGTGACGATCGTTCGGTTCGGATCCGAGGGCAACGTAAAGCGTTCGTATCCGTTGCAATATTGCGGTGGTTCGGAAACTAGCTTTTCCATCCAAATCCAAAAATGAAAACAAAACAAGTGAGCACATTGGTCGCGTAAACACGGCAGTTGATTCGGCGGATCACGTTTAGGACCAGGGCAACGGTCCTCCCCGAGCGCACCGCCTGTTCCACGTTCTCGTCCACGCGTTTGTCGTGGCTCGCGCTCACGGACACGGCCAGCAATCAACGGCAGCCACACACGGCATCTCCCGTCACATGGGCCCGTCGCAACCCCCGAGCAGCGAGCCCCCTAGAAATTTCCCGTTCCGTGGGTGCGGCCCGCGTTTATCTCCGCGTCGCGTGGCTTTGCCGACCTGCCCGCCAGCCGCCCGCCCACCCGAACCAAAACGAAACCCGGTCCGGATCCAGCTCCACTCCCGTTTGATTTCCGCCGCCCACCCGTGACCAGAAAGCAGAACTATGCCTTGCCTAACCCGCAAGCGGCCACGCCAGCGCGCGAAGCCGTGTCCGGTAAGGAACCGGTTGGCGCCAGCCCGCCTCCCCCACCGCCTCTGCGCCACCTACAAAAGGCGCCCCTCCACCCCGCGCTCTGGCCTCCTCTCCTCTCCTTTCCTTCTTTGGAGCTTTCGTTCCGGCCGCGCCTCCGCCCGAGCCTCCCCGGCCCTCGCGTCTCGGCGACCGTTTCCATCCCCTCCCTTGTGCATCAAATCTCGATTCGTTTCGAATCGCGATTGATTGATTTTGTTCGCCGTCGCCTCTGCAGCTCTGCTTTCTGTGCTCGCAGGGGGTTCGATCGGCCCGTCTCGTCCGCCTCCGCGCGCGCGACTTCGGGGGAGCGATCAATCGGGGATTCAATCGAGTTGTCCTGCGTCTGATTTTGGCCGAAGCGAGGTCAGTTTCTCGTGCTCGATCGGCCAGATCGGTTCCTTGGTTCCGTCACCTGCCTGCGTTCGTCTCGTCGGTGGTTTCAGATTTGAATTGAATTGAATTGAGCGGCGGTCGCCCGTGCGGCCTTCCGGTTCTACGTTCCCCCGATCGAGCGCCCGTCGGTGATTTCAGATTTGAATTGATTGAATTGAACGGTGCTGTCATCAGTTAATACGAGGTGGATTCGAGGCCCTCGTGGATTCTTGTTGTGCCGGCTGATCTTGCTTTTGGTATATGTGCTCTCTGTCCTAGATGCAGAACCAAGAGGGCGAGCGCTCGTTCTGGACAGTTACATAGATGAAGGGGCGGAGGTTTGATTTCTGTTCATGGTTGTTTTGATTTTTTGGTTACGGTTCAGCGGTTATTCTGATATGGTCAGATCTTCTCGGGTGATGATGATGCTTTGGACCTCTTACCAACCTGGAACCGGTGATCTGAGTTTGGATAATATAAATAAATCCCCCCCACTTCAGTTTCTTGGTTCGCACACTAGTCAACGGAAATTCTGATTTCGATTTGTTGGTTCTTCTTCAGAAATTGGATTACAAGGCATAGGGGGAGCGACCCATCTTGCTGATCTGCGTTTGGAGGATGATTACCCCTTCTTTTCAATTCTTCATCTACACGGTTCAGTTTTAGTCGGTCCTGATTTAGATTTGTTGTTTGATGCTTGTCCAGAAATTGGGGATTATACGGCTTAGCGGGAGCGACTTGTCATTCTTCATGACCTGTGTTTGGATAATCATTACTCTCTGTTTATTTCCTTTTCTCCACAGTTCAGTTAGTGTTGGCACAATTCTGATTTGGATTTTCGATTTGTTGCTGGTACTCCAGATATTGGAATTATACGGCTTAGTGGGTGGTCCAATTTTCCCTCGGCACGGCGGTTCTTCTGTGGCTCAACATTTTCTTAGTCATCAATAATATAATTAGAAAAGTTTCTCTGCCTTAGTTTGTCATTCTCAGCTCTTGCAGACACCATCTTGGAAGGGATATAATTGGAATTGGTGCTGTCTACTTGACCTTCCCAGCTCAGACTTCCTTATAACTTTTAGCTCCTCCTCGTTTGAAGCATGCTTTAGTTGAGCCCAGTTTTCCCTAATAACGTATCTTGCTCGTTGCAGGTTTGACGAATGCAAAGTCCAACCTGATGCTGAGTTGAATCTGATTACAGTTCTTTCTAAATCTAATCAATTCATCATTACTTAGATAACCTTTAAGATCTTCTCACTCACTAGGCAATATTTTAAATTCAGATTTATCTGCGAAGGTGCAAGAGTGGAGCTTCAAACTTGGCAAATCCTACAAACAAAAAAGAGACTCCTCCATTTTTAACTCTTGCCTCTTATCTTTGTATCACGTAGCTACTTGTTCATGCCTTTGATTTAAGCTTTTTTGCTTCTGCCCCCCTGTGATTGCAGATTTATTTTAGCCCAGAGCGTGTTGGTACTTGGTAGTGAGTCGAAATCTGTTAAAATCGGTTGGTTTGCAATCTATCTCTATGCGGTTCAATTTGTTATCTGTACTCTTATCCTGTCGACTGCATGACATATTTAGGAAGTTTGGGCTTATGGGCAAATCTCTGTACAGTGAGTCAGGTCAGTGTTCTATTAACGGTTTGTTTGGTTTAGTTGTGTTCCTCGATCTGGAATGTGGAGAGCCCTGTGGTGTTGTATGTTGAAGGGGCTCTGAGCAGGTCAGGTTTGAATGGCTATCGCCCGTGTGATCTTCTGGTTCTCATCACGTGTTTCTTCATCATCAGCTAATATGAGGTGGATTAGAGAAGTCCTGGTGGATTCTTATTGTAGCAGCTGATCGCGCTTTTGGTGTGTGTTTGTGCTCCTTTGCTTGCAGCAGATGCAGGAGTGTAGTAGTTCTGCACAGATGAATCATAGGGTGGAGAGTTGGTATCTGTTCGTCATTTTGATTGATTGGATATGAAGCTTTGTATCTCTTACCAACCTGGAACCTGTGATCTGCGTTTCGATAATATATATTCCGTCCCAATTCAATTTATTTGGTTTGCACAATAAAATTTAGCCCTTGGTAGTTCTGATCTGTATTCGTTTGTGGTTTTCCAGAAATTGGGGTTAATTGGTGGAGGTTTAGTTTCTGATAATCATTTTGATTGATTGGATAATGAAGCTTTGGAACCTGGAACTTGTGATTAGCGTTTGGATAATGAATTCCGTCCCCATTCAATTTATTTGGTCTGCACAGTACAATTTAGTCCTGGCAGTTCTGATCTGTATTCGTTTGTGGTTTTTCAGAAATTGGGCTTAGTAAGGTTTAGCAGGAGCAACCTATCTTCTTGCTGATCTTCATTTGGATGATTATGAACCCCTCTATTTAATTCCTTCTCAATTCAATTTTAGTCTCTGACAATTCTGATTTAGATCTGTTGCTGGTTGTCCAGAAAATGGGATTATATGGCTCAGCGGGAGCGAACTATCTTCTTGCTGACCTGCGCTTGGATGATCATTACTCTCTCTGTTTAATTTCTTCTCCATAGCCCAATTAGTTGCCCGACAATTCTGATATAGAATTTTTGCTGGTTCTCCAGAAATTGGAATTATATGGCTTAGCGGGTGGTCCTATTTTTTCGGCATGGCGGTTCTTTCTGTGGCCCAACATATCCGACCTTTTATCCTCCCTTGATAATTGAACTTTCGAAATGTTAGTTTCTTTGCCTTGGTTGGTAATTCTCAGCTCTTGCAGATGCTGACTTGGGAGCGAAATAATTGGAACCAGTGTTGTCTACCTGACTTTCCGGCCGAGACAGGCTTACTTACCCTTTACCTCAACATTTGATGCGACAGGCTTACTTACCCTTTGCCTCAACATTTGATGCATGCTTTAGCTGAGCCTAGTTTTCCTCTTATAACTTATAGAAAGGTATCTTCCTCGTTGCAGGTTGTAGTTGATGAACTCGTCCAACCTGATGCCGACTTGAATCTGTTTGCAGTTCTTCTAAATCTACTATTTTCTCAATTCATCAGAACTTAGACAGCCTTTAAAATTATCTTACCAGACAATATTTTGAATTCAGATTTATCTTCCAAGGTTCAACCATGAAGATTCAAACTATTGGAACATCCTATAATGAAAAAGACTGCTCCAGTTTTAACTCGCCTCTTATTTTCGTTTCACGTAGCTACTTGTTCATGTCTTTGATTTAGGTTTTTCCTTCTGCCCTCCCTTTGGTTGCAGATTAAGCCCAAACCATGCTGATAGTGAGTCGGAATCTGTTAAAATCGTTTGGTTTGCGATCTCGCTCTCTGTGGATTTTGATTTGTTGTTTGTAATCTTGATCCCTGTGCTCGTCTTCTGCGCGTATCAGTTGCAGGATATATTTAGGAAGTCTGGGCCTATGGCAGGATATATTTGGATATGCCGGTGGCTCTCCAGAAATTGGAATAATATGGCTTAGAAGGCAGTCTTATTTTGCCTCGGCATGGCGGTTCCTTCTGTGGCTAAAACTTTTTCAACCTTTTTTACTCTATAATTGAACTCTCTAGACATTAGGTTTTCTTTGCCTTAGTAATTATCAGCACTTACAGATACTGACTTGGAAAGGATATAACTGCAGTTTGGAACCGGCGTTGTTGTCCTCCATCATCCATACCTCCTTAGACAGGCTTTACTTGTTCCCACTCATCGTTTCGTCCATGCTTTAGCTATTTATAAGCAGCATTTCCCCTAACAATTTTTTTTATAGAAAAGGTCTCTTGCTCGCGGCAGGTTGTAGTTGACGAACTCCTGTCCAGCCTGATGATGAATCTGTCTATTGATCTTCTAAATCTACTAGTATCGTTTCAATTCATTGTAACTTACATAACCTATAAATTATCTTACTAGACATTTTAAATACAGATTCATATGCAGCTCGAATATGAGGATAATCCAGAGCTTTCAACTAATGGCACATCATACAGCCGAAAAAGACTCTTACCTTCCCATTTTCTTTATTTCATTTAGTTACTTGGCCATCTCTTAGGTTTGTGCCCCTGACCTTCCTATGGTTGCAGATTTTTCTTTAGCCCAGGCCATGTGGGCAATGACTAGTTCTCCATGGTTGTTATCTGTACTCTTGATCCCTGTGTTCTCTTGGTCTTCTGCGTCTGTGGGTTGGTAAGATATAATAGTCAGGAGTTTGGACCCAAACCTTTGTTCTGTACATGGAGTCAGGTCAGTGTCTCGTAGATGGTCTGTTTGTTTCGTTTGTTATCGCCTCCTCTACAATTTGGCTTGCAGGACTGAATCTTGATCTGGTCTGGAAATGATGTTCCATGTGGTGTGTGAACGTATGGTGAAGGGGACTCGAGGCAGGTCAGTTTCCCATGTTTGGTCACATTGGTTTACTGGATTCCTCATCTGTGCTTGGTGATGTCAGATTTGAGTGGTTATACCTTGAGTTCTTCGATTTATCTTTGTCTGATGGCTGTTTGGGAGCTTTGTTCTGGATGGGTCTTCTTCAACCACAAAAGCTTACACCTGGATTCCATGCTTGTTTCAACTGATTTCCCAGATTTTATTATGGTCTGACTTTCCTTGAAGAAACTTCAAGTATGCTGATTATATTTGGGCCGTTCATTGATTTGCATTGTTGGAGGTTTTATTGCAAAATTGTATAGTTGGATAATCAATTAGTGCAGGGCCTTGGTGAAGCAAATGGACCCCCTTGATGGTTTTGACTTCTGATTAGTGATCCTGAAGCATGATGGTTTTTGTGGTAGTTTTCAGTTTGAACTCGCATTCAGTGGCCTCATATCTTTGGTGCAGCTTGGAGCTGGTAGTGTGCACGTCTGTTTCTTTCAACTGTCCTGAATCATCTTACTTGGTTTCTGTTGTGCCACCTTACTGGTTACGGTATCTTCTTCAACTTGCATGTGGTTTGGATGGAATGATCTCATCTTTTGCTCGAATCAAGAAAATGCTAGAAGTCTCAAACCAGGGTCCAGAATGGAAATATCAGTTCGTACTCGGTTTGTATAGCAGATTATCAAAGTTTGATTTGGCTATTAATTACCTGGTTACCATACTATTCTACATACTCTTGTTCATGATTGCACGTGGTTTGTTTATATACGTTATTTAGGTTCATCTTATGACACAAATCAAAATTTAGTGTGCACATAATTTTTAACTGAAAGATCCCACCCTCGCATTTGTGTTGGTTTAACAGTAGTGGCCTCCTGTAGTTTGGTAATATTGATGACTTGATATGCAGAATGATGTTAGGAGTTGTTGCTATTGCCTATATATATATATACTATAAAACAATGGAGAGTTGAAGGTTCTGAACTGGAGGCTTGAACAAATATTTTGCCCTGAACACTCCACTCATGTCCACTGAATATGATTCTGGTTTGTTGGTATGGAGTTGATTTTCAGAAGTGATCTTATTCTCATTGGTGCTTCTCCTGTTTACTTTCAACATACGGCAGTTTGTTTTCGTACTTCATTCATCCTGGATTTAAAGATACAAAGCGCTCACACATCTCTACGGTCTTCCAATGGCTGATTTGATCTCTTTACAGCAAACTGCTAATTTGATCTGGATTATGGAATCTTCCATTACATATTCTTATTAAATATATAATTTCATAGTGTTTACACATCTGACAGTCCTCTAATGGCTAATTTGACCTTCTTTTCGGCCGAACTGCTAATTTGATATGGATTATGGAATCTTCAATTACGTAAATCTATAATTTCACAGCGCTCACACATCTGACAGTCCTCTAATGGCTAATTGACATTTTTTTTCTGGCGAACTGCTAATTTGATCTGGATTCTGAATCTTGAACCACATATTCTCTTTAATTACATATTCGTAGTTTTTGGAAACTTCCTAGTTTTAATTTAGTTGGCAACTAGCAGAAGTACTAATTTGATGATTCCTGTCGATTGCTTAGACAAACCCATTCTGTTTCATACTACATAATAAATCCTATATAGATTAAGACACGAAAGTATCTGTTCACACATCTTACGGTCCTCTGACCCTGTATAAACTACGAAAGCTTTCTCAGTGCAAAGATTTGAATCTCGCTCATCCCACTAGATAAATTAGTTACTCCCATTCAGGTTCTGGAATTTATGGCATTCTTTGTTTGCGCCCCATGTCAGTCTTATGATGTTGTGAAAACGTTGCGTGAATACTTATTGCCAATCGTGTGTCGTACCAATGCTGCCTTTGGTTGATTGCGTGGCTTGTATGCTTAGCTGACTAAAATTGTTTGTAGTGTGTGTTGTTTCTTGTGTAAGTAGGAGTAGTTTAACACTGCCTTTGCCGGTCCCAAGCCCGGATGAGAAAATGTGGAGGGGACTGCAATTAGCTCCTCTGTATCATTTGCATTAGAACTGTCATGGTCTCCTAATATTTTACATTGAGTAGCAGTAAATGAAGTGAGTAAGTTGCAGACTGTCTGGTCACACAATGTGGTGGCAAGCTTTGGAATGCACCCTTTGCTATGAAGAATCTGGGCAAGTGTAATTTGTAGTCAGTCAGACTCCTCCAGGAATTTGCTGATTACTAGCTGTACAAGGTCAGTGTGTTTTACTTACGTTCCTAGAGGGAAGTGAGTGTATAGGAAGCTTTGAATGAGAGGCCTCATGTACCACACAATTGTCTAGAAAAGATGTAGTTCAATTGTTGTGGGTAAACTGCTTCCCTAGAAAATGCTGTGGTATTGTAGCAGATGCAAGCAAGTGGGGATGGTTCACAGAGTTCCCTGATTGTTTCAGTTACAGTAAACTAGTACTAGGTACGTTTACATTACTAGTTGTCCTTGAGTCAGAGTTGTGATTGTCGTTTCACAATCTGATTTCCGCCCATAAGAAAGTCTGAGATGCAGATATCCATGGTTCATTTTCATAGTAGAAATTCAAGTCCAACGAAACTGAAGAAGCTTCAACCACTGCAATCCCCTCTGGAGACGTCCTTCATCACCTCGTGTGTAGAGGTTCATGCCCTTGTTTCTTTCAGTTAGACACACCGGCAGTCAAGCTTTGCGCACCACTGTAGATGTTGCTGCAGTTTCGGCTGTATACAAATTTTCAACCGCAGAGTCTGTCTCGTCTCGTAATTTCATCGCGCTGTATCTCAAATCTTATCAGCGCAGATGTTGAATCACTGGCGAGTAGAATGTCCGCAGTTGTTTGTCGAGTGGGTGCTGATGTCCTGGAACTTTGGATTATTCGGCATAAGTGACTCTAACCGTTGTGGTGTTCAAACTGTTTTCCTTTCTAAAGCATAGGGTTTGCTCTTTTGAATAAAGCATAGGGCTTTATTACGAAATAGTAAGATGCCTGTGCCGTTGCACGGTGCACGGAACACCAAAATGCATGAATACAGGAGTAACAAATATCGATAGGCTTTTTTGGATGTTCATCCTGCTCATGGCATCCCGGTGAATAGTAAATACAGATAAAATAGCAAACAAAAAAAACTTCTGCAAACAAACTTTTTCGAGTGTTCAACCTGCAGGCAAAACTTCATGAAGAAATAATACTCGTGGTGCTTTGAAAAAAATGCTCAAAAAACTTTTAAAATATATCAATTTTGTTTATTTTTCACGAAATGTTGCACATAACTAGAACAGTCCAACATGTTTGTTGCACAACTTTAAGTCTTGTTTGAATTTTATTGACATATTTGAGCTCAGGAGCCAGGTTCATGTGTCATCTTTCTTCCGCTATAGCCACTTCCCTTTCTTATACGTCTCCGATTCCACCGCTATAAGAAAATAAGACTTTCCTTATAAATAAAGACTTTCCTTATAAAAAAAGACACTGCGTTTAATCAGACTAGTCATTCACCATAGGATGAGAAGCATGATGACCGTCGGATTCGCCAGTACAGCCTCACGCGTGGTGCCATGGTGTGTTGTACTGTTTCCTTAAAAAGTGCGCCTGTTAGTTACTCCCTCCGCTCCTAAATATAAGTCTTTGGAGAAATTTCATTATGGACCACATACGGAGTAAAATGAGTGAACCTATACTCTAAAATGCATCTACATACATCCGTATGTGGTCCATAGTGAAATGTCTACAAAGACTTATATTTAGGAACGGAGGGAGTAGTTTGCATGCGTGATTCCATACTAATTGCAATTAATTTGTTTCCTAACATCTTCTCCTAATCAGGGCATATCAAATTGACTAGGTGCCGTGATAGGTTTATTTTTCTTAGTTTCTTTTCTAATTATATTGAAATCTCCCCCTACCAAACAAGGAATAGGGTTATGATGATATAACCTAGCCAACTTAGCTAGGAAGCCAACCTTTCTTTCAGTTTGAGCATCTCCATATACAGCTGCCAAATTCCAATGAAATTTAGCTTTTTTTAATCAAAAACCTAAACCCTGAGGAAGTAGACCCATGTTCAATGTGCAATACATCAAAATAGTCTTTATTAATGCACACCAATACCCCCCAGATAGGCCTCTGGGTGGGTTCTAGTGCCAATCAAAGTTTCTCCCACTTCAAAAGTTGTGTAACTCATATTTAGTAAAATGTTGCTTGATAGTTTACAAAATCCCCACAAAGTCTAATTTATTTTCAATAATCATCTCCCTAACATATCTCTTTTGGGGGTCTTTTCCCAAATCCCTAGATTCTAAAAAAAGACCTTTCATTATGTCTCTATTATCAATGTAAATCAAAAAACAAAGAGTACTAAAGAGTCTAGGAGGATCTTTTCCTTCTTCCTCTTTTTTTAAGACCCCAACAACAACAGAGTGCTTCACACCATTAAGAACTGGTGAGCATTCTCTGTTTATTTTACTTCCTAAGAAAATTCCTCTCAAATTTTCAAATTGATCTTGTACTAATTTAGCAACAGAATGTTCCATATCAAAGCATAACTCTTCAATAGAGGCACCTCCAGTGTCAATATGCACTGGTGTACCAGGAACTTCATCATATTTTCTTGCCCGATTAGCTATATTATGCAAGTAAAACTCTTTCCTAGCTATCTCCAGTTCCTGAATGACTTCAGTATTTCTATGAACCATCTCAATAGAACATCCCAGATCAATACCAAACAAAGAAGTCATATGTAGCAAGGAAGGATTGGAAGCAGAAGGACCAGTATTCTTACCATAATTGCCTCTTTCCTCGTCTCTAATCTTAGCCAAATCTTCCACTTTCTGATCTTCTTTTCTGTTATACCTCAAGCTCCTTCTAAGCTCCTCATCTTTGTCTTCCTCAGTCTCTTCATCTCCTCTCTCACCATGGATAGCAGCCATATCTTCCCACCAAAGTTCTCCACCGATTCCTGGCTGGCATTATAATTAGTGGGTTCAATGTATTTCCCAGACTTAGAACTAATCTTCTTTCCATCTTCATCTCTTTCCATTTCCTAAAACTTCATGTTAGCCAACTCCAACTCATATTGGTCTCTATTAGCAACCTCCTGAATCAACTGGTGCACAACTGCTTATTCCTGAGCAAATTCAGTTTCAAGCCTCTTCTTGTCAGCTTCTAATTTAGCTATTTTCTTCTCTTCTTTAGCCCACAGAGCATTCTATCTCATTTTCTCTTCTTCCAAAGTTTGATTTTTCTTAAACATGATATCCTTTTTTTTTGCATTTTACCCCTATCAGCTGCCATTTCCTTGATCATAGCCCCCATAGAGTTCTCAATGGAGCATTTCAACACTTCATTTCTTTTATTGGTCTCCTTTATATGGACTAGAGATAGGGTCCCTAAAGACACATTGTTCCTATTATTGTCTTCCTTTCTAGCTCTCTTTCTGACCTCATCAACATTGGTTCTATCTTCTAAATCAGTATTAGCAATTTCTTTCCTTTTGCCTTCGTTATACCATCCCATCTCAACAACCGAGTCTAGCTCAGACTCAATCTTGAACATCAGCAAGTCATGTGAAGTGATCTCCACATGTGGAGGGATTTTTCCCACATTTAGCTGTTATCTTTTCCTGATTGATAATATCCATATATATTCTCAGAACAGGGCCTACAACTGCAATCAGGTATACCCGCCCAAATCTTACCCAAGCAGCATGTAACTTTCCCACAGCTTTATGATCCAAAGTCCAGTCACTTTAATTACTACCCCAGTATCCAGCAAACTAAAGTCATTGAATTTAGCAAGCTTCACAAGCTTGGCTTTGTTGGGGAATCTCATCATATAACAATTCTGCTCATATTCCCTCACTCTTCATTGCCACCCTCAGTTAAACATTTCGCTAAAGGCCTCTACTAAGTCTATTATTGTGCCTATGTCCCAAACTAGCTTCATCTCCACTAATTTGTGAAGTAGAAACCAAATACTTGAAAATACCAACTTCCATACATGCACTAGAAGACGACAATCCCTCTCTGTCATCGTCAGAGCCTACTCCGGCCGACAACTAGAAATGATTGCCGGCTGGAGAGACCCCTACTGTGCCAGGGAGAGGGCTTCGAGTCTTGCAGAGCGGCAGGGAAGGCGAGGGGAGCGGCGTGGAAGCGCCACCGCTCCCTTCACCTTCTTCTTCCTTGGGGGATCCTTCTCGTTGTTAATGATCTCAATGGGCATCGCTTGCGTGCCCGGAGTAGGGAGCCCCATCACCACCTCCATAGGCACTGCTGGCTATTGGTCTTGCATGTATCGAAGCGACCAGAACACCCGCCACTTGAATCTCTTCCCCGGATCTGCTGACTCCTCCAACATGGCCCATAGGAGAACTGCAATCGCCAAATGGGCCTAGAAATCTTCGACGCCCTGACATAATCGTGCACTAATCATACACGCAAAGCAAATGCGCATGATCAAGATCAGAGACTCACAGGAAGATATCATAACACAACTCTATACAAAAATTAAAGTCATAGAAGCTTTATATTACAAGCCAGGGGCCTCGAGGGCTCGAATACATAACTCGAACACAGAAGAGTCAGCGGAAGCAACAATATCTGAGTACAGAAATAAGTAAACAAGTCTGCCTTAAGAAGGCTAGCAATCTCATCTGGATCAAAAGGCGTAGGCCTCCTGCCTGGTGCTACTTATTGAGTTTGCGTTGGTTTTTCCCTTGAAGAGGAAAGGGTGATGCAGCAAATTAGAGATAAGTATATCCCTCAGTTTGAGAACCAAGGTATCAATCCAGTAGGAGACAACGCACAAATCACCGAATACCTGCACAAACAATCAAACAACTTCCACCCAACGCGATAAAGGGGTTGCCAATCCCTTCACGGTTACTAGCAAAAGTGAGATCTGATAGAGATAGATAAATGATAAAGTAAATATTTTTGGTATTTTTGGTTTATAGATCGGAAAGTAAAAGATTGCAAAATAGTAGATCAGAAACTTATATGATGGAAAATAGACCCGGGGCCATAGGTTTCACTAGTGGCTTCTCTCAAGATAGCAAATAATAATTACTGCCGAGCAATTGATAGAAAAGCGCAAAGTTATGACGATATCTAAGGCAGTGATCATGAATATAGGCATCACGTCCATGTCGAGTAGACCAAAACAATTCTGCATCTACTACTATTACTCCACACATCGACCGACTCCTGCCTGCACTACAAAAAAAAGACACATCCGTGACATTTTGGGCCGAACGAATTTTTTTCTGTCGTACATATGACACTTCTATGACGATAATTGTGACAAAACCCGGTATCATCATAGATGTCGTGGGCTCCTACTTCTATGACAAAAAATCATGGCAGAAAATGGACTTTTCGTCCTGGGCGGGCCGGAGACGCAGCTGCATGACATTCTTTGGGCCGTCCATGACAGAAAAAACCGTGGTAGAAGCGAGGGCGAGGAAAATTTCAGGGAGTTCCAGGTTATGGTGGGAGGTCGGGGGCCGAGCGATGCGCGTTTCTCTCGTACACGTACGCGTGTGTGTGCGAGGCGTTGGCTCTAACTGAACCCGAGCGAGGCATTGGGCTCTAACTGAACTCGAGCGATTGCACTGCAGGCTACGCGTTACTGAACCCGAGCGATCGATCGATGGCTGTTAACTGAACCCGATCGAGCGATTCCTTCGCTACTGCTGCTAACTGAAGCCGATCGATGCTGCCTCTAGGATGAACAGTGAGCGTTGCGGGGGGGGGGGGGGTTGGATGAACAGTGAGCGGTGGCGTTGCCTCTGGATGAACAGGACCCCGTGGTGTGGTGGAGGGCTGGATGAACAGTAGACGGCGGAGGGGTGCCCGTGGAGGGGTGGTTGAACAGGACCCCGTGGTGTGGAGGGCTGGATGAACAGTAGACGGTGGAGGGGTGCCCGTGGAGGGGTGGTTGAACAGTAGCCGGTGGAGTAGCGCGCGGTGGAGGCTGGATGAACAGGAGCCCGTGGAGGCTGGAGGAGGTCGACGGTGGAGATAAACAGTATCCCGTGGAGTCCCGTTTTGCGGTACGCCACACCCCTCCCGATGAACAAGACCCCCGTTTCAACCGTAGGAGGTCCGTTTCGTCCGTTTTGCGGTACGCCACACCCCTCCCGATCAACAGGACCCCCGTTTCGACCGTATGAGGTCCGTTTCGTCTGTTTTGCGGTACGCCACACCCCTCCCGATCAACAGGACCCCCGTTTCGACCGTAGGAGGTCCGTTTCCTTCGTTTTGCGGTACGCCACACCCCTCCCGATCAACAGGACCCCGTTCCGAACGTAGGAGGTCCGTTTCCTTTGTTGTGCGGTACGCCAGGCCTCGTTTCCATCGCCTGTTCTGTCCAAGCCCTCCCGATGAACACGACCACGCATTCCGTTCCGACCCAGCCGGTTGGCTCCTACGCGTTCCGTTGCCTCCCGATGAACACGACGCATTTCGTTGCCTCCCCATGAACACAACGCATTCTGTTGCCTCCCCATGAACACGACGCATTCCGTTGCCTCCCCATGAACACGACGACGACGCTGTTTCTCCGTTCCGACCCAGCCATGTCAACGAGCCCTCGCCGTACGTATGCGCAAGTAGGCGTTCAAGACCCCGCCCGTATGTACACATACGTGGCCGTATTTTCTTTCTTGCACCCTGGTCGCTGTACGTACGTGTACATGCTACGTGCGCGCCTCTACTACGACACGTGCGCGCCTCTACATCCACCACTATATATGTACGTACACGTTCGCGACCAGAATGACAATGCTACGTACGCTTCGACCAGGTGGGTCCCGACTGTCAGGCACTTCCTTGCGTGCGAAGATGTAGCTGGTGGGTCCCAGCAGTTAGGGGGGCGAATCGTTTTGTTTTTTTTTGCCCGGACGCACTTCCTTGCGTGCGAAGGTGTAGCTGGTGGGTCCCAGCAGTCAGGGGGGAAACTTTTTTTTCGCGAAACGGTGGCCCGTCCGGTGGGTCCCCGCTGTCAGGTGGAGGAATAATTATTTTACGCGTAATAAGGAGGCACTTCCTTGCTGCGGCCGTGGACCCAGCTATTAGCGTCTCCACGCACAGTACTTTTCCGATGGAAGTCGGTCGTTGACCACATTGACCACGCCGCGCCGAGAGCACCACGGCGGTGGACGACGGCGAGACCTAGGAAGGGGACGACACGGAGGCAGGGAAGACTCGACAGTTGTTTCCCACACGGAGGGGAGTATGACTGTACGAGGGTTTACTGATTCGTCTGCCGTCGCCGGAGAATAACAGCAGGTGTGGGTGAGTAGAGGGATGGCTAGGCCAGCGATGGGAGTACGGTGGGGCGGTGAGGCCTGCGCGGCAGCACAGCCGGCCACGGGAAGGAGGGAGCAGGCAGTCCCGCCGGCGCTTGTTTGAGTGGCTGGAGCAGGAAGAGCAGAGATTGAAGAAGCACGACGGCCGTTGGATGGACATCCAACAGTCAGTGCTTGTGCGTCAACCTTTTTTGAGGAAGGCCTCAAATCTGTGGAAAACAACATACAACCCATCTGCCATTATTTCTAATAATTTACAGCCCATTTGCTAATTCTTAAGGTTTTTTTGGAGCCCATATTCTTTTTGTTACATTACAGCCCATATTGTGGCCACGGTTAAAAAATTATACGAAATTTTGCATATTTCGGTGCAGTCCGAACTGTTTTTAATCCTGAAATTTCGACTCACATTCAAACTGATTTTAAAAATAAATGTATATCAATATAAAATCCAACAAATTCTCCACGCATAAAAATTAATGTAATTTAAAATCTTGAAATGAAAAAAAAGATATTTGAAACTAATTGTCGGTTTGATGTGTTTTAAAAATGTACAGCCCATTTCTCATTACTGATGGGCCATTTTCTCGGCCAGCCGAATGAAAGCTCTCCTCGTCTTGAAAGATTTGCAGCCCAACAGGCCTGACAAAGAGACTTACTTGGCAAATCACAAAAAAACTGGGCTGTGGCCATGGACCCAGCTGTCAGCCTCTCCACGTATAGTACTCTTCCGATGGATGTCGTTCCTTGACCACGTTGACCACGCCGCGTGGAGAGCACCACGGCGGTGGACGACGGCGAGGCCTAGGAAGGGGACGGCGCGGAGCCGGGGAAGACGCGGCAGTGGAAGCCCGCGCGGAGAGGAGTACGAGGGTTCACTGGTTCGGCTGCGGTGTGAGGCTGCCGTCGCCGCAGGGCCTGACCAGCGGTGGGAATAGTAGGGGCGGTGAGGGCTCTGCGGCAGCACAGCCGGCCACGGGAGGCAGGAGCATGCGGCAGGACCGGCGCTGCTTTGGGCGGCTGGAGCAAGAAGACCAGAGGTTGAAGAAGCACTACGGCCGTTGGATGAACATCGTACGGTCACTGGAGCTAGAATCGTTCATATTGACTAAGTTGACAAAGCCCTTTGTCCCTGTCAACTTAGTAGGCCCACAAGTCAGCCTGCCACCAAGGTGGGTCCCAACTAGCCGGGGGAGTATTCATTTTTTTGTGCGTAATAAGGAGGCACTTCCGGTGGGTCCGAGCTGACAGCGGGGGGAACGTTTTTTCGCGAAATACGGTGGCCCGTCCGATGGGTCCCAGCAGTCAAGGGGAAACGATTTTTTTTCGCAAAATACTGGTGGCCCGTCCGGTGGGTCCCCGCTGTCAGGTGGAGGAATAATTATTTTCCGCGTAATAAGGAGGCACTTCCTTGCGGCTGCCGTGGACCCAGCTGTCAGCCTCTCCACGTACAGTATTCTTTTGATGGAAGTCGGTCGTTGACCACATTGACCACGCCGCGCCGAGAGCACCACGGCGGTGGACGACGGCGAGGCCTAGGAAGGGGACGACGCGGAGCCGGGCAAGACGCGGCAGTGGATGCCCATGCGGAGAGGAGTATGAGCGTTCACTGGTTCGGCTGTGGTGTGAGGCTGCCGTCGCCGCAGAATAACAGGGGGTGTGGGTGAGTGGAGGGATGGCCTGGCCAGCGGTGGGAGTAGTAGGGGGCGGTGAGGCCTCCGCGGCAGCACAGCCGGCCACGGGAGGCAGGAGCAGGCGGCACGACCGGCGCTGCTTTGGGCGGCTGGAGCAAGAAGACCAGAGGTTGAAGAAGCACAACGGTCGTTGGATGGACATCGTACGGTCACTGCAGCTAGAATCGTTTATATTGACTAAGTTGACAAAGCCCTTGGTACGCCAACTTTTTTTTGAATGCATGCAGATCAGCTTAGTAAGCCCATAGGTCAGCTTCCGAAACGGTGCGCCCCAGATGTCAGGGGGAGGAAGCATTTTTTGGGCGGGTGAAGCTAGAATATCCGAGATTGAAGAAGAAGCACGGCATCCGTTGGATGGACATCCAACGGCCACTGCTGCTAGAACCGTGTGTTGACTATAAGTTGACAAAGCCTTGCATACGCGTCAACTCTGTTTTTTTAGGGGACACGTCAACTTAGTAAGGCCAAAAGTGTGTGGCAGAGAACTTATAGCCCATTTGAGATTTGTAAGAATGTGTAGCCCATTTTTGAATTCTATTGGAATTTACTATAGCCCATTTACAGTTTGTTAAAAGTACAGCCCATTTCAACCAACCGTTCAAAACAGAATTCAATAAAATTTCCCATATTTTGATGGGATCCGAAATATTTTTATCCCAAAATTTCTAGTCAGATTAAATACAATTTCAATACAAATTTATATTACGTAAAATTCCAACGAAACATTGCGCTCGCAACAATTAATGAAATTAAAATTTTCAATATCCAAAAATAATATTTTATAAAGTAATCACGTGTTTGGTGCATTTTTTTAGTTACTGCCCAGTTTTTATAATTACATCCCATTTATTATTTCTTAAAGCCCATTTTCTTGTTAAGCCTAATGCATCACTCCTAGGAAAGATTTGCAGCCCAGCGGGGCGGAGAATAACAACTTGACCTTGCCTGGGTATTCCTAAAAAAAGTATAGCTGGGCTAGCCATTTTCAGCTTGAAAAAAATTAATATCTGGGCTGGATATCTGGCCTGGGCTAGACGGGCCACAGCCCACCCATTTAATACCTGCAGTGATGTTTTCGTTGTTGTTCAGAGGAGAAAAATTAATATCTGGGCTAAACATCAAAAAACTCTGCAGTGCTCACACCTCAAAAACATAAAATACTGCTCGAGCTGCTTGGTCCCGGCTGTCGGCCGCTTCTTGTGCAATTCTCTCGTTTATTGACTACTACATAGGTTGACAATGGTGTGGGACCGTGATGTCAGGAAACCAGGAGGAAGCAAAATAAATTATAGTTATATATATATATAATAAGGAGGCACTTGCGTACGTGAGGCTATGGACCTGGTGGGTCCCCATTGTCATCCTCTCCAAGTAAAGTCATCTCCTCGCCCGCGCGCGCTTTCCGCCCGAAACAGTCAGCGCCGCCCGCCCCGCTTCCCGGTGCAGGAGATTGCTCCGCCTTCAAACGACACAAGTGTCATCCGTCCGTCCATCTGCCGCCCACATTAATGATACATGGTTGCCGAGGCGGCTACTCCGGCACCACACGTCCGTCCCTCCGCCCGCCCACCATTGCTATATAAACTGCTGCGTCGGCCATAGCCGCAGTCATCCGCATCCGTTCCCTTTCTCCTGTCCACACCACTACTGCCCACCATGGCTTCCTTGCGCTCCAGCGCTCTTCGGGACGGGCGGACGACGGACCACAATGAGATGGCAGCCATTGCTGCCGACCGGCTGGCCGGCAGGCAGCCGGAGGACGACGACGTCCCAATGGAGAACATGGTAGTCGACGATCCGGCGCCAACCCCCTCCTCCGCGCCATCCTCGCTGGTGCATTGCACCATGACCATCGGCGAGGCCCGTGCCCAATATATGGACAGGGTGAGGCAGATGCGTGAGGGCAGTTCCGGGTGGCGCAGGCCGACCCCGCCTACAACCACCATCTCCTCCTGGAGCACCTGCAGGCGGAGAAGCAGCTCGCCGCGGAGCGGGCGGAGCAGGAGGCGCTGCTCGACTCGTACCGCTCCGCCCGCAAGGGCCGCCTCGAGCGCTGGCGGTACCGCAGGCGGGTGGCGGAGGCTGCGGCCGCCTACAAAGAGGCAAGCAAAGAGGGCGATGAAGCGGGCGAGGCGCTGTTTGGCGAGACCGAGGATGAGGCAGAGGACAATGCCGGCTCCGACGAGTCCCCGCTCCGCTGGCATCGACGAGGCCCTGCTCCGCCGAGGCCTCGCGGCGCCACCAACGAGGCAGAGGACACCGCCGGCTCCGCCGAGGCCCCGCCCCGCCAACAACGAGGCAGAGGACATCGCCGGCTCATCCGAGGCACCACCCTACCGGCAACGTGGGGGGAGGATTTCCACCGCTTCGCTGAGGCGCCGCCCGCCGGCAACGAGACAGAGGACATCGCCGGCTCCGCCGAGGCCCCGCCCCGCTGCCAACGAGGCCGCGCCACACAGAAAACGAGGAAGAGTAGAACACGGTAGGTCGCCGTCGCTCGGGTCCAAGTAAGGCCACCGCTGCTACCCTCCGGTTGAAGCCAAGCTAGGCGGGTTGACCATTGACGGCCGGTTAGCTTCTTGGCGGCGACGTGGAGTCGGAGAGCTGCGCTGGAGAAGAACGCTGCTTCTACTTAACTGCTGGTGCAGTTGGCTGACTGACATGTGGGCCCAACAGGCCACATGTCAGTTATGCAACTGCACCTGCAGTTAAGTCACTGAAGCTTCTGTTCGGCTCAGCGGGACACAGGTGGGTAGCTTCGGTTAATTAATTATACCTCCAGTGCACCCCTTTTTAGTTGAAAAATGTATGAAGTGTAATGAAATCCGGCATGTTTATATGAAATCCGACCGTGTATGAATGAATTTATTTTGATTAGTTCGGATTCCTGTATCATTGGCATTGGATGAACATGCAAAACAATACGTACTAGCATTATTCCCAGGGTGATCACCTCGTTTGCAGCAGTTTCACATGTACTCCCTCCGGTCCTTTCTAGTCTGCATACAAGTTTTGTCTGCAGTCAAAGTATCTCTACTTTGACCAATCTTATACAAAAAAGTATGCACTTTCACAATGTGCGAAGTAAAAAGGAACAGAAGGAGTACAAAGAGTTTGAGCAGCTTTTTAGCGTTTCTGTACATTGCAATCAAACACACAGGCCTGGCAATTCATAGAGAACATTCAAAACAATCGATGATTATGCATCTCAGCTACTCACATGTCAGAGGCAATATTTACTTCACAACTAAAGAATAAAGAAAAAATTGATCGACGCTGCTGACAGCAAAGGGCGTCCCATTCAAAAATATCAAACGCATGTCTTGCTAAAATCAATGAGCAAAATTTGACAAGGTTGTCCCATTCCAAAATATCAAATGCCTACGATTGTGGAATGGGCAGGGTTTGCCATCAGTTCGGACATTGGCATGGCACCTCGTGCTAAATAAACCAGCTGTTCTTTTTGTGCAGTTCCACCAAAATCAACCAAATTCGCACGTAGCTTGTATGATTTCGCCCTTATATGTTGCAACGCCTTGAACTTATCGGCACCTCCTTTCTTGTGGTGGAAATGAATGATTCGATGTATTCATGAACATTTTGTGCAGTTCCCATTGAAATCAAGCTGAGCACCCCTGTTTGCACAAATACAAAAAGGTGATTAGTATAAAGCAAACTGTACTATGAATTGACAGTTTCAACAGGCACATACATGGTCCACGTAGAGCACACTTTTAGAAAATGGAACTCACCAGAAAGAATCCTAGAACAACATTGTACTCGCGCATCACAGCAAAAAAATGGAGATTTGTCAGTCCTTCTGAGCTGAAGTTAGTTTGGTCTTGTGGGGAGTAATGTAACCATCCTTCAACTGCTCCTTGTGAAATATCCTTATCTTACCTCAATGGGATATTACGGTGCACATACAGATTGGAAGTCTTGTCTCCATTTGTGCAGTTCACTAAAATCAAGCAACATTACCGTACAAGTAGCACAACATATGAAAGCACACTGCAGAATCATGTGAAAGAAGGCTAGTACTAACCTCTCATGATGCGGAATTCAAACAACTCACAAGAAGAAGATCTGAACCAAATTCGCCTTAACGGATAGGAAGTAAGATCTCCTCTTGTGCAGTTCCACTAAGATCAAGCAATCAAGCAACGTTGTCGGTGTGACATTTTGGTTGAACTGCACAAAACACTCTTAAAACAAAAGTGTTTTGTGCAGTGCAACAAAAGTTCACAATGGCAACGAGGTGAAGTAGATAACCCTGTTTACACAGAGGTGCAAAGGAAACAATTAGTGGTCAATAACGGTGGATGACACAGAAGCCAACAAAAAGAAGCATCTACCTTATCTAAATGGGAAAGAAAGCAAGACAGTAGCATGTCTCAAACGGTGGCATTGATTAATATTAACATAGAGATTATATTAACAATAAAATTCGTTAAACATGTAATTTGCTTTTAACTGTGGCATTGCATCAATTTTCCAGCGGCATTATTAGAGGGTGTTTGTTTACAGGGACATTTTGGTGTAGGGACTAAAAAAACTCCGTGTCAGTCCCATCTAAACCAAATAGGAGGGACTTTTAGGGACTAAAAGTGGGCATTTGGGACTAAAGAAAGAAGACCCCGAGGGAGTCTTTTTGGGACTTTTCCAACAGTTGCCCCTGCCACGCATCGCACCTTGTCTCTATTAGTTCATTACTAGGGGTAACATGGTCTTTTAGCATGTCATTTAATAATCTCTAGTCCATGTTTAGTCCCTGGAACCAAGCAGGTAGGGACTAGGGAGTTTTTAACCAAACAGGGCCTTAGATTAACAACAGCTAATGAGTTGCACGGGACAGTTGACGCACCAGCACCATGTGCATCTACCAATGTACTGTGGTCATGCACAGTCTGTTGCAACAAAGAACAAACAACCTAGGAGCATATTTGTGTTGGTCCCAGTTTTGTTATCTTTAGACACCTTTCCCTATGTGAGCGCAGCAAATCTAGTCCTGCTCAAACTCTACAGCCTTGTCCCTTCCTTTCCTTTTTGAACTAGTACTTTCGCCCCTTCCTTTCCTCTTTGAACCACGTCCTAGATTTATGCGATACAACTTTCCCCCATTCCTTTCCTCTTTGAACCATGTCCTAGATTCATGCTATACAACTTTCCCCCTTTATTTCCTCTTTGAACCACGTCCTAGATTCATGGTATACAGGCAGCTAGAGCAATGCATGTGGAGTGAGTAAATTATACCTTAAGGTTCTTGGGGCGTGGTTCGGTGGGCGACGGGACAGCGGCGAAGAAGAAGGGGTCGGAGGCCCTCCCGCACCGTCGCTGGGTGGAAAGTGAACAGCTGCGCCGGTAGTCCCTCGCCGACGGCGACAGCGTTAAGCCTCTTTCCCTTCCCGGCGGACGGATCCTGCCGGCTCTTTGAGCAACAGTGAGGGGAGAGAGAGGCCAACGAAGTCTTGTTTACATCTGGAGAGGGCGAGGGAGTGTGAAGAGAGCAACTACAAGCGCTGAGGCTCCAGCGGGAGAGGGCGAGAGAGTGTGAAGAGAGCAACCACAAGCGCTGAGGCTCCAGTGTGTATATATATACTGGAGAGAGAGTGTGAAGCGTGCAAACCCTAGAAAACATTTTGACCAGTCAAAGAATCCTCCTGGCACAAATTATGCTCAAGTGTAGTTATCGAACCCGAGACCTCAAGTTTGATGAGCGAATAGGCTAACCAGCTACACAACCCTCCCGTTATGTTCAACGAGAGGGAGATAACCTTTTATACATTCCTGCATTCGTGTGACAAGCATGCCGTGTTTTTTTGTGTGTGTGGGAGTCATTGGGATTTCAATCATAATCGTGTCATGTGGCTTTGGTGGTGAGACTATCCACAGTGGTGCAGAAATAATGCAGCCTTAGTCACCTTACCTCTCTCCACGTAGTACGTTGGGTCCCACTAGTCAGAGGGTGAAACAAACAAATTAATAAGAAAAATTAAAAGCGCCAGCGGTGTATCTTACCTCACACATCTCACTACTGCTCGGGAACACTGTCCAATTGATCCCTCTGTTCGCTCACGTACTATTTTAAGTGAATCCTTATTATAACATGCACACAAATTTTGGGCACTTGTATTCGACTTAAGTCAGTGTGCCACCGTATCTCGTATACTTACTACTCCCTCCGTCTAGGTGTAATAAGTCACGTTAGAAGGTGCAACGGGACCAAGGTGCGTGCGTGTCGTGTGTGTGTGTGTGTGTGCTTAACAACAAGTGTGTGTTAGAGAGAGCGACAGATCGACCTACTCCTATAGAGAGATGTTGTGTAGTGTACGATTTTAGCCGCGAGAGTCGGTGCATCCTCTCGTTTCCGGGCGTGTCCGGTAGGGACATGCAGACAGCTGCCACGCCCGCTCCTGACCAGCCTGGCCCACCCAAAGCCCCTCCATCGCCCGCGCGCGCTTCCCGCCCGAAACGGTCAGCGCCGCTCCAAAGAATCGGTGCCGCATTCATGCCCGGGCAGAGCGGACATGACCTCTCACTGGCGCAAGAGTGATGGTTGCTTCATCCGTCCAACTTACTACTGGGTCTATGTGATTTGACGGCTCATTGGTCTTTATTACTGAGGTGGTAGGACTACTGGATGTCCCACGCTTTCGGCGAAAGGAGGTACTACTACTAGATTACAATTTTCTCCATTCTTACAGCGGAGGCGTGCAAGAGCAGTGAAAACACGCAGGCTCAGTGATTACATGGCCCACCTCACACTAACACCGTGCGACACCTAACTCTTTACATAGTACTCCCTCCGTTCCTAAATATTACTAGATGAGTCCCCGCGCGTTGCCGCGGAACAGCGGTATATCTATCTGTGCAAAATTATCGATTTCATAGAACTAAAAAAACTCTAACCGCATGACAAATGTGGTAGCCAAACTAAATAAACTCCCATCATTGATTTAGATCATCCCACGTAAGGAAAAAAGATCAGCCAACTCCTACTGCATAATGGGATTATATCTTTCTTTTTGACATGTTAATGGGACTTAAAAGCTCACTTACATGCATGCTACCGGTGCATGCTTGCATGCAGACATGTTGATGTGATTTAAAACCCACTCACATGCATGTGCCACGGTATTTCTGCATGCTTGCATGTGGTTTAGTGCGGAGCCTCTCAACGTCTAGATCAGACGGCTATTATGCATGGACTGATTTACTTCATCTAACAGCTACATCAATTTTGATGATGTGGCTCAAGGAGAGGATAGAGAATTCCTAGTAGTGGGGGCTAGCTATTACTAGTAGATAAGTCTTTGTAGAGATTCCACTACATGCGGAACAAAATGAATGAATCTACACTTAAAATGCATCTATATACATCCTCATGTGGTTCATGGTGAAATCTCTACAAAGACTTATATTTAGGAACGGAGGAAGTACTAGTATAGTACGTACTGTAATTTATCAGCGAGATAAATTTGTACAATGCTATGAAGCTTCCAGCTTCTGTTACATGTATCTTGCATCCAAGGTTGCCCGTTGCAACATTTCATCAAATACAAAGGAGACTAACATGCATGCTATTGCATCTCAATGATTGACAGATCATAGCAAATATGTACTCCCTCCGTTCCAAAATAAGTGTCTCAACTTTGTGCAAACTTTAGTACAAAGTTGTACTACTACTAAAGTTGACACTTATTTTGGAACAGAGGCAGCTAAAGAAAAAAACGATCCATGCAGTCCCTAGCCCTTGAACCATGAACCCTGACCAGGCTTCAATTTGCTGGCAACGTTCGAGCTTCCTAATAAATGAAGTTTGCAACCTTTTGACCATCGGATCATTTTGTGCAGTTTCACCAAAATCGAGATGAGCATCCCTGTGGCAAAGAAATTGAAGAAGCGTGATTAGAATAAGATTACTGGGACTAGTTGATGAGACATAAACTCATCACAAATACAGTACGTAGAAGCCAGTAGAGGTATGTGCGGGGCAAAGAAGTAGTGAAATATCCACAGGGAGTGATGTGGGCAGCTGGAGCAGTGGTGCAAGCCGGCTGTAAAGGGAGTTGTACCTGAGGGACGTAGCACAACCTTGAGGAGGGCGGCGGGAGGCGGCAACTGCCCACGTCGCGGCAGTGAGCAAGGGACGAAGGCAACCTCACTGGCTTTGTGAGAGAGAACGGCGGGGACCCCTGATCGGGACGTGCCAACAGTGGGTTTTCACCATCGGCGACGGCCACCGCATCTACACTAAGCATCCACCCCTTCCCCAAGCGGACGTGATCCGCCGGGATGTTAGAGATGTGGCCACAGTCGTTTTGTGCGAGAGAGTGTGAAGAGAGCAACCCCAGCAAGCAACCGTGTAGGCTGGCCCATCCTGACTATGTATATAGTGGAGCGGTTTCCTTTTCTCTCCATATGAACCTATCATATTGCGTACGTGCCACTGAAGAAAACAAAAACTTTATTTATAAATGACGCAACACCTACTACTCGTTCTCCTATAACCTTGCGCTTGGCATCTCCAAAATATTAACCTTGCGATTGGCTCTTCGCCTCTTCGGGAAGTCGAGCAATAATGGTAGTGCAGTATATATCGTTCTGGCTATATGAGACCGAATGAATTTCTGCACGTCCACCACATGGGCGAGGGTCGAGGGGCGAGGGAGAGTGCTACATACGGAGCAAAATGAGTGAATCTACACTCTAAAATACGTCTATATACATGAGTGTTTGGAGTATGTACTAGTAGTTCATATTGAAATCTACTAAAGGACATATATATTCCAAATAATATGATATAATCTCTATCACCAAGGTAGTAGGGACGAGGAGTAAACGGAGGGAGTAGTAAATTTTTTCTCCTCGTCCTGCGAGCCACCGCGCGCATGGGCGAGGGAGCGGGCGTAAGGCGGAGCAAGCTTCACCTCATCCTGCGAGCCACCGCGCCCGTGGGCGGGGGAGACGGCGTACTAAGCAAGCTTCTCCTCGTTCTGCGAGTTGACGGGACACATTAAAAGTACTCCAGTGTATAGAGCCTTGCCTCTAAGGTAGGCCCCACATGGTTTGCCTCTTTTTTTAACATGACACGTCAAGTCGCAATTTGTTTGTTCACCCGTGGTAGACGATCCTCCCTCCACCAAGTGGACAACCAGTACACGTGCCAAATTACCACGTGGGCTGCCTTTTTCGTACAAAAATGAGCTCCACCGTGTACCGCGCGGGTGTGGTTGGGAAAGAGACGGGAGTACGTGCGCCGTGCATGCACCTCTTCTCTTCGTGCACGTCCCCCACCTACGTGGGTGTGTGTGAGAGATACAAACCGCGTTCGTGAGTGTTTTTTTGTTTTGGGGTGGGGGTGGGGTGGGGGTTGATTTCATGAATTATTTGTGGGAATATGTGTCGATGACATCTCAAACAAAATTTTGCATGCAATGTGTGTGAAATGGAGGCCTATCCATATCATACATAGAGGGTCGGGCAATCCACGAGAAGAGAGGGAGGGGTCATAGCTATCGATAGAGTCAAAGAGAGGATCAAGTGGGTGGGTGCGAGATCGATGAAGAGAGCCATCGAAATTGTGTGTGTGTGCAAGTCAAAGATATAGGGCGACTGGCCTACCGGAACGTTAGAGGGCACATGTCAAGTTTGTGTGTGGCAGGGAGACATGACTAGAGCGCTCGATGTATCGGTGTGTGTGGGGGGTAGGGGGTTGGGGGAGGGGTAGGCAGAGGCCTAACTATAGAGGTAGAACGACTCGTATATGTGTTGAGAAGGAGAGACCCAGCTATGTCTTGAGGGAGATCGGTCGACATCCATACATAACTGAAGGACGGGAAATATGATGGGACAGAGAGAGAGAGGGAGGGAGAGTGAGGGAGAGGGAGGGAGAGGGGTAGAGTGCTGGATGGGTGATGGAGTTGCTTCTCGAAGATGGTGAGAGAGGCCTACTAGACAAACTGAGGGTGGAACTGCAATGTTATCAATAAGAGTGGGGATGTGTTTCTGTGTGTGCCTGTGCGTGATAGATCTGTCGGGACGCATCCATGGATGATGAAGGGGAACCATGTGTTTGGTAAGCAAACCTAACTAGATCGGTAGATCAATTGTTGTTTGTCGGAGGAAGGGAGAGACACAACTAATGAGGTAGGTCGATTGATGTGTGGGTAAAAACGAGTTATAAGGACCTAGCTAGCTATATGTATAGCGAGAGATCGGTCGGTGTACGTCCATTTGTTAGAGGCAAATAAGGCCCAGCGAGATGGATAGACAGAGAGAATGGAGCTAGGAGGTGGTGCGAGAGGCCCAACTACTAGCTAGATAGGGGGAGGAGTGTGCGGTTGTGAGATCGATGAAAAGAGGGGCGAGAGTTTACACGTGTGTCTGACCATATGAGAGACACGAGGCAAGGACACATAAAGGAGGAGATTGAAGGTGTGTGTGTATGTTGTAGGCAGGCATCGCTGGAGAGGTTTATCGATCGGTGTGTGTCGGAAAGGAGTTGTGGAGACTCTGGGAGAACGACCTAAAGAAAAAAATGAATGTGCCCGGTGGATAGAATGCTGAGGGAGGGGGAGGGCGAGGAGGGCGTGTGCATGCACGAGAGAATGTTAGTGGTAGCTACACAGGTTAGAGGATTGTGTGGGTGTAAGAAACTAACAAAGATCATAATTTGATATGAAAGCGGATTCATATATTTGAATATGAGATCATAGTGTTTTAAACATTGCATGCATGAATATAGCGGTGATACACGTGCTGTGCACATGTTATACCATAATGTGATAATGCATGGCGTTTGCAACTCACAGCTAAATGCCGAACAATCTAAACCATACTATACATCAAACAATCTCACATTTTATTTGAATTTGTGATAATGTGTGGCGTTTCCAGCTTACAACTAAATATCAAACAATCTAAACAATACTATATATCGAACATTCTCACATTTTATTTGAATTTGTGGTAATGTGTTGTGTTTGCAACTCACATCTAAATACTTGTAGGCGTAGGGGGCGGGGCACCATACATAATGTGATAAACACATTATACATATGAGACATGGTTTAGATTATGAAGATCTAGCTAGAGCTAGAAATGTAATGTGATTTGAAATCAAAATAAAGTGGATTCAAAAAATCTAGTTCGAGTTCATATAGTACACATAGTTCATATGTAACTCGAGACTAATCATGTGGTGTGCTGTGAAGATAATACACAAACGATGGTTTAACTTGACAATAATGATGATTGTAGATCTTATTAAAACAGAGAAACAAATTCAAATGCTTTGACTTCACAACAATCATTACTGTAGATCTTATTCAAATAGAGAAACGAATTCAAATTTAGTTCATATTGAAGCGGTAGTATATACGTTTCGAATGCACTAAAACGTTCATTTGAGTAGTAGGTTGCATGCATTATACACGTAGCGAAATATTTTAATTGAACATAACATGAATTCAAAGTTTTGAATGACATTTGTAGTGCGCATTGATTTGGTACAGTACACGTTAGGCTTGTCCGGAAATTTCAACCCGCGCCTTGTTAGCCCAAAATATTTAAGATATATCTTTGTCTCGTTGTGCTCCGACAACTCCCTCCATCTCAACCCGCGCCTTGCTATTCCGAAATTACAACGCGCGCGAAAACTCCCACCTCCTGTGAAATCCCGACACGCGAAATGCCCGTGCTACCCCTGAACCGAAAGAACCGCCTCAAATCGGTGGGGATACTTTCGTAACTTACCCCACATTTCAGACAAGCGCGTCTCTAAGCCATGGTTCCCCACTGCCATCCCATCTGCCCACCCATTCGTACACCGAGGCCGCGAAAACCCGCGACGAAACCCCACACCCTGCTTCGTCCGCCACCCAGCCGGAGCCTCTTCCCCGACGACGTCGTCCACAGCAACACCTCGACGTCCCTCATCCACCGTACCGGATGAGGATCCGTCGTCGATCTCATCGTCCCGCCGGTTCAGCCACCCCGTCCTCCACCTCCAAGGAGCTGCCCCGATGTTCCCCTCGTCTTTTGCGCCACCTCCATTCCCACACCACCGTCTTCACCTGCACCACCGGAAGAGCATCATCATCACCGTTTCCTCGGAAGAAGCTGCGGCCTAATCGGCGCCACCAAAGAGGTTGTACACTAATCGCCGCATTTTCTTCTTGATTCGATCTCACGGTGCTGCCGGCGCTCGGTCCCGAGCCGACACGGCACGGCTCCATCCATGGCGGCATTGCCGGCCACTTCCTCCACGGCGTCGCTCCCTCGGCGGCGACGTCCACATCAGTAGGAGCTGCTGCTGCTTTAGCTCTCGCTCGCGCTGCTGCTCTGCTCTTGCTCTCGGTCCCCTGCCTGGTCTGCTCTTGCTATTGCTCTTGCTCACGCTGCTGCTCTCGCTCTTGCTCTTGCTTGCGATGCTGCTCCGATTTAGCTACACTTCAGTCGACTGAATCGACTTTTGGGTCAGTCGATTTTCAGGGGGTGGGGGGGGGGGCTCGCTGGGGTGAAGGAAGAACCAGCCACAGCGGGGAAGGGGGCTCGCCGGAGAGGTACCCCACTATCTATCTTAGGGTTCAGGATGGGGGCAGTGGTCGCCGGCGGTGGCGGGGCTTTGGCGGGGCGGTGTCGTGGGGATCGCCAGAGAAAAAGCTCGGCATGGGGGGCCTAGAGGGATGGCCGGGGCGGCGGCGGACCAGCGGTGGGGAGTGTTTTTGGGGCGGGCGGGGCGGCACACCGCCGGCCGTGGGCGGCGGGGGCTGCTGTTTGGCCGGTGGTGGCTGGCGGCTCAGGGGGGTGGAGGTTGAAGATGAACCGCAGGCCCTTGATTTCGTATCCAACGGCTGCAAAATCGACTGACCAGAGATGAAAAAGTCAGTCGACCGACGTGTAGCCTCACCTTGCTAGTGCGTTCAGTTTTGACAGCAAAATTCAGTTTCGTCAGCAAAATTCAGTTTCGACAGTTAAGTTCAGTTTCGACAGTTAAGTTCAGTTTTGACAGTTAAGTTCAGTTTCGACAGTTAAGTTCAGAGATGAGCGGCTGATGTATTTTACATCTAGCACTTTGTGGTTATGTATTTTACGTCATGTATTAGAGATGCTATTAGAATTCCACTCAGGTTAACGTTGTTCGTTGTCTCTCTTGTCCTGCTTCAGCCTCGGCGTCGTATAACTCACCGGAGCTGCTCCAACGACGAAAGCCTCCATCACAGCAGTGCAGTACCTCGGGCTCCATCTCCAGACACCTAAGATCTTCTTCCCCTCCTTCAATAGCAAAGTCAGCTGGAGCATCCTCACCGGCCAACCCAATCACGCTGAGATCGACATGGCTTCGCCAAAGAGGTTGTACACTTGTTGCATCTCTTTTTGACTCTACATGTTATATATATTGTCCACTGAGCACATGGATTTGTTCCTTTAGTGTCTCCTTGATAGAAAAAACATAGGAATTTTAATTTTCACTTGTCCTCCTTTTCAAATTCCTATTCATGAAGCACAAGACTAAGAGATAGTAGCATAATAGCATTATAACCGTACATTTTCTTGTGGTTTGACTTAATCTCACCATGCTTCTTTGCATCCTGTGATCTTCCAATTGCTGTGAATCAAACACCCAGATTGGCAAAAATCCTGTGTTTTTAAATTCTCTGTTTTGCACGTGCATTCCTATCATATTTCCTATCCCTGCATTGTTGGAATCCTCCAATTCAAACGAGCCCTTACAGAATTACTTCTCTTACAGATAGTTGTCAAAGAAAACCTTGCGTGGTTTGTCCCGCTCCTGCTGCGCCGTCGTCCACCCCAGCTCAGCTGCTCCAACAACAGAAGGGTCAGCACAGTAGGGATCCGGCCTCCAGACTGTCTTTCGCCGCCTCAGATCTTCTTCCCCGCCGCTGGCAGCCATGAAAACTGCATTACCATCATCAACCGAGCAGATGACCTCGAGGTACACGGGTCCGCAAGAGAGGTCGCACTCTTTCGTGTCTACTTACGTTATGCATCGCTTAATATTACATGCTACTTTATCGTCCTGTTCACCGATTAGACTCTGAGTCAGCTCCAAACTAATGGTCAAACTTGAGTTTTTAAATGGTTGTGGGGTACATCGGGGCCGCTATCAATAGTATCTATCTACTATCTGGTTAATCTCCGGTGTCTACTATGAGTTTCATGTTGGGTGGGAAACAAACAATAAAGAAGCCATTATCTGTATTTTTTAACTGAAGCCATTATCTGCCTGCTATTATTGGTTTTGGGTCTATCCACAGGTTGCTACCATCACTCTGGATTTCTGCATGCACTCCTTACATAATCTCACTATGTTTTATTCCTATGCATGACAGTTGTTGTAAACAATGGAACTGAACATGTAGAGCAAAAGAGACGAGCCTTGCGTGGCAATAAAATTTCATGCAGACGTCGCTCCATGGTAGGCGCAAAGGCAGCCCCCCTCCACGCATTTTGGATTGTAATCGAGAGGAAGATATCTGTTCTGAGGGGGATTCAGAAGGAGAAGACAACTCCTATTTACCCCCTGAGGTCTTCGCTCTAACTTGGCATGCTGATGTTGGTTATATCATGCATATGGTGTCTTGCATTGCTTACTTTATACATCAAATATGTCATCTGCTTAGTTTAGACATCCTTTGTGCGAATGCCATCTATTTAGTTTATTCATCGTTTATGTGATGCAACGCCATCTTGTTTAGCCAGGCATCATATATGTGAATTTTGCAATGCCATCCTGCTTAGCCAGTCATCTTATATGTAAATTATATCAGGCCATCCTTTTTTTGTTACATATTACATTTGTCAACAATGTTAGTACATGCAACTGCTCTTCCTGTGCATCAGCCATTTGACACGGTGATGGCAAATTCTGGAGTGAAAACAAGGTCTTCACAGCAGACTATGCTATCTGACAAAGTGCATATCTCGCTGGTTACGGATAGCTCCTCAGAGGAGGATTCAGAGACAGATGACCAGTCCTATTCCCCCCCCCCCCGAGGTGTATGCTCTAACTTGGCAGGGTTATGTTGCTCATATCGTGCGTATGGTGTCTCGCATTGCTATGTCATTTGATTAGTTTAGACATGCTTTGTGTGAATGCCACCTGTTCAGTGTCTAATTACCATATATGTGAATTATGCATTGCCATCTTGTTGCAAGACATTATATATGTGAATTATACAATGCTATCTTGTTGCAAAGGCATTATATATGTGAATTATGCAATGCCATGCTGTTTAGCCAATCATCATGTATGTGAATTATACCATGCTATCATTTTTTTGTATTACGTGTTCCATTTGTCGACAACATTTGTATATTCAACTACTCTTCCTATGCATCAGCCATTTGAAGCGGTGATGGAAGTATCTGGAGTGAAAACAAGGTATTCAGAGCAGACAATGCTACCTGCTGAAGCAGACATCTTGCTGGTTACAGAGAGCTCCCAAGAGGAGGATTCAGAGACTGATGACCAGTCCTATTTCCCCCCTGAGGTCTATGCTCAAACTTGGCAGGGTTATATTACCCATGTCATGCATGTTGTCTTGCATTGCTTAGTTTTTACATCATATATGGATTGCCATCTGCTTACTTGCTTACTATATAAATCATATATTTGAATTCTATCATGCCATCATGTTTACATAGTACATACACATCATCTATCTGAATTATGGCATGGCAACCCATTTAATAAAGACATCATATAGTTATATCATCTCATCCAGTTTAGTGTTTACAGTCATCATATTTTAAATTATGGCATTCTATCCGTGAATGTATGTGAATTATGGCATGCCAACCTATTTAATAAACACATTATATAGTTATGTCATGTCATCCTGTTTACATAGTCTCATATTTTGAACTATGTCTTTCCATCTTTTTTAGTTAGCCATCATAATGTGAAATTGTGTCATGCTATCCTGTTTAGTTAGCCATCATATATGTGAAATTGTGTCATGCTATCCTGTTTGGTTAGACAACATAAATATGAATCATTTCATGCCCTCTTTTATTCCCCACTATCCATTGCACCTGTCTATCATACAATGTCTATACTTTCAATTAATTTTCTTGTTTATCAGCCATTTGAATTGGAGAGCGTGATGGCAGTTGTTGGGGATCGTAGCAAAATTTTAAAATTTTCTACGCATCACCAAGATCCATCTATGGAGTATACTAGCAACGAGGGGAAAGGAGTGCATCTACATACCCTTGTAGATCGCGAGCGGAAGCGTTCAAGTGAACGGGGTTGATGGAGTCGTACTCGTCGTGATCCAAATCACCGATGACCGAGTGCCGAACGGACGGCACCTCCGTGTTCAACACACGTACGGAGCAGCGACGTCTCCTCCTTCTTGATCCAGCAAGGGGGAAGGAGAGGTTGATGGAGATCCAGCAGCACGACGGCGTGGTGGTGGATGTAGCGGGGATCCCGACAGGGCTTCGCCAAGCGCAAGCGGGAGGGAGAGGTGTTGCAGGGGGAGAGGGAGGCGCCAGGGGTTGTGTCTGTTGCTGCCCTCCCTCCCCCCACTATTTATAGGGGTCCTGGGGGGGCGGCGCCGGCCACCCTGGAGATCCCATCTGAGGGGGGGGATGCGGCGGCCAAGGGGGTGCCTTGCCCCCCAAGGCAAGTGGGGCGCCCCCACCCTAGGGTTTCCAACCCTAGGCGCAGGGGGAGGCCCAAGGGGGGGCGTCCCAGCCCACTAAGGGCTGGTTCCCTTCCCACTTCAGCCCATGGGGCCCTCCGGGATAGGTGGCCCCACCCGATGGACCCTCGGGACCCTTCCGGTGGTCCCGGTACAATACCGATGACCCCAGAAACTTTCCCGGTGGCCGAAACTGGACTTCCTATATATAATTCTTCACCTCCGGACCATTCCAGAACTCCTCGTGACGTCCGGGATCTCATCCGGGACTCCGAACAACTTTCGGGTTTCCGCATACTAATATCTCTACAACCCTAGCGTCACCGAACCTTAAGTGTGTAGACCCTACGGGTTCGGGAGACATGCAGACATGACCGAGATGCCTCTCCGGTCAATAACCAACAGCGGGATCTGGATACCCATGTTGGCTCCCACATGTTCCACAATGATCTCATCGGATGAACCACGATCTCGAGGATTCAGTCAATCCCGTATACAATTCCCTTTGTCAATCGGTACGTTACTTGACCGAGATTCGATCGTCGGTATCCCAATACCTTGTTCAATCTCGTTACCGGCAAGTCACTTTACTCGTACCGTAATGCATGATCCCGTGCCTAACTCCTTAGTCACATTGAGCTCATTATGATGATGCATTACCGAGTGGGCCCAGAGATACCTCTCCGTCATACGGAGTGACAAATCCCAGTCTCGATCCGTGCCAATCCAACAGACACTTTCGGAGATACCCGTAGTGCACCTTTATAGTCACCCAGTTACATTGTGACGTTTGGCACACCCAAAGCACTCCTACGGCATCCAGGAGTTGCACGATCTCATGGTCTAAGGAAATGATACTTGACATTGAAAAAGCTCTAGCAAACGAACTACACGATCTTTGTGCTATGCTTAGGATTGGGTCTTGTCCATCACATCATTCTCCTAATGATGTGATCCCGTTATCAATGACATCCAATGTCCATAGTCAGGAAACCATGACTATCTGTTGATCAACGAGCTAGTCAACTAGAGGCTTACTAGGGACACGTTGTGGTCTATGTATTCACTCATGTATTACGATTTCCGGATAACACAATTATAGCATGAACAATAGACAATTATCATGAACAAAGAAATATAATAATAACCATTTATTATTGCCTCTAGGGCATATTTCCAACAGTCTCCCACTTGCACTAGAGTCAATAATCTAGTTACATTGTGAGGAATCGAACACCCATAGAGTTCTGGTGTTGATCATGTTTTGCTCTAGGGAGAGGTTTAGTCAACGGATCTGCTACATTCAGGTCCGTATGTACTTTACAAATATCTATGTCTCCATTTTGAACACTTTCACGAATGGAGTTGAAGCGACGGTTGATATGCTTGGTCTTCCTGTGAAACCTGGGCTCCTTGGCAAGGGCAATAGCTCCAGTGTTGTCACAGAAGAGGGTCATCGGGCCCGACGCATTGGGAATCACCCCTAGGTCGGTAATGAACTCCTTCATCCAGATTGCTTCTTGCGCTGCCTCTGAGGCTGCCATGTACTCCGCTTCACATGTAGATCCCGCCACGACACTTTGCTTGCAACTGCACCAGCTTACTGCCCCTCCATTCAAAATATACACGTATCCGGTTTGTGACTTCGAGTCATCCAGATCTGTGTCGAAGCTAGCGTCGACGTAACCCTTTACGACGAGCTCTTCGTCACCTCCATAAACGAGAAACATATCCTTAGTCCTCTTCAGGTACTTCAGGATATTCTTGACCGCTGTCCAGTGTTCCATGCCAGGATTACTTTGGTACCTTCCTACCAAACTTACGGCAAGGTTTACATCAGGTCTGGTACACAGCATGGCATACATAATAGACCCTATGGCCGTGGCATAGGGGATGACACTCATCTTTTCTCTATCTTCTGCCGTGGTCGAGCATTGAGCCATGCTCAATTTCACACCTTGCAATACAGGCAAGAACCCCTTCTTGGACTAATCGATATTGAACTTCTTCAATATCTTGTCAAGGTACGTACTCTGTGAAAGACCAATGAGGCATCTTGATCTATCTCTATAGATCTTGATGCCTAATATATAAGCAGCTTCTCCAAGGTCCTTCATTGAAAAACACTTATTCAAGTAGTCCTTTATACTCTCCAAGAATTCTATATCATTTCCCATCAATAGTATGTCATCCACATATAATAAGAGAAATGCTACAGAGCCCCCACTCACTTTCTTGTAAACACAGTCTTCTCCATAAGTCTGTGTAAACCCAAACGCTTTGATCATCTCATCAAAATGAATGTTCCAACTCTGAGATGCTTGCACCAGCCCATAGATGGAGCGCTGGAGCTTGCATACCTTGTTAGCATTCTTAGGATCGACAAAACCTTCCGGCTGCATCATATACAATTCTTCCTTAAGAAAGCCGTTAAGGAATGCCGTTTTGACGTCCATTTGCCATATCTCATAATCATAGAATGCGGCAATTCCTAACATGATTCGGACGGACTTCAGCTTCGCTAGGGGTGAGAAAGTCTCGTCGTAGTCAACCCCTTGAACTTGTCGATAACCCTTAGCGACAAGTCGAGCCTTATAGATGGTCACATTACCATCCGCGTCTGTCTTCTTCTTAAAGATCCATTTGTTTTCTATGGCTCGCCGATCATCGGGCAAGTCAGTCAAAGTCCATACTTCATTTTCATACATGGATCCTATCTCGGATTTCATGGCTTCTAGCCATTTGTCAGAATCCGGGCCCGCCATCGCTTCTTCATAGTTCGAAGGTTCACCGTTGTCTAACAACATGATTTCCAGGACAGGGTTGCCGTACCACTCTGGTGCGGAACGTGTCCTTGTGGACCTTCGAAGTTCAGCAGTAACTTGATCCGAAGCTTCATGATCATCATCATTAACTTCCTCCCCAGTCGGTGTAGGCACCACAGGAACATCTTCCCGCACTGCGCTACTTTCCGGTTCGGAAGGGGCGACTATCACCTCATCAAGTTCCACTTTCCTCCCACTTAATTCTTTCGAGAGAAACTCTTTCTCCAGAAAGGACCCGTTCTTGGCAACAAAGATCTTGCCTTCGGATCTGAGGTAGAAGGTATACCCAATGGTTTCCTTAGGGTATCCTATGAAGACGCATTTTTCCGACTTGGGTTCGAGCTTTTCAGGTTGAAGTTTCTTCACATAAGCATCGCATCCCCAAACTTTTAGAAATGACAGCTTAGGTTTCTTCCCAAACCATAATTCATACGGTGTCGTCTCAACGGATTTCTACGGAGCCCTATTTAAAGTGAATGCGACAGTCTCTAAAGCATAGCCCCAGAATGAGAGCGGTAGATCGGTAAGAGACATCATAGATCGAACCATATCCAATAGAGTGCGATTACGATGTTCGGACACACCATTTCACTGAGGTGTTCCAGGCGGCGTGAGTTGTGAAACGATTCCACATTTCTTTAAGTGCGTACCAAATTCGTGACTTAAATATTCTCCACCACGATCTGATCGTAAGAACTTTATTTTCCTGTCATGTTGATTCTCAACCTCACTCTGAAATTCCTTGAACTTTTCAAAGGTTTCAGACTTGTGTTTCATTAGGTAGACATACCCATATCTACTTAAGTCATCAGTGAGAGTGAGAACATAACAATATCCTCCGCGAGCCTCAACACTCATTGGACCGCACACATCGGTATGTATGATTTCCAATAAGTTGGTTGCTCGCTCCATTGTTCCGGAGAACAGAGTCTTGGTCATCTTACCCATGAGGCATGGTTCGCACGTGTCAAATGATTCGTAATCAACAGACTCCAAAAGTCCATCTGCATGGAGCTTCTTCATGCGCTTGACACCAATGGGACCAAGGCGGCAGTGCCACAAGTATGTGGGACTATCGTTATCAACTTTACATCTTTTGGTATTCACACTATGAATATGTGTAACATCACGTTCGAGATTCATCAAGAATAAACCATTGACCAGCGGAGCATGACCATAAAACATATCTCTCATATAAATAGAACAACCATTATTCTCGGATTTAAATGAGTAGCCATCTCGAATTAAACGAGATCCTGATACAATGTTCATGCTCAAAGATGGCACTAAATAACAATTATTGAGGTTTAAAACTAATCCCGTAGGTAAATGTAGAGGCAGCGTGCCGACGGCGATCACATCGACCTTGGAACCATTCCCGACGCGCATCGTCACCTCGTCCATCGCCAGTCTCCGTTTATTCCGCAGTTCCTGTTTTGAGTTACAAATATGAGCAACCGCACCGGTATCAAATACCCAGGAGCTACTACGAGTACTGGTAAGGTACACATCAATTACATGTATATCATATATACCTTTGGTGTTGCCGGCCTTCTTGTCCGCTAAGTATTTGGGGCAGTTCCGCTTCTAGTGACCACTTCCCTTGCAATAAAAGCACTCAGTCTCAGGCTTGGGTCCATTCTTCGACTTCTTCCCGGCAACTGGCTTACCGGGCGCGGCAACTCCCTTGCCGTCCTTCTTGAAGTTCTTCTTACCCTTGCCTTTCTTGAACTTAGTGGTTTTATTCACCATCAACACTTGATGTTCCTTTCTGATCTCCACCTCCGCTGATTTCAGCATCGAATATACCTCAGGAATGGTCTTTTCCATCCCCTGCATATTGAAGTTCATCACAAAGCTCTTGTAGCTCGGTGGAAGCGACTGAAGGATTCTGTCAATGACCGCGTCATCCGGGAGATTAACTCCCAGCTGAGACAAGCGGTTGTGTAACCCAGACATTCTGAGTATGTGCTCACTAACAGAACTATTTTCCTCCATTTTACAGCAGAAGAACTTGTCGGAGACTTCATATCTCTCGACCCGGGCATGAGCTTGGAAAACCATTTTCAGCTCTTCGAACATCTCATATGCTCCATGCTTCTCAAAACGCTTTTGGAGCCCCGGTTCCAAGTTGTAAAGCATGCCGCACTGAATGAGGGAGTAATCATCAGCACGTGATTGCCAAGCGTTCATGACGTCTTGGTTCTCTGGGATGGGTGCTTCACCTAGCGGTGCTTCTAAGACATAATCTTTCTTGGCAGCTATGAGGATGATCCTCAGGTTCCGGACCCAGTCCGTATAGTTGCTGCCATCATCTTTCAGCTTGGTTTTCTCTAGGAACGTGTTGAAGTTGAGGACAACGTGGGCCATTTGATCTACAAGACATATTGTAAAGATTTTAGACTAAGTTCATGATAATTAAGTTCATCTAATCAAATTACTCAATGAACTCCCACTCAGATAGACATCCCTCTAGTCATCTAAGTGAAACATGATCCGAGTTAACTAGGCGTGTCCGATCATCACGTGAGACGGACTAGTCAAGATCGGTGAACATCTCCATGTTGATCGTATCTTCTATACGACTCATGCTCGACCTTTCGGTCTTCCGTGTTCCGAGGCCATGTCTGTACATGCTAGGCTCGTCAAGTCAACCTAAGTGTATTGCGTGTGTTCCGAGGCCATGTCTGTACATGCTAGGCTCGTCAACACCCGTTGTATGCGAACGTTAGAATCTATCACACCCAATCATCACGTGGTGCTTCGAAACAACGAACCTTCGCAACGGTGCACAGTTAGGGGGGACACTTTCTTGAAATTATTATAAGGGATCATCTTACTTACTACCGTCGTTCTAAGCAAATAAGATGCAAAACATGATAAACATCACATGCAATCAAATAGTGACATGATATGGCCATTATCATTTTGCTCCTTTGATCTCCATCTTCGGGGCACCATGATCATCTTCGTCACCGGCATGACACCATGATCTCCATCATCATGATCTCCATCATTGTGTCTTCATGAAGTTGTCACGCCAACGATTACTTCTACTTCTATGGCTAACGCGTTTAGCAATAAAGTAAAGTAATTTACATGGCGTTATTCAATGACACGCAGGTCATACAAAAAATAAAGACAACTCCTATGGCTCCTGCCGATTGTCATACTCATCGACATGCAATTCGTGATTCCTATTACAAGAATATGATCAATCTCATACATCACATATATCATTCATCACATCTTCTGGCCATGTCACATCACAAGGCACATGCTGCAAAAACAAGTTAGACGTCCTCTAATTGTTGTTGCAAGTTTTTACGTGGCTTCTATAGGTTTCTAGCAAGAACGTTTCTTACCTACGTAAAACCACAACGTGATATGCCAATTTCTATTTACCCTTCATAAGGACCCTTTTCATCGAATCCGTTCCGACTAAAGTGGGAGAGACAGACAGCCGCTAGCCACCTTATGCAACTAGTGCATGTTAGTCGGTGGAACCTGTCTCACGTAAGCGTACGTGTAAGGTCGGTCCGGGCCGCTTCATCCCACAATACCGCGGAAACAAGATAAGACTAGTAGTGGCAAGAAAAATTGACAACATCTACGCCCACAACTGCTTTGTGTTCTACTCGTGCATAGTAACTACACATAGGCCTGGCTCATGATGCCACTGTTGGGGATCGTAGCAGAATTTTAAAATTTTCTACGCATCACCAAGATCCATCTATGGAGTATACTAGCAACGAGGGGAAAGGAGTGCATCTACATACCCTTGTAGATCGCGAGCGGAAGCGTTCAAGTGAACGGGGTTGATGGAGTCGTACTCGCCGTGATCCAAATCACCGATGACCGAGTGCCGAACGGACGGCACCTCCGCGTTCAACACACGTACGGAGCAGCGACGTCTCCTCCTTCTTGATCCAGCAAGGGGGAAGGAGAGGTTGATGGAGATCCAGCAGCACGACGGCGTGGTGGTGGAAGTAGCGGGGATCCCGGCAGGGCTTCGCCAAGCGCAAGCGGGAGGGAGAGGTGTTGCAGGGGGAGAGGGAGGCGCCAGGGGCTGTGTCTGTTGCTGCCCTCCCTCCCCCCACTATTTATAGGGGTCCTGGGGGGGCGCCGGCCACCCTGGAGATCTCATCTGAGGGGGGCGGCGGCCAAGGGGGTGCCTTGCCCCCCAAGGCAAGTGGGGCGCCCCCCACCCTAGGGTTTCCAACCCTAGGAGCAGGGGGAGGCCCAAGGGGGGGCGTCCCAGCCCACTAAGGGCTGGTTCCCTTCCCACTTCAGCCGATGGGGCCCTCCGGGATAGGTGGCCCCACCCGGTGGACCCCCGGGACCCTTTCGGTGGTCCCGGTACAATACCGATAAACCCCGAAACTTCCCCGGTGGCCGAAACTGGACTTCCTATATATAATTCTTCACCTCCGGACCATTCCGGAACTCCTCGTGACGTCCGGGGTCTCATCTAGGACTCCGAACAACTTTCGGGTTTCCGCATACTAATATCTCTACAACCCTAGCGTCACCGAACCTTAAGTGTGTAGACCCTACGGGTTCGGGAGACATGGAGACATGACCGAGACGCCTCTCCGGTCAATAACCAACAGCGGGATCTGGATACCCATGTTGGCTCCCACATGTTCCACGATGATCTCATCGGATGAACCACGATGTCGAGGATTCAATCAATCCCGTATACAATTCCCTTTGTCAATCGGTATGTTACTTGCCCGAGATTCGATCGTCGGTATCCCAATACCTTGTTCAATCTCGTTACTGGCAAGTCACTTTACTCGTACCGTAATGAATGATCCCGTGACTAACTCCTTAGTCACATTGAGCTCATTATGATGATGCATTACCGAGTGGGCCCAGAGATACCTCTCCGTCATACGAGTGACAAATCCCAGTCTCGATCCGTGCCAACCCAACAGACACTTTCGGAGATACCCGTAGTGCACCTTTATAGTCACCCAGTTACGTTGTGACGTTTGGCACACCCAAAGCACTCCTACGGCATCCGGGAGTTGCACGATCTCATGGTCTAAGGAAATGATACTTGACATTGAAAAAGCTCTAGCAAACGAACTACACGATCTTTGTGCTATGCTTAGGATTGGGTCTTGTCCATCACATCATTCTCCTAATGATGTGATCCCGTTATCAATGACATCCAATGTCCATAGTCAGGAAACCATGACTATCTGTTGATCAACGAGCTAGTCAACTAGAGGCTTACTAGGGACACGTTGTGGTCTATGTATTCACACATGTATTACGATTTCCGGATAACACAATTATAGCATGAACAATAGACAATTATCATGAACAAAGAAATATAATAATAACCATTTATTATTGCCTCTTGGGCATATTTCCAACAGCAGTATCTAAGGGAGTAACAACACGGTCTTCAGAAAAGATAGTGCTACCAGTTGATGCAGATAGAACCACGGTTGTACTTGCCCAAGGACTAGATCCACCACACATAACCCAGACTCTCGCAGATTGTACCCCTACCCAGTTGGACAGAGAACCAGCTACACCCCTTCTAACCCCAACCCCGGCAGATAGTAACCCAGTTCCAGTTGACACAACACCGTCTCCACCATAGAGCACCGAAACACGAGCAGTTAGTAAGGGAACTGCAGTGCCCAAAGCACGAGGACCACCACTCCGAATCCCAACTCAACGCTTAAAGGAGAAGAAGATTTGTTCTCAGGTCAGGTTTTGTAGCTATGGTTCATACTCCTTTGCTCTTGCATTACTGTATTTACTCATACCAACTATTTTCAATTTTGAAGGATGGAATTGAAACTCCAATGGCGCAACAGGTATGTTTTAAACCTGTTTCTTTAACTGTTTTGCTTTTGTAACCTGCTCTATGTTGATTTCAGTTTCAATTGAATAAACGGTTATGTTCTCATGTCATGCACATTACAAGTGTTGTTATTGCTCTATAGTTACCCACACTTATATTCTGTCTATTCAGCTTTGTCTTGAACAAATATTATTTGAACTGTGTCTCTATCTTGATTTGGCAACAAAAACTAGAATGATATAGACCATAAAGTGACCATGGTACATAGATATATGTTTGTTTCATGCTGTTATCCTGTCCACTTTACTACTGAACTCATTTACCAAAATGAGTTTCATATACAACATGGTAAACATGTTATGTGTCTGCTTGTTTCTCTTTTAGAATGCGGAAAAAATATTGGAGAACAGTACCGCGTTATCCAATGGTAAAGGAAGTAATGCAGATAAGGTTCAAGATAGTGAGACATCCCTGTTGGTCTCCAAGAAAGCTGATAAAAACTATCTTGACGACAGTGAGGGAACCCAAAAGTCCTGTCTTGATGTAGTGTTCGAGTTACTGGCCACTACTGCTGGCACAAGCTCTTCGAACTCGCTGCCTGAATCAGTTCGTCTTCTTGAGTCTCAACTTCAAGTTGAAAGACATCGATCAGATGTGCTGCGATAGGAAGCTGAAGGACTGAGAAAGTCCCTGCAGAATTCAAATGCATATTTTCTGGTGCAACAGCAAGCGCTGGAGGATTTAAGCGCCAAACAAGAGAAAGTTAATAAGCTTGCTAAGCATCTTGCCAGCATTATGGGTACCCAGGATATTGTTTCTTGAGATCTTCTGAAGTGGTTTCAGTTCTGGATTTGTTTTGCTGCAGCTTTATTTGCACTGGTCGCCAACTTTGACAACCAGTGTATATGATATGCTGCTTTGTTCCCTATATTTGCACTGGTGGTGAACTTTGATGCCCAGTGGATGTAATATGTGTAATAGCCGTGATAGCCTAGCGTTAGTTGCTTGCTTATTTATTTCCTTGTTGTCTTGTTTATTTGTTTGCTTGTAGTCATTGCAGTTCTTTTTCCGCGGTTAGCTAGTGGCTGCAATAACCTATTTTTTAAAACTAGGCCACAATAACCATGGGCTAATATTTACTGTAGTGACACTGGGCCTCCTACTGGCCGTAGAAACAGTGGGCCTTCAATGGGCCGTAGAAACAATGGGCCTTCTATGGGCCGTAGAAACAATGGGCCTTCTGCGGGCCGTATCATCAATGGGCCTTATACGGGCCGTATGATCGATTGGCCAAACATGGGCCAAACATACCGCATTATGGCCGTAAACGGGCTAGAATTGGAATCGTCCATTCATGGGCCGACCATAACGGGCCATCGTTAATAGGTCGTATTTGATGACGCTATGAAAACGGCCCAACGTATTAACGGACCACAAACGGACCGACTGTAACCATGGGCTGAATTTGGCCCACAAGCAGAAAATGACAGTAACGGGCCGTAAGTAAACGAATGCTGGAAATGAGCCCAAGAATAAATGGGCTCTGAGAAGGCCGAAAGATAACATGGGCTGGAAACGGCCCAACGGAATAACGGGCCGTTAATGGGTATAAAGTGATACACTGTTCATTACGGGCCAGTTTCACCACGGGCCGTTAATGGGTGTAAAGTGATACACTGTTCATTACGGGACAGTTTCACCACGGGCCGTTAATAGGCCAAGAGTTACATAGGGCCTCATATGGGCCGAAAGACATCATGGGCCATACATGCGCCAGAAGTGAAAACGGGCTGGAATCATATTGGATGGCCCAAATGACGCTACTGAGCCTAATTCGGATAGGGCGTAACGGGCCTTGGGTTAGCGGGCTGTAAATGGGCTATATGCGAACAGGCCGTTAACAGGATTTCCATGGGCCGGCCCGCCACCTTTTGACCAAGTCAAACGGGCCGGCCTTTTCACAGGAATGGGCCTCTGTTGGGCTGTGCCACGTGTCGACGTATCATAGGTGCCTTCCGTCCAATGAGTGGATGACATCTGTCCCAACGATGAGCCGACACGTGTTTCCTCCAGCCAATGATGATTTTACACGTGGAAAATTCCCATTGGTCGGGGCTGTTAACGGGTTATCGGATCCAAAACCCGACCCGATAGCTTAACGGCGTTCCTTTACGGTGGATGCCACGTGTCAGTCACCCTTGACGAAAGCACTTCTGTGATACGCGATTTATCATCATGGAAGTGGACACTACCGTGATGATAATTTTGGCAATGTCATGGAACACTTCTACGACAGCACAGGTATGACTATCTTGATTATGTCATAAATTTGTCATGGATGTACATGCATGACAGAAAACGCGACCTACTGTGACAAACACGTATCATCACGGAAGTGTATTTTTTTTGTAGTGCTGCATCTAGAGTATTAAGTTTGTGAAGAACAGAGTAATGCATTAAGTAAGATGACATGAGGTAGAGGAATTAACTCAAGCTATATGATGAAAATCCCATCTTTTTATCCTCGATAGCAACAATACAATACGTGCCTTGCTGCCCCTACTGTCACTGGGAAAGGACACCGCAAGATTGAACCCAAAGCTAAGCACTTCTCCCATTGCAAGAAAAACCAATCTAGTTGGCCAAACCAAACCGATAGTTCGAAGAGAATTACAAAGATATCAAATCATGCATAAAAGAATTCAGAGAAGATTCAATTAATATTCATAGATAAGCTGATCATAAATCCACAATTCATCGGATCTCGGCAAACACACTGCAAAAAAGTATTTCATCGAATAGATCTCCAAGAACATCAAGGAGAACATGTATTGAGAATCAAAGAGAGAGAGAAGAAGCCATCTAGATACTATCTATGGATCCGTAGGTCTGTGGTAAACTACTCACGCTTCATCGGAAGGGCAATAGAGTTGATGTAGAAGCCCTCTGTGATCGAATCCCCCTCCGGCAGGGTGCCGGAAAAGGTCCCTAGATGGGATCTCACGGGTACAGAAGGTTGCGGCGGTGGAAAAGTGTTTTCGTGGATGCCTCTAGTGGTTTGGGGATATATGGGAATATATAGGGGAAAGAATTAGGTCAGGAGGGTCACGGGGGGGCACAAGGGTGGGGGGCGCGCCCTCCATCCTTGTGGCCACCTCGTGGCTCCTCCGACTTCATCTCCAAGTCTCCTGGTTGTCTTCTGGTCCAAGAAAAATCATCGCGAAGGTTTTATTCCGTTTGGACTCCATTTGGTATTCCTTTTCTGCGAAACTCAAAAACAAGGAAAAACATGAACTGGCACTGGGCTCTAGGTTAATAGGTTAGTCCCAAAAATAATATAAATAGCATATTAATGCATATAAAACATCCAAAACAGATAATATAAAAGCTTGGAACAATCAGAAATTATAGATACGTTGGAGACGCATCAAGCATCCCCAAGCTTAATTCCTACTCGTCCTCGAGTAGGTAAATGATAAAAACAGAATTTTTGATGTGGAATGCTACCTAACATAATTTTCAGTGTAATTTCGTTTATTGTGGCATGAATGTTCAGATCCGAAAGATTCAAGACAATAGTTTAATATTGACATAAGAATAATAATACTTCAAGCATAGTAACAAGGCAATTATGTCTTCTCAAAATAACATGGCCAAAGAAAGCTATTCCTACAAAATCATATAGTCTGGCTATGCTCTATCTTCATCACACAAAATATTTAAATCATGCACAACCCCGGTTTCAGCCAAGCAATTGTTTCATACTTTAGAATTCTCAAACTTTTTCAACTTTCACGCAATACATGAGCGTGAGTCATGGACATAGCACTATAGGTGAAATAGAATGCTGGTTGTGGAGAAGACAACAAGAAGGAGATAGTCTCACATCAACTAGGCGTATCAACGGGCTATGGAGATGCCCATCAATAGATATCAATGTGAGTGAGTAGGGATTGCCATGCAACGGATGCACTAGAGCTATAAGTTTATGAAAGCTCAAAAAGAAACTAAGTGGCTGTGCATCCAACTTGCTTGCTCATGAAGACCTAGGGCATTTGAGGAAGCCCATCGTTGGAATATACAAGCCAAGTTCTATAATGAAAAATTCCCACTAGTATATGAAAGTGACAACATAGGAGACTCTCTATCATGAAGATCATGGTGCTACTTTGAAGCATAAGTGTGGAAAAAAGGATAGTAACATTGCCCCTTCTCTCTTTTTCTCTCTTTTTTGGGCCTTCTCTTTTTTGCCCTTTTCTCTCTATTTTTTTATTTCCTCACATGAAGATCATCACACTTTTATTTACTTACAACTCAAAAATTACAAACCGATACTAGAACAAAATATGATTCTATATGAATGCCTCCGGCGGTGTACCGGGATGTGCAATGAATCAAGAGTGACATGTATGAAAGAATTATGAACGGTGGCTTCGCCACAAATACGATGTCAACTACAAGATCATGCAAAGCAATATGACAATGATGATGCGTGTAATAAAAAATGGAACGGTGGAAAGTTGAATGGCAATATATCTCGGAATAGCTATGGAAATGCCATAATAGGTAGGTATGGTGGCTGTTTTGAGGAAGTTATATGGTGGTTGTATGGTACCAGCGAAAGTTGCGCGGTACTAGAGAGGCTATCAATGGTGGAAGGGTGAGAGTGCGTATAATCCATGGACTCAACATTAGTCATAAAGAGCTCACATACTTCTTGCAAAAATCTATTAGTCCTCGAAACAAAGTACTACGCGCATGCTCCTAGGGGAAGGATTGGTAGGAGTTAACCATCGCGCGACCCCGACCTCCACACAAAGGATGACAATCAAAAAATATCTCATGCTCCAACTTCGTTACATAACGGTTCACCATACGTTCATGCTACGGGACTTACAAACCTTAACACAAGTATTTCTCAAATTCACAATTACTCACTAGCATGACTCTAATATCACCAGCTTCATATCTCAAAACAATCATAAGGAATCAAACTTCTCATAGTATTCAATGCACTTTATATGAAAGTTTTTATTATATCCCTCTTGGATGCCTATCATATTAGGACTAAATTTATAACCAAAGAAAATTACCATGCTGTTTAAAGATTCTCAAAATAATATAAGTGAAGCATGAGAGTTCATCAATTTCTATAAAATAAAACCACCCCCGTGCTCTAAAAAGGTATAAGTGAAGCACTAGAGCAAAATTGCCTAGCTCAAAAGATATAAGTGAAGCACATAGAGTATTCTAATAAATCACAATTCATGTGTGTCCCTCTCAAAAGGTGTGTACAGCAAGGATGATTGTGGCAAACTAAAAAAGCAAAGACTCAAATCATACAAGACACTCCAAGCAAAACACATATCATGTGGTGAATAAAAATATAGCCTCAAGTAAAGTTACCGATAGACGAAGACGAAAGAGGGGATGCCTTCCGGGGCATCCCCAAACTTAGGCTCTTGGTTTTCCTTGAATATTTCCTTGGGGTGCCTTGGGCATCTCCAAGCTTAGGATCTTGACACTCCTTATTCCATAGTCCATCAAATCCTTACCCAAAACTTGAAAACTTCACAACACAAAACTCAACAGAAAATCTCATAAGCTCCGTTAGTATTAGAAAATAAATCACCACTTTTGGTACTGTTGTGAAGTCATTCTTTATTTATATTTGTGTAATATCTACTGTATTCCAACTTTTCCATGGTTCATACACCCCGATACTACCCATAGATTCATCAAAATAAGCAAACAACAATAGAAAACAGAATCTGTCAAAAAACAGAACAGTCTGTAGTAATCTGTAACTCTCGAATACTTCTGTAATTCCAAAAATTCTGAAAAATTAGGACAACCTGGGAAATTTGTGTACGAATCAGGTGCAAAAAGAATCAGATCAAAGTCACGCTTCTGTGAATTACGAAAATTATTTTCCTGGGCGCAAAAGTTTCTGTTTCTCAGCAAGATCAAAACAACTATCACCGTAAGCTATCCCAAAGGTCTTACTTGGCACAAACACTAATTAAAACACAAAACCACATCTAACCAGAGGCGAGATGAATTATTTATTGAAAAACAGCAAGGAAAAATATTGGGTTGTCTCCCAACAAGCCCTTTTCTTTAAAGCCTTTTAGCTAGTCATTGAGATTTCAATGATGCTCACATGAAAGACAAGAATTGAAGCACAAAGAGAGCATCATAAAACACGTGACAAACACATCTAAGTCTAACATACTTCCTCTGCATAGGCATTTTATAAGCAAACAAATTATGAAGGAAAGCAAAAACTTGAAGGAAATATGCCCTAGAGGCAATAATAAAGTTATTATTTATTTCCTTATATCATGATATATGTTAATTATTCATGCTAGAATTGTATTAACCGGAAACGTAATACTTGTGTGAATACATAGACAAACAGAGTGTCACTAGTATGCCTCTACTTGACTAGCTCGTTGATCAAAGATGGTTATGTTTCCTAGCCATAGACATGAGTTGTCATTTGATTAATGGGATCACATCATTAGGAGAATGATGTGATTGACTTGACCCAATCCGTTAGCTTAGCACTCGATCGTTTAGTATGTTGCTATTGCTTTCTTCATGACTTATACATGTTCCTATGACTATGAGATTATGCAACCCCCATTTACCGGAGGAACACTTTGTGTGCTACCAAACGTCACAACTTAACTGGGTGATTATAAAGGTGCTCTACAGGTGTCTCCGAAGGTACTTGTTGGGTTGGCGTATTTTGAGATTAGGATTTGTCACTCTGATTGTCGGAGAGGTATCTCTGGGCCCACTCGGTAATGCACATCACTTAAGCCTTGCAAGCATTGCAACTAATGAGTTAGTTGCGGGATGATGTATTACGGAACGAGTAAAGAGACTTGCCGGTAACGAGATTGAACTAGGTATTGAGATACCGACAATCGAATCTCGAGCAAGTAACATACCGATGACAAAGGGAACAACGTATGTTATTATGCGGTCTGACCGATAAAGATCTTCGTAGAATATGTGGGAGCCAATATGAGCATCCAGGTTTCGCTATTGGTTATTGACCGGAGACGTGTCTCGGTCATGTCTACATAGTTCTCGAGCACGTAGGGTCCGCACGCTTAAAGTTTCGATGACAGTTATATTATGAGTTTATGAGTTTTGATGTACCGAAGGTTGTTCGGAGTCTCGGATGTGATCATGGACATAACAAGGAGTCTCGAAATGGTCGAGACATGAAGATTGATATATTGGATGACTATATTCGGACACCGGAATGGTTCCGGGGGTTATCGGATATATACCGGAGTACCGGGGGGTTACCGGAACCCCCCCGGAGGCTATTGACCCTCATGGGCCCAATTGGTGGAAGAGGAGAGGCGGCCAAGGGGCAGCCACGCGCCCCTCCCCCCCAAGTCCGAATTGGACAAGGAGGGGGGCGGCGCCCCCCTTTCCTTTCCCCCTCTCTCCTTCCCTCTCCTCTCCTAGTCCAACAAGGAAGGGAGGGAGTCCTACACCTGGTGGGAGTAGGACTCCTCCTGGCGTGCCTCCTCCTGGCCGGCCGCACCTCCCCCCTTGCTCCTTTATATATGGGGGCAGGCGGCACCCTAGAGACACAACAATTGATTTGATCTTTTAGCCGTGTGCGGTGCCCCCCTCCACCATAGTCCACCTCGATAATACTATAGCGGTGCTTAGGCGAAGCCCTGCGTCGGTAGAACATCATCATCGTCACCACACCGTCGTGCTGACGAAACTCTCCCTCAACACTCGGCTGGATCGGAGTTCGAGGGACGTCATCGGGCTAACGTGTGCTGAACTCGGAGGTGCCGTGCGTTCGGCACTTGATCGGTCGGATCGTGAAGACGTACGACTACATCAACCGCGTTGTGCTAACGCTTCTGCTTTCGGTCTACGAGGGTACGTGGACAACACTCTCCCCTCTCGTTGCTATGCATCACCATGATCTTGCGTGTGCGTAGGAATTTTTTTGAAATTACTACGTTCCCCAATAGTGGCATCCGAGCCAGGTTTTATGCGTAGATGTCATATGCACGAGTAGAACACAAGTGAGTTGTGGGCGATATAAGTCATACTGCTTACCAGCATGTCATACTTTGGTTCGGCGATATTGTTGGATGAAGCGGCCCGAACCGACATTACGCGTACGCTTACGCGAGACTGGTTCTACCGACATGCTTTGCACACAGGTGGCTGGCGGGTGTCAGTTTCTCTAACTTTAGTTGAACCGAGTGTGGCTACGCCCGGTCCTTGCGAAGGTTAAAACAGCACCAACTTGACAAACTATCGTTGTGGTTTTGATGCGTAGGTAAGAACGGTTCTTGCTAAACCCGTAGCAGCCACGTATAATTTGCAACAACAAAGTAGAGGACGTCTAACTTGTTTTTGCAGGGCATGTTGTGATGTGATATGGTCAAGAAATGATGCTAAATTTTATTGTATGAGATTGTAGCCACCAGACCTCAAATAGTCTGTGCTGCTGTGCACCAGTGTCATCCCTAGATCAGTAATGCTGACACGCACAGTACAAATTGAGGATTTATAACAGAGTAGCAATCACACACTTATCTAAAAGAGAATAAGTATGATAAATATGGCTTAAGGCCATCTAAAACGATAACAGCGGAAGACTTGGAAGATAAGTGAGTCCATCAACTCCAACGGCATCACTGAGTATAAGACCACGACCTAAGGCACCTTACTCGTCGTCTGAAAAGTCTGCAACATGAAACGTTGCAGCCCAAAAACGGGTCAGCACATGGAATATGCTGGCAAAATAACACATAGAGAATAATGAACATAATAATGCTATACTACATGCATATATGGCTGGTGGAAAGCTCTATGGTTACAGTTTTGCAAAAAGCAAAATTTTCCCTACTGCAAAGGAATAAATTTTATTTAACTATCATGGTGGTTGTTGAACATTGAGATGGTTGACAGCATCTCAATCCCAATTAAAAGTCATCATTAACCCAACACAATTAATTAAAGTAACATAGTGATGAGATTCACTTGATAATCCAAGTACTAGATACTCAAGTTGTCCATAACCGGGGACACGGCTAACCATGATTAGTTTGTACACTCTGCAGAGGTTTGTGCACTTTTCCCCACAAGACTCGATCGCCTCAGTTGATTTCTCGCACTACATGATGTTTGAGAAACGGATAACCGAGACACAGTCTTTCAGAAGTGTTTGCACCTTACGTATGGGTAGACAGTTACACCTACTTTCCCCTACATCTGCTAGTCTACCACTGTAAGAGTTCACACAACTTAATCAACTATGCTAGAGCCCATAATAGCTTGCGGCTGCACACGGAAGTTTCTAGCATGAATAATCTTATGATCCCTTTGAGCCTGGGTGGCGGTCCAAAAGAAAAACAGGCAATCCTGGAATACCCAGGTACCTCAATCCACCCAGATGTGAGTTTTAGTTGCCACCTTAGGTAAACCATTATTAACAATCTCACATCTGTCATGAATTTCACTCAAACCCAATCCACGTCTACGAGCATAGCATGGCAATATAATAGCAACGTAGAAGTAACTCCCAAGGGTTTGATAATAAACAGGGCAATAGGTGCTACCTCAACTACTTCCCAATACCCACAATTTAATTAGATCCTAATCATGCAATGTTTGAGGAATTGATCTAATGCAATAGAAACTGGGTGTGGAAAGGTATGATCAAAGTGTTACTTGCCTTGCTGATGATCCGCGAAACCTAGCGATTCGAAGTAACAAGCGGCGCACTCCGGGTACTCTATCGCAAACAAACAAGCAAACAATAAGTACTCATCTAATGCACAGGTAAAACTCGAATGAAAGATCCAACCAGAAAGTTCAACTTAAGAAATCCGGTTTGCAAAAAGAATCAACTTGAACGAAGCAACGAAAGTCAAACGGCGAAAGAAACAAGCTTCGTTTACTAATCTGGACCTAGGTAAAATTTTACAGTAGCAAAAACTTGTTTGAGTAGGTTAAACGGAAAGAGAATTTCGAGACGAAACTCTAGGCGCTTGAATCGCCTGATTCCGATAAACGAGCGAAAAGTTAAACGAAAACGAAGATCCGATCAGAAATCGAGATCTGAAATAATCGGGAAAATCCGACGGAAAAGAAAAACTGACGAACGGTTAAAGAACGGACGTTCGTTAACAGAGAAAATCCGACGAACACGTTCGTTGGAACGAACGGGTCGGTGAACGTTCACTAAATAATAAAACCGAAGAAAATAAACCGATCTAGGTTTTTTTTTAAAACGAAGGGGTTTTTTTCCAGAAAACCGGCAAACGGCATCGGAACGATACCTCGTCGGGACGGCTCCGGCGGGGTCGGCGGGCTCCGGCGGGGTCCGGCGAGGGGCAGCGAGGTGCGGCGGGGCTTGGGGTGGCGAGGGGCGGCGAACGGCGGCGGCCTTCGGGCGGCGGGGCTCCGGCTCCGGCAGGCTCGGCTCGAGGCGGGTGCGGGTACGGGGTGAAAGGGGGGGGGCGGCGGCAGTATATAAGGAGGGGGGGTTGCTTGGAGGAGGGGAAAGGCGGCGGCGGCGGTGTCCGAGCCGGACACGGCGGCGGCGGGCGGCGTACGCGCGGAGGAGACGTGGGGATGGGCCGGCCGCTCGGCTGGGCCTCGGCCCGGTCGGGCGCGGCGCGCATTTTTTTAAACATTCCGCCGAAAAATTCATAGAAAAATAAATAAAAATCCAAAAACGATAAAACAAATATTCCCCGTCTAGTTAAAATAATTAGAACAGGGTGAACATTTATTTGACACAAAAATGCAGTTTTGAAAACGTGCAATTTTTTAATGCAATTAGAATTGCAAATAAAATCCGAATAAAATCCAATAAATGATTTTAATATTTTTCCTCCAATATTTTAATTGTTTTGGAGAAGTCATATTTTCTCCTCTCATTTAATTTTTTTAACTGAAATACTTTTCCGAAGAGAAAATAGTTAAAACCAAAATCCTCGTTTTATTATTTGATGAACATCAAATATGAAAAATTCGAGAAAAATCCCCAACTCTCTCCGAGGGTCCTTGAGTTGCTTAGGATTTATCGAGGATTTGTCAAAATACAATAAAATTATGATATACAATGATGATCTATGTATAACATTCCAAGTTGAAAATTTGGGATGTTACAGAGATGATCATGTTTTGTAACTGAGTTATCGGCAACTGGCAGGAGCCATATGGTTGTCGCTTTATTGTATGCAATGCAATCGCCCTATGATGCTTTACTTTATCACTAAGCGATAGCGATAGTTGTACAAGCATAATATTGGCGAGACAACAACGATGCTACGATGGAGATCAAGGTGTCGCGCCGGTGACGATGGTGATCATGACGGTGCTTCGGAGATGGAGATCACAAGCACAAGATGATGATGGCCATATCATATCACTTATATTGATTGCATGTGATGTTTATCTTTTATGCATCTTATCTTGCTTTGATTGACGGTAGCATTATAAGATGATCTCTCACTAAATTTCAAGAAAAAAGTGTTCTCCCTGAGTATGCACCGTTGCCAAAGTTCGTCGTGCCCAGACACCACGTGATGATCGGGTGTGATAAGCTCTACGTCCATCTACAACGGGTGCAAGCCAGTTTTGCACACGCTGAATACTCAGGTTAAACTTGACGAGCCTAGCATATGCAGATATGGCCTCGGAACACTGAGACCGAAAGGTCGAGCGTGAATCATATAGTAGATATGATCAACATAATGATGTTCACCACTGAAAGCTACTCCATTTCACGTGATGATCGGTTATGGTTTAGTTGATTTAGATCACGTGATCACTTAGAGGATTAGAGGGATGTCTATCTAAGTGGGATTTCTTAAGTAATATGATTAATTGAACTTAAATTTATCATGAACTTAGTACCTGATAGTATCTTGCTTGTCTATGTTGATTGTAGATAGATGGCCCGTGCTGTTGTTTCGTTGAATTTTAATGCGTTCCTTGAGAAAGCAAAGTTGAAAGATGATGGTAGCAATTACACGAACTGGGTCCGTAACTTGAGGATTATCCTCATTGCTGCATAGAAGAATTACGTCCTGGAAGCACCGCTAGGTGCCAAACCTGCTGCAGGAGCAACACCAGATGTTATGAACGTCTGGCAGAGCAAAGCTGATGACTACTCGATAGTTCAGTGTGCCATGCTTTACGGCTTAGAACCGGGACTTCAACGACGTTTTGAACGTCATGGAGCATATGAGATGTTCCAGGAGTTGAAGTTAATATTTCAAGCAAATGCCCAGATTGAGATATATGAAGTCTCCAATAAGTTCTATAGCTACAAGATGGAGGAGAATAGTTCTGTCAGTGAGCATATACTCAAAATGTCTGGGTATAATAATCACTTGATTCAATTGGGAGTTAATCTTCCGGATGATAGCGTCATTGACAGAATTCTTCAATCACTGCCACCAAGCTACAAGAGCTTCGTGATGAACTATAACATGCAAGGGATGGATAAGACGATTCCCGAGCTCTTCGCAATGCTAAAAGCTGCGGAGGTAGAAATCAAGAAGGAGCATCAAGTGTTCATGGTCAATAAGACCACCAGTTTCAAGAAAAAGGGCAAAGGGAAGAAGAAGGGGAACTTCAAGAAGAACAACAAGCAAGTTGCTGCTCAAGAGAAGAAACCCAAGTCTAGACCTAAGCCTGAGACTGAGTGCTTCTACTACAAGCTGACTGGTCACTGGAAGCGGAACTGCCCCATGTATTTGGCGGATAAGAAGGATGGCAAGGTGAACAAAGGTATATGTGATATACATGTTATTGATGTGTACCTTACTAGAGCTCGCAGTAGCACCTGGGTATTTGATACTGGTTCTGTTGCTAATATTTGCAACTCAAAACAGGGACTACGGATTAAGCGAACACTGGCCAAGGACGAGGCGACGATGCGCGTGGGAAACGGTTCCAAAGTCGATGTGATCACCGTCGGCACGCTACCTCTACATCTACCTTCGAGATTAGTATTAGACCTAAATAATTGTTATTTGGTGCCAGCGTTGAGCATGAACATTATATCTGGATCTTGTTTGATGCGAGACGGTTATTCATTTAAATCAGAGAATAATGATTGTTCTATTTATATGAGTAATATCTTTTATGGTCATGCACCCTTGAAGAGTGGTCTATTTTTGATGAATCTCGATAGTAGTGATACACATATTCATAATGTGGAAGCCAAAAGATGCAGAGTTGATAATGATAGTGCAACTTATTTGTGGCACTGCCGTTTGGGTCATATCGGTGTAAAGCGCATGAAGAAACTCCATACTGATGGACTTTTGGAACCACTTGATTATGAATCACTTGGTACTTGCGAACCGTGCCTCATGGGCAAGATGACTAAAACGACGTTCTTCGAAACTATGGAGCGAGCAACAGATTTGTTTGAAATCATACATACAGATGTATGTGGTCCGATGAATGTTGAGGCTCGCGGTGGGTATCGTTATTTTCTCACCTTCACAGATGATTTAAGCAGATATGGGTATATTTACTTAATGAAACATAAGTCTGAAACATTTGAAAAGTTCAAAGAATTTCAGAGTGAAGTTGAAAATCATCGTAACAGGAAAATAAAGTTTCTACGATCCGATCGTGGAGGAGAATATTTGAGTTACGAGTTTGGTCTACATTTGAAACAATGCGGAATAGTTTCGCAACTCACGCCACCCGGAACGCCACAGCGTAATGGTGTGTCCGAACGTCGTAATCGCTTTACTAGATATGGTGCGATCTATGATGTCTCTTACTGATTTACCGCTATCATTTTGGGGTTATGCTTTAGAGACGGCCGCATTCACGTTAAATAGGGCACCATCGAAATCCGTTGAGACGACGCCTTATGAACTGTGGTTTGGCAAGAAACCAAAGTTGTCGTTTCTTAAAGTTTGGGGCTGCGATGCTTATGTGAAAAAGCTTCAACCTGATAAGCTCGAACCCAAATAGGAGAAATGTGTCTTCATAGGATACCCAAAGGAGACTGTTGGGTACACCTTCTATCACAGATCCGAAGGCAAGACATTCGTTGCTAAGAATGGATCCTTTCTAGAGAAGGAGTTTCTCTCGAAAGGAGTGGGAGGAAAGTAGAACTTGATGAGGTAACTGTACCTGCTCCCTTATTGGAAAGTAGTTCATCACATAAACCAGTTCCTGTGACACCTACACCAATTAGTGAGGAAGTTAATGATGATGATCATGGAACTTCCGATCAAGTTGTTACTGAACCTCGTAGGTCAACCAGAGTAAGATCCGCACCAGAGTGGTACGGTAATCCTGTTCTGGAGGTTATGTTACTAGACCATGACGAACCTACGAACTATGAAGAAGCGATGGTGAGCCCAGATTCCGCAAAATGGCTTGAGGCCATGAAATCTGAGATGGGATCCATGTATGAGAACAAAGTGTGGACTTTGGTTGACTTGCCCGATGATCGGCAAGCCATTGAGAATAAATGGATCTTCAAGAAGAAGACCGACGCTGACGGTAAAGTTACTGTCTATAAAGCTCGACTTATTGCAAAAGGTTTTCGACAAGTTCAAGGGATTGACTACGATGAGACTTTCTCACCCGTAGCGATGCTTAAGTCTGTCCGAATCATGTTAGCAATTGGTGCATTTTATGATTATGAAATTTGGCAAATGGATGTCAAAACTGCATTCCTGAATGGATTTCTGGAAGAAGAGTTGTACATGATGCAACCAGAAGGTTTTGTCGATCCAAAGGGAGCTAACAAAGTGTGCAAGCTCCAGCGATCCATTTATGGACTGGTGCAAGCCTCTCGGAGTTGGAATAAACGCTTTGATAGTGTGATCAAAGCATTTGGTTTTGTACAGACTTTTGGAGAAGCCTGTATTTACAAGAAAGTGAGTGGGAGCTCTGTAGCATTTCTGATATTATATGTGGATGACATATTGTTGATTGGAAATGATATAGAATTTCTGGATAGCATAAAGGGATACTTGAATAAGAGTTTTTCAATGAAAGACCTCGGTGAAGCTGCTTATATATTGGGCATCAAGATCTATAGAGATAGATCAAGACGCTTAATTGGACTTTCACAAAGCACATACCTTGACAAAGTTTTGAAAAAGTTCAAAATGGATCAAGCAAAGAAAGGGTTCTTGCCTGTGTTACAAGGTGTGAAGTTGAGTAAGACTCAATGCCCGACCACCGCAGAAGATAGAGAGAAGATGAAAGATGTTCCCTATGCTTCAGCCATAGGCTCTATCATGTATGCAATGCTATGTACCAGACCTGATGTGTGCCTTGCTATAAGTTTGGCAGGGAGGTACCAAAGTAATCCAGGAGTGGATCATTGGACAGCGGTCAAGAACATCCTGAAATACCTAAAAAGGACTAAGGATATGTTTCTCGCTTATGGAGGTGACAAAGAGCTAGTCGTAAATGGTTACATCAATGCAAGCTTTGACACTGATGCGGACGATTCTAAATCGCAAACCGGATATGTGTTTACATTGAACGGTGGAGCTGTCAGTTGGTGCAATTCTAAACAAAGCGTTGTGGCGGGATCTACGTGTGAAGCGGAGTACATAGCTGCTTCGGAAGCAGAAAATGAAGGTGTCTGGATGAAGGAGTTCATATCCGATCTAGGTGTCATACCTAGTGCATCGGGTCCAATGAAAATCTTTTGTGACAATACTGGGGCAATTGCCTTGGCAAAGGAATCCATATTTCACAAGAGAACCAAGCACATCAAGAGACGCTTCAATTCCATCCGGGATTTAGTCCAGGTGGGAGACATAAAAATTTGCAAGATACATACGGATTTGAATGTTGCAGACCCATTGACTAAGCCTCTTCCACGAGCAAAACATGTTCAGCACCAAGGCTCCATGGGTGTCAGAATCATTACTGTGTAATCTAGATTATTGACTCTAGTGCAAGTGGGAGACTGAAGGAAATATGCCCTAGAGGCAATAATAAAATTATTATTTATTTCCTTATATCATGATAAATGTTTATTATTCATGCTAGAATTGTATTAACCGTAAACGTAATACTTGTGTGAATACATAGACAAACAGAGTGTCACTAGTATGCCTCTACTTGACTAGCTCATTGATAAAAGATGGTTATGTTTCCTAGCCATAGACATGAGTTGTCATTTGATTAAGGGGATCACATCATTAGGAGAATGATGTGATTGACTTGACCCATTTCGTTAGCTTAGCACTCGATCGTTTAGTATGTTGCTATTGCTTTCTTCATGACTTATACATGTTCCTATGACTATGAGATTATGCAACTCCTGTTTACCGGAGGAACACTTTGTGTGCTACCAAACTTCACAACGTAACTGGGTGATTATAAAGGTGCTCTACAGGTGTCTCCGAAGGTACATGTTGGGTTGGCGTATTTCGAGATTAGGATTTGTCACTCCGATTGTCGGAGAGGTATCTCTGGGCCCGCTCAGTAATGCACATCACTTAAGCCTTGCAAGCATTGCAACTAATGAGTTAGTTGCGGGATGATGTATTACGGAACAAGTAAAGAGACTTGCCGGTAACGAGATTGAACTAGGTATTGAGATACCGACGATCGAATCTCGGGCAAGTAACATACCGATGACAAAGGGAACAACGTATGTTGTTATGCGGTCTGACCGATAAAGATCTTCGTAGAATATGTGGGAGCCAATATGAGCATCCAGGTTCCGCTATTGGTTATTGACCGGAGACGTGTCTCGTTCATGTCTACATAGTTCTCGAACCCGTAGGGTCCGCACGCTTAAAGTTTCGATGACAGTTATATTATGAGTTTTGATGTACCGAAGGTTGTTCGGAGTCCCGGATGTGATCACGGACATAACGAGGAGTCTCGAAATGGCCAAGACATGAAGATTGATATATTGGATGACTATATTCGGACACCGAAATGGTTCCGGGGGTTATCGGATATATATACCAGAGTACCGGGGGGTTACCGGAACCCCCCGGAGGCTATTGGGCCTCATGGGCCCAATTGGTGGAAGAGGAGAGGCGGCCAAGGGGCAGCCGCGCGCCCCTCCCCCCCAAGTCTGAATTGGACAAGGAGGGGGCGGCGCCCCCCCCCCCTTTCCTTTCCCCCTCTCTCCTTCCCTCTCCTCTCCTAGTCCAACAAGGAAGGGAGGGAGTCCTACTCCTGGTGGGAGTAGGACTCCTCCTGGCGCGCCTCCTCCTGGCCGGACGCACCTCCCCCCTTGCTCCTTTATATACGGCGGCAGGGGGCACCCTAGAGACAGAACAATTGATTTGATCTTTTAGCCGTGTGCGGTGCCCCCCTCCACCATAGTCCACCTCGATAATACTGCAGCGGTGCTTAGGCGAAGCCCTGCGTCGGTAGAACATCATCATCGTCACCACGCCGTCGTGCTGACGAAACTCTCCCTCAACACTCGGCTGGATCGGAGTTCGAGGGACGTCATCGGGCTGAACGTGTGCTGAACTCGGAGGTGTCGTGCTTTCGGTACTTGATCGGTCGGATCATGAAGACGTACGACTACATCAACCGCGTTGTGCTAATGCTTCCGCTTTTGGTCTACGAGGGTACGTGGACAACACTCTCCCCTCTCGTTGCTATGCATCACCATGATCTTGCGTGTGCGTAGGTAAATTTTTGAAATTACTACATTCCCCAAGAAAACTAGCATATGCAAGGAAGAAGAAAGAGACGATAGCAATCTCAACATGAAAAGAGGTAATTTAGTAACATGAAAATTTCTATGACCATATTTTCCTCTCTCATAATAATTACATGTATGATCATAAGCAAATTCAACAATATAGCTATCACATAACATATGCTCAACACGATCCACATGCATGTGAAGTTGACACTCTTCCAAAATAGTGGGGTTAACATTAACTAAAGACATAACCTCTCCAAACCCACTTTTATCAAAGATTTCATAAGATTGAACATTCTCCAAATATGTGGGATCTAAAGTTGACACTCTTCCAAACCAACTTTCAATATTATTGCAAACATTATTATTAATCTCGTATTCATCATGGGGCTTAAATAAATTTTCAAGATCACAAGAAGAATCACCCCAATCATGATCATTGCAACAAGTAGTAGACATAGCAAAATTAGCATCCCCAAGCTTAGGGTTTTTCGTTTCATTAATACAATTGACATTAATAGAATTTATAATAACATCATTGCAATCATGCTTTTGATTCAAGGAACTATCAAGTATGGGTGCAATAGCAATAATCTCATGTTTAACATAAGGAACTATAGCAAATTCATCTCCACAAATATTGGCATCATGGCCATAAGAATAGCAAGCATCATGTTCATCAAGGGATATTTCAATCAAATCATCGGAATCATAATTATCTATAGATTCATGCATATCATTATTTTCTTCCAAGGCAACAGTCATTCTCTCAATAAATTCCTTAACGTAGGCATTATGAGCATAGTTTTCATAGCAATATTTAAGTTTGTCGGAATTTTCAGATTTGTAGAGAGTAATATCATACTTTTCAATCAAAGAAGCAACTTCATGAGCACCCTTAAAAGCAACAAATGCTTCAATTTGTTCGATATCATAGTAACTATGAACACCCTTTTCATAAGAAGATAACATTTCATTATCATTAAACTCACATAGGTAGGGAAGGTGTTTTTAGGGTTCTTAGAGCAACAAGTAAAATCATAAATTTCACAAAGATTCCAAGCATAACACAACAAACTGTTTATTTGATTCTATAAGAGTCTTCCTTTTTCAGACAAACGGTGACGCACAAAATGAGCATGCTCATCTAAAGATTTTCCCTCAACTACAGAAGTTGGGGTTTCAGCACTAGCACATATGGATCGAAGATGATCCAAGTAGAAAACTTTAAGTGGATTCATCAATAGATTTTAGCAAGTAAAGATGCAAGCAAATAGAAGGCACATGGAAACACAAACAAAAAGACATAAGGAAAGAAGGCGAATAAAAATGCAAATCTTTTTGAAAATCGTTTTAGAAGTGGGGGAGAGGAAAACGAGAGGCGAATGGCGAATAATGTAATGCAAGAGATGAGAGTTTTAGGATGGGTACTTGGTATGTCTTGACTTGGCGCAGATCTCCCCAGCAACGGCGCCAGAAATTCCTGCTACTTCTTGAGCTTGCGTCGGTTTTTCCCTTGAAGAGGAAAGGGTGATGCAGCAAATTAGAGATAAGTATTTCCCCCAGTTTGAGAACCAAGGTATCAATCCAGTAGGAGGACAATGCACAAATCACCGAATACCTGCACAAACAATCAAACAACTTGCACCAACGCGATAAAGGGGTTGTCAATCCCTTCACGGTTACTTGCAAAAGTGAGATCTGATAGAGATAGATAAACGATAAAGTAAATATTTTTGGTATTTTTGGTTTATAGATCGGAAAGTAAAAGATTGCAAAATAGTAGATCGGAAACTTATATGATGGAAAATAGACCCGGGGACCATAGGTTTCACTAGTGGCTTCTCTCAAGATAGCAAATAATACGGTGGGTGAACAAATTACTGCCGAGCAATTGATAGAAAAGCGAAAAGTTATGATGATATCTAAGGCAATGATCATGAATATAGGCATCACGTCTGTGTCAAGTAGACCGAAACAATTCTGCATCTACTACTGTTACTCCACACATCGACCGACTCCTGCCTGCATCTAGAGTATTAAGTTCATGAAGAACAGAGTAATGCATTAAGTAAGATGACACGATGTAGAGGAATTAACTCAAGCAATATGATGAAAATCCCATCTTTTTATCCTCGATGGCAACAATACAATACGTGTCTTGCTGCCCCTGCTGTCACTGGGAAAGGACACCGCAAGATTGAACCCAAAGCTAAGCACTTCTCCCATTGCAAGAAAAACCAATCTAGTTGGCCAAACCAAACTAATAGTTCGAAGAGAATTACAAACATACCAAATCATGCATAAAAGATTTCAGAGAAGATTCAATTAATATTCATAGATAAGCTGATCATAAATCCACAATTCATCGGGTCTCGGCAAACACACCGCAAAAAGTATTACATCGAATAGATCTCCAAGAACATCGAGGAGAACATGGTATTGAGAATCAAAGAGAGAGAAGAAGCCATCTAGCTACTAGCTATGGACCCGTAGGTATGTGGTAAACTACTCACGCTTCATCGGAAGGGCAATAGAGTTGATGTGGAAGCCCTTCGTGATCGAATCCCCCTCTGGCAGGGTGCCGGAAAAGGTCCCTAGATGGGATCTCACGGGTACAGAAGGTTGTGTCAGTGGAAAAGTGTTTTCGTGGATGCCTCTGGTGGTTTGGGGATATATGGGAATATATAGGTGAAAGGATTAGGTCAGGAGGGTCACGGGGGGCCCACAAGGGTGGGGGGCACGCCCTACCCCCCTGGGCGCGCCCTCCGTCCTTGTGGCCGCCTCGTGGCTCCTCCGACTTCATCTCCAAGCCTCCTGGTTGTCTTCTGGTCCAAGAAAAATCATCGCGAAGGTTTTATTCCGTTTGGACTTCGTTTGGTATTCCTTTTCTGCGAAACTCAAAAACAAGGAAAAAACAGGAACTGGCACTAGGCTCTGGTTTAATAGGTTAGTCCCAAAAATAATATAAAATAGCATATTAATGCATATAAAACATCCAAAGCAGATAATATAATAGCATGGAACAATCAAAAATTATAGATACGTTGGAGACGTATCACCTGGGAGCGTCCTAACTACTCCTGGTCGTCGGCGGTCTCCACATAGTAGTAGGCTCCGTCATGGTAGTAGTAGTTGTCGGCGGGATCAACTGGCTCCTAGACTCTGTCATCTGATCGCAACAATCGAGTAGTGGGGAAAAGGGGTAGCAAAGCAACCGTGAGTACTCATCCAAAGTACTCGCAAGACTTATATTAGATCTAAGCTAAGTATGCATCAGTATCAAAGGAATGGGGCTATATCTTTGGACTGAACTGCAGAAATGCCAGAATAGAAGGGAAGACCTAGCCTATCGAAGACTAGCATCTTGCAGCATTAGAAGAGTGCAGATTAGCATATTATAAAGTAACAGTTTAATGCAGTAAGTATCCTTCCTCGACCCCTTGCGAGAAAGCAATCCCAGAGCCATCATATCCATTTAGTGTCTCCAGTATCCAGTTCTAGTTGTATAGATCGAGATACAACTCCGAGCGTTCGTTACCGCGGACACGGCTATTCAAATAGATATACTTCCCTGCAGGGGTGCACAAACTTACCCAACACGCTCGATTAACTCCGGCCGAACACACTTTTCTGGGTCATGCCCGGCCTCAGCTGATCGACACACCATAGTCCTACTTAGGCTCAACAGAGAGGCCAGCATGCCGGTTTACATCCTAAATGCGAAGGGGTCATGGGCCAAATGTCCTTTGCAATCTTGGACGTTGCGAACGCGGCCTGGAGCAGACCCACCCCCTTGTACAAGCGCAGGTTGTTCCTTTTAAGGGAGGATCTTGGTGCGCCTAGACCAGGGTTGTGGGGACTTTCCCCACTACCCACGTTCATGTAGGTCCCCCATGCAGGTGGCCCCACTTCATAACAACTTTCCATATATGAATCTTTACCTCCAGACTATTCTGTAGCTCCTCATGATGTCTCGGTCCCCATCCGGGACTCCGAACAACCTTCGGACTTTCCACTATTAATATCTCAATACTACCCTAGCGCTACCGAACGTTAAGCATGCGACCCTACGGGTTCAAGAATCATGTAGACATGACCGAGAATCCTCTCCGGTAAATAACCAATAGCGGGACCTGGATGCCTATATTGATTCCTACATATTCCATGAAGATCTTTATCGGTTGAACCACGATGTCAAGGATTCAGTTAATCCCATATACAATTCCCTTTGTCCAGCGATATGTTACTTGCCCGAGATTCGATCGTCGGTATCTCCATACCTAGTTCAATCTCGTTACCGGCAAGTCTCTTTACCCGTTCCGTAATACAAGATCTCGTGGCTAACTCTTTAGTCACATTGCTTGCAAGCTCATTGTGATGTTGTATTACCAAGAGGTCCCCGAGATACCTCTCCGTCATACGTAGTGACAAATCCTAATCTTGATCCATGCCAACTCAACAAACACCCTCGGGATACCTGTAGAGCATCTTTATAGTCACCCAGTTACGTTGCGACATTTGATACTGATGTCTACTGCACAACCTTCTTCTTGTAGACGTTGTTGGGCCTCCAAGTGCAGAGGTTTGTAGGACAGTAGCAAATTTCCCTCAAGTGGACGACCTAAGGTTTATCAATCCGTGGGAGGCGTAGGATGAAGATGGTCTCTCTCAAGCAACACTGCAACCAAATAACAAAGAGTCTCTTGTGTCCCCAATGCACCCAATACAATGGTAAATTGTATAGGTGCACAAGTTCGGCGAAGAGATGGTGATACAAGTGCAATATGGATGGTAGATATAGGTTTTTGTAATCTGAAATTATAAAAACAGCAAGGTAGCAAGTGGTAAAAGTGAGCGAAAACGGTATTGCAATGCTTCGAAACAAGGCCCAGGGTTCATACTTTCACTAGTGCAAGTTCTCTCAACAATAATAGCATAACTGGATCATATAACTATCCCTCAACATGCAACAAAGAGTCACTCCAAAGTCACTAACAGCAGAGAACAAATGAAGAGATTATTGTAGGGTACGAAACCACCTCAAAGTTATCCTTTCTGATCGATCTATTCAAGAGTCCATAGTAAAATTACATGAAGCTATTCTTTCCGTTCGATCTATCATAGAGTTCGTACTAGAATAACACCTTAAGACACAAATCAACCAAAACCCTAATGTCACCTAGATACTCCAATGTCACCTCAAGTATCCGTGCGTATGATTATACGATATGCATCACACAATCTCAGATTCATCTATTCAACCAACACAAAGAACTTCAAAGAGTTCCCCAAAGTTTCTACCGGAGAGTCAAGACGAAAACGTTTGCCAACCCCTATGCATAAGTTCACAAGGTCACAGAACCCGCAAGTTGATCACCAAAACATACATCAAGTAGATCACGTGAATATCCCATTGTCACCACAGATAAGCACATGCAAGACATACATCAAGTGTTCTCAAATCCTTAAAGACTCAATCCGATAAGATAACTTCAAAGGGAAAACACAATCCATTACAAGAGAGTAGAGGCGGAGAAACATCATAAGATCCAACTATAATAGCAAAGCTCGCAGTACATCAAGATCGTGCCATATCAAGATCACGAGAGAGAGAGAGAGAGAGAGAGAGAGATCAAACACATAGCTACTGGTACATACCCTCGGCCCCGAGGGTGAACTACTCCCTCCTCGTCATGGAGAGCGCCGGGATGATGAAGATGGCCACCGGTGATGGATTCCCCCTCCGGGAGGGTGCCAGAACAGGTCCCGATTGGTTTTTGGTGGCTATAGAGGCTTGCGGCGGCGGAACTCCCGATCTAGGTTATGTTCTGGAAGTTTGGGTATATATAATAGGTGTTCGCGTCGGGAACAAGTCAGGGGGGTCTCCGAGGTGGCCACGAGGTAGGGGGTGCGCCCAGGGGGGTAGGGAGCGCCCCCACCCTCGTGGTTGCCTCGGGACTCTTCTGGTCCATCTCCGATACTCCGTGGGCTTGTTCTAGTCCAAAAATAATCTCCGTGAAATTTCAGGTCAATTGGACTCTGTTTGGTTTTCCTTTTCTGCGTTACTCAAAAACAAGGAAAAAACAGAAACTGGCACTGGGCTCTAGGTTAATAGGTTAGTCCCAAAAATCATATAAAACGACATATAAATGCATATAAAACATCCTAGATGGATAATATAATAGCATGGAACAATCAAAAATTATAGATACGTTGGAGATGTAGCAGATACACACAAGGTACCCCTCCGGTGTCAGTGAGTTGCGTGATCTCATGGTCATAGGAACAGATACTTGACATGCAGAAAGCGATAGCAATAAACTTGATACGATCATATGCTACGCTTATAGTTTGGGTCTTGTCCATCACATCATTCTCCTAATGATGTGATCCCGTTATCAAATGACAACTCATGTCTATGGCTAGGAAACCATAGCCATCTATGATCAACGAGCTAGTCCGGTAGAGGCTCACTAGGGACATCTTGTTGTCTATGTATCCATACATGTATTTGAGTTTCCAATCAATACAATTATAGCATGGATAATAAATGATTATCATTAACAAGGAAGTAGATAATATAATAGCATGGAACAATCAAAAATTATAGATACGTTGGAGACGTATCAAGCATCCCCAAGCTTAATTCCTGCTTGTCCTCGAGTAGGTAAATGATAAAAACAGAATTTTTGATGTGGAATGCTACCTAACATATTTATAAATGTAATCTTCTCTATTGTGGCAAGAATATTCAGATCCATAAGATTCAAAACAAAAGTTCAATATTGACATAAAAACAATAATACTTCAAGCATACTAACAAAGCAATTATGTCTTCTCAAAATAACATGGCCAAAGAAAGCTATCCCTACAAAATCATATAGTCTGGCTATGCTCTATCTTCATCACACAAAATATTTAAATCATGCACAACCCTGGTTTCAGCCAAGCAATTGTTTCATACTTTAGTATTCTCAAACTTCTTCAACTTTCACGCAATACATGAGTGTGAGTCATGGACATAGCACTATAGGTGAAATAGAATGCTGGTTGTGGAGAAGACAACAAGAAGGAGATAGTCTCACATCAACTAGGCGTATCAACGGGCTATGGAGATGCCCATCAATAGATATCAATGTGAGTGAGTAGGGATTGCCATGCAACGGATGCACTAGAACTATAAGTTTATGAAAGCTCAAAAAGAAACTAAGTGGGTGTGCATCCAACTTGCCTGCTCATGAAGACCTAGGGCATTTGAGGAAGCCCATCGTTGGAATATACAAGCCAAGTTCTATAATGAAAAATTCCCACTAGTATATGAAAGTGACAACATAGGAGACTCTCTATCATGAAGATCATGGTGCTACTTTGAAGCACAAGTGTGGTAAAAGGATAGTAGCATTGCCCCTTCTCTCTTTTTCTCTCATTTTTTTGTTTTCTCTTTTTTTGGGCCTTCTCTTTTTTTGCATCTTTTTTTTTCATCCGGAGTCTCATCCCGACTTGTGGGGGGATTATAGTCTCCATCATCCTTTCCTCACATGGGACAATGCTCTAATAATGAAGATCATCACACTTTTATTTACTTACAACTCAAGAATTACAACTCGATACTTAGAACAAAATATGACTCTATGTGAATGCCTCCGGTGGTGTACCAGGATGTGCAATGAATCAAGAGTGACATGTATGAAAAAAAAAATATGAATGGTGGCTTTGCCACAAATACGATGTCAACTACATGATCATGCAAAGCAATATGACAATGATGGAACGTGTCATAATAAACGGAACGGTGGAAAGTTGCATGGCAATATATCTCGGAATGGCTATGGAAATGCCATAATAGGTAGGTATGGTGGCTGTTTTGAGGAAGGTAATGGTGGGTGTATGGTACCGGCGAAAGTTGCGCGGTACTAGAGAGGCTAGCAATGGTGGAAGGGTGAGAGTGCGTATAATTCATGGACTCAACATTAATCATAAATAACTCACATACTTATTGCAAAAATCTACAAGTCATCAAAACAAAGTACTACACGCATGCTCCTAGGGGAAGGGTTGGTAGGAGTTAACCATCGCGCGATCACGACCTCCACTCTCAAATTCACAACTACTCCACTAGCATGACTCTAATATCACCATCTTCATATCTCAAAACAATCATAAGGAATCAAATTTCTCATAGTCAAGATTTTCAACACATAGGGAGGAAACTTGATATTATTGCAATTCCTACAAGCATATGTTCCTCCCTCATAATAATTTTCAGTAGCACCATGAATGAATTCAACAATATAACCATCACATAAAGCATTATTTTCATGATCTACAAGCATAGAAAATTTACTACTCTCCACATAAGCAAAATTCTTCTCATTCGGAATAGTGGGAGTATCATAAGAAACTCGAATACTATAAATTGTTTCCACATTAAAAGAGTAGTGTTCAGAAAAAGGGTAATCATAATCATGACAAGTTTTATAAATATAATCATCACTACTTTTTATAGCATAAGTGTCATCACAATAATGATCATAAATAGGAGGCATGCTATCATCATAATAAACTTGCTCATCAAAACTTGGGAGGCTAAAAATATCATCTTCGTTAAACATAGCATCCCCAAGCTTGGGACAAACATTAATTGCAGCAAATAAATTCTCATCAAATATAGCATCCCCAAGCTTGGGCCTTTTCATATCATAAGCATAATCACTCTCATCATTAATACTATGGATAGCACCAATAGTATAGCAATTATCATCATCACAATGAGTAATAGGAGCAACATCATTTGGGAGGGATACCTTTTTACCTTTGCTTCTCCATCTTTTCTTTTTCTTCTTCACATCATGTGTGGGTTTAATCCTCTTTTTGGAGCTCCTTATTAATGAGATTGGTTAAATAGAAGGCTCCTCCTCGTTACCTGATTCATCATAAGAAAGAATAGGAGGATATTGGGAAATCTCTTCCCTTTCATTAGTATTCTCTTCATCTTCTATTTGTTTTCTTGTCTTTATGTAATTGGCAATATAAGGATTTTCAATGCAATTCACCACACAATACATATAAATTTCCTCTAGATCAAAATCAAGAACTTTATCAAGGACAAATTCTGGCATATCCTTAGTTATACGTTTCATTTCTTCATAACCCACAAGCAAACTAAGTTCATTATGATGCGCAAGGGAAATCAAGTCATCACAATTTTCGGACACGATACGATCATGAAACAATTTGCATTGGATATTTAAATGACCACGTTCATTGCAAAGTTCACAAGGATGACTAAGAAAATTTAAATTTTCAGCACAAACACCTAGCCTTTCTTGCAACCATTTGGTTTCTAAATACTTATGCCTCTTGCAAAATCTATCTTCCCTATTTGGTGTGTACTTGCAAACTCTATGCACTCCACAAAAATTGACATGCTTATAAGAGACATTTTCATCATGACTAGTGCAATCATTATTAGTACTATGGATATTCAAAGAGTTCATACTAACAGCATTGCAATCATGCTCATCATTCAAAGATTTAGTGCCAAACATTCTAATGCATTCTTCTTCTAACATTTTGGCACAATTATCGGAATCCTTATTCTCATGAAAGATATTAAAAAGATGAAGCATATGAGGCACCCTCAATTCCATTTTTTTGTAGTTTTCTTTTATAAACTAAACTAGTGATAAAACAAGAAACTAAAAGATTCGATTGCAAGATCTAAAGATATACCTTCAAGCACTCACCTCCCCGGCAACGGCGCCAGAAAAGAGCTTGATGTCTACTACACAACCTTCTTCTTGTAGACGTTGTTGGGCCTCCAAGTGCAGAGGTTTGTAGGACAGTAGCAAATTTCCCTCAAGTGGCTGGCCTAAGGTTTATCAATCCGTGGGAGGTGTAGGATGAAGATGGTCTCTCTCAAGCAACCCTGCAACCAAATAACAAAGAGTCTCTTGTGTCCCCAACACACCCAATACAATGGTAAATTGTATAGGTGCACTAGTTCGGCGAAGAGATGGTGATACAAGTGCAATATGGATGGTAGATATAGGTTTTTGTAATCTTAAATTATAAAAACAGCAAGGTAGCAAGTGGTAAAAGTGAGCGAAAACGGTATTGCAATGCTTCGAAACAAGGCCTAGGGTTCATACTTTCACTAGTGCAAGTTCTCTCAACAATAATAACATAACTGGATCATATAACTATCCCTCAACATGCAACAAAGAGTCACTCCAAAGTCACTAATAGCGGAGAACAAACGAAGAGATTATTGTAGGGTACGAAACCACCTCAAAGTTATCCTTTTTGATCGATCTATTCAAGAGTCCGTAGTAAAATAACACGAAGCTATTCTTTTCGTTCGATCTATCATAGAGTTCGTACTAGAATAACACCTTAAGACACAAATCAACCAAAACCCTAATGTCACCTAGATACTCCAATGTCACCTCAAGTATCCGTGGGTATGATTATACGATATGCATCACACAATCTCAGATTCATCTATTCAACCAACACAAAGAACTTCAAAGAGTTCACCAAAGTTTCTACCGGAGAGTCAAGATGAAAACGTGTGCCAACCCCTATGCATAAGTTCACAAGGTCACAGAACCCGCAAGTTGATTACCAAAACATACATCAAGTAGATCACGTGAATATCCCATTGTCACCACAGATAAGCACATGCAAGACATACATCAAGTGTTCTCAAATCCTTAAAGACTCAATCTGATAAGATAACTTCAAAGGGAAAACTCAATCCATTACAAGAGAGTAGAGGGGGAGAAACATCATAAGATCCATCTATAATAGCAAAGCTCGCGGTACATCAAGATCGTGCCATATCAAGATCACGAGAGAGAGAGAGAGAGATCAAACACATAGCTACTGGTACATACCCTCAGCCCCGAGGGTGAACTACTCCCTCCTCGTCATGGAGAGCGCCGGGATGATGAAGATGACGGCAGGGTGCCGGAACAGGGACCCGATTGGTTTTTGGTGGCTATAGAGGCTTGCGGCGGCGGAACTCCCGATCTAGGTTATGTTCTAGAAGTTTGGGTATATATAAGAGGTGTTGGCGTCGGGAACAAGTCAGGGGGGTCTCCGAGGCGGCCACGAGGTAGGGGGCGCGCCCAGGGGGTAGGGCGCGCCCCCACTGTCGTGGGTGCCTCGGGACTCTTTTGGTCCATCTCCGATACTCTGTGGGCATCCCCAAGCTTAGGCTCTTGGTTGTCCTTGAATATTACCTTGGGGTGCCTTGGGCATCCCCAAGCTTAGGCTCTTGCCACTCCTTATTCCATAGTTCATTGAATCTTTACCCAAAACTTGAAAACTTCACAACACAAAACTTAACAGAAAACTCGTGAGCTCCGTTAGTATAAGAAAATAAATCACCACTTAGGTACTATTGTGAACTCATTCTAAATTCATATTGGTGTAATATCTACTGTATTCCAACTTCTCTATGGTTCATACCCTCCGATACTACTCATAGATTCATCAAAATAAGCAAACAACACAAAGAAAACAGAATCTGTCAAAAATAGAACAATCGGTAGTAATCTGTAACTCTCGAATACTTATGTAACTCAAAAATCCTACCAAATATTCAATGCACTTTATATGAAAGTTTTTATTATATCCCTCTTGGATGCCCATCATATTAGGACTAAATTCATAACCAAAGCAAATTACCATGATGTTCTAAAAGACTCTCAAAATAATGTAAGTGAAGCATGAGAGTTCATCTATTTCTTCACAATAAAACCACCGTCGTGCTCTAAAAAGATATAAGTGAAGCACTAGAGCAAATGACAAAATACTCCAAAAGGTATAAGTGAAGATCAATGAGTAGTCGAATAATTATGCAACTATGTGAAGACTCTCTAACATTTAAGAATTTCAGATCTTGGGATATTATTCAAACAGCAAGCAAAACAAAATAAAACAAAATGACGCTCCAAGCAAAACACATATCATGTGGTGAATAAAAATATAGCTCCAAGTAAAGTTACCGATGAATGAAGACGAAAGAGGGGATGCCTTCCGGGGAAGCTATGCTTGTGTTTGCCTTCCTATGCTAGTTGATTCTTGCTCCCATAAATTATTTGCTCACAAAATCCCTATGCATAGGAAGTGGGTTAGGCTTAAATGTGCTAGTCATATGCTTCATGATGCTCCAGTTATGTTTCAATTCTTATCTTTTATGTGAGCATCATTGTCATCATCATGCCTAGCTAAAAAGGCAATAAAGAAAAGCACTTGTTGGGAGACAACCCAATATTTACCTTTACTGTTTTTGTGTGTTCACATGATTATGCTACTGTAGTAATCATGTTTTACAGCTTTTGTTTCAATAAAGTGCCAAGTAAGACCTTTAGGATAGCTTATGGTGTTAGTTGTGTTGATCCTGCTGAAAATCAGAAACTTTTGCGCCCAATAAATTAGTTTTCATAATTCACAGAAGCGTGCTATTGATCTTATTCTTTTTGCTCTGTATTGGTACACAAAATTCTCAAACTGCTTCTTCTGGTTCAAAAATAATCTCCGTGAAATTTCAGGTCAATTGGACTCCGTTTGGTTTTCCTTCTCTGCGATACTCAAAAACAAGGAAAAAACAGAAACTGGCACTGGGCTCTAGGTTAATAGGTTAGTCCCAAAAATCATATAAAACAACATATAAATGCATATAAAACATCCTAGATGGATAATATAATAGCATGGAACAATCAAAAATTATAGATACGTTGGAGACGTATCAGATACACACAAGGTACCCCTCCAATGTCAGTGAGTTGCGTGATCTCATGGTCAAAGGAATAGATACTTGACATGCAGAAAGCGATAGCAATAAACTTGATACGATCATATGCTACGCTTATAGTTTGGGTCTTGTCCATCACATCATTCTCCTAATGATGTGATCCCGTTATCAAATGACAACTCATGTCTATGGCTAGGAAACCATAGCCATCTTTGATCAACGAGCTAGTCCGGTAGAGGCTCACTAGGGACATGTTGTTGTCTATGTATCCATACATGTATTTGAGTTTCCAATCAATACAATTATAGCATGGATAATAAATGATTATCATTAACAAGTAAGTACTCCCTCCGTTCCTAAATATCTGTCGTTCTAGAATTTTAACAAGTGACTATATACGGAGCAAAATGAGTGAATCTACATTCTAAAATATGTCTATATACATCCGTATGTAGTAGTCCATTTGAAATATCTAGAAAGACAAATATTTAGGAATGGAGGGAGTATAATAATAACCACTTTATTATTTCCTCTAGGGCATATTTCCAACACCTACTCGGATCACATATCCAAACCCGCTAGTGTCTTGGGAGCGCACGGAGACGATCAATAATCCACGATCTATGGTCTCGTCGCCCCGTCTTGCGGACTTACGGCAAGGGCCAAGAATGCCCGGCCGTGCCGCGTAATAATCTCGCGGGTACCCTCATGGCCATCCCCACTCAGTAACTCTCGCGAGTACACTCACGATCGACCCGGCTTCAACGTGGTTCTGAGGTAAAGTCAAGGTAACTATGTGTCCATAACATCAAGGGAGAAACCCGAGGAATCATCCTCCATGGATTCCTACTCGATGTAACCGTCAAGGTGACCTTGGAGGAATCACCTTCGAAGGGTTCACACTTGAGGTGTTGCACGAAAGAGTCATTATCGGGAGTGGTGAAGGAGGAATCACCCTCCGTAATCCACGACCGATTAACTACACTGCAGAGATATCATCAAGAGTGCGTTACGAGGTATCACCCTCGGCACTCGATGTAGCTCTGCAGAGTCGTACAACTAAGGGGGTGTGTCGGTGATGTGACAGGCTCATCACTTCGATCACATTATTCGAGTCATCTAGTAATAAAGTGGGGGCAACAGGGACAAGGTGAGGTGTCACTGAAGGATCACTAACCAACCTATAGTAAGCATATAGGATAACAGGTAAAGTATCAATAGCAGGTTACAAAAACAGGCTATGCATCAGAATAGGAGCTATCTAACAACAGTAGCAAAATCTAATGCAAGCATGAGAGAGAAAGAATAGGCGATATAGGAATGATCAAGGGGGTTTTGCTTGCCTGGTTGCTCTGACGAGAAGGAGGGATCGTCGTCGATGTAGTCGATCACAGGGGTATCGACAGCGGTCTCGGGGTCTACTAGAGAAGGAGGGGGAAGAAACAAAAAATAACAGGCATACAAATGCAACAAAAAGCATGACATGACAATATGCTATGCTAGGGGTGACCTAACGCAGTGCCAAGTGTTATAGGCGGAGCGTGAAAATATCTAGGGATGTTTTCCCGGCTTTAGGCAGTTTTCGGACAAACGATCCGGAGGGGAAGGTTTCGTGTTCGCTGTGTTGGGGGCATGTGGCAGGTATGTGGATGGCGTATTCGGATTCTTCATATTTTTCTGAGCAACTTTCATATATAAATTATTTTCATCGGACTTATGGTTTATTTTCTATTACTTTTCAAAGTTTTAAAGAATTTCTGAAATTACTGGATTAACTAAATAATTCAAAAATAAACAGTAATGCATTTTATACCCACTGTGGGCTAGCCACAGTGAATGTCAGGTGGGGCCAGGGTCCCAGTTGACCCAGTCAAAGGTCCAGTCAGCAGTCAACTGAGTTGATTGTTGACTTGGTCAAACTGACAGGTGAGGCCCATGCATCATAGACACATGTTAATTAACAAAATCCAAGAAGCAACGGAGAGCTCCTCATTGTTCCATCTTCGCCCATGATGCGAACGTTGCATCGTTCAGGCCCTTCGCCATTAGGAACCACAAATCGATCTCCCGCAGTCGCCCCAACCTCTCCGCATCCTCGCCACCATTTGCTCCTCCCTCCTCAACACCGAACCCAGGGTACGGCGAGGCGCAACTGAGTTGATTTGGGTGGGTTTGAGTGGGGGGGGTGTGTTTGTTTGGGGGAATGCCGAAGTCGGGGAAGGTGGAGCGCGAGGGGGGGGAGGGGGGGGTTAGATATCCACCCTCGCCTCGTCCGCCGCCATCTGTGCTCACTCGTCTAGTTTCGAAACTAGCAAAACATTTTGTGTGACTGCACGCCCCAATCCTGGGCTGACGTGCTGATCGCTCTTGCTTCAAGATTCGTGCCACGATTTCAACGGTCCTTACAACATTGGGGCTGGAACTCTAAAAACGAAGTTCGCTTTTTAATCGTCATGATCATTTCTTATTTCCTCTGTTCATTTTTATAAGACCTTGAAGACATTTCAGACAATATGCAAAACAACCCAGTTTAAGTTGTCTGAAACGACTTACAAAAATGAACGGAAAGAGTAATAAAAAAAATAAGCTGGCGAGCACATTGATTACGTAAACACGGTAGCTACTCCGCGGACCACGTTTCGGGACCGGGACAACGAGCCTCCCCCACGGCACCGCCTGTTCCACGTTCTCATCCATCCACGCGTTCGCGGACACGGGCAGCCGGCATCTCACATCACATGGCCATCCCGAGAGCCCCAGCAATTTCCCGTTCGGTCGGTTCGGTGCGGCCCACGTCCCAACCCCCAACCCAACCCGGTGCTTTGCCGACCTGCCAGCCGCCCCACCCGAACCGAACCGAACCGAACCAAGCCCGGATCCAGCCCGGTCTCACCAGCTCCGCTCCCGTTTGATTTCCGCCGCCCACCCGTGACCAGAAAGCAGAATTATGCCTTGCCCCCGCAAGCCGCCACGCCAGCGCGGCGAAGCCGTGTCCGGTAAGGAACCGGTTGGCGCCAGGCCGGCTCCCCCTCCTCCACCGCCTCTGCGCCGGCTACAAAAGGCGCCCCAGGTGCGCCCTCTGCACCCCGCGCTGTGGCCTCCTCCCTCTCTTCCTTTCGGAGCTTTCTCCTTCGGGCCGTGCCTCCGCCTGAGTCGCCTCCTCGCGTCTCCGCCACCCTCTCCTCCCCCTTGTCCATCAATTCTCGATTCGTTTCGAATCAATCGCGTTTGATTTCGCTCCTCGTCGCCTCTGCTCCCTGTGCTCGCAGGGGATTCGGCCCGTCTCGTCCGCCTCCGGGGAGCGATCGATCGATCGACCGGGGAATCCCTCGAGCCGTTCGGTTTTGCCTCTGCGTCTGATTTGATTTCGGGTGACCGGAGGGCCGAAGCAAGGTCAGTTTCTCGCGCTCGATCGGTCGGATCGCTTCCTTGGTTCCGTCACCTGCCCGCGTTCGTCTCGTCGGTGGTTTCAGATTTGAAATTGAATTGAACGCCGTCGACCGTGCGGCCTTCCGGCTCTATTGTTCCCCGATCGACCGCTCTCGTCCCGAGTTCCGTCGTCATCAGTTAGTTAATAATACGAGGTGGATTCGAGGCCCTCGTGGATTCTTACTTTACCGGCTGATCTGCTTTTGGTGTATGTGCTCTCATCCTAGATGCAGAACCAAGAGGGCCAGCGCTTAGTTCTGGAGAGATGATACAGATGAAGGGGTGGCGGAGGTTTGATTTCTGTTCATGGTTATTCTGATTGATTGATTACAGTCCAACGGTTAGTTTGATTGATTGATTACAGTCCAACGGTTATTCTGATATGATCAAATCTTCTGGGATGATCAAGCTTTCGACCTCTTACCAACCCAGGCTGGAATACACGATCTGCGTTTGGATAATATACATCAATCCCTCCTAATTTAGTTTCTGGTTCAATTTAGCCTACTACAGTACAATTCTGATTTGGATATTTTGCTGGTTATCCTGAAACTGGGATTACAGAGGGCCACTTCGAGCCACCCGCCTTCTTGCTGACCTGCGTTTGCATGATCACTCTCTGTTTAATTTGTTCTTCTCCACAATTCAATTAGTCCCCCAACAACTCTGATTTTGATATGCTGCTGGCTCTCCAGAAACTGAATGACATAGCCTAGCGGCGGGTGGTCCTAATTTGGCTCGGCATGGCGTTTCTTCTTATGGGGATAAACTTTCTGGACCTTTCTTATTGAAATAATTATATCTCAGCAAACATTAGTTTCCCTGCCTTAGTCATTCTCAGCTCTTGCAGATGGTGCCTTGCAAGGGATATAATTGGAGCTTGTCTACCTGACCTTCCCAGTCGATACAGGCTTACTTTATTTTATCTTAACTCGTCATCATTTAATCTAGTTCTCTTCCTAACTGAAACATTTATAGAAAGGTATCTTGCTCGATGCAGGTCCTAGTTCACGAACTCAAGGCCACCAACTTGATGTGAGCATGCGGTTCTTCTAAATCTATCTTCTCAATTTCTTAACTTAGATAATAGTACTAAGATTTCTTACTAGGCAATATTTCAAATTCAGATTAGTTGCAAAGGTGCAAGAATGAAGCTTCAAATTAGTGGCATATCCTAGAACCAGAAAAAACTTAAATCTCTTATTATCCTCTTATTTTTATTTAATTCAGCTATATGTTCATGTCTTTGATTTAGGTTTTTTCTTCTGCCCTCCATGTCGTTGCAGATTTATTTTGGCCTAAGACAATACTGGCAGTGAGCCTGAATCTGTTAAAATCGTCTGGTTTGCAATCTATCTCCTTGTGGTTTGATTGGTTATCTGTACTCTTGATCCCTGCGTTAGTATTCCTGCCCATTGCTATCTGATATATTTATAGGAAATCTGGTCCTACATGCAAACCTGTTGTTTGTACGTGTCACGGGGTCAGGTCAGTGTCTTGACGGTTGGTTCATTTTTGTTGGCTTCCATGGGTTGGTTGCAGGACTGGATCTTGTATGTGGAGATCCCTGGGATGTTGTATGTCAAAGGGGATTTGAGGCAGGTCAGATGTGAATGGCTATCACTCGTGTGGTTTTCTCGTTCTCATCAGGAGTTCCATAATCATCAGCTAATATGAGGTGGATTCGAGGTCCTAGTGGATTCCTATTGTAGCAGCTGATTTCGCTTTTGGTGTGTGTTTGTGCTCCTTTAGATGCAGCAGAAGCAAGAGGGTAGTGGCTCTGCAGAGATGAGTCGAAGAGTTGAGGTTTGGTTTCTTATACAAATGGATAGATCTTTCCGGAGGACGGTGTTTTGGTGTTCAACTCCAACTTGTGATCCGTGTTTGGATGATCTCAAATTCTCGATCACTCTGACTTTTAACTTACTCGTATTTATTTGCGAAGTACAATAATTTACTCCAAGAGATTCTGATTTGGATTGGATCTACAGAAATTTAGATTTGGCTTAGCGACAGGGGTGATTTGTCTTCTTGCTGATTGCTTTGGATGAATCATTACTTCCTCCATTTCATTTATTTCTCTCCATAGCTCACCTTGAGTCTACGATAATCCTGCTTTGCATTTGTTGGTGGTTCTTCAGAAATTGAGGTTATACGGCTTAGCGGGAGCACCTATCGTCTTGGTGATCTGCAGTGGATGATCATTACCTACTCAGTTTAATTTCTTCTTCTCCAGAGTTCAATTAGTCACCCAACAATTCTGTTTGTGATCTGTTGATGGTTGTACAGAAATTGGAATTACACGGCCTAGCGGGCGGTCCTAATTTGCCTCAGCATGGCGGTTCCTTCTGTGGCTCAAACTTTTTCAACCTTTCTTATTGTCATGACATTAGGTTTTCTCTGCCTTGGTCGGTAATTCTCAGCTCTTGCAGATACTGACATAGAAAGGCTATAACTGCACTTTGGAACTGGTGGTGTTGTCGTCCGTCAACCATAGCTGAACTTCCTATCCGAGACAGGCTTACTTGTTCCCGCCCCATCGTTTGATCCATGCTTTGGCTATTTATAAGTAACATTTTTCCCTAATTGAAAATTTATAGTAAGGTCTCTTGCTCGTTGCAGGTTGTAGTTGACGAAACTCGAGCCCAACCTGATGATGAATCTGTTTGCAGATCTTCTAAATCTACTAGTATACCTTCAATTCATTGCAACTTACATAACCAACAAATTATCTTACTAGGCAATATTTTATAATACAGATACATATGCAAAGGTGCACGAATCTAAGGATAATCCGAAGCTTTTGACTAGTGGCACATCCTACAACCGAAAAAACTCTTGCCATCCTTCTTTTAATTTCATTTAGCTACTTGGCCATATCTTTGATATAGGTTTTTGCTCCTGCCTTTACTGTGGTTGCAGATTTTTTTTAGCCCAGACCATGTGGGTAATGACTCGGAATCTGTTCTAATATTTTGGTTTGCGATCTAGCTCTCCATTGTTTGATTTGTTACCTTTAACTCTTGATCCCTGTGTTCTATTGGTCTTCTGCAAGTGTTGCAGGATATAATAGTTAGGAGTTTGTGCCCAAACCTTTGCTCTGTACATGGAGTCAGGTCAGTGTCTTGTAGATGGTCTGTTTGTTTCATTTGTTAGCGCCACCTCCATGAGTTGGCTTGCAGGACTGGATCTGGATCTGGCCTGGACATGAAGCTCCCTATGGTGTATAACAGTATGGTGAAGGGGACTTTTGAGGCAGGTCAGTTTCCCATGTTTGGTCACACTGGTTTACTGTATCCCTCATCTGTGCTCGGTGACAAAAGATTTAAGTGGCTATACCTTGAGTTCTTCAATTTATCTTTGTCTGTGGCTCATCAGTATGGCTGTGCCTCAATATGAGGTGAATTGGTTCTCGTTGTAACAGCTGATCTCGCTTGTGGTATGTGTTTGTGCTCCTTGAGATGCAGGATGTTGTGGAGTGATGAATCAAAGGATTAAGGTTTGCTTTACTGTTCATGGTTACTTTGATTGGTTATGGCTCAATGGCTGATTATAAGCTAGGATCTTGTGTGCTGTCAAATTTAGCTTACAACATCTCTGATATGGATTGTTGGTTCTCCAGCTAGTGGACTTATGGGGACTTTCCGGAAGGTGCTCTGTTTTGTTTCACCATGTTACAGGCGTTTTCTTCTGTTGACTTCAATCTTTCCTGATTTGCTTTGAACATTGTACTTCCTATGGTTTTCTCTGCCCTTGGTAACTACGTGTCCTTGCAGATATTGACATGGATGAGAGATAATATAGTTCGCTATCTGGAACTGGTGTTGTTGCCTAACTGATCTCTCCCAGCCAAGCAGGCTTATCCTATCCCCTCACTGTTTTGATGCATCATTTAGCTGTTTATAAGTAGCTTCGTCTCCCCAAAGCAAATATTCATGGGAAGAGGTCTGTTGGTCGTTGCAGGTCCTAATTGACTATTTAGGTCCAACCTGATCCGGAGTTATCTGTTTGAAGATCTTCTAAACCCTTTCCAATTCATTGCAATTTGTTCAACATATATAAATTATCTTATGGAGACAATTTGAACATTCATATTGATTTGGTGGATGTATAAGATTCGGAGGTTGCTCTGGGACATCCTACAACCGAAAAAATTCGGTGCTCTCTACAACCGAAAAACTATCTTATGCCGAGTTCCTGAAGAAACTTCTGCTATCTTGGTTGCCTTTTGCTTGATCAAGTCATGCTGGTAGCCATTCAAAATATGTTGCCTTTTTGGTTTCTCACTTTGTTATCTGTACTCCCAATCCATGTGTTTCTGTTGGTCTGTTGGCCTGCTGGGCTTGTTCTTTGCAGTATATGTTGGAATTGGTGGGTGTGCCCTGTGGAGTCAGGTCAGTGTTTGGTCTGCTCTCAATGCAAAAATTAGCTTTGTTCCTCTTCTTCAATCTCCAATGGCTAATCAACGATTCTGTCTGTCACGTAATACAAGGTGAATTTCATCTCGTTTATGATATGCGCATTTGTTCCTTCAGATACGAGACAGTGGAGATCGTATTGTAGGGTAGAGGTTTGGGTGATTCATGGCTTAGCTGTTCGGATGATATCTTACAAGTTTGGGATTGGAATTGTTGGTCATGCCCGCATAGTTGAGGATTCATAAGTGTCTTGAGGCGTGACTGGACTGTTTGGTTTCTGTTCTGAGTATTATTTGGATTTTTGGTTGTTCTCCAGCATTTGAGCGTAGGCTTGCCCGGACTACTTTTTGGCTCAATAATTGGAATGGTGCAGAGCTCTAGGAGATTCTTCGTGATTCATTTCTCTGTTAACTTTTAACATTCCAAACATTGTTCTTTCTTGTCAGTAACTCCTAGTTCTATGCAGATGTGGCATACAATGAGGATAATTCAAACCAATGTGCATAACTTCACTAAACCAGGCTTCCCTATCTCCCTTGCTATATTTGTTCACATTCTTAGCTTTCTCAAAAATGGTTAGGCATCATGGTCTTTTGTTCATTGCAGGTGTACTTGACAATTTTACAACAGAAATCTGATGTCATGCTGCGTGAAATTTATTTTTGGAGACCTTCTGATTTCACATTTTTCTATCGATAAGCTAGAAAACCAGTTAGCTGTTAAGTCTGAGTATTCAAACTGATCCGCAGAGGTGAAGAATTCTAAAAGCTTGTTTGGGAGCTTCGTTCTGGAGGGAGTACCTATGCTCAATGCTTTTTTCAACTCATTGTCCAGTTCTAATTATGTTCTGACTTTCCTTCAAGAAACTTCAAGTATTCTGATTATATTTGGGCTGTTCATTGATCATTCCTGTTGGAAAATTGTAGAGTTGGAAAGTCTAGCAACACGTCAGTTGGTGGGGGGATTTGGTGAAGCAAATGGATCATCTGCTTCCCGGATGTTTTTGACCTCTGATTAACCCTGATCCTGAAGCATATTATACTTGATTTGGTCTTTGTGGCAGCTTTCAGTTTGAACTTGCATTCAGTGGTAGTTTGGAGTTAGTAGTGTGCACATCTGATTCTTCCAACCGTCCTGAAGCATCTTACTTGGTTTCTGTTGTGTGCCATCGGCTTCAACTTGCATGTGGTTTGGATGTCTCATCTTTTGCTCCAAATCAACAAAATGCTACAAGTATTGATGTCTTAACTGGAAGTTCCTTTAGTCTCAAGGGCCCAACAATGGAAATACCAGTCCGTACTCAAAGTTTGTATAGGAGATTATCAACTTTTGATTTGGCTATTAATCACTAGATGGTTGCCATACTGTTTCCGGAAGTTAGTTTAATATTAGGCTGCTTGTATCTATAAATTTATCTCTAGCAGCAATATCTTCAGCTGCAAATTTATCACCTATGTACATGAGCTCTGTATGCAGTAAAAGATCTCCATATACACTTGGATTTGTCGGTCTACTATACCACATATATTTGTCCACACTTGGTTTGTTTATTTAACTATTTTCCTGGTGAGTTCTTTAGGATAAAGATCCCACCTAGTTTGCTGGCTCTCTCACTAAAGTTGGTTTAACAGTAGTAGCCTCCTGACTTGTAGTCTGGTAATGTTTATGACTTGATATGCAGAAAGAGGCTAGGAGTTATTGCCGTATACTAAAACAATGGAGAGTTAAAGGTTCTGAACTGGAAGCTTGAACAAATAGTTTGCGCTTAACACTCTGCTCCAGATGTCTAGGATTACTTTCACCTCCACTGATTATGATTCCGGTTTGTTGGTATGGAATTGATTTTCAGAAAATGATGCTCTTCTCATTGGTGCTTCTCCAGTGGGATCTGGATTACATATCTTCAATTCAATGCATCTTCTCAGTTTGCTGGGGAACCTCCTAGTTTTAATTTGACAACTAGCAAAACAGTCTGGCTAATTCGAAGTTCATTCATCCTGGATTAAAGACAAAAAAGCTTTCACACATCTTACCGTCTTCTAATGGCTAACTTGATCTGGTTTATGGCATCTCTTCAAGTCTTTAATTACATAATCATCCTCTAGACTCCCTAATTTCAATTTTGTTGCCAATTGCATACTCTTAACTCAAGCTATACATATGCTACACATTATGTTTCATAGTCCATACAGCCTGGATATTTTACACGAAAGTATCTCCTCTGACCCTTTAATGGGATAAAACTGCGAAAGATAATCATCCTCTAGATGTTGGTATATTCTTATTTTCAAGATTAAAGGTTTGAACACACTCTCATTCTTGTGAAAACGTTGCGTGAAAATTTATTGCCAATTGTGTGTTGTGCCAATGCTGTCTTTGGTTGATTGTGTGTGCTTAGCTGAATTTGGATGTAGTGTTTGCTAATTTTTGTGTTTAAGTAGGAGTAGTTTAACACTGCCTTTGCCGGTCCCAAGCCCGGATGAGAAAATGTGGAGGGAACTGCATCGTTTGCATTAGAACTTGCATGGTCTCCAAATATTTGAAATTGAGTAAGAGTGAGTTAAGTGAGTAGAAGTTACATAGTTACAGTCCTTACTGGCGTAATAATTAAATAGTAAATGGTTGTCCCAATGTGGTATCATATGATTCAAGCTTTGAAATGCATCATTTTTATGATTCAGTTTTAGAACTGACTGAACTTAGAGTCCTTTCTGAAGCTGTACTAGGTCGGTGTTTTTCTTATATATGATCCCAAAGGAAAGTGAGTGCCTCATCTACAACAATTCTCCAGAAAGATGTTGTGGGTAACTTCTTCCACGGAGAATGCCATTAACCTGCAATTTGGGGGACAAGAGATGCGTAGTAGCGTAATGGAAGCTTGACCTGCAGTGTAGCAGATGCAAGCAAGTGCGATGGTTCACGAGTTCCCTAATACTGTATTTTTCACTACCAGGGTGTTGACTGATCCTGAACTGCACTTGGAAGGTAGTGGTAATCATAACTGCAGTGATATATGCGTACCTCAAATAAAGAAGGCAGTGTATCTCCCGAATAATGCGAGTGCTTGGAGGAGGGTGTTCTTCGAGTGTAGAGGTTAATTAGAGGGTTTGGTAATTGATGTTTACTAGGTTCGCATTGGAAGAACTTGTACTTGGTTGTCTTTGCCCGAGTTCAGGAAGAGTTGGGAAATAATACAACGGGGGTGCTTGGAGGAGTGTAGTCAGTGACGTCTAGCAGTCTAGAGGAAATAATGTGAAAGCAAGAAAGAAATCCACACGTGGTTCTTTGCCTGAGAAGGCAAGAACGACATCAACATGTGGTTCTGTACCTGAGCTCAGGGTGTGTTGGGAAATACTCAATTGCTACTGTACTTTAGCTGTCCTTTGAAGGAAGTCAGAGATGCAGATATCATGGTTCATTTTCAGAGTAGAAATTCAAGTCCCGGTGAAACTGAGGTACAAACACATCGAATCAGCAGGCTACGGCTATCCTACGGTCAGGTGAATTTCTCTAGAGACAAAGCTGCGTCCCTTCGTCAGTCCTGGTGTAGAGGTGTCTTTCCTGCAACTTATCTATTGCTTCCACAATTTCCATCGGGTGCATGTCAGAAGGTCTTCTCAAATCAATCTTGAAAGTCTTTTGAGCATTCCAGATAGGCCGCTTGAGGTTGACAGGCATGGGCCATGTAATCTGCCAGCTTCTAATTTCTGAAACTCTGCCACAAACACAATCTCTGAATTCACGAATGCTCTTCAAATCATGTAAGTGGCATCCAGTTCTCACCATCCAGTTACATTGTCAAACTCAGCCTCAGGTTGTCCAATTTCTGTGGTTCAATCCAAACAGCATCCATGCCATATTCTCCATACAAGAACTGAATGACATCACCCACACCCAGGGAGTTCCTCACGGCACAATCATATTTCACCTTCTTTTCATGCGCTTGCTTGATAAACTTCTTAGCATTTGATATCATGCCCTTGTTCATTTGATCTAGACACAATGACAGTAAGTTTTGTGCACTAGATGCTGCCGCAGTGCTACCTGTTCAGCTAGCTGTATATAGATTCCGGACCAGAGTTTGTCTCGTCTCTTAAATCCATTGCGCTGGTTTCTTCAGCGCACTCCTAATATATACTCCCTCCTTCCAAAATAGATGACTCACCTTTGTATTAACTTTGTACTAGAGTTAGTATAAAGTTGAGTCATCTCGGAGGGAGTATTGTTGAATCATTGGCTTGCTTGTCGAGTGGGTGCTGCTTGCCCACTAATCTAAGTAAGCATGCTCGGCGCTGCTGACTAGCAATGCCCTGGAACTCTGGATGCTGCTTGATTGCATGGTTTTACATGCTTATCATACCGGTAATTTTTCGATCTAGTATGCTGAGTGGTGTCCTGAGACTTCGGATTCTTATAAAGCAGCTTGCCATGTACACATTCCTCTGGACGGACGCACCGCTATGGGGTTCGTAATGTGTTTTCTTTCCGGCTTATCCTTTTTTGAGCGAAAACGTAGGCTTTATTATGGAATTACGGTGGGCATGTAGCCCTTGGCAAGTAAACCGGGCGCCATTGTCCTAGGCAAGAAACCGAGCTCATGTGCGCCATGATTAACAGCTTGCTTACCGAACTCCACAACATCAGTCTTTGATCAGCGTTGCTTGCTTGTGCCGAGCAGTCGGCCGTTTTTCCTTTCTAGTAATCTTGACGGTCAAGCGCAATGCCAAGTGGGCGGCTAATGAGGCAGCTGATCTTGCGCGGGATGACCTGGCTGAACATTTTTTAATATATGGCAAATATTTTTTCAAACATTTAAACATTTTATATTTTTTTGTAAAAATTGAATAATAATAATAATAATTTTTCTTTCCTTTTCATCGGAGCAAGGAGCAGCCGGTTTTCCGGAGCTGGCACATCAATTGCCGAATCAACGACCTTTGCATACAAAAGAGAAAAATATGGATTTGAAGAAAAAGAAAGACCAGGGGCGCAGGTAAGTGCTTTTTGGGCCGGCCCATAGTGGTAATCATTGATTGATTTGATAAATGCCTAGATTGATGGTAATTCATGCTAATTTTGGCATGCTCATTGCCTCAAAATATTGTGCCGATTAATTGCCCCTAAACACTAAACTACCTGTTATACAAAGAAAACCTAAAATTCATAATAATAGACCAAAATCCCCTAAACGATTAGTTACAAAAGCTTTTTCACAAGTGTTAGAAATAGGTTATTTTGTCCAAAGCGCCGTACGGACGCCTGTGTCCGTAGGGTCGCATCCCTTCCCCTGTGCGGACGCCTGTGTCCGGTACGGGTGCCTCTTCCTTCGTCGGTGCTCTCTTGAGGCACCCCTCTACTTGTATATATACCCAATTGATCAATGGAAAGAACAGACTGATTCATTCAATCAATCACTTCTCGTTTTCACGCTAACACGTTATCAGCACTTTGCTCTCCGAAGAGCGAGAAGGCCAAGCAACTCGTGGCGCTCCGCCCGCGGCCGCACCATGGCCTCCACGCCGCCGGCCGCACCTCTCGTCCGGTAGCGCCCGCGCCCCGCCTTCGCTGTCCGGTCGCGCCGGCCGTTCGCCCGTCCGCCCGGCCTGGCCCGGCCGTAGTGCGGCCGCTGCCCTGCGCTCAGCCACGCCGCGCCGCGCCCGTGGCATCTTTCGAAGCCCCGTCCTCCCAGTTGGCAAACTCGTCGCCGGTGCGGGTCCTCACGACGTCCGACGCCACGAGTGCAGAGGAGACGTCGGCCCCGACGCTGCTCCTCTCGAGACGGCACCACGCCCGTTCGGCCGGTCGCCCGCGGCCGCGCCTCGGCCCCTGCACCGTCGGCCGTGCCCCTCGCCCGGCCTCAGCGCCGCGCCCCCATCCTCAACCTCAACACCTCCACGGGCATGCAGATCGAGGACAAGGCGTCGTCCTCCGAGTCACCGCGCCCCCCGGCCCCAAAGCCACCGCGCCCCCCGGCCCCAACGCCACCGCGCCCCCCGGCCCCGCTTCGCGGCCGCCGCCGCCAACAGCAAGCCCACCGCCTCCACCGCCCTCCGCTCAGGCGCCTGGGGCCCAGCCGGCCTCAACCTCCCTGGCTACGCTGCGGAGGAGGGCGGCCCCTCCTAGAGCTCGCCGGCACCGGGCTCGGGCGGCCATCGTCGTCGGGATCAGGTGGGGGTGGAGAGGCGGAGAGGCAGGGATGCGGTCAAACACGACCGCTCCCCCTCCACTCGCTCTCTTATCCATCCACTGGATTAAGCGGCGGTCGGCCTGGGCCTGGGCCGAAAGACCAAGTGGGCTGCATCCCACTTTAGAAAAAAAAACCATGGGCATAGGCTAATTTGCAGATTTTTTTTTGCATTCGCCCAACTATCTATACTATTTAGTATTTATCAAGTTTTAGCCCTGTATATTTGTAATTTTATAATATAGATCCAACTACTAGTGCTGTAATAAGTACTTGTCATGTTTAGATTTTATATTTATGTATTTAAAGTTGTACCCGATTGTATTGTATATTGATCTTTTAGACAATATGATACATATGAATTATATGTTCAATGTGTTTGCACTTTGCAATCCCTACAACATATACACATGGTACAACGTATTATTTTGCAATGGAGATCCTTATTAATTCATCTTAATTAAGTTTGAAATGCCTTTAAAAGGCACTAAATCGACTTGATTCGAGCAGAATTATCGTGCAAAATAAAATATCAATTCACCATTATTTAAGTCCAAAAAAGCTTGAAAAGCACAAAAATGACTTAATTCGAATTGAATTGATGTGCAAAAAATAAAATTGTGAAGTTACCATCTCAAATTTATATATGGGATCACAAGGTAATGTGGCATCTACTGCGCAATATGCAGATTATCCACAATTACTATAAGGTCTACATTTTGTCAAAATTGACATTATGACTACCTTCATAGTGCTCTTCCATATATTTTAATCATATAATAACATAAGTACTAAGACCAAGACATCAACTGACTATAGTCAGATTATGTTTCTTAGTACTGCGAGATATACCTCATAATAGATGTAATTATCTCCAAAGTGTATCATAGATGATTTGAGATCTACATTCAAGTCTTCACTTGAACTCACAACTTTGCAAAATTTTATTACAACATTACCATGATGACTTCTAATTTACTGACAAGTAAATAAAATAAAAAGTCTATGGTTTGAACCCCATGTAAGCCAAGATGACCATAATTCGATGAGCGAACTCTCGACGGTCACAACTAAATCTACATGGCATATGGATGTTGAGGTCAACAATGTGTCTCATGGAATTATAGCGGCACATCAACCACCCCATGGTGCATGCCCCGCTAGCAAATCAAAATTATGAGTCAACATGTGGCAAGTTATCAATAAGGTATGAACATCACGAGGCAATCATCTTGTCTAAAGCAAATCATGATTGAACACATCTCCGACTCCAAGGTTTAAATCCGTAGGAGAATACCATCACGAGGTTCATAAAATTTGCTTCAGCTTGCAATTTGCAAAAACAACCCACATTATGGTGAAAATAGAAGACATTGTCTACTATCTTTCTCGTTAATAGGATCTTAATTATAGCAACAATATCGTGCAAAAGATGCCTAGTTTATCTCCGATCTTCTGCATTTACTACTCTAGGAGGAGAAAAGTAATGAAATCCTTAGGAATCATCATCACAACCATGTCAGTGTTTCTCCTCTACATGTTGTATATGCACATTTTCGGGATATCAAGTTTGATTGCTCTCCTAGAAGTCAATCAACAAACTGCAAAGGGAAATGCAAATGCAACAAGAAGCACAAGCCACATGCGTCGGATCATGGGAAAGGCACTACAAAGACGAAGTTTCTTAAGAACTAATCTTTGTCAAAAATGTGTATGCTACCAGCATCCCGCAAAATGCCATACCCTACGACATATGATCAATTTGTTCAAACAATCCATGACACGACCGATCCGCTGAAGGGTAAAGATATGAAGCACACTTCAATCTTCAATCTGACTGTATCAAGGAAGCTATTGTTCACATCATGTGACAACAAAGCACTCCAACAGTCATGAAATCCCATCAACAAGGAGAACATGGTCATCAAATATGCTTTGCATGACATGTTTTCAAGATTTCACTAGTCTCCCAACTCCTTATTAACATCCATTTATTGTTGTAATAAATACATTGTTGTCGTTGTCATTATATATTGTTCATCACAATATAATCTATCAGCACTTTGATACAAATTCATTTGTATGTATTCTATATATCTAATAAAGATTTTCGTATTGAGAATCTTCAAAACTATATATAGATTTCTACGGGAGTCAATCTTATGAAAGAGTATAAGTGCCTTGTGGACATATGCACCACGAACTCTATACTTAGGGCAGTAAAAAAAACATTTACACTCTTTCTAAGAGAGAAAGAGATATTTTAACAATCGCTAGACGCGATGATGTAATTATTGGTTCCATTCGGATCATATTGCTGTCCCTATGGATACTCAAGAACCAGCAAGGATCTCTTTATTGAGTCCAGGTTCAACTCGTATCGCGCTAAATTATAGAGATATCTGTCAAAATAGTTTCTATATAAAAACTCATGATGACAACAAAGAGAAATATATTCTCTTTACCATATGCAACAAATATAAAAGCACATTCTCTGTGTATCATCGGAATTGCTCTATACATACTACAAAACCCGTAGCACATGTTGCATACAAGATAGTTTCCAGAATGTTATTTACATGACAAACTTAGCACACTCACCTTGGTCATTCTGGCATTGACTTGAAATGAAAACTATCAGCAATTCCATTAATCATGCCTAAAATGATGCTAAGTTCTAGCAATATTTGGATTTTATGTGCACTACATGTGACAAGGAAAGCTAATTTTAAGGTCCTGGCACCTTAAAGTGTTTAATCACTCAGATTCCTTGAACGCATCAAGCCAAGGTAAGCGGTACTTCTCAACCATTGATTGGACTATTCAGTTTGTTCCATGGTTCTAAAAGGCACATCTACATGATGGTCTTCTATGTGCATCTACCCACATGAACCATTGACTCATTATCCTAAAAGATCAATTTCAATGAAATTCGAATGGACAATGTTGCAAATCTCTTTGCGTGCCATGAACATGGCCCTGTGATGTAAATTAAGCACATTGTCCCATATGTCCAGTTGTAAAATGGTTTGATAACATCCTATATCCAAATAATTAAGCTCATTGCATGATCTTTACTTCGGAATTGTATCTTACCAACTTGACGTTGGAGTCATGCGGTTTTACACACCCCTGACTTAATTCAACTGTAACATACTACATATCGTAGTACACCCCCTCTAAAACTAGTACGTGCAAACCAAAAGTATTTCCCATCTGGGATAATTCGGTTCCATACCGATATCACCACCATAGCATACATCAATGGCCCTTCAAAAAAAATTGGGATCTATGTGAGGAATAACAGTATTTCCGTCAACTATAAATACCTTAAGCCCTTCTCAAGGGGAGTTATTCATGGCTAGTATGCTCAGTGAGGTACATTTCCAGGCATTAGGGGGAGATTTTAAGTATCAAAAAGAATGCCAGGAAATCACTTGGAATGTTCAACACATTTCTACCTCAAATCCACGTACTCAAAGATCTAAACCCAATGTTTAGAATATTTGGAACACATTGCAAATAACCTGCCAATCCCATTTACCGACTATAATGGTGTCACACAATCCTATAATCTTACAAAAATATGCCCAAAAGAGTGGAGGTACCAACAAAAACCACTCAACTCCCCATTCAAAACAAGAAGGGGAGAAGTACGGTCACAATACATCAGGATTTAGCTTTCCGCAAGCAACAAAGGATATTGAGGCCTCTGACTCGATAAATTCAAGTCAACTTCACGTTGATAGACACCTAATGGGTAGTATACACCCAATGAGAGGGAAACCTCCATAACCCAGCTCAACAGTGCACATAATGACTGGGACATCGGAAGACTCAACCGTATTGGGAAACATGAAGAGTCATCAAGGGTAACAAGATTTCACCAAAATTTTATACATTCTGGAGAATCATATAAATGAAAGCCTACAACTGTCGACATAAATTTCTCATGATTGCAAACAACCTTTACAATGATCCGGATCCAAAGACCATGGCCATGGAAGAGTTTAAATAATACTCGCTCGGACTGGACTCAAACAAAGGATGTAATCCAAGAAGAATAGCAAGGCTTGTAGCATAAGGGTTCACGCAGATACCCAAATCGATTCTCCATACACAAATGAAATCAATTTCTGATAACTTATCTCAATGGCGGTACAAATCATCTATTTATATAGTTGATAGATGTAGTGACCACATATATTAATGTGTCACTTGATTCAGACATATAAGTTCCTCATGGGAATCTCAATTCCGAATCCAAAATGAAAGGGCAACATGTTTTGTGTAAACTCAATAAGTCACTACATGGCTTATAATAGTCGAAATAAATTTGGTACAATCAACTTAGTGAGTTCCTTATGAAAAAGGATACTCCAATAATGATGATTTCCCATGCGTGTTCATCAACATATCCTCATTAGGATTCCACTATCAGTGCATGGTAATGATTATAACATCATTGACAACACACAAGATATTGATGAAGAACGTAATCATCCATAGAGGGAATTTGAGGTGAAGGGTGTAAGTAAAAACAAACTTTGCTTCAGCTACAATTCGAGCCCCTTCACTCATATACTATGATACACCATGTTGTCTATATCAAGAATATATTGGACATGAACAAGTCTTATCCACCTATAACTTTCATGGTTGTTCAATCTCTAAACATAGAGAAAGATCCATTTTAAACCATGAGAAGATGGAAATAAGATATTGGGACCCAAGGTTCCATACTCTAGTGCCACTAGATCCACCAAACGCAATTCGTCTAGACTCGAGAATATCTTTTGATATCTCCAAGGCATGCATCAAACACCTTGTCCTAATTTTCCAGTTAAATATGGACACCAATATCATCGGATACATCGATCAGATCCCCACTATGTCAGATCGTAGACACACGTCGTGTACTCACTTGATGTGATGGCCATCCTATAGAAGTCTTTAAAATAGACCTTAGTGGCTAGATCTACCAATCATTCTGAAATACATGACCTCATATTAATATATGTTGCTTTACAGAAGGATAAACCACATACAACATTCATGTGGAATTGGTTCTATTGAATCACCAACTATTATCTACAATGGTAATAATACTTGTGTTGCTTAGATGCAAACGGGTTATATAATAAGCAATATCACTAAGCGTATTGCACCAAATTGCATGGAACAGGGGGAGTCCCTTCCTGAAATATAACCTATCCAAACATTGTATTATACTCTTTTTTCCTTTATGAGTTTACTCTCATGGTTCTCATCAAGGTTTTTAATGAGGTAATATCAACACAAGAATATATGTCATACCTCCTGTTTTTTCCCCACCGGGTTTTTTAACGGATGTATACAAGGCATATTAATTGTCCTCTAAACTTACTAATTGAGTTTTGTTCTTTCAAGGTTTTCTCATATAAGTTATCAAAGAGACAATTACCATCATATGTCATACCATTTCTCCTTATATTTTTCCCACTGGGTTTTAAAGGAGTTTTCAATGACATATCAGATCACACTCTTTTTCCTTATGAGCTTTCTCTCGAAGTCTCTCATAAAAGGTTTTAATGAGGTGATATATGCAATACTTTCAACATTCCCCAATAGGGATTTTAAATGAAAGTATATCAAGCATATATATTGTTCTCCAAACTCATCAACGAGTTTTTCTCCTTCTTCAAAGGTTTTTCTCATATGAGTTATCAAGGAGACAATAATCATTATATGTTGTATCATTTTCTCCTTATTTTCCCACTAGGTTTAAAGGAGTTTTAGCAACATATCTGCACTATTCTCCTCATATTTTTCCCACAGGGTTTTTGGAGGAGTTATACAAGATGATCGATTATAAACACTGGACTTTCCGAAGATTGATGATTACTAATACAAGACGGCATTGTACAAGGGGGAGTGTTAGAAATAGGTTATTTTGTCCAAAGCGCCGTACGGACGCCTGTGTCCGTAGGGTCGCATCCCTTCCCCTGTACGGACGCCTGTGTCCGGTACGGGTGCCTCTTCCTTCGTCGGTGCTCTCTTGAGGCACCCCTCTACTTGTATATATACCCAATTGATCAATGGAAAGAACAGACTGATTCATTCAATCAATCACTTCTCGTTTTCACGCTAACAACAAGCACTCGTTGCGATTGGCCGCGTAAACCAAAAGCCTATCAATAAATAAGAACACATTCCCATGAGTCCCCCCCCCAATAAATTTGTATCAAATTGGATCTAGTAATAGGGTTTCTCTTCGTTTTTTCGTTTTCCTATTATTTTAGAAAACTATTCAAAAAAATTAAATGTTCATAATTTTCTTTAAAAAATAGCAAAATGTAATTTTTTTTTGTAAAAATCACAATTTTTTTAAAATATAAATGACTTAAAAATATCTCCTTTCTAAAAAAATACTCCCTCCAATCTGATACATCCGTTTGAGTGACAAGTAATATGGATCAAAAGAGTAAAAGTGTTCACTTTATAGAAAATATCAAAATTTATAAAACATTCATAATTTTAAAAATATTTTCATAAAAGTTCAAAAATGTCCATAAACGTTTTAAAAAACGAATGAAAACAAAAATAGAAGCTAAAAAAATTGCTTGCTACAGTTCCACACAAATGGGCCAGCCCAGTCGGGGCGCTCATGAGCGTCAAACTTATATATGCTACACCAATCGGTCCTGTCAAACTATTCATTTGCCCCCTCATCAAAAGAAAAAAGTCAAAGTATTCGTTTTATAGGGAGCGAGGCTTTTTTGTCTCTCGGGTTCCATGGAGCTTGAGATTTACAAAAATTCAAAAATGAACCTTTTAAGTTACAAAAAATTCTGAAAATAAGTACATAGTACTTATACATGTATAATAGATGTGTGTAAAATTTCATTACGAAATACGGATTGATGTGAGTTGTAAAAAACAAAATAGTGTAGTTCTATAATAAACAATACATGTGCTAGAAATACATGACTTTGTTATTTTTGTGTAGCTTGCATAAAATCTATTTGTCAAGGAAACTTTATAGAAAAGTAGTATAGATTCTATAGATCCATGGGTATGTGCGTATTTTTATTTTTATTTTAAACCTATATTTTTTTTAATTTTAAAAATTTAGGACTCCATGGAGCTGGAGCTACATTAGCAATTTCTGCTTTATTGGTCTATACTATTTATCTAGCCCACCTAGTTTATTCTCGCAATAAATTAAAGTGACACTACAACAAAACATGATACACTAATCGGTCCACCATTGACCGAGGAGCCTAAAACAAACCTCCATTGTCATTGATTGTCCGCCTATCACAATAAATTAAGTTGATGCTACAAAACATGCTACACTGATCGGTCCACCATTGACGAGGCTAAAATCCTAAATAGAACCTTCATCGTCACTGATTGTCCGCGATGATACATACACAATTGTTGTAAGTTGTTGAAAGTACGTTATATCGACTAGAAGGGGTTGAATATGCGATTTTTACGAATTCGTCACTGAGGAAATACTTGTTGAGGAATTTGCTAAGTGACGAACTACAAGCAGCGGAATAAGTACTCAGGTGCATGCATAACAAGGCAGCAGCATAATCATCATGATGAAATGAAACATACACAGAACACAGGTAGCGTGTAAAACAGGATAAGCAGGCAGAAGACAAAGTGACTGAAGAAATAGGATTCGGGGATTGAGAAAGTCTTTAGTCAAAGTCTTCAAACAGTAACGATCAATTTCATTAACACATGAATGAGGAAATGAAAGGGTTGAGAAAATAGAACGAGTAGCTCGGTGAAGACAATGATTTGGTAGACCAGTTCCAACTGTTGTGACAGTTGTACGTCTGGTTACAGAGGCTAGGTATTTAAACCAAAAGACACACAGTCCCGACACACAATCCTCACCGTATTCTCCTTGAGCCAAGGTCACACAGTCCTCGTCCAATCACTCGTGGTAAGTCTTCACAGGTGACTTCCACACCTTCACAGACTTGGTCACCCGACGATCCACAATTCCTCTTGAATGCTCTAGACCATGACGCCTAACCGTCTGGAAGATGCACAGTCTTCAAAGATAACAAGCATCGGTTCCACACAGGAATAATCTCTTCAGTGATGCTCAATCACTTTGGGTTGTAGGTGTTGGGTTTGGGTTTTTCCTCACTGATGATTTACTCTCAAAGTCCTCGGAGGATCGGATGCTCTCAATGACAAGTGTCAGTTTCTCTCGGAGCAGCCAACCAGCTAGTGGTTGAGGGGGGTGGCTATTTATAGCCAGGGAGCAGCCCGACATGATAAGACATAAATGCCCTTCAATGATATGACCGTTAGGTGGATAAGATATTTGGGACAGCTGGCGCGTAGCACAGCAACGGTCGGAAATTTGAACTCTCAAATTCCTCAGGGCTGTCATGTTCCTCACTTGTAGGCAATCCGCACTGGCGAATTCCTAACTCCCCAGTCAAAACAAATTCCTCAGAGACCAGAAGATCTTCGTCTCTGTCACTGAAGAAATTGACTGAACTGTATGAGATTTCCAAAGGCTTCACTCGAAGGATTGGGTAGGTGTAGGATTTGAGATGAGCATCACCTGAAAACTTTTCCTTAGTTTTACCTCGACCCCCTTTAACAGTACGGTATTTCCTATGAATCAAGAAAGAGAAAATGAAACTACAAAAACAAAAGTCTTCAAGCTTCATAATCCTTGCATCAATATCAAAGTCTTCAAGGTCACATCAATTTCCTCATTTTCAAAGTCTACAAGAAAACCAAAGTCTTCAACTAAAGACATTCATTTTTAGGGGTCGACTTTCATCATAAATATCAAACTCCTCATTGACTTATAGACCCTGTGTACAGTCACAAACACATTAGTCCCTTAACCTATAAGTCTTCAATACACCAAAATCACTAAGGGGCACTAGATGAACTTACAATCTCCCCCTTTTTGGTGATTGATGACAAATAGGTTAAGTTTTCAACGGGGATAAACATATGAAGTGTAGATACTAATATTGAGGAATTTGATTGCAAGATATAGAAGAACTCCCCCTGAAGATGTGCATATTTGAGGAGATTTACTTTGGATTGCAAATGCACATTGGAGAATAATATCATGGAGATCTCCTCCTATATCTTGTAATTCATACACGCATTTACCATATGATATGAAGAATTTGAAATGCATGATGAAATATGGTGCCTGACGTAATTCAACATGCGTGCATTAAGGTACTTGAGGAAATAAGCATGCAGAAAGCAGTTCAAAAGTATCAGACCACCATCATACTTAAGTTTACAACTCGATCAACAAACACTTCAGAAGAGCGAGAGTTGTAACTTAACAAAAAAACGGCCCATATATAAGACCCGCTTGAAGACTAACTCAAATTTCTCCCCCTTTGTCATCGTATGACCAAAAGGGACGAAAAATGAGGACTAACACCCCTGAAGAATATCATCATGATGTCGATGGAGGAGCGCCAGCGTTGTTGGGGTCGTCCGTTGAAGTAGGGCCTGCCGCAGTGTCATTGAGATCTTTAGCTTCATCTGTCTCGCGTGATGAAGAATATGAACTTGTCACGAGCTGAGGAACTTTGACCTTCTTGAATTTCTTCGAGGGAGGCCGAGACCAGTCAAAGTCCTGTTGAAATCCCATCTGCTTGAGATCTTCATCACCGTAAAGGTGAGACAATATGGCCCAAGTGCGATCGAAGATTTCATGTGCATAGTAGTGATTCTTCTTCACAGTGTTTTGCATGAAGGTCATATTCTGAAGAATCGAGCCAAGTTGACGCTTGACCCACTTGTGATTGTGATCGACCTTCTGATGAGGACTTAGAAGAAGCTCATGATCAGTCATCACTCGTGGAGCAGTGGCTTGAGGATTTGGCTTTGCGGCTTTAGTGGCAGAGTCTTGAGTTACAGAGTCATCATTGGTGGAGTAAGATGCAGCTTTGCGAAACTGACCATCCAATGGACGAGTGCCTTCATCAATAACAGCAGCTTTGCCTTTTTCATCAACTGAAGAAATAGTCTGTTTGAGGACTTCAATGGGAGGCAAGAAACTGAGGTGATTCTGACAATCTTCCTTGTAGTGAATTGAAGACCTGGTTCTGATGAATTTCATAATCCATGGAGCATAAGGCTTCAACTCAAACGGTGACAGTGCAACATTCGCCAAAGTCCTCATGAAGAAATCATGGTAGTTAATGGGAATGCCATGTATAATGTTGAACAACAGATTCTTCATGATGCCAAGAACTTCCTCTTCTTAGAGTTGTGGCCTTTGATCGGACTGAGGGTTTTGGTCAGCATGCGGTAGATTGTCCTTGGCACATAAAGCAAATCCTTCACTAGGAAGGTGGTCCTTGGAGCTTGGCCTGGCTGCAAAGGCTTCATTAGCACTTGCATCAGATGATGAGAAAGTTTAGGTTCTTCATACATAAGCCTTGCGCCTTCAACAGGAGGACTGACTAGTACAACATGAAGTAATTCAGAGGCCAGGTCTTTGTAGTGAGTGTTCTCAGTCATCCAATCAAGCACCCATGAATTCACATCAGTCACATTTCTAGTGAGGTGCAGAGTAGCATAGAATTGAAGAATTAGCTCTTCATTCTAGTCACAGATATCAGCATAGAAATTCATGAGCCCAGCTTCGTGAAGAACATTCAAGACAGGTTGGAAGCATGGGATGGACTCCATATCCACATCAGGAATTTGACGGTGCTCAAATACCTTGTCCTTATCAAATAGAAGTGATGAATAGAAGTTCATTTGGCTTGCAGTCCAGAACCGCTTGCGTTGAAGTCTTGCTGAGTCATATGGATTGAAATCAGTGAAGAAATGATGCTCAGCAAAGAAATCGTCAGCCTTGAATTTCGGCCTTTTTGCATGAGGATTTTGTTGCTTGGGCTGAATATTAGCAGTTGAGGGTCTCACAACCTCTTGTGTCATAATCTCTGGAGCCGTGTCTGGGGAACTGAAGCTTTAGGTTCTTCAGCAGCGGTTTGATTCTCAAATTCTTCAGCTATTGCAGCTGGAATTTCTTCAGGAATGGAAAGAAGAGAAGTTTGACGTCCTTCAGATCCCATTTGAATTTCTTTAGTGTGCACAGGGGACTGAGGAATTGGATGCAAAGGCGTGGCCAATGGTGATTTGGGGTGAAGATTTTCCCAATAATCATCATTCAGCAGAGGCGTAGTTGAGCTAATGCCCATGTCTTCTTCAATTTCCTCAACGTCTGCCTCTTCAGCTGTGAACTGAGGCATAGGAGATGATACCAGTGGGGTGGAAGGGATATCTTCCACTCCAATTTCTTCATCCAACTGCTCTGAAGAAGCAGCAGAAGGATTCTCTTCAAAATCATCATCTGGAATGACATATTCCTCGCCAAAAGGAATGAGCTCCTTTGATGGTACAATCAAGACCGGAACAACATTAATTGGGTTAGTGAAGGAACTTGTCAAAGTCCTCACTTTCTTGGGAGCTGAAGACTCTGTTGAGGTTGATGCTTTCCTCTTATTCACAGATGCCTTCTTCACAGCCTGGGTTTTCTTCACTTCTGATGCAGAAGGAAGAGTGATATTATTCATCTTTGATGATTTGACGGGAGGAGCAGATGAAGTTGGTTCAGTTTATTTAGGCACGGCTGATGTAGTCGCCCTGGTATGCTCAATTTCTTCAGGCGTAACAAATGTGTAAGTGCATCTAGTGCCACCCCTAGTTGGTTTTGGAGTATTGACGACAAACTTGGTTGAGAGACTAATGTGTTTGTGAGAATTGCAGGATAACACAGGTAGTAGTCCCTCATTGATTCGGTTTACCTACCAGAGATGACCCCTAAAAATGTGTGAAGACATTGAAGACAATGGTGGTATGTGAAGATATTCACATTGAAGACTATGACACGAGAAGACATCGCATGAAGACTATGGAGTGCGAAGACATAGTTGTTTCGTAGTTTCCTTTTCTTCTTTGTTGAGTCATAGGAACCACCGCACTGTTAAGTGGGGTCCAAGTGAACAAAGTCCGAGTGACTAAAGTGATGCTCAACCAAATCCTATGTCTTCGAGCGAAGACAATGAGAGCAAATCTTATCTAGAGCTGGATGAGTCAGCTTTACTTGTAGCCCAAGTCAAGCTGCCGCGTGTGTTTGAAATCTGACCGTTGGACACATGTCAGTTCCTTAGTGACCCAGGGTCATTTTGGACAAATCAGGCCGGGTTGCCTCCTGGCTATAAATAGCCCACACCCTACACCATAAATTGGTGGCTGCTCAGAGTTAGTACACGGCTTTTGTCGTTTGAGAGCAACCCACCTCCGAAGCATTTGAGAGAGAGATCCTTGCGAGGACAAAGCCCAAAACACCCAGAGCCAAAGAGTGTTAGGCATCACTGAAGTCTTTCTGTCCGCGTGACATGAAGACTTGTTACACTTGAGGACTGTGAATCCTCCAGCCGGTTAGGCGTCGCGTTTTGAGCATCCAAGAGTCATTGTGGATTGCTAGTGAATGAAGTCTGTGAAGGTTTGGAAGTCTACCTTGAAGACTTACCAGAGTGATTGGGCGAGGACTAAGTGTCCTTAGCTCAAGGGGAATAAGGTGAAGATGCGGTCTTCTGAGTTAAATCTCAGCCTCCCTAACCAGACGTATAGTTGTCACAGCAACTGGAACTGGTCCAACAAATCCCTGTCCTCGCTGAGCAACTGGTTCTATCTCTTCCCTCTTTTTACTTACAGTTTGTCTTCGTGAAGTCATTGCCTGCTTGCTTGATCTGTTTGACTTCACTGTGTGACGACTATTGTTTTTTGGCTTCATACTATCTTCCATCCTGATCTATACTACCTAGTTGCTAATAGTCTTCGTGCTTTCACTTCATTACTTACTTGACTATGGCTTGTCTAGTGTAGTCTACCTTCCGCTGCATATCAATAGGTTCATTTCTATCATTTGTCTTCAAAGCCCCCGTGTTTTGAAGACTTCTATAAAAATCACCTATTCACCCCCTCTAGTCGATAACTAGCACTTTCAATTGGTATCAGAGCAAGGCGCTCCCTTGTTCTGTGTGATTCGGTTTAACCACCTGGAGTTTTAGCTATGTCGGCTGTAGGGATAATCAAAGTCTCTGCTGCGTGCCCTGTCTTCGATGGCACTGATTACCCCTACTGGAAGAATAAGATGCGCATGCATCTTGAAGCCATTGATGTCGACCTCGCGTTCCCAAGGCCGGTGAAGGTGTCACCCCTGCTGATGTCAAGAGGTTCATTCAACTGGATTCCACTGCCAAGAACATCATCTGTGGTCATCTGACCAAATGAAAGTATGGTCGTGTGAGTGCTCTGGAAACTGCGAAGCTAGTCTGGGACTGGCTCTCCAAGGTCAATGAAGGCGTCTCAACCCAGAGAGACTCAAGGATCAGTGTTCTTCGCAACCTCTTCAATCGCTTCAAGAGAAATGACAATGAGAATGTCCAGCTCACATTTGATCACCTCACCGATATCACAAATGAGCTTCATGCACTTGGCGCTACTGAGATCACCAAGCATGAAATCGTCAAGACACTCCTGAGATCACTTGACACCCTGGCCCTGATGATTCAAGAATGTCCTAACTACAAGACTCTCGATCCGTCTGACATACTTGAGAGGCTCAACACACATGAGTTCCAGTTATCTGAGAAAAGAGATATCTATGGTCCCAGTTATGGCCGTACTCGCGCTTTGAAGGCAAAGGCTGTTTCCTCATCTGAAGAAGAATCTGACTGCAGTTTTGGGGATCCTGAAGACATTGGAAAGGAGCTTGCTATGCTTGTGAAGAAGTTTCAGAAATTCACCAAGAAGAAAGGCTTCAGAAAGTCTTCAAGATCCAGCTCGAGAAATGATGAAGCTTCTACTCATGACCACAAGAAGAAAACATGCCACAAGTGCAAGAAACCTGGTCACTACATCTCTGAGTGTCCACAGTGGGACAACGAGAACAAGAAGAAGAAGAAGAAGAGAAAGGAATATGATTCTGATGACAAGAAGAAGAAGAAATCCTCAAAGTCTTCTTCCAAGTCTTCGTCCAAGTCTTCATCATACAAGAAGAGCTCATCTGGCAAGGAGATGGATTCAGAGGAGGAGTCTACTTCTGAGGAGGCAGAGGTGGAGTCTGAGGAGGAGTCCAACTCTGGCATTGCAAGTCTGGCTCTAGCAACAGCCTATGTTGCCAAGTCCATCTTCAACACTGAAGACAATGGCACCGTCACCAACGCTGATGCAAATGACAAGGACGACTCTGCTACCACCTACTGCTTCATGGCACGCGGTGCCAAGGTAAACTCACGTGATGCCTACTTTCAAACATCAAGTGAAGATGACTCTGATTGTGAATCCAAACCTAGCTACAAAACACTTGCTAAAATTGCAAATGAACAACACAAAGCTATGGACCATATTCAAAAATTGCTAGACAAAAGCGATGACCTGTTGGACGCGGAAATGACCCGATCTTAGTCCTTAATTGAAGATATCAAAAATCTTCATGTTAAGTATGAGGAACTTGAAAGTCGTCATGAAACGCTCTCAACAACTCATGAAAAGCTTTCCTACGATTATCTTCAAAGGAAGCAAGACATTGAGAAATTGAGAGCGGCTCATGAAGATCTTCAAAAAGAAAACGAGTCACTTCACGCTCAACAGATCAGTCCCAGGAAGGATTTGAACAACCATGTCTAAAATGCCTTGAGCGTGACAATGCTACCTCTGTTGCTGAATGTTCTACTGTTGCTACTGTTGCAATATCTTCAACTGCTGATGTGGTAACTAACCCCTCTGCTGAGGATACCACTACTATTGCTGATGAGAATGCCAGATTGAAGACATTGGTTGAGACAGGAATGTACAAAAGTCTCAAAGGGCATCAGACACTATGCGATGTCCTCAAAAAGCAGATTCTGAACCAAAACCCTAGGAAAGAGGGTGTTGGGTTCGAGAGGAAAATGAATGTTGATGGTTCTTACTGGAAGCCTGAGCATTACCCCAAAACCACATGGGTTGCTGCAAAGGGACCTTCAGTGGATCCATCCACCTTATCTGGCTTCACTTGTGCTAACCCGATTATCATTGATGAATCCTTTAATGCAAACTATAAACTGTTTAAGAATCAGAATGGTGAAGTGTTTGCCAGGTATATTGGTACTAACTGCAGGAATGGACCACCTTTGAAGAGGATCTGGGTGCCCAAGAGTTGTCTTGAGAATCTTCGGGTGAATGTCATCATGACACCACCTGGGAAGAAGACAAACCCAGACCAAAGGCTTCATACGGTCCAAAGGCTTCATACAGACAGAGGACTCATCAGAGTCACCCTAACGCCAATGTTTTGCAGGGAAATCATACCCAGACTTGTGAATATGAGCGTGTTTCTTCGTAAGACTAAGAACTATTCTGCTTATTCTTATGAGTATTATTCACCTCCTGCAAGGCTATTTGCTAGGGCTCCAAAGCCGAAGTTCTCAGATGCTGCACTTAGACTCATTGCTTCAAAGCCACCCCTGAAAATGTGGGTGGTTAAGAAAACTTAACCCTCTTTTGCAGGGAAAGGTCTCCAGCCGGAAATCAAAGGCGTCTGATGCTATTGCTGGGGACCTAAAATATCTTATGGGGCGCAAGATAAAATGCCCAAATGGTCTTACTATGTATTTTGTTCCTGAATCACTTGCCAATCATCCTATCAGTCCTAACCTGGATCTGAGCTTTGATAATCCGCTTGTTCGTCAAATGTTTATGCTTCACAATACCCTTGGTGAAGCCTATCCCCCTAGCTGCACTGTAGGGTATGACACCACATGCTTCAGAATGGATTATGGATAGTGGATGCACTAATCACATGACTGGTGATTGAAGTCTTCTCATGGACTCAACCTTATGTCCATCTGACAAGAGTCACATCACATTTGCTGACACTGGTAAAAGCAAGGTATTGGGTCTAGGTAGAGTTGCAATATCAAAGGATCAGCACATGGATAAAGTGATGCTTGTTGAATCCCTTGGTTTCAACTTAATGTCTGTCTCAATGCTTTGTGATTTGAACATGATTGTGATATTTGGAAAATATCGTTGCCTTGTTCTAATGGAATCTGACAAGTCTCTAGTCTTTGAAGGGTATCGGAAAGATGATCTGTATATGGTAGATTTCTCAGCAGGACCACAGTTGGCCGTATCCCTTCTAGCAAAAGCTTCAGAGTGCTGGCTCTGGCATCGGAGGCTAGGGCATGCTGGCATGAGGAACTTGTACACTCTCGCGAAGAAGAAACATGTCGTAGGCATCGAGGGCGTCAAGTTCAAGAAGGATCATCTGTGTGGTGCCTGCGAAGCTGGAAAGATGACAAGGGCCAAGCATCCCTCGAAGACAATCATGACTACATCTCAACCCTTCGAGCTTCTTCACATGGACTTATTTGGCCCTACTCACTACTCTACTCTTAATACCACTGCTTGTCTCTATGGCTTTGTCATTGTTGATGATTATTCAAGATATACATGGGTGCATATAATTCTCTACAAGAATGAAGTGCAGGATGTCTTCAGACGATTCGCCAATCGTGCCATGACGAACTATGGCATCAAGATCAAGCACATAATAAGTGACAAGGGCACAGAGTTCAAGAACACAGGCCTCGACACTTACCTTGATACATTGGGCATCATTCATGAGTTCTTAGCTCCATACACACCATCAGTAGAATGGCATCATGGAGCGGAAGAATAGGACACTCATTGAGATGGCTCGGATGATGCTTGATGAGTAAAAGACTCCAAGGAAGTACTGGCCTGAAGCCATTGATACAGCATGCCACGTCATCAACCGTGTTTATCTTCACAAGCTTCTAAATAATACATTCTATGAGCTCCTAACTGGTAAGAAGCCAAACGTCAGTTACTTCAGAGTATTTGGTGCTAGGTGCTGGATCAAGGATCCACATCACACTTCAAAATTTGCACCGAAAGCACATGAAGGTTTTATGCTTGGTTACGGAAAGGATTCGCACTCCTACAGAGTCTTCAACCTCTTTCACTATAAAGTGGTTGAAACTGTGGATGTGCGGTTCGATGAGACTAACGGCTCGCAAAGAGAGCACCTGCCAAATGTGCTAGATGAAGTCCCACCTAGTGAATCCATCAAGCTTATGGGAACTGGAGAAATCATACCTTCAGAGGCACAGGCTGAAGAAGAACTTATCATTTCTGCGCCAAACCAACCTGAAGACACTGCTCAGCCTGAAGCCAATGCTGATAACAAAGACAATGGTCAGCAAGGGCAAAATCTTCGTCCAGTTCATCCCCGTGTTGCAAATGAAGTACAGATTGAGAAGATAATTGATAGCATCAATGCACCTGGTCCACTCACTCGTTCAGGAGCAACTCAGCTAGCAAATTTCTGTGGGCACTTTGCATTTGTCTCTATATCTAAACCCAAGAAAGTTGTTGAAGCCTTCATGGAACCTGAATGGATTCAAGCTATGCAAGAAGAGCTTCAACAATTCGAGCTGAACAATGTGTGGGAATTAGTCAAGCGTCCTGACCCTCGCAAGCACAATATCATTGGCACCAAATGGATCTATCGCAACAGACAAGATGAGCATGGTCAAGTTGTCAGAAACAAGGCTCGTCTCGTTGCTCAAGGATACACTCAAGTTGAAGGGATTGACTTCGATGAAACATTTTCTCTCGTGGCTAGGCTTGAAGCCATTCGCATACTACTAGCCTATGGCAACCATCACAACATCCTTCTGTATCAAACGGATGTGAAGAGTGCCTTTCTCAACGGCAAGATTGAAGAAGAAGTGTATGTTGCACAACCACCTGGCTTTGAAGATCCAAAACATCCTGATATGGTATACAAGCTCAACAAGGCACTGTATGGCCTCAAACAAGCCCCTCGTGCTTGGTATGACACACTCAAAGACTTCCTGAAGAGCAAAGGCTTCAAACCTGGTTCCCTGGATCCCACTCTCTTCACGAAGACATACAATGGTGAACTGTTTGTGTGCCAGATCTATGTGGATGACATTATCTTCGGCTGCACTCACAAAAGATACAGTGATGAGTTTGGGCACATGATGCAAGAGCAATATCAGATGTCCATGATGGGTGAGCTGAAGTTCTTCCTTGGTCTTCGTCAGTAGAGCAACGACATCTTCATATCCCAAGAGAAGTACCTCAAAGATTGCCTGAAGAAGTTTGGAATGCAAGACTGCAAAGGTTACTCAACGCTAATGCCAACCAAAAGTCATCTGGGCCCCGTCGACAATGGTAAAGAGTTTGATCAGAAGGTATATCGCTCCATGATTGGTTCTTTACTCTATTTATGTGCATCTAGGCCAGATATCATGCTTAGCGTTTGCATGTGTGCCTGATTCTAAGAGGCACCAAAGGAATCGCATCACTTAGCTGTGAAGCGAATTCTTCGATATTTGGCTTACACCCCAACACTAGGATTATGGTATCCAAAGGGCTCAGAGTTTGATCTAGTTGGATTCTCAGATGCTGATTATGCTGGTGACAAGGTTGATCGCAAGTCCACATCAGGCACATGTCACTTTCTTGGACGATCTCTTGTTCGTTGGTCTTCAAAGAAGCAGAACTGTGTGTCTCTCTCCACTGCTGAATCCGAATACATTGCTGCTGGATCTTGCTACGCTCAGCTTCTATGGATGAAGCAAACTCTTAAGGACTACGGCATCCATCTGAAGCAAGTGCCACTCTACTGCGACAATGAAAGCGCCATCAAGATTGCCAACAACCCAGTTCAGCACTCGAAGACAAAGCACATTGAAATTAGTCATCACTTTCTCAGAGATCATGTCATGAAGGAAGATATTGATATCATTCACGTCAACACTGAAGAGCAATTGGCAGATATCTTCACAAAGCCCTTGGATGAGAAAAGTTTTTGCAAGTTGCGGTGTGAGGTAAATATCTTAGAATCCTCGAATGTCCTGTGATTGGACACACATCCTAACGCTTATGCATGTTGATGACTTAGATGTGCAACACACGAAGTAAAGTATATCTTCAATCAATGAAGACATACACTCTAAGTGTGAATACATTAATGTCAAATTTGACTTCGGAGCGCCACGATAATTGTGCGCCGTGTTTGGGTCTAATACTTCCTATATGGTGGGTAACGCCACCACCAAACTTTTGTTTGAAGTGTTTCGTTTGGCGTCACATTTGCAAAGTCTTCGCATTTGGTTTGTCTTCAACATTGATTTGACTTCCTGTTTATCTTCACAATGTTGATTTGGTCTTATTCTGATATATACATATATTTGTGTTCTGTCCTCTACAGCATTCACTTATGGCTATATCTTCATGTTTGAATATTTTGATCTAAGTGAATGTGATCGGACCCTAACCCCTTTTCTATGCTTCTACCTCAGATTCTATCTATCTAAATCATATACATTCTATTGAAACTATCGAATGTCTTCTCTGCGTCCTTGTCAGCAGAAGATACAGAGACAAAAGTTGAATCTGTTTTAATGCTATATCCTTATTGCCTGAAACCCGGAGAAGCCGGAACGACCACCCGACTGTCCAGGGGTGCGTGGGAACATGGAACAACTTCCAATGTGTTGCATGCATGCCACATGTCCTTCAGATGTGAACCGCCAGGGGCACCTGCGTAATTACGCTGTGCTGTCCCTTTCCTTATATATACACAACTCACCGCGGTCATAATCTCTTCATCCACCTCGCCACCTCGCACAAACCCTAGCGCCTCCGCTAGCTCGCGTCGATGCCAGAGACGAAGCGCTTAGCTGCCGCGACTTCTTCGACGCCGTCCTCACGCCGGCCGCGGACCTCGTCCTCTCTGCCGCCGTTGTAGGTGTCTTCCTCCGCCAAGTTAGGGCGCGGGAGATTGAACTACTTGGCCTCCCTCTCAACTTCGTCTAGCAGTTCATCGTGCGGTAATTAAAACCTACTTTTTACTGCCTTTTTGATTCATCAGATCCATCCACTTCAACCGACAGTGGTTTCTCAACTTCCAAAACTGGATCTATCTTCTTCTGCATCTCATATCTTGCAAAGTATATTCACTTATGCTTCACAACTAGTTAGATTCCTTACTTGTACTTATTCTTGGATTCGTACAAATCTGGAACCGACTCTCACCAAATAAGTGAATGTCTTCGCGCTATGAGGTCAATCTCTTCAAACTGATTTATCTTCAAAATCTTCTGAGAACGCATATGACCTCTTCCCCTTCCCTCGCACCTCTAATGCTGTCACAGGTACATGTCCGTGGGAGAATCCCTTGGTTCTCATAGTCTGCATTCATTTGCAGAATTCTTATAGCGACACATCAATTCTCCTGAAGCCAGTTCCTGTCTGACCAGGAAAAGGAAGCCATTCACTATATTGAAGCCTTTCAGTCTGAATATTATGGCAACTGAAAAATCTGCAAGGAAAGGGGGCAGGCAGCACCGTGGAGATACATCCAAGGATTTACCTCCTGATCTGTATGAACTATACAAGACAGATCCTGAAGAGAACTATGGTCAGCGCAAGACTTGAATCCAGTGGATTCCAAGATATTGGGCGGAACAATGGTTCCTATACAGATATGTGACTGCTGAATATGCTGAAAAGAACGCCATCAAGCAACCATGGGGAGATATTCTATACAAAAATCTTCAGCCCAAGTCCAAGTCCGAAGCCATTGCTCAAGGCTTCTATCCTTGCGTGGTCCGAGGACCACAACCAGAGAATGCCGACCCATCTTCTCTGTTATGGTGTCGCGACGACAATCTGTTCAAGCGTAACTATAAGTTTGCAAAAGATTTTGCTGTGAAGGATAAGAAAGCATTTGGACTCGACTTCAACCCTGGTCCATCTGCTCCAAGGGCCGATGGCACCCGTGATGCAAATCCAAACATCGTCGGCCCCTTCTATAACCTCGAGGGCCTCATCACTCACATAGCAGTACAGGGGGCCATTGTGGATCACTCAGCGGATGACGCAGATTCTGATGAAGTGCCAGCTCCACCTAAGCCACAGAAGCAAAAGAAAACAAAGGCTTCAAAGCCCTCTGCCGCACCAAGAGCTTCGTGTGTGAAGCCATTGGCCTCTGCACCTCCTGAAGCCAGTGTGCAATCTGAAGATCTTTCTCGTATCTCCAAGAAGACAGAGAAATCCAAGAAGAAGAAGAAGAAGAAGAAGCCCATCAAGAGTTCTGCTCAAGAACTGACCCCTGCTGCAGTTCTACGCAATGAGGATGCCACCATTGATCTGTCCAGCGATGAAGATCTTGGTGATGACGCCCTTGAGCTGCTGATCAAGAGCAAGCAAGAGGCGGAGATCTTCAACGATCTGCCCCTCTTTGATGTGGATATTCTGAACAACTTCATCGATGAGTGGTTTGACAACCCAAGCCTCAGCATTGATGATCTTCAGCTCCCGGTGGACATAAGCGTCACCTTCCATGGAGCCATTGTTAATGAGCTGGCTCTGGCTCAGAAGATCGTCGAGCTGAAGAACAAAATTGATTATGAAAAGGCTCAATTCAAGAAGAACATGGCCAAGCTCAACGTGGCTGATGTTCAAAGCTTCAAGACAATGCTGCATGAGCTCAAGGAGCTGTTTCACAAGAAGCGTGAAGAAGCAAAAGGTTCAAGAGAGCGGATGAAATACTTCGCAGAAAAATGTGTTCAAGCACACAATGAGGCAGAGAAGCGCAAGGATCTTGGGCGTCTAGGCATTGACCCCAAGATGGCTGCCAAACAAAAGAAGAAGTCTGTTGTGGCCCAAGCTGAAGCATCAAGGCAGGAAGCACCTTGCATTGTCTTCCCTGCCAGCATGACAGGCTCGAAGCCTAAGGTGCCCTCAGTAGCTTCAGAATTGAAGAAGACAAGGGCAGCTGAGGCCGAAGCCAAGAAGCGTAAGCACAAGAATGCCTCTAATGGTGCTCCATCAACAAAGAAGCCGAAGACAAAGTCTTCACGGAAAGAGCGTGCTGCTGCCACAGAGCCACTTGTTGTCCAGCCCATCTCAGTTGCTCGTCCTGCCTCCACCAACCAAGAGCGTCAACTTGTAGTTCACAAGCCTGCTTCCACAGAGGCTCCTGAAGATGAAGAAATTCCAGCTGTCGACCCCATCACAGCTGAAGACATTGGTCATGGCGACAATGTAGAAGATGATGAAGTCCTTCCTCAGATCGAGCTCCAACTGGTATCATCGCCTGTTCTTACGAACAGCGAACTCATCAGCATTGGTCGTCCCTTGACGCCAATTGCTCAGGATGCATCGTGGGCTCATCACCCTCAACAAGACACACCAAGTTAAGATGACACACCCAGTACTCCACCACCTCAAGTCACCACTCCGGTGCTTGACGATGACAATTACATGGTGCAGACCACTCCCTCACCACAGGTGTCGCTAGCTTTCCGCAGGCTTCGTAAAGGACCTAGGCCATAGGTCTCCATGTCGAGCATTCCGAAAAGGGAAGCACCTCAAAACTCAGTGGCACGTCAAGTGTTTCCTGACGCCACCCCTACCATAAATGTCTCTGAGTCCGCAGCCAAAGCTGCTGAAGACATTCCGGCTGCATCAGCCGATGACAATCAAGAACCAAGAGAAGAAGAAGAAAGAGTTGCCACACCCCCTGTTACTCAAGAAGTTGTTCTCGAGAGAACATGTCTATGTCCGACCCTCCTGCTACTGAAACGGAGGTTGAAAACATTGAGGCGGCCACAAACAACACTACTGAACCCAATGACGCTGTCATAGCTGAAGACAATGTGGTGCTTGAAGCTAATGTTGTGCCTGAAGCTAGCGTGCAACCTGAAGCCACAGTCAATGCCGAAGCTGCTGTTCCACCCCCAAGGCCTCACACTATTGAGAAGGCATATGATCGCGGCCAACTTGTCACTGTCCGATGGCCTGTTCTGGTTCCTCCCACTGCTCCCGGACCACAATTTGAATACCATGTGGAGCAAAGGCCTCAGGTCCAGAAGCCAAAGCCCAGACTGCCAAGATTTCCCAGTGCTGCAACATCGCCAGGATCGTTCAATGTAAACAGCTTCAGGGCACACAACACATTCTTTGATAGTGCCAAGAACCCGTACTCGAAGCCAAAGATTTCATCTGATCGCTTCTGGAGCTATCAACAGCGCAGTTATTACTCATGTATCTTATACAATCAAGGGCAAATCTTTCCTCACATGCGTTTGGATTGTGAAGCCATTGCTGGTCTGCCCTGCTTGGAAGAAGCTCTAGACTGTTTCAGAGATGCTGGCCTTCTGCGGTTCATAACTGACAAAGAGCATTGGAATGAGGAGCTTCTGCTACAATTCTATGCCACTCTTCACATTCGTGGCTACAACAGTGATCCGAAGACTTGGATCCTTGAGTGGATGACAGGTGATGTGCACCATGAAGCCAAAGCTCAAGATATCATTGAGCTTACTTCCCTGCCCACTCCAGGTGAGCTGTATGAACCTGGTTGTCAGCTACACAGGAATGCATTGGAGAGCCTATTTCAAAAGCCTGAGCCCAACATGAGTCAGATGCTCAGCATGATGAAGCCACTGCCACAAGATGCTGAATATCCTAAGGAATTCTTTGTCGAAGACCTTGAGTATCTGCCCCGTACCATTTATCACATTGTAAGGCGAACTCTATGGCCCGTCAAAGGACATTCTCCTGCAGCCAAGCTTGAAGGCACGATGAAGACATTGGTGTTCTATATTCTCAATGGCATCAGCTTCAATGCTCAAGATTTCTTCATCAGGCAACTTGCAGCATCTGGAGTTGATCTATTTGGCTTGAAGTTTTGTGCTCCATGGGTGATGCGCTTAATCAAGCTTCACTCTTCTGTCAACTATCAGCCCTCAGCACGCAACCATCTTATCTTCTTGCCTGAGGTTGATATGTCTGTCGAAGCCATCTACCCTGAGCCTGCCAAGGAACCATTTTATCTTCATAACGTTGATCATCAGAGCTTCACGCAAGCAATTGAAGGGGTTCATGTTCCAAATGCTTCCACTCCTGCTTACCCTATGGCTGGAAATATACATGCACCTCATCGTGCAAACACTGAAGCCACTGAAAGCACCATTGCTCAAAGGCCTCGAAAGCAATCTCATGTACTCAATGACCGAGAGCTTCTTGTGGCCTTACATCAGAAACAGGATAGGCACCATGACTGGCTAAAGCGTCAGATGCAGAGCCTCTTGGTGGATGTTAATCGCATTCGCAATCTTGCCACCAACGCATTCGTATCACATGAAGCCCGTCGGAGGTCTTGGAAGAGTCTGACTTTGCTAAGCTCTGAAGACGATCTTCGTGAAGATGGCTTCACAGAGCGCTACAAATTTGATTCCACGCCTCCCCGAAATGCCGTCTTGCATCTTACTCCTTCCTTAGAAGACTCGGAGTATTCATCTTCGGCTGCAACTGTTGTTGCGAGAGTCGGCGATGAAGAAGACGATGCCACTTCACCAACCATGACTTCGCCGCGTCACGACACTACACCAGGCCCCTCTGCACCACCGGACTCCAACATCGACCCTGCACCTTCATCTACTCCTGATGGGAACGAGTAGATGCTCTATGTCTTCCAACCTTTTTGGTCCTTACTGACAAAAGGGGGAGAAGCATATGAGTTGATAGTCTTCAAGCGGGTCCATATGGGTGGTTGCTATATATTTTTGCCAAGTGATTACAACTCTCGTTTTTGATACATTTGGTTCTTTGGGTTGTAACACTTAAACTTGATGGTCGTCTGCTACTTTGTCTGCTATTCTGTGATGCGATGATAAATTCCGCATGAAGTCATTCCGCAGACATCCATTTTTCATTATGCATGTCATTATCTTCGTCTTATCTCTATATGCATGATGAATTGTCTTCATAAGCTGAAGAGGATCTCCACAAGTAAAACCTACCATGTGCATTTGCATTCAAGAGAAAACTACTTATATGCACATCTTCAGGGGGAGCCTTTTGCTACTCATGAAGACAATGCCCTAAATCCTTAAACTTTCACATAATTTTATCCCCGTTGAAAACTTCAACCAGTTTGTCATCAATCACCAAAAGGGGGAGATTGTAAGTGCATCTAGTGCCACCCCTAGTTGGTTTTGGAGTATTGACGACAAACTTGGTTGAGGGACTAATGTGTTTGTGAGAATTGCATGATAACACAGGTAGTAGTCCCCAATTGATTCGGTTTACCTACCAGAGATGACCCCTAAAAATGTGTGAAGACATTGAAGACAATGGTGGTATGTGAAGATATTCACATTGAAGACTATGACATGAGAAGACATCGCATGAACACTATGGAGTGCAAAGACATAATTGTTTCATAGTTTCCTTTTCTTCTTTGTTGAGTCATAGGAACCACCGCACTGTTAAGTGGGGTCCAAGTGAACAAAGTCAGAGTGACTGAAGTGATGCTCAACCAAATCCCATGTCTTCGAGCGAAGACAATGAGAGCAAATCTTATCCAGAGCTGGATGAGTCAGCTTTACTTGTAGCCCAAGTCAAGCTGCCACGTGTGTTTGAAATCGGACCATTGGACACGTGTCAGTTCCTGAGTGACCCAGGGTCATTTTGGACAAATCAGGTCGGGTTGCCTCCTGGCTATAAATAGCCCACCCCCTACACCATAAATTGGTGGCTGCTCAGAGTTAGTACACGGCTTTTGTCGTTTGAGAGCAACCCACCTCCAAAGCATTTGAGAGAGAGATCCTTGCGAGGACAAAGCCCAAAACACCCAGAGCCAAAGAGTGTTAGGCATCACTGAAGTCTTTCTGTCCGCGTGACCTGAAGACTTGTTACACTTGAGGACTGTGAATCCTCCAGCCGGTTAAGCTTCGCGTTCTGAGCATCCAAGAGTCATTGTGGATTGCCGGTGAACGAAGTCTGTGAAGGTTTGGAAGTCTACCTTGAAGACTTACCAGAGTGATTGGGCGAGGACTAAGTGTCATTACCTCAAGGGCAATAAGTTGAAGACGCGGTCTTCTGAGTTAAATCTCAGCCTCCCTAACCAGTCGTACAGTTGTCACAACAACTAGAACTGGTCCAACAAATCCCTGTCCTCGCCGAGCAACTGGTTCTATCTCTTCCCTCTTTTTACTTACAGTTTGTCTTCGTGAAGTCATTGCCTGCTTGCTTGATCTGTTTGACTTCACCGTGTGATGACTATTGTTGTTTGGCTTCATACTATCTTCCATCCTGATCTATACTACCTAGCTGCTTATAGTCTTCGTGCTTTCACTTCATTACTTACTTGACTAGGGCTTGTCTAGCGTAGTCTACCTTCCGCTACATATGAATAAGTTCATTTCTATCGTTTGTCTTCAAAGCCCCCTGTTTTGAAGACTTCAATAAAAATCGCGTATTCACCCCCCGCTAGTCGATAACTAGCACTTTCAAAATGCTTCAGCTGGCCTGGGTTGTTCTTTAGGCGCAACATTGGTGGTTGCCCTGGCAATTTCTTCACGAGCTGGAATTTCTTCAGCAGCCTAATTTTCATCAGCTGCGCTTTCATTTTCTTCAGTTTGCTAAGCAGATGCATCAGCCTGAGGAATTTCTTATTGCGATGGTGCTGCAACGTTAGGTTTGAGGTTCTTGGCAAGCTTGACAAATCAGACTTTGGCACCTAGCCAATCTGCATGATATGTGTCAAATTCATCAATGAGGCCTTTGATCTCCTTTTGCATATTAACAAGTTCTCCAGGAGACATATTCAGAACGTTGTTCTTCACAAAATGCTCCTTCTTGTACTAAGCCTTCTTGACTTGTCTGGCCTTTTGAAATTTCCATTTCTCTTCGCTGATGAAGGAATTCAACATGTGACTTTGACCAGGGGTCAGATTCAAGTCAGGCAGTAGAGTGTTGGGGTCCTTGTGCCATAGATCAATAAAGTCCAGGATCTTCCTTGGATCCAGCATGAGAGGCACAGAACTGCCTTTGGCTCTAGCGGCCCTTTCTTGTCTGTCTCTGATGATTTCAGGAAGTTCTTCATCATCAGCTTCATCATCATCAGACGGTACTTGGAACGCCACTTGCTTCTTATGAGGACTTGGCCTCGATCCATGTCCAGAAGTGGTTTTGACCTTCAGCAAGGTTGGACCTATTGGGAACTATGGTGGAGCTGAGAAAGATGAAGAAGCTCCATAAGCAATAGAAAAACCTGCAGTCCGTTGACATGTTGCAAGGTGCACAGGTGTTGAGGACTTGGTTGCAGCAGCTGAGGATTTTGTGGCAACAGAGGGCATTGGCACTGCCCTTGAAGAAGTTGCCTGAGGATTTTGCCTTGAGGGCTTTGACATTGAAGAATTTGGCCGTGAGGGCATTGTTGTTGAGGAACTCGGCTTCACAGTAGATTTCTTTGGCATAGCCTTCTTAGGCTTACTAGGAGAGGCCTCAGTAGCAGCAGCAGCAGCTTGAGAATCCTCATTGAATTTCTTCACTGCTTCTTTTGAAGTTTTAGCCAATTTGGCTTGGCGCTTGGCCCATTCTTTAGGAAATTCCTCACCACGCCTGATGCTGGTGGGATCAGCTCATTGGCCAGCAGCCAAAGGAGGTCTTGGACATGGAGGGTGTACTGCGAATTTCTTCATGTACTTGGGAGTAAAATAGTGATATTCCCTCCATTCCTTAGCCCATATCCTCTCAATTCTCTGTATGCACACTTTGCGTTGATTCTTGTTTTTTGCCATGAGTTTCCTCATCAGGTGTAAAGTACCCAGCATAGATATCCTCAGGGATCTCAAATGCAGTGTTTGACTCTGGCCTCTTTCCTCCCTTCTGAGGTCTTTTTCCATCTGCCATTTTCCTCACTCGAGGACTTTGAACTTTGGATGTTTCTCAGGAAGTATGCAACTTATCTTCGAGGAACACTGCAAATGAGTTAAGTGGATGAGAACCTAGTGATTTAGTAGCGGACATTTTGTACCTGTGAACAGAGTATACGTGCGAAGAATTTGGAGAAGTCATATGCGTTCTCATATTTTTTTCAAAAGTATCAAGTTTGAGGAATTTGACCATGGGTGTCTTGAGGAATTTCACTAAGCGTTCTTGACTTATGTCAGATTTCGGGTTCCGGCAAAACCCTTGAGGTTCGAACACTGGGGTGCGCACGAAGATCTCTCTCTCCCTCGATGGCTAGCTCGCTCAAGGATCTCACGGCCTAGCTCGACGAACTCAAAGAATAGAGGGACACGAGATTTATACTGGTTCGGGCCACCGTTGTGGTGTAATACCCTACTCCAGTGTGGTGTGGTGGATTGCCTCTCGGGCTGAGGATGAACAGTTACAAGGGAAGAACAGCCTCCTGAGGTGAGGTGTTCTTGTGCTTGGTGAGCTGGTGAAAAATCCCCCCCCACTATGGAGGTGGCTAGTCCTATTTATAGAGGCCCGGGTCCTCTTCCCAAATATTGAGCGGGGAGGGATCCCACAACGGCCAAGTTTGAAGGGGGGCAGCTAGTACAGCTTATCCTGACAAAAGTGGTCTTCGCCTGCCAAAGGCTCTGGTGGTGACGCCGTCTCAGGCTCCACGGTGACCTCCGTCCTGCCGTTCTGCTGGTCTTGGTCTCGTTGCACCGATATGGAAACCTTTGCCTGATGCCTCGGGACTCCGCGCCTGCGCTTGCCTCTTTAGCACCAAAGAGGAAACGAGGACACTGCGCGCGCTGGCGCCCGCCTGGCGCCCGCCTGACTGCGGTCGTCATGGCTTGCGTCACGGGAACCTCACGAGGTGTCCCTTGCCTTGATCTCTCCGTCCCTCACGAGCCAGCCTGGTGAGGCCGCTCCCGAGGAGGTCCTGTGTCGTCCGCCTCGCGAGGCTTGGCCCCTCGCGAGGGTCTTGATTGTTTGCTGGTGAAGACGGGTCGTACTGGGCCGCGAGTAGAGCCACGCCGTGGGCCGCAGGCAGGCAAGTCTGGGGACCCCCGTTCCCAGAATGCCGACAGTAGCCCCCGGGCCCAAGCGCGCTTGGACTTGGCTTCGAGGCGAAGCCAAAGGGAAAGTGCGGAGCGCCGCGGGCCCCAACAGCGTGCGGCCTTGGTCGATGCGTGGCGATTGATTGGACGTGGGCATCTCCGCTTCCCCATGCTGACTCGGCAACTGCCCGACTTGACGAGTCCCTGCTGCATGCAAAAAGGGTTATGATTACCTGAGATCGTGGGGGTCGCCGGTTGGCCTTCTCTTGCTATAAATAAGGAGGGGGGCAGAGCCCCCGTCGCTCATCTCTTCTTGCTCCGCTCGCTTCTTCTTCCGCGCTCCATTGCCAGTAGCGACTTCCATGGCGCCTGCGAAGAGGTTCCCGGCCGCGGAGAAGGGGAAGGCTCGCCAAGAGGGGCCCGGCTCCCCGCCGCCCAAGCGCGGGCGCGGCCGTCCCCGCAAGCACGCCGCGACCTCCGCAGTGGCTGCCCGCTGCCCCGGCAGCGCCCCCCCGCGTGGCGGGAGTCGCCCATGCCGTAGCAGCCCCGTCGATGGAGGGAGGCACGCTGTGGTCGCGCGGCCTTCCCGGCCACGCTTCCACTCGGCGGAGGTGCTGCCGGAGTTCGTCGTGTGGTCGGAGAATCCGGCCGGCACCTGGCTTCAGCTTTCGCGCTTCTTTGCTGACGAGCTGCCAGCCATGGGTCCAGGTGGGCTCTGGCTGCAGGCGGACGACTGCTGCAGCAAGGCTTCGTGGGTCGCGGTGGAGATCTCCGCCGCGGGAAACATGGCCCTTGCCCGCGGTTGGCAGACGTTCGCCCGCGCTCGCGGTCTGGGCAGGCGGTGCACCCTCCATCTCAAGTACGACGGCGACACGATCCTCTTCGTGAGGGTGTTTGGGGAAGATGGTCGCCGCGTCGGGTGCTACCCCGAGGACAACGACGGCAATGAGGTGCTCGGCCTTGGCGACGGCCGTGACGAGGGCGAGCTCACCCTTGGTGCCTGTCGCAGCTCATCCAGCTACGGCGGCTCTTCCTCCGGTGAGGGCTCCAGCAGCGGCGGCTACGACCAGCCTCCATGCCGCCGCGCCCGCCTCGAGGGCGGCAGCGGGCCGCCTCGTCGCCGCGCCTCAGTGAAGCGCGAGGAGGAGTCTGGCTGAGTCCGGCGGGGCGTCGTGGGCCCATCCTCGCGAGCTATTGCGGGTGCTCGCGCCGCTTTTTTTGTCCTTTTCTTCCTTTCTGCACTTTAAAAAGACAAGTATGGGGCCCTGCAGGGGCGTGAAACGAACCGTGATCTCTAAATCGCTATGCTATGTTTATTGTCCCTGCGTCACGTCGCAGCATCAACGTTTTACGTAGGCGTGTATAAATAACTTAGCTTGGTGCGCTCGAAGCAGCAGTTGCATGCCTCACGAGGCTTCCGCGACTTGAGAGGCGTCTAGGGACTGCAAAAATTTGTTAGAAAATTCTGATTCTCTGAGGCCTGCCGAGTCCTGGTCGTAGGCGCGGCCGGCCATGGCCCAGCGTTTCGCATCGCGGTACCCGAGGGGCACAGATTGAAAGAGGTGTGCCAGTTGCGAGCTCAAGTGAGGGTGCCTCGCGAAGAACAGGGAAAACGCTCATGAGGGCACCCGTCCAGCCCCCTCGCGAGGCATGCGAGGGAGAGTACGGGCCAAAACGAGGAACCGAGGGCGGAAAAAGGAGGCAAAAGGCGATGGAACCAATCCAACAAGGAACACCAGAAAGCAAATTTCATTAAAGAGAGGCAAACCAACTGCTGAAAGCAAATGAAAAGCTGCGTCCGTCACCTAGTCTAGTCTTGTTGTCTTCTCACCAGCGCGGAGCTAAGTGCTGCCACTTGGACGTGGGAGGGAGCCCCCGAGGCCCGAGGGCGGCACTCCTGAGACTCCGGGGCGTGTACAGCCCCACTCATTATTACGTGAGAGTGTCACGAGCGGAGACCTTCACAGGCACTGGGCCTTCTTCACAGGCGCTGGGCCTTTCTTCATGGGTAGAACTTCCGGAGGTGCTGGATGTTCCAGGCGTTCTGGATGGGGATCCCGTCCTGCGTCTCCAGGCGCGCGGCGCCATGCCTGGAGACATGGGCGACCCGAAACGGGCCCTCCCACATGGGCGAGAGCTTGTGCAGCCCTTCCCTGGAGAGCACCTGCCTCAGGACGAGATCACCCACCTCGAGCATCCTGGAGCAGACGCTGCGGCAGTGGTACCGCCGCAGCGCCTGCTGGTATCTCGCAGCTCGGAGCGAGGCTTCACGGCAGCGTTCCTCCCCCAGCACGAGATCCATCCCCCGCATGGCGTCCTGCTGCGTTTCGTCGAACGCCAGGACCTGCATGGAGCGATGCCTGAGATCATGTGGGAGAACCGCTTCTGCTCCGTAGACGAGGAAGAACGGTGTCTCGCCTGTCGGCTTGGTGGCGGTGGTGCGGATGGACCACAGCACGGACTGGAGCTCGTCGTGCCAGCCCCTGCCGCAGGCCTCGAGCTTCTTCTTGAAGGTCCTGGTCTTGAGGCCCCTCAAGACTTCCGCATTAGCGTGTTCGGCTTGGCCATTGCTCCTGGGGTGTGCCACGGAAGCGTAGCAGATCTGCGTTCCAAGGTTAGCACAATACGTTTTGAAGAGATTGCTAGTGAATTGTGAGCCATTGTTGGTGATTATACGGTTAGGGACCCCAAACCGGCTCACGAGACCTTTGATGAACCTGGCCGCGGAGCCGGCCGGGATGGTGCGGACGGCTTCTACCTCCGCACACTTGGTGAACTTGTCGATGGTGACGTAGAGGTAGCGGTAGCCCCCAGGCGCTCGAGGGAATGGGCCCAAGATATCCAGCCCCAGACCGCGAATGGCCACGAGAGTGGGATGGTCTGTAGGCCCTGAGCCAGCTGATGGATCTGCTTGGCATGGAACTGACAGGCCTCACAGGACTTCACTAGCTCAGTCGTGTCGTTGAGTGCCGTGGGCCAATAGAATCCACTGCGAAACACCTTGTCGACGAGGGTCCGTGACGACGAGTGGTGGCCGCAGTCCCCGCCGTGTATGTCTGCTAGTAGCTCCTTCCCTTGCTCCCTGGAGATGCAACGCAGGGTAACATCATTTGGCCGCTTCCTGTATAACTCACCGTCCTGGATACAGTATGCCGTGGCCTGTCGGGCCACACGCTCCGTGCCCTCCTCCTTTTCCGGCATCGTCCCTTGTGTCAGGTATTCCTTGAAATCTTTGGTCCAGCACCCCTCCTGAGGCTCGAGCGCCAAGAGCAAACGCGCTCCCGAGGTTGGGCCGCAGGCCGGGGCTCCCGAGGCAGGTGGTTGAGGGAGCTCCTCCCCAGGTAGCGTTGTTCTTTAGAGTGGCGGTGTTGCCGATGGTTTGAAGAGCCGTTCCTCGAAGACGCCAGGCTCTTGGGGTAGGCGCTTGGATGCTCTTCTGGCGATGTCGTCGGCTTCCTTGTTGGTGCCACGGGGCACATGCTGCAACTCCAGGCCCAAGAACTGTTTCTCCATCTTGCATACCTCCGCAAGGTACGCCTCCATGTGCTCATCCTTCGGCTCATATACCTTGTTGGAGAAGTTGACGAGGAGCTGCGAGTCGCCCTTGATGGTGAGGCACTTCACTCCTAAAACCGCTGCTGCCTTGATGCCCGCAATCAACCCCTCGTACTCAGCAATGTTGTTGGAGACCTTCTCACCTCGCGGAAAGCAGAGCTGCACGGCGTAGTAGAGCTTGTCCTGGGTGGGCGAGATAAGCACTGCTCTAGCCCCCGCACCCTGACGCGAGAACGCGCCATCGAAGTACATGACCCAGCCGGCCGGCGCTTCACTCCCTGGTGACAGGGATTGGTTCTCGCCTGCTACGAGCTTCGGGGCGTCGGTCCATTCCGCCACAAAATGTGCAAGCGCGGCCCCCTTGATGACCCTAGCCGTGCTGAACTCTAAGTCAAACGCTTGCACCTCGATGTTCCATTCAGCAACTCGTCCCGCAGCATTGGGGCTCCTGAGCACTCTCTCCAGCGGGTAGGCCGAGACGATCTTGATGGGTGACCCTGGATGTAGTGGCGCAGCTTGCGCGAGGCTACCAGGAGCGCGAGCAGGAGCTTCTGGGGCATGGGGTATCATGCCCTCGCATCTCATAGCACCATGCTGACAAAGTACACCGGGTGCTCGATAAGGGCGGGGGAGTTGTCGGAGTCTTCAGCTCCCGGGGGTTGAGGTGTTTCTTCCGGGTCTTCGGCTTCAGGGGCTTGACGTCCTGCCGAAGCAGCCGCTGCTTCAGGAGCATCGCCTTGGTGTCGCGCTGCCTCGTTCGGCCTGGCAGTTCCACTAGGCGGGCCCTTGACCTGGCACTCTTCTCTAAGGGCCACCAGCGCCGCGCTGGCAGAGTGGGGTGTGGCAGATAGATAGAGCACCAAGGGCTCGAGAGGTCGAGGTGCCACCATTACTGGTTGGCTGGTCAAGTATCTCTTGAGGTCTTGAAATGCCAGGTCGGCCTCGGGGGTCCACTCGAACGGACCCTTCTTCTTCATTAGGTTGAAGAACGGCAAGGCACGCTCCCCCAGCTTGGAGATGAAACGCCCAAGTGAGGTCACACAGCCGGCAAGCTTCTGCATCTCCTTGAGGGTCTGCAGTGGGCTCATGTCTTCAAATGCCTGGACCTTTTCCGGGTTGGCCTCGATCCCCCTGTGGGACACAAGGAAACCCAGCAGCTTGTCGGAACGGACACCAAACACGCACTTCTCCAGGTTGAGCCGCAAGTCCACCTGGCGTAGGCTCGCGAAGGTCTCCTCCAGGTCCTGAATCAAAGTTCTCGCCTCCCGAGACTTCACCACAATGTCGTCGACGTAGGCTTCAGCATTCCTCCCGAGCTGCCGACCCAGGGCGATGTGCATCAGCCGTTGAAAGGTCGCGCCCGCGTTGCGCAGCCCGAACGGCATGCAAGTGTAGCAGTATACCCCGCACGAGGTCAGGAAGGCCGTCTTCTCGACGTCTTCTACCGCCATCTTGATCTGGTGGTAGCCTGAGAACGCATCCAGGAAGCACAGCAGGTCACACTCAACGGTGGAGTCGAAGATCTGGTCGATGCGTGGAAGCGGGAACGGATCTTGGGGGCAGGCCTTGTTGAGGTTGGTGAAGTCGACATACATGCGTTCCTTTCCGCCTTTCTTGGGCACAACGACGGGGTTTGCCAACCACTCCGGGTACCGGACTTCGTGAATGACACCGGCCGCCTCCAGCTTGCGGGTTTCTTGGACGATGAAAGACTGTTTCCGCGGACTGCCGCCGCGCCCTTTGCTTCACAGGGCGTACATTGGGGCACATCTTCAGGTGATGCTCAATCACTCCTCTTGGGACCCCTACTAGCTGATCGGGTTCCCAGGCGAACACTTCCTTGTTGGCCCTCAGGAAGTCCACCAGCGCCTTTTCTTGATCTGGGGCGAGGTCGGTGCCTATGGTAAAGGTGGCGCCCGAGGCCCCGTCCTCGTCGACCGGTATTTGCTTTGTCTTGGCTTGGCCTTGAGTGAATAGCTGCTTCGTCTTGGTTAGCGTAGCCCCCTTGACTCTGGGTTCGGTCTTGCCAGCCGGACAAGCTGGCGTCGCAGCCTTGAAGGCGAGTTTGAGGGCCGCCAAGGCTTCCTTGGTGTCCCCAGCCACGGTGAGGACGCCCTTGCTCCCCGACATCTTCATGAGGTTGTAGGAAGGATGAGTAGCTGCCATGAACCGGGCCAGCGCCGGGTACCTGAGGATGGCCTTGTACGGAAGGTCGATGCGGGCGATGTCGAAGTCGATTAGCTCGGTGTGGTAGTTGTCGCGTGTGCCATTGTCACGGGGAGACAGATCTGCCCCAGGGGGTTGGAGGAGCCGCCGCCAACCCCGGAGAAGGGCTTGCTGGGGCGGAGCCGCTCAAGCGGTATGTGGAGGAGGCTAAAAGCCTCCACAGAGAACACGTTGAGGCCGGCGCCGCTGTCGATGAGGGTCTTGGTGATGGCTACGCTGCAGATGGTGGGCGTGCAAAGCATTGGGAGCACACCCGAACCGATGGTGGTGGCAGGGTGATCCCCCGAGTCGAAGATTAGGTAGGCCTTGGGCGCCGCCCAACCTGGGGGAGTCCCCTGTCGCGTGGAGGCGGCGCCGATCTGGCGAAAGAACGGCTTGGCATGACGATCTGAGGGCGGCGCGTGCGAGCCGCCTAGGAGGGCCGCGACGACAGGGGGTGCTGGCCCCCCTGAAGCGCGCGATGAAGAGATCGCAGAATCCCCCCCAGGAAGCCACAGAAGATCCCGGCAGATGGAGGAGCCAAGCGCGCGGCACGCCAGTGAGGGCCATGGGGAGCCAGTTGGCCATGACCTTATCGTCGCCGCCGTCCTCTAGAACGGCCTCCTCGTATGCTAGCAGGAAGGCCACCGGATCTGCCGCTCCGTCGTAGCGGGGCGGCATCTCCGGCCTGAACTTGGGCGGCCACCATACCCGCCTTAAGGCGGGGGTGAGGGCTCGGAGCCCCATGGTGCTACTCAGGGCGCCCGTCGATCCAGTCAGAGAAGCGGCGCCGTCCATGGGAGCTGATCGGAGATGCGTAGCCGTCGAGGGAGCGAAGCTTCGGCGCACCCCTGCCTGGCGCGCCAAATGTCGGATTTCGGGTTCCGGCAAAACCCTTGAGGTTCGAACACTGGGGTGCGCACAAAGATCTCTCTCTCCCTCGATAGCTAGCTCGCTCAAGGATCTCACGGCCTAGCTCGACGAACTCAAAGAACAGAGGGACACGTGATTTATACTGGTTTGGACCACCATTGTGGTGTAATACCCTACTCCAGTGTGGTGTGGTGGATTGCCTCTCGGGCTGAGGATGAACAGTTACAAGGGAAGAATAACCTCCTGAGGTGAGGTGTTCTTTTGCTTGGTGAGCTGCTGAAAAATCCCCCCCACTATGGAGGTGGCTAGTCCTATTTATAGAGGCCCGGGTCCTCTTCCCAAATATTGAGCGGGAAGGGATCCCACAATGGCCAAGTTTGAAGGGGGACAGCTAGTACAGCTTATCCTGACAAAAGTGGTCTTCACCTGCCAAAGGCTCTGGTGGTGACGCTGTCTCGGGCTCCAGGGTGACCTCCGTCCTGCTGGTCTTGGTCTCGTTGCACCGATATGGAAACCTTTGCCTGATGCATCGGGACTCCGCGCCTGCGCTTGCCTCTTTAGCACCAAAGAGGAAATGAGGACACTGCGCGCTGGCGCCCGCCTGGCTGCGGTCGTCATGGCTTGCATCACGGGAACCTCGCGAGGTGTCCCTTGCCTTGATCTCTCCGCCCCTCGCGAGCCAGCCTGGTGTGGCCGCTCCCGAGGAGGTCTTGTGTCGTCCGCCTCGTGAGGTTTGGCCCCTCATGAGGGTCTTGAGTGTTTGCTGGTGAAGACGGGCCCCTACTGGGCAGCGAGTAGAGCCATGCCATGGGCCGCAGGCTGGCAAGTCTGGGAACCCCCGTTCCCAGAACGCCGACAACTTAGGTTCCAGAGTTGTATAGATTTGAAAATCCACACAATTGAGGAATCTTGAAGAAAAACATAGCTTAGAGAAACAAATCAAGGTACATAAGCATCTGGTGTTTAAGGAGTGTTAAGTTGTAGAATAAACACCTTTTGAAGATTTTTTGGAAATCATAAGAATCGAAGTAGAGTAGTAAAATTAGATTTTAATTACCCTGGATGAAGAACATGATGAACTGAGAGTGGAGTTGGAGAAGTTCATCCGTTCAGATCTCCCACGCCCTAACTTGGCGGCGGGAGACAGCTACAGCAACGGCGTAGTTAAGATATCTGCGGCCGGCACGAGTACGACGACGACAAGGTCGAGGCAGTGAAGCTCTTTCTCACCGGCGACGATGGAGAGTAGCGGCGGCGCTAGGTCTGAGAGCTCGAGCGAGGGAAGTGAGATCAAGCGGAGTAAATGAGGTCTAAGTAAGGGGAGGGGTATTTATAGCCACGGTGAAAAATTGCTCGTCCGAAGATTCAGGACGAACATGCCCGTGACCCTTACTCTTCTAATGACATGTGTCACCCACGTACAGAGAGATGGAGATCGTGGAGGGTCGTGGGTGAGTTGTTTAATTCATCGTGGGACGCGGAACGGTTTGAGCGGCAACAACCAAAAATTTGAAAGGAATATTTTGAAGTTTCGTTCACAAATTCTTCAGCTGTCAAGGACACAGTGAAGATTTTGAACGGTTTTCAAACAGAATGCACATGAAGAATTTGTGAACAGACTGGGTTGAGTTTAGCATAGAGAAGAAAATCAACTTGAAGAATTAGCTATAAGTGAATGCTACTGAGGACATGAAAACTCATATATATATATAGTTAATGAAAAACACCAGTCGAAAAGTTTGAAGACATTGCAAAGTTGAAGAATTTGAACATTTGAAGAATTTGAAAAATTGAAACTTGCAAAATGATGAAAAATTCATTTTTGAAGATTTCCAACTTTTGTTGGTGGCATGACCCACCATATGAGAATGATGAGACACCGCGTACAATTGTTGTAGGGATCTGAGAATCAAATTCTTCATTAATTTCTTCACACTTAGAGGGTTAGTCTTTATTGATTGAAGAAAAACGTTACTTCGTGAGTTGTACATCTAAGTCATCAATTTTGCATAAGTGTTAGGATGTGTGTCCTTTCAAACAACATTCGAAGATTCTAAGATATTTAGCTCACACCGCAACTCGCTAAATCTCTTCTCATCCAAGGGCTTTGTGAAGATATCCGCTAGCTGTTCTTCAGTCTTCACGTGGTCGATGGAGATGTCGCCCTTCAACTCATGATCACGAAGAAAATGATGACGAATCTCAATGTGCTTAGTGTTCGAGTGCTGAACTGGGTTATGAGCAATCTTGATGGCACTCTCATTGTCGCAGTAGAGTGGCACATTCTTAATGTTGATGCCATAGTCCTTGAGGGTTTGCTTCATCCACAAAAATGGAGCGCAGCAAGAACCAGCAGCAATGTACTCAGCTTTAGCAGTAGAGAGTGATACACAATTCTGCTTCTTCGAGGACCAACATACTAAGGATTGTCCGAGGAAATGGCATGTGCCTGATGTTGACTTGCGATCCACTCGATCACCAGCATAGTCAAAGTCAGAATATCCAATGAGATCAAAAGCCGAGCCCTTGGGATACCATCATCCAAGTGTTGGAGTGTGAGCTAGATATCGAAGAATATGCTTCACAGCCTTATGGTGTGATTCCTTCGGTGTAGCTTGAAAACGGGCACACATGCAAACACTAAGCATAATATCTAGCCTAGATGCACATAGATACAATAAAGAGCCAATCATGGAGCGGTATACCTTTGGATCAAAGTCTATACCGTTTTCATCGGTGCATAGATGGCCATTTGTGGGCGTAGGGATTTTGACACCTTTGCAATCTTGCATGCCGAATTTCATCAGCACATCCTTGAGGTATTTCTCTTGAGGTATGAAGATGCCATTGTGTTGTTGACGAATTTGAAGACCTAAGAAGAATTCCAATTCTCCCATCATACACATTTGATATTCCTCATTCATCATACAGGCAAATTCATCACTGTAACGTTGGTTAGTACAGCCAAAGATAATATCATCAACATATATTTGGCACACGAATAATTCATCGTCATATGTTTTGGTGAAAAGAGTTGGGTCAAGTGAACCGGGTTTGAAGCCTTTCTTCATGAGGAATTCTTCAATGTATCATACCATGCCCGAGGGGCCTGCTTGAGGCCATAGAGGGCCTTATTGAGTTTGAAGACTTTGTTAGGATGCTTAGGATCTTGAAAACCTGGTGGTTGTGCAACATATACTTCTTCCTCAAGCTTACCATTGAGGAATGCACTTTTCACATCCATTTGATATAAGATGATATTATGATGGTTAGTATAAGCAAGCAATATGCGAATAGCCTCAAGTCTAGCAACAGGTGCAAAAGTTTCAGCGAAATCAATTCCTTCAACCTGTGTGTAGCCTTGAGCTACAAGACGAGCCTTGTTCCTCACCACTAGGCCATTTTCATCTTGCTTGTTGCGGTGGATCCATTTGGTATCGATGATATTGTGCTTGCATGGGTCTGGTCGCTTGACAAGTTCCCAGACATTGTTGAGCTCGAATTGATGTAATTCCTCTTGCATAGCTTGAATCCACTCAGGCTCAAGAAATGCCTGATCAACTTTGGTGGGCTCTGTGATAGAGACAAAAGCGAAGTGCCCACAAAAGTTAGACAAATGTGAAGCTTTTGAGCATGTGAAAGGACCTGGTGCGTTGATGTCGTCGATAATTCTCTCAATTTGCACTTCATTTGCCACGTGAGGATGAGCAGGTTGACGACTTTGATGGGGCTCAACATTTTCTTCAGAGCCATTTTCCTCAGATGCACTAGCATGATTTTCTTCACGTTCTAGAATGACTTCTTCAACAGATTCTTCAGTAGTTATGACATCCTTAGTAGCCTTGAACTTGATGGATTCCTCAGGAGACATTTCATCTAGCACAGGAGGAAGGCGCTCTCTTTGTGAGCCGTTAGTTTCATCGAACAGCGCATCTATAGTTTCAACAACCTTGTTGTGATAGTTGTTGAAGACCCTGTAGGTGTGCGGGTCCTTTCCGTAACCAAGCATAAAACCCTCATGTGCTTTCGGTGCAAATTTAGAATTGCGATGAGGATCTCTAATCCAACATTTAGCACCGAAGACTTTGGAATAACTCACATTGGGTTTCTTGTCAGTGAGGAGTTCATATGAGGTCTACAGGAGGTCCTTTTGCAGCACATCACATGAATATGACTCATCAGATGAATATGAAGATTCACATGTAAAGCCAAATAAAGTGGATGGATCTACAGGAGGTCCTTTTGCAGCAACCCATTTGGTTTTGGAGTACTGCTCAGGTTTCCAGTAGGACCCATCAGAATTGAGTTTCCTCTCAAATGCAATACCCTCTTTCCTAGGGTTCCTGTTGAGGATCTACTTCTTAAGCACATCACAAAGATCCTGATGCCCTTTGAGGCTTTTGTACATGCCTGTCACATACAATTCCTTCAACCCTGCATTGTCAGTGATACTTGTGGTATCCTCAGATGAGGAATTTGTGACCACAAAGATAGTTGAAGAATTTGCAGCAATAGAAGCATTTGAACTTTCAGGTGAAGAATTAGCAGATTCACGTTCAATGCATTTCAAACATGGTGGAATGAATTCATCCGGAGCAGAACTGATATGTTGAGCAAGCAATGAATCGTTTTCCTTCTGAAGATCTTCATGACTCACCATTAGCTTCTCAATATCTTGCTTTCTCTGAAGAAATTCATAAGAAAGCTTCTCATGATCAGCTAAGAGAGTTTCATGAAGACCTTGAAGGTTATCAAACTTAGACTGTAGTCATTGAAGATCATCAGTTAGGGTTTGAGCTCGATCCAGCTCCTCACCCGACAGGTCATCGCTTTTGTCTAGAGAATTTTGAAGTCTTTCCAAAACCGTTTGTTGTCTAGTGGCAATATTAGCAAGTTTGGAATAGCTGGGTCCAAGCTCATCATCAGATTCATCTTCACTAGATTCAGATGAGGGATATTCGAGTACCTTGGCACATTTTTCCATGAGGCATGGTGCAAAAGAAGATGATTCTGGTTCGAAAGTCATAGTTTTGAGTGATTCCTTGAACTCCAGGAACCAGGGATCCTGACAAGTTCGATGACCTTCATAGACGTCAGAGATTCAGTCCTAGATAAGCTTCGCATTGCACAAATGCATAATGAGCCTGAACTGATTTCTGGATAGGCAGGAGCAGATGAGGTCCTTTCCCATAGTGTCCAGCCGAGTGTACTTGCGGATGTTATCAGTGTCAGCTGAAAGTGCGTTATATCGACTAGAGGGGGGTGAATAGGCGATTTTTACAAATTCATCACTGAGGAATTTCAGGGTGAGGAAATTCCTAAGCAACGAACTACTTAGCAGCGGAATAATTACTCAGATGCAACCATAACAGAGTAGTAGCACAGCCAGCATGATGAAATGAAAACAAGCACAGAGTACAAGTAGCGTAAACACAGGATAAGCAGGCTGAAAACAAAGTGACTGAAGAATTAGGATTGAGGAAATTGAGAAAGTCTTTATTCAGAGTCTTCAAACAGTAATGATCAAGTACTTCTACACAGAAATCAGGAAATGAAAGGGTTGAGGAATTAGAACCAGTAGCTTGGTGAAGACAGTGATTTTGTAGACCAGTTCCAACTGCTGTGACAGTCGTACGTCTGGTTGGAGCGGCTAGGTATTTAAACCTGAGGACACACATTCCTCACCATATTCTCCTTGAGCTAAGGTCACACAGACCTCGCCCAATCAATCGTGGTAAGTCTTCAGGTGAAATCCATACCTTCATAGACTTGGTCACTCGGCGATCCACAATTTCCTCTTGGATGCTCTAGACCATGACGTCTAACCGTCTGGAGGATGCACAGTCCTCAAAGGTATCAAGCGTTGGTTCCACACATGAATAATCTCTTCAGTGATGCTCAATCACTGTTGGTTTGTAGGTGTTTGGGTTTGAGTTTTCCTCACTTGGTGATTTTTTCTCAAAGTCCTCGGAGGATGGGATGCTCTCAATTGACAAGTGTAAGTTTCTCTCGGAGCGGCCAACCAGCTAGTGGTTGTAGGGGGCGGCTATTTATAGCCTAGGGAGCAGCCCGACATGATAAGACATAAATGCCCTTCAATGATATGACCGTTAGGTGGGTAGATATTTTGGGACAGCTGGCGCGTGGCACAGCAACGGTCGGAAATTTGAGCTCTCAAATTCCTCAGGGCTATCTTGTTCCTCACTTGTAGGCAATCCGCACTGGCGAATTCCTAACTCCTCAGCCAGAACAAATTCCTCAGAGACCAGAAGATCTTCATCTCTGTCACTGAAGAAATTGACTGAACTGTAAGAGATTTCCAATGGCTTCACTCGAAAGGATTGGTAGGCGTAGGATTTTGAGATGAGCATCACTTGGAAACTTTTCCTTAGTTTTACCTCGACCCCCTTTAACAGTACGATGTTTCCTATGACTCAAGAAAGAGGAAAACAAAACTATAAAAACAAAAGTGTTCACGCTTCATAGTCCTCGCATGGATATCAAGTCTTCGGGATCACACCAATTCTTCACTTTCAAAGTCTTCAGAAAGCCAAAGTCTTCAGTTGAAGACATTCATTTTTAGGGGTCGACTTTCTCTGTAAATATCAAACTCCTCATAGACTTATAGCATGTGTACACTCATAAACGCATTAGTCCCATAACCTATAAGTCTTCAATACACCAAAATCACTAAGGGGCACTACATGCACTTACAATCTCCCCTTTTTGGTGATGGATGATAATATAGGATAAGTTTTCAACGGGGATAAACATATGAAGTGTAAATACTGATATTGAGGAATTTGATTGCAAGATATAGGAGAACTCCCCCTGAATATGTGCATATGTGAGGCATTTGCTTTGAATAGCAAATGCACATTATAGAGTGGAATCATGGAGATCTCCCCCTATACCTTGTAATTCATACACGCATTTAATATATGATATGAAGAATTTGAAATGCATGATGAAATATGGTGTCCGATGAAATTCAGCATGCGTGCATTAACGTACTTGAGGAAATAGCATGCAGAAGCAAAGCAAAAGAATCAGACCACCATAGGACTTAAGTTTACAACTCAATCAACAAACACTTCAGAAGAGCGAGAGTTGTAACTTAACAAAAAAGCGCCTATATAATAGACCCGCTTGAAGACTAACTCACACTTTGTCGGGGGTTGGGTGCGACATATGCCAATGGATGGCTTATCAAGGTGGCAGCGAGTAGAACGCCACCGGTGCCTGGAAGCGGGGTGAGGCGTAGACACGAACGCCGGCGCACTTTACCCATGTTCGGGGCTCTCCTAGGAGATAACACCCCTAGTCCTGCTCTGCGGGGTCTTCGCATGATCACTAAGGCAATAGTGAGTACAATGGTGCTCCTGGAGCTGTATGCTAGAGGTAGGAGAAGGCAAGGCTAGCTCTCTCCTTTCTCTATGGGTCAGTCTAGTTCTAATAGGTTGGGAACCCTTTGCATGGGTGCCCTGGGGGTTTATATAGGCCTACCCCCCAGGGGTACAATAGTAATCCGGCTGGGTGTAGGACCCGGCTGTCAGTCTCTATGGTTGCCGGCTTCTCCGCCGACTGCTGGGGCCCGCCGCCTGGTGGGCCCCGCCGACTAGTCTGGTACGGGGCCGATAGGCCGCCTATGCCGCTCACGGGTCTGGTCGGCTGCTGATCACTGTAGCCGTGGTGCTAATGACGCAGGCTTGGTCATGGGAGCGTGGCTACAGCTCCGCCGCCTGGCGGGCGATTACTGTAGCCACTCTGCGTCTCGTCTGGTTAATGGCGCGTGGGTCCCGAGGAAGGGGCGGGCCGACTGCTGGGGCCGACCTCCCTCGGGTCCGACTGGTGGGGCTCTAGCCGTCTTCCGGGCTCTCCCTGATCGGTGGGGCCCGTCGTCCTTGGGCCGTACCGACAGGCCGTCGTGGGAGCAGGGCTCCGCCTGCCTGTGGTGATGTCAGGGGGTGGTGTGGCTACAGTGCCGCGCCGGGCGGAGATCTCTGCCGGTATGGTGCACTGTGGCCACGCCCATCGCTGGATTCGGGAGGGATGGGCTATACTGTAGCCACTCCCTGTCTTGTCTTCCTTGATGAGGGCGCAGGCTTCGTTGGCGCCTCGGGCCGACTGCTAGGGGCCGGCTTCTCTGGAAGCCGCCCACTAGGAGTCGGCTTGTCTTGATGCCGGCCTCTGGAACTCGGCCGTCTGCGGGCAGCCGGCCATTCCTCCAGCCGGCCACCAGAAGGCGGCACTTCGTCTTGGTGCCTTGAGGGGCGCGGCCAGCCCCGATGTCTTGAAAGGTTCTGGGTCCCGGGTTAGCCTACCCATGGCCCATTACTCCGACAGTAGTCCCCGAAGCTGGTGAGGTGCCGCGGCTGAGCAGCCAAGGAACCTCAACAGTTTCTTTCTCCGAGTGCTTGAGAGCTTCGTCCGACTTCTGCCGAGCCGACTGGCGGGAGTCGGCCTCGACCAGTCTGACTTATCCAAACTTCGAACGCGTCGGCGGGAACCAGGTGGCGTGCTAGCTAAGCCTCCAGGCCGCCGCCCGTTGTGGGCACGTCACGTGGCGCCGAGCGGCCGGGCCAGTCTGCCAACCTATGCTCGCGATGGGACACGCCTGCTGGCGGGGCCCGCCACTACCACGCCTCGGCACGCGAGCGGATCCGCTGGGGCTTACTGCACGCAGTAACTCGCGCGGTAAACGTGCGGGAGTGGGGTCATGGGCGCAGTAAGTCCCACGATCGCCCCCTCGGCTTCGCAGCCCGTAGGCCTATAAGTAGGGGGAGGAGGGGGAGCGGCGGAGCACGCGCGTCCCTCCTCCCCATTCTTTCCTCCTTCTTCTTCCTCTTGCTGAAGCGCCTCCAAGCCACGCTGAGCGCTGCGGTGGTTCGTCTCCGATGAGCTCATCCTCCAATCCCACGCCCCCCATGGCGCGCTCCGGAGCATGGGACGGCTCCGAAGTTCACGACGACCACATCGATTTCCTCCGCCAGACGTGGCGGCTGCCCGGCAAAGATTACGTGAAGGTCCGCCTCGTGCCGAAGAGGGAGATCTCGCCGGCGCCGGAGGAGGGCGAGCGGGTCGTCTTCCGCTCGCACTGCCTGCGTGGCCTCGGCCTACCGACGAGCAGCTTCTTCCGATCCTTCCTCGAATTCTACGGTCTTCAGCCGCACCACCTCACCCCGAACACGATGGTGCTGCTGTCCGCCTTCGTCACCTTGTGCGAAGGCTTCCTCGGCGTCCTCCCCACCATCGAGCTTTGGGGGGAGTTCTTCTACATCAAGCTCGGCACCCTCGTCGCGGGCGTGCCGGCTCAATGCGGCGCGTTCATCGCGGTGCGGAGGCCGGCGGCCGAAAATCCGTTCCCTCCCATCCCGCTGATCAAGTCGGTGAAGATGTGGCAGCGGTCGTACTTCTACGTGAAGAGCGTCTTCCCGGAGGGCGACTGGGTCAACCTGCCGGCTTACGAAGCCGGCCCGCTGGCTGGGAGGCGGCCCAACTGGTCGTACCGGGCCAAGACGCTGTCACCTTCTGGAGCCGCCGCCATCGCGCGGCTCCGAGTGCTGACACAGTCGGAGGGCCTGACCGGGCCCGACTTGCTATCCGCCTTCGTGGCGCGCCGGGTGCTCCCGCTCCGGAGCCGCCCTCACATGATCTGCCAGATGAGCGGGCATCGGGACCCAAGCTGGCTGTGCACCAAGGAGATGCCTCACGCAGAGGTAGCTCACATGGTGAACTATCTTGCGAACTGCGAGCTCACGGAGGAGTGGCGGTTTGGCAAGGAGCCATATTCACGCGCTGACCCCCCGCCTATGGTAAGTCGTCTTTCTTTTCCTCTATCCTTTTCATCGCCGAGTTCGGTCTGTCTGACCTGACCAATCGGCCTTTGAACAGAGCCCCCTCCTCCAGCCGGCAGCCGGTGCCGTGGGGCCGGACCGCCAATTCCTCCCCGACTGAGCGGAGAGCGATGTCGATGACCCCGATTTGGGGGCGGCGGCCTTGGAGGACAACGCCAAGGGAGGAGGCGGCGAAGCAGGCGACTCAAGGCTCGGAGCCAGCCTCGAGGACTGTTCTGATGACGATGCGGGGTAAGTCGCCCCGCGCCACCAGCCAGGGTCCGGCCAGCCGGGCGCGAGCTCGTCTGCAGCGCCGGACGCCCAAGGTGGCGCGAAGAAACGCAGGGCCGCGCCGAGCTTGTTCGGCAGCCGGCCGAAGAAGCCCAAGGGCTCGGCCGCGGCCATCAAGCGGGATGAAGCGGCCGCGAAGGCCATCCGCTTCCGCAAGGCGGTGAAGGAGCCGCAGCTGGTTTCTGTGTAAGTGCTGCCTTCCTCTCGCGCCTTCATTTTTTTGCCGATCTGTCTGAGTTTCTTTACTTTATTTCCCTTGATCTAGGGCTCCGCTCTCTCTCGAGAAATCGGCCGCCGCCTCCATCGTGGGGTCGGCGGAGACCTCCACCACCACTCGGCGGATCGATTCGGTCGCCGACCTCCGGGAGGCGAGGGAGCGGAACACGCAGGAAGCGCGCGAGGAGCAGGAAGCCGCCCGCCTGGAGAAGGCGGAAGCAGAGAAGGCGGAGGCCGCCACCCTGAAGAAACTGGCGGAGGCCGAGGCAGCCGACGCGGCGAAGAAGTAGGCCGAGGAGGCCACGCACCGCCAGTCGGTGATATTCATCACTCCCCTGAGCTCTGCGCCACCACCTCCAGAGTTCGTGGCGCAGACTGGGGAAGCCGGCGACGAGCACCCGGTCATGGAGAGGGACGGCGACGACCTCGCCATGCCGGACGTGATCGTGCCTCCACCGCCGCCGTCCGGGAGCGCGCAAGGCGAGCAGCCGGTGGATCCGCCGGTGCTGCCATCTGGGAACGAGGTGGCGACGGGCTTGACTCATGAGGTCGGCACATTGACACGCCGCCGACTTGCAAAGGCGGCCTCGGCGCCGCGCCCACTGGGGATTGGCGCCGCGAGCTCCTCGATCCCGGACACCGAGGCGACTAGCGCTGCGCCCACTGGGTAGGTGCGGGGAGGCGGGACGGGCCCTCTGAACAAGGCTATACTGACGTTCAAGACAAACTCCGCGCCGAGGCCGACGCCATCAAGCACTGTAACAAGACGTTCCAGGCATCGCGAGAGGCCATCTGGGTACGCTTCTTGCTTCTTTGTTTTGAAATCTTGTATTGCTTCGTGGGGGCGCGTCAGCGCACCCACTGGGTGTAGTCCCCGAGTTTCGGGCCGGCTGCTGAGTAGGCGGCTCGGAACTTTAATTAGCATGCTCTGAGTGCTGATATCCTTTGCTGCAGGATTATCATAACCTTCGTGCTGCCGCCTTCAACTCCATGGTCCAGGAGCTGGATCAACGTGCTGCCGACTTGTCGGAGAGCCGAAGTAAGTCCTCTTCTTTCTCTGCGGGGTCGCGCTGGCGCACCCGCGGGCTGTAGTCCCCGAGATTCGGGCCGACTGCTGAGCAGTCGGGCCGGATCTCCCCGGCAACTGTTCCTCTTTCTGCTGATTTTGACGACTCCTTTCTCCGCAGGGGCGCGCTGGCGCACCCGCGGGCTGTAGTCCCCGAGATTCGGGCCGACTGCTGAGCAGTCGGGCCGGATCTCCCCGGCGACTCTACATCTTCTTTGTTGGCAACTGACGCCTTTCCCTTCTTCTTTTCTTCTGCAGAGGCCAACGCCGTCCTGCAGCAATAGCTGGGCGAAGCCAACACCGTGCTGCGTGCTAAGGAGGAGGAGTGCGGCAAGCTGGCTGGAGAGCGTGACCGGCTGGTCGCGCAACTGGCGGAAAAGGCGGAGCTTCTCAAGAAGGCCCGGAAGGAGGCGGAGGACAAGGAGACCGGGCTCCATGCTGAGTTCGCGACCGAACGCTCCGCCTGGACCGACAGGGAGGCGATGCTGACTTCCGGTTTTCACGAGATCGAAGACATAGTCGATGGCGAGCTTCCCTCTTTTTCCTTCTTTGAGCTGTCGGCTGCTTGTCGAGCCGGCTTCTTGTCTCCGACTTTGGCTCTTTGCTTTCTGTCTTGGCAGACTTCTTCCCAGGTCACTCTGACGCCGCCAATCAGGCCATTGAAGCTGATCGCGAAGGGCGGGGGGCAGAAGGCGCGCAGATCGCTGCCGGCGCGCCCCGAACCCTTAGCGAGCAGATCCTGAGCATCGAGGCCCGTCTTCGGCTGGCTCACCGGTTGCTGCGCCGTCTTCAGTGTGCCGGCGCCTAGGCAATCGCCGCCCTGTGGCCAGACATGCCGACACCGCGCACTCCCAGTCGGACTGCCGACTGGCTGGAGGTGGCGGTCGGCCGTCTTGAGGCCTGGAAGGGCTCCTCGGCGTGGGCTGGAGCGCGCCGGGCCTTGGAATTCGTCAAGGCGTGGTACCCTGGGCTGAGTCTAGCCCAGCTGGCCACATTTCGGCTGGAGGCTCAGGAAGAGTTGGCGGTCATGGAAGATGACCTCGTCGAGTGCGCGGCGGCAATCGCCAAGTACACCGACACCAGCGTCTTCGTCCCGGAGCGGGTTGAGAACGGCGCCGAGGCGCCACCAGAATGGTTCGGGCTGAACCCGGAGGACGGCGAGGACTCGGCTGAGGTGATCGGCTCCAGCGCCGAGGAAGAAGGCGAGGAGGAGGAGGAAGGCAAAGAGGAGGCGCCAGAGGTCGAAGCGGACGGCCAGCCTCAGCTCGACCGCGCCTCCAGCAACGAGCCACCCCCAAGCGAGCCGGCTACCACTGGAGGCGACCAAGCGGGGACTGACCAGCCGGCCGCTCCACCAATCGGCGCCACCGACTCCTCCGATCCACCGAACCCGTCTGCCGCCCCCTAGGCCGCTAGTTTATCTTTTGCTTTACCTGCTTATCAGTCTCGACGAACTTGTTAATTTTGCACAATTCCACCCGCGGGGTGTATCTTAAACTCCCGTTGAATGTTGGCCAAGGGCCTGTTGCTATGTAAAATATTTTTCCGAGTTCTATCTTTCCTTGCTTTCTGCTCTTTTGGCTTTTCCCTTTGCCGCCCTCCCTTGGTTGCCGTCTTGCCAGCCAAACAGCCGCTCTGCGGACTGTGGCTGGGTCAAGTACTTAGCTACTTTTGGGAAGGCAAGTACTTAGCCGTTTTAGAGTTCTTTAGCAAGTTAAATAGAAGCCGGCCAGCCGGCTTCTCAATAGCCGGTCGTAGAGGCGGGAAGCCGGCTTGAACTGTGCACATGCTTTGGGCCCTTAGCCATTTTTCATGTGGGCACCCTTTCTGCCTTACTCCTGCCCACCAGACAGTTGCTCTGCGAGCTGCGGCTTCTGGCAGGAGATGGCTTAAGTACCAACACATTACTTGTCCGGCTGCAGGAAGCATTTCATAGTGTAAGGCGGCAAGTCCCCGGGCCGACTAGTCGGACCCGGTGCCAAGCGGCATAAAGAAATTGACACATTCATAGGCATAATTCTTATCATATAGATAAAAGAGGGCAGTACCCGAGCTCTTCTTGGGGGACCCGGAGTCTTCGTACTTTAATACAAAAAGGTAGCGTGGTACATACTGCATAAACTGTAAAATCTTTGGAGGAGATTTGCATTCCATGGCCGCTCCGTCTCCTTGTCGGAGTCGTCCCTCTTGCGTGCTTGAGGCTTCTGAGCGTCGATCAGGTAGTAGGAGTCGTTGACCAACACTTTGCTGATGATGAAGGGGCCTTTCCAAGGCGCTGAGAGCTTGTGCTGGCCGGCTGTTCGCTGGATCAGCCGGAGCACAAGGTCTCCCTCTTGAAAAGATCTCGGCTTGACCTTCCAGTTGTAATATCGGCGCAGGCTCTGCTGGTAGATGCTGGACCGGTTGAGTGCCAACAGCCGGCCCTCTTCCAGCAGATCGACGCCGTCTTGACGTGCTTCTTCTGCCTCCTCTTCGGTGTACATGGTGACTCGAGGGGAGTCGAATTCTATGTCCCTTGGGATGACGGCTTCAGCACCGTAGACGAGGAAGAAGGGCGTGAAACCGGATGACTTGTTTGGAGTTGTGCGCAGGCTCCAGAGGACGGCCGGCAGCTCATCGAGCCAACAATCGGCCGAGCACTCCAGAGGCTCGACCAGTCGGGGCTTGATGCCGGACAAGATGAGGCCGTTCGCTTGCTCTACTTGGTCATTTGATTGCGGATGGGCAACGGACGCTAAGTCCAGTCGCATGCCCTGCGTCGCGCAGAAACGGCCAAGGCACCTTTGGCAAAGTTCGTGCCATTGTCGGTGATGATGCTGTGTGGAATGCCATACCGGATGGTGATGTTAGAGATGAAAGTCACAGCAGTCGGACCATTCAAATTCTTGATTGGTTTTGCTTCTATCCACTTGGTGAACTTGTCCACCGCGACAAGCAAATGAGTCATGCCACCTCGCGCTGCTTTGAATGGTCCCACCATGTCCAGGCCCCAGACAGCAAAGGGCCAGGCAATGGGAATAGTCTTGAGTGCAGAAGCCGGCTGATGTGGCTTGGAGCGGAATTTCTGGCACCCTTTGCATTTCTGGACCAAGTCTTTGGTGTCTTCAGTAGTCAGCCAGAAAAAACCATGGCAGAAAGCTTTGGCCACGAGTGCTCTTGAAGCCGCGTGATGACCACACTCGCCTTGATGAATATCTTTGAGGATTGCTTGGCCTTGCTCTGGCTCTACGCAGCGCTGGTAGACACCAGTGACACTGCGCCTCACAAGCTCTCTGTTGACTATGGTGTATGCTGCCGCCCGGCGTTGCACTTGCCGGGCCGAGATCTCATCAGTCGGCAGCTCTTTGTTTACCAGGAAGTTGAGGATGGGCTGGGCCCATGAAGGTGCTGCAATTTATTCGACTGCCAGAACTGCAACTTGCACGAGGGCGGTTGGGCCGGGAGGCGGCGGGTTGGAGTCAGCTGCCGCTTGCTGAGTCGATGAAGTCCCCGGGCCGACTGCTGCAGTCCCCGAGCCGGGTTCTGAAGTCCCCGGGCTGACCACTGCAGTCCCCGGGCCGGCTGCGACTGTCGCAGCCCCCGGGCCGCCTGTCGGAGTTCCCGTGCCGGCTGCTGGAGCTGTCAAGTCGGATCCGACAGCTTCAGGAGGAGCCGGCACGAAGATGGAATCTGACTCTGGCGATGGCTTGACAGACGGCTTGAGGAGGCGTTGTAGGGCGACGCCGGTTGGTATTGCTTGACGGGTGGAGCCGATTCGTGCCAAGGCATCGCTCACTGTCATTCCTTGGCACATGGAGAAGCTCGCACCCTTCAAAGTATCCGCTGAGTTACTGTACGAGGAAGCGGTAGCTCGCCATGTTTGCATCCTTGGCGTCCCAGTCGCCCGACGACTGCTGGACCACCAAGTCCGAGTCACCATAGCACAGGAGCTGGCGAATGCCGAGTTCTTTGGCAAGCCGGAGCCCGTGAATGAGTGCTTCGTATTCAGCGACGTTGTTGGAGGCGGCAAAGTGAATTTGCAGCACATATCTGAGCTTGTCGCCTTTGGGAGAGGTGAGGACGATGCCGGCTCCTAAACCGGTGTGCATCTTCGAACCATCAAAATGCATCCGCCAATGGGTGGAGTCCGGCGCTGGCGGCAGGTACTGGGTCTCGCCCCAGTCGACGAGGAAGTCGGCCAGTGCTTGTGACTTGATGGCGGTGCGAGGCTGGTAGTAGATGGTGTAGGGGGCCAAATCTATGGCCCATTTGGCCACCCGGCCTGAAGCATCTCGGCTTCCAATGATCTCGGCTAGTGGAGCTGTGCAGACCACAGTGATTGGGTGCTCTTGAAAATACGACTTCAATTTCTTGGCGGCAAAATGCACGCCATAGCACATCTTCTGATAGTGAGGGTAGTTTTGCTTGGAGGCTGACAGCACTTCACTCAGGTAGTACACCGGTCTCTGGACTGGTAGTGCCTTGCCTTCCTCCTTGCGTTCTACCACTATGACTGTGCTGACCACTCGGCTGGTGGTGGCGATGTAGAGGAGCATGGGCTCCTTAGGAGTCGGAGCCGCCAGGACAGGTGGAGTAGTCAACATCTTCTTGAGCTGGAGAAAAGCTTCCCCCGCCTTGTCGTTCCACTCGAAAAAAGTGGTCTTCATCATGAGCTGGTATAGGGGAAGAGCCTTCTCGCCCAGCCGACTGATGAAGCGGCTGATGGATGCCAAGCAGCCGGTGATCTTTTGCACGTCGAGCAGCCGGGTGGGCTGTCGGGACCCCGAATCTAAGTCACACCGATCTAGCATGTAACACCTCATATCACTTTGCGGCCTCACGCACGGTATTCCCACGGGTGTCGCCTTACCATGGCCCGGGACCGTTTGCGCCTTTTCGCTCACGTATGATAGTGCCGCTAGCATCCATATGACAGAGAACCCGGGCCGACATGAATAGTCGTGAACCCAAAGTGGCACTAACTTACGGGGACAGGCATACATGAAACAACATCGAGCATGTCGGTCAGCAGCGTGTGAATCCGGGCTGTAGCAACTGGGCTAACAGGACTCCGGGAACCCGGGCTATAGCAGGCTAGGCAGGACTCCGGATGTCACCGCGTGACATTTCCCCGAAGGGGCAGACACAGGAACGAAGTGAATCACATGCCGGCCAGCCTAAGTGTTCCGGAGCAGTAGTGCTGGGCTAGCAGGACTCCGGTAAACCGGGCTGTAGCGGACTACCATGGCTCGGTGGAAGCACTAGACTACATTTCCCCATAAGAGAGGCTACCAAGGATAGATAACTAGGTTGTCGGATCCCACACATAGCAATACACGTTACACGTACGCATAACATGCAAGTATGTGTTGTACAACATGGCATCACAACATAACGCAAACTCATATAGATAAAGGCCCAGAAGAGCCACATAGCATTTAGTACAAACAGGGGTCACATGACCCATCATTCAGAGCATACAAGCAACGGAAGCATATTACATGTCTGAGTACAGACAACTACAAAAGAAAAAGGCTGAGAAGCCTGACTATCTACAAGACCCTCCCAAGGGTACAAGATCGTAGCTGAGGTAACAAGCTAGTCGTCGAAGTCAATGCAGAATTACTACTGAGACAGAAGTCTCATCTGCAAAAACATAAATTAAGCAACGTGAGTACAAAGGTACTCAGCAAGACTTACATCAAATCCTATCATACATGCATTAGTACCAAGGAGGTAATATGGGGTTCAGTTGCAGCAAGCCAGCTTTGACTCAGTGGCTAACCTATTCTACGACTACAAGTAACTTCTTTGAGGTAAGAAGGCGCACACGAGTCCACTGATCACCACATCAATACACCACTATGGATTCATTCCCGTCTCACTACGAGAAGCCATCCATAGCACTCACACTTATCTTGAGCATTTTAGAGTATCCACTTTAAGTTGTCTATGTACCACATAAGCATCCAAGAAGTCCATAACCGAGGACACGGCTATTCGAATAGATCATGATAACCCTGCAGGGGTGTACTTCTTCACACACGCTCTCACCACTTATCACCATGTACACGTCATGTATCTCGGCAACCTTCAAGCGGAAGCATGGCGAGGGTGTCGGCCATGACCTGACTAACCACACAAGACTCTAGTCCAGGTTTATCGCCTATTCGGGTTCCATCCGCAAGGAGATCTGGCCGAGGTGTCGCTCACGGCCCCAAACGATGTGAGCAGGGTTCCCAAGCCCACCATCCGGGTGCCACTTGGTACACCGTGCCACCTGTGCCTAGTCTGTCCCAAGCCCACCCTGCCGGGTGCCACTCGGTAGAAAAATAGCACTACCTACAAACACCAGAAACTAGTTGCAACTCCTGGACAGAGATCAAGTTGGTTAATAAGTCGAGAGGGGCACTTAAGCATTCCAATGTGTGGTAGTAGCTAGTCATTGGACAGCATACACAGAACTCAGTGCTTAAGGACGGTTCCAGTGAGACAACCCACCATGTACTCCTACATGGCCTCTCACCGCTACCTTTACCAAATCGTGTTCACACACTTAACTCTCAGCACCAGAACATATCGTAACACTCCAATTCATTCCCAATGAATCAGACCTGACAGAACTCTAAGCAATAGCAGGCATGGAATGGTAGAAGCACAACATGGCTCAATCAACTCCTACACATGCTAGTGGGTCTCAACTAGTTACTGTGGCAATGACAGGTCATGCAGAGGAATGGGTTCAACTACCGCAACATAAAGTAGCAGTTGAATCATTGTTGTCCTAATGCAATAAAAGAGAGCAGGAGCGAGAGAGTGGGATTGTATCGGAATGAACAAGGGGGTTTGCTTGCCTGGTAGATCATCAGGGGGCACTGCTCCACAGACAGGTACTCTGGAGCACTCTCCGGAGCAGGACTTATCGAGAAGGAACGGTGTCGACAATCAATACACAAACATATGCAACAATATGATGCATGAACATGGCATGTAGATGTGATGTTGTTTGAGCTAATGCACATAGCATTCATTTGCATGAAGTCCATTTGAACCAAAGATTCAAATGCAACTCCAAAATAAGCCTTTATAAATGCCATTCATGTGTTTTCACCTATACAGCAGGTATAAGTTGGTTTTCCATGCATGAAACTAGTGCAGATGGATATATTGAATTTTTCTGATAATTTTTCATATATAAATTATTTCAATCTGACCTACGGTTGAATTTATATGAATTTTTGAAGTTTTTTATATTTTCTGGAATTTCCTGTGTTAAAATAATTCCAAAAATCATTTATTGCGTCAGCTTGAGGTCAGCACTGCATCAGCAGTCAACCTGGGTCAAACCTGACATGTGGGGGCCACACCTCAGTGACATAGTGGTTAAGCCCGGGTGAAACCCGCACTGACCAGGGTTTGACTTGGCCCTGGGGCCCACGGTCAGCGGCTGGTGGGCTGGTTTAGGCTGCGGGCTTAGGCGCTAATGACAGCCACGTCGGCCTCGCCGGAGTTCGGCCGGCGACGACCTCGAGCCGCGGCGGTTCTTCGCCAGAGTCGTTGTTCCGGCGTCCAAACGACACGGGGCGAGGAGCTACGGGGAGCCGGCGGAGTGCCGCATCCAACGGTGCAAAGGGTTTCGCCGGAGGTGACCTAGAATGACGGCAGCGACGACGAGTGCGGCGGCGAGGATGGCGCTCGGCCATGGCTGCAGCAAGCGAGGGAGAAGGCGAGGGGAAAAGTGAGGAGCTCGACCGGATCGGGACGGCACCCGCGACGTCGCCCAGCGCGTCGCGCTGGCAGGGGAGAGGGCAGGCAGGCTGGTGGCGTGGCGGCACGGCGGTGCACACGCGTCGGCCACATGCTTGTCCGACTGGCGCGAGGACAACGACGACTGGCACTGGGCCAGTGGGCCGGCTGGGCTGCACAGTGCCACGTAGGTCGGCCCAGGTAAGCTTTCTCCACTTTTGTTTTCTTTTCTATTTTCTGACATTTGTTTTGAATTAATTATAATACTAAATCATTTTATTTTCTTTTGAGAATTTTTGCAGGGACCTAAGGGGTTATTCCAAAGCCCCTCAGCAAAAATCAGAATTTTTGGACATATATAAAATATATCACATATATATATCCAAGGCAAATAATTATTGCATTAATTCCAAATGGCCAAAATAAATATTTATGAGCTCCTAAAATTATTGGTTTGAATTTTACCTCTGACCAATATTTTCAGAGAGCAACATGAACATTTTCTTGGACCCTTTTGGAGCACTTTTTATCTGGGTAATTTCCAGAAATGATTTCTGAGGGTTTCACAAATCCCCATTTCAAATTTAAAAGAAATTTAAACATGATGCACACATGACTAGCTAGTCTAGGTCATACCAGAACTAGGGATGTGACAACTCGCCCCCACTTGAAAGAATCTCGTCCCAAGATTCAAGGGTCGATGGAAAGAAGGTGGGGTACTCCAGTCGAAGACGATCTTCTCGCTCCCAAGTAGCTTCTCTCTCGGAATGATGAGACCACTGAACCTTGAGAAACTTGATGTTCTGACGTCGAGTAACATGCTCTGCTTGATCAAGAATGCGAACAGGGTACTCTCGATATGTGAGGTTATCTTGGAGATCAAGCGTTTCGTGGTCCACTCCACGGATGGGATCCGAGAAGCAACGCCTGAGTTGAGAGACGTGGAAGACATCATGTACTCAAGAAAGATGTGGGGGTAGTTCCAACTGGTAGGCAACCTCTCCTCGTTTAGCGAGAATGAGAAAGGGACCAATATAACGAGGAGCCAACTTGCCCTTGATACCGAAACGATGGGTACCCTTCAAAGGGGTAACCCGAAGGTAAGCCTTGTCGCCAACCTCATATGTCATTTCCTTATGACGACGGTCATACTGACTCTTTTGACGAGATTGGGCTGTTTTCAAATTCTTACGAATGATGCGAACTTGCTCTTCTGCCTCCTGGATCTTATCCGGTCCAAAGAATTGTCCTTCACCGGTTTCTGACCAGTTCAAAGGTGTTCGACATCTTCGTCCATAGAGAATCTCGAAAGGAGCTTTCTTGAGACTGGATTGGTAGCTATTGTTATAAGCAAACTCGGCATAAGGAAGACACTTCTCCCAATCCATACCGAATGAGATAACACAAGCTCTGAGCATGTCTTCGAGAATTTGGTTGACCCTTTCCGCCTGACCAGTTGATTGAGGGTGGAAAGCGGTACTGAAGGAAAGATGGATGCCCATGGCAGTTTGGAAACTCTCCCAGAAATGAGAAGTGAAGAGACTACCACGGTCTGAATTGATCTCTAGTGGAACACCATGAAGTGACACTATTCGAGAAATGTATAAGTCAGCAAGATGGCTAGAAGTGATATTCTCTCGAACAGGTAGGAAGTGAGCCACTTTGGAAAGACGATCAATGACTACGAAGATAGCATTATTCCCTCTCTTGGTCCTGGGAAAGCCGGTGATGAAGTCCATACCAACTTTATCCCATTTCGACTCAAGAATAGCTAAAGGCTGAAGGGTGCCAGTAGGCCTTTGATGCTCTGCCTTAACGCGACGACAAACGTCACAGTTAGCAATGAACTGAGCGATTTCTCTCTTCATCCTAGTCCACCAGAACCTCTGGCGTAGGTCCTGATACATCTTAGTACTACCGGGATGAATCGTGAGAGGGGATTCATGTGCCTCCTTAAGGATCAGTTGCCAAAGATGTTTCTTCTTGGGAACCACCAGACGGTTCTCGAAGAGAACAACACCTCGATCATCTATAGAGAAACTACCAGCAATACCCTTGGCAATGTTTCTCTTGATCCGGGTAATCCCCGTATCATGCTTCTGGGCTTCTATGATATGATCCACAAGAGTAGGCTTCGCCACCAAGGTAGAAAGGAATCCTTGAGGAGCAATGTGAAGGTTAAGCTTACAGAATTCGTCATGGAGAAGTGGTTGGCCCTGCTGCAACATGAGATTGTTGCAATAGGACTTACGACTTAGCGCATCAGCCATGACATTGCCCTTGCCTGGGGTGTAGATAATCCCTAAGTCATAATCCGAGATCAACTCCAACCAACGTCTTTGCCTAAGGTTTAAATCAGGTTGGGTGAAGATATACTTGAGACTTCTGGTGATCAGTGTAAATCTCACAACTTTACCAAGAAGGTAATGTCGCCATGTCTTAAGTGCATAGACTACAACTGCGAGCTCTAGATCATGTGTAGGATAATTCTCCTCATGTGGATGCAACTGTCGAGATTCATAGGCAATCACATGACGATCCTGCATAAGAATGCAATCTAGTCCCTATCGTGAGGCATCACAATAGATAACAAAGTCCTTAGTGAAATCCGGTGGCACAAGTATGGGAGCAGAAGTCAGGCGTCTTTTCAGTTCCTGAAAACTGTACTCACACTGTGGGGACCACTCAAACTTTTTATCTTTCTTGAGAAGTTCCGTGAGAGGTTTGGCCACTTTGGGAAAGTTCTCAACGAAGCGGCGATAATAACTAGCTAGACCAAGGAAACTCCAAACTTGTTTAACTATTTCAGGTGGAGTCCAGTCAAGGACGGCCTGAACTCTCTCGGGATTGACAGCAATGCCCTTACTAGAGATCACGTGGCCTAGGTAGGTCACTTCTGGCAACCAAAATTCACACTTGGAGAACTTGGCATAAAGGCGGTGCTCTCTGACTTTTTCTAACACAAGTCTAAGATGTTCGGCATGCTCTTCCTTGTTCTTCGAGTAAATAAGGATATCATCGAGGTAAACCATGACGAACTTATCTAAGTACTCCATGAAGATCGAGTTCATCAAGCGGGAGAATGTGGCTGGAGCATTGGTTAGACCGAAAGACATGACGGTGTACTCGTACTGGCCATAATGAGTGACAAAAGCCGTCTTAGGAATGTCTCCGTTTCTGATCTTGATTTGGTGGTAGCCTAACCTCAAATCCATCTTGGAAAAGACTGAGGATCCAGCAAGCTGATCATACAGGTCGTTGATCCTGGGGAGCGGATAGTTGTTCTCTATCGTGACCAAATTAACGGGACGATAATCTACAACCATCCGATCCGTACCATCCTTCTTCTTGACGAAGAGGACGGGGCAAGCCCAAGGAGAAGAACTAGGACGGATGAAACCCTTTTGCAAGGACTCATCAAGCTGTTTCTTAAGCTCAGCTAGCTCTAAGGGTGCCATCTTGTAAGGTCTCCTAGAAATTGGGGCGGTTCCTGGAATAAGATCTATGACAAACTCTACATCTCTGTCAGGTGGAATACCTGGCAGTTCCTCTGGAAAGACATCCGGAAAGTCACGGACTATCGGGATATCTTCAAGGTCTGCAAGAGGGCTGGCATTAAGAGAGTAGAGTTGACGCTTTGCAACTCTGGTGGAGACGCTGACTATCTTGCCAGATGGGTGTGTGAGCTAAACAGACCTGGTGTAACAATCAATCTTGGCATAATGAGGTTTCATCCATCCCATACCCAAGATGATGTTAATATCTGTAGAGTTGAGGGCTATAAGCGATGCAAGGAATACAAGTCTGTCAACAAGGATTTCATTACCATGGCTTATTCTGGTAGTTTGCCATCTAGACCCTGGAGTTTGGATTTCAAGTGGAGTTGGCATATCACAAAATGACATGTCGAGCAAACGAGCATAGCCTTCAGAGATGAAGGAGTGAGATGCTCCAGTATCGAATAGAACTGAAGCTGGATGGCAATTGACAAGGAGTGTACCAAGAACAACATCCGGATCATCATGAGCGTCTTTAGCTGAGACGTGATGCACACGTCCACGTTCAGTGGGAGCTGACTTGACACTGATCATCTTGAGTGATGACTTACCACGACCAACAGACTTCTCACGCGGGGTGGAGCATAGTTGGTTTGAGAGCAGTCATGTGCATAGTGTCCTGGCTTTCCGCATGTGAAGCAAGTCCCTGATGTAGGACGTGGACCCGCATTAACAGGCGGTCTACCAATAGGCCTGGGTGGAGCATGTAACTGAACTGGGTGAGGCGCCACATAAGATGGCCTCGGTGCATATCCGGGTGGAAGAGCGGAGTTCGGAACCCAAATCTGGCGCTTCTGAGAACTAGAACCGGAGGAAGAAACCAAATCACGGGTGTGCTTACGAGACTCCTCGTAAGAGCTGATCTGTCTCTGCGTTAATGGCCTTGTTCACAAGAGCCTGGAATGTATTGCAATGGTGCAAGTGAAGATCATGACGCAACTTGGGGTTTAGACCTTTCCGGAACCTAGCCTGCTTCTTGGCGTCCGAGGACACTTCTTCTGTAGCATAGCGGGCGAGGTTCTCAAACTCTCGGCTGTAAGCATCAACAGCCATCTTACTCTGGGTGAAACTACAGAACTCTTCTCTCTTGCGGTCAATGAGAGCCAGAGGAATGTGATGCTCGTGAAAAGCCTCAGTGAAATCTCTCCAGGTAGGTATCTGGCCGGCTGGAAGCATAGCCTCATAGTTCTGCCACCAAAGACTAGCAGGACCTTCCAGGTGATATGCAGCATAGGTGACCTTGTCTCCTTCAGCCATGTTCGCGGAACGGAGCTTGTGAGTGATACTACGGAGCCAGTCATCTGCATCAAGTGGCTCAATGGAATGATGGAAGGTGGGTGGGTTCAGGCCAATGAAGTCGGTGATGGAAACCAACTCATTACGATGATGGGCGGTGTTCTCCTCGATTCGTGCCAACAAGCGGTTAGTCTCATGCTTGTTCCTCTCAATTTCTATCATGAACTCTGCCAACGAAGACTGGTCGGGAGGATCCTCATCCCTACCATCTCCATGGTTCCGGCTACGAGCAACAGAACTTGGTTAACTGATGACATCCTGAGAAACAAAACCAAGGACAGAGTCAACATCAACTATAGGATGCAGTATGTAGCTCAAGAAAATTAGTATCTCTCGAACTCCTAGGATAAATCCGGCAGCATAACGGCAGTAAAATTCTCAAAATGAGACATTCTGCAAATGATGGGGTAGTACCACAACTCAACATCATCACTCAAAGTTCTGAGATAGTACTAATCAACTACACCAGAAGTACTCGAACTGGGATATGACTCTGATCAACCAATCCTAAGAGACTATGGAGTAGCAACACGTGATCCTAATAGACAGAAGAGGAAGCCTAGTTCCTTCACCCCGTAGGAGAGATAGGATGACTCAGATCAGAAGGGCATGAGGTAAAAGGAGTAAAAAGAGCCTTACGTTCCCTTCCACAATCAATTCCCTTATATAACTAAAGCATTTCTAGACTCAACTTCGACCAGTCTGGCTTGGTAATCCTACAGGCTGTCAGGCTCTGATACCAAAGCTATCGGGACCCCGATTCTAAGTCACACCGATCTAGCATGTAACACCTCATATCACTTTGCAGCCTCACGCACGGTATTCCCACGGGTGTTGCCTTACCATGGCCCGGGACCGTTTGCGCCTTTTGGCTCACGTATATGATAGTGTCGCTAGCATCCATATGATAGAGAACCCGGGCCGACATGACTATTCGTGAACCCAAAGTGGCACTAACTTACGGGGAGAGGCATACATGAAATAACATCGAGCATGTCGGTCAGCAGCGTGTGAATCCGGGCTGTAGCAACTGGGCTAACAGGACTCCGGGAACCCGGGCTGTAGCAGGCTAGGCAGGACTCCGGATGTCACCGCGTGACATTTCCCTGAAGGGATAGACACAGGAACAAAGTGAATCACATGCCGGCCAGTCTAAGTGTTCTGGAGCAGTAGTGCTGGGCTAGCAGGACTCTGGTAAACCGGGCTGTAGCGGACTACCATGGCTCGGTGGAAGCACTAGACTACATTTCCCCATAAGAGAGGCTACCAAGGATAGACAACTAGGTTGTTGGATCCCACACATAGCAATACACGTTACACGTACGCATAACATGCAAGTATGTGTTGTACAACATGGCATCACAACATAACGCAAACTCATATAGATAAAGGCCCAGAAGAGCCACATAGCATTTAGTACAAACAGGGTTCACATGACCCATCATTCAGAGCATACAAGCAACAGAAGCACTACATGTCTGAGTACAGACAACTACAAAATAAAAAGGCTAAGAAGCCTGACTATCTACAAGACCCTCCCAATGGTACAAGATCATAGCTGAGGTAACAAGCTTGTCGTCGAAGTCCATGCAGAACTACTACTGAGACAGAAGTCTCATCTGCAAAAACATAAATTAAGCAACGTGAGTACAAAGGTACTCAGCAAGACTTACATCAAATCCTATCATACATGCATTAGTACCAAGGTGGTAATGTGGGGTTCAGTTTCAGCAAGCCAGCTTTGACTCAGTGGCTAACCTATTCTACGACTACAAGTAACTTCTTTGAGGTAAGAAGGCGCACACGAGTCCACTGATCACCACATCAATACACCACTATGGATTCATTCCCGTCTCACTACGAGAAGCCATCCATAGCACTCACACTTATCTTGAGCATTTTAGAGTATCCACTTTAAGTTGTCTATGTACCACGTAAGCATCCAAGAAGTCCATAACCGAGGACACGGCTATTCGAATAGATCATGATAACCCTGCAGGGGTGTACTTCTTCACACACGCTCTCACCACTTATCACCATGTACACGTCATGTATCTCGGCAACCTTCAAGCGGAAGCATGGCGAGGGTGTCGGCCATGACCTGACTAACCACACAAGACTCTAGTCCAGGTTTATCGCCTATTCGGGTTCCATCCGCAAGGAGATCTGGCCGAGGTGTCGCTCACGGCCCCAAACGATGTGAGCAGGGTTCCCAAGCCCACCATCCGGGTGCCACTTGGTACACCGTGCCACCTGTGCCTAGTCTGTCCCAAGCCCACCCTGCCGGGTGCCACTCGGTAGAAAAATAGCACTACCTACAAACACCAGAAACTAGTTGCAACTCCTGGACAGAGATCAAGTTGGTTAATAAGTCGAGAGGGGCACTTAAGCATTCCAATGTGTGGTAGTAGCTAGTCATTGGACAGCATACACAGAACTCAGTGCTTAAGGACGGTTCCAGTGAGACAACCCACCATGTACTCCTACATGGCCTCTCACCGCTACCTTTACCAAATCGTGTTCACACACTTAACTCTCAGCACCAGAACATATCGTAACACTCCAATTCATTCCCAATGAATCAGACCTGACACAACTCTAAGCAATAGCAGGCATGGCATGGTAGAAGCACAACATGGCTCAATCAACTCCTACACATGCTAGTGGGTTTCAACTATTTACTGTGGCAATGACAGGTCATGCAGAGGAATGGGTTCAACTACCGCAGCATAAAGTAGCAGTTGAACCGTTGTTGTCCTAATACAATAAAAGAGAGCAGGAGCGAGAGAGTGGGATTGTATCGGAATGAACAAGGGGGTTTTCTTGCCTAGTATATCAACAAGGGGGCACTGCTCCACAGATAGGTACTCTGGAGCACTCTCCGGAGCAAGACCTATCGAGAAGGAACAGTGTCGACAATCAATACACAAACATATGCAACAATATGATGCATGAACATGGCATGTAGATGTGATGTTGTTTGAGCTAATGCAGATATCATTCATTTGCATGAAGTCCATTTGAACCAAAGATTCAAATGCAACTCCAAAATAAGCCTTTATAATTGCCATTCATGTGTTTTCACCTATACAGCAGGTATAAGTTGGTTTTTCATGCATGAAACTGGTACAGATGGATAGATTGAATTTTTCTGATAATTTTTCATATATAAATTATTTCAATCTGAGCTACGGTTGAATTTATATGAATTTTTGAAGTTTTGGCTATTTTCTGGAATTTCCTATGTTAAAATAATTCCAGAAATCATTTATTGCGTCAGCTTGAGGTCAGCACTGCGTCAGCAGTCAACCTGGGTCAAACCTGACGTGTGGGGGCCACACGTCAGTGACACAGTGGTTAAGCCCGGGTCAAACCTACACTGACCAGGGTTTGACTTGGCCCTGGGGCCCACGGTCAGCGGCTGGTGGGCTGGTTTAGGCTGCGGGCTCGCTGGCGACGACGAGTGCGGCGGTGAGGATGGCGCTCGGCCATGGCTGAGGCAAGCGAGGGAGAAGGCGAGGGGAAAAGTGAGGAGGTCGACCGGATCAGGACGGCACCCGCGAGGTCGCCCAGCGCGTCGCGCTGGCACGGGAGAGGGCAGGCAGGCTGGTGGCGTGGCGGCACGGCGGTGCACGCGCGTCGGCCACACACCTGTCTGACTGGCGCGAGGACAACGACGACTGGCACTAGGCCAGTGGGCCAGCTGGGCTGCACGGTGCCAGGTAGGTCAGCCCAGGTAAGCTTTCTCCACTTTTGTTTTGTTTTCTATTTTCTGACATTTGTTTTGACTTAATAATAATACTAAATCATTTTATTTTCTTCTGAGAATTTTTGCAAGGACCTAAGGGGTTATTCCAAAGCCCCTCAGCAAAAATCAGAATTTTTGGACATATATAAAATATATCACATATATATATCCAAGGCAAATAATTATTCAATTAATTCCAAATGGCCAAAATAAATATTTATGAGCTCCTAAAATTATTTGTTAGAATTTTAGCTCTGACCAATATTTTCAGAGAGCAACATGAACATTTTCTTGGACCCTTTTGGAGCACTTTTTATCTGGGTCATTTCCAGAAATGATTTCTGAGGGTTTCACAAATCCCCATTTCAAATTTAAAAGAAATTTAAACATGATGCACACATGACTAGCTAGTCTAGGTCATACCAGAACTAGGGATGTGACATGGGCACTTCCATCCTCTCGATGGCCTTGATCTTCACAGGGTTGCACTCTATGTCGCGCTCTGAGACCAGGAAGCCAAGAAGCTGGCCGGCTGGTACTCCAAAGACGCAGTTCTCCGGATTGAGCTTGATTTGAAATCGGTGCAAGTTCTCAAAGGTCTCCTTGAGGTCTTCTAGCAGCATTCCACGCTTCTCCGTCTTCACCACAACATCGTCCACATAAACGTGGGCGTTCCTGCCAAGTTGTTTGAGGAGGCACTTCTGCATGCAACGTTGAAAGGTGGCGCCAGCATTCCTCAAGCCGAACGTCATGGTCAAGTAGCAGAAGGCTCCAAACGGTGTGATGAAGGCGGACTTCAGCCTGTCGGCCGGGTTCAGCTTGATCTGGTGATACCCTGAGTATGCGTCCAAAAAACTCAACAGCTCGCATCCGGCTGTGGAGTCTATCACTTGGTCAATTCTTGGCAAAGCAAATGGTTCCTTGGGACAGGCTTGGTTGAGGCTGGTGTAATCAATACACATGCGCCACTGCTTGTTTTTCTTCAGCACAAGGACTGGGTTCGACAGCCATTCGGGAAAGAACACTTCCATGATGAAGCCGGCTGCCAGCAGCCGGGCTATCTCTTCTCCAACGACTCTTCTCTTCTCTTCTGATAGGCGGCGCAAGGGCTGCCTGACTGGCTTGGCATCGGACCGGACATGTAACTTGTGCTCGGCGAAATCCGTCGGAACACCCGGCATGTCTTTAGGTGACCATGCAAAGATGTCCCGATTCTCACAGAGGAAATCGACAAGCTCGCCTTCCTATTTGCTGTCAAGGTTTGCACCTATGACAGCGTACCTCTCCGGGTGCTCCGGGTCCAAGGGTATCTTCTTTGTCTCTTTGGCCGGCTTGAACGAGCCCTCGGTTTCCGACTCCTTGGGGTTGGGTGACATTTCCGGCTGCTTGCCTGCCATCGCCACAACTCGGTCAAGGAGCCGTTTCTCGGCCGCGATCACAAGGGACTCGGCCAGTCGGCTGCTATCTGCTGCACAAGCGGACGACTTCTTGTAATCCCCTGCTATGGTCAGAATTCCCTTGGAACTCGGCATCTTCATCTTGAGGTAAGCATAGTGGGGGACCGCCATGAACTTGGCCAGAGCACGCCGACCAAGCAGTGCATGGTATGGGCTCTCAAGGTCCACCACCTCAAACCAGACTGGCTCTCGGCGGAAGTGATCTTTGTCCCCAAAGAGAATGTCTATCTGGATCTTGCCGATTGGTGAGCAGGAAAGGCCAGGAACTATGCCATGGAATACGGTCCGGCTGGACTGAAGCTGCCTTTGTTTGATTCCTAACTTCTCCATGGTATCCTTGTACAGGATGTTGATGCTGCTGCCGCCATCTATCAGAACTCGGGAAAAGCGAGCAGCTCGCCTATTTGTGGCAAAGGTGGCATCTAGAACCAGGGCATAAGAGCCGGGATTGGGCATCACTTCCGGGTGGTCGGCTCTGCTCCAGCTGATGGGCTTCTCAGACCAGTGCCTGAACTCGGGGGTCTCTAAGGCCACCGCATTCACTTCTTGCTGTCGCTGCCGTCTGCTGTGTTGTCGTCGGCCACGCTGGTGAACACGTCATAAGCTCTGTGCTCTTCAGGATACTCGTCTTGTATGGCTCCGACTGGTCGAACCGCCGGCTACTGGGGGGGAGGAGGCGGCTGCCCAGCAGGCGGAGGAGGCAGAAGGCCGTCACCCTTGGCGATCCTGGTGAGCCAATGGCACTTCCGAGTGGTGTGGTTGGACGGCTTCACGCCACTGTGGAACTTGCAGGGTGCGTCAAGAGTCTACCCATACGAGAAAGCAGGCAGCCAATTGGGCTTGCCGCCCTTCTGGCGCTTGGATGGAGGCTGCCCTTCCGGTTACTGGTCTTCGACTGTCGCCACCTGCCGGCTTGTGGAAGCCGGCTGCATGGCCTTGGGCTTGTTGTCGCTTGGTTTTTGGCGCCGACTGGTGTCGCCAGCCGGGGTCCGAGGAGCTTGAGGGGCTACTTTGCCAGATGCATCAACTTGGATCTCTGCCTTCATGGAGGAGTCGGCCGTGGCATATTTATCCGCTATGATCAGCAGCTCGTCGAGGGTCATCGGCTCATCGCAGAGAAGCCGGTGCTTGAGGAGGGTGCCCTCTCGGCACCCAGCGGTGAAGTATTCGATGGTCTGCACCTCGTGCCCGCCTTCGCAAGAGTTGCAGAGCTCGGCCCAGCGCGTGAGGTAGTCACGAGTCGACTCGTTGGGGCCATGCACGCACAAGGAGAGCTGGCGAGGTTTGGGAGGCCGCTTGTACGTGCTGGTGAAGTTGCGGACGAAGGCTTCAGTGAAGTCAACCCAACTGTTGATGTTGCGGAGCTTCAGGCTGTTCAGCCATGTCGGGCCGTGCCCTGGAGCATGAGCAGAACGTACTTTACAGCAACGCGCTTGTTGCCATTCGCGATGCTGACGGCTGTGGAGTAGTCGACCAGCCAGTCCTCCGGCTTCACAGAGCCGGTGTATTTGGGCGTATCTCTCGGGAGCGTGAACCCTTTGGGGAAGGGCTCGTCTTGAATGCGGGGGCCGAAACAAGGCGGACCCAGCTCATCTTCTTCTTCTAGCACCAGGGATCAGTGGAGACGGTCGATCCGGTGGCGGGCATCATTTTCTCCGACTCCTTCTCGGTGGCCAAGGCTGTCGCCGAGTGTCGGGTGTTCAACAGGCGGCGAGGAGACGCGCCTTTCCCTGCGAGGGGGAGGAGGCGAACAGTCATCCCGTCATTCCACTGCTCTCGGGGGGCCGTCTTGGTCTCGCTCGATGGTGATGCGAGTCCGGCTGCGGCTGGCAGTCGGCTCCTTGTCTCCTCTTCCGCGGACGCCACCAGTCGGCGTCCCGCATGTCGCGCCTTGATCTCGGCGGGGAGGCAAATCGTCATTTTGCCGGTTGGGCGCCTCGGTGCGGCAGCCGGCCTCGTGCTGCTCAGCAGCCGCGTCGAGGAGTCGCTGGACGCGCTCCGCCATCTGGTGACGCTCTTCGCCCTTGAACTTGTCCAGTTTTCAGCCGCCGCCTGGGCAGCTCGGATATTTTCCGCGGGCGTGGCATAGACGGGGCGATCTGCCCCGAACAGGCTGGCGATGGCCATGCCGCGTTGCCGGACCGTGCCTATACGGCTAGGCCCACCAAGAGCCGGCGTGCCACCCACAGCGCGGTCCATCTCGCGCTGGTAAGCCTCCGATAAGCGTCTCATGTTGGCCAGCTTCTTGGCGCTCTCGACGAGCTGGACGTGGCGTGCTTCCAGCATCTCGGCATCGGCGTCTTCTGGGATGGGCGCCGTCAGGTCTTACAGTGCCGCATCGAGTGGGTCATGAGCGCCTCCGCCGGAGTGCTCGCTGTGGCCGATGACAAGCACCTCCGTGACGGCACTTCCGCCGCTCTCCGCGCGAGGAAGCGGCTCGTCGTAGACCACCACGTTGGTGGGGAACGCGTCAAGCGACGCAGTGTCAGAATCGACAAGCATCGGGTCGGTGGAGCCAACAGATTCCAAGTCCACAGCGGGCTCGCTGGTGACGTGGAGTTGATCGAGGAGGCTGACGAGGCGGCTCTCGGGACCATCGGTGCTCGCGTCAGACGCGGGCTCGTTGGAGAGGCGAACCTCGCCAACAAGATCGGCGAGGCAGCTCGCCGCGCAGGCGACCTCCGTGCCATGCAGCGCGTCGGCGCAGACTCCGTCTGGCGTGCCGGGCTAGCTGCGCTCGCCAGGAAGGAAGAAGGTTCCCGTCCAGAACAGGTCTCCGGGAGACGGTGCACCTCGCCCCACGGTGGGCGCCAAATGTCGGGGGTTGGGTGCGACATATGCCAATGGATGGCTTATCATGGTGGGAGCGAGTAGAACGTCGCCGGTGCCTGGAAGCGGGATGAGGCGTAGACACGAACGCCGGCACACTTTACCCAGGTTCGGGGCTCTCCTAGGAGATAACACCCCTAGTCCTGCTCTGCGGGGTCTCCGCATGATCACTAAGGCAATAGCGAGTACAATGGTGCTCCTTGAGCTGTATGCTAGAGGTAGGAGAAGGCAAGGCTAGCTCTCTCCTTTCTCTATGGGTCGGTCTAGTTCTAATAGGTTGGGAACCCTTTGCATGGGTGCCCTGGGGGGTTTATATAGGCCTACCCCCCAGGGGTACAATAGTAATCCGGCCGGGTGTAGGACCCGGCTGTCAGTCTCTCTGGTTGCCGGCTTCTCTGCCGACTGCTCGGGCCCGCCGCCTGGTGGGCCCCACCGACTGGTCTGGTACGGGGCCGATAGGCCGCCTCCGCCGCTCACGGGTCTGGTCGGCTGCTGATCACTGTAGCCGTGGTGCTAATGACGCAGGCTTGGTCATGGGAGCGTGGCTACAGCCCCGCCGCCTGGCGGGCGATTACTGTAGCCACTCTGCATCTCGTCTGGTTAATGGCGCATGGGTCCCGAGGAAGGGGCGGGCCGACTGCTGGGGGCCGACCTCCCTCGAGTCCGACTGGTGGGGCTCTAGCTGTCTTCCGGGCTCTCGCTGATCGGTGGGGCCCGTCGTCCTTGGGCCGTACCGACTGGCCGTCGTGGGAACAGGGCTCCGCCTGCCTGTGGTGATGTCAGGGGGTGGTGTGGCTACAGTGCCGCGCCGGGCGGAGATCTCCGCCGGTATGGTGAACTGTGGCCATGCCCATACCTGCATTCGGGAGGGATGGGATATACTGTAGCATCTCCCTGTCTTGTCTTCCTTGATGAGGGCGCAGACTTCGTTGGCGCCTCGGGCCGACTGCTAGGGGGCGGCTTCTCTGGAAGCCGCCCACTAGGAGTCGGCTTGTCTTGATGTCGGCCTCTGGAACTCGGCCGTCTGCGGGCAGCCGGCCATTCCTCCAGCCGGCTACCAGAAGGCGGCACTTCGTCTTGGTGCCTTGAGGGGCGCGGCCAGCCCCGATGTCTTGAAAGGTTCTGGGTCCCGGGTTAGCCTAGCCGTGGCCCATTACTCCGACACACTTCTCCCCCTTTGTCATCGAATGACCAAAAGGGACTGAAAAATGAGGACTATGGTGTCGTCCCTAAAGAATATCATCATGAATTTCTTCATGAATATCATCATGAAGTCGATGGAGGAGCGCCAACGTTGTTGGGGTCGTCCGTTGATGTAGGGCCTGCCACAGTGTCGTTCAAGTCTTCGGCTTCGTCTGTCTTGCGTGATGAAGAATATGAACTGGCTACCAAGTGAGGAACTTTGACCTTCTTGAATTTCTTCGAAGGCAGCTGAGACCAGTCAAAGTCTTGTTGGAAGCCCATCTGCTTGAGATCTTCATCACCGTAGAGGTGAGACAATACAGCCCAGGTGCGGTCAAAAACTTCATGTAAGTAGTAGTGGTTCTTCTTCAAAGTGTTTTGGGTGATTGTCATGTTCTGAAGAATTGAACCAAACTGGCGTTTGACCCACTTGTGATTGCGGTCCACCTTCTGATGAAGACTGAGGAGAAGCTCATGATCAGTCATCACCCTTGGAGCTGTGCCTTGAGGATATTGCTTTGAAGCATTTGCGGCAATATCATGAGTGGCGGAGTCATCATTGGTGGAATAAGATGCAGTTTTGCGAAACTGTCCATCCAATGGACGAGTGCCTTCATCTATAACAGCAACCTTGCCCTTCTCATCAGCTGAGGAAATAGTCCTTTTGAGGACTTCAATTGGCGGCAAGTAGCTGAGATGATTCTGACAATCAGCCTTATAGTTGATTGAAGACCTTGATCTAATGAATCTCATGATCCGAGGAGCGTAAGGCTTCAATTCAAACAATGACAGGGCTACATTGGCCAAAGTCCTCATGAAGAAATCGTGGTAGTTGATAGGAATACCATGTATGATGTTGAAAAGCAGATTCTTCATGATGCCAACAACTTCTTCATCATCAGAGTTGTGGCCCTTGATTGGACTGAGGGTTTTGGTCAATATCCTGTATATTGTCCTTGGCACATAAAGCAGTTCTTTGACGAGGAATTTGGTTCTAGGATCTTGGCCTAGCTTCAAAGGCTTCGTCGGGACTTGCATCAGATGGTTGGAGAGCTCAGGTTCATCATAGATGCGCCTCGCACTTTCAGTGGAAGGACTGACTGGGACGGCGTGAAGTAATTCAGAGGCCGGTGCTTTGCAGTGAGTATTTTCTGTCATCCAGTCCAATACCCATGAATTCACATCTTCAACATTGCCATTGATGTGCAACGTGGCATATAACTGATGAATGAGTTCTTCATTCCAGTCGCAGATGTCAGTGCAGAGGTTTAGCAGCCCAGCATCATGAAGAACACTGAGGACTGGGGTGAAGCACGGTAGAGACTCCATGTCCACATGAGGAATATGCTCATGGTCAAAGATCTTGTCCTTATCAAACAACAGCGAGGAATACAAGTTCATCTGGCTAGCAGTCCAAAACCACTTGCGACGAAGTCGAGCAGCGTCATAAGGATTGTAGTCAGTGAAGAAAATGTGCTCAGCAAAGAAGTCATCAGCCTTGAACTTCTGCTTCTTGGTGAGAGGATTCAGTGGCTTGGGCTGAAGAATTGCAGTTGAAGTCTTCACAGCCTTTTGAATCACAGGCTCTGGAGCCACAGGCTGAGGAATTTCAGGAGCAATGTTGTCATCAGCAGCCTTGGCCTCCATTTCTTCAGCAACATTTGCATCAGCACTAGTGGCTGGAACTTCTTCAGGAATAGTGAGAAGAGAAGCTTGATGTTCTTCAGAGCCCGTGTAAATTTCTTTAGTTTGGACTGGGGACTGAGGAATCTGTTGCAGAGGGGTGTAGAGTGGTGAATTGGGGTGATGACATTCCCAGTTGTCATCATTCAGAATAGGAGTTGTACACCCAATGTCCACATCTTCATCTTCATCATCTATTTCTTGGACGCTCGCCTCTTCAGCTGTGAACTGAGGCATGGGCGATGATACCTATGGAGTTGAAGGGATGTTATCCACTTCAATTTCTTCATCCAACCGCTCTGACATAGCAGCAGAAGGATCTTCTTCATCAGATTCACTTGGAATCACATATTCCTCACCAAATGGAATAATCTCCTTTGATGGCATGCTTTGATATGGGAATAGTATCTATGGGATTTGCATAGGAGCTTGTCAAAGTCTTCACTTTCTTCGGAGCTGAAGACTCTGAGGAAGCAGATGCTTTCCTTTTCTTCACAGCTGCTCGCTCCGCAGCTTTGGTTTTCTTCACTTCTGATGCAGAAGGAAGGTTGATGCTTGTGATCGGTGCAGGAGGAGCAGAGGAAATTGGTGCAGTTTCTTCAGGCGCAACTGATGCAGTTGCCCTGGCAGTTTCAGTTTCTTCAGGCGCAACTGATGCAGTTGCCCTGGCAGTTTTAGTTTCTTCAGGCGCAGTAGCAAATGCTTCGAGTGGCCTTGCTTGTTCATCAGGCGCAACACTAGAGGTTGCCCTGGCAGTTTCTTCAGTGGCTGGAATTTCTTCATCAGCCCTGGTGCTCTCATTTTCTTTAGCAGCCTGATTTTCATCAGCGGTGCTGGCATGTTCTTCATTAGGCTAAGTAGATGCTTCAGCCTAAGGAATTTCATGTTGCACAGTGGCTGGAGTTTCTTCATCTGCCCTGGTGCTCTCATTTTCTTTAGCAGCCTGATTTTCATCAGCGGTGCTGGCATGTTCTTCAGTAGGCTGAGCAGATGCTTCAGCCTGAGGAATTTCATGTTGCATTGGGGCTGCAACATTTGAGGTGAATCCCTTGGTCAGCTTGACGAATCCGACTTTGGCTCCCAGCCAATCAGCATAGTATCGGTCAAATTCATCACTGAGTCCCTTGATTTCTGTTTGTAGAGCTACAAGTTCATCAGGTGATAGCTTCAAAACATTTTGCTTCAGAAAGTGCTCTTTCTTGTACTGAGCTTTCTTCACCTTCCTCCCATGTTCAAATTTCCCTTTTTCCTCATCAATGAAAGCCGTCAACACATGACTTTGGCCAGGACTGAGGTTCAGCTCAGGCAAAGGAGTGTTGGGGTCCTTATGCCATAGGTCGATGAAGTCTAGGATCAACTTTGGATCCAGCATCAATGGAACATTTCTGCCTTTGGATCTAGCGGCCCGTTGCTGCCTGTCTCTGATGATTTCTGCTAATTCCTCATCATCAACTTCGTCTTCACTCGACGGCACTTGGAAGGCAACCTGCTTCTTATGAGGACTTGGCATTGTGCCTCGTCCAGCAGTGGCCTTTTTCTTCAGCAGAGTTGGGCCTGTTGAGGACTGAGGAGGAGCTGAAGAACTTGCAGATGCTCTTGAAGCAATAGAGATACGAGTTGTCCTTTGGCACGAGGCGAGATGCGCAGGTGCCGAGGATTTGCAGTAGCAGCTCAAGGTTTTGCAACAGTGGGAACTGGAGCTTCTTGAGGAATATGCCATGAGGGCTTTGATGAGCTTGGCCGTGAGGGCATTGCTGAGGAACTGGGCTTGTGTGTAGGCTTCTTGGGCATAGCCTTCTTGGGCTTGCTAGCAGAGGCCTCAGCAGCGGCAGCGGCAGAGTCTTCATTGAATTTTCTCACTGCTTCTTTGGCCATTTTGGCCATCTTGGCTTGCCGCTTGGCCCATTCATTTGGATAATCCTCACCGCGCTAGCTAGTGGGATCAGCAACTTGGCCAGGTGCCAATGGAGGTCTTGGGCAAGGAGGGTGTAAAGCGAATTTCTTCATGTATTTTGGAGTTACATATCTGTACTCCCTCCATTCCCGTGCCCACCTCCTCTCTATCCTCTGTATGCATACCTTGCGCTGATTCTTGTTCTCCTTGCCATGTTTGGCTTCATCAGGAATGCAATAGTCCTCATAGATGTCATCTGGGATCTCAAAAGCTGTGTTCACTTCCGGTCTCTTGCCTCCCTTCTAAGGTCTCTTGCCATCAGCCATTTTCTTCACCTGAGGATTTTGAACAATAGAACTCTCTGGCGAGGTATGCAATTTGTCTTCGAGGAACGCTGCAAATGAGTTAAGTTGATGAGAACCTAGTGATTCAGCAGCAGACATGTGTACCTGTGAACAGAGTATAGGTGCGAAGAATTTGGAGAGGTCACATGCGTTCTCAGAAGTTTTTCAAAAGAAACAAGTTTGAGGACTTTGACCAGGAGTGTCTTGAGGAATTTCACTAAGCGGTCTTTGACTTAGGTTCCAGAGTTGTATAGATTGAAAATCCACACAATTGAGGAATCTTGAAGAAAAACGTTGCTTAGAGAAATAGATCAAGAACAGATGCATGTGAGGTGTTTAAGAATGTGTAAGTTGAAGAATAAACACCTTTTGAAGATTTTGTGGAAATCATCAGAATCAACAAGGGCAGTAAAAATACATTTATTTACCCTTGATGAAGAACACAATGGACTAGGAGTTGAAGGTGGGAAGTTCGTCCGTTTAGATCTTCCACGCCCTAACTTGGCGGTGGAAGACAGCTACGGCGGTGGCGGAGTGAAGATTTCCGCGGCCGGCGCGAGTACTACGGCGACGAGGTCGAGGCAGTGAAGCTCTTCCTCACCGACGACAATGGAGAGTAGTGGCGGTGCTAGGTCAGAGAGCTCGAGCGAGGAGAGTGAGGTCGAGCGGCATAAATGCAGTCTAAGGAGGGTGAGAAGTATTTATAGCCGAGGTGAAAACCGCTCGTCCGAAGAAAATGGACGAACGTGCCCCTGACCCTTCTCATCCTATCGACATGTGTCGCCCACGTACTGAGAAGTAGAGATTATGTTAGATCGTGGGTGAGTATTTTAATCTTATCGTGGGATGCAGAACGGTTTGAGCGGCAAAAGCCAAAAATTCAGATATGAATATTTTAAAGTGTCGTTCGCAAATTATTAAGCCGACAAGGACATGGGTTTCAAATAGAACGCACATGAAGAATTTGTGAACAGACTGGGTTGAGTTTAGCATAGAGGGGGACGGGTCCGATCACATTCACTTAGCAGAAAAGTCAACTTGGAGAACTAGCAATAAGTGAATGCTGTAGAGGACTGAAAACTCAAATATATATATAGTCAATGAAGAACACAGTTGTAAGTGCATGTAGTGCCCCTTAGTGATTTTGGTGTATTGAAGACTTATAGGTTAAGGGACTGATGCATTTGTGACTACACAGGTCTATAAGTCTATGAGGAGTTTGATGTTTACAGAGAAAGTCGACCCCTAAAAATGAAGTTCTTCAACTGAAGACTTTGGATTTCTGAAAACTTTGAAAGTGAAGAAATTGGTGTGACCTTGAAGACTTGGTATTCATTCGAGGAACATGAAGCGTGAAGGCTTTTGTTTTCGTAGTTTCATTTTCTCTTTCTTGAGTCATAGGAAACACCGTACTGTTAAAGGGGGTCGAGGAAATACTAAGGAAAAATTTCCAAGTGATGCTCAACTCAAAATCCTACACCTACCAATCCCTTCGAGTGAAGCCATTGGAAATCTCATACAGTTCAGTCAATTTCTTCAGTGACAGAGACGAAGTTCTTCTGGTCTCTGAGGAATTTGTTCTGACTGAGGAGTTAGGAATTCGCCAGTGCGGATTGCCTACAAGTGAGGAACATGATAGCCCTGAGCTATTTGAACCTCAAATTTCCGACCGTTGCTGTGCTATGCGCCAGCTGTCCCAAAATGTCTTCTCCACCTAACGGTCATATCATTGAAGGGCATTTATGTCTTATCATGTCGGGCTGCTCCCTAAGCTATAAATAGCCGCCCCCTTCAACCACTAGCTGGTTGGCTGCTCCAAGAGAAACTGACACTTGTCATTTGAGAGCATCCCATCCTCCGAGGACTTTGAGCGAAAATCATCAAGTGAGGAAAACCCAAACCCAAACACCTACAAACCCAAAGTGATTGAGCATCACTGAAGAGATTGATCCTGCGTGGATCTGACGCTTGTTACCTTTGAAGACTGTGTATCTTCCAGACAGTTAGGCGTCATGGTCTAGAGCACCCAAGAGGAAATTGTGGATCGCCGAGTGACCGAGTTTGTGAAGGTTTGGAAGTCACCTGACGTCTTACCACGAGTGATTGGGCGAGGTTTGTGTGACCTTAGCTCAAGGAGAATACGGTGAGGACTGTGTGTCCGGGACTGCGTATCCTCAGGTTTAAATACCTAGCTGCTCCAACCAGACATACAGCTATCACAGTAGTTGGAACTAGTCTACCAAGCCATTGTCTTCACCAAGCCTACTGGTTCTATTTCCTCAACTCTTTCATTTCCTCATTACTGTTGTGTGCTTGTTCATATATGTTTGAAGACTTTGACTGAAGACTTTCTCTATTTCCTCACTTCAATTTCTTCAGTCTGTTTGTCTTCATCTTGTGTTATCCTGTGCTTACGCTTCTCGTACTCTGTGTCTGTTTTCATTTCATCATGATGTCGATGTTTATGTTATGTCATGTATGCATCTGAGTATTTATTCCGCTACAAGTAGTTCTTTGCTTAGGAATTTCCTCACCCTATTCACCCCCCTCTAGTCGATTAATGCACTTTCCATTGGTATCAGAGCAATGTATTCCCTTGTTCTGTGTGATTTTGGTTTAACCGCCTGGATTTTTAGTTATGTCGACCGCTGGAATGAAGGTCGTGTCATGCCCCATCTTTGACGGTCACGATTATCCCAAGTGGAAGGCCATGATGAAGAAGAACCTCATGGCGATGAACAGCGAGCTGTGGACCGTCACTGAGATTGGTCTTACCGATCTGTGCAAGATGGCGGAAGCTGATGACATTCGCAAGTACACTCTTCTCAACCTCACGGCAAAGGATGTCATTTGCTCCTGTCTGTCTCAAAATCAGTTCAGGAATATCATGCACCTCAGCCATGCGAAGCTTATCTGGGACCGACTCTCTGAGGTCTATGAAGGTCATCGAACTCGTCATGATCCTTGGTTTGAGGATTTCAAGGAATCAATCAAAGCTCTGACATTCGAACCAGAGTCATCATCCTCTACACCGTGTCTTATGGCAAAAGGTGCTCAGGTAACAGAATGGTACCTATCCGAGTCCAGTGATGATGAATCTGGTGATGAATTTGGGCCTAGTTATGCCAAACTTGCTTCCCTTGGCACTAAACAACAAAGAGCTTTGGAAAAAGTTCAATACATGCTGGGTAAGAGCGATGATATGTTGGGTGAAGAAATGGATTAGTCGAAAGCTTTGGCTGAAAGTCTTCAGAGACTTCAGTCTAAGTTTGACAACCTTCAAAGTCATCATAACACTCTCTTATCTTATCATGAGAAGCTTTCTTATGAATTTTTTCAAAGAAAGCAAGATCTTGAAAAGCTAAGGGTGAGTTATGAAGATCTTCAGAACAAGCACGATTCATTACTTGCTCAACAAATCAGCGCTGCTCAGGAAGAATTTGTTCCTCCATGTTTGATGTGCATTGAACGTGAATCTGCTAATTCTTCACCTGTCAAATGCTTCTAATGCTACAAGTTCTTCACCTGTCTCTGCTATCACTAATTCCTCATCTGAGGACATTGCTAGTATCCCTTATGATGCAGGGCTGAAGGAATTGTACATGACAGGCATGTAGAAAAGCCTCAAAGGGCATCAGGTTCTTTGTGATGTGCTTAAAAAGTAGATCCTCAACAGGAACCCTAGGAAAGAGGGTATTTCCTTTGAGAGGAAACTCAACGCGGATGGGACTTACTGGAAGCCTGAGCAGTACCCCAAAACCTCATGGGTTGCTGCAAAGGGACCTCCAGTAGATCCATCTACTTTATCTGGCTTTACATGTGAATCTCCTCATTCTTCAGATGAGTCATTTGACTCCAACTATAAACTGTTCAAGAATCAGAATGGTGATGTATTTGCTAGATATGTTGGCACTAACTGCAGGAACGGTTCCCCTATGAAGAAAATCTGGTTCCCAAAAGGTGCCTTGAAATTCTTCAGGTGAATGTCATCATGACACCACCTGTGAAGAACAGGAACCCCAGATCAACTTCTTCATATGGACCAAATTCTTCATATGGATCCAAGTCCTCATATGGATCAAATTCCTCACGTGGATCAAATTCCTCAAAAGGATCAAAGTCCTCATATGAACATCATCATGCTAATCCTTCTGTTTCGCAGGGAAGATTTAAGGGCTATGAATATGAGCATTATTCTTCTAAACATTATGTTCATAAGTCCTCGAAGAATTTCTCTACTTATTCATACGCTTACCCTAACTCCTCTTATGTGAAACGAAGTGCACTGGCTTCTATTACACCGTTCTCTTATGGAGCTCGCAGAATGATGAACTCCTTGCCACCCCTTCAGATGTGGGTGGTGAAGCAAATGAACTAATTCTTATGCAGGGTCAGGTATCCAGACGTGCTTAACCGTCTGAAGAATTTGTTGGAGACCTGAAAATGCTTGAAAGGACGCAGGATAATCATGAAGAAATGAACTTTCATTTTTCACGTCCTCATACTGCTTTATTTGTTCTATTGCTTGATGAAATTGATCTGATGAAATTGATGTCATATTCTTCACTGATGAAGTATATGAGTTCGTAAGTTGCACTAATTCATCTGTAGGATGATCTAGCCAAAGCCATTGAGTGGGTCCTTGGTAGTGGATGTACGAATCACATGACTGGTGACAAGAATCTATTGATGGATGTTCCCTTATCTTCATCGCATCTGAAGCATATCATCTTCATTGACAAAGGCAAAAGCAAGGTATTGGGTCTAGGTAAGGTTGCCATCTCAAAGGATCGACACATGGACAAAGTCATGCTTGTCGAGTCCTTAGGATACAACCTCATATCAGTCTCAATGCTTTGTGATCTTGATATGGTTGTTATCTTTGGCAAGTATCGTTGTGTTGTGATCATGGAAGCTGACAATTCCAAAGTCTTCGAAGGCTTAAGGAGAGGAGATATGTACATTGTTGATTTCTCTACAGGACCACAACCAGCTATATGTTTACTTGCAAAAGCTTCAGAAGGCTGGCTATGGCATCGACGACTAGGTCATGCTGGCATGAGGAATCTGCACACGCTCGCGAAGAAGAAGCATGTCATTGGCATTGAGAATGTCAAATTCCTCAAGGATCACTTGTGCGGAGCCTGTGAAGCTGGAAAGATGACCAAGGCCAAACATCCAGCAAAGACTATCATGACTACCACTCAACCATTCGAATTGCTTCACACGGATCTCTTTGGTCCTAACCATTATTCTGCACTCACTAATGAAGCATCTCTATATGGCTTTGTTATTGTTGATGATTACTCTCGTTACACATGGGTGCATATTGTCACTTACAAACATGAAGTGCAGGAAGTCTTCAAACAATTTTCCTCGAGGGCTTCAACCAACTTTGGTGTGAAGATCAAGCACATCAGAAGTGACAATGGAACTGAGTTCAAGAATTCTGGTCTTGGTGACTATCTTGATGAACTTGGTATTACTCATGAGATATCTGCTCCTTATTTTACTCCTCAGCAGAATGGCGTCGTGGAGCGCAAAAACATGACTTTTGTTGAGACGGCTTGCACTATGCTTGATGAATACAAGACGCCTCGTCATTTCTGGATTGAGGCAATTGGCACTGCGTGCCACATCATCAGCAGGGTATATCTTCACAAATTCTTCAAGAAGACTGCATACGAACTCCAGACTCAATAAGGCCCTCTATGGCCTCAAGCAGGCCCCTCGGCGTGGTATGATACTTTGAAGGAATTCCTCATGAAGAAAGGCTTCAAATCCGGTTCACTTGACCCAACTCTTTTCACTAAATCTTATGATGGTGAATTGTTTGTGTGCCAAATATATGTTGATGATATCATTTTCGGCTGTACTGACCAACGTTACAGTGATGAATTTTCCTATATGATGAGTGAAGAATATCAAATGTCTATGATGGGAGAATTGAAATTCTTCTTAGGTCTTCAAATTCGTCAACAGCGCAATGGCATTTTCATATCTCAAGAGAAATACCTCAAGGATATACTGAGGAAATTTGGGATGCAAGATTGCAAAGGGGTCAAAATTCCTATGCCCACAAATGGCCATCTATGCACTGATGAAAATGGTATTGACTTCGATTAAAAGGTATACCGCTCCATGATTGGTTCTTTATTGTATTTATGTGCATCTAGGCCCGATATTATGTTTGGTGTTTGCATGTGTGCCCGATTTCAAGCTACACCAAAGGAATCACACCATAAGGCTGTGAAGCATATTCTTCGATATCTAGCTCACACACCAACACTTGCATTATGGTATCCCAAGGGCTCGGCTTTTGATCTCATTGGCTATTCAGACTCTGACTATGCTGGTGATCGTGTGGACCGCAAGTTAACGTCAGGCACATGCCATTTCCTCGGACGATCCTTGGTCTATTGGTCCTCAAAGAAACAGAACTGCGTATCACTGTCTACTGCTGAAGCTGAGTACATTGCTATTGGTTCTTGCTGTGCTCAATTGTTGTGGATGAAGCAAACCCTCAAGGACTACGGCGTCAACATGAAGAATGTGCCTCTCTACTGTGACAATGAGAGTGCCATCAAGATTGCTCACAACCTAGTTCAGCACTCGAGACAAAGCACATTCAGATTCGTCATCATTTTCTTCGTGATCATGTGTGGAAGGGCGACATCTCTATTGAGCATGTAAGGACTGAAGAACAGCTAGCCGATATCTTCACAAAGCCCTTGGATGAGAAGATATTTAGCAAGTTGAGGTGTGAGCTAAATATCATAGAATTTTCGAATGTTCTTTGAAAAGGACACACATCCTAACACTTATGAAAAATTCATGACTTAGATGTGCAACACACGAAGAAAAGTTTTTCTTCAATCAATGAAGACTAACACTCTAAGTGTGAAGAAATTAACGAAGAATTTGATTCTCAGAACCCTACGAGAATTGTACGTTGTATCTGAAATCATCATTCTTATGCGGTGGATCACGCCACCACCAAAAGTTGAAAATCTTCAATTTGAGTTTTTCCTCATTTTCGAAATTCCTCAGTTGTTTAATTTCTTCAACTTTGCATTGTCTTCACTCTTTCCATTGTTGTTCTTCATTGGCTGTATATATTTGAGTTTATGTCTTCTACAGTATTCACTCTTAGCTATTTCTTCAAGTTGCTTGTTTCTGCTAAGTGAATGTGATCGGACCCTTCCCCCTCTATGCTAAACACAACCCAGTCTATTCACAAATTCTTCATGTGCGTTCTATTTGAAACTCATTCAAAATCTTCACTGTGTCCTTGTCAGCTGAAACATTTGCGAACGAAACTTTAAAACTTATCTTATCTGAATTTTTTGATTTTGCCGCTCAAACCATTCCACATTCCACGATACATTATCCTATTCACCCACGATCTCGCACGATCACCACCTCTCAGTACGTGGGTGACACATGTCACGCGAATGAGAAGGGTCAGGGGCACGTTCGTCCAATTTCCTCGGGCGAGCAGTTTTTCACTTCGGCTATAAATACCCCTCCACCTTCCTCACTTTGTTTTTACTCCACTCGATCTCACTCCCTCGCTCGAGCACTCAAACCCTAGCACCGCCGCTACTTCCATCGTCGCCGCTGAGGAAGAGCTTCACTGCCTCGACCTCATCGCTGCCGTACTCGTGCCGGCCACGGATTTCTTCACTCCACCGCCGCCGTAGCTGTCTTCCTCAGCCAAGTTAGGGCATGGAAGATCTGAACCGACGAGCTTCAAATCTACACTTCCTAGTTCGTCGTCTTCTTCTCAAGGGTAATTAAAAGTTACTTTTACTGCCCTTGTTGATTCTGGTGTTTTCTACAAAAACTTCAAAAGGTGTTCATTCTTCAAATCTTCACACACTAAACACCTCACATATCATCTGTTCTTGACCTGGTTCCCTATGCAACATTTTTCTTCAAGATTCCTCAATTGTGTGGATTTTTAATCTATACAACTCTGGAACCTAAGACAAAGAACGCTTAGTGAAATTCCTCAACACTCATCTGGTCAAATTCCTCAAACGTGTTCTTTTTGCAAAAACTTATGAGAACGCATATGACCTCTCCAAATTCCTCGCAACTATATTCTGTTCACAAGTATACATGTTCGCTGCTGAATCTCTAGGTTCTCATCAACTTAACTCATTTGTAGCATTCCTCGAAGAAATTTGCATACCTCTTCAGAGAATTCTGTTGTTCATATTCCTCAGCTGAAGAAAATGGCTGACGGCAAGAAGCCTCAGAAGGGAGGAAAGAGACCTGAGGTCAACACCGCGTTTGAAATCCCTGAGGATATCTATGATGAATATTGCACACCTGATGAGGCTAAACATGGCAAGGAGACCAAAAATCAGCGCAAGGCGCACATACTGAAGATAGAGAGGAGATGGGCACGGGAATGGAGGGAATATCGTTATGTTACACCTTAGTGCATGAAGAAATTAGCTGTACACCCTCCATGCCCAATACCTCCATTGGCACCTGGCCAAGTTGCTGATCCCTCTAGCATCAGAAGAGGTGAAGAATTTCCCAAGGAATGGGCCAAGCGTCAAGCTAAACTGGCCAAACTGGCAAAAGAAGCAGTGAAGAAATTTAACGAAGATTCTGCTGTTGCCACTGCTGAGGCCTCTGCTAGCAAGCCTAAAAAGGCTATGCCCAAGAAGCCTGCTCACAAGCCCAGTGCTTCAACTTCTATGCCGTCACGACCAAGCTCCTCAGCAATGCCCTCACGGCCAAGTTCTTCAAAGCCCTCACGGCAAATTCCGCAAGCTGCACCAGCTCCTCTAAAGTCCTCAGCTCCTCCGTCAAAATCCTCAGCACCTGTGCATCTCGCCTCGTGCCAAAGGACAACAGGCATCTCCATTGCCTCAGGAGCCTCTGCTAGTTCTTCAACTCCTCCAAATTCCTCAACAGGCCCCACACTGCTGAAGACAAAGGCCACTGCTGGACGTGGTTCTCAACCAAGTCCTCACAAGAAGCAGGTCGCCTTTCAAGTACCGTCCGGAGACGATGAAGCTGATGATGAAGAACTCGCTGAAATCATCAGAGACAGGCAGCACCAGGCCGCTAGAGCCAAAGGCAGCAATGTGCCATTGATGCGGGATCCAAAGTTGATCCTAGACTTCATTTACTTATGGCACAAGGACCCCAACACACCTCTGCCTGAGATGAACCTCACTCCTGGTCAAAGTCATGTATTGACTGCCTTCATTGATGAAGAGAAATGGAAATATGAATAGGGGAGGAAGGTGAAGAAAGCACCGTACAAGAAAGAGCGGTTTCTGAAGCAAAACGTCTTGAAGCTTTCACCTGAAGAACTTGTAGCTCTGCAATCAGAGATCAAGCAACTGAGTGATGAATTTGATCGCTACTATGCTGACTGGCTTGGAGCCAAAGTCAGCTTTGCGAAGTTATCTGAGAAGTTCACTACCAATGTTGCAGCCCCAACACAATAAGAAATTCCTTAGGCTGAGGCATCTGCTCAGCCTACAGAAGAACATGCCAGCACCGCTGATGAAAATCAGGCTGCTGATGAAACTGCTAGTGTCAGGGCTCATGACTGCATTCCAGCCTCTGATGACTCTGCCAGGGCAACCACTAGTGTTGCGCCTGAAGAAATAGTCAGGCCAGCTGAAGCTTCAACCGTTGTGCCTAAAGAAACTAAAAATGCCAGGGCAACTGCATCAGTTGTTCCTGAAGTTAATGAGCCAATTTCCTCTGCTCCTCCTGCACCTACCCCAAGTCCAATTCTTCCTTCTGCATCAGATGTGAAGAAGACCAAGGCTGCGGAGCATGCAGCTGTGAAGAAAAGGAAAGCATCAACTTCATCAGATTCTTCAGCTCTGAAGAAGATGAAGCCATTGACTAGCTCTTTTGAGAATCCGATTGATGCTGTTCCAGTCTCAAGCATGCCATCGAAGGAACTCGTTCCTTTTGATGAAGAATATGTGATCCCAAGCGGATCCGATGAAGATATTCCTTCTGCTTCTTCTTCAGAGCAGTTGGATAAAGAAATTGAAGTGGATGCAATCCCTTCAACTCTAGTTGATTCATCGCCCATGCCTCAGTTCGCAGCTGAAGAGGCCGGTGTTGAAGAAATGAGTGATGAAGAAGAGGATGTGGACATTGGGTGCACAACGCCTGTGATGAACAATGACTTTTGGGAAAGTCAGCACCCCAATTCTCCTCTGTTCACACCTCTGCAACAAATTCCTCAATCCCCAGTGCGAACTGAAGTTCAAATGGGATCTGACGAACCTCACCCCACTCCGACTATTCATGACGAGATTCCAGCCACTAGTGCTGATGAAATTGCTGCTGAAGAATTGAAGACCCAGGCTGCCACTGAAGAAGAACCTGAAATTCCTCAGCCTGTGGATCATGAGATTGCGATTCCTGAGGTTGTGATGCAATTAACTGATACACCTCAGCCCAAGCCAAAGGATCCCTTCTCGAAGAAGCAAAAATTCAAGGCTTATGACTTCGTCGGCGAGCATGTGTTCTTCACCGAGTATAACCCATATGACTCTGCTCGTCTTAGAAGGAAGCGTTTCTGGACTGCCAGCCAAGCCAACTTCTATTCTTCACTGCTATTCAACAAAGACAAAGTCTTCGACCATGAGCATATTCCTCATGTGGACATGGAATCACTGCCTTGCTTCACACCAGTCCTCAGTGTGCTTCATGATGCAGGACTGCTCAACTTTTGCACTGACATTGTTGATTGGAATGAAGAGCAAATTCTTCAGTTCTATGCAACACTACACATCACAGGAGATGCTAATGATGTGAACTCTTGGGTATTGGACTGGATGAAAGAGAATACTCACTTCAAAGCACCGGCCTCTGAATTGCTTCATGCCCTGCCTGTCAGTCCTCCCCTTGAAGGAGCTCGTTGCCTGTACCATGAACCTGAAATTACCGCTCACTACATGCAAGTGTTGATGAAACTGCTGAAGCCCGGTCAAGCCCCAAGGACCAAAATCCTCGTGAAGGAATTTCTCTATGTGCCTCGGACTGTCTATCGCATTCTGACGAAGACAATGAGTCCAACAAAAGGCCACGACTTGAATGATGAAGAAGTCGTTGGCATCATGAAGAATCTGCTTTTCAATATCATGCATGGCATCCCTGTCAACTACCATGATTTCTTCATGAGGACTCTGGCAAATGTTGCACTCTCTCCATTTGAGTTGAAGCCTTATGCTCCTTGGATTATGAGATTTCTCAGAACAAGGTCTTCAATCAACTACAAGGCTGATTTTCAAAATCATCTCAGCTACTTGCCCCCATTGAAGTCCTCAAACAGACATTTTCCTCAGCTGATGAAAAGGGCAAGGCCACTGCTGTTCTTGATGAAGGTATTCGTCCATTGGATGGTCAGTTCCGCAAACCTGCATCTTACTCCACCAATGATGACTCTGTCGCAAATGCTTCAAAGCAAAATCCTCAAGGCACAGCTCCAAGGGTGATGACTGATCATGAGCTTCTCCTCAGTCTTCACCAGAAGGTCGATCACAACCACAAATGGGTTAAGCGTCAGTTTGGTTCTATTCTTCACAACATGACTGCTACACACAATGTAGTGAAGAAAAACCATTACTACCTCCATGAAGTCTTCGGTCGCACCTAGGCTGTTCTGTCACATCTGTATGGTGAAGAAGATCTGAAGCAAATGGGTCTCAAGCAGGACTTTGACTAGTCTCAGCCTCCAGCGAAGAAATACAAGAAAGTTAAAGTTCCCTCCTTGGTGGCCAGCTCATATTCTTCATCACGCGACACGGACAAGCATGAAGATTTGGACGACACTGCGGCAAGCCCTACTACAACAACCGACCCCAACAACGCTGGCGCTCCTTCATCATCATGATATTCTTCAGGGGCGTTAGTCCTCATTTTTTTATCCTTTTGGTCATTCGATGACAAAGGGGGGGGGATTTGAGTTAGTCTTCAAGCGGGTCTACATATATGGGCGTTTTTTTGCTAAGTTACAACTCTCGTTCTTTTGAAGACTTTGCTGAATCGAGTTGTAAACTTAAACCCTATGGTGGTCTGATACTTTTGTTGTGTTCTTCTCCATGCTTATTCCTCATATATGTTAATGCACGCATGCTGAATTACATCAGTCACCATATTTCATCATGCATTTCAAATTCTTCATATTATATGTTAAATGCGTGTATGAATTACAAGATATAGGGGGAGATCTCCATGATTCTACTCTTCAAGTGTGCATTGCTTCAAAAGCAAATTGCTCACTATGCACAACTTCAGGGAGGAGTTCTTCTATATCTTGCAATCAAATTCCTCAATATCAGTATTTACACTTCATATGTTTATCCCCGTCGAAAACTTAACCTATATTGTCATCAATCACCAAAAAGGGGGAGATTGTAAGTGCATCTAGTGCCCCTTAGTGATTTTGGTGTATTGAAGACTTATAGGTTAAGGGACTAATGCATTTGTGAGTGTACACAGGTCTATAAGTCCATGAGGAGTTTGATGTTTATAGAGAAAGTCGACCCCTAAAAATGAAGTTCTTCGACTGAAGACTTTGGATTTCTGAAGACTTTCTGAAGACTTTGAAAGTAAAGAAATTGGTGTGACCTTGAAGACTTGGTATTCATTTGAGGAACATGAAGCGTGAATACTTTTGTTTTCGTAGTTTCATCTTCTCTTTCTTGAGTCATAGGAAACACCTACCAATCCCTTCGAGTGAAGCCATTGGAAATCTCATACAGTTCAGTCAATTTCTTCAGTGAAAGAAACGAAGTTCTTCTGGTCTCTGAGGAATTTGTTCTGACTGAGGAGTTAGTAATTCGCCAGTGCGGATTGCCTACAAGTGAGGAACATGATAGCCCTGAGGTATTTGAACCTCAAATTTCCGACCGTTGCTGTGCTATGCGCCAGCTGTTCCAAAATGTCTTCTCCACCTAACGGTCATATCATTGAAGGGCATTTATGTCTTATCATGTCGGGCTGCTCCCTAGGCTATAAATAGCCGCCCCCTTCAACCACTAGTTGGTGGGTTGCTCCAAGAGAAACTGACACTTGTCATTTGAGAGCATCCCATCCTTCGAGGACTTTGAGCGAAAATCATCAAGTGAGGAAAACCCAAACCCAAACACCTACAAACCCAAAGTGATTGAGCATCACTGAAGAGATTGATCTTGCGTGGATCCGATGCTTGTTACCTTTGAAGAATGTGCATCTTCCAGACTGTTAGGCGTCATGGTCTAGAGCATCCCAGAGGAAATTGTGGATCGCCGAGTGACCGAGTTTGTGAAGGTTTGGAAGTCACCTGAAGACTTACCACGAGTGATTGGGCGAGGTCTGTGTGACCTTAGCTCAAGGAGAATACGGTGAGGACTGTGTGTCTGGGATTGTGTGTCCTCGGGTTTAAATATCTAGCCGCTCCAACCAGACGTACAACTGTCACAGAAGTTGGAACTGGTCTACCAAATCATTGTCTTCACCAAGCCTACTGGTTCTATTTCCTCAACTCTTTCATTTCCTCATTACTATGTTGTGTGCTTGTTCATATATGTTTGAAGACTTTGACTGAAGACTTTCTCTATTTCCTCAGTTCAATTTCTTCAGTCTGTTTTTCTTCATCCTGTGTTATCCTATGCTTACGCTCCCCGTACTCTGTGTCTGTTTTCAGTTCATCATGATGTCCATGTTTATGTTATCTCATGTATGCATCTGAGTACTTATTCCGCTGCAAGTAGTTCTTCACTTAGGAATTTCCTCACCCTGAAATTTCTCAGTTAAGAATTCGTAAAAATCGCCTATTCACCCCCCCTAAAGTCGACTTAACGCACTTTCAACAGTCGGAAAGAGTGAAGACTTTGCAAAGTTGAAGAATTTGAACAACTGAGGAATTTCAAAAATGAAGAAAAAACTCAAATTGAAGATTTTCAACTTTTGTTGGTGGTGTGACCCACCGTATAAGAATGATGATTTCAGACGCCGCGTACAATTGTCATAGGGCTCTGAGAATCAAATTATTCATTAATTTCTTCACACTTAGAGGGTTAGTCTTCATTGATTGAAGAAAAACGTTACTTCGTGTGTTGCACATCTAAGTCATCAATTTTGCATAAGTGTTAGGATGTGTGTCCTTTTCAAAGAACATTCGAAGATTCGAAGATATTTAGCTCACACTGGAACTTGCTAAATCTCTTCTCATCCAAGGGCTTTGTGAAGATATTGGCTAGTTGTTCTTCAGTCTTCACGTGCTCAATAGAGATGTCGCCCTTCAACACATGATCGCGAAGAAAATGATGACGAATCTGGATGTGCTTTGTCTTCGAGTGCTGAACTGGGTTATGAGCAATCTTGATGGCACTCTCATTGTCACAGAAGAGTGGCACATTCTTCACATTGATGCCGTAGTCCTTGAGGGTTTGCTTCATCCATAGCAATAGAGCATAGCATGAACCAGCAGCAATGTACTCAGCTTCAGTAGTAGAGAGTGATACGCAGTTCTGCTTCTTCGAGGACCAACATACTAAGGACGTCCGAGGAAATGGCATGTGCCTGATGTTGACTTGCGGTCCACACGATCACCAGCATAGTCAGAGTCAGAATATCCAATGAGATCAAAAGCCGAGCACTTGGGATACCATAATCCAAGTGTTGGAGTGTGAGCTAGATATCAAAGAATATGCTTCACAGCCTTATGGTGTGATTCCTTCGGTGTAGCTTGAAAACAGGCACACATGCAAACACTAAGCATAATATCTGGCCTAGATGCACATAGATACAACAAAGAGCCAATCATGGAGCGGTATACCTTTTGATCGAAGTCAATACCATTTTCATCAGTGCATAGATGGCCATTTGTGGGCATAGGGATTTTGACGCCTTTGCAATCTTGCATGCCGAATTTCCTCAGTACATCCTTGAGGTATTTCTCTTGAGATATGAAGATGTCATTGCACTGTTGACGAATTTGAAGACCTAAGAAGAATTTCAGTTTTCCCATCATAGACATTTGATATTCCTCACTCATCATATAGGCAAATTCGTCACTGTAACATTGGTTAGTACATCCAAAGATAATATCATCAACATATATTTGACACACGAATAATTCATCATCATAGGTTTTGGTGAAAAGAGTTGGGTCAAGTGAACCGGGTTTGAAGCCTTTCTTCATGAGGAATTCCTTCAAAGTATCATACCACGCCTGAGGGGCCTGGTTGAGGGTATAGAGAGCCTTATTGAGTTTGAAGACTTGGTCAGGATGCTTTGGATCTTCAAAACCTGGGGGGTAGAGCAACATATACTTCTTCCTCAAGCTTACCATTGAGGAATGCACTTTTCACATCCATTTGATATAAGATGATATTATGATGGTTAGCATAAGAAAGCAATATGCGAATAGCCTCAAGTCTAGCGACAGGTGCAAAAGTTTCATCGAAATCAATTCCTTCAACCTGTGTGTAGCCTTGAGCTACTAGCCGTGCCCTATTCCTCACCACAAGGCCATTTTCATCTTGCTTGTTGCGGTAGATCCATTTGGTGCCGATGATACTGTGCTTGCATGGGTCTGGTCGCTTGACAAGTTCCCAGACATTGTTGAGCTCGAATTGATGAAGTTCCTCTTGCATTGCTTGAATACACTCAGGCTCCAGAAATGCCTCATCTACTTTCGTGGGCTCTGTGATAGAGGAAAAAGCAAAGTGCCCATAAAAGTTGGACAAATGTGAAGCCTTTGAGCATGTGAGAGGACCTGGTGCTTTGATGTCATTGATGATTCTCTCAATCTGCACTTCATTTGTGATGCGAGGATGAGCGGGTTGAGGATGTTGAGTGGGCTCAGCATTTTCTTCAGAGCCATTTTCCTCAGGTGCATCAGCATGATGTTCTTCATGTTCTGGAATGACTTCTTCAGCAGATTCTTCGGTAGGAATGACATCCTCAGTAGCCTTGAACTTAATGGATTCCTCAGGAGAAATTTCTTCTAGCACATGAGGTAGGTGCTCTCTTTGCGAGCCGTTAGTCTCATCGAACCACACATCTATAGTTTCAACAACCTTGTGGTGATAGGTGTTGAAGACTCTGTAGGTGTGCGAGTCCTTTCTGTAACCAAGCATAAAACCTTCATGTGCTTTCGGTGCAAATTTAGAATTATGATGAGGATCTCCAATCCAACATTTAGCACCGAAGACTTTGAAATAACTCACATTGGGTTTCTTGTCAGTGAGGAGTTCATATGAGGCCTTTTTGAAGAATTTGTGAAGATATACCCTGTTGATGATGTGGCACGCAGTATCAATTGCCTCAGGCCAGAAGCGAGGAGGCATCTTGTATTCGTCAAGCATAGTGCGAGCCATCTCAACAAGAGTCCTGTTCTTGCGCTCCACGACGCCATTTTGCTGAGGAATATAAGGAGCAGATAACTCGTGAGTAATACCAAGTTCATCAAGATAGTCATCAAGACCAGTATTCTTCAACTCGGTCCCATTGTCACTTCTAATGTGCTTGATCTTCACACCGAAGTTAGTTGAAGCCCTCGAGGAAAATCGTTTGAAGACTTCCTGCACTTCAGTTTTGTAAGTGATGATATGCACCCATGTGTAATGAGAATAGTCATCAACAATAACAAAGCCATATAAAGATGCAGCATTAGTGAATGTGGCATAATGAGTAGGGACGAAGAGATCCATGTGAAGCAATTCAAATGGACGACTGGTAGTCATGATAGTCCTTGAGGGATGCTTGGCCTTGGTCATCTTTCCAGCTTCACAAGCTCCACACAGGTGATCCTTGAGGAATTTGACGCCCTCGATGCCAATGACATACTTCTTCTTCACGAGCGTGTGCAAGTTCCTCATGCCAGCATGACCAAGTCATCGATGCCATAGCCAACCTTCCGAAGCTTTTGCAAGTAGACATGTAGCAGGTTGTGGTCCTGTAGAGAAATCAACAATATACAAGTCTCCTCTCCTAAAGCCTTCGGAGACTTTGGAATTGTCAGCTTCCATGATCACAACACAACGATACTTGCCAAAGACAAAAACCATATCAAGATCACAAAGCATTGAGACAGACATGAGGTTGAACCCTAAGGACTCGAAAAGCATGACTTTGTCCATGTGTCGATCCTTTGAGATCGCAACCCTACCTAGACCCAATACCTTGCTTTTGCCTTTGTCAGGGTAGGTGACATTCTTCAGATGCGATGGAGATAAAGCAGTGTCCATCAGTAGGTTCTTGTCACCGGTCATGCGATTTGTACATCCACTATCAAGGACCCACTCAGTGGCTTTGGGTTGATCATCCTACAGATGAATTAGTGCATTTTACGAACTCATATACTTCATCAGTGAAGAATATGACATCAAATTCATCAAGTCAATTTCATCAAGCAATAGAACAGATATAGCAGTATGAGGACGTGAGAAATGAAAATTCATTTCTTCATGATTAGCTTGCGTATTTTCAAGCATATTCAGGTCCCCAGCAAATTGATCAGACGTTCAAGTTTGTCTGGATACCCGACCCTACATAAGAGATTAGTTCTTTTTCTTCACCACCCACATCTGGATGGGTGGCAAAGAGTTCATCATTATGCGAGCTCCATAAGAGAAAGGTGGCATAGAAGCCAATCCACTTCATTTCAGATAAGAGGGGTTAGAGTAAGCATATGAATAAGCAGAGAAATTCTTCGAGGAGTTATGAACATAATGATTTGAAGAATAATGCACATATTCATAGCCCTTAGATCTTCCCTGCGAAACAGAACTGTTAGCACGATGATGTTCATATGAGGATCTGGATCCATATGAGGAATCTGGTCCATATGAGGACTTGGATCCATATGAAGAATTTGATCTGGGGTTCCTATTCTTCACAGGGGGTGTCATGATGACATTCACCTGAAGACTTTCAACGCACCTTTTGGGAACCCACATTGTCTTCATAAGGGGACCGTTCCTGAAGTTAGTGCCAATATATCTAGCAAATACTTCACCATTCTGATTTTTGAACAATTTATAGTTGGAGTCAAATGACTCATCAGAAGAATATGAAGATTCACATGTAAAGCCAGATAAAGTGGATGGATCTACTGGAGGTCCTTTTGCAGCAACTCATGAGGTTTTGGGATACTGGTCAGGTTTCCAGTAGGTCCCATCAGCATTGAGTTTCCTCTCAAAGGCAATACCCTCTTTCCTAGGGTTCCTGTTGAGGATCTGCTTTTTAAGCACATCACAAAGAGCCTGATGCCCTTTGAGGCTTTTGTACATGCCTTTCACATACAATTCCTTCAGCCCTGCATTGTTAGTGATACTAGTAGCATCCTCGGATGAGGAATTTGTGATAGCAGAGACAGTTGAAGATTTTGCAGCAATAGAAGCATTTGAACTTTCAGGTGAAGAATTAGCAGATTCTCGTTCAATGCATTTCAAACATGGTGGAATGAATTCAACCTGAGCGAAACTGATCTGTTAAGCAAGCAATGAATCACGTTCCTTCTGAAGATCTTCATAACTCACCCTTAGCTGCTCAAGATCTTGCTTTCTTTGAAGAAATTCATAAGAAAGTTTCTCATGATCAGATAAGAGAGTGTTATGATGACTGTGAAGGTTATCAAACTTAGACTGAAGTCTCTGAAGATTATCAGTCAGAGTTTGAGTTTGATCCATTTCTTCACCCAACATATCATCGCTTTCATTTAACATGTTTTGAACTTTTTCCAAAGCTTTTTGTTGCTTTACAGCAAGAGATGCAAGCTTGGTATAGCTGGGTCCAAATTCATCACCAGATTCATCATCACTAGACTCAGATAAGTAACATTCGGTTACCTTGGCACCTTTAGCCATGAGACATGGTCCGAAAGATGATGATTCAGGGTCGAAAGTCATCGTCTTGAGTGATTTCTTGAAATCCTCAAACCAGGGATCATGAAAAATTCGATGACCTTCATAGACATCAGAGAGTCGGTCCCAGATGAGCTTCGCATGGCAGAGATGCATAATATTCCTGAACTGATTTCTAGATAAGTAGGAGCAGATGATATCCTTCGCCATGATGTCAAGTCGAGTGTACTTGCGAATATCATCAGCCTCCGCCATCAAATATCGGTAACACCAATCTTAGTGACGGTCCACAGCTCGTTGTTCGTCGCCATGAGACGCTTCTTCATCATGGCCTTCCACTTGGGATAATCATGACCGTCAAAGATGGGGCATGTCACTTTCTTCATTCCTGCGGTCGACATAACTAAAACTCCAGGCGGTTAAACCAAAATCACACAGCACAAGGGAGTACCTTGCTCTGATACCAATTGAAAGTGCGTTATATCAACTAGAGGGGGGTGAATAGGCAATATTTACAAATTCGTCACTGAGGAATTTCAGGGTGAGGAAATTTCTATGCAACGAACTACTTAGCAGCGGAATAAGTACTCGGATGCAAGCATAACAGAGTAGTATCACAGTCATCATGATGAAATGAAAACAAGCACAGAGTACAAGTAGCGTAAACATAGGATAAGCAGGCTGAAGACAAAGTGACTGAAGAATTAGGATTGAGGAAATTGAGAAAGTCTTCAGTCGGAGTCTTCAAATAGTAATGATCAAGTACTTCTACACAGAAATGAGGAAATGAGAGGGTTGAGGAAATAGAACCAGTAGCTTGGTGAAGACAGTGATTTGGTAGACCAGCTCCAACAGCTGTGACAGTCATACGTCTGGTTGGAGCGGCTAGGTATTTAAACCTAAGGACACACAGTCCTCACTGTATTCTTCTTGAGCTAAGGTCACACAGTCCTCACCGTATTCTCCTTGAGCTAAGGTCACACAGACCTCGCCCAATCACTCGTGGTAAGTCTTCAGGTGACTTCCAAACCTTCACAGACTCGATCACTCGGCGATCCACAATTTCCTCTTGGATGCTCTAGACCATGTCGCTTAACCGTCTCGAGGATGCACAGTCCTCAAAGATAACAAGCGTCGGTTCCACATAGGAACAATCTCTTTAGTGATGCTCAATCACTTTGGGTTTGTAGGTGTTTGGGTTTGGGTTTTCCTCACTTGATGATTTTCGCTCAAAGTCCTCGGAAGATGGGATGCTCTCAATTGACAAGTGTCAATTTCTCTTGGAGCAGCCAACCAGCTAGTGGTTGTAGGGGGGGGCTATTTATAGCCTAGGGAGCAGCCCGACATGATAAGACATAAATGCCCTTCAATGATATGACCGTTAGGTGGGTAGATATTTTGGGACAGCTAGCGCGCGGCACAACAACGGTCGGAAATTTGAGCTCTCAAATTCCTCAGGGCTATCATGTTCCTCACTTGTAGGCAATCCGCATTGGCAAATTCCTAACTCCTCAGTCAGAACAAATTCCTCAGAGACCAGAAGATCTTCGTCTCTATCACTGAAGAAATTGACCGAACTGTATGAGATTTCCAATGGTTTCACTCAAAAGGATTGGTAGGTGTAGAATTTTGAGATGAGCATCACTTGGAAACTTTTCCTTAGTTTTACCTCGACCCCCTTTAACAGTACGATGTTTCCTATGACTCAAGAAAGAGGAAAACGAAACTACGAAAAAAAAGTCTTCAAGCTTCATAATCCTCGCATGAATATCAAGTCTTCAGGATCACACCAATTTCTTCACTTCAAAGTCTTCAGTTAAAGACATTCATTTTTAGGGGTCGACTTCCTCTGTAAATATCAAACTCCTCATAGACTTATAGACCTGTGTACAGTCATAAATGCATTATTCCCTTAACCTATAAGTCATAACACCAAAATCACTAAGGGGCACTAGATGCACTTACATCAGCCATCTTGCATAGATCAGTAAGACCAATCTCAGTGACAGTCCACAGCTCACTATTCATAGCCATGAGGCGCTTCCTCATCATGGCGTTCCACTTTGGATAATTATGACCGTCAAAGATGGGGCATGCCACTTTCTTCATACCTGCGGTCGACATAACTAAAACTCCAGGTGGTTAAACCAAAATCACACAGAACAAGGGAGTACCTTGCTCTGATACCAATTGAAAGTGCGTTATATTGACTAGAGGGGGGTGAATAGGCGATTTTTACAAATTCGTCACTGAGGAAATACTTGTTGAGGAATTTGCTAAGTGACGAACTACAGGCAGCAGAATAAGTACTCAGGTGCATGCATAACAAGGCAGTAGTATAATCATCATGATGAAATGAAACATACACAGAGCATAGGTAGCGTGTAAAACAGGATAAGCAGGCAGAAGACAAAGTGACTGAAGAAATAGGATTGAGGAATTGAGAAAGTCTTCAGTCAAAGTCTTCAAACAGTAACGATCAATTTCATCAACACACGAATGATGAAATGAAAGGGTTGAGAAAATAGAACCAATAGCTCGGTGAAGACAATGATTTGGTAGACCAGTTCCAACTATTGTGACAATTGTACGTCTGGTTGGAGCAGCTAGGTATTTAAACCAAAAGACACACAGTCCTCACCGTATTCTCCTTGAGCCAAGGTCACACAGACCTCGCCCAATCACTCGTGGTAAGTCTTCACAGGTGACTTCCAAACCTTCATAGACTTGGTCACTTGGCGATCCACAATTACTCTTGGATGCTCTAGACCATGACGCCTAACCGTCTGGAAGATGCATAGTCTTCAAAGGTAACAAGCGTCGGTTCCACATAGGAACAGTATCTTCAGTGATGCTCAATCACTTTGGGTTGTAGGTGTTGGGTTTGGGTTTTTCCTCATTGATGATTTTCTATCAAAGTTCTCGGAGGATGGGATGCTCTCAATGACAAGTGTCAGTTTCTCTCGGAGCAGCCAACCAGCTAGTGGTTGAGGGGCAGCTACTTATAGCCAGGGAGCAGCCTAACATGATAAGACATAAATGCCCTTCAATGATATGACCATTAGGTAGATAAGATATTTGGGACAGCTGGCACGTAGCACAGCAACAGTCAGAAATTTGAGCTCTCAAATTCCTCAGGGCTATCATGTTCCTCACTTGTAGGCAATCCGCACTGGCGAATTCCTAACTCCTCAGTCGGAACAAATTTCTCAGAGACCAGAAGATCTTCGTCTCTGTCACTGAAGAAATTGACTGAACTGTATGAGATTTCCAAAGGCTTCACTCGAAGGTTTGGGTAGGTGTAGGATTAGAGATGGGCATCACTTGGAAACTTTTCCGTAGTTTTACCTCCACCCCCTTTAACAGTATGGTGTTTCCTATAACTCAAGAAATTGAAAATGAAACTACAAAAACAAAACTCTTCAAGCTTCATAATCCTCGCATCAATATCAAAGTCTTCAAGGTCACACCAATTTCCTCATTTTCAAAGTCTTCAACTGAAGACATTCATTTTTAGGGGTCGACTTTCATCGTAATATCAAACTCCTCATAGACTTATAGACCCTGTGTACACTCACAAACACATCAGTCCCTTTACCTATAAGTCTTCAATACACCAAAATCACTAAGGGGCCCTAGATGCACTTAAAGTTGTCACCACTAAATTGGCATTCAATAATCTGTTAGTGGTTGGTTAAACAGCCATCCTCGGGTTGCACATTGTTCAATGCTCGATCAACCTGCAACTGTTTAGCACGGGCAATTCTCATTTGGCATATTGTTTGTAGTGCCTGCCTACCTTTTCCCCTTCCTACTCATTCCTCCCGCATCATTGTCCTCCGCATGATACATATTGCTATTATGCCCATCGCACACTCCTACCCATCTCATCGTCTGCCGCGCATCGCCATGGACTGCCACCTCCATCCCCGGGCACCCTTCCTCCTACTGCCACGACAATCTCCGTCCCACGCCTCCCCACTACCACCACCGTCATGGAAGGTGCATTGTTTTAATTTGTTGGGATGACAATTTGTAGATATCAATTTGTCAATGTTTTGTAAATTTTGCTATATCAATGCAAATGCAAATTTAATATGTCCATCTATGTCATTTGTCAATAATTGTGCTATGTCAATTTTTTATGCCAATTGGATGTAGGTGATTACATGCAGCAGTACTTGAACATGGTCATGGCCATCTCCTCTGCCGAAGTGAAGAAGTCCTCCTCCAATGAGGATCCGGGCACGGCAGTGAAGATGTCCTCATTCCATGACAAGGATGTGAACATGGCTATCGACAACGCCGATACGAAGATGTCCTCCTTTGCTGCCCCACCATTGTCCCCGAGGTTGGGCCTTCACGTTGGGACGTCCGCGGGTGGTCCATAGGTAGATCGTCGATACCAGGATGATCAACTTGCACGGTCAGGGGAGTATAAGCGGTGCCTTGACTCGTTCTGGGGGAGCAAAGAAATTGTTCGTTTGGACTTTGATGATGCTTTTTTCTTGAACTGTGTACTGATGTCATGTGAGTTGTTGAACTATATCATGTCATGTCACTTAATCAGGTTTGCTACTATGTGTGAACGTGTGAGTGTCTTTTACTCTGTCATGATGTTTGAAATGTAGTTCAAATCGTGCCATGAGTGTCATAATATTAGGAAGCTACAATATGTAAATCGTATTTTGTTAATGAGTAGAACGCATACTTATAATTGAAATACTCTAAAACATGATCGTATTCTTCTACACATGTCTTAACAGTAGCACCCTCCTCGTCCTGGTCTTGGGGTACATATAGCAGGTCTTGGTTGATTTCCCTTTCTGTTATTCTATTCTCCTACCCTTAAACGACTCGGACTCCCCTTGGCCTACTAGTGGAACACCTTCCTCTTTTGGGGAGTCCTAAGGGTACTTGACCGCCTGGATGACGAGTTTAGTGCGACACAATGTGGGGTGGAATCCCACTCCACATCAAAACTAGAAATGTACAAGTTTTGTGTGGGAATATACCCACACAGTTACGAGTGATCTTATACTTTGTTTGGCTATTATGACTAGTTTTTTTAGCAACTCTTATGCTCTTTTTTGTTTCCATAATAAATAATTTGTGATTGGCCATGATATTATACTCACGGTTTATGGAAAAATATGTGCAATCTGATGTACTATGAAATGGCCAGTCTTTTCATTTTACTATGTTGCAGAATGCAGAAACTGAGTCCCTGGATGGTTTTTTGACCGCGGGGGTTGACGTGAGAAGTTGGGAACCAGAGCGAGTAGTGAAATATTGACTGGTTACACCGACATTTTTGGTGTTATATCTCGAAAGGATGTTTTTTCGGAAATATCTCAAAAAGATGTGTGCGGCAGCTGTTTACCAAGAAATCGAACACTGACTGAGACAACTGAGCAGAGGATGCTAACTGACGTGTCACGGAAGGCCGCACACAACCGGATGTGATCATGCGACAATGGAAGCCTGGTAAGCCGCATGGAAGGGAGGCAACCCGCTAATGGCGCCGAGCCCGACTGGCTGACCGTCCCCCCTTCCCTCTCCTCGACTCTCCAGCGCCAAGGTGATTAACACCGAACCTCTCTCAAGCTGTTGTCCATCCTTTGTTTGATTCCCTCCTGGTACGTAGCATCCTCTCATGCCCCCTCGTCGTCTTCCTGCAAACCATCGCCTCCCCTCGGATAGTAGCTGACGATCCTCTCGGATAAGCATGTAAGAACCAATGTACTATAAAACACCGTCCGATCCTGGAGTTGTTGGGTAACGTAGCATGCAATTTCAAAAAAAATTCCTACGATCACGCAAAATCTATCTAGGAGATGCATAGCAACGAGAGGGGGAGAGTGTGTCCACGTACCCTCGTAGACCAAAAGCGGAAGTCTTAGGTTAACGTGGTTGATGTAGTCGAACGTCTTCGCGATCCAACCGATCAAGTATCAAACGGACGACACCTCTGAGTTCAGCACATGTTCAGCTCATTGACGTCCCTCGAACTCTTGATCCAGCAGAGGGTCGAGGGAGAGTTTCGTCAGCACGACGGCGTGGTGATGGTGATGGTGATGTGATCCGCGCAGGGCTTCGCCTAAGCACTACGTGAATTTGACCGGAGGAGTAAACCATGTAGAGAGACGCCGCACACGGCTTGGAAAGATTGATGTGTCCCCAAGGGGTGCCCTGCCCACGTATATAAAGGAGGGAGAGGAGGAGGCCCGCCACCAGGGGGCGCGCCAAGAGGGGGGAGTCCTACTAGGACTCCAGTCCTAGTAAGATCCCCCCCTTTTCCTTCTCGTGGAGGGAGAAAGAGGGAAGGGAGAGGGAGGAGGAGAAGGAAAGGGGGCGCGCCCCCTCCCCTAGTCCAATTCGGACTCCCTATGGGAGGGGCGCGGACACCCCTTGTGGGCTGCCTCCCCTCTCCCCTATGGCCCATATAGGACATTTACTTTCCCCGGGGGGTTCCGGTAACCCCTCGGTACTCCGATAAATATTAGAAACGTCCCGAAACCATTCTGGTGTCCAAATACAATCATCTAATATATCAATCTTTACCTCTCGACTATTTCGAGACTCCTCGTCATGTCCGTGATCTCATCCGGGACTCCGAACAACCTTCGGTCACCAAAAAACATAACTCATAATACAAATCGTCATCGAATGTTAAGCGTGCGGACCCTATGGGTTCGAGAACTATGTAGACATGATCGAGACACATCTCCGGTCAATAACCAATAGCGGAACCTGGATGCTCATATTGGTTCCTACATATTCTACGAAGCTCTTTATCGGTCAAACCGTAATGACAACATACGTAATTCCCTTTGTCATCGGCATGTTACTTGCCTGAGATTCGATTGTCGGTATCCTCATACCTAGTTGAATCTCGTTACCGGCATGTCTATTTACTCGTTTTGTAATGCATCATCCCGCAACTAACTCATTAGTAACATTTCTTGCAAGGCTTATTACGATGTGCATTACCGAGAGGGCCCAAAGATACCTCTCCGATACTCGGAGTGACAAATCCTAATCTCGATGTATGCCAACCCAACAAACACCTTTGGAGATACCTGTAGAGAATCTTTATAATGACCCAGTTACGTTGTGACGTTTGATAGCACACAAGGTATTCCTCCGGTATCCGGGAGTTGCATAATCTCATAGTCAAAGGAATATGTATAAGTCATGAAGAAAGCAATAGCAATAAAACTTAACGATCATTATTCTAAGCTAACAGATGGGTCTTGTCCATCACATCATTCTCCTAATGATATGATCTCGTTAATCAAATGACAACACATGTCTATGGTTAGGAAACTTAACCATCTTTGATCAACGAGCTAGTCTAGTAGAGGCTTACTAGGGACACGGTGTTTTGTCTATGTATCCACACATGTATCAAGTTTCCGGTTCATACAATTCTAGCATGAATAATAAACATTTATCATGATATAAGGAAATGTAAATAACAACTAGGGCATATTTCCTTCAGTCTCCCACTTGCACTAGAGTCAATAATCTAGTTCACATCGTCATGTGATTCAACACCAATAGTTCACATCGCCATGTGACTAACACCCAAAAGGTTTACTAGAGTCAATAGTCTAGTTCACATCGCCATGTGATTAACACCCAAAGAGTACTAAGGTGTGATCATATTTTGCTTGTGAGAGAAGTTTAGTCAACGGGTCTGCCACATTCAGAGCCGTATGTATTTTGCAAATTTCTATGTCTACAATGCTCTGCACGGAGCTACTCTAGCTAATTGCTCCCACTTTCAATACGTATCCAGATTGACATTCAGAGTCATCTGGATCGGTGTAAAATCTTGCATCGACGTAACTCTTTACGACGAACTCTTTATCACCTCCATAACCGAGAAATATTTCCTTAGTCCTCTTAGGTAACTAAGGATAATTTTGACTGCTGTCCACTCATCTATTCCTGGATCACTATTGTACCCCTTTTCCAAACTCATGGCAAGGTACATGATATGTATGGTACACAACATGGTATACTTTATAGAACCTATGGTTGAGGCATAGGGAATGACTTTCATTCTTCTCTATCTTCTGTCGTGGTCGGGTTTGAGTCTTACTCAACTTCACACTTTCCAACACAGACAAGAACACTTTCTTTGACTGATCCATTTTGAACTTCTTCAAAATCTTGTCAAGGTATGTGCTTTGTGAAAGTCCAATTAAGCGTCTTGATCTATCCCTATAGATTTTGACGCCCAATATATAAGTAGCTTTACCGAGGTCTTTTATTGAAAAATTCTTATTCAAGTATCCTTTTATGCTATCCCGAAATTATATATCATTTTCGATCAACAATATGTCATCCACATATACTATCAGAAATGCTACAGAGCTCCCACTCACTTTCTTGTAAATACAGGCTTCTCAAAAAGTCTGTATAAAACCATATGCTTTGATCACACTATCAAAGCGTATATTCCAACTCCGAGAGGCTTGCACCAGTCCATAAATGGATCGCCGGAGCTTGCACACTTTGTTAGCACCTTTAGGACCGACAAAACCTTCTGCTTGCATCATATACAACTCTTCTTTAAGAAATCCATTAAGGAATGCAGTTTTGACGTCCATTTGCCAAATTTCAAAAACATAAAATGCGTCAATTGCTAACATGATTTGGACAGACTTAAGCATCGCTACGGGTGAGAAGGCCTCATCGTAGTCAACTCCTTGAACTTGTCGAAAACCTTTCGCAATAAGTCAAGCTTTGTAGACAGTAACATTACCATCAGCGTCAGTCTTCTTCTTGAAGATCCATTTATTCTCTATGGCTCGCCGATCATCGAGCAAGTCAACCAAAGTCCACACTTTGTTCTCATACATGGATCCTATCTCAGATTTCATGGCCTCAAGCCATTTATCGAAATCTTGGCTAATCATCGCTTCCTCATAGTTCGTAGGTTCGTCATGGTCTAGTAACATGACTTCCTGAACAGGATTACCGTACCACTCTGGTGCGGAACATGCTTGACCTAGAAGGTTTGGTAGTAACTTGATCTGAAGTTTCATGATCATTATCATTAGCTTCCTCTCTAGTTGGTGCAGGCATCACTAGGACTGATTTCTGTGATGAGCTACTTTCCAATTCGAGAGAAGGTACAATTACCTCATCAAGTTCTACTTTCCTCCCACTCACTTCTTTGGAGAGAAACTCCTTCTCTAGAAAGGATCCATTCTTAGCAACAAAAATCTTTCCTTCGGATCTGCGATAGAAGTTGTACCCAACAGTTTCTTTTGGGGTATCCTATGAAGACATATTTCTCAGATTTGGGTTCGAGCTTATCAGGCTGAAGCTTTTTCACATAAGCATCGTAACCCCAAACTTTAAGAAAAAACGACGGCTTAGAGGTTTCTTGCCAAACCATAGTTCATACGGTGTCATCTCAACAGATTTAGATGGTGCCCTATTTAACGTGAATGCATCTGTCATTAATGCATAACCCCAAAACGATAGTGGTAAATTGGTAAGAGACATCATAGATCGCACCATATCTAATAAAGTACGGTTACGATGTCCGGACACACCATTACGCTGTGGTGTTCCAGGTGGCGTGAGTTGTGAAACTATTCCACATTGTTTTGAATGAAGGCCAAACTCGTAACTCAAATATTCACCTCCGCGATTAGATCGTAGAAAGTTTATTTTCTTGTTACGATGATTCTCCACTTCACTCTGAAATTCTTTGAACTTTTCAAATGTTTCAGAGTTGTGTTTCATCAAGTAGATATACCCATATCTGCTCAAATCATCTGTGAAGGTCAGAAAATAATGATACCCGTCGCGAGCCTCAACACTCATCGGACCGCATACATCGGTATGTATTACTTCCAATAAGTCAGTAGCTCGCTCCATTGTTCCGGAGAATGGAGTCTTAGTCATCTTTCCCATGAGACATGGTTCGCAAGTACCAAATGATTCATAATCAAGTGATTCCAAAAGTCCATCTGCATGGAGTTTCTTCATGCGCTTTACACCAATATGACCTAAACGGCAGTGCCACAAATATGTTGCACTATCATTATCAACTTTGCATCTTTTGGCATCAATATTATGAATATGTGTATCACTACGATCGAGATTCAATAAACCATTCACCATGAGTGTAAGACCACAGAAGGTTTCGTTCATGTAAATAGAATAACAATTATTCTCTGACTTAAATGAATAACCGTATTGCAATAAACATGATCTAATCATATTCATGCTTAACGCAAACACCAAATAACATTTATTTTAGGTTAAATACTAATCCCGAAGGTAGAGGGAGTATGCGATGGTGATCTTATTGACCTTGGAATCTCTTCCAACACACATCGTTATTTCGCCCTCAACTAGTCTCTGTTCATTTTGCAACTCCTTGTTTCGAGTTACTAATCTTAGCAACTGAACCGGTATCAAATACCGAGGGGCTACTATGAACACTAGTAAAGTAATCATCAATAACATGTATATCAAATATACCTCTGTTCACTTTGCCATCCTTCTTATCCGCCAAGTATTTGGGGCAGTTCCGCTTCTAGTGACCATTCCCATTGCAGTAGAAGCACTCGGTTTCAGGCTTAGGTCTAGCTTTGGGCTTCTTCACGGGAGTGGCAACTTTCTTGCCATTCTACTTGAAGTTCCCTTTCTTTCCCTTGCCTTTTTTCTTGAAACTAGTGGTCTTGTTAACCATCAACACTTGATGCTATTTCTTGATTTCTACCTTCGCTGATTTTAGCATCGCGAAGAGCTTGGGAATCGTTTTCGTCATCCCTTGCATATTATAGTTCATCACGAAGTTCTAATAATTTGGTGATAGTGACTAGAGAACTCTGTGAATCACTATCTTATCTGGAAGATTAACTCCCACTTGATTCAAGCGATTGTAGTACCCAGACATTCTGAGCACATGCTCACTAGCTGAGCTATTCTCCTCCATCTTGTAGGCAAAGTACTTGTCAGAGGTCTTATACCTCTTAACACGGGCACGAGTCTAAAATATCATTTTCAGCTCTTGAAACATCTCATATGCTCCATGGCGTTCAAAACATTTTTGAAGTCCCGGTTCTAAGCTGTGAAGCATGGTGCACTAAACTATCAAGTAGTCATCATACCGAGTTTGTCAAATGTTCATAACATCTGCATCTGCTCGTGCAATAGGTCTGTCACCTAGCGGTGCATCAAGGACATAATTCTTCCCTGCAATGAGGACAATCCTCAGATCACGGACCCAGTCTGCATCATTGCTACTATCATCTTTCAACATAGTTTTTCTCTAGGAACATATCAAAAATAAAACACGGGAGCTATACGCGAGCTATTGATCTACAACATATATATGCAAAAACTATCAGGACTAAGTTCATGATAAATTAAGTTCAATTAATCATATTACTTAAGAACTCCCACTTAGATAGACAACCCTCGAGTCATCTAAAAGGTCACGTGATCCAAATCAACCAAACCATGTCCCATCATCACGTGAGATGGAGTAATCTTCAATGGTGAACATCTCTATGTTGATCATATCTACTATATGATTCACGTTCGACCTTTCGGTCTCCAGTGTTCCGAGGCCATGTCTGTACATGCTAGGCTCGTCAAGTTTAACCCGAGTATTCCGCATGTGCAAAAATGTCTTGCACCCGTTGTATGTGAATGTAGAGCCTATCACACCCGATCATCACGTGGTGTCTCAGCATGAAGAACTGTCGCACGGTGCATACTCAAGGAGAACACTTATACCTTGAAATTTGGTGAGGGATAATCTTATAATGCTAGCGCTGTACTAAGAAAAATAAGACGCATAAAAGATAAACATCACATGCAATCAAAATATGTGACATGATATGGCCATCATCATCTTGTGCCTTTGATCTCCATCTCCAAAGCACCGTCATGATCTCCATCGTCACCGGCTTGACACCTTAATCTCCATCGTTGTCGGTGTGGAACGACACCTATGGGATCACAAGAATCCCTACTACGGTTGCCGGGGCGCGGGGTTGCGAGAAGAGCAGGGCTAGTAGATAGCACAAGGATCGTTTACCCAAGTTCGGATCGCGAGGATGCGTAAAACCCTAGTCCTGCTTTGGTGGGTGTATTTCAGAGAGTTCTTGAGCTCTCGAACTAGCTGTGGTCAGTGCGTGGTTCGAAAGAGCCGAATCCTTCTCCAATATGCCAGGGGCCTCCTTTTATAGTCGGAAGGGGCTGCCACAGTGGCACACAGGAGGTGGAAAGGCGTACAGTGCCCTGAGCTTATCGCTCGTATTACAGGACAAGACGCTTTAACGCGTAGCTTAGGTGTCCCCTTGCTTTATTGGGGACGGGGGCGAGGCCCGTCCCGCCGTCGCCGCTCCTCCTCACTTTGACACGCACCCTGGCCAATGAGGTGCGTGGTGCCATGTAGGCGGGCAGGCAGCTGAGGTGGCGCGGTGGCCGCCACGCAGGCGCTCGATGAGTTGGCCTGGGAGCTGCATGTTGCCACGCAGGTGCCCGCCCAGCTGGTTGGGCTGCAGCTGCATGTGAACGGCGGTGGAAGCTTGGTTGGCGTGGGCCTGGCGGTGGCCCTGCAGGCGTCCTTGGTAAGGGCCTTGCCGGGTGGCCCGACAAGGGTCTTGCCGTGGCGCGCTGTCATCCCCGGCAAGGGCCTTGCCAGGGGGCGGGTGGCCTTCCTCGGCAAGGATCTTGCCAAGGATCGTCGTCTTCTAATCCTCATCTGATCTTGAATATGTCTTCACAAAGATCTGCATGCCACCACGGAGGTGCCTCCCGAGCCCTGGCCCAACGTGATGTTGGAGACCGTGGGCTCAAGGGTAGCCCGCTCTGTTGGTGCGGGGCGAGCTGTCCCGGCAAGGATCTTGCCGGGGCTGCTGAGGCTGCCCTGGCAAGGGTCTTGCCGGGGGAACCTACTTCGTCCCTCTACTCTTTGTGGTCTTGGCCTTGGCGTTGCTCTTATTATCTTGGGCTCTGCTTGGCGTGACCGTAGGCGCGGCTCCAACTGCCCGTGCACAGGTATAGGGGTACAAAAACGCACCCCTCTTTTTGTACACCGACAGGAGCCCCCGGGCCTTGGCCACACATAAGCGCGACACGTTGTTGGGCTAGGCCCAAAATGGTGCGCGGGCAGGTGGGACGGTTTTCACCGCGGTAAAACTTTTCGCGCGTTGCGCTTCCCATGTCCCGCGCGCGCGGTGCGGCGTGGAGGGGTGTTCGTGACGTGGGCGGCATGCGTGGGGTGGTTTCCACACGCATGCGTCACATCGTAGTAAATGGGTAGCGTGCCCCGCGGCTTCCCCATAAAAAGGGATAACCGCGGGCGCAATGTTCCTTTTACCCTTCGCGCAACCCCAATCTTGGAAACCTCCGCCTCCCTTCCTCTTCTTCTCCAAGCTTCGTTCCTGCTCGCCGCCGTTGCGCTTCCGCCGCCCTCTGTCCTTCCCTCCTCCCCCAGCCGCCATGGCGCCAAAATACACCAAGGGCAAGGGAGTGGCCAAGGATGCCGGAGCCGTGGAGCCGCCGGAGAGTGCGCTGGTGCTACAGCGGACGCAGTCCGCCTTCTTCCCCTCGACAGTTGACGTGTTCGAGCTTCGGGACTCCTTCAGGCCCCTGTGGCACTAGTAGGAAAAGGGGCTTTTACCCCGGTTCATAAGGGCCTTTAGTCCCGGTTCTGGAACCGGGACTAAAGGGTCGTTACTAATGCCCTAGCCCTTTAGTCCCGGTTCGTACACGAACCGGGACTAAAGGCCGTCCACGTGGCCGGTGCGGGGAGCCCAGGCAGGAGGGCCTTTGGTCCCGGTTGGTGCCACCAACCGGGACCAATAGGCATCCACGCGTCAGCACCTGGCAGGAGCTGAGGTTTTTGTTTTTTTTAAAGGGGGTGGTTTAGGGGTTTTGGGGGGTTAATTTAGGTGTTTCATATATTGTGTTAGCTAGCTAATTAATAGAGAGAAGTGTCCTCTCTTATCTCCGTGCTTTGTCGACGCTACGTACTATATACGTATGGAGAGGAGTAGACACGCTAGCTAGTAATCAAATGAAGGAAACAGAAGATCGTCATGAACATATATATATGCATACAGAGAGAAGTGATATCGACCACCTCTCCTTCTCCGAGATATTGGTCGAACAACAAGTTCTCGTATATCTATCCGACACTACCGGCTACATATATACAATAATTATCTCTTACAATACAATCTCCTAATTATATTGTAGGAACACAGGGTCCACATAGTATTCTCCGTTTTCAGCGATCACGTGGTCAAGGAAGAATGCCGCCAATTCCTCTTGAATTCCTCGCATACGATCTGGTGCTAGGAGTTCATCCCGCTTCCGAAAAATCTAATTTGAAGAAGGGGGTCAATACATATATATATGAATAAATGAAACTCAACACAAATGATGGTAATAAAATAAAATTGTGAATATTATTGCTTATGCACTTCATATTGTTCTTCAGTGTAGCCCCGCTCACAGGTATGGTAGCGGATGGACTCGCAAATGTAGTATCCACAGTAATTATTCTCGGGTTGCTGCCACAACCACTTTACAAGAAATAGAGGTCAATCAAACTGATAAGCAAGCATGCTAAATGGTATTGATCAAACTAGCGCTTGAATCACTAGGAGATGCGCGGAACATGCTACTATAGTACTTACTTTTGGGTGTCTAAATTGCAGCTGGTTCGGCAGTCCCGGGGCTTTTGAGGTGAATTTTCTCTAAACCCTGCCAGACAAAGAAAACAATTACTTGATATCAGGAAATGAACAAAGTTGCTGATATGGTGGATAATGATCGATTTAACTTACTTCTGGAGCATTTGAGTCATGTTCGCATAGTCCTGGGGATCTTTTCGTCTCGAGTCTAAGACGGTTACTACTCCCGGCTCAAGCTTAATCTCTAGGAGAATATAGTGGAAGCTGCGCATGCATGCATAAGTCATCAATTACATTACCATAACCTGGACTAATAAAGGGAAACTGAATATGCAGAAGACAGTAACACTCACTTGAAGTTGTAAGGAAAGAGTATTATATCTTTGTTTTGATTTATTACCAACGATTGTAGCAAGTTGGCCTCGGCTTCTTTGGCATCAAATTTAACCTGATAATCATCTATGAGATTTGTGTTAATGAACCCAATATCACCGATTTGTCTTTTCTTCAATTCGGCGATCTTCAATCTGCATAATATAGTGAGGATAAGTATAAATACATGCAATGAAAGAGCTGACCTATATAGAGAGACTTAATGACAGAAGTAGTACTACTTACAGACAGTAGCAAGTGATCGTTGTTTTATCGAGGGACATTAGATTGTAAAACTGGAAGAAATCCTCAAATGGAACATTCAGCAGTTCAATTCCAACGAGGTCATGCTCCGGTTTAACGCTCAGCGTTAAAGTACTCATCCCATCAGACTCTTGCAGGTTTTCATGTACCAATCATGTAGTCTTCGCATCATCGTGCTTAGAGATTTGACATCTTTGACGAGAGGCTTCCCGTAATGGTATTTGTGTTCGTCCACCTCCATGATTTCATAATGTACATCGTCGGGCAGGTAATCTCCAAGATCGGTATAACCGGGCACCATACCCGGATCATTAGCGACGATGTCTTTTGACACCTTGAGCGGGCGGCACGATTGGTTCTCTTGTTCGCCGAGCTGGGCAATTTTTTTCCTAGCTCGTCGTTCTTTCATCCTTTTATCACTGACAGTACTTCCCGACCGCTCCGCTTCGGCATATGCCTTTGCAAGAACGCACTCATAGTTGCCTTTTGGCGGAGACTTTGGTGGTTTTGTCAGGGCAGCCAGAGTGCGCTTTGCTTTCACCGGATCTACCTTCTCCTCCGGAGGTGGATGTTTCTTTGCTTTGACCCCTTCAAAGAAGTTCTGCACTTCGGCTCGCACGATCTTCGCGTTCTCCTCCTCGGTCCTCTCATATGGTAACTTCTCTGGAGTCTTCAGAGAAGGACCGAATCTGTATTGCCTCCCGCCTCTGGCAGCTGTACTGCTAGACGCCGGCAGAGCAGACGGAGCGGCTGCGGCTGTCTTCTTTCCTTGCTTACGAGGCGGAGGAGAAGGACTACGACGCGCTGGAGCAGCCGCAGCAGCGGCGGGTCTCTTCCGCCCTTGCTGACGAGGCGGAGAAGGAGGAGGCTGGCTGCTCTGGCGCGCCGGCGCTGGCGGAGAAGGAGGCGGAGTGCCGCCACGCGCCGGAGAAGGAGGCTGAGTGCCCTGATCACTCGCCGGAGGAGGAGGCGGAGGAGGAGGCGGAGTGCCCTTACTCGCCGGAGCCGTCCAGTTTGGAAGCTTGATGAGCTCCTTCCGCCATAGGCATGGAGTCTTTAGAGCTAAACCCAGCCGAGTCTCCCCTTCACCGGTAGGGTGGTCAAGCTGGAGGTCCTCAAATCCCTCCGTTATTTCATCCACCATCACCCTAGCATATCCATCTGGAATCTGCCGGCAGTGGTAGGTTGCGCCGGGTTCAGTAGGTAAAACAGAGCCAACAGCCGCCTTGACTTTCAAGTTCTGCCATTCCGCCATAAGGTGGCAATGTTGAGACTCCGTGATAGCATCCACGGGGTAGCTAGGAGTAGCCGCATGCTCCAGCTGAGGCAGCTCGGTGGAAGCCACGCTGCTTCTACGCTGAGATGGCGGTGTAGCTTCGGGGGCAGTTTCGGCATCTCTATTGCTGTCTCGTTCCTCTAGCACTTGAACCCTTTCGTGCAGACGCTGAATTTGGATCTGCTCCACTTTTTTCCTCCTCTCCTGGGTTTTGTAACCGCCCGCGTCCGGAAAACCAGCCTTCCACGGAACGGAGCCTGGCGTGCCTCGTGTCCGTCCAGGGTGCTCAGGATTCCCGAGGGCCATTGTGATCTCGTCGTTCTCTCTATCTGGAACGAACATCCCTTGCTGCGCTGCATTGATATAGTGCTGAATCTTCTTGACGGGTATTGCAAGTTGCTCGTCCGTCCAACGACACCTCCCTGATACAGGGTCCAAGGTTCCGCCAGCCCCGAAGAACCAAGTCCGGCAACGGTCTGGCCAGTTCATTGTCTGTGGTTCGATCCCTTTATCAAGCAGATCCCTCTCAGACTTGGCCCACTTAGGCCGGGCTTTGAGGTAGCCACCTGACCCCGTGCGATGGTGAAGCTTCTTCTTCGCAGCATTCATCTTGTTTGTCGCTGACATCTTCTTACTCTTTTCCGATGTCTTGTGGGCCACAAATGCGGGCCAGTGATATCTGATCTTCTCATACCGGCCGATGAATTCAGGTGTCTCTTCTTTGTCGACAAACGTTTTCAGCTCATTCTTCCACCTCCTGAATAGGTCTGCCATCTTCTTAAGAGCATGAGACTTGATTAATTGCTCTTTAACTGGCTTCTCCAGATCCTCCTCTGGCGGTAGGGTGAAATTTGCCTTCAGCTCAGTCCAAAGATCATCTTTCTGCATATCATTGACATAAGACACCTCAGGGTCTTCCTTCTTAGGCTTATACCATTGGTGGATGCTGATCGGGATCTTGTCCCTAACTAGAACCCCGCACTGAGCAGCAAAAGCATCCTTTGTCCGGAGGGGTTCAATCGGTTGGCCGTCGCGTGCGATTGCTGTGATCTCAAACCTTTCATCCGAGCGCAACTTTCTCTTCGGGCCTCGTCTCTTTACCGCAGTTGTGCTCGATCCGGAGGGCTAGAAAAAAGAAGAAAGACGAGTCTTAATTAATATGTGTACATACCAAAACAATGAATGCATCAATTAGCTAGTCAGCACAGGCTTAACTAATATATTTACCTGGCCGGACTCTGTTCGGTCACCGGAGCCGTCACCACGGGCTCCTTCTTGCACCAGCATTGGGTCACCGGAGCCATCATAATCATGTCTTTCCTCCTCCACTCTTCGATCACCGCAGCCTGCTTCTTCACCCTGTTCTTCCAGACCATCATTGTCGTTAAGATACGACAAGATATCACCTCCGGCTAAGATTCTGTCCCCCAACACCTCTTCTGCTTGCTCATCTCGTCCGTGCTCCATTGTTTCTGCAAATATTACAACATGGCAATTATTACACAAGCATGACAGCAGGTGGATATATTAGTGCAAACGTAGACCTAGCTTATTCCGGGTTTGGGGTGGCCTAGGCAACGCTTCAAGGGTAGGGGCGCGGCGGGAGGGGGTAGGAGACCGACATCGTTTTTTTCTAGGGTTTGGGTGTCCTCGAGAGTTTTGGTCGAGCGAGAGGGCCGGGGGGTGCTCCCGTGGTATAAGTTATCACGGTCGAGAGGGGGTATACATATCGACCGTCCATCATGTCGAAGTTATCTGGGAAGGAGTTATATATATCGACAACGACGACATACATACACGGGAAAATAATGTTATCGGGGAGGGGGTATATATCGACCCCCCCACGTGTTGAAGTTATCAGGAGGGGGTTTTATATCGACAACGACGACATACATACACGGGAAAATAATGTAATCGGGGAGGGGGTATATCGACCCCCCCCTCGTGTTGTAGTTATCCCCCCTCGTGTTGAAGTTATCGGGAGGGGGTAATATCGACAACGACAACATACATACACAGGAAAATAATGTTATCGGGGAGGGGGTATATCGACCCCCCCCCCCCACGTGTTGAAGTTATCAGGAGGGGGTTATATCGACAACGACGACATATATACACGGGAAAATAATGTTATCGGGGAGGGGGTATATCGACCCCCCCCCCTCGTGTTGAAGTTATCCCCCCTCGTGTTGAAGTTATCGGGAGGGGTATATATCGACGACGACAGACCCGATAAAACATAAGAAAACAAAGAAGAAATAAAAAGAGGAGAGAAGAAGAAAGGAATAGAGGAGAGGATTGAAGAAAAAACAAGAAGAAAAAAAAGAAAAAAAAAGAGGAGAAGAAGAAAAAATAGAATATTTTCAGAAGAAAAAATAGAATATTTTCTATTTTTTCTTCTTCTCCTCTTCTTTTTCTTCTTTTTTCCTCTTCTTATTTATATCTCCTCTTCTTCCTCTCCTCTTCTTCTTTCTTTCCTCTTCTTATTTTCTTCTTTCCTATCCTTCTTTTTCTTCTTCTTCCTTCCTAGCTAGATATATAAAACTTTTCTAAAATTGTAACTTTTGCATATATAAAACTTTTCCATGTGGATCATCATTTCTCATATATATCGAATATATATCCATTGTCATATATAAAAACTTTCTATATATGAACAAAAAACTTTCTATGAACAAAAAAACATTTTTGACATATATATTCATACATTTTGAACATCTACATACATACAAATTTTTTTTGTTCACATATACATTATAGCCACATACACATATACATCACATATGAACAAAAAATTAAACTAATAAAAAAAAACAGAGCCGGGGCGGCGGCTCTCACAGCGGGGGCGGCTAGGACGATGGCGACGGCGGGGGCGGCGAGGGCGCCGGCGAGCACGCGTGGGCCAGGCAGGGGGGCTCGGGGCACCGAGGCGGCGCACGCGAGCAGGGGAGCACGAGGCGGGGTGGCGCGTGGGGGCAGGGCGACGGAGACGAGCACCGGGCGGCGACCCGTCGAGGCAAGGGCGCGGGGCGACGGCGATGAGGAGCGGGCGGCGACGGCGAGCACAGGCAGCCTGGCGGCGTCGGGGGCAACTGGCGAGGTATGTCGAAAATTTCCTAAGTGTGGACTTATATAGCAAATCCTTTAGTCCCGGTTCGTGGCACCAACCGGGACTAAAGGTAGGCATTAGTCCCGGTTGGTGCCACCAGCCGGGACCAAAGGCCTCTTTTCAGCAGCCCAAAGGGCGGGAAGCGGCGGCCTTTGGTCCCGGTTGGTGGCCCCAACCGGGACTAAAGGGGGCGGCATTGGTCCCGGTTGGTGCCACCAACCGGGACCAAAGGCCTCTTGCTGCCCGCGTCGCAGCCAAAAGTTTAGTCCCACCTCGCTAGTTGAGAGGGGCTCGGAGTGGTTTATAAGCCCCGCTGCAGCTGCCCTCTCGAGCTCCTCTCAAATGCAGGCTTACGGGCCTAATCTCACACTATGCTGTCTGTTGGCCTATTGGGCCTTCTGCGGGCCTGAATCCTGGCCCAGGTTGGGTTTCTAGTCGTATTCAGGCCGTGGTGGCCCAATAGGTGGCAGTTTTTTAAATTTTTTGCATTATTTATTTTCTTTTGTTTTTTGCTTTATTTTTTAATTCTTTTTGCTTTTAGGTCAGCAAAATTATAAACTGTCTGTTAGTGCCATTAGTTTTAGAAAACATATAAACTTTCTATTAGTGCCATTAGTTCTTTATGAAAATTCTTTTTGCTGTATTTAGTTTTTTTATTTTCTTTTTTGCTATATTTATTTTGTTTTATTTCTACTTACAACAAAAAACTTATTTATTTTATTTTATTTTGTCTCTAATTACTTATTTATTTTACTTTCTATTAGTGCCATTAGTTCTTTATGAAAATTCTTTTTGCTGTATTTAGTTTTTTTATTTTCTTTTTTGCTATATTTATTTTGTTTTATTTCTACTTACAACAAAAAACTTATTTATTTTATTTTATTTTGTTTCTAATTACTTATTTATTTTACTTTATGATAATTCTTTCTGCTATTAAAGTTTCTATCAAAAAAAGTTCTTTAAGAAAATTCTTTTTGCTTTTAATGATTAAAAATAAAAAAGAGGCGCAATGCGCGTTGATTTGCTTCAAGCCTTTCGGAATAGTGTAGACTGCACTGCACATAGCTTGATGCAGTCTACCTTATTCCTCAAGGCTTGAAGCTAAGCAACGTGAGCATTGCGCCTCTTCTTCATCGTCTCTGCACTCAGGGCTTATAAACCGCTCCTAGTGCCTCTCAGCTAGCGAGGTGGGACTAAAAAACTGCTTAGCTAGTAAGAAACTCTAGTACCGGTTCGTGCCACGAACAGGTACTAAAGGTGCTCATGGGGCCACAGCCTCATTAGTACCGGTTCGTGGCACCAACAGGGACCAAAGGGTGGAATTGGTCCCGGTTCGTGCCACCAACCGGGACCAATGGCCTTGCACAGCGGCGTGGTGGTGAGTTTAGTCCCACCTCGCTAGCTAAGAGAGAGCCGCACCGGTTTATAAGGTGCGGTACGCCTGAGCTGTCGAGCTCCTCTCTAAAGCAGGCTTACGGGCCTAACCTCTCTGCACTCAGGGCCTATAAAGCATTTCAAATGAACTCTGAAAAGGTTGAAAGTTGGCATGGTATCATCATTTCATCCACATAGCATGTGCAAGAAAGTTGAGAGGGTTACGGCAAAAACTAGATGCACTTCTTGTACAAAACGGACAATGGTATCATACTCGTCTATTACAAAGTTGGCATGCTATCATCATAATAGTTGCGGGAGAAAGTCTTCACTTTTTCTTCGCTTGTGTCATTTGCTTATTGCGCCATAACCATGGATAATCTTCATCGTTTATCAGGATGCTTGGGTCAGCCTTGACTTTGAAGGGAGGAATTTCATGAAACTTTTCATAATCTTCAGACATGTCTGTCTTGCCTTCCACTCCCACAATGTCCCTTTTTCCTGAAAGAACTATGTGCCGCTTTGGCTCATCGTATGATGTATTCGCTTCCTTATCTTTTCTTTTCCTCGGTCTGGTAGACATGTCCTTCACATAGATAACCTGTGCCACATCATTGGCTAGGACGAACGGTTCGTCAGTGTACCCAAGATTGTTCAGATCCACTGTTGTCATTCCGTACTGTGGGTCTACCTGTACCCTGCCTCCTGACAGATTGACCCATTTGCACTTAAACAAAGGGACCTTAAAATCATGTCCGTAGTCAAGTTCCCATATGTCCATTATGTAACCATAATATGTGTCCTTTCCCCTCTCGGTTGCTGCATCAAAGCGGACACCGCTGTTTTGGTTGGTGCTCTTTTGATCTTGGGCGATCGTGTAAAATGTATTCCCATTTATCTCGTATCCTTTGTAAGTCAATACAGTCGAAGATGGTCCCCTGGACAACGAGTACAACTCATCACAAACAGTGCTGTCACCTCTGAGACGTGTTTCCAACCAACTGCTGAAAGTCCTGATGTGTTCACATGTAATCCAGTCGTCACACTGCTTCGGGTGTTTGGAGCGCAGACTGTTCTTGTGTTCATCGACATACGGGGTCACCAAGGTAGAGTTCTGTAGAACTGTGTAGTGTGCTTCAGACCAAGAATATCCGTCCCTGCATATTATTGAGTTCCCCCCTCCAAGCGTGCCTTTTCCAGTCACTCTCCCCTCATACCGTGATTTAGGGAGACCTATCTTCTCAAGGCCAGGAATGAAGTCAACACAAAACCCAATGACATCCTCTGTTTGATGGCCCATGGAGATGCTTCCTTCTGGCCTAGCACGGTTACGGACATATTTTTTAGGACTCGCATGAACCTCTCAAAGGGGAACATATTGTGTAGAAATATGGGCCCCAGAATGACAATCTCGTCGACTAGATGAACTAGGACGTGCGTCATGATATTGAAGAAGGATGGTGGGAACACCAGCTCGAAACTGACAAGACATTGCGCCACATCACTCCTTAGCCTTGGTATGATTTCTGGATCGATCACCTTCTGAGAGATTGCATTGAGGAATGCACATAGCTTCACAATGGCTAATCGGATGTTTTCCGGTAGAAGCCCCCTCAATGCAACCGGAAGCAGTTGCGTCATAATCACGTGGCAGTCATGAGACTTTAGGTTCTGGAACTTTTTCTCTGGCATATATATTATTCCCTTTATATTCGACGAGAAGCCAGTCGGGACCTTCATACTGAGCAGGCATTCAAAGAAGATTTCTTTCTCTTCTTTCGTAAGAGCGTAGCTGGCAGGACCTTCATACTGCTTCGGAGGCATGCCGTCTTTTTCGTGCAAACGTTGCAGGTCCTCCGGTGCCTCAGGTGTATCTTTTGTCTTCCCATACACGCCCAAGAAGCCTAGCAGGTTCACGCAAAGGTTCTTCGTCACGTGCATCACATCGATTGAAGAGCGGACCTCTAGCTCTTTCCAGTAGGGTAGGTCCCAAAATATAGATTTCTTCTACCACATGGGTGCGTGTCCCTCAGCGTCATTCGGAACAGCTAGTCTGCCGGGACCCTTTCCAAAGATTACGTGTAAATCATTGACCATAGCAAGTACGTGATCACCGGTACGCATGGCGGGCTTCTTCCGGTGATCTGCCTCGCCTTTGAAATGCTTGCCTTTCTTTCGACATTGATGGTTGGTCGGAAGAAATCGACGATGGCCCAGGTACACATTCTTCCTGCTTTTGTCCAGGTATATACTTTTAGTGTCATCTAAACAGTGCGTGCATGCGTGGTATCCCTTGTTTGTCTGTCCTGAAAGGTTACTGAGAGCGGGCCAATCGTTGATGGTTACAAACAGCAACGCGTGCAGGTTAAATTCCTCCTGTTTGTGCTCATCCCACGTACGTACACCGTTTCCAGTCCACAGCTGTAAAAGTTCTTCAACTAATGGCCTTAGGTACACATCAATGTCGTTGCCGGGTTGCTTAGGGCCTTGGATGAGAACTGGCATCATAATGAACTTCCGCTTCATGCACATCCAAGGAGGAAGGTTATACATACATAGAGTCACGGGCCAGGTGCTGTGATTGCTGCTCTGCTCCCCGAAAGGATTAATGCCATCCGCGCTTAAACCAAACCATACGTTCCTTGGGTCAGCTGCAAACTCAGCCCAGTACTTTCTCTCTATTTTTCTCCACTGCGACCCGTCAGCGGGTGCTCTCAACTTCCTGTCTTTCTTACGGTCCTCACTGTGCCATCGCATCAACTTGGCATGCTCTTCGTTTCTGAACAGACGTTTCAACCGTGGTATTATAGGAGCATACCACATCACCTTCGCAGGAACCCTCTTCCTGGAGGGCTCGTTGTCAACATCACCAGGGTCATCTCGTCTGATCTTATACCGCAATGCACCGCATACCGGGCATGCGTTCAGATCCTTGTATGCACCGCGGTAGAGGATGCAGTCATTAGGGCATGCATGTATCTTCTACACCTCCAATCCTAGAGGGCATACGACCTTCTTTGCTGCGTATGTACTGTCGGGCAATTCGTTATCCTTTGGAAGCTTCTTCTTCAATATTTTCAATAGCTTCTCAAATCTTTTGTCAGGCACAGCATTCTCTGCCTTCCACTGCAGCAATTCCAGTACGTACCGAGCTTTGTGTTGCCATCTTCGCAATTGGGATACAACCCTTTTTTGTGATCCTCTAACATGCGATCGAACTTCAGCTTCTCCTTTTGACTTTCGCATTGCGTCCTTGCATCGACAATGACCCGGCGGAGATCATCATCATCGGGCACTGGTTCCTCTTCATCTTCAGCAGCTTCCCCCCTTGCAGCATCATTGGGCACATCGTCTGGTTCCTCTTGATCTTCAGCAGCTTCCCCCGTTGCAGCATCACCGTATTCAGGGGGCACATAGTTGTCATCGTCCTCTTCTTCTTCGCCGTCTTCCATCATAACCCCCATTTCTCCGTGCCTCGTCCAAACATTATAGTGTGGCATGAAACCCTTGTAAAGCAGGTGGGCATGAAGGATTTTCTGGTCAGAGTAAGACTTCGTATTCCCACATGTAGGGCATGGACAACACATAAAACCATTCTGCTTGTTTGCCTCAGCCACTTCGAGAAAATCATGCACGCCCTTAATGTACTCGGAGGTGTGTCTGTCACCGTACATCCATTGCCGGTTCATCTGCGTGCATTATATATAATTAGGTGTGTCAAAAACCATTACAGAACATCATGAATAGATAATTAAGTGACCAAATTAATAGAAGTTCATCATCACATTAGAGCCAAAGTACATACATAGTTCTCATCTAACAACATATATATAGCTCTCCAGAGCATCTAATTAATTAAACCATACATTGAAACTATGTAAAACATTTCAATGCGAAAACAAATGCGATCATAATCGCAACCAAGGTAACAATTGATCCAACGGCATAATGATACCAAGCCTCGGTATGAATGGCATATTTTCTAATCTTTCTAATCTTCAAGCGCATTGCATCCATCTTGATCTTGTGATCATCGACGACATCCACAACATGCAACTCCAATATCATCTTCTCCTCCTCAATTTTTTTAATTTTCTCCTTCAAGTAATTGTTTTCTTCCTCAACTAAATTTAACCTCTCGACAATAGGGTCGGTTAGAATTTCCGGTTCAACCACCTCCTAGATAAATAAAATCTATGTCACGCTGGTCGGTATATTTGTCATAAACAATAAATGAATCAAATAGTTATAAAAAGATAATATATACCACATCCGAATCATAGACAGGACGAGGGCCGACGGGGGCGGATACCAAAACCATCGCACTATGTAATAAGAAGGAATAAAATAGTAAGAAAATTAGACAAGTATCTATCTAAAGTAAGAATATTTTTCTTTCAAAAAGAAGATAAGAACAAGAGGCTCACCACGGTGTTGCCGGCGACGAGATCGGCGCGGGCGGTCGACGGCGGTGAAGACGGGAATGGGACGTGACGGGCCGCTAAACCTAGACAAATCTCGAGGAAAATGGAGCTCGGAGGTCGAGTTTCGAGAGGAGAAAGATTAACTAGTGTGGCTCGGGCATTTCATCGAACACCTCATGTGCATAGGAGGTGAGCTAGAGCACCACAAAGCCCTCCCCTCGCCAGCCAGAGAAAAACAGAGCACTATGGATTGCTCTCCGTGGCGATGGGGTATATATAGGCACCTCATTGGTCCCGGTTCGTGGCATGAACCGGTACTAAATCCGGGCCTTCTGTCCCGGTTCATGCCAAGAACCGGGACAAATGGTTGTGGGCCAGGAGCGAGGACCATTAGTCCCGGTTCGTGGCTCGAACCGGGAAAAATGGTTCCATACGAACCGGGACCAATGCCCACGAGGCCCCGGCCGGCCCCCTGGGCTCATGAACCGGGACGAATGCCCCCATGGGTCCCGGTTCGTGACTGAACCGGGGCTAATGTGAAAACTGCCCTGTGACCTTTGCCCCGTTTTCTACTAGTGTGGGGAGTGAAGACGGGGGAGAATTCGGGGCATCCAGCCACGCGCGTCATCCCCGCCGACTGCGCCGAGGCTGCCCCAAATCGGTACCCCTTCTTTGTCGATTATTTTTCCTGCGGGCTCTGTCCTCCCTTCTCCGATTTCTTCAGCGACGTCATGCATACCTTTGGCTTCGGCCTCCTGGATTTTACTCTGAATGCGGTGGCGTGCATGGCCCTTTTCACGCATCTCTGCGAGGGCTTCGCCGGGGTGCACCCCAACACAACGCTCTTCCGCCATTACTTCTCCCCTCGGATCCAACCAGAGGGCGCCATCTACGGTAGCATTGCCTAGGTCTCAAGATCCAAGGGGGCGTGTCCGGAGGGCGCCATGAAGGAGAGGTGGGAAGAATGGCGGGGCCGGTGGTGCTGGATTGAGGAGAAGGACCCGCCGGCATTCTGCGAAGTTCGCCGGGCGCCGCCGGTCCGCAGAAGCGACTGGAGCGACGTCGATGCTAATGACGAGAAGCTCACGGTCGCCACCACCAGGATCCTCTGGCTCACCGAGGCCGGCCTCACCCTTGAGATGATCGGGGCGGACTTCATCCGTCGTCGGATCGCTCCACTGCATAACAAGGGGAGGCCAGCCTGGCTCTTCACGAACCCTGCCAACATCATGCGGCTTCGTCCCGGCCTCGACCACAATTTCACAGTGATGGGGCACGCCCATTTCTGCCAGCGGCTCTTCTAGCTTGACGTGGGCCATGACGGCGAGGTCGAGCGGACCGGCAAGGTCGCGAGGGCTGCCGCGAAGGCCGGCAAGGTCCTCAAGGGGCCTCTGTTCAAGCTGCCGATGGGGGTGGTCCCGTTGTGCAATAACTCGCGTCGGTCCGATATCATTGCCATGATGCCGAACTGCAACGCGCATGGCCCTGACCCGAGGTGGAAGGAGCCGGAGGACGCCGAGGTGCAGCAGTTCTTTGACACTCTGCACGAGGGGTACGTCAACGCCGACGCCGAGCGGCTGCTTGTCCAGGACACAACCCAGGCGGAGCTGGACTACATCGCCACCAGGGCGAGGGAGGCACAGCTTGCCAAGGAGGTCGGCAGCACCGGTGGTGTGGAGGATAAGGCCGTGACGGCCGCGGAGGAGGAGGAGCTCGCCCGGTGGGCGGCGGCCGCCGGGGGAGCCAGCAGCGCCGGCACCGAGGCTCCTCTGGTTGAAGATGTGACCGGCGAGTCGTCGGAGGATGAGGCCGAGACAGCAGGCCCGACGCCGGCTATGGGGAGAGGGCGAGTCTTGCGGTGGGCCAGTTCCGGCGAGCTGGTCCGGCCCGACAGGGCTGCGCGGCCACAGCTGGCCTTGGAGGGGTCCGGGCGCCACACGAGGGCCCCGGCGGCAAAGAAGCCAGCGAAGGCCGCAGTGAAGAAGAAGACAGTCGCCCCTTCTTCGGCCACGCGTGTCCAGACACCACGTCCTTCTCCTCCTCCGGCAGATGTTGATACGGAGGTTACTTTCGATTATGGATCCCTCAGCCCGAGGAGGAAGAGGAAAACAGCAGAGGAGGAGGCGGACGACGAGTAAGTATCTGGTTCCTTTTCGTTATCTCTGCCTCCTCAATCTGTGTTGCTCGTCTTGACTTGTCTTCATCTTTGCAGGGACGTGGAGACGCTGGCCCAGAGAGTGAAGAGGGCCAAGGTCTCGGCGGGTGGCCAGCCCCCAGTTGGTACTTCGGGGGCGCCACTGGTGGTGTTGAGGAGCCCGGACAGCAGCCCCCGGCATAGCCCCCAGCGTAAGTTCATCACTCTTCCCCCATCGACATGTGTCAGGGGCACAACACTTTGGTGCTGACCTTTCCAGGTATGTAGGAGGAGAGCAGCAGCAGGAGGAGCCACAGAGGGCTACTCCCAACACGCCGCCCCTATCGACCACGCCGCCCCGAGGGGCGTCCCCGGCAAGGGCGCCAGGCACCGGGCCCACGCACATGGAGGAGGAGGAGGAGAACCGGGGCGCCGGCGGCTTTGCCTTGACGCCAAATGTTGGCGGGGAGGGGCTTCCGTTTCCCAGCCGGGTACTGGCACAGGTAAGTCATTCGCCGTTCGTCCCTGCTTCTTTTTCTTTCCGGCTCTTGGTCCTGGCCTTGCCTCACCCCCTTCTTCGGCGTCCAGATTCCTCCTCGGTGAACCCAGAGGACGTGGACGCCATCATCGAGGACGTCGCCAAGTCCGCCGAGGCGGACGCCGAGAAGATCGCCGCCGAGGACGTCGCCAAGGGTGCTGCCGAGGACGCCACCGAGGGGCCTACTGGGGAGACCGGCAAGGCTGCCGCTGAGCAGACCGGCAAGGGGCCTGCCGGAGAGGCCGGCGGGGCCGCTGCCGAGGAGGAGGAGGAGGTGGCTGATGACCAGCCTTCCTCTTCTGCTGCTTCCGGCTCCGGCAAGTACCTGAGGATGGGCGACGACTTGTTCGTCCACCTTCCAGGCGCGTCGAGCACCAGGACACCCGTTGAGGGAGAGGTGTTCTACGACGAAGTGCTTGCCGTTGCTGGGCTTGAAGTCGTCGATGAGCCGATCATTGGCGGCGACGGTTCGCAGGAAAAGCGGCTCCTCCACGCCATGGGCGCCAGCTTCCGGAAGCTCCAGGCGCTCCACCGCGCCCGCCTGGACAAGGCTAAGTCCAGAACGACGATGGTGGAGAAGGCGGAGGCGGACCTCCAGAAGCGCGTTGCCGAGACGCAGGACTGGTTCCGCGAGGCCCACAAGGAGCTCAAGGCTGCCCAGGGCGAGCTGGCCAACCGCGACGTGGAGCTCACCATGAAGCTCGCCGACGTCGAGAAAGCTCAAGAGACGGCGAGGAACTTGTCCGCGGCCGCCGAAGCCGCCCGAACCCAGCACGAGGCCGCGCTGAACTCCCAGGAGGAGGACCTCGCTGCACGCGAGGAGAAGCTTGCCGCCATGCTTCACGGCAAGGATGCAAAGGTGGAGAAGCTTGTCTTGCAGTGGACCAGTGAGCTGGAGCAGAGGCACAAAGAGGCACTCAATGCCCAGGCCCAGGTTCACGCCGGCAAGGTGGAGGAGTTGGAGGCGGAGCGTGACGGGATGAAGGAGCAGGCCCTGAAGCTGTCCCAGGAGAACGACACGCTTAACAGTGCCCTGGCAGAGGCGCAGGGCGCGGTTGTTAGCAAGGCTGGGGAGCTCTCCGAGGCTAACAACTCCATCAAAGACCTCAAGCTGAAGCTGGAGGGTCTCGAGAAGGTGCTGTCGGAGGCCAAAACCCAAGAGGGGACCCTGGCCAAGTAGCTGGAGGCCGAGAAGCAGTTGCGGAAGAACGAGGGCCTCAACTTCGCGGATCACGTGGCGGGCGAGAACCGTTGGCTCGATCGCCTCGCCACCGTTGCCAACCAGGCCGCTGCGTAGCTGGCCATCATGGGGATGCCGGATGTGAGGTATGTCCCGGAGCGGAGCGTGAGCGCCAATTGCAGCCTGACCATGTTCTTTGAGAAGGTCGTCGGCGCTCTGGAGCGGCTCCACGCCAACCGGGCGGCCTCACTGGCCGACGAGTCCCAGAGGCTTTGCCAGGGTGCCATGACCAAGGTTCTCACCAAGGTGGCGCACTGGTACCCCGACCTCGACTTCGACGCCGCGCTGGAGAGCTTGCCAGAGGGTACTGACCTCGCGCCGCTCAGGGAGCGCATCAAGCCCATCATCAGCCGAGTCTGCGAAATCCAGAGGGTGGAGGGCCAGCGCCGGGATTAGGCATCCCGTTCTTTAGCGCCGCTGCAGGTTCACAACCAAGACAATCGCTATCTCTAGTTAGAACCGCAGCAACAATTCGATGTAATATAACTCTGCAGCACTTTCAGTATTATGCATGTTATTCTCCGGTTCAATTTTCCTTTGTACTACCTCCCTACGTTACTGGGTAGGCTCGCTGGCGCGTAAACCCATGGCGGCGTCTTGGGGATGGATCCCCATTGGCCTGCCGGGTGTGCTTGCTGCCGGGCGAACCACCTTGCCGCCCTTAGCGCGGCCGCCTAAACTGTCGAGCTTGACTCGAGTCAGAGTCGGGAGCGTTGCCAAGTGCGGAAGGCTACCCCGCCACTCTCGACGCGGCCGCTTTGAGCTGTTGAGCGGACTCGAAACAGAACAAGGGTGTTGCCAATTGCGGGAGGGCCCCTTTGCGTGCAGGTTTCTCATACATAGGCGAGATCTCCGAGGACGATAACCTTATGTATAGGAGGAAATAAGTCAAAGCTCTGAATGACTTAGCTTTTCTGTTGCCGAGCCGGTGTCGTTCCTCCAGCCGCCTTCTTCTCAGGAGCCAAGGGCGATGAAGAACTGCTAGGCTAACTACTAGACCAGATTCTCACAATTGCGCCCCCTACCTGGCGCGCCAAAGATGTCGGTGTGGAACGACACCTATGGTATCACAAGAATCCCTACTATGGTTGCCGGGGCGCAGGGTTGTGAGAAGAGCAGGGCTAGTAGACAGCACAAGGATCATTTACCCAGGTTCGGGCCGCGAGGATGCATAAAACCCTAGTCCTGCTTTGGTGGGTGTATTTCAGAGAGTTCTTGAGCTCTCGAACTAGCTGTGGTCAGTGCGTGGTTCGAAAGAGCCGAGTCCTTCTCCAGTATGCCAGGGGCCTCCTTTTATAGTCGAAAGGGGCTGCCACAGTGGCACACAGGAGGTGGAAAGGCGTACAGTGCCCTAAGCTTATCGCTCGTATTACAGGACAAGACGCATTTAACGCGTAGCTTAGGTGTCCCCTTGCTTTATTGGGGACGGGGGCGAGGCCTGTCCCGTCCGTCGCCGCTCCTCCTCGCTTTGACACGCGCCCTGGCCAATGAGGCGCGTGGTGCCATGTAGGCTGGCAGGCAGCTGAGGTGGCGCGGTGGCGGAGCCTTCACGAAGATCTGCATGCCGCCACGCAGGCACTCGATGAGTTGGCCTGGGAGCTGCATGTTGCCACACAGGTGCCCGCCCAGCTGGTTGGGCTGGCAGCTGCATGTGAACGGCGGTGGAAGCTTGGTTGGCGTGGGCCTGGCGATGGCCCTGCTGGCGTCCTTGGTGAGGGCCTTGCCGGGTGACCCGGCAAGGGCCTTGCCAGGGGGGCTGGTGGCCTTCCTCGACAAGGATCTTGTCGAGAATCGTCGTCTTGTGATCCTCATCTGATCTTGAATATGTCTTCACAAAGATCTGCATGCCACCAGGGAGGTGCCTCCCGAGCCCTGGCCCAACGTGATGTTGGAGAACGTGGGCTCAAGGGTGGCCCGCTCTGTTGGTGCGGGGCGAGCTGTCCCGGCAAGGATCTTTCCGGGGCTGCTGAGGGTGCCCCGGCAAGGGTCTTGCCGGGGGAACCTGTTTCGTCCCTCTGCTCTTTGTGGTCTTGGCCTTGGCGTTGCTCTTATTATCTTGGGCTCTGGTCTTACCTTGGCTCACCTCCCCTGTTCTGCTTGGCGTGACCGTAGGCGCGGCTCCGACTGCCCGTGCACAGGTATAGGGGTACAAAAACTCACCCCTCTTTTTGTACACCGACAATCGTAGTGTCGTTGTCGTCTCGCCAACTATTGCTTCTACAACTATCGCTAACGCATAGTGATAAAGGAAAGCAATTACATGGCGTTTGCATTTCATACAACAAAGCGACAACCATAAGGCTCCTGCCAGTTGCCGATAACTTTTACAAAACATGATCATCTCATACAATAACTTATATCACATCAAGTGTTGACCATATCACATCACAACATGCCCTACATAACAAGTTAGACGTCCTCTACTTTGTTGTTGCAATTTTTACGTGGCTTCCACGGGCTTCTAGCAAAAACCGTTCTTACCTACGCATCAAAACCACAATGATTTTTCGTCAAGTGTGTTGTTTTAACCTTCCACAAGGACCGGCTATAGTCAAATTCGATTCAACTAAAGTTGGAGAAACAGACACCCGCCAGCCACCTTTATGCAAAACAAGTTGCATGTCTGTCGGTGGAACCGGTCTCATGAACATGTTCATGTAAGGTTGGTCCGGGCCGCTTCATCCAACAATACCGCCGAATCAAAATAAGATGTTGGTGCTAAGCAGTATGACTATTATCGCCCACAACTCTTTGTGTTCTACTCGTGCATATCATCTACGCATAGACCTGGCTCGGATGCCACTGTTGGGTAACGTAGCATGCAATTTCAAAAAAATTCCTACGATCATGCAAGATCTATCTAGGAGATGCATAGCAACGAGAGGGGGAGAGTGTGTCCACGTACCCTCGTGGACCGAAAGCGGAAGCGTTAGGTTAACGTGGTTGATGTAGTCAAACGTCTTCGTGATCCAACCGATCAAGTACCGAACGTGCGGCACCTCCGAGTTCAGCACGCGTTCAGCTCGTTGACGTCCCTCAAACTCTTGATCCAGCAGAGGGTCGAGGGAGAGTTTCGTCAGCACGACGGCGTGGTGACGGTGATGGTGATGTGATCCGCGCAGGGCTTCGCCTAAGTACTACGTGAATATGACCGGAGGAGTAAACGGTGGAGAGAGACGCTGCACACGGCTTGGAACAATTGATGTGTCCCCAAGGGGTGCCCTGCCCACGTATATAAAGGAGGGAGAGGTGGAGGCCGGTCACCAGGGGGCGCGCCAAGAGGGGGGAGTCCTACTAGGCCTCCAGTCCTAGTAACATTCGCCCCCCTCCTTTTCCTTCTCATGGAGGGGGAAAGAGGGAAGAGGAGAAGGAAAGGGGGCGCGCCCCCTCCCCTAGTCCAATTCGGACTCCCTATGGGAGGGGGCACGGCCACCCCTTGTGGGCTGCCTCCCCTCTACCCTATGGCCCATGTAGGCCCATTACTTTCCCCAGGGGGTTCTGGTAACCCCTCGATACTCCGATAGATATCTGAAACGTCCCGAAACCATTCCGATGTCCAAATGCTATCGTCCAATATATCAATCTTTACCTCTCGACTATTTCAAGACTCCTCGTCATGTCCGTGATCTCATCTGGGACTCCGAACAACCTCCAGTCACCAAAACACATAACTCATAATACAAATCGTCATCGAACGTTAAGCGTGTGGACCCTACGGGTTCGAGAACTATGTAGACATGACCGAGACACATCTCCGGTCAATAACTAAGAGCGAAACCTGGATGCTCATATTGGTTCCTACATATTCTACGAAGATCTTTATCTGTCAAACCGTAATGACAACATACGTAATTCCCTTTGTCATCGGTATGTTACTTGCCTGAGATTTGATCGTCGGTATCTTCATACCTAGTTCAATCTCGTTACCGGCAAGTCTATTTACTCGTTCCGTAATGCATCATCCCACAACTAACTCATTAGTCACATTGCTTGCAAGGCTTATTATGATGTGCATTACCGAGAGGGCCCAGAGATACCTCTCCGATACTCGGAGTGACAAATCCTAGTCTCGATCTATGCCAACCCAACAAACACCTTCGGAGATAGCTGTAGAGCATTTTTGTAATCACCCAGTTACGTTGTGATGTTTGATAGCACACAAGGTATTCCTTCGGTATCCGGGAGTTGCATAATCTCATGGTCAAAGGAATATGTATGTCAGTGTGGAACGACACCTATGGGATAACAAGAATCCCTACTACGGTTGTCGGGGCGCGGGGTTGCAAGAAGAGCAGGATCAGTAGACAGCACAAGGATCGTTTACCCAGGTTCGGGCCGCGAGGATGCGTAAAACCCTTGTCCTGCTTTGGTGGGTGTATTTCAGAGAGTTCTTGAGCTCTCGAACTAGCTGTGGTGAGTGCGTGGTTCGAAAGAGCAGAATCCTTCTCCAGTATGCCATCGGCCTCCTTTTATAGTCAGAAGGGGCTGCCATAGTGGCACACAGGAGGTGGAAAGGCGTACAGTGCCATGAGCTTATCGCTCGTATTATAGGACAAGACGCATTTAATGCATAGCTTAGGTGTCCTCTTGCTTTATTGCGGACGGGGGCGAGGCCCATCCCGTCCGTCGCTGCTCCTCGTCGCTTTGACACGCGCCTTGGCCAGCTATGCGGGTGGCGCCATGTAGGCAGGCAGGCAGCTGAGGTGGCGTGGTGGTGGAGCTTTCACGAAGATCTGCATGCCGCCACGCGGGCGCTCGACGAGTTGGCCTGGGGGCTGCATGTTGCCACGCAGGTGCCCGTCCAGCTGGTTGGGCTGGCAGCTGCATGTGAACGGCGGTGGAAGCTTGGTTGGCGTGGGCCTGGCGGTGGCCCTGCTGCCGTCCTTGGTGAGGGCCTTGCCGGGTGGCCCGGCAAGGGTCTTGTCGCATGGCCCGGCAAGGGTCTTGCCGTGGCGCGCTGTCATCCCCGGCAAGGGCCTTGCTGGGGGTCTGGTGGTCTTCCTCGGCAAGGATCTTGCCGAGAATCGTCTTCTTCTAATCCTCATCTAATCTTGAATATGTCTTCACAAAGATCTGCATGCCACCACGGAGGTGCCTCCCAATTCCTGGCCCCACGTGGATGATGGCGTTGGGGACCATGGGCTCAAGGGTGGCTCGCTCTGTTGGTGTGGGGCGAGCTGTCCCGGCAAGGATCTTGCCGGGGCCGCTGAGGCTGCCCCGGCAAGGGTCTTGCCGGGGGAACCTGCTTCGTCCCTCTGCTCTTTGTGGTCTTGGCCTTGGCGTTGCTCTGATTGTCTTGGGCTTCGGTCTTACCTTGGCTCTCCACCCCTGCTCTGCTTGGTGTGACCGCGGGCACGGCTCCGACTGCCCGTGCACAGGTAAAGGGGTACAAAAACGCACCCCTCTTTTTGTACACCGACAGGAGCCCCCGGGGGCCTGGGCCACACATAAGCGCGACACGTTGTTGGGCCAGGCCCAAAACGGTGCGCGGGCAGGCGGGGCGGTTTTCACCATGGTAAGACTTTTCGCGCGTTGTGCTTCCCATGACCCGCGCGCGTGGAGCAGCGTGGAGGGGTGTGCGTGACGTGGGCGGCATGCGTGGGGCGGTTTCCACACGCATGTGTCACATCGCAGTAAAGAGGCGGTTCGCGCCTTCCCCATAAAAAGAGGGAGGCGTGGAGGCGCGGCTCATTTACTGAACGGGGCCGGGGCGCTGTCTTCAAGGCGTCCACTTCCTACGATCACGGGGTGGGGAGACGTCGCTTCGCCCATCCCCTCGGTTCTGCACGTCCGCCACGCGTACCCCATGCGCTTGGGGTGGCAAGCGGTGGAGGCGGGAAACCGGGCCGTCACTGGTTGGGGCAGCGGGTCGGTCCCGATTCCCTGCGCCTCTGGTGGCTGGATTGGCCGAGCGGGGCGGTCGAGCCCCGACCCCGCTCCCTTATAAGGAAGGGGAAGGGGAGATGGCGTCCCGCACTCTTCTGTCATTTATCTCCTCTTGCTTCTGCTTCTTTCTTTCACTCGCCATGGAGAAAGGGAATCCTGGTCCTTCGACGGTGGCGGCGAGGGTCGCCGCTCGACAACGCGTCCCTCCTCCTCCTGAGCCGGCCGGGGCAGGGGGAGGGGACGAGGCCGTGGGCGAGGCCGGGGCAGAGGTCGCAGTGCTCGGGGAAGAGGAGGACGGGGCGGCGCGCTGGCTTCTTCCCCGCCAATGATGCCTTTTCCGATGGAAGGCCATGTCGGAGACCAGCCCCGCGAGTTCTTCATCAGGCTGCACCGGCCTCCGCGTCGCCATCATCGTCTTCCCGCCCCGTTTGCTCGGGAGATGGAGCGTGACCGGCCCCAATCCTTCAGATTGCACATGAGGGGTTGTGGGAATGGGGGCACGCGGGTCGACGTCGACTTCCCGGCTCCTCGGGTCATGTACCTCCGTCGTGGGTGGGAGACGTTCGCTCGCATCCACAGCCTGACGGCAGGGCTCGTCCTCTACTTCAAATTAATGGAGGACGGCCTGCTCTCCGTCAAGGTCTTCGGAGAGTTCGGGACTCGCCTGAAGTGCTGCGTGGAGAGCTCCTCCGATGGAGATTCCGACGATGGAAGCTCTTCCTCGAGCGAAAGTGATGAGGAGGACAGCGGGGCAGACGACGGGGATGAGTCCGACTAGGCGTCGGACGCGCCCCGCGCCTGGGCGGGTGCGGCAGCAGCAGCATCTGCACCTGGCCGCTCCTCCGGTAGGGTTTTGCCGAGGGCGGGGCTAGCTCCTTGAACTTCTCAGGGCCGTCTCCTTGGGTGGCTGGCGTCGGGAGGCTGCGGAAGAGGAAGAGGGCGGGTGGCAAGGCTGTCAACTCGGAGTACGCGGGCACCGACGCCTTCATCGCGTATTGCCGGTCCTGCCGCCTCGTCTTCCAGCTCCTTTCCCGGCACCGTCATCACCGGCCCACCCGTGGGCGGCCACCGAGGTGTTCTCTTGGTGCTTTTGCCGCTCGTAGCTCGCCTAGGCGCTCCTTTTGCCCTCTCGCCTCCTTGACCTGCCTCCCGAGGAGAGGGACAAGAAAGGGATTACGGGCACCTTATCTCTTTTTTAGTTTGTAAGCCTGCGGGCCTTTGTTAAATTTAAAACTTGTAATCCCCTTGCTCATGTTTTTCATTTCGTACGAACTGTACCTGTATGGGATGTTTTTAATGAAAAAGGGATGCTTGCCGGGTTTTTCGTTCGTGGGTAAAATCCCTCTACAAGGAGCGAATCCTTGTTATTGTTTAAGATAAACGTTTTTCGCCCAGCAACAGGCCTTGCCGTCCCCCCACACTACTCGACCGTTCTCGCGCTCTTGGCGGAAGCAGGGATGAACTGGGCTTTAGGCTCCTCGTTCTACCTCCTTGTCGCCGCGGCTACAACCAAATCTGGACCCAGGAAATAATTCCTAGGTATAGGAAAAAGGGGAGCACGGCAGCCTAGAGATAAAAACGAGGTTTCACATGCCCCAGTTCGGTTTCGAAATGCACGACAGAGGATAAAAGACTTATCTGGATCGGCAGCCCTCGGCAATCTCATCTTGCCGCGGTTGGATCCTTGTGCTTGCAGCCCCCGGCAACTCTGGTTTGCCGGGGTCGGGACGCCGGTCCGTTTCCTTTCTTCCAAGTAGCTCGGCAGAAGTGCTCATGTGCCCTGCGAACCAAAAGAGGACAGAAGAGAAACAGATAGATGCGCACTCGACCTCTAAGCTAGGGGTTAGTCGCTACTGAGCACTATCAACCCTAACCAAGGAAGAGACTCGACCTAGCATGCATGCTATAACTTAGGGCACCAACGCTTCATTTATTTATGCTCAGGGTCTGCGCCTAGCTTTGTACAAAGGGTCACATGCCTTGCCGGCAAAGCTTGTACAAAAGGTGGCTTGCCGGGAGGCCTGGCAAGCCGCGCCTTACGGGTAAAACTTGCGAAGATGCTCAATGTTCTAGGAGTTGCTCACTGGGACAGCATCTTCGGTCTCCAGGTGGACTGCGCCGGGCCTGGTGACTCGCATTACCCGGTAAGGGCCTTCCCACTTCGGCGTCAACTTGTTGGTATTCTTGGCCGACTGAACGCGCCGAAGAACAAGGTCACCTTCCTCAAAGCTTCGGGCATGAACCTTGCGGCTATGGTAGCGGCGCAAGGCTTGCTGGTACCGCGCTGCTCTCACAACCGCCCGAAGACGATCTTCCTCAAGGAGCGTCGCGTCATCTTGGCGCAACTGCTCTTGCTCAAGCTCATCATAAGCGAGCACTCAAGGTGGCCCGTATATGAGTTCCGTGGGGAGAACTGCTTCTGCCCCGTAGACCAGGGCAAAAGGTGTCTGGCTGGTGGCTCGATTTGGCGTCGTCCTGATCGGCCAAAGAACCGCCGGCAACTCATCAATCCAGCGCCTTCCACTCTTGTGCAGCTTGTCAAAGGTCTTCGTTCTCAGGCCTCGCAACACTTCAGCATTTGCCCTCTCCGCTTGGCCGTTGCTCCGTGGGTGTGCCACGGAAGCAAAACAGACCTTGCTACCGAGGTCTTGAATGTATTGCATGAAGGTGTGGCTTGTGAACTGCGTGCCGTTGTCGGTGATGACTCTGTTTGGCACACCAAAACGGCAGACCAGTCCCTTGAAGAACTTGACGGCTGACTGAGCAGTCACCTTTCTCACTGCTTCCACTTCCGGCCACTTTGTGAACTTGTCGATTGCAACGTATAAGTACTCAAAGCCCCCGACAGCGCGGGGGAAAGGGCCCAGTATATCGAGCCCCCAGACCGAGAATGGCCAGGAGAGAGGGATTGTTTGAAGGGCTTGAGCTGGTTGATGAAGCTTCTTTGAATGGAACGGGCACGCTTCACACTTGGTTACTAGTGCTGTCGCATCCTGGAGGGCGGTGGGCCAGAAGAAACCTTGCCGGAACGCATACCCGGCATGGGCCCTCGACCCTATGTGGGAGCCACATATGCCTCCATGTATCTCCGCCAACAGCTCCAGTCCTTCCTCCCGGGGGATGCACTTCAATTTCACACCGTTTGGCCTTCTCCTGTACAGGACGTCATCGACGAACTGGTACAGGGAAGACCGACGGGCTACTTTTTCCGCTTCTTCCTGCTCCTCAGGAAGCTCCCCTGTTTGGAGGAATTGGACGGTATGTTGCGCCCATGCCGGAGCCTGGGGCTCGACGGCAAGGGCCAAAGGCATTTCTTCTGCCATGGGAGCGGCTGTCTCTACGGCCAGGGCTTGACGCCCTGCCGGAGCCAGTTGCTCTTGGGCAGGCTCAGCGTCCGCGGCAGCACCCATGCCGGCAGCCCCAGGGGGCTCGGTAGGAAAGTACTTGCCGGGACCTGACTTCCTCCGCTTGTTTTGCCCTGCTGATGGCTCGACGGATGGTTGAGTTAACTGGAGCAAAAAGGTACCTGGTTCCATAGGTAGCTTGAATGCAGCACGCTTTGACAGGTAATCGGCGATGTCGTTCTCCATTCGGGGGACGTGCTCCGCTTGAATACCGTCAAAGCGCTCCTCCAGCTTCCTCACCTCATCTACGTAGGCCTCCATCAATGGGCTCTGGTAATCCTTGTTGACCTGCCTAACAACAAGCTGCGAGTCACCCCTGACTATGAGCTTCTTAACCCCGAGGTCTACCGCGATCCTGAGACCGGCAAGCAATCCCTCGTACTCAACAGTGTTGTTGGTGGACATCTCCCTGGGGAAGTGCATCTGGATCATGTACTTGAGGTGCTCTCCGGTGGGCGCGACAAGTAGCACACCAGCACCGGCGCCTTGCAGCGAGAAAGCCCCATCAAAGTACATGATCCAGTCGCGGTCTGCTTCCTTGCCGGGGAGAGTGGTCCCCTGGATTTCTTCGTCAGGCGTTGAGGTCCATTCGGCAATGAACTCCGCCAAGACTCTGCTCTGGATTGTTGAGGTACTTTCAAACTTCAAACCGAAACTTGATAGCTCCAAGGCCCATTCCACAATCCTTCCGGTTGCATCTGGGTTATGCAATATCCGTTGCAACGGGAGGCGGGTGACAACAGTGATCTCGTGGGCTTGGAAGTAATGACGCAGCTTCCTCGAGGCCATAAGGAGGCCGAAGAGAAATTTTGGACACCAGAATACCTCGACCTAGCCCCCTGCAAGAGGGAGCTGACAAAGTAAACCGGGTGCTGCATCATTTTCTTCTTCTGCACCACTTCACTCGACTGCGCAGGCACTGCCTTGGTGGCATCAGACTCTGCCGGGGGCCGCACCTTGCCGGCACCAGGCCCTGCCGGGGGAATCTTTGGCTTGCCATCCGCTGGTTCTGCCGCCGTCACTGCCTCCTCGTCGACCTCCCTCTGTGCCACCAGTGCGGCGCTTACCACTTGATTCGTCGCCGCCAGATATAGAAGCAACGACTCTTGTGGTTTAGGCGCAACCAGTATTGACGTGGAGGAAAGGTATTTCTTCAGATCCTGCAATGCTGCCTCGGCTTCTGGGGTCCACTCCATCGGGCCCGCCTTCTTCAAGATTTTGAAGAAAGGAAGGGCGCGCTCAGTGGACTTGGAGATGAACCGGCTCATGGCAGCGACGCAGCCGGTGAGCCGACGCACATCTTTGATCCGCTTGGGCGCCTCAATCTACTCAATAGCCTTGATTTTGTCTGGGTTTGCCTTGATCCCGCGCTGTGACACAAAGAACCCGAGAAGCTTGCCGGACGGAACGCTGAAGACACACTTCTCAGGGTTTAGCTTGAGGTTGATCTTGCGCAGGTTGGCAAACGTCTCTTCCAGATCTTGCACAAGAGTTGGCCTATCCTTGGTTTGGACCACTATGTCATCCATGTAGGCCTCCATATTTCTATGGAGCTGAGGTTCAAAACCAATCTGGACTGCTCTTGCAAATGTTGAGCCAACGCTCTTCAACCCGAAAGGCATCCGTAAAAAGCAATACGTACCACATGGGGTGATGAACGCTGTCTTTTCTTCATCCTCTCTGGTCATGAAGATCTGGTGGTAGCCCGAGTAGGCATCGAGGAATGACAACAGATCACACCCGGCCGTGGAGTCAACAATCTGGTCAATGCGCGGCAATGGGAAGGGGTCCTTAGGACAAGCGTTATTGATACCTGTGTAATCAATACACAACCTCCACTTCCCATTCGCCTTGCGCACCACTACCGGATTGGCCAACCACGTCGGGTGGAGCACTCCCCTCACCAAACCTGTCGCTTCCAACTTCCTGATCTCCTCTGTGATGAACTCCTGCCTCTCCAGAGCCTGCTTTCTGACCTTTTGCTTGACGGGCCGCGCATGAGGGCAGACAGCTAGGTGGTGCTCAATCACCTCCGTGGGAACACTGGGGACGTCGGATGCTTGCCATGCAAACACGTCGACATTCGCCCGCAGGAAGGTGACGAGCGCGCCTTCCTATTTGCTGTCGAGGGTGGAGCCTATGGTGAAGGCCCCTCCCGTGCCATCCTCCCTGACGGGCACCTTCTTGGTCTGCGGCGGCTCGGCTCTGGATCTCTTGCTCTTGTCGGTAGAGCTCTCTGGCACATCCTTGATGGTAGCACAACACTCTGAGGAGGTGCGCTTGCCGGAGGGGGTGCGAGAGGTCTTGCAGGGCTTCTTCTTCCCTCCCGGACCTTCAGCGGCAGGAGCAGGTGCCTTGGCGGCAGCTGCTGCAACTGCCTCCCGGTAGAGTTGGTCGGCGTCAATGGCCCGGGCATCTTTAGCATGTTGTAGGCGTAGTGTGATGCCACCATGAACCTGGCTAGTGCCGGGCGGCCTAGGATCCCGTTGTAGGGCAAGGGGATCTCGGCCACGTCGAAGACGATCCTCTCCGTCCTGTGGTTCAACTCTCCTCCAAATGTCACGGGCAGTGTGACCTTTCCCTTCGGCTGGCTCCTCCCCGGATTGACCCCTTCAAACGTGCTTGTTTCCTCGAGGTCTCCATCAGGGATTTGCAACCTTTTGATCACGACAGGCGAGATCAGGTTTAGGCCGGCCCTGCTGTCAACCAACATCTTGTTCACCCTGAGGTTGCGTATCGTTGGTGATACCAACAATGGCAAACACCCGACCGCGGTAGTGCGGTCAGGGTGGTCCTCGGTGTCAAAGATGAGGGGCATGCTGGACCACTTCAGCGGCTTCTGAGCGTCGAACGACGGCTCTGCTGCTGTAATCTCACGCACCCACTGCTTGAGCTGGCGGTGAGAGGTATGCAGCGAGGCGCTGCCATCAACGCACATGGCCTCCGTAGCCTTCTGGAACCCTTGCTCACCAGACTCGTCGTCCTCGTTGTGATCATCGTCTTCTTGTTTCTTGTCGCGGCCCCAGGCGGGCCTCTCTTGCTGGTTGTCCTTGCCGGGGCGGCCTCCTTGGCCGCCACGCTTCTTGCCGGATCCCTCGGCACCGTCCTGGTCCTTCTCCTTGTCCCGCCTCTCGTACTCAGCCTTTTGCTTCTCAGCAAGCAGCTCGACTTGTCGACAGTTCTGGAGGTCGTGGCCCTTGGTGCGGTGGATCTTGCAGTATTGCTTGCCGGAGCTTCCTGGCTTGTCGGTAGCCGCCAAGGCCCGGCAGGTGGCGCACCCGGCAATCTCCTTGTCGGGGGCGTCTGCCTTGACCTTCTTGCCGGAACCGGTATCATCAGATCCCTCAACGGCAAGAAGGGGCTTGCCTTTGCGTTTCCTGTTGCGAAGCCGGCCCTTCTTCGTCGGGGTGGCGGCGTCTTCATCGATAGAGTCGGTTTCCGCACCGGCGTCTTCGCCGGGGTACTTCCTTCCCTCTTCAGCCCGGGCGCATCTATCGGCCAGAACGTAGAGCTCGGCCACATCCTTAATCTTGGTCATCGCCAGCTCCTCGCACATCTTGCGATTGCGCATGTTCTGGTGGAACGCGCTAATCACAGCGGCGGGATGAACGTCGGGGATGTTGTACTGCACCCGGCTGAATCTCTGGATGTACTTGCGCAGGGTCTCCCCTTCCTTCTGGGGAATGATATCCAGATCACTGGCCTGGCCATGAGCTTGGTGGCCTCCGGTGAAGGCGCCAACGAACTCATGGCACAGATCCGACCAAGAAGAAATGGAATCCACCGGCAAGTGCATCAACCAAGACATCACGTTGGGCTTGAGCGCCAGCGGGAAATAGTTGGCAAGCACCTTGTCGTCGTGAGCCCCAGCGGCCTGCATCGCGATGGTGTAGATGCTGAGGAACTCAGACGGATGGGTCTTGCCAGTGTACTTCTCGCCGACGTCGGGCTTGAACGTGCGGTGGGACGGCCACTTGAACTGCCGCAGCTCATGGGTAAAGGCCGGGCAGCCCACCTCATAAGGTAGGCCGCCGGGGCCCCCGGGTGCCGGGTGGTCCATAGCGGGTCCCGCCCGCTTGTCCGACTGGCGGCGCGTTTCGCACCGGCGCTCGACGGTGGTTCGAGCGTCTTCGTGAGCTCGTTCTTGAAGAACTTGGCGCTGGTCGCGGTGGGTCCGCGGGTCGGACGACGCTATAGAGATGTTATCACAAGCGTCGTCACGACGGGCAGACACCCGCGACGGCTGGCAAGGAGGAGGAGAGTGCACCGTGGCCGCAGCTCCCCCGGTCCTCCCAGCGCCAGCACGTGGTGGCTCGGTGGAGCACCGACCCGAGGGCCCCGCTGGTTGTGGATCGTCTTATGTTGGCGACGGCGACGAGGCTCCGGATGGTGGCCCTCCACTCGTCGAGCTTCTCTGCAGCAGGAGGGAAGTCGAGGAGCAGTTGCGCGCGTGCCAAAGCTTCTGCTGGCATGGGCGGCGGCGACAGCTGCGTGGATCGCGGCGCGCTTCGACTTCTAACTACGTTAGAGGGAGCTCCTTTACGACCCAGCGGCTGCGGGCCATTTTCGCCAGCGTTTCGGCGGGTGTGCTGATCCGCTTCATCCCGCGGATGATGCACAGGGCTCTCCCCACGGCGGTGCCCAGGGTCACCAACGTAGTGACGCTGCTCGACGCGCCCACCATGGGAAGAGCGCGCAGTGGTCGCCGGTGTGGGCGTCCTGGAGGTCGCTGCGCCACACAGAGGTGGCACAACGACACCCCTGGAGGGCCCCGCGCCGCCTGCGGGTGGCCAAGCTCCGTCTTTGGATCCAGCGGCGTGTAGCCGGTCGTCTGGTGCGTGAACGACGCCGCTCGCCAGGCTCTGACTACCAGGGCGATGCTGGTGCTCGCGGACCGCGGCCCGGGTCCTGTCTGCGACTGGTCCACTGCCCGCCCGCACCGGCACGGGCCGCTCGGCTCCCAACGAGTCGACCGCCATGGCCTTCTTCTTCTTAGGAGCCATGGCGACGAAGAACTGGTAGGCTAGCTACTAGACCAGATTCTCACAATTGCGCCCCTACCTAGCGCGCCAAAGATGTCGGTGTGGAACGACACCTATGGGATCACAAGAATCCCTACTACGGTTGCCGGGGCACAGGGTTGCGAGAAGAGCAGGATCAGTAGCCAGCACAAGGATCATTTACCCAGGTTCGGGCCGCGAGGATGCGTAACACCCTAGTCCTGCTTTGGTGGGTGTATTTCAGAGAGTTCTTGAGCTCTCGAACTAGCTGTGGTGAGTGCGTGGTTCGAAAGATCCGAATCCTTCTCCAGTATGCCATGGGCCTCCTTTTATAGTCGGAAGGGGATGCCACAGTGGCACACAGGAGGTGGAAAGGCGTACAGTGCCCTGTGCTTATCGCTCGTATTACAGGACAAGACGCATTTAATGCGTAGCTTAGGTGTCCTCTTGCTTTATTGGGGACGGGGGCGAGGCCCGTCCCGTCCATCGCCGCTCCTCCTTGCTTTGACACACGCCTTGGCCAGCGATGCGGGTGGCGCCATGTAGGCAGGCAGGCAGCTGAGGTGGCGCGGTGGTGGAGCCTTCACGAAGATCTGCATGCCGCCACGCAGGCGCTCGATGAGTTGGCCTGGGGGCTGCATGTTGCCACGCAGGTGCCCGTCCAGCTGGTTGGGCTGGCAGGTGCATGTGAACGGCGGTGGAAGCTTGGTTGGCGTGGGCCTGGTGGTGGCCCTGCTGGCGTCCTTGGTGAGGGCCTTGCCGGGTGGCCCGGCAAGGGTCTTGTCGCGTGGCCCGGCAAGGGTCTTGCCGTGGCGCGCTGTCGTCCCCGGCAAGGGCCTTGCCGGGGGTCTGGTGGTCTTCCTCAACAAGGATCTTGCCGAGGATCGTCGTCTTCTAATCCTCATCTGATCTTGAATATGTCTTCACAAAGATCTGCATGCCACCACGGAGGTGCCTCCAGAGTCCTGGCCCCACGTGGATGATGGCATTGGGGACCATGGGCTCAAGGGTGGCTCGCTCTGTTGGTGTGGGGCGAGCTGTCCCAGCAAGGATCTTGCCGGGGCCGCTGAGGCTGCCCCGGCAAGGGTCTTGCCGGGGGAACCTGCTTCGTCCCTCTGCTCTTTGTGGTCTTGGCCTTGGCGTTGCTCTGATTGTCTTGGGCTTCGGTCTTACCTTGGCTCACCTCCCCTGCTCTGCTTGGTGTGACCGCGGGCGCGGCTCCGACTGCCCGTGCACAGGTAAAGGGGTACAAAAACACACCCCTCTTTTTGTACACCGACAATGTATAAGTCATGAAGAAAGAAAGAGCAATATAACCTAACGATCATTATGCTAAGCTAGCAAATGGGTCTTGTCCATCACATCATTCTCCTAATGATATGATCTCGTTAATCAAATGACAACACATGTCTATGGTTAGGAAACTTAACAATCTTTGATCAACGAGCTAGTCTAGTAGAGGCTTACTAGGGACACGGTGTTTTGTCTATGTATCCACACATGTATCAAGTTTCCGGTTAATACAATTCTAGCATGAATAATAAACATTTATCATGATATAAGGAAATATAAATAACAACTTCATTATTGCCTCTAGGGCATATTTCCTTCAGGAGTAACCAGCGTCGTATGTGCACTGGCACGGAGTTGATGGCCCCCATAGTCTCGAAGAAGGACCTAGTCAATGTATTGCCCTGTGTAAACATCCTGTTGAGACAAAGTATTAGCTAATATATTATTATTATCATCATTATTATTATTATTAAAACTAAAAAAGAGGCAAAAAAGATATAAACTAGACAAAAAGAGAGGCATGACAAATGAAGTAACATTGGCATGCATGTACGTGTTGGTAGCTTTACATAGCAACGGTTTAGTCACTGACATCAAGTTAATCAATTCATACCACCAGACAATAATATGCTATGAGGTGATATTTTTTGTAATTTTTATTTTGCTTTTATCAATAGAAAGCTAAAAATTCAGACTAAATTGAGTGATATATATTATTTAAGTGAATTCTCACAAATGTGCACCATTATCACATAGTCACCTAAAAATTCAGACTAAATTGAGTGGGAGATATTATAGAACTTTGGAAACTTTGCAAAAAAATAGTAGTACGTTCAAAGTTTGAGTGCGGAGCTCTATTAATCTAGGATAAAAAAATCAGGTTACCTACTTGAAGGCCTCAATGAAAATGATGGTGGTTGTACACCCTGGCGGAGCTTAGTGTAGATCAAGGGGGGCCATGCCCCCCCCCCCAATTTTGGCATTCATTGAAGAGCATGCTAGCTTTAGGCCCAATTAGTGTTTCAAGGAGTGATTGGCTCCTCCTGACCTACTAATTTATTCCCCTTGAGTCATGGCCCCCTCTTAAATTTTGCTCAAGCTCCGCCACTCATTGTACACCAAAAATCGCCAGGCTTCAGTAGTGTGCAGAACCCATCGAGGACAACCACCATCACCCAAAGAAACACCAGCGTGTCTGTAGCATCTCCCACCCATTCGAGGAAGACCATGCACCGCCTAAGAATGTCCTTCTACTCGTCGTTGCTCTCCACTGCTCGTCGTTGCCCCGCTGCAGAGCACTGTCCGGTGCCATCTCGATGCTGACCTCGCCGGACGCCGCCATGCTCTTCATTTTCTCTGCGCGGTAGTGATTAGGATGGAACAGATCGAGTGAACTATGAAGGACAGAGCCGCGCGTGCCCTCCTGTATTAGGTCGGACAGACCAATTAACGTGCGGAAGAAAAACACACGGCACCACATGCATGGTTACTTTCAAGTCTTATTTTTTCTGCTACACATTAAGCTTTCCTTGAAGAAATTTCCATGAGCTCCACGACTGGATGAGTAGCTCCCTTTCGGTGTCAAAACCGGCGGATCTCGGATAGGGGGTCACGAACTGTGCATCTAAGGTCGATGGTAACAGGAGACGGGGGACACGATGTTTACCCAGGTTTGGGCCCTCTTGATGGAGGTAATACCCTACTTCCTGCTTGATTGATCTTGATGAATATGAGGATTACAAGAGTTCATCTACCACGAGATCGTAATGGCTAAACCCTAGATGTCTAGCCTGTATGATTGTGATTGCCTCTACGGACTAAACCCTCCGGTTTATATAGACACTAGAGGGGCCTAGGGTTGTACAGAGTCGGTTTACAAAGGAAGGAATCTTCACATCCGAATGCTAACCTTGCCTTCCACGCCAAGGAGAGTCCCATCCGGACACGGGAGTGTTGTCTTCTGTCTTGTATCTTCATGGCCCATCAGTCTGGCCCACGTCACATAGGCCGGACGCCCGAGGACCCCTTAATCCAGGACTCCCTCAGTAGCCCCCGAACCAGACTTCAATGACGATGTGTCTGGCGCGCTGATAGTCTTCGACATTGCAAGGCGGGTTCTTCCTCTGAATACTTCAAAGCGTCTGATGCGAAGAGTTATATTCAGCTTTCCATTTAATGGCGTACCCATTGGCTTCTGCGCCTCCATTGCTTCGGCTTCCACGTGTCAAGCGAATACAAAAGGTGAGAGTATTTTTGCACATAACACCCTGGCTGTGTAAGAAAGGCGTATATTTAAGTGGGTTGGATCTTAGATGCCATCTCGCACCAGGAGGAAAATCCTTAGAGCTTGCTAGGAGAAACCATTCCAACATGGCTAGCGTTCCCAGTTCTTCCTCCCGCCCCCATGGCTCCGAAAAAGGTGATTGGGAGAAATGCTCAGTATCCCATGACCAGCTGAGTAAGCTTCAAACGCAGGGATTCCTTCCCCCCACGGATCTAGTCCCCGTCCGGGCAGGATTAACCTCCTTTACAGGCAAAGCCCTGGCAGAAAATTTCCCTAATCCAACCAGGGGGGAGCGAGTCTGCTTCATATCCTTCTTAATAAGAGGCGTCGGATTTCCAATCCACCCCTTCCTCCGAGGTCTTCTGGAGTACTACGGCCTCCAACTGCACAACCTCACTCCAGCTTCCATCCTGCATATCGCGGGTTTTGTCGCTCTTTGCGAGCTATTACTGGGTTGCGAGGCCCACTTTGATTTATGGAGAAAACTCCTCTGCCTCGTCCCTCGTACCCAAAAGGGATTCGTATTCGAGGTGGGCGGCGCTGAGATATGGTGCATAGCCGGCACTGGATACTTGTCCGGCACGCCGAAGAAGGCATCCAAAGAGTGGCCCTCGGAGTGGTTTTATATTGAAGATGTCGCTCTCCCCGACCCAGTCCGGATGGGCCTTCCCAAATTTTCCAGCGCTCCGTTGAGGAAACGCCATAGCTGGCATCCTCGGAGCCTCGAGGAGGAAGACAGTGCAGAAGTCCAACAATTAATGGGAAAGATTAGGACACTTGCCCAGTCCGGAGTATCAATAATCGAGGTAATGGCAACTTCCATAGTGCGAGGTGTTCATCCACTCCAATTCAGGGGGCTTCCTATGTGGCACTACAATGGGGAAGATGATGCCTCATGCTGCGGACAAAAGGGTCTGGATTCCCCCACCGCCCTGGCCACAATATTGGCCGATCTGTATAAAGGGGAGAAAGAGGAGGTCACTCGTCTTACGCGCCGAGAGGGATTTTCCATGTACAATCCTCCTAGCTGGGTAAGTTTTAATCCCACCACTTTATTCAATCCTCTCCCTGAGTCGTGTTTAACCGATGTTAACCCGTTCGTCAAATAGGAATGGCGGAGGGTAGCCGCGGGGATCCATAGCCCCGCTCCACAGCCGGAGGACCATAACCGGGACCTCGATCCCGGATTCGAAGAAGATCCGGACATATTCATAGAGCTCAAGGAGGGAGTATTCTACCAGGCGAGCTATGATGGCACAGAAGTGGCCATCATGGCCGATTACCCCGGCCTCCTTCCTGCCTCATATGTAAGTAATCAGGAGACATCTCCTCCGAAAGAGCTTCCTCGTTATGCCTCACCCACTGCACTATCTCGTGCTCCAAAGGGGAGGTGCTCGGCACGCCATGCTACACCAGAGGTGTCTCATAAGAGAGCGGCGACCACGCCGAGCGGGTCTTCGAAGAGGAAGGCAAACGACAACACGGCCGAGCCCTCATCAAAGAGGTATAGCTTTAAATATGCCACCTGGCAGTCACATCGAACTGTGACATTGTTCGCTGTGTCTTATCAGGAAGAGCGTTCGCTGGACTATGTCTGGGAATCCTGCCGGTCGCACCTCCACCAGTCAGGTTCCAGATCCTACCTTAAGGGCGGAGGCTAACACAGGAGCGACGCCGGATTGTCCTTCTGCTGAGGATTCGGATGATGTATCCGTCACGAACTCTGAAGTGGAGAGCGCCATGAATCATCGGCGCCGGAGGGCCGCTCTTCGCGACCCCGGCTTTACAAAAGAGGCATTCAATGCCTTCAGCTCGGCTGATGCATACATCCGAGCATCTCAGGATGGGCTTGCCATAGCCATGGACCAGCATTTGACAGATATGCGGGTGAGTGCGCATTGTACAGATTTGGTAATCATATACCAGTAGCCCCCGAGACTAGAAGCAGTTGATACAGCTGATTTAATTATCATTTTATAATCAGGCGCTCACGGAGAAGAACAACTTGTTGTCTCAAGAGCTGGAAAAGTGTCGGACCCAGCTAGGTGCGGCTACCGCCGAACTGGAGAAATCCAAGGAGGCACCGCCTGGTAATGTTCCCCTCCATCCAGAAAAATATAATCATATACCAGTAATGTTAATACTGTTGTATTTCCCATGGCAGGATCGGTAGATCAACTGAAAGAGGAACTGGAGGCTGCGCAGGCGGGTAAGCAACGGGCCGAAAAGCAACTGGCCGCTGGCGAACGTGTGTTGACACGGACCAGGGATGATAAGAACAAGCTGCAGGATGCCAACACCCTGCTGGGTGAAGAGCTAAAAGACGTACGAGCCCAGCTAGCTGATGCCATAAAGGAAAATAGGAGGCTACGAGGCGGCATATTCAGTATGCTTTTGAACTTACCTTCATGTAATTCAGCGAAGAAAAGAGCTGACAGCTTTATGTCTGCAGGTATGCTGACTGGCCTTCCTGAAGAGGAAATGTCCGGATCTCAAGGCGATCTGCTGCAAGAGCTGTCCCAACTGCACGAGCGAGCTCGGCAAGCAATGCGGAGCATTGCCAAGGCTTTGTGGCCATCCGCCTCCCCTCCAGGAAGTATGGAGGAGCTTGTGAAGCTATTCCAAGGAGCTTGGCGGCGCTTTTGATTATGGAAGATATCGGCCTGCCGAGAAGGTGCGTGAGAGGCCTGGGCCATGGTAAAAACACGGTACACCAAGCTTGATCCGAATCATATGGCCCAGGTCGGACCTCGGGGGTTAGGTGGACAAGAAATTCCAGTTAGTTTGGTATATGACCAAGTAAAGATAGCCGCCAAGTTTTCCCAACAGGATTGTAAGCTAGACAGTCTGTTAGACGGCCAGAAGTTTTTGAGTCCAAGTGACTATGTACTTCAATTGACAAATTTGTCCCTAGCCGGATTGTAAAACGATTGTCATGGCAGACCTTTTCGCTTCGACCTCTGGACCCGAAGGTGAGGAGTGTTTCCAAATACCGGAGCGGCAATATAGACCGGGGTATGCGTGGAAACCAGGCGTAGGGGTCATAGTTGCTTGAACAGACAAGTTATATCCGGCTAGCTATGTTATATTACTTGTTGATTGTAAGAAACATCTTCCAGGGAGAATAGTTCCGTTAAGGGTTCCTTTCCCTGGGTGAACATGCGTTAGTATGCATGCCCGAACTGTGATTGAAAAGTCACAGTATACGTAACATCCGAGGGTTCATAGTGTAATTAGGGTATAACGTCTTTAGTCCGCCGACCGAATATTCTCTTAAGAACGCTAGCTTTCGGCTTCACCCAGTCTGAGGTACAAGTCCGGATGACCCGGCTGTAAGAATCGCAGAGGTGCTCCCTTTATGCCCTAGCCGAACAAACGGGAACGTAGGGCATAAGCACAGGAGCCAGGCAACCCAGCTTGGCCAAAACTTAAGTCATAACGGTGCATATAATGGTGAAGAAAAGGTACATATGAGGAAAGGACACATATGTGGGGATCTTGATGCTCGTAAAATAATAATAAGCTTCTGTAAAAGAAGCCCCCAGGTATTATGGACGTATACATTTAATGATGTGTATGTCGTAGGTGTGCGGTTTGGCCGCACAAGAGCTATAGAGCTAGAGAAAAAGTTAAAGAGAGAAAAAATGGAAACAAAGGGAGAAGAAGACGAACAAAGAGTCCAGCTCTAGGCATAGAATCTTCAGAGTCTGGCAGCTTTCCACGGGCTCGGCTCTAAGCGATTGTCCGATGCATCACGCAGGCGGTACGCTCCTCCAGTGAGAACTTCATCTATGATGAAGGGACCCTCCCACTTGGGCTTGAGTTTGTCCTTTTTATTTTCTGGCAAGCGTAGAACGAGTTCACCAACATTATAAGTCTTGGCCCGCACTTCTCTGCTTTGGTATCTGCGAGCATGTTGTTGATAGAATGCAGAACAGGCTTTTGCAATGTCGCGCTCCTCCTCCAGGGCATCTAGACTATCCTGCCGATCAAGCTCGGCGTCTCTCTCTTCATACATGCACACTCGAGGTGAGTCATGAATGATGTCGCGAGGCATAACGGCCTCTGCGCCGTACACCATGAAGAATGGTGTGTATCCGGTAGTGCGATTAGGCGTGGTCCGCAGCCCCCAGAGTACGGAGTCGAGCTCCTCAACCCAGTGCTTGTCTGATTCTTTCAGAGACCGCACTAGTCTAGGCTTGATACCGCTCATGATAAGACCATTAGCTCGTTCAACTTGACCGTTTGTTTGTGGGTGATAGACGGAGGCGTAATCGAGCTTAATGCCCAGGTTAGCACACCAGGTTTTCACTTCATCAGCTGTAAAGTTGGAGCCGTTATCGGTGATGATGCTATGTGCGACACCATAACGGTGTACTACACCGGATATAAAGTCTATCACTGGTCCGGCTTCGGCCATTTTAACTGGTTTGGCCTCTATCCACTTGGTGAATTTATCTACCATGACCAGCAGATATTTTTTATTATGGCTTCCTCCTTTAAGGGGTCCGACCATATCAAGCCCCCAGACCGCGAAAGGCCAAGTAATGGGGATTGTTTGTAGAGTGGTAGGCGGCATATGGCTTTGATTGGTGAAAAGCTGGCATCCGACATAACGTTGGACAAGGTCCTGTGCATCTGCTCGGGCCGTCGGCCAAAAGAAACCTGTACGGAAGGCTTTACTTACAAGGGCCCGAGCCGCAGCGTGGTGACCGTCGAGACCAGCATGGATTTCGGCCAGGAGCTGCCGTCCCTCTTCTTCGGAGATACATCTTTGAAGACTCTGGTAGCGCTTTTCTTGTAGAGCTCTCCGTCATGGACCTTGTAGGCTTTCGAGCCCCGAACAATGCAGCGAGCCTCATTCTGATCCACAAGGAGCTCTTGCCTATTAAGATAGGCCAAGAAGGGTTCGGTCCATGGGGAAATTACTGCCATTATTAGATGGGCCGATGGTGTTATTTCGGTGGCTGAGCCCCCGATGGTATCGGTATTGTGTTTGGAATCTGGGGGTATAATCGGATCCGGACTGGTATTGATGCTCTCACCCTGCCACACCACGGATGGCTTGAAGAGCCTTTCCAGAAAGATGTTATGCGGGACGGGGTCACGCTTGGCGCCCATGCGAGCAAGGACATCCGCGGCTTGATTACTTTCTCGAGCCACATGATGGAACTCGAGTCCCTCGAACCGAGCTGATATTTTGAGTATGGCGTTACGATAGGCCGCCATCTTCGGATCTTTGGCGTCGAAGTCTCCATTTATTTGAGATATTGCGAGATTTGAATCCCCGCGCACCTCCAGGCGTTGTATGCCCATGGAGGCAGCCATCCGAAGACCGTGCAATAAGGCCTCGTATTCGGCTGCATTGATGGAGTCTGTGTATAATATTTGGAGTACGTACTGGACTGTGTCTCCAGTGGGGCACGTTAAGACAACGCCCGCTCCTAAGTCGGCCAGCATTTTAGAGCCATCGAAGTGCATGACCCAGTTGGAATATGTGCCATACTCTTTAGGGAGTTTGGCCTCTGTCCATTCGGCGACGAAGTCGGCCAATACTTGGGATTTAATGGCTCGGAGTGGTTTGTATGTTATGTCGAATGGCAGGAGCTCGATGGCCCACTTGGAATCCGGCCCGTAGCATCGCGGTTGTTTACTATGTCATTGAGTGGTACTTCAGAAGCCACTGTGATGGAGCACTCTTGGAAGTAGTGTCGTAGCATCAGGGATGCCATGAAGACCGCATATGCTATCTTTTGGTAATGAGGGTACCGGGATTTGCATGGTGTGAGGACAGTGGATACGTAGTATACCAGTTTCTGAAGTGGGAATTTGTGTCTATCCTCCTCTCGCTCAACGATGAGCACCGCGCTCACCACCTGGTGTGTTGCAGAGATGTATAATAACATCGGTTCTCCGACGTTCGGCGCGGCCAGGATTGGGTTGCTCACTAAAAGAGCCTTTATTTCTTCCAGACCGGCCGTTGCCGCATCCGTACACTCGAAGTGGTCGGTGCGTCGGAGAAGGCGATAAAGTGGCAATGCTTTTTCTCCTAGTCTGGAGATAAAGCAGCTTACTAGGAGATAAAGCAGCTTAAAGCTATCACGCATCCGGCTAGCTTTTGGACCTATTTAAGGTTTGTTGGTGTAGCCAATTGTGATAAAGCTCAGATTTTGGCTGGATTTGCCTCAATTCCTCTATTGGAAACAATGAAGCCCAGCAGTTTTCCAGCGGGAACACCGAAAACACACTTTTCCGGATTGAGCTTGATGTCATATGTATGGAGGTTGTCGAATGTGAGACGCAGGTCGTCTATTAATGACTCGACGTGCCTAGTCTTGATGACGACATCATCCACATATACTTCAACTGTCTTGCCGATTTGTTTCTGCAAGCATGTTTGAATCATGCGTTGGTAGGTGGCGCGGCGTTTTTAAGCCCAAAGGGCATAGTGTTGAAGCAGAAAGGCCCGTATGGGGTGATGAATGCCGTTGCGGCTTGATCGGACTCCTTCATTTTGATTTGATGGTATCCGGAGTATGCGTCGAGGAAACACAGTGAGTCGTGTCCTGCAGTAGCATCAATAATCTGATCGATGAGGGGGAGGGGGAAGGGATCCTTAGGGCAGGCCTTGTTGAGGTCTTTGAAGTCGACGCATAGGCGCTAGGATTTATCCTTCTTTGGCACCATCACCAGGTTTGCTAGCCAGTCCGGGTGTTTTATTTGTCTGATGAATCCGGCCTCGATTAACTTGGCCAGCTCCTCCCCCATAGCTTGTCGTTTGGGTTCGACAAAGCGCCGCAGTGTTTGCTTGACCGGCTTGTATCCCTTCAATATATTGAGGCTGTGTTCGGCCAACCTGCCTGGGATTCCTGGCATATCAGAAGGGTGCCAGGCGAATATGTCCCAGTTCTCGCACAGGAACGCTCGTAGTGCGGCGTCGACCGTTGGGTCCAGCTGTGCCCCGATGGAAGCTGTCTTCTTGGGGTCCGTCGGGTGGACTTGAAATTTGACTCTTTCGTCTGCTGGTTTAAAAGAGGTGGATTTGGGCCGCTTATTAAGGATTACGTCGTCCCTATCCACCGTGGAGCGTAGTGCGGTCAACTCTTCGGCCGCGAGGGCCTCGGACAGTGCCTCGAGGGCCAGGGATGCAGTTTTGTTTTCGGCGCGGAGGGCTATGTCTGGATCACTGGCGAGAGTGATAATACCGTTGGGCCCGGTCATCTTGAGCTTCATATACCCGTAATGAGGTATAGCTTGAAAGCGTGTGAATGCATCTCGCCCCAATAGGGCGTGATATCCACTGTTGAAAGGGGACACTTGGAAGGTTATATCTTCGGACCGATAGTTCTCCGGCATGCCGAATACCACGTCAAGTGTAATTTTCCCCGCGCATCGCGCCTCCCGGCTGGGAATGATTCCTCAGAAGGTCGTATTACTTTGCTCGATGCGGCTCCTGTCTATTTCCATTTTATTGAGTGTGTCCTCATAGATGAGGTTTAGCCCGCTGCCGCCGTCCATGAGCACTTTAGTGAGCCGAAAGCCATCCACAATTGGATTGAGGACCAAGGCGGCTGGTGCACGGACTGACCGGAATTTTGGTTCGTCACTGGCATTGAAAGTTATGGCTGTGTCGTTCCAGGGGTTTATTGCTACGACTTGGCAGACTTCGGCGAGGTTGCGGAGTGCCCTCTTGCGCTAGTTATTTGAAGCGAAGGTCTCGAAGACCGTCAATACTCTGAGGTCGTCGTCCTCTGGGGGGCGTTGCTCTGAGGTGTTTTTGGTGAGGATATCCTCGCCGCTCTTGGCCACTTGCCGGAGTATCCAACATGCTCTAAGGCTGTGGGTTGGTACGATATCCGGTGTCGTGTGTATTTTGCACGGCCTATCGAGCCATCCCTCCAGAACGGTTCCGTGTCCCGTAGTGGGCTTAGTTTTCTTCACTATGGGGTCGGGTGCCCCGCGAGGGTGCATCCTTTTTGCCCACCAAAGGGGTTGGGTGGAGACCAGTGGTTCCCAGCAAGCTGTTTGAGTTTTCCAGGTGCTTTTCATTGCGCAGTACTTCTGTACTATGGTTGCCAGGTCAGGAAGTGTAATACGCTACGGCCGTTGATGGCGTTGAGAATTCCTTCGTCCGTGCAATTACTGCAGAATACTGCAATCGCGTTCTCGTCGCGGCAATCTTTAATCTTGTCTTTGACAAGGAGGAATCTGGCCCAAAAGTGATGGACTGTTTCCTGAGACTGATGTCGTACGTACATGAGGTCGCATATATCCGGAGGACCGGAATTGCTTGGCGAATATTTCTTATGGTGGGTGGGTGGCATTAAATTTGAACCCTGACCCAATCTGGAGTCCGGAGTTTGAAGAACTTCTGAGCTTATTAGTTCGGGCTCCGGGATGTTAAATGATTTTCCAGGCCCGACACCCGATTCTAGGTTCGGAGGACCGGGAGTGTCGTCCCGTAGACAGGTATCCAGCTCTTTGAGCTCGGAAATCCGAACACAACTCATCTTCAACATAGGGGAAGAGTTGTTGTTTTGCTCCTCTACGACCGCTATCTGATGGGTGATCGGCGGAGATTTGATTTCTCTCTAATCGGGTTTACGCCCAATCTGATCATAGTCTGTAGCGACCCCCGTGGAGGCGATGCGATCCAGGAGTTCGTTTAAAGACGACAACTCAGCCGGATCCATCCGTTTGGAGTATCCGGAGTCAACACGGAGACGATTTTCGATGACCTAAGAGGTCATCATCGGCTTGACAGCCGAGCGGGCGGTCATGGTGAAGCCGCCCAACCGGAGGGTTTGGCCTGAGGCCAGGGATCTTCCGGAGGTGATACTGTCCTTGATAACAAGGCGAGCCATCAATCCTGTCTTCGACGCCGCAGCGGAACTCTCAGTGAAAGCACCAATGTCGGTGTCAAAAGCGGCGGATCTCGGGTCGGGGGTCCCGAACTGTGCGTCTAAGGTCGATGGTAACAGGAGACGGGGGACACGATGTTTACCCAGGTTCGGGCCCTCTTGATGGAGGTAATACCCTACTTCCTGCTTGATTAATCTTGATGAATATGAGGATTACAAGAGTTGATCTACCACGAGATCGTAATGGCTAAACCCTAGATGTCTAGCCTGTATGATTGTGATTGCCTCTACGGACTAAACCCTCCGGTTTATATAGACACCGGAGGGGCCTAGGGTTGTACAGAGTCGGTTTATGAAGGAAGGAATCTTCATATCCGAACGCCAAGCTTGCCTTCCACGCCAAGGAGAGTCCCATCCGGACACAGGAGTGTCGTCTTCTGTCTTGTATCTTCATGGCCCATCAGTCCGGCCCACGTCACATAGGTCGGACGCCCGAGGACCCCTTAATCCAGGACTCCCTCACTCCCACCCTGGTCCATCCATGAGTGGCGGAGGGCAATGCGGAGCGCTAGCTCCTCGCCGTCCGGCGCGGACGAGCTCGAGGAGACCGACCCAAGGTTCTCCCAGACGATGGAGTCAGAGTCATCGCCTGATACGCTCCCGGCCATGGCGAAGGGGATGGGATAGGGCGAAAAGAGATCTGTTGCTTGTTTGGTTCGAGATTGAGCTCACCCGCCGCCCTACGAAGGGGGAGATGGAAATGAAGTGGGGCGGAGAGGTGACTAGGATTTGGTTGTCCGACTTCGGGTATTTGTTGACACAGGGATGGGGATGATGTGGGCCATAGTGGGCTGGTCCGACGTGGCGGACGCGTCCAGGGCCTCCCAATATTCGCCCCAGATATGGGCTGAATATGATGGGTGCCGGTTAGCCGGCACATATAGGGCCCGTATGAGGGGTGCAGCTGGATCGAGTTTTTGTGACCGGTCACTAACTGGGTCGTCTGCCCGGATGTATAGGGAGCATTTAGGGAGTCCTACTGTAGATTGTCTAAGCGGTGGCTTGCCTTGTTCAAGGGGAAGTAGAGAAGTGATTCCTTTGGACTTTGATGATGCTTTTGTTGAACTGTTTTGTGATGTCATATGTGTTGTTGAATTATTGAACTATGTCACTTCATGTCGCTTAACTAGGTTCACATCTATGTGCGAACTTGTGTCATGATGTTTGAAATGAAGTTCAAATCGTGTCATGAGTGTCATAATATTAGGAAGCTACCGTAATTAACCCATATTTTGTTGATGAGTAGAACACATACTTATAGTTAAAACACTCTGAACATGACCGAACTCTTCTACAGACGGTTTTTTATCGCCCAGAGTTTGCGTAAGAGGCTGGTACCGGAGCGAGAAGTAGAAGTGGAGCATTGAGTGATTCCCACGAGATTTTTTGTGGTTGTACTAAATCAACGATAATTAGCCTCTTTGATTCATAGGATTTTCAAAAAGCAGGAATTGGGAAAACATGGGATTAGAGTGGCATGTCATCATGAATTCTACAGAATTGTATAAGTGTTTGATTGTGCATAGGAAAAACGTAGGATTCTTTCAAAGAGGTTTGAGTGGATGAAAAAAATCCTATGAAATCTAGTGCAAATGAATCCTATGAAAAAATTCCTATTGTTTACAATCCTACGAATCAAACAACCTACGTAGGAGAATCATTTGAATCAAAGAAGCCGATTTGGGGACGGAGGGAGTATCTCCAAAAGATGTGTGCGGCGGCTGCTTACCAGGAAATGGAACACTCACGGAGACAACGGAGCAAAGAATGCCAAGTGGCGTGTCACTTGGAAGGCCTCACACAACCGGATGTGATCATGCGACAGTCCTTGTGAGCCGCTAATGGCGCCAAGCCTAACTGCCAGGCCGTCCCCCCTTCCCTCCCCTCGCCTCTCCGGCGCCAAGGTGATGAGCGCTGAACCTCTCTCAAGCACTCGTTCTGCATCCTTTGCTTGATTCCCTCCTGGTTGTATCCTCCCCTCCCCGTCTCCGTCTTCCTGCAGAGCCATCGCCTCCTCCTCGGCTTCAGATGCGGCTCTGGCTCCGGCTCGCCCGGAAGCGGCGATGACGGCGCACCGCCGATCGTCAGGGCGGCGGTCAGCGCCGTCACTGAGCTCCTCAGGGCCCTCTCTCCCAAGAAACCAAGGCAAGCTGTCGAAGCCGTCGACGCAGAGTTGGAGTCGCCTCGCAGCGTCGAGGAAGTGGTTGCTGTTCTTGAAGCCGACTACCGGCGTGCTTATTTCCTTACTGGTATGTGCTCTGCCTCTGCGGTATGGACACGGGATGATTTGCATTAGCGGATTTTTCTTCTTTTCTCTTTTCAATGCGTGTGACTGTCAAAGGAAACTGAAGAAAGTTAATTTGCACATTCAGAGCAATTGTCTTTTGATTTTTGTGGCATTTGAGTAGCCGATGTGCTCAAGACTGCATCGATTTCAGGGAACTTCACTCTGGACATATATGCTGAAGATTGCTTGTTTGAAGACCCGACGATAAAGTTCCGTGGTACGCATCAAATGCAAATAACACTAGAATAGTACCTAGATCGATGCATCCTTATCTGCCAAGAACTAACTTTCGTATACCATTGTACTCCCTAGGAAGGTCTAGATACTCCCAGAATCTGGATTTGTTAGTGCCCTTCTTCGACAGCCCTTCGCTCCAACTTGAAAATATAGACAAGGTAAGCTTTTTTTGCCTTCCCATGCAGTTTTGCTTTGCCTAATTATATTGTACATTTTCTGTTTCTAAATATAAGACGTTGTTGTAGTTCAATAGGAACAGAGGTAGTACCAGTTACTAAACTGCAAAAGGAATTGTGATGTATCAGATATGCATCTCGGTTTTGAAGTACTTGTCATTTGTGCTAAACTATAAACATAAAACCATCTTCTTGTTTGGTTAATGTTGGCATTTGTGAAGTTTCTCATGGTATGTGGCTTACGCCAAAGTTTGTTTAGCACGCGCTTTTTCGCTACTCTCTGCACTCTTGAAAATCATGAATGCAGGGTTTGAGGGTCGACACAAAGTTTATCATAGCAACATGGACATTAAGGTGCCTCATCGACATCACATTATGATCCATCACGGAATACATTACTAGATATGTCTTTGTTTCTTCTGATCATGACCATTGTTTTTTCCCTTTGGCTTTTGAGACTAATGTTTCTGCACTACCTTCAGGACGTATTTGAAGCTCCCGTGGAGGCCCCTCATCGCCATAAGAGGGAACACAACATACGATTTAGATGAAGAATATAAGGTAGTAATTAAGGGAGATAAAATAAACCATGTAAACTCATTCATCCATCCCTTATTTCACACTATCATTCAGATTTCAAAGGTTGCACTACGTTCCAGGTCGTTAGGCACGCAGAGAGTTGGGACGTCTCTCCGCTGGAAGCGATCGGACAGTTATTCATCTCGGTTCCGAAGCAAACGGGAAGCTGATCTGGCAAGTGAACTTTGGAACAATTGATTATATCACGAAACTCACGACAACGCTTGTGTACTTAAGTAATTCTACAGTTATCTCTACTATTAAAGAGGAGTTTGTAAGTCGTTCGTCTCCCTCCCATGGCCCCACCAATTGAAGGATCTTCCCACGATTCTCTAATTGTTTTTACCAACCACAACCCCACCGAGTTCGGCAAGTGATGATTCAGTCACATCTTTCTTTCTTAGGACGCACTCATGTGATCCAGTGCCATAAAAACAAATCTGTCATCAATCAAAAATTGTCTCCAGCAGCCCATGGATTCACAACCATACATGGAAAATCTATCTATCTACACCACATCAGACCTTTGGGAGGAAGGTTGGCCTGAACTAGGACATCTTGGCCATCCCGTGCCATAAAACCTCGAAGTCTATTTTTATGAGCAGGAGATCAAGGATGTGGTGTTCTCCCTCTCTCTGTCAACGCTCCAGGACCTGACGACTTCATTGGAGCCTTTTTCAAGTCATGTTAGGAGTTAGGACATTATCAAGCTGGACATTGTGGCGAGGGAGGATTGCAACGGCCTCATCAACTCCGCCAACATCATCCTCCTGCCCAAAAGGCCAGACATGGCCCGTGTGGGCGATTGCAGGTCGATCAGTCTGATCCATAGCTTGTCGAAGATATTCTTGAAGATCCTGGCAAATAGGCTTGCTTTGATCCTCTCGACGATCGTCTCCAAGTGTCAGAGTGCTTTTGTTCGCAAGTATTGCATCCATGACAATTTCATGCACGTCCAGAGCCTCATTAAGGATCTCCACCGCAGGAATGCTCCCACACTCTTCCTCAAGTTGGACATCTCGAAAGCTTTCGACTCTGACAATTGGGCCTACTTGCTCTAGGTGTTACATCTCTTGGTGTTCGGCCAGCGGTGGCAGGACTGGATCTGCATGTCCCACATCATCCTCCTCCAGGGTCCTTCTCAATGGAAACCTCGGACTACCCTTCCGCCGCGCTCGTGGTTTGCGCCAGGGGGGCTGCTATTCTCGGTGCTCTTCCTCCTCGCCATCGACCCCTTATAGAATATTTTGAAGTTGGCTTTTGTGAGGGGGGATCTGAAACCCATTTGTGCATGGACCGTATCTTGCTGGATTTACCTCTTCACGAACGATGATGGTTTTTTTGCCAACCCGAGCAAGGAGGAGCTCCATGCGACCTCCTCCATCCTTTTGGCACTTGGCGACGCGAGTGGTCTGGTCACTAACCTATCAAAGACTAAGATCTTCCCCATTTGTTGCCATGACATGGATCTACATGACATCCTCCCTGAATTCGCCGCCAAGATTTCTTCCTTCCCCATAAGGTACCTGGGGTTGCCCGTGCACTTTCGCCGCTTTTGCAATATAGATTATCAAGGCCTCATTAGGGTTGCCCGAGCAACAGGCCACGTGCACTCGTCGAGGTAGGGGAGGTGGTGAGCTCAATGGAGTGCGCCGGCGTGCGGCTAAAAGTGCGTGGGTGGCAACCATGGGCGACCAAGTGGGTGTTGGGCACCATGAGATGCGTGTGTGTGAAGGAAATATGCCCTAGAGGCAATGATAAAGTTGTTATTTTACATTTCCTTATATCATGATAAATGTTTATTATTCATGCTAGAATTGTATTAACCGGAAACTTGATACATGTGTGGATACATAGACAAAACACTGTGTCCCTAGTAAGCCTCTACTAGAGTAGCTCGTTAATCAAACATGGTTAAGTTTCCTAACCATAGACATGTGTTGTCATTTGATGAACGGGATCACATCATTAGGAGAATGATGTGATGGACAAGACCCATCCGTTAGCTTAGCATATTGATCCTTCAGTTTTATTGTTATTGCTTTCTTCATGTCAAATACATATTCCTTCGACTATGAGATTATGCAACTCCCGGATAACGGAGGAATACCTTGTGTGCTATCAAACGTCACAACGTAACTGGGTGATTATAAAGATGCTCTACAGGTATCTCTGAAGGTGTTTGTTGGGTTGGCATAGATCGAGATTAGGATTTGTCACTCCGAGTATCGGAGAGTATCTCTGGGCCCTCTTGGTAATACACATCATAAGAAGCCTTGTGAGCAACGTGAATAATGAATTAGTTGCAGGATGATGTATTACGGAATGAGTAAAGAGACTTGCCGGTAACGAGATTGAACTAGGTATGAAGATACCGACGATCGAATCTCGGGCAACTAACATACCGATGACAAAGGGAATAACGTATGTTGTCATTACGGTACGACCGATAAAGATCTTCGTGGAATATGTGGGAACCAATATGAGAATCCAGGTTCTGCTGTTGGTTATTGACCAGAGAGGTGTCTCGGTCATGTCTACATAGTTCTCGAACCCATAGGGTCCGCACGCTTAATGTTCGATGACGATTTTGTATTATATGAGTTATGTGATTTGGTGACCGAATGTTGTTCGGAGTCCCGGATGATATCACGGATATGACGAGGAGTCTCGAAATGGTCGAGAGGTAAAGATTCATATATAGGACGATGATATTCGGACACCGGAAGTGTTTCGGGGTGTACCGGGTACATATCGGAGTACCGGGGGGTTACCGGAACCCCCCGAGGGAGAATGGGCCTTATGAGCCATAGGAGGGGAGCACCCGAGCCCACAAGGGGTGGCGCCCCCCCCCCTAAGGAAGGAGGCCGAATAGGAGAAGGAGGAGGGGGTTCGCCCCCCCCCCCCTTCTGTTGGGGAACGCAGTAATTTCAAAAAAAATCCTACGCACACGCAAGATCTATGTAGGTGATGCATAGCAACGAGAGGGGAGAGTGTTGTCTACGTACCCTTGTAGACCGAACACGGAAGCGTATGACAACGCGGTTGATGTAGTCGTATGTCTTCACGATCCGACCGATCCTAGCACCGAAGGTACGGCACCTCCGCGATCTGCACATGTTCAGCTCGGTGACGTCCCACGAACTCTAGATCCAGCTGAGGTCGAGGGAGAGTTTCATCAGCACGACGGTGTGATGATGGTGTTGATGAAGTTAACAACGCAGCGCTTCGCCTAAGCACTACAACGATATGACCGAGGTGGAAATCTGTGGAGGGGGCACCGCACACGGCTAAGACAACTGTCAACTTGTGTGTTCTAGTGTGCCCCCTGCCCCCGTATATAAAGGAGCAAGGGGGAGGCCGGCCAGCCCCTAGGGCGCGCCCCCAAGAGGGGAATCCTAGTAGGACTCCAAGTCCTAGTAGGAATCCACCAAGAGGGAGAGAGGGGGACGGAAAGGAAAGGGGGGCGCCGCCCCCTTCCCCTATTCCAATTCGGACCCAAGGGGGGGCGCGCGGCCAGCCCCTCCTCGCCTTTCCTCTCTTCCCACTAAGGCCAATAGAGGCCCATTAGTTCCCCCGGGGGTTCCGATAACCCCCCGGCACTCCGATATTTATCCAGTGACCCCCGGAACTCATCCGATGTCCGAATAATATTGTCCAATATATCAATCTTTATGTCTCGACCATTTCGAGTCTCCTCGTCATGTCCGTGATCACATCCGGGACTCCGAACAACCTTCGGTACATCAAAACACATAAACTCATAATATCGATCGTCATCGAACGTTAAGCGTGCGGACCCTACAGGTTCAAGAACTATGTAGACAAGACCGAGACTCACTTCCGGCCAATAACCAATAGCGGAACCTGGATGCTCATATTGGTTCCTACATATTCTACGAAGATCTTTATCGGTCAAACCGCATCACAACATACGGTGTTCCCTTTGTCATTGGTATGTTACTTGCCCGAGATTCGATCGTCGGTATCTCAATACCTAGTTCAATCTCGTTACCAGCAAGTCTCTTTACTCATTCCGTAATGCATCATCCCGCAACTAACTCATTAGTCACATTGCTTGCAAGGCTTATACTGATGTGCATTACCGAGAGGGCCCAGAGATACCTCTCTGAAACACGAAGTGACAAATCCTAAGCTCGATCTATGCCAACCCAACAAACACCATCGGAGACACCTGTAGAGCATCTTTATGATCACCTAGTTATGCTGTGACGTTTGATAGCACACTAAGTGTTCCTCCGGTATCCGGGAGTTGCATAATCTCATAGTCATAGGAACATGTATAAGTCATGAAGAAAGCAATAGCAATAGACTAAACAATCATAGTGCTAAGCTAACGGATGGGTCAAGTCAATCACATCATTCTGTAATGATGTGATCCCGTTAATCAAATGACAACTCATGTCAATGGCTAGGAAACTTAACCATCTTTGATCAATGAGCTAGTCAAGTAGAGGCATACTAGTGACACTCTGTTTGTCTATGTATTCACACATGTACTAAGTTTCCGGTTAATACAATTCTAGCATGAATAATAAACATTTATCATGATATAAGGAAATATAAATAACAACTTTATTATTGCCACTAGGGCATATTTCCTTCAGTCTCCTAGTTGCACTAGAGTCAATAATCTAGATTACATTGTAATGATTCTAACACCCATGGAGTCTTGGTGCTGATCATGTTTTACTCGTGAGAGAGGCTTAGTCAACGGGTCTGCAACATTTAGATCCGTATGTATCTTGCAAATCTCTATGTCCCCTTCCGACACTTGATGACGGATGGAATTGAAGTGTCTCTTGATGTGCTTGGTTCTCTTGTGAAATCTGGATTCCTTCGCCAAGGCAATTGCTCCAGTATTGTCACAAAAGATTTTCGTTGGACCCGATGCACTAGGTATGACACCTATATCAGATATGAACTCCTTCATCCAGACTCCTTCATTTGCTGCTTCCGAAGCAGCTATATATTCTGCTTCACACGTAGATCCCGCCGCGACGCTCTGCTTAGAACTGCACCAACTGACAGCTCCACCATTCAATATAAACAAATATCCGGTTTGCGGCTTAGAGTCATCCGGATCAGTGTCAAAGCTTTCATCGACGTAACCTTTTACGACGAGCTCTTTATCACCTCCATAAACGAGAAACATATCCTTAGTCCTTTTCAGGTATTTCATGATGTTCTTGACCGCTGTCCAGTGATCCACTCCTGGATTACTTTGGTACCTCCCTACTATACTTATAGCAAGGCACACATCAGGTCTGGTACACAGCATTGCATACATGATAGAACCTATGGCTGAAGCATAGGGAATGACTTTCATTTTCTCTCTATCTTCTGCAGTGGTCGGGCATTGCGTCTCACTCAACTTCACACCTTGTAACACAAGCAAGAACCCTTTCTTTGACTGATCCATTTTGAACTTCTTCAAAATCTTATCAAGGTATGTGCTTTGTGAAAGTCCAATTAAACGTCTTGATCTATCTCTATAGATCCTGATTCCCAATATATAAGCAGCTTCACCGAGGTCTTTCATTGAAAAATTCTTATTCAAGTATACTTTTATGCTATCCAGAAATACTGTATCATTTCCAATCAGCAATATGTCATCCACATATAATATTAGAAATGCTACAGAGCTCCCACTCACTTTCTTGTAAATACAGGCTTCTCCAAAAGTCTGTATAAAACCATATGATTTGATCACACTATCAAAACGTTTATTCTAACTCCGAGAGGCTTGCACCAGTCCATAAATGGATCGCTGGAGCTTGCACACTTTGTTAGCATCATTTGGATCGACAAAACCTTCTGGTTGCATCATATACAACTCTTCTTCCAGAAATCCATTCAGGAATGCGGTTTTGACATCCATTTGCCAAATTTCATAATCATAAAATGCGGCAATTGCTAACATGATTCGAAAAGATATAAGCATCGCTACGGGTGAGAAAGTCTCATCGTAGTCAACTCCTTGAACTTGTAGAAAACCTTTTGCAACAAGTCGAGCTTTGTAGACAGTAACATTACCATCAGCGTCAGTCTTCTTCTTGAAGATCCATTTATTCTCGATGGCTTGCCGATCATCGGGCAAGTCAACCAAAGTCCACACTTTGTTCTCATACATGGATCCCATCTCAGATTTAATGGCCTCAAGCCATTTTGCGGGATTTGGGCTCATCATGGCTTCCTCATAGTTCGTAGGTTCGTTATGGTCTAGTAACATCACGTCCAGAACAGGATTACCGTACCACTCTGGTGCGGATCTTACTCTGGTTGACCTACGAGGTTCAATAGTAACTTGGTCTGAAGTTTCATGATCACTATCATTAGCTTCCTCACTAATTGGTGTAGGAATCACTGGAACTGATTTCTGTGATGAACTACTTTCCAATTCGGGAGAAGGTACAATTACCTCATCAATTTCTACTTTCCTCCCACTCACTTCTTTCGAGAGAAACTCCTTTTCTAGAAAGGATCCATTCTTAGCAACAAATATCTTGCCTTCGGATCTGCGATAGAAGGTGTACCCAACAGTCTCCTTTGGGTATCTATGAAGGCGCATTTCTCTGATTTGGGTTCGAGCTTATTAGGTTGAAGCTTTTTCACATAAGCATCGCAGCCCCAAACTTTCAGAAATGACAACTTGGGTTTCTTGCCAAACCACAATTCATAAGGTGTCGTCTCAACGGATTTAGATGGTGCCCTATTTAACGTGAATGCAGCCGTCTCTAAAGCATAACCCCAAAACGATAGCGGTAAATCAGTAAGAGACATCATAGATCGTACCATATCTAATAAAGTGTGGTTACGACGTTCGGACACACCATTACGTTGTGGTGTTCCAGGTGGCGTGAGTTGCGAAACTATTCCACATTGTTTCAAATGAAGACCAAACTCGTAACTCAAATATTCTCCTCCACGATCAGATCGTAGAAACTTTATTTTCTTGTTACGATGATTTTCCACTTCACTCTGAAATGCATTGAACTTTTTAAATGTTTCAGACTTATGTTTCATCAAGTAGATATACCCATATCTGCTCAAATCATCTATGAAGGTCGGAAAATAACGATACCCGCCGCGAGCGTCAACACTCATCAGACCGCATACATCAGTATGTATTATTTCCAACAAGTCTGTTGCTCGCTCCATTGTTCCGGAGAACAGAGTCTTAGTCATCTTGCCCATGAGGCATGGTTCGCAAGTATCAAGTGATTCATAATCAAGTGATTCCAGAAGCCCATCAGCATGGAGTTTCTTCATGCACTTTACACCAATATGACCTAAACGGTAGTGCCACAAATAAGTTGCACTCTCATTATTGAACTTATATCTTTTGGCTTCAATACTACGAATATGTGTATTACTACTATCGAGATTCAACAAAAATAGACCACTCATCAAGGGTGCATGACCATAAAAGATATTACTCATATAAATAGAACAACCATTATTCTTTGATTTAAATGAATAACCGTCTCGCATCAAACACGATCCAGATATAATGTTCATGCTCAACGCTGGCACCAAATAACAATTATTCAGGTCTAAAACTAATCCCGAAGGTAGATGTAGAGGTAGCGTGCCGACCGCCATCACATCGACTTTGAAACCATTTCCCACGCGCATCGTCACCTCGTCCTTAGCCAATCTTCGCTTAATCCGTAGCCCCTGTTTCCAGTTGCAAATATGAGCAACAGAACCAGTATCAAATACCCAGGCGCTACTGCGAGCATTAGTTAAGTACACACCAATAACATGTATATCACATATACCTTTGTTCACATTGCCATCCTTCTTATCCGCCAAATACTTGGGGCAGTTCTGCTTCCAGTGACCAGTCCCTTTGCAGTAGAAGCACTCAGTCTCAGGCTTAGGTCCAGACTTGGGCTTCTTCACTTGAGCAGCAACTTGCTTGCCATTCTTCTTGAAGTTCCCCTTCTTCCCTTTGCCCTTCTTCTTGAAACTGGTGGTCTTGTTGACCATCAACACTTGATGCTCCTTCTTGATTTCTACATCCGCAGCTTTTAGTATCGCGAAGAGCTCGGGAATTGTCTTATCCATCCCTTGCATATTATAGTTCATCACGAAGCTTTTGTAGCTTGGTGACAGTGATTGAAGAACTCTGTCAATGACACTATCATCAGGAAGATTAACTCCCTGTTGAGTCAAGTCGTTATGGTACCCAGACATTCTGAGTATATGTTCATTGACAGAACTATTCTCCTCCATCTTGCAGCTATAGAACTTATTGGAGACTTCATATCTCTCAATCGGGGCATTTGCTTGAAATATTAACTTCAACTCCTGGAACATCTCATATGCTCCATGACGTTCAAAACGTCGTTGAAGTCCCAGTTCTAAGCCGTAAAGCATGGCATACTGCACTATCGAGTAGTCATCAGCTTTGCTCTGCCAGACGTTCTTAACGTCATCAGCAGCATCTGCAACAGGCCTAGCACCTAGCGGTGCTTCCAGGACGTAATTCTTCTGTGCAGCAATGAGGATAATCCTCAAGTTACGGACCCAGTCCGTGTAGTTGCTACCATCATCTTTCAACTTAGCTTTCTCTAGGAACGCATTAAAATTCAACGAAACAGTAGCATGAGCCATTTATCTACAACAACATAGACATGCAAAATACTATCAGGTAGTAAGTTCATGATAAATTAAAGTTCAATTAATCATATTACTTAAGAACTCCCACTTAGATAGATATCCCTCTAATCATCTAAGTGATCACGTGATCCAAATCAACTAAACCATGTCCGATCATCACGTGAGATGGAGTTCTTTTCAATGGTGAACATCACTATGCTGATCATATCTACTATATGATTCACTCTCGACCTTTCGGTCTCAGTGTTCCGAGGCCATATCTCCATATGCTAGGCTCGTCAAGTCTAACCCGAGTATTCTGCGTGTGCAAAACTGGCTTGTACCCGTTGTATGTGAACGTAGAGCTTATCACACCAGATCATCACGTGGTGTCTCGGCACGACGAACTTTCGCAACGGTGCGGACTCAGGGAGAACACTTGTACCTTGAAATTTAGTGAGAGATCATCTTATAATGCTACCACCGAACTAAGCATAATAAGATGCATAAAGGATAAACTTCACATGCAATCAATATAAGTGATATGGTATGGCCATCATCATCTTGTGCCTTTGATCTCCATCTCCAAAGCACCGTCATGATCCCATCGTCACCTGCTTGACACCTTGATCTCCATCGAAGCATCGTTGTCGTCTCGCCAACTATTGCTATCACGACTATCGCTACTTCTTAGTGATAAAGTAAAGCAATTACATGGCGATTGCATTGCATACAATAAAGCGCAACCATAAGGCTCCTGCCAGTTGCCGATAACTGTTACAAAACATGATCATCTCATACAACAATTTATATATCATCACGTCTTGACCATATCACATCACAGCATACCTTGCAAAAACAAGTTAGACGTCCTCTACTTGTTGTTGCAAATTTTACGTGGCTGCTACGGGTTTAACAAGAACCGTTCTTACCTACGCATCAAAAACCCCAACGATTTTTTGTCAAGTGTGTTGTTTTAACCTTCAACAAGGACCGGGCGTAGTCACACTCGATTCAACTAAAGTTGGTGAAACTGACACCCGCCAGCCACCTGTGTGCAAAGAAAGTCGGTAGAACCAGTCTCACGTAAGCGTATGCGTAATGTCGGTCCGGGCCGCTTCATCCAACAATACCGCCGAATCAATGACATGCTGGTAAGCAGTATGACTATTATCGCTCACAACTCTTTGTGTTTTACTCGTGCATATAACATCTACGCATAGACTTGGCTCTGATACCACTGTTGGGGAATGCAGTAATTTCAAAAAAAATCCTACACACACGCAAGATCTATCTAGGTGATGCATAGCAACGAGAGGGGAGAGTGTTGTCTACGTACCCTTGTAGACCGAAAGCGGAGGCACTATGACAACGCGGTTGATGTAGTTGTACGTCTTCACGATCCGACCGATCCTAGCACGGAAGGTGCGGCACCTCCGCGATCTGCACATGTTCAGCTCGGTGACTTTCCACGAACTCTAGATCCAGCTGCGGTCGAGGGAGAGTTTCGCCATCACGGCGGCGTGATGACAGTGTTGATGAAGTTACCGACGCATGGCTTCGCCTAAGCACTACAACGATATGACCGAGGTGGAAATCTGTGGAGGGGTCACCGCACACGGCTAAGACAACTGTTAACTTGTGTGTTCTAGGGTGCCCCCCTGCCCCCGTATATTAAGGAGAAAGGGGGAGGCCGGCCAGCCCCTAGGGCGCGCCCCCAAGAGGGGAATCCTACTAGGACTCCAAGTCCTAGTAGGCATCCACCAAGAGGGAGAGAGGGGGAAGGAAGGAAGAGGGGAAGGGAAGGAAAGGGGGGCGCCGCCCCCTTCCCCTAGTCCAATTCGGACACAAGGGGGGCGTGGCCAGCCCCTCCTGGCCTTTCCTCTCTTCCCACTAAGGCCCATAGAGGCCCATTAGTTCCCCCGGGGGTTCCGATAACCCCCCGGCACTCCGATATTTATCCGGTGACCCCCGCAACTCATCCGATGTCTGAATAACATCATCCAATATATCAATCTTTATGTCTCGACCATTTGAAGACTCCTCGTCATGTCCGTGATCACATCCGGGACTCTGAACAACCTTCGGTACATCAAAACACATAAACTCATAATACCGATCGTCATCGAACATTAAGCGTGCGGACCCTACGGGTTCGAGAACTATGTAGACATGACCGAGACTCACTTTCGGTCAATAACGAATAGCGGAACCTGGATGCTCATATTGGTTCCTACATATTCTACGAAGATCTTTATCGGTCAAACCGCATAACAACATACGTTTTTTTTTTGACTGGGCATAACAACATACGTTGTTCCCTTTGTCATCGGTATGTTACTTGCCCGAGATTCTATCGTCGGTATCTCAATACCTAGTTCAATCTCGTTACCGGCAAGTCTCTTTACTCGTTCCGTAATGCATCATCCCGCAACTAACTCATTAGTCACATTGCTTGCAAGGCTTATACTGATGTGCATTACCGAGAGGGCCCAGAGATACCTCTCCGAAACACGGAGTGACAAATCCTAATTTCGATCTATGCCAACCCAACAAACACCATCGGAGACACCTGTAGAGCATCTTTATGATCACCCAGTTACGTTGTGACGTTTGATAGCACACTAAGTGTTCCTCCGGTATCCGGGAGTTGCATAATCTCATAGTCATAGGAACATGTATAAGTCATGAAGAAAGCAATAGCAATAAACTAAATGATCATAGTGCTAAGCTAACGGATGGGTCAAGTCAATCACATCATTCTCTAATGATGTGATCCCGTTAATCAAATGACAACTCATGTCAATGGCTAGGAAACTTAACCATATTTGATCAACGAGCTAGTCAAGTAGAGGCATACTAGTGACACTTTGTTTGTCTATGTATTCACACATGTACTAAGTTTCCGGTTAATACAATATTAGCATGAATAATAAACATTTATCATGATATAAGGAAATATAAATAACAACTTTATTATTGCCTCTAGGGCATATTTCCTTCACTTTCCTCCCCCCTACCCTTTTACCCCTTCCGGTAATAAGGAAAGGGGGGCCGAATTGGACTAGAGGCCCAAGTAGGATTCCTCCTACTTGGGGCGCCCCATGGCAGCTCCCCTCCCCCTCCCACCTATATATACATGGGGAAGGGGAGCCTAGAACACACACCAACAATTGTTAGCCGTGTGCGGTGCCCCCCTCCACAATTTACGCCTCCGGTCATATTCTCGTAGTGCTTAGGCGAAGCCCTGCGCAGATCACTTCACCATCACCGTCACCATGCCGTCGTGCTAACAGAACTCATCTACTTCCTCGACACTTTGCTGGATCAAGAGTTCAAGGGACATCATCGAGCTGTACGTGTGCAGAACTCGGAGGCGCCGTACGTTCGGTGCTTGATCGGTCGGAACAAGAAGAAGTTCGACTACATCAACCGCGTTGTCAAACGCTTCCTCTTTCGGTCTACGAGGGTATGTGGACACACTCTCCCCATCTCACTGCTATGCATCTCCTAGATAGATCTTGTGTGAGCATAGGAAATGTTTTAAAGTTGCATGCTACGTTTCCCAAAAGTGGCATCCGAGCCAGGTCTATGCGTAGATGATATGCATGAGTAGAACACAAAGAGTTGTGGGTGGTGATCGTCATACTGCTTACCACCAATGTCTTATTTTGATTCGGCGGTTGTTGGATGAAGCGGCCCGGACCAACCTTACATGACCACGTTCATGAGACTGGTTCCACCCACAGACATGCAACTAGTTTTGCATAAAGATGGCTGGCGGGTGTCTGTTTCTTCAACTTTAGTTGAATCGAATTTGACTGCGGCCGGTCCTTGTTGAAGGTTAAAACAGCAAACTTGATAAATCACCGTTGTGGTTTTGATGCGTAGGTAAGAACGGTTCTTGCTAGAAGCTCGTAGCAGCCACGTAAAACTTGCAACAACAAAGTAGAGGACGTCTAACTTGTTTTTGCAGGGCATGTACGATGTGATATGGTTAAGACATGATGTGATATACGTTATTGTATGAGATGATCATGTTTTGTAAAAGTTATCGGCAACCGGTAGGAGCCTTATGGTTGTCTATTTATTGTATGAATTGCAAACGCCATGTAATTGCTTTACTTTATCACCATGCGTTAGCGATAGTTGTAGAGGCAATAGTTGGCGAGACGACCACAACGCTACCATGAAGATCAAGGTGTCGAGCCGGTGACGATGGAGATCATGACGATGCTTTGGAGATGGAGATCAAACGCACAAGATGATGATGGCCATATCATGTCACATATTTTGATTGCATGTGATGTTTATCTTTTATGCATCTTATTTGCTTAGTACGGCGGTAGCATTATAAGATTATCCCTTAACTAAATTTCAAGGTATAAGTGTTCTCCCTGAGTATGCACTGTTGCGACAGTTCGTTGTGTTGAGACACCACGTGATGATAGGGTGTGATAGACTCTATGTTAACATACAACGGGTGCAAGAAAGTTTTGCACATGCGGAATACTCGGGTTAAACTTGACGAGCCTGGCATGTACAGACATGGCCTCGGAACACTGGACATTGAAAGGTCGAATGTGAATCATATAGTAGATATGATCTACATAAAGATGTTCACCATTGATGACTACTCCATCTCACGTGATGAACGGACATGGTTTAGTTGATTTAGATCACATATCATTTAGATGACTTGAGGGATGTTAATCTAAGTGGGAGTTCTTACGTAATTTGATTAATTGAACTTAATTTATCATGAACTTAGTCCTGATAGTTTTTGCATATCTATGTTGTAGATCAATGGCCCGTGCTACCGTTCCCTTGAATTTTAATGCATTCCTAGAGAAAGCTAAATTGAAAGATGATGGTCGCAACTAAACGGACTGGGCCCATAACTTGAGGATTATCCTCATTGTTGCACAGAAGAATTATGTCCTTGATGCACCGCTAGGTGTGCCACCCCCTCTAGCAACTGCAGACATTGTGAACGCCTGGCAGTCGCGTGTTGATGACTACTCGATAGTTAAGTGTGCCATGCTTTATGGCTTAGAATCGGGACTTCAAAGACATTTTGAACGTCATGGACCATATGAGATGTTCCAGGAGTTGAAGTTAATATTTCAAACAAATGCCCATGAAGTCTCCAACAAGTTCTATAGATGCAAGATGGAGGAGAACAGTTCTGTCAGTGAACACATACTCAAAATGTCTGGGTATCATAATCATTTGACTCAGCTGGGAGTTAATCTTCAAGATGATAGTGTTATTGACAGAGTTCTCCAATCACTGATACCAAGCTACAAAGGCTTCGTGATGAACTATAATATGCAAGGGATGGATAAGACAATTCCCGAGCTCTTCGCAATGCTCAAAGCTGCGGAGGTAGAAATCAAGAAGGAGCATCAAGTGTTGATGGTTAACAAGACCACTAGTTTCAAGAAAAAGGGCAAAGGAAAGAGGGGGAACTTCAAGAAGAATAGCAAGCAAGTTGCCACTCCCGGGAAGAAGCCCAAATCTAGACCTAAGCCTGAAACTGAGTGCTTCTACTGCAAAGGGACTGGTCATTGGAAGCAGAACTGCCCCAAGTATTTGGCGGATACGAAGGATGGCAAAGTGAACAAAGGTATATGTGATATACATGTTATTGATGTGTACCTTACTAATGCTCGTAGTAGCACCTGGGTATTTGATACTGGTTCGGTTACTCATATTTGTAACTCGAAACAGGGGCTATGGATTGAACGAAGATTGGCTAAGGACGAGGTGATGATGCACGTCGGGAATGGTTCCAAGGTCGATGTGATCGCCGTCGGCACGCTACCTCTACATCTACCTTCGGGATTAGTTTTAGACCTGAATAATTGTTATTTGGTGCCAGCGTTGAGCATGAACATTATATCTGGATCTTGTTTAATGCGAGACGGTTATTCATTTAAATCAGAGAATAATGGTTGTTCTATTTATATGAGTAATATCTTTTATGGTCATGCACCCTTGAAGAGTGGTTTATTTTTGTTGAATCTCGACCGTGGTGATACACATATTCATAATATTGATGCCAAAAGATGCAAAGTTGAAAATGATAGTGCAACATATTTGTGGCACTGCCATTTAGGCATATTGGTGTAAAGCGCGTGAAGAAACTCCATGCGGATGGACTTTTGGAATCACTTGATTATGAATCATTTGATGCTTGCGAACCATGCCTCATGGGCAAGATGACTAAAACTCCATTCTCCGGAACAATGGAGCGAGCCACTGACCTATTGGAAATAATACTTACCGATGTATGCGGTCCATGAGTGTTGAAGCTCGCGACGGGTATCGTTATTTTCTGACCTTCACAGATGATTTGAGCATATATGGGTATATCTACTTAATGAAACACAAGTCTGAAACATTTGAAAAGTCCAAAGAATTTCAGAGTGAAGTGGAGAATCATCGTAACAAGAAAATAAAGTTTCTACGATCTGATCGCGGAGGAGAATATTTGAGTTACGAGTTTGGCCTTCATTTAAAACAATGTGGAATAGTTTCACAACTCACGCCACCTGGAACACCACAGCGTAATGGTGTCCGAACATCGTAACCGTACTTTATTAGATATGGTGTGATCTATGATGCCTCTTACCAATTTACCACTATCGTTTTGGGGTTATGCATTAGAGACAGCTGCATTTACGTTAAATAGGGCACCGTCTAAATCCGTTGAGACGACGTATGAACTACGGTTTGGCAAGAAACCTAAGTTGTCGTTCTTAAAGTTTGGGGTTGCGATGCTTATGTGAAAAAGCTTCAGCCTGATAAGCTCGAACCCAAATCGGAGAAGTGTGTCTTCATAGGATACCCAAAAGAAACTGTTGGGTACACCTTCTATCATAGATCCGAAAGCAAGATCTTTGTTGCTAAGAATGAATCCTTTCTAGAGAAGGAGTTTCTCTCGAAAGAAGTGAGTGAGAGGAAAGTAGAACTTGATGAGGTAATTGTACCTTCTCTCGAATTGGAAAGTATCTCATCACAGAAAACCGTTCCCATGATGTCTACACCAACTAGAGAGGAGGCTAATGATAATGATCATGAAACTTCAGATCAAGTTACTACTGAACCTCGTAGGTCAACTAAAGCATGTTCCGCACCAGAGTGGTACGGTAATCCTGTTCTCGAAGTCATGTTACTAGACCATGACGAACCTACGAACTATGAAGAAGTAATGATGAGCCCAGATTCTGATAAATGGCTTGAGGCCATGAAATCTGAGATAGGATCCATGTATGAGAACAAAGTGTGGACTTTGGTTGACTTGCCCGATGATCGGCGAGCCATAGAGAATAAATGGATCTTCAAGAAGAAGACTGACGCTGATGGTAATGTTACTGTCTACAGAGCTTGTTTCGAAAGTTTTTGACAAGTTCAAGGAGTTGACTACGATTAGACTTCCTCACCCGTAGCGATGCTTAAGTCTGTCCGAATCATGTTAGCAATTGCCGCATTATATGATTATTAAATCTGGCAAATGGACGTCAAAACTGCATTCCTTAATGGATTTCTTAAAGAAGAGTTGTATATGATGCAACCAGAAGGTTTTGTCGATCCTAAAGGTGCTAACAAAGTGTGCAAGCTCCAGCGGTCCATTTATGGAATGGTGCAAGCATCTCGGAGTTGTAATATACGCTTTGATGAGGTGATCAAAGCATATGGTTTTATACAGACTTTCGGAGAAGACTGTATTTACAAGAAAGTGAGTGGGAGCTCTGTAGCATTTCTAATATTATATGTGGATGACATATTGTTGATTGGAAATGATATAGAATTTCTGGATAGCATAAAAGGATACTTGAATAAGAGTTTTTCAATGAAAGACCTAGGTGAAGCTTCTTATATATTGGGCATCAAGATCTAGAGAGATAGATCAAGACGCTTAATTGGACTTTCACAAAGCACATACCTTGATAAAGTTTTGAAGAAGTTCAAAATGGATCAGTCAAGGAAAGGGTTCTTGCCTATGTTACAAGGTGTGAAATTGAGTCAGACTCAATGCCCGACCACTTCAGAAGATAGAGAGAAAATGAAAGTCATTCCCTATGCCTCAGCCATAGGTTCTATCACGTATGCTATGCTGTGTACCAGACCTGATGTGTGCCTTACTATAAGTCTAGCAGGGAGGTACCAAAGTAATCCATGAGTGGATCACTGGACAGCGGTCAAGAACATCCTGAAGTACCTAAAAAGGACTGAGGATATGTTTATCGTTTATGGAGGTGACAAAGAGCTCATCATAAATGGTTACGTCGATGCTAGCTTTGACACTGATCCGGATGACTCTAAGTCACAAACCGGATATGTATTTATATTGAATGGTGGAGCTGTCAGTTGGTGCAGTTCCAAGCAGAGCGTCGTGGCAGGATCTACATGTGAAGCGGAATACATAGCTGCTTCTGAAGCAGCGAATGAAGGAGTCTGGATGATGGAGTTCATATCTGATCTAGGTGTAATACCTACTGCATCGGGTCCAATGAAAATCTTTTGTGACAATACTAGAGCAATTGCCTTGGCAAAGGAATCTAGATTTCACAAAAGAACCAAACACATCAAGAGACGCTTCAACACCATCCGTTATCAAGTCAAGGAGGAATACATAGATATTTGCAAAATACATAGATATCTGAATGTGGCAGACCCGTTCACTAAGCCTCTTCCACGAGCAAAACATGATCAGCACCAAGACTCCATGGGTGTTAGAATCATTACAATGTAATCTACATTATTGACTCTAGTGCAAGTGGGAGACTGAAGGAAATATGCCCTAGAGGCAATAATAAAGTTGTTATTTTATATTTATTTATATCATGATAAATGTTTATTATTCATGCTAGAATTGTATTAACCGGAAACTTGGTACATGTGTGGATACATAGACAAAACACCGTGTCCCTAGTAAGCCTCTACTAAACAAGCTCGTTAATCAAAGATGGTTAAGCTTCCTAACCATACAAATGTGTTGTCATTTGATGAACGGGATCACAACATTAGGAGAATGATGTGATGGACAAGACCCATCTGTTAGCTTAGCATATTGATCGTTCAGCTTTATTGCTATTGCTTTCTTCATGTCAAATATATATTCCTTCGACTATGAGAATATGCAACTTCTGGATACCGGAGGAATACCTTGTGTGCTATCAAATGTCACAACATACCTAGGTGATTATAAAGATGCTCTACAGGTATCTCCGAAGGTGTTTGTTGGGTTGCCATAGATTGAGATTAGGATTTGCCACTCCGAGTATCGGAGAGGTATCTCTGGGCCCTCTCGGTAGTACAGATCATAAGAAGCCTTGCGAGCAACATGACTAATGAATTAGTTGCAGGATGATGTATTATGGTACGAGTAAAGAGACTTGCCAGTAACGAGATTGAACTAGGTATGAAGATACCGACGATCGACTCTCGGGCAAGTAACATACCGATGACAAAGGAAATAACGTATGTTGTCATTACGGTACGACGGATAAAGATCTTCGTAGAATATGTGGGAACCAATATGAACATCCAGGTTCCGCTGTTGGTTATTGAGCGGAGAGGTGTCTCGGTCATGTCTACATAGTTCTCGAACCCGTAGTGTCCGCACGCTTAACGTTCGATGACGATTTTGTATTATATGAGTTATGTGATTTGGTGACCGAATGTTGTTCGGAGTCCTGGATGAGATCACGGACATGACAAGGAGTCTCGAAATGGTCGAGGGGTAAAGATTCATATATAGGACGATCATATTCGGACACCAGAAGTGTTTCGGGGTGTACCGGGTACATATCGGAGTATCAGGGGGGTTACCGGAACCCCTCGGGAGATTAATGGGCCTTATGGGCCATAGGAGGGGAGCACACCAGCCCACAAGGGGTGGTGCCCCCCTCCCTAAGGAAGGAGGCCAAATAGGAGAAGGAGGAGGGGGTTCGCCCCCTGAGGGAGTCCTGGACTAAGGGGTCCTCGGGCATCCAGCCTGTTATCCATGGGCCGGACTGATGGGCTGTGAAGACATGAAGGCCGAAGACTGTACCCGTGTCCGGATTGGACTCTACTTGGTGCGGAAGGCAAGCTTGGCGACCGAAGATTCCTTCTTATGTAACCGACTCCATGTAAACCCTAGACCCCCCCGGTGTCTATATAAACCGGAGGAATTAGTCCGGAAAGGACCGAGATACATTACCGTAGTCATACAGGCTAGACTTCTAGGGTTTACCCATTACGATCTCGTGGTAGATCAACTCTTGTAACACTCATATTCATCAAGATCAATCAAGCAGGAAGTAGGGTATTACCTCCATAGAGAGAGCCCGAACCTGGGTAAACATCGTGTGCCCCGTCTCCTGTTACCATCGATCCTAGACGAACAGTTCGGGATCCCCTACCCGAGATCCGCCGGTTTTGACACCGACATTGGCGCTTTCATTGAGAGTTCCACTGTGTCGTCGATGAAAGGCTTGATGGCTCGCCTTGTCCTTAAAGACAACATCACCGCCGGGGTAGTCCTGGCCCAAGGCCAAACCCTCCGGCTGGGCGACTTTACTATGATCGCCCGTTCGGCCGTTGAGCCGACGATGACCTCTCGGGCCATCGAAAATCCCCTTCGCATCAATTCCGGACACTCCAAGCAGATGGATCCGGTCGAGTTTTCGTCCTTAAACGAGCTCCTAGATCGCATCACCGCTTTGGGAATTGCTACCCCTTGAGCACTGCGTTGGTTTTCCCTTGAAGAGGAAAGGGTGATGCAGTAAAGTAGCGTAAGTATTTCCCTCAGTTTTTGAGAACCAAGGTATCAATACAGTAGGAGGCCACGCACGAGTCCCTCGCACCTGCACAAACAAATAAAATCCTCGCAACCAACGCAATGAAGGGGTTGTCAATCCCTTCACGGTCACTTACGAAAGTGAGATCTGATAGATATGATAAGATAATATTTTTGGTATTTTTATGATAAAGATGCAAAGTAAAATAAAAGGCAATAAAAATAGCTAAGTGTTGGAAGATTAATATGATGGAAAATAGACCCGGGGGCCATAGGTTTCACTAGTGGCTTCTCTCGAGAGCATAAGTAATACGGTGGGTAAACAAATTACTGTTGAGCAATTGACAGAATTGAGCATAGTTATGAGAATATCTAGGTATGATCATGTATATAGGCATAACGTCCGAGACAACTAGACCGACTCCTGCCTGCATCTACTACTATTACTCCACACATCGACCGCTATCCAGCATGCATCTAGAGTATTAAGTTCAAAAGAACAAAGTAATGCTTTAAGTAAGATGACATGATGTAGATGGATAAACTCATGCAATATGATATAAACCCCATCTTGTTGTCCTCGATGGCAACAATATAATACGTGCCTTGCTGCCCCTACTGTCACTGGGAAAGGACACCGCAAGATTGAACCCAAAGCTAAGCACTTCTCCCATTGCAAGAAAGATCAATCTAGTAGGCCAAACCAAACTGATAATTCGAAGAGACTTGCAAAGATAACCAATCATACATAAAAGAATTCGGAGAAGATTCAAATATTGTTCATAGATAAACTTGATCATAAACCCACAATTCATCGGTCTCAACAAACACACCGCGAAAGAAGATTACATCGAATAGATCTCCACAAGAGAGGGGGAGAACATTGTATTGAGATCCAAAAAGAGAGAAGAAGCCATCTAGCTAATAACTATGGACCCGAAGGTCTGAGGTAAACTACTCACACATCATCAGAGAGGTTATGGTGTTGATGTAGAAGCCCTCCATGATCGATGCCCCCTCTGGCGGAGCTCCGGAAAAGGCCCCAAGATGGGATCTCACTGGTACAAAAGGTTTTGGCGGTGGAATTGGGTTTTTGGCTCCGTATCTGGTAGTTTGGGGGTACTTAGGTATATATTGGAGGAAGAAGTACGTCGGTGGAGCAACGTGGGCCCCACGAGGATGGAGGGCGTGCCTGGGGGGGTAGGCGCGCCCCCTACCTCGTGCCTTCCTGGTTGATGTCTTGACGTAGGGTCCAAGTCCTCTAGATCACGTTCATTCCAAAAATCATGTTCCCAAAGGTTTCATTCCGTTTGGACTCCATTTGATATTCTTTTTCTGAGAAACTCTGAAATAGGCAAAAAAACAACAATTCTGGGCTGGGGCTCCGGTTAATAGGTTAGTCCCAAAAATAATATAAAAGTGTATAATAAAGCCCAATAATGTCCAAAACAGAATATAATATAGCATGGAACAATCAAAAATTATAGATACGTTGGAGACGTATCAAGCATCCCCAAGCTTAATTCCTGCTCGTCCTTGAGTAGGTAAATGATAAAAACAGAATTTTTGATGTGGAATGCTACTTAGCATAATTTCAATGTAATTCTTCTTATTGTGGCACGAATGTTAAGATTTAATATGATTCAAGATAAAAGTTTAATTTTGACATAAAAATAATAATACTTCAAGCATGCTAACCAAGCAATTATGTCTTATCAAAATAACATAGCCAAAGAAAGTTATCCCTACAAAATCATATAGTCTGGCTATGCTCCATCTTCCCCACACAAAATATTCATATCATGTACAACCCCGGTTTTAGCCAAGAAATTGGTTCGTACTTTTTAACGCGCTTTAGCCTTTTCAACTCTTACGCAATACATGAGCGCAAGCCATGGATATAGCACTATGGTGGAATAAGGTATAATGGTAGGGGTTATGTGGGAAGACAAAAAGGGAGAAAGTCTCACATCAACGAGGCTAATCAACGGGCTATGGAGATGCCCATCAATTGATGTCAATGCAAGGAGTAGGGATTGCCATGCAACGGATGCACTAGAGCTATAAGTGTATGAAAGCTCAAACAAAAGAAACTAAGTGGGTGTGCATCCAACTTGCTTGCTCACGAAGACCTCGGGCATTTTGAGGAAGCCCATCATTGGAATATACAAGCCAAGTTCTATAATGAAATTTCCCACTAGTATATGAAAGCGACAAAATGAGAGACTCTCTATCATGAAGATCACGGTGCTACTTTGAAGCACAAGTGTGGTAAAAGGATAGTAACATTGTCCCTTCTCTCTTTTTCTCTCATTTCAATTTTTTTATTTGGGCTTTTCTCTTCTTTTTATGGCCTCTTTTTTTTATTTAGTCCGGAGTCTCATCCCGACTTGTGGGGGAATCATAGTCTCCATCATCCTTTCCTCACTTGGGACAATGCTCTAATAATGATGATCATCACACTTTTATTTACTTACAACTCAATACTTAGAACAAAATATGATTCTATGTGAATGCCTCCGGCGGTGTACCGGGATATGCAATGAATCAACAGCGACATGTATGAAAGAATTATGAATGGTGGCTTTGCCACAAATACAATGTCAACTACATGATCATGCAAGGCAATATGACAATGATGGAGCGTGTCATGATAAACGAAACGATGGAAAGTTGCATGGCAATATATCTCGGAATGGCTATGGAAATGCCATAATAGGTAGGTATGGTGGCTGTTTTGAGGAAGATATAAGGAGGTTTATGTGTGATAGAGCGTATCATATCACGGGGTTTGGATGCACCAGCGAAGTTTGCACCAACTCTCAAGGTGAGAAAGGGCAATGCACAGTACCGAAGAGGCTAGAAAATTGCGGAAAGGTAAGTGTGCCTATAATCCATGGACTCACATTAGTCATAAAGAACTCATATACTTATTGCAAAAAATTATTAGCCCTCGAAGCAAAGTACTACTACGCATGCTCCTAGGGGAAGGATTGGTAGGAGTTAACCATCGCACGATCCCGACCGCCACACAAAGGATGACAATCAATAAATACCTCATGCTCCGACTTCGTTACATAACGGTTCACCATACATGCATGCTACGGGAATTACAAACTCCAACACAAGTATTTTTTTCAATTCCATAATTACTCAACTAGCACAACTATGATATTACCACCTTTATATCTCAAAACAATTATCTAGTATCAAATTTCTCATGATATTATAATTAAAGCAAATTTCCATGCTATTTTAAGACTCTCAAAATAATATAAGTGAAGCATGAGAGATCAATAGTTTCTATAAAACAAATCTACCGCTGTGCTCTAAAAGATATAAGTGAAGCACTAGAGCAAAACTATATAACTCAAAAAGTATAAGTGAAGCACATAGAGTATTCTAACAATTTCCGAATCATGTGTGTGTCTCTCAAAAGGTGTGTACAGCAAGGATGATTGTGGTAAACTAAAAACAAAGACTCAAATAATACAAGACGCTCCAAGCAAAACACATATCATGTGGTGAATAAAAATATAGCTCCAAGTAAAGTTACCGATGGAAGTAGACGAAAGAGGGGATGCCTTCCGGAGCATCCCCAAGCTTTGGCTTTTAGGTGTCCTTAGATTATCTTGGGGTGCCATGGGCATCCCCAAGCTTAGGCTCTTGCCACTCCTTGTTTCATAATCCATCAAATCTTTCACCCAAAACTTGAAAACTTCACAACACAAAACTCAGCAGAAAATCTCGTGAGCTCCATTAGCGAAAGAAAACAAAACACCACTTCAAGGTACTGTAATGAACTCATTCTTTATTTATATTGGTGTTAAACCTACTATATTCCAACTTATCTATGGTTTATAAACTATTTTATTAGCCATAGATTCATCAAAATAAGCAAACAACACACGAAAAACAGAATCTGTCAAAAACAGAAAAATCTGTAGTAATCTGTAACTAAAGCAAACTTCTGGAACTCCAAAAATTCAGCCAAAATAGGACGACCTAGAAAATTTGTTTATTGATCATCAGCAATTGGAATCAATATTTTATCACGTTCTGGTGATTTTTAAAAATTATTTTCATGAACAGAAAGTTTCTGGAATTTTCAGCAAGATCAAATAACTATCATCCAAGAAGATCCTATAGGTTAAACTTGGCACAAACACTAATTAAAACATAAAAACAAATCTAACCAGAGGCTAGATCAAATATTTATTCCTAAACATAAGCAAAAAGCAAAAAACTAAAAAAAAAAATTGGGTTGCCTCCCAACAAGCACTATCGTTTAACGCCCCTAGCTAGGCATAATAGTAAGGATAGATCTAGGTATTGCCATCTTTGGTAGGCAAATTCTTAATGGAGTTATGCTCGGTGATCCTTTGATCTAAAGCATCCAGCCGCTTATTGCAAAGCATAATCAGATTATTCATGCGGTTGATATTCCCACCAATACTTTTAAGAGGTTCAACATTTTTTTGTAATTCACATAATTTCTCTAGAATTTGAGTCTCTTCTTGGGTAAGGGATGATCCTTTTTATGGGGGGGTACTCCCACTATCCCCTCTATAATTTCATAAGCAAAGCCAGGATCAACATCAATAAAACTACCTTTGGCGGAAAAATCGAGGAGTTGTCTATGGGGCAAGGTTAGCCCAACATAAAAATTGCGAAGCAAGATTTTAAAATCTCCCTCTATATTGCAACTACGATAAGATTCGAGCATCCTAAACCAAGCATCTTTTAAATTTTCCCCTTGTCTTTGCTTGAAGTGGAGGACTTCAAAGTCGGGAGACGAAGGGATGAAGGCAGAGATAGCCATAATGACAAGCAAGCGAAAAAGAGGCGAACGGAAAAGAGAGGGCGAATAAAACGGCAAGGCTGAAGTGGGGGAGAGGAAAACAAGAGGCAAATGGCAAATAATGTAATGCGGGAGATAAGGGTTTGTGATGGGTACTTGGTATGTTGACTTTTGCGTAGACTCCCCGGCAACGGCGCCAGAAATCCTTCTTGCTACCTCTTGGGCACTACGTTGGTTTTCCCTTGAAGAGGAAAGGGTGATGCAGTAAAGCAGCGTAAGTATTTCCCTCAGTTTTTGAGAACCAAGTTATCAATCCAGTAGGAGGCCACGCACGAGTCCCTCGCACCTGCACAAACAAATAAAATCCTCGCAACCAACGCAATAAAGGGGTTGTCAATCCCTTCACGGTCACTTACGAAAGTGAGATCTGATAGATATGATAAGATAATATTTTTGGTATTTTTATGATAAAGATCCAAAGTAAAATAAAAGGCAATAAAAATAGCTAAGTGTTGGAAGATTAATATGATGGAAAATAGACCCGGGAGCCATAGGTTTCACTAGTGGCTTCTCTCGAGAGCATAAGTAATACGGTGGGTAAACAAATTACTGTTGAGCAATTGACAGAATTGAGCGTAGTTATGAGAATATCTAGGTATGATCATGTATATAGGAATCACGTCCGGGACAACTAGACCGACTCCTGCCTGCATCTACTACTATTACTCCACACATCGACCGCTATCCAGCATGCATCTAGAGTATTAAGTTCAAAAGAACAGAGTAATGCTTTAAGTAAGATGACATGATGTAGAGGGATAAACTCATGCAATATGATATAAACCCCATCTTGTTATCCTCGATGACAACAATACAATACGTGCCTTGCTGCCCCTACTGTCACTGGGAAAGGACACCGCAAGATTGAACCCAAAGCTAAGCACTTCTCCCATTGCAAGAAAGATCAATCTAGTAGGCCAAACCAAACTGATAATTCGAAGAGACTTGCAAAGATAACCAATCATACATAAAAGAATTCAGAGAAGATTCAAATATTGTTCATAGATAAACTTGATCATAAACCCACAATTCATCGGTCTCAACAAACACACCGCAAAATAAGATTACATCGAATAGATCTCCACAAGAGAGGGGGAGAACATTGTATTGAGATCCAAAAAGAGAGAAGAAGCCATCTAGCTAATAACTATGGACCCGAAGGTCTGAGGTAAACTACTCACACATCATCGGAGAGGCTATGGTGTTGATGTAGAAGCCCTCCGTGATCGATGCCCCCTCCGGCGGAGCTCCGGAAAAGGCCCCAAGATGGGATCTCACTGGTACAGAAGGTTGCGGCGGTGGAATTAGGTTTTTGGCTCCGTATCTAGTAGTTTGGGGGTACGTAGGTATATATAGGAGGAAGAAGTACGTCGGTGGAGCAACGTAGGCCCCACGAGGGTGGAGGGCGCGCCTGGAGGGGGCTAGGCGCCCCCCCCTACCTCGTGCCTTCCTGGTTGATGTCTTAACGTAGGGTCCAAGTCCTCTGGATCACGTTCGTTCCGAAAATCACGTTCCCGAAGGTTTCATTCCGTTTGGACTCCGTTTGATATTCTTTTTCTGCAAAACTCTGAAATAGGCAAAAAACAGCAATTCTGGGCTGGGCCTCCGGTTAATAGGTTAGTCCCAAAAATATATAAAAGTGTATAATAAAGCCCAATAATGTCCAAAACAGAATATAATATAGCATGGAACAATCAAAAATTATAGATACGTTGGTGACGTATCAGGAATCGCCACCGATTACGATCGGATCGGGCCTAAAACCGATCAGGGAGAAACTGAAACTCCACCGGTCACCCACCAGATTGCGGTAGTCGTGGAGCAGGACGGCAAGTCTTCTTATATATCAAAGATGGACTATGTTCGGATCGCTGTTCATGAAGAGCCGGATACTCACCCGCGAAAGGATGCGACCAGCCCACCGAACATAGCATCGGACGGCGGTCCCAAACAATCAGAAGATATTCCGGAACCCGGACTATCAAGTCCGGAAGGTCGTCAGACTCTGGATAATCGGTCAGGTCAGGGTTCGGATTTAATTCCACCCTCCCACCCGGACATAGATGCTCTCATGAGCATAAAACAGCAGTCTCAGGAAAAGGTCCACCACTTCTGGGCCAGGTTCCTCCTTGTCAAGGACAAGGTAAAAGATTGCCATGACGAGGACGCAATATCAGCGTTCTGCAAAAATTGCGCGGACGAAGGAATCCTCAACGCCATCAATCGCCGCCGCATACTGAAATTCGCTGACTTAGCAACCATCGTACAAAAGTGCTGCGCGATGGAGAGCGCCTGGGAAACTCGGGCTGGGAACCGTCAGTTCCAACCCAACTCCCCCTACAGGCGAAAAGGGGGCACCCTCGTGGCACGCCCAGTCCAACAGTCAAAAAACACAAAGCCACTATACGGCACGACACCGTTCTGGAGTGGTGGCTCGATGGCCCATGCAAAATATATACAACAACAGACACCGTGGCAACCCACAGCCTTAGAGCATGTTGGATACTACGACAGGTAGCCAAGAGCGGCGAGGACATCCTTATCAAGGACGCCCCGGAACAGCACCCCCCAGAAGATGACGACTCAAGAGTATTGACAGTCTTTGAGACATTCGCTTCAAACAACAAGCACAAAAGGGCACTCCGCGAGCTCGACGAAGTCTGCCAAATAGCTGTAATAAACCCATGGAACGACACGGCAATAACATTCAACGCCGGTGACGAACCAAAATACAGAACAGTACGAGCGCCAGCCGCGTTAGTCCTCAGTCCCATCGTGGATGGGTTTCGACTCACCAAGGTCCTCATGGACGGCGGCAGCAGACTAAATCTCATTTATGAGGATACACTCCATAAAATGGAAATAGACAGGAACCGCATCAAGCAAAGTAACACAACCTTCCGGGGAATTATTCCTAGTCGGGAGGCGCGATGCGCGGGCAAAATCACACTTGACGTGGTATTCGGCACGCCAGAGAACTATCGGTCCGAAGAAATAACCTTCCAAGTGGCCCCTTTCAGCAGCGGATATCACGCCCTGTTGGGGCGGGATGATTTTACACGCTTCTAAGCTATACCTCACTACGGGTATATGAAGCTCAAAATGCCCGAACCAAATGGTATAATCACTCTCATAAGTGATCCGGACATAGCACTCCGCGCTGAAACAAAACCGCATCCCTGGCCCTGGAGGCGCTATCCGAAGCCCTCGCGGCCGAAGAATTAACCGCACTACGCTCCACAGTGGACAGGGACGATGTGATCCTCGACAAACGCTCCAAATCCACCTCATTCAAACCAGCAGAAGAAATAGTCAAATTTCAGGTCCACCCAACGGACCCCAAGAGGACAGCATCTATCGGAGCTCAACTGAACCCAACAGTTGACGCCGCACTACGAGAATTCCTGCGCGAAAACTGGAACATATTTGCCTGGCACCCTTCAGATATGCCAGGGATCCCACACAAGTTGGCCGAGCATAGCCTCAACATATTAAAGGGATTTAAACCAGTCAAGCAAACACTGCGGCGCTTTTCCAAACCCAAGCGACAAGCCATGGGGGAGGAGCTGGCCAAGCTCATAGAGGACGGATTCATTAGAGAAATCAAGCATCCGGACTGGCTGGCAAACCTGGTGATGGTACCAAAGAAGGATAAATCCTGGCGCCTATGTGTCGATTTCAAGGATCTCAACAACGCTTGCCCTAAGGATCCTTTTCCCCTTCCCCACATTGATCAAATCATCGATGCCACCGTAGGACACGACTCACTGTGTTTCCTTGATGCATATTCCGGATACCATCAAATCAAAATGAAGGAATCCGATCAAGCTGCAACAACATTTATTACCCCATACGGGCCATTCTGCTTCAACACTATGCCCTTCGGGCTCAGGAACGCCGGCGCGACATACCAACGCATGATTCAAACATGCCTGGAGAAACAGATCGGCAAAACGGTCGAAGCTTACGTCGATGATGTCGTCATCAAAACTAGGCATGTCGAAACACTAATAGACGATTTACGTCTTACGTTTGACAACCTCCGGGCATACGACATTAAGCTTAACCCGAAAAAGTGTGTCTTCGGCGTCCCCGCTGGAAAACTGCTGGGCTTCATCGTTTCCAATAAAGGAATCGAAGCAAATCCGGCTAAAATCCGAGCTCTGCCACAGTTGGCTACACCAACAGACCTTAAACAGGTCCAAAAGCTGGCGGGATGCGTGGCAGCACTAAGCCGCTTTATCTCCAGACTAGGAGAAAAGGCACTACCACTCTATCGCCTCTTACGGCACACTGATAACTTCGAATGGAAAGACACGGCGACTGCCGGACTGGAGGAAATAAAGACCCTCTTAGCAAGCAATCCAATCCTGGCTGCACCGAACGCGGGTGAACCCATGTTGCTATACATATCGGCAACACATCAAGTAGTGAGCGTCGTGCTCGTCGTCGAACGAGAACAGGACGGACAAAAATTCCCACTTCAAAAACCAGTATACTACGTATCTACTGTCCTCACACCATGCAAATCTCAGTACCCCCACTACCAAAAGATAGCATACGCGGTTTTCATGGCATCCCGCAAGCTACGACACTACTTCAGGATTGCTCAATCACGGTGGCTTCTGAGGTCCCACTCAATGACATAATAAACAACCGCGATGCCATGGGACGTATCGCCAAATGGGCCATAGAGCTACTTCCATTCGACATAACATACAAGCCACGTCGAGCCATCAAATCTCAAGTACTGGCCGACTTTGCCGCCGAATGGACCGAGGCCGAACTCCCTAAAGAGTACGGCGCATACTCCAACTGGGTCATCTATTTTGATGGCTCCAAAATGTTGGCAGGACTAGGAGCGGGAGTCGTATTAACATCCCCCACTGGAGACGTCGTCCAGTATGTACTCCAGATATTATACACAGACTCCAACAACGCAGCCGAATACGAGGCCCTACTGCATGATCTTCGGATGGCCACATCCATGGGCATACAACGCCTGGAGGTGCGCGGGGACTCGAACCTCGCGATATCTCAGATAAACGGCGACTTTGACGCCAAAGATCCAAAGATGGCAGCTTATCGCAATGCCGTGTTAAAAATGTCGGCTCGGTTCGAAGGACTTGAATTTCATCACATTGCCCGATAAAGCAATCAAGCAGCGGACGTCCTGGCTCACATTGGCGCTAAGCGCGACCCCGTCCCACCTAACATCTTCCTAGAAAGGCTCTTCAAGCCATCCGTGGTGTGGCAAGGGGATGGCGGCGACCACAGTTCAGATCCGAACACAACCTCAAATCCCGAACATACAGACAGTACCGGGGGCTCAGCCACCGAAATAACACCATCGGCCCATCTCATTATGGCAGTCATCGTCCCATGGACTGAACCCTTCTTGGCCTACATTAATAGGAAGGAGCTTCCCAACGACCAGAATGAGGCTCGCCGCATTGTCAGGCGTTCGAAGGCCTACAAGGTCCACGACGGAGAGCTCTACAAGAAAAGCACTACCGGAGTACTTCAAAGATGTATCTCCGAAGAAGAGGAGCGGCAGCTGTTAGCGGAAATTCCCACTGGCCTCGGCGGACACCACGCCGCAGCTCGGGCCCTCGTTAGCAAAGCCTTCCGCACTGGGTTTTATTGGCCGACTGCCCGAACGGACGCGCAGGACCTTGTCCAACGCTGCGTCGGATGCCAGCTCTTCGCCAACCAAAGCCACATGCCCCCAACTGCCTTGCAAACCATCCCTATTACTTGGCCTTTCGTGGTCTGGGGCCTAGACATGGTTGGACCCTTAAAGGGGGAAGCCATAAGAAAAAATATCTGCTGGTTATGGTGGACAAATTCACTAAGTGGATAGAGGCTAAACCGGTCAAAACGGCTGAGTCCGGCCCGCTGATTGACTTCATATCCGGTGTTGTGCACCGTTATGGTGTCCCACACAGCATCATCACCAACAACGGCTCTAATTTTACAGCCGACGAGGTAAAAACCTAGTGTACTAATCTGGGTATTAAACTCGATTACGCCTCCGTCTACCACCCACAAACCAACGGTCAAGTCGAACGAGCCAGCGGTCTTATTATGAGCGGCATCAAGCCCAGACTAGTGCAGTCTTTGAAAGAATCAAACAAGCACTGAGTCGAGGAGCTCGACTCCGTACTCTGGGGGCTGCGGACCACGCCCAGCCGTACTACCGGATACACACCTTTCTTCATGGTGTATGGCGCAGAGGCCGTATTGCCCTGCGATATTATTCACGACTCACCTCGAGTGCGTATGTATGAAGAGAGAGAAGCCGAGCTCGATCGGCAGGACAGCCTAGAAGCCCTCGAGGAGGAACGCGATGTCGCAAAAGCCCGTTCAGCATTCTACCAACAGCAGGCTCGAAGATACCAAAGCAGAGAAGTACGGGCCAAGACTTACAATGTTGGCGAACTCGTTCTACGCCTGCCGGAGAAGAAGAAGGACAAACTCAAGCCCAAATGGGAGGGTCCCTTCATAATTGACGAAGTTCTCACCGGAGGAGTGTACCGTCTTTGTGATGCATCAGACAATCGCCTCGAGTCGAACCCCTGGAACGCGGCCAGACTCCGAAGATTCTATGTCTAGCGTCGAACTCCCTGTTCGTCTCCTTCTCCCCTGTGGTTTCCATTATTTTTTCTCTCTTTTCCGATTACTTTTTTTTATTCTTCACTTTAAAGTTTTGGTACGGCTAGACCGCACACCGCTAACACATACATATTTCAAATATGTATGTCTATTATACCTGGGGGCTTCTTGGACAGAAGCTTTTTATCATTATTCTTCGAGCATCAAGCTCTTGACATATGAGTTCTTCCATATGTACCTTTTCTTCACCACTATATGCATCGATATGACTTATGTTTTGGCCAAGCTGGGTTGCCTGGCTCCTGTGCTTATGCCCTACGTTCCCGTTAGTTCGGCTAGGGCATAAAGGGAGCACCTCTGCGATTGTTACTGCCGGGTCATCCAGATGTGTACCTCAGACTGGGTGAAGCCGAAAGCTAGCGTTCTTAAGGGAATATTCGGTCGGTGAATTAAAGACATTTTTGCAATTACTCCACTGGTAACCCACAGAAGTTACATACAAGGTGATTTCTCCATCACAAATCGGACATGTACATTAATACATGCACACCCAGGGAAAGGAACCCTTAACGGAACTATTCTCTCTGGAAGATGTTTCTTACGATCTAAATGTAATATAACATAACTAGCAAAATACAACTTGTCTGTTCAAGCAACTATGACCCCTACGCCTAGCTTTCCAGGCATACCCCGGCCTATTCGGCCGTGAGGGTATTCGGAAACACTCTGCACCGTTGAGTCCGGAGGTCGAAGCGAAAAGGTCTACCATGACAAATGCTATACAATTCAGCGAGAATTACATAGGGCAAGGTAAGTACATAGTCACTTGGACTCAAACACTTCCCCCTCTATACCGTCCAACAGGCGGTCTAACTTACAATTCTTTTGGGAATATTTGGCGGCCACCTCTACTTGGTCATATACTAAACTAACGGGAATTTCTTCCCCATTTGACCCTAGCGGTCCAACCCGGGCCAGGTGATTCGGATCCAGCTTGGTATATCGCGTTTTAACCATAGCCCAGGCTTCTCGCGCACCCTCTCGGTAGGCCGATATCTTCCATAGTCGGATACGCCGCCGCGCTCCCTTGAACAGCTCTACAAGCTCCTCCATACTTCCTGGAGGGGAGTCGGACGGCCATAAGGCCTTAGCCACACTCCGCATGGCTAGCCGAGCATGCTCATGCACTTGTGATAGCCTCTGCAGCAGATCACTTGATGATCCGGACACCTCCTCTTCAGGACGGCCCGTCAGTACACCTGCAAACATGACTATATCAGTCCCATTCATCTCTGAGCTACTTCACAAATAGTTCGGACACATACTGAAGATACCGCCCCGCAGTTTTTTGTTCTCCTTCACGGAATCGGCTAGCTGGGCTCGAACATCTTTCAACTCTTTACCCAATGTAGTGTTGGAATCCTGTAGCTTGTTTTTATCGTCTCTAACGCGGGTCAGCACACGCTCGCCTGCGGCATGTTGCCTTTTGGCCTCTTTTTCTCCCTCTTGGGCGATCTTCAACCTCTCTTCAAGTTGATCAGACGACCCTATTACGCGATCAGCAGCGGCGTTAGCACAGTTGGTACACAATCATTGTTCCTCGGTGGAGGGGAACATTACCAGAAGTCGACTTCTTGACGTTTTCCAGTTCGGCGGTAGCAGCTTTTAGTGCGCCCGACACTGCTCAAGCTCTTGGGCTAGCAGGCCATTCTTCTCTGCGAGGACCTGATTGTTCAACAATCCTTAAATCAGTTGTGCCAACTGCTTTCAGTCTCGGGGGCTACAGGCATACGGCTATCTTTTTTGACAAAGAAAGCTTACCTGCACATCTGTCAGATATTGCCTTGTGGCTTTTCTAAGCCCGTCTCGAGCAGCCCGGATGTATGCGTCGCCCGAGCTAAAGGCATTGAATGCCTCGTCCGAGAACTTTGGGTCTCGTAAAACAGCCCTGCAGCGCCGATGTTTCATGGCGCTCTCTACCTCCGAGTTGGTGACAGACATATTGTCCGAACCCTCGGCCGAAGGGCAGTCCGGCTTTGTTCTTACATCGGCCCCCGTCTCCCCGACTGGACCTAAATCCCGGTTGTCGGGAGCACGACCGACCGGATCCCCGGACACAGTACGGCGAACCTTTTTCCTGTAATCAAACAGACGCACAGGTCACAGTTGGATGCGGCCACTGAAAAACATATTTATCCGTACCTCCTCGATGAAGGCCCGGTGGTGCCTTCACCGGCCCTCCTCTTCGAAGGCCTGCCCGGCGCAGGAACTGATCTCCTCGGAATCGTCGAACGCCTCCCCTGTGGAACGCACGACAATGCGGTGGGTGAGGCAGTGTAAGAGAACCCCTTCAGAGAAGGTGTTTCTTGATTACTTACCTGTGAAGCAGGAAGAAGGCCAGGGTAGTCGGCGGTGATGGCCACTTCGGTGCCATCATAGCTCGTCTGGTAAAACAACCCCTCCGCGAGCACCACGAATACATCCGGATCCTCTTCAAACCCGGGATCAAGCTCCCGGTTGTGGTTCTCTGGCTATGGGGCCGGACTATGAAGTCCCTCGGTGACCTTTCGCCAGTGCTGTCATAAGCAAACAAACTTGAAATTTACCAAAGGCAATTCGGAGATGGAAGGAGTAAAAACAGAGGGTTATACATAGAATACCCGTCTCTGAGTTTGATGCAAAGAAATTCCTCTTCCTCCCCTTTGAACAGCTCGGCTAATATCTTAGCCAAAGCGGCAGGGGTATCCGGACCTCTCCGGCCGCAGCGGGAGGCGTCATCCTCCCCATTGTAGTGCCACATTGGAAGCTCTCTGTATTGGAGCGGCTGAACCCCACGCGCTATGGAGATCGCCATAACCTCGACTACTGTGAGTCCGGATTGAACGAGCTCTTTTATCTTGCTCATCAGCTGACGAACCTCCGCTCCGTCGTCCTCTTCAAGGCTCCGGAGACGCCAACTATGACATTTCTTCAGCGGGACGCTCACAAATTCAGGAAGACCCTTTCGAACCGGGTCGGGAAGCGTGACGTCCTCAATATAGAACCATTCGGAGGGCCATTCGTCAGGTGCCTTCCTTGGTGTGCCGGACGGATATCCGGTATCGGCGACGCGCCATACTTCGGCTCCGCCCACTTCAAATATTGACCCTTCGTGATTACGCGGGACGAAACAGAACAACTTCCTCCACAACTCGAAATGAGCCTCGACGCCCAGGAATAGTTCGCATAAAGCGACGTAACCCGCAATGTGCAGAATGGAGGCGGGAGTGAAGTTGTGCAGCTGGATGCCATAGTACTCCAGAAGCCCTCGGAGGAACGGATGGATTGGAAATCCAACGCCTCTTAGCAGGTAGGGGACAAAACACACTCGCTCTCCCCTGGGCGGATTGGGGAAGTCCTCTGCCTGAGTCCCACCATTGAAGGAAGCTATCCCCGCTCGAACAGGGACTAGATCTGCAGGAGGGAGAAATCCCTACGTTTGCAACTTCGTCAATTGGCTATGAGACACCGAACACCTCTCCCACTCGCCTTTCTCTGGGATGGAACGAGCGGAGGAGCTGGGAACGCTTGCCATGCTGGAATGGTTTCTCCTAAGCAGTCTCCGGGGATTTCTTCTGCGTGGCACCGAATGGATCTGGGATCCGATCTCTTTAAATAGGCGCTCTTCCTTGCATGAGCGGGGTGTTATTTGCAAAAATACCCTGACCTTCCACATTCGCTCGACATGTGGAAGATGAAGATTATTTAACGCGCAGAAGCCAAGGAGGCGACATTGGATCAATGGCCGAATACATTACTTAGAGATCATTGAAGGAGGAACCCGCCTTGCAATGCCGAAGATAATATGTGTGCCGAACACCTCGCTATTGAAGACTGGTTCGGGGGTTACTGAGGGAGTCCTGGACTAAGGGGTCCTCGGGCGTCCGGCCTGTTATCCATGGGTCGGACTGATGGGCTGTGAAGACATGAAGGCCGAAGACTGTACCCGTGTCCGGATTGGACTCTACTTGGCGTGGAAGGCAAGCTTGGCGACCGAAGATTCCTTCTTATGTAACCGACTCCATGTAAACCCTAGATCCCCCCGGTGTCTATATAAACCGGAGGGATTAGTCCGGAAAGGACCGAGATACATTACCGTAGTCATACAGGCTAGACTTCTAGGGTTTAGCCATTACGATCTCGTGGTAGATCAACTCTTGTAACACTCATATTCATCAAGATCAATCAAGCAGGAAGTAGGGTATTACCTCCATAGAGAGGGCCCGAACCTGGGTAAACATCGTGTCCCCCGTCTCCTGTTACCATCGATCCTAGACGCACAGTTCGGGACCCCCTACCAGAGATCCGCCGGTTTTGACACCGACACCCCCCCTTTCCTTCCTCCCCCCTCTCTTCCCTTTTCCCCCTTTCGGTAATAAGGAAAGGGGGCTGAATTGGACTAGGGGCCCAAGTAGGATTCCTCCTACTTGGGGCGCCCCATGGCAGCTCCCCTCCCCCTCCCACCTATATATACATGGGGCGGGGGCGCCTAGAGCACACACCAACAATTGTTAGTCGTGTGCGGCGCCCCACTCCACAGTTTACGCCTCCGGTCATATTCTCGTAGTGCTTAGGCGAAGCCCTGCGCGGATCACTTCACCATCACCGTCACCACGCCGTCGTGCTAACGGAACTCATCTACTTCCTCGACACTTTGCTGGATCAAGAGTTCGAGGGACGTCATCGAGTTGTACGTGTGCATAACTCGGAGGCGCCGTACGTTCGGTGCTTGATCGGTCGAAACGAGAAGAAATTCAACTACATCAACCGCGTTGTCAAACGCTTCCGCTTTCGGTCTACGAGGGTACATGGACACACTCTCCCCCTCTCGTTGCTATGCATCTCCTAGATGGATCTTGCGTGAGCGTAGGAAATTTTTTGAAATTGCATGCTACGTTTCCCAACAGTGCGGACCTAGAGGTCGGCGGCTCAATCCCACCCCCGTGGATGCTAATGTTACTTTGAAGTACTCACCTCCCTCGAGAGGTGTTCCTCCACTCCAACCAGCCAAAATACCACGTGCGCGCGGTTCCTTGGTGCCCAGCACCATGCCAGTGGAGTGACGAACCAGCGGGAGTTGGTCGGCAGAATTGGGTAAAGAACATGGAATTTTTAGCTTTGGTCATTTTGCATAAACTACCCGAAGAAACAACTTTTAGAGACAAGTTAAACCCCGAACTTCTTTTTCTTTAACTAAAAAGATACACTTAAACCAATTAGTAGGCTAAAGTGTGCAATTTTTAAGTTAATAAACTAAAGTGTGCATCTGTGTGAGTTTATGTGTGCATCTGCGTGAGTTTATGGAACATGAAGTAACAAAGCATTTCACTCTTATTAGGGCTTGTATAATGCATGGTGTTTAGAGGAGGTAATAAATCAGTCTCCTCTTAAGAATCAATTGCTTATTTATTGAGGATAGACGTTTAATTAGACACTTATCCTGTAGAGATAAGCACCAACGCCTAAGAAAAAATTGGCTTATTTTACTGAGGATTATGCAAGGCTATGAAAGGTTATGGAAGGAGGAGGGACAGGGTCAAGTGGACAACGACTTGCTTTGGTCATTTGCAGAAACCACCCCCCTCAAAAACAACTTCCACGGATGTCGTCCTTCACATGCACACGTGTCCGACAAGAAATTACAGCAAAGACGGCTTTTTATCCCTGACCAAAGCCATACACTTAAACCAGTTGATAGACTGAACTGTGCGATTTTTTAGTTCATGAACTGAAGTGTTTATCCACCGTCAGTGTAGTTCATCCACCGTTAGTTTATGGGCTAATGAGGCATTGCACTGTTAGAGAGGGAGGAGGGACATATAGTCAAGCTGACAACGATTTCTAAAGCGCAAAAGGTCCAACTAAGTGACATAAGCTCGGCCAAGTGGCGGCAGCTCGAAACAACAGCCAGCAGAAAAAATCAACGCAAAATCGCGTCTTTTCGCAAACAAAAACCTCCCACACCGGCAAGAACCAGGGGATCGTCCCTCCCTCCCTCTCTCCCCACCCTCCTTTCCCACCCCAATCCAATCACGTCACACTCCATCTCCTCCGCCCCTCTTTCCAAGATTCTCCCCACCATCGCCAAAAAGATCGGCGGCGAGACGAGAGAGCGAAAGGCCGGCGAAAAGGGACCCTGCAAGGGGCAGCTCGGTGCCGTGAGCCGAGAGGAGAGGCCGGTCCACCGATTGATCGATTCCGTTTCCATATCGCTCCCCGGACCCCGAGATGGGATTTTGATGCCGGATTCTCCCCCGCTTTCTTTATCTCCAATTTTGTTCTTCTTCTTGCTATGTCCCTCGTGGGGTTTCCAGCTTCCAACTGGAACTTTTCGTCGTTATAGAGGCTTCGCTCCTGCTGTCCTTCCGCCCCTTCAATCTCGCACTCCAACCTCCGGTGGTCGGCTGTGTTCTTCCGATTTCAGAGCAGCTCGCCATTTTCGCCGGAGACTGCTGCTGCTGCTGTCGTCCGACATACTCTGTTCTTGATTCCAATTTCTTTTCCCGGCCGGGCGACAAAGTGGTTGTTCTTGGCATAATTCTAGCACAAATGGACGACGGGGTGGACCTCCCGAGCCAATTCCTCTTCCCCCACCCGGAGATGCCGGGCACGTTCGGCGACCTCCTGGGCGACGCCGCCGCCGCGACCTGCACCCACACGCACACCTGCAACCCTCCGGGCCCGTCGGCCGCCACGCACACGCACACCTGCCTGCACACCCACACCCACCAGCTCTTCGCCGCCGGCAGCGAGGACGACGACGCGGCGAGGCCCCGCCGGCCGCTGGGGAACCGGGAGGCCGTGCGCAAGTACCGGGAGAAGAAGAAGGCGCACGCCGCGTTCCTGGAGGAGGAGGTCAAGAAGCTCCGCGCCGCCAACCAGCAGCTCCAGCGCCGGCTGCAGGGCCACGCCACGCTCGAGGCCGAGGTGGCGCGGCTGAGGGGCCTCCTCTTCGACGTCCGGGCCAAGATCGACGCGGAGGCCGCCGGCGCCTTCCCGTTCCAGAAGCAGTGCAGCGTCGGCTCCGTGGTGTGCACGGACCCGACCCTCTGCTTCAACAATGGCAACTCTGAGGCCGGTGGTGCCTGTTGGGAGGGCAGCTCCGGGCCGGCGTCTGTGGATTGCAGGTTCGATGAAGATGGCAGTGGCAATGGCGGCGCGTCGCGGGAGATCGATGCTCCGGAACAACCGGTGCGCCCCATGGATGTCGTTGAGCTCTGCTTTCCTAGCTGAATCTATGAATGTGCTCAAGGATTGTTTGGGGTTTCGTTTTGGCAGTTGTTGCATGAGAGTTGTTTTACATTTTTGGTGAAAATATACTCTCATGGAATGAAAGGGCAATCAGTGAATATAACTGATATAATGTTCTTATGTTTTGATACTATGCTTATACTCATATAACAGCAATAGAAGGAGGTTACAGTTATACTCAGGAGGATGTGTTCTGGTACAAAATTGTAATGCCAACATGCGCTTCATCTCTGAATCTCTGGTTTGGATTCGTTAGTATTCATGCAATCGGATGGGACCATGATACTGATAAAAGAAATGCACCGTCTTCGGTTCTTTCTCGCTGTTCAATATCAATTTCTTAGTTGACTTGAGCATCGATTCAGAAAAGTTGTTCCACACATAACAAGATAAGCCTCAAGCAAAACGGAATGCTGTTTTGGTACATTGTCTGCTTTCGTATCTCCTGGTGCAGATAGAGATAATGATCTAACCAATGGGATTAAGAATGCTCAGTACAAGTACGCAAATGCCGGGCTTAATATTTTGTGGTGTAGAATTCAAGAGGCGCACTTTTCAAGCTCTCCCTTTTCTTTTTCTTGTTGGGAAATATAACAACGGAATAGCATCTGAATCTTTCTAGCTTCACTAGTACCACATGCTATTATTCTTTCCGACGGCGATGTACTGGATCATCTGGGAGAGGCGGCATTCAGGTTAGTATGCAGACAATCAGACGGGGCCATGGTACTGATAAAATGCACTGTCTCTGGTTCATTTTCCCTTCTTCTTTTTTGAAAGAAAAGAGAGCTCCCAGCATTTTCTGTGAATGAGAGCTGATAATGATGCAGAAATGTTTTGCACTTGACATGGCTATGATCAGTGCACTATCTGCTTGTTGTTCAATGCTGTGTGCACCAATTGATGCCACTAAGAATGTTCGATGCACATCGGGTTTGTAATTTTGTAGAGTAGGATTCAAGAGGCAAACTTTTGAACCAAATTATCTGAAGCTTTCTACCTTTATCAGTTATCGCACATTCTATTCTGTTCCGTTCCGACGGTGACGCAGTGGATCATCTGGGAGAGGCGCCATCCAGGTTTACTCTGTCTGATCAAGTTGGCCATGGCAGATTCCTGGTGGATTACAAACCAAGCACAGGGAATGTACTTTGATCCGACGTGTTGCCCTGTCACAAGTCCACATGTACCCTTTTGAAAAAGCAAGGATGCATGGCCGTCAATCAGGGTTTGAAGTTGGTATCCACTGTTGCAATGCCAAGACCAAGGACAGCTGCTAATCTTGGCGGCATGCATCACCATCTACAGCAGCATCTGCCATTATTTTTCCCTGAGAGCGAAGTCTGAATTGAGCTGAACACTTGTTCTTTCGCATTAAGCTAATGTAATGATATTCGTTCATCATTGACAGCCCCGGAACCTGTAGGCTGATCATTGGCTGGCCACTCCCTTTCATCTCGACAAGTATATTGATATTTGCTCTTGTCGCGAGTCCTCTCGTTTTTCAATTGCGACTTAGATTTCGTTCGTGTACGCTACATGTTTATAAACAAAAAAGATGCCCCATGCCGTTTTCAGCTCCATCCGTGGGTTGTTATGTTAATCTTTCGCTGGCGGGGGGTCTACGGATTATCTAGGCAGTTGGCAATCCTGACGTTCGTCTGCACGAACTGCGCACGTCTCCGCTGATGGCGACGGTATTTTCTCATTCTACGTACATCTCACCACAATGAGGTGAAGGCACGTGAAATTTCATTGGGCACCTTTGGAATGCCACTGTGATACTAACTTGGCAGAACAATCAACTCCTAATAGAGATCTTGTAAAATCTCCACATTCCAAACCAGGCTTCCAAAAGTTGGTTAATCTGCTGAGCACAAGGAAATTATTTGCTCACATGTAAAGCGACTTCATCTTCACACACACGAACGACTTGGTGTTTGCATAGGGAAGAACCCAGTACGGCAGAGAAGCGTCAGCGCACCAACCAGCCGATTTAATTTGAAGAAACTTTTGGGAAGCAAAGCGCCCAGCAGCAGCATGGATCAACACTGGCCGCACGCATCAACATCACACGAGCAGGGCTATCAGGGGTTGAAACGTGCACAAGGCACAAGATGTATCCCAACGAAGGTTCCAAAGTACCAAAAACATGAAATAGTTCTTGGTTGTTTTACTCATTTCCTTGGGAAAATAATAATTCGCTACAATCAGGCGGAGGGAATTGTCAGTAGTTAAGACTCGGGACTATTCACATTAATGAGTAACCATCACAGGTCTTGTCGCGTTAGTTCAAAAGTCGCTCGTGCGTTTCAAAATGAAGGACGGGATCGGAGAAAGACCTCTTTATGCAAAGTCCTGGAGAACCGAGTTCGCGGTCACGGTAGGAAGCGATCTCTATCTACATCATTTCATATGCTGCGCTCTCCAGTCAACAGCAAAATCTGTGCCATCGTCTTCGTCGTCGCTCGATGAGTCGCTGGCGCTGGAATCCGTGTCCATGCCGACGGGTTTGCTGTTCGCTTTAGCAGTCCGTGCGGCTTTTGACTCGGTGAGCTGTTTCTTCAGCATATCTACTCGCTGCCTGTACTCCCTGTGTACAGATAAATAAATGAATAATGAGTTGACAACAGAAAATAAATAACTTCACTTTGCAGAAAGCCTATAAGCCAATAAGCTGAAAATAAATGAATGATGGATACATGAACAGAACAAGATGTAGAAAGGAACATACTCTTGCTCTAAGGTCAAGTACTCTTCCCTCTCGGCAGCAGCATCAATCTACAAGGCACACGCACAAAATTCGCTAATATCAGCAGTGCACAACAATACGTGCAAGGTAACAATGTAGAGAGGTTAGCCTAACCTCCTCTTCTTCGAGGCGGTCATCAACTTCCTGGAGGTCTTCCTGAATTTCCTTTTCAAATTCTTTGTATGCGTCGCTGCGCGGGAGTTTAACATGTTTCAGATGAGAATATCAGGCACAGAAAAACTTAAGTCCAACTGAATACAGATCTTACGTAAAGATCCAAAGAAGCAATTTTTGTTACACACACAGGGGAAAATGCATGGAAACAACAGAGGAAATGAAGAATTGCACAGACAAGACAACGCAAAAAACTATGGAAGCATAAAAGCATTTATTTTTTAGCAAAAAGGCAGGAGTGCTACCCATCCATCCATTCAAGAACAGAAGAGTTTATGGTACAGAAGCTTTCCAACAGCAAGCACAAGAGCAGAAAACAATGATTATTGACCCTTCCAGACTCTGCAGTTTTGTAACTTGACAGCACTTGTGCAAAAATGCAACATGGTTGTAGAAGTAACATGGCTTATTTAGGAAATTATCCTCATTATTCTGTAACAGTAGAGTGAAGCTAGCTAAGGTCATAAAAGGCTCCTTACACATCCAAACAAAAGCCTATAAGGGTATGTTTGGATGGTGGCCAATACTCATGCTACCAATTTTTTAGTCCTGACTAAAAATTTGGTTTTGGTTTGGTTGGTTACCATTGTTTTGGCATGTCAATCTCCCTTTGTCTAATCTAGTTCATTTTTCTTGCCAATGTCGGCCGTCTCATTGGCAACCAAAAGCGCAACCAAAATTTTGGCTAGCCAAATATTTGGTAGGGCTAGCTTGGACTAGAACCATACCTTAAATCCTAACAAAATTTCATTATGTCAGATTAATTATTGTGGAAACAAAAAGGACTGCAAGAATAGCAATTCTTTAGTGAAGAAACCTTACTTGATGTCAACTTTTGGAGGTTGAATACCACGTGCACGGAGATCCGCATCTTTGTTATCGAAGAATCCTTCGGGCAGAGCTTTTACTTGAGCAGTTTCCAGATTATTCGCCGCTTGAGACGATGCACTGGTTTCGCTGGGCTGTGTGTTACTGCTATCGAAGAAGCCATCTGGGACACCTTTCACCTGCACGGGATTGGGGTTGGTGGTATTTCCCGAAGTCCTATTGGGCTCCTTTGGAGCTGGAGCAGGAGTTGGAACTTCATCTTCATCTTCTTCTGTATAATCAAAAAAATTCCCTGGAAGAATTCCTTTCACGTCGGTACTGCCTTTACTCCCTTTATTTGGAGCTTGGTCCATCCTGACAGATGGTTTATCTGCACTTGCTTCTTTGGTTGCTGGTTGAGCATTAGCCACTTGATGACGTACAGGCCTTCCCTCAGAACCAGTACCTACCCATCAAAGTTGTTATATTAAGGCACTCAAGTCAACAAGACCTTCAGGTACATCACAACTGCTAAATGCACATTGCAGCTGCTACTACAACATAATGCTGCTAGCAGGAATCTTCACAGAAAATACACAAAATGTTCACTATAGATGGAAGCTCTAGTGCTCTACAGAAAATAGAACAATATTGATAGTACTTACTATCCAGAAATTAGGATGTGTTCATGCAGCTTTACTAGTTCTAACGTCATTTCTTGCTTAAATGATACTCCCTCCGTCCCAAAATAAGTGTCTTAACTTTATTACTAAAGTCAGTAGAAAGTTGAGACACTTATTTTGGGACGGAGGGAATAGCAATTTTGTAAGATAAACAGTTATTAGGTATAGCCAGGAGGAATGTAAACTGTCATGTATGAAGGCTTTGACTGGATGGCCTCCATCCGTAAGCTTTTCCTTGCTTGTATGATAAAGGTTGCGGTGCAAAGTGAGGTTTTTTAGCACAAAAGCATACCTTGCTAAGCAAGGTTAGATGGGTAATTGCTTGGTCTAGCAGGAACCAAATGTGCTCTATTATTACTGCTCTGTACAACATGCTATCTGACTATTTTGGTGAGGATAGAATCAATGGCAAGCATAACAGACAACCAGTGGAAACCCAAAACAGGAAATTAGATGTGAGCAATTCCTTAGCCATGATACTGATAATTTACCTAGACTTACCAAACAAAGCAAGATGACACAGAGCAGAATACAATCAAACAAATGTATAGACAAGGCTGACCAAGTTCAGTTTATACTATGATCTTTAGCTTGCGAGGAGGGGGGGAGGATGTTTTGGCATTCTCACCATCACTTTGCCTTTTCGTTCCCTGATTGTCAAAAAAATTGGCAGGCATCGGAGAGGATTTTGCTTTCTGAGGCTCAGCTGGTCGTTCATGACTGACATTATTGCCACGAGGAGCTGCAGCTGGTGTAACTTTAGCGGCTGCGACAGCTTTTGCCTGTACCATAAATCGCCAAAATTAACACAGCTCACAAAGAATGTACACAGGCACCTTTGCAGCAAATATACTTCAGTCAGATTGGTACAATACATAAATGAGATGAATCTTTTCATCGGGAAAAAAGCATGCAGCTTAACAGTGAGCAGAAAAACTATACTTGAAATGAACAGAAAAAATGAAACACCCTGGTTATCAACAAACCACGAAAAATGGGTTATTATTGATACCCAACATGTTTGCATTGAAGTAAACCTTAGTGGTTGTCCAATTTGCTACAGGGTCATATACTCATATCTAGAATAACTACCAAACAACATGACAGCATACCCAGTAAAGCTGGAGACTGAGCGCTAACACTTTGAATTTCCATATGAAAACAGACCTAGACCGGCATAGAAATCCCCACATTCACGTTTCTGTCATACATACAGTTGTCCTTACTCAGTAAACACTAACATGGCTTAATTACTCTGCTTACCTCATGATGTTTCCGTGAAACCTGGTGCGCAGGCCAAAGTGCTTCGGATTTCAACGTAACGTTGCAGACTCTACAGATGGGCTGATCATATTCATTATACCTGCAGAAGATAATGCAACTGGCTATTAGATGATGTTATTGCTTGATTATCTTACAGATGAGCCGATCACCCTCAACTGGTTTAAGATTCGCATCAATGGGATTTAGCTAAGCAAATATAAGCAATGCATAAGGGGGCTAGATTGACACGAGACTATGCAAGGTTCGAACCCCGAGATGAAATCGGAAGGCAACTGTAAATCCGCACTACCATGGAATCAAACTTCAACACTGCGATGTCCCACCCTCTGCTCGAGAGCAAGCACAGTGGCGAACTCGGTCTCACAGTGCGCACAGCAGCAGCACCAAACACCCAGTAATTTTAGGCCTACGCATCAAACCCCTGACGCCCGCGCCGGCTGCCCGTCCCCATCTTGCTAGGGTTACATCAGGCGAACGCGCGCCCCGGCCCAAACAATCGCGGCCGTGGAAACCGGGTAGGCGGAAGGATCCGGGTTCCGGAGACAGTACTCTAGCAGGGAGGGAAAGGGAGGGGGGCGGAGGAGACCTGACGAGCGAGGGGTCGATGCGCTTCTCCTGCTTCTCCTTGGCCTCGCGGAGCTTGGCGCGGAACAGGGCCTTCCTCTGATCCATGCGCGCCGCCGGCGAGGTAGGACCGGGAATCCAGACGCCGAGGCTGTGGCGGCTGCGCCTCGCCTCTCTTCCTTCGAGAACCTTCTTTAGCTTTCGCGACGGGGGGCGGCGTCGAGGTCCAAGGAGAGGAGGGAGACGACGAGGCAGCGCGGCGTCTGCTCCGATGGCAAATGGGCCCGAGGGGCCGAACTTGAGCCGCACAAATGGGTAAAGCGATTGACGGACGGGCAGGCCGAGTGGACCGCACACCGCAGAAAAGCCCGGAGAGTTTGGCCTGCGCCACTGGCTGGACACGTTCCACGAAAAAAACTGGACGGCGCCATCCGGGAAATAAACTTCCCCTCAAAACAAAATCCGGGAAATAAACTTGAGATCACTCTAAAAAAAGCTTGAGATCAACATCTGGCCATCCTGTTTGAAGCTTTGTTTCCAAGGTCGTTGCCTGGTTAGCCTCTGCAACATTGTGCACAAGCTTGTTTCCAAGGTCATTGCCAATAGGTTAAAGTTCATCACACGAGAGATCATATCAGATAATCAGAGTGCATTCCTATTAGTGAGGCTTATCTCAGATGACATCGTGCTCACTTACGAGATGTCCCATTTCCTAAAACAGAAGAGCTCCGGTGGTGCGTGTTTTGCAGCCCTCACGTTTGACATAACCAAAACTTACAAGTCACGACTACGTCGAGTGGAGTTTTTTGGAGAGGATTTTGTTGCGGTTGGGGTTCCGGAGTAATTAGTGAACTTGACCTCCAAATGCATCAGATGTGTGACGCATAAGTTCAAAGTGTACACATCATACACGGAGACAGTGGTCTCATGCCAGGGTCTTGGTCAAGGGGATCCCATATCCTCGTACATGTTCCTGTTGTGTGCGGGGAGAGGTTATGTGTGTTACTTCATCGGGTGGAGGTTGCAGGACGATTGCGTGGGATTCAAATCACGCCTATGGCCCCTATGGTAACCCACCTCTCGTTCGCGATAAATCACTCCACCTACTTGAAGCTACAAAGAATGGGGCAACAGAGATCAATGAAAATTTACAAGTAAATGAGGCAGGTTCTGGGCAAGTGGCAAAACAAGATAAATCCTCCATTCTTTTCAGCGGGAACATATCGAATGATAACAAGCAGTCTGCGGGTGCTCGGTTTACAGCAGTAAAATTCAAAGGTAAGAACAATGTTTTGGAATACCATAAGGAACTGTTATGGGCTCGGATACTAGGGTGGATTGAACATTTTCTCGCGATGAAAGGAAGGAGCTTCTTATTAAGGCGGTTGCACAAGCAATTCCCACCTACGCGATGGGCTGTTTTGATCTCACAAAGAGTCTGTGTGACGAGCTTTGGCAACATGATTTGTCGTTATTGGTGGTCACAATAGGATAAGGAGCATAAAATGCATTGAATGGGGTGGGAGAAGATGAAAACTTGCAAAATCGGAGGCGGTTTTTGGCTCAAGGACTTGCACTCTTTCAACCCTTGTGATGCTATCGAGGCAGGCCTGGCGTCTGTTGCACACTCTAGAATTCTTATGTGGAAGTGTCTTGCAAGGTAAATGTGTGGCACCCCAGCTCAGAGAAAACCGGAACGCCCCGTAATCCAGCCCAGAGATCGAGGTGAAGTCTTCTGGAATACGGCACTGCTTAGTATAGAACAAACCAGCTCTCTATTACAACACGAATATGAATACAAGGGTTCCGATATTACAATGAATAACATCGGCACGGCGACACTACGCCAACCACGGTTGCTCTATACAAGCAGCATAACAACTCGAAGCAGCGGAACAACTACTGGCAGCGGAACAACGAACAACGATGATGGACTCCAATCCACAGGGACTCTAGCTGGAACGTTTATCCTAGCTCGCGAACACAGGAACAACACCAAACAAGCAAGAAATCCAGACACGACCTGCAAACTGGCATGACACGCCAGGTCAGTCAGTACATTGAATGTACTTGCAAGCTCACAATAACCAGAAGCATTCAAGACAAACAACAGCATGGCAATTACAGGTTAAGCAGGAATTATCATTGGATCGTCAGGATAGCATGGCATGAACAACATGAACATAATATCGCTAGGACAATATATGATCATGGCATATAAATCTGATGATACTAGCATGCAACATGATGACACTACATGCACCATTTATTCTGCTCGGGTTACCTCGTAATCCATCACATGCATCACTTACCAACCTCGGACATTACACGATCATCTCAGGATCAAATCAAGCTTGGTATAAACAATACCGTAGTAATCATCAAATGACCACAAGGAGCTTGATCTTTACCCACGATTCTCGCACAACATCACGAATATCCAACAACTCGGTATCCTCGATACCACGGTGATCATTCCGGAGATCACAACTATGACCAACACTTGGTCTCAAACGGTGATCTTTCCGGCGATCACAACCAACTTATCTCATCATCGAACCGGGGTTGTTATTAAGCACATTATTATTATTACTGTTGACTCACAGTGGGACCGACTATGAACTGGGCCCTTATCCGCGGGCGCGGCTATCGATAGATTTAATATACACTCTGTAGAGGTTAGTACAATGTACCCACACTACGGAACCCATGGCCTCGCATTCCCATTCGGGTGGACCAACGGCATTCCGACAAAACCGGTCTACTGCCATGACACTCTCCCGGCCACTCCGACCCACTCCCAACTGGGCTAGTCCTGGGTGGCCCCGTGTCTACCAAAGACACAACGACCACCGTCGTGGCCAAAACTTCCCTCACGGGGACCGGATCCATAATAATAACAACGGGCACACAATGTTATGTCTGCTTACCGGGCCAGGGTACCGCACGCCCATAACCTTCCCTAGTTGGAGGTACCGGCGAGAGGCACGACAATAGACCCAATTAGGACCTTCCCATAAAGGTAAGCGTGGTTGCACTGGTCAGTTCGATATGGTGGCACCATGACTCAGCCAACAGGTGTTCAAGTTTAATTTAATCCGGTTAAACTTGAATGCAAATATGCTGAGCCATGATAAAATAACATGATGCAATTACAATGCATGAGCATGATATCAACATAATCATGAGAGGACCGCATAACTATCCACCATATCATCAATGAATCATATCCAACTAAGCATGGCATACTGACTGGCATGAACATCATAAGTACATACTTCTCCGAAACATAGCATGACCACTAGCATCAACAATAAATATCATGCAAGAACATAACAACAATGCCATCATGCAAGCATTTAACCAACTGGATGCAATGGAACAAGCGTAACAACGGTACTCGGGACAGGCGGCAGTCATGCACCGAAGACCATTACCAACATCAACATGTACTACTAGCAAGCATAAGCATATGAAAAGAATACTAGCAACTAGCAGGGCATGACAACCAGGTGCATAACAACATAGCAAGAAAGTAAGCACTAATCCAGAAGCCTTACCGAAACAACGATAACCATATTTTAAACAACCAAACATTTAATAAATATTCAAGTTGAAAACCATGGCTACTGCATGACTATCATGCTAGTGGGTATTGTGGCTTGCCCTGGGGGGCGGAGACTCCAGGAAAAAGTGCGGTGAAGACGCGGAACGAAACGCCGGACAGTTCTTTCTCGGAGGGGGCTGATTAGAGGCAAGGGCATAATGGTCATTTTCACAGTGTGAACACTTAGTGAAAATGTTACCAAAAGATAGAGCTCGACGATACAAAGAAGTGAGCGTTGGTTTCACCTCGATCGGAGTTACGGTTGCGGAGTTATGAGGTGTAGAAGATCAGGGACTAATCTGTAAAAATATCATCACAAACAAGTCCCTGAGTGGATAAGACAGAAACAGATTTGAGAAAACACGCTTTCTGACTTAGAAAACGTACTTCAGGCCGAAGTAGAAACAGAATACGCTTACAGGCAGAAGAAAATGTACTCTGGGAAAATGCGTTTCCACTTACGCTGAGCTGGCAAGGGGTGGGGGCGATCGGGTGGTCTCCTTCCTCTTGCTCCTGTGCTCCCGTGAGCAGAGGAGAGGAAGCAGGGGAGGGGCGGCAAGGGGGGCAGCCGGCTCCGGCCAAGTCCGCCAGGCAAAGGCCACCGGCGGGTGCGGCTCGGCCAGCCGCAGCGGAGAGGGGCAGCAGGGACGCGCGGGGATGCCTTGGGGAAGTGGCGACGGGAGGAGAACAGAGAGGAGCAGGGCGGGCGCCGGCGATGGAACGGGCTGCTCCGGCCACCTCAGGCCAAGGCGCGGGCACCGGCGATGGAACGGGCTGCTCCGGCCACCTCAGGCCAAGGCGCGGGCACCGGCAGGTTCAGGGCGGAGCACCACATCCATTCAGAGGCAAAGGAGGCGCCGGAGAGTGGTGGAGAGGTGGTGAGACGCGGCGACCGGGGAGGCTACAGAGAGCTCAGGCGGTGGAGGTGCTTGGCGAAGCAAGGCGCTCCGGCGATGGGAAAGTGGGTAGGGCGAACCGCGGTGACGAGGGGAACGCGGTGGACAGCTCTGGAGGAGAGGGGAGGGGCTAGGTTTGCCGGAAACGAGAAGACCGGCGATGGACGAGGCGAACTCCGGTGAAAAGAAGAGGGGGCCGAGGACTCCGGTGGACTAGAGAGGCGAGGGAGGGATGAATGAGATGAGGAGGGGTTCGGGGGTCCTTATATAGGCGCGGGGGAGAGCTCTAGAGCTCACGAGCGAGCTCCCGACCGAGCTTTAATGGCGGGCAGAGGCTGGACACGGCACGGGCATGGAGCTAGCGGCTCATTTATGGCGAACCACGACGACGCACCGATGCAGGGCGACGCAGTCGAGCACGGGCGAGCTCCAGGACATGAATGGAGGTCGAGACGAGGAGGGAGGCGACGAGCACAGTGGCCGGACCGAGCCAGAGCTTGCATTGTGCGTGACGCCAGCGTGATCACCACGGGCACTGGTGCAAGCGGCGTGTTCTGGCCGGGCCGACCATATCAAGTAGATAGACCGTCGTGCCCTTAGCCAAAATGAGGAAATAAATCGGTACAGGGGCAAAGAATAGATTTGCACTTAGCTCCAAAGTAAATCAGTAAGAAGTTGTTTGTAACTCTCTGTGGTTAAACCAGCTAGGTAACATGGTAAAGAGTTTGTCTGGAGATGATCACACACTAAGGTGATTTTGATCACCAAAAATAAGACTAAGAGGAGGAGCTTAGATGAGGGTTGCTGTAGAAAGTGCAAAACTGGCCAAAATTAGGGATTTGGATGATACACTCACATATTTGATTGTCATGAGCTGAAATCTGGCAGAGAGGGGTTATATGATGGTATGAAGCTTCTGTAAAGATTTCATGCCATTTGGAAATACCAAAGTGGCACTTGCTTCACAAAGCTTCATTCTGGACAGAAACTTGGAAAAATTGCACAGGGCAAATGGTGTAATGGGTTGAGCCAAATTTTGGTGGAGTGAGTTTATATAGGTAGAAGCATTTCCTGGTAAACTTTCAGCTCAATTGAAGCAACATAAAATATAGTTACTTCACAAACTAAAAATCTGATCAGAAACTAAGATTTGGGGCTGGGCTCACATAGATGAGTTACATGAGCTCAAATTTGGTGGAGAGTCATAATTTGATCATATGAAGGAGCTTGCAAACTTGCAACTCATTTGGATATGCCTAAAGTATAGCTCCTTCACAAAGTTCCTTCGTGGACAGAAACTTTGGAAAATTGCTGAAAAATATTTACTATGCAAATTGAGTTGAATTTTGGCATGAGCCAATGATATGGAGAGGAAAAGGTGTCCAAGAAGTTTGGGGTCAATCAAGCAAATATAAATAGCACTTCCTTTGCAAAGTGCCATTTAGGGCAGAATAGGAAAAGAATTATTGGAGGATTATTTTTGAACATGGCAATGAAATATTTTGACATATTTGAGCAAGATAGGACCCAAACAATTTATGAGAATTATTTGGGAATTTTAGGAGTGACAGAAATATAGGTTGCTTCACAACCTAGGGTTTAAAGGGTTATTCCTTTATCAGAAAAGGAATATTCCCAACAAAAGAATTTTTTGTTAGGTCAAGGATGAAAATGACATGATCTTGGGATGATGATGAGGGTGACAAGCCACTATAAAACCTAGGAAGACATGATCTTCCCAAGTTTCAGAACCACATAGCCACGGAAAAGCAAAACAAAACAAGAAATCCAAAAAACCAAAGAAAAAAAAGGCAAAAATCCAGGCTGTTACAAAATGTTTCCCAAATGATACCATTCCGGGAGCTACACCCACAATTAGTATGAAGTATATCATGACAAGTATTCTAAAGGGCCTACAAATTGTTGAAGAGAGGATTCTGGCATGTGTGATGTTAACTCAAAGAAATAATCTAGTATGCCATATTTGCATCGATTGGGGATAGGTCAATGTTTTTGTTCCCCTAAGAGCAACTCCAACGGGCTGACCCAAATGGTCCGTTTGGGTCGCCCGTCCGCTTGTCCGTGTCCGCTTTTTCGAATGGGTCGGCCTGTGCGCCCAACGGAGGCAGACGCATTTTAGACATGTCCGCGGAGGCATTCCGTCGAACATTTGGTGGGCGAGCTCCGCACCGCCGCCTCGCCCTGCAGCTCGCCTCGCCCTGCAGCTCGCCCCGCCTCCGCCCGCTCGCCGCCCCGGCGCTCGCCCCGTGCCATAGCTCGCCGCCCCGAGCTCGCCGCGCCAGTGCCGCAGCTCGCCCTGCAGCTCGTCGCCCCGCTCGCGGCGCCGCACCACGCCGCGCCAGTGCCGCAGCTCGTCGCCCCACTCGCAGCGCCGCACAGCTCGCCCCGCAGTCGCGAGCTCCCGCACCATGCTGCAGCCACAGCTCGCCGCGCCCGCCTAAAGCTCGCCGCCCCGCTCGCGGCACTCGTGTCGCAGCTGGACGCGCCCGCTCGCCACACCCGTGCCGCAGCTGGCCGCAGTCGCGAGCTCCCGCGCCACGCCGCAACCGCAGCTCGCAGCATCTGCGTGCATAGCCAAAGGGCATGTGCGCGTACACGCACACATGTACATGCACGCATGGCTAGCTGGACCAGAACGGACGAGCGTTGGGCGTAGCTCTACTTGTGCATATACACGCATGCATGGCATGCCTATACGCGCACTCGTCACTACAAACGGGAGCTCTGCTTACCGGCGAGCTGCGCCCAAAGAAGAGACCGCGCATCGACGAGGAGCTTGCCAAGGAGGAGGCCGCGGCGCTCACCGGCGCCGGCGTTGCCCCGGCTCCGGCGCTTCCTCGACGCTGCCCCGGCTCCGGCCCTTATCCGGCGCGGCGGCGTGGTTGGTGGTCTGGAGCAGGGTGGGTGGATGGGTGGGAGAAGAGAGAGAGGCAAGGAGGAGAGAGATGGGATGGGTGGTCGGATGACATGTGGGCCACGCAGCACATGTAAGTGCGCAGAAGCGGACGAGGAGAGCAAAGAAAGCGTCCGCTTTGTGTCCCGTCGCCGACCCAAATACAACCCAAATTTGAGACGGAAATGGGTCTGCGCGGATACAAAATAAAAATGGATCTCTACGATTGGGTAGTCTATTTTGTCCGCGCCGATCAAAACGAACGCAGGCGGATGAAATGGGTCGCCCTCATTGAAGTTGCTCTAACTAAATATCCAAATACACGACACACTGTAGCACACAGCTGGGAACAAAATTGTTACGATTTGGCCGGTGAATGAATATGGCTTTGTTAAGACATGTGCATTCCGTCTGTGCTGACTCCTTAATTTACTACAAGATGCGGGCACGCACTCACGTAGGTAACCGATGAGGTATTCGGTGTGTTCTTATTCTTTAATAATTTATTTACAAGATGCATCGATCGACCGCCAAAGTGGCACGGTAAGGAACGAGGCGAGCCAGGCCAGAGACGCGTCCGTGCTGACGTAATCCAAGGAGCACCGAGGAAGACCTCCACAGGGTAAGCCGCCATGTGTGACGTCATCTTCTGCGTGGACGTCCCTGTCACCGAGGCCCCGGCGACCCGGCGTATATATACCCTTGTTGAGATGCTGCGACCAAGCTTCTCCAGCACTTGACTGCATGCCCAGCAGCTCATTGACGGAGAGAACCTCAGCTCCAGACCGATCGGCCACGCCACGCCCCTCCTCCTTCAGCTCAATGGAGAATAACCACCACCGGCAGGGACCGGCGACGTCTACGCCGGCGACGAGGAGCAGGACACGGCGGGACCCCGCCGAGGACCACCTCTACCGGGTGCCGCCGCAGGACTTCGCCCTCACCGTGCAGAGGCTCACCGGCGCCGCCCCTCCGCGCACGCCGCCTCCTCATCCTCCTGATCGGGATGATCGGCAGCCGTCCCCGGCACCGCCGCCAGCATTGTCCATGCAGGAGGCCTACCTGGACTGGTGCGCCTCCAACTGCGTCGTTCTCAGCCCCGGGACGATGGCCGAGATTGACCGCGCCGCCCGATTTAACTCAGGGGTAAACAATAATAACTGTAGTTAATAGTAGTACTAGCTAGCTTACTGCATATTCGTATACAGATATATGCAAGCTTTAGCTCGATCTCAGCCTCTTGTAATTTGACGTGCTGAAGGTTTTCGTACAGCACACATTTGCTAGGTTCGACAGACTCGCTATTTATAAACCAAGCTGATGTGTGTTATTGGCGAAATTAAAATGTTAGTACTATCCTTTTTCAAAAACAATTTACTGTATCCTTCATTCAACGCCTATTGTTCATCTTCTTCCTCTGACCACTCCCCCCCTTCCCCTACTCTGCCTCTCCTCCACCATGACGTTGTGGTTACCCACAGTGTGTCCCCGTCTTCTCTTCGGGGCTGCACATGAGGATTCGACTCCCGCCCACGAAAGCTTTGGCTAAAGTTCTGACAAGCAGGCTTAAGCCCATGATCCAAACCTTGGTACATGGCGACCAGACCGGCTTAATGAAAGGTCCATTGCTGAGAATTTCATCTACTCAGCGGACCTTCTTAATTGTTGCCACCCTAAAAAAAACACCATGGTTTTCAAACACGACTTTTGAAAAGCCTTGGACTATGTTAGCTGGGATTCCCTCCTCTCCATTCTTTTCGTTCGTGGCTTCCCTCTCGCCTGGTTTGTTTCTCTCCACACTGACAGCTCTACCTTCGTTGCCCCTACGACAACCTTCGTCTCTCCCGTCTTCACCTTTCCACATGCATATCTTGAGCTCCCTCTCCTGTCGATAAAACTTCCCTCCACCGCCTTCCAACCCACCTCTCCGGATGGGTGGTGAGGCTTCTCAGTCATGATGCTAGACTCACTTTGCTCTCATCCGGCCTTCACTCACTCACTTCATGTCTGTCTTTCGCCTCCCCAAAAAATCCTGAAACAGCTAGATGCGACCCGCAGAGTATTCTTCTAGGTTGACCAAGAAACATGCACAAGGGCTAAGTGTATTATTTCTTCGAAAATGTTTGCAAACAAAAAATAATGGTGGTCTAGGTGTTAAAACTTGCTCACTCAGACTTATGAGGTTTGTGTACAAACTGCTGCAAAACCCGGATCTTCCTTGGGCTTAATGGTATCAGCACTCCTACTACACCCAAGATTTGACGACCAAACCCTCACACCCTCCTTCCTTTGCGGTTCGCACACCTACCCACCCTCCAGAAAATCTCTTGTGTGTTCACCAATAATGGCCAAGCTACTTTTTTGGACTGACTCCTAGCTCCTAAGTTAGCCCTTAGCCACTACTTACCCCCACCTATACCCGCACTCCACACACCCCACCGCCCTACACTCTCATGTCATGCAGATAGGATTAATGTCTAACCTTCGGAACTGCCTTACTAATGTTCCCTTGATCGAGCTAGATTCAGTGTTGTCTTTCTTGCAGGACCTTGCTATTAATGACCACAATTACGAAGGTTTTTACTACATGGGTCCTCCTTCATGAGGGTAGTGACATCGACACTAAAGTAGCTCTTACCTGGGACTCCAAAATTCCTATAAAGGTTTGGATCTTCGGTTGGCTGGTTTTTCTGGGCGGAGGTCCGAACATCAAAACCTACCTCTTCCACAAGCATATTGTGGATGAAGAAGCATGTCCTCGCTGCAATGCTCCTTCTGAAGACACACACCTCTTCCTCGGTTGCCCCCCGCCAAAGCAATATGGCGCCAGTTGGGTCTCCAAATCCCTACCATCGCTGACAACATTTGGGACACTTGTACTTCTGAGGGCCTCGACATCAACCTCTCGCCATCTGTCGCTCTCTCCATCCTAGGGAAAATCTGGGATTCTCAAAATGTGCAAGTCTTTTGCAATGATTCACACTCTACCAATATAACAATCACATACATTTTTTGATATTTTCTCTCTGGACATTCAGATGTAATGCTCCCTCTTTAAAGGTGGCGGCCATGTCATAGTGCGAATATGTGCCCCGCGCTCTGGCGCACTCTTGTAACAACTCGTCCTTGCGTCACTTTTAACAATGATTCAGTTGGGTACACCCCCCCTAATGATTGTTAAAAAAATCAAGTGACTATCAAATAGCAAGCATGCATCAATGAACATTGTACTAACTATTTCAGGTCCTATACATCCCAATGAGAACATCATCTTGTTTTGTTGGTCAAAGCATATTGTTAACATTTGCTTCCACCCTGCCCATAGCTTCTTTTGGATCTTCACCAAAAGCCTCAAGAATGGCTACAAATAACGTGATGTCATGTTTGGTGTAGTGTTGCGCAGGACCTATTAGGATATTACCATTCTTATGAAGCTTCCATAGCTTCAGGGACTACACTAGTGAGCAATGGTGCATTTGGCAAGTGCCTCCAACTGTCCAGATTCACCAACATTTGAAAGATGTGTAGAAGAAATACATTCACAATGTCGCAAGATAGAAGAGATTCAACAATCGTACCGGGCAGTGGGCCTGAAGAGGCATTGTCAACTTTGGTAGAGCTTTGAGAAGCCTTTTACGAGAGCATCCTTCTCTCATACATTGCAATTGCCTTCGTTGTCACTACCAAAGCACAACCTCTCGTACACAAGAGCGCAGGGTGATACCCAACTATATGATCTACACTACAGGAATCAGGCACTTTGCCGTCAGCCAGCAGACGGCAACAGGTCCGGCTAAATAGGCTACGGCAAAGGCATCTTTGCCGTCTGCTACCTGCTTTCCATCCATCATGAGATGTTAATGACTAGCATGACCGGGAATCTTCTGACATGGATGGTTATGAACTCGATCTTGTTGGGGAACGCAGTAATTTCAAAATTTTCCTACAATCACGCAAGATCTATCTAGGAGAAGCATAGCAACGAGTGGGGAGAGTGTGTCCACGCCTCGTAGATCGAAAGAGGAAGCGTTATATCAACGCGGTTGATGTAGTCGTACGTCTTCACGATCCGACCGATCCTAGCACCGAACGTATGACACCTCCGTGTTCAGCACACGTTCAGCTCGATGACGTCCCTCGTACTCTTGATCCAGTTGAGGCCGAGGGAGAGTTTCTTCAGCACGACAGCGTGGCAAAGGTGATGATGAAATTACCGGCGCAGGGCTTCGCCTAAGCACTACGACGATATGTCCGAGGTGTGTAACTGTGGAGGGGGGCACCGCACACGGCTAAAAGATCAACTTGTGTGTCTATGGGGTGCCCCCCTCCCCCGTATATAAAGGAGGGGAGGAGGAGGCCGGCCGGCCCTAGGGGGCGCGCCCAAGGAGGGAAGTCCTACTAGGACTCCAAGTCCTAGTAGGATTCCACCAAGAGGGAGAGAGGGGGAAGGAAGGAGAGGGAGAGAGGGAGAAGGAAAGGGGGGCGCCGCACCCCTTCCCTTGTCCAATTCGGACCGCAAGGGGGAGGCGTGGGCTGCCCTGGCTGCCCTCCTCTCTCTCCAATAAGGCCCATGGTGGCCCATTAGTTCCCCAGGGGGGTTCCGGTAACCCCTCCAACACTCCGGTTTTACCCGAAACCATTTGGAACACTTCCGATGTCCAAATAACATGGTCCAATATATCAATCTTTATGTCTCGACCATTTCGAGACTCCTCGTCGTGTCCGTGATCTCATCCGGGACTCTGAACAACCCTCGGTCATCAAAACACATAACTCATAATACAAATCGTCATCGAACGTTAAGCGTGCGGACCCTACGGGTTCGAGAATTATGTAGACATGACCGAGACACATCTCTGGTCAATAACCAATAGCGGAACCTGGATGCTCATATTGGCTCCTACATATTCTACGAAGATCTTTATCGATCAAACCGCATAACAACATGCGTTGTTCCCTTTGTCATCGGTATGTTACTTGCCCGAGATTCGATCGTCGGTATCACCATACCTAGTTCAATCTCGTTACCGGCAAGTCTCTTTACTCGTTCTGTAATACATCATCCCGCAACTAACTCATTAGTCACATTGCTTGCAAGGCTTATAGTGATGTGCATTACCGAGAGGGCCCAGAGATGCCTCTCCAAAACACGGAGTGACAAATCCTAATCTCGATCTATGCCAACCCAACAAATACCTTCGGAGACACCTGTAGAGCATCTTTATAATCACCCATTTACGTTGTGACGTTTGATAGCACACAAAGTGTTCCTCCGGTATTCGGGAGTTGCATAACATCATAATCTGAGGAACATGTATAAGTCATGAAGAAAGCAGTAGTAATGAAACTGTAACGATCATAATGCTAAGCTAATGAATGAGTCTTGTCCATCACATCATTCTCCTAATGATGTGATCCCGTTCATGAAATGACAACACATGTCTATGGTCAGGAAACATAACCATCTTTGATAAACGAGCTAGTCAAGTAGAGGCATACTAGGGACACTTATGTTTTGTCTATGTATTCACACATGTACTAAGTTTCCGGTTAATACAATTCTAGCATGAATAATAAACATTTATCATGAAATAAGGAAATAAATAATAACTTTATTATTGCCTCTAGGGCATATTTCCTTCAGTCTCCCACTTGCACTAGAGTCAATAATCTAGTTCACATTGCCATGTGATTTAACACCAATAGTTCACATCACCATGTGATTAACACCCATAGTTCACATCTCCATGTGACCAACACTCAAAGGGTTTACTAGAGTCAATAATCTAGTTTACATCGCTATGTGATTAACACCCAAGAGCACTAAGGTGTGATCACGTTTTGCTTGTGAGATAAATTTTAGTCTACGGGTCTGCAACATTCAGATCCGTATGTATTTTGCAAATTTCTATGTCTACAATGCTCTGCACGGAGCTACTCTAGCTAATTGCTCCCACCATCAATATGTATCTAGATCGAGACTCAGAGTATCCAGATCGGTGTCAAAGCTTGCATCGACGTAACTTTTTACGACGAAGTCTTTATCACCTCCATAACCGAGAAATATTTCCTTATACCACTAAGGATAATTTTGACTGTTGTCCAGTGATACACTCATGGATCTCTATTGTACCCTCTTGCCAAAATCATGGTGAGTCACACAATAGGTCTGGTACACAACATAGCATACTTTATAGAACCTATGACTGAGGCATAGGGAATGACTTTCATTCTCTTTCTATTTTCTGCCGTGGTCGGGTTTTGAGTCTTACTCAACTTCACACCTTGCGACACAGGCAAGAACTCCTTCTTTGACTGTTCCATTTTGAACTACTTTAAAATCTTGTCAAGGTGTGTACTCATTGAAAATCTTATCAAGCGTCTTGATCTATCTCTATAGATCTTGATGCTCAATGTGTAAGCAGCTTCACCGAGGTCTTTCTTTGAAAAACTCCTTTCAAACACTCCTTTATGCTTTCCAGAAAAATCTACATCATTTCCGATCAACAATATGTCACTCACATATACTTATCAGAAAGGCTGTAGTGCTCCCACTCACTTTCTTGTAAATACAGGCTTCTCCAAAAGTCTGTATAAAACCATATGCTTTGATCACACTATCAAAACATATATTCCAACTCTGAGAGGCTTGCACCAGTCCATAAATGGATCACTGGAGCTTGCACACTTTGTTAGCACCTTTAGGATCAACAAAACCTTCTGGTTGCATCATATACAACACTTCTTTAATAAATCCATTAAGGAATGCAGTTTTGTTATCCATTTGCCAGATTTCATAAAATGCGGCAATTGCTAACATGATTCGGACAGACGTAAGCATCGCTACGAGTGAGAAAATCTCATCATAGTCAACACCTTGAACTTGTCGAAAACCTTTTGCGACAAGTCGAGCTTTGTAGATAGTAACACTACCATCAGCGTCCATCTTCCTCTTGAAGATCCATTTATTCTCTATGGCTTGCCGATCATCGAACAAGTCCACCAAAGTCCATACTTTGTTCTATACATGGATCTCATCTCAGATTTAATGGCTTCAAGCCATTTCGCGGAATCTGGGATCATCATCGCTTCCTCATAATTCGTAGGTTCGTCATGGTCTAGTAACATGACTTCCAGAATAGGATTCCCGTACTACTCTGGTGCGGAATGTACTCTGGTTGACCTACGAGGTTCGGTAGCAACTTGATCTAAAGTTTCATGATCATCATCATTAACTTCCTCACTAATTGGTGTAGGCATCACTGGAAGTCTGGAACTGATTTCTGTGATGAACTACTTTCCAATTGGGGAGAAGTTACAATTACCTCATCAAGTTCTACTTTCCTCCCACTCACTTCATTCGAGAGAAACTCCTTCTCTAGAAAGGATCCATTCTTAGCAACGAATATCTTGCCTTCGGATCTGTGATAGAAGGTGTACCCAATAGTCTCCTTTGGGTATCCTATGAAGACGCATTTCTCCGATTTGGGTTTGAGCTTATCAGGTTGAAGCTTTTTCACATAAGCATTGCAGCCCCAAACTTTAAGAAACGACAGCTTAGGTTTCTTGCTAAACCACAGTTCATACGATGTCATCTCAACGGATTTAGATGGTGCCCTATTTAACGTGAATGCAGCTGTCTCTAATGCACAATCCCAAAACGATAGTGGTAAATCGGTAAGAGACATCATAGATCACACCATATCCAATAAAGTGCGGTTACGACGTTCGGACACACCATTACGCTGTAGTGTTCGAGGTGGCGTGAGTTGTGAAACTATTCCACATTGTTTTAAAGGAAGGCCAAACTCGTAACTCAAATATTCGCTTCCGCGATCAGATCTTAGAAACTTTATTTTCTTGTTACGATGATTCTCTTCTTCACTCTGAAATTCTTTGAACTTTTCAACTGTTTCAGACTTGTGTTTCATTAAGTAGATATACCCATATCTGCTCAAATCATCTGTAAAGGTTAGAAAATAACGATACCCGCCGCGAGCCTCAACACTCATCGGACCGCATACATCGGTATGTATTATTTCCAATAAGTCAGTGGCTTGCTCCATTGTTCCAAAGAACGGAGTTTTAGTCATCTTGCCCATGAGGCATGGTTCGCAAGTATCAAATGATTCATAATCAAGTGATTCCAAAAGTCCATCTGCATGGAGATTTTTCATGCGCTTTACACCAGTATGACCTAAACGGCAGTGCCACAAATAAGTTGCACTATCATTATAAACTTTGCATCTTTTGGCTTCAATATTATGAATATGTGTATCACTACGATCGAGATCTAACAAACTATTTTCATTGGGTGTATGACCATCGAAGGTTTTATAACCGTATTGCAATAAACATGATTAAATCATATTCATGCTCAACGCAAACACCAAATAACATTTATTTAGGTTCAATACTGATCCCGAAAGTATAGGGAGTGTGCGATGATGATCATATTAATCTTGGAACCACTTCCAACACACATCGTCACTTCACCCTTAACTAGTCTCTGTTCATTCTGCAACTCCCGTTTCGAGTTACTACTCTTAGCAACTGAACCAGTATCAAATACCGAGGGGTTGCTACGAACACTAGTAATGTACATATCAATAATCTGTATATCAAATATACCTTTGTTCACTTTGCCATCATTCTTATCCGCCAAATATTTGGGATAGTTCCGCTTCTAGTGGCCATTCCCTTTGCAGTAGAAGCACTCAGTCTCAGGCTTAGGTTCAGACTTGGGCTTCTTCACTTGAGCAGCAACTTGCTTGCCATTCTTCTTGAAGTTCCCTTTCTTTTCTTTGCCCTTTTCTTGAAACTGGTGGTCTTGTTAACCATCAACAATTGATGCTTTTTCTTGATTTCTACCTTCGCCGATTTCAGCATCGCGAAGAGCTCGGGAATCACTTTTCGTCATCCCTCGCATATTATAGTTCATCATGAAGTTCTAGTAACTTGGTGATAGTGACTAGAGAACTCTGTCAATCACTATCTTATCTGGAAGACTAACTCCCACTTGATTCAAGCGATTGTAGTAATCAGACATTCTGAGCACATGCTCACTAGCTGAGCTATTCTCCTCCATCTTGTAGGCAAAATACTTTGTCAGAGGTCTCATACCTCTTAACATGGGCGTGAGTCTGAAATACCAATTTCAGCTCTTGGAACATCTCGTATGCTCCGTGGCGTTCAAAACATTTTTGAAGTCCCGGTTCTAAGCCGTAAAGCATGGTGCACTAAACGATCAAGTAGTCATCATACCGAGCATTGTCAAACGTTCATAACGTCTGCATCTGCTCCTGCAATAGGTCTGTCACCTAGCGGTGCATCAAGGACATAATTCTTCTATGCAGCAATGAGGATAATCCTCAGATCACAGACCCAGTCCGCATCATTGCTACTATCATCTTTCAACTTTGTTTTCTCTAGGAACATATCAAAAATAAAACAGGGGAGCTAAACGCGAGCCATTGATCTACAACATAGATATGCAAAACTATCAAGACTAAGTTCATGATAAATTAAAGTTCAATTAATCATATTACTTAAGAACTCCCACTTAGATAGACATCCCTCTAGTCATCTAAATGATCACGTGATCCAAATCAACTAAACCATGTCCGATCATCACGTGAGATGGAGTAGTTTTCAATGGTGAACATCACTATGTTGATCATATCTACTATATGATTCACGCTCGACCTTTCGGTCTCAGTGCTCCGAGGCCATATTTGCATATGCTAGGCTCGTCAAGTTTAACCCGAGTATTCTGCATGTGCAAAACTGGCTTGCACCCGTTGTATGTGAATGTAGAGCTTATCACACCCGATCATCACATGATGTCTCGGCACGACGAACTGTCGCAACGGTGCATACTCAGGGAGAACACTTTTACCTTGAATTTTAGTAAGGGATCATCTTATAATGCTACCGCCGTACTAAGCAAAATAAGACGCATAAAAGATAAACATCACATGCAATAAAAATATGTGACATGATATGGCCATCATCATCTTGTGCTCATGATCTCCATCACTGAAACATCGTCATGATCTCCATCGTCACCGACACGACACCTTGATCTCCATCGTAGCATCGTTTTCATCTCGCCAACTATTGCTTCTACGACTATCGCTACCGCTTAGTGATAAAGTAAAGCAATTACATGGCGATTGCATTTCATACAATAAAGCGACAACCATATGGCTCATGCCAGTTGCCGATAACTTTTACAAAACATGATCATCTCATACAATAATTTATATCTCATCACGTCTTGGCCATATCACATCACCACATGCCCTGCAAAAACAAGTTAGACGTCATCTACTTTGTTGTTGCAAGTTTTACGTGGCTGCTACGGGCTTCTAGCAAGAACCGTTCTTACCTATGCATCAAAACCACAACGATTTTTTGTCAAGTGTGTTGTTTTAACCTTCAACAAGGACCGGGCGTAGTCAAACTAGATTCAACTAAAGTTGGAGAAACCGACACCCACTAGCCACCTATGTGCGAAGCACGGCGGTAGAACCAATCTCATGAACGTGGTCATGTAATGTCGGTCTGGGCCGCTTCATCCAACAATACTACCGAATCAAAGTATGACATGCTGGTAAGAAGTATGACTATTATCGCCCACAACTCTTTGTGTTCTACTTGTATGTGACGCCCGGATAATTAGGCTACAGTAATCCCGCGTTAACGATGCCACGTCACCCCAGTTACTGTTGTTAATCTCGCGTAGTTCAAAACCAATTCAAATTCAAACTTGAAGTTTAAGTCGAACGATAAAAGTTTTCAAACAATAAAACAAAAATGTTCGGTTTGTGCCAAATATTACATAGTTAATTATGGAGAAGAAAACACATGTTTAGAAAATGCGTAAATATTTTAAATTGAAATAAACTGAAAAGAAAATAAATAAATAAAGGTAAAATAAAAAGTTAGGAGAAAGTCTAAAGCTGCACTGTGCACCGTAGCCCATTGCTACAATACACATCCAGCCCACTAACCCCCTTATCTCCTACCTCCTGTTCACATGCCCCGTTGGACGGCCGTGCGTCGTCCGTGTCCGCGGGAGGCCACACGCCGGCCATCCAGCGCCTCCCCGCGGCAGTTAAGAGCACCCCCGAGCCCCCTGGAACCATAGCATGTTCCTCATCCCATCCTCTCGCCCCTCTCCTCCCCACATCGCAGACCCGCCGCCGCCGTTGCCATGGGCTGCCTCCCCGCCGCGCTCCCCGTCGACCCTGCGCCCTTGTAACACGTCAAGAAGCTCTGTGGTGCTCCCCTGCTTTGACTAAGCCGCTGGATCGGAGCCAGGAGGTCACCACGACGACACGCGCGTCCACTTCCTCGCCTTCGGCCGCCGTCGTCCTCCCCGTCGATTAGCTCCGCCCCGACCCCCACCGGCTTCAACGAGCGGCTCCCCGTCACCGATGTGAGCGCCACTACATTTCCCCCCTCCCCTGAACTCGTCCCTCCATCTCCTACTATCACCACCGTAGTTCGTCACCGTTGTTGCACTCACTGTCGTCGCCTCCTCCTGGCCGGCCAAGCACGTGGGCGTGCTCAGGACCTCGTGGCGATGCCGTTCGTGTCCTCGAACCCCTGTGTCGTGTCCCACAGCCACGACCCCGAGCTCGGTCGAGCTCCGGTCACCGCCACGCTCCGCCGGCTCACCCGAGCTCCCCCGCGCGCGCCCGCAAGCTCCGGCCACCTCATGGCCGGCTCCGACCGCTGCTAGTTCTCCTGCTACTGCCGCGCCGCCGCCTGCAGCTCGTCTTGGCCGCACCTCCGCGCGTCAGCCCGCGCATGTGGTCGCCGCCCCCACGCCGCTCGTTGCTCCCGCGCAGCCCCGCACCCTTGTCCAGCCACCCGCTTGCTGTACTGCTGCTACTACTAACTACTGTAGATGCAACTAGCTTCCTGTCAGGACCGGTTCTCCAATAAACCATTTATTGAGAAACCGACCCTTTTATCGGACCAGCATAGAAGAATCCTTCTTACTGGTAGACAAATCCTTGATACAGAAATCCAGAAGTACTAAATATTATACAGGGATGAGCTGAGGCTGCTCAACAATTTATTACAAGCACGCCGATATAATACATAAAGGCGGATATGACACAAGGGGTATGGTGGCATAACTACTGACTCGTAATAATAGTGGTGGTGGATATGTCACAGTGAAGTGGGTGACTTGACTCCTAAATCTTACAACTCATCGAGCGCCGGAGTGGGGCTTGATGACTTTTATTCTGGGTAGCGGAAGCGTATATAATACAAGTGACCAATTCCAGGATCGCACGGGACTGACTGGGACTTCTCTAGGCGTCGAACTCGCTATCGAACTCTTCATCCATAAGATCGCCTTCGTCAACATCTGGCCAAATCAACAAGCCAGGTGAGTACTTTGAAAGTACTCGCAAGACAGTTTGGACATAAGATATAACAAATGCAAACATGATGCACATGAGCAGATTAGAAAGGCGCACTCAGATAATAATGTTGCACAACATGATAAAAGGAAGTCAGGCGGTAATCCTCCTGAAATCCCAACAAAATGACTGAAGACCGATCGGGTGCCTGAAGCGACGCCTCGAAAGGTAAAAGTAAAATGACAAGGCCACAGTCGGGCTGCCAGGAATCACCCTAGGCAACGTTCAAGAAAAACCTTAAGACGGGGAGGCTACAACCTCGCGTAGCATGGGATCAAATTTATATGCGCGCTCTAAGGGGTGCCCCCCTCTTGGTCCCAACCGGAAACACCCATGCCCCCTGACCGGATGACTGGCTTTAATCCAGGGACATGGAACCCTCATCCCGGCCCCTCTTTTTGGTGTGTACAAGGAAAGAGGTTTGCAACTTACTAAACCGTATTCTTTGCAGAAAACATGTGGTAGCACAAAAGGGGACGGACGGTAACGTGGCTTGATCCACATTAACACGGGAGCTTAACGGTTGACATAAGACTGGCATGCTTCAACACTACCATCTCATCACCTTTCATGTCACCACATGATTATGTTATCACCCATCAAATGATCACATCAAGTATCGAAACATACTGGTAGTTGCCTTGCATGCAATAAACACTCACTGATGCTCATGTAAACATGCCATGAACTAACTATTCAAGCAAACATGCAAAACACTTATCATATCAAAGGTTCAAACATGCTTGCCTGGTTCGGAGTAATCGGAGTCTAGCTCGGCGAAGTTCGCGGCTCCGTCACCTCCTCCGGTATCTACGGTATAAAGAGAACGCGTACTAACGTGAATACCAAGTGTGCATAAAAGTAGTTCCAAATATTTTTCAAATAAATACTATAGAAAACTAGACAAAAAGATAAAACTGACAGAAAAAGAATCAACTAAAAAGCATCTTTTGTTTAAAAGATATAAAGGTTTTAGTCCAAGGACTAATCTGTGATGAAACAGAAAAGACCCAGGGGCTAGTTTGAAAAAGCAGAAAATGTTTCGGTTGGAAATACGCCAGCCTAGAAGGAAAGCGTACTTTGCCCGAAGGCGTTTTCAGAAAACGTTTCAAAACAGAAGAGGAGAGGCTGACGAGGGGGTCCCACCCGTCAGGTTCAAACTTTGAAACAGAGCTCGCCGGCGCCGAGGCTCGCGGTGGTCGCCGGCGTTGATCCACGGCGAGGAAAGGGGATCGGAGGGTACCTACGGGTTCACGGTGTCTTTCCGCGTCGGTGGGTGGTGGACTTGGTCGTCGGCGAGCACCACGTCGACGGTGGCCTTAACTCCGGCGGACGGTGGTTCGGGCGAGGATGGTACTCTCCGACGGGAGTTGCAACCTTCAAATTAGGGCGCGGGTTAGAGAAGTGGATGCACTAGAAGGCTACTGGCATGGGTTGAGAGGCGGGAGTGCACGCACTTGAGCAAATCTTGCCGGATCCCGAAGCGGATCGGGGCGGCCGGAGTCGGGGAAGAAGGCCTCCCCGAGGTCTCCCCAGTGGCTGGGTGTGGTTCTGGTGAGGTGGAGTGATGGTGCTTGGTCGAGATCGAGCTCGGGGCTTCCTTTTATAGCCGATCCGAGGCGGTTGCCGTGAACGTGATTTCTCCGGTGAGGATTATGGCGAGGCAGTGGTCGGACGAGAGGTTTAGGGGGCTGGGCAGCAGCGGATTGGTTCACTGACTCCGTTTCACAGTTAATCTCGGTCGGACTTGGGCGATACTCCAGCCCTCGACGGAACGGCCTCACGGGCTCGTCGGCGACAGTGGGCGTGCTCTGAGCCACTCAGGCCACGGCGACAGTGCTGCAGCGTGTCCAGAGAAGAGGACGGCCACGCGGAGGCTCCGGGTGGTGTGGGCGGTGCTGGACGGCGCCGTCCCTCGCTGCGCCTCTCTGGCAGCCGCAACGAGTGCTGCTACTGCCGCTCACGGGGGTGGTGTTCCTCCTGCCAGCTCACCTCCGACGCTCGCGCCCGTCCAGGCGACCGTGCGGCACGGTGGATAAGAAGGAGGAGCAGGGAGCAAGAGGCCAACGCGAGTACTGGCGAGATGGACGCCGCGGTTCTGAAGAAAACGACACCGGTGACTGAAACTGAACACTGAATACTGCACCTGCACAGAAACAGTGCATGCCACCTGTTCGATGAAATGATTCTGGCATGTGGGAAATTTTTCTGGTGCTGATCTTTGGTGGAGAGGTCTCTTGATGCATCTGGAGGCCTCATGATTTTTCTCAGAATTTTTGGAGAAGAAAAATAATGAATTTCACCAAAAATGACAAATTTGGTCCAAACTTGCAGTAAGCAAATTTTGAAAATTTTGAACTGTGGACCAGTGGATCTTCCTGGATCTTGGTTGAGGGTTCTAAGGACTAGCCAGGGAAACTTGTTTGGAATCAAAACTCAAAGGAATTCTAGTGGTTCCTTTGTAAATCACTTAGGGCTAAAATAAAAGACAGAAAAGATTTTTGATTTAAAATAAATAGAAATAATTTCAAGGGGAAGTTAAACTTGCTGGATTTGAAGCTTGACTTGACACAAAGTGGGAAGATGGCTTTTGGGAGGGAGATTTCAACTTAGGTCATGGCAAGAGATAATTTCTGAAAGGGGAAGAATAAACCCAAAATTTAAATAACCTCCTTCCCAAGAAAAGGAAATTAATAAAACCAAATAATTTTTTTTGGGGTGTCACAACACCTACCCCCTTAGGAAAAATCTCGTCCCCGATATTTCGGCTGATCCTCAAATAGGTGTGGGTACTCTGCCTGAAGAAAACCCTCTCTTTCCCATGTTGCTTCATCCTCGGTGTGATTGCTCCACTGAACCTTGAAAAACTAAATTGTTTTCTGACGGGTCCTCCTTTCGGACTCCTCCAATATTTTTATTAGCCGCTCCCTGTAGGTGAGGTCTGGTTGCACGTCAATGCTCTCATGCGATACATGCTTTTCCGGGTTGCTTACACATTTCCTCAACTGTGAGATGTGGAACACGTCGTGGACGTCTGACAGCTCTTTGGGTAGGTCTAGCTGGTAGGCTACTGTGCCTCTTCGTGCAACCACACAGAAGGGTCCAATAAATCTTGGGGCTAGCTTTCCTTTGACTTTGAACCGTTGTAGGCCCCTCATAGGAGATACTCGTAGATACACATATTCACCGGGTTCAAAGCTGACTTCACGATGTTTTCAATCGTAGTAGCTCTTTTGTCGGCTTTGGGCTGTCTTGAGTCGGTCCCTGATTTGTCTAACTTTCTCCTCGGCTTCCTTGAGCATGTCTGGGCCGAAGATATGACTGTCACCTGTTTCCGACCAATTTAATGGGGTACGACATCTCCGCACGTACAATGCTTCAAAAGGTGCCATTTGTAGACTGGCTTGATAGCTGTTGTTGTAAGCGAACTCGGCATATGGCAGGCTTTCTTCCCAACTGGTTCCATAGGTGAGAACACATGCTCTCAGCATGTCCTCTAGGATTTGGTTCACGCGTTCAGTTTGTCCATTAGTCTGGGGGTGGTACGCTGTACTGAATGCTAGTTGAGTTCCCAGAGCTTGTTGTAAATGATCCCAAAATCTAGAGACGAATTGAGTGCCCCGGTCGGATATTATAGTCTTTGGGACTCCATGCAGACAAACTATACGGGAGAGATAAAGTTTGGCAAGCTTCTGAGTTGAGTAGGTTGTCTTTACGGGAATGAAATGTGCTACCTTGGTTAATCTATCTGTGATGACCCATATGGCATCATTCCCGTGTTGTGACCGAGGTAGTCCGACAATAAAATCCATTCCAATTTCGTCCCATTTCCACTCAGGTATCCTGTTTGGCTGTAATAGCCCTGCTGGCTTTTGGTGCTCCGCTTTAATGCGCTGACACGAATCACAACATGCAACGAAGGTGGCTATATCCCTCTTCATACCGTGCCACCAAAACTTTTCCTGAATGTCCTTATACATTTTGGTTCCTCCAGGGTGGATTGAATATGGAGCGGTGTGGCCTTCGGTTAGAATTTGCCGTTTGAGGTCCTCAATGTTTGGTACGCAAAGTCTGTCCCCGTACCATAATACTCCCTCATTGTCTATGACGAATTCTGAAGGTTTGCCAAGACTCACTTTTCTCTTTATACCTTCGATGCTGGGATGTCCATGCTGAGCCTTCTTAATTTGTTCCATTAGGGTGGGCTGTATTTCCAAATTTGACACGTTGCCCTCAATGACCATTACCAAGTTGAGTGTGGTGAACTCCTGCTGAAATTCGGGCCTCAACTTTTGTAGACTGTCGTTGCCTGAGCTGGGGTTCCGACTAAGAGCATCTGCCACTACATTCGCTTTTCCTGGATGGTAGTGAATGCCGACATCATAATCCTTGACTAATTCCAACCAGCGTCGTTGCCGTAAATTGAGTTCTGGTTGTGTGAAAATATATTTAAGGCTTTTATGATCCGTATATATTTCACAACGATTCCCCAGCAAAAAGTGCCTCCACTCTTTGAGTGCATGGATGACTGCTGCCAATTCCAAGTCACGAGTAGGATAATTTTCTTCATGCTTCCATAGTTGCCTGGAAGCATATGCGACAACTTTGCCGTCCTACATCAATACGCACCCGAGGCCCTTCCGGGATGCGTCACAATACACTTCAAAACTTTTGTGTATGTCTGGCACAATCAATACCGGTGTTGTTGTTAATTTCCTTTTGAGTTCTTGTCTCGCACGCTTCAGTCCATACACATTTCTTATCCTTCTTGAGTAACTGTGTTATGGTTTTGCTATGGTGGAGAATCCCTCAATGAACCTTCGGTAATATCCAGCCATTCCTAGGAAACTTCATACATCTGTTACGTTGGCCGGTGGTTTCCAGCCAAGTACGGCCTTGACTTTTTCTGGGTCCACGGCAACATCTTCTTGGGTCAATACATGGCCTAGGAAACCAACCTGTCTTAACCAAAATTCACATTTGCTGAATTTGGCGTATAATTTATGTTTCCTTAATTCTCCCAGTACAGTTCGGAGATGTTCAGCATGTTCTTCTGGTGTCTTAGAGTATACCAGAATATCATCAATGAACACCACAACAAATTTGTCCATAAATTTCATAAACACCTTGTTCATGAGGTGGACAAAATATGCGGGGGCATTGGTTAGTCCAAACGGCATTACTGTGAATTCATATAATCCGTATCTGGAGGTGAATGCTGTCTTAGGTATATCTTCTGTTCGAACCTTTAATTGATGATACCCCGATCTTAAATCAATTTTCGAGAAAACCTTGGCTTGTGCGAGCTGGTCAAATAAATCATTTATCCGTGGCATCGGATATTTGTTTTTGATGGTGACCATGTTGAGTGCTCGATAGTCAATACATAATCTTAGTGTCCCATCCTTTTTCTTTGCAAATAATACTGGTGGACCCCAAGGTGAGGAGCTGGCTCGTATAAATCCTTTGTCCAGTAATTCTTTTATTTGCTTCTTTAATTCTACCAACTCGGAGGGTGCCATTCTGTAGGGTTTCTTGTAAATGGGGTTGGTTCCAGGTGCTAGTTCAATGCTGAACTCTATTTCCCGGTCTGGTGGCATGCCTGGTAGTTCTTCGGGAAATACGTCAGGGAACTCACACACCACTGGAACTCTTCTTAACTCTGAAATGTCCACCTTGTTCAACTTTGGTTGTCGTGACCTTGGTCTTTCTTGAGCTGCAACTTTTATTGTCTTGCCGTGATGATGAGTGAGAATTACAGTCCGATTGAAGCAGTCGATAAATCCCTTGTTGGTGGTTAACCAGTCCATTCCTAGGATAACATCCATTCCTTTATTTTCCAACACGATGAGATTTGCCTGGAACTTTAGTCCTTCAAACTCAATAATCACACCTTGACAGTAACTCTGAGTGATTTGCTTATTCCCGGGGGACTTGATGATAATGGATTTTTCCAAAGGAAGCATCGAAAAATCATGTTGCAAAACAAAACTCTTTGAAATGAACGAGTGAGAAGCTCCAGAATCAAACAAAACTGTGGCAGGTATTGTGTTGACAGGGAACGTACCGAGTACGATATCTGGGGCATTTTGTGCTTCCTCCTTGGTCACATGGTTCAAGTGACCTTTCTTGTGATTGTTATTGGGGTTGAAGTTGTTACGCTTGGGAGCTGGATTATTTCCACCGTTGTTCGGCTTGGGGGCCGAGTTCCTTGGCTTTGGGCACTGTTTGGCATAGTGTCCTTCCTCTCCACAAGCATAGCAAGTAACACCTAGGCGATACGTAAAATCCTTGTCCCTTGCATGAAAATATTTGGTTGGGCTTGGAACATTGGTCGTGGATTTGTTCGCTCCATTTTTCTAAAAATCAGTCTTGTTCCGGTTGTTGCGAGCATGAGTAGTTTTGTCCCTTTTGCGCTTGTGAATATCCTCCAAGCTGCGGCGCTCATTTTCCAATGTAATAGCCTTGTCCACAAGTGTTTTGAAATCTGGAAAGGTGTGTACGACCAGCTGGCATTTAAGTGCTGGTGCCAGACCGTCCAAAAATTTCTCCAGCTTTTTATTTTCAGTCATATGCTCTTCGTTGGCATAACGAGATAATTGAGTAAACTGACTATTGTACCCAGTCACTGTCATGCTCCTCTGCTTGAGTTCATCAAACTCTCTTTTCTTGATCTTCATAATGCTCCTGGGAATGTGCACCCCATGAAAACCTTCTTTAAATTCTTCCCAGGTGATGTTATTTTCATTGGGGTGCATGTGTAGAAAATTCTTCCACCATGATGCAGCTGCTCCAGTGAGGTAGTGAGGTGCATAAAGTACCTTCTCACGGTCTGAACATTGTGCAATAATTAATTTCCTTTCAATGTCTCGAAGCCAATCATCGGCCTCAAGCGGCCTATCAGTGTGAGCGAACGTTGGGGGACGTGTCTTTTGTAGTTCAGACAATTTGGAATGCGGCTGGTATGGTTCACGGTGATTTCCCATATTGATAACATGATTCATCATTTCTTGATGCTGTTGCTGGCTCTCCTCATAAAGGCGGCATACTTGAGAAAATGCTGCTTCACTGCCTTGCTGACTTGACTGCCCCTGTGTGAAGTTGTTGCTTGTCTGGGTACCATAATTTTCTTCCGGCGGACTTGGCATGGAACGAGTCCAGGGACGAGGCATTTTCCACTCAGGGGTATTTTTGCAAAACTCATGAGAAAAATCGCGTGGCACAAAGAATAATTTTGCAAAGGCGAAATTTAAAAGACTCCAAGATTTTGCAAGAAAAACACTCGATTGCGCATGGAGAAGGACTGCTCAGTACATATCTTACCCGCGAGTCGTAATTATACAATACATCACTCAGGATGTGCGTACACATTCCTGACATGTTATTTAGGCTAGTGCACTTCTCCGAGTCCCTACATGATGCGCACACAAACTACTTCTCACCAAACTTATATACATATAAACATATCACACAAGCTGGCACATCGCACGTCTGCTAGTCGCACTCAGTCGGAGATGGTGAAAACTTCCTTCGGCCTGCCGAGGGTAAGACCCAGTGGTGCAGGAGACTCAACCTCCTCCTCACTAATAGGCTCCAGGCGCGAAGTACTGAGTTGAGGAGTTGGTGCGGGTGGGGCAGGTGGTGCAGCTCTGATTGGAGTAGGAGCAATGACTTGGTCAAACTCCTCAGTGGTAGGCAGGCGGTGAGCGGTGGCTAAAATGGCAGGCGCATAGGATGCTGAGGACGAGACGAAAGTCAGCGGCGGTGCCGTGTGGAGAAGCTCCCTCCTGTTGGCGGAACAGCCCTGAACTGAGTCCATACGGGCAGCCACAAGGTCGTCCTCAAGGTTGTCAAAAGCTGCCTCAAGAGCTTTGAGATATTCAACAAGCATCTCAATAGCCTCATCTCTCTCTCTCCCCTAGGGCAAGCGAATCCATAGTGACAAGTATATGGCACATGGCATGGGAGGTAGCGGTAGCAACGAGTCTTCATCGTAGGAAGAACATCCCGAAGACGAGCTATCGCCTCACGGGCAGCCATCTGCATGGCATGCCTCTCCGTAGGCATGGACCTTCCCACAAAACGGAAGTGGCGAGACGCAGAACGTCCTCCCTTGAATTGCACCGCGGCCTGGTGCATAGACACGCTGTCGCTGATCTTGTGCTGGTAGAGTGTGAACTCTGGACGAGTCGATGGCCCGATCGCGAGCTTGGTGATGGAGACGAGAAGCTTGATAAACCCCTCAGGTACATTGGCGAACACCTGAGATTCGCAGTCGCTGCCAGCCATCTACAAAGGTAGACAAAAATTCCGAATAGTCAAATCATAAATTTATGATGACCAACAGAAAATTGCTACATTTGCAAAAAAAATGTTGAAAAAGCACTAAAAATGCTAATAACTGATTAGCGATCACACCTAGCGGCTTCCTACAGTCAGTCTAGCTCTGATACCAAGGTTGTCAGGACCGGTTCTCCAATAAAACATTTATTGAGAAACCGACCCTTTTATCGAACCGGCATAGAAGAATCCTTCTTACTGGTAGACAAATCCTTGATACAGAAATCCAGAAGTACTAAATATTATACAGGGATGAGCTGAGGCTGCTCAACAATTTATTACAAGCACGCCGATATAATACATAAAGGCGGATATGACACAAGGGGTATGGTGGCATAACTACTGACTCGTAATAATAGTGGTGGTGGATATGTCACAGTGAAGTGGGTGACTTGACTCCTAAATCTAACAACTCATCGAGCGCCGGAGTGGGGCTTGATGACTTTTATTCTGGGTAGCGGAAGCGTATATAATACAAGTGACCAATTCCAGGATCGCACGGGACTGACTGGGACTTCTCTAGGCGTCGGACTCGCTATCGAACTCTTCATCCATAAGATCGCCTTCGTCAACATCTGGCCAAATCAACAGGCCAGGTGAGTACTTTGAAAGTACTCGCAAGACAGTTTGGACATAAGATATAACAAATGCAAACATGATGCACATGAGCATATTAGAAAGGCGCACTCAGATAATAAAGTTGCACAGCATGATAAAAAGGAAGTCAGGCGGTAATCCTCCCGAAATCCCAACAAAATGACTGAAGACCGATCGGGTGCCTGAAGCGACGCCTCGAAAGGTAAAAGTAAAATGACAATGCCACAGTCGGGCATCAAGGCGACACCACATAAAGGGCTCATAATGGAATATAAACGACAGTGCGTGCCACAGTCGGACGTCTAAGCGACATCGCATAAAGGGCTTATATCAAAAGTAAATAACAAGGGTGCCATAGTCGGACGTCTGAGCGACATCACATAAAGGGCTTATATCAAAAGTAAATAACAAGAGTGCCACAGTCGGACGTCTGAGCGACATCACATAAAGGGTTTATATCAAAAGTAAATAACAAGAGTGCCACAGTCGGACGTCTGAGCGACATCACATAAAGGGCTTATATCAAAAGTAAATAACAAGAGTGCCACAGTCGGACGTCTGAGCGACATCACATAAAGGGCTTATATCAAAAGTAAATAACAAGAGTGCCACAGTCGGACGTCTAAGCGACATCACATAAAGGGCTTATATCAAAAGTAAATAACAAGAGTGCCACAGTCGGACGTCTGGGCGACATCACATAAAGGGCTTATATCAAAAGTAAATAACAAGAGTGCCGCAGTCGGACGTCTGAGCGACATCACATAAAGGGCTTATATTTCATTAATCGAATTCAAGTAGCTCACGCACTTAAGTTATTTCAAGGGAATACTCATGTACGTAATAATAAACTGGTTAGTCCATCCACAGGAATAACGTTCAACCTGGTTTACCACTCATGTTTATTCACCGGGGATTTCCACTGAGACTGACACAGAGACTGACGCTGAGACTGATACTGACACTGAGATGGGTATGTTGACCAAGAACCTTGACCATGGACATGATTACTCGGATGGTTTTGACTCTGCAGAGTTTGTACTTTTTAACCACAGCCAACGGATTTCAGTAGTCACAAAGGACTAGTTCCGTTTACGGTATTTTAGGAGAAACACATCTAACCAGTACACACCCATTCCACATTCTGCTGCCAGGAATCACCCTAGGCAACGTTCAAGAAAAACCTTAAGACGGGGAGGCTACAACCTCGCGTAGCATGGGATCAAATTTATATCGCACGCTCTAAGGGGTGCCCCCCTCTCGGTCCCAACCGGAAACACCCATGCCCCCTGACCGGATGACTGGCTTTAATCCAGGGCCATGGAACCCTCATCCCGGCCCCTCTTTTTGGTGTGTACAAGGAAAGAGGTTTGCAACTTATTAAACCGTATTCTTTGCAGAAAACATGTGGTAGCACAAAAGGGGACGGACGGTAACGTGGCTTGATCCACATTAACACGGGAGCTTAACGGTTGACATAAGACTGGCATGCTTTAACACTACCATCTCATCACCTTTCATGTCACCACATGATTATGTTATCACCCATCAAATGATCACATCAAGTATCGAAACATACTGGTAGTTGCCTTGCATGCAATAAACACTCACTGATGCTCATGTAAACATGCCATGAACTAAATATTCAAGCAAACATGCAAAACACTTATCATATCAAAGGTTCAAACATGCTTTCCTGGTTCGGAGTAGTCGGAGTCTAGCTCGGCGAAGTTCGCGGCTCCGTCACCTCCTCCGGTATCTACGGTATAAAGAGAACGCGTACTAACGTGAATACCAAGTGTGCATAAAAGTAGTTCCAAATATTTTTCAAATAAATACTATAAAAAACTAGACAAAAAGATAAAACTGACAGAAAAAGAATCAGCTAAAAAGCATCTTTTATTTAAAAGATATAAAGGTTTTAGTCCAAGGACTAATCTGTGATCAAACAGAAAAGACCCAGGGGCTAGTTTGAAAAAGCAGAAAACGTTTCGGTTGGAAATACGCCAGCCCAGAAGGAAAGCGTACTTTGCCCGAAGGCGTTTTCAGAAAACGTTTCAAAACAGAAGAGGAGAGGCTGACGAGGGGGTCCCACCCGTCAGGTTCAAACTTTGAAACAGAGCTCGCCAGCGCCGAGGCTCGCGGTGGTCGCCGGCGTTGATCCACGGCGAGGAAAGGGGATCGGAGGGTACCTACGGGTTCACGGTGTCTTTCCGCGTCGGTGGGTGGTGGACTTGGTCGTCGGCGAGCACCACGTCGACGGTGGCCTTAACTCCGGCGGACGGTGGTTCGGGCGAGGATGGTACTCTCCGACGGGAGTTGCAACCTTCAAATTAGGGCGCGGGTTAGAGAAGTGGATGCACTAGAAGGCTACTGGCATGGGTTGAGAGGCGGGAGTGCACGCACTTGAGCAAATCTTGCCAGATCCCGAAGCGGATCGGGGCGGCCGGAGTCGGGGAAGAAGGCCTCCCCGAGGTCTCCCCAGTGGCTGGGTGTGGTTCTGGTGAGGTGGAGTGATGGTGCTTGGTCGAGATCGAGCTCGGGGCTTCCTTTTATAGCCGAGTACTGGCGACCATGCGGCGCAGTGGATAAGAAGGAGGAGCAGGGAGCAAGAGGCCAGCGCGAGTACTGGCGAGATGGACACCGCGGTTCTGAAGAAAACGACACCGATGACTGAAACTGAACACTGAACACTGAACCTGCACAGAAACAGTGCATGCCACCTATTCGATGAAATGATTCTGGCATGTGGGAAATTTTTCTGGTGCTGATCTTTGGTGGAGAGGTCTCTTGATGCATCTGGAGGCCTCATGATTTTTCTCAGAATTTTTGGAGAAGAAAAATAATGAATTTCACCAAAATGACAAATCTGGTCCAAACTTGCAGTAAGCAAATTTTGAAAATTTTGAACTATGGACCAGTGGATCTTCCTGGATCTTGGTTGAGGGTTCTAAGGACTAGCCAGGGAAACTTGTTTGGAATCAAAACTCAAAGGAATTCTAGTGGTTCCTTTGTAAATCACTTAGGGCTAAAATAAAAGACAGAAAAGATTTTTGATTTAAAATAAATAGAAATAATTTCAAGGGGGAGTTAAACTTGCTGGATTTGAAGCTTGACTTGCACAAAGTGGGAAGATGGCTTTTGGGAGGGAGATTTCAACTTAGGTCATGGCAAGAGATAATTTCTGAAAGGGGAAGAATAAACCCAAAATTTAAATAACCTCCTTCCCAAGAAAAGGAAATTAATAAAACCAAATAATTTTTTTTGGGTGTCATACTTTCCCAATATTACATTGAGTAACCCCCTGGACTGCCCCTAAACAGCCACTAAACAACTACTAACAGGAGCAAAAATATTATGTGAAGGTAGTATACTTGACAAACTCCATTTTATCCCACTGGACCAAATCCATTCGATGCATGGTTTAAGTCCTATGAAAATCACAAAATGTTATCTTCTGTTAACAGAAAACAGATTCAACCTCTAGCATTGTGTGTGTGTGTGTGTTGTGTGAGTGCACGTGTGTGCGGCCGGCCCAAACTAGTTAGGTCTAATTTAATTAGCTAGATTAGTCCTAGGATTAATTCTGCTGTTTCGGTAGTATCATTTTAGTGCCAGATTAGCCTAATAGCCTATGACATGTGGCCCCATTCTAATCTAGACACTAATTTAATTTAGATGCCTATGACATGTGGGCCATACCTCACCTTTTGACCAGTCAAAGTAAAATGGTTGACCAGCCCCTCGGGTCCCACTGTCATACAAATAGGCTAGTGTAACACTACGTAACAAATGCACATTCTACCTTCAATTCGATTTAGACAATTTCAGTAATTCTAGAAAATGAATTAAAACTTTAGAAAATCATAGAAAATAATCCGTAACTCGGATGAAAAAACTTTGTACATGAAAGTTGCTCAGAACGACGAGACGATTCCGGTTACGCAGCCTGTTCGTCCGCTACACATCCCTAGCATAGCAAACACGCAACGTTCCCCCTCCGATTCGTCTGTCTGAAAACGTGAAACACCGGGGATACTTTCCCGGATGTTTCCCCCCTTCGCTGGTACCACCTCCTACCGCGTTAGGGCACACCTAGCACCGTGCATTGTCATGTCTTCCATCGTCATGCTTATGATTGCATTATATTTATTGTTTCTTCCCCCTCTTCTCTCGTTAGACACCGAGACCGACGCCGCTGCTACCCAGTACGACTACGGTGTTGACGACCCCTCCTTGCCAGAACAACCAGGCAAGCCCCCCTGATCACCAGATATCGCCTATTCTTCTCTATACTGCTTGCATTAGAAGAGTGTAGCATGTTACTGCTTTCGGTTAATCCTATTCTGCTGCATAGCCTGTCATTATTGCTACAGTTGTTACCCTTACCTGCTATCCTACTGCTTATTATAGGATGCTAGTGTTCCATCAGTGGCCCTACACTCTTGTCCGTCTGCCATGCTATACCATCGGGCCATGATCACTAGGGAGGTGATCACGGGTATATACTTTATACTTTATATACATGACACATGTGGTGACTAAAGTCGGGTCAGCTCGTTGAGTACCCGCAAGTGATTCTGATGAGGGGGCTGAAAGGACAGGTGGCTCCATCCCGGTAGAGGTGGGCCTGGGTTCCTGACGGCCCCCGACTGTTACTTTGTGGCGGAGCGACAGGGCAGGTTGAGACCACCTAGGAGAGAGGTGGGCTTGGCCCTGGTCGGCGTCCGCGGATACTTAAAAATAACACGCTTAACGAGATCTTAGTATTTGATCTGAGTCTGGCCACTGGCCTATACGCACTAACCAACTATGCGGGAACAGTTATGGGCACTCGACGTCGTGGTATCAGCCGAAGCCTTCGTGACGTCAGCGACGGAGCGGCGCGCGCCGGATTGGACTGGAACGCCTGCTAGCTAGGTCTGCTTCCGGCCGCCCTCGCAACGTGCAGGTGTGCAATGGGCGATGGGCCCAGACCCCTGCGCCATAGGATTTAGACCGGCGTGCTGACCTCTCTGTTGTGCCTAGGTGGGGCTGCGACGTGTTGATCTTCCGCGGCCGGGCATGACCCAGAAAAGTGTGTCCGGCCAAATGGGATCGAGCGTGTTGGGTTATGTGGTGCACCCCTGCAGGGAAGTTTATCTATTCGAATAGCCGTGTCCCTCGGTAAAAGGACGACCCGGAGTTGTACCTTGACCTTATGACAACTAGAACCGGATACTTAATAAAACACACCCTTCCAAGTACTAGATACAACCCGGTGATCGCTCTCTAACACGGCGACGAGGAGGGGATCGCCGGGTAGGATTATGCTATGCGATGCTACTTGGTGAACTTACCATCTACTCTCTTCTATATGCTGCAAGATGGAGGTGGCCAGAAGCGTAGTCTTCGACAGGATTAGCTATCCCCCTCTTATTCTGGCATTCTGCAGTTCAGTCCACCGATATGGCCCTTTACACATATACCCATGCATATGTAGTGTAGCTCCTTGCTTGCGAGTACTTTGGATGAGTACTCACGGTTGCTTTTCTCCCTCTTTTCCCCTTTCTATACCTGGTTGTCGCAACCAGATGCTGGTGTCCAGGAGCTAGAGATCCCGAGGATGATTCTACGTGGAGTTCGGCTTCGAGGAGTAGTTAGGAGGTCCCAGGCAGGAGGCCTTGCCTTTTCGATCATTGCTACTTTTGTGCTAGCCTTCTTAAGGCAATCTTGTTTAACTTATGTCTGTACTCAGTTATTATTGCTTCCGCTGACTCTTGTGTTTTCGAGCTTATGTATTCGAGCCTTCGAGGCCCCTGGCTTGTAATATAAAGCTTATTTTATTTTAATTTGTGTCTAGAGTTGTGTTGTGATATCTTCCCGTGAGTCCTCGATCTTGATCGTACACATTTGCGTGTATGATTAGTGTATGATTGAATCGGGGGCGTCACAAGTTGGTATCAGAGCCAGGTTGCGTGTAGGAATCCCCCTTTCCAACTCCTTGGCCGAAGTCGAGTCTAGTCATTGAAAAACTTTTACTAACATGGCTGTGTGGCTTATGGGCCCACGTCGCCATTGGGTGGTATTAGGATCTTTTACTCCTTGTCTATACTTTGGAACTCTGATCTCTCTTCTATTCGGGTTAAGTGAATTTTGCTAAATCTAACATTAGGATCTCGTTATCACTTTCACCCGGAGAGCCCCTTATTACTGATGATCGTCTGCTGCACGTGAAGACCCTGAAGATACTCTCCGCTGATAACCCGAGAACTTGTGTTCATCGCTTTTGCAATTCCCTTCCATCGATAAACTCCTATGGATAACCACGTATACTCGCCATTCATACAATGTTTCCCAGTTGATCTAGTTATTACAAGATACCCCGAAATTCTCTCTGTTGTTCCGAGAATCCTTTGAGCTTACTGCCTTGCTGTTCTTTGTCACCTGAATAACCCTACGGATAATTCTCGCACTTACCGAGTATCCGCTCATCCCCAGTTGATTCAAGTATTTCACAAAAGTGTTCAAAATACCATTCAATCTTCCGAAAATCCTCAGGAGCCTTTTTGCTCTTGAAATTCTTGCTTACTTGCATTATGATTAATCTTAAGTCTCGTAATCTTATTGGAATCTCTTGTCATTATCATTTTGAGTCCGTTGATTCAATTTGTTGCGAATGCTCGCAATCCTCAATCAGAGCCTAGAATTCATCCTTCCGGCTCAGACGTCATTTGAAACGTGAACTGGTTATCGACCAATCAAATTGTCGTCGATTGTACCCCTAAGTCTATTCAACTTATCCATTCTTAATCAGACCATTGGCTTCTGATCCCTTGATTTAGAAATGACAATTCCTTTGCATTTGAGCTTTGAATTACTCAGTTGTTTTTATAGTCTGATGCCCATTCATTCCTTCTTCCTCTGATAGAGTACCGATACTCGCATCAGCTCCGTTGTAGACCAAAAGACCCCTTGTTGGGTTATTATCCGACAGTGTCCTTCATATTCAATAACCTTGTGATCATTTCCATGGATATATAATGCCTTTGGTAATTTGTATCCTCTGCTTGATAACCATACTCTACTTTTGAGCTGGTGATTTTACTCTTGAAGTTTGAGGTATATGTTTCTAAGATGCCCCGATGGATTGAACCTATACATTCCCTAAAAACCGTATGAACCCAAAGGTTTTCACAAGCCATACCCTTCTGGTATTTTACCAGATAATTTTCTACCGTACAACTTCATCGAATGCGAGAAGTGAATGAAAGGTTATGCATTGGAGAAGTGGGAGTCGACCTTGAACTTTGCGTTCATGCCCATGGACACGATGTAGATCTTATCATTAAAGCTTTTCTTAAATTAATTATTCCCTTGGTATAAGTTCATCTTATATCTGGGATCTGGCCTTTTGCAATCGTGGTTCCGACCATGTTCTCCTTTAAATACCATTTCTCGTGCAAGTTTAAGCACTTGTCTTCTGCAGAGCAATACCCTAGTCCAACCTCTACTTTGATCTGTCGTCGAGCATTACCCCCCTGGTATCTCGAGATTATCATGGAACTGCATAACCTCTTATGAGTTCTTCATCAAGTATTACTTTCTCACTGATTCCAATTTTTCACGGGCTTTGAGTTATGAAACACTCAAAGACATCGATAACTGAACCGAGTCCGCATTACGGTTCAACAACTCTTACTAATATTCTTTACTTACGAGTTTGTACCCGATCATGTCATTCCTAGCCTGATCGGCTATATCATTATTGTGCTAATTCTTAACTGTGCTACCCGGTCCTTCTTCCCGGAACACAATTTTTGACGCTGAGCTAAGCTTGCGTTGATTTCCTTGTCTTATCATTCCACCTCAAACAACAAACTTGGTTTCGAGTTTGTGTCATAACCATGGTTCCAATAACCTCTTGCTTCATCATTCCTTTGACTTGATGTCGTCGATGAGCGATTATATCTTCATGAAGCCTCTCGACAAATGTGTCATGATCATCATCAACATTCCGAGCTCCTCAAGGATATCAATTGAATTCATGATGAGAAATACCATCCTTGCCCTCGATGATTTGTGTTATCATCGACCACTCGATTGCCTTCCGTTCAACACAAACTTGTTCGTGTTTGGTGTTATACCTTGAGTTCCTTGCTACCCAGCATTGTTCTTCTTTACCTTGGATATTACCACCTTTTATGTCAAGAATGTTGTGGGAATTTCACCACCTCTTGAGAATTCTTGGTATGGTGATACTTCTCATCATCACCATTCTTTCTTGGGTCCTCATGTTGATTCCAACCGGGGTACCAACAAGTGAGCGGTGCTGTTTGGATTCTGCGCTTCTAGCAACCCTCTTGCTTTGAAGTTAATGGTCGGCTGTTCATTCTTAGCTATTGATTATTGAATCACCATTCCGACGTTGGTCGTGCAACCCAGCCCATATTCGGGTGAACCTTTCAACCAATGTTTAATTGTGTATGTTTTCCTCGAGCATACATCATTATACCATTTGATCTGACAAATGTTATCTCCTTGTTCACATAATTGTGGAAATCCATCTTTTATTAATCTCGGTGAATTGCCGCTGATTCCACCAGCCACCTCTTCATCCTCTCGTTGGTTTACTGATGAAATCTTGTTTCGGAACTCGCTTCCATAGTTCATTTCTCGAGAATTTTACAATGTCATCTCGTCAATTTGTATTACACCTTTTCCTCTCAGGCATCCCGAGTCTGAGGTATTTTGACACCGATCAGATCTGAATCTCGGTCAGATATGATGGTTGGAACATATTTCCAAGAGTTATAACAGTGGTCTTTATGTGACCCTGTAAGGTGATGTCATGCCTAGCACACCTGGCCGGAGGACCTATTGTTATAGTTTCCTTTTAGCAAGCTTAGCGATTCTTCCATGAGGAAATTGTAAGACTTACTTTACAAGTTGTTTCGGATGGATCCCTTGTGTATCGAAAGTCCGACCTTTGCTTGAAGACCATGTCAATGCAATCTCGAAGCATGTATGTGGTACTCCTATCATGAATAGGAACATTTGAAGCATAATGCTAAATTTTCTTTATCAATTATCCAAACACCGTTGTACGGGTAATATCATGAAATTCCTCCCCCCTTACCTCAATGGTTTTCTACTTTCTATCCTGTCATGGATATCATGCTCCGCTTGTCCTTGGGGAGGATATACCCCTGAAATATGTGTGTATACACATTTTACTTTCCATTATTCTGTTTAAACCTGATAATCACTTTTCCTTTCCATTGGTTTGTTTAAACCTTCTTGTGATCTATATAATGTAAGTAGTAATATTTCCCTGCTTATGTAAATACCTCGATATACAACTCTGTCAGTAAGACCTTGTTACTATTGTTGATGGCATCCCGGTAGCCACCGATGGACGAGAACTTTGCCTATTGGTCCGCCTCGCCTTGCGAGCAGGAAAATGGTTCTCTTCGTCCCTCACCCTTGGTACCAACGTTGTTGCCAACATAATTGACAGGCTATCCTCTGACTTGCCTTGCTATCATGACCGTGCAAAATATAACACCTTCTTGCTGTGAACGCACATGGTGGGCCCATAACCCACAGTTCCACAGGATCAAAACCTGACTCTCATGTACATCCCTGTCTCCCAAAATTGTTCCTCACGCTTGGCTTCGTATGTAATTCACGAGCCACCTTCTTGTGATCTGTTCTGGTATCAGATGCAATACTTCTTCCCGTCGCTCTGAAACCCTTTCACACTCTGTTTCAGGTAACGAACGATTGCCTGCCCGCTCGAAACTTCTCATGAGACCTTCTTACCTTGCTCTCGATATTTTCTAAGGTTTCAATTCGAGAGTTACTTTCCGCCACCTTCCCCGATGTTATCTACCAGATAGTCAACCTTGCAAGGGTCCGTTCTCCCGGAATACCCCTCTTATTTTTTCGTAAGTACGATGAAGATCATCAAGGAAGGATGACAACTTTGTCACTATGCCCTGAAACAGAGAACTGAAGACATCAACAAAAAGGATCGACTACTTCGGGAAGAGCAATCAAGACTGAGAAGATCCGTCAGAATTTCGCAACCACCACTTTTCCCCTTACTCCACCTCTTAAAATCTCGGGACGAGATTTCTTGTAGTGGAGGAGAATTGTGACGCCCGGATAATTAGGCTACAGTAATCCCGCGTTAACGATGCCACGTCACCCCGATTACTGTTGTTAATCTCGCGTAGTTCAAAACCAATTCAAATTCAAATTTGAAGTTTAAGTCGAACAATAAAAGTTTTCAAACATTAAAATAAAAATGTTCGGTTTGTGCCAAATATTACATAGTTAATTATGGAGAAGAAAACACATGTTTAGAAAATGCGTAAATATTTTAAATTGAAGTAAACAGAAAAGAAAATAAATAAAAAAGGTAAAATAAAAAGTTAGGAGAAAGTCTAAAGTTGCACTGTGCACTGTCGCCCATTGCTACAGTACACATCCAGCCCACTAACCCCCATATCTCCTACCTCCTGTTCACGCGCCCCGTTGGACGGCCGTGCGTCGTCCGTGGCCGCGGGAGGCCACACGCCGGCCATCCAGCGCCTCCCCGCGGCAGTTAAGAGCACCCCCGAGCCCCCTGGAACCCTAGCATGTTCCTCATCCCCTCCTCTCGCCCCTCTCCTCCCCACATCGCAGACCCGCCGCCGCCGTTGCCATGGGCTGCCTCCCCGCCGCGCTCCCCGTCGACCCTGCGCCCTTGTAACACGTCAAGAAGCTCTGTGGTGCTCCCCTGCTTTGACTAAGCCGCTGGATCGGAGCCAGGAGGTCACCACGACGACACGCGCGTCCACTTCCTCGCCTTCGGCCGCCGCCGTCCTCCCCGACCCCCTCCGGCTTCAACGAGCGGCTCCCCGTCACCGATGTGAGCACCACTACATTTCCCCCCTCCCCTGAACTCGTCCCTCCGTCTCCTACTATCACCACCGTAGTTCGTCGCCGTCGTTGCACTCACTGTCGTCGCCTCCTCCTGGTCGGCCAAGCACGTGGGCGTGCTCAGGACCTCGCGGCGATGCCGTTCGTGTCCTCGAACCCCTGTGCCGTGTCCCACAGCCACGACGCCGAGCTCGGTCGAGCTCCGCTCACCGCCACGCTCCGCCGGCTCACCCGAGCTCCCCCGCGCACGCCCGCAAGCTCCAGCCACCTCATGGCCGGCTCCGGCCGCTGCTAGTTCTCCTGCTACTGCCGCGCTGCCGCCTGCAGCTCGTCTTGGCCGCACCTCCGCGCGTCAGCCAGTGCATGTGGTCGCCGCCCCCACGCCGCTCGTTGCTCCTGCGCAGCCCCGCACCCTTGTCCAGCCACCCGCTTGCTGTACTGCTGCTACTACTAACTACTGTAGATGCAACTAGCTTTCCCAATATTACATTGAGTAACCCCCTGGACTACCCCTAAACATCCACTAAACAACTACTAACAGGAGAAAAAATATTATGTGAAGGTAGTATACTTGACAAACTCCATTTTATCCCACTGGACCAAATCTATTCGATGCATGGTTTAAGTCCTATGAAAATCACAAAATGTTATCTTCTGTTAACAGAAAACAGATTCAACCTCTAGCATTGTGTGTGTGTGTGTGTGTGTTGTGTGAGTGCACGTGTGTGCGGCCGGCCCAAACTAGTTAGGTCTAATTTAATTAGCTAGATTAGTCCTAGGATTAATTCTACTGTTTAGGTAGTATCAGTTTAGTGCTAGATTAGCCTAATAGCCTATGTGGCCCCATTCTAATCTAGACACTAATTTAATTTAGATGCCTATGACATGTGGGCCATACCTCACCTTTTGACTAGTCAAAGTAAAATGGTTGACCAGCCCCTCGGGTCCCACTGTCATACAAATAGGCTAGTGTAACACTACGTAACAAATGCACATTCTGCCTTCAATTCGATTTAGACAATTTCAGTAATTCTAGAAAATGAATTAACACTTTGGAAAATAATAGAAAATAATCCGTAACTCGAATGAAAAAACTTTGTACATGAAAGTTGCTCAGAACGACGAGACGATTCCGGTTACGCAGCCTGTTCGTCCGCTACACATCCCTAGCATAGCAAACACGCAACTTTCCCCCTCTGATTCGTCTGTCTGAAAACGCGAAACACCGGGGATACTTTCCCGGATGTTTCCCCCCTTCGCTGGTACCACCTCCTACCACGTTAGGGCACACCTAGCACCGTGCATTGTCATGTCTTCCATCGTCATGCTTATGATTGCATTATATTTATTGTTTCTTCCCCCTCTTCTCTCGTTAGACACCGAGACCGACGCCGCTGCTACCTAGTACGACTACGGTGTTGACGACCCCTCCTTGCTAGAACAACCAGGCAAGCCCCCCCTTGATCACCAGATATCGCCTATTCTTCTCTATACTGCTTGCATTAGAAGAGTGTAGCATGTTACTGCTTTCGGTTAATCCTATTCTGCTGCATAGCCTGTCATTGTTGCTACAGTTGTTACCCTTACCTGCTATCCTACTGCTTAGTATAGGATGCTAGTGTTCCATCAGTGGCCCTACACTCTTGTCCGTCTGCCATGCTATACCATCGGGCCGTGATCACTAGGGAGGTGATCACGGGTATATACTTTATACTTTATATACATGACACATGTGGTGACTAAAGTCGGGTCAGCTCGTTGAGTACCCGCAAGTGATTCTGATGAGGGGGCAGAAAGGACAGGTGGCTCCATCCCGGTAGAGGTGGGCCTGGGTTTCTGACGGCCCCTGACTGTTACTTTGTGGCGGAGCGACAGGGCAGGTTGAGACCACCTAGGAGAGATCTTGGTATTTGATCTGAGTCTGGCCACTGGCCTATACGCACTAACCAACTACGCGGGAACAGTTATGGGCACTCGACGTCGTGGTATCAGCCGAAGCCTTCGTGACGTCAGCGACGGAGCGGCGCGCGCCGGATTGGACTGGAACGCCTGCTAGGCTAGGTCTGCTTCCGGCTGCCCTCGCAACGTGCAGGTGTGCAATGGGCGATGGGCCCAGACCCCAGCGCCATAGGATTTAGACCGGCGTGCTGACCTCTCTGTTGTGCCTAGGTGGGGCTGCGACGTGTTGATCTTCCGCGGCCGGGCATGACCCAGAAAAGTGTGTCCGGCCAAATGGGAGCGAGCGTGTTGGGTTATGTGGTGCACCCCTGCAGGGAAGTTTATCTATTCGAATAGCCGTGTCCCTCGGTAAAAGGACGACCCGGAGTTGTACCTTGACCTTATGACAACTAGAACCGGATACTTAATAAAACACACCCTTCCAAGTACTAGATACAACCCGGTGATCGCTCTCTAACACGGCGACGAGGAGGGGATCGCTGGGTAGGATTATGCTATGCGATGCTACTTGGTGAACTTACCATCTACTCTCTTCTACATGCTGCAAGACGGAGGTGGCCAGAAGCGTAGTCTTCGACAGGATTAGCTATCCCCCTCTTATTCTGGCATTCTGCAGTTCCGTCCACCGATATGGCCCTTTACACATATACCCATGCATATGTAGTGTAGCTCCTTGCTTGCGAGTACTTTGGATGAGTACTCACGGTTGCTTTTCTCCCTCTTTTCCCCTTTCTATACCTGGTTGTCGCAACCAGATGCTGGTGTCCAGGAGCTAGAGATCCCGAGGATGATTCTACGTGGAGTTCGGCTTCGAGGAGTAGTTAGGAGGTCCCAGGCAGGAGGCCTTGCCTTTTCGATCGTTGCTACTTTTGTGCTAGCCTTCTTAAGGCAATCTTGTTTAACTTATGTCTGTACTCAGTTATTATTGCTTCCGCTGACTCTTGTGTTTTCGAGCTTATGTATTCGAGCCTTCGAGGCCCCTGGCTTGTAATATAAAGCTTGTTTTATTTTAATTTGTGTCTAGAGTTGTGTTGTGATATCTTCCCGTGAGTCCTCGATCTTGATCGTACACATTTGCGTGTATGATTAGTGTACGATTGAATCGGGGGTGTCACATCGTACATATAACATCTACGCATAGACCTGGCTCGGATGACATTGTTGGGGAACGCAGTAATTTCAAAAATTTCCTACGATCACGCAAGATCTATCTAGGAGAAGCATAGCAACGAGCGGGGAGAGTGTGTCCACGTACCCTCGTAGGCCGAAAGCGGAAGCGCTATATCAACGCGGTTGATGTAGTCGTACGTCTTCACGATCCGACCGATCCTAGCACCGAACGTACGACACCTCCGTGTTCAGCACACGTTCAGCTCGATGACGTCCCTCGTACTCTTGATCCAGTTGAGGCCGAGGGAGAGTTTCGTCAGCACGATGGTGTGGCGACGGTGATGATGAAGTTACCGGCGCAGGGCTTCGCCTAAGCACTACGATGATATGACCGAGGTGTGTAACTGTGGAGGGGGCACCGCCCATGGCTAAAAGATCAACTTGTGTGTCTATGGGGTGCCCCCCTCCCCCGTATATAAAGGAGGGGAGGAGGAGGCCGGCCGGCCCTAGGGGGCGTGCCCAAGGAGGGGAGTCCTACTAGGACTCCAAGTCCTAGTAGGATTCCACCAAGAGGGAGAGAGGGGGAAGGAAGGAGAGGGAGAGAGGGAGAAGGAAAGGGGGGGCGCCGCCCCTTCCCTTGTCCAATTCGGACTGCAAGGGGGGGGGCGTGGCCTGCCCTGGCTGCCCTCCTCTCTCTCCAATAAGGCCCATGGTGGCCCATTAGTTCCCCCGGGGGGTTCCGGTAACCCCTCCGGCACTCTGGTCTTACCCAAAACCATCCGGAACACTTCCGATGTCCAAATAACATGGTCCAATATATCAATCTTTATGTCTCGACCATTTCGAGACTCCTCGTCATGTCCGTGATCTCATCCGAGACTCCGAACAACCTTCGGTCATCAAAACACATAACTCATAATACAAATCGTCATCGAACATTAAGCGTGCGGACCCTACGGGTTCGAGAATTATGTAGACATGACCGAGACACATCTCCGGTTAATAACCAATAGCAGAACCTGGATGCTCATATTGGCTCCTACATATTCTACGAAGATCTTTATTGGTCAAACCGGATAACAACATACGTTGTTCCCTTTGTCATCGGTATGTTACTTGCCCGAGATTCGATCGTCGGTATCACCATACCTAGTTCAATCTCATTACCGGCAAGTCTCTTTACTCGTTCTGTAATACATCATCCCGCAACTAACTCATCAGTCACATTGCTTGCAAGGCTTATAGTGATGTGCACTACCGAGAGGGCCTAGAGATACCTCTCCGAAACACGGAGTGACAAATCCTAATCTCGATCTATGCCAACCCAACAAATACCTTCGGAGACACCTGTAGAGCATCTTTATAATCACCCATTTACGTTGTGACGTTTGATAGCACACAAAGTGTTCCTCCGGTATTCGGGAGTTGCATAATCTCATTGTCTGAGGAACATGTATAAGTCATGAAGAAAGCAGTAGCAATGAAACTGTAACGATCATAATGCTAAGCTAATGAATGGGTCTTGTCCATCACATCATTCTCCTAATGATGTGATCCCGTTCATCAAATGACAACACATGTCTATGGTCAGGAAACATAACCATCTTTGATAAACGAGCTAGTCAAGTAGAGGCATACTAGGGACACTTATGTTTTGTCTATGTATTCACACGTGTACTAAGTTTCCGGTTAATACAATTCTAGCATGAATAATAAACATTTATCATGAAATAAGGAAATAAATAATAACTTTATTATTGCCTCTAGGGCATATTTCCTTCAGATCTCATCTTGAATGAAATAAAGATTCGCTTGACAATGAAGAAGTTCTTAGACGGGAGATTATAGATATGGTGAAGTCATCGACCATAACCTGTAATCATGAGCATCAAACAATTCTAGGTAACCCCGTGTTGCCCACCACACCATGGGGCAGCTCGGGCGAAGCATAGGCATGGCCCTCACCGCCACACCGTGTAAGCTTCCAATTGTGTTATGCCCTCATGCACCGACTTGGAGTCTTCTATAACCGGAGCTATATAAGTGCACCAGGGGCACTATAGAGGAAGGGGGGGGCTCCTTTAGCCTAGATAAGCCTACACCAGATAGAAGATTTTTGGCACTTCCTGTTGAAATCACTACCATCATCACCAGAACTCGTTGAGTTCCCTGACATGCTGAGTACCCATTAACATTTTAATCCTCTATATTCTCCATATTTAAAGAAGGGAAACGCTTGTACACGGTGCGCCGACCGAACCATAGCGCCGGACGCGCGCGACGCGTTGGATGAATCGGTAAGATGCGGCCCCGATTTGTTCCACGGGAGAGGATTAGAATGCCACGTGGCACACACGTTAACCACACACAACCTTATCACTATCCTCTCGTTCTCTCCCTCCTTTCCCCAAAATCACTCCATCGAATCTCTCCAGTCGCATGGACCACCGCTCCAAGCCAAGCCATGGTAGCCACAAGAAGGAGGATTACAGCCTGGCCTTCAGGTTTAGCGCCGTCGCTGCAGGTGCAAGGCTCGACCGCCGATGCTGCGGCTAACCCGTCGCGGCCGGCTGGGCGACCGCGCGAGCTGCGCTGCGGAGCCTGCCGATGTTGCGGCGACTTGTCGCATCCGGCGACGGCGACCGCGCGAGTTGCGACGCGGCGGAAGGCATCCCAATGGCAGTGCTGGAACCGGCTTCCAGTTTTGCTACAACCGGCGAGGCGAATGCGGCGGCCACGGCGTGCTGCATCCGGCGGCGCAAGATGCTGGGACCGGCTGCGAGGAATGCTACAACCATGGCTTGGAGATGCTGGAACCGAGACTCGCCGTGTTGCGATCGGCCGACCGGCGACGGTAATTTTGCTGGATAGAGCCCCATTTTTTGCTACCACCGTCTGGTTGTCTTTGCTGTAACTAGTGCCCAGCTTGGAGCTACAGTACAATATAAAGACCACCGTCCATTTTTTCCTACGTCGCTCTTTGTTTTTGCTGAAACCAATGTTCATTGTTGCTACCATCATTTTGGGTTTACTAGAACTAGCGCCTAATTATTTTTGCTACCACCGTTTGGTTTTTGCTGGAACCAACATCCAATTTTTGCTTCCATCATCTTTTAATTTTGCTGGAGCCAGTGTCTTTTTTTGCTACAACCGTCCTTCAGATTTGCTGGAACCAGTGTCGGTGAATCAAATGTTTTTTTTGTTTGCGACTGACGAAGGCGAGCGTCGACGGCGAGCAACGGGGGAGGCTGGCCTTGCCACCTGCATGAGGGAGAGAACACACGACATGATGAGAGAGTGGGCGGCCGCCATGGATTCGTTTTCTATGATCTTTAACATGCCGACGCGAGGGTGTGAAGAAGACGATGGAAAGATGCCATCCAACGGCTACGCGTGGGCCTATCCAAGGGTTGCGCGTCGACCGGCCGAATTTGGGCCGGTCGACCGGCGCCTATCACTGCCCTTTAAAGAATAAGCAAGACATGGAGTAGGACGTTTATCCATCTTGAGTGCGTGGACCTGGGTATATTGTGTCTTTATTTTTTGTATTCTAGACCCATGGTATTCGGACGCGACGTCCCCTCGACTAGAAATTCCATGTACTCCCTCTAGTAGTACTGTTACGTATGACAAAAAATCACTTGACATTTATCATGCTTGAAAGTTACAATGTCTAACAATGTTGCTTTGACCTCCAAGAAAGAAATCACTTTCAGTTTTCCCCACACCATTTTCATTACCAATGTTTCATGATCACGTCGCGGTTTGTGTTACCCATTTTTCTGACCAAAGACCGTGCTAGATTGTTGTGATATAAAAACAATGTGCAGATACATGCTCCTGATCAAAGAAGCCGCACTTGTAGATCGCAACATATTAATTAACACTAATGTAAATAATGGGGTTTTATTTTTGAAATGAAGGAAAAAGACTTGCCTCGTCTCATCAATTAAGAAGGTGTAGGGTTGCTTAGTTAATTGGCAAAAATGGGTGAAAACCATCACAATGGTCCACACAGGGCAACTCGGCCAACCTTTTTTCGCGAATACAAGATGATAGAGAAAGTACATGATATAACTCGGCCAACCTAGCTATACACACGTGAATACACACACATCGTCGCGAAGAAAAACATTGTCGAGGTTGTTCCCAAGCGTCATCATTATCACTCGTCCACAAGCCAGCAAGACTTGAGCATAAACGAATATTAATGAAGCCCTTGAGGCAACCGGAATCCATGTGGGCTCATGCCAAACAGTTGACCACCCACGCAAGAGACTAGACAACTCCTACTAGGCCAACGAACCTTGCAGGAATAAATCACTCCTACTGAGAGCAACCCCACGGGCCTCTGAAAAATCAGGACCGGCAAGAAGCGGCAGAATCCTCAACCGAAGACGACTCCAAGATGATGCCTTCGGGAAAGGCCACGACGCAACGCCCGTGTCGAGAGACCTGGAACAAGGGCTTGAGTTGTGCGCTCGGCTGTCCCTCATCACCGGTGTCGCTCATACCATTTGGGCCGGCAATGGCGCGAAGACGATGCACCGGCAGACCGGGCACGTGGAGTGCTCCTGCAGCCACGGGTCGATGCACTGCTGGTGGAACATGTGCAGGCACGCCGGCAGCCGCTTCACCGTCTCCCCCTTCTCCACCTCCCCGAGGCAGACCGGGCACTCCGGCGTGCCGCCGCCGCACTCCGGCTGCTCGTACGAGAGGATGTCATACGCCGTCGCCGCCCGTGCGCCGCCATGCATCGGCGCCTCCCGTGCCAGCGCGGGCATGTGGCCCTGTATCTGCTCCAGAAACTGCGGCAGAGCGCTGGTGCCGCCACCGCTACCGCTTCGGCGCCGTAGCCTGGCGCGCGCACACCGGCACGGCAGGCAAAGAAGCCGCCCCGCGGAACGGAGGTGCCGCAGGAGCGCCCGGTGGGTGGAGGCCAGGCACCGGCACAGCGCTGACCACGGGAAGAAGGCGCCGCAGAAGAACGTGTAGAAGCCGGCGAGGACGCAGAACGAGCCGAGGAAGAAGAACGTGAACCCGACGATGGATTTCTTGCTGGTGTGGGGCTTCCGGGACAGGCGGACAAGCGCGTAGAGGATGATGGTTGTGCCGCCGATGCAGACGGTGTTGACGATGACCAGCCCGCATGCGCGGACGAAACACTCCACGACCATGGCCCGTGTCATGACCACCTGTTATTCACTGGCCGATGGGCACGCAATTTCTCAGAAATTTAGAAGTCTTTACGGGGATGCCTCGTAAGTCTATGCGCAAGAATTCCGTTGTGTATAGACGAAGCAGGCAACCAGGAAGTGGGTCTCACGATCGGCTTGGTACGACCCGGCCGTACAAGATTTTTCCCGTAGCGTATTTTTTTTTTCTTTTAAAAATGGGTGCTTTATTATTTAAAAGGTTTAAGCATTGCACCGGCCTCTGTATACATGCACACAGCCAACAAAGTCCTTGCATCAGGCAAAAAGAAGAAAATGAAATACAAATAAACTAAGTTCTGTATAACGCCTAAACACCGTAGGTGGCCCAATTCTAAGATCATGCTGCCAGCCAAGTTGGGTAATAGTATCTCGCCGTGACCGCCAATCATGTACACATCTTCGTAAATAGGTCTGGATTCTTCACTTGTTGTAAAGAGGACCATAAACGAAGTGTCTCGGTACATCTATAGACAACCTGCATAAGAGAAGTACTTTTATTGTTAAAAACATTATCATTTCTACATAGTCAAAGCGATCAAATCACGGCAAGCGCTCCCACCCTAAGAAGAATTCCAAACCTGTAATCAGTCACATGTAACCAGTTGCCAAATATATTAGCAACACTTCCCGCAGCATCTCTACGGCGATCTTATATGTTTATTAGACTAGCAAAAATACCCATGCATTGCAGTGTGAGATTTTTTTAATGTGTATACCGCGCTGCACGGTAGCATCCAGATGTTGCCACCCGGCGATGACAGGAAGGCGCGTGCCTAGGCATGGAAGAAATGCACATCCGCCCTGCATTAATCATAAAACGAGCCTCAACACTGGTGGTAAGAAACATGTAGTTCTCCATAAGAGCAACTCTAGCAGATACCATATATCGTGTTACCGTAAAATCAGTTTATGAATCATCATAAACTACAGATATTGAAAAACTATACTGCAAAAAAATCCCCCCATTTGCGGTATGAAATAATTTCAAGTGCCTAACAAATGTGCATGAATGAACATTGTACTAACTATTTCAGGTCCTATACACCCAACGAGAACATAATCTAGTTTTGTTGGTGGGCTCATAACGTTATCATTTGCTTCCATCCTTACCTATAGTTTCCTTGGTGTTCTTCACAAAAGCCTCGAGAATGGTTACAATAAAGCAATGTCATGTTTTTTTTGGAACGAAGACGCTAGACGCGTCCGGCTTTAAATTAATAAAGCCCTCAGGCACTAGTTCAGCAAGTTACAAACCAGGAAAGCAGAAATCAGGTTCAGTCCAAGAGGACGACAGAAAACAGCACAGAGGTTCCACGCGAAGGCAGCATTACAACATACAAATCATCCAACGCAGAAGACCTATCTAACATGAAACATCCACCGAAGGCACCAAAAGCATCATCGAGTCGTCGAGTCTTGTCTTGCCATCACCTGGATAGTCTTGATTCGCGCCATGGCCTCTGACATGCGCTCAGCATCGCGCTCCTTCCCCAGCGGAGTCCAAGTCTGTAAGAAAAGGTGACATTTGAAGATCACATCCGCAGGGTGATTAGGAATTTTTTTCTCAATCGTAATTTTATTGCGCGTCGTCCAAATAGCCCACAGTAACGCCCCTACGCAACGCCAAGCGATTCTACTACTAGTCCCTCTCGTGGTTTTAAGGATGGCAATCAAGTCGTTCCCCGAGGCTGGGTTCCAGTTCGAGTGGAAGGCTTCCCTAACTGCACTCCACGCGAACCTGGCTAGGTGACATCTAAAAAAGACGTGGTTAGCATCTTCACCTAGACCGCACACAGTGCAGGTACCGTCAGCCGGACCGTTACGTTTTGCCACATTATCCGACGTGGGCAGCCTATTTCTGAGCATTTTTCACATGAAGATTTTAATTTTCAAGGGCAGGCCTGCCTTCCATAGCCCCCTAGCTATGTCTAGCGCTGTCCCTTCAGTAAGCTTGTTGTATAAAGATTTAACCGAAAATTTCCGGGACGCTGTCAAGCTCCATTCGACCAAATCTTCGCCCGGCCCTATACGGTTGTCACCAATTTGATGCACTAGGTCGTCCCATGCCTCCCGTTCGGCATTGGTAAGGGCCCTCATAAAATGGATCGCTGGAGGGTCAGTACGGGCTGCCTCTCCCACTAAGATGTTGGTGTCAGTAGCGATCCGAAAAAGATTGGGGTGACTTTGCCAAAGGGGAGAGGCTCCCAGCCAATGATCCAGCCAAAAGCGAGTGGATTGTCCATTTTGAATCTGGAATTTGGCCCCGATAGCAAACGCTGGTCGGACCGCTTGGACCCCTTTCCAAAACACGGAGCCGTTGGCCGGGGCACTGAAAGGATTCCCATTTGGGAAGTACTTAGCCTTTAGCAGCTGAGCCCAGAGACTCGTCTCGTTTTGGGCAAGCCGCCACCACCATTTGGACAGAAGGGCTACGTTCATAAGTTTGGAGTTTAGGATCCCCAAACCTCTGAAATTTTTTGGCCTACAGACAGCCGCCCACTTTACCAGGTGATATTTCTGCTTAATTCCAGTTCCTTCCCAAAAGAACCGGGATCGCGGTGTATCTAGCTTAGCATGCACGCCATCAGCTAATAAGAACATCCCCATAGTGAATAGGGGCAGGGAAGAGAGGCTCGAGTTAGTTAAAATGAGCCTAGCCGCAGAAGACAAAAACCGCCCACGCCACGGGCTAACCCTATTGGCCACCTTCCCATACAGCGGCTCCCACTCTGAAATCGAAAGTTTACGATGGGATATAGGAAGCCCTAGATACTTTATTGGAAAGCTCCCAAGCTTACAATTAAGTAGATTTGCGGCACGCCGGCTTTGATGGTCGTCCATCCCCATGGTGATGACCTCGCTTTTAAGAAAATTAATTCTGAGTCCGGACAGGATCTCAAAGGCTAATAACAAAAGCTTAATGGAGGCGATACTATGGTCGTCGGGCTTAAACAAAAGCAAGGTATCGTCTGCATATTGTAGATGGGTCACACCACCCGGGATGAGGTGTGGAACGAGTCCCTTAACATGACCAGCCTCGCTGGCCTTGCATAGCATAGCTGCCAAAGCGTCTTCCACAAAATTAAAGACAAGTGGGGAGATGGGATCGCCCTGTCTTAACCCTTTCCTATTACGGAAAAACTTCCCCATTTCACCATTGACAATTACCGAGGTGTTGCCACTCGAGATCAGATGCATGATCCGGTGTACGAAACCCGCCTCAAAGCCCTTTTTGAGGAGGACTTCCCGCACGAACTCCCAGTTTACGCGGTCGTACGCTTTTTCAAAATCGAGCTTGAGGATAACGCCCTGTCCACGAGTGCGTTTTAACTCGTGGATTATCTCCGTGAGCGCAATAGGCCCTTCGAGAATGTTTCTACCCTTAAGGAAAGCGGTCTGGCTCTTTTGGATAACTCATTGGGCAACCGGCGCTAACCTAGAGGCAAAGGCTTTGGCGCATAACTTGAAGGGAACATTTAGGAGCGTGATCGGACGGAACAGCTTGATTGTATCCGCCCCTTTGACCTTGGGAATCAAACAAATCGCCCCATAATTAAGTCTCGAGAGGTCAACCGTACCTAGGGCGAAGCCATTGATAATAGCTTGGAAGAGTTCTCTAAGGAAAGGCCAAAACTTTTTAAAGAACTCTACCGGCCAGCCATCCGGGCCTGGAGCCGTGTCGTTCTTCATGCCCGCAAGCGCTAGGTCAATTTCTTGTGGCGTAAAGGACAGCATGAGTGCGTCGTTTTCCTGTTGAGACACCCTCTCCTCCGGCCCCCATAAGTGTTCCCTAAGACTTAAGCTTTTCTGTTCGGCTGTTCCCAACAGCTCGACAAAGAAATCGAAGATGTGCTTAACGATTTCAGACTGGGACACCAGAGTCCCATGCTCCGACTGTAGTCTTAGGATGGTACTCTTGCGTTTACGGCCATTGGTGTACGCGTGGAAGTAGCCAGTGTTGGCGTCACCTTTCACGACCCACTTGACGCCGCCCCTACGTCGCCAGTACTCCTCCTCTGCTCTAAGGATAGCCAAGACCTGGTTTTCCAGAGAGTATCGATGCTCCCATTCGTCGCCAGAGAAAGGTCTGGCATCCACCTGCGCGTCTAAAATCGCGATTTCTTCCACGATGCGTTCCCTTTCCCTTTTAGACTCGCTGCCGTGGTTGGCCCCCCATCCCCTGAGGAAAGCCCGCAAAGCCGCAGCCGCAGTGGAGCAGAACTCTACTGGTCCTCTTTGACACCCCACCTGGTCGCCAATCATGGCCCAACGAGTCGTGACCAACTGGCAGAAGCCCTCGTGTTCGAACCACGCCGTCTCGAAGAAAAATCTACGGCTGCGACGCCTACTGTCCTCCCCTGACGACAGAATTAAAGGGACATGGTCTGAACCAATGCGCGTCTCGGCCATTAAGGTACAGAGGGGGAACAGGGCCTCCCAATCGCTTGAACAAAAAACACGGTCTAGAACACATCGCACTGGAACCCGCTGTTTGTTTGTCCAAGTGTACCTTGCACCTGTCCGCGCAATTTCCCTAAGAGCCGCGGCCGCGATAGCATTGTTGAAAAGGGACACCCTAGCCCAGTCAATGTTGCTATTGCTCTTGTCCGCCCCCGAGCGAATCAAGTTAAAGTCCCCGCCCACCACGATGGGCAAGTTGGCCGCTCGCTTGGCCCCGACCAAGGTTGTGATTTCCCCCAAGAAATCTGCAGACCTTGCGTGGTCCGCCGGCCCGTAGACACTGACAATCACCCAAGTAGCCAAGGATACCCGGTGACGGACAGTAACTGCAATATAGAATAAACCCGGCTCCCACGCAATAACATCACAGATATCTCTATTACAACCCATCAGCTGACCTCCAGAGTGCCCCATGGAAGGGGTCCAAAACCAGTCAAAACGCTGTAGAGGATCATACGCCACTAAATCTCTAAACGAGAAATCAGCCTTAATAGTCTCTTGGAGCGCAACAAAATCGATATGTTCTTTAGACATATACTCTCTGAGCTGCGTACGCCGCCCCCCATGGCCGCATCCGCGAATGTTCCAGAAGATGTATCTCATCAGATAACCCTATTACGCAGGCGAACTCCACGGGAGCTCACCGCCTTGGCCACACGCTTCCTTGCCGGCGCTCGGCTGGAAGAAGGCAAGTCCGAGGCCACCCCGGCCTCGTCTTCCTCGGTGGGCGAAACTACAGCACCAGCCCCTACTGGTATCACGGCCAGACCATCCTCGGGCTGCACAACCGCACAACGGGTGGCAGCAGCCGCAAGAGCGGCCTGAGCATCTTCACGCGCGCGAACTAAGGGAATGATATCCAAAGGCGATGAATCTAGTGCAACGCCACTATCGTGAAGAATCTCAGCTAGATGGACGTCAGAAAAGGCATTTAAGATCTTGTAAGAGGGGGAAGGGTTACCTGTCACGTCCATGTTCTTGTCAGCCGCACGGAGCTTGGCGCTTTCCAATGATGATAAGTCCCCGAGCTTGGCCTTGGCGCGCACGCTAGGAGCCCGGGTCGCCACCGGAGTCGCCCTCGAACGCTTGGCCTTGGTCGCCGGCCCTGGCACCTCCAGAGCCGCTCCAAGCTCTCCACCCAGCGCTTCGATCGCACCCGCCGCCTCCTTGGCCCCCGTCTTGTTCCCTGGTTCTCCCTGCTGTCTTCTTGCCCTGCCGTCCGGAGCCGCTCGACATCCGCTTGCCCGAGGCCGGGGTAAGGTCTGTTGCCTCGCGACCTGACCCCGAGCCCCCTACGCACGCTGGAGAAGCAGGCAAGGGGTCTGACTCCTTCGATACCAACGTCAAGGGCACAGGCTTGATTTGAGGCAAGTTGGAGCCGTACTGGTCGAAGGACTGATCCAGGGAGCGGGCGAGGGGGGGAAACTAACAGCAGTGTCTTGAGTAGCTATCACACCCAACTTTTCCCAAGTCTCCGTGTCGATGGAAGTGTCTGGAATACTCTCTTCGGGGTCCTCTTGCAGCTCGCCCATCTCCACACCTTGGCCAGCCGGGGCCGCACCCGCGCCCGGCGCCACCTGCTGGTGCCCCCCAGCCGCAGAGTTGCCCGTTGCCACACCCTTAGCAACTTGCTTGGAGTGAATCACCGCGGCTGTCCCGGGCTTGAGATTGGGCTGCCCGCCCGCATCACGCTGGCTTTGTGGGAGGGGGGCGGATGGGCCCGCCCCAGACGCACCACTTCCGTCCCCCAGCCTCTGCGGCATCCGCTCCACCTCCACCTTGATCTGATACCCTTCTTGGTTAAACCACACCTCCACCGTGCCGTTAAGTTTAGCCGGCGACTTGCAGGCCAATTTCATCCTCACAGGCCCCAACTTTATGAGGGAAAGCTCGTCGACCACGATCGGACGTCCCAGCATCTTAAAAGCCTCCTTGATTCGCTCGATCTGCGGTGTTTCTCAGGGATCCCGTAGAGCCGCACCCAAGCTTCTGGCATCACCATCGGGGGGATCACCTCTTGCTCCACATCACGCACCCTAGCAATGATATCGTTGATAGACAGGAAAAGCTTGCCACTAGTCCGGGCCATATGCAGGAGATCTGCTGAAGGGAACACCACCATGAAATCGTCCTCTCCTACTTGGGTGACTTGCCAGTCCCACTCCCCCGTGACCATGTGGTTGAGCTCCTGAACAAGAATCCGCAGGCTCAGACGTCCTGGCTCAGCCGAGAGGATGGCGGCGTTGCCAACATAGAGCTGCCGTGGACCCTCGGATTCCTCCTCCTCTTCGAATTGCAGACAAAAGAAGCCTTCCCCAGAAATTGCGCTACCCATGATCTGCAAACAAGGCTGCCGACCCCTCGTCGGGCAGTGCGCAGATGCGTGTCCCTCCTCCTTGCACAGCACACACAAAGGCTTGAACTTACACTGCGACTGGAAATGGCCAAGTCTCCCGCACTTGAAACATTCCACCTCCGGGGCCTTCGGCACATCCTCCACTGGGATGGGTTCGTCCGCCGTACCCTTCGATCCAGGGAGGAGCGGCACCGTCTGGGGGGCGGAAGCCGCCCTGGGCCTCTTGGCCAATGGATCCCCGTGGCCACCACCACAGTTAGGATAATCCATTGGTTTCCGCTCCAGCTCCCGCCGCCGCGCCATCTCCTTCTTCTTCTTCTTCTTCTTTCTCTCCTGCTGCTGGATCCACCAGGGGGGAGGAGGACCCCAATCCCCCTCGCGCCCCACTTGCTCTTGGAAGCGGTCGGATCTACCACTTTTCCTCGCACGCATCTCCTGCGACGCCTTCTCCCGCAGGTCTCTCTCCCGCCGCCGCTCCCCATCCAGGTCTTGGGCCTCCATCGGCCTCTTCTCCATGCGCCGCTCGCTCATCACCGCCGCAGCAAACGAAATGGGAAGCGAGGGAGGGGGGGTGGGGCGGATGGATCTGGCGAGGTGAGCAAGGCGCCGCACCTCGTTTCTGGTTGCGGGAAACCCTAGCGAGGGGGCGAGGCAGCCGCGCCGCAGCCATATATATGTGCCGTGGCTGGGCCTAGCCCTAGGAAGCGCTGGCGCGTGCCTAGCCGGGCCAGTCGGCCCAGTAGGAACCAGGCCACCGCCCGCAGGCTGATGTGTGGGCCCCACTTGGCAAGACACACCCTCGCCACCCGTCCCAGGCACGGGGGCCGGCCCACGGCCCACTATCCCGACCACGGCCCCAGGCCCAGCAGCGCCAACCCTAGTCTGCGAGGAAACAGAGCCATCGACCTCCGCCGACCGCCCTGCCGCCGCCTCCACCTCCTCCGGCCCCTGACCGGCGGCGGCGGCCACCTGCGACGGCAGGCTCGGCCACGCAGCCTCCGAGGCTACAGGAGCGAGCATCGCTGACGCCGCCCTCGACCTGATCGTCCGCGCGACATCTCCAGGAGACGCCCCCCTGACCGGGGTCTGCGAGGGCTGCCAGGCCCGAACAGCGACGGCGCGCGATCCCCGGCCACCCGGAGCGAAGCGACGGCGCGCCCCAGCGGCGCCGCTCCCCTCGGCTTGCGCGTAGGCGACAAAATCACCCAACGACGGGCCCTCCGGCACCGGCCGCCCTGCCTCCGACTCCAGATCCTCGCCGACCACTTCCTCCGGCTCCTCTCCTGCCAGCGCCCAAAACCTACCTCCTACGGACGCCACCACCGAACCCACCGCCGCGCCCCACCGCGACCATGCCGGGGAGGAGCCAGGACCTCTCCTAACCACCTCCCAGCCCTCGCCGGCCGGAGCACTGGGCGACCAGGGCACGACGCCCGAGCCGTCGCCAGAAGGAGCGCCTAACGGTCTACTCATCGTACTGTTCGCAGGAGCACTCTTCTGATGGAGATCGGGTCTTTCTGGCTCGCAATGTCATGTCGGTTGTACCGTTGTGCATGACCTATTAGGATATTACCATTCTTATGAAGGTTACATAGATTCAGAGGTACATTAGCAAGCAATGGTGCATTTGACAAGTGCATGTAGTTATCCAGGAGAAATACATTGTCGCAAGATAGAAGAGATTCAACAATCATAGGGGGCAGCGGGCCTTGAAGAGGCATATGATCAACTATAGTAGAGCTTTGAGAAGCCATTCGAGAGAGCATCCTTCTCTCGCACATCGTCATTGCCTTCACTTTCATTACTAAGAGTGAGATTATTATTACTGGTTGATCTCCTGCGAAGGAGCTTAGAGTAGCTAATCTTCTTAACTGCAAATTGGGCTCCTTCCCTTTTGTCTATCTTAGCTTGCCCATTTCCCCTTTTAAGTTGTGCATCATGGACTTTGCCCCCTCTATTCTAAAGGTGGGCAATAGGGTTACCCCATGGCAAGGACATCATAATTCAACGGCCGGCCAGGTGTGCCTCACAAATGCCTGTTTATCCTCCTTATCTATGTTCTTGATGGGTTTTTATCGTCTGCCTGAGGGCACCCATGCGGGCTACGACAAGCACTGTAGTGGGTTCTATTGGAATACTTCTTGATAATAAGAAAAAGTATCGGCTAGCTAAGTGGTCTACCATGTGTCGTCCTGAAAACCTTGGGGGTTGGGTATCACTAACACTTCAATTATAAATAAATGTCTAATCATCAAGTGGTGGTGGATAATTTTACATGCCGAGCCTGGGGTTTTGTGGTATGACATCCTTAAGGCAAAGTACTTTCCAAATTGCAGCCCTCTCCTCACTCACAACTCTGGCAGCTCTTAGTTCCGGTGTCAACTGATCAAAGTCCGCGATGAGTTTCACTCCCTTGTTAAATTTGTGCTGGGCGATGGGGCCTTGACTCATTTTTGGCTTGTGTGGTGGTGTGGTGATAGTCCTCTCTCTGTGTCCTTACCTATGTTTTTTTACTATGCCTCTCCTGAGATTTCCATCTTGGAGCTCTCTCGGAATAACTGGGACCTGGATTCCGTCGGGCCCTGTCTCCTGAAGAGCTGGTTGACTGACATCACCTTGCTGCTGTTTTCCCCAGCTTTCGGAAACTATGGACTCAAAGACATGGCCCATACTAAGCTTTTTGGTTAAGTCTCCCTATTCCAAGTTGGTCTAAGGTATGGTGACTTCCCGGTACCGAGATGTTTGGCGAGCTAGGATTCCGTTAAAAGTTAAAAAATATGTGGCAAGCTATGAAAGGCAAGCTTCCCGCTGGTGACCAAATTTCAAAGGGGAATGGCCCGGGATCTAAATTATGTGCTTTATGCGGTCGCATCGAGGACACATATCATATTGTCTTTGAGTGTGACTTAGCGGATGTGTTTTGGTGCTGCACCCGGTCGGCGATGGATGTTCAGTGGGCCCCTAATTCTTTTGTGGAAGTACGGAATCTAGTCGGTAACCTCTCTGGGCAAGTTAGACGTCTCTCTTGGTTTGGATTCTCGTCTGTTTGACTACTTGAAACAAATTTACAATTGAGCATATTTTCCCTAACAAACCTACCAATCCTATCTTCAAACTTGTCTCTTTGTTACTGCTATAGAAATCATTGATTAAGGATTGTGACATGAAGGCCACCGAACTGCTGATCTTTCATGTAAGGGTCACGACTATGTCCATCTGCCACATGGATCAGGTAGCGGTGTCCTAGGGATGCATTGGTGCTCTCTTGGTTGAAGTTCTATTTTATTTGGCTCGTAGGTAGTGGCATGCGTGCCTTTCTGATGTGATATTGTTGTTGTGTCAGCCCTTAAACTGATTCTCATTCTGTACTTGGCCCATGGGGGCTATTTGACTATTTGTGTGAACTTGTGTTTGGTGTCGTATGGTTTTATCTATAAAGTCGGGCATATGTCTTTCATCTAAAAAAACTTTCACTACTAAAGCACAACCTCTCATATACAAAAGTTCAGGGTGATATCCAACTACATGATCTACTTGCTTTCTATCCATCCTAAGATGCTAATGCTCGCCATGACCAGGAATCATCTTACATGGGTGATCATGAACAAGCTCATCTTGAATGACAACAAGTTGTCGCTTGACAATGAAGAAGCGCCCAACAGAAGATAATGGATATGCTGTAGTCGTCGACCATAACCTAAAATCGGGAACATCAAAAGTTTTAGGTAACCCCGTGTCTCCCACAACACTTAGGGGGTGGCTCGGGCAAGCCATATGGGTCTGGTCTCATCACTACTCCAGTGCCCCCCCCCCCCCCCCCCCCCAACAAAGCCCAAGGACAAGATATCAACCCAAGGAGAAGCGGCACGACCTACGAAGAAGACTTTCCATCAAAGTACACTACATATTAGGAAAACACTCTACGACACATAGGAAATGACAAAAAGAAATTGTGAAATGACAAATTCTAAACTGGTATGCCATCAAGCTGACTTGGAGTATTCCATAACCGGAGCTATATAAGTGCACCAGGGCACCGTAGAGGAGGATCCACTCCTTTCACCTAGATTAGCGTACATCACGTAGAAGATTTTTGGCACTTCTCGTCGAAATCACCACCATCATCATCCGAACTCGTCTGAGTACCCCTCAACATTGTGCAAGTCATGAAGTAGGGCTTTTATCCATCTTGGAGGCTTGAAATCTGGGTATACCTTGTGTCTCTCTTTTATGTATTCTAGACCCATCGGTATCCTGACGTGATGTTCTCTCAACTATAAATTCCATGTACTCCCTCAAGTAAGACTGCTATGATCCACGTAAAATCCCTCGTCACTTATCATGCTTGAAAGTTGCAATGTCTAGACAATGTTCGCTATGATTTTGTATTTGCATACCTTTACCTCCAAGGAACAAATCGATTTCAGTTTCCCACTCCATTTTCGTCACCGGTGTTTTATGGCTATGTCGTGGTTGTGTTACCGTGTTTTCTAATCAAACACCTTGCTACGTTGTTGTGATCTGAAAATGATGTGCAGTTACATGCTTCTGATCAAAGAAGCCACATTCGTAGGTCACAACGTATTAATTAACACTAATGTAAATTCATGGGGTTTTATTTTTGAAACCAAGGAATTTTTTTGCATCATCTTATTAATTAAGAAGGCACAGAGTTGCTCGGTTAATTGGCCAATATAGTGGCGAAAACATTACAACAGTCCACACCAGAGGCGGAACCAGGATTTCTCAAAGCCTAGGGCTAAACTTAACTGACTATTTCAAAAAAAAACTGACTAAATATAAGTCAAATACTCCCACGCAGTGGCGGATCTACAGGGTGGCTAGGGCGGATTTTGGATCTGCTTATATACCTATGTCTCTAACTGAGCCAGAGAATAAAAAACGGTCCAATAACGCAATCCAGGGAGCAGCACATCCACGGTCATCGAGCAGAACAATCCTCCTCTCACGGTTGCCTCGCCGTCAGTTTCCCTTGCCCGACCCGACACGCAGCGCCTCGCCGTTTGTCGCGTCCTCGCCGGAGCCTGGAGCCCGGAGCTTTTGTACTCCAATCTTCTGCACATGAAAACATCTAAACACTCTTATATTTCCTTTTATGAAGGGGTAGTTGGAATATCACATGTCATATTGCTTATCAATTTTTTTTGGGGATGGACCACCCTGTCGTCAAATGCTACCTCCGCCACTGCTCCCATGCACACCAATGTGCGTTAGAAGTATGCCACAAATTCACATTTAAAATGAAATTCAAATTTATTATTATTATGAGAGGAAATTCAAGACACGTGACATAGACTAAGTCAATCGTTCGTATGTAATTTGCAAAAAATAAAAAGAGAGAACATATTATACCATTAAAACGAAGACCATGGGGTAGTAGCCTCTTGTGTTTCCTAATTTTTTGATAGAACTGTATAATCTTAATATCATCAACGCTTGCAAATACATCGCGCTCGATATAGCACACCAATAAGAAAACAAAATTAGAAGATAGGCTAGAAATTACCTGGGCAGTGTGCGTTGGCCTGGGTGCCTCTGTGCCTGTGCTGCAATTTGGAACTAGACTAGATGGAGAATAATAAGAGGCGGGTGGTCAGGACGCCGGACCCGGCCGCCGACGCGGCGGGGAATCGCCTGTTGACGACGGCGGCGGCGCAGGGCATGGGTGCGTTCGAGCGAGGCGAGGCGAGGCGAGGGTTTCTCTGTTGCCGATCAGGGCGAGGAATTTTCTTTCTTTCTTGACTTTCTTTTAGCCGCTTTCCTCCTTGACTTTTTTTTTAAATAAACGAAATTTTATTCATTAGCAATAACCAATACATCGTTTGTGAGAAATGTTACAATTTCACTAATAGGCTCCTCAAACCAAACCGAAGTCGAAAAAAATCTAGCTAATCTAGCAAGTTCATGTGCTACTTTATTTGCCTCTCTATTACAATGTTCGAATTTAGTCATGATAAAATCACAAGCATAGTGATAGCAGTCATCGAAGATTGCCGCCGCCGCCGCTCCCGCAAACTGTCCTCCGTCTTGCATTGTCTCAACCACCTTCAGATTGTCAGAGTTGATGATTAGGCGATTACATCCCGCCCTTTGCGCTAAATTTAGGCCAAATTTGAGAGCTAAGGCCTCCGCCATGAGAACGTCCGCACAGTAGTCTATCTTTCCATTCCCTCCTGCAATAAACCTACCCTTGTCGTCTCTCAATACTGCCCCCATCGTACCCTCCAGCAAGTCATGGTCAAAAGAGGCGTCAACATTGAGTTTCACAAAGCCCCTAGGAGGACATTGCCAACCCCCCTTTTTTATGGACGCATTTGAAGATGATGCATTTACAAAATTATATGTAAGAGCTATGATCCCCATTGAGATCTGAGTCGCATTTTGAGTGAATTCCTTATGCACTAATTTCCTTCTTTCCCACCATAGATACCAAGCAGAGATAGCTACCATTTCTCGAACATTTTCGTACCCCATAATGCGCAGATCTTGATCTGGAAGGAGTAATAAGTATTCCAGTATTGCCTCCCCAGCACGATCAATCTCACAAGCTCTCTCAATAATCATATCCAACCCTAGCCTTTTTCAAACCTCCTTCGCTTTTCTACATAGGAAAAGCAAGTGCTTTGTATCTTCTACACCCTGGGAGCATGTAGGACACAAGGGTGAGATCTTCATGTGTCTATTAGTCAAGTGCTTTCCTCCTTGACTTGATTGACTAGGGATCGGGCTACAGATCACAGATCGAAGGGTCAACCGTCTTCTAGTGCGTGATCGATGGAGTTGGGCTAACGGGCTGAAGGCTTGTACGTCTATGTGAAGACTGGGGCTGGGCTTCTGTGTATGACAAATTCTGAATTTTTTGCTGCTATGTTATACGTACTAGTTAGGCCACCAATCCTACGATGACCATACCCTGCAACCGAACACCTATCTCGTGTCATCGTCACGCCAAGGGACCTCATTTATAGCTCCAACTCCACAATAACATAGGGCAGGGCAAGAGAATTTCATGAACACGCAGCAAACACTAACTACCAAAACAAAAAAGGTGTGATAGCTTCCGGGTGCCTAGGCACCCTCTATGAACAGTAAATTAAAAAAAATTAAAAAAAAACCAAAACTTTGCAACATCAAAGATGGTCAAACTTTGTAGCTTCTTCCAAGTTTTCATGCCAAAATATCATGTAGAGAAAGGTGTACAAATGAGTTTCAGATTTCAGTGCTAAAAGTGCTTCAAACTTCAAGCACTGAAATCTTTTTCGTTTGTAGAACTCCTTGAATGGTTTTTTGGCATTAAAAATTGCAAGCATCTACAAAGTTTGATCATTTTTTATGTTGCAAAATTTCTGACTTTGAAGAAAAAAATATTTTTCTGTTCACATAGGGTGCGTAGGCAATCGGGAGCTGAAAACCCACTCTGCTACCAGAACTCAACATCAAACCAACTCCGCTCGGAGCCGAACAAGATGCCACACCAGGGTCACCGTGTCTTTGCCTAAAAAAAAAAAAAACCAGGGTCACCGTGTCAGCATCCCCCACGGCAAGCTCTGGAAAGGCCACGACCCAAGATGCGCCGCCATCGCCCGTTCCGGGAGACCTGGAACAAGGGCTTGAGTTGTGCGCTCAGTTGTCTGGCATCACCGGTGTCACTCATACCATTTGGGCCGGCAATGGCGCGAAGACGATGCACCGGCAGACTGGGCACGTCGAATGCTCGTGCAGCCACGCGTTGATGCACTGCTGGTGGAACAAGTGCAGGCACGCCGGCAGCCGCTTCACGGCATCCCCCTTCTCCACCTCCCCGAGGCAGACAGCGCAGTCCGACGCGCCGCCGCCGCCCTCCGGCTGCTCGTACGCCAGGATGTCATACGCCGTGGCCGCCCGCGCGCCGCCATGCACCGGCGGCTCCCGGGCCAGCACGGGCATGTGGCCCTGTATCCGGTCCAGAAACTGCGGCAGAGCGGTTCTACCGCTACCGCTTCGGCGCCGTAGCCTGGCGCGCGCGCACCGGCACGGCAGGCAGAGAAGCCGGCCCGCGGAACGGAGGTGCCGCAGGAGCGCCCTGTGGGTGGAGGCCAGGCACCGGCGCAGCGCCGACCATGGGAAGAGGACGCCGCAGAAGGCCGTGTACACGGTGGCGCCGAGGCAGACCCAGAGGAGGAGGAAGAGCGTGAGCACGATGATGGAGCCCTTGTTGCGCTGGGGCTTCCGCTCCAGGATGACGAGCCCGTAGAGGATCATGGCCGTGCCGCCGACGTAGACGGTGTTGACGACGGCCAGCCCGTAGGCGCGGAAGAAGCAATCCACGGCCATGGCCTCTCGTGTCTCGACCGTAAACCAGCAATTCACTGGCCGATGGGTACGCAATTTCTGAGGAATTTCGAATTCTGTTCTGTACGGGGATGGCTCGTAAGTCGTCGCGCAAGAACTCCGTTGCGTACAGAAGAAGCAAGCAACGAGCAAATGAGCCAACCATAGGAGGAAGAGACGACTAACCGAGCGGTTGGTGTTGTATAGTATTTGCATACTTTGATACGGCAAGGCGTAGATATATACGGAGTTGTATAATATGGTCGGCTGCGTTTCTAGGGCGACCCTATACATTTAGATTACCACTTGGCATGAGCGGTAAGCTATATCAAAAATAATGAACAATATACATTTAGATTCACGACCAAACAGCGCGCCATTGATTATTATCTCTGTTACGTGGTCTATCTGGTACTTTTGGAATAGATTGACACATGACGAAGCATGTTTTGATATGGCGTATTTAGCTCAACGGATTAGGGAGGATCTGGCACTTATGGACATTCCGAAGCCGCAAGTCTGGTGTTCCCGGGTTATGGATGGCGATCACCGGACTCTGGTCACGTTAGAGCAACACAGATGCAACCATTAGGCATGAAGATGGGAATGGTGGGGCAGGGGGTGTAAAGCCCTTCCCAGTGCTCTATGGTGGACAGGTGCTAAGCATGCCACATAAGCGAAAAAATGATATGTCACAACAATTAAGGAGAAGAGAGAGCACTTTGGTGACCCCAGGAAGAACCAATTTCAAGCGCGTGAACCTAGGCAAACCACTTAAATGAAATAACTTGACCAATGCATGAAGACTTTAGGTGCTAATTCGTTAAATAAAGTGTGTTTAGCAACAACAAGTTAAGCATCTATACATTGTGAAGTTCAGTTGCTAAGGTATTTAATGCACTTAGCACCTCATCTAAGCACCTTTGCATTGGAAGAGGTCTAACCCGGTCAGCCAACTCCTTCCTTGGGCGTGGTGCAAGCCTTACCCTGGAGTGACAGACCCATGATTAATTGTGAAAGTCATGCCTGTCTGTGAATTGTGATGGGGTTATCTTCACCAAACTCTGAGGCCTTTTGGATATACTTCTCGAAACTAACAACCTAGATGTAGTAAACCTCCGGAACTCTCGCCATGATTCTCGTTCTAGCGCCCATCTTTAAAGAAGTTGGATAGCTAGCTGGTAGTTTTAATTCTTTTTTATTCACCATTAATAAGATTAGCTCACGGTTGCCCTGACTGAAAGCTGGATCAGTGAGACCCCTAACTTCCTGGTCGGCAGCATTCTGGCTGACTGCCTAGTGATGCTTTCAGTTGAATAAAGCTCTCAAGTTTCCCCTACAAATAAATACATTTAGAATGTAGAAAAACAATATATTTTTTGCACTAAGTTTACCAAAAATCTACATCTGGTTCATGATTATTCGTTGGTGATAATTAGTCCTTCATGTCTCAAAACCTAGCAACTTTCATTCAAAACCGGAGCAAAGTGGTATTGAGGCTGATGTGTCACCGGTTTTTGGAATTCCACCCGCCACAATCCCACATCAACAGTCGAAGTCATAATTTCACCCACTCTTCGTGAATCCTCCCTCCAGAGTCATCCATGCTACCGTCATGCCGCCTCCAGCGCACATTGCGAAGCGACCCTTCCTTCTGCCCACCTGCGTCCAGAGCCAGCCATCATCGTTGCCGCCGAAGATGGGCCTCTTGAAGCGGCCCCGCACAAGAGCATTGGTAGTGCACATAGTGGCCTCTGCCTGAGCACCATTGCTGAGGAAGAGAGGCGTGCGACAATGACGCAGCCCTCAGTTTTGCGCATGGCGCGAGGCCGTCGAGGGCGCGGTGTAAAAGAGATGGAGCGCACATGGCTTGCGGAGGGCACGAAAGGCAGCGAGGGAGGCGAGCAGCGAAAGAAGCACCTCCTGCCAGTGACGACGACGTCTGCAAGGAACATGGCAAGCGGGGTTGCGAGCCCGTCTATGGCCTTCTTAACGAGCTCAATATTCACGGGTGCACATCAGTCTGCACTCGCCGCCGTCCGGCAACCCATCTAGGCGCGACAACGCCATGAAGCAAAGGCGAGGCGACATGTACAGTGGCACGGGCAGGGGCGTGCTAACATCCTTTGTCGCCGTTGGGTGAACACATGCAAGATGTTGGAGAAAATGCCTGCTAGTATATGATAGGGAGATAGGATAAGGAGGGAGAAAATCGGTCACACATCAGCGGTTCCTCATGTTTTTAGTTTTGGACGAAAGTTACCCAGTGTTGAGACACGAGGGACTAAATGTTTCCCAAAATATTTGAGGAGGCAAATGTAGACTTTCAATAAACTTAAGGGACCAAAAATATACTTTCCTCTTAATGGTGTAGGGACTCTGATTGACTTTCCTTTTATCTCTTTGCAGGAAATTTGTGATTAGATGTAAATATTTGTTGGTGCTGTTTTTTTTTTGTGCGCGCATGTGTGATGATCTGCTGCGAATTCACAGGTGGGGATTAAAAAATTCCCCTGTATAACAGATAAACAATTTGTTTGTTCGGTTTGAGGGCGTCGAGGGTATTCATGAAAACCATGGTTGTGGTGGTGAGATACTACCTCTTTGTACTTCCTCCTTTCGAAAATACTTATCACAAAGATAGATAAAAATAGATGCATCTATCTAGAACTAAAATACGTTAGATACATATAAATCATCACTTCTTACCACCCTTAAGTCGGAAGGAAAGCTACAAATACCATAGGGAGATAATACGTTGTTTCCGGAAAAAGCATGTATCGAACACCCCAAAAAGGAAAAGTCTGAATTGGCATCACGTTGCAAGTGCATGTACTATGTACCATCCAAAATGTTTCAGACAAACAAACAGAGTCTGAAAGATTGCCTGACAAATTGGACACAAAACACTCTGTTTTACTAACCACTTGTATCACACAACTTTACAAAGTCCTCTATGCTCGTACTATGACTATCAAATCTTGCCGGCCAACATACTGGTCAAAAGCAACAGTGGCAAGAATAAGTTGATGATTATAAGTACTCCTACAGTTCATTTCGTTGTCCATGATCGGAGACAAAAATAAACTGTGATACAACCAGAAAGATAAACCTGTTTACAGATAAAGGATGTAAGCACGAATCCATTAGTTAATTATAAACTCATAAGTCATAACCGGGCACGCAAACTTACTTACACCTTGTGCGACCGGTTGCTTATGCTTGTGTTGCCACCGAGCGCTCGATTTGCTGCTCAACTAGAGAAGATGATAAAGCAGAGGCAGGCACTGGTGCAGTGGTGCTACGTCTTCCGGCGCTCAGTCAGGTCCGCCGGCAATATGTCACCTGCCCCAACTGCCACGACAGTTTTTACTATTCAGGAGACACTTGCTGCTTCACCGGGAGAAGCATCGACGCGCATCACAGAGCGCCAATCTGGAACGACGCTCTCGTGCCATGACTTGAGTGACCTCCACAAACGCACGGTGATGCACGAGAACAAGGGTTTGAGTCGTGCGCTCAGCTGTCTCTCATCACCGGCGTCGCTCATACCATTTGGGCCGGCAACGGCAACGGCGACGGCGCCAAGACAATGCACCGGCAGACCGGGCACGTCGCGTGCTCGAGCAGCCACGGGTCGATGCACTGCTGGTGGAACATGTGCAGGCACGCCGGCAGCCGCTTCACCGTGTCCCCCTTCTCCACCTCCCCGAGGCAGACGGCGCACTCCGACGCGCCGCCGCCGCCGCCCTCCGGCTGCTCGTACGCCAGGATGTCATGCGCCGTCGCCGCCCGCGCGCCGCCAAGCACCGGTGGCTCCCGGGCCAGCACGGGCATGCCACTCTGCATTGGGTCCAGAAACTGCGGCAGAGCGCCGCCGCCGCCGCCGCTGCTACTGCCGCCTCGGCGTCGGCGCCGTTGCCTGGACCGGCACGGCAGGCAGAGAAGCCGCCCCGCGGCGCGGAGGTGCCGCAGGAGCTCTCCGTCCAGGCACCGGCGCAGCGTGGACCACGGGAGGAGGCTGCCGCAGAAGGCCCTGTACACACAGGCGACGAGGCAGGCCCAGAAGAGGAGGAAGAGCGTGACCACGACGACGGAGCCCTTGCTCCGGTGGGGCTCCCGCGCCAGCTTGACGAGCACGTAGACGAAGAGGGCCGTCCCGCCGATGCAGACGGTGTTGGCGATGGCCTGCCCGTACACGCGTGAGAAGCAATCCCTGGCCATGGCCTCTGTTGTCTCGACCGTAAACCAGCCACCACCTATACTCCTTCCGTAGCAATTCACCGGCCGATGGGCACGCAGTTTCTCTGGAATTTCGAGGTCTCTGCGCGCGGGGGTGCCTCGTATACTAGCAAGTCTTGGCGCAAGAATTCCGTTTGCGTACAGACGAAGCAAGCAACGAGACGACTGACCGGGCGGTTAATGTTGTACAGCAGTACTTCCACACTTTGATACGGCATCGCGTAGATATATTGTATTATATGTGCGCGTATCGGCAGCGTTTCTACGGCGACCTTATACGAAGGTGCTGTGCTCGAGGTCAGGATAACCTCGTCATCTTCTCCCTCTGTTGAGCATTGCTACACGTACGCAGAATATCTACGATTTCTGTATGAAGTAGTATGGCCACCATTAATCAATGCTGGCTCAAGGTGAGTTCACAGTGGATTACACTATCGTACCAAATCGGACCAGTTTTCATTGTACGTGAGGCACTTCCGCCCTCTGTTTGCCTCTGACACCTGAATAACATCGTGTGCGCGTAGTCGTATCCGTCGCCTTGTCGGAATGCAAGGCCGATGCAACATTTAGAGCAACTCCAACGGGCCGACCCAAACGGACGGCGCTTTTGTCTGCTTTTTGTCCGTTTGGGTCGGCCCGGCGGACACAAACGTCCGGCGCTGTGTTTGGGTCGGCGCGAGTGCCCAACGCTGGGCCGACCCATTTCGTCGGCGCGCCCAAAAAAAGTATTGCAAGCATTTTAAAAATAAAAACAGGCATTTAATTAAACATAAAAGCCAGCCACGAAGGCCGGCGAAAGTCCACATTACATTAATTAAACACTAAAAACTAGATGACACGCTGCCCTAGGCGTCCTCGTCGGTGGCGGCGTCTGCGTCGGGACCCGTGAGGTCGATCAACGTCGGCGCAGGGCCGGCCCAGGGGAACGCCGTGTTCCAGAGGGCGGCGATGTCGGGCTGTACCGCCGCTGCCTGGGCCTTGCGCGCCTCCTCTTCGGCCTCACGCTCGAGCATCTTCAGGCGCTCGCCCTCCCGACGCTCCTCGGCCAGCCGAAGACGGCGCCAGTGGTCGAGGTAGGCCGCCTCCTGCTTCTTCGTCGCCCCGAGCCAGATCGGCGGAGCGCTGACTGATACGTCTCCAACGTATCTATAATTTATGAAGTATTCATGCTATTATATTATTCATCTTGGATGTTTAATGGGCTTTACTATGCACTTTTATATGATTTTTGGGACTAACCTATTAACCGAGAGCCCAGTGCCAGTTCATGTTTTTCCCTTGTTTCAGTGTTTTGCAGAAAAGGAATATCAAACGGAGTCCAAACGGAATGAAACCTTCGGGAGAGTTATTTTTGGAACGGAAGCAATCCAGAAGACTTGTAGTATACGTAAGGGAAGCAACGAGGAAGGCACGAGGCAGGGGGCGCGCCCACCCCCCTGGGCGCACCCTCCACCCTCGTGTTCCCCTCGTGGCTCCCCTGACCGACTTCTTTCGCCTATATATATCCATATACCCTAAAACCATCGGGGAACAGAATAGATCGGGAGTTCCGCCGCCGCAAGCTTCTGTAGCCACCAAAAACCAATCGGAACCCTGTTCCGGCACCGTGCCGGAGGGGGGATCCCTCACCGGTGGCCATCTTCATCATCCCGGCGCTCTCCATGACGAGGAGGGAGTAGTTCAGCCTCGGGGCTGAGGGTATGTACCAGTAGCTATGTGTTTGATCTCTCTCTCTCTCTCATGTTCTTGAGGTGGTACGATCTTGATGTATCGCGAGCTTTGCTATTATAGTTGGATCTTATGATGTTTCTCCCCCTCTACTCTCTTATAATGGATTGAGTTTTCCCATTAAAGTTATCTTATCGGATTGAGTCTTTAAGGATTTGAGAATACTTGATGTATGTCTTGCATGTGCTTATCTATGGTGACAAGGGATATCATGTGATCCACTTGATGTATGTTTTGATGATCAACTTGCGGGTTCAGTGACCTTGTGAACTTATGCATAGGGGTTGGCACACGTTTTCGTCTTGACTCTCCGGTAGAAACTTTGGGGCACTCTTTGAAGTTCTTTGTGTTGGTTGAATAGATGAATCTGAGATATTGGGATGCATATCGTATAATCATACCCACGGATACTTGAGGTGGCATTGGAGTATCTAGGTGGCATTAGGGTTTTGGTTGATTTGTGTCTTAAGGTGTTATTCTAGTACGAACTCTATGATAGATCGAACGGAAAGAATAGCTTCGCGTTATTTTACTACGGACTCTTGAATAGATAGATCAGAAAGGATTACTTTGAGGTGGTTTTGTACCCTACCATAATCTCTTCGTTTGTTCTCCGCTATTAGTGACTTTGGAGTGACTCTTTGTTGCATGTTGAGGGATAGTTATATGATCCAATTATGTTATTATTGTTGAGAGAACTTGCACTAGTGAAAGTATGAACCCTAGGCCTTGTTTCCTAGCATTGCAATACCGTTTACGCTCACTTTTATCATTAGTTACCTTGCTGTTTTTATAATTTCAGATTACAAAAACCTATATCTACCATCCATATTGCACTTGTATCATCATCTCTTCACCGAACTAGTGCACCTATACAATTTACCATTGTATTGAGTGTGTTGGGGACACAAGAGACTCTTTGTTATTTGGTTGCAGGGTTGCTTGAGAGAGACCATCTTCATCCTACGCCTCCCACGGATTGATAAACCTTAGGTCATCCACTTGAGGGAAATTTGCTACTGTCCTACAAACCTCTGCACTTGGAGGGCCAACAACGTCTACAAGAAGAAGGTTGCGTAGTAGACATCAAGCTCTTTTCTGGCGCCGTTGCCGGGGAGGCTAGGTAAGCGGCACTCACACCCCGTCAACTAAGTTCTTTTCTGGCGCCGTTCCCGGGGAGGTGAGTGCTTGAAGGTATATCTTTAGATCTTGCAATCAAATCTTTTTGTTTCTTGTTTTAGCACTAGTTTAGTTTATAATAGAAAACTACAAAAAATGGAATTGAGTTTGCGTCATACGCTTCATCTTTTTAAGATCTTTCATGAGAATGATGGAAAGGAAAATTGTGCTCAAGTACTAGAAGAAGAATTACGTAGAATGCTTGGAAAAGAATATGTGAATGATGAGCATGATTGCAATGTTGTTAGTATGAATTCTTTGAATACCCATGATGCTAATGATATGCAAAGCCACAAGCTTGGGGATGCTATGTTTGATAAAGATGATATGTTTAGTCCCCCAAGTTTTGATGAGCAAATTTATTATGATGAAAGCATGCCTCCTATCTATGATGATTATTGTGATGACACGTATGCTTTAAAGAATAATGATAACCATGAAACTTGTCAACTTGATCTTAATTTTCAATCACATGATAGTTATTTTGTTGAGTTTGCTCCCACTATTATTCATGAGAAGAATTTTGCTTATGTGGAGAGTAGTAAATTTTCTATGCTTGTAGATCATGAAAATAATGCTTTAGGTGCTGGTTATATTGTTGAATTCATTCATGATGCTACTGAAAATTATTATGAGGGGGATCATATGCTTCTACAAATTGCAATAATAATAAGTTTCCTCTCTATGTGTTGAAAATCTTGAAGATATGCTTGTTTTGCTTTCCTATGCTAGTTGATTCTTGTTTCCATAAATTGTTTGCTCACAAAATCCCTATGCATAGGAAGTAGGTTAGACTTAAATGTGCTAGTCATATTCTTCATGATGCTCTTGAGGGAAATTTGCTACTGTCCTACAAACCTCTGCACTTGGAGGCCCAACAACGTATACAAGAGAAGGTTGCGTAGTAGACATCACTGACCCACTCGCGCACTACTCCGGTTCAGGAGTAGCGCTCGAGGTAGGCCGGCTCCTCCGGCTCGGCTTTGGGCGGGGACGGCGGGGTCACCGGCGGCACGACGCAGTTGCCCGCCGCGGAGAGGGCCATGGCCTCCGCCATGGCAGCCTCGAAAGCCGCCTCATCCGCCTCCCTCCACCGCTCCTCCTCCTCGCTCTCCTTAATGGCTGAGGGAGTCCTGGATTAGGGGGTCCTCGGACTGCCGGACTATATACTTCGGCCGGACTGTTGGACTATGAAGATACAAGATTGAAGACTTCGTCCCGTGTCCGGATGGGACTCTCCTTGGCGTGGAAGGCAAGCTTGGCAATTCGGATATGTAGATCTCCTCCCTTGTAACCGACTTTGTGTAACGCTAGCCCCCTCCAGTGTCTATATAAACCGGAGGGTTTAGTCCGTAGGACAAGAACAATCATGATCATAGGCTAGCTTCGAGGGTTTAGCCTCTACGATCTCGTGGTAGATCAACTCTTGTAATACTCATATCATCAAGATCAATCAAGCAGGAAGTAGGGTATTACCTCCATCGAGAGGGCCCGAACCTGGGTGAACATTGTGTCCCCCGCCTCCTGTTACCATCCGCCTTAGACGCACAGTTCGGGACCCCCTACCCGAGATCCGCCGGTTTTGACACCGACATTGGTGCTTTCATTGAGAGTTCCACTGTGCCGTCACCATAAGGCTTGACGGCTCCTTCGATCATCAGCAACGATGCGATCCAGGGTGAGGTTTTTCTCCCCGGACAGATCTTCGTATTCGGCGGCTTCGTACTGCGGGCCAACTCCCTTGGCCATCTGGAGCAGATCGAAAGCTACGCCCCTGGCCATCAAGTCAGGTTGGGAAGCTTGACCTATACTGTCGACATCCGCGGAGACTTGATCTTCGACAGATTCGAGCCCATGTCAGGTGCGCCGCACAGTCACGAAGAGCATGACTTAGCTCTGCCGTCGGACAATGTTCGGGAGATCACACCTGCGGCTACTCCGGCCCTCAATCCGGAGCAGATTGCGCCGTCCGAGGACGGGTGCATGGACCCCGCCACAGAGGTCGCGCACTCAGCGGCGATAGAGCCGAATGCTGACTTCACCCCCTATGAGACCTGTGCCGCCGGACACTTGGATTCGTCCCCGGCCACAGGCTCCGAACCGCCTGCGTCCGTGCCTATCGAATCTGATTGGGCACCGATCATGGAGTTTTCCTCTGCGGATATCTTTCAGCACTCACCCCTGGGCGGAGTGTTAAATTCATTAAGGTCTCTCTCCTTGTCAGGAGACCCTTGGCCGAACTATGTCTGGCTTGAGTGGGAAGCGGACAACGAAGAAATTCGTTCCCCACCCACCACCCACTTAATAGCCACTGTCGACGACTTAACCGACATGCTCGATTTCGGCTCCGAAGACATCGACGTTATGGACGACGATGTAGGAGACGATCAGGAACCACCGCCCACAGGGCGCTGGACTGCCACCTCATCATATGATATATATACATGGTGGACACCCCCAAAGAAGGCGATGGCGATAAGGCAACGGAGGATAATCCCTCCGAGAAGAAACCCAGGCACCGGCGTCAGCGGCGCCGCTCTAAGCCCCGCCATAGCAAAAGCAGCGATACCGGCACAAGAGACAAGAACGCTGCGGATAGTGCCGAAGACGAAGACAACCCCTTCCAGCCAGATTTCGAGCCGGAGGATGGGCAAGCTAGCCCTAAGGAACAGGCAGCAGACGGAGAATTAGAGGATGACAATTACATGCCTCTCTCCGAAGACGAGGTGAGCTTCGGCGACGAAGAGTTTATCGTGCCTGAGGATCCCGTTGAGTAGGAGCGCTTCAAGCGCCGGCTTATAGCCACAGCAAAAAGCCTGAAGAAAAAGCAACAACAGCTTCAAGCTGACCAAGATCTGCTAGCGGATAGATGGACTGAGGTCCTGGCGGCCGAGGAATACGAACTCGAACGCCCAACCAAAAGTTACCCAAAGCGCAGGTTGCTACCCCAACTCGAGGAGGAAGCATTAAAACCTACGCTTCCAGCGTATGATGCGGCTGACCGGCCACCTCGTGGCCGAGACAAAGCGGCATATCAGGCCGAAGTACAGCCCGCACCCCGCCGCCAGTTAAACAAAAATACCAAGGCCCGGGGTAACACGCAGGACCTGCGAGACGTATTGGAAAACAAAGCAGGACATACAAGATCGATCTACGGATCACACGGGCGCGCCCCAACGCGTGACGATGACCGTCATGCCGGATATACTAAAAGCAAATCCGGCCGGGCCGAATACAGCAGACAAGACTCGTATGAACTGCGCCGTGATATAGCCCGGCACAGAGGCGCCGCACACCCCTTATGCTTCACTGATGAAGTAATGGATCACGAATTCCCATAAGGTTTTAAACCCGTGAACATTGAATCATATGATGGTACAACAGACCCCGCGGTATGGATTGAAGATTTCCTCCTCCACATCCACATGGCCCGCGGTGACGATCTACATGCCATCAAGTACCTCCCATTAAAACTCAAAGGACCTGCTCGACATTGGCTCAACAGCCTGCCGGCAAAGTCCATAGACAGTTGGGAGAATTTGGAAGACGCATTCCTTGACAACTTCCAAGGCACTTATGTGCGACCTCCGGATGCTGATGACTTGAGTCACATAACACAATAGCCAGGGGAATCAGCCAGGAAATTCTGGACTCGGTTCCTAACCAAAAAGAACCAAATTGTCGACTGTCCGGATGCCGAGGTCTTAGCGGCATTCAAGCATAACATCCGTGACGAGTGGCTTGCCCGACATCTCGGCCAAGAGAAGCCGAAGTCCATGGCAGCCCTCACGACACTCATGACCCGCTTTTGCGCGGGCGAGGGCAGCTGGCTGGCTTGCAGCAACAATACGTCAAGAAACCCTGGCAATTCAGATGCCAAAGATAGCAACGGCAGGTTACGTCGCAACAGAAACAAGCGCCGCAACAACGGCGACAACCCGAAGACACGGCAGTTAATGCCGGATTCAGTGGCTCTAAATCCGGTCAGCGGAAAAAGCCATTCAAAAGAAGCAATCCGGGCCCGTCCAGTTTGGACCGCATACTCGATCGCTCATGTCAAATTCATGGCACCCCCGATAAGCCAGCCAACCACACTAACAGAGAATGCTGTTCAAACAGGCCGGCAAGTTGAATACCGAAAATAAGGAAAAGGGGCTGCATAGCGACGATGAGGAGAAGCCCCGGCCGCCGAACACAGGAGGACAGAAGAAATTTCCTCCCCAAGTGAAAACGGTGAACATGATATACGCAACCCATATTCCCAAGAGGGAACGGAAGCGTGCACTAAGGGACGTCTATGCGATGGAGCCAGTCGCCCCAAAGTTCAACCCATGGTCTTCTTGTCCGATCACTTTTGATCGTAGGGACCACCCCACTAGTATCCGTCATGGTGGTTCTGCCGCATTGGTTCTTGATCCCATCATTGACGGATTTCACCTCACTCGAGTCCTTATGGACGGTGGCAGCAGCCTGAACCTGCTCTATCAGGATACAGTGCGCAAAATGGTATAGACCCCTCGAGGATCAAACCCACAAAAACCATCTTCAAGGGTGTCATACCAGGTGTAGAGGCCTGTTGCACGGGCTCAATCACACTGGAAGTGGTCTTCGGATCTCCGGACAACTTCCGGAGCGAGGAGTTAATCTTCGATATCGTCCCCTTCCGCAGTGGCTATCACGCACTACTCGGACGAACCGCATTTGCTAGATTCAATGCGGTACCGCATTATGCATACCTCAAGCTCAAAATGCCCGGACCTCGCAGAGTTATAACAGTTAATGGAAACACAGAGCGCTCGCTCCGCACGGAGGAGCACACTGCGGCCCTCGCAGCGGAAGTACAAAGCAGCCTTCTGAGGCCAACCGCCAATTCAGAAAAAGGCCCCCGGAAACCTTCAAGCGAGTCCGGAGTAACCTGCAACAGGATCTCCAGGCACGTTTAGAGCTCGGATAGCAATTCGGCCTCCATCGTAGTCCCAGTCAAGCGGCAAAATTTGTGCCGCGCGTACATAACTACGCACTCAAGATACCATGGGCATAGGCGGAGGCACGGCTATGGCACGTCCCACAATGCGGCTCAACCGCCCCAGGGGCCGTATACCTTTATCATTTTCTCTCTTTCAGGACCTTACTCTCTGGAAGCCCTTTCCGGCAGTCTGATTGTTGCACCCATTACGGGAAGGAAATACCAAGGAAGCAAGAAGCTCTGACGTACAAGGGAATTCCCAGGTGGTCTCTGATAACGATCGATGTACCTATTTTTACATACCCATACGCAGCTTGCCCTTGGATAGGACATGTCAAATAGTCCTATTTTTTGCTTATTGCACTAATTGTATACGTACGCTTTGACGTATTATTTAAATAACAATGTATAGCGTTAAGCCTATTATTGCATTTATTTTTTTCCTTGTCTACTTATTTACGACAGATGGCACTCGTACATTCTGGTACGACCAGTGCGCCAGAGGCTTCAGTGTACCCCATAACACGGCGCAAAAAGTCCGAACACTTTCGACAGTGCGGCACCCCGAACTTATAGCATTATATGCATCAACTCTGAATCATGTCTTGGGTCAATAGTTGGGTTTGCCCGGCTCCCATGTTTTGGTACCTTACGTTCCGCTATATCGGCTAAGGTAGCACTGGGAGAACTACTACGATTGTGTCCCGGTTCTTCCGGATGAGCACCTCAGTAGAGAAAGCCGAAAACTGACTGTCATGATAAGGCGAGAGCTGGTCGCTGTTCGAGAGGTCTCAAATCCTTAATGATTTTTTCCGCTTCGGGCGAGGAGTCGGCCTTGTCCGATTTAGGCGTACATAGCGCCCCAAGTTTGGCCTTCCGAATACAAGGGGCTTCGCCAAAATTTAAAATTGTGGACTTCTATGGCTAAGTGGGAGTGATAAAGCTTTATAGTCTGATTACCTGGTTCGCTGTGCTGAACACCTCCTTCGAAGGACCCAAAACTGGGATAAAGAGTGATCAGGTTTATCCCGAACACCTCAGTACTAGTTACATGGGGACATAAGCCAACGACTGGCCAACTATCAGATTTTATAAACGGCCGCACAGAAGGTAATATTTTAAGTTAACAAAGCGTTACATAGCGCACATGAACTCGTTTCATATTACAGGATCACATGAGTACATTCATTCAAATATTACATCCTTAGCGCATTCCTCTGCCACAAGGCGAGCACCCTTCAAGACACTGTCATAATAATTTTCGGGGTGGCGATGCTCCTTGCCCTCCGGCGGCCCCTCCTTCACCAGCTTTTCGGCGTCCATCTTAGCCCAGTGCACTTTCGCCCGGGCAAAAGCCTTGCGCGCACCCTCAATGCAGATGGACCGCTTTATGAATTCAAGCCGTGGGCAGGCATTCCTTACCAGGCCGAAATAGCTGCCAGGCAGGGGCTCGCCAGGCCACATCCAGATTATGAGGCCCCTCATGGCCAGTTCGGCCGCCTTGTGAAGCTCGACCAGTTGCTTCACCTGGTCGCTCAAGGGCATCGGATGTTCGGTCCTAGTATACTGAGACCAGAACAACTTCTCCGTCGAGCTCCCCTCCTATGCCCGGTAGAACCCCGCGGCATCCGACACACTGCGGGGTAGATCTGCGAACGCTCCTGGAGAGCTCCGAATTCGGGTAAGTAAAAGGAAAGTTTCCTTCACATGCTTGCTTTGCATAATGAATGCCTTACCCGCCGCTATCTTCTTAACCGCCTCAATTTCTTGGAGGGCCTTCTGGGCTTCGGCCTTGGCATTTTGTGCGTTCTTGAGGGCCTTTGCAAGCTCGGACCCTTGTGTCTTAGAGTCACGCTCCAAGGACTCGTACTTCTTGACATAGTCCTGGAGCTCTTGCTGCACCTCGCCGACTCGGGCCTCTTGCTTCTCGCGCTCGGCGCGTTCCTTGGCCGCTTTGTCTTCGGCCTCGGACAACGCCTTCTTCAGGGCCGCCACTTCGGTCGTGGCCCCTAGCAAAATTCATGACGATCCTATGATTTAACAACCATCTTCTTTTTTTATCGATATACAGACGGGGTATCACTTACCTTTGTTCTCCTCGAGCTGCCTCTTGGTAAGGCCGAGCTCTTCCTTGGACCGCTCAAGGTCCCGCTTCAGTGCGGCGACCTCCGCCGTGCGTGCGGCAACGGCCAGCAGCGAAGCCTGCTTATGCACATAGACATATTCTGATTAGACTCTTGTGATTATCATTTGATCCTCTGTTCGGCCTTTCTTTGTGAACACCAAACAGAGCATCAGGGGCTACTGTCTATGCTGTAACATTTTCTCATAATTTGAGTACTTACCTCAAAGCCTGTTAGGAGGCTGGCACAGGCTTCAGTCAATCCGCTTTTGGTGGACTGAACCTTCTTGACCACCGCACTCATGATAGTGCGGTGCTCTTCGTCAATGGAAGCGCCGCGAAGCGCTTCCAGCAAGTTGTCCAATGCCTTTGGATGGACAGAGGCCATCGGCACGGACGGCTTGCCCCTCTTAGCGAGGGGTCGCCTGACAGAATCCAGAACCACTGGAGGTTCCGGTGCAGTATTCGGCCGGGGGCTAGACTTACTACCCCCACTGCCCATGGGAGTCTTGCCCCTCCCGCGCCCAGCGTCCGGAATGTCGCCTTGGGGCGCCTCCAGAACTGCCTCCCCTTGGGTCAGTGCCCTTTGAGACAACACCTCGGCGTCGTCCGTAGGGCGGGGAGAGGAGGCGGTCGGGAGTGAATCGCTCTTCATCTCCGACGAGCCCAAAGACTCCTCCGAAGAGGATACGTCGATATGGGCTCTGAATGGACTGCATGATCATGTTCGGCTTGATAAGAAGCAATAAAATAAAACATACCAAGAACTATTATGGTATCCGGATACTCACGACTTCGCCAGGGGCTTGTCCCTGGGTAACCACTCATCGTCGCTAAAAGCGGCCGCTGTGGAGCAGTCCGGAAGGAGGGTCCTTCCCTTCTTGGACCCTTCGGCCTCCCCAGATGGGGCGGCCTTCCTTTTCTTGTCTCCCTCGACTGGGCGGGGAGAACTTTCCTCTTCCTCCTCCTCGTTTTCGTGGGAGGAGTGCGCCTCGGTGTTTTCGGACGATGAGTCCGATATGACCTTGCGCCGGAGACCTTTTCTGGTCCCTGTGGCCTTCTTCTCTGGCGCCTCATAAGGCGCTGGAACCAGCATCTCCGTTAGGAGAGCATCTGCTGGATCTTCGGGCAGGGGGGCTGGACAGTCGATCTGCTCCGTTGTCGCTACCCAGTCCTGTTAAAATGACATGGAGGCTCAGACCCCCTCACACTATTATGCCGGGCAAAGAAACATTTTGTGAGATATAAAAGACTTACCGAATTGGCGGGGCGCTTTGCGCTGAGTCCGCGATCCTCAGTAAGAGGAGGAGGTACCTCGGCGCCCTTGAACAACACCTTCCAGACGTCTTTGTGCGTCGTGTCAAAAAGCTCTCGCAGCATCTGGTGCTCGGCCGGGTCAAACTCCCACATATTGAATGCCCGTCTTTGGCACGGGAGGATTCGGCGGAAGAGCATGACCTGGACCACGTTGACAAGCTTGATTTTCTTGCTTATTGTATTCTTGATACATTTCTGTAGTCCGGTCAGCTCCACCGACGAACCCCAGGACATGCCCTTCTCTTTCCAGGAGGTGAGCCGCATGGGGATGCCGGATTGAAATTCGGGGGCCGCCACCCAGTTGGTGTCGGGCGGCTCGGTGATGTAGAACCACCCCGATTGCCACCCCTTCACGGTCTCGACATAGGAGCCTTCGATCTAGGTGACGTTGGGCATTTTGCCCACCATGGCGCCTCCGCACTCCGCCTGCTGACCGACTACCACCTTTGGCTTCACGTTGAAGGTCTTCAGCCATAGGCCGAAGTGGGGCTTGATGCGAAGGAAGGCCTCGCACACGACGATAAACGCCGAGATGTTGAGGATGAAGTTAGGGGCCAGATCATGGAAGTCCAGCCCATAGTAAAACATGAGCCCGCGGACAAACGGGTGGAGGGGAAATCCCAGTCCGCGGACGAAGTGGGTAAGAAATACCACCCTCTCATGGGGTTCTGGAGTAGGGACGATCTGCCCTGCGTCTGGGAGCCGGTGCGCGATGTCTGCGGCCAGGTATCCGGCTCCCCGGAGCTTCGTAATGTCCTCCTCCGTAACGGAGGAGACCATCCACTTGCCCCCGCTCCGGACATGCTTAGAATGGCTTTGCGGAGAGGATGAGAACTTGGGCGCTGGAGCTCGAGTGCGTATGAGTGGGCAGGGGAAGAAGGCGTGGGTAAAAAAGATGAATCCTTGTCCATTTATAAGGGCGGAAGAAACTATGCGCCTCCCCACCTGCATAGTAAACTCGCTTATTCCCCAAGCGCCGTAATTGATGGCGCGGTTGGGTTACCCACACCCGTATTGACGAGAATCCCGTGATAAGGGGACACGATCTCTGCTTCGACAAGACGTGCCAAGGAAACCGCCTCGCAATATGTGCGGTAGCTGGTTGAGAAAAACGGTTCGAATAATGACCGGGCCATGGCGTGATGTCACGCTATGAAATGTGTCAGCAGATTAGATTCGTGGGATGTTATACTCTCAACGGTGGTATGTGGAATTTGTTTTGTAGAGCCGGACACGATCCTTGTGTTCGAAATCTTCTATGGAGTATTCGGAGGAAGAACCCGCCTTGCAATGCCGAAGACAATCTGCGCACCGGACTCATCGTCATTGAAGCCTGGTTCAGGGGCTACTGAGGGAGTCCTGGATTAGGGGGTCCTCGGACTGCCGGACTATATACTTCGGCCGGACTGTTGGACTATGAAGATACAAGATTGAAGACTTTGTCCCGTGTCCGGATGGGACTCTCCTTGGCGTGGAAGGCAAGCTTGGCAATCCGGATCTGTAGATCTCCTCCCTTGTAACCGACTCTGTGTAACCTAGCCCCCTCCGGTGTCTATATAAACCGGAGGGTTTAGTCCGTAGGACAAGAACAATCATAATCATAGGCTAGCTTCTAGGGTTTAGCCTCTACGATCTCGTGGTAGATCAACTCTTGTAATACTCATATCATCAAGATCAATCAAGCAGGAAGTAGGGTATTACCTCCATCGAGAGGGCCCGAACCTGGGTAAACATTGTCCCCCGCCTCCTGTTACCATCCGCCTTAGACGCACAGCTCGAGACCCCCTACCTGAGATCCGCCGGTTTTGACACCGACAATGGCCGCCTGGTAGGCGGCCTCGGCCTCCTGGTCCTCATCGCGGACGACGAGCGCGGGCGGCGGCAGGCTATGGTCGACCCCGCGGACGCCGCGTCGCCTCGCCTCCTCGTGCTCGAAGGCGAACCATCGAGCCCAGTTGGGCGAGTCGACGGCGAAGTGCGGTTCGGCGCGCTGCTCCGACGTCAGCAACGCCCGCCGGCGCCGCACCTCCTCCACATGGGCCCTCGCTGTCCGCGGCGCCGTCGGCACTGGGATCCTCTCCGGATGCAAATGCCAGTCATGCGGCAGCGTCACGTCGGGGTACGGCAGAGGCACGCGGTGGTGCCAGTGCCACTCGGCCTGGTGCAATGGCACGTTGATGCGCTGCCTCTGCCGGGGAGCGCGCGCCGACGTGGGGAGGGCGGGGAGGGAGGGGGGGATGGCGGGAGGGGGCCTTGCCCTTGCGGCTGCTGCCGAGGCCAGAGAAGAAGCCCAAGCTGGCGGTGGCTAGGGTTGTCACCGGCGTGGGGGCAGGGGTGGCCAGATGGGGACGGGAGGGGGAGTGGTAGTGGATGAGGACGGCCCCGCCGCACGCCCGGCTTAAAAAGGGACGACCGCCGTTGCTGACGCGTGGGCCCAAGGTGGGCGGTCGTCACAAATTATGTTGACCGTCGTAGTTGGACGATCGCCAGGTGGGGACGCGGCGGACAGCGAGGAGACGCGCGGCCTGTCTGCTTCACGTCCGCGCCGATGCATTCCAAGTGCAATTTTGGGCCAGAAATGGGTCGGCGCGGATGCCGGGCGGACACGATTTGAGTTTGCGTCGGCGCGTTGGGCCGCCACTTTTGTCCGCGCCGACCCAAACGGACGCGGGTGGACGAAATGGGTCGCCCCATTGGAGTTGCTCTTATGAAGACGCTTGTCGTCGCATGCACACAGACACGGTCTTGCCCAGACGCAACCCATGATGCCGTGGCAATGCGCTGGGGGCATGCAAACGCGATTGATTATATTATGTGCGCAAGTTCAGCTGGTACCAAACTGAGAGAGGAGAGCCGAATACCAAGAGCTTAGATATGTATAGAAGGAGTGACAGAAACAAAGGGAAGGAGGACTGCAACATTGAAGAACTGGCAATGAAGAGGGCTGCTGAAAAAGATAAATTATGGTAAGGAAGACATATCTAATATACTCTAGGCTTCTCAAAAAACTTTATATGAGGTTGCTGCAAAAGTGGGTGTGAATCTAGGGGATGATATTGATAAGATTGAATATAATATCAATCTGGTTAAAATGCTTCAGAAAGCCAGATTAGACCTCTGGTGAACTAATAATAAGAAAAAAAAGAAGAGACCAGTATAAAACTTGGAAAAAATCAGAAGAAACCCTGGTAATTGACACAGGGGAACATGACATTGAGGAATTGATAGGAGGGGATATATAAAGTGGAGAGGAAGAAGAGATTGAAGGATGGGAGGAGTTCAGACATATGTTTTCTAATAAAAAAGATAGATCTTCCAGGAATTCTGGCAAGAAATCTATTATAAAAATCAAGAAAAAAGAAGGATCTGGTAAAAAAGAAGAAATAAATGAGAGGAGTTTTTTGGAATATTAGAGGTTTTGGGGGTGACATCAAAAAAAGGTTCATGAGGGAAATGGTTATGGATATGAAGGTAGACTTTATGGGACTACAAGAAACTACGAGAGAACAATTTTCTAAAAATTATCTACATGGGATTTGTGGGGGGGGGGGGGGAGATTTTCATTGGCACCATGTTCCTTCTAGAGGGAAATCTGGATGTTTACTGCTGGGGGTTAACTATACAACTTTATATGTCATTACTCATGAATATGGGGAATATCATATCAAAATGACTGTGCAAGATGTTAGAAATATGTTTATATGGGATTTGGTGGTTGTATATGGAGATGCACAGCCCTCTGGCAAAGCAAGATTTCTTGCTGAGCTATCTAGGATTTTCCAAAATAGTGTGAACCCCATCCTGATAGGAGGGGACTTCAACATTATTAGGAAAGCATCTGAAAAAAATAAACCCGGTACTCCAGGACACTGGAGTTTTCTTTTCAATGCTATCATAGAATAGGTAGGGGTTAGAGAGCTAGACATGCATGGAAGACAATATACTTGGGGTAACAATTTACCTCAATCTACTTTTGAAAAATTCGATAGAATTCTGTGTGATGTGGAATGGGAGGATACTTATCCTTTAACTGATGTCTCTGCTCTCTGTAGAGAAAAATCTGATCATGTGCCATTATTTCTGGATACTAGAGATATAATTAAAAATGATCCTTTATTCAGATTTGAAACCTCCTGGTTTCTTAGGGAAGGGCTAGATGAGTTAGTTATTAAAACCTAGAGAACAAATGGATCCAAAATCTCTAGCCTGGATAATTGGCAGACTAAGCTGAGAAGCTTGAGACCAGTTCTGAAAGGATGGAATAGAAATATGAATGCATGGTATAGGGAGCTTAGAGCAACTCTAGCAGACCCCGCATCCCACCCCGGCCCGCAAATATTTTTGCGGGGCACGGCAAATCTTCTCCCCCAACCTCTATCTTCACGGGCTGGGAGGCCGACCCGAGCTCAACCCCCATCTGCAGCGAGATTTGGCGGGAGGGACATTTCCACGCACCCTTTCCCGCTCCCCCACCCTCCGCCACCATTGCCCCGCCTCCACACGCCCCGGTGCTTCCTCCCTGGCCGTCCCTCACCGCCATGGACGACTCCCTGCTGTCCCCCGTCACCGTTGAGGTCGCGCACGCTCCTTCCCCTCGGGCGGATCTCGTCGCCGGCCATGTTGGCCCCACCGCGCCTGCCCGCAAGCGGCAGGGCAACGTGGTCGTGCAGGGCGGGAATCCAGCTGCCCCCGCCGCGATGGCCCGCGCTCCAGGCCCCAACGCGGCAGCGCGACCCCGGCCGGCGGCGGAGAAGGTCACCAAGGCCGCCGGCGGCAAAAGGAAGAGGATTCCGGCTACAAGGAAGCCACCTTCTTCATCCTCTCACTCCAACCCGGATAGAGGTGCTCCGGCGATGCCGTTCAACGGTGCTGCTCCCCCCACAAGCGAGGTGTAGACGAAATGGCCGGAAGGTATGCGTCTTCGGTCATGGCGATTTCCTTTCATTTTCGCCATTATTCTCTATAGCTCATGACTTGTTATCGTTCACTATAGCGGTGGTTCAAACAATGCAACTACCGAGTTCGTGAACTTGTTGGACACGAACGCGGTTGACATTGACCAAGCCCCGTTCGCTGCATTCGACTACAATGAAACGGAGGGCGGCGTGGATGATCATGGTTGCGAGGACGAATTGGAGGAGATCAAAGCGGAAGCGTATGAGCAATCGCAAACAAAAAACTGGGAAAAGCATAAGATCAAAGAACTACACGATCTTGGAAGATCAAGCTTTGATCAAAGCATGGAGTGCGGTGTCTCTTGATGCATGCACGGGTACTTCTCAAACCGCCAAGAGATATTGGCAGAGGATCAAAGATCAATACTTCCGCAGTATGGCAAAGCATCCCAATAGGACTCCACGCACATTTCGGTCGCTTCAAGGGTGTTGGGAGAATATCATACCAATGTGCAGCCGTTGGGCAGCTTGCTTGGAGCAAGTACGCAATGCACCTCGAAGTGGCACCGTGGAGTCTGACTATGTGAGTTTGTTTTGCCTTTGTTCAAGTTGTGCATCATCATATTTGCATCATGGGAAATGATTGCATCACTTTGTTCAATTTTGTAGGACAAGATTGCTCAACATAGATACAAGGACATGGAAGCTTCGGAAGGCAAATTCTTCAAACTAGAGCATTGTTGGGAGTTGCTCCAAAACTGCGAGAAGTGGAAGCTAATCGACACAGAATCTCCACCAAAGAGAGGCTCACTTACAAACATGGATGAAGATGAGGATGATGATGGCCCAAGAAACTTGCACAATCCCGATGGCGAAAAGAAAACTAAGGAGAAGATGAAGAGAGAGCAAGAAGCATCGAGCTTGAGGGAGAAGATTGATGCCATGGTGCAATCACACGAGTTGATGTTGTTGAAGTCGTTGGAGATCAAGAAAGAGTTGGCCGAGAAGAAGGCAAAAGGGAAGCAAGAAAAATGGCAAATGCTCAAGGAAGAGGGGCTCCACAAAGCTGCCATTGAGGAGAGAAAAGCACGCGCCTCTGAAAACAAATCGATGTCATTGTTGCTCGCCGAAGAGAACAAGATCATGTCAATGAACGGCAATGACATGGGCGATCTCACCAAAACATGGAATGATATGGCAAGGAGAGAAAACTTGAAGAGGAGAATGGTTGCGTTGGCCGGTGCGTCCCACATTTCCGGGGATGTTTTCTTTGCTCCATATGGTGGCAATGTTGATGATTTCGGTGCGGGAGTTGGAACAAGAGCCGGAGGTGGATTCAGTGGTGGCGATGAACTTCAAGATGGACTCGATGGCGCGGAGTAAAGATCGACCAAGATGGTGCCGGACATGGGCGCAAACTTTTGCAAGGCCCTCTTTTGCGTTTGCCGTACTGAATTTGGCTTTTATTTGCGCGTAAAACTGTGTTATGTCATTTGAATTTGAACTTGTTTGCGAAACCCTATGTCAAATGCAAGAATTGTAGTTTTTCTGTTTGCGGGTCATCGCGGTGGTGCCCGAGCAGAACCCGCAGAAGCCGGCCCGTAAAAAAGCATATTCCGCGAATATACTTTTATGCGGGTCGGTTTGAGGGGTCTACATCTGTGGCCATCCGCGCCGGCCCGCAAAAGCGGTTTTGCGCCAAGTGCAAACGCGTTTTGCGGGCTGACAGGATGCGGGGTCTGCTAGAGTTGCTCTTAAAAAGATATACTTGTAAAATTGGACAATATTGATAAAAAATGTGAGATTTACGGACTGAATGCAGATGATAGAAAAGAACAAATGGAACTTAGAGCACAATTAGGTAGGCTGCTGTGCCATGAAGAAGCTAAATGGAAACAAAGAGCAAAGATAGATGAATTGATTGAGGGGGATTGTAATAATAAATATTTTCATGCAAAAGCTAATAGGAGACATAGAAGAAACAATATTACATCCTTGAATCAGGAGGAAGGGAGCTTTGAGGGGGAGAAAGAGTTGATTGAGTATATTACAAACTTTTACAAGAATCTTTTTAGATCTGCTGAAGTATCAAGTATTTCTTTGTCCATTGAAAATCCTGATAAAATACTACTAGCACAGAAAGAGATGCTGATTGGGGAGTTCTCATTAGAAGAAATTAAGAAAGCAGTTTTCCAGATGGCCCATAATAAATCTCCTGGACCAGATGGTTTTACTGCTGAAATTCATCAACACTTTTGGGAACTGGTTAAACATGATCTTAAGCAAATCTTTGATGACTTGTATAATGGGAAATTAGACATTAAGAGATTGAATTATGGGATTATTACCCTGGTGCCAAAAAGAAAAGAGGCAAATCAGATACAAAAGTTTAGCCCAATTTGCTTGCTAAACGTGAGCTTCAAACTTTTTACTAAGGTCCTAATGAATAGACTTAACCTGGTAGCTAATTCTATAATTTCCCCACTTCAGAATGCGTTTATCAAGGGGAGCTATATAATGGAGGGGGTTCTGGTGCTACATGAAGCATTTAATACTGTTCATATAAAAACAGAGTGCTTTGCTGTTGAAAGTGGATTTTGAAAAAGCCTATGATAAAATCAAATGGACTTTTGTTTTCCAGATGTTGAAGGGAAAAGGTTTTCCTGATAAATGGATAGATTGGGTTATGGGGACTATAAGAGGAGGAAAAGTTTGTTCAAGGTGAATGAAAACTATGGGCCTTATTTTCCCACACATAAAGGGCTGAGGCAGGGGGATTCTCTGTCCCCTCTAATGTTCAATCTAGCTGCTGATGCCTTGGCCATCTTAATGGACAATGCCAGAAAAGCTGGCCTAATCAAAGGGCTGCTGGCTGATAGTCTAGTAGGGGGGTCAATATGTTGCAGTATGCAGATGATCCTATTTTTTAATGCAAGATGATTATGAAAGTGCTTACAACTTAAAATACATATTATGTTTGTTTGAACAAATGTTTGGCTTGAAAATCAATTTTCATAAAAGTGAGCTTTTCCTGTTCGGTGCAACTGTTGATAAAAGGCATGAATATTCTAGAATATTTACTTGCCCTGTGGGAGAACTTCCCATGAAATACCTAGGGCTTCCTATTGATAAAAAAGAATTAGAAATAAAAACTGGAAGCCTTCTGAAGACAAAATGAAGAGGAAATTTGGGACTTGGCAAGGGAGGTTACCAGCTAGTGCCGGGAGACTAACTCTGATACAATCCTCGTTAACTGGGATCCCATACTTCATGATGTATTTTTATGGCTTGCTTGTTGGTGTGGAAAAAATAATGAACTTCTTTAGGGCTAGATTGTTTTGGCAAGAAAACAATGATAAGAAAAAATATCACCTAGTAAAATGGACGGAGGTCTGTAAACCAAAAGATATGGGGGGCTTAAGCATTCAAATTTTAGCTCTCATGAATGGAGCTCTCCTTTGTAAATGGTGGTGGAAATATATAATACTGATGGGATGTGGCAAAAGAATATTGAGAAACAAATTTATCAAGAAACAATGTATTACCAATGTCAAGAGTAGAAATGGGGATTCAGAATTTTGGGGGGAGCTGTTGAAACATAAAGATTTGTTCTTTTCCTTATGTAAGTTTAATATAGGCAATGGTGAGAATACCAGGTTCTGGGAAGACTGGTGGATTGGTCCTAAAACCTTATAAGACAGTTATCCTCGTTTGTATAATGTTTCTTTTGATAAAAATAAGTCAGTGACAGATATATTGCTAATGTGAGTTTTAGGATATCTCTGATTGGGGAGTTAATGTAATTGTGGGAACACATTAGGGAGGTGTGTGAGAGTGTGACTCTTAATGAATGCCAAGATAAGATTAGATGGACACTGGCTCAGGATGGTAAAATATACTGTTATAGACATCAGGATGATCTCTTATCTTCTTCCACTATTTGCCTCTGATCTGAATCGGTATAACATCATGTGCGCGTAGTCGTATCTGTCCCCTTGTCGGAGTGCATGGCCGATCTAACATTTATTAAGACGCTTGTCGTCGCACACAGACACAGTCTTGCCCAGACGCAACCCATGATGCCGTGGCAATGCGCTGGGGGCATGCAGACACGATTGATTATATTATGTGCGCAAGGTCAGCTGCTACCTGTTGCCATGCCAATGAGGGTATTATTTTTCTTCAATGGCCCTATTTTGAACTTAAGCACACACATGGCCTCACGTAAAACTTATTTTCTCATCTGGCCCAAGCTTTAGATCCTTTTTCCCAATGAGGCGATTAGTCCTCGGCCTGGGTATGGATTTGGAAACCAGTCGATTCAAGCATGGATGACGAGGCGGCGACAACATTCTCATGCTCGACATGTGTCCTCGGACTCCGTCGTTATGACGACGTCTCCTCCAGCGTCAGCGTGGAGTTTGGGAGGTAGTTCAAGAGCGGATGTAGATTGTGGTCTACACGATGACATCTGGAAGATGGTGGGTCATGTGCTAGGTTCGTGGTTCATGGCTGGCAAGTATTGTTTTCTCCTCCGACGTCTTAGTCGTGCGGGGGAGCTAGATCTAGAGTTCGATGGCGTGTCCGGGGTGTTGCCCCGGTCTGATTCGTTCAGCGGCAATGACTTCGCCTTGGGTGAGCCCCTTGAAGGTCCACAAAGCTGCATATCAGTGATGGTGCCGCGTCGAGCTGAGGTGAGAAGGTGGTCCATGATTTTTTTCTTTGGTGGCTATTGTGGTGGTGCCAGAGGCAAGTGACTGGAGTTGGTGTAAAGCTCAGGGAATTCTTCGGTCTAGATTGTATTTTTCTTTTTTGGCTGGTGTTCCTTTGTGCAAAGGCTAGCGTTTCACTATCTTTTCAGTTCTGTTAGGTTTGTTCATACGTGGCTTATACTATGATACTTTTTACATAAATAAGACACGTATTAGCATGAAAAAAAGTTCAATGGTCATCACCACCGGCCGACCGGGAAAGTATCAGGTGATACCACACTTTATATGCTACCATGATACCAACTTAAAAAATACAAATTTAAACTTGCCAAAAAATTCTAAAGAAAATTATGGATGTTTCACGACATATATGTCGACAACCCCTAAAAATTCAGATCAAAATTCAAGAGATAATCTTCTACGAAGATGAGCCACCAAGTTAACATCACTCGGATTCTCAACAGTTCATTCTTTCTTCTCACAAATGTTGAACAAATCAGGGAAATGTTCGCTAAAATTCCTATTATTAATAATCATGTGTCTAGCAATCATATATACCTCTTAAATTCTCACTATAGATTTCCATCAGGGGGAGTAAGAAGCTCTAGGCTTAATATTATCAATTTTGTTTTATAAGTATTAAGCTTCGATAATTTGCTGCCACAACCCCTCTGGGGTATCAAGCTTCCACCACCGCTTAAGGCTTAAATTCTGTTTTCTAATGTCTTTCACACCCAAACCCTGTTTTTTGTTTGATCTACACACCCAGTCCCAGCTGAACATACGGTTCTTATTCCAAAGGAATCCACTTTTATGCATATCCCACTTTTTAAAGGAAGTTTTATTCATCAGAAACATTGACATAAGAAAAGATGGGAGTCTAGTCAAGGAAAAATTCAGCAAAATAGTTCAAGCCCCTTTAGACATGCCATTGCTTTTCCAATTTCCTAGCTTTTGAATGAATTTATCTGCAATAAAATCCTAGTTGGATATTTTCAAGCCCATATAACTAACAGGAGTACCCCATGTAATTCATTGGGAAAGCACCCAACTGGGAGTTAGAAATGTCAACATGTTTTTTAGCAATACCATCATATCCTCTAATACAAAAAGCTTCACTGTTAATGAAAATTATTTTGAGACCAGACATTAGTTCAAACAAATATAAAAGGAGATCCATAATCACAGCCTTGTTGTAACGCCCACGATGCGGCTATATCTCCCACGTATCGGGGCACGACTTAGAGGCATAACCGCATTGTAGGTTTTGTCGCAAGAAGGGTCATCTTCACACAATCCCATGTAATGAACAAGAATGGGATAAAGAGAGTTGGCTTACAATCGCCACTTCACACAATACATAAATAAATTCATACATCATCGAAAATACACACATAGACCGACTACGGTCAAATCCAAATGAAAAGAAGATAACCCCAAATGCTAGATCCCCGATCATCCCAACTGGGCTCCACTACTGATCATCAGGAAACGAAACATAGTAACAACCACGTTCCTCGTCGAACTCCCACTTGAGCTCGGTTGCGTCACCTGCACTGGTATCGTCGGCACCTGCAACTGTATTGGTAGAATCTGTGAGTCACGAGGACTCAGCAATCTCACACCCGCGAGATCAAGACTATTTAAGCTTATAGGAAGGATGGGGTAATGAGGTGGAGCTGCAGCAAGCACTAAGCATATATGGTGGCTAACATACGCAAATAAGAGCGAGAAGAGGAGCAACGCAACGGTCGTGAAGCTAGAGGTGATCGAGAAGTGATCCTGAAACTGCCTACGTTCATACATAACCCAAACCGTGTTCACTTCCCGGACTCCGCCGAAAAGAGACCATCACGGCTACACACGCGGTTGATGCATTTTAATTAAGTCAAGTGTCAAGTTCTCTACAACCGGACATTAACAAATTCCCATCTGCCACATAACCACGTGCACGGCTTTCGAAAGATAATACCCTGCAGGGGTGTCCTAACTTAGCCCATCATAAGCTCTCATGGTCAACGAAGGATATTCCTTCTCCCGGGAAGACCCGACCAGTCTCGGAATCCCGGTTACAAGACGTTTCGACAATGGTAAAACAAGACCAGCAAAGCCGCCCGAATGTGCCGACAAATCCCGATAGGAGCTGCACATATCTCGTTCTCAGGGCACACCGGATAAGTCAAGCTACGAGTAAAACCAGGCCTCGAGTTTCCCCGAGGTGGCCCCGCAGGCTGCTCGGTTCGGACCAACACTCAGAGGGGCGCTGGCCCGGGGGGGTTAAAATAAAGATGACCCTTGAGTCCGCGAAACCCAAGGGAAAAAGGCTTAGGTGGCAAATGGTAAAACCAAGGTTGGGCCTTGCTGGAGGAGTTTTATTCAAAGCGAACTGTCAAGGGGGTCCCATAAATCACCCAACCGCGTTAGGAACGCAAAATCAAGGAACATAACACCGGTATGACGGAAACTAGGGCGGCAAGAGTGGAACAAAACCCCAGGCATAAGGCCGAGCCTTCCACCCTTTACCAAGTATATAGATGCATTGATTAAATAAGAGATACTGTGATATCCCAAAATATCCATGTTCCAACATGGAACCAACTTCAACTTCACCTGCAACTAGCAACGCTATAAGAAGGGCTGAGCAAAAGCGGTAACTTAGCCAAACAACGGTTTGCTAGGAAAGGATGGTTAGAGGCTTGACATGGCAATATGGGAGGCATGATATAGCAGGTGGTAGGTAGCGCAACATAGCGATAGAGCGAACAACTAGCAAAGCAAAGATAGAAGTGATTTCAAGGGTATGGTCATCTTGCCTGAAATTCCGCTAGGAAGAAGATCAAGTCCATGAAGAAGACAAACAGACGGAGTCGAACGAATCCTCACAACTCCGGAATGAAACCAAAGCTAACGAGAGAAGCAACCCGGAAAGAAACAAACAACATAGTAAACACACAATCATAAACATGACATGATGCACAATCAAGTATGATGCATGTCCGGTTTAAAGAGGCATGGCATGGCAAAGTGCACAAACAAAACTACAAGTTAAGTGGAGCTCAATATGCAACGAGTTGCATATTGACGAAACACCACATCAATTGTTTAGTTCTCTCGGTTATGTACCCAACAATATTAAATGTTGATTAACATGGCAAGAGGTGAAGCATAAGTAAACTAACTATTTAGGCAAGTTTAAATGAGGCCGGAACAACAAATAACAATTCCGGAAAATCCTCATATGCATATTTTGGAATTGGTACTGTTCTGCCTAAAACCATATTTTATTGTTGTTAAACAGGAAAATAAAGTGCACCAAGTTAAACTAGGCATTTTTCCACCCCATTTACATATAAAGTTTATTAAATTTGGAGCTACGGGTATTTAGTTATGAATTAAATCATTTTAACATGGCATTTAAGCAAATTAAATCAAACAGCACATTTAACCATTTTTAACATGGATGAAAGTTGGATATTATGAAACTAGACAAAATTCTAAGCATTTTTCATATATGAATTATTTACATATGATGCACAGTTCTGGAGTTATTAAATGCATGATCATGAGGGTTTTTCTGCAAAACTGCCAACTCTGGATAATTAGCTAAATTCGCAGGCGCTGAAAAAAACATAAGCGGGCCGAAAATGGCTGGCCCAACAGAGAGGAGGGGCTGTGGGCGCTCACCCATAGCCCAGGTCGGTGGTGGCGGCTGAGGCAGTGCGGGCTGGGTGAGGAGGCGCGCTGGGCCTTGGGGGTCGCTGGAGGCGCGGTCAACGCTCGGGACGAGCGGGCTCCTGATGCTCGTTACCAACAGAGGCAGTAGCAGCAGCAGGTCATGGCGATGCAGAAGACGGCGCCAGGGGAGGTTCTGGCGACGGGGTCGGCGGGAACTGGCCGGAACTGGGCGGTTCGAGTCGTGCGGCATCGGATCCGGGCAACGGCGGCGGCCGACGGAGCTCGGGCGCGGGGCACAGCCATCCATGGCAGCGGCGGTGGTCCTGCTCGAATAGAGAGACACGAGTGACGGAGAGGTGAGGGAAGGAGAAAGAGCACGAGGCGAAGGGAGAGGGAAGCGGCGGCATGGCTCACCGAAGCGCATGGGGCGGCGAGGAGTAGTTGCTTGCTCCGGCGGCGGGATCCTGGTGGCTTTGGTGGGCAGAGTCGGGGCGAGCGCACAAGCAGAGGTGCGGGGTTCCATGCGCGAGGCTGGGGATGCAGCGACGAGTCCTGCGGCTGACTCGTCGTTGCTGGATGCAGAGGAGCACGGGACTTGGTTGCGGGGACGACGACGAGGGGGGCCCGGAACAACGCAACCGCAGACTTGGAGATCCATGGCGGGGCTCCTGTCCATGGCGACGCTGCGAAGACAACAGAGAGCAGCGTGAGAGGGAGAGAAAAGAGAGAGCAGATGGGGAAGGAAGGGAGCAAGGCACGACGGGGAACTCATCTGCTGGCTATGGCGAGCTGCGGCTTGCTCGGGGACAGAAGGACGGGCGCCACGCTCGGGGTTGCTGGTGCTGCTAAACATCGGGAGGACGGAGAGGACAGAGCAAGGCGGCGGTGGAGCATCTGGGCACGGGGAAGTGGCCTGGTGGTGCGGTGGTCGGTGGCTGGCCTCGGGAGGAGCTCGTGCTGAACCGGCGAGTGGCACTACGGCAGGGTGGAGTTGGATTGGTGAGTGGCTGCGAGATGTGGTTGGATCGGGGATGCAAAACGAGGAGGTGGTTGGTTCGGCCGGGTGGGGTGGATGGATTGGATCAGGGAGGATCCCGATTAGATGGTGGCGGCGCTAGGGTAGGATCCCTAGAAATTAGGTGGTTTGTCTAGGTTAGGTTAGGGGGTCTATATATAGCAAGTCGATTTTTGGATAAGGGCATTTGGTCCCTCCGATCTTAATCGGACGGTCCCGGAAAAATAGGCTAGGGAGACCAAATAAGAAAACGGAGATGTTATATAGATGTTTGGGGATAATCCGGACCCAACGGTAACAACAAACCGGGTCGGGTACGGGACAACTTTCGGACGTGCGGGAGGGGATCGCGGGCTGACGAGAGAGGTTAGTTGGTTTGACAAGAGGGAACCGAAAACACGGTTGGTCTCGGAACGGTCAACGAAGACAAGGGGGGACGCGGCAACTATGAGCGGATGCAAGTTTTATGAAAACATGCGGATGTAATGCGATGACGAATGCAACAAACAAATAAATACACACAACGATAACGAAAAAAAACATGGAAGCCGTCTGGAGCGTCGGTCTCGGGGCGTTACACTTGTCCACATCATGAAATAAGCAAAGCATAATATCATTTGCATATTGCGGAATTGCTACTCCATTAGGGATCAAATCATCAGCCAAGACAGTGGTAAACCCATTCTAAAGGAAATATGCCCTAGAGGCAATACTAAAGTTGTTATTTTATATTTCCTTATTCATGATGAAGGTTTATTATTCATGCTAGAATTGTATTGATCGGAAACTTAAATACATGTGCGAATACATAAAAAAATACCATGTCCCTAGTAAGCGTCTACTAGGCTAGCTCATTGATCAAACATGGTTAAGGTTTCCTAACCATAGACATGTGTTGTCATTTGATAACGGGATCATATCATTAGGATAATGATGTGATGGACAAGACCCATCCGTTAGCTTAGCATATTGATCGTTCAGTTTATTCCTATTGCTTTCTTAATGACAAATACATATTCCTTCTACTATGAGATTATGAAACTCCCGGATACCGGAGGAATACCTTGTGTGCTATCAAACGTCACAATGTAACTGGGTGATCATAAAGATGCTCTACAGGTATCTCCAAAGGTGTTTGTTGAGTTGGCATAGATCAAGATTAGGATTTGTCACTCCGAGTATCAGAGAGGTATCTCTGGGCCCTCTCGGTAATACACATCATAAGAAGCCTTGCAAGCAAAGTGACTAAGGAGTTAGTTGTAAGATGATGTATTACGAAACGAGTAAAGAGACTTGCCGGTAACGAGTTTGAACTAGGTATGAAGATACCGACGATCGAATCTCGGGCAAGTAACATAGCGATGGACAAAGGGAATTACGTATGTAATCATAAGGTTCGACCGATAAAGATCTTCGTAGAATATGTAGGACCAATATGGGCATACAGGTTCCGCTATTGGTTATTAACCGAAGAGGTGTCACGGTCATTTCTACATAGTTCTCGAACCCGTAGGGTCCGCATGCTTAACGTTCCGTGACGATATAGTGTTATATGATTTGATGACCAAATGTTGTTCGGAGTCCCGGCTGAGATCACGGACATGACGAGGAGTTCCGAAATGTTTCGGAGGTAAAGATTGATATATAGGACGATGGTATTTGGACATTGAAGTGTTTCGGAGTGTACCGGATAGTCATCGGTATACTGGAGGGGGTTCCGGACACCCCTGGGAGGGTGATGGGCCTATTGGGCCATTAGTGGGGAGCACACCAGCCCACAAGGGGTTGGCACACCCCCCTATGGCAGTCGGCCAAGTGGGAGAAAGGAAAGGGGGATTCGTCCTCCCCCTTCCTCCCCTCTCCCTCCTTTCCTTCCCCCCTCCGGTAAATATGGTAGGGGGGCGTGGCTAGGGAAAGACCCCAAGTAGGATTCGGCCTACTTGGGGCGCCCCTTGGCCTCTCCCCTCTCCCCCACCTATATATATGTGGGAGGGGGGCGCCACACATAACCACGACAATCTCTTAGCCGTGTGCGGCGCCCCCTTCACAGTTTACACCCTCGGTCATATTTTCATAGTGCTTAGACGAAGCCCTGCGGAGATAGCATCACTATCACCGTCACCACGCTGTCGTGCTGCCAGAACCCATCCACTACCTCGCCATCCTCCTGGCTCAAGGTGTGGACGCCACCGAGCTGAAAGTGTGCTGAACGCGAAGGTGCCGTATGTTCGGTACTCGATCGGTTGGATAACGAAGAAGTTCGAGTACATCAACCGCGTTATGAAACACTTCCGCTTACAGTCTACGAGGGTACGTAGACACACTCTCCCCTCTCATTGCTATGCATCTCCTTGATAGATCTTGCGTGTGCGTAGAAATTTTTTGTTTTCCATGCAACGTTTCCCAACAATGGCATCCGAGCTAGGTTTATGCGTAGATGATATGCATAAGTAGAACACAAAGAGTTGTGGGCGGTGATAGTCATACTGCTTACCACCAACGTCTTATTTTGATTCGGCGATATATATTGTGGGATGAAGCGGCCCAAACCAACCTTACATGTCCACGTACATGCGACCGGTTCCACCGACAGACATGCAACTTGTTTTGCATAAAGGTGGCTGGCGGGTGTCTGTTTCTCCTACCTTAGTTAAATCGAATTTGACAACGGCCGGTCCTTGAAGAAGGTAAAACAGCAAATTTGATGAATCACTGATGTCTACTACGCAACCTTCTCCTTGTAGACGTTGTTGGGCCTCCAAGTGCAGCCGTTTGTAGGACAGTAGCAAGTTTCCCTCAAGTGGATGACCTAAGGTTTATCAATCTATGGGAGGCGTAGGATGAAGATGGTCTCTCTCAAACAACCCTGCAACCAAATAACAAAGATTCTCTTGTGTCCCCAACACACCCAATACAATGGTAAATTGTATAGGTGCACTAGTTCGGCGAAGAGATGGTGATACAAGTGCAATATGGATGGTAGATATAGGTTTTTGTAATCTGAAATTATAAAAACAGCAAGGTAACTAATGATAAAAGTGAGCACAAACGGTATTGCAATGCTAGGAAACAAGGCCTAGGGTTCATACTTTCACTAGTGCAAGTTCTCTCAACAATAATAACATAATTGGATCATATAACTATCCCTCAACATGCAACAAAGAGTCACTCCAAAGTCACTAATAGCGGAGAACAAACGCAGAGATTATGGTAGGGTATGAAACCACCTCAAAGTTATTCTTTCTGATCGATCTATTCAAGAGTCCGTAGTAAAATAACACGAAGCTATTCTTTCCGTTCAATCTATCCTAGAGTTCGTACTAGAATAACACCTTAAGACACAAATCAACCAAAACCCTAATGTCACCTCAAGTATCCGTGGGTATGATTATACGATATGCATCACACAATCTCAGATTCATCTATTCAAACCAACACAAAGTACTTCAAAGAGTGCCCCAAAGTTTCTACTGGAGAGTCAAGACGAAAACGTGTGCCAACCCCTATGCATAAGTTCAACTGAGCCCGCAAGTTGATCACCAAAACATACATCAAGTGAATCACGTGATATCCCATTGTCACCACAGATAAGCACATGCAAGACATACATCAAGTGTTCTCAAATCCTTAAAGACTCAATCCGATAAGATAACTTCAAAGGGAAAACTCAATCCATTACAATAGAGTAGAGGGGGAGAAACATCATAAGATCCAACTATAATAGCAAAGCTCACGATACATCAAGATCATACCACCTCAAGAACACGAGAGAGAGATCAAACACATAGCTACTGGTACATACCCTTAGCCCCGAGGGTGAACTACTCCCTCCTCATCATGGAGAGCGCCGAGATGATGAAGATGGCCACCGGTGAGGGATCCCCCCTCCGGCAGGGTGCTGGAACAGGGTCCCGATTGGTTTTTGGTGGCTATAGAGGCTAGCGGCAGCGGAACTCCCGATCTATTCTGTTGCCCGATGTTTTTAGGGTATATGGATATATATAGGCGAAAGAAGTCGGTCAGGGGAGCCATGAGGGGCCCACGAGGGTGGGGGGCATGCCCAGGGGGCAGGCGCGCCTCCCTGCCTCGTGGCCACCTCGAAGCTTCCTTGACTTCAACTCCAAGTCTCCTGGATCACGTTCGTTCCAAAAATCACGCTCCCGAAGGTTTGATTCTGTTTGGACTCCGTTTGATATTCCTTTTCTGCGAAACACTGAAACAAGGGAAAAAACAGAAATTGGCACTGGGCTCTGGGTTAATATGTTAGTCCCAAAAATAATATAAAAGTGTTTAATAAAGCCCATGAACATCCAAAATAGATAATATAATAGCATGAATACTTCATAAATTATAGATACGTTGGAGACGTATCAAGCACCGTTGTGGTTTTTTGCCGTAGGTAAGAACGGTTCTTGCTAGAAGCCCGTAGCAGCCACGTAAAACTTGCAACAACAAAGTAGAGGACGTCTAACTTGTTTTTGTAGGGCATGTTGTGATGTGATATGGTCAAGACGTGATGTGATATACGTTGTTGTATGAGATGATCACGTTTTGTAATATCGACAACCGGCACGAGCCCTTGGGTTGTTGATACGTCTCCAACGTATCTACTTTTCCTGATGCTTTTCCTCTTGATTTGGAATCTAATTTGCATGATTTGAACGAAACTAACCCCGGACTGACACTGTTTTCAGCAGAACTACCATGGTGTTGTTTTTGAGCAGAAATAAAAATTCTCAGAATGGAACGAAACTTTGCGAGGATTTTTTATACAATAAAAGAGAATTTCTGGAGCCAAGAGTCACCTGAGGGGGGCACCTGGGTGGGCACAACCCACCAGGGCGCGCCTGCCCCCCAGGCACGCCCAGGTGGGTTGGCCCCGCAGACCCTGAAACCGACGCTATAAAATCCTATTTTTCCAGAAAAAATCAGAGAGAAAGAATTATCGCAATCCATGAGACGGAGCCGCCGTCACCTCCTGTTCTTCATCGGGAGGCCAGATCTAGAGTCCGTTTGGGGCACCGGAGAGGGGGATCTTCGTTCTTCGTCATCACCAACCCTTCTTCATCACCAATTCCATGATGCTCCCCACCAGGAGTGAGTAATTCCTTCGTAGGCTCGCTGGTCGGTGAGGAGTTGGATGAGATTCATCATGTAATCTAGTTAGTTTTGTTAGGGCTTGATCCCTAGTATCCACTATGTTCTGAGATTGATGTTGCTATGACTTTGCCATGCTTAATGCTTGTCACTTTGGGCCCGGGTGCCATGATTTCAAATCTGAACCGTTTACGTTATCACCATTATATCCATGTTCTAGATCTGATCTTGCAAGTTATAGTCACCTACTACGTGTTATGATCCGGCAACACCGGAGTGACAATAGTCGGGACCACTCCCGGTGATGACCGTAGTTTGAGGAGTTCATGTATTCATCGTGTGTTAATGCTTTGTTCCGGTTCTCTATTAAAAGGAGACCTTAATATCCCTTAGTTTCCAATTGGACCCCGCTGCCACGGGAGGGTAGGACAAAAGATGTCATGCAAGTTCTTTCCAGAAGCACGTATGACTATTTACGGAATACATGCCTACATTATATTTATGAACTGGAGCTAGTGCCGTATCGCCCTAGGTTATGACTATCACATGATGAATATCATCCAACAAGTTACCGATCCAATGCCTACGAATTTATCTTATATTGTTCTTGCTAAGTTACTACTGCTATCGTTACTATTGCACTTGTTATAAAACTACTGCTATCACACTGTTACCATTGCTATTGCTGCTGCTATTAGCAAAACTATCATATTAATTTTCTACTGATCACGTTGTTGCAGATAATTAATCTCCAGGCGTGGTTGAATTGACAACTCAGCTGCTAATACTTGCAAATATTCTTTTGCTCCCCTTGTGTCGAATCTATAAATTTGGGTTGAATACTCTACCCTCAAAAAACTGTTGCGATCCCCTACACTTGTGGGTTATCAGTTGTCTCTTGATTATTGTATGAAATGCAATCGCCATGTAATTGCTTTACTTTATCGCTATGCGTTAGCAATAGTTGTAGAAGCAATAGTTGGCGAGACGACCCCGACGCAATGATGGAGATCAAGGTGTCGAGCCGGTGTCGATGGAGATCATGACAATGCTTTGGAGATGGAGATCAAAAGCACAAGATGATGATGGCCATATCATGTCACATATTTTGATTGCATGTGATGTTTATCCTTCATGCATCTTATTTTGCTTAGAACAACGGTATCATTATAAGATGATCCCTTCACTAAATTTCAAGATGAAAGTGTTCTCCCCTAGTATGCACCGTTGCTAAAGTTCGTCGTTTCGGAGTACCTCGTGATGATCGGGTGTGATACAATCTACTTTAACATACAACGGGTGTAAGACAGTTTTGCACATGCAGAATACTTGGGTTAAACTTGATGAGCCTAGCATGTACATGAAGAAAATATGCCCTAGAGGCAATAATAAAGTTGTTATTTATATTTCCTTATATCATGATACATGTTTATTATTCATGCTAGAATTGTATTAACCGGAAACTTAGTACATGTGTGAATACATAGACAAACAAAGTGTCCCTAGTATGCCTCTACTAGACTAGCTCGTTAATCAAAGATGGTTAAGTTTCCTGACCATAGACATGTGTTGTCATTTGATGAACAGGCTCACGTCATTAGAGAATGATGTGATGGACAAGACCCATCCGTTAGCTTAGCATTAATGATCGTTTAGTTTTATTGCTATTGCTTTCTTCATGACTTATACATGTTCCTATGACTATGAGATTATGCAACTCCCAAATACCAGAGGAACACCTTGTGTGCTATCAAACGTTACAACATAACTGGGTGATTATAAAGATGCTCTACATGTGTCTCTGATGGTGTTTGTTGAGTTGGCATAGATCGATATTAGGATTTGTCACTCCGTGTTTTGGAGAGGTATCTCTGGGCCCTCTCGGTAATGCACATCACTATAAGCCTTGCAAGCAATGTGACTAATGAGTTAGTTGCGGGATGATGCATTATGAAATGAGTAAAGAGACTTGCTGGTAACGAGATTGAACTAGGTATGATGATACCGACGATCGAATCTCGGGCAAGTAACATACCGATGACAAAGGGAACAACATATGTTGTTATGTGGTTTGAACGATAAATATCTTCGTAGAATATGTAGGAGCCAATATGAGCATCCAGGTTCCGCTATTGGTTATTGACTGGAGATGTGTCTCGGTCATGTCTACATAGTTCTCGAACCCGTAGGGTCCGCACGCTTTACGTTCGATGACGATTTGTATTATGAGTTATGTGATTTGATGACCGAAGTCTGTTTGGAGTCCCGGATGAGATCACAGACATGACGATGAGTCTCGAAATTGTCGAGACATAAAGATTGATATATTGGACGATATTATTCGGACACCGGGTGAGTTCCGAGGTACCGGGTAACTATCGGAGTGCCGGAGGGTTATCGGAACCCCCCGGGGAAACTAATGGGCCTTCATGGGCGTTAGTGGGGAGAGAGAAGGACCACAAGGGGCTGGCCGCCCCCCCCCCCTTGGGTCCGAATTGGACTAGGGGAAGGGGGCGGTGCCCCCCTTTCCTTCCCTTCTCCCTCTCCCTTCCTCCTCCCCCTTCCACCAAGTGGAATCCTAGTAGGACTCCTCTCCTTGGCCCGCCCTACAGGGGCCGGCCGGCTCCCCCTCTCCTCCTTTATATACGGGGCCAGGGGCACCCTAGAAGACACAAGATCAATTGTCTTACCTGTGTGCGGTGCCCCCCTCCACGGTTACACACCTCGGTCATAACGTCGTAGTGCTTAGGCGAAGCCCTGTGCCGGTAACTTCATCATCACCGTCGCCACACCATCGTGCTGACGGAACTCTCCCTCGTCCTCAACTGGATCAAGAGCTCGAGGGACGTCATCGAGCTGAACGTGTGCTGAACGTGGAGGTGCCGTACGTTTGGTACTTCGATCGGTTGGATCACGAAGACGTTCGACTACATCAACCGTGTTACTAAATGCTTCTGCTTTCGGTCTAGGAGGGTACATGGACACACTCTCCCCGCTCGTTGCTATACATCTCCTAGATAGATCTTGCGTGATCGTAGGTAAATTTTTTGAAATACTGCGTTCCCCAACAGTGGCATCCGAGCCAGGTCTATGCGTAGATGTTATATGCACGAGTAGAACACAAAGAGTTGTGGGCGATAATAGTCATACTGCTTACCAGCAACGTCTTACTTTGATTCGGCGGTATTGTTGGATGAAGCGGCCCGGACCGACATTACATGACCGCGTTCATAAGACTGGTTCTACCGACGTGCTTCGCACACAGGTGGCTAGCGAGTGTCTGTTTCTCCAACTTTAGTCGAATCGAGTTTGACTACGCCCGGTCCTTGTTGAAGGTTAAAACGGCACACTTGACGAAAAATCATTGTGGTTTTGATGCGTAGGTAAGAAGGTTCTTGCTAGAAGCCCGTAGCAGCCACGTAAAACTTGCAACAACAAAGTTGAGGACGTCTAACTTGTTTTGCAGGGCATGTTGTGATGTGATATGGTCAAGACGTGATAAGATATAAATTGTTGTATGAGATGATCATGTTTTGTAACCGTTATCGACAACTGGCAGGAGGCTTATGGTTGTCGCTTTATTGTATGAAATGCAATCGCCAGGTAATTGCTTTACTTTATCACTAAGCGGTAGCGATAGTCGTAGAAGCAATAGTTGGCGAGACGACAACGATGCTACGATGGAGATCAAGGTGTCAAGCCGGTGACAATGGTGATCATGAGTGTGCTTTGGAGATGGAGATCAAAGGCACAAGATGATGATGGCCATATCATATCACTTATTATGATTGCATGTGATGTTTATCTTTTATGCATCTTATTTTGCTTAGTACGGTGGTAGCATTATTAGATGATCTCTCACTAAATTTCAAGGTATAAGTGTTCTCCCTGAGTATGCACTGTTGCTACAGTTCGTCGTGCCTAGACACCATGTGATGATCGGGTGTGATAAGCACTGCGTTCACATACAAAGGGTGCAAGCCAATTTTGCACACGCAGAATACTCAGGTTTAACTTGACGAGCCTAGCATATGCAGATATGGCCTCGGAACACTGAGACCGAAAGGTCGAGCGTGAATCATATAGTAGATATGATCAACATAGTGATGTTCACCATTGAAAACTACTCCATCTCATGTGATGACCGGACATGGTTTAATTGATATGGATCATGTGATCATTTAGATGACTAGAGGGATGTCTATCTAAGTGGGAGTTCTTAAGTAATACGATTAATTGAACTGTAATTTATCATGAACTTAGTACCTGATAGTATTTTGCATGTCTATGTTGTTGTAGATCAATGGCCCGTGCTACCGTTTCCTTGAATTTTAATGCGTTCCTAGAGAAAGCTAAGTTGAAAGATGATGGTAGCAACTACACGGACTGGGTCCGTAACTTGAGGATTATCCTCATTGCTGCATAGAAGAATTACGTTCTGGAAGCACTGCTAGGAGCAAGACCCGCTGCAGGAGCAACTCCGAACGTTATGAACGTCTGGAAGAGCAAAGTTGATGACTACTCGATAGTTCAGTGTGTCATGCTTTACGGCTTAGAACCGGGACTTCAATGACGTTTTGAACGTCATGGAGCATATGAGATGTTCCAGGAGTTGAAGTTAATATTTCAAGCAAATGCCCGGATTGAGAGATATGAAGTCTCCAATAAGTTCTACAACTGCAAGATGGAGGAGAATAGTTCTGTCAGTGAACATATACTCAGAATGTCTGGGTACCTGCTACCTCTTGAGCACTGCGTTGGTTTTCCCTTGAAGAGGAAAGGGTGATTCAGCAAAGTAGCGTAAGTATTTCCCTCAGTTTTTGAGAACCAAGGTATCAATCAAGTAGGAGACTACATGCAAGTCGCCTCGTACCTACACAAACAAATAAGAACCTTGCAACCAACGCGATAAATGGGTTGTCAATCCCTTCATGGGCACTTGCAAAGTGAGATCTGATAGAGATAATAAGATAAATATTTTTGGTATTTTTTATGATATAGATTGAAAGTAAAGATTGCAAAGTAAAATAGGTTGGAAACTTATATGATCGAAAATAGACCCGGGGGCCATAGGTTTCAGTAGTGGCTTCTCTCAAGATAGCATAAGTATTACGGTGGGTGAACAAATTACTGTCGAGCAATTGATAGAAAAGTGCATAGTTATGAGAGTATCTAGGCATGATCATGCATATAGGCATCACGTCCGCGACAAGTAGACCGAAATGATTCTGCATCTACTACTATTACTCCACACATCGACCGCTATCCAGCATGCATCTAGAGTATTAAGTTCATAAGAACAGAGTAACGCATTAGGCAAGATGACATGATGTAGAGGGATAAACTCAAGCAATATGATATAAACCCCATCTTTTTATCCTCGATGGCAACAATACAATGCGTGCCTTGTTGCCCCTGCTGTCACTGGGAAAGGACACCACAAGATTGAACCCAAAGGTAAGCACTTCTCCAATTGCAAGAAAGATCAATCTAGTAGGCCAAACCAAACTGATAATTCGAAGAGACTTGCAAAGATAACAAATCATACATAAAAGAATTCAGAGGAGATTCAAATATTGTTCATAGATAATCTTGATCATAAACCCACAATTCATCGGATCTCGACAAACACACCGCAAAAAGAATTACATCGAATAGATCTCCAAGAAGATCGAGGAGAACTTTGTATTGAGATCCAAAGAGAGAGAAGAAGCCATCTAGCTAATAACTATGGACCCGAAGGTCTATGGTAAACTACTCACACATCATCGGAGAGGCTATGGTGTTGATGTAGAAGCCCTCCGTGATCGATCCCCCCTCCGGCGGAGCGCCGAAAAGGCCCCAAGACGGGATCTCACGGGTACAGAAGGTTGCGGTGGTGGAAACAGGGTTTCGTGGTGCTCTCTGATGTTTTCGGGGTATATGAGTATATATAGGCGAAAGAAGTCGGTCAGGGGAGCCACGAGGAGCCCACGAGGGTGGGGGCGCGCCTACCCCCCTGGGCGCACCCTCCTGCCTCGTGGCCTCCTTGTTTCTTTCTTGACGTCCACTCCAAGTCTCCTGGATTGCGTTTGTTCCAAAAATCACTCTCCCGAAGGTTTCGTTCCGTTTGGGTTCCGTTTGATATTCCTTTTCTGCGAAACATTGAAATAGGCAAAAAACAACAATTTGCACTGGGCCTTTGGTTAGTAGGTTAGTCCCAAAAATAATATAAAAATGTATAATAAATCGCATTAAAGATCCAAAACAGACAATATAATAGCATGGAACAATCAAAAATTATAGATACGTTGGAGACGTATCAAGCATCCCCAAGCTTAATTCCTGCTCGTCCTCGAGTAGGTAAATGATAAAAACATAATTTTTGATGTGGAATGCTACCTAGCATATTTTCTATGTAATTTTCTTTATTGTGGCATGAATGTTCAGATCCGAAAGATTGAAGATAAAAGTTTAATGTTGACATAAAAGTAATAATACTTCAAGCATACTAACTAAGCAATTATGTCTTCTCAAAATAACATGGCCAAAGAAAGTTCATCCCTACAAAATCATATAGTTTTGTCACACAAGAATGCTCTCATCATGCACAACCCCGATGACAAGCCAAGCAATTGTTTCATACTTTAGTAATCTCAAACTTTTTTCAACTTTCACGCAATACATGAGCGTGAGCCATGGATATAGCACTATGGGTGGAATAGAATATAATGATGGGGGTTATGTGGAGAAGACAAAAAGGAGAAAGTCTCACATTGACGCGGCTAATCAACGGGCTAGGGAGATGCCCATCAATTGATGTCAATGCAAGGAGTAGGGATTGCCATGCAATGGATGCACTAGAGCTATAAATGTATGAAAGATCAACAAAAGAAACTAAGTGGGTGTGCATCCAACTTGCTTGATCACGAAGATCTAGGGCATTTGAGGAAGCCCATTGTTGGAATATACAAGCCAAGTTCTATAATGAAAAATTCCCACTAGTATATGAAAGTGACAAAACAAGAGACTCTCTATCATAAAGATCACGGTGCTACTTTGAAGCTCAAGTGTGGAAAAAAGGATAGTAGCATTGTCCCTTTTTATTTCTTTTATTTGGCCTTTCTCTTATTTTTTTATTTGGCCTTTCTTCTTCTTCTTCTTTTGGGACAATGCTCTATTAATGATGATCATCACACTTCTATTTATTTACAACTCAATGATTACAACTCGATACTAGAACAAAATATGACTCTATATGAATGCCTCCGGCGGTGTACCGGGATGGGCAATGAATCAAGTGTGACATGTATGATAAATTATGCATGGTGGCTTTGCCACAAATATGATGTCAACTACATGATCATGCAAGGAAATATGACAATGATGAAGTGTGTCATAATAAATGAAACGGTGGAAAGTTGCATGGCAATATATCTCGGAATGGCTATGGAAATACCATAATAGGTAGGTATGGTGGCTGTTTTGAGGAAGATATAAGGAGGTTTAAGTGTGATAGAGTGTATCATATCACAGGGTTTGGATGCACCGGTGAAGTTTGCACCAACTCTCAAGGTGAGAAAGGGCAATGCACGGTACCGAAGAGGCTAGCAATGATGGAAAGGTGAGAGTGCGTATAATCCATGGACTCAACATTTGTCATAAAGAACTCATATACTTATTGCAAAAATCTACAAGTCATCAAAAACCAAGCATTAAGGGCATGCTCCTAGGGGGATAGATTGGTAGGAAAAGACCATCGCTCGTCCCCGACCGCCACTCATAAGGATGACAATCAAAGAACACCTCATGTTTCAAATTTGTTACACAACGGTTACCATACGTGCATGCTATGGGACTTGCAAACTTCAACACAAGTATTTCTCAAATTCACAACTACTCAACTAGCACGACTCTAATATTACCATCTTCATATCTCAAAACAAGCATCAAGTATCAAACTTCTCATAGTATTCAATGCACTTTTTATGGAAGTTTTTATTATACCAATCTTGGATGCCTATCATATTAGGAATAATTTTAAAGCCAAAGCAAATTACCATGCTGTTCTAAAGGAATCTCAAAATAATATAAGTGAAGCATGAGAGATCAATAATTTCTATAAAATAAAACCACCACCGTGCTCTAAAAGATATAACTGAAGCACTAGAGCAAAATTATCTAGCTCAAAAGATATAAGTGAAGCACATAGAGTATTCTAATAAATTCCGATTCATGTGTGTCTCTCCCAGAAGGTGTCTACAGCAAGGATGATTGTGGTAAACTAAAAATCAAAGACTCAAATCATACAAGACGCTCCAAGCAAAACACATATCATGTGGTGAATAAAAATATAGCATCAAGTAAAGTTACCGATGGACGAGGACGAAAGAGGGGATGCCTTCCGGGGCATCCCCGAGCTTAGGCTTTTGGTTGTCCTTGAATTTTACCTTGGGGTTTCCTTGGGCATCCCCAAGCTTAGTCTCTTGCCAGTCCTTATTCCATAATCCATCAAATCTTTACCCAAAACTTGAAAACTTCACAACACAAAACTCAACAGAAAATCTCATGAGCTCCGTTAGCGAAAGAAAACAAACCACCACTTCAAGGTACTGTAATGAACTCATTATTTATTTATATTAGTTTTAAACCTACTGTATTACAACTTCTCTATGGTTCATACCCCCCGATACTAGCCATAGATTCATCAAAATAAGCAAACAACACACGAAAAACAGAATCTGTCAAAAACAGAACAGTCTAGAGTAATCTGTATCAAACGTATACTTCTGGAACTCCAAAAATTCTGAAATAAATTTTTGGACGTGAGGAATTTATCTATTAATCATCTGCAAAAAGAATCAACCTAAAATCACTCTCCAGTAAAAAAATGGAAGCTAATCTTGTGAGCGCTAAAGTTTCTGTTTTTTAGAGCAAGATGATAAAGACTTCACCCAAGTCTTCCCAAAGGTTCTACTTGGCACCAACACTAATTTAAAACATAAAACCACATCAAAAAATAGGCTAGATGAATTATTTATTACTAAACGTAACCAAAAAGTAAGAAACAAAAATAAAATTGAGTTGCCTCCCAACAAGCGCTATCGTTTAACGCCCCTAGCTAGGCATAAAGGCAAGGATAGATCTAGGTATTATCATCTTTGGTATGCAATCCGTAAGTGGCTCTCATAATAGATTCATAAGGTAATTTAATTTTCTTTCTAGGAAAGTGTTCCATTCCTTTCCTTAACGGAAATTGTAATCTAATATTTCCTTCTTTCATATCAATAATTGCACCAATCGTTCTAAGGAAAGGTCTACCAAGAATAATAGGACATGTAGGATTGCAATCTATGTCAAGAACAATGAAATCTACGGGCACATAATTCCTATTTGCAACAATAAGAACATCATTAATCCTTCCCATAGGTTTCTTAATGGTGGAATCCGCAAGATGCAAGTTTAAAGAACAATCATCAAATTCACGGAAACCTAACACATCACACAAAGTTTTTGGAATCGTGGAAACACTAGCACCCAAATCACATAAAGCATAGCATTCATGATCTTTAATCTTAATTTTAATAGTAGGCTCCCACTCATCATAAAGTTTTCTAGGGATAGAAACTTCTAATTCAAGTTTTTCTTCATAAGATTGCATTAAAGCATCAACGATATGTTTGGTAAAAGCTTTATTTTGACTATAAGCATGAGGAGAATTTAACACAGATTGCAACAAGGAAATACAATCTATTAAAGAACAATTATCATAATTAAATTCCTTGAAATCCAAAATAGTAGGTTCATTGCTATGTAAAGTTTTGACCTCTTCAATCCCACTTTTAGCAATTTTTGCATCAAGATCTAAAAACTCCGAATCATTGGGACGCCTTTTAACTAAAGTTGACTCATCTCCAGTCCCATCATTATCAAGATTCATATTGAAAAACAAAGATTTAATTGGAGATACATCAATAACTTTTAGATCTTCATCCTTATTAGCTTATAGATCTTCCGGTTTAGCGGCCATCTTATTGACTAAGGTGGCCTGCTTATCCGAAATTTGGGCTATTAATTTTTCAAGATGAGCAAACTGAGATTTCAAACCATAAAATTCCTTAGACATATCATCAAACTCTTTATTGATGTACTCCATAAAGCCTTTTTGTTCTTTAAGCTCGTTTCTAAAGAAATTATTATGCTCAAATTGCAAAGTCATAAAGCTTCTGACGTTGTTTTCAATTTCTTCCAACCTTTTAAGGTGAGGATCAACGTTTTTAGGCAGGGCCATTAGGGCAAACAGGCAACAAGAAGCAAGTGAAAAAAGAGGTGAACAGAAAAAAGAGGGAGAATAAAACAGCAAGGGTGAAGTGGAGGAGAGGAAAACGAGAGGCAAATGGCAAATAATGTAATGTGAGGGATAAGAGTTTGTGATGGGTACTTGGTATGTCTTGACTTGACTTGACTTGACTTGGCGTAGATCTCCCAGGCAACGGCACCAGAAATCATTCTTTCTACCTCTTGAGCACTACGTTGGTTTTCCATTGAATAGGAAAGGGTGATGCAGCAAAGTAGCGTAAGTATTTCCCTCAGTTTTTGAGAACCAAGGTATCAATCCAGTAGGAGACTACATGCAAGTCGCCTCGTACCTACACAAACAAATAAGAACCTTGCAACCAACGTGATAAAGGGGTTGTCAATCCCTTCACGGCCACTTGCAAAAGTGAGATCTGATAGAGATAATAAGATAAATATTTTTGGTATTTTTTCTGATAAAGATTGAAAGTAAAGATTGCAAAGTAAAATAGATTGGAAACTTATATGATGGAAAATAGACCCGGGGGCCATAGGTTTCACTAGTGGCTTCTCTCAAGATAGCATAAGTATTACGGTGGGTGAACAAATTACTGTCGAGCAATTGATAGAAAAGTGCATAGTTATGAGAGTATCTAGGCATGATCATGTATATAGGCATCACGTCTGCGACAAGTAGACCGAAACGATTCTGCATCTACTACTTTTACACCACACATCGACCGCTATCCAGCATGCATCTACAGTATTAAGTTCATAAGAACAGAGTAATGCATTAGGCAAGATGACATGATGTAGAGGGATAAACTCAAGAAATATGATATAAACCCCATCTTTTTATCCTTGATGGCAACAATACAATGCGTGCCTTGCTGCCCCTGCTGTCACTGGGAAAGGACACCGCAACATTGAACCCAAAGCTAAGCACTTCTCTCATTGCAAGAAAGATCAATCTAGTAGGCCAAACCAAACTGTTAATTCGAAGAGACTTGCAAAGATAAAAAATCATACATAAAAGAATTCAGAGGAGATTCAAGTATTGTTCATAGATAATCTTGATCATAAACCCACAATTCATCGGATCTCAACAAACACACCGCAAAGAGAATTACATCGAATAGATCTCCAAGAAGATCGAGGAGAACTTTGTATTGAGATCCAAAGAGAGAGAAGAAGCCATCTAGCTAATAACTATGGACCCGAAGGTCTGTGGTAAACTACTCACACATCATCAGAGAGGCTATGGTGTTGATGTAGAAGCCCTCCATGATCGATTCCCCCTCCGGCGGAGCGCCGGAAAAGGCCCCAAGATGGGATCTCACGGGTACAGAAAGTTGCAACGGTGGAAATAGGGTTTCGTGGTGCTCTCGTTTGTTTTCGGGGTATATGAGTATATATAGGCGAAAGAAGTCGGTCAGGGGAGCCACGAGGGGCCCATGAGGGTGGGGGCACGCCTACCCCCCTGGGCGCGCCCTCCTGCCTCGTGGCCTCCTTGTTTCTTTCTTGACGTCCACTCCAAGCCTCCTGGATTGCGTTTGTTCCAAAAATCACTCACCTGAAGGTTTCATTCCGTTTGGATTCCGTTTGATATTCCTTTTCTGCGAAACACTGAAATAGGCAAAAAAACAGCAATTTGCACTGGGCCTTTGGTTAGTAGGTTAGTCCCAAAAATAATATAAAAGTGTATAATAAAGCCCATTAAACATCCAAAATAGATAATATCATAGCATGGAACAATAAAAAATTATAGGTATGTTGGAGACGTATCAGTACCACAACCACTTGACTCAACTGAGAGTTAATCTTCCTGATGATATTGTCATTGACAGAGTTCTTTAATCACTGCCACCAAGCTACAAAAGCTTCGTGATGAACTATAATATGCAAGGGATGGATAAGACAATCCCCGAGCTTTTCGCAACGCTAAAGGCTGCGGAGGTAGAAATCAAGAAGGAGCATCAAGTGTTGATGGTTAACAAGACCACTAGTTTCAAGAAAAAGGGCAAAGGGAAGAAGGGAAACTTCAAGAAGAACGGCAAGCAAGTTGCTGCTCAAGTGAAGAAACCCAAGTCTGGACCTAAGCCTGAGACTGAGTGCTTCTATTGCAAAGGGACTGGTCACTGGAAGCGGAACTGCCCCAAGTATTTGGCAGATAAGAAGGATGGCAAAGTGAAAGGTATATTTGATATACATGTTATTGATGTGTACCTTACTAATGCTCGTAGTAGCGCCTGGGTATTTGATACTGGTTCTGTTGCTCATATTTGCAACTCGAAACAGGGGCTACGGATTAAACGAAGATTGGCTAAGGACGAGGTGACGATGCGCGTGGGAAATGGTTCCAAAGTCGATGTGATCGACGTCGGCACGCTACCTCTACATCTACCTTCGGGGTTAGTTTTAGAACTGAATAATTGTTATTTGGTGCCAGCGTTAAGCATGAACATTATATCTGGATCTTGTTTGATGCGAGACGGTTATTCATTTAAATCATAGAACAATGGTTGTTCTATTTATATGAGTAATACCTTTTATGGTCATGCACCCTTGATGAGTGCTCTATTTTTGTTGAATCTCGATTGTAGTGACACACATATTCATAATATTGGAGCCAAAAGATGCAAGGTTAATAATGATAGTGCAACTTATTTGTGGCACTACCATTTAGGTCATATTGGTGTAAAGCGCATGAAGAAACTCCATGCCGATGGGCTTTTGGAATCACTTGATTATGAATCACTTGATTCTTGCGAACCATGCCTCATGGGCAAGATGACTAAGACTCCGTTCTTCGAAACAATGGAGCGAGCAACAGACTTGTTGGAAATAATAAATACTGATGTATGCGGTCCGATGAGTGTTGAGACTCATGAAACATAAGTCTGAAACATTTGAAAAGTTCAAAGAATTTCAGAGTGAAGTAGAAAATCATCGTAACAAGAAAATAAAGTTTCTACGATCTGATCGTGGAGGTGAATATTTGAGTTATGAGTTTGGTCTTCATTTGAAACAGTGCGGAATAGTTTTGCAAACCACGCCATCTGGAACACCACAGCGTAATGGTGTGTCCGAACGTTGTAACCGTACTTTATTCGATATGGTGCGATCTAGATGTCTCTTACTGATTTACTGCTATCATTTTGGGGTTATGCTTTAGAGACAGCTGCATTCACGTTAAATAGGGCACCATCTAAATCCGTTGAGACGACACCATATCAATTGTGGTTTGGCAAGAAACCGAAGTTGTCGTTTCTTAAAGTTTGGGGTTGCGATGCTTATGTGAAAAAGATTCAACCTGATAAGCTCGAACCCAAATCGGAGAAATGTGTCTTCATAGGATACCCAAAGGAGACTATTGGGTACACCTTCTATCACAGATCCGAAGGCAAGATATTCGTTGCTAAGAATGGATCCTTTCTAGAGAAGGAGTTTCTCTCGAAAGAAGTGAGTGGGAGGAAAGTAGAACTTGATGAGGTAATTGTACCTTCTCCTGAATTGGAAAGCAGTTCATCACAGAAATCAGTTCCAGTGATTCCTACACCAATTAGTAAGGAAACTAATGATGATGATCATGAAACTTCAGATCAAGTTACTACTGAACCTCGTAGGTCAACCAGAGTATGGTCCACACCAGAGTGGTACGGCAATCCTGTTCTGGAGGTCATGTTACTTGACCATGACGAACCTACGAACTATGAGGAAGCGATGATGAGCCCAGATTCCGCGCAATGGCTTGAGGCCATGAAATCTGAGACGGGATCCATGTATGAGAACAAAGTATGGACTTTGGTTGACTTGCCCGATGATCGGCAAGCCATAGAGAATAAATGGATCTTCAAGAAGAAGACGGACGCTGACGGTAATGTTACTGTCTACAAAGCTCGACTTGTTGCGGAAGGTTTTCGACATGTTCAAGGAGTTGACTACGATGAGACCTTCTCGCCCGTTGCGATGCTTAAGTCTGTCTAAATCATGTTAGCAATTGCCGCATTTTATGATTATGAAATTTGGCAAATGGATGTCAAAACTGCATTCCTTAATGGATAACTTAAAGAAGAGTCGCATATGATGCAACCAGAAGGTTTTGTCGATCAAAAAGGTGCTAACAAAGTGTGCAAGCTCCAGCGATCCATTTATGGACTGGTGCAAGCCTCTCGGAGTTGGAATATACGCTTTGGTAGTGTGATCAAAGCATATGGTTTTTTACAGACTTTTGGAGAAGCCTGTATTTACAAGAAAGTGAGTGGGAGCTCTATAGCATTTCTGATATTATATGTAGATGACATATTGTTGATCGGAAATGATACTAAATTTCTGAATAGCATAAAAGGATACTTGAATAAGAAATGAAAGACCTCGGTGAAGCTGCTTATATATTGGGCATCAAGATCTGTAGAGATAGATAAAGACGCTTAATTGGACTTTCACAAAGCACATACCTTGATAAAGTTTTGAAGAATTTCAAAATGGATCAGTCAAATAAAGGGTCCTTGCCTGTGTTACAATGTGTGAAGTTGAGTCAGACTCAATGCCCGACCACTGCAGAAGATAGAGAGAAAATGAAAGTCATTCCCTATGCTTCAGCCATAGGTTCTATCATGTATGCAATGCTGTGTACCAGACCTGATGTGTGCCTTGCTATTAGTTTAGCAGGGAGGTACCAAAGTAATCCAGGAGTGGATCACTGGACAGCGGTCAAGACCATCCTGAAATACCTGAAAAGGAATAAGGATATGTTTCTTGTTTATGGAGGTGACAAAGAGCTCGTCGTTTATGGAGGTGACCTAAACATTGCGAAGAGCTGAGGAATTGTTTTATTCATCCCTTGCATATGATAGTGCAACATATTTGTGGCACTGCCGTTTAGGTCATATTGGTGTAAAGCGCATGAAAAATCTCCATGCAGATGGACTTTTGGAATCACTTGATTATGAATCATTTGATACTTGCGAACCATGCCTCATGGGCAAGATGACTAAAACTCCGAAACAATGGAGTGAACTAATGATTTATTGGAAATAATACATATCGATGTATGCGGTCCGATGAGTGTTGAAGCACGCGGCCGGTATCGTTTTTTTCTGACCTTCACAGATGATTTGAGTAGGTATGGGTATATCTACTTGATGAAACACAAGTCTGAAACAAAAAAGTTCAAAGATTTTTAGAGTGAAGTGGAGAATCATTGTAACAAGTAAATAAAGTTTCTATGATCTGACCGCGGAGGCGAATATTTGAGTTACGAGTTTGGCCTTCATTTAAAACAATGTGGAATTGTTTCACAACTCACGCCACCTCGAACACCACAGTGTAATGGTGTGTCTGACGGCGTAACCGTACTTTATTAGACATGGTGCGTTCTATGATGTCTCTTTTCGATTTACCACTATCGTTTTGGGGTGATGCATTAGAGACAGCCACATTCACGTTAAATAGGGCACAGTATAAATCCGTTGAGATGACACCGTATGAACTGTGGTTTGGCAAGAAACCTAAGCCGTCGTTTCTTAAAGTTTGGGGATGTGACACTTATGTCAAAAGGCTTCAGCCTGATAAGCTCGAACCTAAAACAGAGAAGTGCGTCTTCATAGGACACCCTAAGGAAACAATTGGGTACACCTTCTACCACAGATCCGAAGGCAAGATTTTTGTTGCCAAGAATGGGTCCTTTCTAGAGAAAGAGTTTCTCTTGAAAGAAGTGAGTGGGAGGAAAGTAGAACTTGATGAGGTAATTGTACCTTCCCTCGAATTGGAAAGTAGCACATCATAGAAAACTGTTCCCGTGATGCTACACCAACTAGAGAGGAAGCTAATGATGATGATCATGAAACTTCTGATCAAGTTACTACCAAACTTCGTAGGTCGACCAGAGCACGATCCGCACTAGAGTGGTACGGTAATCCTGTCCTAGAAGTTATGTTATTAGACCATGGCGAACCTACGAACTATGAAGAAGCTATGATGAGCCCAGATTCTGATAAATGGCTTGAGGCCATGAAAACTGAGATAGGATCCATGTATGAGAACAAAGTATGTACTTTGGTGGATTAGCCCGATGATCGGCAAGCCATAGAAAATAAATGGATCTTCAAGAAGAAGACTGACGCTGATGGTAATGTTACTGCATGCAAAGCTCGACTTGTCGCAAAAGGTTTTTGACAAGTTCAAGGAGTTGACTACGATGAGACTTTCTCACCCGTAGCGATGCTTAAGTCTGTCCGAATCATGTTAGCAATTGCCGCATTTTATGATTATGAAATCTGGCAAATGGACGTCAAAAATGCGTTCCTTAATGGATATCTTAAAGAAGAGTTGAATATGATGCAACCAGAAGGTTTTGTCAATCCTAAAGGTGCTAACAAAGTGTGCAAGCTCCAGTGATCCATCTATGGACTGGTGCAAGCATCTCGGAGTTGGAATATACGCTTTGATGAGGTGATCAAAGCATATGATTTTATACAGACTTACGGTGAAGCCTGTATCTACAAGAAAGTGAGTGGGAGCTCTATAGCATTTGTAATATTATATATGGATGACATATTGTTGATTGGAAATGACATAGAATTTCTGAATAGCTTAAAAGGATACTTGAATAAGAATTTTTCAATGAAAGACCTCAGTGAAGCTGCTTATATATTGAGCATCAAGATCTATAGGGATAGATTGAGACGCTTGATAGGACTTTTCAAAGCACATACCTTGATAAAGTTTTGAAGAAGTTCAAAATGGATCAGTCAAAGAAAGGGTTCTTGCCTGTGTTACAAGGTGTGAAATTGAGTCAGACTCAAAGACCGACCACTGTAGAAGATAGAGAGAGAATGAAAGTCATTCCGTATGCCTCAGCCATAGGTTCTATCATGTATGCTATGTTGTGTACCAGAACTGATGTGTGCCTTGCCATAAGTTTGGCAGGGAGGTACCAAAGTAATCCAGGAGTGGATCACACGACAGCGGTCAAGAACATCCTAAAGTACCTAAAAAGGACTAAGGATATGTTTCTTGTTTGTGGAGGTGACGAAGAGCTCGTCATAAATGGTTAAGTCGATGCTAGCTTTGACACTGATCCGGATGACTCTAGGTCACAAACCGGAGATGTATTTATATTGTATGGTGGAGCTGTTAGTTGGTGCAGTTCCAAGCAGAGCATCATGGCGGGATCTACGTGTGAAGCGGAGTACATAGCTGCTTCGAAAGCAGAACTGATGACCCACAAGTATAGGGGATCAATTGTAGCTCTTTTCGATAAGTAAGAGTGTCGAACCCAACGAAGAGCAGAAGGAAATGACATGTAGTTTTCAGTAAGGCAATGTCTACAAGTGCTGTAATTGTAAGTAGCGGAGTAGTTTGATAGCAAGATAATTTGTAACGAGCAAGTAACGATAGTAGTAACAAAAGTGCAGCAAGGTAGACCAATCCTTTTGAGGCAAAGGACAGGCCAAAGCGGTCTCTTATGATAACCAAAGCTTTCTTGAGGGTACACGGGAATTTCATCTAGTCACTTTCATCATGTTGGTTCGATTTGTGTTTGCTACTTTGATGATTTGATATGTGGGTGGACCGGTGCTTAGGTGTTGTTCTTACTTGAACAAACCTCCTACTTATGATTAACCCTCCCGCAAGCATCCTCAACTACGAGAAAAGTATTAGAATAAATTCTAACCATAGCATTAAACTTTTGGACCCAATCGGTCCCTTACGGAATAGCACATAAACTGGGGTTTAAGCTTTTGTCACTCTCGCAACCCATCATCTAATTGCTACTCCACAATGCATTCCCTTAGGCCCAAATATGGTGAAGTTTCATGTAGTCGACGTTCACATGACACCACTAAGGGAATCACAACATACATACTATCAAAATATTGAACACATATCAAGTTCATATGATTACTTGCAACATGATTTCTCCCATGACCTCAAGAACAAAAGTAACTACTCACAAATAATAATCATGCTCAAGATCAGAGGAGTATTAAATAGCATATTGGATCTGAACATATAATCTTCCACCAAATAAACCATATAGTAATCAACTACAAGATGTAATCAACACTACTAGTCAGCCACAAGCACCAATCTATAGTTCCGGTAACAAGATTGAACACAAGAGATGAACTAGGGTTTGAGATGAGATGGTGATGTTGAAGATGTTGATGGAGATTGCCCTCCCCAAGATGGGAGAGTTGTTGGTGATGATGATGACGATGATTTCCCCCTCCGGGAGGGAAGTTCCCCCGGCGGGATCGCTCCGCCGGAGGGCAAAAGTGTTCCTGCCCAAGTTCCGCCTCGAGACGGCGGCGCTCCATCCCGAAAGTCCTCTCCTTATTTTTTCTAGGTCAAAATGACCTATATACCAGAAGATGAACACCGGAGGTGGGCCTAAGTGAGCACAACCCACCAGGGCGCGCCTGGGCTCCCTGGCGCGCCCAGGTGGGTTGTGCCCACCTGGTGGGCCCCCTCTGGTAGTTATTTGCTCCAATATTCCTCAAATATTTGATAAAAAATCTCCGTGAAGTTTCAGTTTGTTTGCAGTTGTGCAGAATAGGTGGCCTGACGTAGCTTTTCCAAGTCTAGATTTCCAGCTGCCGGAATTCACCCTCTTTGTGTGTACCTTGTAAATTATGAGAGGAAAGACATTAGAATTACTCCAAAAAGCATTATTATGGATAAAGACATCATAAATAACAGTAAGAAAACATGATGCAAAGTGGACGTATCAACTCCCCCAAGCTTAGATCTCGCTTGTCCTCAAGCGAAAACCAAAATCGAAAAACATGTCCACATGCTTAGAGAGAGAGGTGTCGATAAAAACAAAATACGGACATGGAAGCATCATGTTCATTATTATAACAGCAACAAATTTAAACATAATACTTTTATCACAGAACTTTTATCATAGACTTCTCATGAATAAGTAACAATTCATCACACAATCGAAGTATAAAGCAAAAACTCTATTAAAATCCAACAAACTATGTTCTCAGTCAACTTTGCAACTACAATTCATCATCTTTTCATGAAGGGTCACGTATCGGAGCCTTTAGGCAAGTCCACATACTCAACCATCATATAGTCTTCTATGATTGCTAACACTCACCGCGTACACATGAGCAAAACGTTTCAACCGGAAACATAGAAAGATAGGGGCTTATAGTTTCGCCTACCAACGTATTCACCTCAAGGGTGATGTCAACAATAATAACTCATGCTATCTATATTCAACTGGACATATGTGCCTAGATCTTTCCTCACCACATGATGCTTGCCAAAGGGGAAAAATAAAAAGGAATAGAGGGAAAACTTTGACTCTTTGCATAAAAGTAAATACATAAAAGTAAAAGATAGGCCCTTCGCAAAGGGAAGAAGAGGTTGCCATGCACTTATTTGTTTGTATGCTCAACCCCTTAGTGCAAAAGAATGTCACGTTGCATTGCCCCTTGTGATAGCAACCTTTATTATGCAGTCTGTCGCTTTTATTCTTCACCATCACAAGTTCGCGCAACGCTCAATTTTCTCTTACACTAAATGATCTCACACATTTAGAAGCAATTTTATTGCCTTTTTGCACCGATGACAACTTAGTTGAGGGATCTTGCTCAATCCCTAGGTAGGTATGGTGGACACTTGAAAATAAGATTTGGGTTTAAGGGTTTTTTGGATGCACAAGTAGTATCTCTACTTAGTGCGGAATTTTTCGCTACCAAAGATAGGGGGCAAGCACCACATGTTGAAGGATCTATGACAATATGACTTCTATGTGAATATAAACAAACATAAACCATTAAGTTGTCTTCCTTGTCCAACGTCAACAATTTTGGCATATAATATTTTGATGAGGGCTCTCAATCACAAAAGAATCTTCTCTTCCATTATTAATTCTTTCATGAGTTGCATCATTGACTAATGCTATGTTTGTCAATCTCTAATAAATTTTTCTACTTATACTTTTCCTTATGTGGTGTCATCACCTACCATGAGATTAGTATATTATGTTCTTTATTTATTTCCTTTCTTTTATTTATTTCCTTTCTCTTTATTTGCAACATGAAAGTAAAGAAAGCAAAAACTCAAACTAAACTTTATTATATAACTTGCACACGATTACAAGGATAGATCACTAGGAAAACTCTCAAAGAAGAAAGGATCAAACTAAACTTTTATTCTTCTAAAGCAAAAGATCGAACTAAAATAATTAAAGGTAAAAAGATAGTGGGATGATACGATACCGGGGCACCTCCCCCAAGCTTGGCGGAAGCCAAGGGGAGTGCCCATACCCGATACTCAATTCTCCTTTGGTGACAAAGAAGAAGGTGGTGGTGATGAAAATTGTGCCTTCAACTTTTTCATATTGTAGTTGAGGAGAGCAATTTCCTCCTTTAAATCATCGACTCCCAACTCCAGCTTCAAGATCTTGTCACATAAATCCCCATTGCTTTTCTGCCAAAAACGAGAAGGAATAGATTGGTTTTTAGACCGGTTAGCTCTCTTAGGGAGACTGGACTTCTTGAACTCCACGTGCATATCTCCAGGTTGAGATAGAGGAACATCCTCCTCCTCCGAGCTTGAATAATCGATCCTCATCAGGTGAGCATCCTCCTCGTCATCTGTAGTTCGACCATAAGGGGATAGGTCCCCATAGGTCTTTGGGTCAGCAATGAGATGTGAGACATAGCTCTCTCCGTCGGAGTCTTGGGACGACATATTTTAAAACTGCGCAAAAAACAGCAAGAAAAGAGAACAGAGGATTTCTCCGTGATACGGCGGTTAATAGGTTCGGGAAGTATATATAGATCTTTTATCTTGAAGGACAAGTAACCTGTAGAAAAACAGAGTCCGGAAGGTGTCCCAGGTGGGCACAACCCACCTGGGCGCGCGCCCTGGTGTCTTGTGCCCACCATTGGTACGCTTCCTGGATGTTTCTTATTTTCCTATTTTTCTAAATATTCCAAAACTGACAGAAAATATTTTTGCGGATTTTTCAGAGTCCGTTTACTTACCGTATCACGTACCTCCTTATTTTCACGATTCTGGAGTGTTCCGGAAGGACTCTTTTATGTGTTCTTCCAGTGTCAAAGTTTGGATAATATTACTTTCAACATTAATGGGCGTACCTGAGATATAATGTTTTATTCATTGCCCATTGACAACCTTCGGGTTAGTACCTTCGACATTATTTATTTTAATGGCTCCAGACCGATAAACCTCCGCGATGACATATGGGCCTTCCCATTTTGAGAGGAGTTTTCCTGCAAAGAATCTGAAATGAGAGTTGTACAAAAGAACATATTCTCCGACTTTAAACTCATGCTTTTGGATTCTTTTGTCATGCCATCTTTTAAATTTTTCTTTGAATAATTTTGCATTTTCATAAGCTTGGGTTCTCCATTCATCTAAAGAGCTAATATCAAATAACCTCTTTTGACCGGCAAGTTTGAAATCATAGTTGAGTTCTTTGATTGCCCAATATGCTTTATGTTCTAACTCAAGAGGCAAATGACAAGCTTTCCCATAAATCCTTTTATAAGGAGACATACCCATAGGATTTGTATATGTTGTTCTATAAGCCCAAAGTGCGTCATCTAATTTCTTAGACCAATTCTTCCTGGACCTATTGACAGTCTTTTGCAAAATTAATTTTATTTCTCTATTGCTAAGTTCAACTTGACCACTAGACTGAGGATGATAAGGTGATGCACTACTGGTTGGAATAGCTTCTACCCATTTAGTAACATAATCAACAGCAACCAAAATATGTGTATACACACTAGAGGAAGGAAAAGGTCCCATGTAATCAAATCCCCAAAGATCAAATGGTTCAACAGCAAGTGAATAGTTCATAGGAATTTCTTGACGCTTACCGATATTACCTATTCTTTGACATTCATCACAAGATATGATGAACTTACAGGCATCCTTGAAGAGAGTAGGCCAATAAAATCCAGATTGCAATACCTTGTGAGGAGTTCTATCTCCAGCATAATGCCCTCCATAAGCTTCGGAGTGACATTTCCGTAGGATTTGTCCCTGTTCATGCTTAGGTACACAACGTCTAATGATACCATCTACTCCTTTATAAAGATGTGGGTCATCCCAAAAGTAATGTCTTTCATAGAAGAAATTTTTCTTTTGTTGGTCTGTAAAGCTAGGTGGTAAATATTTAGCAACATTGTAATTAGCATAGTCAGGATACCAAGGAGTACTATGAGCAACATTTATTGCAGCTAACTGCTCATCAGGAAAACTATCATTAGTAGGTAGTGGGTCATCAGTCACATTTTCAAGCCTAGATAAATTATCGGCTACGGAGTTCTCAGCTCCTTTTCTATCAGTGATATGTAAATCAAATTCTTGTAACAAGAGAACCCATCGAATAAGTCTAGGTTTAGCATCTTTCTTTTCCATAAGATATTTAATAGCAGCATGGTTTGTGTGAACAGTTACTTTGGAATCAACAATATAAGGTCTAAATTTATCACAAGCAAACACCACTGCTAAGAATTCTTTTTCAGTAGTAGCATAATTTCTTTCAGCACTGTCTAGAGTTTTACTAGCATAATGAATAACATTCAATTTCTTATCAACTCTTTGTCCTAGAACAGCACCAACAGCATAATCACTAGCATCACACATAATTTTAAAAGGCAAGTTCCAATCAGGTGGTTGAACAATACGTGCAAAAATTAAGGCTTTCTTGAGTGTTTCAAAGGCTTCAAAACAATCATCATCAAAAACAAAAGGAATATCCTTTTGCAAACGACTCGTAAGAGGCCTAGAAATTTTAGAAAAGTATTTGATAAATCTCCTATAGAAACCAGCATGACCTAAGAAACTATGAATACCTTTGATATCTTCAGGACATGGCATTTTCTCAATCGCATCAACCATAGCTTTGTCCACTTCAATACCTCTTTCAGAAATTTTATGACCCAAGACAATGCCTTCATTAACCATAAAGTGGCACTTCTCCCAATTCAAGACAAGATTTGTTTGTTCACATCTCTGCAAAACTAGATCAAGATTGCTTAAACAATCATCAAAAAACTTCCCATAAACAGAGAAGTCGTCCATGAAAACCTCAACAATCTTTTCACAAAAGTCAGAGAATATAGCAGTCATACATCTTTGAAAGGTAGCAGGTGCATTGCATAAACCAAAAGGCATACGTCTATAAGCATAAGTTCCAAAGGGACAAGTAAAAGTGGTCTTTTCTTGATCGGGTTGAGAAACAGGTATTTGTGAAAAACCAGAATATCCATCAAGGAAGCAAAAATGTGTGTGCTTAGATAATCTTTCAAGCATTTGATCAATAAAAGAAAGAGGGTAATGATCTTTTCGAGTTGCTTTATTTAATTTTCTAAAATCAATTACCATTCTATAGCCTGTAACAATTCTTTCTGGAATAAGTTCATTCTTATCATTAGGAACACCAGTAATGCCTCCTTTCTTAAGGACACAATGAACAGGACTTACCCATCTACTATCAGCTATGGGATAGATTATACCTGCTTCCAGAAGTTTTAATATTTCCGTTCTTACCACTTCTTTCATCCTCGGATTTAACCAACGTTGGTGATCAACAATGGGTTTAGCATCAGGTTCCATATTAATTTTGTGCTGACATAGAGTGGGACTAATGCCCTTTAAATCATCAAGAGTATATCCAATAGCAGCTCGGTGCTTCCTTAGAACTTTCAATAATCTTTCTTCTTCATGTTCTGAAAGGTTAGCAATAATAATAAAAGGATATATCTTCTTTTCATCAAGATAAGCATATTTCAAAGTGTCTGGCAATTGTTTTAATTCAAACACAGGATCACCTTTAGGTGGAGGAGGACCTCCCAGAATTTCAATAGGAAAATTGTATTTAAGTAGAGGACGTTGTTCAAAGAAAATCTTATCTATTTCATTTCTTTCATGCATATGTAAAACATTTTCATGGTCTAGCAAATATTGTTCTAGTGGACCAGTAGGAGGCACAACAATAGAAGCAAGACCAATTAATTCATCTTTACTAGGCAATTCTTTTTCATGAAGTTTTCTACTAAACTTGGAAAAATTAAACTCATGAGATTCATCACCAAAACTAACACCGACAGTTTGTTTCTCACAATCTATTTTAGCATTAACGGTGTTCAAGAAAGGTCTACCAAAGATAATGGGACAAAAGTCATCTTGTGGGGAACCAAGAACAAGAAAATCAGTAGGGTATTTTATTTTCCCACACAAGACTTCAACATCTCTAACAATCCCAATTGGTGATATGGTGTCTCTATTAGCAAGTTTAATAGTAACATCTATGTCTTCTATCTCTGCGGGTGCTATGTCATTCATAATTTCTTGATATAAGGTGTAAGGGAAAGCACTCACACTAGCACCTATGTCACATAAACCATGATAACAGTGATCTCCTATTTTAACTGAGATGACAGGCATGCCAACAACAAGTCTATGTTTATCTTTTTTATCAGGTTTGGCAATTCTAGCAGCTTCTTCACAGAAATAAATAACATGCCCATCCATATCTTCTTCCAAGAGATCTTTAACCATAGCAATACTAGGTTCTACTTTAATTTGTTCATCAGGTTTAGGTGTTCTAATATAGCTTTTCTTAACCATAGCTGCAACTTTAGCATGTTCCTTTATCCTAACAGGGAAATGTGGTTTTTCAATATAAGCAGAAAAGGAGCAACTGGATCAACTTTATAAATTATAGTTTCTTCTTTAACTGGTACCGGTTCTTTGATTTCTTCTTTAATAGGTGGGTGATATTTAAACCACTTCTCTTTAGGGAGATCAACATGAGTAGCAAATGATTCACAAAGGAGGCTACTATCTCAGAGTCAAGTCCATATTTAGTGCTAAACTATTGAAAAGCATCGGTATCCATAAAATATTTAACACAATCATACTTAAGTTTAATACCTGACTCTTTACCTTTGTCGAGTTCCCAATCTTCAGAGTTGCGTTTAATTCTTTCCAAAAGATCCCACTGATGGTAGCTGAAACTATGTCGGTATTTCCCCGGAGAGGGAGGGATGATGTACCACAGCGACGGTAGGTATTTCCCTCGGTTATGAAACCAAGGTATCGAACCCGTAGGAGAACCAAGCAACACAACGTAAGCAGCACCTGCACACAAACAACAACACCTCACAACCCGACGTGTTAAAGGGGTTGTCAATCCCTTCCGGGGTACGGCGCCTCAAGATAGGCAAGCGGGCGTGAGGTAAATTGTAGTAGATTGATAAATCGAACGCCAAATAAAATAAATAAAGATAAAACGCAGCAAGGTATTTTTGTATTTTATGGTTTAATAGATCTGAATAAAAATGCAAAGGAAAAGTAGATCGCAAGGCAAATATATGAGAAAGAAGACCCGGGTGCCGTAGGTTTCACTAGTGGCTTCTCTCGAGAAAAATAGCAAACGGTGGGTAAACAAATTACTGTTGGGCAATTGATAGAACTTCAAATAATTATGACGATATCCAGGCAATGATCATTACATAGGCATCACGTCCAAGATTAGTAGACCCACTCCTGCCTGCATCTACTACTATTACTCCACACATCGACCACTATCCAGCATGCATCTAGTGTATTAAGTTCATGGAAAACGGAGTAATGCAATAAGAACGATGACATGATGTAGACAAGACCCGTTTATCTATATGGCGGTAGATATAGATCTCGTCTTTTTATCCTTAGTAGCAACGATACATACGTGTCGTTTCCCTTTCTATCACTAGGATCGAGCACCGTAAGATCGAACCCACTATCGGGCACCTCTTCCCATTGCAAGATAAATAGATCAAGTTGGCTAAACAAAACCCAAATATCGGAGAAGAAATACGAGGCTATAAGAGATCATGCCTATAAGAGATCAAAGAAACTCAAATAACTTTCATGGATATAAACATATATGACTGATCATAAACTCGAGGTTCATCAGATCCCAACAAACACACCGCAAAAGAGTTACATCATATGGATCTCCAAGAGACCATTGTATTCAGAATTATACGAGAGAGAGAGAAAGCCATCTAGCTACTAACTACGGACCTGAATGTCTACAAGGAACTACTCACGCATCATCGGAGAGGCACCAATGGAAGTGGCGAACCCCTCCGTGATGGTGTCTAGATTGGATCTGGTGGTTCTAGACTCTGCGGCGGTTGGATGAATATTTCGTCGACGCTTCTAGGGTTCTTATATTTTTGGGGTATTTATAGAGCAAAGAGGCGGTCTGGGGGTACCCGAGGTGGGCACAACCCACCAGGGCGCGCCAGGGCCTCCTGGTGCGCCCTGGTGGGTTTTCCCCTCCTCGGGACTCCCCCCAGGTGCAACCAGGGCCCATCTGCTTCCTTTTGGCCCATAAAAAATCATCGTGAAGTTTTGTGGCATTTGGATTCCGTTTGATATTGATTTCCTGCGATGTAAAAACATGGAAAAAACAGCAACTGGCACTTGGCACTATGTCAATAGGTTAGTACCAAAAATGATATAAAATGACTATAAAATGATTATAAAACATCCAAGATTGATAATAAAACAGCATGGAACAATAAGAAATTATAGATACGTTGGAGACGTATCAGCATCCCCAAGCTTAACTCCGACTCGTCCTCGAGTAGGTAAGTGATAAAAATAGAATTTTTGATGTGGAGTGTTGTTCATCAAGTCATATCATATTCTTTTTATTTATAGCATGGACATTTGGACTTTTATGTGACTCAAAGCAATAGTCTAGTTTTGACAAAATAATTTAGATACTCAAGCATATCAACAAGCAACCATGTCTTTCAAAATATCGACGCTAAAATAAGTTATCCCTAGCCTATCATGCTCAAACATTGATCCATTCATGAAACACACTCGAATATTAACTACACCCAATACTTAAGCACGATCATATTGCCTCCTAGTTGGTGCTTTTTATGAGAGAAGATGGAGACTCAAATTTCAAAATAAAAATTGCATAAAGTAAAAGAAAGGCCCTTCGCAGAGGGAAGTAGGGATTTGTAGAGGTGCCAGAGCTCAAAGCGAAAAATTAGAGATAAAAACATTTTGGGAGGTGTATCCATCCCACCAATGAAAACGACTTAGAGTTCCGAACACTTTCCATGCTAGATATGCCATAGGCGGTTCCCAAACAGAAAATAAAGTTTATTCCTTTTTCCACCATTCTTTCATTTTCCATGGCTAGCCGTATCCACGGGTGCCCTCCATACCAACACTTTCCAAGGAATATATTATTTGAAAACATAAAGTAAATTCATTTTTGCATTTCGGGACTGGGCATCCCTAAGACCTTTGCCTTACTCTCATGCAATGACAAGTGAATAAACACTCATCATGAGAATAACACATCTAGCATGAAAATATTAGCCACCTGTTACCGTTCCGCGAGCGAAACAAACACACAAAAGAGAAGTTTATTTTGAAAATTAGAGATGGCACATGCAAATTTGCTTAGAACAGCAAAAGAATACCGCATATAGGTAGATATAGTGGACTCATGTGGCAAAACTGGTTTAAAGGATTTTGGATGCACAAGTAGAGATCATACTTAGTGCAAAATGAAGGCTAGCAAAAAGATTGAGAAGCGACCAACCAAGAAACGAATAATCTCATAAGCAAGCATTAAGCATAATTAACACCAAATAATGCACCACAAGTAGGATATAATTTTCATTGCATGATTATTGACTTTCATGCATGCATAGGGAATCACAAACCTTAACACCAATATTCCTACTAGAGCACAATTACTCATCAACATAACTCACATATCACATCATCATATCTCAAAACTATTACTAAGAATCAAGTTTATTTTGTCCAATTATCTTCATGACATTTTCGTTTACTTTATCCTTCTTGGATATCTATCACTTTGGGACTAATTTTCATATGTTGCTTTTCATAAGCTCAAACAAATATAAGTGAAGATCATGAGCATAACAAATTTTCTTTCTCTCAAAATAATTTAAGTGAAGCAAGAGAGAATTTCTTCAAAATTTTACTAACTCTCAAATAAATCTAAGTGAAGCAAGAGAGCATTTCTTCAAAAATAACAAAGCACACCGTGCTCAAAAAGATATAAGTGAAGCACTAGAGCAAGTCCTAGCTCATAAAAGATTTAAGTGAAGCATAGAGAGCAATTCTAACAAGTCATGATATAATTTTGGCTCTCTAAAATAGGTGTGTCCAGCAAGGATTGTTGACTTAAAACACAAAATAAAACAAGCAAAGACACATATCATACAAGACGCTCCAAGCAAAACACATATCATGTGACGAATAAAAATATAGCCTCGAGTAAAATACCGATAGTTGTTGGAAGAAAGCGGGGATGCCACTCGGGGGCATCCCCAAGCTTAGTTGGTTGCTCATTCTTGGATAATAGCTTGGGTTTCCTGGGAGCTTAGGCTCTTACATACTTCCTTCATCCATCGTAAGATAACCCAAAACTTGAAAACTTCAATCACACAAAACTCAAAAAAAACCTTCGTGAGATCCGTTAGTGTAAGAAAAATAAACCACTACTATAAGTGTTGTATCAAACCAATTCTTATTTTGTTTTTGTATTATATCTACTGTATTCCAACTTTTATATGGCAAAAAATCATCAAAGAAAACCATAGAGCCATCAAAATAAGCACACAACACAAAGAAAATAGAATCTGTCAAAACAGAACAGTCTGTAGTAATCTGACTTTTGCGAATACTTCTGGAACTCCAAAAATTCTACCAAATTAGGAAGACCATGGTAATTTGTATATTAATCTTCTTCAAAAATAATCAGAGCAAAAGATCTTTTCTGTGATTTATGAAAATTATTTTCGTGAGCACAAAGTTTCTGTATTTTTCAGCAAGGTCAAACAACTATCTCCCAAGAAGATCCTAAAGGCTTTACTTCGCACAAACACTAATTAAAACACAAAAAACACAATCATAACAGTAGCATAATTGTTCTAACACTCAAGAACACAAAGCAAAAAGCAAAAATAAAATTTATTCATTGGGTAGCCTCCCAACAAGCGCTATAGTTTTACGCCCTTAGGTAGGAATAAGATTTCAACGATGCTCACACGAAAGATAATAATTGAAACACAAAGAGAGCATCATGAAACATGTGAAAAACACATTTAAGTCTAACATACTTCCTATGCATAGGAATTTTATAGGAAAACAAATTATCAAGACAAGAAATATCTAGCATACGCAAAGAAGAGGAATAAAACATTGACAATCTCAACATAACAAGAGGAAATTTAATAACATGAAAATTTCTAGAACCATATTTTCCTCTCTCATAATAATTGTATGAAGGATCATAATCAAATTCAATAATATAACTATCACATAAATTTTTCTCTTTATGATCCACCTGCATGCAAAGTTGACACTCTTCCAAAATAGTGGGATTATCATCAAATAAAGTCATGACCTCTCCAAACCCACTTTCAATATTATCACAAACATATTCATCATGAGGCTTAAATAAATTTTCAAGATCATAAGAAACATTATCACCCCAATCATGATCATTGCAATAAGTAGCGGACATGACAAAACAAGCATCCCCAAGCTTGGGGTTTTGCATATTATTAGCACAATTGATATTAATAGAATTTATAGTAATATCATTGCAATCATGCTTTTCATTCAAGGAGCTATCATGAATCACTTCATAAATTCCTTCGACACAATTTTCAGATTCACAAATCTCAATCAAAACTTCACAAAGATAATCAAGTGCACTCGACCCACTAGCAACTGGTTCAACATATTCAGATCTTTTGAAAAGATTAGCAAGTGGATGAGGATTCATATCAATAAATTTTTAGAAAGCGAAGATGCAAGCAAATAGAAGGCACATGGTAACACAAGCAAAGGTAGCAAACAAGATTCCACACAAAAACAGATCTGACGAGAAAACGGCGGACGGAAAAAGAGAGGCGAATAAAACGGCAAATTTTTGTGAAGTGGGGGAGAGGAAAACGAGAGGCAAATGGCAAATAATGTAAGTTGCAAGGAGATGAGATTTGTGATTAGGAACCTGGTTATGTTGAAGATCCTCCCCGGCAACGGCGCCAGAAATTCTCCTTGATGGTAGCTGAAACTACGTCGGTATTTCCCCGGAGAGGGAGGGATGATGTAGCACAGCGACGGTAGGTATTTCCCTCAGTTATGAAACCAAGGTATTGAACTAGTAGGAGAACCAAGCAACACAATGTAAGCAGCACCTGCACACAGACAACAATACCTCACAACCCGACGTGTTAAAGGGGTTGTCAATCCCTTCCAGGGTGCGGCGCCTCAAGATAGGCAAGCGGAGGTGAGGCAAATTGTAGTAGATTGATAGATAGAACGCCAAATAAAATAAATAAAGATAAAATGCAACAAGGTATGTTTGTATTTTTTGGTTAATAGATCTGAATAAAAATGCAAAGGAAAAGTAGATCGCAAGGGAAATATATGAGAAAGAAGACCAGGGGGCCATAGGTTTCACTAGTGGCTTCTCTCGAGAAAAATAGCAAACGGTGGGTAAATAAATTACTGTTGGGCAATTGATAGAACTTCAATAATTATGACAATATCCAGGCAATGATCATTACATAGGCATCACGTCCAAGATTAGTAGACCGACTCCTGCCTGCATCTACTACTATTACTCCACACATCGACCGCTATGCAGCATGCATCTAGTGTATTAAGTTCATGGAAAAATGGAGTAATCAATAAGAACGATGACATGATGTAGACAAGATCCGTTTATCCTTAGTAGCAATGATACATATGTGTCATTTCCCTTTCTATCACTAGGATCGAGCACCGTAAGATCGAACCCACTACCGGGCACCTCTTCCCATTGCAAGATAAATAGATCAAGTTGGCCAAACAAAACCCAAATATCAGAGAAGAAATATGAGGCTATAAGAGATCATGCATATAAGAGATCAAAGAAACTCAAATAACTTTCATGGATATAAAGATATGACTGAACATAAACTCGAAGTTCATCAGATCCCAACAAACACACCGCAAAAGAGTTACATCATATGGATCTCCAAGAGACCATTGTATTCAGAATTATACGAGAGAGAGAGAAAGCCATCTAGCTACTAACTACGGACCCGAAGGTCTACAAGGAACTACTCACGCATCATCGGAGAGGCACCAATGGAAGTGGTGAACCCCTCCGTGATGGTGTATAGATTGGATCTGGTGGTTCTGGACTCTGCGGCGGCTGGATGAATATTTCGTCGACGCTTCTAGGGTTCTGGTATTTTTGGTGTATTTATAGAGCAAAGAGGCGGTTCAGGGGTACCCGAGGTGGGCACAACCCACCAGGGCGCGCCAGGGCCTCCTGGCGCGCCTTGGTGGGTTGTCCCCTCCTCGGGACTCCCCTAGGTGCAACCAGGGCCCATCTGCTTCCTTTTGGCCCATAAAAAATCATCGTGAAGTTGGTCTATCATACCCGAAGGAATTTCATATTCAATATTTTCAGTAGGTGCAGTAGGTTGAGGGGTAGCTAATTGTGGTTCCAGTCGAGGTGAAGATACCCTGAACAAACACCTCAAAGGATTGTTTTCCATAGTAACTGAAGGAAATATGCCCTAGAGGCAATAATAAAGTTGTTAGTTATATTTCCTTATATCATGATAAATGTTTATTATTCATGCCATAATTGTATTAACCGGAAACTTAGTACATGTGTGAATACATAGACAAACAGAGTGTCCCTAGTATGCCTCTACTTAACTAGCTCGTTAATCAAAGATGGTTAAGTTTCCTAACCGTAGACATGTGTTGTCGTTTGATGAACGGGATCACATCATTAGAGAATGATGTGATGGACAAGCACTACTGCAGGATGGTCCAAACATGACACTACGATCAGAGACCCTTCGACGAAACTGTGTGTGATGCCATAATCGCAAACGGTGGTGTAAAAAACCGTCAAAAAAGGTGCAAAACGCTTGCGATGACAGATGCATCAAACACGGTTCAGAATTTAGTTGCGTGTGCGATGCAAGGCATACGGTTCAGCTCAATTAACTGTTTGGGATGAGGAGGAACAAAAGAAACGGGCAACCAGATGAAGGCGTGTGCGATATACAACATACGGTTCACTGGGATGAACTATGTGTGATTAGGCAACACAATGGAAACGGTTCAACTGAACAAGATGTGTGTGATACGCGGCAAACAGGTCCGTAATCAGAAATGTGTGCGAAGACCAATAATAACACAGATGATTGCTGCTAATAAGCCGTGTGAATTGCTCTGTCTAAACATCCAATTACATTAGTGACTATACAGATCATTCGCACACACCTTAATAAACAATTGCATGCATTCTAAAGTAGGAGAAACGATCGTCTAGTCATCTACTTCTTGTGACGCTCCCGCCACTGCTAGGTGGCTCGATCCCTCGTCTGGGTCAGGAAGAAGACAGTTCCTCATGTCAAAGATCCGCATGTACATCTCGTAGCTTGTGTACGCGTACTTGACATGTTGTTCATCCAGTCTCTCATGCCACACACTGTGCCAGGCGTTCTTGTCCTTATTGCTCTCTTCCTTCATCTTCGCATAGTAGGGGTCGATGATGGCCGAGGCGAGGTCAACCAGGGAGTTCAGTTTGTTTTTGTCGCTGCCCCAGACCTTGTAGTGGTGCTGGATGTTGACAAGATTCGGGCATTTCAAGTCCGAAACCTTGAGCGCTTTTAGATCGTTGGTGGTGTCCACCGTAGAGAAACTGTAGTCGGAGCTATTGATAAACCTGGAGAAACGCTCGCAAGGCCTTGTGGCAAGGTGGTAGTGGTAGACGAGGACATCATGCCGCACGCACAACTGGGCGACGGCAACCTTCTGATCGTGCCCGGCACGACCGATGGTGTACTCAAGGTCGAAGCCGACCACTCGGTACTTGTCCTCAGCAAGGAACTGCTCCATAGTTTGGATGGAGCTCTCCAACGAGCCCTGATCGTTCGTGTACACCACTGAGAGGGCCTTCCCCCTCACGTGGGTGTCCACTACGTGATGCGTGGTGAACTGCCCGCCGTTGTCATCGTCGGCCGCTGGGAGGCCATTGGAGCCACGGGGAGCGCCATTGGAACTGCTGGATGTCCTCTCTGTATGTGTCCTCGTGGGTGTGCTTATTGTGTCATGTGAGACGAAAGATGAAGGTAAATGGCCGCAGGAATAAAAGGGGGCTGTTTGCGTTGAATGGATGCACAAATCCTATGCTGCTCTCACTTTGCATACAGGTGTTCTATTTAAAACGTTTGCGATCAAGAGCTGCAGAAATCCTGCTCGGCACATATTCTCTTGGCTTCCTGGGGAAGCTGTCGGTTTGCATACGGGTGTTCTAACTAAAACGTTTGTGATGATTGTTTTATATTTAAAAAGCGAATTAAACTGCGGCTTGGGCGCCATTAATGGAGAGGGTGTGAGCAAGGCGGGCGGCCATGGAAGTCAAAGGGCTCGCTTCCCAGTGAGCCTGCGCAGCGTACAACTCGCACGCTTCCCAGTGAGCCTGCGCATTCGAGGACAGCTTGCACGCCTCTCAGTCAGCCTACGCACCGGACGGCGCTTGCACGCCTCCCGTTCAGTCAAGGTCAAGTAGCTGTCCGCATGGCACCTCCTACAGCCATTAAAACCAAGACACGCGGCGTCACGGGTTAACAGAACTCACACGGTTTGAATTATACAAACATTTGAGATATTAAAGTGGCAGCTATTTTTTTCAAAATGCCATTGTTGGCTGTCATTATTCGAGTGCGCCTTCTCTCAAAATGGACACGAAAAATACCAGAGCATGTCGGGTGCCATTCCATGCTAGAATGCCAAGTATCATGAATTTCAGACAAGTTTTGGATTTACTAGAATTTAAAAGTAAAGTACCCAACGTTTTGCCGGCAATCAACGGTGCCCTGGTGTTTGAAATTCATTCCCAGTTCTTGCATGGGACCTAAGCATGCACCCAAGGACACAGATTTGATTTTTCAACCAATTTATATGCACTGGAGCATGCGCATGTAGTTCAAATTTGAATTATGCACATAAATGCATTGAAACTCAGTTAATGCATAAAAATGTCCAAACGAACCCCGAAAAATCACAAAAATTCACACAACACTCCTGTTGTTCTATGTTGAAATGAGGAAAAAATTGAAAGCAATAAGAGGCAATGGATATCGTTTCGTCCCCAAAGGTGGGACATTGCCTAACGAAAACCATCATCCTTGTTGTGAGAAGCTCCGGTTTTTGAGAAGCATATACCCAAACCTGCCCCAAATGGGACAAAAAATTTACCACGACATGTTGATGCCGCTCCATGATAGCATGCCAAGTTTCATGAATTTCAGACGAGTTTTGGTTTACTAGAATTTAAAAACCAAGCATCTCAATGTTTTGCTGGCACTCAACGGTGCCCAAGTGTTTGAAATTCATTCCCATTTCTTGCATGGGACCTAAGCATGCACCCAAGGACACAAATTTGACTTTTCAACCAATTTATATGCACTGGAGCATGTGCATGTAGTTCAAATTTGAATTGTGCACATAAATGCATTGAAAACTCAATTAATGTGTAAAAATGTCCAAACGAACCCCGAAAAATCACAAAAATTCACACAACACTTCTGTTGTTCTATGTTGACACGAGAAAAAAATTGAAAGCAATAAAAGGCAATGGATGTCGTTTCGTCCCCAAAGGTGGGACGTTCCCTACCGAAAACCATCATGCTTGTAGTGAGAAGCTCCGGTTTGTGAGAAGCATGTACCCAAACCTGCCCCAAATGGGACAAAAAATTTACCATGGCATGTTGATGCCGCTCCATGATAGCATGCCAAGTTTCATGAATTTCAGATGAGTTTTGGATTTACTAGAATTTAATAACCAGGCATCTCAATGTTTTGCCAGCAATCAACGGTGCCCTGGTGTTTGAAATTCATTCCCGTTCCTTGCATGGGACCTAAGCATGCAACCAAGGACACAGATTTGATTTTTCAACCAATTTATATGCACTGGAGCATGTGCATGTAGTTCAAATTTGAATTATGCACATAAATACATTGAAAACTCAGTTAATGCATAAAAATGTCAAAACAAACCCCGAAAAATCACAAAAATTCGCACAACACTCCTGTTGTTCTATGTTGACACGAGAAAAAATTGAAAGCAATAAGAGGCAATGGATATCGTTTCATCCCCAAAGGTGGGATGTTCCCTACCAAAAACCATCATGCTTGTTGTGAGAAGCTCTGGTTTGTGAGAAGCATATACCCAAACCTGCCCCAAATGGGACAAAATTTTTACCACGGCATGTTGATGCCGCTCCATGATAGCATGCCAGGTTCCATGAATTTCAGAAAAGTTTTGTATTTACTAGAATTTAAAAACCAGGCATCTCAATGTTTTGCCGGCAATCAACGGTGCCCTGGTGTTTGAAATTCATTCCCATTTCTTGCATGGGACCTAAGCATGCACCCAAGGACACAGATTTGATTTTTCAACCAATTTGTATGCACTGGACCATGTGCATGTAGTTCAAATTTGAATTATGCACATAAATGCATTGAAAACTCAGTTAATGCATAAAAATGTCCAAACGAACCCCGAAAAATCACAAAAATTCACACAACAATCCTGTTGTTCTATGTTGACACGAGAAAAAATTTGAAAGCAATAAGAGGTAATGAATATCGTTTCGTCCCCAAAGGTGGGACGTTCCCTACCGAAAACCATCATGCTTGTTGTGAGAAGCTCCAGTTTGTGAGAAGCATAAACCCAAACCTGCCCCAAATGGGACAAAAGTTTTACACGACATGTTGAGGCCGCTCCATGATAGCATGCCAAGTTTCATGAATTTCAGACAAGTTTTGGATTTACTAGAATTCAAAAACCAGGCATCTTAATGTTTTGCCGGCAATCAAGGGTGCCCTGGTGTTGGAAATTCATTCCCATTTCTTGCATGGGACCTAAGCATGCACCCAAGGACACAGATTTGATTTTTCAACCAATTTATATGCACTGGAGCATGTGCATGTAGTTCAAATTTGAATTATGCACATAAATGCATTGAAAACTCAGTTAATGCATAAAATGTCCAAATGAACCCCGAAAAATCACAAAAATTCACACAGCACTCCTGTTGTTCTATGTTGACACGAGAAAAAATTGAAAGCAATAAGAGGCAATGGATATCGTTTCGTCCCCAAAGGTGGGACATTCCCTACCGAAAACCATCTTGCTTGTTGTGAGAAGCTCCGGTTTGTGAGAAGCATATACCCAAACCTGCCCCAAATGGGACAAAAAAATTACCACGGCATGTTGATGCCGCTCCATGATAGCATGGCAAGTTTCATGAATTTCAGACGAGTTGTTGATTTACTAGAATTTTAAAACCAGACATCTCAATGTTTTGCCGGCAATCAACAGTGCCCTCGTGTTTGAAATTCATTCCCATTTCTTGCATGGGACCTAAGCATGCACCCAAGGACAGTGATTTGATTTTTTTCGACCAATTTATATGCGCTGGAGCATGTGCATGTAGTTTAATTTTGAATTGTGCACCTGAAATGGCTAGAAAACCAATTTAATGTATAAAATGTTCAAACGAACCCTGAATAATTCTAATTCTTTTACGACACACATATAGTTGCATGTTCACTCTAGATAAATGGTCTAGCAATTCAAACACCGTCCATTGCCGTTGTGGCCCCATTATGTAATTCAAATCAAGATGAAAAATCAACTAGATCGCACACAGTTTATTATCAGCAACAGTGTGAGATGTAGCACAAAATATCCTGGAGCACCGTTGGTGTATAGTACGCCTATGGCTTACGCGAGAAGGTGCGTCGGCTACAGTCTACAGCCGGTGTCTCAAGCACACTAGCTCACTCCCCAAATATCATTTCACTGTTCAATCGTTGCCGATGAAAGATGGGCACGTGGACCCGCGTCGTGAGGGCAACTTCGGTGGCCCACTCCGGCGAGAGCGCGGCCGCAGCCGCCATGCGTGCTAACAAGGTGCATGAGCGCAGCTGCAATCTGCGACCGGGCGGCAAAGGCAGCCCAAACGGCCGCTGTTGCTTCTCAGGTAGCGGCAGCAACATCTGCCTCGGGGATAGCAACTGGCGAGAGCGGCACAGTAGCTGTCCGTTCCGCAGTGGCGGCCTTAGCCCTGATGGAGGCCGCCCACGACCATGTCGAGGCCACCCACGCCCAGCTCCTGTCAGTCACCGCACAAATCAAACGAAGCTTCTTCCACAACGGTAGGCAACCCACGGCCGAAGAGCTGGCAATCACCGACAGCGTTTGAGCAGCCGTCCGTTCCTCCGCCGCATACCTTGCAATGACGGAGCCCGTCCAAGCCCAGATCGCGTCCGCCCATGCCCAGCTCGTGGCGGCCTTCTCCAAAGAGATGGCGGACACGGATGGCGAGATGCTTGCCGAGTATGGTGTGATGGATGCCATGGAGCCCCTTCCCCAGGAGACCGTCGGGCGCGAGCTGGACATGGAGGCGGCGGCGGAGATCGATGAGCACCAGCCATAGTAGTACTCTTTGTTTTGTTTAATTAAGAGAGACAATCTTTAATTTGTTAGAGTAATGTTTAGGTCAGCTAGCTCTATTTAATTGTTGAACTTGCTCGATTAAGAAGTGTGGGTGTGTTGTAGTCTCCTTTGTGTACCCAAATTATGCAATGACGTGGATGACCACTGTAACCATGGAAATTCGAACCAAAACGTTTGACATTCAAACTCATCACACACGGGTTAAGCTATCTGAATCGTTTGTGATGTCCACATATCGTACACAGTTCTGAATAAGGGACCGTGTCTGATGACACTTTGTGCGCCAGTTTTTTCGCTGAAGCGATTCCAAATTTTCAGATTCCGCGGAAATATCTACCTCCCGGCCCCCTTCCCCTTACCAAAAGCCACATTTCCCCTATTTCCGCCTTCCTTTCCAAGTTGAAACCTTCACTCCTTGCTTGCAGCGCCGCCTCCTCATCGGTGACCCTCCTTCACGCTACTCGGCCTCGTCTATCCAGGCAGGTAATCCACACCCGACCCCCATCCTCCTCCTCCTTCCACATCCCACATGCCCCGACCACCGGCGCGAGCGCGACTCCTTCCACCCAAATCACCGACCCCTCCACCAAATAAGCGCCGCCATTCGTGACGACCCCCAGATCTTGGAGGAGCACCTTGCCATTTGCTAGCTACACCGGTTAAGCATCCTCGGTTTTCCCGTTGCGTGTGCTGCTCCTGCCTTTCCTTCACAAATTCTAGTGAATTGTGCTATCTAATTTTACCATGTAATTTGTTGCTCTAGTGTATATGTTCTATATGTCGTGCAGTGTGGTGCTCACTTATTAACTGTTTTGTTAATTAGTTGTCATCTTCAGTTAACTGTTTGGTTCAATTCTGCAAATGTGATGTTCAATTCTTCAGGCTACAATTTTGTATTGTCTTCCATGTGAGAAATAAATCGAATTTATCTTTACAAGATACATGAGAAACGAATACAATTGCTATATTTCCAAGTTGTCAAGCATGCTTGGTTTGGTTATACATTGTGCAATGTGGTGCTCAGTTAACATTTGGTTCATTTGTGTTGTGGTGTTTAGTTAACTGTTTGGTTCAATTCTGCAATGCGATGTTCAATAGTTGTGGGTGCATTCTGTTATTGTATACCATGTGAGGAATAAATTGAATTTGGCTGTAGTAAATACATGACAAACAAATACAATTGCTACAATTGGTTGTAGTTAACTGTTTGGTTAACTATCTGATCTTCTATTAGGAGTATGTTATATTGTGCAATGTGGTGCTCAGTTAATGTTTGGTTCATTTGTTGTGGTGTTTAGTTAACTTCTTTTTGCATGGTAATACGTGTCTCATTTATATAGATAAAGATCAAGTTACAAGGCACGTAAGCACCGACCATACAAGACTGAAAAGATAGGAAAATCCTATGCAAAATACCAACGTCTGTTCCTCTCCTTCGACACCACCGAAGCGGCCACCAAAGGGTAAAAAGATAGATCACCTCCTCACCCAAGCTCGACGCGGCTCCATCGCTGATCAGCAGCTTTGCGGACCTCCAAAGTAGTTTGCCAGAAGCAAAACCATAGCCGTTGAAAGAATCAGACCGGGGCAACATGTCCCCGCACACGCCATCGAACTTCAGAACTGACACCCCCGCATGACGATGATGTCAGAGGAGGAAACCAGAACTTTCAGCCTTCAACCACAGACCCAGCACAAGATTCTCCATCTTCCAGCTGTCACTTGTGTAGACAACCGCCTGCGCGTACTCCTAAACAACAAAACCTCCCTGCTCCACCATGACGTCGGAGACAACGCCATAGCAACGGGGACAGAGCAGAAGGAGAGACACACCTGATGAAGTCGTCGCCGCCGCCTCGCCAACACCATCCATGAACCCTAACGCTGCCGATCTTAAGGATCGGCAGAGACACGATGCCATCAACTCCGAGACGCCGCCGTGAAGGGCACCGTCGGTATGGGAGTGAAGCTGAGGCAGATTTATTCGTCTGTGCGCCGCTCCCACCACCCCAACGACGCACCACGACCTACAAATCCAAAACCTAACTACAGAGCGGAGGAATAGGGTCCCCCTCCCTCCTGCCGCCGGAGCAGCGGCCAGAGGGAGAGGGGGCCAGCACACCGGTCGGTGGAGATCGGTGGAAGGAGATCGCCTCCCTAGTCGCCTAGCTGTTGGCGGTGGCTAGGGTAGGGTAGTTAACTACTTGGTTCAATTCTACAATGTGATGTCCAATTGTCATGGGTAGAATTTTGTATTGTTGTGCATGTGAGGAATAAATCAAATTTGGCTGCACTTAATACATGAGAAACAAATACAAGTGCTATGTTTCTTAGTTCTTAATCATGCTTGGTTTGGGTAAATGGGTTTTCCGTGTGGCTTGAATTAATCTGATGAATCTGCAATGTGCTTATTTTTCATCAACATATTTTATTGATAGCATGCGAACCCTTGCTTAACCTGATGACTAACTACCTAATATGTGTTGCAGGGAAACAATGGGAAGCACTGAGGTTTACAATCGAGGTTAGCACGTGCATGGTCCGTTCTCTAATAGCACATTATTGTGCAATTGCAGGAACCATTCTAATATTTTGGTTTTTAACAATTTGGTCTTGCACATGTAGGTCCTGCAGTCAGAGGTTTTGACCCACTGTTCGACCCTTTTTGCAAATGGGGAAATGAGTTGTCCATGAATATCAATCAAATCAAGAAACTCAGAAAGATTGTTAGGATAAAGAAATTAGCGACAAAAAACAAAAAGATCTTTGTCTGCACAATGAAGAAGAGATCAGTTCACTACAAGATGGTACTAACTATTATACCTTGCCTTTTTTTATTCCTTTGCCCCATTTCCAATATAGGGAAAATATTTATGCACATCCTTGTTTTCAGGCCTTTCCAAAGTAGTTCACTGATGATTACCTCTCAAACCACCTCTATGGTCAGGAGGCGAGGAAGATTTTCATACAACACCCACGGTTCAATATTGAAGTGTTCCTGAAGAGGACGAAGGGCGGACGGTCAATCATCCACAGGCACTGGCCTAAAGTTGCAAGGACCTTCAACACGAATGAAGGCTCAATATTCGCCTTCCGCTTCAGCAGTTTTCCAGATGAGATACATCTGTCTATATACTGTCTATGATGCTAATTTCGAAAGGTTCTACATGTTGCATGTGGAACTTGCTGCTGGTGCAGTTGCATAATGGGGTAGCTGAGTGTTGAAGCTATATCATGTTGTACTCTGATGTATTTCAATTATGAAATTCTGCTTCCTTAATATGTAAATGAAATATATTGTGTGCTTAATATGAAATGTCAATTAGATTAATAAATGGATTGTGAGTAATCGGATAATTAGCCTGCTAATGGCGAATTAGCCTGCTAATTGGGTTTTGCTATTGCAAACGGTTGTTGAAAAAAATACCGTGGGCGATGACCTCAGGCAACGCACACAGTTTCTAGGAATAAACCGTGTTGGATCAATGAACAGTCACACACGACTTTCTCTTGAAAACTGTTTGCGTTAGGCCACCTTGCGCAATCGTTTACCACATAAAAACTGTGTGTGATGGACAACCTTTGCCACACAGTTTCTTCTACGAACCGTGTGTGATACATTCAATAACGCAAACGATTTAACAAGAAAAATTGTGTGTGCTGTACCTGTGAACGGAAACGTTTTCCTTGGAGCGACTGTGTGGGATGTACATACGAACGGAAAAGTTTAGCGGGGACTGACTGTGTGGGATGTACTTGCGACCGGAAACAATTTCGCCGTATAATTGTATTTTTTTAGCTCTACTATACGTATTTCCGTATTTGAGCGCTCGCTGGTCGCACACGAGCTCATTTTGCCGAGCGTGTGTGCCAGGAGGGCATATCCCCGATGGTTTCTGGGTCGTGTGGGAAGGACCCCCCCTATCGCCCACACTCACTTGGCGACGGTTCCAAATGCCGTCGTGGAATGGGGTTAAAAACCGTTTGTTTAGGGCCGACGCGTACCAGTGAAGACCCATCCGTTAGCTTAGCATAATGATCGTTAAGTTTTATTGCTATTGCTTTCTTCATGACTTATACATATTCCTCTGACTATGAGATTGTGCAACTCCCGAATACCGGAGGAACACCTTGTGTGCTATCAAACGTCACAACGTAACTAGGTGATTATAAAGATGCTCCACAGGTGTCTCCGATGGTGTTTGTTGAGTTGGCATAGATCGAGATTAGGATTTGTCACTCCGAGTATCGGGGAGGTATCTCTGGGCCCTCTCGGTAATGCACATCACTATAAGCCTTGCAAGCAATGTGACTAATGAGTTAGTTGCGGGATGATGCATTACAGAACGAGTAAAGAGACTTGCCGGTAACGAGATTGAACTAGGTATGATGATACCGACGATCGAATCTCGGGCAAGTAACATATCGATGACAAAGGGAATGACGTATGTTGTTATGCGGTTTTACTGATAAAGATCTTCGTATAATATGTAGGAGCCAATATGAGCATCCAGGTTCCGCTATTGGTTATTGACCGGAGATATGTCTCGGTCATGTCTACATAGTTCTCGAAGCCGTAGGGTCCGCACGCTTAACGTTCGATGATGATTTGTATTATGCGTTATGTGATTTGATGACCGAAGTTTGTTCGGAGTCCCGAATGAGATCACGGACATGACGAGGAGTCTCGAAATGGTCAAGAAGTAAAGATTCATATATTGGAAGGCTATATTCGGACATCGGAAAGGTTTCGAGTGATTCTGGTGTTTTTCGGAGTAGCGGGGAGTTACGGGAATTCACAGGGAGAAGTAACGGGCATTATTGGGCCATACGGGAAAAGAGGAGGCAGGCCAAGGGGAGGTGACGCCCCCCCATGGGTCCGAATTGGACTAGGGGAAGGGGCGGCGCCCCCCCTTGCCTTTTCCTACTCCCTCTCTCTTTCCCTCTTTCCTTCTCTCCTACTCCGAAAAAGGAAAGGGGTTCCTACTAGGACTTGGAAGTCCTAGTAGGACTCCATACTCTTGGCGCACCCCTCGGGGGGCGGACTCTCTCCCCCTCCTTTATATACGTGGGATGGGGGCACCCCAAAGACACACCAAGTCTTCTCCTAGCCGTGTGCGGTGCCCCCCTCCACAGTTACACACTCGGTCACATCGTCGTAGTGCTTAGGCGAAGCCCTGCACCGGTAACCTCATCATCACCGTCACCACACCATCATGCTGACGGAACTTTCCCTCGTCCTCAACTGGATCAAGAGCTCGAGGGACGTCATCGAGCTGAATGTGTGCTGAACGCGGAGGTGCCGTACGTTCGGTGCTTCGATCGGTTGGATCGCGAAGACGTTCGACTACATCAACCGCGTTATTAAATGCTTCCGCTTTCGGTCTACGAGGATACGTGGACACTCTCTACTTGCTCGTTGATATGATTCTCCTAGATAGATCTTGCGTGATCGTAGGATTTTTTTTGAAATACTACGTTCTCCAACAGTAACAAGTGACAATAAATTTCAGCACACTATATAAATGTTTCCTTACCAAAGGCGCTTCACTCCCCGGCAATGGCGCCAGAAAAATAGCCTTGATGACCCACAAGTATAGGGGATCAATTGTAGCTCTTTTCGATAAGTAAGAGTGTCAAACCCAACGAGGAGCAGAAGGAAATGACAAGTAGTTTTCAGTAAGGTAATGTCTGCAAGTGCTGAAATTGTAAGTAGCGGAGTAGTTTAATAGCAAGATAATTTGTAACGAGCAAGTAACGATAGTAGTAACAAAATTGCAGCAAGGTAGCCCAATCCTTTTGAGGCAAAGGACAGGCCAAAATGGTCTCTTATGATAAGCAAAGCGTTCTTGAGGGTACACGAGAATTTCATCTAGTCACTTTCATCATGTTGGTTCGATTTGTGTTCGCTACTTTGATAATTTGATATGTGGGTGGGCCGGTGCTTAGGTGCTGTTCTTACTTGAACAAACCTTCTACTTATGATTAACCCTCCCGCAAGCATTCGCAACTACGTGAAAAGTATTAAGAATAAATTCTAACCATAGCATTAAACTTTTGGATCCAATCGGTCCCTTACGGAATAGCGCATAAACTGGGGTTTAAGCTTCTGTCACTCTCACAACCCATCATCTAATTGCTACTCCACAATGCATTCCCTTAGGCACAAATGTGTTGAAGTGTCATGTAGTCGACGCTCACATGGCACCACTAAGGGAATCACAACATACATACTATCAAAATATCGAACACATATCAAGTTCACATGATTACTTGCAACATGATTTCTCCCGTGACCTCAAGAACAAAAGTAACTACTCACAAATAATAATCATGCTCAAGATCAGACGAGTATTAAATAGCATATTGAATCTGAACATATAATCTTCCACCAAATAAACCATATAGTAATCAACTACAAGATGTAATCAACACTACTAGTCACCCACAAGCACCAATCTACAGTTCCGGTAACAAGATTGAAGACAAGAGATGAAATAGGGTTTGAGATGAGATGGTGCTATTGAAGATGTTGATGGAGATTACCCTCCCCGAGATGGGAGAGTTGTTGGTGATGATGATGATCCCCCTCCGGGAGGGCATTTCCCCCGGTGGAATTGCTCCGCCGGAGGGCAAAAGTGCTCCTGCCCAAGTTCCGCCTCGAGACGGCGGCGCTCCATCTCGAAAGTCCTCTCCTTTTTTTTAGGTTAAAATGACCTATATACCAGAAGATGGGCATCGGAGGTGGGCCTGGGTGAGCACAACCCACCAGGGCGCGCCTGGGTTCCCTGGCGCGCCCAGGTGGGTTGTGCCCACCTGGTGGGCCCCCTCTAGTAGTTATTTGCTCCAATATTCCTCAAATATTTGATAAAAAATCTCCATGAAGTTTCAGCTTGTTTGGAGTTGTGCAGAATAGGTTGCCTGACGTAGCTTTTCCAGGTCCAGATTTCCAGCTGCCGGAATTCTCCCTCTTTGTGTGTACCTTGTAAATTATGAGAGAAAGGCATTAGAATTACTCAAAAAAGCATTATTATGGATTGAAACATCATAAATGAGAGTAAGGAAACATGATGCAAAGTGGACGTATCAAGCACATGAAGGAGTTCATATCCAATCTGGGTGTAATACCCAGTGCATCGGGTCCAATGAAAATCTTTTGTGACAACACTGGAGCAATTGCCTTGGCAAAGGAATCCAGGTTTCACAAGAGAACCAAACACATCAAGAGACGCTTCAACTGATCCATTCGTGAAAAGGTCAAGAATGGAGACATAGAGATTTGCCAAATACACATCAAGAGACCCGTTGACTAAGCCTCTTCCGCGAGCAAAACATGATCAGCACCAAGACTTCATGGGTGTTAGATTCATTACAATGTAATCTAGATCATTGACTCTAGTGCAAGTGGGAGACTGAAGGAAATATGACCTAGAGGCAATAATAAAGTTGTTATTTTATATTTCCTTATTCATGATAAAGGTTTATTGTTCATGCTAGAATTGTATTGATCGAAAACTTAAATACATGTGTGAATACATAAACAAATATTGTGTCCCTAGTAAGCCTCTACTAGACTAGCTCATTGATCAAAGATGGTTAAGGTTTCCTAACCATAGACATGTGTTGTCATTTGATAATGGGATCACATCATTAGGAGAATGATGTGATGGACAAGGCTCATTTGTTAGCTTAGCATATTGATCGTTCAGTTTATTGCTATTGCTTTCTTCATGACAAATACATATTCCTTCGACTATGAGATTATGCAACTCCCGGATACCGGAGGAATACCTTCTGTGCTATCAAACATCACAACGTAATTGGGTGATCATAAAGATGCTCTATAGGTATCTCCAAAGGTGTTTGTTGAGTTGGCATAGATCGAGATTAGGATTTGTCACTCCGAGTATCGGAGAGGTATCACTAGGCCCTCTCGGTAATACACATCGTAAGAAGCCTTGCAAGCAAAGTGACTAAGGAGTTAGTTGCAAGATGATGTATTACGGAACGAGTAAATAGACTTGCCGGTAACGAGATTGAACTAGGTATGAAGATACCGACGATCGAACCTCGGGCAAGTAAGATAGCGATGGACAAAGGGAATAACGTATGTTATCATAAGGTTCGACAAATAAAGATCTTCGTACAATATGTAGGAGCCAATATGGGCATCCAGGTTCCATTATTGGTTATTAACCGGAGAGGTGTCTCGGTCATGTCTACATAGTTCTCGAACGTGTAGGGTCCGCATGCTTAACGTTCGTTGACGATATATTGTTATATGAGTTATATGATTTGGTGACCGAATGTTCTTCGGAGTCCCTGATGAGATCACGGACATGACGAGGAGTTCCGAAATGGTCCGGAGGTAAAGATTGATATATATGTTGGGAATCGTAGCATAATTTTAAAATTTTCCTACGCTCACCAAGATGCATCTATGGAGTCTACTAGCAACGAGGGAAGGGAGTGCATCTACATACCGTTGTAGATCGCGAGCGGAAGCGTTCCAATGAACGTGGATGACGGAGTCGTACTCGCCGTGATCCAAATAACCGATGACCGAGTGCCGAACGGACGGCACCTCCGCGTTCAACACACGTACGGTGCAGCGACGTCTCCTCCTTTCTTGATCCAGCAAGGGGGAAGGAGAGGTTGATGGAGATCCAACAGCACGACGGCGTGGTGGTGGATGTAGCGGCTCTCCTGGCAGGGCTTCGCCGAGCTTCTGCGCGAGAGAGAGAGGTGTTGCAGGGGAGGAGGGAGGCGCCAAAGGCTGTTGTGTCCTGCCCTCCCTCCCCCCCCTTTATATAGGCCCCCAAGGGGGGTGCGCAGCCCTTGGAGATGGGATCTCCAAGGGGGGGGCGGCGGCCAAGGGGGAAGGGGTTGCCTTGCCCCCCAAGGCAAGGGGAAACTCCCCCCCCTAGGGTTCCCAACCCTAGGCGCATGGGGGGGAGGCCCAAAGTGGCGCCCCAGCCCATTAGGGGCTGGTTCCCCTCCACTTTCAGCCCACGGGGCCCTCCGGGACAGGTGGCCCCACCCGGTGGACCCCGGGACCCTTCCGGTGGTCCCGGTACAATACCGATAACCCCCGAAACTTTCCCGGTGGCCAAAACTGGACTTCCTATATATAATTCTTCACCTCCGGACCATTCCGGAACCTCTCGTGACGTACGGGATCTCATCCGGGACTCCGAACAACTTTCGGGTTTCCGCATACATATATCTCTACAACCCTAGCGTTACCGGACCTTAAGTGTGTAGACCCTACGGGTTCGGGAGACAAGCAGACATGACCGAGACGCCTCTCCGGTCAATAACCAACAGCGGGATCTGGATACCCATGTTGGCTCCCACATGTTCCACGATGATATCATCGGGTGAACCACGATGTCGAGGATTCAATCAATCCGTATGCAATTCCCTTTGTCAATCGGTATGTTACTTGCCCGAGATTCGATCGTCGGTATCCCAATACCTTGTTCAATCTCGTTACCGGCAAGTCTCTTTACTCGTACCGCAATGCATGATCCCGTGACTAACGCCTTAGTCACATTGAGCTCATTATGATGATGCATTACCGAGTGGGCCCAGAGATACCTCTCCGTTTACACGGAGTGACAAATCCCAGTCTCGATCCGTGCCAACCCAACAGACACTTTCGGAGATACCCGTAATGCACCTTTATAGTCACCCAGTTACGTTGTGACGTTTGGCACACCCAAAGCACTCCTACGGTATCCGGGAGTTGCACGATCTCATGGTCTAAGGAAAAGATACTTGACATTGGAAAAGCTCTAGCAAACGAAACTACACGATCTTTTATGCTATGCTTAAGTTGGGTCTTGTCCATCACATCATTCTCCTAATGATGTGATCCCGTTATCAATGACATCCTATGTCCATAGTCAGGAAACCATGACTATCTGTTGATCAACGAGCTAGTCAACTAGAGGCTTACTAGGGACAGGTTGTGGTCTATGTATTCACACATGTATTACGATTTCCGGACAATACAATTATAGCATGAATAAAAGACTATTATCATGAACACAGAAATATAATAATAACCATTTATTATTGCCTCTAGGGCATATTTCCAACAGTCTCCCACTTGCACTAGAGTCAATAATCTAGTTACATTGTGATGAATCGAACACCCATTGCGTCCTGGTGTTGATCATGTTTTGCCCTAGGGAGAGGTTTAGTCAACGGATCTGCTACATTCAGGTCCGTGTGTACTTTACAAATATCTATGTCTCCATTTTGAACACTTTCACGAATGGAGTTGAAGCGACGCTTGATATGCCTGGTCTTCCTGTGAAACCTGGGCTCCTTCGCAAGGGCAATAGCTCCAGTGTTGTCACATAAGAGAGTCATTGGGCCCGACGCATTGGGAATCACCCCTAGGTCGGTAATGAACTCCTTCATCCAGACTGCTTCCTGTGCTGCCTCCGAGGCTGCCATGTATTCCGCTTCACATGTAGATCCCGCCACGACGCTTTCCTTGCAACTGCACCAGCTTACTGCTCCTCTATTCAAAATATACACGTATCCGGTCTGTGACTTCGAGTCATCCGGATCTGTGTCGAAGCTAGCGTCGACGTAACCCTTTACGACGAGCTCTTCGTCACCTCCATAGACGAGAAACATATCCTTAGTCCTCTTCAGGTACTTCAGGATATTCTTGACCGCTGTCCAGTGTTCCTTGCCGGGATTACTTTGGTACCTTCCTACCAAACTTACGGCAAGGTTTACATCAGGTCTGGTACACAGCATGGCATACATAATAGACCCTATGGCCGAGGCATAGGGGATGACACTCATCTCTTCTATATCTTCTGCCGTGGTCGGGCATTGAGCCATGCTCAATTGCACACCTTGCAATACAGGCAAGAACCCCTTCTTGGACTGATCCATACTGAACTTCTTCAATATCTTGTCAAGGTATGTACTCTGTGAAAGACCAATGAGGCGTCTTGATCTATCTCTATAGATCTTGATGCCTAATATATAAGCAGCTTCTCCAAGGTCCTTCATTGAAAAACATTTATTCAAATAGGCCTTTATACCTTCCAAGAATTCTATATCATTTCCCATCAATAATATGTCATCCACATATAATATGAGAAATGCTACAGAGCTCCCACTCACTTTCTTGTAAACACAGGCTTCTCCATAAGTCTGTGTAAACCCAAACGCTTTGATCATCTCATCAAAGCGAATGTTCCAACTCCGAGATGCTTGCACCAGCCCATAGATTGAGCGCTGGAGCTTGCATACTTTGTTAGCATTCTTAGGATCGACAAAACCTTCCGGCTGCATCATATACAACTCTTCCTTAAGGAAGCCGTTAAGGAATGCCGTTTTGACGTCCATCTGCCATATCTCATAATCATAGTATGCGGCAATTGCTAACATGATTCGGACGGACTTCAGCTTCGCTACGGGTGAGAAAGTCTCATCGTAGTCAACCCCTTGAACTTGTCGATAACCCTTAGCGACAAGTCGAGCTTTGTAGATGGTCACATTACCATCTGCGTCCGTCTTCTTCTTAAAGATCCATTTGTTTTCTATGGCTCGCCGCTCATCGGGCAAGTCAGTCAAAGTCCATACTTTGTTTTCATACATGGATTCTATCTCAGATTTCATGGCTTCTAGCCATTTGTCGGAATCCGGGCCCGCCATCGCTTCTTCATAGTTCGAAGGTTCACCGTTGTCTAACAACATGATTTCCAGGACAGGGTTGCCGTACCACTCTGGTGCGGAACGTGTCCTTGTGGACCTACGAAGTTCAGTGGCAACTTGATCCGAAGCTTCATGATCATCATCATTAACTTCCTCCCCCGTCGGTGTAGGCACCACAGGAACATTTTCCCGCACTGCGCTATTTTCCGACTCGGAAGGGGTGATTATCACCTCATCAAGTTCCACTTTCCTCCCACTCAATTCTTTCGAGAGAAACTCCTTCTCTAGAAAGGACCCGTTCTTGGCAACGAAGATCTTGCCTTCGGATCTGAGGTAGAAGGTGTACCCAATAGTTTCCTTAGGGTATCCTATGAAGACGCATTTTTTCCGATTTGGGTTCGAGCTTTTCAGGTTGAAGTTTCTTGACATAAGCATCGCATCCCCAAACTTTTAGAAACGACAGCTTAGGTTTCTTCCCAAACCATAATTCATACGGTGTCGTCTCAACGGATTTAGACGGTGCCCTATTTAAAGTGAATGCGGCAGTCTCTAAAGCATAACCCCAAAATGAGAGCGGTAAATCGGTAAGAGACATCATAGATCGCACCATATCCAATAGAGTGCGATTACGACGTTCGGACACACCATTTCTCTGAGGTGTTCCAGGCGGCGTGAGTTGTGAAACTATTCCACATTTCCTTAAGTGTGTACCAAATTCGTGACTTAAATATTCTCCACCACGATCTGATCGTAAGAATTTTATTTTCCTGTCACGTTGATTCTCAACCTCACTCTGAAATTCCTTGAACTTTTCAAAGGTTTCAGACTTGTGTTTCATTAGGTAGACATACCCATATCTACTTAAATCATCAGTGAGAGTGAGAACATAACGATATCCTCCGCGAGCCTCAACACTCATTGGACCGCACACATCGGTATGTATGATTTCCAATAAGTTGGTTGCTCGCTCCATTGTTCCGGAGAACGGAGTCTTGGTCATCTTACCCATGAGGCATGGTTCGCACGTGTCAAATGATTCGTAATCAAGAGACTCCAAAAGTCCATCTGCATGGAGCTTCTTCATGCGCTTGACACCAATGTGACCAAGGCGGCAGTGCCACAAGTATGTGGGACTATCGTTATCAACTTTACATCTTTTGGTATTCACACTATGAACATGTGTAGCATCACGTTCGAGATTCATCAAAAATAAACCATTGACCAGCGGGGCATGACCATAAAACATATCTCTCAAATAAATAGAACAACCATTATTCTCAGATTTAAATGAGTAGCCATCTCGAATTAAACGAGATCCAGATACAATGTTCATGCTCAAAGCTGGCACTAAATAACAATTATTGAGGTTTATAACTAATCCCGTGGGTAGATGCAGAGGTAGCGTGCCGACGGCGATCACATCGACCTTGGAACCATTCCCGACGCGCATCGTCACCTCGTCTTTTGCCAGTCTCCGTTTATTCCGTAGTTCCTGATTTGAGTTACAAATATGAGCAACCGCACCGGTATCAAATACCCAGGAGCTACTACGAGTACTGGTAAGGTACACATCAATTACTTGTATATCACATATACCTTGGGTGTTGCCGGCCTTCTTCTTGTCCGCTAAATATTTGGGGCAGTTCCGCTTCCAGTGACCACTTCCCTTGCAATAAAAGCACTCAGTCTCGGGCTTGGGTCCATTCTTTGACTTCTTCCCGGTAACCGGCTTACCGGGCGCGGCAATTCCCTTGCCGTCCTTCTTGAAGTTCTTCTTACCCTTGCCCTTCTTGAACTTAGTGGTTTTATTCACCATCAACACTTGATGTTCCTTTTTGATCTCCCCTTCCGCTGATTTTAGCATTGAATATACCTCGGGAATGGTCTTTTCCATCCCCTGCATATTGTAGTTCATCACAAAGCTCTTGTAGCTTGGTGGAAGCGACTGGAGGATTCTGTCAATGACCGCGTCATCCGGGAGATTAACTCCCAGCTGAGACAAGCGGTTGTGCAACCCAGACATTCTGAGTATGTGCTCACTAACAGAACTGTTCTCCTCCATTTTACAGCTGAAGAACTTGTCGGAGACATCATATCTCTCGACCCGGGCATGAGCTTGAAAAACCAGTTTCAGCTCCTCGAACATCTCATATGCTCCATGTTTCTCAAAACGCTTTTGGAGACCCGGTTCTAAGCTGTAAAGCATGCCGCACTGAACGAGGGAGTAATCATCAGCACGCTGCTGCCAAGCGTTCATAACGTCTTGGTTCTCAGGGATTGGTGCTTCACCTAGCGGTGCTTCTAAGACATAATCTTTCTTGGCAACTATGAGGATGAGCCTCAGGTTCCGGACCCAGTCCGTATAGTTGCTGCCATCATCTTTCAGCTTGGTTTTCTCTAGGAACGCGTTGAAATTGAGGACAACGTGGGCCATTTGATCTACAATACATAATGTAGAGATTTAGACTAAGTTCATGATAATTAAGTTCATATAATCAAATTATTTAATGAACTCCCACTCAGACAGACATCCCTCTAGTCATCTAAGTGAAACATGATCCGAGCTCAACTAGGCCGTGTCCGATCATCACGTGAGACGGACTAGTCAAGATCGGTGAACATCTCCATGTTGATCGTATCTTCTATACGACTCATGCTCGACCTTTCGGTCCTCCGTGTTCCGAGGCCATGTCTGTACATGCTAGGCTCGTCAAGTCAACCTAAGTGTATTGCGTGTGTTCCGAGGCCATGTCTGTACATGCTAGGCTCGTCAACACCCGTTGTATGCGAACGTAAGAATCTATCACACCCGATCATCACGTGGTGCTTCGAAACGACGAACCTTCGCAATGGTGCACAGTTAGGGTGAACACTTTCTTGAAATTATTATAAGGGATCATCCTACTTGCTACCGTCGTACTAAGCAAATAAGATGCAAAAACATGATAAACATCACATGCAATCAAATAGTGACATGATATGGCCAATATCATCATGCTCCTTTGATCTCCATCTTCGGGGCACCATGATCATCTTCATCACCGGCATGACACCATGATCTCCATCATCATGATCTCCATCATTGTGTCTTCATGAAGTTGTCACGCCAACGATTACTTCTACTTCTATGGCTAACCGTTTAGCAACAAAGTAAAGTAAATTACATGGCGTTATTCAATGACACGCAGGTCATGCAAAATAATAAAGACAACTCCTATGGCTCCTGCCGGTTGTCATACTCATCGACATGCAAGTCGTGATTCCTATTACAAGAATATGATCAATCTCATACATCACATATATCATTCATCACATCTTCTGGCCATATCATATCACATATATCACTTGCTGCAAAAACAAGTTAGACGTCCTTCTAATTGTTGTTGCAAGTTTTTACGTGGTTTGTAGGTTTCTAGCAAGAACGATTTCTTACCTACGTATGACCACAACGTGATTTGCCAATTTCTATTTACCCTTCATAAGGACCCTTTTCATCGAATCCGTTCTGACTAAAGTAGGAGAGACAGACACCCGCTAGCCACCTTATGCAACTAGTGCATGTCAGTCGGTGGAACCTGTCTCACGTAAGCGTACGTGTAAGGTCGGTCCGGGCCGCTTCATCCTACAATGCCGCCGAAACAAGAAACGACTAGTAGCGGCAAGAAGAATTGGCAACATCAACGCCCACAACTTCTTTGTGTCTTACTCGTGCATAGTAACTACGCATAGGCCTGGCTCATGATGCCACTGTTGGGAATCGTAGCATAATTTTAAAATTTTCCTACGCTCACCAAGATGCATCTATGGAGTCTACTAGCAACGAGGGAAGGGAGTGCATCTACATACCGTTGTAGATCGCGAGCGGAAGCGTTCCAATGAACGTGGATGACGGAGTCGTACTCGCCGTGATCCAAATCACCGATGACCGAGTGCCGAACGGACGGCACCTCCGCGTTCAACACACGTACGGTGCAGCGACGTCTCCTCCTTTCTTGATCCAGCAAGGGGGAAGGAGAGGTTGATGGAGATCCAACAGCACGACGGCGTGGTGGTGGATGTAGCGGCTCTCCTGGCAGGGCTTCGCCGAGCTTCTGCGCGAGAGAGAGAGGTGTTGCAGGGGAGGAGGGAGGCGCCAAAGGCTGTTGTGTCCTGCCCTCCCTCCCCCCCCCTTTATATAGGCCCCCAAGGGGGCTGCGCAGCCCTTGGAGATGGGATCTCCAAGGGGGGGGCGGCGGCCAAGGGGGAAGGGGTTGCCTTGCCCCCCAAGGCAAGGGGAAACTCCCCCCCCCCTAGGGTTCCCAACCCTGGGCGCATGGGGGGAGGCCCAAAGTGGCGCCCCAGCCCATTAGGGGCTGGTTCCCCTCCACTTTCAGCCCACGGGGCCCTCCGGGACAGGTGGCCCCACCCGGTGGACCCCGGGACCCTTCCGGTGGTCCCGGTACAATACCGATAACCCCCGAAACTTTCCCGGTGGCCAAAACTGGACTTCCTATATATAATTCTTCACCTCCGGACCATTCCGGAACCTCTCGTGACGTCCGGGATCTCATCCGGGACTCCGAACAACTTTCGGGTTTCCGCATACATATATCTCTACAACCCTAGCGTTACCGGACCTTAAGTGTGTAGACCCTACGGGTTCGGGAGACAAGCAGACATGACCGAGACGCCTCTCCGGTCAATAACCAACAGCGGGATCTGGATACCCATGTTGGCTCCCACATGTTCCACGATGATATCATCGGGTGAACCACGATGTCGAGGATTCAATCAATCCGTATGCAATTCCCTTTGTCAATCGGTATGTTACTTGCCCGAGATTCGATCGTCGGTATCCCAATACCTTGTTCAATCTCGTTACCGGCAAGTCTCTTTACTCGTACCGCAATGCATGATCCCGTGACTAACGCCTTAGTCACATTGAGCTCATTATGATGATGCATTACCGAGTGGGCCCAGAGATACCTCTCCGTTTACACGGAGTGACAAATCCCAGTCTCGATCCGTGCCAACCCAACAGACACTTTCGGAGATACCCGTAATGCACCTTTATAGTCACCCAGTTACGTTGTGACGTTTGGCACACCCAAAGCACTCCTACGGTATCCGGGAGTTGCACGATCTCATGGTCTAAGGAAAAGATACTTGACATTGGAAAAGCTCTAGCAAACGAAACTACACGATCTTTTATGCTATGCTTAAGTTGGGTCTTGTCCATCACATCATTCTCCTAATGATGTGATCCCGTTATCAATGACATCCTATGTCCATAGTCAGGAAACCATGACTATCTGTTGATCAACGAGCTAGTCAACTAGAGGCTTACTAGGGACAGGTTGTGGTCTATGTATTCACACATGTATTACGATTTCCGGACAATACAATTATAGCATGAATAAAAGACTATTATCATGAACACAGAAATATAATAATAACCATTTATTATTGCCTCTAGGGCATATTTCCAACAATATATATATAGGACGATGGTATTCGTACACCGGAAATGTTTCGGAGTGTACCAGATAGTCATAGTTATAGCGGAGGGGGTTCCGGACACCCCCGGGAGGGTGATGTGCCTATTGGGCCATTCGAGGGGAGCACACCAGCCCACAAGGGGCTGGCGCACCCCCCTATGGCAGTCGGCCAAGTGGGAGAAAGGAAGGGGGGATTCGGCCTCCCACTTTCTTCCCTCTCCCCCTTTCCTTCCCCCTCCGACAAATATGGTAAGGGGGCGCGGCTAGGGTAAGACCCCAAGTAGGATGTGACGCCCGGATAATTATGCTACAGTGAACCTACGCTAATGATGCCACGTCACCTCTGTTAGTGTTGATAATCTCGCGTTAGTTCAAAACCGGATCAAAATTCAAATTCAAAATATGGCAAACAACAAAAGTTTTCAAAAATTAAAACTAAAATGTTCGGGTTGTTTCAAATAAATCGTAAGCAATTATGGTGGAGAAACAAGCTTTGATAAAATGTTTAAAGGCTCTAAAGTAATTAAGACAGCAGCTATGACAATTAATTAAATGCCTTTAAAAAATAATAATGCAAACTATTTTAATCAGGTGTCAAACTTTTTGGGGCAGTAGAATAAATTACAACATTAATTTAGGAGTTGTATTTATATTTTATAAAACGGAAATTAAAAGAATAAATTAGAAAAGAAAATAGATAAAGAAAAGAAAAAAAGAAACAAAAAAAGGAAAGACAAAGCCCCCCTCCCCCTGGGCCATTCGGCCCAACTGGGCATCCAGGCCACCAGGAGGCCCACCCCATTCCCCCTTATCCCCCCGACCGACCGAACCCTAGCGCGATCCCCATTCCCCACTCCCCCTCGATCCCCCTCTCGCTCTCTCTTCCCCCCCCACTCCCCCGATCCAATCGGGGCGACGCCGCCCCGACGACCTCGCCTCCCCGCCTCGCCCCGACGCCGCCCCGACGACCTCGCCTCCCCGCCTCGCCCCGACGCCGCCCCAACGACCTCGCCTCCCCGCCTCGGCCCGACGTCGCCCCGCGCCTCGCCCTGCGCCCTGCCGACGACCCCCCCCCCCTCCCTCGCGCCCGTGCCACGGCCTCCTCCTCACCTGACCCGACCGGATCAACCGTCGCCGCCGACCGGGACGACCACGCCGGACGCCATCGCCGCTCCTCCCCAGCGTCGCCGTCGATCCGCGCCACAACGAACTCCCCGGAGCTCCACGAGCCTCGCCCGGGTCGTCCTCTTCTCCACTCCGTCGTCGATCGTCCCCGTCCTCCTCCCCACGGGTCGCCCCCGAGCCTCGACGCCCTTGTGCCCCTGCAAACGCCGGTGAGGCCCCCGGCCTCCCTTCCCCTCTGTTACTCGCGCCGTCCCGCTGTCGTTCACGCGCCGCCCGGTGCTCGTGCTCGCGGTGAGCACGCGCGCACCCGCGCGCTAGCCTCGCCTGTTGTCCGCACCGTCGTCCGCTCCGGCGCGCTCCGCGCTCGGCCGCGCCGCGCCTCACGCCCGCGGCCACCTCCGGCGCTCCAGCGCCCGCGCGGTGACCGAGCCCGTCCTTGCGCTCGTGCGCGCCCACGGCCGCACGCGCGCCTGCTCGCCCGTGCGCCCGCGCCCGCTATGGCCGAGCCCGGACAAGTCCGGTGCCCAAAGGGCCCGGGCGGACATGTCCGCCCCTGGCCTATGACAAACGGGGCCCAGCCCTAGAACGAAAAAAAAGGAAATGAAAAAAATAAATAAATAAATAAAAAGAATTAATTAATTAATTAAGATAATTAATTAACTTATTTAATCATGTTAATATTAATTAATTAAGATTAATTAACCTAATAACTAATTAACCTAATTAACTACTGCTAATTAACTACTGCTAATTAACTAACAGCCCCTGACAGGTGGGACCCACCTGTCAGGTTGACCAGGTCAACGGTCAATGTTGACTGCTGACATCAGCATGACATCATGCTGATGTCATAAATCTATTTTTGATTAAATTAAATAATTAATTAAATTCCAGAAAATATTAAAATCTTTAGAAAATCATATCTTTTAATCCGTAACTCGGATTAAATTATTTTCAACCTGAAAGTTGCTCAGAACGACGAGACGAATCCGAATACGCAGTCCGTTCGTCCGCCACGCGTCCCTAGCATAGTGAACCTGTAACATTTCACCTCCGGTTCATCTGTCCGAAAACGCGAAACATCGGGAATACTTTCCCGGATGTTCCCCCCTTCGCCGGTAACACCTACTGCCGCGTTAGGGCACACCTAGCACCGCTCATTGTCATGCCACGCATCGTCATGCTTATGTTTGCATTGTATTTACTGTTTCTTCCCCCTCTTCTCTCCGGTAGACCCCGAGACTACCGGCGACCTCCAGTTCGACTACGGAGTTGACGACCCCTCCTATTTGCCAGAGCAACCAGGCAAGCCCCCCCCCTTCATCACCAGATATCGCCTATTCTTCTCTATACTGCTTGCATTAGAGTAGTGTAGCATGTTACTGCTTCCCGTTAATCCTATCCTGATGCATAGCCTGTCATTGTTGCTACAGTTGTTACCCTTACCTGCTATCCTACTGCTTAGTATAGGATGCTAGTGTTCCATTAGTGGCCCTACACTCTTGTCCGTCTGCCATGCTATACTACTGGGCCGTGATCACTTCGGGAGGTGATCACGGGTATATACTATATACTTTATATACATGACACATGTGGTGACTAAAGTCGGGTCGGCTCGTTGAGTACCCGCAAGTGATTCTGATGAGGGGGCTGAAAGGACAGGTGGCTCCATCCCGGTAGAGGTGGGCCTGGGTTCCTGACGGCCCCCGACTGTTACATTATGGCGGAGCGACAGGGCAGGTTGAGACCACCTAGGAGAGAGGTGGGCCTGGCCCTGGTCGGCGTTCGCGGATAAATAACACGCTTAACGACTTCTGGGTATTTGATCTGAGTCTGGCCATTTGGTCTATACGCACTAACCATCTACGCGGGAGTAGTTATGGGTATCCCAACGTCGTGGTATCAGCCGAAGCTCTTCTTGACGTCAGCGACGGAGCGGCGCGCGCCGGATTGGACTGGAACGCCACTAGGCTAGGTCTGCTTCCGGCCGCCCTCGCAACGTGCAGGTGTGCAATGGGCGATGGGCCCAGACCCCTGCGCGCATAGGATTTAGACCGGCGTGTTGACCTCTCTGTTGAGCCTAGGTGGGGCTGCGACGTGTTGATCTTACGAGGCCGGGCATGACCCAGAAAAGTGTGTCCGGCCAAATGGGATCGAGCGTGTTGGGTTATGTGGTGCACCCCTGCAGGGAAGTTTATCTATTCGAATAGCCGTGTCCCTCGGTAAAAGGATGACCCGGAGTTGTACCTTGACCTTATGACAACTAGAACTGGATACTTAATAAAACACACCCTTCCAAGTGCCGGATATAACCCGGTGATCGCTCTCTAACAGGGCGACGAGGAGGGGATCGCCGGGTAGGATTATGCTATGCGATGCTACTTGCAGGACTTCAATCTACTCTCTTCTACATGCTGCAAGATGGAGGTGGCCAGAAGCGTAGTCTTCGACAGGATTAGCTATCCCCCTCTTATTCTGGCATTCTGCAGTTCAGTCCACTGATATGCCCCTTTACACATATACCCATGCATATGTAGTGTAGCTCCTTGCTTGCGAGTACTTTGGATGAGTACTCACGGTTGCTTTTCTCCCTCTTTTCCCCTTTCTGTACCTGGTTGTCGCAACCAGATGCTGGAGTCCAGGAGCTAGAGATCCCGAGGATGATTCTACATGGAGTTCGGCTTCGAGGAGTAGTTAGGAGGTCCCAGGCAGGAGGCCTTGCCTTTTCGATCGTTGCTACTTTTGTGCTAGCCTTCTTAAGGCAAACATGTTTAACTTATGTCTGTACTCAGATATTGTTGCTTCCGCTGACTCGTCTATGATCGAGCACTTGTATTCGAGCCCTCGAGGCCCCTGGCTTGTATTATGATGCTTGTATGGCTTATTTATGTTTTAGAGTTGTGTTGTGATATCTTCCCGTGAGTCCCTGATCTTGATCGTACACATTTGCGTGCATGATTAGTGTACGGTCAAATCGGGGGCGTCACAAGTTGGTATCAGAGCCAACTGCCTGTAGGAATCCCCCTTTCCAACTCCTTGGCCGAAGTCGAGTCTAGTCATTGAAAAACTTTTACTAGCATGGCTGTGTGGCTTACGGGCCCACGTCGCCATTGGGTGGTATAAGGATCTTTTATTCCTCGTCTATACTCTGGAACTCTGAGCTCTCTTCTATTCCGGTAAATTGATTTTGCTAAAAATAAATCTAACATTAGGATCTCGTTATCACTTTCACCCGGGGAGCCCCTTATTACTGATGATCGTCTGCTGCCCATGAAGACCCTGAAGATACTCTCCGCTGATAACCCGAGAACTTGTGTTCATCGCTTTTGCAATTCCCTTTCATCAATAAACCCCTATGGATAACCACGTATACTCGCCACTCATACAATGTTTCCCAGTTGATCTTGTTATTACAAGATACCCCGAAATTCTCTCTGTTGTTCCGAGAATCCTTTGAGTTTACTGCCTTGCTGTTCTTTGTCACCTAAATGCCCCTACGGATAATTCTCGCACTTACCGAGTATCCGCTCATCCCCAGTTGATTCAAGTATTCCACAATAGTCTTCAAAATACTATTCGATCTTCCAAAAATCCTCAGGAGCCTATTGCTCTTGAAATTCTTGCTTGCTTGCATTATGGTTAATCCCATAAGTCTCGTAATCTTATTGTCATTCCTTGTCTTTATCATTTTGAGTCTGTTGATTCAAAATATTGCGAATGCTCACAATCCTCAATCAGATCCTAGGATTCTTCCTTCTGGATCAAACGTCATTTTAAACATGAGCTGGTATCGACCAATCAAATTGCCATCGATTGTACCCCTAAGGCTATTCAACTTATCCATCCTTAATCAGAGCATTTGCTTCTGATCCCTTGATTTGGAAATCATAATTCCTTTGCATTTGAGCTTTGAGTTAGCCAGTTGTTTCTATAATCTGATCTGATCCCCTTGCATTCTTTCTTCCTCTAGTTGAGTACCGATGCTCACATCTGATCCCTTGTGGACCACCAAATCCTTTGTTAGATTATTATCCGACAGTGCCCTCATATTTAATCACCTTGTGAGTTCTTTCCCTGCTACATAATGCCTTTAGTAAATTGTATCCTCTCGTTTTGACACCCATGCGCTACTATTGAGCTTGAGTTATTTAACCCTGAAGCTTGTGGTATATGTTTCCACGATGCCCCGATGGGTTGAACCTATGCCTTTCTTAATATGTGTGAACTCGAAAGTTTTCATGAGTCATACTCTTCTGGTATTTTGCCAGATAAAAATTTTCAACACTGCAACTTCATCAAACGCGAGAAGTGAATGAAAGGTTATGCATTGAAGAAGTGGGAGTCGACCTTGAACTTTGCATTCATGCCCATGGACACGATGTAGATCTTATCATTAAAGCTTTTCTTAAAATTAATTATTCCCTTGGTATAAGTTCATCTTATATCTGGGATCTGGCATTTGCAATCGTGGTTCCAACCATGTTCTCTTTTAAATACCATTTCTCGTGCAAGTTTAAGCACTTGTCTTCTGCAGAGCAATACCCCAGTCCAACCTCTACTTTGGTTTGTCGTCGAGTATTACCCCCCTGGTATCTCGAGATTATCACGGAACTGCATACCTTATTATGAGTTCTCCATCAAGTGCTACATTCTCATTGATTCCAATTTTTCACGGGCTTCGAGTTTTTAAACACTCAAAACCACCGATAACTGAATCGAGTCCGCACTGCGATTAAACAACTCTTAGTAATCTTCTTTACTTATGAGTTTGTACCCGATCACGTCATTCCTAGCCTGATTGGCTACATCATTATCGTGCTGAATTTTACTGTGCTACCTGGACCTTCCCAGCGCACAAATTTCAACAGTGAGCTAATCTTGCGTCAATCTTCCTCGTCATATCACTTCTCCTTGAACAGCAAACTTGACTTCGAGTTTGTGTCCTAACCGTGGTTCCAATAACCTTTCGCTTTCATCATTCCTTGGACTTGATGTCATCGTCGATCAATTACATCTTCTTGAAAACCTCTCGACAAATTTGTCGTGATCATTGTCAACAATTTGACTTCTTCCAAGATATCTATCGAATTCTGGATGAGAAATACCATCCTTGCCCTCGATGATTTGTTTTATCATCGACCATTTTATTGCCTTCCATTCAACACAAACTTGCTCGTGTTTTGTGTTGTACCTTGATTTCCTTGCTATCTAGCTTATGATATGTTCTACCTTGGAGTATTACCATCTTTTATGTCAAGAATGTCGTAAGAATTTCACCACCTCGTATGACATCTTGGTACAGTGATACTTCTCGCCATCACCATTTTTTCTTGGTCCCCGTGTTTTTTTCTAAACGAAATACCGACAAATGGTCTGTGATGTGTAAATTCTAAACTTCTAGCAACCCTATTGCTTTGAAGTTATTGGTCTATAGTTTCATTTTACGTCTATTGCCTAATGAATCATCATTCGAACATTGATCGTGCTACCTAGCCCATATTTCGGGTGCACATTTCAACCAATGTTTAATTGTGTATGTTTTCCTCGAGCATACATCATTAATTCATTCGATCTAGCTAATGTTATCTCCTTGTTCACATAATTGTGGAAATCCATCTTCTGGAAATCTCGATGAATTGTCGCTGAGTCCATCAGCCACCTCCTAACCCTCCCCTTGAATTAATGATGAACTTTTGTTTCGGAACTAGCTTCCATGGTTCATTTCCCGAGAAATCTTACGATGTCTTATCGTCAACTTGTGTCGCACCTTTTTCTTCTCAGGCATCCTAAGTTTGAGGTATCATGACACCAATCAGATCTGAATCTCGGTCAGATATGATGGTGGGAACATATTTCCAAGAGTTATAACATTGGTCTCTACATAACCCGGTAAGGTGGTGTCTTTGCTTAGCAACTCTAGCCAGAGGACCTTTTGTTATAATTTCCTTTTTAGCAAGGTTAACTATTCTTTCATGAGGAAATTGTAAGACTTACTCTATAAGTTGTTCCTGATGGATCCTTTGTGTATCCATGGCCTGATCATACCTATTGACCATGTCAATGCTATCTCGAAGCATGTCTATGGTACTCTGAATTTCAACAGGAACATTTGAAGCCCAAAGCTAATTGTTTCCTGCTCAATTATCCAAACACCGTTGTATGGGTAATGTCATGAAATTTCTCTCCCCTACCTAAAGAGTTTTCTACATTATGTCCTGTCATGAATATCATGCTCAGCTTGTCCTTGGGAAGGATATACCCTTGAAATATGTGTTTAAACACATTTTCCTTTCCATTCTTCTGTTTAACCTGATAATCATATTTTCCTTTCCATTGTTTGGTTTAACCTTTCTGGTGATCTATATGATCTAAGCAGAAATATTCTCCTGCTTATGTAAACACCTCGGTGTACAACTCTGTCAGTAAGACCCTGTTACTATTGTTGGTGACATTTCGGTAACCACCGATGGACGAGAACTTTGCCTAATGGTCCGCCTCATTTCAACGAGCAGGAAAATGGTTCTCTTCGTCCCTCGCCCTTGGTACCGACGATGTTGCTGACATATAACTGACAGGCTACACTCTGACATGCCTTGCTATCATGATCGTGCAAGATGTCACCGCCCTTCCTACTTTTAACCCACATGGTGGGCCCATAACCCACAGTTCCACAGGATCGAAACCTGACTCTCCTGTGCACCCCCTGTTCCCAAATTTATTCATCGCGCGTGGCCTCATATGTAATTCACGGACCACCGTCCTACTGATCTATACTGGCATCAGACATAATACTTATTCCGATTGCTTTGAACCCCTTTCACCTTTGTTTCAGGCTTCGAACGATTGCCTACCCGTTTGAAACTTCTCATGGTACTTTCTTACTTGATCTCGGCTTTTCTTAAGATTTAGTTTGAGAGATACTTTCTGCCACCTTCCCCGATGATATTGACCAGATAGTAAACCCTACAGAAGTTCGTTCTTCCAGAATACCCCCCTTACTCTGCCGTAAGTACGATGGAGTTCCCGAAGAAAGGACGACAACTTTATCATGATGACCTGAAACAGCAGAATGAAGACATCAATGTAATGGATCAACCTCTTCAAGAAGAACAACCAAGACCAAGAACGCTCCCTAGAATTTCGTAACCCGAACCTTCCCCCTTTACTTCCCTCTTAAATCTCGGGACGAGATTTCTTGTAGTGGAGGAGAATTGTGACGCCCGGATAATTATGCTACAGTAAACCTATGCTAATGATGCCACGTCACCTCTGTTAGTGTTGATAATCTCGTGTTAGTTCAAAACCGGATCAAAATTCAAATTCAAAATATGGCAAACAACAAAAGTTTTCAAAAATTAAAACTAAAATGTTCGGGTTGTTTCAAATAAATCGTAAGCAATTATGGTGGAGAGACCAAGCTTTGATAAAATGTTTAAAGGCTCTAAAGTTATTAAAACAGCAGCTATGACAATTAATTAAATGCCTTTTAAAAATAATAATAATGCAAACTATTTTAATCAGGTGTCAAACTTTTTGGGGCAGTAGAATAAATTATAACATTAATTTAGGAGTTGTATTTATATTTTATAAAATAGAAATTAAAAGAATAAAATAGAAAAGAAAATGGATAAAGAAAAGAAAACAGAAAAGAAACAAAAAAAAGGAAAGACAAAGGCCCCCTCCCCCTGGGCCATTCGGCCCAACTCGGCATCCATGCCACCAGGAGGCCCACCCCATTCCCCCTTATCCCCCCGACCGACCGAACCCTAGCCCGATCCCCATTCCCCACTACCCCTGATCCCCCTCTCGCTCTCTCTTCCCCCCCACTCCCCCGGTCCAATCTGGGCGACGCCGCCCTGACGACCTCGCCTCCCCGCCTCGCCCCGACGACCTCGCCTCCCCGCCTCACCCCGACGCCGCCCCAACGACCTCGCCTCCCCGCCTCGCCCCGACGTCGCCCCGCGCCTCGCCCTGCGCCCTGCCGACGACCCCCCCCTTCCTCGCGCCCGTGCCACAGCCTCCTCCTCACCGGACCCGACCGGATCGACCGTCGCCGCCGACCGGGACGACCACGCCGGACGCCATCGCCGCTCCTCCCCAGCGTCGCCGTCGATTCGCGCCACCGCGACCTCCCCGGAGCTCCACGAGCCTCGCCCCCGTCGTCCTCTTCTCCACTCCGTCGTCGATCGTCCCCGTCCTCCTCCCCACGGGTCGCCCCTGAGCCTCGACGCCCTTGTGCCCCTGCAAACGCCGGTGAGGCCCCCGGCCTCCCTTCCCCTCTGTTACTCGCGCCGTCCCGCTGTCGTTCACGCGCCGCCCGGTGCTCGTGCTCGCGGTGAGCACGCGCGCACCCGCGCGCTAGCCTCGCCTGTTGTCCGCACCGTCGTCCGCTCCGGCGCGCTCCGCGCTCGGCCGCGCCGCGCCTCACGCCCGCGGCCACCTCCGGCGCTCCAGCGCCCGCGCGGCGACCGAGCCCGTCCGCGCGCTCGTGCGCGCCCACGGCCGCACGCACGCCCGCTCGCCCGTGCGCCCGCGCCCGCTATGGCCGAGCCCGGGCGGACATGTCCGCCCCTGGCCTATGACAAACGGGGCCCAGCCCCAGAACGAAAAAAAAGGAAATGAAAAAAAATAAATAAATAAATAATAAAAATAATTAATTAATTAAGATAATTAATTAACTTATTTAATCATGTTAATATTAATTAATTAAGATTAATTAACCTAATAACTAATTAACCTAATTAACTACTGCTAATTAACTAACAGCCCCTGACAGGTGGGACCCACCTGTCAGGTTGACTAGGTCAACGGTCAATGTTGACTGCTGACGTCAGCATGACATCATGCTGATGTCATAAATCTATTTTTGATTAAATTAAATAATTAATTAAATTCCAGAAATTATTAAAATCTTTAGAAAATCATATCTTTTAATCCGTAACTTGGATTAAATTATTTTCAACATGAAAGTTGCTCAGAACGACGAGACGAATCCGAATACGCAGTCCGTCGTCCGCCACGCGTCCCTAGCATAGTGAACCTATAACATTTCACCTCCGGTTCATCTGTCCGAAAACGCGAAACATCGGGAATACTTTCCCGGATGTTCCCCCCCTTCGCCGGTAACACCTACTGCCGCGTTAGGGCACACCTAGCACCGCTCATTGTCATGCCACGCATCGTCATGCTTATGTTTGCATTGTATTTACTGTTTCTTCCCCCTCTTCTCTCCGGTAGACCCCGAGACTACCGGCGACCTCCAGTTCGACTACGGAGTTGACGACCCCTCCTATTTACCAGAGCAACCAGGCAAGCCCCCCCCCCTTGATCACCAGATATCGCCTATTCTTCTCTATACTGCTTGCATTAGAGTAGTGTAGCATGTTACTGCTTCCCGTTAATCCTATCCTGATGCATAGCCTGTCATTGTTGCTACAGTTGTTACCCTTACCTGCTATCCTACTGCTTAGTATAGGATGCTAGTGTTCCATCAGTGGCCCTACACTCTTGTCCGTCTGCCATGCTATACTAGTGGGCCTTGATCACTTCGGGAGGTGATCACGGGTATATACTATATACTTTATATACATGACACATGTGGTGACTAAAGTCGGGTCGGCTCGTTGAGTACCCGCAAGTGATTCTGATGAGGGGGCTGAAAGGACAGGTGGCTCCATCCCGGTAGAGGTGGGCCTGGGTTCCTGACGGACCCCGACTGTTACTTTATGGCGGAGCGACAGGGCAGGTTGAGACCACCTAGGAGAGAGGTGGGCCTGGCCCTGGTCGGCGTTCGCGGATAAATAACACGCTTAACGAGTTCTGGGTATTTGATCTGAGTCTGGCCATTTGGTCTATACGCACTAACCATCTACGCGGGAGTAGTTATGGGTATCCCGACGTCGTGGTATCAGCCGAAGCTCTTCTTGACGTCAGCGACGGAGCGGCGCGCGCCGGATTGGACTGGAACGCCACTAGGCTAGGTCTGCTTCCGGCCGCCCTCGCAACATGCAGGTGTGCAATGGGCGATGGGCCCAGACCCCTGCGCGCATAGGATTTAGACCGGCGTGTTGACCTCTCTGTTGAGCCTAGGTGGGGCTGCGACGTGTTGATCTTACGAGGCCGGGCATGACCCAGAAAAGTGTGTCCGGCCAAATGGGATCGAGCGTGTTGGGTTATGTGGTGCACCCCTGCAGGGAAGTTTATCTATTCGAATAGCCGTGTCCCTCGGTAAAAGGATGACCCGGAGTTGTACCTTGACCTTATGACAACTAGAACTGGATACTTAATAAAACACACCCTTCCAAGTGCCGGATATAACCCGGTGATCGCTCTCTAACAGGGCGACGAGGAGGGGATCGCCGGGTAGGATTATGCTATGCGATGCTACTTGCAGGACTTCAATCTACTCTCTTCTACATGCTGCAAGATGGAGGTGGCCAGAAGCGTAGTCTTCGACAGGATTAGCTATCCCCCTCTTATTCTGGCATTCTGCAGTTCAGTCCACTGATATGCCCCTTTACACATATACCCATGCATATGTAGTGTAGCTCCTTGCTTGCGAGTACTTTGGATGAGTACTCACGGTTGCTTTTCTCCCTCTTTTCCCCTTTCTGTACCTGGTTGTCGCAACCAGATGCTGGAGTCCAGGAGCTAGAGATCCCGAGGATGATTCTACATGGAGTTCGGCTTCGAGGAGTAGTTAGGAGGTCCCAGGCAGGAGGCCTTGCCTTTTCGATCGTTGCTACTTTTGTGCTAGCCTTCTTAAGGCAAACATGTTTAACTTATGTCTGTACTCAGATATTGTTGCTTCCGCTGACTCGTCTATGATCGAGCACTTGTATTCGAGCCCTCGAGGCCCCTGGCTTGTATTATGATGCTTGTATGGCTTATTTATGTTTTAGAGTTGTGTTGTGATATCTTCCCGTGAGTCCCTGATCTTGATCGTACACATTTGCGTGCATGATTAGTGTACGGTCAAATCGGGGGCGTCACAAGTTGGTATCAGAGCCAACTGCCTGTAGGAATCCCCCTTTCCAACTCCTTGGCCGAAGTCGAGTCTAGTCATTGAAAAACTTTTACTAGCATGGCTGTGTGGCTTACGGGCCCACGTCGCCATTGGGTGGTATAAGGATCTTTTATTCCTCGTCTATACTCTGGAACTCTGAGCTCTCTTCTATTCCGGTAAATTGATTTTGCTAAAAATAAATCTAACATTAGGATCTCGTTATCACTTTCACCCGGGGAGCCCCTTATTACTGATGATCGTGTGCTGCCCATGAAGACCCTGAAGATACTCTCCGCTGATGACCCGAGAACTTGTGTTCATCGCTTTTGCAATTCCCTTTCATCGATAAACCCCTATGGATAACCACGTATACTCGCCACTCATACAATGTTTCCCAGTTGATCTTGTTATTACAAGATACCCCGAAATTCTCTGTTGTTTCGAGAATCCTTTGAGCTTACTGCCTTGCTGTTCTTTGTCACCTGAATACCCCTACGGATAATTCTCGCACTTACCGAGTATCCGCTCATCCCCAGTTGATTCAAGTATTCCACAATAGTCTTCAAAATACTATTCGATCTTCCAAAAATCCTCAGGAGCCTATTGCTCTTGAAATTCTTGCTTGCTTGCATTATGATTAATCCCATAAGTCTCGTAATCTTATTGTCATTCCTTGTCTTTATCATTTTGAGTCTGTTGATTCAAAATATTGCGAATGCTCACAATCCTCAATCAGATCCTAGGATTCTTCCTTCTGGATCAAACGTCATTTTAAACATGAGCTGGTATCGACCAATCAAATTGCCATCGATTGTACCCCTAAGGCTATTCAACTTATCCATCCTTAATCAGAGCATTTGCTTCTGATCCTTGATTTGGAAATCATAATTCCTTGTAGTCTTCCATAACCGGAGCTATATAAGTGCACCATGGTCACCGTAGAGGGGTTCCCCTCCTTTCACCTAGATTAGCCTACACCACGTAGAAGATTTTTAGAGCTTCTCATCAAAATCACCATGACCATCATCATAACTCGTCAAGTTTCCTAACTCAGTGAGCATCCCTCAACATTTTAATCCTCTATATTCTCCATATATAAAGAAAAAGCAAGGCATGAAGTAGGGTTTCATCCATCTTGGGGGCTTGTACCAGTTGGATATATCGTGTGTCCATGTTTTCTGTGTTCTAGACCCCCTGGTATTCTAACATGATGCCCCCTCGACTACAAATTTCATGTACTCCCTCTAGTACCACTGTTAGGATTGATTTAAAATTGTGCTTCAAAGTTGCGATATCTATATAATATTGTTTTGACCAAATTGGTATTTTATTTGTGTACCTTTGCCCCCAAGCAACAAATTGATTTAAGTTTTTCTCATTCCATTTTCGTTACCAGTGTACCATGGTTATGTTGCTTTTCATATTACCCATTTTCTAATCAAACACCTTGCTAGATTGTAGGAAGTACCGATCAAGGATATGCCGCCGGATACACCATGGCAGCCGCCACCGCCTGGTTAGCTTGCCTTGTCAGTGGCTGGTTCTTATTCAACGGAAGAAGGCTCGGCGGGAGCAGGCATGATCCTACGGGATAACTTGGGCTCTGTCATTTTTTCATCATGCCAACTATTGTTCTATTGTAACAATGCTCTCGGGGCGAAAATTCAAGCTATTAAGATAGGAATGTCTATGGCTATCGAATAATGGTCGAAACTTCCGGTCTTAGTACAATCAGACTCAGTGGTGGCCCTTTCTTCTATGACTGATGCCTCACTTGACAAATTACCCAATGGTTAGTTGGTCAGGGAGAACAAGACTACATGCTGCAGAGGGAGTTTAAACCTGTGATGATCCTGAGGCAACAGAACAAGGTCTCACATTGTCTTGCTAATTATGCCCAAATGGCTCGTAGCACCGCTTGTGGTTGCAAAGGCCACCCCCTCCTCAGCCTGTGCAAAACCGAACCAAAAACCAAAATCCAAACCCCAAAAAAAACCAAACCGAATTTCGGTTTTTTCAGGTTTTGGTTTCAGCTTCAGTTTCAATTTTGAAAACCATATAACCTTAGGTTTTCTCTGTTAGAAACCGACGGTTTTTGGTTAAACCGAATTAAACCGAAAGTAGCTCCACCATGTGAAGACATTTATTTTAAGCTAGAGCCACCCCTCCTTTTATAGCCTTGTGCCCACCGCGCTTCAGCTCCATACGCGAGGTGGTACTAAACGTTGCGGAGACAAGCCAACGACCTGAGCACCTGGCGCTTCGTTTTGCTTTCTTGGGCCTCGATTATCCAGCCCATACAGCCAGTTCTAGCGCACGTTGGAGATCGCTTGCCTAAAAGAAAGAGGGACCCCCTCGTTGGCGCCTTCAGCGCCCAATTACTCTGCTCGCGCTCACGCGCGGCCCTAGTGGGTCGGGGCCCATCGTTCGCTAATCGCTTGACTGTTGCTGCTGGCTCGCTCGATGCTGCTCGCTCCTTTGCTAGCACTTGTCAAAAAACCATTGCTATTTAAAAAAATAAAAAGGAAAAAAATTGAAAAAAAATCAAAAAAATTCATGAATTCATAATTGTACATGAATTTTTTAAAAAGTTGGCAAATTCAAAAAACAAACATCAAATCTGAAAAAAGTTTATCAGATTTGAAAGAGTTCATCTAATTTGTAAATAGTTCATTGAATTTGAAAAAAAGTTCATTGGTTTTGAAAAAAGTTCATCCAATTTGAAAAAAAATTCATCGATTTTGAAAAAAGTTCATTGAATTTGAAAAAAAGTTCATCAAAAATGAAAAAAGTTCATCGAATTCGAAAATAAGTTCATTGAATTTTTTTAAAAAATAATCAAATTTGAAAAATGTTCATGAAATTGAAACGAAAAATGTTGTATTATAGAAAAAGTTAAGCAAAAAGGTAAGATGGAAATTAATAAAAATAGAATAAAAACCAACAAAATTGTTCCAGCAAATAACAAAAAAGAAAGTAGAAAGACGAAAAGAAGGAAAAAGCTACAACCTAGCACGTGAAGCGCAGGTTGGCTAGTGGTTAAGGTTGCGAGTGTTGAACTAGGCGATTGCCTGGTTTTTTTGCCAAATCCTATTCGGCGCCTTTTGCGCCCGATACTGTTCATTCTACTAACAGGCGCACACCCCTCGTCTCGCCTGAGCCGGCCCATTTTTCTGTTTCTAAGAAGCAAAAACAGCGCGAGATCTGGGATTCGATCCCGCGACTAGCTGGCTTGTGTATTACGTAGATGTCTCACATGTTGTGATTACGTAGATGTTTTGCCTTCTTTTCTTCTTCCTCCTTTCTTTTTTTTCTTTTTTCTGTTCTTTTATTATTTATTTTTCTAATTCGAGAAACTTTCTTTCTTCATGATTTTTTTTCTGCAAAATTGATGAACGTTTTCCAATTTTTGATGAACTTTTTCAAATTCAATGAGTTGGCTTGTCAAATTCGGTGAACTATTTTTCAAATTCGATGAACTTTTTCAAAGTTTGATGAACTTTTTCGAAATTCCATGAACTTTTTTCCAATTTCGATGAACTTTTTTCAAATTCAATAAAAAAATTCAAATTCGGTGAACTATTTTTCATTTTTGATTATTTTTTTCAAATTTTGATGAACTTTTTTCAAATTCCATGAACTTTTATTGAAATTCGATGAACTTTTATCAAAATCAATGAAGTTTTCACAAATTTGATGAACTTTTTTCCAAATTCGATGAACTTTTTTCAAGTTCAATGAACTTTTTTCAAAGTTGATGAACTTATTTTCAAAAACGATGAACTTTTTCCAAAGTCGATGATTTTTTTTTTCAAAATCGATGAGCTTTTTCAAAATTTGTGAACTTTTTTGAAAATCGATGAACTTTTTCCAATTTTTATGAACTTTTTGAATTCGTCAATGTTTTTTGAATACATGAACTTTTTTTCTAATTCGTGATGTTTTTTAAAATCTGTGGACATTCAAAATTTGTTCAGATTTCTTTTCAAAAGAAATCCTATTTTTCTAAAGAGCGCGGCTAAAATATATTGTTAGACCTTTCACGTTGCAATCTTTTCGGGAGGGTTGCATTGTTCTATCGGTTAGCCAGCCATGCGCAGGAGCTTAATGGTGCGGGTTCGAATCCTCACGGGAGCATCATTTGCGTTTGTTTTTTCCTGACATGAATACATTTTTGCACTGCCCTGCTGTTCGCGAGCTGCAGTGCGCGCCAGTTGCGCCAACCGGCGCATAAGGCGCCGAAGAGGAGGTCTCGGTTTTTTTGGCGTCTTTAAAACAGAAAAAGAGGAATGTGGGCCGGCCCATCGATGAGGGCGCCGTATAGGATTTGCGTAAAAGAAAGGCTAGCCGGTCGTGGCTCGTGGGTCAAACTCTTTTTTTTTTCTTGCTCCCTCACGTAATAAAAAACCTGCCTAATCCTTATATCTGCTGTAATGCCTAGGACCAAATCATGTGTGCCACTGCCATCTAATAATGATCTAATATATGTAGGCATTTCTTACAAGAAAAATCTTACGTACATGGCTACATGCACAGACCGAATCATGTGACCAAAAATATTTGTTGTTCATTCAAAATTTGCGTCACTTAAAATTCGCGTCAACTTTGGTTAATTTGGTTATTACCGAAAGCAAACCATTATAACCAAAACCGAACCGTATCTCCGTATAAAACCGTATAAACCAAATATAAAACTGTATAAACCGAACCGAATCAAACCGAAAAAACCGAATGCACAGGCTGACCCCCTCCCCCTTCATGCATAATTTTGTACAGTATTAATTAACACTAATGTATGGAGTTTTATTTAGAAACAAAATAAAAAAGTTTTGTCTCATCTCATTAATAAAGGAGTAAAGTTGCTCGATTCATTAGTGAAGAACGAGCGAAACCATTACAACAAGTCCAGAGGACAACTCGGACAACCACATGAGTACAAAATTCGAGATTGTCCCCAAGAGTCATCATCGTCACCTCCACGAGCCAGCGACTCTGACTTCCGCATAGACAACCATCAACACAGCCCTTGTTGTAATACTATATGCTTACCCGCGCAAGCGACTAGACAACCCTGACCGGGGCGCCGGAAATTGCTGGAGAAAAGCACCGGTCCTACGCTGATCATGCTCTTGCAACTGAACACCTTTTTTCTACGGTTTTGCTAATTAACAGTCGAGTGATTTACAATTGGGTTTCATTCAAATTTCTGGCCGCTTGATCTTGTGCCAAGATCTGCGCTGGGTGCTGGCTTTTTCGAACGTTTTTTTTCTGTCTCTGTTACCGGGTGCGCTTTCGTTTCCCAGCCAGCCCGTTACCGCCTATCCCTTTTGTTCTCTATCTTTTTTTGTTTGTCCTTTCTCATTTCTTGGCGAGAGTTAAAGCTGAGAGAGGGAGGCGATTCTTGGCGATTTCCTCGTCGTCCATGGTGATTCCCATCTTCTCCTCCTCCTCTTCTTCAGATTGATTTCCGCTCCAGTGTCGTGTGGTTTCAGTTGGATATCCTGGTCTTCTCCCTTGCCCCATTGAATTTCTTCTAGATCTTGTGGTTTGATTCGATTCCCCTTGTGTTTGATGTAGATGTAGGTGTATGTGTAGTCTTAGAGGTGGATTTTGGCGATTTTTTTGCGATTACATTGATAGGTGGATGGATGTAGCGGTGGATCCGATTCCCCTGTTGATTTTCTTTCTGCTAACCTGGGCGTTTGATTCCGCTGACGTTTTTTGTTGTTAGATCCAGGGGTGTTCGTTTTTAGGTAGTAGTTGCATCTAAGTTACCACAACTTCATAACTCTGATTTCATTTTAATTACAGTGTAACTTCCTCTGAAATCATAGAGTAGTGACATTGTAATTTCAGTGTAAGTTCCAGAGGTAACCATAACTGTAATTTCATTTTAATTACAGTGTAATTTCGTCTGAAATCACATAGTAGTGACATTGTAATTTCAGTGTAAGTTCCAGAGGTAACCATTGTGCAATTTTTGCTGTAACTTCTATGATTTTTAGTTTACAGGCACTGCAATTACAATGTTATTTCAGGTTATTATAGTGCTATTTTCAGGTTAATTACACTAGATCACAATGAAGTTTGCCTATGTTGGGTCTGCAAGCATTCTAGAACCGTAGTGTTGCATCTTTATCTTTGTGGTTTGTCTTTGTTTGGTAGTATTTGTATCCATTTTATAACATTTTTTCTATGTTTTCCGTAGTGTTGCATCTAAGGCCCTGTTCGGAGACCCGCCACTCCACCACTCCGCTCCCGGAGCTGGAGGCAAAAGGCACGGAGCTGGGAAAGAGATGCTCCAGCTCCTCGTATTTTTAGGAGTTGGAGTGACTCCGAACAGGGCCTAAGTTTACAGCAGCTTTAAGATTGTAATTTCATTTTAATTACAGTGTCATTTCCTCTGAAATTACAGAGTAATCGTATTGTAATTATAGTGCTCTTACAGTATACTTGTAATTGCAGTGTAATTACAGCGTAATTTTTAGGGTAATTACACTGTAAATCACACTGCTATTTACTGTAATTACAGTGCAATTTCTCTATATTTACAATGTTGTTACAGTGTAATTTCCATGGGTAATCACAGTGCCATTTTTACTAGAATATTTACTGTATTTACAGTCAATGCAAATCACAGTGTCTTTGTTGGGTAGTGTTCTATCTATTCACGCTGTTAATATATACTGAATCTACCTTTGGTTAGTGTTGCAACTTGATAATAGTAATTTCAGTACTTTTTTGCTACTGTAAATTTTAGTTTCTTTTGCCCTGGTGCTTTTGAAACAAAACTGACCAGTTTCTTTGATTTTGACTAGAGTGCTCTGTGCAATACACTCTGTCAAATGAAAAGAATTTGTGATCTCTGCTTTTCATTCTTGTGATTTTACCGGTTCTAGATCTCATAGAAAATCACTAGGCATGAGCAAAGACATTGGTATTGAAGGATTTCCGGCCTGTGGATCGTCTCTTGTATGATCTTCCATGGCTCTCCCCCAATTAGTTGTTGCAGCTTTGGCGTTTATCTTTGCCCCAATTGGAATTGAAGGATTTCTAACTCCATGGTTCCTTGTTGGTGTTTGTCTTTGCTCTTTCTTTTTATTTTTCATTTCCTCCATGATAGTAATTTAATTTCTGCCTTCTTTTTTGGTGTTTGTCTTTGCCATTTCTTTTTTATTTCTCATTTTCTCTATATACATTTTTCTTCATATTATTCTTCCTTGTTCCAGCTGTACTTCTCTGTAACCGTTCGAAAGCATTGGTTTTCTTTCTTTGTTTGTTTGAAGGGAAGAGCCTTTACTTTCCTTGATCCAGCTTTTAATGAGCATTCTGAATTTCACTTGCAGATTGGCGATATGCTAGTACATTTTAATCAATTTGTTTCCCTTTTGAAGGCACTGTGTTGTTATCTTTTAAGATTTATCTCTTGTATTTTCCTTTATTCGAGCGTATTACAAACTTTATAGGATTCTGGGACACTTTTATTACTCCCATGTTGAGGAAACAAAACAGTTTGGAAAAAAAAATGATGTTATCGACCTATAGCTGTTCCAATCAGACCAATAGGTAACTTGTTTTTTAGTATAGCTGGCCTGATTTTCTCTTATATTCTGTTCTTGATTTTGTTGGTATCTTTTTTTTTCTTCCTTTATTCATGTGAAACCAGGCACACAATTGTGGTGTCTTTACATTCGAGTTTATGGAAGTGTGGACTGCAAGGACTCAAGTTGTTGACCATTTTTCAAGCGCTGACATTCCCAACTTAAGGACAAAGTATGCTAATGATAAGTTTTTCAGTGAGTTCAACAGGGTCGATAAGTTCTAGACTTCTTGTTACTGATTTTTTTTGAAGATGTAAGCACTTCTGTTTTTTATACTTCAAATTTACAGTAAAGAGGTTCATGACTTCCAGTCTTTTTTAGTTGTACTTTTGGCTAAAGGTTGCCTAATTTACTGTACTCGTCTATGTCACTCGCTGTCTCTTGTACTATGTATTTTCAGCTTTTTGGTTCAGTGTTAATGGCGTCCCTTTGTGCTGTATATCTTAATGATTGGTCTAATGTCGTGTTTGATCCTTTTTTTCAGACTGTGAATTAACAATGATGGAGAAGAAGGATTGTTTGCATTAGATAGATGATGAACTGCTTTTTTCACACTATGGATAGGGCAGTGTCTATGTTGGTTCAGTGTGTAGTCATCTGTATGATAGGAAGTGTCAAGTGTGTATGTTGGTTCAGCTGTTTTTTTCTTTTCGAAAAGGAGGATTGCCCCCGGCCTCTGCATCGCAATGTTGGTTCAGTTGTGTCTCTATAATCTGTAGAAGACACTAGGTACTATACCTGCAAGGTTTTCTTACTGTAATTTCAAGGTTTTTCACCTGCTTGTCATGAATGCAAATGGGTTCAGTACACTGTAATTTTATAAGTTCCAGTGCTAATTGACTGTAAGTTTTGTGTATCTAGACTTTAACACTTAAGATATCACTATGAGTAGACTGCAAGTTACCAGAATGGCAGTCTAATTATCACTGTATTTTTCTCCCGAGTGATTGTAAGTGGACTGTACGTTGATAAGTACAGCAAAGAAGCGAGAGACGCGGGGTTTACGAAGCTTTACCAAAAAAGAAGTGGACTGTACGTTGATGGCAGACCTACAGAGGGTATGTTGATGGATCAGTAGGCTTTTTTTCGGCTGTGGTAATGCGATACCTGTAGCTCACATATGTTTGAAACCGGGTCCAACCCGATTAGGATTGACCTTCTAGCGCTGACATACATAGATACACAAAAAAGGAACACACAAATATACAAGTACCGTTCTATTATTGGTTGAAAAACTTGACTGATGTTCAATTGATTTTCAGTCAAACGTCAAATAGACACTTCCTTTGAAAGTTGAAACCCATATATCTCCACAAACATAGGGCGGGGCACCAGAATCCCATGAACACGCAGGAAAACACATACTACCAAAACCCAATAGCAAAGCATCTCCGCTTGGAGCCGAACAAGAGGCCGCACCAATCAGATCCAGATTCACCGTCTCAGCATCGCCACGGCAAGAGCTGGTGGAATCCGCAACCGAAGACGACTCCAAGATGATGCCTTCTGCAGGAAAAGCCACGACGCAAGATGCGCCGCCATCGCCGTTCCGGCTTCCGGGAGACCTGGACAAGGGTTTGAGTTGTGCGCTCAGCTGTCTTTCATCGTCGGTGTCGCTCATACCATTTGGGCCGGCAACGGCGCGAAGACGATGCACCGGCAGACCGGGCAGGTGGAGTGCTCGTGCAGCCACGGGTCGATGCACTGCTGGTGGAACATGTGCAGGCACGCCGGCAGCCGCTTCATCGTGTCCCCCTTCTCCACCTCCCCGAGGCAGACCGCACACTCCGACGCGCCGCCCCCCTCCGGTTGCTCGTACGCCAGGACGTCATACGCCGTCGCCACCCTCGCGCCGCCATGCGCCGGCGGCTCCCTGGCCAGCGCGGGCATGTGACTCTGCTGTATTTGGTCCAGAAACTGGGGCAGAGCGCTGCTGCCGCTTCGGCGCCGTAGCCTGGACCGGCCCGGCAGGCAGTGAAGCCAGCCCGTGCGGCGGAAGTAGTACATCAGCGCTCCGCTGGTGGAGGCCAGGCACCGGCGCAGCGCCGACCACGGGAAGAGGACCCCGCAGAAGGCCGTGTACACGCTGGCGCCGACGCCGACCCAGAAGAGGAGGAAGACCGTGAGCACGATGATGGAGCCCCTGCTGTGGTCGGGCTTCCGCGCCAGGTTGACGAGCGCGTAGAGGATCATGGCCGTGCCGCCGATGCAGACGGCGTTGACGATGGCCAGCGCATACGCGCGGTGGAAGCAATCCACGGCCATGGCTTCCCGTGCCTCTGACCACCTGCCGACTTGTTCACTAGCAATTCACTGGCCGATGGTCACGCTATTTCTCGAGAATTCCGACGTCTTTGCGGGGATGCCTCGTGAGTCTTGGCGCAAGAATTCCGCTGCGTACAGACGAAGCAAGCAACGAGCCAACCATCGGAGGAAGAGAGACAACTAACAGAGCGGTTGATGTCATATGGGTGCATATCTTAATATGGTCGGCAGCATTTCTTACGGCGACCTTAGAGCATCTCTAGCAACCCGTATAAATGTAAATGGTCAAACCCGTAAAATAACTGTTTTTTACAGTTTCAGTAAAAAAAAGCCCGAACAGACCCCGCAAAATCGTCCGACCCTTAAAATTTTTTAAGGGGCCCTGTAAACACGAACACGAAACCTTCATAAATATACAGTTTTGAGGGCAAATTTATCAGGGCCTTGCATACCGGACCGGTCAACATTGACGGTTGAGGAATCTTTGCCCCCGCCAACGCCATGAAGCTCGCCCGGCCGCCGTGCCCGTCTGCCCCGGCCACCGCGCTCACTCGCCGGCCGTCCGATAGCCGGACGGCCGGCCGTCCCGGCCGCCGCGCTCGCCCGTGGCTCCGCGGCTCTCGAACGGAGCTAGCTAGCTAGCTCAATCCATTCGAACGGAGCTAGCTAGCTAGCAGCTCAATCCATTCGAATGGAGCTAGCGAAGAGCTAGCTAGCTAGCTCGATGTGCCGGCCGTTGGATCCCGTCGCCGCCCCGGCAGCCCTGGCCTCCGCGAGCGCCGCGCTCGCCCCGGCCGCCTTGGCCTCCGCCCGCGCCGCGCTCGCCTCTTATTTTCCCTCGTCCGCCTGTTCGCGGGATTGACGTGAGGAAGAGGATGACAAAAAAAAGAGCTAGCTCTATCTGTTCGGTATATTTGGAGAATATTCTTTTTTATGGGTTGATTATACGGGGTCTGAGTCTGTCCACGCCCGCGCCGGCCTGCATATACCCTTTTTCGCGAACTGCAAAAGACTTATGCGGGTCAGGATTTTGCGGGGTCCGCTAGAGATGCTCTTATACATTTAGATATGCGTAGAGACTGCGATCGATTTTTCCTTTATCTCTTTTTCGCGGGAAATTCGCGATCGATGTAGTACAAGTTTTTTTTAAGCATATCGATGTCGTACAAGTTTGTTTGTTGGTACCGGGAATTCGCATGATTTGGCCCCTCCGTGAATCTATCAGTGTTCCAAAACGTAATAAAATACTCCTTCCGTTTTTAAATATCTGTTTTTTTTAAATATTTCAAATAAACTATCATATACGGATGTATATAAATATATTTTAAAATGTAGATTCACTCATTTTGCTTCGTATATGTAGTCATTTATTGAAATCTCTAGAAAAATAAATATTTAGGAACGAAGGTAGTAGATAAATAAGCAGATGTGCTAGCTGAGTTTTAGTATGGTCTCACGCCCATTACCGTCCGATTGGACCCTGTGGAGATTCGTGTTGTTGTCCGCAGGCTTGTGTCGCTATTTGTTCGGTTAGGCTAACCATAGTGGAGACTAAATTAGACTAGTGTCATTTACATATAAGTTTGGTCCAAAGTCAAAATATCTCTATTTTAATCAACATATAGAAAAAAATATCAACAATCACAATGCCAAATCAATATTGTTAGATTCGTTATGAAATATAGATATTGATATTTTTATACTGTAAAGTTGGTCAAACTTTGCAATGTTTGACTTGACACAAATCTAATACGTGAAGTAAAAAGGACCGAAGAGAATACTACCTTTATGATGTAAAGTAATATAGAAGTAGTATAATAGATGATTGCACTTATTAGATTGTAGACTCATTTTATTTTAGCTTGCGTTATGTTACTCTAAACACCTCTCTCTTTATTAACTACATATCACTTAGGCAAACTTGTCTCGACAGAGAGCCACGCCGGAGAGCCTCCATACTAGTCGCCACCAACGGAGGTAAGCTTCCTGCTCCGGGAGGAACCAGCCCCCATCTACGCTCCCCGTGCTATTTATTCCTTTTTGTATTTGGTTTTTCTTTTTCTTTTTCTTTTTTGTTCCTTTTCTTTTCATCATGTTTTTGTTCAGAATTTTCACAACTTATCAAAATTTGTTCAAGATTTAAAAAAAATCCATTTCAAAAATTATTTGCAAATTTCAAAAAATATTTGTGTTTTTCATTTGGGAGTTTCAAAAGATATTCTAGTTTCATAATTAAAAAAATCATGCTCTCAAATTTTGTTCGGGTGTTTTAAAAAATGCTCCTACTTCAAAAATTGTTTGGATTTCGAAAAGTTTCCACTTCAAAATTGTTTACAAATTAAAAAAATGTTTGTGTTTTCAAAACTTGTTCAGGAGTTTCCAAAATTGTTTTTGTTTTCAAATTTTATTTGGGTGTTTAAAAAATGCTCACATTTCAAAGCTTGTTCGCAAATTTCTAAAAAAGGCTCATGTTTCAAAATTTTGTTCGGGAATTTTCAAAAAATGTTCCTGTTCCAAAAATTATTCGCATTTCAAATTTTGTTTTGGAATCTAAAAAATGATTCCCTTTTTGGAAAAAAAAAATCATGTTCTCATATTTTTTGGGGGATTTTCAAAAATATTCTCGTTTCAGAAATTGTTCGTGATTTTCAAAAAAAATTGTTTTCCAAACTGTCAGTTAAAAAAACAAAAAAATTGAAAAGTGTTTGTGTTTCATAAAGCATTCATGTTCTTTTCTTTCAAAAAATTGTTTTGTGTTCAAATTTTCAAAAACTTTCAATTCTGTGTTGGTATTGGTTCATAAGGTTTTGCGCTGCTTCGAAATTAAGAATGGTTAAGAGGGAGGTTGGGTGTTCGCCCCCTCAGGGTGAATTTTTTTGGAGCCCTAGGCTAGCTTCATGGGCCGGCCCAGTCGGAAATCCTCCTATGTCATGGCAAAGAGTAGGTCCCGTCAAAGCCCATGCATAATTTTACAACACGGAACAAAGCTTTAGTGGGCCAATGAGGGGGTTACGTGGTTCGAGAAACAAGTGAAATAGGGATGAGACAACACAACGGGTGACGTCAGCTGAGGTAAGGTGAATGATACCAAACTATAACTCATCTAGATGAGTCTAGTCACTCCCATAAATAAAGGGTGTGTACTACTCGAAAAGATAAAATAAGGGTGTGATTCGAGGGTGAAATTGGGTTGTGACAGAGTCGAATCCAGCAGATCTCGGGTAGGGGGGTCCTGAGTTGGTGATCTTGGCATGATGGTAATAGACGAAGAAGGGACACAGTGTTTATTCAGGCTCATGCCTTCTCAAATAGGTAAAACCCCATGTCCTACCTGTATTGTATTGATTGTGGTTGGGGTACAGAGTTGATCTAGCTCGAGATCGTATGTGAATGAATCTACCTCTATGATCTAAACCCCTTGGCTTATATAGACATCGGGGGTACCTAGGGTTACACCTTTGTCGGTTACATCTTGGGATAAACATGTCGAGGATTACATTGTGCCTTGGTGTTGAGCATCTTCGGATGTGTTTGCCATGTTGGAAAGAGTGGACATGGCTCTAGTTGCGTCGTGTTTTCGTGCAGGCTAGGGCATGTTTGTATCGGTTTTCATCCAGTTTTTCATAAGTAACTGGGCAACTATCTTCTTCTTATTCTTAATTAATGCAAATGGCAAAGCTTTTGCTTTTGTTTAAAAAAATAAACCTTGTATCCGCTATTACTAACCAGGCGCAAAAAGTAAATTACACCTTGTGCGACCGGTTGCTTACGCATAGGAATTTTGTGGTGACATCCGAGCGCTGGATTTGTTGCTCTTCCGTTCAGGTCCCAACTGCGACGACGGTTTTAGTACTATCCAGGAAACCAACCAGGCGGCGAACCAGCAAAACACTCGGGGCTTTTCTACAAACTTGGACGTGCGAGCTGGAATGTGCCGTTAACGGATGAGCATCACCGCGGCCATGTCCTGATAGGCGAGGCACCAGACTGAGCTTCGACGTCGTCCAAACTAAGGCCCAGCCAAAACTGCAAGAATTGTGCGCATGCCCGCGGTTGCTCGGCCGCGATTATAGAAGCATGTGAGCACGTAAAGTAAATTGAACCGAAACATGTATGAACATAGCAGATACGGTAAGCACATGAACGAACAAATAGACGATGAACGAATCAATACCCTCCAGTTGGTCAAGCCAACGCGGATGCGGAAGTAGAGGTGGATGGGGAAGCGGTCGTCGAGATGGAATCGCCGGAAGCAACACGCGGAGAGCGCGCGCCGTGACGAGGCGGGCGACGGGGGAGGAGGAGCGCATGTGTATCACTTCTCTTTCCAAGCTCCCGACGACAAGTGGTAGAGCATCCTTATAAAATGGGTCTCAACTCTCCTCCACTAGCAATGTGGTACTAAACTTCACACACCTACCATACACCTACATGGTCCTAAAGATTAACCAAAAATCATTGTTCATATGGGCCCAAAAGCCCATCTATAATTCAACAATCCCCCACCGGATCTCGAGCCACATTAGTTTGTCATCTGTTCCAAACAATATTTTGATATATTAGAATTTTCAGTGGAGATTGATAAATCGAACTTTCACCTAGAACGACCGGATTAGACTTCTTCACAACTGAATAATGGACTATCCCTTGAATTGTCAGTTTAGCGTTCCTTCCTACTCTACCGCTCACCGGCCTCGAAGGAACGAATCATTTGTTCTGCAATGGCGATATGGAATTTAGGGCGATGATGGGACAGGGGAGGAATTAAGTGGAGGGATGCGGCGACGCCATGCGTAGAGATCGCTGGTGTCGGATTTGGCTGCTCCCACCCCTTAAATGCTCCTGTGACGCCCGGATAATTAAGCTACAGTAAACCTCTACTAATAATGCCACGTCACCTTCGTTACTGTTGTTAATCTCGCGTTAGTTCAAAACCGGTTCAAATCTAAATTTGAATTAAAGTCAAACAATAAAAGTTTTCAAACGTTAAAACTAAAATGTTTGGGTTGTGCCAAATAATGCGTAAGTAATTATAGTAAAGAAACCAAACTTTCGTAAAGAATTCAAATGCACTAAAATAATTAAAATAGCAGTGAAAACAATTAAACAGATGCCTATGGAAGTTTATGAAATATTAAAACTAATTTATTATGGGCTAAGAATTAGTCTGGCAGTAGTTTGTTTATAGATACAAATTTAGGTACTAGTGGTAATTTTTCTAAAACTAAAAGTAAAAGAAACTAGAAATAAAATAGAAAAGAAAATAAGAAAAAGGAGGACCCACCCCCCACCAGGCCTAGGCCCAGCTGGCCATTGGGCCAACCAGGCCTGCCCAGCTGCGCCTACTAACCCTCCCCACCCCCCGAAACCCTAGCGCGCACCCCCCCCCACTACCCCACTCGTTTCCCCCGCGTCTCCCTCGCTTTCCCCCGTAGGCGACCCCGTCGACCACCGTTGCGCCACTTCTACCTCGCCGGCGCCGCTTCCTTGTCGGACCGCCCCACCGTCGGCGCCGCCTCCTCGTCCTCCTCCCCGCCGGACTGCACGCCGTCCTCTCCGTCGTCGCTCGCCTCATCCCCGTCCTCCTCCTCGACACCCGCTGCCATTCCCCCTGCATCGGACGGTAAGGCCCCCGGCCTCCTCTTCCCCTCTCCATTGCCTCGCCCTCGCAACCACCGCACTCGCGCCGCCCGCCCCGCATAGCCACCCCGTGCTGCGCCCACCCCCATCCGTGCACGTCCCCGACCAGCCCACCCGTGCCGGCCGCACCCTGCTCCCCCACGACGCACTCACCGCGGTCCACGCACCGGCCATCGCCCCGAGCCCCTACTTCTCGCGCTGCAACTACCTGAGGCCGCTGCTAGTTGCGCTGCTGTTGCTGATGCCGCACCTGCTACTGCCGCTCGAGCCGCCCCGCGCGCGCACTTGCTCGTCTGCGCCGACCGCAGCTCACGCGCGCGCGCCCCTGACGCGGCCTCACTCGCCTGATGCTTCCCCCGTCGCTACTCGCCTGCCGCGGCTGCGCTGCTGCTTCACATGCGCCCCTGCCGCTCTGACCGTGTGCCCCATTACCACTGCTCTGCTGGTGCGCCCACGCCCAGGCCGCCGCAGCCTGCAGCCCGCCCCCTCGCGCGACCCCCGCCGTCCTGTACTGTAGTCCGCCACTCGGTCGGCCTCACCGGAGCCGTTCCCGGCCGGCGTCGCCGCAGCCCCGGTCATCGCCCGGCGCCCGTCTGCGCTGCTCGGCCCTCGCCTGGTCGGGCGCCTGTAGCGCCCAGCGCCTGTAGCGCCCAGCGCCCGTTAGGCCAGATGGGCCCCTGCCATTTGGGCCCCATGCACCCAGAACGAAAACGTAAAGAAAAAGATTTTTTTTAATAATAATAAGTAAAAAATTATTAATTAATTAATTAATCTTGATTAGATTAACCTAATCACTAATTAAACTAATTAACCTGTTTAGTTAATCTCAGTAAATGACATGCGGACCCACACGTAAGTTTGACCCAGTCAACACCTCTGTTGACTGTTGACGTCATGCTGACATCATGCTAAGTCAATAATGGTATTTTCGAATTGATTCAATAATAATAATTTAGAAATTGATTAAAACTTTGAAAATTAATATAAAATAATACGTAGCTCGGATGAAAATGCTTTGTACTCCGTAGTCGAACCACCATACACTACCCACATAACCGCCGGATACCTCTAACTATCCGAACCTGGAACATTCCCTCTCCGGTCACTTGTTCGACATTTGTCCGGAACCGGGAAAACTTTCCCAGATGGGTTCCCCCTTCCTCGGTATCGTGTAGCACTGTGTTAGGGCACACCTAGCACCGCTCATTGTCTTGTCATGCGTCGTCATGCATATGTTTGTATTATACTTATTGTTTCTTCCCCCTCTTCTCTCGTTAGACACCGAGACCGACGCCGCTGCTACCCAGTACGACTACGGTGTTGACGACCCCTCTTTCTTGGTTGAGCTTCCAGGCAAGCTCCCCCCCCCTTGATCACCCGATATCGCCTATTCATTCTCGCTACTGCTTGCATTAGAGTAGTGTAGCATGTTACTGCTTTCGGTTAATCCCATTCTGCTGCATAGCCTGTCATTGTTGCTACAATTGTTGATACCTTTACCTGCAATCCTACATGCTTAGTATAGGTTGCTAGTACTTCATGAGTGGCCCTACATCCTTGTCCGTCTGCCATGCTATACTATCGGGCTGTGATCACTCGGGAGGTGATCCACGAGTATATAAATACATACATACTATACAGGTGGTGACTAAAGTCCGGTCGGCTCGTAGAGTACCCGCAAGTGATTTTGATGTGGGGGCTGAAGGGGCAGGTGGTTCCATCCAGGTAGTGGTGGGCCTGGGTTCCCGACGGCCCCGACTGTTACTTTGTGGCAGAGCGATAGGGCAGGTTGAGACCACCTAGGAGAGAGGTGGGCCTGGCCCTGGTCGGCGTCTGCGGTTACATCAATTAACACGCTTAACGAGATCTTGGTATTTGATCTGAGTCTGGCCACTGGCCTATACGTGTTGGGAATCGTAGCATAATTTAAAATTTTCCTACGCTCACCAAGATGCATCTATGGAGTGTACTAGCAACGAGGGGAAAGGAGTGCATCTACATACCCTTGTAGATCGCGAGCGGAAGCATTCCAATGAACGTGGATGACGGAGTCGTACTCGCCGTGATCCAAATCACCGATGACCGAGTGCCGAACGGACGGCACCTCCGCGTTCAACACACGTACGGTGCAGCGACGTCTCCTCCTTCTTGATCCAGCAAGGGGGAAGGAGAGGTTGATGGAGATCCAGCAGCATGACGGCGTGGTGGTGGATGTAGCGGGTCTCGGCAGGGCTTCGCCGAGCTTCTGCGAGACGGAGAGAGGTGTTGCAGGGGAGGAGGGAGGCGCCCAAGGCTGTAGGTTGCTGCCCTCCCTCCCCCCTTTATATAGGCCCCCTGGGGGGGCGCCGGCCCTAGAGATGGGATCTCATGGGGGGCGGCGGCCAAAGGGGGGAAGGGGTTGCCTTGCCCCCCAAGGCAAGGGGGAAACCCCCCCACCCTAGGGTTCCCAACCCTAGGCGCATGGGGGGAGGCCCAAGGGGGGCGCCCCAGCCCACTAAGGGATGGTTCCCTTCCACTTTCAGCCCACGGGGCCCTCCGGGATAGGTGGCCCCACCCGGTGGACCCCCGGGACCCTTCCGGTGGTCCCGGTACAATACCGGTAACCCCCGAAACTTTCCCGATGGCCGAAACTTGACTTCCTATATATAATTCTTCACCTCTGGACCATTCCGGAACCTCTCGTGACGTCCGGGATCTCATCCGGAACTCCGAACAACTTTCGGGTTTCCGCATACACATATCTCTACAACCCTAGCGTCACCGAACCTTAAGTGTGTAGACCCTACGGGTTCGGGAGACATGCAGACATGACCGAGACGCCTCTCCGGTCAATAACCAACAGCGGGATCTGGATACCCATGTTGGCTCCCACATGTTCCACGATGATCTCATCGGATGAACCACGGTGTCGAGGATTCAATCAATCCCGTATACAATTCCCTTTGTCAATCGGTATGTTACTTGCCCGAGATTCGATCGTCGGTATCCCAATACCTTGTTCAATCTCGTTACCGGCAAGTCTCTTTACTCGTACCGTAATGCATGATCCCGTGACTAACGCCTTAGTCACATAGAGCTCATTATGATGATGCATTACCGAGTGGGCCCAAAGATACCTCTCCGTCACACGGAGTGACAAATCCCAGTCTCGATCCGTGCCAACCCAACAGACACTTTCGGAGATACCCGTAGTGCACCTTTATAGTCACCCAGTTACGTTGTGACGTTTGGCACACCCAAAGCACTCCTACGGTATCCGGGAGTTGCACGATCTCATGGTCTAAGGAAAAGATACTTGACATTGGAAAAGCTCTAGCAAACGAAACTACACGATCTTTTATGCTATGCTTAGGATTGGGTCTTGTCCATCACATCATTCTCCTAATGATGTGATCCCGTTATCAATGACATCCAATGTCCATAGTCAGGAAACCATGACTATCTGTTGATCAACGAGCTAGTCAACTAGAGGCTTACTAGGGACACGTTGTGGTCTATGTATTCACACATGTATCACGATTTCCGGACAATACAATTATAGCATGAATAATAGACAATTACCATGAACAAAGAAATATAATAATAACCATTTATTATTGCCTCTAGGGCATATTTCCAACAATACGCACTAACCAACTACGCGGGAACAGTTATGGGCACTCGACGTCGTGGTATCAGCCGAAGCCTTCTTGACGTCAGCGATTGAGCGGCGCGCGTCAGATTGGACCGTAAGCCTGCGCTTGTATTAAGGGGGCTAGGTCTGCTTCCGGTCGCGTTCGCAACGTGCAGGTGTGCAATGGGCGATGGGCCCAGACCCCTGCGAGCATAGGATTTAGACCGGCGTGCTGACCTCTCTATTGTGCCTAGGTAGGGTGCTACCTCTTGAGCACTGCGTTGGTTTTCCCTTGAAGAGGAAAGGGTGATGCAACAAAGTAGCGTAAGTATTTCCCTCAGTTTTTGAGAACCAAGGTATCAATCCAGTAGGAGACTACACGCAAGTCGCCTCGTACCTACACAAACAAATAAGAACCTTGCAACCAACGCGATAAAGGGGTTTTCAATCTCTTCACGGCCACTTGCAAAAGTGAGATCTGATAGAGATAATAAGATAATTATTTTTGGTATTTTTATGATATAGATTTAAAGTAAAGATTGCAAAGTAAAATAGATTGGAAACTTATATGATGGAAAATAGACCCGGGGGCCATAGGTTTCACTAGTGGCTTCTCTCAAGATAGCATAAGTATTACGGTGGGTGAACAAATTATTGTCGAGCAATTGATAGAAAAGTGCATAGTTATGAGAATATCTAGGCATCATCATGTATATAGGCATCATGTCCGCGACAAGTAGACCAAAACGATTCTGCATCTACTACTATTACTCCACACATCAACCGCTATCCAGCATGCATCTAGAGTATTAAGTTCATAAGAACAGAGTAACGCATTAGGCAAGATGACATGATGTAGAGGGATAAACTCAAGCAATATGATATAAACCCCATCTTTTTATCCTCGATGGCAACAATACAATGTGTGCCTTGCTGCCCCTGCTGTCATTGGGAAAGGACACCGCAAGATTGAACCCAAAGCTAAGCACTTCTCCCATTGCAAGAAAGATCAATCTAGTAGGCCAAACCAAACTGATACTTCGAAGAGACTTGCAAAGATAACAAATCATACATAAAAGAATTCAGAGAAGATTCAAATATTGTTCATAGATAATCTTGATCATAAACCCACAATTCAACGGATCTCGACAAACACACCGCAAAAAGAATTACATCGAATAGATCTCCAAGAAGATCGAGGAGAACTTTGTATTGAGATCCAAAGAGAGAGAAGAAGCCATCTAGCTAATAACTATGGACCCGAAGGTCTGTGGTAAACTACTCACACATCATCGGAGAGACTATGGTGTTGATGTAGAAGCCCTCCGTGATCGATTCCCCCTCCGGCGGAGCGCCGGAAAAGGTCCCAAGATGGGATCTCACGGGTACAGAAGGCTGCAGCGGTGGAAATAGGGTTTCGTGGTGCTCCTGGATGTTTTCCGGGTATATGGATATATATATATATATAGGACGAAGAAGTAGGTCGGTGGAGCTGCGAGGGGCCCACGAGGGTGGGGGGCGCGCCCAGGGGGCAGGCGCGCCTCCCTGCCTCGTGGCCTCCTCGCTTCTTTCTTGACGTCCACTCCAAGTCCCTTGGATCACATTTGTTCCAAAAATAACTCTCCCGAAGGTTTCATTCTGTTTGGATTCTGTTTGATATTCCTTTTCTGCCAAACACTGAAATAGGCAAAAAAAACAGCAATTTGCACTGGGCCTTCGGTTAATAGGTTAGTCCCAGAAATAATATAAAAGTGCTTAGTAAAGCCCATTAAACATCCAAAACAGATAATATAATAGCATGGAACAATAAAAAATTATAGATACGTTGGAGACATATCATAGGGCTGCGACGTGTTGATCTTCCGAGGCCGGGCATGACCCAGGAAAGTGTGTTCGGCCAGAGGGATCGAGCGTGTTGGGTAATGTGGTGCACCCCTGCAGGGAAGTTTATCTATTCGAATAGTCGTGTCCCTCGGTAAAAGGACGACCCGGAGTTGTACCTTGACCTTATGACAACTAGAACTGGATAATTAATAAAACACACCCTTCCAAGTGCCAGATACAACCCGGTGATCGTTCTCTCATAGGGCGACGAGGAGAGGACCGCTGGGTAGGATTATGCTATGCGATGATACTTGGTGAACTTACCATCTACTCTCTTCTACATGATGCAAGATGGAGGCTGCCAGAAGCGTAGTCTTCGACAGGACTAGCTATCCCCCTCTTATTCTGGCATTCTGCAGTTCAGTCCATCGATATTGCCCCTTTACACAGATACCCATGCATATGTAGTGTAGATCCTTGCTTGCGAGTACTTTGGCTGAGTACTCACAGTTGCTTTTCTCCCCCTTTTTCCCTTTTCCATTTTTTTCTCGGACGTCGCAACCAGATGTTGGAGCCCAGGAGCCAGCCACCACCGTCGACGACGACCCCTACTACACCGAGGGTGCCTACTACTATGTTCAGGCCGCCGACGATCAGGAGTAGTTTAGGAGGATCCCAGGCAGGAGGCCTGCGCCTCTTTCGATCTGTATCCCAGTTTGTGCTAGCCATCTTATGGCAACTTGTTTAACTTAGGTCTGTACTCAGATCTTGTTGCTTCCGCTGACTCGTCTATGATCGAGCACTTGTATTCGAGCCCTTGAGGCCCCTGGCTTGTATTATGATGCTTGTATGACTTATTTTTATTTTAGAGTTGTGTTGTGATATCTTCCCGTGAGTCCCTGATCTTGATCGTACATGTTTGCGTGTATGATTAGTGTACGATTGAATCGAAGGCGTCGCAAGTTGGTATCAGAGCCAACTGCCTGTAGGAATCCCCCTTCCACACTCCTTGGCCGAAGTCGAGTCTAGACATTGCAAAACTTTTACTAACATGGTTGTGTGTCTTACAGGCCCACGTCGCCATTGGGTGGTAATAGGATCTTTTACTCCTCGTCTATACTCTGGGACTCTGATCTCTCTTCTATTCGGGTTAAATGATTTTACTAAATCTAACTCTAGGTTCTCGTAACTACTTTCTCCTGGAGAGCCCCTTCAGTCCAGATGATCGTCTGCTGCACCAGAAGATTCCGAGGATACCCTATGATGTTCTCTCGAGACTTTGTGCCATCGCTTTTGCAATTCCCATCCATCGATAAACCTCTATGGATAACCATGTACACTTGCCATTCATACAATCATTCCCCATTGATCTTGTTATTATAAGATACCTCGAAATCCTCTCTATTGTTCCAAGAATACTTTGTGCCTACTGCCTTGCAGTTCTTTGCCACAGAAATACCCCTACGGATAATTCCTCGCACTTATCGAGTATCCGCTCATTCCCTGTTGATCATGTGTTTTACAAAAGTCTTCGAAATACCATTCGGTCTTCCGAAAATCCTGAGCAGCATATTGCTCTTGAAATTCTTGCTTGCTTGCATTATGGTTAATCCCATAAGTCCCATAATCTTATTGGCATCCCTTGTCTTTATCATTTTTAGTTAGTTGATTCAATATGTTGAGGATGCTCGCATTCCTCAGTCGAATCCTAGAATTCATCCTTCCGGCTAAGTGTCAGTTTGAACATGAGATTGTTCGCGACCAATCAAATTGTCATCGATTGTACCCCTAAGCCTACCCGACTTATCCATCCTTAATCAGAGCATTTTCTTATGATCCCTTGATTTGGAAATCATAATTCCTTTGCATTTGAGCTTTGAATTAGTCTATTGTTTTTATAATCCAAGACCTTTGCTTTGTTTCGTCCTCTGATCGTGTGCCGATGCTCACATCAGCCCCGTTATGGACCGTCAGATCCTTTGTTGAATTACCATCTGACAGTGTCTTTCGTATACAAAAACATCAAGAAGTTCTTTCTCTGATACATAATGCCATTGGTAATTCCTATTCTCTGATTTGGCCAATCATGCTCTACTTTCGAGCTGGTGATAATTACCATTGAAGCTTGTGGTATATGTTTCCTCGATGCCCCGATGGGTTGGACCTATGCCTTCCTTAATATGTGTGAACTCGAAAGTTTTCACGAGTCATACTCTTCTGGTATTTTGCCAGATAAAATTTCAACACTACAACTTCATCGAACGCGAGAAGTGAATGAAAGGTTATGCATTGGAGAAGTGGGAGTCGACCTTGAATTTTGTGTTCATGCCCATGGACACGATGTGATCTTATCATGGAAGCTTCTCTTAAATTAATTATTCCCTTTGTATAAGTTCATCTTATATCTGGGACCTGGTCTTTTGCAATCGTGTTTCCGGCCATAATGATATTCTTTGATTCCATTTCTCAGACAAGTTAAAGCACTTGTCTTCTGTTGATCAATACATCTCCGCAACCTTTATTTTGATCTTCCTTCGATTATTACCCTCCGGTATATCGAGAATATCAAAGAACTGTGTTGCTTCCTATAAGTCTTCATCTAGTATTGCTTCTCAACGATTTTAGATTTTCCCCGGGTTCTGAGTTATTAGTCACTCGAGAACACCGATAAGTGAATCGATTTCGCACTCCCATTCAGAAACTCTTAAGTAAATTTGTTGTTGCTTACGAGTTTAATAATCCTTCAAGTCATTCCTAGCCTGATCGGCTATAACATTATCGTGCTAATTTTTTAACTGTGCTACCTGGTCCTTTTTCTCGGAGCACAATTTTCGATGACGAGCTAATCTTGCGTCGATCTTCCTCATCATATCAATTCTCCATGAACATCAAGATTGATTTCGAGTTTGTGTCGTATCCGTGGTTCCAATAACCCTTCGCTTCACCATTGCTTTTGCTTGATGTCGTCGCTGATTGATTACATCTTCATGAAACCTCTTGACAAATGTATTGAGATCATCATCAGCATTCCGAGCTCTTCCAGGATATCAATTGAACTCATGATGAGAAATACCATCCTTGCCCTCGATGATTTGTGTTTTCATTGACCACTTTATTGCCTTCCCTCCAACACAAACTTGTTCGTGTTCTGTGTTATACCTTGAGTTCCTTGTTATCCAGCATTTGTTCTTCTTTACCTTGGAGTATTACCATCTTTTATGTTAAGAATGACGTGAGGATTTCACCACCTCTTTAAGAATTCTTGACACAAGTGATACCTCTTGCCATCTCCGTTCGTTCCTTGGTGCCCGTGTTGTTTCTAACTGGAAAACCGACAATTGAACTATGAGGTGCGGATTCAAAACTTCTAGCAACCCTATTGCTTTGAAGTTAATGGTCGACAGTTCATTCTTAGACTATTGGTTATTGAATCACCATTCTAACATTGATCATGCGATCTAAGCCCATATTTCGGGTCCGCTTTTCAACCAATGGTTAATTGCATATGTTTTCCTCGAGCATACCTCATTATATCATTTGGTCTGACAAATGTTATCTCCTTGTTCACATAATTGTGGAAATCCATCTTTTGGAAATCTCGATGAGTTGTCGCTGAGTTCATCGGCCACATCCTCATTTTCTCCTTGGTTAATGATGAACTTTTGTTTTGGAACTTGCTTCTATAGTTCATTTCCCGAGAATCTTATAATGTCATCTCGTCGATTTGTGTTGCACCTCTTCTTCTCAAGCATCCTGAGTCCGAGGTATCCTGACACCAATCAGATCTGAATCTCGGTTAGATATGATGGTTGGGACATATTTCCAGGAGTTATAACATCTTTACATGACCCGGTAAGGTGATGTCATGCCTAGCACACCTGGCCGGAGGACCTTTTATTATAATTCTTTCTTTTTAGCAAGGTTAACCATTCTTCCATGAGGAAATTGTAAGACTTATTCTATAAGTTGTTCCTGATGAATCCTTTGAGTATCAAAGTCTGACCTTTGCTTGAAGACCATGTCAATGCTATCTCGGAGCATGTCCGTGGTACTCCGATCTTCAACAATAACATTGGAAGCATAATGCTAAATGTTTCTTGACCAAATATCCAAACACCATTGTATGGGTAACATTATGAGTTTCGTTGCTCCTCTACCCAAATGGTTTCTACTTGTTATCTTGTTGTGAATATCAATCTCTGCTTGTCCTTTGGAAGGATGTACTCTAATACTTGAGTATAAACACCTTTCCTTTCCATTGGTCTGATTAACATAATAATCACATTTTCCTTTCCATTGTTTTGTTAACCTTTCTGGTGATCTATATGATATAAGTAGTAATATTTCTCTGCTTATGTAAACACCTCGGTGTACAACTTTGTCAGTAAGACACTGTTACTATTGTTGACAACATTCCGGTAACCACCGATGGACGAGAACTCTGCCTATTGGTCCGCCTGGTTTCAACGAGCAGGAAAATGGTTCTCTTCGTCCCTCGCCCTTGGTACCAGCATTGTTGCCATCATAACTGGCAGGCTATCCTCTGACCTGCCTTACTATCATATCCTTGCAAGATGTCACCGCTCTTTCTACTTTTAACCCACATGGTGGGCCAATAACCCATAGTTCCACAGGATCGAAACTTGACTCTCCTGTACACCCATTTGTCAAAGTTATTCCTCGCGCTTGACTTTGTATGTAATTCACGGGCCACCTGCCTAGTGATCTATTCTGGTATCAGACGCAATGCTTATTCCCATTGCTCTAAACCCCTTTCACACTTTGTTTCAGGCAACAAACGATTGCCTATGCGCTTGAAACTTCCATTTTGCACCTTCTTACTTTGCTCTCGATAATTTCTTAAGTATCAATTCGAGAGTTACTTTCCGCCACCTTTCCTGATGTTATCTACCAGATAAGCAACATTGTAGCGGCCCGTTCTTCCGAAGTTAACCCTTGACCTTCGTACGTACGATGGAGTTCCTGAAGAAAGGAAGATGAATTCATCATGATGACCCGAAGCAGCAAAATGAAGACCTCACGTAATGGATCAACCTCTTCGAGAAGAGCAACCAAGACCGAGAACACTCGCTAGAATTTCGTAACCAGAACCTTCCCCCTTTACTCCGCCTCTTAAATCCCGGGACGAGATTTCTTGTAGTGGAGGAGAATTGTGACGCCCGGATAATTAAGCTACAGTAAACCTCTACTAATGATGCCACGTCACCTCCGTTACTGTTGTTAATCTCGTGTTAGTTCAAAACCGGTTCAAATCTAAATTTGAATTAAAGTCAAACGATTAAAGTTTTCAAACGTTAAAATTAAAATGTTTGGGTTGTGCCAAATAATGCGTAAGTAATTATAGTAAAGAAACCACACTTCCGTAAAGAATTCAAATGCACTAAAATAATTAAAACATCAGTGAAAACAATAAAACAGATGCCTATGGAAATTTATGAAATATTAAAACTAATTTATTATGGGTTAAGAATTAGTCTGACAGTAGTTTGTCTATAGATACAAATTTAGGTACTAGTGGTAATTTTTATAAAACTAAAAGTAAAAGAAACTAGGAATAAAATAGAAAAGAAAATAAGAAAAAGGAGGACCCACCCCCCCATCAGGCCTAGGCCCAGCTGGCCATTGGGCCAACCAGGCCTGCCCAGCCGCGCCTACTAACCCTCCCCACCCCCGAAACCCTAGCGCACACCCCCCACTACCCCACTCGTTCCCCCCCCCCCACGTCTCCCTCGCTTTCCCCCCGATCTGGATCGGGGGCAGGCGACCCCGTCGACCGCCGTCGCCCGGCTTCTACCTCGCCGGCGCCGCTTCCTCGTCGGACCGCCCCACCGTCGGCGCCGCCTCCTCGTCCTCCTCCCCGCCGGACTACACGCCGTCCTCTCCGTCGTCGCTCGCCTCGTCCCCGTCCTCCTCCTCGACACCGCTGCCATTCCCCCTACATCGGACGGTGAGGCCCCCGGCCTCCTCTTCCCTCTCCATTGCCTCGCCCTCACGACCACCGCACTCGCGCCACCCGCCCCGCACAGCCACCCCCGTGCTGCGCCCACCCCCGTCCGTGCACGTCCCCGACCGGCCCGCCCGCGCCGGCCGCACCCTGCTCCCCCACGACGCGCTCACCGCGACCCCCGCACCGGCCATCGCCCCGCGCCCCTGCTCCTCGCGCTGCAACTACCTGAGGCCGCTGCTAGTTGCGCTGCTGTTGCTGATGTCGCACCTGCTACTGCCGCTCGAGCCGCCCCGCGCGCGCACTTGCTCGTCTGCGCCGACCGCAGCTCACGATCGCGCGCCCCCGACGCGGCCTCACTCGCCTGCTGCTTCCCCCGTCGCTGCTCGCCTGCCACGGCCGCGCTACTGCTTCACACTCGCCCCTGCCGCTCTGACCGCACGCCCCATTACCACTGCTCTGCTGATGCGCCCACGCCCAGGCTGCCGCAGCCTGCAGCCCGCCCCCTCGCGCGACCCCCGTCGTCCTCTGTTGTAGTCCGGCACTCGGTCGGCCTCGCCGGAGCCGTTCCCGGCCGGCCTCGCCGCAGCCCCGGTCATCGCCCGGTGCCGGCGCCCATCTGCGCGCGCTCGGCCCTCGCCTGGTCGGGCGCCCGCTAGGCCAGATGGCCCCCTGCCATTTGGGCCCCATGCGCCCAGAACGAAAACATAAAAAAGAATTTTAAAAATAATAATAAGTAAAAAATTATTAACTTAATTAATCCTAATTAGATTAACCTAATCACTAATTAAACTAATTAACCTGTTTAGTTAATCTCAGTCAATGACATGCGGACCCACACGTCAGTTTGGCCCAGTCAACACCTCTGTTGACTGCTGACGTCATGCTGACATCATGCTGAGGCAGTAATGCTATTTTTGAATTTATTCAATAATAATAATTTAGAAATTGATTAAAACTTTAAAAATTAATGTAAAATAATACGTAGCTAGGATGAAAATGCTTTGTACATGAAAGTTGCTTAGAACGATGAGTCGAACCACCATACACTACCCACATAACCGTCGGATACCTCTAACTATCCGAACCTGGAACATTCCCTCTCTGGTCACTTGTTCAACATTAGTCCGGAACCGGGAAAACTTTCCCGGATGGGTTCCCCCTTCCTCGGTATCGTGTAGCACTGCGTTAGGGCACACCTAGCACCGCTCATTGTCTTGTCATGCGTCGTCATGCATATGTTTGCATTATATTTATTGTTTCTTCCCCCTCTTCTCTCGTTAGACACCGAGACCGACGCCGCTGCTACCCAGTACGACTACGGTGTTGACGACCCCTCTTTCTCGGCTGAGCTTCCAGGCAAGCCCCCTCCCCCCCTGATCACCTGATATCGCCTATTCCTTCTCTCTACTGCTTGCATTAGAGTAGTGTAGCATGTTACTGCTTTCGGTTAATCCCATTCTGCTGCATAGCCTGTCATTGTTGCTACAATTGTTGATACCTTTACCTGCAATCCTACATGCCTAGTATAGGTTGCTAGTACTTCATCCGTGGCCCTACATCCTTGTCTGTCTGCCATGCTATACTATCGGGCCGTGATCACTCGGGAGGTGATCCACGGGTATATAAATACATACATACATACTATACAGGTGGTGACTAAAGTCGGGTCGGCTCGTAGAGTACCCGCAAGTGACTTCGATGTGGGGGCTGAAGGGGCAGGTGGTTCCATCCAGGTAGTGGTGGGTCTGGGTTCCCGACGACCCCCGACTGTTACTTTGTGGCGGAGCGACAGGGCAGGTTGAGACCACCTAGGAGAGAGGTGGGCCTGGCCCTGGTCGGCGTCTGCGGTTACATCAATTAACACGTTTAACGAGATCTTGGTATTTGATCTGGTTCTGGCGACTGACCTATACATACTAACCAACTACGCGGGAACAGTTATGGGCACTGACGTCGTGGTATCAGCCGAAGCCTTCTTGACGTCAGCGACTGAGCGGCACGCGCCAGATTGGACCGTGAGCCTGCGCTTGTATTAAGGGGGCTAGGTCTGCTTCCGGCCGCGTTCGCAACGTGCAGGTGTGCAATGGGCGATGGGCCCAGACCCCTGCGCGCATAGGATTTAGACCGGCGTGCTGACCTCTCTGTTGTGCCTAGGTAGGGCTGCGATGTGTTGATCTTCCGAGGCAGGGCAATGACCCAGGAAAGTGTGTCCGGCCAGAGGAATCGAGCGTGTTGGGTAATGTGGTGCACCCCTGCAGGGAAGTTTATCGATTCGAATAGCCGCGTCCCTCGGTAAAAGGACGACCCGGAGTTGTACCTTGACCTTATGACAACTAGAACCGGATACTTAATAAAACACACCCTTCCAAGTGCCAGATACAACCCGGTGATCGTTCTCTCACAGGGCGACGAGGAGAGGATCGCCGGGTAGGATTATGCTATCCGATGATATTTGATGAACTTACCATCTACTCTCTTCTACATGCTGCAAGATGGAGGCTGCCAGAAGCGTAGTCTTCGACAGGACTAGCTATCCCCCTCTTATTCTATCATTCTGCAGTTCAGTCCGCCAATATTGCCCCTTTACACAGATACCCATGCATATGTAGTGTAGATCCTTGCTTGCGAGTACTTTGGATGAGTACTCGCGGTTGTTTTGCTCCCCCTTTTCCTTTTTTTCTCGGATGTCGCAACCAGGTGTTGGAGCCCAGGAGCCAGCCGCCACCGTCGACGACGACCCCTACTACACCGAGGGTTCCTACTACTACGTTCAGGACGCGGACGACCAGGAGTAGTTTAGGAGGATCCCAGGCAGGAGGCCTGCGCCTCTTTCGATCTGTATCTCAGTTTGTGCTAGCCATTTTATGGCAACTTGTTTAACTTAGGTCTGTACTCAGATCTTGTTGCTTCCGCTGACTTGTCTATAATCGAGCACTTGTATTCGAGCCCTCGAGGCCCCTGGCTTGTATTATGATGCTTGTATGACTTATTTTTATTTTAGAGTTGTGTTGTGATATTTTCCCGTGAGTCCCTGATCTTGATCGTACACGTTTACGTGTATGATTAGTGTACGATTGAATCGGAGGCGTCACAGCTCCCAAGCTCCCAACTTAAAAGAAATCAAAAAATTATGATGTTTTTAACGTTCACAACGTGTGTCTACGGTCCCTAGAAAAAATTCTGCATTCGTATCTTGAGTTTGGATTTGAATTTTTTAGATATTATAGATACATGTGCTGTGAAAAATTTATTCATATATTTTTTAAACATTTAAATTTATTTTTTGAAAGATGAGAGAATAATTTTTTAGCATGTGAGTAGTGCGTCGATGTCTCCATATTACACACAGTCAGTGTGATTGCCCACAGAAGGCCCAGCCCAGCAGGCCCTCTCAATGCCGGCCCATTCATGAAACGCCCCGTTCTTCTCTCTCTCTCTCTCCTCCGACCCCTCCGCCGTCGCCTCCCAGCCTCGCCGCGGCGGCGGCGGCGGCGGCGGCGGCCGGAGAGAGTATGCCAGCGAGCAATGTTCGGTCTGCAGGCGGCCGTAGAGCTTGGCAGGGCGAATGGGGAGTGACGCGGGCCTCACCTCTACGACGACCACGACCAGCCGTCCGCTTCGACGCCGGCAAGCTCGAGCGCCTCAACGACCACTTTCTCCTCCGCAGGTTCGGTTAGCCCCTCCTCTCGTCTCATATACCACATCAGACTAGTTGAATCTTGGTCAACTCATAGTTTCATACGGTCATACTACTGCATAAGTCTGAATCTTGGTCAACTAGTTGAATCTTGAAGAATGCTACTCCTAATCCTGGTCAATTTCTAACAGGAGTATTTCTTTCTGTAGTTGACATGTGCTGTTAGAAGTTCCTCGCTATTGCCGCAGGCATGGAAATGGAGCTCTCTTTTCCATTAGCATATTATTTGCTGTACGACGGTCTTTCTACCTCTGGTTCTACAAGCTGAGAAATGGTTGGCTGGTGGTGGTGAGCTCTCTCTTCTCTTCTCTTCTCTTCCCACACGCTGTACAAAATTGTATTTTCCCAACTATTGCAGGTCCAACTCATCTTGAAAAAAGATCGTTTATTCCTTGCTGTTCTATTTGTTGCCATATTTCCTGTTCTGACAATAGAGGAGCAGCCTGTTCTCTAGATGCTCTGCTTTTAGATATATCGATGTATGCTGTATTTCCTTTATCCTGAACTTGGCAATGCTATAAAAGAAAATTTTGCCTGTTAGGTGCTTTCTTTCTGACCTTCTGTAGATTAACCTTTCGCACTTACATGTTCACCGAGGGGAAGATTTGACTCTTCACAGTAGGCATGTGATCTAATGAGAGGGCTTGATGAATCTTATGTCTGGGTTGGAGCATGGTCCAAGAACCTAGGATGGTGCCATTGCTTGTGTAGGTATAAGTTAAATTCAGTCCTGAAGAGGTGGGCCTGGCACTCTGATATTGCCACTACTACCACCGTTCCTTTTCCTTTTCTTGACTGAAATACCACAGGGGAAACCCCTGGAGTGTGATTTTTTATAGATAAAAAAAGGTGTACATGATTTACATGTCCTTAGGCAAAAAATAAAATAAAAAAAGAAGGTTTAAACAAGGGGCTCAAACAAAAGGATGAAGCAACCAGTCTAACAGGGGTTGAACTAGAGAAAGCGACTTGAAATCGATGAAGCTGTAGATCACCCTGAAGCTTCTGTAGCACATATGTGTTTTAAGTTTGCCAACTGCAGCTCACAGCATTTGTTTTATTTCTGTGGTCATACTTTTGTTTGTCTTTCTAAGGAGCTTCTGTATATACGTGGAATTTGTATTTGTAGAATATAACCCTCATACAAGTGAGGTGTTTTTTCTTTCTGGTTTAGGCTAATACCATGGTCGTTCAAGCGATTGCGTTGTTGGCTGACCAGTGACCACTGACTGATAAGCAGCATGCCATGAGGGTTCTTGACATATATACTTCCAGTTGTAGCAATGGACTGGATGAGATATAGAAGGAAGCTCCCTTGCTGTTACTTATGTAGGATTTGCCGACATTGCCAAACTACATCTAGCATTATATTGATGATTTTTCTCCCTCAAAAACAGAGCGCTACTGTTCTGTGTGTTGCCATTTCCCCTATTCTGCCAGCCCGCCATGCTCATTGAAGCCATTGCCATGAGGGTTGATGAATGGTAAGTATGGTCCACTGAAAGTCCTCGTAGATAAGCTATGGTCCACTGAAAGTATGGTCCTATTCTGCTAGATAGGGACGGTTTCAAAGCTTGTCTAGGCATAAGTTGAAATTTCAGTACCGACTTTAGCTTACAACATTATCGTATTTTTGTGGTACTCCCTCTGATCCATATTACTTGTCGCTCAAATGGATGTATCTAGCAATGAAATACATCTAGATACATCCATTTGAGCAACAAGTAATATGGATCGGAGGGAGTAGTACTTTTCTGGGGAGGGGGCTTTTGTTGATCTTCTGTGTTGATATGCCTTGAATTTGCATTTGTAGTGTTCGACTATGCATTGAAGAAAATATTTTGTTGGTTGGTTAGTAAAAGTGTTTTGAAAAGTTCTATTCAAAGATAGCCCTCCCCTCTAATATGTGAGGTACCTTTTCTGGTTTGGGTTAATATTAATACAAAGGTTGGTGAATAGTAAGCTTGGTGAAAGCCTCGTGATTGACCTGACCATGGTCCATTGAATGTCCTGCCTTGCAATTATGGTAGTACAGCCTTGTATTTATGGTACCACAGTTTTGTATTTATGGTACCACTGTTGTGTATTTATGCTTATTCTGTCCCAATGTGAACTTACTTGACTTCCCCGTCAGCTTCAGTCTGCTGAACACTTGGCCTTCCATTCTATATATGCACCTACTCTTCTTGTCTAAATTATTCACACTTCTTCAGCATGCCTCCCCTCTACATACTACTCGGGCTTCTCCTCTTGCACACTGCTCCTTGGTGCTCCTCTGCAGCTGCCACTGAAGACACTCTCACGGCAGGCCAAGCGCTCGGCGTTGGTGACAAGCTCGTCTCAAGAAACGGCAAGTTCGCCCTTGGCTTCTTCCAGCCAGCAGCAAGCAGCATCAGTAAGTCGTCCCGCAATGCCACCTCCCCCAGCTCCAGCTGGTACCTTGGCATATGGTTCAATAAGATCCCCGTTTTCACTACCGTGTGGGTTGCTAATAGAGAGGAGCCCATCACCCACCCCAATCTCAACCTGACACAGCTCAAGATCTCAAGCGATGACAATCTTGTCATCATAAACCATGCCGCCAAAACTGAATCCATTGTTTGGTCCACTCACATTGTCAATAGGAAAACTAGTAGCATAAACACCACCGCCTCTATAGCCGTTGTTCTCTTGAACAGTGGTAACCTTGCCCTACTCGCAAATAGCCAAGACATGTTGTGGCAGAGCTTTGACTACCCAACAGATGTTGCGCTTCCTGGTGCCAAGTTAGGCCGGAACAAGGTCCCCGGTTTCATTCGTCAGTACATATCAAAGAAAAGCCTCATTGATCTGGGTCTAGGGTCATACAGCATTGAACTAGACAGCACCGGGATCGTCCTCAAGCATCGCAACCCCTCGGTAGTGTACTGGCATTGGGCATCCTCCAGAACATCATCGTTGAATCTTGTGCAATTAATCAAGACCACGTTAGATTTGGATCCCCGGACAAAAGGTTTGATTAACCCAGCATATGTTGACAACGACCAAGAGGAGTACTACATGTACACTTCGCCGGATGAATCATCGTCTTCTGTGTTTGTCTCACTAGACATCTCTGGTCAGATAAAGGTGAATGTTTGGTCACAAGCCAGCCAGTCTTGGCAAAGCATATATTCCGAGCCTGCCGATCCCTGCACTCCGCCTGCTACTTGCGGACCTTTCACGGTCTGCAACGGCATTGCACATCCATCATGTGACTGTATGGAGAGCTTCTCCCAGAAGTCACCGCAGGATTTGGAGTTTGAGGATCGAACAGGAGGATGCATCAGAAACACACCGTTACATTGCAGCACTAGTGGTAACAACAAAAACATGACAAATTCAACAGACATATTCCACCCCATTGCTCAAGTTGCACTGCCCTACAACCCGCAAATTGTAGATGTTGCTACTAAAAGTAAATGTGAAGAAGCATGTCTTGGTTCCTGCTCCTGCACTGCCTATTCCTATAGCAATAGCAGATGCTCTGTCTGGCATGGGGAATTGTTTAGTGTAAATCTTAATGATGGCATTGATAATAATTCTGAAGATGTTCTTTATCTTCGCCTTGCTGCCAAAGATTTGCTACCAGGTTCCAGAAAAAACGAAAGAAAACCAAAGGCAGGAGTTGTTACCATTGTAAGTATTATTGGTTTTGGGTTAATAATGGTCATGCTGTTGTTACTGATTTGGAGGTACAAATTCAAGTGGTGTGGTTTGCCTATATACGACAATCCAGGTAGTGCTGGTGGAATCATAGCCTTCAGATACACTCACTTGGTTCGTGCTACTAAAAGCTTCTCAGAAAAGCTTGGAGGAGGTGGTTTTGGTTCTGTATACAAGGGGGTGTTAAGTGACTCAATGACTACTATAGCAGTGAAAAGGCTCGATGGTGCCCGTCAAGGAGAGAAGCAATTCAGGGCCGAGGTGAGCTCAATTGGACTGATCCAACACATAAACCTAGTCAAATTGATTGGTTTCTGCTGCGAAGGTGATCACAGATTACTTGTGTATGAACACATGTTAAATGGGTCTCTTGATAGTCATCTATTTAAGAAGAGCAATGCAAATGTTGTTGTCCTGAATTGGAACATCAGATGTCAGATATCCCTAGGAGTTGCTAGAGGATTGTGCTACTTGCATCAGGGTTGTCGTGAGTGCATCATACACTGCGATATTAAGCCAGAGAACATACTTCTGGATGCATCATTTGTTCCTAAAGTTGCAGACTTTGGGTTGGCAGCGTTTGTGGGAAGGGATTTCAGCCGAATTCTGACTTCAGTCAGAGGAACTGTGGGTTATCTTGCCCCAGAGTGGCTTACTGGAGTGGCGATCACACCGAAAGTCGATGTTTACGGATTCGGCATGGTGCTATTGGAAATCATATCAGGAAGGAGGAATTCCTCACCTGAAACATCGTACAACACCAGCAGCAGCAACAGTAACCAGAATATTGAATACTTCCCTGTGCAAGCCATAAGCAAGCTTCACAGTGGAGATTTGAAGAGTTTGGTGGATCCACGGTTACATGGTGACTTCAACTTGGAAGAGGCTGAAAGGATTTGCAAAGTTGCATGTTGGTGCATCCAAGATAATGAGTTGGATCGGCCGACCATGGGTGAAGTAGTCCGGGTTCTCGAGGGTCTACAGGAGATTGATGTGCCCCCAATGCCAAGACTGCTTGCAGCTATAACGGAATAATCTGGTGTTGCAACTTCAATGCAATATAATACTTGTACTGAACATAGTACTAGTCTTTGTTAATTTCAGCAATTTTCTTAAAAGTTGTAATGTGGAGAGAAAGGAATAAAGGAAGGCAAGCTTGCAGTTGCTAATTAGCTGTCTCTTATTTAGGTGTGCAATTATCTATACTCCCTCCGACCCAAAATATAAGAGCGTTTTTTACACTACACTAGTGTAAAACACGCTCTTATATTATGGGACGGAGGGAGTATATGGTAAGCAAGATATGGCAGAGATATAAATATGTGTATGATTTGCTCTTTTCAGAGCAAGGATGGGAACTTCAGAATTTGTAATTGCAGCAGAATAGGTTAGTACTAGCATGCTTAGGCAAGAAGCCAACTATGGTTTAAATAATTGTTTTCAAACTGTACCAAATCAAACTTCAGCAGTTTCTGCAGTTCTGCGAGTAGGAAGATGTCAGATCTGAAAGTTGTGGGTGGATTTGATCTAGAGACTACATCGGCCTGTTATTTCTCGATTTGTGTGTGATTTGTATGATCCTGGCCAAGCCAATCATGGCATCTTGGATTTCAATGTTGCGCTTGCCCTTTGTGGGGTGCCAGCTGAGAACCTTTGGAGACTCTGAAAATAATGCAAATGCTTTCCTGTGACCTTAGTAGTATAATCATGATCATGAACAAGTTAACAATCTTCACGCAGCATGTTTACCTCTTCTTTGTGCAGTTTCTTGGGTTTTTTCAACGTAGGTGGCGAGTGAGAATCATGATTGAAATGACACCAGTAGAATATGTAGGTGTTTTTTTCCTATGCAGCCAATTCTGGTTTATATGAATATATTGTGTGTCTCGTTATTCATATAGAATATGGGAGAGGATATCCCTTTTTCCAAGAACTGATGACTTGAAATATGAAGTATCACTAAATTTACTCTACTTCATTAACTTGCAAGGTCATTTGTTTCGTTTCTCATAGAACAGAAATTTCTTGTGCTGATCATCTTTGGGTGTGTAATTATGGGCTGTTATGTATTCACTCATTCCATTTTTTTTATATATTTCAGGCACATATGGTGCACTCTGACCATGATGTTAACTTTTTTGCTCTTAATAAGTCAGGGGCCACAAAATCTTTGATTCCCATGAAGATGAATTTGTTCGGGAACCGGACACCTGATGCCGTTATTGGTCACAAGCTCACTAGCAAGTGCCTCTGTTGTTGGAGGGCTGCTGCTTATCAGCATCTTTGAATGCATCGCCGGGAGAACTCCAAGAGTTCCCATGATAGAGTTGTTACGTCTACGAAAGAGGGATGTATTGTGCAAGGCATAGAAATTGAACCTGAATGCTAAGGTGATGCCATACCAGAATGCCAAGGTGAAGCCATACCAGGATGCCATGCTTGTGGATGTATCACAAAGAGCCTGATCCTGGTGATGGTGCTGATGATCTAGTCCCGAAATCTGGAGACAAGATGGAACTGAAGAGAGTTGTGGCCATGTGCTTTTGTATGTTCAGGTACTGCTTTATATCCCTGCTATTTCTGTTCATCTACTATGATTTTAATAGCTGTTTTGGGTTTTATGCACATTATATATTTTATTTTATTTAAGCACTAGAGAATGCAATAAGAAGGGAAAATTTTCAGGCCAAAAGTAAACACCAAAATGACAATTTTCCCTGTGCGAGGCCTTCCAGTAAAGAAAATACTGCACGGTAAGCTGAACTGGCAGTAGTTCAGCATCCCGGCCCATTTGCTGCTGCTTATGCGGACTCCACTGTTTCTAAGTAGGGCTTCCCTGATGTTGCAGCCGTCGAGCTCGCCAGCATTGATCTTAATACCACCGTGGCACCTGGCGACATCCCAGCCACAGCTCTCGAGTGTCTGTTCATCGCACTAAATTTCTCTGAACGACCAACCTTTATCTCTGAACTAAGGTTTGGGAGGTGTGTCAGAGGCTAACATTCGTCAGTTTGTTGGCGTGATTCGTAGGAACCCACAGTTATCTGTGAAGTGCATTTCAAACTGCGATGGTTGACTCTGGCTTGTGAAAATATCCTCCTTTTTGGGGGAAAAATAATTGTGAGAATGTCTAAACTAATGTTATAAGGAGACCATCCATTTCCCAAACTATAGCCACCTTTATTGTGGAACTCCAGACCAATCTTGAAGGCTGGATCTACATTTTTTGGAAGGAACCATCAATGTCGTTTCTCCGTTCAGCCACCTTTATCAATAAATTTGATTAAAATTTAACTTTAAAAGGATCAAATACGCACTATATATATTGTGAGATGGAGGAAGCATTTGTTTGCTGTATAAACAAACGCATTAAGCGCGGGACCAACATTCAGCAATGGTCGATCAAAGCACAGTACATATATAGATCTGCAAATCCACAATGTTTATTAAAGCTAATATTACAAAAGAGCAAACAAAGTTTGAGACGCCATAGAAGCGAGGTAAGATCACTATGACAAATGGCCATTTTGCAAAAGAAGACACGCCATAGGTGCGATGCTTGTCGAAGTTGTTGTCGATCTGTTTGGTGACTTGGGAGGCTGCTTCAGACCAAATCAGCATCCAGCCGTCGTATTTCCTGGAAATGTCCAAGCTCCTTGCGCAGAACTCTGAGCACGTCATTTTGCCTAAAAAAGTTTTCGCCCCACTTTATATATAAAGCAACGATCATCAACAAACCGATACAAACGCATACCACCACAACACATGCGCACACCCAAGGTAGGATAGAGAGGCGCTGAGCGCAGTAACACCACTCGTAACACTACAAGAGCAACCGGATGATTCAACCATAAACACACCACCGCAAAGAGATGAAGCCGCATACGACGAACTGTGGGCTTCAAGGCGGCACCTTCAAGAAGGATACTACACGGGTGCGCCGCCACCGCCCGATCCAAAGAAGGGAACGAGCTTCGTCGCCGCCGGTCCGTCCGAAGATGGAACAAGTTTTCACCCCGGCCAACACTCACCGCCATCGAACGCCACACCCCGGCGACCACGCTGCCCACATGGCCATGGCCACCGGGCAGCATCGATCCACGTCTCTGCCCATGAGCATCGCACTACCACCACCAGGGCCGCCACCCCGGCATCCAAGACCTTGGCACCACCTCACTCGAGACTTGCCGCTAGCCCAACCAAAGATACAAGCGGTAAGGCCCCGCCTTTCGCACCCCTGGGCGGCCCCCAGCGTTGAGACCCAATAGGCTGGCCTAAACTGGCCTCCATCGACCCGTCCTGCAGCCCCGGGCGCGAGACGAGCTCGGTCCTGCTGCACCGGGCGCGAGATGAGCGATGGACCGTGGCTCGGAGAGGGCCAACTCTTTGACAAAAGATATCCACTCGTGTGTTTCATCTCATCAGCATCAGATATCCAATTCAAATCACTATAAAGCCTCAAGTACCATCGGGAACCCAGTATAGTGAATTCCATAGTTCATAGTACCTTGCAAATAATGCATGACTCACCCAACGGCATGTCAATGCACATCTCCTGGATTGGAGACAAACCGGCTCAGTTTGCACACAACAAATGAGATGTCTGGCCGAGTAACACAAGCTAGGTACTCCCTCCTTCCATGTATATAGGGCCTAATGCGTGTTTGGAGGCTAACTTTGACTAGATGTTAGAGCAAAAGTATATGACATGGAAGTTACACAAAGCACACCATCAAATTCATACGTGAAAGGAGCTTCTAATGATATAATTTTCATATTATACATCTCATATATTGTTAATCTTATCACTAGTCAAAGGCAATCTTGAAAACTGCATTAGGCCCTATATACATGGAAGGAGGGAGTACACGAGTGAACCAATCACTTGAGAGTGTCTCAATTGATCTATAGTTGCGCCTTCGAACTTTCGAGTCCACACGCTAGGATCATATTGTTGGGAAACGTTGCATGGAAAACAAAAAAAATTCTACGCACACGCAAGATCTATCCATGGAGATGCATAGCAACGAGATGGGGAGAGTGTGTCTACGTACCCTCGTAGACCGTAAGCGAAAGCGTTTGACAACGCGGTTGATGTAGTCGAACTTCGTCACGTTCCAACCGATCGAGCACCGAACGTACGACACCTCCGCGTTCAGCACACGTTCAGCTCGATGACGTCCTCGGCCTTCTTGATCCAGCAAGACGGCAAGGTAGTGGATGAGTTCCGGCAGCACGACGGCGTGGTGACGGTGATGGTGAAGCTATCTCCGCAGGGCTTCGCCTAAGCACTACGAAAATATGACCGGGGGTGTAAACGGTGGAGGGGGCGCCGCACACGGCTAGGCAATTGTTTGTTATGTGCTAGGCGCCCCTCCCACATATATATAGGTGGGAGGGAGGGAGGAGCAGCCAAGGGGGGCACCCAAGTAGGGGGAATCCTACTTGGGGTCTCTCCCAAGCCGCGCCCCCCTTTCCTTATTTGGAGCGCGGGAGGAAGGAAGGAGGAGGTGCCCCCCCTCCTTTCTCTCCTGAGGAGGGAAAGGCAGGAGGGGCCACCCCTCCCCTTTCCTTCCCCTTAGGGCCGGCCAGCCATAGGAGGGGCGCGCCAGCCCCCTTGTGAGCTGGTCTGACCCCTCCTTTGGCCCATAAGGCCCATATCTTCCCGGGGGGGGGGGGGGGGGGGGGGGGTGCCCGGAACCCCTTCCGGTGACCCGATTTCTTTCTGGTACGTCCCGAAACACTTCCGGTGTCCAAATACCATCATTCTATATATCAATCTTTACCTCTTGACCATTTCGAGACTCCTCGTCATGTCCGTGATCTCATTCGGGACTTCGAACACCATTCGGTCACCAAAACATATAACTCATATAACACTATATCGCCAACAAACGTTAAGTGTGCGGACCCTACGGGTTCGAGAACTATGTAGACATGACCGAGCCACCTCTCCGGTCGATAACCAATAACGGAACTTGGATGCCCATATTGGCTCCTACATATTTTACGAAGACCTTTATTGGTTGAACCGTTATGACAACATACGCAATTCGCTCTGTCCATCGGTACGTTACTTGCCCGAGATTCGATCGTCGGTATCTCTATACCTAGTTCAATCTCGTTACCGGCAAGTCTCTTTACTTGTTCCGTAATATATCATCTCGTAACTAACTCATTAGTCATTTGCTTGCAAGGCTTCTTATGATGTGTATTATCGAGAGGACCCAGAGATACCTCTCCGGTACTCGGAGTGACAAATCCTAATCTTGATCTATGCCAACTCAACAAACACCTTCGGAGATACCTGTAGAGCATCTTTATGATCACCCAGTTACATTGTGATGTTTGATCGCACACAAGGTATTCCTCCGGTATCCGGGAGTTGCATAATCTCATAGTCGAAGGAATATGTATTTGACATGAAGAAAGCAATAGCAATAAACTGAACGATCATTATGCTAAGCTAACGGATGGATCTTGTCCATCACATCATTCTCCTAATGATGTGATCCTGTTATCAAATGACAACACATGTCCATGGTTTGGAAACCTTAACCATCTTTGATCAACAAGCTAGTCTAGTAGAGGCTTACTAGGGACACGGTATTTGTTTATGTATTCACACATGTATTTAAGTTTCCGATCAATAGAATTCTAGCATGAATAATAAACTTTTATCATTAATAAGGAAATATAAAATAAAAACTTTATTAGTCCCTCTAGGGCATATTTCCTTTAGTCTCCCACTTGCACTAGAGTCAATAATCTAGTTCACATCGCCATGTGATTAATACCCATAGTTCACATCGCCATGTGACTAACCCCAAAGAGTTTACTAGAGTCAATAATCTAGTTCACATCGCCATGTGATTAACACTCAAAGATTACTAAGGTGTGATCATGTTTTTCTTATGAGAGAAGTTTAGTCAACGGGTCTGCCACATTCAGAGCTGTATGTATTTTGCAAATTTCTATGTCTACAATGCTTTGCATGTAGCTACTCATGCTAATTGCTCCCACTTTCAATATGTATCCAGATTGAGACTCAGAGTCATCCGAATCGGTGTCAAAGCTTGCGTCGACGTAACTCTTTACGACGAACTCTTTATCACCTCCATAACCGAGAAACATTTCCTTAGTCCTCTTAGGTAACTAAGGATAATTTTGACCGATGTCCAGTGATCCACTCCTGGATCACTATCGTACCCCCTTGCCAAACTCATGGCAAGGCACACAATAGGTCTGGTACACAACATGGCATACTTTATAGAACCTATGGCTGAGGCATAGGGAATGACTTTCATTCTCTCTCTATCTTCTGTTGTGGTCAGGCTTTGAGTCTTACTCAACTTCACACCTTGCAACACAGGCAAGAACTCTTTCTTAGACTGATCCATTTTGAACTTCTTCAAAATTTTGCCAAGGTATATGCTTTGTGAAAGTCCTATTAAGCGTCTCGATCTATCTCTATAGATCTTGATGGCCAATGTGTAAGTAGCTTTACCGAGGTCTTTCATTAAAAAATTCTTATTCAAATATCCTTTTATGCTATCCAGAAATTCTATATCATTTCCAATCAACAATATGTCATCCACATATAATATTAAAAATGCTACAGAGCTCCCACTCACTTTCTTGTAAATACAGGCTTCACTGTAAGTCTGTATAAAATCATATGATTTGATCACCTCATCAAAGCGTATATTTCAACTCTGAGATGCTTGCACCAGTCCATAGATGGATCGCTGGAGCTTGCACACTTTGCTAGCACCTTTATAATCGACAAAACCTTTTGGTTACATAACGGTTCACCATACGTGCATGCTACGGGACTTGCAAACCTCAACACAAGTATTTCTCAATTTCACAATTACTCAACTAGCACGACTCTAATATCACCACCTTTATATCGCAAAACTATTGCAAGGAATCAAACATATCATATTCAGTGATCTACAAGTTTTATGTAGGATTTTATGACTAACCATGTGAATGACCAGTTCCTGTCATCTCTCTAAATAGATATAAGTGAAGCAAGAGAGTTTAATTCTTTCTACAAAAGATATGCCCACGCTCTAACAAATATAAGTGAAGCAAAAGAGCATTCTACAAATGGCGGTTTTCTAAGTGAAGAGAAACAGGCAATCCAAACTTCAAATGATATAAGCGAAGCACATGAAGCATTCTATAAAGCCATACTCAAAAGATTTAAGTGAAGTGCAATGAGCATTCTGTAAATCAACCAAGGACTATCTCATACCAGCATGGTGCATAAAAGAAAAATGAAAACTAAATGCAAAAGACGCTCCAAGATTCGCACATATCGCATGAACGAAACGAATCCGAAAACATACTGATACTTGTTGAAGAAAGATGGGATGTCTTCCGGGGCATCCCCAAGCTTAGACGCTTGAGTCTCCTTGAATATTTACTTGGGGTGCCTTGGGCATCCCCAAGCTTGAGCTCTTGCCTCTCTTCCTTCTTCTCACATCGAGACCTCCTCGATCTTCGAACACTTCATCCACACAAAACTTCAACAGAAAGCTCGGTAAGATCCGTTAGTATAATAAAGCAAATCACTACTCTAAGTACCATTGAAAACCAATTCATATTTTGTTTTGGCATTGTAGCTACTGTAATATAACTTTTTCATGGCTTAATCCACTGATATAAATCGATAGTTTCATCAAAACAAGCAAACTATGCATCAAAAACAGATTCTGTCTAAAACAGAACAGTCTGTAATAATCTGAACATTCACCATACTTATGATACTTAAAAAATTCTGCCAAAATTAGGAAAAATAAAAAATTTGTATATAAATACATTTCAAAAAGTTTCAGAACTATTTGACGTTCCAGTAAAAAATGTAAAATCGCGCACTACAGCCAAAGTTTCTGTCCTGCACCGCACAAACCAACAAGCATTGTAAACATCCTAAAGGCAAACCTTGGCACATTATTTTAATAATACAATGGAATTGTACAAGGGGATAATTATTTTTGTTGAAAATTTTCTGTAATCAAGATTCACAAAGTTTCCGTGAGCATGAACAAAGTTCAAGGCTAGCTCCCACTTTAACAATGCTCGTCTTTCTCACTTTCACTTTCCTTTTTGAAAAGGTTTTAGGTTCCCCTCTTTATTTTTTTGTTTTTAAACTATATAAAAGCACTCAACAGAAATAAATGACTCTCTAAAACTTTCGGGTTGTCTCCCTGGCAGCGCTTTCTTTAAAGCCATTAAGCTAGGCATATAGTGCTCAAGTAATGGATCCACCCGGATCCCAAGGTATATCAAAGCCAATTTTAATTAGCAATGATTTGGCATTTAGTAGTGAGCACAAGGCAACATATATCAACCAATGACGAAGTCTAACTCTCTTCCTATGCATCGGCATGTCATAAAAGAACAATTCATGCACACATAGTAAAGGCCAATGCATAGTATAAACAGTTTCTTGCAATTTTATCATATTGGAAACATAGAGAGGTGGAGATATAGTTCCTCTATCATAATAATTGCAAGTAGGAGCAGCAAGCACATGCATATTATATCTATCAAAATCATCATGTGCAACGATAAAAGGCAACCCATCAATATAATTCTTAATAAAGGCAAACTTCTCCGATATAGTGTAGCCGGGAGAATTCAAAAAGATAATAGGACTATCATGTGTGGGTGCAATAGCAACAATTTCATGTTTAACATAAGGAACTATAGCAAGTTCATCTCCATAAGCATAATTCATATTGGCATCTTGGCCACAAGCATAGCAACCATCATCAAAAAGGGATATTTCAAGAGAATCAACGGGATCATAACAGTCATCATAGCAATCATCCTTCGGTAAGCACGAAGGGAATTTAAACAATGTATGAGTTGAAGAGTTACTCTCATTAGAAGGTGGGCACGGGTGATCAATCCGCTCTTCCTCCTTTTGTTCTTCGCTCTCCTCCTCATCTTTTTCATCCAATGAGCTCACAGTTTCATCAATTTCTTCTTCCATAGACTCCTGCAAAATATTAGTCTCTTCTTGGACAGCGGAGGAGTCCTCGATATATGGTTTAACATAGGCATTAGAAGCATAATTATCATAACAATATTTAAGTATGGCAAAATTTTCAGATTTGTAAAGAGTAGCATCATACTTTTCAATCAAAGAAGCAATTTCATAAGCACCCTTAAAAGCAACAAATTCTTCAATTTGTTGAACATCATAGTAATTATAAACACCCTTAGCATATGAAGACACGATTCCATTGTCGATAAACTCACATTGGTAGGGAAGGTGTTTCTTAGGGTTTTCAGAACAACAAGTAACATCATATATTTCACATAAATTCCACGCATAGCATTGCAAATGATGAATTTGATCCAGTAAAAGTTTCCCTTTTTTAGATATGCGGTGTCGCACATAACAAGCATGCTCATCTAAAGATTTTCCCTCAACTAAGCTAGTTGGGGTTTCAGCACGAGCACAAAGGGATCGAAGATGATCCAAGTAAAAAGCTTCAGGAGTGTGATAGATTTTGAGTGGTTCTTCAACCATTGGTTCAGTAGGTACAACTAATTTTTTTGGTATTTTGCGTTTCCTACCCATAACTAAAGATAGAAAACAACTAAGAACAGCAAATAAAAAATACTCCCTCCGTTTTTCTTTTGTTTGCGTATAACTTTTTGCCCTTTTTTCGCTTTTAGTCTGCGCCTAGGCTTTTTTCTCCCGATCTTTCCAATACTGCCCCTCTCATTCGTCTTCCCACGCAGCCGCTGCATTAACTAGGCGCAGCCCTCTCTTCCGCTTCGCCTTCTCGTCTCCCTATGCTCCCCTCCACAAATCGCCCCCTCCACTCTCCCAATCTGCTCGTTCCCATGGCAAACGATGGATTCAACCCATGCTTGTGGGGAGAGAGCCAACCAATCGAAGAAGATGAAGTAATCTACAGCATAGAAACGATAGGTGCGGACGGCGACGGACATGGCCATGCGCTCGTGGTCGACAGCGCCGGCCAAGAGGAGGAAGGCGACGGCGCCGTCCAAGCCCTTACGGAGGAACACCGTGGCGTCGGCCATGCGCGCCCAGAGGAGGGCCACGCCGAGGCAGGCGATGGCCACCTGCAGGCGCTCGCGGAGGACGGCCACGACGTCGACCATGCCATCCCGGAGGATGGCCAGAACGTGCAGGCCCACAATGGCGACCGTGTGGCGCACGGGGGCGTCCAAGCTCTCGCAGGTATTGTCCACTCGCTGGCCGATACTGTGCAGTCGCTCGCCGGGACGTTGCATGCGCTCGCCGACATGATGCATGCACTCACCGACGGCGGCGACAGCGGCAACAAGCGGGCGAAGTACGGCAGCGACGACGACGGTAAAAAGGTTCGTGATCTATCCTTTGATGAGTTGCTGGCGGGCGCTGCCACTGCCACCACTCTTGTTTCCACCAGGGGCACCGCCGTCATGCACACCATCGTGCTCTACGAAACAATGGGACACCGGTCATTGCGATCAAAAGGGCGGACGGAGTAGTACAGAACGAAGCTTACCGTCGTCGCCCTCTTCGAAGACGTACACATACTGCAGGTCAGCCGCATCGCCATTGTACTGCTCGTCGACCTCATCCAAGTTTATGGGCACGTTGAGGTCCAGATTAGCCATCGGATACTCAGAGAAGGGAACGGGAGAGGTGAGAAACAGAGGAGAAAAGTGCAGAGTTCTTCCATGGCGTGGACGAATTTATAAGCATGCTACTCTCGGTTTCAAAGGTCCATGGCGCTATAGCTGAAATTCCATGGCGCCAAGACAGTTTTGGAGGGAATGGAAATTAGCGCACAGCTAAAATTTGCGTCGTTGAACCAGAAAAATGGCGCTCTACGTAGTGCAGGGAAGCGATGCTTCATGATTCAAGAGCTGTGCATGCGGGGGGGAGGGGGGGAGAACGAGGAGAAACGAAACGGCAGCCAATCAGCAGCCATAGCGCATTAGAAGGCGCGGGACTCGACTGCATGCGGCATTTATTCTCCTCCATGCAGCGCATGCTAAGTCAGGGGCAAAATAGTCCAGAATTTTACTCCAATAGCTGTCCTTGGTATCCGGGATTCCTCTTATACGCAAACAAAAGAAAAACGGAGGGAGTACTTAGTGATAAAGCAAACAAGCACACACGAGAATATTCACCCCACGCTATTGCTCCCCGGCAACGGCGCCAGAAAAAGGTCTTGATAACCCACAAGTATAGGGGATCAATTGTAGCCTCTTTCGATAAGTAAGAGTGTCGAACCCAACGAGGAGCTAAAGGTAGAACAAATATTCCCTCAAGTTCTATCGACCATCGATACAACTCTACGCACGCTTTACGTTTGCTTTACCTAGAACAAGTATGAAACTAGAAGTACTTTGGAGGTGTTGTTGGATAGGTTTGCAAGAATATAAAGAGCACGTAAATAAAAGCTAGGGACTGCTTAGATAAAAACACAATAAAGTAAATATAGCAAGTGTGGAAAAGTGGTGGTAGGAGTTGTGAAATTGTCCCTAAGCAATTGACTACTTTACTAGACCGATAGCAAGTTTTATGTGGGAGAGGCCACTGCTAGCATGTCATCCCTGACTTGGAATTCTATGCACTTATAATTGGAACTATTAGCAAGCGTCCGCAACTACTAACATTCATTAAGGTAAAACCCAACCATAGCATTAAGATATATTGGTCCCCCTTCAATCCCGTATGCATCAATTTCTATGCTAGGTTGAAGCTTCTGTCACTCTTGCCCTCCAATACATAGTCCTATCAACATACAACTAACCCTATGGTGTGATCCACGCGCGCACTCATATGATGGGCACCAAAGGACAGCAACATAACCACAAGCAAATTAAATCAATCATAGCAATTCATCAACCACCGATAGGACAACGAAAATCTACTCAGACATCATAGGATGGCAACACATCATTGGATAATAATATGAAGCATAAAGCACCATGTTCAAGTAGAGGGTACAACGGGTTGCGGGAGAGTGGACCGCTGTAGATAGATGGGGGAAGGTGATGGAGATGTTGGTGAAGATGATGGAGGTGTTGGTGTAGATTGCGATGATGATGATGGCCCCCGGTGGCACTCCGGCGCCACCGGAAGCGAGGGGGAGAGAGCCCCCCTTCTTCTTCTTCTTCCTTGACCTTCTCCCTAGGTGGGAGAAGTGTTTCCCCTCTGGTCCTTGGTCTCCATGGCGTGGGAGGGGCGAGAGCCCCTCCGAGATTGGATCTGTCTCTCTGTCTCTCTCTGTTTCTGCGTTCTGGGATTCTGCCCTTTCACGGTTTCTTATATATCCGGAGATCCGTAACTCCGATTGGATTGAAACCTTCACCCAGATTTTTCTCCGAAAAGTAGCTTTCTTGCGGCCAAAGAATAGCAGCAACCGCCTTACGAGGGGCCCACGAGGGTCAGGGGCGCCCCCTGTCTCGTGGCCACCTCGGGCACCGTCTCGCGTTGATTCTTCTTCCCATATTTTCCAAATATTCCAAAAATATTCCCCGTCCGTTTTTATTCCGTTTGGATTCCGTTTGATCTGGGGTTTCTGCGAAACAAAAATATGCAACAAAGAGGAACTGGCACTGGGCACTGGATCAATATGTTAGTCCCAAAAATAGTATAAAAAGTTGCCAAAAGTATATGAAAGTTGTATAATATTGGCATGGAACAATCAAAAATTATAGATACGATGGAGACGTATCATTAAGCATCGTTACGGGTGAGAAAGTCTCATCGTAGTCAACTCCTTGAACTTGTCAAAAATCTTTCGCGACAAGTCGAGCTTTGTAGACAGTAACATTACCATCAGCGTCAGTCTTCTTATTAAAGATCCCTTTATTTTCTATGGCTTGCCGATCATCGGGCAAATCCACCAAAGTCCATACTTTTTTCTCATACATGGATCCTATCTCAGATTTCATGGCCTCAAGCCATTTATCGGAATTTGGACTCATCATAGCTTCTGCATAGTTTGTAGGTTCGCCATGGTCTAATAACATAACTTCCAGGACAGGATTGCCGTACCAGTCTGGTGCAGATCGTGTTCTGGTCGACCTACGAAGTTCAGTAGTAACTTGATCTGAAGTTTCATGATCATCATTAGCTTCCACTCTAGTTGGTGTAGGCATCACGGGAACAGATTTCTCTGATGTACTACTTTCCAATTCAAGAGAAGGTACAATTACCTCATCAAGTTCTACTTTCCTCCCACTCACTTCTTTGAATAGAAACTCCTCTAGAAAGGATCCATTTTTAGCAACAAAGATCTTGCCTTCGGGTCTGTGGTAGAAGGTCTACCCAATTGTTTCCTTCGGGTATCCTATGAAGACGCACTTATCTGATTTGGGTTCGAGCTTATCAGGCTGAAGCCTTTTGACATAAGTGTCACAACCCCAAACTTTAAGAAACGACAGCTTAGGTTTCTTGCCAAACCAAAGTTCATACGGTGTCATCTCAACGGGTTTAGATGGTGCCCTATTTAACGTGAATGCGGATGTCTCTAATGCATAACCCCAAACCGATAGTGGTAAATCGGTAAGAGACATCATAGAACGCACCATATCTAATAAAGCATGGTTACGACGTTCAGACACACCATTACGCTGTGGTGTTCAAGGTGGCGTGAGTTGTGAAACAATTCCACATTGTTTTAAATGAAAGCCAAGCTCGTAACTCAAATATTTGCCTCCATGATCACATCGTAGAAACTTTATTTTCTTGTTACGATGATTCTCCACTTCACTCTGGAATTCTTAGAACTTTTCAAATGTTTCAGACTTGTGTTTCATTAAGTAGATATATCCATACCTACTCAAATCATCTGTGAAGGTCAGAAAATAACGATACCCGCCTCGTGCCTCAACACTCGTCGGACCGCATAATCGGTATGTATTATTTCCAATAAGTCATTAGCTCGCTCCATTGTTCCAAAGAACAGAGTTTTAGTCATCTTGCCCATGAGGCATGGTTCGCAAGTATCAAATGATTCATAATCAAGTGATTTCAAAAGTCCATCTGCATGGAGTTTCTTCATGCACTTTACACCAATATGACCTAAACGGCAGTGCCACGAGTATGTTGCACTATCATTATCAACTTTGCATCTTTTGGCATCAATATTATGAATATGTTTATCACTACTATCGAGATTCAACAAGAATAGACCACTCTTCAAGGGTGCATAACCATAAAAGATATTATTCATATAAATAGAATAACCATTATTCTCTGACTTAAATGAATAACCGTCCCGCAATAAACAAGATCCAGATATAATGTTCATGCTCAACACAGGCACCAAATAACAATTATTGAGGTCTAAAACTAATCCCGAAGGTAGATGTAGAGGTAGCGTGCCGATGGCGATCACGTCGACCTTGGAACCATTTCCGACGCGCATCGTCACCTCGTCCTTAGCCAATCTTCATTTATTCCGCAGCTCCTGTTTCGAGTTACAAATATGAGCAACTGAACCAGTATCGAATAACCAGGCGCTACTACGAGCATTACTAAGGAACACATCAATTACATGTATTTCAAATATACCTTTGTTCACTTTGCCATCCTTCTTATCCGCCAAGTATTTGGGGCAGTTCCGCTTCCAGTAACCAGTCCCTTTGAAGTAGAAGCACTCAGTTTCAGGCTTGGGTCCAGCTTTGGGCTTCTTCCCGGGAGTGGCAACTTGCTTGCCATTCTTCTTGAAGTTCCTTTCTTTCCCTTGCCCTTTTTCTTGAAACTAGTGGTCTTGTTAACCATCAACACCTGATGCTCTTTCTTGATTTCTTCCTTCGTCGATTTCAGTATCATGAAGAGCTCAGGAATCGTTATCGTCATCCCTTGCATATTATATTCATCATGAAGTTCTAGTAGCTTGGTGATAGTGACTAGAGAACTCTGGCAATCACTATCTTATCCGGAAGATTAACTCCCACTTGATTCAAGCGATTGTAGTACCCAGACATTCTGAGCACATGATCGCTGGCTGAGCTACTCTCCTCCATCTTGTAGGCAAAGTACTTGTCAGAGGTCTCATACCTCTTGACATGGGCATGAGTCTGAAATACCAATTTCAGCTCTTGGAACATCTCATGTGCTCCGTGGCGTTCAAAACATTTTTGAAGTCCCGTTTCTATGTCATAAAGCATGGCGCACTAAACTATTAAGTAGTCATCATATCGAGCTTGCCAAACGTTCATAACGTCTATATCTATTCCTGCAATAGGTCTGTCACCTAGCGGTGCATTAAGGACATAATTCTTCTGTGCAACAATGAGGATAATCCTTAGATCACGGACCGAGTCCGCGTTATTGCTACCATCATCTTTCAACTTAGTTTTCTCTAGGAACATATCAAAATAGGGGAGCTATATCGCGAGTGGAAGGATCGATATGGTTGACTAGAGGGGGGGTGAATAGGCAACTACCAATTTTTAGCTATTCTTAACAAATTAGGTTTAGCAACAAATAGGTTGTCTAGATGTGTAACTAGGTGAGCAACCTATATGATGCTAACAACAACAATAACAAGTGCAAGCTAAGGATACAACACAATAATAACTTGCACAAAGTAAAGGGAAGAGATAACCACAAGTGGAGCCGGTGGAGACGAGGATGTGTTACCGAAGTTCCTTCCCTTTGGGGGAAGTACGTCTCCGTTGGAGCGGTGTGGAGGCACAATGCTCCCCAAGAAGCCACTAGGGCCACCGTATTCTCCTCACGCCCTCACACAATGCGAGATGCCGTGATTCCACTAGTGGTGCCCTTGAAGGCGACGACCGAACCTTTACAAATAAGGTTGGGGCTATCACCACAACTTGATTGGAGGCTCCCAATGATAACATGGAGCTTCACCACAATGATATGTGGCTCCGAGGTCACCTCAACCGTCTAGGGTGCTCAAACACCCAAGAGTAACAAGATCCGCAAGGGATTAGTGGGGGGAATCAAATTTCTCTTGGTGGAACTGTAGATCCGGGCCTTCTCAACCAAACCCTAGAAAATCAACAAGTTTGATTGGCTAGGGAGAGAGATTGGGTGAAAATGATCTTTGGAGCAACAATGGAGCTTGGGGGAAAAAGGTAGGTCTTCTTGGGGAAGAAGACCTTTTATAGTGGGGGAACCAATCCAACCGTTACCCCCCCCCCAGTCCGCACAGAGCGGTACTAGTGCTCAGGGGAGCGGTACTACCGCTGGCGACAGCAGTACTACCGCGAGTCCCAGCGGTACTACCGCAGAGATAGAGGGCAGAGGCCTCAAGGGGGAAGGGGCACGAGAGCGAGAGCCCGGGTGGCACTAGCAGCGGTAGTCGGGCGATACTACCGCTCGTGAGCGGTACTACCGCCGCAACTGCCTCACAACCCGACACGAGAAGCAACGCTCTTGAATCGAGGCGGTAATAGCATGGCACCGAAGCGGTACTAAGTGCGAGACCCCCAGGCGGTACTACTGCTGACGAACAGCGGTATTGCCGCCTGTGGCTCTGGGCGGTACTACCGCTCGGCGCCGCGGTACTTCCGCTGGATCCCTATCAAGCCCACTTCCAAGACAACAAAGGATCCTCCAAAGATGCAGGAAAGAGTTGGGGTGCAAAGGGGACGTGTACGTGTTGATTCCACCCTAACCTTTCCAATACGGACCCCCTCTTGATAGTACGGTGTTTCCTACGACTCAAGTCCACCAAAACTGAAACGAATTAAACACACCGTCTTCTCCTTAAACACTGAGGGGAAATGAATCGTCTCATGCCAATGAATAAGTATTTGAAAGCAGTGCACATGATTAGTCCGCAAACGCATTGTCATCAATCACCAAAACCACTTAGAGAGAGAGACATGCCCTAACAATCTCCCCCTTTCTGGTGGATTGATGACAACGCGGGATTTGCATAGAGATAAAACAAGAAAATAAGCAAACCCCAGAGACTACAAAATATAGGCAGGCTCCCCTTAGATGTCTGCACTTAGTTAGGAGTGCCTTTGGAATGCAAGTACACACATTAGGATCAACACTCCTCCTATATTTTATATCCAGACAACACTTGCATCTAAAATAAGAGACATATAAGCTAGGATGCAAGGAGTAGAAAGTGAGCATAATAGGAACAAGTTAAGTGATACGTCTCCAACGTATCTATAATTTTTTATTACTTCATGCTATATTATATTCTGTTTTGGATGATTAATGGGCTTTGTTATACACTTTTATATTATTTTTGGGACTAACCTATTAACCGGAGGCCCAGCCCAAATTGCTGTTTTTTTGCCTATTTTAGTGTTTCGCGGAAAAGGAATATCAAACGGAGTCCAAACGGAATGAAACCTTCGGGAACGTGATTTTCGGAACAAACGTGATCCAGAGGACTTGGACCCTACGTCAAGAAAGCAACCAGGAGGGCACGAGGTAGGGGGCGCGCCTACCCCCCTGGGCGCGCCCTCCACCCTCGTGGGGCCCATGTTGCTCCACCGACGTACTTCTTTCTCCTATATATACCTACGTACCCCCAAACCAACAGAAGCATCCACAAGAACCTAATTCCACCGCCGCAACCTTCTGTACCCGTGAGATCCCATCTTGGGGCCTTTTCCGGCATCCTGCCGGAGGGGGCATTGATCACGGAGGGCTTCTACATCAACACCATAGCATCTCCGATGATGTGTGAGTAGTTTACCTCAGACCTTCGGGTCCATAGTTATTAGCTAGATGGCTTCTTCTCTCTCTTTGGATCTCAATACAAAGTTCTCCACGATTCTCATGGAGATCTATGCGATGTAATCTTCTTTTGCGGTGTGTTTGTTGAGACCGATGAATTGTGGGTTTATGATCAAGTTTATCTATGAACAATATTTGAATCTTCTCTGAATTATTTTATGTATGATTGGTTATCTTTGCAAGTCTCTTCGAATTATCAGTTTGGTTTGGCCTACTAGATTGATCTTTCTTGCAATGGGAGAAGTGCTTAGCTTTGGGTTCAATCTTGCGGTGTCCTTTCCCAGTGACAGCAGGGGCAGCAAGGCACATATTGTATTGTTGCCATCGAGGATAACAAGATGGGGTTTATTTCATATTGCATGAGTTTATCCCTCTACATCATGTCATCTTGCTTAAAGCGTTACTCTGTTCTTATGAACTTGATACTCTAGATGCATGCTGGATAGCGGTCGATGTGTGGAGTAATAGTAGTAGATGCAGGCAGGAGTCGTTCTACTTGTCACGGACGTGATGCCTATATACATGATCATACCTAGATATTCTCATAACTATGCTCAATTCTATCAATTGCTCAACAGTAATTTGTTCACCCACCGTAATACTTATGCTCTCGAGAGAAGCCACTAGTGAAACCTATGGCCCCGGGGTCTATTTTCCATCATATTAATCTTCCAACACTTAGCTATTTTTATTGCCTTTTATTTTACTTTGCATCTTTATTATAAAAATACCAAAAATATTATCTTATCATATCTATCAGATCTCACTTTCGTAAGTGACCGTGAAGGGATTGACAACCCCTTTATTGCGTTGGTTACGAGGTTTTTATTTGTTTGTGTAGGTGCGAGGGACTCGTGCGTGGCCTCCTACTGGATTGATACCTTGGTTCTCAAAAATTGAGGGAAATACTTACGCTGCTTTACTGCATCACCCTTTCCTCTTCAAGGGAAAACCAACGCAGTGCTCAAGAGGTAGCAAGAAGGATTTCTGGCGCCGTTGCCGGGGAGTCTACGCAAAAGTCAACATACCAAGTACCCATCACAAACTCTTATCTCCCGCATTACATTATTTGCCATTTGCCTCTCGTTTTCCTCTCCCCCACTTCATCATTGCCGTTTTATTCGCCCTCTATTTTCCGTTCGCCTCCCTCTTTCTTTTTGCTCCTCGCACTTTCTGCCGTTATGTCTAAAATTGGGGAAATTATTGTCGATATGGACAATAACAATAACATGGAAAATTCTGATGCTCCTGCTGAAGAACCCCCTATCTTACATACAAAAAAATTCCGAATTGGTAGTGGTAATATTATTGGAAAAGGGGTTATTCAAGATTTGTTTACTTGTGCCGTGCTTTGCCTTCTATGGGTAGTTCTATTCTTCATAGAACTAGTAGTCTCGCAGACGCTATTGCCATGCTTGTAGTTGAACTTGAAAGGCAATTTATGCACATGCACCCTTGCATACAAAGGATTTTCCTAGAATTTTCTAATATTGAGCATTCTTCTGTTAAGCGTGCCGCTACTATCTTTTTGGCTCATGAATTCAGATTTATTATAAAAGAGGCCAAAGAAATCTTTGCGCACTATAGGGTGGACGCTGGCCGTCCTCCCATAGAGACTGTCTTATTTGATCAAGAGGAAATAATGCGTTTTCAATCTCTAGACTATGTTGCTTTTAACGAAAACCTTAGAAAAAAGGTTCCTACCAATGTTCTAGTTAATAGAATTTCTGAACTTAATAATGATTTTGCTATTCGAAATAATGAGCTAGGATACTCTCTCGAGTATAGGCTCACGAAATTTTGTTAAAAGAACGCTTATAATGATGAATTGGTTGTGCAATATGAAGGGCCGAAGGAGGAACCTATACCTCCAAAGGTTGATCTTGGGGACTTCTGTCCCATTAAATTTAGCCCTTTTGATTACTTTTGTTTGCCTCAAAGAAAACTTGCTGCTGAACGTAGAGAATACGAAATGAGTTTTCGTGATCTATCCTATTATTATGGCAATACCTAGATCTATCCTTGCTTTTATGCCTAGCTAGGGGCGTTAAACGATAGCGCTTGTTGGGAGGCAACCCAATTTTATTTTTAGTTTTTTTGCTTTTTGCTTCTGTTTAGGAATAAATATTTGATCTGGCCTCTGGTTAGATTTGTTTCTATGTTTTAATTAGTGTTTGTGCCAAGTTAAACCTATAGGATCTTCTTGGATGATAGTTATTTGATCTTGCTGAAAATTCCAGAAACTTTCTGTTCACGAAAACAATTGTTAAAAATTATCAGAACGTGACATGATATTGATTCCAATTGCAGAAGATCAATAAACAAATTTTTTAGTTCTCCCTATTTTGGCTGAATTTTTCAAGTTCCAGAAGTTTGTGTTAGTTACAGATTACTACAGATTGTTCTGTTTTTGACAGATTCTGTTTTTCATGTGTTGTTTGCTTATTTTGATGAATCTATGGCTAGTAAAATAGTTTATAAACCATAGAGAAGTTGGAATACAGTAGGTTTAACACCCATATAAATAAATAATGAGTTCATTACAGTACCTTGAAGTGGTGTTTTGTTTTCTTTCGCTAACGGAGCTCACGAGATTTTCTGTTAAGTTTTGTGTTGTGAAGTTTTCAAGTTTTGGGTAAAAGATTTGATGGATTATGGAACAAAGAGTGGCAAGAGCCTAAGCTTGGGGATGCCCATGGCACCCCAAGATAATCTAAGGACACCAAAAGCCAAAGCTTGGGGATGCCCCGGAAGGCATCCCCTCTTTCGTCTACTTCCATCGGTAACTTTACTTGGAGCTATATTTTTATTCACCACATGATATGTGTTTTGCTTGGAGCGTCTTGTATTATTTGAGTCTTTATTTGTTAAGTTTGCCACAATCATATTTTCTGTACACACCTTTTGAGAGAGACACATATGATTTGGAATTTATTAGAATACTCTATGCGCTTCGCTTATATCTTTTGAGCTATATAGTTTTTGCTCTAGTGCTTCACTTATATCTTTTAGAGCACGGCGGTGCTTTTGTTTTATAGAAACTATTATTCTCTCATGCTTCACTTATATTATTTTGAGAGTCTTAAACAGCATGGTAATTTGCTTAAGTTGGGAAATTAATCCTAACATGTTAGGTATTCAAGACTAGTAAAAAACTTTCTTATAAGTGCGTTGAATATTAAGAGAAGTTTGATGCTTGATGATTGTTTTGAGATATGGAGGTAGTGATATTAAAGTTGTGCTAGTTGAGTAGTTGTGAAATTGAGAAATACTTGTGTTGAAGTTTGCAAGTCCCGTAGCATGCACGTATGGTAAACGTTATGTAACAAATTTGAAACATGAGGTGTTCTTTGATTGTCTTCCTTATGAGTGGCGGTCGGGGACGAGCGATGGTCTTTTCCTACCAATCTATCCCCCTAGGAGCATGCGCGTAGTTGATGACTTGTAGATTTTTGCAATAAGTATGTGAGTTCTTTATGACTAATGTTGAGTCAATTGATTATACGCACTCTTACCCTTCCATCATTGCTAGCCTCTTCGGTACCGTGCATTGCCCTTTCTCACATTGAGAGTTGGTGCAAACTTCGCCGGTGCATCCAAACCCCGTGATATGATACGCTCTATCACACATAAACCTCCTTATATCTTCCTCAAAACAGCCACCATACCTACCTATTATGGCATTTCCATAGCCATTCCGAGATATATTGCCATGCAACTTTCCACCATTCCGTTCATCATGACACGTTCATCATTGTCATATTGCTTTGCATGATCATGTAGTTGACATCGTATTTGTGGCAAAGCCACCGTTCATAATTTTTCATACATGTCACTCTTGATTCATTGCCCATCCCGGTATACCGCCGGAGGCATTCATATAGAGTCATACTTTGTTCTAGTATCGAATTGTAATCATTGAGTTGTAAATAAATAGAAGTGTGATGATCATCATTCATAGAGCATTGTCCCAATAAAAAAAAGAGAAAGACCCAAAAATAAAAAAAGGGACAATGCTACTATCCTTTTTCCACACTTGTGCTTCAAAGTAGCACCATGATCTTCATGATAGAGTCTCTTGTTTTGTCACTTTCATATACTAGTGGGAATTTTTCATTATAGAACTTGGCTTGTATATTCCAACAATGGGCTTCCTCAAATGCCTTAGGTCTTCGTGAGCAAGCAAGTTGGATGCACACCCACTTAGTTTCTTTTGTTGAGCTTTTATGCATTTATAGCTCTAGTGCATCCGTTGCATGGCAATCCCTACTCCTCGCATTAACATCAATCGATGGGCATCTCCATAGCCCGTTGATTGGCCGCGTTGATGTGAGACTTTCTCCTTTTTTGTCTTCTCCACATAACCCCCATCTTTATATTCTATTCCACCCATAGTGTTATATCCATGGCTCACGCTCATGTATTGCGTCAAGGTTGAAAAGGTTTGAGATTACTAAAGTATGAAACAATTGCTTGGCTTGTCATCGGGGTTGTGCATGATGAGAGCATTCTTGTGTGACGAAAATGGAGCATGACTAAACTATATGATTTTGTAGGGATGAACTTTCTTTGGCCATGTTATTTTGAGAAGACATAATTGCTTAGTTAGTATCCTTGAAGTACTATTACTTTTATGTCAATATTAAACTTTTATCTTGAATATTTTCGGATCTGAATATTCATACCACAATTAAGAGGGTTACATTAAAAAAATATGCCAAGTAGCATTCCGCATCAAAAAATTTGTTTTTATCATTTACCTACTCGAGGACGAGCAGGAATTAAGCTTGGGGATGCTTGATACGTCTCCAACGTATCTATAATTTTTTTATTGCTTCATGCTATATTATATTCTGTTTTGGATGATTAATGGGCTTTGTTATACACTTTTATATTATTTTTGGGACTAACCTATTAACCGGAGGCCCAGCCCAAATTGCTGTTTTTTTTGCCTATTTCAGTGTTTTGCGGAAAAAGAATATCAAACAGAGTCCAAACGGAATAAAACCTTCGGGAACGTGATTTTTGGAACAAACGTGATCCAGAGGACTTGGACCCTACGTCAAGAAAGCAACCAGGAGGGCACGAGGTAGGGGGCGCGCCTACCCCCCTGGGCGCGCCCTCCACCCTCGTGGGGCCCATGTTGCTCCACCGACGTACTTCTTTTTCCTATATATACCTACGTACCCCCAAACCAACAGAAACATCCACGAAAACCTAATTCCACCGCCGCAACCTTCTGTACCCGTGAGATCCCATCTTGGGGCCTTTTCCGGCATCCTGCCGGAGCGGGCATTGATCACGGAGGGCTTCTACATCAACACCATAGCATCTCCGATGATGTGTGAGTAGTTTACCTCAGACCTTCGGGTCCATAGTTATTAGCTAGATGGCTTCTTCTCTCTCTTTGGATCTCAATACAAAGTTCTCCACGATTCTCATGGAGATCTATTCGATATAATCTTCTTTTGCGGTGTGTTTGTTGAGACCGATGAATTCTTTTATGTACGATTGGTTATCTTTGCAAGTCTCTTCGAATTATCAGTTTGGTTTGGCCTACTAGATTGATCTTTCTTGCAATGGGAGAAGTGCTTAGCTTTGGGTTCAATCTTGCGGTGTCCTTTCCCAGTGACAGCAGGGGCAGCAAGGCACGTATTGTATTGTTGCCATCGAGGATAACAAGATGGGGTTTATTTCATATTGCATGAGTTTATCCCTCTACATCATGTCATCTTGCTTAAAGCGTTACTCTGTTCTTATGAACTTGATACTCTAGATGCATGCTGGATAGCGGTCGATGTGTGGAGTAATAGTAGTAGATGCAGGCAGGAGTCGTTCTACTTGTCACGGACGTGATGCCTATATACATGATCATACCTAGATATTCTCATAACTATGCTCAATTCTATCAATTGCTCAACAGTAATTTGTTCACCCACCGTAATACTTATGCTCTCGAGAGAAGCCACTAGTGAAACCTATGGCCCCTGGGTCTATTTTCCATCATATTAATCTTCCAACACTTAGCTATTTTTATTGCCTTTTATTTTACTTTGCATCTTTATTATAAAAATACCAAAAATATTATCTTATCATATCTATCAGATCTCACTTTCGTAAGTGACCGTGAAGGGATTGACAACCCCTTTATTGCGTTGGTTGCGAGGATTTTATTTGTTTGTGTAGGTGTGAGGGACTCGTGCGTGGCCTCCTACTGGATTGATACCTTGGTTCTCAAAAACTGAGGGAAATACTTACGATGCTTTACTGCATCACCCTTTCCTCTTCAAGGGAAAACCAACGCAGTGCTCAGGAGGTAGCATTAAGCATGCAACTCCCAAACTACCAAAGTACTAGACATGCATTAGATAAGCATAGGATAGGATAGCATATGTCTCACACCATATGATAGGGTAGCCAGGTCTCATAAGCACAAACGACTGACAAAAGAGTTTGCGAGAGAGAAAGGCAAGGCCAATAAAACACACTCGCAACTCGACAAATCCCTAAACTCTTGGTATAGAGCAAGCAACGTGGGATTAACCACAAGCAAGGGACCGGGAGTGGATTTCATCCCCTCAAGTAATTCTTTAAGCATGGACTTGCCTTTGGCCATCATAGACATCTTAAGTGAAGCCATGGCTTCATTTAAGTTGTCTCGAGTGATCAAAGTCAACTCCACGGCCTCGGGCACAACCTCCCCGGTGTCAACCATACTCTTCGGGTGGTGAAACCCTTAATAAAGAGACGAAGCTCTGGTACCAATTGAAAGGATCGATATGGTTGACTAGAGGGGGGTGAATAGGCAACTACCAATTTTTAGCTTTTCTTAACAAATTAGGTTAGCAACAAATAGGTTGTCTAGATGTGCAACTAGGTGAGCAACCTATATGATGCTAACAACAACAATAACAAGTGCAGGCTAAGGAAAGTCATCTTAACGTCCATCTGATGGAGAAGAAGACCATATGAGGCAGCAAACGAGAGTAACACTCGAATGGTTGTCAGTCTAGCCATAGGTGAGTAAGTATCGAAGAAATCTTCTTCTTTCTGGGTATAACACTTGGCCACAATCCTAACCTTATACTTCTTAATATTACCATCGGTCCTAAGCTTTTTTGAACACCCACTTACATCCCAATGGTTGGAAACCATAAGGACGATTATTGATCTCCCATGTCCCGTTAGCTAAGATGGAATCCACCTCGCTACGGACCGCATCCTTCCAGTAGTCAACATCTGGTAATGCATAGGCTTCTGAAATGGAACTAGGAGTGTCATCCACGAGGTACATGAGGAAATTGTCACCAAAGGACTTTGCAACCCTTTGTCTCTTGCTCCTAATAGGAGCTTCCTCGTCATCCTCCATGGAACTTTCATCACTTTTTTGTTCATAATATTATATCGGAATGGAAGATTCAGGAGTCTCATCAGATTCCAGTCTAGAAGTGCTTTGCATATCTCTCATGGGGAAAATATCCTCAAAGAATGTAGCATCTTTAGACTCCATGATCGTACCGACCTTTACGTCATGTGCATTAGATTTCACCACTAGAAATCTATAGCCAATGCTATGCTTGGCATAACCCAGAAAAACGCAGTCCATACTCTTTGGTCCCAACTTACGCTTTTTGATTATCGGCACATTGACTTTCGTCAAACAGCCCCAAGTGCGCAAGTAAGAGAGTGTAGTTCTTTTCTTCTCCCATTGCTCATAGGGAGTAGTCTCATTATCCTTTGTGGGAACTTTATTCAGGACATGACATGATGTCAATACAACCTCCCCCCATCATGCCTTGGATAAACCCGATGTATCTAACATGGCGTTAACCAAATCTGTTAGAGTACGGGTTTTCCGTACGGCAACCCCGTTTGACTGGGGTGAGTAGGGAGGCGTCCTCTCATGAATAATACCACAGAATAAATCAAACTCATTAGAAAAGTACTCTCTGCCACGATCAGATCGAACTTGATTTATTTTCTTTTCAAGTTGGATCTCAACTTCTTCCTTATAGATTTTAAAGTAGTGTAGAGCCTTATCATTAGTATTTAACAAATAAACATAGTGTTGGGGAACGTTGCATGGAAAACAAAAAGATTCTAGGCACACGCAAGATCTATCCATTAAGATGCATAGCTACGAGAGGGGGAGAGCATCTACATACCCTTGTAGATCGCTAAGAGGAAGCGTTTATCAACGCGGTTGATGTAGTCGTACACCTTCATGATCCGTCCCGGTCAAGTATCGAACGTACGGCACGTCCGCGTTCAGCACATGTTCAGCTCGATGATGCCCTCGCCTTCTTGATCCAGAAAGATAGGCGAAGTAGTAGATGAGTTCCGGCAGCACAATGGCGTGGTGACGGTGGTGGTGAAACTATCCGTAGGGCTTCGCCAAGCACAACGGACGTGGACAGAGGAGGAACTAGAACTAGAGGGAGACGGGGCGCCGCACACAGCTTGGTGTTCGTGGTGTTGTTGGGAAACGTAGCATGGAAAACAAAAAAAATTCTACACACACACAATGATCTATCCATGGAGATGCATTGCAACGAGGGGGGAGTGTGTCTACGTACCCTTTTAGACCGTAAGCGGAAGCGTTTAACAACGCGGTTGATGTAGTTGAACTTCTTCGTGATCCAACCGATCAAGTACTGAACGTACGGCACCTCCGCGTTCTGCACACGTTCAGCTCGGTGATGTCCCTCGTCTTCTTGATCCAGAAAGACGTCGAGGTAGTAGATGAGTTCCGTCAGCACGACGGTGATGGTGAAGTGATCCTCGCAGGGCTTCGCCTAAGCATCGTGAGAATATGACTGGGGTGTAAACTATGGAGGGGGGCACCGCACACGGCTAGACAATTGTTTGGGGTGTGCTAGGGGTGCCCCCCACATATATATAGGTGGGAGGGGAAGGGGAGAGGCCAGGAGGCGCCCCAAGTAGGACCAAATCCTACTTGGGCTCGTCCCAAGCCGCGCGCCCCCTGCCATATATATCGGAGGGGGACGGAAAGAGGGGGAGGGGGAGGAAGGGGGAATCATATTCCCTTTCTTTCCTTTCCTCCTTCCCCTTTCCTTCTCCACCTTGGCCCGCCCATATGGGGGCGCACTAGCCCCTTGTGGCTGGTGCATTTCCCCTCTTGGCCCATAAGGCCCATATCTTGGAACCCCTTCCAGTGACCCGATATGTACCCGGTACCCTCCGGAACACTTCCGGTGTCTGAATACCATCGTCCTATATATCAATCTTTACCTCTCAACCATTTAGAGACTCCTCGTCATGTCCGTGATCTCATCCGGGACTCCGAACAACATTCGGTCACCAAATCACATAACTCATATAATATTATATCATCATCGAACGTTAAGCGTGCGGACCCTACGGGTTCGAGAACTATGTAGACTGACCGAGACACCTCTCTGGTCAATAACCAATAGCGAAACCTGGATGATCATATTGGCTCCTACATATTCTACGAAGATCTTTATCGGTCGAACCGTTATGACAACACACATAATTCCCTTTGTCCATCGGTATGTTACTTGCCCGAGATTCGATCGTCGGTATCTTCATACCTAGTTCAATCTCCTTACCGGCAAGTCTCTTTACTCGTTCCATAATACATCACCTCGTGACTAACCCCTTAGTCGTTTGCTTACAAGCTTATGATGTGTATTACCGAGAGGGCCCAGAGATACCTCTCCGATACTCAGAGTGACAAATCCTAATCTTGATCTATGCCAACTCAACAGATACCTTCGGAGATACCTGTAGAGCATCTTTATGATCACCCAGTTATGTTGTGACGTTTGATAGCACACAAGGCATTCCTCCGGTATCCGGGAGTTGCATAATCTCATAGTCGAAGGAATATGTATTTGACATGAAAAAAGCAATAGCAATAAAACTGAACGATCATTATGCTAAGCTAACGGATGGGTCTTGTCTATCACATCATTCTCCTAATGGTGTGATCCCGTTATCAAATGACCACACATGTCCATGGTTATGAAACCTTAACCATCTTTGAACAACGAGCTAGTCAAGTAGAGGCTCACTAGGGACACAGTGTTTGTCTATGTATTCACACATGTATTTAGGTTTCCGATCAATACAATTCTAGCATGAATAATAAACTTTTATCATGAATAAGGAAATATAAAATAACAACTTTATTATTGCCTCTAGGGCATATTTCCTTTAGTCTCCCACTTGCACTAGAGTCAATAATCTAGTTCACATCGCCATGTGATTAACACCAATAGTTCACATCGCCATGTGATTAACACCCAAAGGGTTTACTAGAGTCAATAATCTAGTTCACAACGCCATGTGATTAACAACTTTCGGGTTTCCGCATACACATATCTCTACAACCCTAGCGTCACCGAACCTTAAGTGTGTAGACCCTACGGGTTCGGGAGACATGCAGACATGACCGAGACGCCTCTCCGGTCAATAACCAACAGCGGGATCTGGATACCCATGTTGGCTCCCACATGTTCCATGATGATCTCATCGGATGAACCACGGTGTCGAGGATTCAATCAATCCCGTATACAATTCCCTTTGTCAATCGGTATGTTACTTGCCCGAGATTCGATCGTCGGTATCCCAATACCTTGTTCAATCTCGTTACCGGCAAGTCTCTTTACTCGTACCGTAATGCATGATCCCGTGACTAACGCCTTAGTCACATAGAGCTCATTATGATGATGCATTACCGAGTGGGCCCAAAGATACCTCTCCGTCACACGGAGTGACAAATCCCAGTCTCGATCCGTGCCAACCCAACAGACACTTTCGGAGATACCCGTAGTGCACCTTTATAGTCACCCAGTTACGTTGTGACGTTTGGCACACCCAAAGCACTCCTACGGTATCCGGGAGTTGCACGATCTCATGGTCTAAGGAAAAGATACTTGACATTGGAAAAGCTCTAGCAAACGAAACTACACGATCTTTTATGCTATGCTTAGGATTGGGTCTTGTCCATCACATCATTCTCCTAATGATGTGATCCCGTTATCAATGACATCCAATGTCCATAGTCAGGAAACCATGACTATCTGTTGATCAACGAGCTAGTCAACTAGAGGCTTACTAGGGACACGTTGTGGTCTATGTGTTCACACATGTATTACGATTTCCGAACAATACAATTATAGCATGAACAATAGACAATTACCATGAACAAAGAAATATAATAATAACCATTTATTATTGCCTCTAGGGCATATTTCCAACAGTCTCCCACTTGCACTAGAGTCAATAATCTAGTTACATTGTGATGAATCGAACACCCATTGCGTCCTGGTGTTGATCATGTTTTGCCCTAGGGAGAGGTTTAGTCAACGGATCTGCTACATTCAGGTCCGTGTGTACTTTACAAATATCTATGTCTCCATTTTGAACACTTTCACGAATGGAGTTGAAGCGACGCTTGATATGCCTGGTCTTCCTGTGAAACCTGGGCTCCTTCGCAAGGGCAATAGCTCCAGTGTTGTCACAGAAGAGAGTCATCGGGCCCGACGCATTGGGAATCACCCCTAGGTCGGTAATGAACTCCTTCATCCAGACTGCTTCCTGTGCTGCCTCCGAGGCTGCCATGTACTCCGCTTCACATGTAGATCCCGCCACGACGCTTTGCTTGCAACTGCACCAGCTTACTGCTCCTCCATTCAAAATATACACGTATCCGGTCTGTGACTTCGAGTCATCCAGATCTGTGTCGAAGCTAGCGTCGACGTAACCCTTTACGACGAGCTCTTCGTCACCTCCATAAACGAGAAACATATCCTTAGTCCTCTTCAGGTACTTCAGGATATTCTTGACCGCTGTCCAGTGTTCCATGTCGGGATTACTTTGGTATCTTCCTACCAAACTTACGGCAAGGTTTACATCAGGTCTGGTACACAGCATGGCATACATAATAGACCCTATGGCCGAGGCATTGGGGATGACACTCATCTTTTCTATATCTTCTGCCGTGGTCGGGCATTGAGCCGTGCTCAATTGCACACCTTGCAATACAGGCAAGAACCCCTTCTTGGACTGATCCATACTGAACTTCTTCAATATCTTGTCAAGGTATGTACTCTGTGAAAGACCAATGAGGCGTCTTGATCTATCTCTATAGATCTTGATGCCTAATATATAAGCAGCTTCTCCAAGGTCCTTCATTGAAAAACACTTATTCAAATAGGCCTTAATACTTTCCAAGAATTCCATATCATTTCCCATCAATAATATGTCATCCACATATAATAAGAGAAATGCTACAGAGCTCCCACTCACTTTCTTGTAAACACAGGCTTCTCCATAAGTCTGTGTAAACCCAAACGCTTTGATCATCTCATCAAAGCGAATGTTCCAACTCCGAGATGCTTGGACCAGCCCATAGATTGAGCGCTGGAGCTTGCATACTTTGTTAGCATTCTTAGGATCGACAAAACCTTCCGGCTGCATCATATACAACTCTTCCTTAAGGAAGCCGTTAAGGAATGCCGTTTTGACGTCCATCTGCCATATCTCATAATCATAGTATGCGGCAATTGCTAACATGATTCGGACGGACTTCAGCTTCGCTACGGGTGAGAAAGTCTCATCGTAGTCAACCCCTTGAACTTGTCGATAACCCTTAGCGACAAGTCGAGCTTTGTAGATGGTCACATTACCATCTGCGTCCGTCCTCTTCTTAAATATCCATTTGTTTTCTATGGCTCGCCGCTCATCGGGCAAGTCAGTCAAAGTCCATACTTTTTTTTCATACATGGATTCTATCTCGGATTTCATGGCTTCTAGCCATTTGTCGGAATCCGGGCCCGCCATCGCTTCTTCATAGTTCGAAGGTTCACCGTTGTCTAACAACATGATTTCCAGGACAGGGTTGCCGTACCACTCTGGTGCGGAACGTGTCCTTGTGGACCTACGAAGTTCAGTAACTTGATCCGAAGCTTCATGATCATCATCATTAACTTCCTCCCCAGTCAGTGTAGGCACCACAGGAACATTTTCCCGCGCTGCGCTACTTTCCGGTTCGGAAGGGGTGACTATCACCTCATCAAGTTCCACTTTCCTCCCACTCAATTCTTTCGAGAGAAACTCCTTCTCCAGAAAGGACCCGTTCTTGGCAACGAAGATCTTGCCTTCGGATCTGAGGTAGAAGGTATACCCAATAGTTTCCTTAGGGTATCCTATGAAGACGCATTTTTCCGACTTGGGTTCGAGCTTTTCAGGTTGAAGTTTCTTGACATAAGCATCGCATCCCCAAACTTTTAGAAACGACAGCTTAGGTTTCTTCCCAAACCATAATTCATACGGTGTCGTCTCAACGGATTTAGACGGAGCCCTATTTAAAGTGAATGTGGCAGTCTCTAAAGCATAACCCCAAAATGAGAGCGGTAAATCGGTAAGAGACATCATAGATCGCACCATATCCAATAGAGTGCGATCACGACGTTCGGACACACCATTTCTCTGAGGTGTTCCAGGCGGCGTGAGTTGTGAAACTATTCCACATTTCCTTAAGTGTGCACCAAACTCGTGACTTAAATATTCTCCACCACGATCTGATCGTAAGAATTTTATTTTTCTGTCACGTTGATTCTCAACTTCACTCTGAAATTCCTTGAACTTTTCAAAGGTTTCAGACTTGTGTTTCATTAGGTAGACATACCCATATCTACTTAAGTCATCAGTGAGAGTGAGAACATAACGATATCCTCCGCGAGCCTCAACACTCATTGGACCGCACACATCGATATGTATGATTTCCAATAAGTTGGTTGCTCGCTCCATTGTTCCGGAGAACGGAGTCTTGGTCATCTTACCCATGAGGCATGGTTCGCATGTGTCAAATGATTCGTAATCAAGAGACTCCAAAAGTCCATCTGCATGGAGCTTCTTCATGCGCTTGACACCAATGTGACCAAGGCGGTAGTGCCACAAGTATGTGGGACTTTCGTTATCAACTTTACATCTTTTGGTATTCACACTATGAATATGTGTAACATCACGTTCGAGATTCCTCAAAAATAAACCATTGACCAGCGGGGCATGACCATAAAACATATCTCTCAAATAAACAGAACAACCATTATTCTCGGATTTAAATGAGTAGCCATCTCGAATTAAACGAGATCCAGATACAATGTTCATGCTCAAAGCTGGCACTAAATAACAATTATTGAGGTTTAAAACTAATCCCGTGGGTAGATGCAGAGGTAGCGTGCCGACGGCGATCACATCGACCTTGGAACCATTCCCGACGCGCATCGTCACCTCGTCCTTCGCCAGTCTCCGTTTATTCCGTAGTTCCTGTTTTGAGTTACAAATATGAGCAACCGCACCGGTATCAAATACCCAGGAGCTACTACGAGTACTGGTAAGGTACACATCAATTACATGTATATCACATATACCTTTGGTGTTGTCGGCCTTCTTCTTGTCCGCTAAGTATTTGGGGCAGTTCCGCTTCCAGTGACCACTTCCCTTGCAATAAAAGCACTCAGTTTCAGGCTTGGGTCCATTCTTCGACTTCTTCCCAGTAACTGGCTTACCGGGCGCGGCAACTCCCTTGCCGTCCTTCTTGAAGTTCTTCTTACCCTTGCCCTTCTTGAACTTAGTGGTTTTATTCACCATCAACACTTGATGTTCTTTTCTGATCTCCACCTCCGCTGATTTCAGCATTGAATATACCTCAGGGATGGTCTTTTCCATCCCCTGCATATTGAAGTTCATCACAAAGCTCTTGTAGCTTGGTGGAAGCGACTGGAGGATTCTGTCAATGACCGCGTCATCCGGGAGATTAACTCCCAGCTGAGTTAAGCGGTTGTGCAACCCAGACATTCTGAGTATGTGCTCACTAACAGAACTGTTCTCCTCCATCTTACAGCTGAAGAACTTGTCGGAGACATCATATCTCTCGACCCGGGCATGAGCTTGGAAAACCATTTTCAGCTCCTCGAACATCTCATATGCTCCATGTTTCTCAAAACGCTTTTGGAGACCCGGTTCTAAGCTGTAAAGCATGCCGCACTGAACGAGGGAGTAATCATCAGCACGTGTTTGCCAGGCGTTCATAACGTCTTGGTTCTCAGGGATTGGTGCTTCACCTAGCGGTGCTTCTAAGACATAATATTTCTTGGCTACTATGAGGATGAGCCTCAGGTTCCGGACCCAGTCCGTATAATTGCTGCCATCATCTTTCAGCTTGGTTTTCTCTAGGAACGCGTTGAAATTGAGGACAACGTTGGCCATTTGATCTACAAGACATAGTGTAAAGATTTTAGACTAAGTTCATGATAATTAAGTTCATATAATCAAATTATTTTATGAACTCCCACTCAGATAGACATCCCTCTAGTCATCTAAGTGAAACATGATCCGAGTCAACTAGGCCGTGTCCGATCATCACGTGAGACGGACTAGTCAAGATCGGTGAACATCTCCATGTTGATCGTATCTTCTATACGACTCATGCTCGACCTTTCGGTCCTCCGTGTTCCGAGGCCATGTCTGTACATGCTAGGCTCGTCAAGTCAACCTAAGTGTATTGCGTGTGTTCCGAGGCCATGTCTGTACATGCTAGGCTCGTCAACACCCGTTGTATTCGAACGTTAGGATCTATCACACCCGATCATCACGTGGTGCTTCGAAACAACGAACCTTCGCAACCGTGCACAGTTAGGCTGAACACTTTCTTAAAATTATTATAAGGGATCATCTTACTTACTACCGTCGTTCTAAGCAAATAAGATGCAAAAACATGATAAACATCACATGCAATCAAATAGTGACATGATATGGCCAATATCATTATGCTCCTTTGATCTCCATCTTCGGGGCACCATGATCATCTTCGTCACCGGCATGACACCATGATCTCCATCATTGTGTCTTCATGAAGTCGTCACGCCAACGATTACTTCTACTTCTATGGCTAACGTGTTTAGCAACAAAGTAAAGTAATTTACATGGCGTTATTCAATGACACGCAGGTCATACAAAATAATAAAGACAACTCCTATGGCTCCTGTCGGTTGTCATACTCATCGACATGCAAGTCGTGATTCCTATTACAAGAATATGATCAATCTCATACATCACATATATCATTCATCACATCTTCTGGCCATATCACATCACATAGCACTTGCTGCAAAAACAAGTTAGACGTCCTCTAATTGTTGTTGCAAGTTTTTACGTGGTTTGTAGGTTTCTATCAAGAACGTTTCTTACCTACGTATGACCACAACGTGATTTGCCAATTTCTATTTACCCTTCATAAGGACCCTTTTCATCGAATCTGTTCCGACTAAAGTAGGAGAGACAGACACCCGCTAGCCACCTTATGCAACTAGTGCATGTCAATCGGTGGAACCTGTCTCACGTAAGCGTACGTGTAAGGTCGGTCCGGGCCGCTTCATCCTACAATGCCGCCGAAACAAGAAACGACTAGTAGCGGCAAGAAGAATTGGCAAACTCAACGCCCACAACTGCTTTGTGTTCTACTCGTGCATAGTAACTACGCATAGGCCTGGCTCATGATGCCACTGTTGGGAATCGTAGCATAATTTTAAAATTATCCTACGCTCACCAAGATGCATCTATGGAGTCTACTAGCAACGAGGGGAAGGGAGTGCATCTACATACCCTTGTAGATCGCGAGCGGAAGCGTTCCATTGAACGTGGATGACGGAGTCGTACTCGCCGTGATCCAAATCACCGATGACCGAGTGCCGAACGGACGGCACCTCCGCATTCAACACACGTACGGTGCAGCGACGTCTCCTCCTTCTTGATCCAGCAAGGGGGAAGGAGAGGTTGATGGAGATCCAGCAGCACGATGGCGTGGTGGTGGATGTAGCGGGTCTCCGGCAGGGCTTCGTCGAGCTTCTGCGAGAGAGAGAGAGGTGTTGCAGGGGAGGAGGGAGGCGCCAAGGCTGTAGGTTGCTGCCCTCCCTCCCCCCCTTTATATAGGCCCCCTGGGGGGGGCCCTGGAGATGGGATCCCAAGGGGGGCGGCGGCCAAAGGGGGGAAGGGGTTGCCTTGCCCCCCAAGGCAAGGGGGAAGCCCCCCCACCCTAGGGTTCCCAACCCTAGGCGCATGGGGGGAGGCCCATGGGGGGGCGCCCAGCCCACTAGGGGCTGGTTCCCTTCCACTTTCAGCCCACGGGGCCCTCCGGGATAGGTGGCCCCATCCGGTGGACCCCCGGGACCCTTCCGGTGGTCCCGGTACAATACCGGTAACCCCCGAAACTTTCCCGGTGGCCGAAACTTGACTTCCTATATATAATTCTTCACCTCCGGACCATTCCGGAACCTCTCGTGACGTACGGGATCTCATCCGGGACTCCGAACAACTTTCGGGGTTCCGCATACACATATCTCTACAACCCTAGCGTCACCGAACCTTAAGTGTGTAGACCCTACGGGTTCGGGAGACATGCAGACATGACCGAGACGCCTCTCCGGTCAATAACCAACAGCGGGATCTGGATACCCATGTTGGCTCCCACATGTTCCACGATGATCTCATCGGATGAACCACGGTGTCGAGGACTCAATCAATCTCGTATGCAATTCCCTTTGTCAATCGGTATGTTACTTGCCCGAGATTCGATCGTCGGTATCCCAATACCTTGTTCAATCTCGTTACCGGTAAGTCTCTTTACTCGTACCGCAATGCATGATCCCGTGACTAACGCCTTAGTCACATTGAGCTCATTATGATGATGCATTACCGAGTGGGCCCAGAGATACCTCTTCGTCACACAGAGTGACAAATCCCAGTCTCGATCCGTGCCAACCCAACAGACACTTTCGGAGATACCCGTAGTGCACCTTTATAGTCACCCAGTTACGTTGTGACGTTTGGCACACCCAAAGCACTCCTACGGTATCCGGGAGTTGCACGATCTCATGGTCTAAGGAAAAGATACTTGACATTGGAAAAGCTCTAGCAAACGAAACTACACGATCTTTTATGCTATGCTTAGGATTGGGTCTTGTCCATCACATCATTCTCCTAATGATGTGATCCCGTTATCAATGACATCCAATGTCCATAGTCAGGAAACCATGACTATCTGTTGATCAACGAGCTAGTCAACTAGAGGCTTACTAGGGACACGTTGTGGTCTATGTGTTCACACATGTATTACGATTTCCGAACAATACAATTATAGCATGAACAATAGACAATTACCATGAACAAAGAAATATAATAATAACCATTTATTATTGCCTCTAGGGCATATTTCCAACACATAGCTTCTTCATAGTTCGTAGGTTCGCCTTGGTCTAGTAACATGACTTCCAGAACAGGATTACCGTACCACTCTGGTGCGGATCATGCTCTAGTCGACCTACGAAGTCCAGTAGTAACTTGATCTGAAGTTTCATGATCATCATCATTAGCTTCCTCTGTAGTTGGTGTAGGCATCACAGGAACGGTTTTCTGTGATGTGCTACCTTCCAATTCGAGAGAAGGTACAATTACCTCATCAAGTTCTACTTTCCTCCCACTCACTTCTTTTCAGAGAAACTACTTCTCTAGAAAGGATCCAAACTTAGCAACAAAGATCTTGCCTTCGGATCTGTGGTAGAAGGTGTACCCAATTGTATCCTTAGGGTATCCTATGAAGACGCACTTCTCTGATTTGGGTTCGAGCTTATCAGGCTGAAGTCTTTTGACATAAGCATTACATCCCCAAATTTAAGAAATGACAGCTTAGGTTTCTTGCCAAACCATAGTTCATACGGTGTCGTCTCAATGGATTTAGACGGTGCCCTATTTAACGTGAATGCAGTTGTCTCTAATGCATAACCCCAAACCGATAGTGGTAAATCGGTAAGAGACATCATAGAATGCACCATATCTAATAAAGTACGGTTACGAAGTTCGGACACACCATTACGCTGTGGTGTTCCAGGTGGCGTGAGTTGTGAAACAATTCCACATTGTTTTAAACAAAGGCCAAACTCGTAACTCAAATATTCGCCTCCACGATCAGATCGTAGAAACTTTATTTTCTTGTTACGATGATTCTCCAATTCACTCTGAAATTCCTTGAACTTTTCAAATGTTTCAGACTTGTGTTTCATTAAGTAGATATACCCATATCTTCTCAAATCATCTCTGAAGGTCAGAAAATAACGATACCCGCTGCGTGCCTCAACACTCATCGGACCACATACATCAATATGTATTATTTCCAATAAGTCATTGGTTCGCTCCATTGTTTCGGAGAACGGAGTTTTAGTCATCTTGCCAATGAGGCATGGTTCACAAGTATCAAATGATTCATAATCAAGTGATTCCAAAAATCCATCTGTATGGAGTTTCTTCATGCGCTTTATACCAATATGACCTAAACGACAGTGCCACAAATATGTTGCACTATCATTATCAACTTTGCATCTTTTGGCATCAATATTACGAATATGTGTATCACTACGATCGAGATTCAATAAACCATTTACATTGGGTGTATGACCATAGAAGGTTTTATTCATGTAAATAGAACAACAATTATTCTCTGACTAAAATGAATAATTGTATCGCAATAAACATGATCCAATCATATTCATGCTCAACGCAAACACTAAATAACATTTATTTAGGTCCAACACTAATCCCGAAGGTAGAGGGAGTGTGCGATGGTGATCTTATGAACCTTGGAATCACTTCCAACACACATTGTCACCTCGCCCTTAACTAGTCTCTGTTCATTTTGCAACTCTTGTTTCGAGTTACTAATCTTAGCAACTGAACCGATATCAAATACCCTGGGGTTACTATGAACACTAGTAAAGTACACATTAATAACATGTATATCAAATATACATTTGTTCACTTTGCCATCCTTCTTATCCGCCAAGTATTTGGGGTAGTTCCGCTTCATGTGACCATTCCCTTTGCAGTAGAAGCACTTAGTTTCAGGCTTAGGTCTAGCTTTGGGCTTCTTCACGGGAGTGGCAACTTGCTTGTCATTCTTCTTGAAGTTCCCTTTCTTTTCCTTTGCCCTTTTCTTGAAACTAGTGGTCTTGTTAACCATCAACACTTCATGCTCTTTCTTGATTTCTACCTTCTCCGATTCAGCATCGCGAAGAGCTCGGGAATCCTTTCCGTTATCCCTTGCACATTATAGCTCATCACGAAGTTTTAGTAGCTTGGTGATAGTGACTAGAGAACTCTGTCAATCACTATCTTATCTGGAAGATTAACTCCCACTTGATTCAAGCGATTGTAGTGCCCAGATATTCTGAGCACATGCTCACTAGCTGAGCTATTCTCCTCCATCTTGTAGGCAAAGTACTGTCAAAGGTCTCATACCTCTTGACACGGGCATGAGTCTGAAATACCAATTTCAGCTCTTGGAACATCTCATATGCTCTGTGGCGTTCAAAACGTTTTTGAAGTCCCGGTTCTAAACTGTAAAGCATGGTGCACTGAACTATCAAGTAGTCATCATATCGAGCTTGCCAAACATTCATAACGTCTGCATCTGCTCCTGCAATAGGTCTGTCACCTAGCGGTGCATAAAGGACACAATTCTTCTGTGCAGCAATGAGGATAATCCTCAGATCACGGACCTAGTCTGCATCATTGCTACTATCATCTTTCAACTTATTTTTCTCTAGGAACATATCAAAAAATAAGGGAGCTATATCGCGAGCTATTGATCTACAACATAGATATGCAAAACTATTAAGACTAGGTTCATGATAAATTAAATTCAATTAATCAAATTACTAAATAACTCCCACTTAAATAGACATCCCTCAAGTCATCTAAGTGATACGTGATCCAAATCAACTAACTCATGTCCGATCATCACGTGAGATGGGGTAGTCATCAATGGTGAACATCTCTATGTTGATCATATCTACTATATGATTCACGTTCGACCTTTCGATCTCCAGTGTTCCGAGGCCATGTCTGTACATGCTAGGCTCGTCAAGTTTAACCCGAGTATTCCGCATGTGCAAAACTGTCTTGCACCCGTTGATGTGAACGTAGAGTCTATCACACCCGATCATCAGGTGGTGTCTCAACATGACGAACTGTCGCAACAGTGCATACTCAGGGAGAACACTTATGCCTTGAAATTTAGTTAAGGGATCATCTTATAATGCTACCGCCGTACTAAGCAATATAAGATGCATAAAAGATAAACATCACATGCAATCAAAATGTGTGACATGATATGGCCATCATCATCTTGTGCTTTTGATCTCCATCTCCAAAGCATCGTCATGATCTCCATCTTCACCGGCTCGACACCTTGATCTCCATCGTTGCGTCGTGGTCGTCTCGCCAACTATTTCTTCTACAACTATCGCTAACGCATAGTGATAAAGTAAAGCAATTACATGGCGTTTGCAATTCATACAATAAAGAGACAACCATAAGGCTCCTGTCGGTTGCCGATAACTTTTACAAAACATGATCATCTCATACAATAACGTATATCACATCATGTCTTGACCATATCACATCACAACATGCCCTACAAAAACAAGTTAGATGTCCTCTACTTTGTTGTTGCAAGTTTTACGTGGCTGCCACGGGCTTCTAGCAAGAACCATTCTTACCTACGCACAAAACCACAACGGTGTTTCATCAAGTTTGTTGTTTTAACCTTCTTCAAGGACCGGGCGCAGTCAAATTCGATTCAACTAAATAGGAGAAACAGACACCCGCCAGCCACCTTTATGCAAAACTAGTTGCATGTTTGTCGGTGGAACCAGTCTCATGTGCGTGGACATGTAAGGTTGGTCCGGGCCGCTTCATCCCACAATACGGCCGAATCAAAATAAGACGTTGGTGGTAAGCAGTATGACTATGACCGCCCACAACTCTTTGTGTTCTACTCGCGCATATCATCTACGCATAGACCTGGCTCGGATGCCACCGTTGGGAAACGTAGCATGGAAAACAAAAAAAATTCTACGCACATGCAATGATCCATCCATGGAGATGCATAGAAACGAGGGGAGAGTGTGTCTACGTACCCTTGTAGACCGTAAGCGGAAGCGTTTAACAACGCGGTTGATGTAGTCGAAGTTCTTCGCAATCCAACCGATCAAGTACTGAACGTACGACACCTCCGCGTTCTACACACGCTCAGCTCGATGACGTACATCGTCTTCTTGATCCAGCAAGACGTCGAGGTAGTAGATGAGTTCCGCCAGCACGACGGCATGGTGACGGTGATGGTGAAGTGATCCTCGCAGGGCTTCGCCTAAGCATCGTGAGAATATGACCGGGGTGTAAACTGTGGAGGGGGGCGCCGCACACGGCTAGGCAATTGTCTGGGGTGTGCTAGGGATGCCCCCCACATATATATAGGTGGGAGGGGGAGGGAAGAGGCCATGAGGCGCCCCAAGTAGGACCGAATCCTACTTGGTCTCCTCCCAAGCCCCCCTCCCCTGCCATATATATCGGAGGGGGAAGGAAAGAGGGGGGAGGGGAAGGAAGGGGGAATCCTATTCCCTTTCTTTCCTTTCCTCCTTCCCCTTTCCTTCTCCACCTTGGACGGCCCATATGGGGGGCGCACCAGCCCCTTGTGGCTGGTGCATTTCCCCTCTTGGCCCATAAGGCCCATATCTTTTGCCGGGGATGCCCGGAACCCCTTCCCGTGACCCGATATGTACCTGGTACCCTCCGGAACACTTCTGGTGTCCGAATACCATCGTCCTATATATCAATCTTTACCTCTCGACCATTTCGAGACTCCTCGTCATGTCTGTGATCTAATCCGGGACTCCAAACAACATTCGGTCACCAAATCACATAACTCATATAATATTATATCGTCATCGAACGTTAAGTGTGCGGACCCTACGGGTTCGAGAACTATGTAGACATGACCGAGGCACCTCTCCGGTCAATAACCAATAGCGAAACCTGGATGCTCATATTGGCTCCTACATATTCTACGAAGATCTTTATCGGTCGAACTGTTATGACAACATACGTAATTCCCTTTGTCCATCGGTATGTTACTTGCCCGAGATTCGATCGCCAGTATCTTCATACCTAGTTCAATCTCATTACCATCAAGTCTCTTTACTCATTCCGTAATACATCACCTCGTAACTAACTCCTTAGTCGTTTGCTTGTAAGCTTATGATGTGTATTACCGAGAGGGCCCAGAGAAACCTCTTCGATACTCGGAGTGACAAATCCTAATCTTGATCTGTGCCAACTCAACAGACACCTTCGGAGATACCTGTAGAGCATCTTTATAATCACCCAGTTACGTTGTGATGTTTGATAGCACATAAGGCATTCCTCCAGTATCCGGGAGTTGCATAATCTCATAGTCGAAGGAATATGTATTTGACATGAACAAAGCAATAGCAATAAAACTGAATGATCATTATGCTAAGCTACCGGATGGTTCTTGTCCATCACATCATTCTCCTAATGATGTGATCCCGTTATCAAATGACAACTCATGTCCATGGTTATGAAACCTTAACCATCTTTGATCAACGAGCTAGTCAAGTAGAGGCTCACTAGGGACACAGTGTTTGTCTATGTATTCACACATGTATTTAGGTTTCCAATCAATACAATTCTAGCATGAATAATAAACTTTTATCATGAATAAGAAAATATAAAATAACAACTTTATTATTGCCTCTAGGGCATATTTCCTTCAGGTGTGTTGCCCCTCTCCCTCCTCTCATATATATAGGTGGGGGAGGAGGGGAGGCAGCCTAGGACGCCCCAAGGGGGCCAGCGGCCTGCCCTCCCCCCCCTTTCCTTCCTAGGAGGGTGGAGAAGGCAGGAGGGGGGGTGGCGGCTCCCTTGCCTTAGGCGCCCCCTTTCCTTACCTATAGGACCGCCTGCCCTAGGCTCCCTTGCTAGAGTGACAGAAGCTTAAACCCTAGTTTATGTGTTGCTTCTTAAGGGGCTGATTTAGATCCACATGTTTAATGCTATGGTTAGATTTATCTTAATTCTTCTTTCGTAATTGCGGTTGCTTGCGAGAGGGGTTAATCATAAGTGGGAGGCTTGTCCAAGTAAGGACAACACCCAAGCATCGGTCCATCCACATATCAAATTATCAAAGTAACGAACGTGAATCATATGAGCATGATGAAAACTAACTTGACGATAATTCCCATTTGTCCTCGGGAGCGCTTTGCTTTATATAAGAGTTCGTCTAGGCTTATCCTTTGCTATAAAAAGGATTGGGCCACCTTGTTGCACTTTTGTTACACTTGTTACCCTTTACGAATTACCTTGCTACAAAACTACTCGTTATCGATAATTTCAGTGCTCGCGGAAAATACCTTACTGAAAACCGCTTGTCATTTCCTTCTGCTCCTCGTTGGGTTCGACACTCTTACTTATCGAAAGGACTACGATTGATCCCTATACTTGTGGGTCATCATGTATGAGCTGAATTTGCCAGCCACTTCCAAAGTTCACCCTATTTTTCATGTGTCCCAACTAAGAGAAGACTTGACACCAGATATGACTACTTGTTCGGACTTACCCATTCCATCTGATGGCACCTTTGTTCTATTTGAAATTTTGAACAGCCGATGGCGACGCACTCCCTCCGGCTGCCACGAGCAACTCTTGGTTTGTTGGTCCGATCCTGACATTCTCGATGCCACATGGGAGGATGCTCTCTCGCTTTATCATCGCTTTCCTCAATTATCGGCTTGGGGGCAAGCCGCGCGGGTCAAGGAGGGGGGATGTTAGCATCCCAAACAAGCCACTGGGCGGGAATGACAAGAACACTGCTGTGGCAACTAAACGTGCGGCGGCAAAAGCGCTGCCATGGCAGTAGTCTCATCCACGCCAGCAGGAAAGGATGACAAGTGGACCAATCAAGGAGAGGTGCGCGCCATTGCAAGGCCAACGAGGATCAAGCAACCCAACAGGAGATTCATGGGCCCGAGTGGGTTAACACTACTTAAAGCCAGGAGATCGAGAGGGAAAGACATCTTGGCTTGGATCAAGGCACGGCATCTACTTTGCCTTCCTCCTTCCTGTATCACTTGTAATCCCGGTTGAGAGAGAGAACAGAGTGTATCTTGTAGTGGAAATACAATTTGAGAGAACTAGTTACTAAAAGCAAACCAACCTATGGTTGGATGGTTAGGAAGACAGTGGTATCCCTAGCCCACCAGGGTTCAAATCCTAGGCTTACATTCGGTGGAAGTAGACGTTTCCATCGACTGCGAGGCGCCTATGATGACTCCACAAAAACTCAAGATGCCATGTTGGCTCAGTCTCTCAATGCTCATAGGGGTAGGATGTGTGTGCGTGCGTTCATAGGTGTGAGAGTATGCTCGTGTATGTGAGCGACTTCGATCGTATTGTGTTCAAAAAAATTATACATTTAGACTGGTGCAGGTACAAAGAGAAGATATATGTTTTTCCTTTGGTGTGTGCAGACTGGAACCCTAGCCGCCGCCAGGAGAAGCCAGCCTTCCGGCGCCGTCCTACAGCGGCCCCCGTCCTCTGATGACCTCTCTGTCGGTAGTGGTGAGGAGGGTCACCGGATGCCGCGCGTGCAGATTGGGTAGGTTTATGTTTTAGGGCCCCAGTGGCCTAGATTTTGAGTCATTACACGTTTTGACTTCGGCAGCGGCGAAGGTGACACTGAATAAAGAAGCTCCAATTCCCCCCTATGAGGCAAACAAGTCAATGTTTGATGATGGATTTGGGAACTAGCCTGTTCAAACAGGGATGTCGTGGCGGCGGCGGCATCCTTATGGTGGACTTGTGCCATCGGGCTCCTCCGTTGCGACAGCATCTGCTCTAGCACGGATGTGGGGCTTGGGAGATAGTCGAGGAATGGATACGGATAGTGGTTAGCATCAACGACATCTGAAAGACGGATCTTGTGTTGGGTTCGTAGTTGACGGTTAGCAAATATGGTTTCCTCCTCCAGTGTCTTAGTCATGCGGGAGTGCCAAATCTAGAGTTCGCATGTCCAGGCTATCGCCCCGATCTGATTCATTCAATGGCGATGACTTCACCTTTGATGAGCCACCTTGGAGGTCGGTCTTGATTGTAATTTTCCTTGGTGTGGTGGTCCTTTGTGCAAAGGCGTTCTGATGTCTTTCCGATTTTGTTATGTCGATGTCTACGTGGTTTGTAGTTGTACTATGATCTTTATGTTGTGAATGAAACACGTACTACCATGCAAAAAATAATGATGCAAGGATGGCGGTTGGATGATTTGATCTTTTCGACGCTCTATTTGTGATCCTCAATGTAGGATAGAATAGATAAATAATTGTGTGTGCGGTCGAGGGTATCATGAACGCCAAGGCTGTGGTGTTGAGATACCCATTTGTACATAAATTTTAGCAACAAAAGAAAAAGCTTCCATAAGTCGGAAAGCTACAAATACCATAGGGAGATAATATGTTGTTTCAGAGAAAGCTTGTATCTCACACCCCAAAAGGGAAAAGCCTGTATCGACGATCTGATTTGTGACAGGTCTGTTACTGTGCCATCCAAAATATTTCTGGCAAACAGAGTCTGAAGATTGTCCCACAAAATTTGACACAAAACATTCCATTTTTACTAACCAGTTGTATCATGACCGGGTACAAAAACTTCTCATTCACTACACCTTTTGCGGCGACCTTCTTTCTCTTGTTTTTCTTTTTTTGCGAATAACCTTTTGTGACCATCTGCTTATGCATAGGGGCTCTTGCCTGACAACCGAGGGCTGGATTTGGACCTCAACTATAAAAAAAGATGATAAAGCAGAACCACGCATTAGTGCTGCGTCTCCGTTCAGGTCCCAACGAGGCGGGGGAACCAGGCGGGACAAACTTGCATAAGGCCTCGTTCTCTCAAGAGGATTCGAGGCGGTTTAGGGGTATTTTGTACATAGCCTAACGGATGGCAGCAGCAAGTAACGAGCGCATGGCCATGTCCTGATAGATAGATCCCGGGCACGCAGGAATGAGGGATTCGAAGCACTGAAAGGCTCGTGCGCCGACGCGGAACAATAATGCAAAATGCTTCCTAAAATAAGTGCTGTAGCCACATCAAAGCACCCATGTAAGCTCAAACTTGTGATGTACTAGTAAATTATTTATCTGAAGCTACAACTGCGCATGTTATACACATCGACACCACTAGGCAAACTAACACGATGACAAGCGTAATTAAACATAGACATCAATCATAGGAATACCGAGACTACCAAGAACCAAGATACCAAATGTCTGGAAACTGTACATGCATTGAAACATAAGGCCGTCCAGAATATAACAAGACCAGCAGCAGCAACTAGCAGATTACCAAGTCCCAAAACAGTGCCAACTTTCACCCATCGACAGCACTAGGCAGAAGCATAACAGGGTTCAAACATAAAAACAAGTTTCCACTTGATAGATCTACGGTAGGTAGTTTATGGTTTATGCTGCAAAGCAAATATCCTTCACCAGCCCCCACCGCCAGACCCCCACCCACCTCCAGAATCCTGTGCTGGGACGGCCTTCTTGGCGCTGCCCCATCCTGAGTCGTCACCAGCAGCACCAGGAGTAGTAGCTGCTCCCCAGCCTCCGGCGCCACCGTCAGTGGCAGCAGCGGCAGCAGGTGTACCCCAGCCTCCTGCGCCACCGTCAGTGGCAGCGGCAGAAGCAGGTGCGCCCCAGCCATTATCCCCACCGCCACCACGGTTGCTGTCGCCCCCACCACCCCATCCAGCATCCCCGCCTCCAGATCCTCCACCAGTGCCCCACGCACCTCCCCCACTGCCTATGTTATCAGTCCATCCTCCACCACCGCCACCATCACCATCACTGCCAAAGTTACCTCGACCCCGACCCCGTCCACGTCCACGGCCGCCAGAACTGTTCCTTGAATCAAACCTGCCTCCTGCTTAGGAGAAGAAATGACAAATTAAGATTGATAGCGTACTTCTGAACATCCTTTAACATCTTATTTGTTTGGCAGGATCTTAGTGACAACTCTATGAAGCGATGGTGATCAACAAACACGGGAGACAGAACAAGAATAAGACCAGCAAAACTAATACAGGGTAGGTTTGAAAACCACTGAGAACAGGGGAGATCAGATTATTTTCCGTGACACGAAGTTCAAAACAGTTGCTTCATCAGAATCAACAAAACTTATATGAAACTAGCCATATAATGTGGTTCCAGTAATTCGTTTAAAACAGTTGCTTTGTGGGTACAGGCTTCAACAAAACTAGCCATAATATGGTTCCAATAATTCCAGTAAGAAAATGAGGACAGGTCATCGACACGAAGATACACTATGCAAGCAAATGTCAGTGGTAACGATGACGACACAATTGAATGCAGATGTGCTTGATAACCAAGTACTGCAAAAAGCAAACACATTCAAGGACTGACCTGATCTTCCAGAAAAATGTCTGTCCCTATCATTATCACCATCTCCCCTCCTTCCGTCATTCGCGCCACCAGAACCCCAAGCTGAATTTTTCATAGGTACCATTGCCGCAACATTTCGCATTGATGGGCCAGCATCAGGTGGTGGTTTGTCAATATGTTTTTGAAAATATGACACAAGACGATCAATGCTGTCAAAATCTTTCTTCCGGAATCTGAAGCCCTTTGGGTATAACCCAACATACTCATGATGTGGGTTTGTACTCCTGATGTAAGATAATATGAAGGTGCCTGGATGTTCATGAGATATGCCAAAACAATAGACTATTCTCATAGGATTCTCTGATTTCTCGGCCCTCAACATATCATCAACTTCGCCTTTTAACCCTTTCCTGAATTTGCGATAAGAGAGCATGCTTTTCAGGTGGCCTACCAATGGATCCACATATCTGTCTATTACCTGCATATTTGTACAAGGAAAGAAACATACATTTACCAAAAGTGAAAACAGATGCCAATCTTGACTGCTACAACAGAAATGGAACAAGACAATAGCCAAAATACCACTAGTCAGAACCGAACTTGCCAAAATACCACTATAGAAAACCGACTTGCCAATATAGCACTCCAAGCTCAGTTTTCATTGTCAAAATAGCACTTCCGTCAATTGTCAAACTTTTTCTGTTAGTCAAACCGTTAGGGATCAGCTTTTTGAGTATTCCAAATTTACCCCCATAGCAGCTAACCCTAATCACGTTTCCTCTCCAGCCCCTCCCACACCCAGCAGAGAGCCATGGCGGCGCCTCCCTGCAGCCCCTCTCTCCCTCTAACCCTTTGCGACACTCACCCCGTAGCCTCTCCACTCGCCGACCTCCTCCCTGGGCGCGTGGCTGGGAAGCCAGACACCCGTTGATCCTGCCCGCAGGCGCGCGGCTGGGAAGCCCGGCGCTTGTCGATCCCGCCCACGGGCGCGTAGCTGGGCCATCCAACGCCTCAGCTCCGGCACCAATCGGCCCTGCTCTGCCTCATCCTGCCTCCCTGCTGCTTGCCTGCCTGGGGCCTCCCAGTGCCTCCATTGGTGCCCGCTGCAGGAACTCTAACCTGCTAAGCCGCCCTCTTCTTGGCATTGCCAAGATTACCTCGACCGGTTCCTCTGTTGCTATATTGTTGTTAAATGATGCAAAGTGAGATGGTTTTTAGTCTGTTGTTATATGTTGATATATTCATGTTAATTTGGTGCTGAAATGTTGCCCTGTAGGTGCTCTTCTGTGAATAAAATTTAAGCTTGGGATGTGAAGAGGTAAGGTCATGCAAGTCCTTTTTGGATGGTGTTAGTCTCAGTTAGCCACTAGTGGTATTTTGGATAGAGAAAACTGAAACTAATGCTATATTGGAAAGTCGGTTTTTCATAGTGGTATTTTGGCAAGTTCGGTTCTAACTAGTGGTATTTTGGCTATTGTCTGCAAACTGATGTCTACAGAAAAATTGCTATGGAAATCATCTTGTATGTAAACCAACCTCATCAAGATCTTCAAAAGTTTCATCACCAATGGTCAGTGTTTTTCCGAGGCGAAGCAAACTTGTAATATCTTTATGATCTTTTCCACTTTCGGTTATCTCCTTGTGTGCAAAGACACCATCAAAGATCTTCAGGGTCAGTGTTAGAAATGATGGGCCCCTAGAGCTAGGCCGAATGACTTTCTCGCCAGGCTCTTTGTCCCCCAGGAACTGTTTCAATGAGTTAAGATTAGATACTATTACAGAAAGGGAAAGAAGTTAATAAAGAAAGTAAAGGGACAGAAAAGAACTATTCAACAGGACAACACACCTGCATTGCCTCTTCCGCCGTCAAATTCTGAAAGTGAGGATGAACAATCATCCTGGGCTTGAAATGTTTCTTCGCTTCCTTTTGTTTCCGAGCCTTGTCATCCTGGGTCAGAACCACCTTTTGTGCACGATAGTATGGATCATGGTTACTTCTCGAGAATGGCCATCTACTCATTTCACTCTGCTTGCATGTTAGGTAAACTATGAACCTATTTTTATTCACATTCTTAATTTTGCCAGTTAATACATCGCCTTCATGTAACTGCAGTGATTCTAGATCAAAGCCATCATCAGAATAGTTGTCTCCCATAACTATGGCTTTCAACCCAGAATCAAAGGTGCAAATTATTCGGTTATCTTGTATATGCCGAACAGTTACTTGAACAATCCTTCCATCTGATATGTTGTCCTCAGTTTCACCAGAAAGCAACCAGAACTCCTCATCTGGACTTGGCTCGGCATAAGGGGTCCTCCGATCTTTGAAACCACACTTTAGCTCCAACTTTATGTCTAACAACGTTTCTCTCTTATCATCTCCGATGCTTCTGCTGTATTCATCTATGTCAAGACGGTCAAGTTGATCCTGCTTCTCTCTCACATGCTCAATTGCCATCTCTTGCTCATCATCATCCATCTCATTCGCTTCAAGTCCATCCGCGGCACAGACATCCTTGGCCAAATTCTTCGCCAACGCATATGATTCAGGATGGATCCTTGTATCCTCAAGAAGATCAATGATCTGGGCACTAGCTGCAGCAGCACCACTTCGTCGGACGCGTAAAAACCCAGACGCATTCATGAATACTTTCCTGCCTAAGGGTTTCACCAGCTCCTTGCGGCTAAAAATGGATCCCTCTCTTACCAACTCCTTCTGCAAAGCTGAAGCTTTGCGCGGTCCCAGACCAGCAACAAACTGCAAAGTGGAAAAATGCCACTCATGGCTAGCAGCAAGATTAACATCAAAACCGATCTGATTTGTCGCATCGACCATTACTTGCTCAACAACTTCATACTTCTCATCGGGAGTAAGGAACTGTTCAAGGGGGTGTAGTTTCCATGACAGTATCTCTTTCCCGGGTCCACAAAGTGTTGCAACCATCGCCAAAGGATTTTGCAAGTACCGACCAAGGGCCACAGCACGCTTCACGATAGCTATACATAATTAAAAGTACATATTTAGAAAAGTTCGTGACCAAAAGAGCAAACAGTAAATCAACATGTTGTACTATACCTGACTGGGCAGGCAGCTGATCTGAAGATATTCGAGAGTTCTCGTACAAGCGAGGCACAGATTCATCACCATAGACAATGCTGAAATTTTCCATTTGTGGGTTCACATCTCTTGGGTGATCTTCCACCATTTTGAAAATAACCTATACAAAGCAAACACATTATTTTATTGACGCTATCTATCCACATTCATGCCAAATAAGAAACTGAACAGAATGACAGGAAATATTCATTTGAATATAAATACTGGAGCGAGCACCCAGCCAATAACAACTGTCGGAATCCTATATACCTAAGGGAGTCAAACTTGAAAGCATGCCACCTCATCATACAACCAGGAAGGGGATAATGCCCACCTCAACATGCAATCATGCTAGGAAGACCCACCACAACATTCAACTATGCATGGGATGATGTTTTCCATTCAATACTTATATTCAATAAATATTGTTACAACTCTACACTATCAAATATAACAAGTCATATGTATATTTTATTTTGGTTCTCATGTTACCAACCGAAATTTTCATCAACCAATTCCCGCAGCAACGCGGGGGTATCCTCTAGTTTTTATGATGGAAGAGTGCCAGTAAGCATTAGAAGGAATTGCCAACCCAGGGAATCCCCTAGCAGAACACGTGATGGCATTTCTGTGTCTACACATCACAGTAGGAGAAAAATATGCTTGCATGCAATTGACAAAAGAAGAGCAACAATAATGATTTCTGCATTGGCAACGATAACTGATCACATGTGGTCGTGACCGGACATGGTGATACATTATGACAGCCGAAATAACGAACAGATGAAAGGAGAACAAACATCAAGCATATACTTATGAACAGAAACAATAACAGCCATAATTCACTTGCAAACAAATAAAATAATACCTCATAAATATCATCCTTGAGTTGTCTGCAGTTCAAATTCGAAGCTCCTACACACACAACATGTGGCGAATGGTCAGTCATGAACTTCAGAACCCTCTGCTGGTCATTTCTCTTACGCTGCTGCTCAGCAACACCTTGAGATCTAAGACTAATAGAACCAGCATACAGAACATCAACCAATTCTCCTGATGAGTCTAGCATTACAAATGTGGTTGCTGGCTTCCCAGGACCCCAGCAGCAGGCCATTACTCTTAACTCTGACTCATCATCCAGATCAATGTCCGCATCCTTCTTGTCCGCATCCTTCTTCTTCCAAGGAGCAACAGAAACCTTGTCCCAGAACTGTTTCCCATATTCCATAGACAGAAAACATTTGGCTTTTGCTGTCAACAGTGATCGAGCTTCCTTTTCCATTGCTGGAAGTAGAAAATTCAAGAAGGCATCATCCAGTATCATCTTCCGTTGCTCATCCCACAGTTGTGCAGACTTGCTGACACAGTCACTTAAGTAATTCTCACGAGCCTCAGACATGAGCGCTTTCTTTGCATCCTCTGGCAATGTTATGGTAACCTTGAGAAGCTTTTCTTCCTCTGCTTTCTGAATAAGAAGCCACTGTGCATCTCCAAACTTGCTTAGTGGTTTCTCTTGCAGCCACTCCACACCTGATAATTGGTGGTAAGTATCTATGACCGAACTGCCCTCAGGTGTGGGCTTTGTTGATACAACTGCTTTATCCATGAAGATACCCCTGATATGCTTTTTTACAATAGGCTCACAACCGATCTCAACTGCTGCCTGATAAGATAAAAATAAATGGAACTGGATCAAGTCAGATGAAATGAATAGCCTAGCTTCCTATGAGGACTGGTTAAACTTGTAAGATGTTGGTACCATGTGTCTGGCACCCCGAAGGACATCTTGTGACGTTTCAAACATTGCGCATGTGAAATTTGCAGCAACATCTTCAGGAGAATCTTTCCCACTGTCAAGCTCACCCGCTTCCTGAAAGCAGCAGAAGCAGAAAAGGTGTCACGGGTACAATAGATTTAGCCAGGACAGAATGTCATATATGCAGATAAAGGATAGGTTGCATATGCAGTATCCTTCCATAGAAGGATAATGCAAAGTGTGAGTTAGATCACGTACAGGTATCCTCGTTAAAGTTAGATGTTGGCCTAATTGCTCAGCACTCCGACCAAATTGGTTAGCAACCTCCCACAATCCTGCCTTGTGACAAATACTGTACAAGGATTTCCTTTTTGGTCGCTTAAATTGACCTACTTCTTCAACTTCACCAGGAGGGAAATGTAAATTGAATTTCGCGTCAACATCCTCCACTTCTTTCTCTGATTTTGCTTCCTTCAGTGCATCAATGATAGAGTGGTAGAGTTGTCGATTAAGTGCCTGCCTTGTAACATCGTCTATTCTTCGTTTCTCGTCATCATATCTTCTCTCATAATAAATCTGCAAAGCAACCTTGCGCTTCTGAAGAAGAAGCCACTTTCTGTCTAAGGTCTGAACAGCCCAAAGCAGCTACAAACAACAGACAAACTGTGTCAGCAATTGTAAAATCTTGATAATCAGGGGAGCCTAACACCTGTCTAGTAGTGGACACTGGTCAGTTACCTTATGCCACTTCATTTTACGCGTCTCTTCTTCATTTGCTTGTTCATTGGCATCGTTATCTTTTACCAGACTCAGGCAACTTTCCTTCCTATACATTGCAATGAATGGAACCTGACAGGCAACAATACCTATGTCAGCACATCAGACATAAGAAATTACGCACAGAGATGGAATCTGATGTGAAACAATAACCAAGTCAGCAGATCAAACATAAGAAATTATGCAATGAGATCCTATAGTTTTTCGTACTTCAAATTTGTGGGTATGTAGCATGTTCAAGACATTCACGATGTCGCTCTGATGAATCTCCCTGTTCACTTGCTCTTTGCCAAAAAGGGACAGAAATCCATCCCCGGTTAGTTGGTTGTGTATCCATACACTTTCCTCCTCACTATTTGCATCACCATCTATAGGATGGCCAGTTAACTCTTCAGACAGCTGAGGAAGAAGCAATTAAGAATCAGATACGCATTACAAACCAAAATCAAGACAGACATCCAACATGTCTAACTGGTAACTTACCTGGATCCTCTCAGGTATATCAGTTTCTTTTATCTGCTCATCCTTTGGTGTCATATACTTTTCTGCGAGAATAAATGGTTCAAACTCATCTTCAAGCCTGTTTCCTCTCAACTCGCCGGAATTAATAGCATCCCTCTCAAGCTCTTGTTTTCTTAGTGCTAATAGCTCATCAACATCCCCAAATATATCATGGGCCTCTTGTAGCGCAGATGATGATACACCTGCAGCTTGTCGCAGAGGCTTTCTTTTAACCTTCTTCCTTCTGCAGTACAATAGCATGTGTGCATTTAATAATAATAACAAATATAAGGTCTGAATAATTTCACATGGATAGAGAACCATTAACACACAATACGGAACATAAGAGCATACTTCACAACTTGGCCATTCACATCGATTTCCTCTTCGTCCACAATGAAATCGCCCATTTCATCATCCATATCATCTTCACCAACCTCATCTTCATCTACCTGCTGATCCTCCTCGACAAAATCCTCCTCAAACGGTTCTGAGCAAATGATATTGCAGCAAATTAAAAATTAGACAGGAAACTTCCAGCATTGGAAAACAAGCAAAGTGAAGAGGATTCAGAAGCAGGTACCTTCATTACCAAACAAGGAGCTACGAACTGTCTCCTCAGCAGTCCGGCTTTTTCCTGCTCCGTCATGATCGGAGAAGCCAGAGCGCCCATCCATTTCAGATTCCCGTCCTGCCTTCTTCAACCGCTTAAACTTATTTTCCTACCGTCAGCAAAATGAGAAGGCACATTACTGAGAAGCATGCAAAAACTCATGGAAGTCCAAAACAGACACAAAGATTATCTTAAAGCATACAGGAGGCTTCGGACGAGTGATGCCAGTAATGTTATTATCCTGGAGCAACATGTAGTCATCCTCATCAAGCTCGAAATCCTCCGTCTCTCTGGCCACATTTCTTGCAGTTTAGAAACTCATAAAGAATAAGACACTCTGTTTCATGACGAGGCATAAAAAGCAACTACCTCTTCTTCTTTCTTTTCTTTTTCTTCTTGCGTCTTTCATCATCACTAGCTCTCGCCTCCTCCTCCTCCTCTTCCTCGTCTTCATCCGCATCATCCACTATGAAGCCATCCTTCTCGTACTCATTCTGTCCCTCATCTGCTCACAAACAAGGTCACCCAATTATTGCTATACTAGCTCGAGAACACAATCACAGGCGATTCGACTAGAAAAAGGCAACTGCTGCAAACTGTAATCGATAGCAAAACATCGTAATACACAGTAAAACCAATCGAAATAAGAAATCAAGCAAGAGAACGCCCGAAACACAGTACCGCACAGCACATAAAAGCATCTCAATCGAGAGGAAAGGATAGCTCCAGCCAACAAATCCCTCGCGCAAGCAAACGTAATGGAAAGATCGTTAGGAGAAACTAACCTTCATCGTCCTCCTCCTCGTCCTCATCGTCGTCCTGCTCGTCGACATCATCCCTGGCCCTCCGCGACGGCCGCGGCTCGTCCTCTTCCTCGGCCTCGATGAAGTCGTCCTCTAGGGTTCCAACAGAAGCGCAAGCTTTTCCCATCAGAAAACGCGCACAAACCGCCGCCGAGGGCACCAAAACACGCGAAACCGCAGGAATCGGCAACGAAATCGCGTACCTTCGTCGTCGGAAACCACCGTGCGTCCCATTGTCCTCGAGGCGGCGGCGGCGCAAACCCTAGAGCGCGAGAGCGGTTGTGTCGAGAGCCTCGGGGGGGAGAGGGGGCCTCCTTATATGGGCATCGCGGGAGGCCGCGGGCCGCACGATCGCACCGCGCGTGGGGCGGCGGAATCTAGGGTTTCGAGGAAGGAGGGAGCGGCCCGGGCCCGAGCCGACGCCGAGGGGGCGCGGGCGATGCGAAGCGCCTGAGCCGAGGGTTGACCGACTTCACCCGACGGCGAGGAGGCGAATCCGGCGGCGGCGGCCGGGGAGCCGCGAACCGTGGGCTGGAGCGGCGGCGAGGTCGAGGCGGGGCGTCGCCGGGGGCTTGGAGGTGGCGGTGAGGAGTGTGCTGCGATTGGGGACAGGCCGGTTAAGTAATGAATGGATTTTGGGGGAGTTTGTTTTCAATACGGCCCCTGTAATATCTGCGAGTGGGCTTCTGCTTTGCTTCCGGCGAGGGTGTTATTGTGACATCGTTCTTTTGGCAGGGTCTAGTGGTAATATTCGGGTCAACTTTTCAGCGCCCGTTGGATAGATGATCGCACCCAAAATGCATTTGTTACCAGCCCACCTCAACACTGTCAAGATAAGATTAGCACCCTTTTCAAAAAGAATATACTAGTATTAGGGCATCTCCAGCAGCTACCCTCGAACCACCTGCATACGTCCGGACCGCGCGTGCCATCCACCGAGGTCCTGCATCCGTCCACAAGGCATGCGGACGCACTTTCTCCCGCAAACCGGAGACAAACGTGGGGGCTTTGCGTGCGTCCGGACTGCCTGCTTCTGACCACCCTGGCCCACTCAAAACCGTCCTTCCTCGCCCGCGCGTATTTCTTCCGGTGCCAGCTGCCCGCATTCATGCCGCCGGTCGCTCCCCATTGAAGCCGGCTACATAGCGGACACGACCTTTAACTGGCGCCGGCATTGAAGCGGCGCACCGGCCGAGGGCGTCGCCCGCGACGCGTCCCTGGTGTTCACGCATGTTCAATGCCTAAGAAGCGTTACTGGACGGGACGGGACGGATATTTACCACGTCCGTTCAATGCCCCGTTCGTCCGTATGCCGCCATTAAGCAGGCTCGCCGGCCGAGAAACCCACTCCGGCAACGTGCATTGACGCACCCGGACGCCTGGCCTCAACGCACTCCGCTATTTATAGGCGTCCACACCCGCTCTAGTCCATGCCACAACACAAGCCGCTCCACATCCTCCTCCCTTGCACCACACTCGCCATGACAGCCGGCGGCAACGCTCTGTGGGAGAGCCCATCGACGGAGATAAAGCATGAGTTGGCCGCGCCATGCGGCCGCCTGGCAGAGCCGCTGTACCAGGCGGATCGAGGCCGGCCTGCCGTCCAGCTTGCCCGAGGTCTCCGACGACGAGGACGACCCCACGATGGAGACGGACTCCGACGACACCGCACCGAAGCCATCGCCTATGCATGCCATCTTCACCATGGCGCAGGCGCACTACAACGCCGCCATGGCGGAGGAGCTTCCTACGTCGGTGCCTTTGTCGGTGTTGCTAGAGCAGCACCGGCTGGCGGAGGTCCAGATCGATGGTGAGTGTGTGAGCCAGGAGGTCGTGGCGTCCATGGCCGCGATGAACCCCAACTTCATCGCGGAGCAGCATGTAATGCCGCCGCGGAGGCGCAGCTACAGGTGATCGCGGATGAGAACAACGCTAGCTTCGCCTCATGCACACCGCCGACGAACCATCAGGCGCCCATGTGGGACGACGACAGTGCGGGCGCCACCATTTCCATCATGGACCTCACGTCCACCAGCAACGGACAATGCGCGGACTCCTCCGAGGATGAGTAGGGCACAGGAGGCGGCAGGGCCTTGTGTCCCATGTGGGTCGGTCCGTCTCTCGTGTTCTACTCTTCCTCGCCAGAGACCACAGCTTCACTTCAGTGGTCTTATCGTCGGTGCTCGACAGCAGTGAAGGATGACAACGGCATGGACGACAGATGCCGCCGTAGGTAGGTTCAGGGTCGGGTCGGATGGTTCTTTTGTTCTAAATGTTTGCAATCTAAAAATTCGTCGTGTTTGCGTGAACTTCGTCCGGTTTGTATGAAAATCCGACCAAGTTTGAACGAATTTCATCTGGTTGTGCGGATTGTTGTTGAAATGTATGCGGGCAGCGTTGGATGGCGGCCTCCTGCATCCATGTCCACAGACTGGTCCCCCTGTCTGTGAATGGGTGTGGGAGGAAATTTGCGGGTTGCCATTGGAGACGCCCTTAACAATGCAAATTATGGATTGATCTACATTCGAAATAAGATGACATGCGCAAAGGTAAAGTAGATTATCATTAACAACCTTATTTAGAGCATCTCCAATAGAAGATGCAAATTTGGAGATGTAAAACAGAAGATGTAAAAAATTACATCTCCGGAAAAGAGGCAACTCCAATAGATGGTGCATATTGAAGATGTAAAAGAGCAACTCCAATGGAAGATGCAAACTAGAGATGTAAAACCGATCGCCGGCCGCAGGGATGTGTACAGCCGCATTTGCACATTGAAATTTCATAATTCTACCAACAAAAATGCATCATCAATCAAAGTTTCAAATCCTACAAGAAAAAGTCAAATGTCTCAGCCAAAGTTCTTTATCCAACAAATGAAAATGCACATAAACATCATTCAATTTTCGTCATGTTTGTTGTCAGTGGTGCCATTGTGGACGGTGGTATGATCATCATCATCAATGGCTTATTTGTCGACGTTTTCATACGTTGAAGTCTCGCTGCCACGAACTCCACCGGAAGCACCTTCATTGCCACCTCCCATGCCGCTCATGTTGCCATCGAAGCCACCTCCGATGCTACTCATCATGTTGTCGCCGAAGCCACCTCCCATGCCACTCATCCTATTGCCGTCGAAGCCACCTCCCATGTCGCTCATGTTGCCGCTGAAGCCACCTTCCATGCCGCTCATGTTGCCGCTGAAGCCACCACCTATGCCACCGAAGCCACCATTCACGTTGCCACCAAAGCCACCTCCCATGTTTCCACCAAATGCACCATTCATGGCACCTCCCATCTTGTTCATGTACCCACCCATTGTTGGAGATATGTCCTAGAGGCAATCATGTATGATGATATTTCCTATGTGTTCATGAATAAAGATAGTCCTTGGACATTATCAATGATGTGTATCAACAAGTACGTGACTTGTTTGTGAGACTATGCATTGTATGATGACTGTCCTAAAAGACCCCTAGTCAAAAGGGTCGTGTGGACGCATAGCTGATACGTCTCCAGCGTACCTATAACTTATGAAGTATTCATGCCATGTTTACAACAATTTTATATGGTTTTGGTATGGGTTTATTAAACTAACACGGACTGACGTTGTTTTCAGCAGAACTACCGTGATGTTGTTTCTTGTGCAGAAATAAAAGTTCTCAGAATGGGCTGCAAATTTACGGTGATTTTTTATGGACCAAAAGAGACCCCCGAAGCACAAGAGCTGGACCAGAAGCTTCATGAGGAAGCGACAAGCCAGGCGGCGCGCCCACCCCCCAGGGCGCGCCTAGGCGGCTTGTCGCTGCCTCGTGGACCCCCTTGACGTGAGACCGACGCCAAAAATTCCTATAAATACCAAAACCCTCGAAAAGAAAATTAGATCGGAAGTTCCGCCGCCGCAAACCTCTGCAGCCACAAAAAACCAATCGGGAGCCCGTTCCGGCACCCTGTCGGAGGGGAAACCCATCGCTGGAGGCCATCTTCATCATCCCGGCGGTCTCCATGACGAGGAGGGAGTAGTTCACCCTCGGGGTTGAGGGTATGTATCAGTAGCTATGTGCTTGATCTCTCTCTCTCTCTCGTGTTCTTGAATTGGCGCGATCTTGATGTACCATGAGCTTTGCTAATATATTTCGATCATATGGTGTTTGCCCCCCTCTACCTTCTTGTGATGAATTGAGTTTTATCTTTGAGGTTTCACTATTATCGGATTGAATACTTTTATGGATTTGAGAACACTTGATGTATGTCTTGCGTGGGATACCCGTGGTGACAATGGGGTGTTCTATTGATTCACTTGATGTATGTTTTGGCACTCAACTCGCAGATTCCCGAGGTGACATTGGGGTAATCTATGCATAGGGGTTGATGCATGATTTCGTCCTTGTTTCTCCGGTAGGAATCTTGGGGCACTCTTTGAGGTTCTTTGTGTTGGATTGAATATTATGAATCTGAAGTTGTTTGATCCATATCATATAATTGACCCATAGATACTTGTGGTGACATTGGAGTATCTAGGTGACATTGTGGTTGATTGATGTGTGTCACATGGTGTTATTTTACTACGAACTCTAGGGCTATTTGTGACACTTATAGGAATAGCTCAATGGACTGATCGGAAAGAATAACATTGAGGTGGTTTCATACCCTACGAGCAATTTCATCTTATGTTCTCCACGATAGGAACTTGGGAGTGACTCTTTGTGGCACGTTGAGGGATTGCCATATGATTTAATTATGTTATCATTGTTGAGAGAACTTGCACTAGTGAAAGTATGGACCCTAGGCCTTGTTTCCAAGCATTGCAATACCGTTTTTGCTCACTTTTGTTACTTGCTACCTTGCTGTTTTTATATTTTCAGATTACAAAAACCCATATCTACTATCCTTATTACACTTGTATCACCATCTCTTCGCCGAACTAGTGCACCTATGCAATTTACCATTGTATTGGGTGTGTTGGGGACACAAGAGACTCTTTGTTATTTGGTTGCAGGGTTGTTTGAGAGAGACCATCTTCATCCTACGCCTCCCATGGATTGATAAACCTTAGGTCATCCACTTGAGGGAAATTTGCTACTGTCCTACAAAAACTCTGCGCTTGGTGGCCCAACATGAGTCTACAAGAAGAAGGTTGCGTAGTAGACATCAAGCTCTTTTCTCGCGTCGTTGCCGGGGAGGTAAGTGCTTGAAGGTATATCTTTAGATCTTGCAATTGAATCTTTTAGTTTCTTGTTTTATCACTAGTTTATTCTATAAAAGAAAACTACAAAAAAATGGAATTGAGGTTGCCTCATATGCTTCATCTTTTTTATGTCTTTCATGAAAATGATGGAAATGAAAATTGTGCTCAAGTGTTAGAGGAAGAAGTTAATAAAATGTTTGACACTAAATCTTTGAATGATGAGCATGATTGCAATGTTGTTAGTATGCTTGCTATGAATATCCATGATGCTAATGATATGCAAAGCCACAAGTCTGGGGATGCTATGTTTGATGAAGATGATATTTTTAGTCCCCCAAGTTTTGATGAGAATATTTATTATGATGAAAGCATGCCTCCTATTATATTGATGAAAGTGGATTTGGAAGACTATCAACTTTAGATGATAAGTATCCCACTATTTTGGAGGGTGTTGAATCTTATTATAATGATAAAAGTGGATTTGGAGAGGTCATGACTTTATTTAGTAATGATTCCACTATTTCGGAAGAGGTTCCAATTGACTATGATGAGAACAAAGTTGCTACTTATGATGATTATTGTGATGATACTTATGTTATAAAAAGTAGTGATAATTATTGTCATAATTTTGAATATCCTTTTACTGAACATTACTCTTTTAATGTGGAAACAATTTATAGTATTCAAGTTTCATATGATGCTCCCACTACTATTCATGAGAAAAAAATTGCTTATGTCGAGAGTAATAAAATATCTATGCTTGTGGATCATGAAAAGAATGCTTTATGTGATAATTATATAGTTGGATTCATTCATGATGCTACTGAAAATTACTATGAGAGAGGAACATATGCTTTTACATATTGCAATAATATCAAGTTTCCTCTCTATGTGTTGAAAGTTTTGAAGTCACGCTTGTTTTGCCTTCCTATGCTAGTTGATTCTTGTTCCCATAAATTGTTTTCTCACAAAATCCCTATGCATAGGAAGAGGTTTAGACTTAAATGTGCTAGTCATATGCTTCATGATGCTCTCTTTGTGTTTCAATTCTTTACTTTTATGTGAGCATCATTCAAATCATCATGCCTAGCTAAAAATGCATTAAAGAAAAGCGTTTGTTGGGAGACAACCCAATATTTATACCTACTGTTTTTGTGTGTTCACATGATTAAGCTACTGTAGTAATCATGTTTTATAGCTTTTGTTTCAATAAAGTGCGAAGTAAAACCTTTGGGATAGTGTGGATGATAGTTGACTTGATTCTGTGCAAAAACATAAACTTTTGCTCTCAGTATAGGAATTTTGAGAATTCACTGGAACGTGATTTTGATCTGAATTTCTTACACATGATTAATGTACAAATTCACTATGTTGTCCTAATTTTTCAGAATTTTTAAAGTTGCAGAAGTATGGTGGTTATTCAGATCTTTACAGACTGTTCTGTTTTTGACAAATTCTGTTTTCAATGCATAGTTTGCTTGTTTTATAGTTTCTATGGCTTATATTGGTCAATATAAATTGTGTAAATGATAGAGTACAGTAGTCATTACGTGGAAATAATTATGAATCTTGTCTTGACAGTACCCAAGTGAATGATTTGTTTTATTATACTAACGCATCTCACGAAGTTCCGTTAAGTTTTGTGTGATTGAAGTTTTCAAGTTTTGGGTGAGATATCGATATGAGGAGAATAAGGAGTGGCAAGACCCTAAGTTTGGGGATGCCCAAGGCACCCCAAGGTAATATTGAAGGAAGATCCAAGCAACTAAGCCTGGGGATGCCCCGGAAGGCATCCCCTCTTTCGTCTTCAACATTATCGGTAACCTTACTTGGAGCTATATTTTTATTCATCACATGATATGTGTTTTGCTTGGAGCATCATTTTATTTTGTTTAGATTTGCTTGCTATTACTTAGAATAAGGTTTTGTATCTTTTACTTCAATAAAAGTGTCAAGGATGGCCTTCACCATGCTCAATTTGCAAGTATATGAGTTGCTGTTTCAAAACAGAAAGTTTGTCGCTATTGCAAAAATTCCCTAGAAATGTCAGAATGTGAAAGAAGCTGGAAATTTTGACACAATATGAAATGATAAATTCTCTAAAGTGTGGTAAATTTCCAGAATTTTTTGAGTTAAATAAGTATGGATCTTCCTTAGTCCTTTACAGACTGTTCTGTTTAGACATATTGCTATTATATTTGCATTGTTTGCATATGTTTGTTTTTTTAATTATTCTATTTGAGGATGAGAGTACTAAATATGCAGAGGCATTTATTATGCAATTTCAAATTATAATTTTAGTGATTTTCTACAGTAAAGAATGATAAGGTTGTGTATGGATTGTTGGGGAGCGTAGTATTTCAAAAAAATTCCTACGATCACGCAAGATCTATCTAGGAGAAGCATAGCAACGAGCGGGGAGAGTGTGTCCACGTACCCTCGTATACCGAGAGCGGAAGCGTTTATTAACGCGATTGATGTAGTCGAACGTCTTTGCGATCCAACCGATCCAAGTACCGAACGCATGGCACCTCCGCGATCTGCACACGTTCAGCTCGGTGACGTCCCTCGAACTCTTGATCCAGTTGAGGCAGAGTGAGAGTTTCTTCAGCACGACGGCGTGGTGACGGTGATGATGAAGTTTGCGGCGCAGGGCTTCGCCTAAGCACTACGACGATATGACCGAGGTGTAAAACTGTGGAGGGGGGCACCACACACGGCTAAAGATCAACTTGTGTGTCTATGGGGTGCCCCCTTCCCCCGTATATAAAGGAGGGAGGAAGAGGAGGCCGGCCCTAGAGGGGGGGGCGCCAAAAGGGGGAGTCCTACTTGGACTCCCGGTCCAAGTAGATTCGGTCCCCCCTTTCCTATTCCAACTAGGAGAAGGAAGGGAAGGAGGAAGAGGGGAGAAGGAAGGAGGGGGCGCCGCCCCTTCCTAGTCCAATTCGGACCAGTCCATGGGGGGGGGGCGCGGCCACCCCTTGAGGCCCTTCTCTCCTTTCTCGTATGGCCCATTAAGGCCCAATACTTCCCCCGGCGAATTCCCGTAACTCTCCGGTATTCCGAAAAATACCCGAATCACTCGGAACCTTTCCGATGTCCGAATATAGCCTTCCAATATATCGATCTTTACCTCTCGACCATTTCGAGACTCCTCATTATGTCCGTGATCTCATCCGGGACTCCGAACAAATTTCGGTCATCAAATCACATAACTCATAATACAAATTGTCATCGAACGATAAGCGTGCGGACCCTACAGGTTCGAGAACTATGTAGACATGACCGAGACACATCTCCGGTCAATAACCAATAGCGGAACCTGGATGCTCATATTGGCTCCTACATATTCTACGAAGATCTTTATCGGTCAAACCGCATAACAACATACGTTGTTCCCTTTGTCATTGGTATGTTACTTGTCCGAGATTTGATCGTCGGTATCATCATACCTAGTTCAATCTTGTTACGGGAAAGTCTCTTTACTCGTTCCGTAATGCATCATCCCACAACTAACTCATTAGTCACATTGCTTGCAAGGCTTATAGTGATGTGCATTACTGAGAGGGCCCAGAGATACCTCTCCGATACACGGAGTGACAAATCCTAATCTCGATCTATGCCAACCCAACAAACACCTTCGGAGACACCTGTAGAGCATCTTTATAATCACCCAGTTATGTTGTGACGTTTGATAGCACACAAGGTGTTCCTCCGGTATTCGAGAGTTGCATAATCTCATAGTCAGAGGAACATGTATAAGTCATGAAGAAAGCAATAGCAATAAAACTCAACGATCATAATGCTAAGCTAATGGATGGGTCTTGTCCATCACATCATTCTCTAATGATGTGACCCCGTTGATCAAATGACAACAAATGTCTATATAAGTGATATAATACTAAGCAAAATAAGATGCATAAAGAATAAACATCACATGCAATCAATATAAGTGATATGATATGGCCATCATTATTTTGTGCCTTTGATCTCCATCTCCAAAGCACCGTCATGATCACCATCGTCACCGGCTTGACACCTTGATCTCCATCGAAGCATCGTTGTCGTCTCACCAACTATTGCTTCTACGACTATCGCTACCGCTTATTGATAAAGTAAAGCAATTACATGGTGATTGTATTTCGTACAATAAAGCGACAACCATAAGGCTCCTGCCAGTTGCCGATAACTTTTACAAAACATGATCATCTCATACAACAATTTATATATCATCACGTCTTGACCATATCACATCACAGCAAGCCCTGCAAAAACAAGTTAGACGTTCTCTACTTTGTTGTTGCAAGTTTTACGTGGCTGCTACGGGCTTAGCAAGAACCGTTCATACCTACGCATCAAAAACCACAACGATTTTTTGTCAAGTGTGTTGTTTTAACCTTCAACAAGGACCGGGCGTAGTCACACTCAATTCAACTAAAGTTGGAGAAACAGACACCCACTAGCGGTCGCTTCATCCAACAATACCGCCGAATCAAAGTATGACATGCTGATAAGCAGTATGACTATTATCGCCCACAACTCTTTGTGTTCTACTTGTGCATATAACATCTACACATAGACCTGGATCGGATGCCACTGTTGGGGAACGTAGTATTTCAAAAATTTCCTACGATCACGCAAGATCTATCTAGGAGAAGCATAGCAACGAGCGGGGAGAGTGTGTCCACGTACCCTCGTAGACCGAAAGTGGAAGCGTTTATTAACGCGGTTGATGTAGTCGAACGTCTTCGCGATCCAACCGATCCAAGTACCAAACGCACGACACCTCCGCGATCTGCACACGTTTAGCTCGGTGACGTCCCTCGAACTATTGATCCAGTTGAGGCCGACGGCATGGTGACAGTGATGATGAAGTTAGCGGCGCAGGGCTTCGCCTAAGCACTACGACGATATGACCGAGGTGTAAAACTGTGGAGTGGGGCACCACACACGGCTAAAGATCAACTTTTGTGTCTATGGGGTGCCCCCTTCCCCCGTATATAAAGGAGGGAGGAAGAGGAGGCCGGCCCTAGAGGGGGCGCGCCAAAAGGGGGATTTGGTCCCCCCTTTCCTATTCCAACTAGGAGAAGGAAGGGAAGGAGGAAGAGGGGAGAAGGAAGGAGGGGGGCGCCGCCCCTTCCTAGTCCAATTCGGACCAGTCCATGGGGGGCGCGCGGCCACCCCTTGAGGCGCTTCTCTCCTTTCTCGTATGGCCCATTAAGGCCCAATACTTCCCCCGGCTAATTCCCATAACTCTCCGGTATTCCAAAAAATACCCGAATCACTTGGAACCTTTCCGATGTCCGAATATAGCATTCCAATATATCAATCTTTACCTCTTGACCATTTCGAGACTCCTCGTCATATCCGTGATCTCATCCGGGACTCCGAACAAACTTCGGTCATCAAATCACATAACTCATAATACAAATCGCCATCGAACGTTAAGCGTGCGGACCCTACGGGTTCGAGAACTATGTAGACATGACCGAAACACATATCCGGTCAATAACCAATAGCGGAACCTGGATGCTCATATTGGCTCCTACATATTCTACGAAGATCTTTATCGGTCAAACCGCATAACAACATACGTTGTTCCCTTTGTCATCGGTATGTTACTTGTCCGAGATTTGATCATCGGTATCATCATACCTAGTTCAATATCATTACGGGCAAGTCTCTTTACTCGTTCCGTAATGCATCATCCCGCAACTAACTCATTAGTCACATTGCTTGCAAGGCTTATAGTGATGTGCATTACTGAGAGGGCCCAGAGATACCTCTCCGATACACGGAGTGACAAATCCTAATCTCGATCTATGCCAACCCAACAAACACCTTCGGAGACACCTGTAGAGCATCTTTATAATCACCCAGTTATGTTGTGACGTTTGATAGCACACAAGGTGTTCCTCCGGTATTCGAGAGTTGCATAATCTCATAGTCAGAGGAACATGTATAAGTCATGAAGAAAGCAATAGCAATAAAACTCAACGATCATAATGCTAAGCTAATGGATGGGTCTTATCCATCACATCATTCTCTAATGATGTGACCCCGTTGATCAAATGACAACAAATGTCTATGGCTAGGAAACTTAACCATCTTTGATTAACGAGCTAGTCAAGTAGATGCATACTAGGGACACTCTGTTTATCTATGTATTCACACATGTACTAAGTTTCCGGTTAATACAATTCTAGCATGAATAATAAACATTTATAATGATATAAGGAAATATAAATAATAACTTTATTGTTGCCTCTAGGGCATATTTCCTTCAGTCTCCCACTTGACCTAGAGTCAATAATATAGTTCACATCGCCATGTGATTTAACACCAATAGTTCAGATCATCATGTGATTTAACACTCTATAGTTCACATCATCATGTGACCAATACCCAAAGGTTTTACTAGAGTCAATAATCTAGTTCACATCGCCATGTGATTAACACCCAAAGAGTACTAAGGTGTGATCCTGTTTTGCTTGTGAGATAAGTTTAGTCAACGGGTCTGCCACATTCAGATCCGTATGTATTTTGCAAATTTCTATGTCTACAATGCTCTGCACGGAGCTACTCTAGCTAATTGCTCCCACTTTCAATATGTATCTAGATTGAGACTTAGAGTCATCCAGATCGGTGTCAAAACTTGCATCGACATAACCCTTTACGACGAACTTTTTGTCACCTCCACAACTGAGAAACATATCCTTATTCTACTAAGGATAATTTTGACCGTTGTCCAGCGATCTACTCCTAGATCACTATTGTACTCCCTTGCCAAACTCAGGGCAGGGTATACAATAAGTCTGGTACACTGCATGGCATACTTCATAGAACCTATGACTGAGGCATAGGGAATGACTTTTCATTCTCTTTTTATTTTGTGCCGTGGTCGGGTTTTTGAGTCTTTACTCAACTTCACACCTTGCAACACATGCAAGAACTCCTTCTTTGACTGTTCCATTTTGAACTACTTCAAAATCTTGTCAAGGTATGTACTTATTGAAAAAACTTATCAAGCGTCTTGATATATCTCTATAGATCTTGATGCTCAATATGTAAGCAGCTTCACCGAGGTCTTTCTTTGAAAATCTCCTTTCAAACACTCCTTTATGCTTACCAGAAAAATTCTACATCATTTCCGATTAACAATATGTCATTCACATATACTTATCAGAAAGGCTGTAGTGCTCCCACTCACTTTCTTGTAAATACAGGCTTCACCGCAAGTCTGTATGAAACTATATGTTTTGATCAACTCATCAAAGTGTATATTCCAACTCCGAGATGCTTGCACCAGTCCATAGATGGATCGCTGGAGCTTGCGCATTTTATTAGCACCTTTAGGATTGACAAAACCTTCTGGTTGCATCATATACAACTCTTCTTTTATAAATCCATTAAGGAGTGCAGTTTTGTTATCCATTTGCCAGATTTCATAAAATGCGGCAATTGCTAACATGATTCAGACAGACTTAAGCATCGCTACGAGTGAGAAAATCTCATCGTAGTGAACACCTTGAACTTGTCGAAAACCTTTCGCGACAAGTCGAGCTTTGTAGATAGTAACACTACCATCAGCGTCCGTCTTCCTCTTGAAGATCCATTTATTCTCAATGGCTCACCGATCATCAGGCAAGTCAATCAAAGTCCACACTTTGTTCTCATACATGGATCCCATCTCAGATTTCATGGCCTCAAGCCATTTCGCGGAATCTGGGCTCATCATCGCTTCCTCATAGTTCGTAGGTTCGTCATGGTCTAGTAACATGATTTCCAGAACAGGTTGACCGTACCACTCTGGTGCGGACCGTACTCTGATTGACCTACGAGGTTCGCTAGTAACTTGATCTAAAGTTTCATGATCATCATCATCAACTTCCTCACTAAATGGTGTAGGCATCACTAGAACTGATTTGTGTGATGAACTTCTTTCCAATCCGGGAGCAGGTACAATTACCTCATCAAGTTCTACTTTCCTCCCACTCACTTCTTTCGAGAGAAACTCCTTCTCTAGAAAGGATCCATTCTTAGCAACGAATATCTTGCCTTCGGATCTGTGATAGAAGGTGTACCCAACAATTTCTTTTTGGGTATCCTATGAAGACGCACTTCTCCGATTTGGGTTCGAGCTTATCAGTTTGAAACTTTTTCACATAAGCATTGCATCCCCAAACTTTAAGAAATGACAGCTTTGGTTTCTTGCCAAACCATAGTTCATACGGTGTCGTCTCAACGGATTTAGATGGTGCCCTATTTAACGTGAATGCAGCTATCTCTAATGCATAACCCCAAAAACGATAGTGGTAAATCGGTAAGAGACATCATAGATCACACCATATCTAATAAAGTACGGTTACGATGTTCGGACACACCAGTACGCTGTGGTGTTCCAGGTGGCGTGAGTTGCGAAACTTATTCCACATTGTTTCAAATGAAGACCAAACTCGTAACTCAAATATTCGCCTCCACGATCAGATCGTAGAAACTTTATTTTCTTGTTACGATGATTTTCCGCTTCACTCTGAAATTCTTTGACTTTCCAAATGTTTCAGACTTATGTTTCATCAAGTAGATATACCCATATCTGCTCAAATCATCTGTGAAGGTTAGAAAATAACGATGCCCGCCGCGAGCCTCAACACTCATCGGACCGCATACATCGGTATGTATTATTTCCAATAAGTCAGTTGCTCGCTCTATTGTTCTGGAGAACGGAGTCTTAGTCATCTTGCCCATGAGGCATGGTTCGCAAGCATCAAATGATTCATAATCAAGTGATTCCAAAAGTCCATCCGCATGGAGTTTCTTCACACGCTTTACACCAATATGACCTAAACGGCAGTGCCACAAGTATGTTGCACTATCATTATCATCTTTGCATCTTTTGGCATCAATATTATGTGTATCACTACGATCGAGATTCAATAAACCATTTATATTAAGTGTATGACCATAGAAGGTTTTATTCATGTAAACAGAACAACAATTATTCTTTGACTTAAATGAATAACCGCATTGCAATAAACATGATCCAATCATATTCATGCTCAACTCAAACACAAAATAACATTTATTTTAGGTTCAACACTAATCCCGAAGGTAAAGGGAGTGTGCGATGGTGATCTCATCAACCTTGGAATCACTTCCAACACACATCATCACCTCGCCCTTAACTACCCTCTGTTTATTTTGCAACTCCCATTTCGAGTTACTACTCTTAGCAACTGAACTAGTATCAAATACCGAGGGGTTGCTATAAACACTAGTAAAGTACACATCAATATCATGTATATCAAATATACCTTTGTTCACTTTGTCATCCTTCTTATCCGCCAAGTATCTAGGGGCAGTTCTGCTTCCAGTGACCATTTCCTTTGCAGTAGAAGCACTCAGTTTCAGGCTTGGGTCCAGCTTTGGGTTTCTTCATGGGAGTGGCAACTTGCTTGCCATTCTTCTTGAAGTTCCCTTTCTTTCCCTTGCCCTTTTACTTGAAACTAGTGGTCTTGTCAACCATCAACACTTGATGCTTTTTCTTGATTTCTACCTTCGCCGATTTCAGCATCGCAAAGAGCTTGGGAATCATTTCTGTCGTGGAATTGTCACGGCAGATGTCCTTAGTGTCAGGACTTAGTCGCAAGGCCAGCACATCTATGTGGTAGCTTGAGAGGGGTTGGGCGGAATCGAGAGATGCAACACAAGACAAGGATTTAGACAGCTTCGGGCCCCGGGAAACATCATCCGGTAATAGCCCTACATGCTGTTTGTGGCTAGGTCTCATTATGCTCATGAGAGAGTCGCCGGTAAGCCGGCTCTTTGTGTCTAGCCCTAGGGATTGTTTCTTGTTGCTTCCCCTCTTTGGGGTGCCCTGCCCCTCCTTATATAAGTTAGAGGGGCGGGTTACATGCGGAGTCCTAGTAGGACTAAGACTAGTCTATCTTTTCTTACAAGTTAATTACAAGTCCGGGTCTTGCTTCCTTGTAAAGGAAATATTCGTCATCCCTTTCTTCTTAGCCGGCCCATCATAAACGTGAGCCGGCCTCCTGGGCCTTGGGCCTAGTCTTCTATCTGACCCGCCGTCGGGGTCATCCGTGAGTCGTCAGGCTCGTGAGTCGTCTGGCAGTGGGCCGCCAGACCCGTGAGTCGCCAGTCCTCCGGCGGGTCACGGTGAAGCGCCAAGTCCGGCCGGGTCATACTTCCGGCCGGGTCATTCCGCGGGGTATATCCCCGACATTAGCCCCCAGTTTAATTTGGATTTATCCATGTTAAACTAATCTGCAATAAACACAAGAACAAATTCGACAGGTTGTGTTCCGGGTTAAATATTCTTGGTAAGCCGGCACTTGATCATCCTTAAGTCCTTGTCATCTTCCTTCTTGATATGTATCCATAATCTCTTAGCAAATCTCTTAGCAGATATGTTCAAATTTTGCCAATGCAAAAAATCCAGATACTTCCTTTGAAAAATCCGGGTCAATAGGCCAGCTTTAGAGTCAATTTGCTGACATTGATCTCTTGTTGAGAAATATTGTAAGAGATAATCCACTTGAGTCGGCTTTCAAAGCGCCGGCTTAAGAAATATTGGTCTTGAAATACTCATCTGATATTCAGCCGGTTTAAAGATGTAAAACTTGCCGGTTTATGAGTACCAAAATTGCCGGGTTATAAATAGATGATGCCGAGTCATAATTGTCGCCGCTGCCGGTTTATAATTTTTGCAGACACCAGGTCAATCTGATTTACTCAAAACTGAGAATTTGAAGATATTTCTCCCTTATATCCATATTACCTATAGCCCCCAAGAGCCGGTTTAATCAGCATGAATAAGCCGGGACTTATCACCATGGCTTTAAATAAAATCCAGTTGTGTAGCCCCCATGAGTCGGCTATAGTCATAGTAGTGTAGCCGGGTCATCCTAGAATTGTCTTCAGCAGAGAGCAATATGCATTAGCCCCCAAGTGTCGGGTCATTATGTAATAATGAGCAGGGACTTTGTAAATATGATGATGTAAATTTGAGCAGTAACGTGTAGCCCCCAAGGGCCGGCTTAGTAAGATAATACTGAGCTGGGACTTTTCATTGGAAATAATATCATATGATGTAACCCCCATCCTGGGGCTTGAACCCACGTCCACAAGGTTAAGAGCTTTGTGCTTTACCAACTGAGCAGTGGATCCTTCAATATAATGGAATAAGGCTTGTGTATCTTGAATTTTAACAGGAGCAATTGGTAGCCCCCAAGGGTCGGCTCATTACGATGTGATGAGTCGGGTCTTCAATGAGGTGAGCAAACATGACTTTGCATTAGCCCCCAAGTGCCATGATGCATGCTGGCAGTGACATGGGACTTGCATATTTGATGTAATCTCAATTTGAATAATGTAGCCCCCAAGTGCCGGGTTGTAAGCCTGCAGCGACTCGGGACTATTCCTTCCATTGTAGAATAAATCATATCCATTGATAAAATAATAGCCATCACGTTGAAGCGACTTTGAAAACATCAATCATAATATTAGTTTCTGATAACCATAATAAAAGTCCAGCCATGTTGGCTATTAAAGATTTGACTAACCGGTTTGAAAACCTCAATCATTCAAATCATAATGAAAATCCAGCCAAGTTTGGCTATTTAAAGATTTCAAATACCTTATCTGTTGACAAGTAAATCCGGAGTTTAAATACCCGGCGGCTCTTGGCCGATGGCGATTTAATACGCCTCCATTGTAAGCCGGAATTTTTATAACCCGGCTATTTATAGCCTTGGAGAAAATCAAGAATTGATAACCCTTTTGAGACACCAATTTCAATCTTTCGATCATGGGCTTGAACTGAATCATTTATGTAAGTCATAGCTCTGTAAATCCTGCACAGAGTTTAAACAACATATGCCCTGGCGACTTAACATCAAAAGCCAGGACGGGTAACCACCCAAATGTAGTCTTATCCTGCACACAAGTAGATCACAAAATCCCTTGGCGGTTTACCGCAGGGCGGGTCATAATATCTTACATATAACCACTGTGATATTGAATTTGTACTGCCGGTTTACATGACCTGTGCAGTAAGGGTGATAACCCAATCCTTAGAAGCCAATGCTTCCACATAGATGATGATTGTCATAAGCTGGCAATTTATCATCGAAAAATCAAGCCGGGTTAAATAGCAACCACTCATATACACTTTACATATGAAAATGAGCTTCAAATAAAATCCAAAAATTGTTTGCAAAAAGAAACTTCAAAATTTTTGAGGCTTCTTGATTCGAATACGATCAGAAAACCGTCCCAAAGGGGTTAAGCTAAGATTCGAATACGATCATATAGCCCCCAGTGGCTTTGGCGTTGCCGATCAAGAGGGTACCGACAGCTATGTTCTCTTTGGTTCGAATACGACCTATGTTTGAACAGGAAGCCCCCAAATGACCTTGAAAGTTGTTTAACGACGCTGATTCGAATACAATCCACATCGGTTCCCAAAGGGGGTTGAGCTATGATTCAAATATGATCAAGAAACTCCCAAGTGAGCTCGGCAGTGTGCCGATCAAAAGGGTATCGACAGCTATGTTCTCTTTGGTTCGAATATGACCTATGTTTGAACAGGAAGCCCCCTAGTGATCATGAGAATATTTAACGACTCTGATTCGAATACGATCAGGGTCACACCGAAAGGGTTAAGCTAAATTCGAATACAATCAGCTCCCAATGGTCTTTAAAGCAGGGCACCTATATTTGAGTTGTGCTTTGTAACAGACTCTCTTTGGTCCCTTTAATTTTTACTGAGAACTCAAACTTTTGCGAGAGATAACTTCTTTTTGAACCGAAAAATGTGTAAACCGGATATTAAGAGCTCCAAAGCCTTGTAAGATATAAATTTACCTTGAGCCGGATGTTTGAACCGGATTTGAGAGCTTCAAAACTTTGCGGGAGAGAGATATCTCTTGAACCGGATTTTAAACCGGAATCTTTATTTTGAACCGGCAATTTTCTGATGGCCTTTAAACTTTTCACCAATATGGCGGTAGCCTCTATGTGGTAGCTTGAGAGGGGTTGGGCGGAATCGAGTGACGCAACACAAGACAAGGATTTAGACAGCTTCGGGCCCCGGGAAACATCACCCGGTAATAGCCCTACATGCTGTTTGTGGCTAGGTCTCATTATGCTCATGAGAGAGTCGCCGGTAAGCCGGCTCTTTGTGTCTAGCCCTAGGGATTTTTTCTTGTTGCTTCCCCTCTTTGGGGTGCCCTGCCCCTCCTTATATAAGTTAGAGGGGCGGGTTACATGCGGAGTCCTAGTAGGACTAAGACTAGTCTATCTTTTCTTACAAGTTAATTACAAGTCCGGGTCTTGCTTCCTTGTAAAGGAAATATTCGTCATCCCTTTCTTCTTAGCCGGCCCATCATAAACGTGAGCCGGCCTCCTGGGCCTTGGGCCTAGTCTTCTGTCTGACCCGCCGTCGGGGTCATCCGTGAGTCGTCAGGCTCGTGAGTCATCTGGCAGTGGGCCGCCAGACCCGTGAGTCGCCAGTCCTCCGGCGGGTCACGGTGAAGCGCCAAGTCCGGCCGGGTCATACTTCCGGCCGGGTCATTCCGCGGGGTATATCCCCGACAATTTCCGTTATCCCTTGCATATTATAGTTCATCACGAAGTTCTAGTAACTTGGTGATAGTGAGTAGAGAACTCTGTCAATCACTATCTTATCTGGAAGATTAACTCCCACTTGATTCAAGTAATTGTAGTACTCAGACATTCTGAGCACATGCTCACTAGCTGAGCTATTCTCCTCCATCTTGTAGGCAAAGTACTTTGTCAGAGGTCTCATACCTCTTAACACGGGCATGAGTTTGAAATACCAATTTCAACTCTTGGAACATCTCATATGCTCCATGTTGTTCAAAACATTTTTTAAGTCCCGGTTCTAAGCCATAAAGCATGGTGCACTAAACTATCAAGTAGTCATCATACCGAGCTTGTCAAAATGTTCATAACGTCTGCATCTGGTCCTGCAATAGTTCTGTCACCTAGCGGTGCATCAAGGACATAATTCTTCTGTGCAGCAATGAGGATAATCCTCAGATCACAGATCTAGTCTGCATCATTGCTACTATCATTTTTCAACTTAGTTTTCTCTAGGAACATATCAAAAATAAACGGGGAGCTACATCGCGAGCTATTGATCTACAACATAGTTATGCAAATACTATCAGGACTGAGTTCATGATAAATTAAAGTTCAATTGATCATATTACTTAAGAACTCCCACTTAGATAGACATCCCTCTAGTCATGTAAATGATCACGTGATCCAAATCAACTAAACCATGTCCGCTCATCACGTGAGATGGATTAGTTTTCAATGGTGAACATCACTATGTTGATCATATCTACTATATGATTCACGTTCGATCTTTCGATCTCAGTGTTCCAAGGCCATATCTGCATATGCTAGGCTCGCAAGTTTAACCCGAGTATTCTGCGTGTGCAAAACTGGCTTGCACCCGTTGTATGTGAATGTAGAGCTTATCACACCCGATCATCACGTGGTGTCTCAGCACGAAGAACTGTCGCAACGGTGCATACTTAGGGAGAACACTTATATCTTGAAATTTAGTGAGAGATCATCTTATAATGCTACCGCCGTACTAAGAAAAATAAGATGCATAAAGAATAAACATCACATGCAATCAATATAAGTGATATGATATGGCCATCATCATTTTGTGCCTTTGATCTCCATCTCCAAAGCACCGTCATGATCACCATCGTCACCGGCTTGACACCTTGATCTCCATCGAAGCATTGTTGTTGTCTCACCAACTATTGCTTCTACGACTATCGCTACCGCTTAGTGATAAAGTAAAGCAATTACATGGTGATTGCATTTCGTACAATAAAGCGACAACCATAAGGCTCCTGCCAGTTGCCGATAACTTTTACAAAACATGATCATCTCATACAACAATTTATATATCATCACGTCTTGACCATATCACATCACAGCAAGCCCTGCAAAAACAAGTTAGACGTTCTCTACTTTGTTGTTGCAAGTTTTACGTGGCTGCTACGGGCTTAGCAAGAACCGTTCTTACCTACGCATCAAAAACCACAACGATTTTTTGTCAAGTGTGTTGTTTTAACCTTCAACAAGGACCGGGCGTAGTCACACTCAATTCAACTAAAGTTGGAGAAACAGACACCCACTAGCGGTCGCTTCATCCAACAATACCGCCGAATCAAAGTATGACATGCTGATAAGCAGTATGACTATTATCGCCCACAACTCTTTGTGTTCTACTTGTGCATATAACATCTACACATAGACCTGGATCGGATGCCACTGTTGGGGAACGTAGTATTTCAAAAATTTCCTACGATCACGCAAGATCTATCTAGGAGAAGCATAGCAACGAGCGGGGAGAGTGTGTCCACGTACCCTCGTAGACTGAAAGTGGAAGCGTTTATTAACGCGGTTGATGTAGTCGAACGTCTTCGCGATCCAACCGATCCAAGTACCAAACGCACGACACCTCCGCGATCTGCACACGTTTAGCTCGGTGACGTCCCTCGAACTATTGATCCAGTTGAGGCCGACGGCATGGTGACAGTGATGATGAAGTTAGCGGCGCAGGGCTTCGCCTAAGCACTACGACGATATGACCGAGGTGTAAAACTGTGGAGTGGGGCACCACACACGGCTAAAGATCAACTTTTGTGTCTATGGGGTGCCCCCTTCCCCCGTATATAAAGGAGGGAGGAAGAGGAGGCCGGCCCTAGAGGGGGCGCGCCAAAAGGGGGATTTGGTCCCCCCTTTCCTATTCCAACTAGGAGAAGGAAGGGAAGGAGGAAGAGGGGAGAAGGAAGGAGGGGGGCGCCGCCCCTTCCTAGTCCAATTCGGACCAGTCCATGGGGGGCGCGCGGCCACCCCTTGAGGCGCTTCTCTCCTTTCTCGTATGGCCCATTAAGGCCCAATACTTCCCCCGGCTAATTCCTGTAACTCTCCGGTATTCCAAAAAATACCCGAATCACTTGGAACCTTTCCGATGTCCGAATATAGCATTCCAATATGTCAATCTTTACCTCTTGACCATTTCGAGACTCCTCGTCATATCCGTGATCTCATTCGGGACTCCGAACAAACTTCGGTCATCAAATCACATAACTCATAATACAAATCGCCATCGAACGTTAAGCGTGCGGACCCTACGGGTTCGAGAACTATGTAGACATGACCGAAACACATATCCGGTCAATAACCAATAGCGGAACCTGGATGCTCATATTGGCTCCTACATATTCTACGAAGATCTTTATCGGTCAAACCGCAAAACAACATACGTTGTTCCCTTTGTCATCGGTATGTTACTTGTCCGAGATTTGATCATCGGTATCATCATACCTAGTTCAATCTCGTTACGGGCAAGTCTCTTTACTCATTCCGTAATGCATCATCCCGCAACTAACTCATTAGTCACATTGCTTGCAAGGCTTATAGTGATGTGCATTACTGAGAGGGCCCAGAGATACCTCTCTGATACACGGAGGGACAAATCCTAATCTCGATCTATGCCAACCCAACAAACACCTTCGAAGACACCTGTAGAGCATTTTTATAATCACCCAGTTACGTTGTGACGTTTGATAGCACACAAGGTGTTCCTCCGGTATTCGGGAGTTGCATAATCTCATAGTCAGAGGAACATGTATAAGTCATGAAGAAAGCAATAACAATAAAACTCAACGATCATAATGCTAAGCTAATGGATGGGTCTTGTCCATCACATCATTCTCTAATGATGTGATCCCGTTGATCAAATGACAACACATGTCTATGGCTAGGAAACTTAACCATCTTTGATTAACGAGCTAGTCAAGTGGAGGCATACTAGGGACACTCTGTTTGTCTATGTATTCACACATGTACTAAGTTTCCGGTTAATATAATTCTAGCATAATTAATAAACATTTATCATGATATAAGGAAATATAAATAACAACTTTATTATTGCCTCTAGGGCATATTTCCTTCATGGATTTATACGAACTTGATACGTCCATTTTGCATCATGCTTTTATATCGATATTTATTGCATTATGGGCTGTTATTACACGTTATGTCACAATACCTATGCCTTTTCTCTCTTATTTTACAAGGTTTACATGAAGAGGGAAATGTCGGCAGCTGGAATTCTGGGCTGGGAAAGGAACAAATATTATAGACCTATTCCGCACAGCTCCAAAAGTCCTGAAACTTCACGGAGGCAGTTTTTGGAATTAATAAAAAATACTGGAGAAAGAATCAACCAGAGGGGGGCCACCCACCATCCACGAGGGTCGGGGGCGCGCCCCCCTGCCTCATGGGCCCCCTGGCAAGCCTTCGGTGCCCATCTTCTGCTATATGAAGTCTTTTAACCTGGAAAAAATCATAAGCAAGCTTTTGGGACGAAACACCGCCGCCACGAGGCGGAACCAATCTAGGGCTCCGGTGGAGCTGTTCTGCCAGGGAAACATCCCTCCGGGAGGGGGAAATCATCGCCATCGTCATCACCAACGATACTCTCATCAGGAGGGGGTCAATCTCCATCAACATCTTCACCAGCACCATCTCTACTCAAACCCTAGTTCATCTCTTGTATCCAATCTTTGTCCCAAAACCTCAGATTGGTACCTGTGGGTTGCTAGTAGTGTTGATTACTCCTTGTAGTTGATGCTAGTTGGTTTATTTGGTGGAAGATCATATGTTCAGATCCTTAATGCATACTAATACCCCTCTGATTATGAACATGAATATGATTTGTGAGTAGTTATGTTTGTTCCTGAGGACATGGGAGAAGTCTTGCTATAAGTCATGTGAATTTGGTATTCTTTCGATATTTTGATGAGATGTATGTTGTCTTTCCTCTAGTGGTGTTATGTGAACATCGACTACATGACACTTCACCATTGTTTGGGCCTAGAGGAAGGCATTGGGAAGTAATAAGTAGATGATGGGTTGCTAGAGTGACAGAAGCTTAAACCCTAGTTTATGAATTGCTTCGTAAGGGGCTGATTTGGATCCATATGTTTCATGCTATGGTTAGGTTTACCTTAATACTTCTTTTGTAGTTGCGGATGCTTGCAATAGGGGTTAATCATAAGTGGGATGCCTGTCCAAGAAAGGGCAGTACCCAAGCACCGGTCCACCCACATATTAAATTATCAAAGTAACGAACGCGAATCATATGAGCGTGATGAAAACTAGCTTGACGATAATTCCCATGTGTCCTCGGGAGCGCTTTTCTCTATATAATAGTTTGTCCAGGCTTGTCCTTTGATACAAAAAGGATTGGGCCATCTTGATGCACCTTGTTTACTTTCATTACTTGTTACCCGTTACAAATTACCTTATCACAAAACTATCTGTTACATATAATTTCAGTGCTTGCAGAGAATACCTTACTGAAAACCGCTTGTCATTTCCTTCTGCTCCTCGTTGGGTTCGACACTCTTACTTATCGAAAGGACTATGATAGATCCCCTACACTTGTGGGTCATCAAGACTCTTTTCTGGCGTTGTTGCCGGGGAGTGAAGCGCCTTTGGTAGGTGGAATTTGGTAAGGAAAAATTTATATTGTGTGCTGAAATTTACTGTCACTTGTTACTATGGAACATAATCCTTTGAGGGGCTTGTTCAGGGTATCTTCACCCCGACCAGTAGAGCAAAGAGTTGCTCCTCAACCTACTGAACCTACTTAAAATGTTTACTTTCAAATTCCTTCGGGTATGATAGAGAAACTGCTAGCTAATCCTTTTACAGGAGATGGAACATTATATCCCGATTTGCACCTAATCTATGTGGATGAAGTTTGTGGATTATTTAAGCTTGCAGGTATGCCCGAGGATGTTATCAAGAATAAGGCCTTCCCTTTATCTTTGAAGGGAAAGGCATTGACATGGTTTAGGCTATGTGATGATATGGGATCATGGAACTACAACCGATTGAAATTGGAATTTCATCAGAAGTTTTATCCTATGCATCTTGTTTATCATGATCATAATTATATATATAATTTTTGGCCTCACGAAGGAGAAAGCATCGCTCAAGCTTGGGGGAGGCTTAAGTCAATGTTATATTCATGCCCCAATCATGAGCTCTCAAGAGAAATTATTATTCAAAAATTTTACGCTCGGCTTTCTCTCAATAATCGCTCCATGCTCGATACTTCTTGTACTGGTTCTTTTATGATGAAGACTATTGAATTCAAATGGGATTTATTGGAAAGAATTAAACGCAACTCTGAAGATTGGGACCTCGACGAAGGTAAGGAGTCAGGTATAACACCTAAGTTTGATTGTGTTAAATCTTTTATGGATACCGATGTTTTTCGTGAATTTAGCACTAAATATGGACTTGACTCTGAGATAGTAGCTTCTTTCTGTGAATCCTTTGCTACTCATGTTGATCTCCCTAAGGAGAAGTGGTTTAAATATAATCCTCCCATCGAAGTAAAAGTAGTGGCACCTATTAAAGTTGAAGAAAAGACTATCACGTATAATGTTGATCCTATTGTTCCTACTGCTTATATTGAGAAACCACCTTTCCCTGTTAGAATAAAGGATCATGCTAAGGCTTCAACTGTGGTTCGTAAGAGTAATACTACAACACCTACACCCCCTGAGCAAATTAAAGTTGAACCTAGTATTGCTATGGTTAAAGATCTCTTGGTCGATAATATTGATGGGCATGTTATTTACTTCTGTGATGAAGCTGCTAGAATTGCTAGACCCGATACTAAGGGTAAACATAGACCTGTTGTTGGCATGCCTGTTATTTCTGTTAAAATAGGAGATCATTGTTATCATGGCTTATGCGATATGGGTGCTAGTGCAAGTGCAATACCTCATTCCTTATATAAAGAAATTATGCATGGTATTGCACCTGCTGAGATAGAGGAAATAGATGTCACAATTAAGCTTGCCAATAGAGACACTATTTCACCAGTTGGAATTGTTAGAGATGTTGAAGTCTTGTGTGGGAAAGTTAAATATCCTGCTAATTTTCTTGTTCTTGGTTCCCCACAAGATAACTTTTGTCCCATCATATTTGGTAGACCCTTCTTGAATACTGTTAATGCTAGGATAGACTACAAAAAGGATGTTGTTATTATTGGTTTGGGGGATATGTCTCATGAGTTTAATTTTGCTAAATTTGATAGACAACCCCATGATAAAGAATTGCCTAGTAAAGATGAAATTATTGGTCTTGCTTCTATTGCCGTGCCTCCTAATGATCCTTTAGAACAATATTTGCTAGACCATGAAAATGATATGTTTATGAATGAAAGAAGGGAAATAGATGAAGTATTCTTTAAACAGGGACCTATTTTGAAACACAACTTGCCTGTGAAATCCTAGGGGATCCTCCTCCACCCAAGGGTGATCCCGTGTTTGAGCTTAAACCATTACCTGATACTCTTAAATATGCTTATCTTGATGAAAAGAAGATATATCCTGTTATTATTAGTGCTAACCTTTCAGAGCATGAAGAAAAGAAATTATTGAAAACTCTGAAGAAGCACCATGCTGCTATTGGATATACTCTTGATGATCTTAAGGGCATTAGTCCCACTCTATGTCAGCACAAAATAAAATTGGAGAAAGACGCTAAACCAGTTGTTGATCACCAACGACGGTTAAATCCTAAGATGAAAGAAGTGGTAAGAAAAGAAATACTAAAGCTTCTGGAGGCAGGTATAATTTATCCCGTTGCTGATAGTCAGTGGGTAAGTCCTGTCCATTGTGTCCCTAAGAAGGGAGGTATTACTGTTGTTCCTAATGATAAAGATGAATTGATCCCACAAAGAATTATTATAGGTTATAGAATGGTAATTGATTTCCGTAAATTAAATAAAGCTACTAAAAAGGATCATTACCCTTTACCTTTTATTGATCAAATGCTAGAAAGATTATCCAACCATACGCATTTTTGCTTTCTAGATGGTTACTCCGGTTTCTCTCAAATACCCGTGTCAAAAGAGGATCAAGAAAAGACCACTTTTACTTGCCCTTTCGGTACCTTTGCTTATAGACGTATGCCTTTTGGTTTATGTAATGCACCTGCTACCTTTCAAAGATGTATGACTGCTATATTCTCTGACTTTTGTAAGAAGATTGTTGAGGTTTTCATGGATGATTTCTCCGTATATGGAACTTCTTTTGATGATTGCTTGAGCAAGCGTGATCGAGTTTTGCAGAGATGTGAAGAAACTAATCTTGTCTTGAATTGGGAGAAGTGCCACTTTATGGTTAATGAAGGTATTGTCTTGGAGCATAAAATTTCTGAAAGAGGTATTGAAGTTGATAAAGCTAAAGTTGATGCTATTGAAAAGATGCCATGTCCCAAGGACATTAAAGGTATAAGAAGTTTCCTTGGTCATGCCGGTTTTTATAGGAGGTTCATTAAAGACTTCTCAAAAATCTCTAGGCCTCTGACTAATCTCTTACAAAAAGATGTTCCTTTTGTCCTTGATGATGATTGTGTAGAAGCATTTGAAATACTTAAGAAAGCCTTGATTTCTGCACCTATAGTTCGGCCACCTGATTGGAATCTACCCTTTGAAATTATGTGTGATGCTAGTGATTATGCTGTAGGTGGTGTTCTAGGACAAAGAGTTGATAAGAAATTAAATGTTATCCAATATGCTAGTAAAACTCTAGACAGTGCCCAGAGAAATTATGCTACCACTGAAAAAGAATTTTTAGCAGTTGTATTTGCTTGTGATAAGTTCAGACCATATATTGTTGATTCTAAAGTAACTGTTCACACTGATCATGCTGCTATTAAATACCTTATGGAAAAGAAAGATGCTAAACCTAGACTTATTAGATGTGTTCTCCTACTACAAGAATTTGATTTGCATATTATTGATAGAAAGGGAGCTGAGAACCCCGTTGGAGACAACTTGTCTAGGTTAGAGAATGTTCTTGATGACCCACTACCTATTGATGATAGCTTTCCTGATGAACAATTAGCTGTCATAAATGCTTCTCGTGCTGCTCCATGGTATGCTGATTATGCTAATTACATTGTTGCTAAATTTATACCACCTAGTTTCACATACCAGCAAAAGAAAAGGTTTTTCCTATGATTTAAGACATTACTTCAGGGATGACCCACACCTTTATAAAGAAGGAGTAGATGGTGTTATTAGACGTTGTATACCTGAGCATGAACAGGAACAGATCCTACGCAAGTGTCACTCCGAGGCTTATGGAGGACACCACGCTGGAGATAGAACTACACATAAGGTATTGCAATCCGGTTTTTATTGGCCTACTCTCTTCAAAGATGCCCGTAAGTTTGTCTTGTCTTGTGATGAATGTCAAAGAACTGGTAATATTAGTAGACTGTAAGAAATGCCTATGAATTATTCACTTGTTATTGAACCATTTGATGTTTGGGGCTTTGATTATATAGGACCGTTTCCTTCCTCTAATGGGTATACACATATTTTAGTTGCTGTTTATTACATTACTAAGTGGGTAGAAGCTATTCCAACTAGTAGTGCTGATCATAACACCTCTATTAAGATGCTTAAGGAAGTTATTTTTCCGAGGTTTGGAGTCCCTAGATATTTAATGACTGATGGTGGTTCACATTTTATTCATGGTGCCTTTCGTAAAATGCTTGCTAAGTATGATGTTAATCATAGAATTGCATCTCCATATCACCCGCAGTCTAGTGGTCAAGTAGAACTTAGTAATAGAGAGCTCAAATTAATTTTGCAAAAGACTGTTAATATCTAGAAAGAATTGGTCCGAGAAACTTGATGATGCATTATGGGCCTATAGAACTGCATATAAAAACCCTATGGGTACGTCTCCATATAAAATGGTTTATGGAAAAGCATGTCACTTACCTCTCGAACTAGAACATAAGGCATATTGGGCCATTAAAGAGATCAATTATGATTTCAAACTTGCCGGTGAGAAGAGGTTATTTGACATTAGCTCACTTGATGAATGGAGAACCCAGGCCTATGAGAATGCCAAACTATTTAAAGAAAGGGTTAAAAGATGGCATGATAAAATGATACAAAAGCGTGAGTTTAATGTAGGTGATTATGTGTTACTATTCAACTCTCGTTTAAGACTTTTTGTAGGAAAACTTCTCTCTAAATGGGAAAGTCCTTACGTTATCGAGGAGGTCTATCATTCCGGTGCCATAAAAATCAACAACTTCGAAGGCACAAACCCGAAGGTGGTGAACGGTCAAAGAATCAAACATTATATCTCAGGTAATCCTATAAATGTTGAAACTAATGTTATTGAAACCGTAACCCCGGAGGAATACATAAGAGACACTTTCCAGAACGCTTCAGACTCCGAAAAGGAATAGGTATGTGGTACGGTAAGTAAACCGACTCCAAAACAGTTCTAATGGTAATTTTTCTCCGTTTTTTGGAATATTTAAGAAAATAGGAAAATAAGAAGTAGTCCGAAAGGGACACGAGACAACCACGAGGGTGGAGGGCGCGCCCTACCCCCTGGGCGCGCCCCCTGCCTCGTGGGCACCTCGTGTGCCCTCCGAACTCCGTTTTCTTGCACGATACTTCTTTTGGTCGGTAAAAATTCATTATATAATCCCCCGAAGGTTTTGACCACCGTACCACGCAAATATCCTCTGTTTTTGTTTCGAGTTGTTTCTGTTGTAGAGTTAGAGCAAGATGTCATCTCAGGACTCCGACGGAGAGAGCTATGTCTCACATCTCATTGCTGACCCAAAGACCTATGGGGATCTATCTCCTTGTGGCCGAACTACGGATGATGAGGAGGATGCTCATTCGAGGAGGATCAATGATTCAAGTTCAGAGGAGGAGGATCTTCCTCTACCTCAACCTGGGGATATGCACGTGGAGTTCAAGAAGTCTAGTCTCCCTAAGAGGGCTAAACTATCTAACAACCGATCTATTCCTTCTCGTTTTCGGCAGAAAAGCAAAAGGGATTTATGTGACAAGATTTTGAAGCTAGAATCTGAGGTCGATGATTTGAAGGAGGAAATTGCTCTTCTCAATTACAATATGAAAAAGCTAAAAGCACAGTTATCTTCATCATCACCATCCTCTTCACCTCCGAGGAAGGAAAACTGAGTATCGGGTATGGGCACTCCCCTTAGCAACTGTCAAGATTGGGGGAGGTGCCTCGGTATCGTATCACCATCACACTCCTATCTTTACCGTTTTCTTAGTTCGATCCTTTTGGTAATATCTTGATCTAGTAGAATAAAGTTTTAGTATGATCTAGTTTTTAGTTTTGCTTTATGATCCTTCTATGTAATCGAGTCCGTGAGCTATATATAACAAAGATTAGTGTTGAGTCAAGGGCTTGATTATCTTGCTATGATCTTGAGGGAATAAAAATAAAAGAAAGAGTAATAATAAAAAGAAATAAAGAGATCATATTGATCTTATAGAGAGTAATGACTTCACATATAAAGAGTATGATGAATAAAAGTTGTTGAGAGTTGACAAACATAGTTTTGGTCATCGTTGCAATTAATAGGAAGTAACAAAGAAAGAGAGGTTTTCACATATAAATACACTATCTTGGACATCTTTTTATGATTGTGAGCACTCATTAAAATATGACTGATACGTCTCCGTCGTATCTATAATGTTTGATTGTTCCATGCCAATATTCTACTTTCATATACTTTCGGCAACTTTTTATACTATTTTTGGGACTAACATATTGATCTAGTGCCCAGTGCCAGTTCGTGTTTGTTGCATGTTTTATGTTTCGCAGAAACCCCATATCAAACGGAATCCAAACGGGATAAAAATGGACGGAGAATTATTTTGGAATATTTATGATTTTTGGGAAGTAAAATCAACGTGAGACGGTGCCCGAGGGGGCCACGAGGCAGGGGGCGCGCCCTAGGGGGGAAGGCACGCCCTGGACCCTCGTGGGCACCCTGTAAGGCGGTTGACGCTCTTCTTTTGCCGCAAGAAAGCTAATTTTATGAGAAAAATCTGGGCGAAAGATTCAACCCAATCGGAGTTACGGATCTCCGGGTATAAAAGAAATGGTGAAAGGGCAGCAGACGAGAATGCAGAAACAGAGAGACAGATCCAATCTCGGAGGGGCTCTCGCCCCTCCCTCGCCATGGAGGCCAAGGACCAGAGGGGAAACCCTTCTCCCATCTAGGGAGGAGGTCAAGGAAGAAGAAGACGAAGGGCCTCCCTCTCCCCTTCTCTTCCGGTGGTGCCGGAACGCCGCCGTGGCCATCATCATCACCGCAATCTTCACCAACAACTTCACCGCCATCATCACCAACTCTTCCCCCCTCTATGCAGCGGTGTAACCTCTCTCTTACCCGCTGTAATCTCTACTTAAACATGGTGCTCAACGCTATATATTATTTCCCAATGATGTATGGCTATCCTATGATGTTTGAGTAGATCTGTTTTGTCCTATGGGTTATTTGATGATCAAGATTGGTTTGAGTTGCATGTTTTATTATTGGTGCTGTCCTATGGTGCTCTCCATGTCGCGCAAGCGTGAGGGATACCCGCTGTAGGGTTTGCAATATGTTCATGATTTGCTTATGGTGGGTGGCGTGAGTGACAGAAGCACAGACCCGAGTAAGTAGGTTGTTTGCGTATGGGATAAAGAGGACTTGATGCTTTAATGATATGGTTGGGTTTTACCTTAATGATCTTTAGTAGTTGCGGATGCTTGCTAGAGTTCCAATCATAAGTGCGTATGATCCAAGTAGAGAAAGTATGTTAGCTTATGCCTCTCCCTCAAATAAAATTGCAATAATGATTACCGGTCTAGTTATCGATTGCCTAGGGACAAATAACTTTCTCGTGACAAAAAGCTCTTTACTAAAACTAATTTAGTTGTGTCTTTATTTAAACAGCCCCTAGCTTTCATTTACGCGCTCTTTATTATCTTGCAAACCTATCCAAAAACACCTACAAAGTACTTCTAGTTTCATACTTGTTCTAGGTAAAGCGAACGTCAAGCGTGCGTAAAGTTGTATCGGTGGTCGATAGAACTTGAGGGAATATTTATTCTACCTTTAGCTCCTCCTTGGGTTCGACACTCTTACTTGTCGAAAGAGGCTACAATTGATCCCCTATACTTGTGGGTTATCAAGACCTTTTTCTGGCGCCGTTGCCGGGGAGCAATAGCATGGGGTGAATATTCTCGTGTGTGCTTGTTTGCTTTATCACTAAGTAATTTTTATTTGCTGTTCTTAGTTGTTCTCTATCTTTAGTTATGGTTATGGAACACAAAATACCAAAAAAATTTGGTGTACTTGCTACTCATGGAGATGAGGAACCTCCTAAAACCCTCAATGCTCGTTATGTGATAGATATTATGTACTACTTTGATAATCCAGAGAAAACCCCATTCAATTTGGTAATGGGAGTAACGTTGGATCAACGTGAATACTTTAGGGATTATCGCTTGACACAAAAAGGGAAACTATTATGGGATCAAATTTATATATTGAAGTGGTATGCTTGGCAAGTATGCTTGAGTTATGATTATACTTGTTGCTCTAGGATGAAGGCTCCACACCTTCCCTTTTCATGCAAATTTAATGATAATAAAACCTTAGCTTCTTATGCTAATGGTATATATGATTACTATGATGTGGAACAAATAGAAGAATTTGTTGCTTTTATGGGTGCTTATGAAATTGAATCTATGTTTAGAGAGTTTGAAGATTTTGATGATGCTGTTTATAGAACTGAAAATTTAGCTATCCTCAAATATTGCTATGAGAATTATGAATACAATTCTGATATTAATGCACTTATTGAGAAAGTCTCCGCTGTCCAAGAAGAGACTAATATTTTGCAGTAATCTATGGAAGAAGAAGTTGATGAAACTGTGAGCTCATTGGATGAAAAAGATGAGGAGGAGAGCGAAGAACAAAAGGAGGAAGAGCGGATTGATCACCCGTGCCCACCTTCTAACGAGAGTAACTTTTCAACTCATACATTGTTTAATTCCCCTTCGTGCTTACCGAAGGATGATTGCTATGATGACTGTTATGATCCCTTTGATTCTTTTGAAATATCCCTTTTTGATGATGCTTGCTATGCTTGTGGCCAAGATGCCAATATGAATTATGCTTGTGGAGATGAACTTGCTATAGTTCCTTATGTTAAACATGAAATTGTTGCTATTGCACCCACACATGATAGTCCTATTATCTTTTTGAATTCTCCAAACTACACTATATCGGAGAAGTTTGTGCTTATTAAGGATTATATTGATGGGTTGCCTTTTACTACTACACATGATGATTTTGATGAGTATAATATGCATGTGCTTGCTGCTCCTACTTGCAATTATTATGAGAGAGGAACTATATCTCCACCTTTCTATGTTTCCCACACGATAAAATTGCAAGAAACTGTTTATACTATGCACTGGCCTTTACTATGTGTGCATGAATTGTTCTTTTATGACATGCCGATGCATAGGAAGAGAGTTAGACTTCGTCATTACATGATATATGTTGCTTTGTGCTCACTACTAAATTACAAATCATTGCTAATTAAAATTGGCTTTGATATACCTTGGGATCCGGGTGGATTCACTACTTGAGCACTATATGCCTAGCTTAATGGCTTTAAAGAAAGCGCTGCCAGGGAGACAACCCGAAAGTTTTAGAGAGTCATTTATTTCTGTTGAGTGCTTTCATATAGTTTAAAAACAACAAAAATAAAGAGGGGAACCCAAATTTTTTTCAAAAGAAAGTGAGAGAGACAAGCATTGTTGAAGTGGGAGCTAGCCTTGAACTTTGTTCATGCTCACGGAAACTTTGTGAATCTTGATTACAAAAACTTTTCAACAAAAATAATTATCCCCTTGTACAATTCCATTGTATTATAAAAATAATGTGCCAAGGTTTGCCTTTAGGATGTTTACAATAATTGTTGGTTTGTGCGGTGCAGGACATAAACTTTGGCTGTAGTGCGCAATTTTTAATTTTTTACTGGAACGTCAAATGGTTCTAATTCTTTTTGCACTGTCTTTCTATACAAATTTTTTATTTTTCTAATTCTGGCAGAATTTTTCAAGTATCAGAAGTATGGTGAATGTTCAGATTATTACAGACTGTTCTGTTTTAGACAGATTCTGTTTTTGATGCATAGTTTGCTTGTTTTGATGAAACTATTGATTTATCTCAGTGGATTAATCCATGAAAAAGCTATATTACAGTGGACACAATGCAAAAACAAAATATGAATTGGTTTGCAACAGTACTTAGAGTAGTGATTTGCTTTTTTATACTAACGGATCTTACCGAGTTTTCTGTTGAAGTTTTGTGTGGATGAAGTGTTCGATGATCGAGGATGTCTCGATGTGAGAAGAAGGAAGAGAGGCAAGGGCTCAAGCTTGGGGATGCCCGAGGCACCCCAAGTAAATATTCAAGGAGACTCAAGCGTCTAAGCTTGGGGATGCCCCGGAAGGCATCCCCTCTTTCTTCAACAAGTATCGATATGTTTTCAGATTCGTTTCATTCATGTGATATGTGCAGATCTTGGAGCATCTTTTGCATTTAGCTTTCATTTTTCTTTTATGCACCATGCTGGTATGAGATAGTCCTTGGTTGATTTATAGAATGCGCATTGCACTTCACTTATATCTTTTGAGTATGGCTTTATAGAATGCTTCATGTGCTTCACTTATATCATTTGAAGTTTGGATTGCATGTTTCTCTTCACATAGAAAACCGCCATTTGTAGAATGCTCTTTTGCTTCAGTTATACTTGTTAGAGCGTGGGCATATCTTTTGTAGAAAGAATTAAACTCTCTTGCTTCACTTATATCTATTTAGAGAGTTGACAGGAGCTGGTCATTCACATGGTTAGTCATAAAATCCTACGTAAAACTTGTAGATCACTGAATATGATATGTTTGATTCCTTGCAATAGTTTTGCGATATAAAGATGGTGATATTAGAGTCATGCTAGTGGGTAGTTGTGGATTGTAGAAATACTTGTGTTGAGGTTTGTGATTCCCATAGCATGCACGTATGGTGAACCATTATGTAACAAAGTCGGAGCATGATTTATTTATTGATTGTCTTCCTTATGAGTGGCGGTCGGGGACGAGCGATGGTCTTTTCCTACCAACCTATTCCCCTGGGGGCATGCGTAGTAGTACTTTGCTTTGAGGGCTAATAAACTTTTGCAATAAGTATATGAGTTCTTTATGACTAATGTGAGTCCATGGATTATACGCACTCTCACCCTTCCATCATTGCTAGCCTCTTCGGTACCGTGCATTGCCCTTTCTCACCTCGAGAGTTGGTGCAAACTTCGCCGGTGCATCCAAACCCCGTGATATGATACACTCTATCACACATAAGCCTCATTATATCTTCCTTAAAACAACCACCATACCTACCTATCATGGCATTTCCATAGCCATTCCGAGATATATTGCCATGCAACTTCCATCATCATCATATACATGACTTGAGCATTTATTGTCATATTGCTTTGCATGATCGTAAGATAGCTAGCATGATGTTTTCATGGCTTGTCCGTTTTTTGATGTCATTGCTACGCTAGATCATTGCACATCCCGGTACACCGCCGGAGGCATTCATATAGAGTCATATCTTTGTTCTAGTATCGAGTTGTAATATTGAGTTGTAAGTAAATAAAAGTGTGATGATCATCATTATTAGAGCATTGCCCTAGTGAGGAAAGGATGATGGAGACTATGATTCCCCCACAAGTCGGGATGAGACTCCGGACGAAAAAAAAGAGAAAGGCCAAAAAAAGAGAAGGCCCCCAAAAAAAGAAAAAAAATGAGAGAAAAAGAGAGAAGGGGCAATGTTACTATCCTTTTACCACACTTGTGCTTCAAAGTAGCACCATGTTTTTCATATAGAGAGTCTCTTGAGTTATCACTTTCATATACTAGTGGGAATTTTCATTATAGAACTTGGCTTGTATATTCCAACGATGGGCTTCCTCAAATGCCGTAGGTCTTCATGAGCAAGCAAGTTGGATGCACACCCACTTAGTTTCAGTTTGAGCTTTCATATACTTATAACTCTTAGTGCATCCGTTGCATGGCAATCCCTACTCCTCACATTGACATCAATTGATGGGCATCTCCATAGCCCGTTGATTAGCCGCGTCCATGTGAGACTTTCTCTTTTTTTTGTCTTCTCCACATAACCCCCATCATCATATTCTATTCCACCTATAGTGCTATATCCATGGCTTGCGCTCATGTATTGCGTGAGGGTTGAAAAAGCTGAAGCGCGTTAAAAAGTATGAACCAATTGCTCGGCTTGTCATCGGGGTTGTGCATGATGTGAATATTTTGTGTGGTGAAGATGGAGCATAGCCAGACTATATGATTTTGTAGGGATAACTTTCTTTGGCCTTGTTATTTTGAAAAGACATGATTGCTTTATTAGTAGGCTTGAAGTATTATTGTTTTTATGTCAAATGATAGACTATTGCTTTGAATCACTCGTGTCTTAATATTCATGCCATGATTAGATATGTGATCAAGATTATGCTAGGTAGCATTCCACATCAAGAATTATCTTTTTATCATTTACCTACTCGAGGACGAGCAGGAATTAAGCTTGGGGATGCTGATACGTCTCTGTCGTATCTATAATTTTTGATTGTTCCATGCCAATATTCTACAACTTTCATATACTTTTGGCAACTTTTTATACTATTTTTGGGACTAACATATTGATCCAGTGCCCAATGCCAGTTCCTGTTTGTTGCATGTTTTATGTTTCGCAGAAACCCCATATCAAACGGAATCCAGACGGGATAAAAATGGACGGAGAATTATTTTGGAATATTTATGATTTTTAGGAAGTAAAATCAACGCGAGACGGTGCCCGAGGGGGCCACGAGGCAGGGGGCGCGCCCTGGACCCTCGTGGGCACCCCGTAAGGCAGTTACGCTCTTCTTTTGCCGCAAGAAAGCTAATTTTATGAGAAAAATCTGGGTGAAAGATTCAACCCAATCGAAGTTAAGGATCTCCGGATATAAAAGAAACGGTGAAAGGGTAGGAGATGAAAACGCAGAAACAGAGAGAAACAGAGAGACAGATCCAATCTCGGAGGGGCTCTCGCCCCTCCCTTGCCATGGAGGCCAAGGACCAGAGGGGAAACCCTTCTCCCATCTAGGGAGGAGGTCAAGGAAGAAGAAGACGAAGGGCCCCCCTCTCCCCTTCTCTTCTGGTGGCGCCGGAACGCCGCCGTGGCCATCATCATCACCGCAATCTTCACCAACAACTTCACCGCCATCATCACCAACTCTCCCCCCCTCTATGCAGTGGTGTAACCTCTCTCTTACCCGCTGTAACCTCTACTTAAACATGGTGCTCAACGCTATATATTATTTCCCAATGATGTATGGCTATCCTATGATGTTTGAGTAGATCCGTTTTGTCCTATGGGTTATTTGATGATCAAGATTGGTTTGAGTTGCATGTTTTATTATTGGTGCTGTCCTATGGTGCTCTCCATGTCGCGCAAGCGTGAGGGATACCCGCTGTAGGGTTTGCAATATGTTCATGATTTTCTTATGGTGGGTGGCGTGAGTGACAGAAGCACAGACCCGAGTAAGTAGGTTGTTTGCGTATGGGATAAAGAGGACTTTATGCTTTAATGCTATGGTTGGGTTCTACCTTAATGATCTTTAGTAGTTGCGGATGCTTGCTAGAGTTCCAATCATAAGTGCATATGATCCAAGTAGAGAAAGTATGTTAGCTTATGCCTCTCCCTCAAATAAAATTGCAATAATGATTACCGGTCTAGTTATCGATTGCCTAGGGACAAATAACTTTCTCATGACAAAAAGCTCTTTACTAAAACTAATTTAGTTGTGTCTTTATTTAAACAGCCCCTAGCTTTTATTTACGCGCTCTTTATTATCTTGCAAACCTATCCAAAAACACCTACAAAGTACTTCTAGTTTCATACTTGTTCTAGGTAAAGCGAACGTCAAGCGTGCGTAAAGTTGTATTGGTGGTCGATAGAACTTGAGGGAATATTTGTTCTACCTTTAGCTCCTCCTTGGGTTCGACACTCTTACTTATCGAAAGAGGCTACAATTGATCCCCTATACTTGTGGGTTATCAATGACATGCTAAAGAGTTGATGTTGGACAAGGAAGACAACGTAATGGGTTATGTTTTCTTATATCCGAAATAAAGTATATTGTCATGGATCATCCAACATGTTGAGCTTGCCTTTCCCCCTCATGCTAGCCAAATTCTTTGCACCGAGTAGATATACTACTTGTGCTTCCGAATATCCTTGAACCTAGTTTTGCCATGAGAGTCCACCATATCTGCCTATGGATTGAGTAAGATCCTTCAAGTAAGTTGTCATTGTTGCATGCAATAAAAATTGCTCTCTAAATATGTATGATTTATTAGTGTGGAGAAAATAAGATTTATACGATCTTGTGATGTGGAAGAAATAAAAGCGATGGACTGCATAATAAAGGTCCATATCACAAGTGGCAATATAAAGTGACGTTCTTTTGCATTAAGATTTCGTGCATCCAACATAAAAGCACACGGCAACCTCTGCTTCCCTCTGCGAAGGGCCTATCTTTTACTTTTGTCTTATACCTTATACAAGAGTCATGGTGATCTTCACCTTTCCTTTTTACATTTTATCCTTGGGCAAGCACATTGTGTTGAAAAGATCCTGATATATATATCCAATTGGATGTAAGTTAGCATGAACTATTATTGTTGACATTACCCTTGAGGTAAAAGGTTGGGAGGCAACATTATAAGCCCCCTATCTTTCTCTGTGTCCGATTAAAACTCCATACCCATAAGTATTGCGTGAGTGTTAGTAATTATGAAAGACTAAATGATAGTTGAGTATGTGGACTTGCTGAAAGGCTCTTATATTGACTCTTTCCGATGTTATGATAAATTGCAATTGCTTCAATGACCGTGATCATAGTTTGTTAGTCGGTATGTTACTTGTCCGAGATTTGACAATCGGTATCATCATACCTAGTTCAATCTCATTACGGGCAAGTCTCTTTACTCGTTCCGTAATGCATCATCCCGCAACTAACTCATTAGTCACATTGCTTGCAAGGCTTATAGTGATGTGCATTACTGAGAGGGCCCAGAGATACCTCTCCGATACACGGAGTGACAAATCCTAATCTCGATCTATGCCAACCCAACAAACACCTTCGGAGACACCTGTAGAGCATCTTTATAATCACCCAGTTACGTTGTGACGTTTGATATCACACAAGGTGTTCCTCCGGTATTCGGGAGTTGCATAATCTCATAGTCAGAGGAACATGTATAAGTCATGAAGAAAGCAATAGCAATAAAACTCAACGGTCATAATGCTAAGCTAATGGATGGGTGTTGTCCATCACATCATTCTCTAATGATGTGATCCTGTTGATCAAATGACAACACATGTCTATGGCTAGGAAACTTAACCATCTTTGATTAACGAGCTAGTCAAGTAGAGGCATACTAGGGACACTCTGTTTGTCTATGTATTCACATATGTACTAAGTTTCCGGTTAATACAATTCTAGCATGAACAATAAACATTTATCATGATATAAGGAAATATAAATAACAACTTTATTATTGCCTCTAGGGCATATTTCCTTCATGGATTTATACGAACTTGATACATCCATTTTGCATCATGCTTTTATATCGATATTTATTGCATTATGGGCTATTATTACACATTATGTCACAATACTTATGCCTTTTCTCTCTTATTTTACAAGGTTTACATGAAGAGGGAGAATGCCGGCAGCTGGAATTCTGGGCTCGGAAAGGAGCAAATATTAGAGACCTATTCTACACAGCTCCAAAAGTCCTGAAACTTCACGGAGGCAGTTTTTGGAATTAATAAAAAATACTGGAGAACGAATCAACCAGAGGGGGGCCATCCACCATCCACGAGGGTGGGGGGAGCGCCCTACCCCCTGGGCGCGCCCCCTGCCTCGTGGGCCCCCTGGCAGGCCTCCGGTGCCCATATTCTGCTATATGAAGTCTTTTACCCTGGAAAAAATCATAAGCAAGCTTTTGGGACGAAACACCGCCGCCACGAGGCGGAACCAATCTAGGGCTCCAGCGGAGTTGTTCTGCCAGGGAAACATCCCTCCGGGAGGGGGAAATCATCGCCATCGTCATCACCAACGATCCTCTCATCAGGAGGGGGTCAATCGCCATCAACATCTTCACCAGCACCATCTCTACTCAAACCCTAGTTCATCTCTTGTATCCAATCTTTGTCCTAAAACCTCAGATTGGTACCTGTGGGTTGCTAGTAGTGTTGATTACTCCTTGTAGTTGATGCTAGTTGGTTTATTTGGTGGAAGATCATATGTTCAGATCCTTAATGCATAGTAATACCCCTCTAATTATGAACATGAATATGATTTGTGAGTAGTTACGTTTGTTCCTGAGGACATGGGAGATGTCTTGCTATAAGTAGTCATGTGAATTTGGTATTCGTTCGATATTTTGATGAGATGTATGTTGTCTTTCCTCTAGTGGTGTTATGTGAACGTCGACTACATGACACTTCACCATTGTTTGGGCCTAGAGGAAGGCATTGGGAAGTAATAGGTAGATGATGGGTTGCTAGAGTGACAGAAGCTTAAACCCTAGTTTATGAGTTGCTTCGTAAGGGGCTGATTTGGATCCATATGTTTCATGCTATGGTTAGGTTTACCTTAATACTTCTTTTGTAGTTGCGGATGCTTGCAATAGGGGTTAATCATAAGTGGGATGCTTGTCCAAGAAAGGGCAGTACCCAAGCACCGGTCCACCCACATATCAAATTATCAAAGTAACGAACGCGAATCATATGATCATGATGACACTACAAAAAAAATACACTTCCGTGATGATACGTGTTTGTCACAGTAGGTCGCGTTTTTTGTCATGCATGTACATCCATGACGATTTTATGACAGAATCAAGATAGTCATACCTGTGCTGTCGTAGAAGTGTTCCATGACATTACCAAAATTATCATCACGGAAGTGTCCACTTCCATGACGATAAATCGCGCGTCACAGAAGTGCTTTTGTCAAGGGTGACCGACACGTGGCATCCACCGTAACGGAATGCAGTTAAGCTATCGGGTCGGGTTTTGGATCTGATAACCCATTAACAGCCCCGACCAATGGGAAATTTCCACGTGTAAAATTCTTATTGGCCGGACGAAACACGTGTCAGCTCGTGAGTGGGTCAGATAGGCGTCTATGATATGTCGACACGTGCCACGGCCCACCACTGGCCCATTTAGCTTACAAAGCCAGCCCGTTTGACTTGGTCAAAAGTTAACGGGCTGGCCCATGAAAAGCCTGTTAACGGTCTCTTTGCAAATAGCCCATTTTACGACCCGTTAACTCACGGCCCGTTAGGCCCTAAAGGAAATCGGCCCAACAACGTCATGTGGGCCGTCGAATATAATACCAGCCCATTTCACTTTCGTCCCATGTATGGCCCACGACGTCTTTCGGCCCATATGAGGCCTTCGTATCTTTCGGCCCTTTACAGGCCCACGGTGACTCTAGCCCATAATGAACAGTAATTTTCTTTATACCCGTTAACGGCCTGTGATTTACATGGGCCGTTTCGAGCTCGTGTTAGCTTTCGGCCTATTGACGACCCATACGTTCTTGGGCTCCTTTTCGGCCCTCGATTACTTCTGGCCCGTTACTGGCCTGTTCCCCTAATGGGCCAAATTCGGCCCATGGCAAGAGTCGGCCCGTTACTGGCCTGTTCCCCTAATGGGCCAAATTCGGCCCATGGCAAGAGTCGGCCCGTTACTGGCCTGTTACCCTAATGGGCCAAATTCGGCACATGGCAAGAGTCGGCCCGTTTCTGGCCTGTTAACCCGTTGCGCCGTTTCCAGCCCGTCCTATATTCTGGCCCATTAACGACCCGTTATGCCTGTGACAAAATTAAGCCTTTGCTGTCCTACGGCCTGTTAACGGCCTGTTACCGTGCTGGGCTGATACCAATTACGCCCGATTACGGCCCATGTAGACCCATTTATCCGACGGCCCGAGGCCCACCGATTACAGGCCCATTTATCGACGGCCCGTAGGAGACCCATGGATCCTACGGCCCGTATATGGCCCATGGTAGTTGCAGCCACTAGCAAACCAGGGAAAAAGAAGACTAGGAAATAAATAAGGCCGAAACTAACACTAGGCTATTAAGGTGATTGCACAGATTACATCCACTCGGCATCAAAGATCGCCACCAGTGCAAATATAGGGAACACCCTACACTATACAAAAATGGCTTGCTGTTTTCTTCAGCCGGTGGCTGCACATTAAGAATAAATTTTGTATCGCACTAAAACAAATTACAACTATATAACAAAAGGAAGGTTGGCATAAAACTTAACAGTCTAGCAGATAAATGCACCACCAGAAGTTCAGAAGCTCAGTTCATTTGACCTGACTGTTACGTTTTCATGCTGTATTGTCCGATGGAGCACCATATCCCTTGCCTTCATTTCCCCTAGGCTCCTGAACAACATAGCAAATGTCTGATAGTCTGGTTTCAAAACCATGCATATCTTGACGACATTGAGCAATGTTTCTCCTTGTTTCACAAAGGGTCTCTGTTAGGGAATGGACTTGTGTCTGGAGCGCAGATACAACATTGCTTTGAGCTTGCATATCTTGATCATGAGGCAGTTTGGACGATATTGCCTTAACAACCAACCCAGTATTACACAGGAACGTGCTTTTGGCACTGTTAGTGGACAGGTACTGACCCACTGCAGCAAGAGCTGACATTGCGGTTATAGTTGCCTCTCCACCTTTAGAAGGTGGCGGTTCCACCATTTTTTCCATAGCTTGCTGAAAAGTTGAGGTTTTACATTAGTAGTACCAGAACAGAAGATATTAAGGAGGCAGCAAAACCAAACAAAATAGCTTTGGTCTATATACAGAACTTATTCTGGTCAACCCATGTAAAATATTAGTTGTATTTTATTGCAAAGTACATAATAAAGCCAGGTTCCAAACATATGACCATGTACCATCGCTAATGTATTGTTTATTTCTTCACATTGTATTGAGGGCTAAGGATAAAGAGACGAAGTTTATAATACATTAAGCATAATATGACATCATTCATATCACAAAACAACTGAGAACAGACAAACAGGCAATTGTAACGTTGTGTGGGCAAGTCCAGCACGGAACTAGATTACGGGTCAAGATCAAAGGAACATCACTCCTCTCTTTTAAACCTTGTAAGGTGCAATGATACGCTAAGACAATTGTGTATAAAATTGAAAAGAGTAATAGACATTGGCTGCAAACCATGCAGTTCAAGGCACAAGTCAGAGTAAGTAGTAGTTAAAAGGCATGAGGATTAAGGACTTACAACAGCGGCTTTGACTGGTGTAGTCATGCCCTTCTTCTTGCTGGTGTGATAGTCCTTGAAGATTTCCACAGCATTTGGTTCAGGCACTTTTTGGTCCTTGCGGGCTTTCCTCTGCATTTCGAACAAGTCAATATAGATCTGATAATATGGTACAGCGAAAAGAGTGAAACATCAGCTAATTACAAGAGCCTCGCAGTGTGCAATATAGCTACGAGATCCTGTCGTCTGTTGGAATTTCACTTTCGTACGGTTGGCCTTGTTCTTGAACAGTTCACCTACATTTGTGTGGCACATGCGTAAATAGGACTTCAACATGTGATCTGATCACATATATATAATGTACCTGATACTTCGGATCAGACCAGTGTTTAACAAGGCCCCTCCAGTCTTCATCCGATATATTTTCCACTTGAGATGTTTGGGAAAGTTCACTGTTAGCCTTGCCCTCAAAGTGAGTTTTCCTCAAGTTATACCGATACTGTCGCAGAGCAGACTTGAAAACATGGGTGCAAGCTTATCTGGTTGCATCATTCGGCTATCCAACTTGAACCTCATATGTTGAAAATTATGGGAGTCTCATTATCAGCAACCTAGAAAGTATGTGTAACACCCACGATGCGGCTATATCTCCCACGTGTCGAGGCACGACTTAGAGGCATAACCGCATTGTGGTTTTGTCGCAAGAAGGGTCATCTTCACACAATCTCATGTAATGAACAAGAATGGGATAAAGAGTTGGCTTACAATCGCCACTTCACACAATACATAAATAAATCATACATCATACAAGATACACACATAGGTCCGACTACGGAACCAAAAGAAAAGAAGACAACCCAACTGCTAGATCCCCGATCGTCCCAACTGGGCTTCACTACTGATCAACATGAAAAGGAACAACACAACGAACAAGATCTTCATCGGGCTCCCACTTGAGCTCAGTTGCGCCACCTGCACTGGTATCATCGGCACCTGCAACTGTTTTGGAAGTATCTGTGAGTCACGAGGACTCAGCAATCTCACACCCGCGAGATCAAGACTATTTAAGCTTATAGGAAAGGATGGGGTAATGAGGTGGAGCTGCAGCAAGCACTAGCATATATGGTGGCTAACATACGCAAATGAGAGCGAGAAGAGAAGCAACGGAACGGTCGTCAACTAGCAATGATCAAGTGATCCTGAACCCCTACTTATGTCAAACATAACCCAGAAACCGTGTTCACTTCCCGGACTCCGCCGAGAAGAGACCATCACGGCTACACACGCGGTTGATGCGTTTTAATTAAGTCGAGTGTCAAGTTCTCTACAACCGGACATTAACAAATTCCCATCTGCCACATAACCGCGGGCACGGCTTTCGAAAGATAATACCCTGCAGGATTGTCCCAACTTAGCCCATTATAAGCGCTCACGGTCAACGAAGGATATTCCTTCTCCCGGGAAGACCCGATCAGTCTCGGAGTCCCGGTTACAAGACATTTCGACGATGGTAAAACAAAACCAGCAAAGCCGCCTGATGCGCCGACATCCCGATAGGAGCTGCACATATCTCGTTCTCAGGGCAACACCGGATAAGTCAAGCTACGAGTAAAACCAGACCTCGAGTTTCCCCGAGGTGGCCCCGCAGGCTGCTCGGTTCGGACCAACACTTAGACAAGCATTGGCCCAGGGGGGGGGCTAAATAAAGATGACCCTCGAGAGAGCGACTCCCAAGGGAAAAGTAGGTGGTGGTGAGGCAAATGGTAAAACCAAGGTTGGGCCTTGCTGGAAGAGTTTTATTCAAAGCGAACTGTCAAGGGGTCCCATAAATCACCCAACTGTGTAAGGAACGCAAAATCCGGGAACATAACACCGGTATGACGAAAACTAGGGCGGCAAGAGTGGAACAAAACACCAGGCATAAGGCCGAGCCTTCCACCCTTTACCAAATATATAGATGCATTAATTAAATAAGAGATATTGTGATATTCCAACAAATCCATGTTCCAACATGGAACCAACTTCAACTTCGCCTGCAACTAGCAACGCTATAAGAAGGGCTGAGCAAAAGCGGTAACATAGCCAAACAACGGTTTGCTAGGAAAGGATGGTTAGAGGCTGACATGGCAATATGGGAGGCATGATATAGCAAGTGATAGGTAGCGCAGCATGGCAATAGAGCGAACAACTAGCAAAGCAAAGATAGAAGTGATTTCGAGGGGTGGTCATCTTGCCTGCAAGGTTCTCAGAGTTGTCGAAAGCTTGATCCTCGTAAGCGTACTCAACAGGTTCCTCATTCACGAACTCGTCTCCCGGCTCTACCCAAGACAAGAACACAAGCAACGGAACCACAATCAATCACGAGAAATGCACAAGCAACATGATCCAAAACATGTATGATATGCGAGATATGATATGCGATGCATATGCGTGCTCCGGGAGGAAAATGATGAACAAGGCAGTAACTTGGCAAACCAAGCATGCCACTGTAAAGATGAGATGATTTCGGTTGAAATCGATATAAAGATCACCGAAAACGGATGCACGGTTTGCAAATGGCGAGCAAAACAAGAATGACACGAATCTGCGATTAACAGCATGATAGCACTTAAAATGCAACAAGTAATAATGCTACAGCACTCCAACATAGCAACAAAGCATATGGAAGCAATCTACAGGAGATGCTTGACAAAAGATGAACACTGAGATACGGCTAGATCACAACATAACAAGCTCAAACAAGCATGGCAAAAGTGCAAAAGATAACAGGTTCACAGACTTGGTGAAATTACTGGACATAGCAGAAAACAGCATCAGGTAGCAATGTTCAGAGCACGAAAACAACATGCTACAGGAACTTAACATGGCAAAACAAGGCATGTAAGTATTCTACTAAAAGCATATGACAAAAGTCCCTTACTGACCATAAGCCAAAAAGGACCAGAAGATATGATGGAAAACAGGTAAACATAGCAAGTTTCGTTATCAGGTTTCAGACTTAGCAGAAAACAGAGCATGACAGAAATAATAATATGAAGGCATCTTGATGAGCTTGATGCACTCACCACAAAGAAATGCATGACAAAACAAGCATACCTACATCAAGATGGCATGTTTATGAAGCTATCCATGGCAAGAACAAAAGCATAGCATGTATGGATCAACTACAACAAGCTTGGCAAATTTGAATAACACGTAAACAATCTGCCAGAAATATTTTATGGCAAAAGTAGAGCAAGATTGAGTAATGCTATGGCACTCCATAATTGCAAAAAAGGGCAGGAATGGATCAATTACAACAATATCTAGAAAAACATCCTTAGTAAGCATCTCCAAAATATGCATGGATCTCTTTGTAGCATCAAGTTTACATGGCAACAAAATAACAGCAGACAAAGACTTAGAGAAATCACTAAGTCTCTGAAATCAGAAACATTACGGGGCCTAGTTTGCATGCTTGTTCTAGTCACCACAGAGATCACAAAAATACATGGCATACACCACTGGAGAGATGGCATGGCATACAACAAAACACATGTAGAGCTCATGCCCATAATATGCACAGATTAAATGATACAAAAATGACAAATCTCCAAGTTCTGCTAAGAACCAGCAGGTAACAGCAACTAGCACTCTTGCACCAGAGATTTGGGCATCAAGATGGCCTCTAATGAATATGGTGTAATTGAACAAAATGTAGAGCATCACGAGACGAACAATTCGATATATTACACGCGCGAAACGGAGCTATATGCAGAGAGTTATGCCATGATGAACAGGGGATGAAAATATCACAGATTCGGGGACTTGGTAGAATTTTACCTCTGCGAAAAGTCAACGCGGGATGAGGACGTGCGGGACGGAGAGATCCAGAGAGGGGGCGGCGCGTTTGGATCGCCGTGCGGGTGGATCTGATCCACCCGCGGCAGATCCGACCGGACGGAGGCCGCCGGCGACGAGGGGCGCTGACGAGGCGGCGGGCAGGCACGGCTCCGGCGGAGGACGTCGAGGAGGGCGGCGCCGGAGCTTGGGGCGGAGCTCGCCGGCGAGGGGCCGAAACGGCGGCGAGGCGCGGCGGCGCGAGGCTGCCGGTGACCTGCGGAGGCGCAGCGACGGCGGCGCACCGGCGAGAGGAACGACGGGGAGCGGGCGGCGGCGGCGGAAGGAGCTGGGCGGCGCGGGCGCGTCGGGTCGGGCGGCGGCGTGCTCTCGCGCGGGGCGCGGGGAGCTGCGGGGAGGCGCGGGCGGCGGACGGGCCGCGCGGGTCTGCTACGGGCCCGGCGGGCCGGCGGCCGGTGGCAGCGGAGTGGGACAGGTGGCGCGACGCCAGTGGCTGCGGGGCGGCGGCGATTGACGCGTCCGGCGGCGGGGCGGACGTGTCCGGCGCGGTGGGAGGAGATGGGCTAGGGTTAGGGGTGATTTCATCCGCGAAAATGGAAGGGGGGGCCTATTTATATATAGAGGGAGCTAGGAGAGTCCAAACGAGGTGCGGTTTTGTAACATCCCAAATTTTCAATTTGGTATGTTATACATAGAACATCATTGCATATCATATTTTATTGCATTTTGACAAATCCTCGATAAATCCTAAGCAACTCAAGGACCCTCGGAGAGAGTTGGGGATTTTCTCAAATTTTCATATTTGATTTCCATCAAATAATAAGACGAGGATTTTGGTTTTAATTATTTTCTCTCCGAAAAAATATTTCTTTAAACAAAATAAAAGAGAGGAGAAAATATGACTTCTCCAAAACAATTGAAATACTGGAGGAAAAGTGTTAAAATCATTTATTGGAATTAACTGCATTAAAAAATATATTGCATGTTTTCAGAATTTATTTTTTTGTCAAAAAAATGTTCACCCTATTCTAGATTTTCTAACTAGACGGGGAAAATTTGTTTTATCTTTTTTGGATTTTTATTTATTTTTCTACGATTTATTTTCCGCGGAATGTATTTAAAAAAAAACTGTGCGCCGCCCTACCGGGCCGAGGCCCAGCCGAGCCGCAGGCCGGCCCGCCCCGCGTCGTCCTCCCCGCGTACGAGCGCTGCCGCTCGCCGAGTCCGGCTCGAGCACGGGACCCCGCCGCACCTTGCCCCCTTCCCCAAGCCGGCGAAGCCCCCCTCCTTAAATACCGCCGCCCCCCTCTCTTCTCACCCCGCCGCCGCCCGCACTTGCCCCGCCCCGACGCCCGAAGGCCGCCGCCGTTCGCCGCCCCCTCGCCGCCCCTCGCCCTCCTCGAGCACCCCGCACCCCGCCGCACCCCCCCGCCGCCCTCGCCGGAGCACGCCCCCGACGAGGTATACCTCGCCGCCGTTCGGTTGCCGATTTTGTTTAAAAAAACCGTTCGTTTAAAAAAAAAACCCTAGATCGTTTTTTTTTCGGTTTTGTTATTTTGTGAGCGTTCACCGACTCGTTCGTTTTAATGAACACGTTCGTCGGTTTTTCTCTGTTAACGAACGCCCGTTCTTTAACCGTTCGTCCATTTTTCTTTTTCGTCGGATTTTTCCGCGATTATCTCAGATCTCGATTTCTAATCGAATCTTCGTTTCTGTTTAACTTTTCGCTCGTTTATCGGAATCAGGCGATTCAAGTGCCTAGAGTTTCGTCTCTAAATTCTCTTTCCGTTTAACCTACTCAAACAAGTTTTTGCTACTGTAAAATTTGACCTACATCCAGATTAGTAAACGAAGCTTGTTTCTTTCGCCGTTTGACTTTCGTTGCTTCGTTCGAGTTGATTCTTTTTGCAAACCGGAGTTCTTAAGTTGAACTTTCTGGTTGGATCTTTCATTCGAGTTTTACCTGTGCATTAGATGAGTATTGATTGTATGCTTGTTTGTTTGCGATAGAGTACCCGGAGTGTGCCGCTTGTTACTTCGAATCGCTAGGTTTCGCGGATCATCAGCAAGGCAAGTAACACGTTGATCATATTTTCCATACCCAGTTTTATTGCATTAGATCTATTCCTCAAACATTGCATGGTTAGGATCAAATTAAACTGTGGGTATTGGGAGGTAGTTGAGGTAGTACCTATTACCTGTTTTATTTATCAAACCCTTGGGAGTTACTTCTACGTTGCTATTATATTGCCATGCTATGCTCGTAGACGTGGATTGGGTTTGAGTGAAATTCATGACAGATGTGAGATTGTTAATAATGGTTTACCTAAGGTGGCTACTAAAACTCACATCTGGGTGGATTGAGGCACCTGGAGAATCCAGTGTTGTCTGTTTGTATAAGGACCGCCACCCGGGCTCAAAGGGATCATAAGATTATTCATGCTAGAAACTTCCGTGTGCAGCCACAAGCTATTATGGGCTCTAGCATAGTTGAGTAGGTTACATGATCTCTTGAAGAGGTGGGCTAGCAGATGTAGGGGAAAGTAGGTGTACCGGTCCATCCAGAGTAAAGAGTGATTGTTCCTGAAAGACTGTGTCTCGGTCATCCGTTTCTCAAACATCATGCAGTGCGAGAATCAAGCGGAGGCGATCGAGTCTTGTGGGGAAAAGTGCGCAAACCTCTGCAGAGTGTACAAACTAATCATGGTTAGCCGTGTCCCCGGTTATGGACAACTTGAGTATCTAGTACCTGGATTATCATTTGAATCTCATCACCATGTTACTTTTAATTAATTTTGCTGGGTTAATGATGACACTTAATTGGGATTGAGTTGGAGGTACCTTCTCAATGTTTCACAACCACCATGATAGTTAAATAAAATTTATTCCTTTGCAGTAGGGAAAAATTGGCTTTTCGCAAAACTGTAACCATAGAGCTTTCCACCAGCCATATATGCATGTAGCATAGCATTATTATTGTTCATTATTCTCTATGTGTTACATTGCCAGCATATTCCATGTGCTGACCCGTTTTTGGGCTGCAACGTTTCATGTTGCAGACTTTTCAGACGACGAGTAAGGTGCCTTAGGTCGTGGTCTTATACTCAGTGATGCCGCTGGAGTTGATGGACTCACTTATCTTCCAAGTCTTCCGCTGTTATCGTTTTTAGATGGCTTAAGCCATATTTATCATACTTAATCTCTTTGGAGATATCCGATGTAATAAGTGTGTGATTGCTACTCTGTTATAAATCCTCCATTTGTACTGTGCGTGTCAGCATTACTGATCCAGGGATGACACTGGTGCACAGCAGCACAGACCATTTGAGGTCTGGTCGCTACAAAGTTGGTATCAGAGCACACGCTGACTGTAGGACACGACCACTAAGCTTAAGCCCTAGAACACTTCTCTCTTCTCATTTCTGACCCCTCTCCACTTTCTACTCTTTTAGTAATGGCGGATGCAAGGAGCAAGTTCATGCAACCAGATGAAGACACGCCTTTTGGTCGACACTTGAAGGAAGTCACTAAGTATTTGAACATAGGAATACCGAGCATCACCGGAACCTACAACGCCACATTACCCGAAGAGGAGAGCTGGAAGATTCAAGTTCACATTCCAGGAAGGACGTTTGTGCCAGTTACTGGACCCATAAGATTGGTTTTCGAAGCACCAACCTGGAGTTTAGGGAAGAGCATGGCCGCTCACATCGCTATGGGACGCATTGGAGAAGTCTACCACCAGGAGCTTAAGGATACAATTTATCAGATTTGTGGACGCTGAGACGCGCAATGGGAGATGATCAGAACCAAGAAGGATGGATCAATCGCAGCTTTCATCCAGGAGCAAAACCAACATATCCGTCGCCAGGAGAACCAGATGTGCACGGACAAGGAAGAACTGAAGAAGGCATTGACGAAGATCAAGGAGCTGGAGGAAGAACTCAAGGCTACATGCGAGGATTGTATGGAGGAAATCATCGCACTAGTAGGGAAGAATGACGACCTAGAGAAGAAGATTGGAGTATTCATGGGAAATCCAGTGCCAAAGGCAAAGGATGACGAATGCACTTGTCCTGATAACTACATCATCATCGACGACACTGACTCGGAACCAAGTGAAGATGACTGGGTTGACGAAGCTGGAGCAGAGATCATGGAGTCTTCAACGGATCAGAATTTCTAGTAGACCACCATACCAGTAGTAGTTTCCCCCCATTTAATAGTATAGTTCAAGCACTTTGTAACGCTAGTTAGATCGATTGTTATGCCTTGTTTGAATTGATTGAGTGATATTGATTATATTTGTCTCATGAGCATATGGGTAGTGTTTTCCCTCTAGACCTCATTCTATTCTCAACTCTCATCTTTTCTAAACCTATCAGATGCCTCCGAGACGCGACCCCGGATTTGTTTTCCCACCGGAGATCACCCAGTTGATTCAGCAACAGAATGCCCTGATGCAAGTGTTAGTGCAGAACCAAGGCAACAACAACAACAACCCACCGCCACCACCACCTGTTGATCACTTAGCCCGTTTCTTGAGGCTAAACCCGCCGGTGTTTTCCAGTAGCACCGAGCCGATTGTTGCAGATGATTGGCTCCGCAAAGTTGGAAGGGAGTTGACCACTGCAGGATGCACAGATGCGGAAAGAGTGCGTTTTGCCGCACATCAGCTTGATGGACCCGCAACATCATGGTGGGAGAATTATACAGCCACGCACCCTATTGACACTGTCACATGGGACCAGTTTCAGCAAGCTTTCCGTACAGCACATGTTTTAGCAGGAGCTATGGCTATGAAGAAGCGTGAATTTCGCAACCTACGCCAAGGAGGACGCACCGTAGGCCAGTATGTGGAGGATTTCAGTAAGTTAGCATGTTATGCACCAGATGACGTTGCTACAGATGCAGCCAAGCAGGAGAAGTTTTTGGAAGGACTGAATGATGAACTGAGTATGCAGTTGATGGTAGCAACCTTCAACAACTACCAGGAGCTGGTAGATAGAGCTCTCATGATTGAAGGGAAGCAACAGCAGATTGAAAACCGTAAGAGGAAGTATGGACAAGGGAAGTACAATTCTGGAGCTCAGCAGAAGCCACGGTTTGCCCCGAAACCGGGAGGACAGTTTCAGCATACCCATGGAGGAGGTAGTTCGCACAACCATAATGGCTCCAAGAATGGTAATGGGAATGGAGGAAGCAACGGACAGAACCGTACCAACCCATCTACCCCAGCCAAGAGGGATCTAAGTCACATTACTTGCTTCAAGTGCCAGAAGACTGGACACTATTCAACTGATTGTCCTGAAGCCCAAAATGGAAATGGCAATGGAAGCTCTGGGAAGAAGCCGAACCCGTTCAACAAAGGACATGTGAACCACGTGAGCGTGGAGGAGGTTGAAGCTCAGCCGGATGCAGTAATAGGTAAGTTTTTGGTTAAGTCATTTACTGCAACCGTTCTTTTTGATACTGGTGCATCGCATTCATACATATCAAGGGGACTTGTGAATAAGTTTAAGATGTCCACCCAAGTTCTCAAAACCCCTATGTTAGTAACCTCGCCAGGAGCAGAGTATATGGCAAGCCAAGGATGTTTTCAGATACCATTGGCCATTGGTAGGCATGTTTTCCCTTCAGACCTCATAGTTTTGGAGTCGCAAGGTTTGGATGTAATTTTGGGAATGGATTGGCTATCGATGTATGGAGGAAACATCGATTGTGCCAGCAAGACGATTTTGCTTACCACCCCGGAAGGAAAAAGGATCAAGTATGTATCCCGGCATATGCCGAAGAGGACTCAAGTGAATTCCTTATCAGGAGTTGTACAGGAGGAAGTACCAGTGGTGAAGGATTATCCGGATGTATTTCCAGAAGAGTTGCCAGGCATGCCACCAGATAGAGACATTGAGTTCTTGATTGAACTTTTGCCAGGCACAGGGCCAATATCTAAGAGACCGTACAGGATGCCCGCAAAGGATTTGGAGGAAATTAAGAAGCAGATCAAGGAGTTACTGGATAAAGGCTATATTCGCCCAAGTTCATCACCTTGGGGATCACCAGTACTTCTAGTGGAGAAGAAAGATGGATCGCTGAGGATGGTTGTTGATTACCGTGGATTGAATGAAGTGACCATCAAAAACAAGTACCCACTGCCGATGATCAATGATTTGTTTGACCGCCTACAAGGAGCTAAAGTATTTTCCAAGATCGATCTACGATCAGGATACCATCAGCTAAAGATTCGAGAGCAGGATATACCTAAGACAGCTTTTACCACCAGATATGGATTGTATGAGTATACCGTTATGTCATTTGGTCTGACTAACGCACCTGCCTATTTTATGAACCTGATGAACAAAGTATTTATGGAGTTTTGGATAAGTTCGTCGTGGTGTTCATTGACGACATTCTAGTCTTTTCCAAGAATGAGGAAGAGCATGAGGAGCATTTACGATTGGTACTTGAGAAGCTCAGAGAACATCAGTTATATGCCAAGTTCAGCAAATGTGAATTTTGGCTGAAGGAAGTTGGATTCCTTGGACATGTTATTTCTGGAGAAGGAATAGCAGTAGATCCTACCACGGTTGACATAGTGACAAGTTGGGAATCACCCACGACAGTTGGAGAAATCTGGAGTTTTCTTGGACTTGCAGGATACTACCGGAGATTCATCGAGAATTTCTCGAAGATTGCTAAACCCATGACTGTGCTATTGAAGAAGGACACCAAATTCAATTGGACTGAGGAATGTGAAGCTAGTTTCCAAGAGTTGAAGAAATGATTGGTTACATCACCAGTGTTGATTCTGCCAGATCAACGCAAGGACTATGAAGTTTATTGCGACGCTTCTCGTCGAGGACTTGGAGCAGTGCTTATGCAGGAAGGAAGAGTTGTGTCTTATGCTTCACGACAACTTAAACCCCATGAGAAGAATTATGCTACGCATGATTTGGAGTTAGCAGCCGTGGTGCATGCATTGAAGACATGGAGACATTTTCTCATCGGAAACCATTGTGAGGTGTACACGGATCACAAGAGTTTGAAGTATATTTTCACGCAGAAGGAGTTGAATCTCAGACAGAGGAGATGGTTGGAGCTCATTAAGGATTATGATATGAGATTGCATTATCACTCAGGAAAGGCTAATGTAGTAGCAGACGCGTTGAGCCGCAAGAGTCATGTCAACACCCTCATGACAGGAGAGTTACCCCAGGAGTTAGCCGAGGACCTTCGCGAGCTATGTTTGGAGATAGTCCCAAGAGGCTATTTAGCGACATTGGAGATTCAGTCTACCTTGATGGAAAGGATCAGAGAAGCTCAGAAGACAGACAAGGAGATTGAAGAGATAAAGGAGAAGATGAGCAAAGGAAAAGCCAAGGGATTTCGTGAGGATGAGCACGATACCTTATGGTTTGAGGACCGCGTATATGTGCCAAATGATCCGGAGATCAGGAAGTTGATTTTTCAAGAAGCCCATGATTCACCGTACTTGATTCACCTAGGGAATACCAAGATGTATTTGGATTTGAAAAATACTTTCTGGTGGACCGGAATGAAGAAGGATATTGCAGAATATGTAGCGGTTTGTGATGTATGTCAGAGAGTGAAGGCAGAGCATCAGAAGCCAGCAGGATTGCTACAACCATTGCCGATACCCGAATGGAAGTGGGATAAAATAGGCATGGATTTTATCACAGGATTACCCAGGACTCGTTCAGGCTATGACTCAATATGGGTTGTAGTCGACCGTTTGACGAAAGTGGCTCATTTCATTCCATTAAAGACCACTTACACCAGTGCTAAGTTGGCAAAGATATACATGACCAGGATCGTATGTTTGCATGGAGTTCCGAGGACCATTGTACAGAGGAACCCAATTTACCTCGAAGTTTTGGAAGCAGTTACATGAAACGTTGGGAACCAGGCTAGAATTTAGTACAACTTTTCACCCGCAGACAGATGGACAGACCGAGAGAGTCAACCAGATTTTGGAGGACATGTTGAGAGCTTGTGCACTAGATTATGGATCTAGTTGGGATGACAATTTGCCGTATGCAAAGTTTTCATATAACAACAGTTATCAAACCAGTTTGAAGATGGCCCCTTTCGAAGCCTTGTACGGAAGGAGGTGTAGAACACCGTTGTTATGGGACGAAGTTGGAGACCGTCAGTTGTTTGGACCAGATTTGATTAAGGAGTCTGAACAGAAAGTAAGGTTGATTCGCGATAGGCTCAAGGTAGCCCAGTCCAGGCAGAAGAGTTATGCTGATTCTAAACGAAAGGAGACAGTTCACGAAGTCGGAGACCGAGTTTATCTTCGAGTATCACCACTTCGAGGAGTGAAGCGCTTTGGAGTTAAGGGAAAGTTAGCGCCCCGTTTTATCGGACCATACAGAGTTGTGGAACGTATGGGAGAGGTTGCCTACAAGCTGGAATTGCCCGAAGGATTGTCTGGAGTTCATGATGTATTTCACGTCTCCCAGTTGAAGAAGTGCCACGCAGAGATGGCTGAGATACCACTGAGAGATACTGTGCCACTGGAAGCAATTCAGCTGGAAAGTGATTTGACCTATGAGGAGAAACCAGTTAAGCTTCTTGAGTATGCCAGCCGAGTTACCCGCAGTAAAGTTATCAAGTTTTGCAAAGTCCAGTGGAGTCACCACACGGAAGATGAAGCCACCTGGGAGCGAGAGGAAGATCTACGGAAGGACCACTCCCACCTGTTTTCTAGCCAACCCGAATCTCGAGGGCGAGATTCATCTTAAGGGGGGTAGGTTTGTAACATCCCAAATTTTCAATTTGGTATGTTATACATAGAACATCATTGCATATCATATTTTATTGCATTTTGACAAATCCTAAGCAACTCAAGGACCCTCGGAGAGAGTTGGGGATTTTCTCAAATTTTCATATTTGATTTCCATCAAATAATAAGACGAGGATTTTGGTTTTAATTATTTTCTCTCCAGAAAAATATTTCTTTAAACAAAATAAAAGAGAGGAGAAAATATGACTTCTCCAAAACAATTGAAATACTGGAGGAAAAGTGTTAAAATCATTTATTGAAATTTATTCGGATTTTATTTGCAATTTTAACTGCATTAAAAAAATATATTGCATGTTTTCAAAATTTATTTTTTTGTCAAAACAATGTTCACCCTATTCTAGATTTTCTAACTAGACGGGGAAAATTTGTTTTATCTTTTTTGGATTTTTATTTATTTTTCTACGAATTTTTTTCCGCGGAACGTATTTAAAAAAAAAAACTGTGCGCCGCCCTACCGGGTCGAGGCCCAGCCGAGCCGCAGGCCGGCCCGCCCCGCGTCGTCCTCCCCGCGTACGAGCGCCACCGCTCGCCGAGTCCGGCTCGAGCACGGGACCCCGCCGCACCTTGCCCCCTTCCCCAAGCCGGCGAAGCCCCCCCTTCCTTAAATACCGCCGCCCCCCCTCTCTTCTCACCCCGCCGCCGCCCGCACTTGCCCCGCCCCGAGCCGCCGGAGCCCCGACGCTCGAAGGCCGCCGCCGTTCGCCGCCCCCTCGCCGCCCCTCGCCCTCCCCGAGCACCCCGCACCCCGCCGCACCCCCCCGCCGCCCTCATCGGAGCAGCCGGAGGTTCGCCGGAGCACGCCCCCGACGAGGTATACCTCGCCGCCGTTCGGTTGCCGGTTTTGTTTTAAAAAAAACCGTTCGTTAAAAAAAACCCTAGATCGGTTTTTTTTCGGTTTTGTTATTTTGTGAGTGTTCACCGACTCGTTCGTTTTAACGAACGCGTTCGTCGGTTTTTCTCTGTTAACGAACGCCCGTTCTTTAACCATTCGTCCATTTTTCTTTTTTGCCGGATTTTTCCACGATTATCTCAGATCTCGATTTCTGATCGAATCTTCGTTTCTGTTTAACTTTTCGCTCGTTTATCGGAATCAGGCGATTCAAGCGCCTAGAGTTTCGTCTCGAAATTCTCTTTCCGTTTAACCTACTCAAACAAGTTTTTGCTACTGTAAAATTTGACCTAGATCCAGATTAGTAAACGAAGCTTGTTTCTTTCGCCGTTTGACTTTCGTTGCTTCGTTCGAGTTGATTCTTTTTGCAAACCGGAGTTCTTAAGTTGAACTTTCTGGTTGGATCTTTCATTCGAGTTTTACCTATGCATTAGATGAGTACTGATTGTATGCTTGTTTGTTTGCGATAGAGTACCCGTAGTGTGCTGCTTGTTACTTCGAATCGCTAGGTTTCGCGGATCATCAGCAAGGCAAGTAACACTTTGATCATATTTTCCATACCCAGTTTTATTGCATTAGATCTATTCCTCAAACATTGCATGGTTAGGATCAAATTAAACTGTGGGTATTGGGACGTAGTTGAGGTAGTACCTATTACCTGTTTTATTTATCAAACCCTTGGGAGTTACTTCTACGTTGCTATTATATTGCCATGCTATGCTCGTAGACGTGGATTGGGTTTGAGTGAAATTCATGACAGATGTGAGATTGTTAATAATGGTTTACCTAAGGTGGCAACTAAAACTCACATCTGGGTGGATTGAGGCACCTGGAGAATCCAGTGTTGTCTGTTTGTATAAGGACCGCCACCCAGGCTCAAAGGGATCATAAGATTATTCATGCTAGAAACTTCCGTGTGCAGCCACAAGCTATTATGGGCTCTAGCATAGTTGAGTAGGTTACATGATCTCTTGAAGAGGTGGGCTAGCAGATGTAGGGGAAAGTAGGTGTACCGGTCCATCCAGAGTAAAGAGTGATTGTTCCTGAAAGACTGTGTCTCGGTCATCCGTTTCTCAAACATCATGCAGTGCGAGAATCAAGCGGAGGTGATCGAGTCTTGTGGGGAAAAGTGCGCAAACCTCTGCAGAGTGTACAAACTAATCATGGTTAGCCGTGTCCCCGGTTATGGACAACTTGAGTATCTAGTACCTGGATTATCATTTGAATCTCATCACCATGTTACTTTTAATTAATTTTGCTGGGTTAATGATGACACTTAATTGGGATTGAGTTGGAGGTACCTTCTCAATGTTTCACAACCACCATGATAGTTAAATAAAATTTATTCCTTTGCAGTAGGGAAAAATTGGCTTTTCGCAAAACTGTAACCATAGAGCTTTCCACCAGCCATATATGCATGTAGCATAGCATTATTATTTTTCATTATTCTCTATGTGTTACATTGCCAGCATATTCCTTGTGCTGACCCGTTTTCGGGCTGCAACGTTTCATGTTGCAGACTTTTCAGACGACGAGTAAGGTGCCTTAGGTCGTGGTCTTATACTCAGTGATGCCGCTGGAGTTGATGGACTCACTTATCTTCCAAGTCTTCCGCTGTTATCGTTTTTAGATGGCTTAAGCCATATTTATGATACTTAATCTCTTTGGAGATATCCGATGTAATAAGTGTGTGATTGCTACTTTGTTATAAATCCTTTATTTGTACTGTGCGTGTCAGCATTACTGATCCAGGGATGACACTGGTGCACAGCAGCACAGACCATTTGAGGTCTGGTCGCTACAGGTTTTCGCCCACGCGATCGTGATCGAACGACCGAGAGCATGGTGGAGACTTAGCGAGGTTTTGGGCTGGTTTTGAGGGGGGTTTTGCTGCAACACACAAACGGACTTTGCGGTTGCCCGGTTAACCGTTGGAGTACCAAACGACCTCCAAATGGAACGAAACTTGACCGGTGGTCTACCGGTGATATACCAAGGCCACTTGACAAGCCTCGGTCCATTCCAAGAACGTTTGACACCCGCTCACGAAAGAAAACAAGAGGGGTGCACCGGAGGAGATGGGAGCGCCGGATTGCAAAACGGACAACGGGGAAAATGCTCGGATGCATGAGACGAACACATATGCAAATGCAATGCACATGATTACATGGTATGAAATGCATGACATGAACAAAATGCAAAACAAAAGACAAAACCCGACCACGGAGGGAATATCATAACACATAGCCAAAAATGGCAAGAGTTGGAGTTACAAATATGGAAAGTTACATCCGGGGTGTTACAACACTCCACCACTACGAGAGGATCTCGTCCCGAGATCTAGGATGGCACCGAAGAGAAACGGAAGAGGAAGAGGTAAAACAAAGTTGCTTCTTTGACAAAAGGGTGAAACGAATGAACCTTGAGAGATTGAACGAACGAAAAGAGAGAATACAAGGGAGATGAACGAGATTGAAAAACACTCCGTTATCAAAGAGAAACAAGGAACATTACGAGAACCTTTGTAGGTCGAAGAATATGAAACAAGAGCTTAACAGATCAAGAGGAATATGAGAGCACACCGGTAGAAAAGAGAAACAAGGAACACCATGTGAGCTTTGGAGTTAAGCGACACGATAGATATTTAAAGCACTCCGGTTAAAACAAGATAGGGAAGGAATAAGAATGATATAATTTGGGCAGCACTCCGACTGTAAATGGAAGGAATTGAACATGATCTTCACAAGATGAGAGGATACTCGATGAAGTTAACAACACATTGCCTCGGGAACTAAAGAAAGAATGGCACAAGGGGTAAGAAAGATTTCAGACAGCACTCCGGTTGATAAGGGAGGCAAAACTTGACAGAATGGGAAGAACTTGAAAAGAGGGCACGACACTCCGGTCGAGAATGGATAAGAAAGGAAAAATTACATGATCTTGACAAAACAAGATGATTGGTCGAAGAGAGCAACATCGCAATGCCTCCGGGACGAACGAATAGGAAATGGATCGTCGGAATAAGAGAACGGAGAAGGAAATGATAACTTCCACCACAATTGAATTAGGGAAGCCTCCTTCCAAGAAGGTTTGAACGGAGTTGTTGGAAAACCAACAACGAAAAGAATACGCTTGTAGTGGGCTTATGGAAAACTTCTCAAAACTTGAGGTGAAATTTGCCACGAACGAAAAACAATAGATAGGATTGATATGAACAAGGAGACGAGAAACTTATTTCGCCGGGAGGATAAATGAAGAACTTGGGTCATTTATGAGCACCATAAATAACAGAATCCTTAGGGAAAGCTTTAAGTGAAAAATAACCCAAGATAACTTCAACAAGGAGATTGATGGATTTAAAATATCTCATTCTTGACAACATGTGAATCATTAAACACAACTCAAATTGTCAAGAATGACATAACACCACCTCAAAAGATAAGAGAGAAAGAATTGCACTTTAGAATGCAAGATGAAGAAAGCTTTTACTCCTCAAAATGAAACATGTGTTGAACACCATGTTTATTTTTGAGTATAGCTTGGCGGATCTTAACTCCGAGAGAAATCTTGAAGAACAATTGAAGAATGAAAGGAATCCTTGACGAAGCACCATGTAGAGCCTCCATGAAGAACTCCGGTAATACAAGAATGATCAAACGAAATGGAAAATTGAAAAGAACTCCAGGAGAAGCCTTGCAATGATTAGATGAAGCTTTGAAATGATATAATTGAAATAACTTGATGCTCCGGAAAGAAAAATGAACAAATTAAATCAAGAATTTTGATGAATCTCCGGAATAAGGAATTAATCACTTGGATGAAACAGTAATAAGAATTACATTATGCTTAGCCTTCACCAATTTAGATTGATGACAAGCAATGGATTTTGGCATACTACTTATTCTCGTAGAAAGGATTAAGATAGATATAGCGCAAACTTGAGAAAAGTCTTCAACGATCCACCGGTGGGATTGAAACAACGAATAAATTGATATGATAACGAAGGAAGAGAAATCTTGAACGAACCACCGTAAGAATTGGAAATGAAAGTAGCAAAGGTGCAATTCACCGGGAAGAATTAGAAAACGAATAAAGATACTTGACAGAATTTAGATACATGAGAACGAAGAGATCATGAACTGATTAGAGGATATTTGAATGATGCATCGGAAGAATATGGAGAAGAATGAAAAGACATCAATTTAGAATAATTGGAGAACGATGCTGAAAACTTAGAACGAAGAAATCTTCTGAAATGATGGCCTTTGGATGATCAAGAAATGAAAAACAACTCTGAAATGCTCCGGATGGTTAAGAAAAGAATTCTCACAATCAAAAACAATTATGTGAGGATGGCATAAGCTAGAACTATGAATCTTCAAGAGAACGGATCAAGATTTAGGAGAAATTCTTCTTCGGTCTTCAAATGTTGAGAATGATGATGAGAAGCACCACCATGAATTGTTGAGGCACTCCGGAATGAAAAATTTGAAAGGTTGAACCAACGACAAAAAGAATTTGAAAGATCTTGGTGAAAGACATTTGACTGATGATAATTCATTCTTACGTCAAACTTTGCAATGAATTTGAGAATAACTCCAGAAAAATTAGAAGAGTCAGGTAAGATCCTGGGGAAAAGACCTGTGGGTTAGGGCCCACTCAAAAGAAACACCGTTGAAATGATTACTTGAAAAGGAGATAGCACCGGTTGAACGATTTAAAAGAAAGATTACGCCGGTTGAATTAAATGGCTTGAATGAGGTAAGAAACTCGAAATAGTTAGAATTGATTGATAATGGAGACACAAATCTTCTGAGATATCTTCGGCACTCCAGACAAATGAATGGCGAGAAATGGATGATTAAGAGGTACACCGGCATGAGAAAGCATTTGAAACTAGGAAAAGATATGATCGAGAAAGGCTTTAATTGAATCCACCGGAGAAGAAAAAGAATGAAGAATGATAAACTTGAAGAACATCTTCATTAGAACCATCGGGTAAGAACATTGATTGAAAGAATGAAGGAACTTCACGTGAATAAAATGGATACTTGGTTACGACATCTGATTCCTTGAAGGAAAAGGGTGGGAGGGCGGGAAAAACAAAGGCACCTTGGGACGGATGAAACAAACACCGTTGAGAAAAGCTTAGAATTAATCTTGCGGACGTTGGAATGACTGGATGCACTTGAAGAGAAACACGCTGGTTGGAAAAGAATTAACATGACGATCTCGATGATCAAGAAGGATTAGTATTCACATAGCAATATGAGAACACCATTTAGGGAAGGTATGGATTCAACATTTGACTTCGAAGCAACTCGAATACCACAAATAAAACAAAACAAAGGATTGGCTCGCAAAATAAGCCGGAAACAAATATATGATAGATCCCATATCGTATCATGTGTGTGTTGGAAAGTTATCCTACGAGATACTTGAATTCCCACTTATAAACTCCCGAAACTTTCTGGTTATGCAATCTGGTGTTGGGGATACAGGGGACACAAAATATATCACCCAAACTAACAATACCTAGATCCAGCTGTATCCATCCTTCAACACATAACCAAGAAACCTTCGGAAATCGTTTACCTCAACCTTCGAAAAGCATCCGTTATACAAGTTATGGCAATACTCCCGAACTCCCGCCCTAGTACTGGGTGGCGTCGAGGTGATCTCACCAACAACTGCATAAAAGAGATTTCGATGTCGGCGAAACTCAGGTATTCCAGAACTGTAATGATAAAATTGTGACGACAACACCTCGGAGCTGAACTCCCCGGGACACTGCCACAACCCCTAAATGTCAGGAGGCACCAAGAACAATGTTCTCGTCACAAAACCATCGGAACGATTCCAAGATACCCGCGTGATCCTAAATTTTTTTAGTGAAATTTGAGGAGAGAAGAGTCAAAACTTCTACGTCAGGAGACCTCACCAGAGCGACGAAGGGACTGAGGAGTAAAAAGAATCCTACTCTCCGATATATATAATCCTAAGACTCAAAACATTTTGTTCTAGACTCAACAACGCCAGCGATTCGATCAAGCAGGGGGCTCCTAAGTCGGGGATGGCTCTGATTACCAACTTGTAACACCCACGATGCGGCTATATCTCCCACGTGTCGAGGCACGACTTAGAGGCATAACTGCATTGTGGTTTTGTCGCAAGAAGGGTCATCTTCACACAATCTCATGTAATGAACAAGAATGGGATAAAGAGTTGGCTTACAATCGCCACTTCACACAATACATAAATAAATCATACATCATACAAGATACACACATAGGTCCGACTACGGAACCAAAAGAAAAGAAGACAACCCAACTGCTAGATCCCCGATCGTCCCAACTGGGCTCCACTACTGATCAACATGAAAAGGAACAACACAACGAACAAGATCTTCATCGGGCTCCCACTTGAGCTCAGTTGCGCCACCTGCACTGGTATCATTGGCACCTGCAACTGTTTTGGAAGTATTTGTGAGTCACGAGGACTCAGCAATCTCACACCCGCGAGATCAAGACTATTTAAGCTTATAGGAAAGGATGGGGTAATGAGGTGGAGCTGCAGCAAGCACTAGCATATATGGTGGCTAACATACACAAATGAGAGCGAGAAGAGAAGCAACGGAACGGTCGTCAACTAGCAATGATCAAGAAGTGATCCTCTCATCAGGAGGGGGTCAATCGCCATCAACATCTTCACCAGCACCATCTCTACTCAAACCCTAGTTCATCTCTTGTATCCAATCTTTGTCCTAAAACCTCAGATTGGTACCTGTGGGTTGCTAGTAGTGTTGATTACTCCTTGTAGTTGATGCTAGTTGGTTTATTTGGTGGAAGATCATATGTTCAGATCCTTAATGCATACTAATACCCCTCTGATTATGAACATGAATATGATTTGTGAGTAGTTACGTTTGTTCCTGAGGACATGGGAGAAGTCTTGCTATAAGTAGTCATGTGAATTTGGTATTCGTTCGATATTTTGATGAGATGTATGTTGTCTTTCCTCTAGTGGTGTTATGTGAACGTCGACTACATGACACTTCACCATTGTTTGGGCCTAGAGGAAGGCATTGGGAAGTAATAGGTAGATGATGGGTTGCTAGAGTGACAGAAGCTTAAACCCTAGTTTATGAGTTGCTTCGTAAGGGGCTGATTTGGATCCATATGTTTCATGCTATGGTTAGGTTTACCTTAATACTTCTTTTGTAGTTGCGGATGCTTGCAATAGGGGTTAATCATAAGTGGGATGCTTGTCCAAGAAAGGGCAGTACCCAAGCACCGGTCCACCCACATATCAAATTATCAAAGTAACGAACGCGAATCATATGATCATGATGACACTACAAAAAAAATACACTTCCTTGATTATACGTGTTTGTCACAGTAGGTCACATTTTTTGTCATGCATGTACATCCATGACGATTTTATGACAGAATCAAGATAGTCATACCTGTGCTGTCGTAGAAGTGTTCCATGACATTACCAAAATTATCATCACGGAAGTGTCCACTTCCATGACGATAAATCGCGTGTCACAGAAGTGCTTTCGTCAAGGGTGACCGACACGTGGCATCCACCGTAACGGAATGCCGTTAAGCTATCGGGTCGGGTTTTGGATCCGATAACCCGTTAACAGCCCCAACCAATGGGAAATTTCCACGTGTAAAATTCTTATTGGCCGGACGAAACACGTGTCAGCTCGTGAGTGGGTCAGATAGGCGCCTATGATATGTCGACACGTGCCACGGCCCACCACTGGCCCATTTAGCTTACAAAGCCGGCCCGTTTGACTTGGTCAAAAGTTAACGGGCTGGCCCATGAAAAGCCTGTTAACGGTCTCTTTGCAAATAGCCCATTTTACGACCCGTTAACTCACGGCCCGTTAGGCCCTAAAGGAAATCGGCCCAACAACGTCATGTGGGCCGTCGAATATAACACCAGCCCATTTCACTTTCGGCCCATGTATGGCCCACGACGTCTTTCGGCCCATATGAGGCCTTTGTATCTTTCGGCCCTTTACAGGCCCACGGTGACTCTAGCCCATAATGAACAGTAATTTTCTTTATACCCGTTAACGGCCTGTGATTTACATGGGCCGTTTCGAGCTCGTGTTAGCTTTCGGCCTATTGACGGCCCATACGTTCTTGGGCTCCTTTTCGGCCCTCGATTACTTCCGGCCCGTTACTGGCCTGTTCCCCTAATGGGCCAAATTCGGCCCATGGCAAGAGTCGGCCCGTTACTGGCCTGTTCCCCTAATGGGCCAAATTCGGCCCATGGCAAGAGTCGGCCCGTTACTGGCCTGTTACCCTAATGGGCCAAATTCGGCACATGGCAAGAGTCGGCCCGTTTCTGGCCTGTTAACCCGTTGCGCCGTTTCCAGCCCATCCTATATTCTGGCCCATTAACGACCCGTTATGCCTGTGACAAAATTAAGCCTTTGCTGTCCTACGGCCTGTTAACGGCCTGTTACCGTGCTGGGCCGATACCAATTACGCCCGATTACGGCCCATGTAGACCCATTTATCCGACGGCCCGAGGCCCACCGATTACAGGCCCATTTATCGACGGCCCGTAGGAGACCCATGGATCCTACGGCCCGTATATGGCCCATGGTAGTTGCAGCCACTAGCAAACCAGGGAAAAAGAAGACTAGGAAATAAATAAGGCCGAAACTAACGCTAGGCTATTAAGGCGATTGCACAGATTACATCCACTCGGCATCAAAGATCGCCACCGGTGCAAATATAGGGAACACCCTACACTATACAAAAATGGCTTGCTATTTTCTTCAGCCGGTGGCTGCACGTTAAGAATAAATTTTGTATCGCACCAAAACAAATTACAACTATATAACAAAAGGAAGGTTGGCATAAAACTTAACAGTCTAGCAGATAAATGCACCACCAGAAGTTCAGAAGCTCAGTTCATTTGACCTAACTGTTATGTTTTCATGCTGTATTGTCCGATGGAGCACCATAACCCTCGCCTTCATTTCCCCTAGGCTCCTGAACAACATAGCAAATGTCTGATAGTCTGGTTTCAAAACCATGCATATCTTGACGACATTGAGCAATGTTTCTCCTTGTTTCACAAAGGGTCTCTGTTAGGGAATGGACTTGTGTCTGGAGCGCAGATACAACATTGCTTTGAGCTTGCATATCTTGATCATGAGGCAGTTTGGACGATATTGCCTTAACAACCAACCCAGTATTACACAGGAACGTGCTTTTGGCACTGTTAGTGGACAGGTACTGACCCACTGCAGCAAGAGCTGACATTGCGGTTATAGTTGCCTCTCCACCTTCAGAAGGTGGCGGTTCCACCATTTTTTCCATAGCTTGCTGAAAAGTTGAGGTTTTACATTAGTAGTACCAGAACAGAAGATATTAAGGAGGCAGCAAAACCAAACAAAATAGCTTTGGTCTATATACAGAACTTATTCTGGTCAACCCATGTAAAATATTAGTTGTATTTTATTGCAAAGTACATAATAAAACCAGGTTCCAAACATATGACCATGTACCATCGCTAATGTATTGTCTATTTCTTCACATTGTATTGAGGGCTAAGGATAAAGAGACGAAGTTTATAATACGTTAAGCATAATATGACATCATTCATATCACAAAACAACTGAGAACAGACAAACAGGCAATTGTAACGTTGTGTGGGCAAGTCCAGCACGGAACTAGATTACGGGTCAAGATCAAAGGAACATCACTCCTCTCTTTTAAACCTTGTAAGGTGCAATGATACGCTAAGACAATTGTGTATAAAATTGAAAAGAGTAATAGACATTGGCTGCAAACCATGCAGTTCAAGGCACAAGTCAGAGTAAGTAGTAGTTAAAAGGCATGAGGATTAAGGACTTACAACAGCGGCTTTGACTGGTGTAGTCATGCCCTTCTTCTTGCTGGTGTGACAGTCCTTGAAGATTTCCACAGCATTTGGTTCAGGTACTTTTTGGTCCTTGCGGGCTTTCCTCTGCATTTCGAACAAGTCAATATAGATATGATAATATGGTACAGCGAAAAGAGTGAAACATCAGCTAATTACAAGAGCCTCGCAGTGTGCAATATAGCTACGAGATCCTGTCGTCTGTTGGAATTTCACTTTCGTACAGTTGGCCTTGTTCTTGAACAGTTCACCTACAAGAAGATAGATTTGTGTGGCACATGCGTAAATAGGACTTCAACATGTGATCTGATCACATATATATAATGTACCTGATACTTCGGATCAGACTAGTGTTTAACAAGGCCCCTCCAGTCTTCATCCGATATATTTTCCACTTGAGATGTTTGGGAAAGTTCACTGTTAGCCTTGCCTTCAAAGTGAGTTTTCCTCAAGTTATACCGATACTGTCGCAGAGCAGACTTGAAAACATGGGTGCAAGCTTGTCTGGTTGCATCATCTTGGCTATCCAACTTGAACCTCATCTGTTGAAAATTATGGGAGTCTCATTATCAGCAACCTAGAAAGTATGTGTAACACCCACGATGCGGCTATATCTCCCACGTGTCGAGGCACGACTTAGAGGCATAACCGCATTGTGGTTTTGTCGCAAGAAGGGTCATCTTCACACAATCTCATGTAATGAACAAGAATGGGATAAAGAGTTGGCTTACAATCGCCACTTCACACAATACATAAATAAATCATACATCATACAAGATACACACATAGGTCCGACTACGGAACCAAAAGAAAAGAAGACAACCCAACTGCTAGATCCCCGATCGTCCCAACTGGGCTCCACAACTGATCAACATGAAAAGGAACAACACAACGAACAAGATCTTCATCGGGCTCCCACTTGAGCTCAGTTGCGCCACATGCACTGGTATCATCGGCACCTGCAACTGTTTTGGAAGTATCGGTGAGTCACGAGGACTCAGCAATCTCACACCCGCGAGATCAAGACTATTTAAGCTTATAGGAAAGGATGGGGTAATGAGGTGGAGCTGCAGCAAGCACTAGCATATATGGTGGCTAACATACGCAAATGAGAGCGAGAAGAGAAGCAACGGAACGGTCGTCAACTAGCAATGATCAAGAAGTGATCCTGAACCCCTACTTACGTCAAACATAACCCAGAAACCATGTTCACTTCCCGGACTCCGCCGAGAAGAGACCATCACGGCTACACACGCGGTTGATGCGTTTTAATTAAGTCGAGTGTCAAGTTCTCTACAACCGGACATTAACAAATTCCCATCTGCCACATAACCGCGGGCATGGCTTTTGAAAGATAATACCCTGCAGGGTTGTCCCAACTTAACCCATTATAAGCTCTCACGGTCAACGAAGGATATTCCTTCTCCCGGGAAGACCCGATCAGTCTCGGAATCCCGGTTACAAGACATTTCGACGATGGTAAAACAAAACCAGCAAAGCCGCCCGATGCGCCGACATCCCGATAGGAGCTGCACATATCTCGTTCTCAGGGCAACACCGGATAAGTCAAGCTACGAGTAAAACCAGACCTCGAGTTTCCCCGAGGTGGCCCCGCAGGCTGCTCGGTTCGGACCAACACTTAGACAAGCATTGGCCCGGGGGGGGGCAAATAAAGATGACCCTCGAGAGAGCGACTCCCAAGGGAAAAGTAGGTGGTGGTGAGGCAAATGGTAAAACCAAGGTTGGGCCTTGCTGGAAGAGTTTTATTCAAAGCGAACTGTCAAGGGGGTCCCATAAATCACCCAACCGTGTAAGGAACGCAAAATCCGGGAACATAACACCGGTATGACGAAAACTAGGGCGGCAAGAGTGGAACAAAACACCAGGCATAAGGCCGTGCCTTCCACCCTTTACCAAATATATAGATGCATTAATTAAATAAGAGATATTGTGATATTCCAACAAATCCATGTTCCAACATGGAACCAACTTCAACTTCGCCTGCAACTAGCAACGCTATAAGAAGGGCTGAGCAAAAGCGGTAACATAGACAAACAACGGTTTGCTAGGAAAGGATGGTTAGAGGCTAATATGGCAATATGGGAGGCATGATATAGCAAGTGATAGGTAGCGCAGCATGGCAATAGAGCGAACAACTAGCAAAGCAAAGATAGAAGTGATTTCGAGGGGTGGTCATCTTGCCTGCAAGGTTCTCAGAGTTGTCGAAAGCTTGATCCTCGTAAGCGTACTCAACAGGTTCCTCATTCACAAACTCGTCTCCCGGCTCTACCCAAGACAAGAACACAAGCAACGGAACCACAATCAATCACGAGAAATGCACAAGCAACATGATCCAAAACATGTATGATATGCGAGATATGATATGCGATGCATATGCGTGCTCCGGGAGGAAAATGATGAACAAGGCAGTAACTTGGCAAACCAAACATGCCACTGGAAAGATGAGATGATTTCGGTTGAAATCGATATAAAGATCACCGAAAACGGATGCACGGTTTGCAAATGGCGAGCAAAACAAGAATGACACGAATCTGCGATTAACAGCATGATAGCACTTAAAATGCAACAAGTAATAATGCTACAGCACTCCAACATAGCAACAAAGCATATGGAAGCAATCTACAGGAGATGCTTGACAAAAGATGAACACTGAGATACGGCTAGATCACAACATAACAAGCTCAAACAAGCATGGCAAAAGTGCAAAAGATAACAGGTTCACAGACTTGGTGAAATTACTGGACATAGCAGAAAACAGCATCAGGTAGCAATGTTCAGAGCACGAAAACAACATGCTACAGGAACTTAACATGGCAAAACAAGGCATGTAAGTATTCTACTAAAAGCATATGACAAAAGTCCCTTACTGACCATAAGCCAAAAAGGACCAGAAGATATGATGGAAAACAGGTAAACATAGCAAGTTTCGTTATCAGGTTTCAGACTTAGCAGAAAACAGAGCATGACAGAAATAATAATATGAAGGCATCTTGGTGAGCTTGATGCACTCACCACAAAGAAATGCATGACAAAACAAGCATACCTACATCAAGATGGCATGTTTATGAAGCTATCCATGGCAAGAACAAAAGCATAGCATGTATGGATCAACTACAACAAGCTTGGCAAATTTGAATAACACGTAAACAATCTGCCAGAAATATTTTATGGCAAAAGTAGAGCAAGATTGAGTAATGCTATGGCACTCCATAATTGCAAAAAAGGGCAGGAATGGATCAATTACAACAATATATACAAAACATCCTTAGTGAGCATCTCCAAAATATGCATGGATCTCTTTGTAGCATCAAGTTTACATGGCAACAAAATAACAGCAGACAAAGACTTAGAGAAATCACTAAGTCTCTGAAATCAGAAACATTACGGGGCCTAGTTTGCATGCTTGTTCTAGTCACCACAGAGATCACAGAAATATATGGCATACACCACTGGAGAGATGGCATGGCATACAACAAAGCACATGGAGAGCTCATGCCCATAATATGCACAGATTAAATGATACAAAAATGACAAATCTCCAAGTTCTGCTAAGAACCAGCAGGTAACAGCAACTAGCACTCTTGCACCAGAGATTTGGGCATCCAGATGGCCTCTAATGAACATGGTGCAATTTAACAAATTGTAGAGCATCACGAGACGAACAATTCGATATATTACACGCACGAAACGGAGCTATATGCAGAGAGTTATGCCATGATGAACAGGGGATGAAAATATCACAGATTCGGGGACTTCGTAGAATTTTACCTCCGCGAAAAGTCAACGCGGGATGAGGACGTGCGGGACGGAGAGATCCAGAGAGGGGGCGACGCGTTTGGATCGCCGTGCGGGTGGATCTGTTCCACCCGCGGTAGATCCGACCGGACGGAGGCCGCCGGCGACGAGGGGCGCTGACGAGGCGGCGGGCAGGCGCGGCTCCGGTGGAGGACGTCGAGGAGGGCGGCGCCGGAGTTTGGGGCGGAGCTCGCCGGCGAGGGGCCGAAACGGCGGCGAGGCGCGGCGGCGCGGGGCTGCCGGTGACCTGCGGAGGCGCAGCGACGGCGGCGCACCGGCGAGAGGAACGGCGGGGAGCGGGCGGCGGCGGCGGAATGAGCTGGGCGGCGCGGGCGCGTCGGGTCATGCGGCGGCGTGCTCTCGCGCGGGGCTTGGGGAGCTGCGGGGAGGCGCGGGCGGCGGACGGGCCGCGCGGGTCCGCTATGGGCCCGGCGGCCGGTGGCGGCGGCGTGGGACAGGTGGCGCGACGCCAGTGGCTGCGGGGCGGCGGCGATTAACGCGTCCGGCGGCGGGGCGGACGTGTCCGGCGCGGTGGGAGGAGATGGGCTAGGGTCAGGGGTGATTTCATCCGCGAAAATGGAAGGGGAGGGCCTATTTATATATAGAGGGAGCTAGGAGAGTCCAAACGAGGTGCGGTTTTCGCCCACGCGATCGTGATCGAACGACCGAGAGCATGGCGGAGACTTAGCGAGGTTTTGGGCTGGTTTTGAGGAGGGTTTTGCTGCAACACACAAACGGACTTTGCGGTTGCCCGGTTAACCGTTGGAGTACCAAACGACCTCCAAATGGAATGAAACTTGACCGGTGGTCTACCGGTGATATACCAAGGCCACTTGACAAGCCTCGGTCCATTCCGAGAACGTTTGACACCCGCTCACGAAAGAAAACAAGAGGGGTGCATCGGAGGAGATGGGAGCGCCGGATTGCAAAACGGACAACGGGGAAAATGCTCGGATGCATGAGACGAACACGTATGCAAATGCAATGCACATGATTACATGGTATGAAATGCATGACATGAACAAAATGCAAAACGAAAGACAAAATCCGACCACGGAGGGAATATCATAGCACATAGCCGAAAATGGCAAGAGTTGGAGTTACAAATATGGAAAGTTACATCCGGGGTGTTACAGTATGGGACAGAGCAAGACGATATTACTAGTTTCCATACATAACCATACTTACAGATAAATGGTCGAGGAAGGTGTTGAACTGGGTTTCGTCTTTGTCATCCTGTACTGAATCCATGTTGTGAGGATACGTAAATGACACCTAACGGCAACCGCTGCCTCTGATACTAACTTGGCTGACTCTGTAGCACCACGTGGCCTTTTTAAACCTGCCTCAAAATGGATCTCCATTCTTCCTCCTCTAGATTTAGTTAACCTATCGAGCATTATCCCTGATGTTTGTTTCCTCTTGCGCCTAGGTGCTAGTCCAACAACGAACATAGGAAGTGTTAAGTGTATATCAAACTGTGAGACTACATATAAAGAAGCATGCAACTGTAACTTGACTCCAGCAACTACCTTCTTGCTGTTGAAGCTCACAAGGTTCATCTGATTGCCAACTCGTCTTGTGTCAAGAGTGCTTGGGAAGTAGTGTCAGGTGGCAAGGGAGCTTGGGAACGTGCTGCTAGCTCAGTTGACGCATGAGTAAGTCGTGCAGCTAGTAGTACTGTGGTAGGTGTTGCAAGAACTAGGGTTGTCTCTGCTTGTTTGGTGGAAGCTATTTGTTTCTGTTTGGCTTTTTTTGCAACTCGTGTAGCATGGGATGCCGTGTTTGTAGAATTTTCCGCTGGACTTTGACCTTCTATTGCACCATCAGTACCAGCAGAATCTACAGGATTCACCCGCTTCTCATTCCCTGCCATTCTGTGTTTCTTCCTCTTTCTCTGTGCCATGTTAAGTCAAGCCGACAAGAAAAACGAATAACAATTTAGTTCTTCAGAACAAATTGATGCGTGATGCAGACGAATTGAACTTTGATGTTAGACAACCACATGATAGGAGGATGTAATATGTATGAAAAACAGGATGGAAGAGATAACCAGAACTATGATGTGTAAACTAAGAAGAAGACATTTCACCAAATTAGAAGCAATGCAATGGAAGGTAGACACCATATGAAAGATGCTACAAATATCGCTCTGCCAAGTTAACAGTGTCTCATCATAAATGGCGTTTAAACAAATGTGAAGCAGTACAAGAAATAAATCATATGCAAGATGCAAACAACATCACACTACCATGTTAGAGGTCTCTCGTCATTAGTGCCATTGCATATTCACAGCATTGCATATTCACAGCTTATGATGTGTAAACTAAGGAGAAGGCATTTCAACAAATTAGAAGCAATGAAAGCTAGACACCATATGAAAGATGCAACGAATATCACTCTACCAAGTTAAAACTGTCTCGTTATAAGTGCCATTTCAACAAATTAGTAGTACAAGCTAGAAAAGAATGTGAGATGTAACCTATATCACACTCCGAAGTCAAACATGTCTTATGATAAGTGATTGTTGCAGGTTACACAACAGTAGTAATTTGATGTAAGAACATGGTGTGATAGACAGATATTGTATGTTCTAGAAACAGGAACACGTGTCTTATTCAAGTATAATGTGTAAAGTAAGCAGATGGAATTCAACAAAATTAGAAGCAATACAAGCTAGACATCACACATAACATGCAACCACATATAACAGTGCCAAGTTAGAGGGAGCACCGGTGATGCTGCACTAGGGGAGACATGCTCATCATAAACACAGCTTTGTTGAGTGTCTATGCATGTGTTGTCTTGGAAATCATCTTGGGGGTGTGGAGGAGTAGAAACTGTAGAGGCCCTCCGTTCGGAAGGAGCACCTTTATCCGCTGCCTTGCTAACTTCCTTCCGCTTTATTGATTTTGAATTGTCAAGTAAAACCGACAAGAAAAAGCAATAAAATTCTCTCTTCAGAACTCATTCATGCATGATACTGACAATCACTACTTTGATGTAAGGCAAACACATGATACCAGGATGGAATATGTACGAAAAACAAGACGGCATGGCATGTTCACAACTGTTTGTGTAAACTAAGCAGAAACCATTCCAGCAAATAAGAAGCAATGAAAGCTAGACACCACATGAAAGATGCAACCAATATGACTCTGCCAAGTTAAAAGCGTCCCATCATAAATGGAATTTCAACAAATTAGAAGCAGCACATGCTATAAATCATATGAAAGATGCAACTAATATCGCACTGCATATACTAAAGGTGTCTCGTCATGTTGATTGATGCGGGATACAAAAAAACAATAGTTTTATGTAAGGACATGCTTAATAGACAGATGTACTATGTACTAAATACAGGAAGGCATGTCACATTAATAGGTATAATGTATAAGCTAAGCAGACTAGCACATGTAGTTTAACCGGATTGGAAGAATTACAATCTAGACACCATATGCAACATGCAACCACATATCACGCTGCCAAGTTAGAGCAAGCACCTGCGATGCTAGTGTAGGGGAAATGCTGTAATCAACTACAGAGCTACGTTCACTATCTTCATCTAGCATTTCTTTTTCTATAGAATCATGTCGGGAGGCTGACGCTGCATTCTTTAAATGAGGAGTAGTCCCCTTGCCTGCCTGCCTCGTCATAAGTGATTGATGAGGGATACACAAGAACATTAGTTTGATGTAAGAACATGGTTAATACACAGATGTACTAGTATGTACCAAAAACAGAAAGGCATGTCATATTCAAAGGTATAATGTGTAAGCTAAGCAGATGCAATTTAACCAAATTGGAAGCAATACAAGCTAGACATCCGGCTGGAGTGGTGAGCATGATCATCTAGGACCTGAGAGCCTGGTGGGAGGCGGGCTGCTTCGCCACCATCGCAACTTTTTAGTTGGCTTCCAGGTGATGCCTATCTTTGCTGGGCTTGTCACTGGCTCGGCCAGTGCCCTGACTAGCTATTTGTCTTCTGGTGCTCACGGGATGGTGGTTCATGTAAAAAAATATCTTGCCTTATCTTACCGACTTCGGCCTTTCGAATACAAGCTAGACACCATATGGAACATGCAACCACATATGACACCGCGAAGTTAAAGCAAGCACCTGGGATGGTGGTTCATTGCGAGCGAGGTCATCAACTCCAGAGCTACGTTTACTGTCTCCATCTGCTGACACTGCACCCTTTATAGTGCTGTAACGTGTCTTGCCTAACTGCACACGAAGCTGGAGCGACTTCTCTCTTTTCTTTTTGGCTTCTCTCATGGCAGCAGAGTCTGAAATACCCTTGCATAAAAACACAATAGTGAGAGTAAGGGTGAAGTGTGTGCAGAACTAGTGCACTGTAAAAGTAGCAGATAGAAGGTGGCTGAAAAATAAATGACAGGAGACATATGATAGCTCTACAACATTGCATGGCAAACAAAATTAGATTCTACTCCGTATGATTTTGTAATATATGAGCACAGGAAATGCAGGTACTCCTCCAGCACACCACCACATGTGGTCATATCTAAGATAACAGTCGACTGAAAATAAATAGGTCAGTCGATTTTTTTAATGAACCGACCGATCTATAAGGAACGGGCAGAGGGCCTTCGTCTACCTCCCGCCAGTCACTGTTGACGATCTTTCTCGAACCGCCAGCGACCACCGGCCCAGACCCCTGCCTCCGCCGCCCCGCCCTCCCATCGACCTCACACCACCGCCGTGCTTGGCAGCACCCCCAGGCCATCCCTTTAATCCCGGCCGACCTCCAGGTCGGGCGCCAGTAGCTCTAGGCCGCACATGCCCCTAAGATAAACACCAAGGCGCTGCTTCCTCGGCGTAATAGGCGTACTAGCGCCTGTTACGCCGGGGAATGCTTCCGTTAATTGGGAATCAACTGGCCAGAAATTGAAATTCAGTGGGGCGACAGACCTCTAGCTAAGGTGAAATAGTATATGAGGAGAAACCTTGTGCATCGCGAGTTACTAGGAACATCTAGTATCAAGAAAAAGCGGTCAACTAGTGTCTTCTGTGGGATGAATACCGTGCAAGCAGAGACGTAAGATTTGCACGAATAAGGGAAGAGGAGTACCTTTTTCGGTTGCCGGTGTGGTCACTGCCACATGTTGCGCCGATCTTCTTCTTTTTACCGGGGAAACCGATGTTCTGGAGGGTGCAGGCTTGGACGAACCCATGGCCAAATTGTTGACTGTGTTGTCGTGGCCGTATGTCGGCGGAGGGGAAGCAGATCCGAGGCGGCAAAGGACGGCGTAGCAGGAACAGCTCCGGTGCGGTGGAGGGTGGCGAAGTTGGAGTGGCAGCGGTGAGGCGCAGGACGGCGTGGTTGAACTGGCTCGGGTACGGACGGCTCGGCCTCGGCTTCAACTACTAGCCATGGAGGGCGTTGCGGTTGAGGTTGCGGTGGATGATGACGTCGGGGTATCGGCTCCGGCGTGATGGAGGAGGGCGGCGGTTGATGGGTGGGATGGGGTGGCGGACGGAGGACGCCGGGGTTTCGCGGCTGGTGGAGAGGTAGTTTTGGCGCCCACGGAGTACGAATGGGGAATTGGACGGGTGGGGGGGAACCATGTTTCGGTCTGGGACACGCTTGTTTTTGGCTTTTTTGAAAAGAAGATGGGACGCGCATGTTTGAAATTTGGGGAAAGTACAAACTTTGCCCCCCTCTTAAATTTCGGACCTACTGCAGGTCGGGGGTAGGATGGTAATCCCAGGTGTCCCAAATAGTGGGCGGGAGCGATTTCGGCCGCGCGCATGTGTGCTTAGGCGGCCATTGTGTATGAATGTTTTTCGGATGCGGTTGCGTGGCGTCTAGTTGAAGCTACAAACCTACCCCGGTTTAGACCTTTGGACGTCGGGCCGGTAGGTTTCACGGGTCGGAGTTATTAGAAAAGTAATTTCCTTGTACTACCAAACATTGGTCTCATGCGGTTTCGGGCGAGTAGAGGCTCTTTTGGCGCTTTGTTCGAAATTTTGAAACACAACCATTCACGTTTAGAGTACTCTTGAACTATGAGGATTGACCTAAATAGACAACATTATATTTGACCTTGTATGTTTGAAAACCTCATTAAATTATCCGCTTCTTTTTGAAATTTTGACACTTAAAAATCCTATAACTACGATTATTTTGGAATGGAGGAGCTAAATTTGAATCTATTTTGTACATGACTACATATGCTATTATGTACAAAATCAGAGCAAAGATTGGTGCCCCCATAATTTAGGTATGGTTTACAAATGCCATGATATCAAATTCAAATAATTGAATGGACTTCATGTTGAATTCGATTTTTTTAAACCACCTTAAGTTGAATTCAAATGTATGCTAGTTCATAGGTAGCTATTTATAATGTCCATTGTGTAACTTTCGTATGTATAATGTGCTTTACACACACAACATGAACTATACTCACGTTTATATTCGATTGCTAAAGCGATGCATTGTCTGGAGTTCAAAATACTAACTATGTGGATCAATTGTGTCGAATAATAACATAGACATGCTCAAATTCGATAGAATCTAGATGTCTGATGGATCAATGACCGCTCCTTACGCGAATTGCAAATATCATGATCCCATCCTAATATTTGGATACAATTTATATCTTTAATCAATGTGTAGAGCAGTCTTTTACGTGTAGTTTCACTCTCCATCGGTGGTCTCTCACACATGCTCACACACTCTCTCCCGAGGTGTCTTTCTCGCACACATGCTCTAGATATAACCCTCCCTCCCTCTCGTAACCATTTACAACTGTTTTCACTAACCTTTATCACAAGCACTTTTCCTCTCGCAAACATACACACGCACAATCCTCATCGACCCTTTCTATATACATGGACCTGCCTACGTGTCTCATGTACGCACATTATCTTTACGCCTGTCTCTCACGCATTATCTCACACCTCTCTTCCTAATCGACGAGTATGATTCTAGCAGAGCATTCTGTAGGATGCCCCTTAAAGTTAGGTTGGATGAATAGTAATATCAGAGATAAAGGGGTTACCTTAGTCCGAGAACCTAGGGTTACAAATCCTAGCTGACTTTGTCAGTGGACATAGAGTCCTTCACAATTCTGCTATCTTTGTCTTGTACGACTTGTCATCCATGGGTCTTCCTAAATGCGTCACGGGCCGACCAATGTGGCGCAGGTCGGAACCGAACAAAGGGCCTCACCTCGACCCACCGGACCTCACGCGGCGACACACCCTCTGCCCCCACGTCTCATTATCTTCTCACACCCACACATACCAACACAAACACCACACACACAGAAAATTTCTCCTGGTGCCTCTATTCCCTCCCCCCTTGCATATACACATTCAAGGGAATGTAATCTCTTGTCGTGACGTCATATTCGTCTCTCTCTCTAGACCACTCTCATTTCTCGTGCTATCTCTCCCACGCCCCCCCGTCGGCCCTCCATCCATGCCTCTCTCGAATACGTAATACACACACATACCTCTCTAGGCCCCGCCAAATGCATCAACTACACATTCACACATGTTACATCACGTACCCCATTGATCTGAAAAGCCCTCTCTTCACGTTTATTTCGCATACAACATTCCTTTTGAATAAAGTGTGGCCAAAAAATTATTTTAGAGTTTCTACATATATACAACATTACAAAGTTATATGGAGGAGTACGAACGCTAATTTGCATTGCATGGTGCCCACAATGATATTTATTCCGCACTGTGAATTTGTATATTTTTATACTATATACAAAGTTAGTCATAATAAAGAGAAACGAAGAGCATCTCTCTCTCCATCGCATACCCCCTGTACGCCCCTTTCACGTATGCACACAAAACTATCTCCAGGTCCTCTAAAAGTAAGCCCCCAGAAAATTCACGCATGTTTCATCTTTCTCACGCGATATATGCAATGACGATCATTGTATTTGAAGCGAAAGCACGATACATACATTGGACTTCAGAATCCACTCATTACGGTCACCATTTACGTTTAGTGGTTATTATACAGTCACGGGCTCACCGTACAACTCTGTATTTGCTCATCACATGACTAGTTGACCAGTTAAACGCTCCACGTGGCACCTCTAGTGTTGCATCACATTATCTCACTACCATCGTGCCCACCTGTCGACTTGTATCTACTCTACATCTACACTCTTATAAAATACATAAAATACACTCTTATAAAAAACAGAGTTGGTGATGATGGTGTGCCTGCCATCCTGCAATATAGGCCGTCCGATTTATATCTGACGGATAGGAAAGAAATTATGGCAATTTTGCAAAAAGTTACCCACACACCTCTCCACATTTGCAAATAAGGCCTTCCCTCGTTCATCTTTTTCTCTCACAAGATAAACAAGTCATACAAATGCATCTTGATGTTACGTGCAACGCACGGGCATCTTGCTAGTAAGAATGAAAACAAACAACAACAAAATATTTGGACGGTGGTTCGAAGTCATGACCGCGGGCACAGCGGACAAGGTGGCCTTGTATTGGTATGCTGAGCCGTTTGTTTTAACACACATGAGCTGGTGTGGTGATTATACACACACGCACGCATGCACACGAACTGCATCCACGCAACACTCACACAAACACATGCACCCACGCAGGCACGCAACACTCACACGTACACACGCAGCCACGCACGCACGCAACACTCACACGCACGCACGCAACACTCACACGCACACACGCACGCATGCATGCACACACCAGTACACCACACGACCAACACACACTCTCACGCTCAAGTGCTCAACCTACATGTGCATGCGCACACATCAGGCCCTGACAGACACATACACAACCAGGTGATTCCCGCGCACGGGTTGGAGCCTTGTCGTGCCTGCGTAAATTTGTGTTTATCTGACCTTTTGCCTATGCGAACTGATAGGTGGGACCCACAAGGAATGTGGTCAATTTAACTAGTCAACATGGCACCACACAGATTATTTGGCCGGTCAACAGAGTGCAATCCGATGCTGAACTATGAGCAAGTGACCGTATAATCACCGCAAAACGTATATAGTGACCGTAATCAGCTTATTTTGAAGTTCGGTAACTGTATTACGCTTTTCTCTATGTAGGCCCTCCAAAACTCAATCTCTACACGTTCTCGGATGTTACATCTAACAACTATGCAATACAGCACTACTACTACACTCTAACACAATAAATCATATGTGTTTTTAGTTTTACTAGATATCATATTATTACTTATAATTATTCAGTTTGCATACATTAAAATTGCCTTTGAAATGTATGGCCAGTATCATCTACCGCGCGGGAAAAATCCCGCCCTTTCCTGTTTAATCGGGTTTCTATCGATGGATCGTGCGAAACAGCAAAACTATAGTACTATACAGTACTACAAGTGACAGTTCACTGGGCCATCGTGTCGTCTACTCCTCCGTCATAAGAGTGGAGCGCTCGCTTTCATAAATCTTCTAGTCCCTTTCGCCGACATGTGGGACATCAAGCTACCGGGTCCACGTGCCATACCGGAATACAGTGCAGAGCAGCCGGGGTGAAGCACCCCAGTCATGGCACCGGCGTAGTAATGAGCAATGAGGCGTCAAATCACAAGCTGCACCTTTCCCGCAGTTAAGTTGGAGGGACGAAGCAACCATCATTTCACTCATTGCTGAATCCGCTTCTCCCTCATCTTCTTCAACTTAACCACGTGTTGCTTCTGTCGTTGTTCTGCCTCATGTGGGACGCGGATCGGCTTGGTAAAGCACTGACACATGGGACCGCATGTTAGCAAACCGCCAGGACAACGTCCTCCGAAAGTAAGAAGCCTAATCCTAGACTTACAAAGGGCTACCTAGCTGCTACGTATACCTTCCATCTAATCTATATATGCCCCCCTGATTTTCAGGTGGGGTGGGCCTAATCCTCTCCTTTAATCCAATCAAATAGTCCCACATCACATCAGTTCGTAACTTTACGTAAACCATTACGTGGATGTAGCATTGCTCAAATAAGAAACCTCCCCCGCCATCCACGCGGCAAAATCACCTCCTTTTTACTAATCTTGATTCTATAATTTTTTAGATCAATATAATTGAGATTTGTATAGATAACACACAGGAGCAAAACCAAGTGGTACGGTTAAGGGCATCCACATTGTGTAGCCAAATGTGAAAATAGCTTTTGGCATCGTGGGAACCATTGTGGACGGTGTTGCCAAAGCCAAAAAGATGGAACCGAAGCTCCCTGATTGATTGATTGAAGGAATAGAAAAATGCAACGTCTCTCCTCTTTCTCCCATGCTTGGACGCATGTAGTACAGTATAGAGCACAGAGTCTACTCCCTTGTCCCTTCTATCACAAATCACAAAGGAGTGAGGCGTCAAATCACAAAAGCACGGACGAAGCAACCATCATTTCACTCTTCGTTGACTCCGCTTCTCCATCGTCTTCTTCGAGAAACCATCTCACCGCACTAGTACTCCTAGTAGTACTAGTAAAGGACTTCCTAGATGCAAATAAGGCGGTTGTCTCGGCTTGCAGGCGGCACTTGCGAACGACTTACCGTGGTCTCCCTCAATGGTGTTCTCCGTCGAACGCACTTCGCCAAACCACCATAAAAAAAGATATCGTCGACGTCACCGCAATGGGGAAGGAAGTCAAATATAGTTACTACCTCCATTTTTTTGTACACAAGGCTAGTATATCAAAATTACAATTTTCAAAGGGCCACTAACACTAATCGAGGCAAAATTGATGGGGTTAGCAACCAAGGACATTAATATCCCCTGCATGCATGCGGAAGTGAGAAGGTTGGTTTGCATGGCGCTGCATTAATCAAGCGATGAGGAGTGAGATGGTTAGCTCTTTGGTCTTTGGAGAAAAAAATACGCATTAATTGACATGTGAAACGAGGATTTGTATCGATTAAATCCCGCGAAGGAAAACCCCGCCTTTCTTTTTTAACACTAGTACTCCTAGTACGTACGTACTTATCCTGTTTGGGTCTAGGCCTTGCATTGCCAAACTTCGCCACACATTTTTGCCAAGCTTGCCTAAAGTTTTCAAAATGAGAAGGAGGTACACTTCCGCACGGCTGTCGCGGTCGCACCGCACCCTTACACGGTCGCTCCTGCACGCCGCGGTCGCACCGCACCCTCACACAGTCGCTCCTGCACGCCGCAAACCCAACCAAGGGAACGCACCCTCACTGACACGTGCTGTCGCATGTGAACAAACCAAACTCAGCCATCCTATCGTTGACACATAATTTTCGTTCATAGAGTATGTTTATCCAACCGCATGTTGGGGAGTATCCGTACAGCCCGTGCGGTGGTCTGTTGGGGAAGAAGAAGAGGTGAGGAAGAAGGAAAGAAGGGTTAGGAGGCGTAGGATATTCATCCAACCGCCTGAAATGGTAGACTGACCCAAGTCAGGCGACTTGCATAACAAATATATGTTTTTACACAACAAAAGATCCATAAAAACAACAACATAAAGAAAAACTATCACTGCTCGTGGAAAGAGACGGCCTCGTCGTCTTTGGCTGCCGGCGCGAACCAGCCGTCGCTGCCGACGTGTGTCTCCGCACCGTGGTGTCCTCGGTCTCCAGCTACTCGTTCAAGCGGAGCGTGCGGGCGCTCTGCACGGACGAGAGCACAGCCCGGTTCAAGTCGAGGACGTCCGGTTCCGCCTACAGGAGGGCCTCGATGGCAGCGGCATCCGCGCGCTCCGCGTCGAGTCGAGCCTCCGCCGCCCGGTTCAAGTCCATCGTGTCCGGTTCCGCCTGCAGGAGGGCGTCGATGAGAGCGGCATCCACGCACTCTACATCGAGTCGAGCCTCTGCCGCCCGGTTCAAGTCCAGGACGTCCGGTTCCGCCTGCAGGAGGGCCTCAATGGCAGCGGCATCCGCACGCTCCACCTCAAGTTGAGCCTCCGCCGCCCGATTCACATCCACGACATCCGGTTCCGCCTGCAGGAGAGCCTCGATGGCAGCGGCATGCGCGCGCTCCGCGTCGAGTTGAGCCTCTGCCTCCCGGTCCTCCTTTAGTATCGCCATGTTGAACTGCTGGTCCGCCTGCACCATGGGGGACTCGGACGCCGGCACGAAGTCGACGTCCATCGTCTCATACCCATCGGGGGCCTTCTGCGCCGCGACCTCCGCCATGAACATTGGATCGGCTTCCTCCTCCTTGTAGCTTGGCTCCAGAGAACTCGGGGATTGGCCCGCCGCAAAGCGAGCTTGGGAACGGAGGTCTGTGGCGCCGACCGCCGCCGCGATTTCTGCGCAGCGCTCCGGCGTCAGCATCTTGTAGTAAGTGATCTTGCAGCGCACCATGGCTTTCCAGCGAACTAGGGGACGCTTGATGCGGGCTAGGGGATCGAAAGGTGGGGGAATGGGCTGGAGATTTGGTGTGGTTTTAGGGGCCGAGCAGCGAAGGTTCTGGTGTGAATAGTGGTTCTGGTGACGACCGGTCAATCGATTTTGACTGTACATCGCTCTTGTCGCGTTCGTGTTGCAGCCCGGCACGCTGGACCCTCCACGTCGCTCACCGAATGGAACGTGCTTCGTCTTGCGTTTTCGCTCGCTTGTGGGACCGCAGTTGAGAGCAAACTAACGTCCCTCCCCCTCCCCCGCCCGCGTCATTTATTATACCACCACTCCCTCCGTTTTGTGCGGAGTAAATAAAAACAGAGGGAGTATCGTATGAGGACCCCCTGACGTGGCCGAACCCATTGAGTAACTGACATGTGGGGCCTAGCAAGCATAGGGTCCGCCAGTGAGTTACCGAAAGGGAGGGTAAGGCAGGGATACCTTCGTCAGAGGATCCACTTCCACTATACTACTTTGACCAAATGTTAGAGTAATAATATATGACATGAAACTTACACAAATGTTAGAGTAATAATATATGACATGCAACTTACACAAAGCATACAGGGTCTAATGCGTTTTTCGAGGCTAACTTTGACCAAATGTTAGAGTAATAATATATGACATGCAACTTACACAAAGCATACAGTCAAATTCGTATGTGAAAGGAGTTTCCAATGATATAATTTTCACATTATACATCTCGTGTACTATTAATCTTGTCAATAGTCAAATTGGAAACCATCTCGAGTACAAATCTAGGAGTACGTACGAATCTAACAATATTGATTGGGCGTTGTTGAATGTTGATACCTTTTTGATCAAAGTAGAGATACTTTGACTACACATAAAACTTATATGTAAACTAGAAAGGATAGGGGGAGTATATTGTACGTTCAAAAACAAAACGAACATTGAATACCCTTTATATATGATTTGCGGATGCTATGATCACCGGTTCAAAATTTTGAATCCGCCTTAGGTATCACGTGCCCCCACTTGTTCCCTCTCGATTTCATCTCGGGGTCCGGTGATCTATTGAAAGAGGACTAGGGTGGGTACATGCGAATGATACTCGGCGGAATGTTCAAATGAGGCATGCGGGAGGATGGACTCGACTGGAGGGCGACATGATCGATGGAGAAGAGGGTTGGAGAGGAATGAGAAATAAGCAAAAGCCACATGATTATACTTGAACGGCTCAAATAAACAATAAGTTGTCTCGCTTGGCCTACATAGTGAAAGGCCTAATGCGCAACGCGGAGCACTGACGCTCGAATATGGCCGGGAAAACAGGGAAACCGACATGTGGGGCACACCCGTCGGGACGACGTAGCGCAGACTAGTCCAATGGAGGAGCTGGCCCATGACCTCCTCGCCACCGACAACCATTCATGTGGGTCGTTGGGGCCAACAACGGGGCGCAGCTCCAGCATCGCCTCTGGACACGGCGACCGCGGTGAGCGACACGCTCATATCGTCGCTAGACACGGTTGGTTTCAGTGTGCCGAGGGTGGCGTTAGTGCTGTGGCACGACCAACGGTATGTTTGGTTTGTGCCCAAGGTTGCCCCATCAAAGCATTGGGTAGCCAAATTTTTTGTTGAGGTATTGGTTGCCCATGATTTGGCCGACATTGGCAAGAAAAATGAACTAGAGTTGGCTAGAGTTCATTGGCATGCCAAAGAAATGGCAACCATCCAAACAAAGGCCAATCTTTGGGTCATGACCAAAATTTTGGTTGAGGTATTGGTTGCCCATGATTTGGCCGACATTGGCAAGAAAAATGAACTAGAGTTGGCTAGAGTTCATTAGCATGCCAAAAAAATGGCAACCATCCAAACAAAGACCAATCTTTGGGTCATGACCAAAATTTTGGTAAGGTGCACTTTGGCCACAATCCAAACACACCCCAACACCCGGCTCATCGAGGATGCACGGGGCGCCGCGACGCGTCCGCGGAGTGGTGTAGCGCGGCCAACTGCATCCTCTGGACCTGCGACCATGCCGGGTCGTCTTGCTTTTTCAATGACATGCGGGGATCGCATGTGAGCAAAGGGCATATCCAACGTTGCCACGACCGCAGCTGGCTACCCTGGCACACCAAAACCCTCGTCCCTCGCGCCGTCGCGCGGTGCGTTCCCAGCCGGCGCCAGCTGCCCGCATTCATGTCGTCCGTTCATATGTCATCGTTAAGAGGCTCGGTGCCCGAGGAACCAACTCCGGCGACTTAATGACGCACCCGGACGCTTGGCCTCACCGGAATGCACTACTTAAAGCGGCAACGCCCAGCTAACCTCCACACCATAGCGCATCGTCCTCCTACCTGGCACCACATCCGCCATGACCGCAAGTGCGAACGCTCTGCGGGAGAGCTTGTCTTCGGGGATGAAGCTCGAGGTCGCCGCCCTCGCTGAAGTCGCCTCTCGCGACGCAATAGCGGCGTAGCCGGACGCGGACGCGACCGCACAAGCGGTGGCCACGCTGGCGGCCGACGACGGGAGCACCGTCAGCCACGCGTCCTACTTGCCGCCATCCAACGTCCGGCACCGCCGAAGTCGGGGACACCTCCGAGGATGAGTAGGGCATGGGAGGCGGCAGCGCATGGTGTGCCAACTGGCCGGTCTGTATCCCGTGTTCTACTCTTCCTCGCCGGAGACCGCACCTCCACTTCACAAGTCTTGAACCCCGCCCCTGTACATAGAGATCGCAGATGGAGGACGTCGGTCGCCGCCGTAGAATAGGTTTAGGGTCGGGTTTCTTTTACTTTTCTATCCTATAAAAGTTCAAAATGTAATGAAAATATGCCGTGTTTGCATTAATCTCGGCCGGTGTATATGAACTTTCACAATAATATACATATTGTAGGAGTACTAGCAAGATGCCCGTGCGTTGCACGGAATATCAAGATCTTGTGGGAGAAAAGGATGAACGAGGGAAAGCCTTATCTGCAAATGTGGAGATGAGTGCGCGTAAATTGTCATAGTTTCCTTCCTATCCGTTAGATATAGATCGGACGGCCTATATTGCAGGATGACAGGCACACCATCATCACCAACTCTGCTTTTTATTGAACCGAGACAAATCTAACATGTGAAGTAAAATAAACACATAGGGTCTATACATACAAAAATTATCTTAGGCACTCCAATAGTACGTCCACTACACATTCACGCATTTCACATCTTTCTACATCTACGGGAACCTACGAAAGGGTTAACGTAAATTGACTCTCTCTCTCCTCCCCTGATTTTCATGGTGGTGGGCCCCTCCCTCCCCCCAATCTACAATCAACAGCTCACACGTTTCACATTACGTTAATTACGTAACTGGGATTACGTAGGTGTAGCATTTCTCGTCCTAAAAAACCCAACTAAGCCAACCTCCCAGCATATTGCGCGGGAAAAGACCCGGCCGCACCATTTTAGTCGGGATTACTGGATTACTAGTAGTAGTATCGATGGATCGCCCGAAGCAACAATTTTTTTTGAGGGGGCGAAGCACCTAGTTTAGAAGGAAAAAAGGCGGTACACTCACAGCACTCCTGTCGCGGTCGCATTGCACCCCACACACGTTCGGTCCTGCACACGGCTCACGCAAACGGAACACGCTTCGGCTTGCCTCTTCACTGACACGTGGGACTGCACTTGGAGAAACCGACCATGCGCCAAACTCCCCCCGCCCACCGCGCGAAAATCCTCCCCCCCACACCCAAAAATTCCCCCCAAATCCGATTCAACCGCCCTTCGGCCAACTAGCCAATAATATTCCCCAAACCCCCTCCCCCCTATCCCCCTCCACTCCATTCGCTCCGCCAAAGCCGCCCTCCCTGCCGCGCCGATACGTCAGCGCCGCGGTTCGGCGATCCTCTCGCTCCCACAGTACGCTCTCGTAGACTGCCGTCTTCGAGCCTTGCCGCCACCTCTGGCTACGTTCTTGTGGAGGCGCACGGCGGTCAGCGCCGCCACCGCTGGCGATGTTCGTGTGGAGACGCACGGCGGTCAGATTCTCCCACGGTACGCGCATTCTAGACTGAGGCCCCGTTCATGTCGGTGTAGCGCTGAATGTTAGCTGATAGACGCTGTTAATCTCACTGTTTGCCGAAGTAGTTTACTGTCAATATGCTCTGCTTAAGAAGCTTCCTTGCCCTGTTCTGCACTCAATATGCTTAGCTGAGATGGCATGCCAAGGCCGATTAGTTGCTAAAATATCCTGCCATATATTTATTGTGACGTAGATTGCCATGGTCTAGTAGCCAATCCGTTAGGTGAAATAGCTCTACACCGTTTTATACTCGATCTTTGTTGCTGCGATGGCCTTCGATAGTTCGATGGCTGTGTGCTCGGCCTCATTGACTGCTGAAACAGCATGCCATAATTTGGCACTCAAATCTGTTTGCTGAATTAGCTCTACATATATTTCTTTACTTAGATCTGCTCGTCCAAATATCTTGCCATAGCTTTAGACATCGACCTATGTATTTTTTTCTAGACTTCATAAAAAAGCATATATGTTTTTCCTGTAATATCTAGTAGAAGAACTAATTTGTATGTCTGATAGATGGACAGGACTTGGATAACTTCTGCTCGAAGATTCTCCGCTGCATATGTCAAGGGGGTTGAAAACTTCATGAACTTTATCAGAGCTGAGTACAGTGGTCCGAAATCAGATGTGCTCTGCCCGTGTAGCAGTTGTATGAATTCAGTTACAAGACCCCAGTCAACTATGCAAAATCATCTACACTTGTATGGGATGTCGGTCACATATACTAGGTGGGTTCATCATGGTGAAGCTGTGAACGTCAATGTTATTGACTACGTGGAAGCAACAGATCACCATCTTGATCTGATTGATGCTCAGGTGGAAGAGGAGGAGGAGGAGGTGGTGGCGGAGCCAGTGAGTTTGACCAACATTGAAACAATGCTACGAAATGCTCGTGCATTCCGTGAACTTTCACCTGTAGAAGAAAAACGGTGGGTCCGCATGTTGGAACAATGCAACGTTGCTGTCACCCTAGGAAATAAGCTGTCAGTATTCTCAGCTATGGTCACCTTTCTTCAGGTGAAGACATCTGAGCGGATGATCAACAAATCATTCGATGCGATGTTGGCTGCTTTCCGCGAATCTTTCCCAGATGCGTCTGAGCTGCCACACACCTATAGTAAAATGAAGAATTTCCTTCGTGCAGTTGGAATTGGATATGATATGATCCATGTTTGTAAGAATAATTGTGTTCTGTTCCGGAAGGATTATGCCAACTTAAGTGAATGCCCAAAATGCAAATCATCAAGATGGAAAGATGGCGATGCTGTGAAGAGGATTCCTCATAATGTTCTGAGACATTTTCCAATTATACAAAGATTGCAGAGGTTGTTTCATGATGCTGAAACAAGAGAGGATGTACTGTGGCATTCTAGGAACCAGGAGTACAGAGATCAGAATGTAATGAGCCATCCATCTCATGGTAGTGAGTGGAAAAGCTTCAATGATAAACACAAAGAGTTTGCTGCTGACCCAAGACACATTAGACTTGGCTTAGCTTCAGATGGATTTAACCCATTTGGCCACCAGAGCGCTACATATAGCATGTGGCCAATGCTTGTTATCCCTTACAACATGCCTCCAAATGTCTGCACCAAAGAATCAAACTACATGATGGCCTTGCTCATCCCAGGTCCAAAAAGTCCTGGAAAGGATTTTGATTTGTTCATGGAGCCTCTTGTGGAGGAACTTCAACAGCTATGGAAGGGTGTTCTCACTCGAGACCTATATAGCAGCCCACCAGCTGATTTCTTTCTGCGTGTTGTTATAATTTGGTGCATCCATGATTATCCGGCTTTGGGCACTATGTCAGGGCGAACGACACATGGTTACAATGCATGTGTTCGCTGTGACAGGAATCCGCTGTCATACGCAATACTTAGCAAGATCTGTTACATTGGACACAGCCGTTTCCTTGCCAAGGACAAGCCGCATCCTAGAAAATACCGAAGACATGTGTTCAATGCAAAGCATGAAAACCGTGATGCGCCAAAGAGGCTCACCGCCGATGAGTTGCAAGTGGAATTAGAGAAGGTCAGGCATATTACACCAGGAAACCATCCTGGTAATAGTAGCGGGAAAAGGAAGCGTGGCAGGGTAGAAGAGAGATTATTGTTTACCCGCAGGTCCACTTTGTGGGACTTGGAGTATTGGAAAGATTTGGATCTGCGGCATAATCTTGATGTGATGCACATCGAGAAAAATATATGTGGCAGCATTATCGGCACACTTCTTAATATTGAAGGCGAGACGAAAGATACCTTAAAATCTAGGATTGATTTGACACACCTGGGTATCAGAAAGGATTTGCAGGTGCAAGATGGAGGTAAAAGACGGGATATGGCACCAACTGTGTACGTCTTGGACAAGGTAAAAAGAAAAGAATTCTGCGAGGTCCTGTCACGTGTGAGATTCCCACATGGATTTGCTTCCAACCCTGAAAGGAGAGTCAGTGCAGATGGAAACAAGGTACAAGGGTTGAAAACTCATGACTGCCACGTCCTACTTCAAAGGGTTTTACCTGTTATCCTTAGAGGATTGGGCCGCCCTGACTTATACAGAGCAGTTGCAGAGTTGGGACAATTCTTCAGGGAACTCTGCAGTAGGAATATCAGGATAGATGCTTTGGAGCGTCTTAGAGACAAGATACCAACTATCCTATGCGACCTTGAGAAGATATATCCTCTAGCCTTCTTTGATGTGATGGTGCATTTGGCTGTTCATCTACCTGATGAGGCACTACTTAGAGGTCCAGTACAGTATGGCTGGATGTACCCTATTGAAAGGTGGCTAGGCACTTTCAAGGGCTATGTTAGGAACAGAGCTAGACCCGAGGGTTCCATTGCAGAGGCCTACATTGCTACAGAAGCGTTGACATTCTGCTCAAAATACATTGAAACAGCTGATCAGCTTAGCAAAGAGGTGGGTGAAGATAATCCCGGGCTCAATGTTTTCGATTATTCTGTTCGAGTTACAGGGAAAAGTCGACAAGAGGACAAACCTAAAGATTTGGACAAAATGGTTTGGTATGTGTTGAATAACTGTCCTGAGATACTACCTTATATCAAGTAAGTGCAGTACTGCAGCTTATACATCGTTTTTTTACCGGAAACAGTAGGAAAGGCTCCTACTGTGTATTTATATTAGCTTATACATCGTAATCTACTAAACTTGCAGCACATTCTTATATATTTAGATGTTTGACGCGATCACTATGTTGTGCAGCATCTACAAAGGGAGTTACTGCCGTAAAATCCAAGAAACATTAACAAACTGGTTATGGCAGGATTTGCGAAATGGTTCAAGAACCATGTAAGCTTTTGAAGTGCACTGTTAGTTTTTTTAATATATTGAGTACATAAGATGATCAGCTTGTCTATTTTCTAACCATAGGTTAAGAAGATGCGGGAGGATGGGCAAGCAGTTGATGATGCCCTTTACTCACTAGCAATGGGTCCTGATACTCGGGTAAGACATTATGAATCTTGCGTTGTTGGAGATGTGCGCTACAACACCCTTGCACGAGACGAAGGCAGGAAGACACAAAACAGTGCCATCATGAGCACAGATACGTATGACAAAGAGACAACTGAAATGTATGCTAACATAACAGACATTGTTCAGTTGCAGTATATCTCCAGTTTCGAGGATCATCGGTGTGTGGTTCTGTTGTGCTGTCGTTGGTATAACCTGTTTTCCAGGATCGCAAAACCCAGAGCTGATGATTATTTCAAATCCATCAATGTCAAGGCGGCGTACCAGACCAACTAGCCTTTTATTTTGGCAAATCAAGCAACACAGATATTTTTCTTGGAAGACACATTTGCACGTAGCGATTACTGGAGAGTATTGCAAAGGTTTGAGCAGAGGAATTCATTTAATGAAGTTGCACAACAAGATGATGCTTACACTGCTCATGATGTACAAGATAACACAGATGTTCCTAATATCTTTGAGAACTATCACATCAATGACGCCGGCGAAAACATTGCCTGTCGTGCTGTGGACATACAAGAGTTGATCAAGAAGAAGCCAATGTTCGAGGACGTTGAGGACGAAGAAGAAGATGACACAGTGGGGAATTACGATTCAGACTGATACACATGGCGAAGATGTTGATGCTGCTGCTGCGGATGATGATTACATTGCTTTTGTCGTGTTTGCCTGTCAGAAGACATTTTTTTAATCTACTATGTGAAATTGTGTTTGCTATGATAACTGAAACCTGATGAACATGTTGTTTAGTATTTTGCTATGAGAACATCACTTGTTATGTATGCTGATTTGTGTTTGGTGATTGTATGACAACTAAAACATGATGACATTGTTGTTTAGTTGTACTCATATTTGGCTGTGAAACTTGAATTTGATGACATAGTTTGCTGTTGGACTGCAATTTGCTCGACGTCTTCGAATGAGAACAAAGCTGACCCGACAGAGCCTCTGCTATTTATTTATTTATATGAGCAAAAGGGGATACCCCCTGATTTTCGTTAATTGAAATCATTAGATGTTCACAACACTACGCCCAGCCTACTACACAGGTTTCATTCATTACTAGTTTCAGCAAAGTGCTCATGTTGTAGCCACTGAATACATCACGAGTGCTACATACACTGCAAATAAAGAGACAATCATCCTACAGAGCACATCGATTTTGCCCATTATCTTCACAAGCTCTTTCATCTCCTCATTGCTGTCAAGGCCGTTCAGCAATTGTTGCTTGGCCATGATCAGAGGAACTGCATCTTTAATCTTCTGCTCTGCATCTTCCTCTTCTGCCGTTCCTTCAGTTACTTGTCCAACACCCCAACCTGCTGGTATTAGGATTCCTCGGCTAACCAAATAATCAGCATAGTTGCATTCCCACACATCAGCAACTTCCCAGAAATACAAATCACACGAATCTTCCCTTTGCTGCACGAATCAAATTGGAAGATCATCAACCAAACTATTAAAAAAATTAGCAACTGAAAGCAGCAGAACAACACTTAAACATATTATTACCCCATGATTCGGGCATTTGTAGAAGACTCGGCCAGGGTTGCGGATTGTGGTTGAGACGCGACGGATGACTCTGCGTGATTTGCAGCAGTGGCACCACACCAAAGACAGCGGGTTGTGATGAGCAATCGGTTGCGGTGCGCGTGCCGGCGGGGGTGTGATGAGACCCATAGGCGATGGTACGGGTGGAGACTTGGTGCATATCTGGTTGTTGCCTGCTGAAGAGCAGGTGGACGAGCAGCCAGCGGACATGGTTGCTGCGGCCAGAGCTTCTGATGCTAGGCAGAGTAAGTAGAGAAGAGGAGAAGCGAATGTTGGATATGTTAGTTTCATTACTTGCAGAGTAGCATAGCACCATATATAGTCATAGTCTAGGTTTGGATTCGAACCAGCTACAAGAGGGACCTCCTTATTTTGCGAAAAAATTATTTCTCCACCTGACAGCTGGGACCCACCGGCTGTATCTTCGCACGGAAGGAAGTGCCTCCTTGTTTTGCGAAAAAAATTTATTCATCCCATTGACAGCTGGGACCCGTCAGATTTGGTGACTGACTTGTGGGCCTACAAAATGGACGTGTACGCACGGCTTTGTCAACTTAATCAACAAATGATTCTAGCAGCTGGACCGTTGGATGTTAATCCAACAGCCGTGCTCCTTCTTCAACCTCTGTTCTTGCTCCCGTCTCCCGTGGGCGGCACCGCGGCTGTGCTGCCGCGCACCCGAACCAGTGAAGTTTCCCACTCCTCTCCATCTGCAACTCGACTGCCCCGTCTTCCCCATCTCCGGGTCGTTCCAGTCTGGGTGCGCTCGGCACGATGTGGTCAACGTGGTCAACAACCGAGAGTCATCGGAAGATGACTGTACGTGAGAGGCTGACAGTGGGGACGCACCACGCCCATGGACGCATGCATGCAACGGAACGCGGCGAGGTCAACGTGGTCAAGGAACGACTTCCATCGGAAGTATACTATACGTGGAGAGTCTCAGCTGGGTCCATGGCTGCAGCAAGTAAGTGCCTCCTTATTACACAAAAAATAATGATTCCTCCAACTGACAGCAGGGACCCACTGGACGGGCCACCGTATTTTGTGAAAAAACGTTTGCCCCCTGACTGCTGGGAACCACCTGACGGGCCACCGTATTTCGCAAAAAAACATTCCCCCCGCTGTCAGCTCGGACCCACCAGAAGTGCCTCCTTATTACGCACAAAAAAAATGAATACTCCACCGGCTAGCTGGGACCCACCTTGGTGGGAGGCTAACTTGTGGGCCTACTAAGTTGACGGGGACGAAGGGCTTTGTCAACTTAGTCAATATGAACGATTCTAGCTCCAGTGACCGTACAATGTCCATCCAACGGCCGTAGTGCTTCTTCAACCTCTGGTCTTCTTGCTCCAGCCGCCCAAAGCAGCGCCGGTCGTGCCGCATGCTCCTGCCTCCTGTGGCCGGCTGTGCTACCGCGGAGGCCTCACCGCCCCCTACTATTCCCACCGCTGGCCAGGCCCTGCGGTGACGGCAGCCTCACACCGCAGCCGAACCAGTGAACCCTCGTACTCCTCTCCGCGCGGGCTTCCACTGCCGCGTTTTCCCCGGCTCCGCGTCGTCCCCTTCCTAGGCCTCGCCGTCGTCCACCGCCGTGGTGCTCTCCGTGCGGCGTGGTCAACGTGGTCAAGGAACGACTTCCATCGGAAGAGTACTATACGTGGAGAGGCTGACAGTTGGGTCCACGGCCACAGCCCAGTTTTTTTGTGATTTGCCAAGTAAATCGCTTTGTCAGGCCTGTTGGGCTGCAAATCTTTCAAGACGAGGAGAGCTTTCATTCGGCTGGCCGAGAAAATGGCCCATCAGTAATGAGAAATGGGCTGTACATTTTTAAAACACATCAAACCGACAATTAGTTTCAAATATCTTTTTTATCATTTCGAGATTTTAAATTACATTAATTTTTATGCGTGGAGAATTTATTGGATTTTATATTCATATACATTTATTTTTAAAATTAGTTTGAATGTGAGTCGAAATTTCGGGATTAAAAACAGTTCGGACCGCACTGAAATATGCAAAATTTCATATAATATTTTAACCGTGGCCACAATATGGGCTGTAATGCTAACAAAAAGAATATGGGCTCCAAAAACAACCTTAATAATTAGCAAATGGGCTGTAAATTATTAGAAATAATGGCAGATGGGTTGTATGCTGTTTTCCATAGATTTGAGGCTTTCCTAAAAAAGGTTGACGCACAAGCAGTGACTGTTGGATGGCCATCCAACGGCCGTCGTGCTTCTTCAATCTCTGCTCTTCCTGCTCCAGCCGCTCAAACAAGCGCCGGCGGGACTGCCTGCTCCCTCCTCCCCGCGGCCGGCTCTGCTGCCGCGCAGGCCTCACCGCCCCACCGTACTCCCATCGCTGGCCTAGCCATCCCTCTACTCACCCACACCTGCTGTTATTCTCCGGCGACGGCAGACGAACCAGTAAACCCTCGTACAGTCGTACTCCCCTCCGCGTGGGAAACAACTGCCGAGTCTTCCCTGCCTCCGTGTTGTTCCCTTCCTAGGCCTCGCCGTCGTCCACCGCCCTGGTGCTCTCGGCGCAGCCTGGTCAATGTGGTCAACGACCGACATGCATCTGAAGTGGACTGTACGTGGAGAGGCCGACAGCTGGGTCCACGGCCGCACGCAAGGAAATGCCTCCTTATTACGCGCAAAATAATGATTCCTCCACCTGACATCAGGGACCCACCAAAAGGTCCTCTGTATTTCACGAAAAAACGTTACCTCCGCTGACAGCTCGGACCCACCACTATATCTTCGCACGCAAGGAAGTGCCTCCTTATTACGCACAAAAAAAATGAATACCCCCCTGTTAGCTGGGACCCAGTATAGTGGCAGGCTGACTTGTGGGCCTACTAAGTTGACGGGTGAAAGAACATGCGGTGCCCCCAACATGCGGTGCCCCATGTTTGGTTTTGGTAATTGATGACAATCTCTATGGACTAATGGTTGCCTTGAGTTATATTTGAAGGATTTGTCCATAGGCATTTCTTGAAGTACATGTGTTAGTTTCAAGGAGTTTATGTGGTGACCAAGGTGTTATTAAGGAATTATCCAAAGATTGGTCATGTGAGAGTTGAGCTTATTGCAAGCATGTCTTGGAGAAGAATATTGTGTGATCATTCATGTATATCTTCAAGACATCATCCAAATGAAGAGAGTTGAAAAGATTCAAGGTTGATCAAGACTAAGTCAAGAGTGAATCAACTTGATCAACTCACAAAGCGTAGAAGATGTACCGAGAGGGATCAAGCGATCCCATGGTGTGGTAAGCATTGTCAATTACATTTTGTGTACTAACCCATGATCTTCGTGAGAGTTCTTTGTGGGGTTAGGTTGCGGTGTGCAAGTTCAAGTGAAGCATCATGAAGAGATCAAATGCTTGAAGCTTGCCGTCCATTGTGGTGACAATGGACTTGTGAAGATGTGCGGAAGAGTGGCTCACCCATAGTGGAGTATGGGGGAGCAATCAACTAGTCTTCATCGATCCAACACAACCAAGAAAGGTGGTCCAACTTGAGGGAGTCAAGATCGTCATCATCTAGCTCAAGTGGACCATGTGCAAGGCAAAGGTTTGCCCTTGATAGGTTTTCTATTTTACCGGTCTCATGATGGTAGTAGGGAGACCGGGTTATAGAATCGATTGCCGTACTATCAAGGGGGGCTCTCGATGAGTAGCTTGATCGTATCATTCGTAGAAAGCTCAAATCATTGCATCCTTGCATCATCTTTATTGGTTCTTGTTTGGTTCTTTTCTTTGTGAGTTTTGGAGCTTATGGTCATCTTGATGACAAGCTCGAGTTCATCGAAAACGGAGTTCACTCGCATCTTCTATGATGTTTTCGATGTTGGAGGTTATGCCGGTTCTTCTCGGTTGGAGGTTCTTCTCGGTTGGAGGTTTCGATGTTGGAGGTCGCTGTTTTGATGCTACTCGTCTTCCTCTATCCAACAAGCTTGAGTTTGCTCAATTCAGAGCTCATATGCAGAAGTTATGGCAGTTTTGGTCCCAGCGGTAGTATCGCGGGCCGGAGCGGTAGTACCGCTTGGGTGCTACAAGTGGTAGTACCGCTCCAGAGCGGTAGTACCGCTGGTAGCCCCCAGCCGTAGTACCGCTGCGGTCTCGTACTAGTACCGCCTCGATTCGAGGGGTCTTTTTTCATGTCGGGTTTTACGGTACTAGCCGCGGCAGTGGGGGCCGTAGTACCGCTCGTTTGCGGTAGTACCGCCCTGCCACCACGGCAGTACCGCTCTGGGCCCAGCGGCAGTACCGCGAGGGGGAGCGGTAGTACCGCTTATAGGGGCAAGCGGTAGTACCGCTGGCCAAGCGGTAGTACCGCTCTCTGCAGGGCTGAAGTGGGGGTAACGGTTGGATTGTTCCCCCCACTATATAAGGAGGTCTTCTTCCCCAATGAACCTCATCTTTTGAGCTCGTGTTCTTCCCCCATTGTTGACCTTCTTCGAGCTTGCTAACTCTCAATCCCTCCATGGATTCTTGCTAGTTTTTGAGGGAAAAGAGAGAGGAGATCTAGATCCACATTTCCACCAATCACTTTCTCCTCTATGTGAGGGGAACCCCTTGGATCTAGATCTTGGAGTTCTTGGTGTTCTCCTTCTTGTTCTTCCTCTCTTTTTCCTCCCTAGCATTAGTTGCTTCGGTGGGATTTGAGAGAGAAGGACTTGGGCACTCTGTGTGCCCTTGCCATTGCATTTGGTGCATCGGTTTGAGTTCTCCACGGTGATATGTGGAAGTTACAAGTTGAGAAGCTTATTACTCTTGGGTGCTTGGTGCCCTTGAGCTTGTTCCTCTTGGGTGCTTGGGCACCCTAGACGGTTGGTGGTGTTCGGAGCTCAATCATTGTGGTGTAAATCTCCGGGCAAGCGTCGGGGTCTCCAATTAGGTTGTGGAGATCGCCCCGAGCAATTTGACGGGTTCCGGTGACCGCCCCCAAGGGTTGCCAAAGTGTACGGGTTCGGTGACCGCCCCCAAGGGTTGCCATTTGTACGGGTTCGGTGACCGCCCTCAAGGGTCCCTTAGTGGAATCACGGCATCTTGCATTGTGTGAGGGCGTGAGGAGATTACGGTGGCCCTAGTGGCTTCTTGGGGAGCATTGTGCCTCCACACCGCTCCAAACGGAGATTAGCATCCGCAAGGGTGTGAACTTCGGGATACATCATCGTCTCCGCGTGCCTCGGTTATCTCTTACCCGAGCCCTTTACTTATGCACTTTACTTTGTGATAGCCATATTGTTTCTTGTCATATATCTTGCTATCACTTAGTTGTTTATCTTGCTTAGCATAAGTTGTTGGTGCACATAGGTGATCCTAGTTGTCGTAGGTTTTGTGCTTGTCAAATTAACCGCTAGGTTTATTCCGCATTTGTTCAAGCCTAAACCGTAATTATTTTAAAGCGCCTATTCACCCCCCCTCTAGGCGACATCCACGATCTTTCAACGGGGACGGAGGGCTTTGTCAACTTAGTCAATATGCATGATTCTAGCTCCAGTGACCGTACGATGTCCATCCAACGGCCGTAGTGCTTCTTCAACCTCTGGTCTTCTTGCTCCAGCCGCCCAAACCAGCGCCGGTCGTGCCTCGTGCTCCTGGGCTGCGATGCGGCGGAGGCCTCACCGCCCCCTACTACTCCCACCGCTGGACAGGCCATCCCTCTACTCACCCACACCCCCTATTATTCTACAGCGACGGCAGCCTCACACCGCAGCGAACCAGTGAACCCTCGTACTCGTCTACGCGTGGGCATCCACTGCCGCATCTTCCCCGGCTCCGCGTCGTCCCCTTCCTAGGCCTCACCGTCGTCCACCGCCCTGGTGCGCTCGGCGCGGCATGGTCAACGTGGTCAAGGAACGGCTTCCATCAGACGTGGACTGTATGTGGAGAGGTTGACAGCTCGGTCCACGGCCGCAGCAAGGAAGTGCCTCCTTATTACGTGCAAAATAATTATTCCTCCACCTGACAGCGGGGACCCACCGGACGGGCCACCGTATTTCGCGAAAAAAACGTTTGCCCTTGACTGCTGGGACCCACCAGCTACATCTTCCCACGCAAGGAAGTGCGTCCGGGCAAAAAAAAACGATTCGCCCCCTGACTGCTGGGACCCACCAGCTACATCTTCGCAGGCAAGGAAGTGCCTGACAGTCGGGACCCACCTGGTCGAAGCGTACGTAGCGTTGTCATTCTGGTCGCGAACGTGTACGTACATATATACTGGTGGATGTAGAGGCACGCACGTGTCGTAGTAGAGGCGCGTACGTGTCGTAGTAGAGGCGCGCACGTAGCATGTACACGTACGTACAGCGGCCAGGGTGCAAGAAAGAAAATACGGCCATGTATGTGTACATACGGGCGGGGTCTCGAACGCATACTCGCGCATACGTACGGCCAGGGCTCGTGAACATGGCTGGGTCAGAACGGAGAAACAGCGTCGTCGTCGTGTTCATGGGGAGGCAACAGAATGCGTCGTGTTCATGGGGAGGCAACGGAATGCGTCGTGTTCATGGGGAGGGGTGTGGCGTACCGCAAAACGGAGGAAACGGACCTCCTACAGTCGAAACGGGGGTCCTGTTGATCGGGAGGAGTGTGGCGGACCGCAAAACGGAGGAAACGGACCTCCTACGGTCGAAACGGGGGTCCTGTTGATCGGGAGGGGTGTGGCGTACCGCAAAATGGAGGAAACGGACCTCCTACAGTCGAAACGGGGGTCCTGTTGATCGGGAGGGGTGTGGCGTACCGCAAAACGGATGAAACGGACCTCCTAAGGTCGAAACGGGGGTCCTGTTGATCGGGAGGGGTGTGGCGTACCGCAAAACGGACGAAACGGACCTCCTACGATCGAAACGGGGGTCCTGTTCATCGGGAGGGGTGTGGCGTACCGCAAAACAGGACTCCACGGGATACTGTTCATCTCCACCGTCGACCTCCTCCAGCCTCCACGGGCTCCTATTCATCCAGCCTCCACCGCGCGCTACTCCACCGGCTACTGTTCAGCCACCCCTCCACGGGCACCCCTCCACCATCTACTGTTCATCCAGCCCTCCACACCACGGGGTCCTGTTCAACCACCCCTCCACGGGGACCCCTCCACCATCTACTGTTCATCCAGCCCTCCACCACACCACGGGGTCCTGTTCATCCAGAGGGAACGCCACCGCTCACTGTTCATCCAAACCCCCCCGCAACGCTCAGTTAGCAGCAGTAGCGAAGGAATCGCTCGATCGGGTACAGTTAACAGCCATCGATCGATCGCTCGGGTTCAGTAACGCGTAGCCTGCAGTGAAATCGCTCGGGTTCAGTTAGAGCCCAACGCCTCGCTCGGGTTCAGTTAGAGCCAACGCCTCGCACACACGCGCGTACGTGTATGAGAGAAACGCGCATCGCTCGGCCCCCGACCTCCCACCATAACCGGGAACTCCCCGAAATTTTCCTCGCCCTCGCTTCTACCACGGTTTTTTCCGTCATGGACGGCCCAAAGAATGTCATGCAGCTGCGTCTCCGGCCCGCCCAGGACGGAAAGCCCATTTTCTGTCATGATTTTTTGTCATAGAAGTAGGAGCCCACCACATCTATGATGATACCGGGTTTTGTCACAATTATCGTCATAGAAGTGTCATATGTATGACAGAAAAAAATTTCGTTCAGCCCAAAATGTCACGGATGTGTCTTTTTTTTTGTAGTGTGAAAACTAGCTTGACGATAATTCCCATGTGTCCTCGGGAGCGCTTTTCTCCATATAAGAGTTTGTCCAGGCTTGTCCTTTTATACAAAAAGGATTGGGCCATCTTGTTGCACCTTGTTTACTTTCATTACTTGTTACCCGTTACAAATTACCTTATCACAAAACTATCTGTTACCTATAATTTCAGTGCTTGCAGAGAATACCTTACTGAAAACCGCTTGTCATTTCCTTCTGCTCCTCGTTGGGTTCGACACTCTTACTTATCGAAAGGACTACGATAGATCCCGTACACTTGTGGGTCATCACAACTTATCTCATGAGTTCTTGTTGAGTTTTGTGTGCATGAAGTTTTTAAGAATTAGGGAAACCGTGATATGAAAGGAATTAAGGAGACACAAGAGCTCAAGCTTGGGGATGCCCAAGGCATCCCTAGTTAATATTTCAAGAAGTCTCAAGCATCTAAGCTTGGGGATGCCCGGTTGGCATCCCACCTTTCTTCTTCAACAATGATCGGTCAGTTTTGGTTGAGCCTAAGTTTTTGTTTATTCACATGATATGTGCTATCCTTGGAATGCCATTTTATTTTGTTTTGCTTGCTGTTTTAATAAAATACTTAAGATCAAAATTTTCTTTATGAGAGAGAGTCTTCACATAGCTACTTAATTATTTGACTATTCATTGATCTTCACTTATATCTTTTGGAGTAGTTTGTCATTTGCTCTCGTGCTTCACTTATATCCTACGAGTAAATGGTTGAATGAATTGAATATCATGAATCTGAAATTATATATGTTCCATATGCTTATCGCATGGGGAGTGATGACTTCACATATAAGAAGTATAGGTGGTAAATTTATTGAAAGTTAGCAAACATAGTATTGGTCACTTGAACAATTCATGAAAGAATATTGAAGGAAGAGAGATTTCACATATAAATATACTATCTTGGACATGTTCTATGATTGTGAGCCCCATTAATTATTTTCAAACTTGAGCAAATTAGTTGAAGTTGAATAAGGAAGACAACATAATGGGTTATGCTTGGGTATATTTGTATAAAAGTTATATGGTTATGGATCCTCCAACACGTGGTGCTTGCTTTTTAGAATATTTTGCTAGCCAAAATTTCTGTACTAAGCGGGAATACTGCTTGTGCATCCAAAATCCTTGAACCAAGTTTCTTCCATGAGTGTCCACCATATCTACCTATATGTGGCATTTACCTGCCATTCCAAGTAAATTTGCATGTGCCAAACTCTAAACCTTCAAATAATAATCTGTTTTGTATGCCTGAATCGCTCATGTAGCGACTAGGGACTATCAGTATTTTCCACGCTAGGTGGGTTATTCTCACGATGAGTGTTTATTCAGTTGTCATTCACGAGAGAGTGGCTGGTAATTGGGATGCCCAGTCCTATGATCAAAAGATCAATTTTTTTTGCAAACAATTAAACAAAACTCCCCCAGGAAAGTTGTTGGTATGGACGGCACCCATGAATTCGGCTAGCCGTGGAGTGTGATTGTTGATGGGGGGGGGGGTAAAAACTTTACTATTCTGTTTGGGAACTGCCTATAATGTGTCTAGCATGGAAGAGAACTCTAGATTGTTACATTGACAATGAAAGCATGCATCCCAAAATATTATTCATCTCTATTTTTCAAACTTTGAGCTCTGGCACCTCTACAAATCCCTGCTTCCCTCTGCGAAGGGCCTATCTTTTACTTTTATGCAAGATTTAGTAGTATTCCTTCTCATTCCAACCTACTCTTTAGTTGGCAAGCATCATGTGGTGGGGGAAAGATTCAAGCATATATGGCCATTCAAATATATTTGATCATGAATTATTATTGTTGACAATTATCTATATGATAAATAAGTTGGGAGGCGAAACATTAAGCCCTATCTTTCTCTGTGTTCGACGGATGCTATTTGTTCTAAAAATATGCTTTGAGTGTTAGCAATCATGGAAGACTATATGATAGTTGAGTATGTGGAATTTGCTAAATCTAAGCTCTTACATAGACCCTTCCTGAAAATAAGATGAATTGCAATTGTTTGATGACTAAGAACATGGTTTGTTAGTTTTCAAGAAACTTTATGGTCTATACTTTAACATGTGAATAGCTTGTTACTTGATCATGAGAAGTTTATGAGATGAGCTACTGTTTTTCATAATATAATGATGCTATAAAAAGTGTTTGGAACTATCATTTATCAAATTTGTGCACTTGCTAGCATTCACACTTCATAAATTATTTCTTTTATCATTTACCTAGTCGAGGACGAGCAGAAATTAAGCTTGGGGATGCTGATACGTCTCCAACGTATCTATAATTTATGAAGTATTCATGCCATGTTTACAACAATTTTATATGGTTTTGGTATGATTTTATTAGAACTAACTCAGACTGACGATTTTTTCAGCAAAACTACCGTGGTGTCGTTTTTTGTGCAGAAATAGAAGTTCTCGGAATGGGCTAAAAATTTACGGTGATTTTTTATGGACCAAAAGAGACCCCCGAAGCACAAGAGCTAGACCAGAAGCTTCACGAGGAAGCGACAAGCCAGGGGGCACGCCCACCCCCCAAGGCGCGCCTAGGCAGCTTGTCGCTGCCTCGTGGACCCCCTTGATGTGAGAATGATGCCAAAAATTCCTATAAATACCAAAACCCTTGAAAAGAAACCTAGATCGGAAGTTCTGCCGCCGCAAGCCTCTGTAGCCACGAAAAACCAATCGAGAGCCCATTCTGGCACCCTGCTGGAGGGGGAAACCATCATCGGAGTCCATCTTCATCATCCCGGCGGTCTCCATGATGAGGAGGGAGTAGTTCACCCTCGGGGCTGAGGGTATGTATCAGTAGCTATGTGTCTGATCTCTCTCTGTCTCTCTCTCTCTCGTGTTCTTGATTTGGCGCGATCTTGATGTACCATGAGCTTTGTTAATATATTTGGATGATATGGTGTTTGTCCCCCTCTACCTTCTTGTGATGAATTGAGTTTTACCTTTGAGGTTTCACTATTATCGGATTGAATACTTTTATGGATTTGAGAACACTTGATGTATGTCTTGCGTTGGATACCCGTGGTGACAATGGGGTGTTCTGTTGATTCACTTGATGTATGTTTTGACACTCAACTCGCGGATTCCCGAGGTGACATTGGGGTAATCTATGCATAGGGGTTGATGCACGTTTTCATCCTTGTTTCTCCGGTAGGAATCTTGGGGCACTCTTTGAGGTTCTTTGTGTTGGATTGAATATTATGTATCTGAAGTTCTTTGATGCATATCGTATAATTGACCCACGGATACTTGTGGTGACATTGGAGTATCTAGGTGACATTAGGGTTGATTGATGTGTGTCATATGCTGTTATTTCACTACGAACTCTAGGGTTGTTTGTGACACTTATAGGAATAGCTCAATGGATTGATCGGAAAGAATAACTTTGAGGTGGTTTCGTACCCTACAAGCAATTTCATCTTATGTTCTCCGCGATAGGAACTTTGGAGTGACTCTTTGTCGCACGTTGAGGGATTGCCATATGATTTAATTATGTTATCATTGTTGAGAGAACTTGCACTAGTGAAAGTATGAACCCTAGGCCTTGTTTCCAAGCATTGCAATACCGTTTTTGCTCACTTTTGTTACTTGCTACCTTGCTGTTTTTATATTTTCATATTACAAAAACCCATATCTATTATCCATATTACACTTGTATCACCGTCTCTTCGCCGAACTAGTGCACCTATACAATTTACCATTGTATTGGGTGTGTTGGGGACACAAGAGACTCTTTGTTATTTGGTTGTAGGGTTGTTTGAGAGAGACCATCTTCATCCTACGCCTCCCATGGATTGATAAACCTTAGGTTATCCACTTGAGGGAAATTTGCTACTATCCTACAAAACTCTGCATTTGGAGGCCCAACACGAGTCTACAAGAAGAAGGTTGCGTAGTAGACATCAGTAGCCAACTAGACTAGCATATGACCCGGTGGATGTATTGGTCTCACTAGCTATGGAGCATTGGATGGTAGTCGGATAATATGGGCTCGGAAGGATCTGGTCGAATTCGACATAGTCGGACCCGAGTCGAGATAAGGTCTGAGTCTGACAGACCCGACTATGCGACGCAACAATAAGTCATCTGTGAGTCTCTAGTACAACATACGTTCTATGTCCTAAGACTTGAGCTGGCACATGTACTCGGGATAGTGCCGGACCTGCTTTTGACCAAACGCTACTCTGTGATTGGGTAGTTACAAACGTAGGTTTTGGGCTTGTCTAGACCCATGTTGTGAGACATGGTCGAGCAAGATGGAATTTGCCCCTCCGATCATGAGAGATATACTCTGGGCCCTCGTGTGATTCGACCAAGATAAGCATGGCTATGCAACAAGAATTATCAGATGATCTGGTTTGTGGTTGGCATCACTGGAATGAGAAAGAGGTTGGGCTAGCACAAGGATGACAAACTCGCCATGAGCCTCGAAACATATATCGTGTGGCAAAGGGAACATAAGTGTTACATGTTGTATAGGTTCACCAACCGTCTTCATTGTCTACTTGGTGATTGGCACGCCTTGCTAGAGGCCGCTACCAAGCGAGTAGGTCAGAGGTGATCTGATCTGCGACCAAGCTGACTTGAACCCAAGGGGTCGCGCGCTTAATGAAAAGAACCTATGAGGCTGGATCCGACCCCACGAGTCAGATGTGATCCTACCCGGACTCGGATGCAGGCCGAATAGAATTTGGACTTTAGGATCCAAACGAGGCCCAAGTGTTGAGCCCGCGACGGATGCCTATATATAGTGGAGGTGCGGCATACGGTTTCAATTGATCACTTCGACACCGTCACTAGGGCTTTGCATGTGTTGCAACTAGCCACCTCCATTCTCCGCCAACTGTGTGATCGGACCTAGCAGTTCGCCGCACGGTGTTCCTCCTACACGTGCAGATACCGTTAGAGGTGGTGCACTTGCGCCGCTCCGGCGAACCAGTACATGGCATTTGACGACCGACCGTTCAAGGGAGATCGGACGAGGAGGAGACGACCCACACGGACGCTGCCCCAACTCTTCTTCCGCTGCACGGCACTGTGCGTCTAGTGGTAACGATTAGTGATCCGTTGATATGTCTCCAACATATCTATAATTTATGAAGTATTCATGCCATGTTTGCAATAACTAGGAAACATGCCCATGCATTGCAACGGGAGAAAAAATATCACACACCTTCCCACGGATCTACAACCACTATTTCAAAATGACGTCTTTTTTAAAAATAGTAGCTAAACTAAAGTCATTTAGTCAGATACTAACTCATTAGTTCCTCTTAAAAAATTAAAGATATTAGTTCTTCATCCTTTGAATAGTACCTTATATCTTCTTCCGCCTAGAAAACATGCATGGCGTTGCAACCAGAGAAAAAAATATCACACACCTTCTCAAGGGTTTACAACCTCTATTTCAAAATGGCATCCTTTTTTTTAAATAGTAGGTAATGTAAAGTCATTTAGTCAAATACTAACTCGTTAGGTCCTCTTAAAAAATTAAGATATTAGTTCTTCATCCTTTGAATAGTACCTTCTATCTTCTTCTGCCTAATGTCTACCCCTTTGCTAGTATCGTGAATATAAATCTCCTAATAATCAAATTACACAGGTGAAAGATTAAAATGACAGAACTATCATGCTACTGGATGAGTTGAATTACCAAAAAATCTAGGCAGAACTATTACAGTGAAGCTATTCTCATTATTCATTCTTAACTCAGATACCAAAACTCTGCACAATAATGTAAAATTGTGTCTTCTTTTAATTACAGATATATTGTACTCCCTCCGTCCGAAAATACTTGTCGGAGAAATGAGTGTATCTAGACGTATTTTAGTTTGAGATACATCCATTTTTACCCATTTGTCCGACAAGTATTTCCGGACCGAGGGAGTACTAAATAGCAGATTAAATTATTGTGACCATTTTCTTCTAAAGAAAAAAGAAAAGAAAATGTGGCAACATGCATGCATTGTCTTTTTAGAGGAAATATAATTTTTTTAGAGGAAACATGCATGCATTGTTGCTCACCTCGTCCATCCCATGATAAGAAACATAATGGTCTCCACGATGAATGACAATGTGGCAAACTTGTGCCTGCAGCTACATAATTTATTAAGCAGGGCATGCTTTGCATCAAAAGAGGTTAACCAATATATATTAAAAATAAATTAACATTTGCATTGTACAGTAATAGCCCCACGACTTTATAAAAAAAGTATCAGCTAGTTGTCGTGATTTGGGAGGTCTGTGTTACATTATGCCATGCATATTGGAAGAAGACGATGCTGCAAAAGACACAGTCAAAATTCCACTTCTTTGCCGTCTCCGGTTACATTAGGAAGACACAGTTTTGGGAGGTCTGTGTTACATTATGCCATGCATACAGGAAGAAGACGATGTTACATTAGGCCAAAATGAACGTTTCCTTAGAGCACTTCTTTGCCGTCTTCGGTTTAGACGAAACCAACCGGCGTTCTTGTGTAGAGAGCGCTTCTTTGCCGTCTCTGCCGCTGACGCTGATCGGATGTGTGCGTAAAACGGGAGAAACAACACCCTTGCACTACCTCGCTCGCCGCTGACCCACCGGGCAGCACCAGGGTCGAGAGGAAGGGCCGGTGCTGGGGCTTGCTGGTGTGGGCTTTCATCGCCGTCGGCCTCGGCGAGCAGCCACAGTGGCTCAGCTCTCTCTCCCCTCCTCCCCAACCTCGCCCCGCTCGCGCCGCCCATCTTCTTCTCTCCTTTGGAGGCCTTGCAGTGCCCCTGCTCAGCGCCGGGCGACCACTTCGTCATGGACGCCGGTCTCCTTGAGCTCCCTGCCATGCCGTTCGGGCCATCACCACGGCCTCTGTTCATCAGCGCCATGTCGCCGCCTGCGTTCCTCTGCTCCAACCAATCAATCGCTCAGATCGAGCTGAGGCCCGCCTGCCCCGTCCCGCCATTGCTGCCCCGCAATCACAGCATGTGAACCCGTTGCATGCCCCTCCCTTTTCTCGATTCATTCCTTCCTTCCCTCCTTTGCTTTTGGGGTCCTCCAGGCTTGCTGATAGTCAACTTCAAAACGTATATAAACCAATGAAACTTGGAGTAAAGAATCGAGGTGGGACTATTCCACGGTGAACCCAGTTGAGTTGCAAAGCTGTGCGTGTCTCAGTAGGTTCATGCCTTCTTCACCAGATCGGTGCTTCTTGGGATTGAACTCCAATTGAGATCAATTTTTGTTTCGCTGATCAATTCTTCCAACGAACAAGGGAAAAGAAAGGCAGGCCCAGCCACTACCAGAATAACTGGCGATGCCGACGGCCGAACCTATGCCGACGGCCCTCGTCGGCATAGATTGGCCTATCCCGACTGCCCAGCCCAAGCCGTCGGCATAGAAAAGCCGTCGGCGTATATCCATCTATGCCGACGGCCCCCGTCGGCAAAGCTCAGCCGTCGGCGTCGCGAGAAATATGCCTACGGCGGCCGTCGGCATAGAACGTGGGTCCGGCTACCCGGGCGGAAACGGCCTTTTGACGGCGTCAGTCTACGCCGACGGGCTAACGGCGGCCGTCGGCATAGCCCCCACGTCATCGATCCGCGTCGCCCGCCACATCATCGATCCACGTCGCTCGCCGGTCCGTGGGGTGGCAAATCTATGCCGACGGCCTGGCCGTCGGCATACTCCTGGCCCATGGATGTTGCCACGTCATCGATCCCCGCCCTTTGCCACGTCATCGATCCGTGGCCGTGTGCACAGGTATGCCGACGGCTTTGCCGTCGGCATACTTCTATTTTTTTTATTTTTTATTTTTTATTTATATTATTTACTTTTTCCTGTTTTTTTCACAACATAAACGTGCCTTATCTAACAAAATAAAACATACCCCGATGGTATATCGATTGCCCCCCTCACGGACGTTGCTGCCGCCGTGCCCCACAGCGACGCCGGTGAGGGGGGCACATCCCGGAGCTGCGTGCCGGGAGCCTGCGCCAGCCACCACGCTTCCACAACCGTAGGAGGGCCCAAAGCAACACCTAGCGGCATTGCTACCCCCCAGGTACACCGTCCCGTCTAACCGGGCCCTCATACATGCGGGGCGGTGTGGTGCCATGTCTGAAGAGGCGGGACGGGGGCCTTGGGGGGATAGCAATACCACCGGAGCGTCGCACCGGGCCCTCATACATGCGGGGTGGTGTGGTGCCATGTCCAAAGAGGCGGCGCGCATCTCCGGGGTGTGCCCCCCTCACGGACGGCGGCGCCGCCGGCACCTGGAGGGGGGAAACGGACGCGTCGGGTCTACACGGAGGGGATCTTGCTGTGGGTCTGGCCCGGATGTTGCTCCAAAGTATTCCTATGGGCTGACCTAACACAACCGGGTGGAGAGTTCCACTGGTCAAAGCCCGTCCGTGTAAAGTCAAAGGGCTAGATCTCGTGGTCTAACGCTACATGGTTAGGCGGGACGGGGGCCCTGGGGGGATAGCAATGCCACAGGAGCGTCGCACCGGGCCCTCATATATACATGCAGGGTGGTGTGGTGCCATGTCCGAAGAGGCGGCACGCGTCTCCGGGGTGTGCCCCCCCTCGATGAGGTGCCATGTTCGTGAGGGCGGGCACCCCCCGGAGACGCGTGCCACCTCTTCGGACATGCCACCACACCACCCCGCATGTATCAGGGCCTGGTGCGACGCTCGGGTGGCATTGCTACCCCCCAGGCCCCCCGTCCCGCCTAACCCTGTAGCGTTTGACCACGGGATCCAGCCCTTTGACTTTGCACGGACGGGCTTTGAGTAGTGGACCTATTCACCCGGTTGTGTTAGGTAAGCCCATAGGAACACTTTGGAGCAACATCCGGGCCAGACCCACAGCAAGATCCCCTCCGTGTAGACCCGACGCGTCCGTTTCCCCCCTCCAGGTGCCGGCGGCGCCGCCGTCCGTGAGGGGGGGGCACACCCCGGAGACGCGTGCCGGGCGTTTGCACCCGCCACAACACTTCCAGACTTGTGAGAGGCCGCCTACGCAAGATTTGGCGGCATGCTAGCCCCCGGAGGCCGCCGGCCATAGTCGTAGACACGCGAAGAGCAATCCGCATAGAGGGAATTGTTCAGATACTACTCCATCACGAACAATTATGAAAAATTACCATCAGTCCTACAACACATGTGCCCGCGTCGTGTAAAAAACTCATGATTTTATCGCGCTCCGAGTATTTAATAATATTCACGCCGCATCGTTACCGCAGAACGTCTACTACCGTGTCATCGCCGTTCGTGAGGGGGGGGGGCACACCCCGGAGACGCGTGCCGCCTCTTCGGACATGCCACCACACCACCCCGCATGTATCAGGGCCTGGTGCGACGCTCGGGTGGCATTGCTACCCCCCAGGCCCCCCGTCCCGCCTAATCCTGTAGCGTTTGACCACGGGATCCAGCCCTTTGACTTTGCACGGACGGGCTTTGAGTAGCGGACCTATCCACCCGGTTGTGTTAGGTAAGCCCATAGGAACACTTTGGAGCAACATCCGGGCCAGACCCACAGCAAGATCCCCTCCGTGTAGACCCGACGCGTCCGTTTCCCCCCTCCAGGTGACGGCGGCGGCGCCGTCCGTGAGGGGGGGCACAGCCCGGAGACGCGTGCCGGGCGTTTGCACCCGCCACAACACTTCCAGACTTGTGAGAGGCCGCCTACGCAAGATTTGGCGGCATGCTAGCCCCCGGAGGCCGCCGGCCATAGTCGTAGACACGCGAAGAGCAATCCGCATAGAGGGAATTGTTCAGATACTACTCCATCACGAACAATTATGAAAAATTACCATCAGTCCTACAGCACATGTGCCCGCGTCGTGTAAAAACTCATGATTTTATCACGCTCCGAGTATTTAATAATATTCACGCCGCATCGTTACCGCAGAACGTCTACTACCGTGTCATCGCCGTTCGTGAGGGGGGGGGGCACACCCCGGAGACGCGTGCCGCCTCTTCGGACATGCCACCACACCACCCCGCATGTATGGGGGCCCGGTGCGACGCTCGGGTGGCATTGCTACCTCCCCCCAGGGCCCCCGTCCTGCCTAACCCTATAGCATTTGACCACGGGATCTAGCCCTTTGACTTTGCACGGACGGGCTTTGAACAGTGGACCTATCCACCCGGTTATGGTAGGTCAGCCCATAGGAACACTTTGGAGCAACATCCGGGCCAGATCCACAGCAAGATCCCCTCCGTGTAGACCCGACGCGTCCGTTTCCCCCCTCCAGGTGCCGGGTACCGGGTCCAATACAGACGGTAAACTAAGAATCTAAAAATGTAATAATTGAATTGATTAAAAACTCCGGTATTCATCATTGAAAATGTACAATTGCTGTGAACCTTTTAGTGCTCGGGCACCGGGCCGGCTGCCCGGGCACGCCCGGTGCCCGAGCACTGAAAAGTTCACAGCAACTGTCCATTTTCTTCATATAAGTCTAATGAATACCGGAGCTTATAACGTATGGATTAGTGAACTATTTAAACAGGTCAAATTGCTTTTCCCTCGGCGAGGTGGGACTATTTTTTCAAAAAAAAGTACTTGCCATCTATGCCTACGGCATAGGCCTCCTATCTATGCCGATGGCCTGGCCGTCGGCATAGAGCCACCCTTATCCACTCGATGGCCCTCTCGCTGTCAGGTGGGGACCACTCCTATGCCGACGGCATGGCCGTCGGCATAGATCCACCCTTATCCACTCGAGCCACGCCGTGGCCACTCGTTCAACTGCCCCTCCTCGAACCACTCCGACCCACGCCGCGCCGCCGCCCGACCCCGACCCCCACCCGCGCCGCCGCCGCCACCGGATCCCAACCCGCCGCGCCGCCGTCCACCCCCTCCACCCGCTGCCGCCGTCCGCCCCCTTCCACCCCAGTCCCCTCCACCCGCCGCCCCGGCCGCCCCCTCCACCCGCCGCCCCATCCGCCGCCTCTACCCGTCCGCCCCCTCCACCCAAGCCCCGGCCGCCCCCTCCACCCGCCGCCCCGCCCACCTCCTGCTGCTGCTGGTGAGCTGGCCGCGGTCGTGGCTCCGGCGAACTGCGGCGCCCTCCCCGCCCTCCTCTGCTGCTGGTGAGCACCGGGGAGGCCTCGACCGCCCACGCTCCACCGCCCGTCGCCGGCCCCTCAGACACCACCTCCGCCACCACGTCCCCCGCCGCTCCCCTACCGCCCCCTCGCCGAGCTCCCCCGCCACCGTGCCACTCCCCCCGCTGCTGCCTTGCTCCCCTGCCGCTGCTGCCTTGCTCCCCTGCTGCTAGATGAATGGATGGATAGATAGTTAGATAAATAAAAAAAATTGTATGTTTTTTGTTCTTCTTGCTACTGTTTGTAGGTGGATGGATGTATGGATTATTTTTTGTTAGATGGATGCATGAATGTTGTTAGAATCATAGATGGTGGATGGGATGGAATGTCGGTGAATTTTTTTTAAAACTTTGTTTGTCATAAATTTAATGTTAGGTCATGTCGATAAATGGATGTTGGTCAAGTTAATGATATATGAATGGATGGATGGATTTTGGACAAAATTTTGACACTTGACTGAGATGTGATGATGTTGCTATTTTTTTATACTCATAATGATCTTGATAAAATAATTGAAGACAAAATTTTGAAACTTACTAAGATGTGATGATCTTGCTAAAAAAATGATAGTCATGATGATCTTGCTAAAAGAATAGAAGACAAAAGTTTGACACTTGACTGAGATGTGATGATCTAAGTTGTTTTTTCGGTGGAATTTGCAGGCTTTGTGGTGTCACATTTCACCGGAGTGGCCGTTGTCCGATGCGTTGGTCCCTGAGCATCCCTCTGCTGTTCGACTACTTCCTCTACAGCGGAGGGTGAGCTACAAATCCATCACCTCCTTTTTCATGTGACTAGATTTCATTCTCAAGTCAACTGGCGTAACCTAGGCGTCTCCCGTCCAAAAGGGTTGCATCGATAAATATGCATTCAATTGCATATTTATCACCGCAACTCTTTCGGATTGTCCAGCGTTTTCCACGGACAGCCCGAGGATGTGTAGATTGGGTATGTTCTCCATGTTCTACCCCGTTCCGAGACAGGATTTCGGCGGCGCCTCCCCATTGTTCTCCGGAGCACATTCTCTCGGCTATTTGCCAAGACGTGTATCTGGAGAACAGCGGGGAGGTGCTGCCAATTTTTTGTCTCGGAACGGGGTAGAATGGAGAACGTACTCAATCTACACATCCTCGGGTGCGATTAGGACCCATCTTTACCTATTAGAGATGTAGGTGGATTAAACGCGATAGAAACTGAAAATTTGATGTGATTAATTTAAATGAATCCTTAATTATGTTGTGTGACTTGCAAAAAAGCAGAGGATGGCAGATAATCAGTGGATGTACAGTGGTTTTATCCGTCGGAATCGAGTAACATCAGAGTGGATCGCGAAAACTGATGTGTATTTGAAGGAGATATTCCGTCGTCCAATGAGAATTATCCCACCATGCCCCTGTGCGAGATGTGCCAGACGTCACCATAGAAATCAGACGGACATGAGTGAGCACCTTCGCACGCACGGATATATGCCAAACTTTGACATGCCGCCGATAAACATAGCCGAGCAAGACCGTGGTAGAGAGGAGGTGATGCCACAACGCGTCGATGGATATGAGGACGACGGGGTCAGGGACATGCTAGATGATGTCATTGTTTCAGAAACGGGAAATGCGACACCTTCAGAGAATGAACCGGAGGAGCCGGAGGCAACCGCAAAGGCCTTCTTGGAGGTCTTGGCCTCGTCGAAGAAACCTCTTTATGCGGGTGCGAAAATATCTCAGCTGGATGCCATCTCGCAACTGATTGCAGTCAAGGCTGAGTACGGCTGTAGCCAGAAATGCTTTGAAGCATTCTTGGGAGTATGGGCTAACAGCCTCCCTGAGGGTCATGAACTGCCAAAAAGCATGTACGATACAAAGAAAATCATGAAGGCACTCTCTATGGATTATGAGAAAATAGATGTTTGCCCGAAGAATTGCCTTTTGTTTAGGCACGAGTATGTAGATGACAAGTACTGTAGGCAGTGCGGTTCGTCTCGGTACATTGAGGTGGTCGGTGAGGATGGTGAGAAAAAGCAGCTAACCATCCCCGTTAAGGTTCTTCGGTATCTTGATTTTATAAAAAGACTGCAGCGCCTTTTCATCACGAAGGAGTCTGCCAAAATGATGAAGTGGAAATCGTACATCCATCGGAAGGAGAAGCATGGAAGTCGTTCGATGAAGAATACCCCGAGGAAGCAGCCGAGGCTGGGAATGTCAGAATAGCCATATCAGGTGATGGGTTGAATCCATATGGTATGTCGTCCAATCCATACAGCTGCTGGCCCGTGTTTGTAATTCCGCTCAATCTTCCTCCCGGTGCCCTAATGCAACGCAAGACCATGTTCTTGTCGCTCATCATTCCGGGGCCTGCTTATCCGGGGAAGCAATTGGGTGTGTTTATGCAGCCGCTGGTGGATGCTTTGCACCATTCTTGATACTTTCCGACGTTGACATACGACTGGGATCTGCAGAGAAATTTCTTGATGAAAGTTTGGTTGCACTATTGCATGCATGACTTTCCCGGCTATGCTCTATTCTGCGGATGGTGTACAAGTGGGAAGATGCCATGCCCAGTGTGCATGCAGGCTCTGCGAATGATTTGGCTGAGTAAGGGTGGCAAGTATGTAGCCTTTGACCTGCATCGACAGTTCCTCCCTCCAGACCATCCAGACAGGGAAGACAAGAAGAACTTCACGAAAGGCCGGGTTGTTCATGAAGTAACCGAGATTCCAACATTTTCGGGGGCAGATGTTCTTGCTCAGCTAAAAGCTCTCCATCCTAAAGTCAAAGGCAAAGCCAAAGCCAAAGCCAAAGGCTTCGAGGGATATGGTGAGACGCACAACTGGACTCACATTACCCCCTTCTCACAGCTTCCCTATTTCAAGGACCTCAAACTTCCTTACAATATCGATGTGATGCACACCGAAAAGAATGTGGCAGAGTCCCTTTTCCACACAATCCTAAATATTCCTGATAAGACGAAGGATAACGTTAAAGCTAGAGCCGATCAACAGAGAATTTGTGATAGATCACGTCTGAACATGAAGCCTCCCACAGGCGGTCGAAAAAACTGGTTCAAGCCAGATGCTGACTTTGTCCTTAAACCGCCAGAAAAAAGGAAGTACTTATCTGGCTGAAACACATTTTGAAGTTCACCGATGGTTATGCATCGAATATAAGTAAGGGAGTCAATCTTTCAACGGGCAAAGTGACCGGCCTGAAGAGTCATGACTACCATGTATGGATTGAGCGGATAATGCCGGTGATGGTTCGAGGCTATGTCCCCGAGCATGTCTGGCCAGTGCTTGTCGAGCTAAGCCATTTCTTCCGCACGCTCTGTGCTAAAGAAGTAGGTAAAGACGTGATTGAAAAATTGCATAAGAAGGCACCAGAGTTGATAGTCAAGCTAGAGAAGATCTTTCCGCCAGGCTTCTTTACACCGATGACACATCTCATTCTGCACCTCGCGAACGAGGTATTGTTGGGGGGTCCTGTGCAGAATCGCTGGCAGTACGGCCCTGAGAGACAGAACAAGCATCTCCGACAGAAATGTGGAAACAAAGCTAAGATTGAAGCTTCCATAGCTGAGGCAGTTATCCTAGAGGAGGTGTCAGACCTCAGGACATGATACTATCCAGACCACGTTCCCCATTTGCATAACAAGGTGCCTCGATACAATATAGAAGAGCCGAAGTATCAACCCAAGCTCCATCTATTCAATGCGCAAGGTGGGAGGGCTGGGGCCTCGAAACCTTATAACATGCCACGACAAGAGTGGGAGGACCTCATGTTCTATATCTTGCACAACATCAGGGAATTTGAGGAAGTGTGGATGAGGTAATACCACTACACCATTCCTTTATGTCTTCCACATCATCATGTTTTATGTTCACTTAGTCCCGGTCTAACACCGGTTTTCTTTTTTTAGTGATTTCGTTCAAGAGGAATGGACGGGAATGAATCCTCCTACTGAGGCGGAGGCACTTACTCTTCTCCGTCATGGAAACCCTGGACGTAAAAATTTTGTTGCTTGGTTCATGGAGAAAGTAATTTTCCACACTCCCCTATTAAATACCTAGTTCAACATTTATTAGTTAACTAATGCACGCAACAATTTCAATTATACTTGTAGGGAAAAGATCTGAACGTATCTATGGATGATGAATTGAGATGGGTTTCCATGGGTTTTGACCCTGCCGTCATGACATGTAAAAAGTATGATGTGAATGGGTATCGCTTCCATACAGAGGATCACCAGAACAGCCGGCCTGATCCCAAAACTATAAATACCGGAGTGTACACCTCCGGTCAAAATTCAGTAGACTACTACGGAAGGGTACAAAATATATACGAGATTAAATTCGACCAGGGGCGCGAGACCCTAAGTCTGCCTGTGTTCAAATGTCGATGGTTCGATCCGCGGGCGGGGGTAAAACATACGTCTTCCATTGGTTTGGTCGAAGTTAAACCATCAACCGTCTATGCCGGAGCCGACCTCTTCATTGCGGCTACCCAAGCTACACAAGTATATTATCTGCCTTACCCATGCCAGAAAGAGTACCTAAAGGGTTGGGAAGTTGTGTTCAAGGTGTCGCCACATGGTAAGCTACCGAACCCGAATGAAGACGATTACTACAACATTAACCCCATGACATACGAGGGAGTGTTCTATCAAGAGCAACCTGATGATGATGATGTGGTTAGAAACGATGACGCTAGACCATTGGGTGATGGTGATGTGGATCCAAATGACGACGAAGCACGGAATGATGGTGAGACCATTGTCAATGAAAATGACATACTTATGCTAGAAAAGTTAAACGAAGACACTGACGACGAGGAAGAGCCTCCACCTCCGTCAGACAACGAAGATGATATGATTGATAGTGATGATGAGACGGACCAAGAAAGAGGTTACAACAGTGATGATTCATATGGTTTCTAGCAGATGTACGTGTCAAGTCTTTTTTTCTATAGTTTAGGAATATGCCTTTTATGCATTTTTATTAATGTGTTTATTATCATGCCTTTTCCTTCATTTCATTAATTTACTAATTGCTTATTCTCTTTTCAATGCAGGTTCGTGGAACATGGGCAAGGGGAAGGCCGACGGCATGGGTTTCCTACGCAAGGTCGTTGGCCTGCCTAGTCGGAGTGGTCGAGCACGTAATCCTCCCCCCGGCTACTTGACGATGACTCCTCACAGGGAGGTCGAGGGAGAGGTGCCCCTAGAGGAGGAGGGGCGGGGGGAGAGCCCCTAGAGGGCGAGGTGGTGGGGGGAGAGCCACTACAGGGGGTCGCGGCCAGAAAGAGCGCACCCTCACCGACTTAGGGGTGTTGTCTTCAAGGCCATCCTCTAGTGAGGTACCCTCCTCTGGTGAGGAGGAGGAGGAGGACGAGGCAGGTGAGGAGGAGGAGGTTCGGGATGGGGCCGAGGAGGAGGTGGAGGAGGAGGACGAGGAGGAGGATGAGGAGGAGGTTGGGGAGGGGGAGGCAGGCGAGGAGGAGGGTGGTGGCGGGGATTATGGTGGTGGCGGGGAGGGGGTTGACAACAAGGGGTGGCTGCGTGGTAACGCAAAGCTACCAAAGCAGGTTCCTGCTACTGAGGAGCAGAAGTGGCTCATTGAGCCCACGGGGAAAGAGTAAGTGCCACTTTATAATAATTTCATTATTTTGCTTGTCACATGCTCATTCCGGTTGTTATTTATTTTGCTTGTCACATGCTAATAGTTCATTCTTTTGCAGCAACTGGATATATTCTAAAGGGGTCCGTATTCCCAATGGCCTCATCACCGTCTTGCTGAAGTTACACTGGCCAGGGTTGTACTGTCCGGATCCAGTCAGGCACCCGAACCATCGGGTCTTGGCCACGAGCTGGGAGCACTGGGAAGCGGCCCTCCACGCGGACCATGGGACCCATGCCAAGGCCCTGATCACCACTTTCTGGGTGAGTTCTCTTCAGAAGCACAAGTCCATTCTAGTTTCATGAATGATTTAACTCATGGCTTCTTCCATTCTTGTTTCGTGCATGATTGTAGAAATTCTATCGAGTTCTCCCGGAGCACAGGGCCAGAGCGGACCAGATCGTGCTACGCCAATGCAAGAAGAAGGCCCGCCAGATGCAGTACGAGGTGCGCTATGTGGCCATCTCGACATACCATCGCGACTATCTTGGTGTGAAGATGACCAAGGAAGACGCGCGGAGGATGGGCATTACCTTGGAGAGGGACGAGTTCTTGAAGGTAAGTATAAAAGATTTTTCATTATGCTTTCATTACCTTGTGGTACATTTCACCGTTTCGTGTTGACATGCCATTATGCTTTCATTATGTAGGTGTTACCAAATTGGTGTTATGGAAAAGACGAGTCCTGGGCGGCATTGGTGGATCTTTGGTGTGATGAGGCTGGAGCCTGGGCGGCTATGAGAGTCAAAAACAAGGCTAACCGAGGGAAGGAGGGAGTACATGCTTAGGGAAACCGAAACCACTATCTCCACAAGGCAGTTAATGTATGACTAACCCCATTAAACATTCTTCTTCTTCTATTTACCATTACTTTCTTATGTATGACTAACCTCTGTTTGGTGGTGCAGGAGGAGAAACTGAAGCGGCCGCTCTCACACATGCAGGCGTGGGAGATCGCCCATACGCGGAAGAACCCCAAGCCTGGCGAGCCCAAGTACTACGGCAAGAAGACCGCACATAGGAAGAAGGCCTACTCCGATGGGTATCTGGCGTTACATCCTGACACACCTGACCCCATTGCGGCGGATCTGGACGAAAGGGTGGTGGTGGGCATGGGGCCGAAGGAGCATGGTCGGGAGGCGGTTCTCGATGCTATGATCACTCCTACTATCTCCTACACACAGCTCCGTCGGATCGACCCGACCCTGAGCCAGCGCACGAGCACGCCCATGAGCAGTGCACCGTCACTGTCCCTCTTTCAGGAGCAGCAAACTGTAAGTATTTTCCCTTTTATCTTCATTGCTCCCTTTATTTTCCGCATTTAGTAGTTTTATGAGTCTCATCATGTCATACTGTAGGCCTACATGGAGTACACACGCCAGGAGACCATGGCGTGGCACGACCGCCTTCATGCATACCATCAGCAGAGGGATCGCCAGATAAAGCACGCTTTTCAGGAAATGGCGGCCGGCAGGTGTCCTCAGTGGCCATCAGCAGAGGGTCCTCCAGCACAACCAACGTTGCTGACCTTTGAGGAGTTTGTGGCACAGAACGCTGGCCCCTTGCCGGTTAGTTCAACCCCAATCTATTCACTCAAAGCATATCATGCCTTTCAACACAGTCATATATCTCGTTAATATGTCTTTTCAACATCTAAGGAACCGGTGGATCAACCGTTGGCGGTGGTCTTCGCAGCACTCCCGAGTCACGGAGCCCGACCACTCCGATCCATGGAGGCGGAGGCGGAGGTGGAGGCGGTCTTGGCGGTAGCGCTGCCGCTAGCACACTGACGACCTGGGCTTCAGCGGTCTGGGCGGTGACGACCTCCGCGGTGCTCGACGTCCTGGCGCTTAAGCCTTTTGGTTACTTGTGTGCTTATGCTTATGTATCTTTAGATGACTTGTGTGTGGTGATGATGATAAACTTGTGGTCTTTGATGGTCCTTTAGATGACTTGCGTGCTTCTTTATATGCTTATGCTTATCTTTATGTTGATTATGATGATGCTTATGCATATATTGTTGTGATGGTGACGGATGACACTTAGATGTGTTCTATATGTCTATTTCCATCATATATATCTGCTGATATGTGCTGTATATCTGAATAGAATTGATTTGAAAACAAACAGAAAAAAGAAAAAAAATCAAATACAAACTATGCCGATGGCTAGGCCGTCGGCATAGGGCTGGCCGGAGCTCCCAGTTGCTGACGCGTGGCATCTATGCTGTCGGCCTAGCCGTCGGGATAGATTTAAACTAAGCCGGCGGCTAGGCCGTCGGCATAGACTCCACGTGTCAGCAACTGGGAGTTCCTCGGGCAAGTCTATGCCGACGGCCTGGCCGTCGGCATACATATATACTAAGCTGACGGCCAAGCCGTCGGCATAGCCTTGCCCCAGGAGAGCCCAGTTGCTGCCACGTGGCAGGCCTATGCCGACGGCCTGGCCATTGTCTTAGTTTAAATCTATGCCGACGGCTAGGCCGTCGGCATAGGCTTGCCACGTGGCGAGCAGGCGTTGGTCAGCACTTGACGGCGGCCGCCGTTAGGAGGTAACGTTGCCGACGGCCAGGGCCGTCGGCATAGATGTACAGACACCGTCGGGATAGGGCCTATGCCAACGGCCTTTCTATGCCGACGGCCTCCCGGGCTACGCCGACGGATATGTTGCCGAGGGTCCTATGCCGACGGGGGCCGTCGGCATAGGCCTGTCCCGACGGCCAATCAGGGCTATGCCGACGGCCAGGGCCGTCAGCATAGGGTGCGATTCCGGTAGTGAGCTCGACCCATCTAGCTCATGAACGTGCTGGAAAGAAAAATCGGACATGTACGTTATTTTAGTACCACCTCGTTAGCGGCTTGTGCAAACTGAAAGCGTAAAATCACGGGAAGAAGCGTATTGTGACGGTGAACCCATGGAGTCAATCCGTACTTTATTATTAGGGAAAGATTTTATATGGTTTTGGTACACTTTTGTATGATTTTCATGGACTAACATATTAACCTAGTGCCCAATGTCAGATGTTCTTTTCTGTTTGTTTTTGGTTTTTCAGAAAATCCATACCAAACAAACTCCAAACGCGACAAAACTTTTTGACAATTTTTTTTGGAACATAAGAGACCCTCGAAGCTTCATGGGAGGACTAGAAGACCCACGAGGTGGTGGAGGCAACCCGGCGTGCCCTAAGTGAATGTGCTACTTGTGAGCTACGTTGGGATTTCCCCAAAGAGGAGAGGATGATGTAGTACAGTAGAGGTAAGTATTTCCCTTAGTTAAGAACCAAGGTTATCAATCGAGTAGGATAATTGATATGTCTGCATTGTATCTATAATTTTTAATTGTTTCATGCCAATATTATACAACTTTCACATACTTTTGGCAACAATTTATATGATTTATTGCACTAACCTATTGATCCAGTGCCCAATGCCAGTTCATGTTTGTTGCATGTTTTTTATTACGCAGAATATCCATATCAAAATGTCCAAACGCGATAAAAGTTTACGGAGATTTATTTTGGAATACTGTGATTTTTGGGAGTTGGAATCAACATAAACGGAGGCCCACGGCCTCCACGACCCATCAGGGCGCATTGGGCACCCCCTGGTGCGCCCAGGTGTCTTGTGGCCTCCCCTTAAGTCAGTTGGGGCTCTTCTTCGAGCGCAAGAAAGATAATTTGTGGAAAAAATCGTGTAAAAATTTCAGCGCAATCGAAGTTACGGATCTCTGGGAATTTAAGAAACGGTGAAGGGCCAGAAAACGAGAACGCGAAACAGAAGAGAACAGAAGAAGAGATCCAATCTAGGAGGGGCTCCTGCCCCTCCGCCGCCATGGCAACCATGGACCAGGGGGGGACTCTCCTCCCATCTACGGGGGAACTCTCCTCCCATCTAGGGGGGAGACCAAGGAAGAAGAAGGAGGGGGCTCTCTCCCTCTCTCTCCTCGTGGCGCCGGAATGCTGCCGGGGCAATCATCGTGTGACGGCGATATACTCCAACAACTCTGTCATCTTCACCAACAACTCCATCACCTTCCCCCATCTATATTCAGTGGTCCACTCTCCCGCAACCCGTTGTACCCTCTACTTGAACATGGTGCTTTATGCTTCATATTATTATCCAATGATATGTTGCCATCCTATGATGCTTGAGTAGTTTTTTGTTGTCCAACCGGTAATCGGTGATTTGCTATGATTGGTTTAATTTGCTTGTGGTTATGTTGCTGTCCTTTGGTGCCCATTAATTGAGCGCGCGTGTGGATCACACCATAGGGTTAGTTGTATATTGATATGACTATGCATTGAAGGGCAACTGTGACAGAAGCTTCTTCCTACCATATAAATTGATGCATACGGGATTGAAGGGGGACCAATATATCTTAATGCTATGGTTGGGTTTTACCTTAATGAACGTTAGTAGTCGTGGATGCTTGCTAATAGTTCCAATCATAAGTGCATAGAATTCCAAGTAAGGAACGATATGCTAGCAGTGGCCTCTCCCACATAAAAACTTGCTATCGGTCTAGTAACATAGTCACTTGCTAAGGGACAATTCCGTAAATCCTACCACTACTAATCCATAGTCGTTATACTAAGTTAATTGCTTCTTTATAAACATCACCTAACTTTTATTTTCAGGTTCTTATTTTCTTGGAAACCTATCCTACCACACCTAAAAAGTACTTCTAGTTTTATTCTTGTTCTACGTAAAGCAAACGTTAAGCGTGCGTAGAGTTGTATCGGTGGTCAATAGAACTTGAGGGAATATTTGTTCTACCTTTAGCTCCTCGTTGGGTTCGACACTCTTATTTATCGAAAAGGGCTACAAACAATCCCCTATACTTGTGGGTTATCAAGACCTTTTTCTGGCGCCGTTGCCGAGGAGCAATAGCGTGGGGTGAATATTCTCGTGTGTGCTTGTTTGCTTTATCACTAAGTAGTTTTTATTTTGTGCTCTTGTTTTCTATCTACATTTATGGGTAGGAAACGCAAAATACCAAAAAAATTAGTTGTACCTGCTAAACCAATGGTTGAAGAACCACCCAAAATCTATCATACTGTTGAAGCTTTCTACTTGGATCATCTTTGATCCCTATGTGCTCGTGCTGAAAACCCAACTAGCTTAGTTGAGGGAAAATCTTAAATGAGCATGCTTATTATGTGCGACACCGCTTATCTCAAAAAGGGAAACTTTTATGGCATCAAATTAATACTATGCAATGCAATGTTGGAATTTATGTGAATTATATGATTTTACTTGTTGTTCTGAAGACCCTAATAAACAACTTCCCTACTAGTGTGAGTTTAGTGATAATGGAATCTTATCTTCTTATGCCAAGGGTGTTTATAATTACCATGATGTTGAACAAATTGAAGAATTTGTTGCTTTTAAGGGTGCTTATGAAATTGCTTCTTTGATTGAAAAGTATGATGCTATTCTTTACAAACCTAAAAATTTAGCCATACTAAAATATTGCTATGATAATTATGCTTCTAATGCTTATGTTAAACCATATATTGAGGACTCCTCCACTTTCCAGGAAGAGATTAATATTTTGCAGGAGTCTATTGAAGAAGAAATTGCTGAAATTGTGAGCTCATTGGATGAAAAAGATGAGGAGGAGAGCGAAGAACAAAAGGTGGAAGAGCGGATTGATCACCCGTTCCCACCTTCTAATAATAGTAACTCTTTATCCCATACATTGTTTAATTCCCCTTCGTGCTTACCGAAGGATGAATGCTATGATACTTGCTATGATTCCATTGATTCGTTTGAACCATCCCTTTTTGATGAACTTGATGCTTGCTATGCTTGTGGCCATGATGCCAATATGAATTATGTTTATGGAGATGAACTTGCTGTAGTTCTTTATGTTAAGAATGAAATTGTTGCTATTGCACACAAACATGATAGTCCTATTATCTTTTTGAATCCGCCAAACTACACTATATCAGAGAAGTTTGCTCTTATTAAGGATTATATTGATGGGTTGTGTTCTACCATCACACATGATATTTTTGATGAATATAATATGCATGTGCTTGTTGCTCCTACTTGCAATTATTATGAGAGAGGAACTACATGTCCACCTCTTTAAGTTTCCAACACGATAAAATTGCAAGAAACTGTTTATGCTATGCATTGGCCTTTACTTGATGTGCATGAATTGTTCTTTTATGACATGCTGATGCATAGTAAGAGAGTTAGACTTTGTCGTTGCATGATATATGTTGCTTTGTGCTCACTACTAAATTGTAAATCATTGTTGATTAAAATTAGCTTTGATATACCTTGGGATCCGGGTGGATCCATTACTTGAGCACTTTATGCCTAGCTTAATGGCTTTAAAGAAAGCGCTGCCAGGGAGACAACCCGGAAGTTTTAGAGAGTCATTTTATTCTCTTGTGTACTTTTATAAAGTTTAAAAACAAAAAAATATAGAGGGGAACCTAAAACTTTAGAAAAATAAAAGTGAAAGTGAGAGAGACGAGCATTGTTAAACTGGGAGCTAGCCTTGAACTTTGTTCATGCCCATGGAAACTTTGTGATCTTAATTACATAAAATTTTCAACAAAAATAATTATCCCCTTGTAAAAATCAATTGTATTATAAAAATAATGTGCGAAGATTTGCCTTTAGGGTGATTAGATTGCTTGTTGGTATGTGCTGTGCGAAAACAGAAACTTGGGTTGTAGTGCGTGAATTTTCATTTTTTTACTGGAACGTCAAAAGTTTTTGAAATTCTTACACAGTACTGCTATGCAAATTGTTTATTTTGTCCTAATTTTTCAGAATTTTTGTAGTTACAGAAGTATGTCAATGTTCAGATTGCTACAGACTGTCATGTTCTTGGCAGATTCTGTTTTTGATGCATTGTTTTGCTTGTTTTGATGAACTATCGATTGTATCGGTGGTATAAGCCATGGAGAAGTTATAATATAGTAGATACAATGCAAAAATAAAATATGAATGGGTTTGCAACAGTACTTAAAGTAGTGAGTTGCGTTATTATACTAACAGATCTCACCAGTTTTCTGTTAAGTTTTGTGTGGATGAAGTGTTCAAAGATCAAGGAGGTCTCGACATGAGGAGAAGGAGGAGAGGCAAGAGTTCAAGCTTGTGGATGCCCAAGGCAGCCCAAGTAAATATTCAAGGAGACTCAAGCGTCTAAGCTTGGGGATGCCCCGGAAGCATCCCATCTTTCTTCAACAAATATCGGTATGTTTTCGTTTTTGTTTCGTTCACGTGATATGTGTAAATCTTGGAGCGTCGTGTGCTTTTTATTTTTTAATAATGCACCATGCTGGTATGAGATAGTCCATGGTTGGATTTATAGAATGCTTGTGCTTCACTTATATCATTTGAAGTTTGGGTTGCCTGTTTCTCTTCACATACGAAACCGTTATTTGTAGAATGCTCTTTTGCTTCACTTATATTTATTAGAGCATGGTCTTTTGTAGAAAGAATTAAACTCTCATGCTTCACTTATATCTATTTAGAGAGTCAACAAGAATTGGTCATTTGCATGGTTAGTCATAAAATGCTACATAAAACTTGTGGATCACTGAATATGATATGTTTGATTCCTTGCAATAGTTTTGCGATCTAGAGATGATAATATGTGGGAGGTACTAGTAATTGGTTGTGGTTAGTAGGAATATTGGTGTTAAGGTTTGTGATTCCCGAATCATGCACGTATAGTCTCCCGTTATGCTATGAAGTTGGAGCATGATTTATTATTGATTGTCTTCCTTTGCGTAGAGGTCGGGGGCACGCGATGGTTAACTCCTACCAACCTCCCCCCTAGGGGCATGCGTAGTAGTACTTTGCCTCGAGGGCTAATAAACATTCACAATAAGTACATGAGTTCTTTATGACTAATGTGAGTCCATGGATTATACACACTCTTACCTTTCCGCAATTTGCTAGCCTCTACGGTACCGTGCAATGCCCTTTCTCACCTCAAGAGTCGGTGCAAACTTTGCCGGTGCATCCAAACCCCGTGATATGATACACTCTATCGCACATAAGCCTTACTATATCTTCCTCAAAACAGCCACCATACCTACCTATTATGGCATTTCCATAGCCATTCCGAGATATATTGCCATGCAACTTCCATCGCTTCCGTTTTGATGACTTAAGCATTCATTGTCATATTGCTTTGCATGATCGTAAGAAAGCTAGCATGATGTTTCCATGGCTTGTTCGTTTTTTGATATCTTTGCTATGCTAGATCATTGCACATCCTGGCACACTGCCAGAGGCATTCATATAGAGTCATACTTTGTTATAGGTATCGAGTTGTAATATTGAGTTATAAGTAAATAGAAGTGTGATGATCATCATTATTCATTGTTAGAGCATGCCCCAGTGAGGAAAGGATGATGGAAACTATGATTCCCCCACAAGTCGGGATGAGGTTCCGGAAAAATATAAAAAAAGAAAAAAAGAGAAAAAGGTGAGGGCAAAATGAGCCCAAGAAAAAGAAAAAAAGAAAAGAAGGGGCATGCCAATTCCACACTCGTGTTTTAAAATAGCACCATGTTTTTCATATAGAGAGTCTCCTATGTTGTCACTTTCATATACTAGTGGGAATTTTTCATTATAGAGTTAGATGCATACCCACTTAGTTTTCAGTTGAGCTTTCATACACTTATAGCTCTTAGTGCATCCGTTGCATGGCAATCCCTACTCCTCGCATTGATATCAATTGATGGGCATCTCCATAGTCCGTTGATTAGCCGCATCGATGTGAGACTTTCTTACTTTTCTGCCTTCTCTATGTTACCCCTATCATCGTATTCTATTCCCCCCATAGTGCTATATCCATGGCTTGCGCTCATGTATTGTGTGGGGGTTGAAAAAGCTGAAGCGCGTTAAAAAGTACGAACCAATTGCTTGGCTGACACTGGGGCAATACATGATAAATAAGTTGTGTTAAGAAGATGGAGCATGACAAGACTATATGCTTTTGTAGGGATAGTGTTCTTTAGCATTGATATTTCAAAAGACATGATTATTTGTTGGGATGCCCGAGTATCAATGTCTTCATGTCAAATTATAGACTATTGCTTTGAATCACTCGTGTCTTAATATTCATGCCACGATTAGACATATGATCAAGATTATGCTTGGTAGCATTCCACATTAAAAATTATCTTTTTTATCATTTACCTACTCGAGGACGAGCATGATTTAAGCTTGGGGATCCTGATACATCTCCGTCGTATCTATAGATTGTTTCATGCCAATATTATACAACTTTCACATACTTTGGCCACAATTTATATGATTTATTGGACTAACATATGATCCAGTGTCCAGTGCCAGTTCCTGTTTGTTGCATGTTTTTGTTTCGCAGAATATCCATATCAAATGAAGTCCAAACGCGATAAAAATTTACGAAGATTTATTTTGGAATGTATGTGATTTTTGGGAGTTGGAATCAACGTAAATGGAGGCCCACGGCCTCCACCACCCATAAGGGTGTGCCGCGCAACCCTGGCGCACCCAGGTGTCTTGTGGGCTCCCGTTAAGTCGGTTGGGCTCTTCTTCGGGCGCAAGAAAGATAATTTGGAAAAAATCATGTAAATTTTTTAGCGCAATCGGAGTTACAGATCTCCGGGAATTTAAGAAATGGTGAAGGGCCAGAAAACGGGAACGCAAAACAGAAGAGAATAGAGGGAGAGATCCAATCTAGGAGGGGCTGATAACCCACAAGTATATGGGATCGCAATAGTTTTCGAGGGTAGAGTATTCAACCCAAATTTATAAATTTGACACAATGGGAGCCAAAGAATATTTGTAAGTATTAGCAGCTGAGTTGTGAATTCAACCACACCTGGAGATTAATTATCTGTAGCAATATGATCAGTAGCACGGTAGTATGATAATTTTGATAGTAGTAGTAACAGTAACAATAACGGTAACAGTGATTGCAATGATTTTGTAGCAGTGGTGACAGTAGCAATAGCAATAGTAACTTGGCAAGAACAATATGTAAAAACTCGTAGGCATTGGATCGGTGAATTCGCTGGATGATATTCATCATATAACAGTCATAGCCTAGGGTGATACAGAACTAGCTCCAGTTCATAAATATAATGTAGGCATGCATTCCGTAAATAGTCATACGTGCTTATGGAAAGAACTTGCATGACATCTTTTGTCCTACCCTCCCGTGGCAGCGGCACTACTAGGAAAAGGCCTACTAGTGGCGCACCAGTTTTGCCTACTAATGGCGCACTACTGGTGCGCCACTAGCATCACGCCACTAGTATTTTTTACTAATGGCGCACCAGTGGTGCACCATTAGTATCTGGTATACTAATGGCGCACCACTGGTGCGCCATTAGTATAGGCCACGATGCGCCATTAGTATAGGCCACTGTGCGCCATTAGTACTTTTGAATTTTGAAGGCGGGAAAATAGTAGTGGCGCACCGTCTAACCCCCACCGTGCGCCATTGCTATTTTTGAATTTTGAATTTGGATCTGGTTCACGATTTTTTTGCCCATTTTTTGCTCTTTTTTTTGCTCTTTTTTTGCACGATATTATTTCAAATTTTGTTCCTGTTTTTGGATCTTGTACGTTCTTTTGCCGTGTTCTTTTGCCGGAGAGGAGTTCGCCGGAGAGGAGGAGAAGGAGGTCACCGGAGAGGCGCTCGCCTACATCGCCGGAGAGGAGGAGGAGGTCGTCGGAGAGGAGTTCACCGGAGCATCGGAGAGGAGGAAGGAGAAACCATGAGGGGATGGGAGGAGAGGAGGGAGGAGGAGCTCACCGGAGAGGAGGGAGGAGCTCACCGGAGAGGAGGGAGGAGGAGCTCACTGGAGAGGAGGGAGGAGAAACCGTGAGGGGAGGGGAGGGGAGGAGAGGAGGGAGGAGGAGGTCGCCGGAGAGGAGGAGGAGGTCGCCGGAAAGGAGGAGGAGGAGGTCGCCGGAGAGGAGGAGGGTAGTATGGTGGAGGAGAGAAGGGAAGATGGAGTGGAGGAGAGGAGGAGATGGAGTGGAGGAGAGGTGGAGTGGAGGAGAAGAATGAAGAGGTAAGGAGGAGAGGACCACGCCCAGCCATATATACGGCATAGTAATGGTGCACCGTGGGCAGGTGCGCCATTACTAACTTTTTATTTTTATTTTTTTGACTTATTTTGAATTTTGAAGGCGGGAAGATAGTAATGGCGCACCATGGGCAGGTGCGCCATTAGTAAGTTTGAATTTTTTTGCCTCTCCAGATCTTAAAAGTCCCGTATCTTTTTTCTGTTAGGTTTTTGAGGATTTTGAAAATGTTTAACGGGGTTCCCCCAGTTAAATTCGGATGTAACTTTTTGAGTAGATGATTTTTCATATAAAAACTTTTTCATCCGAGTTCGTATGCAAAAGTTATGCCCATTTTACAAATTCTCGAGAGATTTTGCAAATAGTCGAAATTCATATTTGTAAATTTTCACAACAACTAGACCACATATCACATGGGAAACTTATTTTCTTTTATTTTTTTGACATTTCCATCATTTTTTTATTTTTTTTAAAACTGACAAGGCGGTCCACGGGGGGGGGGGGGGGGGTGCATTCGGTGGAAGTGGTGGCCAAGTTACTAATGGCGCACCGTGGGATGGTGCGCCATTAGTAGTTTAAAAAATAAAAATAAAAAAAATTGAATTTTTTTTTGAAACATAATTACCAATGGCGCACCGTGGGAGTGGTGCGCCATTACTAGTTGAACTAGTAATGGCGCACCATCCCACGGTGCGCCATTAGTAGTTTTGAAAAAATTAAATTTTTTTTACTAATGGCGCACCGTGGATGTGGTGCGCCATTAATGGCGCACCACATGTACAGTGCACCATTAGTGTCCATATTGGCTATAGCTATTTTTGTAGTAGTGCGGGGTCCATAAGGAAACTAAGGGGTATTAAGGCATCCTTTTAATAAAGAACCGGAACAAAGCATTAGCACATAGTGAATACATGAACTCCTCAAACTACGGTCATCACCGGAAAGTATCCCGAATACTGTCAATCCGGGGTTTACGGATCATAACACGTAATAGGTGAGTATAACTTGCAAGATCGGATCTAGAACATAGATATAATGGTGATAACATAAACGGTTCAGATCTGAAATCATGGCACTCGGGCCCAAAGTGACAAGCATTAAGCATGGCAAAGTCATAGCAACATCAATCTCAGAACATAATGGATACTAGGGATCAAGCCCTAACAAAACTAACTCGATTACACGATGAATCTCATCCAACTCCTCACCGATCAGCGAGCCTACGAAGGAATTACTCACTCCCGATGGGGAGCATCATGGAATTGGCGATGGAGAAGGGTTGGTGATGACGAAGATCGAAGATCCTCCTCTCCGGAGCCCCAAAGGGACTCCAGATCTGGCCTCCCGATGAAGAACAGGAGGTGGTGGCGGCTCCATCTCGTCAAATGCGATAATTCTTTCTCCCTGATTTTTTTCCAAAAATAAGATTTTATAGCGTCGGAAATAGGGTCAGCGGGGCCACCAGGGGGCACAACTTACGTGGGCGCCCTGGTGGGTTATGCTCACCCAGGGGCCCCCTCCGGTGGTTTTTGGCTCCAATAATTTTCTTTTATTCCATAAAAAATCTCCAAAAAGTTTTGTTCCATTCCGAAAACTTTTATTTCTGCACAAAAACAACACCATGGTAGTTCTGCTGAAAATAGTGTCAGTCTGGGTTAGTTTCATTCAAATCATGCAAATTAGAGTCCAAAACAAGAGTAAAAGCATTCAGAAAAGTAGATATATCGGAGACGTAACTCCCCCAAGCTTAAACCTTTGTTTGTCCTCAAGCAATTCAGTTGATAAATTGAAAGTGAGAAAGAAAAACTTTTACGATCTCTTTTACACTTGTTTACATAAATAAGCTTAAGTAGCACCCAGGTTTTCAACAAAGATTATGACTAACCATGTTGACAATAACTCTTAAAAATTATATTAATGGCATAAGAAACTAGCGAGCAATAATAAAGCATCTCAAACGACAACACTTTGTCAAAATAATCATGATATAATATGACAACAGTGGTATCTCGCTAGCCCTTTATGAGACTGCAAAACATAAATGCAAAGCACCTCCAAAGTTCAAGCGGCGACTAAGGATTGTAATTTATGGTAGAAAAGATCCAGTCATGATGCATTCAACATTAGCTACACACAATGCATGAGGATGACAATATTGCTCTCAGATCTAGCGCTTATTTGAGAAGGTGATGACTCAACATAAAAGTAAATAGATAGTCCATTTGTAGAGGGAAGCAGTGAGTTGCAGTGGTGCGAGAGCTCAGATTTTTAAAAGAGAGATAAATGAAATTTTGAGAAATGCAGCCTTCTTGTTTACTTCGCGACCATTAGTTATCGATATCTTCCATGTTAAACACATTAGTGGCGGTTCCCAAGCGATAAAAGTAAAGGTTTACTCCCCTCCACCAACAAACACACTCCACGGCTAGTCGAATCCACGGGTACTACCGTGGAATTGTCACGGCCGATGTCCTCGTGAAAGGACTTAGTCATGGAGCCATTGCAACTAGGAAGCTTAAAGGGGTTAAAGCGGGACAATGGACACGAGGGTTTATACTGGTTCGGCCCCTTGCGGTGAAGGTAAAAGCCTAATCCAGTTGAGGTGGAATTGCTAGGGTTTTGATGACCAGGGAGCGAATCCGCTATGTCTGGCTCTCGATTTGGTGTTACTTGCCCTAAGCCGCCGTTGGGTCGTCCTCTTATATACACGGGTCGACGCCCTGCGGCCTACAGACTCCCGGCCGGCTCATAAACAGTGTCCGGCTCGGTGACTAGTTAATCTTACCTTATAATACAAGTTATGCCATCATGGTGGTTTATCACTACGGGCCTTAAGTCGCCTTTGGGTTTGGGCCCTTAACTGAACCGTCGTCTTCAAGAATCGTCATGGGCTTCATACGGTGAATCGCCATAGGCGTAACACGGCCCCTCCTGAGCGGGTTACGCTAGTAGTTATATCCCCAACATTAGGCCCCAGATTGATTTGAACTAGTTCATGTCAATCTTCAGTACTTAAGAAAAATCTTTTGCTCTTCTCTCATATATAAAATTTTTTGTAACCCGCCATGACGTCATTGTCGGTGTCAAAACCGGCGGATCCCGAGTAGGGGGCCCCAAACTGTGCGTCTAAAGCGGATGGTAACAGGAGGCGGGGGACACGATGTTTACCCAGGTTCGAGCCCTCTCGATGGAGGTAATACCCTACTTCCTGCTTGATTGATCTTGATGATATGAGTATTACAAGAGTTGATCTACCACGAGATCGGAGAGGCTAAACCCTAGAAGCTAGCCTATGGTATGATTGTTCTCGTCCTACGGACTAAACCCTCCGATTTATATAGACACCGGAGGGGGCTAGAGTTACACAGAGTCGGTTACAAGGGAGGAGATCTACATATCCGTACTGCCAAGCTTGCCTTCCACACCAAGGAGAGTCTCATCAGGACACGGGACGAAGTCTTCAATATTGTATCTTCATAGTCCAACATTCCGGCTGTCCGAGGACCCCCTAATCCAGGACTCCCTCAGTAGCCCCTGAACCAGGCTTCAATGACGATGAGTCCGGCGCGCAGATTGTCTTCGGCATTGCAAGGCGGGTTCCTCCTCCGAATATTCCATAAAATATTTTGAACACAAGGATAGTGTCCGGCTCTGCAAAACAAATTCCACATACCACCGTAGAGAGAATAATATTTCCACAAATCTAATCTGCTGACAACTTTTCATAATGTGGCATCACACCACGGCCTTGGTCATTATTCGAACCGTTTCTCCCAGCCTGCCACTGCACGTTTTGCGAGGCGGTTTTATTGGCACGTCTTGTCGAAGCAGAGATCGTGTTCCTCTTATCACGGGATTCTCATCAATACGGGTATGGGTAACCCAATCGTGCGTGTTGGTATGTCTCCTCGATTTTAGGCAAGTCCCAAACGGCCACGCGGGGGACGCTAGATATTCACCCTCTTTATAAAGGGGTCAAGGCTTGTCCCTTTCTTCTCGCGCTCAATCGAATCCTTCCCCTACCTCGAGTTCCAACACCCAAGGCCCAGGCTAGGCGCTTCGGACCTTCAATCATGTCCGGATCCAACCTTCAAGGTCGGTGGATGCCCTCCTCTGTCACATAGGAGGACATCAAGAAGCTAAGAGAGGCCAGGTATCTGACCGGCGAAATTTCGCACTGGCTGCCTGCTCGAGGGCAGGTCATCCCCACTCCCGAGACTAACGAGAGTGTCGTATTTGTATCCCACTTCCTCCGAGGGCTAGGCTTTAGTCTAGATCCCTTTGTTAGAGGGCTCATGTTCTATTACGGGCTCGATTTCCATGATCTGGCTCCGGACTCCATCCTTCACATCTCGTCGTTCATCGTCGTGTGTGAGGCCTTCCTCCACGTCACCCCACACTTCGGCTTGTGGCTCAAGACCTTTAATGTGAAGCCGAAGATGATTAATGGGCGACACACAGAATGTGGAGGTGCCATAATAAGCAAAGGCGCCGATGCTCCATGGCCAAAGGGTTCCTTCCTGGAGGTGTCCAGCTTATGGCAACAAGAGTGGTTTTACATCACAGCTCCCCGTGGTACTAAGTGGGTAGCCGCCCCTGCCTTCCGCTCGGGCCCCCCGCCACAACTGGCGTCATGGGTCCACAAGGGGCTGGACGGGGGGCCAGTAAATGATGTGCCGACATTGCAGAGTCGCATCCGAGATCTCCTCGAGAGAGATGTCAGCCTTGTCAAGGTAATGCAAGTCATGCTAGTTCGTCGAGCCCTGCCTTGCAAACGCCGACCTCTCCGTATGTGGGAGTTCAACCCGGAAGGACCGTGAACTATTCAGCACTTCTTCGGCATGACACACGAAGAGATGTACAGATTGTTCTTCGGATCACAAATAAAGTGTCTGGACACCACCAAGGATGCGGGTCTGAGCTGCAATCGTCCAGATACCCAAGTAAGTAATTCTTCGGCCAAACATGCTGTCTTTTTATTTATCACAACATCATTCTGAAAAGTCGCTCTTTGACCAGGACTGGGTAAAAAAGGCGAAGATGATCAGGTGTTCGGCCCCCCTTCCCGAAGGCTCAACAGATCCAGTACTGGCCAGAATGCTTGAACTCGCGCCTTATCAGGCGCCATCAGGGGAAGATAAAGGGGGAATAAAGAAGCCGAAAGCAAGCCTCACTCATTATTCATCCAAACCGGGGGAATTAGTGCCTCCGCGAAGGAGGATAACCGGGGAGAAGAATCTAAAATCCCCTCTCCCCAAGGAAGAAGAGGACCGCCTCTCAAGGCTTGGAAACAATGGTTTCCAGACGAGGGAAGAAATCTTCGTCAGGGGGTCCTACCCCGGAGGGTATCCTTACCGCACAGTGCCCGCAAGGGGATCAGCCCTCCACCGAACTGTAAGTAAATAAAAGTACTTTATCGCAAATATAGCCTGCTTCACTTCTGAGAACAATAACCGAGACGTGTGTCTTGTAGTTCGGATCGTAGCCCTTCTCGACAGAGTTCGTCTTCGGGCGATCTTCTTCCGGAGATGATGGAGAGTGAAATGCCTCCCCGTACCTCCCCGCCTCATGAAGTGGACGACCCTGAGGTGTTGTCACGGAGGATTTCTCCTGATCCGTCAAGGCCAGAGGGTAACCCTTCGGCCACCCGAAGTCCGGAGTATTCGGCTCCTAAGGGGAGCAACAGAAAGAGTCCGGGACTATCCGGTGCGTGACCAGACGCACTGATGAATCTTCTGGAGCAAGCAGCTATCTCAGAAGCGCATCGTACACTAATGGGTACGGTGGTTGAGAGGATTTCATCTGCCGAAAGCGGATTGCATGAAGCTTTTATGAGCCTGCTGAGAGGCTTTGAGGTACGCAAAGTAATATATATTTCTGATGGTACTGCACACGCTAGGTGTGCCCTATGCAGATAGTAGCCCCTGAGACTCTGGTTGCTGTCGAAAAAGACAACAAATAGAGGATCAAAGTCCCAGGTACTAACCGTGCTGCTTTCATGTGCAGGCGGCTGAGGGTCCGGTGGCTAGCCGGACTGGTGAGTTCGCCGAACTGAAGCGACAACTTGATGCGGCAGATGCCGACATCATGCTTGTAAACAAGCGGCTTGACGAGGCACAGGATACGTATTCTCCTATGATCAATACATTTTAAGAGGAGCATGATGCTAGTATCTGTAATATGCTATGGCTACAGATGCGGCTACCGCTGTGGAGACCCTTCGGGCGGAACTTGCCCGAGCCAAGGAACAAGCCAGGAGGAGTGATGCGGCCGCCCTAAAGGCGGTCGAAGAGCTAAGAGCCGAACAGGCTGCGCATTGCCAGAGCAAAGAGAAAATAGCCAAGATGGCTGTTGAGCTGAAAGATGCCGCCGACCGTTATGAGCTTCTTGAAAAGGAAAGCCAAACGAAGATGGCGGACCTGGAGAAAGCCACGGTAGCAACCAAGGAAGCCCGCTCTAAAATCAGAGCGGCGAAGGAGGAGCTACGTCAGGCCGGAAATATCACGGCTGGGAAGCCCTTCTTGTTGCGGACAAAGTTCGGAGATCCTAAGTATGCCCTTCTGGATCAATTATGGAGCTCTGCGGACGCGTACGTGGATTTGGCAGCAAGTGCTGCTGATGCGACCAAGGTTTTCAAAGATCAAAAAGATCATGAAGTGGAAAAGTTGTTCTGGTCGCAGTTCAATGCTCCGCGCGTCCGCTGCTGTTAAATGAGCAAATGGCCGAGTGGGCCGAGCTCCATAGGTTGTCCGGGCTTGCCATGAGGTCTGTTGTGGATCATCTTTGGCCGGAAGGACCAAGGCCGAATAGTTATTTTGGCTTAGTGCAACGATTCCTTGGTGCTATGCCGCATATCGACGCTGTGAAGAGGTCGGCGTGCATAGAGGGTGCGCGGATGGCTCTTGCCCGTGTCAAGACATACTGGGCAGAGATGGAGGCCACCGCTGTTGCAACCCAGAGTTCGGCCGTAGGCCGGATATCGGCCGAGCACTATTTTGAAGAAGTCTTAGAAGGCGCTCGTTTAATAGAAGCTCAGTGCTCGAAGAATATCATGTTCTAGTGACATGTATCCCAATTGTAAGAACAATGTTATTTGAACTATAAAGGTTGTGTTTATACTTTTGCCTGAAAGTATTATTATGCCTCCTGTGCGGTCATTTATGTATATATGTATATAACCTGAAAGTTTGCAGTCGTCGGCTTCAGCCCCCACGCATATAATGCGGGGGTGTTCGCAAAAGCGCGTCTTCACACTTGATCCAACGTCTTGGTCCATTAAGGAGGCGGTAGCGCGGCGAACAAGACAATCGGACTATATTGCTTTAACTTTCACTTAACCATAGGAGTTTGACAGTGGGGCTACTATATAGCCCCTGGTATTTCCGCGGCTATCCGAATACGGTGCACGTACGTACATGACCGGGAAAACCGGCCCTTCGTTAATGCGGAGGAATCCCGAAGATTCCGCTAAGTCATCGAGTGGTTGACCAGTCTCGCGCTTTATCATGACAGTCAGTTTTTGGCTTTCTCTACTGAGGTGCTCGTCTGGATGAACCAGGGCACAATTGCAGTAGTTCTCTCGGTGCCACCAAAGCCGATAGAGCGGAACGTAAGGTAGCAAAACGCGGGAGCCGGGCAAACCCAACATTTGACCAAAGACATGATTCGGAGCTGATGCATATAAGGCCAAACTCGTGACGCCGAACACTCCGGAAGGTGTTCGGTCTTTACAACGTATACCGGGCTAAGTAACACCCTTGATAATGAACCCCGAGTGTCCAGGTATGTGCATTATTATGATGTGGCGAAATGCCAATAACGTCAGCATCCCTCTCGGTTATACCGATTATCCAGAGGATGTGAAGCAACAAGAGACAGTAAAAAAGGTTTACACAGGGTCTTAATCTAAAAAGAAACCATTGAGCGGGGCCCTACTGCACGTCTGCGCCTGTGTCTCCGTTGTGCCGTATCCTGGAAGGGTGTAGCACGATTATCATCTGTAAAAGAGAAGAACTTAGGTGAAAGTTGTCGTGCGAAAAATTGGTTATTCTCAATAAACCATTAAAATTCAAGATAAGTACGGTCGAGCCGAACTGTAGTCCTTTTTACATGCGGGAAGCCCCTGGTACCACCTACGGGGGTATATCCATCATACCAATCGCAGATTTATCTAAGCTGCTACAGCTAGTGGTGCGCCGGACTCGTCTAGCGGTGTTCGTGGTCTTGACGACCGATCATTTATTCTGGTTGGAGAGGCCGTTTAGTGTTCGGCTGTTAAAGCCACCACACGTTCTTCCGCGCGTAAGGAACGCTCGATATTTCCGCTGACTGTGATGATGCCACGTGGACCGGGCATCTTAAGCTTAAGAGAAGCGTAATGCGGTACCGCATTGAAACGAGCGAAAGCTGTTTTTCCGAGTAGTGCTTGATAGCCGCTTCGGAATGGAGCGATGTCGAAGGTTAACTTTTCACTTCGGAAGTTGTCGGGAGAACCGAATACAACCTCTAGTACTAGAGAGCCCGTACAACGGGCTTGGTATTACCCCTTTAAAGGTAGTATTACTTTGGCTGATTCTTGTCGGGTCTATCCCCATTTTGTGGACTGTGTCCTGATATATCAGATTAAGACTACTGCTGCCGTCCATGAGGACTTGGGTGAAGTGGTATCCGTCAATAATTGGGTCTAGCACCAAGGCAGCCAATCCTCCATGCCGGATACCTGTCAGGTGATCCCTGCGATCGAAAGTGATCGGGCAGGCCGACCAAGGGTTGAATTTAGGGGTGACGGGCTCTACGGCGCATATGTCTTGGAGTGCATATTTGCTCCTTCTTTTTGTTACGTGAATCATGCTCACTGTTTTGACCTCTGGTGGGAACTTTTTCTGTCCCCCAGTGTTTTGCTGACGAGGCTCATCCTCCTCTTCACTTGGTGTCTCCCTCCCCTTGTGTTCGGCGTTTAGCTTGCCGGCCTGCTTGAAGACCCAGCATTCTCTGTGGGTGTGATTTGCAGGTTTATCGGAGGTGCCGTGAATCTGACATGATTTGTCTAGAATTTTGTTGAGGCTGGACGGTCCATCTTTGTTGCCTTTGAAAGGCTTTTTCCGTTGACCGGGTCGAGAGCCCCTAAATCCGGCGTTTACCGCCGTGTTGTCTGGGCTGTCTTCGTTATTTCGACGCTTGCTTTTACTGCATCGTGGCTTTCCATTGCCATCCCTGACTTCGGATGTGCCTGGGTCGCTGGTGCTACTACGGGCCAGCCAGCTATCTTCGTCCACGCAAAAGCGGGTCATAAGACTTGTTAGGGCTGCCATTGTCCTCGGCTTTTCTTGGCCGAGGTGTCTGGCAAGCCATTCGTCGCGGACGCTGTGTTTGAAAGCTGTTAAGGCTTCGGCGTCAGGGCAGTCGATGATTTGGTTCTTCTTAGTGAGAAATCTGTTCCAAAGCTTTCGGGCTGACTCTCCGAGCTGTTGAATTATATGACTTAAATCGTCTACATCCGGAGGTCGGAAATAGGTCCCTTGAAAGTTGGCCCTAAAAGCATCCTCAAGCACCTCCCAACTTCCAATTGAATTTTCTGGGAGGCTCTTCAGCCAGTGGCGAGCTGATCCTTTAAGCTTGAGGGGCAAGTATTTGATGGCGTGGAGATCGTCTCCGCGAGCCATATGGATGTGGAGGATGAAGTCCTCAATCCAGACCCCAGGGTCCGTCGTTCCGTCGTATGCCTCTATGTTCACGGATTTGAATGCCTCTAGAAATTCGTGATCCAGCACCTCATCGGTGAAACATAGGGGGTGTGCGGCACCCCTGTATTTGGATGCATCATGGCGTTCGGACGGTTGTAGTATTCGGTTTTGATTTTGTGCCGGAGCGCGCTTCCTAGATCCATAGATGGACCTAGTCGTACCGTATTTTTGGCGCAAGTCCTCACATAAATCGTGTTTGACTTATGTGCGGCATCATTAGTTGCCCTATCGCGGCCACGAGGTGGTCGATCCGGCTGATCGGCCGTTTTATTCTTCGGCTGTGTAGGCTCTACAGCCTCATCATCGAACTCAGGCAACAGCTTGCGCTTTGGATAGCTCTTTGTGTGGCGACTGCCACCATACTTTTCTTCATTGTCGAGCACTTTGTTCCATCTACTTTTGAGCGTATTCTGTGCGGCCTTAAGCCTTTGCTTCTGCTTCTGCTTCTTCAAACTCCTCGCGGTGGCAATAAGCCTTCTACGGAGGTTCTCTTGTTCCAAGTGCCTTTCCGGGATGATGTGTGCATCGTCGTCCGGACTGTTCTCCTCTCCGGAGACAGGTTGATTAGCTTGACGCTTGGCGTCGCCGTTATCGGACAGCGGCTTCGTACTATGTTCGCCGTTCGCTGGCTCATCCTGCTCTATCGCAGGGTCGGTGTGGTCGTTGTTTCCTCTGGAGTCGACCGGGGTATTACTCTTTCTGGCGCTGTTATCGCTGTTTTTGTCGAGGCGGGATTTGGAGCGGCGCCTACGCCGTCGCTTTGGTTGCTTCTCGAGGGAGCTATCCTTCGCTGCACCCTTCCGTTCCTCATCATTGTTTTCTTTAGGGGTGTCCACCATGTATATGTCATACGATGAGGTGGCAGTCCAGCGCCCTGTGGGCGGTGGTTCTTGTTCGTCTCCTGCATCGTCGTCCATACTGTTGATGTCTTCGGAGCCAAAGTCGAGCATGTCGGTTAAATCGTCGACAGTGGCTACTAAGTGGGTGGTGGGTGGGCGGCGAATTTCTTCGTCGTCCGCATCCCATCCTAGCCGGACATAGTTCGGCCAAGGGTCTCCTGACAAGGGGAGAGACCTCGATGAGTTTAGCACGTCTCCTAGTGGTGAGTGCTGAAAGATATCCGCGGAGGAAAACTCCATGATCGGTGCCAAATTAGATTTGATAGGCATGGACGTAGGCGGCTCGGAGCCCATGGCCGGGGACGAACCCAACGGTTCGGCAACACGGGTCTCGTAGGAGGTGAAGTCAGTATTCGGCTCTATCGCCACTGATTGTGCAGCCTCCGTGGCGGGGTCCATCCACCCATCGTCAGATGGCGCAATTTGTTCCGGATTGAGGGCCGGAGTAGTTGCATGTGTGATCTCCCGAACACCGTCAGACGGCAGAGCTAAGTCATGCTCGTCGTGATTGTGCGGCGCACCTGACATGGGCTCAAATTCGTCGAAGATCAAGTCTCCGCGGATGTCAGCAGTATAGTACAAGTTTCCAAACCTGACCTGATGGCCAGGGGCGTAGCTCTCGATCTGCTCGAGATGGCCAAGCGAGTTGGCCCGCAGTACGAAGCCGCCGAATACGAAGATCTGTCCGGGGAGGAAAACCTCACCCTGGATCGCATCGTTGCCGATGATCGAAGGAGCCATCTAGCCTTACGGTGACGGCGTAGTGGAACTCTCAATGAAAGCACCAATGTCGGTGTCAAAACCGGCGGATCTCGGGTAGGGGGTCCCGAACTGTGCGTCTAAAGCGGATGGTAACAGGAGGCGGGGGACACGATGTTTACCCAGGTTCGGGCCCTCTCGATGGAGGTAATACCCTACTTCCTGCTTGATTGATCTTGATGATATGAGTATTACAAGAGTTTATCTACCACGAGATCGGAGAGGCTAAACCCTAGAAGCTAGCCTATGGTATGATTGTTCTCGTCCTACGGACTAAACCCTCCGATTTATATAGACACCGGAGGGGGCTAGGGTTACACAGACTCGGTTACAAGGGAGGAGATCTACATATCTGTATTGCCAAGCTTGCCTTCCACGCCAAGGAGAGTCTCATCCGGACACGGGATGAAGTCTTCAATCTTGTATCTTCATAGTCCAACAGTCCGGCTAAAGGATATAGTCCGGCTGTCCGAGGACCCCCTAATCCAGGACTCCCTTAGTCATCCTTTGGATTCGTGGTAACCCGCCATGACGTCATCTGTCATTAATACACGTTTTGTCCAATGTATCTTAACAGATCCTTATCTTAATGACCGTCCCGAGAATCGAGGCGTCCGAGTAGCTGGATAACCATGTTTGGCCTCCTCGTTTTTCGTGCCCACTATATCAGTCTTCCCTTATAAATAGACACATCCAGGTCTTTCCTCATTCTTCCCTTTCCTCATCTTCTTCCTCTCGCAACCCTACTGCCGCTCGAGCTCCGCCGCCGTCGCAGAGCACCTCGTCTTCCTCAACCTCGGTCGCTGCATCAACCTGAGTCGATCCAGAGAACGGCGGCGACCCTCCGTAGTAGATCTGCAGCCGTAAGTCTTCACCTTCCCGCACCTCAGATCCGCATTAGGGTTTCCAAGTTCCTCTGTGTCCTTCATAATTCATCACAGTTTCTTCATAGTTCCTCCACCGCAGCCTCTTCTGATTCAAAAGGCAACATATACTCCTGCGGTAGTTGTTTTATGTCCATTTTTGATACTAGCAGATCTCTTTTCCTTGTACAGAGGCCTCATTAGAACTCACGAACTCATCTGTACTAGATTTTTAGGTCTAGAATATTTTCTTTTCTGAACGACCATTTGATCCAAAATAATAGCTGCAACCTGTGAAACTTGTTTGTGCGACACTTAGGCAAAAACTGTATCTGTTAGATCCACCTAGCCATGGCGACTCTTATCGCTGGCTTAAAAAAAAGGCAATGCTCAATCAATAATCCCGACCACTCATGGCGGTTTAAATAACTTAACTGCTTATGATGCCCATGGCGGCTTAAATAATGTGATATAATTAGCCATATACCATTAGGCCCCTTTGTAAGCCGCCATTCAGAATATGTATTGAAATATTTCTCTCCGGCTTAAATTTGAACCGGGAATTTTGCTCCATTTATTAGGTTGCAATGCCGCCAAAAACAATATACACGTGCAACTGGGTCCCTTCCATTGTCACCGAAGGCACTTTCAAAGATTTTTTCAAAGTCGGGTACTTACCCGCTAAGAGAGTGATGCCTTATCGCGCTCCTAACCCGGGTGAGGAAAGACCTCAGCCGAAAGATGACGAAGTTATCGTTTTCACTGACCACATGAACCGAGGCTTTGCGCCGCCCGGCTCGAAGTTCTTCCGAGACGTTCTGCATTTTTTCTAGCTCCACCCTCAAGACATCAGACCCAATTCCGTGTTAAATATTTGCAATTTCCAAGTTTTCTATGAGGTGTACCTGCAAGAAGAACCCACCGTTGACCTCTTCAGGGAATACTTTTATTTGAACCGCCAGACTGAATGCACCAATGGTCCTTGCTTGGAACTGGGTGGAATTTCAATCCAACGTAGAAGGGACACCATCTTTCCTTATGCTTCCTTGCCGATTCATCCAAAAGACTGGAACCAGACATGGTTTTACTGCAAGGATTTATCTCCGGCTGACGAGAACCCACTACCGGGTTACCGTGTTGAGCGCCTGGACCCAAAACATAAACTTCCCGAAAAACTTACAGCCGCCGAACGGAAAAAGATTGCACCTACCACCGCGAAAGTCAAGGCATTGCTAGGAAATGGGCTGACAGGCATTGATTTAGTCAGATGTTGGGTTCTTGGCGGATCATCCCATTAAGCCGTCGTACCAGCTTGATGTGTACTTATACTGGTACTGACAAAGATCCTTTGCGCCACACCTCCGAACCTTTAACTGACGAAGTCCTCAGTGAAATGGTTAAATCTCTCCTAAACGAAGACCCGGAAGATTGTGACAAAGTGCGTCTTGCTCCTATCTGCAAGCTTAACCCGCCACCAGATGTAAGCCTCTATGCTTTTCTTATTCTCACTTTATCATTTAAATATTTTATTAACTCGACCCTTGACCCCTTTTTACAGGCTGACTCGGAATTCTGGAAAGCAGAATATGACCACGAGGCTACTAAAGAGGCTAGGGCTGCCAAGAAGGCCGAAAGGAAAGCCGCCAAGAAGACCTCCAAGAAGAAGAAGAAACCAAGTGCTTCTGATATGCTCAAGCTGGATGATGTTTCTGAGTCAGAGGTATCCCTTGACTCTCTTGGCTCTTTCTTCAATTACCTTATTGATATTAATTACTCTCAGGATGATACGGGAGCTAGCCAAGCAATTGAAGAAGAGGTAATAACTATTTCCTCCGGCTCAGAGGCTTTGCCAAGACCAAAATTCCGACGAGTAACTCGGAAAGTAAGATTTTCACACCCCTTAGCTTATTTAGATCCTCACTTTCTTTTGAAGCAACAGCAACACGAGAATCGTTGCCAAACCCGGACTAGTGGAGGTGATGAGTTATCTTCCAGCTTACCAAACACTCCTCCGCGAAAACGCCGAAATGAGGTTCTTTTTCTTTCCCTTAATTACCCTTGTTATCTGCTGAACAAGTCATTTTTACCTTCTCAATCTATTGATAACCTTGTAAATAGGAACTTGCCCGTTCTTCCTCTGGCGACTCATCACAAACTGAGTTGCCGGCTTTTAAAACTGCCTCTGGGTAATAGTCATTTACTTTATCTTGCAATTTTTCATACCCTCATATTTGTACTAACATGTCACTATCTGTATAGCGGATAAGCGCGGCCCAAGAAGGCGAAGGTGAACAAACCAATTGAACCGTCAAAAACTATTGAGCCGGAACCACAAGCATCTATTCCTGAAGCCTCTGATAAACAGCCGGAAGAGCCTGTTACTGCCACTCTGCCTGAGGTTCCCGATCTTAGCGTTGATGATACTACTATCAATCCTTCAACATCCATCCCTCCAAATCCACCTAAGCCGTCAGAAACTCAAGATGAAGACATATTAATTACTGGCACTGGCTTTGTAGAGCCGGGGAATCCAGTAGCTCTGGCCAAACATACTGCCAAGCAAGAAATTATTGAGAGACGAAAGAAAAAGTTTGATATTTCTCAGTACTCACAATTGAGCAGTAATGAGATCCTTTCCGGCTATCTTAGCCAGGTCCACTCCGGCCGTGACCTCGAAATTGACATTGTAAAGCAAATGTACCAGAAATTTGAGGTATAAACTCTTTCCTTTATTGAACTACCTTTATTATGCCAGCCCCCAAGTCTAGTGCTTATGACACATATGCTGTAGACTTTAGAACAGATGTATAAACTTTATAATATCTTTTGCTCATACCTGTGATGAATCCGGCTTAACCCGTAGCACCCAAGGGCTTAGTTTAATCAATATGAATAAGCCGGTCCTTCATAGATTTAACAGCAATATGCATTAGCCCCCAAGTGCTAAGTACTGTTGCTTGCAAAGTGCTTAGGACTTTACTCTCATGAGCCGCCACTTAGATAAAACCTTCGTGATACATTAGCGCCCAAGTGCCAAGTAGTTTTGCTTGCAAAGTGCTTGGGACTTTAGTCATTAGAGCCGTTGGCTTGAGAAAAAGTTTTTCTTCAAGATACATTAGCCCCCAAGTGCTAAGTGTTATTGCTGGCAAAATACTCGGGACTTATAATCTGAGAAATCCAAATTTTGACAATTCTGTGCTATATATAGGCTGTCACTTCTGAACTTGAATCCCAGCTGAATGATACCAAGACCCGACTGACGACTCAGGAAACTGAGACCCGGAAAGCTGAGTCAAAGTTCGAATTCAGCATGGCCGAAGCAGGAAAATTAAAGACCAGCTTTGAAGCAGAGAAAAAGGCATGGGCGGATGACAAGATGGCTTTAACCCAACGTGCTGAAAAAGCTGAAGCAACACTTGAAAAAGTGACCGCTGGCTTACCGGCTTAAAAAACCGTGTTAACCAGATGGTTTCAGCCATCTTTGGTAAGCCGCCGTATCAAACATCAGAGATAAATTACTATGTTGACCATGTAACGTGTTGCTTAATCATTCTATGATATATCCAGGCCCCCGGAGCAGCAATCTCAATGTCGATTTATTGGTAAAGCTGATGGCTGTAAACACTCTCGTTTAGCAGCTGTATACTGGAACTCAACGTACTTTAGCCACCATCTCACCAATGGGTCAGGGAGTAACCTTGTTGATAGATGTATTGAAGAAACTCTCCGTGCTGCATGTAAGATTTGAAGAAATAAAGCGATCTGCTGCCAGAGCCGGCGCCGTGACGGCTCTAAGCCGGGCCAAGGCATGGGCACCAGAACTTGACCCGTCTGAGGTGGCTAAAGGGTATCCAAGCCTAAAGGAGGACGGAACACCTTTTGATCAGAAAGACTTTGCAGCCCGCGTGAGGGAAATCCGTCCTATGGCTACTCTTATTGCCAATGACTCAGATCTCTCCAAATACCATCCGGTTTACAACTAGGAAAATAAGAAGATGCAAACTCTGGCTTACAGAGTGATGGATTTAATCCCACCAATCCATAAGCACACCTTTGCTCCTAAAGTTGATCCTACTGAGCTCATAGATGACGAAGCTGAATTTGAAGCCTTATCGGGTATCAATTGGTCGTCATCAACTTTTCAGCTAACAGAAGAAGACGAAGAGCCGGCGAAGGATGACACGGAAGATGCCGAACGTCAAGGCCAAGCAGACTGAACCGCCAGGCGGCTCTATAACCTTGAGCTTTTGAAAAACAATTTGATCTCATTTGGCCTGTGGAGGCATGTAATAGGGTAAAAACTTTGCTTTGTCGTGCCATCGTGCACGTTTGAGTGCTGTTTAAACTGCCACCTTATATTTGCCATGTTTAACCTTATCATCTGTTTCTTTGCTTTTGAAGCTGTACTGCCGGTTTATATGACCTGAACAGTAGGGATGATGACCCAATCCTGTAGAAACCAGTGCTTCCACATAGATGATGATTGTCATAAGCTGGCGACTTATCATCGAAAATCAAGCCGGGTTAAATAGAAACCACTCATATACAATTTAGATATGATAAAAAAGCTTCAAGTAAAATCCAAAAAATTGTTCGCAAAAAGAGACTTCAAAATTTTTGAGGCTTCTGATTCGAATACGATCAGAAAACTGTTCCAAAGGGGTTAAGCTAAGATTTGAATACGATCATATAGCCCCCAGTGGCTTTGGCGTTGCTGATCAAGAGGGTACCGACAACTATGTTCTCTTTGGTTCGAATACGACCTATGTTTGAACAGGAAGCCCCCAAATGACCTTGAGACTTGTTTAACGATGCTGATTCGAATACGATCCACGTCGGACCCAAAGGGGTTGAGCTATGATTCGGATACGATCAAGAAGCACCCTAGTGGGTTTGGCAGTGTGCCAATCAAAAGGGTACCGACAGCTATGTTCTCTTTGGTTCGAATATGATCTATGTTTGAACAGGGAGCCCCCTAGTGATCATGATATTTAACGGCTAGATTCGAATACGACCATGAGCCGGACCAAAAGGAGAGCTAGATTCAAATATGATCAGCTCCCTGTTGGTCGTGTTAAAGATATAATAATGAAGACATATAAACTTTTGAGGATGAAAAGGACAGAGGTCCTGCTTTATTACTTTTCATAATAGATACGTCGTCAAAATATGTACATCATGAGAGCCGGCGGCTCAAGTATAGTAAGGCCGAAGATGAGCGATATTCCATGGCCGGCGGGTCTCCTCCTCCGACTTACATGAGTCTTTGTGCTCTCGGACATCGATGAGGTAATATGACCCGTTGTGTAAATTCTTACTGACCACAAAGGGCCCTTCCCAAGGTGGGGATAGCTTATGCGCATCAGACTGATCCTGGATGAGCCGGAGCACTAGGTCACCTTCTTGAAAGGTTCTGGATTTAACCCGGCGGCTGTGATACCGGCGCAGGTCCTGTTGGTAAATCGCCGAGCGGGCTGCTGCTAAGTCACGCTTCTCATCCAACAGGTCAAGTGCATCCTGACGGGCCTGTTCATTATTAGCTTCAACATAAGCCGCCACACGGGGCGAGTCATGACGGATGTCACTTGGTAGAACCGCCTCTACTCCATAAACCATGAAGAAATGCGTATAACCCGTAGATCTGTTAGGTGTAGTATTGATGCTCCATATCACAGAAGGCAACTCCTCCACCCAACAACCCGGCGTCCGCTGCGAAGGGACCATGAGCCGGGGCTTAATGCCTTTCAAAATATCCTGATTGGCTCTTTCAGCTTGACCATTGGATTGAGCATGAGCTACTGATGAAACATCGAGCCGGATATGCTCACGTTGATAGAACTCTTCCATCGCACCTTTGGACAGATTAGTACCATTGTCAGTTACGATGCTGTGTGGAAAGCCAAAACGAAAGATCACCTTTTTCATGAATTGAACCGCCGTGGCTGCATCACACTTACTGACCAGCTCTGCCTCAACCCACTTCGTGAATTTATCAACCGCCACTAGGAGGTGTATATTTTTATCCTTGGACCTTTTGAAAGGCCCAACCATGAATCTCACGAAGAATTTCTTGACCTTCTTGAGGAGAAACACAACGTTCAAACGCCCCAGTGACACTTCGATGATGCAACTCACCATTGGTAATTGTCATTGACTTAGACTGCCAGACGATTTGTCTAGCCAAGGTCTCATCCTCAGGCAACTCGCCCGGGTCATGTAAGCCAAATACGGCACTGTCCAATCTGGGACAACGTGGAGAGCCGCCACCAATTGCGCTTCTGGGTCTGGGACAGCCAAGTCTTCCTCTGTGGGTAACTTAACAGAAGGATTATGCAGAATATCTTAGAAAGTGTTAGGTGGCACCGGCTTACGCTGAGATCCCACCGGCTTAAAGCATCAGTCGCCTCATTCTTTCTTCGATCAATGTGCTCCACTTGATAACCTTTGAAGTGTCCAGCGATAGCATCAACTTCACGGCGATAAGCCGCCATGAGAGGATCCTTAGAATCCTACTTGCCTGACACCTGTAGAGCCACCAAATCTGAGTCGCCAAAGCACCTTACCCAGCTTAAGTTCATCTCCTTAGCCATCCGAAGACCATGGAGCAAGGCCTCATACTCAGCTGCATTGTTAGTACAGGGAAACATCAACCGGAGCACATAACAAAATTTGTCACCTCGAGGGGAAGCTAAAACAACTCCAGCCCCCGAGCCCTCCAATTGCCTAGACCCATCAAAGTGAATAGTCCAATATGTGTTGTCCGGCTTTTCTTCAGGCGTCTGCAGCTCTGTCCAATCGTTGATGAAGTCCACCAGTGCTTGAGACTTAATAGCAGTGCGTGGCATATACTTTAAGCCATGAGGCCTAAGTTCAATGGCCCACTTGGCGACTCATCCTGTGGCTTCTCTATTCTGAATGATGTCTCCCAAAGGAGCAGAACTTACCACAGTAATGGGGTGACCCTGGAAGTATTGCTTAAGCTTCCGGCTCGCCATGAACACCCCATAAACGAGCTTCTGCCAATGTGGATATCTTTGCTTAGACTCAATAAGCACCTCACCGATGTAGTAAACCGGCCGTTGAACCGGATGATCCTTGCCAGCCTCCTTGCGCTCCACCACAATTGCAACACTGACAGCACGTGAGTTAGCCGCTACATACAGTAATAAGGGTTCCTTATCAATGGGAGCAGCAAGGACCGGCGGCTCAGTTAACTGTCTCTTTAAATCTTCAAAGGCAGCGTTAGCGGCATCACTCCAGACAAAGTTGTCTGTCTTCTTCATCATCTGATACAGCGGTATAGCCTTCTCACCTAACCGGCTTATGAACCGGCTTAAAGCAGCGATACGACCCGCCAGTCGCTGAACATCATTGACGCACGCCGGCTTAGCCAAAGAGGTGATTGCCTTGATCTTCTTCGGGTTAGCCTCAATGCCCCTGTTAGAAACCAGAAAACCCAAAAGTTTGCCTTCTAGCACGCCAAATACACACTTGGCCGGGTTAAGCATCATTTTGTAGACCCGGAGATTATCAAAGGTTCCCTTCAGATCATCTATCAAGGTCTCCTTCTCTCTGGATTTCACCACAATATCATCCACATAAGCATGAACATTACGCCCAATCTGATTATGGAGACAGTTCTGCACACATCGCTGATACGTCGCCTGGGCACTTTTAAGCCCAAAAGGCATAGACACATAACAGAAGGCTCCAAATGGAGTGATGAAAGCCGTCTTCTCCTGGTCCTTAACTGCCATCTTGATCTGATGATAACCAGAATAAGCATCCAAAAAGCTCAAACGCTCACAACCCGCCGTAGCATCAATGATCTGATCAATACGAGGGAGAGCAAAAGGATCAGTTGGACAAGCCTTGTTTAAGTCCGTGTAATCCACACACATACGCCAGGTGCCGTTCTTTTTGAGTACAAGCACCGGGTTAGCCAACCACTCCGGATGAAAAACTTTAACAATAAACCCGGCCGCCAAGAGCCGGGCCACCTCCTCACCTATAGCTTTACCTTTCTCCTCGTTAAACCGCCGAAGAAACTGCCTGACCGGCTTAAACTTTGGATCAATATTGAGAGTGTGCTCAGCGAGTTCTCTCGGTACACCCGACATGTCAGAAGGTTTCCATGCAAAGATGTCCCGGTTCTCACGGATGAACTCGATGAGCGTGCTTTCCTATTTGGGATCCAGAGTGGCACTGATACTGAATTGCTTAGATGAGTCGCCTGGAACAAAATCAACAAGCTTGGTGTCATCGGCCAACTTAAATTTCATCACCGGCTCGTGTTCCGTGGTTGGCTTCTTCAGAGACGTCATGTCCGCCGGGTGAACATTGTCTTTATAGAACTTCAACTCCTCTGATGCACAGACAGATTCAGCATAAGCAGCGTCACCTTCCTCACATTCTAAGGCTATCTTCCGACTCCCATGTGGGGTGATGGTGCCCTTGTGACTCGGCATTTTGAGCCGCAAGTAAACATAACATGGACGCGCCATGAATTTGGCATAAGCCGGCCGTCCAAATAGGGCGTGATATGGGCTCTTGATCTTGACCACTTCAAAGGTTAATTTCTCAGCCCTAGAATCATGCTCATCTCCGAAGGCTACCTCTAGTTCAATCTTACCAACTGGGTATGCCGACTTACCAGGCACCACTCCATGGAAAACGGTGTTAGATGTCTTAAGATTCTTATCAGTCAACCCCATACGACGAAAGGTCTCGTAATAGAGGATATTGATGTTGCTGCCTCCATCCATGAGCACCTTAGTGAATTTATATCCACCAACCTGAGGTGCCACTACCAGAGCCAACTGACCCGGATTGTCAACCCGGGGAGGGTGATCTTCCCTGCTCCACACAATCGGCTGCTCTGACCACCTCAAATAACGAGGGACTGCCGGCTCAACAGCGTTCACAGCCCTTTTGTGAAGCTTCTGGTCTCGTTTGCACAGACTAGTGGTGAAAACATGATACTGTCCACTATTCAGCTGCTTTGGATTGCTCTAAAAACCTGATTGCTGCTGTTGCTGACCTCCCTGGCCAGACTGTTGATTATAACCACCTTGATTTCCTTGAAAGCCGGAACTGGAGCTGCCGCCCGGGCCGTGAAAACCGCCTCCACCTGAGCCGCCGCCGGGCCCATGGTTGCCATCGAACATGTTAGAATTTTTGAAAGCCTTCATGATCGTGCAATCCTTCCATAGGTGAGTAGCCGGCTTCTCCCGAGTGCCGTGTTTTGGACAGGGCTCATTGAGCAATTGCTCAAGAGTAGGACCTGACCCGCCAGACCGAGGGGGCGGTCTCCCCTTGCGCCGTTGATTGTTGCCCTGTGAATTGGTATTAGCCACAAACTCCGGGTTACCGTCAGCCTTACGTTTATTGCCTCCCTGATTCGCCGGGTTATGCTGATGACCCTTTCCATTGTCGTTCTTCTTTCCCTTCCCTGTCCTATCCTCATCAGACTCGAGATCCTTGGTACTATCAGAATCGGCATACTTAACCAGAGCCGCCATGAGCTGACCCATGTCATTACAATCACGCTTGAGCCGCCCCAGCTTCTGCTTTAGAGGCGTAAAATGGCAATTTTTCTCCAACATTAAAACTGCAGAGCCGTCATCCATCTTATCAGATGAATGTATTATGGCCTTGACCCGGCGCACCCAATGGGTCATGGACTCACCTTCCTCTTGCTTGCAATTAGTCAAATCCACAATTGACATGGGTTGCTTGCATGTGTCTTTGAAGTTCTGAATAAACCGGGCTTTTAACTCTACCCATGAACCAATGGAATTTGGCGGCAACCCCTTCAGCCAAGTGCGGGCCGTTCCATCCAACATCATGGTGAAGTACTTGGCCATTGCCGCATCACTGACCTCCAACAGCTCCATGGCCATCTCATAACTTTCAATCCACGCCCCAGGCAGTAAATCGGCTGTGTAATTCGGCACCTTTCGAGGCCCCTTGAAATCCTTGGGCAAACGCTCATTAAGCAGAGCCGGCACCAAACAAGGAACTCCGCCGGTTCTTGTGGCCATGCCTGCCTCAATAGAAGTCGTCGGATAAGCCGGGAAGGTCTGGTGAGCCGCCTACTCAGCCGCCTGCTGAGCCACCCGCTCAGCCTCTTGACGTATCCTGTCTTGTACCGGATTATGCCCACCTGGCTGATTACGGTGTTGGGCGTTGGTTGATACGGTCGCCAAATCCATATGTCTGCTGTAACCTGGGCTCCGGCTCGGGCGAGAAGTCGAGTGTATCCTGTCTCGACTATAAGAATAAGCCTCCTGCTGAGCCAGAGCCGTCTGAAGAAGTTCCCTGACCCTTCGTGTCTCAACTGCTGTTGGAGAGTCGCCATCCACTGGGAGAGCCGCCAGGCGTGATGACGCAGCGATCAGGTTCTCCAACGGGTTAGAAAAATGACCCGGTGGTGGCGGTATGTAATGAGGTGGAGCCGTATGCATGTGAGGAGGTTCCATCATCCGGGGCTGATTTGGCGCTCCAGCTCCGGGTGTTATAATCCGGTTCACCTCCAGTGGGTTACTAGGGCCAGCCCTAGGTGTGTTGAAAAGATTTCGAGGATCGTAAACCGGAGGCAGACAAGATTGGGCCTTCTGGTGCCTCCTCCTCATGATCTCATTAGATGCATTCAGATTCATCGTAAGTTGAAAAGCCTCTGATTGAATCTGCTGAGCTCGAGCATCCAAAGCCGCCCGTTCTGTGGCCAATCTGGTGTCCTCAGCTGCTAGGGCTTCTTTGGCTCGGGCTACCTCCTCACGTAACCGTGCCACCTCTGCATCATGCTCAGCCTGATCTACCGGAATAACTATGGCGGTTAACAGGGTTGTCAATCTGTCCATGAGATCCATCAACACCTGAGCCGGCGGGCGCACATGGCCTCCTGCCCCGGCTGCTCCTGACCCGGAGGTTATTGCTGCCGCAGCTGTAGAGTTTTGACCGGGTTGAGTACCAGCCATGAAGATCCCTACTTTGCTCGGCGGCTCAAAGGGGTCCGGAATACTGCTGCCGTCGAAACAGCCCCCAAGCCCGCCGTCTTGTAATTGATACAACGAATCCGTCTCACCAGTGGACGGCTCACCATCAGAGTAGACGGCCGTCTCACCGCCATCCACAGATCCTTCAGAAAGTTCCCCTCCATGGATGCAACCCACGAAGGCACGCTTCATGGCGGGCTGAGCCCGGGCGGGTCTCGCACGCTGAGCCGTCTCGATGATGTCGGTGCAGATGTCCGGCTCAGGGCCTGGCTTGCCAATCCGACCGGTGAAGACGTGGATTCCGCTGAAGGGGACCCGGTACCCGTACTCAATTGAGCAGACGTCGGGGCCCCAGCCGGCGTCGTCGATGTAGAGCTTGCCACGATGACTCTTGGTCATCCGGCCCACAGCGTATCCCTTGAGCCCTTCGAAGCTGCCCTTTAAGAACTCAAATCCACCGTGGGCTGGCCCCACGGTGGGCGCCAACTGTCGTGGAATTGTCACGGCAGATGTCCTCGTGAAAGGACTTAGTCGTGGAGCCATCGCAACTAGGAAGCTTAAAGGGGTTAAAGTGGGACAAAGGACACGAGGGTTTATACTGGTTCGGCCCCTTGCGGTGAAGGTAAAATCCTAATCCAGTTGAGGTGGCTAGGGTTTCGATGACCATGGAGTGAATCCGCTATGCCTGGATCTCGATTTGGTGTTACTTGCCCTAAGCCACCGCTGGGTCGTCCCCTTATATACACGGGTCGACGCCCTGCAGCCTACAGAGTCCCGACCGGCTCATAAATAGTGTCCGGCTCAGTGACTAGTTAATCTTACCTTATAATACAAGTTATGCCATCATGGCGGTTTATCACTACGGGCCTTAAGTCGCCTTTGGGCTTTGGGCCCTTAACTGGACCGTCGTCTTCAAGAATCGTCATGGGCTTCATACGGTGAATCTCCATAGGCGTAACCCGGCCCCTCCTGGGCGGGTTACGCTAGTAGTTATATCCCCAACAGGTACCGTCCATACCAACATCATTCATGGGGGAGTTTTGTTTAATTATTTGCAATTTGAATTCGGGACTGGGAATCCCTATTACCGCCCGTGTAAGGACGAGTGAATAAACACTCATCATGAGAATAAGCCGCTTAGCATGGAAGATACCGACTACCTCCTGTCGCTCTATGAACAGTCCAGGCACACAAAAACGGATGTTTATTTGAAAATTTTGAAGTGGCACATGCAAATTTACTTAGAACGGCAGGGTAATACCGCATATAGGTAGGTATGGTGGACTTATCTGGAATAACTTGGGTTTTAGGATTTTGATGCACAAGCAGTTTTCCCGCTTACTACAGGCGAAGGCTAGCAAATAGGTTGAGAAGCGGCCAGCTAGAGAGCGAAAACGGTCATGAACATGCATTATGCATAAGTAACATTTGATACTAGCATGAGTAGAATATTAACACCATGAACATAAATATCATAGAGGCTATGTTGGTTTTGATTCTACTACATGTATGAGCACGTGCCAAGTCAAGCCACTCGAAACATTCGGAGGAGGATACCATATCATCATACCACATCACAATCATTTTAATGCATGTTGACATCCAAAATAAATCATTATCCACTCCTAGATACTTAGGCATGGCATGAGAAACTATAATCTCTAATTGTCATTGCAAACATGTTTGATCATAATAGGCTGAATCATGGATACTAGGTTAAACATATTTACAAAAACAGAACAAGTTGAGTTCATACCCGTTTCTCTATGCCACAGCCAGTTCATCAAATATCGTCATTATTGCCTTTCACTTGCATGATCGAATGATATGAAAATAATAATAGTGCAAGAGTGTCGCGGACTAAGCTGGAATCTGCAAACATTTTATTCAAAAGGAGAAGACAGGGCAATTTGAGCTATTTGTTGGATCAACAATAATGCATATGAGAGCCACTCAATATTTTCATCGTGGTCTTCTCCTCGGTATGACACTCCTGCAGGATGGTCCAAACGCGACACTACGATCAGAGACCCTTCGACGAAACTGTGTGCGATGCCATAATCGCAAACGGTGGTGTAAACAAATGTCAAAAAAGGTGCAAAACGTTTGCGATGATGGATGCATCAAACACGGTTCAGAATTTAGTTGCGTGTGCGATGCAGGGCATACGGTTCAGCTCAATTAACTATTTGGGATGAGGAGGAACAAAAGAAACGGGCAGCCAGATGAAGGCGTGTGCGATATACAGCATAAGGTTCACTGGGATGAACTCTGTCTGATTAGGCAACACAATGGAAACGGTTCAACTGAACAAGATGTGTGTGATACGCGGCAAACAGGTCCGTAATCAGAAATGTGTGCGAAGACCAATAATAACGCAGACGATTGCTGCTAATAAGCGGTGTGATTTGCTCTGTCTATAGTAGAACAACATGTGTGTATATATAACTAAAATAAACATCCAATTACATAAGTGACTATATAGATCATTCGCACACACCTCAATAAAAAATTGCATGCATTCTAAAGTAGGAAAAAACGATCGTCTAGTCATCTACTTCTTGTGACGCTCCCGCCACTGCTATGTGGCTCGATCCTTCGCCTGGGTCAGGAAGAAGACAGTTCCTCATGTCAACGATCCGCCTGTACATCTCGTAGCTTGTGTACGCATCCATGGCCGCGTACTTGACATGTTGTTCATCCAGTCTCTCATGCCACACACTGTGCCAGACGTTCTTGTCCTTATTGCTCTCTTCCTTCATCTTCGCGTAGTAGGGATCGATGATGGCCAAGGCGAGGTCAACCAGGGAGTTCAGTTTGGTTTTGTCGCTGCCCCAGACCTCGTAGTGGCGCTGGATGTTGACAAGACTCGGGCATTTCAAGCCCGAAACCTTGAGCGCTTTTAGATCGTTGGCGGTGTCCACCGCAGCGAAACTATAGTCAGAGCTGTTGATAAACCTGGAGAAATGCTCGCAAGGTGTTATGGCCAGGTGGTAGTGGTAGACGAGGACGTCATGTCGCATGCACAACTGAGTGACGACAACCTTCTGATCGTGCCCGGCACGACCCATGGTGTACTCGAGGTCGAAGCCGACCACTTGGTACTTGTCCTCGGCAAGGAACTGCTCCATAGTTTGGATGGAGCTCTCCACTGAGACCGGATCGTTCGTGTACACCACCGAGAGAGCCTTCCCCCTCACGTGGGTGTCCATGACGTGTTGCGTGGTGAACTGCAAACCGTTGTCGTTGTCGGCCGCTGGAAGCGCCATTGGAGCCACGGGGAGCGCCATTGGAACCGCTCGATGTCCTCTCTGTATGTGTCCTCGTGGGTGTGCTTATTTTGTCGTGTGAGACGAGAGATGAAGGTAAATGGCCGCATGAATAAAAGGGGGCCGTGCGGCGTGGATTCTCGGTGCGTCCGCATGGCAGTTTTTGCAGCGGGTAACTGCATCGTCGCGCCGCGCCCGGCGCAACCGCATGCACGCGAACGTGCATGATCGTGCGCCGGTCCCAAACACTGGCAGCACGCATGGAGGGACGAGGGCAGAGCACCCGGAGGGACTGTGACACCCAAGTTTTTATTGGATTTTTCAAAAGGTTTTATTTGACTTGAGGGGAGTGATTTAAAATTTTTCTTCAAGAGAACTCTCCCTCTCATATATTTTCTTTATGGCAAAAATTTTATTTGGATTCACCCAAGATCTGCCTTTGACCTTGGGAGTTCTTGCTCTTCATTTGGGCTCAAGACAAAATGCTTTTCATTTGAGAGAATGACCTTTGAAAATCTTTTTGAGAATGCACTATGGCCTTTGGAAAGTCCTTTGCCACTTTCAACTATTCCTTCTTGCCATGGCATTAGTGCAAATCCTCTCTCCTAACCCTTCCCTCACCTTTGGATCATGATTTGCATCAAATCCAGCAAGTTGAACCTCCCCATGTGATCATTTTCATTCAAATTCTATTCAAACAAATTTCTGTCTTCTCTTATTGCACTTGGAAATTTACAAAGGAACTCCTTTTTCTGTTTTGATTTTTGCCACCAAACCTTTTTCCCCTCCTAGTCCTTTGAACCCTCAACCTAGAACCATGAAGTTCCACTGGTCTCCAGTTCAAAATTTTCAAACTACATCTGCTGCAAGTTTGGACCAGATTTGCCAAATTTGGTGAAATTCATTCAAAACCTTCTCCAAAAATTCCAAGTAAATTCATGCAGCCTCTGGGTGCATTGAGTGGTCATCTCACCAAGTTACAGCTCCAGAAAAATTCATCTCTTTACCAAAACCTACTGTCGAACACCTGCAGTGCACTGTCTCTGTCAAGTTTCAGTAAATTCAGAGAACACTGCAGTGCTCACTGTCGTTTTCTTCAGAAACAGGCGTCGATCTCGCCAGTACCCTCGCGTCGCCTTGCTCCTCGTCCTCGCCCTCTTGTTCCTGCACTGCACGAGCGCCTGGCACCTTGCGGGCGTCGGCGACGAGCAGCAGAAGGTGCGCCGCCCCGTGACCGACGCCGGCGGCGGCTTTGCGGACGCCAGCGGGAGACACGGCGCCGACGACTCCACCCAGCGCCGCCCAAACCACCGGAGCCCGCCGTGTGGCCGTCCACTCCCCCGAATGCGCTGCCGCTCTCGTCGTGAACCGCAGGGCGCGAAGCACGCTCTCTGCCGCCGTTGAGCCCGTGCGGTCACCTCACCGTGGACAGACGCCATTACGCCGGGGCCAGCTCCGTTTAGCAGTGGAACAACTCCAGTAATCTCCACTGATGCTGCCCGACCGCTCAAACCTCCCTCCAATCCACTGCTCCGCCGTAATCGCTCGCCGGAGATTCTCCGTTCACGGCCACCCCGTCGATCTGCCTATAAATAGAGGTCCCGAGCTTCAACTCGAGCACCCACCAGCCCTGCACTTTCCCTAGAGCACGCCTGGCCACTGGAAGAGCCCCGAGGAGGTCTCCTTCCTCGACTCCGGCCGCCGCGACCCGCCACGGGATCCAGCCCGATTCGCCCCCGTGTGTGCTCCTCCGCCTCCATTCTCTTGCCAGTAACTTCACCATGCATCTCTCGTTCTGACCCGCACTTCAATTTGAAGCTTGCAGCCCTCCACCGGAGTTCCCCATCCTCACCCGAACCGCCGTCCGCCGGAGATAGTGTCGCCGTCGACGTGGTGCTCCCCGTTGGACGAGTCCACCACCCACCGACGTGGAAGAAGACACTGAAGCTCTTGGTACCCTCCGTTTCTCCTAACTCGCCGTGGTTCGACGCCGGCGTGCACCGCCGTCTTCGGGCGCCGGCGAACTTTCAAACCTGACATGTGGACCCCGCGTGTCAGCCTCTGTTTTATTTCCCCAAACCGTTTTCTGTTGGCGCCTTCGGGCAAAATACGTCTTCTCTCTTGCGCTTGCGCATTTCCAAACGAACCGTTTTCTGTTTTCTCAGTTAAAACCCTGGAACTTTTCTGTTTCATTACAGAAAGGTCCCTGGACAGAAACCTTTATAACTTTTTAATAAAAAGGTATTTTTGAGTGATTCTTTTTCTGACATTCTTAAAATTTTGTCTAGTTTTTTTATGGGATTTATTTGAAAAATATTTGGCAAAGTTTCTGTGCATGTGTTGGTTTTCACGTTAGTACCCGTTTCGTGATTGCCGTAGGTTCCGGGAAAGGTGACGGAGCCGCGAACTTCGCCGAGCTAGACTCCGACTTCTCCGAACCAGGCAAGCATGTTTTGACTTTTGATATGACACGTGTTTTGCATGTTTGCGTGAAAGTTGGTGCGTGGCATATGAGTGTCGGTAGATACCCTGTTGCTTGTGAGGCAACTACCCGGTTGTTCCAAAGTTGTGATGATCTCTGGTGAGAGATGGCCTAATCATGTGGTGACATGAAGGGCAGCAAGGTGGTACTGTTGTAGCATGCCAGCCTTGCGTCATCCGACCTTTTTTCGACGTTAGCGTGGTTGGAGGCACGTTACCGTTTCTTTTCCGCATGTTCCAAAGTTGGGATGATCTCTGATGAGAGATGGCCTAATCATGTGGTGACGTGAAGGGCAGCAAGGTGGTACTGTTGTAGCATGCCAGCCTTGCGTCATCCGACTTTGCCCCGACGTTAACGTGGTTGGAGCCGCGTTACCGTCCTTTCCCCTTTCCGTGCTACCACATGTCTCATTGCCAGGGATGCGGTTTAGTAAGTTGGTAACCTCTTTCCGTGTACACACCAAACAGAGAGGCCGGGATGATGGTACCTTGGCCCAGGATTAAAGCCAGTCATCCGGTCAGGGGGCATGGGTGTTTCCGGTTGGGACCGAGAGGGGGGGCACCCCCTTATAGCGCGCGTATAGAAATTTGATCCCATGCTCCGCGAGGTTGTAGCCTCCCCGTCTCAAGGTTTTTCTTGAACGATGCCGAGGGTGATCCCTGGCTTCGGATGGCTAAATTGGGTGTGTACTGGTTAGACGTGTTTCTTCCAAAACACCGCAGACGGAACTAGTCCTCGTGACTACTGAAATCCGTTGGCTGTGGTTAAGTACAAACTCTGCAGAGTCAATTCTTTCCATATCATCGTATCCATGATCAGAAATGAAAGCATTATATCTATATCTATCCGCGTGGAAAACTTGTCCCCGGTGAACCAGCCCAAGTGGTAAAAATTCGGTTTTAATGTTATTCCTGTGGATGGACTAACCCTGTATTTGTTTCTTGCCCGTGATAAATTATGTTCTCAAACTATTGTATTATTGAGCTGTGATATAAGCCCTTTATGTGACGTCGCGCAGACGTCTGACTGTGGCGTGTTTTTACTTCTTACATTATATATAAGCCCTTTATGCGACGTCGCTCAGACGTCCGACTGTGGCAAGCACTGTCTTTATTTTCTGTTATAAGCCCTTTATGTGGTGTCGCCTCGACGCCCGACTGTGGCATTATTATTCTGCATTTTCCGCTCGAGGAGTCTTTCAGACACTCGTTTGACACCAGTATTATTATTCCCACATTTTCCGCTCGAGGAGTCTTTCAGACACTCGTTTGGCACCAGTATTACTATTTTGCAATTTCCGCTCGAGGCGTCATTCAGACCCTCGCTTGGCACCCAGTATTTATTACCTCTATGTCTGATCGTACTGGTTAACTTATTCATGTATTTCATGTTCACATTTGTTATACCTTATGTCCGAACTGTCTTGCGAGTACTTTCATAGTACTCACCTGGCTTGTCGATTTGGCCAGATGTTGACGAAGGCGATCTCTTGGATGAAGAGTTCGATAGCGCGTCCGATGCCTAGAGGAGTCCCAGTCAGTCCTGCGCGATCCCGGATTTTGGTCACTTGCTTTGTTTACGCTTCCGCCACCCGCAATAAGTCTTCTCGAGCCTCACTCCGACGCTCGAAGAGCTGTAGTCTTCTGGAGTCATATCACTCGCCTCGCGGTGATATCTCCACCATCGTCATTATCGTGAGTTAGTAGTTTGCCACCCTATCCGCCGTATTGTTTTATCGGCGTGCATGTAATAAATTGTTGGGCAGTCTCTGCTGAACCTTGTATTATATTTAGTACTTCTGGTATTTTTTTCTTCTGTGACCAATATATTGTCTATCAGTGAGAAGGAATCCTTCCTCGCTGGTCCGTAACAGGGATTGGTTTCTCAATAATTATTTTATTGAAAAACCGGTCGTGACAAGCTTGGTATCAGAGCCAGGCTGACTGTAGGAAGCCACTAGGTGCGGTCGCTAATCGGTTATTAGCGTCTTTTGTGCTTTTTCAGCATTTTGCAATTGTAGCTATTTTCTGTTGGTCATCATAAAATTATGACATGACTACTCAGAATTTTTGCCTACTTTTGTAGATAGCTGGCAGCAGCTGTGAGAATCGAGTGTTCACCAACGTGCCCGAGGGGTTTGTCAAGCTCCTCGTCTCCATCACCAAGCTCGCGATCGGGCCAGCAGCTCGCCCGGAGTTCACACTCTATCAGCACAAGCTCAGTGACGACGTATCTATGCACCAAGCCGTGGTGCAGTTCAGGGGAGGACGATCTGCTGCTCGCCACTTCCGTTTTACGGGAAGGGCCATGCCTATGGGGGGCATGCCATGCAGATGGTTGCCCGCGAGGCGATAGCTCGCCTTCGGGACATCCTTCCTACGATGAAGACTCGTCGCTACCGCTACCTCCCATGCCATGTGCCATACACCAGCCACTATGCGTTTGCCTGCCATCGGGGAGAAAGAGACGAAGCCATCGAGATGGTTGTGGAGTATCTCAAGGCTCTGGAGGAGTCTTTCGACAACCTCGTAGATGATCTTGTGGCTGCCCGCATGGACCTAGTCCGGGGCGGTCCTGCCAGCAGGAAGGAGCTCCTCCACACGGCGCCGCCTCTGACATTCGTCTCGTCTTCAGCCTCGTATGCACCGGCCGTTTTGGCCACTGCTCGCCGTCTGCCTACCACTGAGGAGTTCGACCGAGTCATCGCTCCTACTCCAGTCAGAGCCGCACCACCCGCCGCACGCGCTCTTCCACCAGTCGCCCCCGCACCATCACCGCAGCGCAGCGTCACGCGCCAGGAACCAGCTAGAGAGGAGGTGGAGGTTGACTCTCCTGGACCGCTGAGCCTTGCCATCGGCAAGGGGAAGGAGATCTTCACCATCTCCGACTGAGAGCACCGAGTAGCCGCGTGTTATGTCTGCTTGTATGATGTGCTGTTTTATCTGTACGCTAGTTTGTATTGGTGTGTTTGCTGCCTTCCAGAGTAGTACGCTAGTTTTAATATCATGTCAGGATTGTGTACGCGCATCCTGAGTGTTGTATCGTGTGTTTGCTTTTCGCATGAAAGTTTTATGTTAAGCACTTCTCTTCCATGAAAAAATCATTCGTGTTACCTTTGCAAGAGTTTCCTCGTGCTACACAGTTTTTCTCATGGGTTTTGCAACTAATACCCCAGACTGGAAAAATGTCTCGCCCATGGACTCGCTCCATGCCCAATCAGCCAGAAGAGGTTTACAGGACATAGACCAGCAACAATTTCACTCAGGGTCAGTCCAGCCAACAAGACAGCGAAGCAGCACTGTCCCAAGTATGCCGTCTCTTCGAGCAGAGTCAGCAACAACACCAAGAGATGATGAACCATGTCATCAACATGGGAAACCACCGTGAACACTATCAACCACATTCCAAGTTATCCGAGTTGCAGAAGACTCGCCCCTCAACTTTTGCTCACACCGATAGGCCGCTGGAAGCCGATGATTGGCTTCGTGAGATTGAAAGGAAACTGATTATTGCTCAATGCTCAGATCATGAGAAGGTACTTTATGCACCACACTACCTCACTGGAGCAGCCGCAGCATGGTGGGAGAACTTCCTACACATGCATCCCAGGGAACACAACATCACCTGGGAAGAGTTCAAGGAAGGTTTCCGTGGGGCACACATCCCCAGGAGCATTCTAAAGATCAAGAAGAGAGAGTTTGATGACCTGAAGCAAAGAGGCATGTCAGTGACAGAGTACAATGGTCAGTTCACCTAGCTGTCTCGTTATGCCTACGACGAGCACATGACAGAAAACAAGAAGATGGAAAAATTCCTGGACGGCCTGGCACCAGCGCTAAGATGCCAGCTGATTGTACACACCTTTCCGGATTTTAAGACGCTGGTGGACAAGGCCATCACCTTGGAAAATGAGCGCCGTAGTCTGGAAGATATCCGCAAGCGGAAGAGGGACAAGACGACTCTTGCCCGCAGCAACCGAGGCAAGGCTGAGGTCCCAAGGACAGACACAAGGAGATCCACGACTACTGAGCCAAGGCCTGTCGGACAGTTTCATGCCAGGGACAAAGAGTTTACATACCGTCCAGAGGTCACCTGCTATGCTTGTGGTCAGCAAGGGCATTATGCTAAACAGTGCCCGAAGCCAAGAGACTCGGCACCCAAGCCGAACAATGGTGGAAACAATCCCGCCCCCAAGCGCAACAACTTCAATCCCAACAACAACCACAGGAAGGGTCACTTGAACCATGTGACCAGGGAAGAAGCGCAGAATGCCCCAGACATCGTGCTCGGTACGTTCCCTGTCAACACAGTACCTGCCACGGTTTTGTTTGATTCTGGAGCTTCCCATTCGTTCGTTTCGAAGAATTTTGTTTCGCAACATGGTTTTCCGATACTCCCCTTGGAAAAGTCTATGATCATCAAGTCCCCGGGAAATAAGCAAATCGCCCAAGGTTACTGCCAAGGAGTGGTCATTGAGTTCGAAGGACTACAATTCCACGCAAATCTCATCGTGTTGGAAAGTAAAGGACTGGATGTCATTTTAGGGATGGACTGGTTGACCACCAACAAAGGATTCATTGACTGCTTCAATCGGACAGTGATTCTCACTCACCATCACGGCAAGACAATAAGAGTCTCCGCTCAAGAAAGGCCGCGGTCACAGAAACCAAAACTGAACAAAATGGACATTGCAGAACAGAGAAAAGTTCCAGTGGTATGCGAGTTCCCTGATGTGTTCCCAGAAGAACTACCAGGTATGCCACCAGACCGAGAGATCGAATTCAGCATTGAACTAGCACCTGGCACCGCTCCCATTTAGAAGAAGCCGTATAGAATGGCGCCCTCAGAATTGGTGGAGTTGAAGAAACAGATAAAGGAATTATTGGACAGGGGGTTTATACGAGCCAGCTCCTCACCATGGGGTTCGCCCGTATTGTTCACTAAGAAGAAGGATGGGACACTGAGACTGTGCATAGACTATCGAGCCCTCAATATGGTCACCATCAAAAACAAATACCCGATGCCACGAATAAATGATTTGTTTGACCAGCTCGCACAAGCTAAAGTATTTTCAAAGATTGATTTGAGATCAGGATACCATCAACTGAAGGTACGAACAGAGGACATCCCCAAGACAGCATTCACTTCCAGATATGGGTTATACGAGTTCACAGTGATGCCTTTTGGTCTAACAAACGCCCCCGCATACTTCGTCCACCTCATGAACAAAGTGTTCATGAAATTCATGGACAAATTTGTGGTGGTATTCATTGACGATATTCTGGTTTACTCAAGGACACCCGAAGAGCATGCTGAGCACCTCAGAATAGTTTTGGGAGAATTGAGGAAGCATCAGTTGTACGCCAAGTTTAGCAAATGCGAATTTTGGCTAAGACAAGTTGGTTTCTTAGGCCATATACTGAACCAAGAAGGCGTAGCCGTAGACCCAGAAAAGGTCAAAGCCATACTGGACTGGAAACCACCAGCCAACGTCACAGATGTGCGGAGTTTCCTAGGAATGGCCGGATATTACAGGAGATTTATTGAAGGATTCTCCACTGTGGCAAAACCTATGACCCAACTACTCAAGAAGGACAAGAAATTCGTATGGACGGAAGCATGTGAGCAGAGCTTCCAAGAACTCAAGGAAAAGCTGACAACCGCACCAGTCTTAACTGTGCCAGACATACACAAGAGTTTTGAAGTATATTGTGACGCGTCCCGAAAAGGTCTCGGATGTGTACTAATGCAAGACGGCAAAGTTGTCGCATATGCCTCCAGGCAACTGCGAAAACACGAGGAAAATTACCCAACACATGACTTGGAGCTAGCAGCAGTCATACATGCACTCAAGGAGTGGAGGCACTTTCTGTTGGGAAATCGTTGTGAAATATATACGGACCATAAGAGCCTCAAATATATCTTCACACAGCCAGAGCTGAATTTACGCCAACGACGCTGGTTGGAACTGGTCAAAGACTATGACGTCGGCATCCACTACCACCCAGGAAAAGCAAATGTAGTGGCCGATGCCCTTAGTCGAAACCCCAGCCCGGACAGTGACGGTCAGCAAAACTTGAGGCCTGAGTTTCAGCGAGAGTTCGCTAGGCTCAACATGATGTTAGTCTCCGAGGGCACCGTATCAAATCTGGAGATACAACCCACCTTGATGGAACGAATTAAGAAGGCCCAACAGGGACATCCCAGCATCGAAGGCATAAAGAAGAAAATGAATATTTGTAAGACTTCAGAGTTCGTCAAAGACAGTGAAGGAACATTGTGGTACCGAAACAGACTTTGCGTACCTAACATTGAGGAACTCAAGCAACAGATCTTGGCGGAAAGCCACACCACTCCATATTCGATCCATCCTGGAGGAACCAAAATGTACAAGGACATCCAGGAAAGATTTTGGTGGCACGGTATGAAAAGAGATATAGCCACATTTATTGCTTGTTGCGATTCATGTCAGCGTATCAAGGCCGAGCATCAAAAGCCAGCAGGGCTACTCCAGCCAAACAGAATACCGGAGTGGAAATGGGATGAAATAGGAATGGATTTCATTGTCGGATTACCCCGATCGCAACGCGGAATTGACGCCATATGGGTCATCACAGACCGACTAACCAAGGTTGCTCATTTCATTCCCGTAAAGACTACCTACTCCACTCAAAGACTGGCAAAGCTCTATCTGTCTCGTATAGTTTGCTTGCATGGAGTCCCGAAGATTATAATATCAGACCGAGGCACCCAATTCGTCTCTGAATTTTGGAAACACCTACAACAAGCTCTGGGCACACAACTGGCTTTTAGTACAGCATACCACCCTCAGACAGATGGACAAACAGAACGTGTAAACCAAATCCTAGAGGATATGCTAAGAGCCTGTGTGCTCACCTATGGATCCAGTTGGGAAGAGAGTTTGCCCTATGCCGAATTTGCGTACAACAACAGTTACCAAGCCAGCTTGCAAATGGCACCCTTTGAAGCATTGTACGGACGGAGGTGTCGTACCCCATTGAATTGGTCAGAAACAGGTGACAGCCGTATCTTTGGCCCAGATATGCTTAAGGAGGCCGAGGAAAAAGTTAAACAAATCAGGGACAGACTCAAGACAGCACAGAGCCGACAAAAGAGCTACTATGATCAGAAGCATCGTGAGGTCAGCTTTGAACCTGGTGATTCTGTATACCTCCGAGTATCTCCTATGAGGGGTCTGCAACGGTTCAAAATAAAGGGGAAACTAGCCCCAAGATTTATTGGACCATTTTATGTGAAGGCACGTAGAGGCACGGTAGCCTACCAACTAGACCTACCCAAGGAGCTGTCAGACGTCCATGATGTATTCCACGTCTCGCAGTTGAGGAAATGTGTGAGTAACCCGAAGAAACATGTACCTCATGAGGACATTGATATGCAGCCAGATCTCACCTACAGAGAAAGGCCAGTAAAGATTTTAGAAGAGTCTGAACGGAGGACCCGTCAGAAATCGACAAAAATTTTCAGGGTCCAGTGGAGCAACCACACTGAGGATGAAGCCACATGGGAAAGGGAAGATTTCCTCCGAGCAGAGTATCCATATCTATTTGAGGATCAGCAGAAATCTCGAGGACGAGATTTTTCCTAAGGGGGTAGGTGTTGTGACACCCAAGTTTTTATTGGATTTTTCAAAAGGTTTTATTTGACTTGAGGGGAGTGATTTAAAATTTTTCTTCAAGAGAACTCTCCCTCTCATATATTTTCTTTATGGCAAAAATTTTATTTGGATTCACCCAAGATCTGCCTTTGACCTTGGGAGTTCTTGCTCTTCATTTGGGCTCAAGACAAAATGCTTTTCATTTGAGAGAATGACCTTTGAAAATCTTTTTGAGAATGCACTATGGCCTTTGGAAAGTCCTTTGCCACTTTCAACTATTCCTTCTTGCCATGGCATTAGTGCAAATCCTCTCTCCTAACCCTTCCCTCACCTTTGGATCATGATTTGCATCAAATCCAGCAAGTTGAACCTCCCCATGTGATCATTTTCATTCAAATTCTATTCAAACAAATTTCTGTCTTCTCTTATAGCACTTGGAAATTTACAAAGGAACTCCTTTTTCTGTTTTGATTTTTGCCACCAAACCTTTTTCCCCTCCTAGTCCTTTGAACCCTCAACCTAGAACCATGAAGATCCACTGGTCTCCAGTTCAAAATTTTCAAACTACATCTGCTGCAAGTTTGGACCAGATTTGCCAAATTTGGTGAAATTCATTCAAAACCTTCTCCAAAAATTCCAAGTAAATTCATGCAGCCTCTGGGTGCATTGAGTGGTCATCTCACCAAGTTACAGCTCCAGAAAAATTCATCTCTTTACCAAAACCTACTGTCGAACACCTGCAGTGCACTGTCTCTGTCAAGTTTCAGTAAATTCAGAGAACACTGCAGTGCTCACTGTCGTTTTCTTCAGAAACGGGCGTCGATCTCGCCAGTACCCTCGCGTCGCCTTGCTCCTCGTCCTCGCCCTCTTGTTTCTGCACCGCACGAGCGCCTGGCACCTTGCGGGCGTCGGTGACGAGCAGCAGAAGGTGCGCCGCCCCGTGACCGACGCCGGCGGCGGCTTTGCGGACGCCAGCGGGAGACAGGGCGCCGACGACTCCACCCAGCGCCGCCCAAACCAGCGGAGCCCGCCGCGTGGCCGTCCACTCCCCCGAATGCGCTGCCGCTCTCGTCGTGAACCGCAGGGCGCGGAGCGCTCTCTCTGCCGCCGTTGAGCCCGTGCGGTCACCTCACCGTGGACAGACGCCATTACGCCGGGGCCAGCTCCGTTTAGCAGTGGAACAACTCCAGTAATCTCCACTGATGCTGCCCGACCGCTCAAACCTCCCTCCAATCCACTGCTCTGCCGTAATCGCTCGCCGGAGATTCTCCGTTCACGGCCACCCCATCGATCTGCCTATAAATTGAGGTCTCGAGCTTCAACTCGAGCACCCACCAGCCCTGCACTTTCCCTAGAGCACGCCTGGCCACTTGAAGAGCCCCGAGGAGGTCTCCTTCCTCGACTCCGGCCGCCGCGACCCGCCACGGGATCCAGCCCGATTCGCCCCCGTGTGTGCTCCTCCGCCTCCATTCTCTTGCCAGTAACTTCACCATGCATCTCTCGTTCTGACCCGCACTTCAATTTGAAGCTTGCAGCCCTCCACCGGAGTTCCCCATCCTCACCCGAACCGCCGTCCGCCGGAGATAGTGTCGCCGTCGACGTGGTGCTCCCCGTTGGACGAGTCCACCACCCACCGACGCGGAAGAAGACACTGAAGCTCTTGTTACCCTCCGTTTCTCCTAACTCGCCATGGTTCGACGCGGCGTCCACCGCCGTCTTCGGGCGCCAGCGAACTTTCAAACCTGACATGTGGACCCCGCGTGTCAGCCTCTGTTTTATTTCCCCGAACCATTTTCTGTTGGCGCCTTCGGGCAAAATACGTCTTCTCTCTTGCGCTTGCGCATTTCCAAACGAACCGTTTTCTGTTTTCTCAGTTAAAACCCTGGAACTTTTCTGTTTCATTACAGAAAGGTCCCTGGACAGAAATCTTTATAACTTTTTAATAAAAAGGTATTTTTGAGTGATTCTTTTTCTGACATTCTTAAAATTTTGTCTAGTTTTTTTTATGGGATTTATTTGAAAAATATTTGGCAAAGTTTCTGTGCATGTGTTGGTTTTCACGTTAGTACCCGTTTCGTGATTGCCGTAGGTTCCGGGAAAGGTGACGGAGCCGCGAACTTCGCCGAGCTAGACTCCGACTTCTCCGAACCAGGCAAGCATGTTTTGAACTTTTGATATGACACGTGTTTTGCATGTTTGCGTGAAAGTTGGTGCGTGGCATATGAGTGTCGGTAGATACCCTGTTGCTTGTGAGGCAACTACCCAGTTGTTCCAAAGTTGTGATGATCTCTGGTGAGAGATGGCCTAATCATGTGGTGACATGAAGGGCAGCAAGGTGGTACTGTTGTAGCATGCCAGCCTTGCGTCATCCGACCTTTTTTCGACGTTAACGTGGTTGGAGCCACGTTACCGTTTCTTTTCCGCATGTTCCAAAGTTGGGATGATCTCTGATGAGAGATGGCCTAATCATGTGGTGACGCGAAGGGCAGCAAGGTGGTACTATTGTAGCATGCCAGCCTTGCGTCATCCGACTTTCCCCCGACGTTAACATGGTTGGAGCCGCGTTACCGTCCTTTCCCCTTTCCGTGCTACCACATGTCTCATTGCCACGGATGCGGTTTAGTAAGTTGGTAACCTCTTTCCGTGTACACACCAAACAGAGAGGCCGGGATGATGGTACCTTGGCCCAGGATTAAAGCCAGTCATCCGGTCAGGGGGCATGGGTGTTTCCGGTTGGGACCGAGAGGGGGGGCACCCCCTTATAGCGCGCGTATAGAAATTTGATCCCATGCTACGCGAGGTTGTAGCCTCCCCGTCTCAAGGTTTTTCTTGAACGATGCCGAGGGTGATCCCTCGCTTCGGATGGCTAAATTGGGTGTGTACTGGTTAGACGTGTTTCTTCCAAAACACCGCAGACGGAACTAGTCCTCGTGACTACTGAAATCCGTTGGCTGTGGTTAAGTACAAACTCTGCAGAGTCAATTCTTTCCATATCATCGTATCCATGATCATAAATGAAAGCATTATATCTATATCTATCCGCGTGGAAAACTTGTCCCCGGTGAACCAGCCCAAGTGGTAAAAATTCGGTTTTAATGTTATTCCTGTGGATGGACTAACCCTGTATTTGTTTCTTGCCCGTGATAAATTATGTTCTCAAACTATTGTATTATTGAGCTGTGGTATAAGCCCTTTATGTGACGTCGCGCAGATGTCCGACTGTGGTGTGTTTTTACTTCTTACATTATATATAAGCCCTTTATGCGACGTCGCTCAGACGTCCGACTGTGGCAAGCACTGTCTTTATTTTCTGTTATAAGCCCTTTATGTGGTGTCGCCTCGACGCCCGACTGTGGCATTATTATTCCACATTTTCCACTCGAGGAGTCTTTCAGACACTCGTTTGGCACCAGTATTATTATTCCCGCATTTTCCGCTCGAGGAGTCTTTCAGACACTCGTTTGGCACCAGTATTACTATTCTGCAATTTCCGCTCGAGGCGTCATTCAGACCCTCGCTTGGCACCCAGTATTTATTACCTCTATGTTTGATCGTACTGGTTAACTTATTCATGTATTTCATGTTCACATTTGTTATACCTTATGTCCGAACTGTCTTGCGAGTACTTTCATAGTACTCACCTGGCTTGTTGATTTGGCCAGATGTTGACGCAGCCGATCTCTTGGATGAAGAGTTCGATAGCGCGTCCGATGCCTAGAGGAGTCCCAGTCAGTCCTGCGCGATCCCGGATTTTGGTCACTTGCTTTGTTTACGCTTCCGCCACCCGCAATAAGTCTTCTCGAGCCTCACTCCGACGCTCGAAGAGCTGTAGTCTTCTGGAGTCATATCACTCGCCTCGCGGTGATATCTCCACCATCGTCATTATCGTGAGTTAGTAGTTTGCCACCCTATCCGCCGTATTGTTTTATCGGCGTGCATGTAATAAATTGTTGGGCAGTCTCTGCTCAACCTTGTATTATATTTAGTACTTCTGGTATTTTTTTCTTCTGTGACCAATATATTGCCTATCAGTGAGAAGGAATTCTTCCTCGCTGGTCCGTAACAGGGATTGGTTTCTCAATAATTATTTTATTGAAAAACCGGTCGTGACAGGGACGCAAGAGCAGAGCGCGCCGCGGCCGCCTGAACCGCAAGCAACCACACGCATAGAGCAGTTGAACACACAGGAAATGGTCGCCTATAAGCCGGCCGACAGTTGCGTCGCTAGGTAGAGAGCGGTCGTTGATACGTCTCCAACGTATCTATAATTTTTGATTGTTCCATGCTATTATATTATCCATCTTCTATGTTTTATGGGCTTTACTATACACTTTCATATTACTTTTTGGACTAACCAATTGACCCAGAGCCCAGTGCCAGTTCCTGTTTTTTCCCGTCACTACAAAAAAAAAAGACACATCCGTGACATTTTGGGCCGAACGAATTTTTTTTCTGTCATACATATGACACTTCTATGACGATAATTGTGACAAAACCCGGTATCATCATAGATGTGGTGGGCTCCTACTTCTATGACAAAAAATCATGACAGAAAATGGGCTTTTCATCCTGTGCGGGCCAGAGACGCAGCTGCATGACATTCTTTGGGCCGTCCATGACAGAAAAAACCATGGTAGAAGCAAGGGCGAGGAAAATTTCAGGGATTTCCCGGTTATGGTGGGAGGTCGGGGGCCGAGTGATGCGCGTTTCTCTGTACACGTACGCGCGTGTGTGCGAGGCGTTGGCTCTAACTAAACCCTAGCGAGGCGTTGGGGCTCTAACTGAACCCGAGCGATTACACTGCAGGCTACGCGTTACTGAACCCGAGCGATCGATCGATGGCTGTTAACTGAACCCGATCGAGCGATTCCTTCACTACTGCTGCTAACTGAAGCCGATCGATGCTGCCTCCGGGATGAACAATGAGCGTTGCGGGGGCTGGGTTTGGATGAACAGTGAGCGGTGGCGTTGCCTCTGGATGAACAGGACCCCGTGGTGTCGTGGAGGGTTGGATGAACAGTAGACGGTGGAGGGGTGGTTGAACAGGACCCCGTGGTGTGGAGGGCTGGATGAACAGTAGACGGTGGAGGGGTGCCCGTGGAGGGGTGGTTGAACAGTAGCCGGTGGAGTAGCGCGCGGTGGAGGCTGGATGAACAGGAGCCCGTGGAGGCTGGAGGAGGTCGACGGTAGCCCGTGGAGACTGGAGGAGGTCGACGGTGGAGATGAACAATATCCCGTGGAGTCCCGCTTTGCGGTACGCCACACCCCTCCGATGAACAGGACCCCCGTTTCGACCGTAGGAGGTCCGTTTCGTCCGTTTTGCGGTACGCCACACCCCTCCCGATCAACAGGACCCCCGTTTCGACCGTAGGAGGTCCATTTCCTCCGTTTTGCGGGACGCCACACCCCTCCTGATCAACAGGACCCCCGTTTCGACCGTAGGAGGTCCGTTTCCTCCGTTTTGCGGTACGCCACACTCCTCCCGATCAACAGGACCCCCGTTTCGGCCGTAGGAGGTCCCTTTGCTCCGTTTTGCGGTACGCCACACCCCTCCCCATGAACACGACGCATTCCGTTGCCTCCCCATGAACACGACGCATTCCGTTGCCTCCCCATGAACACGACGACGACGCTGTTTCTCCGTTCCGCCCAGCCATGTACACGAGCCCTGGCCGTACATATGCGCGAGTAGGCGTTCGAGACCCCGCCCGTATGTACACATACGTGGCCGTATTTTCTTTCCTGCACCCTGGCCGTTGTACGTACGTGTACATGCTACGTGCGCGCCTCTACTACGACACGTACGCACCTCTACTACGACACGTGCGCGCCTCTACATCCACCAGTATATATGTACGTACACGTTCGCGACCAGAATGACAATGCTACGTACGCTTCGACCAGGTGGGTCCCGACTGTCAGGCACTTCCTTGCCTGCGAAGATGTAGCTGGTGGGTCCCAGCAGTCAGGGGAGCGAATCGTTTTTTGCCCGGACGCACTTCCTTGCGTGCGAAGATGTAGCTGGTGGGTCCCAGCAGTCAGGGCAAACGTTTTTCTTGTGAAATACGGTGGCCCGTCCGGTGGGTCCCCGCTGTCAGGTGGAGGAATAATTATTTTGCACGTAATAAGGAGGCACTTCCTTGCTGCAGCCGTGGACCCAGCTGTCGGCCTCTCCACGTAGAGTCCACGTCCGATGGAAGCTGTTCCTTGACCACGTTGACCACGCCGCGCCGAGAGCACCAGGGCGGTGGACGACAGCGAGGCCTAGGAAGGGGACGACGCGGAGCCGGGGAAGACGCGGCAGTGGATGCCCACACGTAGAGGAGTACGAGGGTTCACTGGTTCGCTGCGGTGTGAGGCTGCCGTCGCCGCAGAATAACAGGGGGTGTGGGTGAGTAGAGGGATGGCCTAGCCAGCGGTGGGAGTAGAAGGGGGCGGTGAGGCCTCCGCCGCATCGCAGCCGGCCACGGGAGGCAGGAGCACGAGGCACGACCGGCGCTGGTTTGGGCGGCTGGAGCAAGAAGACCAGAGGTTGAAGAAGCACTACGGCCGTTGGATGGACATCGTACGATCACTGGCGCTAGAATCGTGCATATTGACTAAGTTGACAAAGCCCTCCGTCCCCGTCAACTTAGTAGGCCCACAAGTCAGCCTGCCACTATACTGGGTCCCAGCTAACAGGGGGAGTATTCATTTTTTTATGCGTAATAAGGAGGCACTTCCTTGCGTGCGAAGATATAGCTGGTGGGTCCGAGCTGTCAGCGGCGGTAACATTTTTTTTGCGAAATACAGAGGCCCTTTCGGTGGGTCCCTGATGTCAAGTGGAGGAATCATTATTTTGCGCGTAATAAGGAGGCATTTCCTTGCGTGCGGCCGTGGACCCAGCTGTCGGCCTCTCCACGTACAGTCCACTTCAGATGCATGTCGGTCGTTGACCACGTTGACCAGGCCGCGCCGAGAGCACCAGGGCGGTGGACGACGGCGAGGCCTAGGAAGGGAACGACACGGAGGCAGGTAAGACTCGGCAGTTGTTTCCCACGTGGAGGGGAGTACGACTGTACGAGGGTTTACTGGTTCGTCTGCCGACGCCAGAGAATAACAGCAGGTGTGGGTGAGTAGAGGGATGGCTAGGCCAGCGATGGGAGTACGGTGGGGTGGTGAGGCCTGCGCGGCAGCAGAGCCGGCCGCAGGGAGGAGGGAGCAGGAAGTCCCGCCGGCGCTTGTTTGAGCGGCTGGAGCAGGAAGAGAAGAGATTGAAGAAGCATGACGGCCGTTGGATGGCCATCCAACAATCACTACTTGTGCGTCACCCTTTTTTTAGGAAAGCCTCAAATCTGTGGAAAACAGCATACAACCCATCTGCCATTATTTCTAATAATTTACAGCCCATTTGCTAATTATTAAGGTTTTTTGGAGCCCATATTCTTTTTGTTAGCATTACAGCCCATATTGTGGCCACGGTTAAAAAATTATATGGAATTTTGCATATTTCGGTGCGGTCCAAACTGTTTTTAATCCCGAAATTTCGACTCACATTCAAACTGATTTAAAAAATATCAACATAAAATCCAACAAATTCTCCACGCATAAAAAATAATGTAATTTAAAATCTCGAAATGAAAAAAAGATATCTGAAACTAATTGCCGGTTTGATGTGTTTTAAAAATGTACAGCCCATTTCTCATTACTGATGGGCCATTTTCTCGGCCAGCCGAATGAAAGCTCTCCTCGTCTTGAAAGATTGGTAGCCCAACAGGCCTGACAAAGCGACTTACTTGGCAAATCACAAAAAAACTGGGCTGTGGCCATGGACCCAGCTGTCAGCCTCTCCACGTACAGTACTCTTCCGATGGCAGTCGTTTCTTGACCACGTTGACCACGCCGCGCGGAGAGCACCACGGTGGTGGACGACGGCGAGGCCTAGGAAGGGGACGACGTGGAGCCAGGGAAGACGCGGCAGTGGAAGCCCGCGCGGAGAGGAGTACGAGGGTTCACTGCTTCGGCTGTGGTGTGAGGCTGCCGTCGCCGCAGGGCCTGGCCAGCGGTGGGAATAGTAGGGGGCGGTGAGGCCTCCGCGGCAGCACAGCCGGCCACGGGAGGCAGGAGCATGCGGCACGACCGGCGCTGCTTTGGGCGGCCAGAGCAAGAAGACCAGAGGTTGAAGAAGCACTACGGCCGTTGGATGGACATCGTACAGTCACTGGAGCTAGAATCGTTCATATTGACTAAGTTGACAAAGCCCTTCATCCCCATCAACTTAGTAGGCCCACAAGTCAGCCTCCCACCAAGGTGGGTCCCAGCTAGCCGGGGGAGTATTCATTTTTTTATGCGTAATAAGGAGGCACTTCCGGTGCGTCTGAGCTGACAGCGGGGGGAACGTTTTTTTCACAAAATACGGTGGCCCGTCAGGTGGGTCCCAGCAGTCAGGGGGCAAACGATTTTCGCAAAATACGGTGGCCCGTCCAGTGGGTCCCTGCTGTCCGTTGGAGGAATCATTATTTTTCGCGTAATAAGGAGGCACTTACTTGCTGCGGCCGTAGACCCAACTGAGACTCTCCACGTATAGTATACTTCCGATGGAAGTCGTTCCTTGACCACGTTGACCTCGCCGCGTTCCGTTGCATGCATGCGTCCATGGGCGTGGTGCATCCCCACTGTCAGCCTCTCACGTACAGTCATCTTCCGATGACTCTCGGTTGTTAACCACGTTGACCACACCGTGCCGAGCGCACCCAGACTGGAACGACCCGGAGATGGGGAAGACGGGGCAGTGGGGTCGCAGATGGAGAGGAGTGGAAACTTCACTGGTTCGGGTGTGCGGCAGCACAGCCGCGGTGCCGCCCACGGGAGACAGGAGCAAGAACAGAGGTTGAAGAAGGAGCACGGCTGTTGGATTAACATCCAATGGTCCAGCTGCTAGAATCATTTGTTGATTAAGTTGACAAAGCCGTGCGTACACGTTCGCTTAGTAGGCCCACAAGTCAGTCACCAAATCTGACGGGTCCCAGCTGTCAACGGGATTAATTTTTTTCGCAAAACAAGGAGGCACTTCCTTCCGTGCGAAGATACAGCCGGTGGGTCCCAGCTGTCAGGTGGAGAAATAATTTTTTTCACAAAACAAGGAGGTCCCTCCTGTAGCTGGTTCGAATCCAAACCTAGACTATGACTATATATGGTGCTATGCTACTCTGCAAGACATGAAACTGACATATCCAACGTTCGCTTCTCCTCTTCTCTACTTACTCTGCCTAGCATCAGAAGCTCTGGCCGCAGCAACCATGTCCGCTGGCTGCTCGTCCACCTGCTCTTCAGCAGGCAACAACCAGATATGCGCCAAGTCGCCACCCGTACCATCGCCTGTGGGTCTCATCACACCCCCGCCCGCACGCGCACCGCAGCCGATTGCTCATCGCAACCCGCTGCTGTTGGTGTGCCACTGCTGCAAATCACGCAGAGTCATCCGTCGCGTCTCAACCACAATCCGCAACCCTGGCCGAGTCTTCTACAAATGCCCGAATCATGGGGTAATAATATGTTTAAGTGTTGTTCTGCTGCTTTCAGTTGCTGATTTTTAATAGTTTGGTTGATGATCTTCTAATTTGATTCGTGCAGAAAAGGGAAGATTCGTGTGATTTGTATTTCTGGGAAGTTGCTGATGTGGGGGAATGCAACTACGCTGATTATTTGGTTAGCCGAGGAATCCCAATACCAGCAGGTTGGGGTGTTGGACTAGTAACTGAAGGAACGGCAGAAGAGGAAGATGCAGAGCAGAAGGTTAAAGATGCAGTTCCTCTGATCATGGCCAAGCAACAGCTGCTGAACGGCCTTGACAGCAATGAGGAGATGAAAGAGCTTGTGAAGATAATGGGCAAAATCGATGTGCTCTGTAGGATGATTGTCTCTTTATTTGCAGTGTATGTAGCACTCTTGATGTATTCAATGGCTACGACATGAGCACTTTGCTGAAACTAGTAATGAATGAAACCTGTGTAGCAGGCTGGGCGTAGTGTTGTGAACATCTAATGATTTCTATTAACGGAAATCAGGGGGTATCCCCTTTTGCTCATATAAATAAATAAATAGCAGAGGCCCTGTCGGGTCAGCTTTGTTCTCATTCGAAGACGTCGAGCAAATTGCAGTCCAACAGCAAACTATGTCATCAAATTCAAGTTTCACAGCCAAATATGAGTACAACTAAACAATAATGTCATCATGTTTTAGTTGTCATACAATCACCAAACACAAATCAGCATACATAACAAGTGATGTTCTCACAGCAAAATACTAAACATCATGTTCATCAGGTTTCAGTTGTCATAGCAAACACAATTTCACATAGTAGATAAAAAAAACGTCTTCTGACAGGCAAATACGACAAAAGCAATGTAATCATCATCCGCAGCAGCAGCGTCAACATCTTCACCATGTGTATTAGTCTGAATCGTAATTCCCCACTGTGTCATCTTCTTCTTCGTCCTCAACGTCCTCGAACGTTGGCTTCTTCTTGATCAACTCTTGTATGCCCACAGCACGACAGGCAATCTTTTCGCCGGCGTCATTGACGTGATGGTTCTCAAAGATATTAGGAACATCTGTGTTATCTTGTACATCAGGAGCAGTGTAAGCATCATCTTGTTGTGCAACTTCATTAAACGAATTCCTTTGCTCAAACCTTTGCAATACTCTCCACTCATCGCTACATGGAAATGTGTCTTCCAAGCAAAATATCTGTGTTGCTTGATTTGCCAAAATAAAAGGCTCGTTGGTCTGGTACGCCGCCTTGACATTGATGGATTTGAAATAATCATCAGCTCTGGGTTTTGCGATCCTGGAAAATAGGTTATACCAACGACAGCACAACAGAACCACACGCCGATGATCCTCGAAACTGGAGATATACTGCAACTGAACAATGTCTGTTATGTTAGCATACATTTCAGTTGTCTCTTTGTCATACGTACCCGTGCTCATGATGGCACTGTTTTGTGTCTTCCTGCATTCGTCTCGTGCAAGGGTGTTGTAGCGCACATCTCCAACAACGCAAGATTCATAATGTCTTACCCGAGTATCAGGACCCATTGCTAGTGAGTAAAGGGCATCATCAACTGCTTGCCCATCCTCCCGCATCTTCTTAACCTATGGTTAGAAAATAGACAAGCTGATCATCTTATGTACTCAATATATTAAAAAAACTGATAGTGCACTTCAAAAGCTTACATGGTTCTTGAACCATTTCGCAAATCCTGCCATAACCAGTTTGTCAATGTTTCTTGGATTTTGCGGCAGTAACTCCTCTTTGTAGATGCTGCACAACATAGTGATCACGTCAAACATCTAAATATATAAGAATGTGCTGCAAGTTTAGTAGATTACGATGTATAACCTGCAGTACTGCACTTACTTGATATAAGGTAGTATCTCAGGACAGTTATTCAACACATACCAAACCATTTTGTCCAAATCTTTAGGTTTGTCCTCTTGTCGACTCTTCCTTGTAACTCGAACAGAATAATCGAAAACATTGAGCCCGGGATTGTCTTCACCCACCTCTTTGCTAAGCTAATGAGCTGTTTCAATGTATTTTGAGCAGAATGTCAACGCTTCTGTAGCAATGTAGGCCTCTGCAATGGAACCCTTGGGTCTAGCTCTGTTCCTAACATAGCCCTTGAAAGTGCCTAGCCACCTTTCAATAGGGTACATCCAGCCATACTGTACTGGACCTCTAAGTAGTGCCTCATTAGGTAGATGAACAGCCAAATGCACCATCACATCAAAGAAGGCTGGAGGATATATCTTCTCAAGGTCGCATAGGATAATTGGTATCTTGTCTCTAAGACGCTCCAAAGCATCTATCATGATATTCCTACTGCAGAGTTCCCTGAAGAATTGTCCCAACTCTGCAACTGCTCTGTATAAGTCAGGGCATCCCAATCCTCTAAGGATAACAGGTAAAACCCTTTGAAGTAGGACGTGGCAGTCATGAGTTTTCAACCCTTGTACATTGTTTCCATCTGTACTTACTCTCCTTTCAGGGTTGGAAGCAAATCCATGTGGGAATCTCACACGTGACAGGACCTCGCAGAATTCTTTTCTTTTTACCTTGTCCAAGACGTACACAACTGGTGCCATATCCCGTGGTTTACCTTCATCTTGCACCTGCAAATCCTTTCTGATACCCAGGTGTGCCAAATCAATCCTAGATTTTAAGGCATCTTTCGTCTTGCCTTCAATATTAAGAAGTGTGCCGATAATGCTGTCACATATATTTTTCTCGATGTGCATCACATCAAGATTATGCCGCAGATCCAAATCTTTCCAATACTCCAAGTCCCACAAAGTGGACCTGCGGGTAAACAATAATCTCTCTTCTACCCTGCCACGCTTCCTTTTCCCGCTACCATTACCAGGATGGTTTCCTGGTGTAATATGCCTGACCTTCTCTAATTCCACTTGCAACTCATCGGCGGTGAGCCTCTTTGGCGCATCACGGTTTTCATGTTTTGCATTGAACACATGTCTTCGGTATTTTCTAGGATGCGGCTTGTCCTTGGCAAGGAAACGGCGGTGTCCAATGTAACAGATCTTGCTAAGTATTGCGTATGACAGCGGATTCCTGTCACAGCGAACACATGCATTGTAACCATGTGTCGTTCTCCCTGACATAGTGCCCAAAGCCGGATAATCATGGATGCACCAAATTATAACAGCACGCAGAAAGAAATCAGTTGGTGGGCTGCTATATAGGTCTCGAGTGAGAACACCCTTCCATAGCTGTTGAAGTTCCTCCACAAGAGGCTCCATGAACAAATCAAAATCCTTTCCAGGACTTTTTGGACCTGGGATGAGCAAGGCCATCATGTAGTTTGATTCTTTGGTGCAGACATTTGGAGGCATGTTGTAAGGGATAACAAGCACTAGCCACATGCTATATGTGGCGCTCTGGTGGCCAAATGGGTTAAATCCATCTAAAGCTAAGCCAAGTCTAATGTGTCTCGGGTCAGCAGCAAACTCTTTGTGTTTATCATTGAAGCTTTTCCACTCACTACCATGAGATGGATGGCTCATTACATTCAAATCTCTGTACTCCTGGTTCCTAGAATGCCACAGTACATCCTCTCTTGTTTAAGCATCATGAAACAACCTCTGCAATCTTGGTATAATTGGAAAATGTCTCAGAACATTATGAGGAATCCTCTTCACAGCATCGAAATCTTTCCATCTTGATGATTTGCATTTCGGGCATTCACTTAAGTTGGCATAATCCTTCCGGAACAGAACACAATTATTCTTACAAACATGGATCATATCATATCCAATTCCAACTGCAAGAAGGAAATTCTTCATTTTACTGTAGGTGTGTGGCAGCTGAGACGCATCTGGGAAAGATTCTCGGAAAGCAGCCAACAACGCATCGAATGATTTGTTGGTCATCCGCTCAGATGTCTTCACCTGAAGAAAGGTGACCATAGCTGAGAATACTGACAGCTTATTTCCTGGGGTGACAGCAACGTTGCATTGTTCCAACATGCGGGCCCACTGTTTTTCTTCTGCAGGTGAAAGTTCACGGAATGCACGAGCATTTCGTAGCATTGTTTCAATGTTGGTCAAACTCACTGGCTCCACCACCTCCTCCTCCTCCTCCTCTTCCACCTGAGCATCAGGCAGATCAAGATGGTGATCTGCTGCTTCTGCGTAGTCAATAACATTGACGTTCACAGCTTCACCATGATGAACCCACCTAGTATATGTGACCGACATCCCATACAAGTGTAGATGATTTTGCACAGTTGACTGGGGTCTTGTAACTGAATTCATACAACTGCTACACGGGCAGAGCACATCTGATTTCGGACCACCGTACTCAGCTCTGATAAAGTTCATGAAGTTTTCAACCCCCTCGACATATGCAGCGGAGAATCTTCGAGAAGAAGTTATCCAAGTCCTGTCCATCTGTTAGACATACAAATTAGTTCTTCTACTAGACATTACAGGAAAAACATATATGCTTTTTTATGAAGTCCAGAAAAAAATACCTAGGTCGATGTCTAAAGCTATGGCAAGATATTTGGACGAGCAGATCTAAGTAACGAAATATATGTAAAGCTAATTCAGCAAACAGATTTGAGTGCCAAATTATGGCAGGCTGCTTCAGCAGTCAATGAGGCCGAGCACACAGCCATCGAACTATCGAAGGCCATCACAGCAACAAAGATCGAGTATAAAACGGTGTAGAGCTATTTCACCTAACAGATTGGCTACTAGACCATGGCAATCTACGTCACAATAAATATATGGCAGGATATTTTAGCAACTAATCGGCCTTGGCATGCCATCTCAGCTAAGCAGATTGAGTGCAGAACAGGGCAAGGAAGCTTCTTAAGGAGAGCATATTGACAGTAAACTACTTCGGCAAACAGTGAGATTAACAGCGTCTATCAGCTAACATTCAGCGCTACACCGACATGAACGAGGCCTCAGTCTAGAATGCGCGTACCGTGGGAGAAGCTGACCACCGTGCGTCTCCACACGAACGTCGCCAGCGGTGGCGGCGCTGACCGCCGTGCGCCTCCACAAGAACGTAGCCAGAGGTGGCAGCGCGGCTAGAGGATGACAGTCTACGAGAGCGTACTGTGGGAGCGAGAGGATCGCCGAACCGCGGCGCCGACGTATCGGCACGGCGGGGAGGGCGGCTTTGGTGGAGCGAATGGAGTGGAGGGGGACAGGGGGGAGGGGGTTTGGGGAATATTATTGGCTAGTTGGCTGAAGGGCGGTTGAATCGGATTTGGGGTAAATTTTTGGGTGTGTGGGGGGGGGAGGATTTTCGCGTGGTGGGCGGGGGGAGTTTGGCGCATGGTCGGTTTCTCCAAGTGCAGTCCCACGTGTCAGTGAAGAGGCAAGCCGAAGCGCGTTCTGTTTGCGTGAGCTGTGTGTAGGACCGAACGTGTGTGGGGTGCAATGCGACCGCGACAGGAGTGCTGTGAGTGTACCGCCCTTTTTCCTTTTAAACTAGGTGCTTCGCCCCCTCAAAAATTTTTTTTGTTGCTTCGCGCGATCCATCGATACTGCTACTAGTAATCCGGTAACCCCGACTAAAACGGCGCGGCTGGGTCTTTTCCCGCGTGATATGCTGGGAGGTTGCCTTAGTTGGATTTTTAGGACGAGTAATGCTACACCTACATAATCCCAGTTACGTAATTAACGTAATGTGAAACGTGTGAGCTGTTGATTGTAGATTGGGGGGAGGGAGGGGCCCACCACCATGAAAATCAGGGGAGGAGAGAGAGAGGCAATTTACGTTAACCCTTTCGTAGGTTCCCGTAGATGTAGAAAGATGTGAAATGCGTGAACGTGTAGTGGACGTACTATTGGAGTGCCTAAGATAATTTGTGTATGTATAGACCCTATGTGTTTATTTTACTTCGCATGTTAGATTTGTCTCGGTTCAATAAAAAGCAGAGTTGGTGATGATGGTGTGCCTGTCATCCTGCAATATAGGCCGTCCGATCTATATCTAACGGATAGGAAGGAAACTATGACAATTTACCCGCACTCCTCTCCACATTTGCAGATAAGGCTTTCCCTTGTTCATCCTTTTCTCCCACAAGATCTTGATCTTCCGTGCAACGCACGGGCATCTTGCTAGTACTCCTACAATATGTATATTATTGTGAAAGTTCATATACACCGGCCGAGATTAATGCAAACACGGCAGATTTTCATTACATTTCGAACTTTTATAGGACAGAAAAATAAAAGAAACCCGACCCTAAACCTATTCTACGGCGGCGACCGACGTCCTCCATCTGCGATCTCTATGTACGGGGGCGGGGTTCAAGACCTGTGAAGTGAAGGTGTGGTCTCCGGCGAGGAAGAGTAGAACACGGGATACGGACCGGCCAGTTGGCACACCATGCCCTGCCGCCTCCCATGCCCTACTCATCCTCGGAGGAGTCCCAGACCTCGGCGGTGCCGGACATTGGACGGCGGCAAGTAGGATGCGTGGCTAACGGTGCTCCCGTCGTCGGCCGCCAGCGTGGCCACCGCTTGTGCGGTAGCGTCCGCGTCCTGCTACGCCGCTATTGCGTCGCGAGAGGCGACTTGAGCGAGGGCGGCGACCTCGAGCTTCATCCCCGAAGACAAGCTCTCCCGCAGAGCGTTCGCACTTGCGGTCATGGCGGATGTGGTGCCAGGTAGGAGGACGATGCGCTATGGTGTGGAGGTTAGCTGGGCGTTGCCGCTTTAAGTAGCGCATTCCGGTGAGGCCAAGCATCCGGGTGCGTCATTAAGTCGCCGGAGTTGGTTCCTCGGGCACCGAGCCTCTTAACGACGACATACGAACAAACGGCATGAATGCGGGCAGTTGGCACCGGCTGGGAACGCACCGCGCGACGGCGCGAGGGACGAGGGTTTTGGTGTGCCAGGGTAGTCAGCTGCAGTCGTGGCAACGTTGGAGATGCCCTTTGCTCACATGCGATCCCCACATGTCATTGAAAAAGCAAGACGACCCGGCATGGTCTCAGGTCCAGAGGATGCAGTTGGCCGCGCTACACCACTCCGCGGACGCGTCGCGGCGCCCCGTGCATCCTCGACGAGCCGGGTGTTGGGGTGTGTTTGGATTGTGGCCAAAGTGCACCTTACCAAAATTTTGGTCATGACCCAAAGATTGGTCTTTGTTTGGATGGTTGCCATTTTTTGGCATGCCAATGAACTCTAGCCAACTCTAGTTCATTTTTCTTGCCAATGTCGGCCAAATCATGGGCAACCAATACCTCAACCAAAATTTTGGTCATGACCCAAAGATTGGTCTTTGTTTGGATGGTTGCCATTTCTTTGGCATGCCAATGAACTCTAGCCAACTCTAGTTCATTTTTCTTGCCAATGTCGGCCAAATTATGGGCAACCAATACCTCAACCAAAAGTTTGGCTACCCAATGCTTTGATGGGGCAACCTTGGGCACAAACCAACCATACCGTTGGTCGTGCCACAGCACTAACGCCACCCTCGGCACACTGAAACCGACCATGTCTAGCGACGATATGAGCGTGTCGCTCACCGCGATCGCCGTGTCCAGAGGCGGTGCTGGAGTTGCGCCCCATTGTTGGCCCCAATGACCCACATGTTGGTTTCAGTGGCGAGGAGGTCGTGGGCCAGCTCCTCCATTGGACTAGACTGCGCTACGTCGTCCCGACGGGTGTGCTCCACATGTCGGTTTCCCTGTTTTCCCGGCCATATTCGAGCGTCAGTGCTCCGCATTGCGCATTAGGCCTTTCACTATGTAGGCCAAGCGAGACAACTTATTGTTTATTTGAGCCGTTCAAGTATAATCATTTGGTGTTTGCTTATTTCTCATTCCTCTCCAACCCTCTTCTCCATCGATCATGTCGCCCTCCAGTCGAGTCCAGCCTCCCGCATGCCTCATTTGAACATTCCGCCGAGTATCATTCGCATGTACCCACCCTAGTCCTCTTTCAATAGATCTCCGGACCCCGAGATGAAATCAAGAGGGAACGAGTGGGGGCACGTGATACCTAAGGCGGATTCAAAATTTTGAACCGGTGATCATAGCATCCGCAAATCATATATATAGGGTATTCAATGTTCGTTTCTTTTTTGAACGTACAATATACTCCCCCTATCCTTTCTAGTTTACATATAAGTTTTATGTGTAGTCAAAGTATCTCTACTTTGATCAAAAAGGTATCAACATTCAACAACACCCAATCAATATTTTTAGATTCGTACGTACTCCTAGATTTGTACTCGAGATGGTTTCCAATTTGACTATTGACAAGATTAATAGTACATGAGATGTATAATGTGAAAATTATATCATTGGAAACTCCTTTCACATACGAATTTGACCGTATGCTTTGTGTAAGTTGCATGTCATATATTATTACTCTAACATTTGGTCAAAGTTAGCCTCGAAAAACGCATTAGACCCTGTATGCCTTGTGTAAGTTGCATGTCATATATTATTACTCTAACATTTGTGTAAGTTGCATGTCATATATTATTACTCTAACATTTGGTCAAAGTAGTATAGTGGAAGTGGATCCTCTGACGTAGGTATCCCTGCCTTACCCTCCCTTTCGGTCACTTACTGGTGGACCCCATGCTTGCTAGGCCCCGCATGTTAGTTACTCAATGGGTTCGGCCACGTCAGGGGATCCTCATCCGTAGTATACCCCCTCTGTTTTTATTTACTCCACATAAAACAGAGGGAGTGGTGGTATAATAAATGACGCGGGCGGCGGAGGGGGAGGGACGTCGGTTTGCTCTCAACTGCGGTCCCACAAGCTAGCGAAAATGCAAGACGAAGCGCGTTCCATTCGGTGAGCGACGTGGAGGGTCCAGCGTGCCGGGCTGCAACGCGAACGCGACAAGAGCGATGTACAGTCAAAACCGATTGACCGGTCGTCACCGGAACCACTATTCACACCAGAACCTTCGATGCTCGGCCTACGCCAGCCACTGCCCTAAAACCACACCAAATCTCCAACCCATTCCCCCACCTTTCGATCCCCTAGCCCACATCAATCGTCCCCTAGTTCGCCGAAAAGCCATGGTGCACCGCAAGATCACTTACTACAAGATGCTGACACCGGAGCGCCGCGCAGAAATCGCGGCGGCGGTCGGCGCCACAGACCTCCGTTCCCAAGCTCGCTTTGCGGCGGGCCAATCCCCGAGTTCTCTGGAGCCAAGCTACGAGGAAGAGGAAGCCGATCCAATGTTCATGGCGCAGGTCGCGGCGCAGAAGGCCCCCCATGGGTATGAGACGATGGACGTCGACTTCGTGCCGGCGTCCAAGTCCCCCATGGTGCAGGCGGACCAGCGGTTCAACATGGTGATACTAAAGGAGGACCGGGAGGTAGAGGCTCGACTCGACGCGGAGCGTGCGCATGCCGCTGCCATCGAGGCTCTCCTGCAGGCGGAACCGGACGTCCTAGACTTGAACCGGGCGGCGGAGGCTCGACTCGACGCGGAGCGCGCGGATGCCGCTGCCATCGAGGCCCTCCTGCAGGCGGAACCGGACGTCCTCGACTTGAACCGGGCTATGCTCTCGTCCGTGCAGAGCGCCCGCACGCTTCGCTTGAACGAGTAGCTGGAGGCCGAGGACAACCACGGTGCGGAGACACACGTCGGCAGCGACGGCTGGTTCGCTCCGGCAGCCAAAGACGACGAGGTCGTCTCTTTCCGCGAGCAGTGATAGTTTTTCTTTATGTTGTTGTTTTTATGGATCTTTTGCTGTGTAAAAACATATATTTGTTATGCAAGTCGCCTGACTTGGGTCAGTCTACCATTTCAGGCGGTTGGATGAATATCCTACGTCTCCTAACCCTTCTTTCCTTCTTCCTCACCTCTTCTTCTTCCCCAACAGACCACCGCACGGGTCGTACGGATACTCTCCAACATGCGGTTGGATAAACATACTCTATGAACGAAAATTATGTGTCAGCGATAGGATGGCTGAGTTTGGTTTGTTCACATGCGACAACACGTGTCAGTGAGGGTGCGTTCCCTTGGTTGGGTTTGCGGCGTGCAGGAGCGACTGTGTGAGGGTGCGGTGCGACCGCGGCGTGCAGGAGCGACCGTGTGAGGGTGCGGTGTGACCACGGCAGCCGTGCGCAAGTGTACCTCCTTCTCATTTTGAAAACTTTAGGCAAGTTTGGCAAAAATGTGTGGCGAAGTTTGGCAATGCAAGGCCTAGACCCAAACAGGATAAGTACGTACGTACTAGGAGTACTAGTGTTAAAAAAGAAAGGCGGGGGTTTCCTTCGCAGGATTTAATCGATACAAATCCTCGTTTCACGTGTCAATTAATGCATATTTTTTCTCCAAAGAACAAAGAGCTAACCATCTCACTCCTCATCGCTTGATTAATGCAGCGCCATGCAAACCAACCTTCTCACTTCGGCATGCATGCAGGGGATATTAATGTCCTTGGTTGCTAACCCCATCAATTTTGCCTCGATTAGTGTTAGTGGCCCTTTGCAAATTGTAATTTTGATATACTGGCCTTGTGTACAAAAAAAATGGAGGTACTAACTATATTTGACTTCCTTCCGCATTGCGGTGACATCGACGGAGAACACCATTGAGGGAGACCACGGTAAGTCGTTCGCAAGTGCCGCCTGCAAGCCGAGACAACCGCCTTATTTGCATCCAGGAAGTCCTTTACTAGCACTACTAGGAGTACTAGTGCGGTGAGATGGTTTCTCGAAGAAGACGATGGAGAAGCGGAGTCAGCGAAGAGTGAAATGATGGTTGCTTCGTCCGTGCTTTTGTAATTTGACGCCTCACTGCTTTGTGATTTGTGATAGAAGGGACAGGGGGGTAGACTCTATGCTCTATACTGTACTGCATGCGTCCAAGCATGGGAGAAAGAGGAGAGACGTTGCATTTTTCTATTCCTTCAATCAATCAATCAGGGAGCTTCGGTTCCATCTTTTTGGCTTTGGCAACACCGTCCACAATGGTTGCCACGATGCCAAAAGCTATTTTCACATTTGGCTACACATTGTGGATGCCCTTAACCGTACCACTTGGTTTTTCTCCTGTGTGCTATCGATACAAATCTCAATTATATTGATCTAAAAAATTATAGAATCAAGACTAGTAAAAAGGAGGTGATTTTGTCGCGCGGATGGCGGGGGAGGTTTCTTATTTGAGCAATGCTACATCCACGTAATGGTTTATGTAAAGTTACAAACTGATGTGATGTGGGACTATTTGATTGGATTAAAGGAGAGGATTAGGCTCACCCCACCTGAAAATCAGGGGGGCATATATAGATTAGATGGAAAGTATACGTAGCAGCTACGTAGCCCTTTGTAAGTCTAGGATTAGGCTTCTTATTTTCGGAGGACGTTGTCCTGGCGGTTTGCTAACATGCGGTCCCACGTGTCAGTGCTTTACCAAGCCGATCCGCGTCCCACATGAGGCAGAACAACGGCAGAAGCAACATGTGGTTAAGTTGAAGAAGATGAGGGAGAAGCGGATTCAGCAACGAGTGAAATGATGGTTGCTTCGTCCCTCCAACTTAACTGCGGGAAAGGTGCAGCTTGTGATTTGACGCCTCATTGCTCATTACTACGCCGGCGCCATGACTGGGGTGCTTCACCCCGGCTGCCCTGCACTGTATTCCGGTATGGCACGTGGACCCGGTAGCTTGATGTCCCACATGTTGGCGAAAGGGACTAGAAGATTTATGAAAGCGATCGCTCCACTCTTACGACGGAGGAGTAGACGACACGACGGCCCAGTGAACTGTCACTTGTAGTACTGTATAGTACTATAGTTTAGCTGTTTCACACGATCCATCGATACAAACCCGATTAAACAGGAAAGGGCGGGATTTTTCCCGCGCGGTAGATGATACTGGCCATACATTTCAAAGGCAATTTTAATGTATGCAAACTGAATAATTATAAGTAACAATATGATATCTAGTAAAACTAAAAACACATATGATTTATTGTGTTAGAGTGTAGTAGTAGTGATGTATTGCATAGTTGTTAGATGTAACATGCGAGAACGTGTAGAGATGTAGTTTTGGAGGGCCTACAGAGAGAAAAGCGTAATACGGTCACCGAACTTCAGAATAAGCTGATTACGGTCACTATATACGTTTTGCGGTGATTATACGGTCACTTGCTCAAAGTTCAGCATCGGATTGCACTCTGTTGACCAGCCAAATAGTCTGCGTGGCACCATGTTGACTAGTTAAATTGACCACGTTCCTTGTGGGTCCCACCTGTCAGTTCGCATAGGCAAAAGGTCGGATAAACACAAATTTACGCAGGCGCAACAAGGCTCCAACCCGTGCGCGGGAATCACCTGGTTGTGTATGTGTCTGTCAGGGCCTGATGTGTGCGCATGCACGTGTAGGTTGAGCACTTGAGCGTGAGAGTGTGTGTTGGTCGTGTGGTGTACTGGTGTGTGCATGCATGCGTGCGTGTGTGCGTGTGAGTGTTGCGTGCGTGCGTGTGAGTGTTGCGTGCGTGCATGGCTGCGTGTGTACGTGTGAGTGTTGCGTGCGTGCGTGGGTGCATGTGTTTGTGTGAGTGTTGCGTGGATGCAGTTCGTGTGCATGCGTGCGTGTGTGTATAATCACCACACCAGCTCCTGTGTGTTAAAACAGACGGCTCAGCATACCAATACAAGGCCACCTTGTCCGCCGTGCCCGCGGTCATGACTTTGAACCACCGTCCAAATATTTTTTTGTCGTTTGTTTTCATTCTTACTAGCAAGATGCCCGTGCGTTGCACGTAACATCAAGATGCATTTGTATGACTTGTTTATCTTGTGAGAGAAAAGGATGAACGGGGGAAGGCCTTATTTGCAAATGTGGAGAGGTGTGTGGGTACCTTTTTGCAATATTGCCATAGTTTCTTTCCTATCCGTCAGATATAAATCGGACGTCCTATATTGCAGGATGGCAGGCACACCATCATCACCAACTCTGTTTTTTATAAGAGTGTATTTTATGTATTTTATAAGAGTGTAGATGTAGAGTAGATACAAGTCGACAGGTGGGCACGATGGTAGTGAGATAATGTGATGCAACACTAGAGGTGCCACGTGGAGCGTTTAACTGGTCAACTAGTCATGTCATGAGCAAATATAGAGTTGTACGGTGAGCCCGTGACTGTATAATAACCACTAAACATAAATGGTGACCGTAATGAGTGGATTCTGAAGTCCAATGTATGTATCGTGATTTCGCTTCAAATACAATGATCGTCATTGCATATATCGCGAGAGAAAGATGAAACATGCGTGAATTTTTTGGGGGCTTACTTTTAGAGGACCTAGAGATAGTTTTGTGTGCATACGTGAAAGGGCGTACAGGGGGGTATGCGATGGAGAGAGAGATGCTCTTCGTTTCTCTTTATTATGACTAACTTTGTATATAGTATAAAAATATACAAATTCACAGTGCGGAATAAATATCATTGTGGGCACCATGCAATGCAAATTAGCGTTCGTACTCCTCCATATAACTTTGTAATGTTGTATATATGTAGAAACTCTAAAATAATTTTTTGGCCGCACTTTATTCAAAAGGAATGTTGTATGCTAAATAAATGTGAAGAGAGGGCTTTTTAGATCAATGGGGTACGTGATGTAACATGTGTGAATGTGTAGTTGATGCATTTGGCTGGGCCTAGAGAGGTATGTGTGTGTATTACGTATTCGAGAGAGGCATGGATGGAGGGGCCGACGAGGGGGGGGCGTGGGAGAGATAGCACGAGAAATGAGAGTGGTCTAGAGAGAGAGAGACGAATATGACGTCACGACAAGAGATTCCATTCCCTTGAGTGTGTATATGCAAGGGGGGAGGGAATAGAGGCACCAGGAGAAATTTTCTGTGTGTGTGGTGTCTGTGTTGGTATGTGTGGGTGTGAGAAGATAATGAGAGGTGGGGGCAGAGGGTGAGTCACCGCGTGAGGTCTGGTGGGTCGAGGTGAGGCCCTTCGTTCGGTTCCGACCTGCGCCACATTGGTCGGCCCATGACGCATTTAGGAAGACCCATGGATGACTAGTCGTACACGACGAAGATAGCAGAATTGTGAAGGACTCTATGTCCACTGACAAAGCCGGCTAGGATTTGTACCCCTAGGTTCTCGGACTAAGGTAACCCCTTTATCTCTGATATTACTATTCATCCAACCTAACTTTAAGGGGCATCCTACAGAATGCTCTGCTAGAATCATACTCGTCGATTAGGAAGAGAGGTGTGAGACAATGCGTGGGAGACAGGCGTAAAGATAATGTGCGTACATGAGACACGTAGGCAGGTCCATGTATATAGAAAGGGTCGATGAGGATTGTGCGTGTGTATGTTTGCGAGAGGAAGAGTGCTTGTGATAAAGGTTAGTGAAAACAGTTGTAAATGGTTACGAGAGGGAGGGAGGGTTATATCTAGAGCATGTGTGCGAGAAAGACACCTCAGGAGAGAGTGTGTGAGCATGTGTGAGAGACCACTGATGGAGAGTGAAACTACACGTAAAAGACTGCTCTACACATTGATTAAGGATATAAATTGTATCCAAATATTAGGATGGGATCATGATATTTGCAATTCGCGTAAGGAGCGGTCATTGATCCATCAGACATCTAGTTCTATCGAATTTGAGCATGTCTATGTTATTATTCGACACAATTGATCCACATAGTTAGTATTTTGAACTCCAGACAATGCATCGCTTTAGCAATCGAATATAAACGTGAGTATAGTTCATGTTGTGTGTATAAAGCACATTATACATACGAAAGTTACACAATGGACATTATAAATAGCTACCTATGAACTAGCATACATTTGAATTCAACTTAAGGTGGTTTAAAAGAATCGAATTCAACATGAAGTCCATTCAATTATTTGAATTTGATATCATGGCATTTGTAAACCATACCTAAATTATAGGGGCACCAATCTTTGCTCTGATTTTGTACATAATAGCATATGTAGTCGTGTACAAAATAGATTCAAATTTAGCTCCTCCTCCATTCAAAAATAATCGTAGTTATAGGATTTTCAAGTGTCAAAATTTCAAAAAGAAGCGGATAATTTAATGAGGTTTTCAAACATACAAGGTCAAATATAACGTTGTCTATTTAGGTCAATCCTCATAGTTCAAGAGTACTCTAAACGTGAATGCTTGTGTTTCAAAATTTCGAACGAAGCACCAAAAGAGCCTCTACTCGCCCGAAACCGCGTGAGACCAATGTTTGGTTGTACAAGGAAATTACTTTTCTAATAACTCCGACCCGTGAAACCTACCGGCCGGACTCCAAAGGTCTAAACCGGGGTAGGTTTGTAGCTTCATCTAGACGCCACGCAACCGCATCCGAAAAACATTCATACACAATGGCTGCCTAAGCACACATGCACCACCATCCCGTGAGCACCAAAAGACAAATAGCTAGTCAGGGCACTGGCCGAGCCAGTGACAAACCCAGCAAAGATAGGCATCACCTGGAAGCCAACTAAAAAGCTGCGATGGTGGCGAGGCAGCCCGCCTCCCACCAGGCTCTCAGGTCCTAGATGATCATGCTCACCACTCCAGCCGGATGTCTAGCTTGTATTGCTTCCAATTTGGTTAAATTGCATCTGCTTAGCTTACACATTATACCTTTGAATATGACATGCCTTTCTGTTTTTGGTACATACTAGTGCATCTGTGTATTAACCATGTTCTTACATCAAACTAATGTTCTTGTGTATCCCTCATCAATCACTTATGACGAGGCAGGCAGGCAAGGGGACTACTCCTCATTTAAAGAATGCAGCGTCAGCCTCCCGACATGATTCTCAAGAAACAGAAATGCTAGATGAAGATAGTGAACGTAGCTCTGTAGTTGATTACAGCATTTCCCCTACACTAGCATCGCAGGTGCTTGCTCTAACTTGGCAGCGTGATATGTGGTTGCATGTTGCATATGGTGTCTAGATTGTAATTCTTCCAATCTGGTTAAACTGCATGTGCTAGTCTGCTTAGCTTATACATTATACCTGTTAATGTGACATGCCTTCCTGTATTTAGTACATAGTACATCTGTCTATTAAGCATGTCCTTACATAAAACTATTGTTTTTTTGTATCCCGCATCAATCAACATGACGAGACACCTTTAGTATATGCAGTGCGATATTAGTTGCATCTTTCATATGATTTATAGCATGCGCTGCTTCTAATATGTTGAAATTCCATTTATGATGGGACGCTTTTAACTTGGCAGAGTCATATTGGTTGCATCTTTCATGTGGTGTCTAGCTTGCATTGCTTCTTATTTGCTAGAATGGTTTCTGCTTAGTTTACACAAACAGTTGTGAACATGCCATGCCGTCCTGTTTTTCGTACATATTCCATCCTGGTATCATGTGTTTGCCTTACATCAAAGTAGTGATTGTCAGTATCATGCATGAATGAGTTCTGAAGAGAGAATTTTATTGCTTTTTCTTGTCGGTTTTACTTGACAATTCAAAATCAATAAAGCGGAAGGAAGTTAGCAAGGCAGCGGATAAAGGTGCTCCTTCCGAACGGAAGGCCTCTACAGTTTCTACTCCTCCACACCCCCAAGATGATTTCCAAGACAACACATGCATAGACACTCAACAAGGTTGTGTTTATGATGAGCACGTCTCCCCTAGTGCAGCATCACTGGTGCTCCCTCTAACTTGGCACTGTTATATGTGGTTGCATGTTATGTGTGATGTCTAGCTTGTATTGCTTCTAATTTTGTTGAATTCCATCTGCTTACTTTACACATTATACTTGAATAAGACACGTGTTCCTGTTTCTAGAACATACAATATGTGTCTATCACACCATGTTCTTACATCAAATTACTACTGTTCTGTAACCTGCAACAATCACTTATCATAAGACACGTTTGACTTCGGAGTGTGATATAGGTTACATCTCACATTCTTTTCTAGCTTGTACTACTAATTTGTTGAAATGTCACTTATGACGAGACAGTTTTAACTTGGTAGAGTGATATTCGTTGCATCTTTCATATGGTGTCTAGCTTTCATTGCTTCTAATTTGTTGAAATGCCTTCTCCTTAGTTTACACATCATAAGCTGTGAATATGCAATGGCACTAATGACGAGAGACCTCTAACATGGCAGTGTGATGTTGTTTGCATCTTGCATATGATTTATTTCTTGTACTGCTTCACATTTGTTTAAACACCATTTATGATGAGACACTGTTAACTTGGCAGAGCGATATTTGTAGCATCTTTCATATGGTGTCTACCTTCCATTGCATTGCTTCTAATTTGGTGAAATATCTTCTTCTTAGTTTACACATCATAGTTCTGGTTATCTCTTCCATCCTGTTTTTCATACATATTACATCCTCCTATCATGTGGTTGTCTAACATCAAAGTTCAGTTCGTCTGCATCACACATCAATTTGTTCTGAAGAACTAAATTGTTATTCGGTTTTCTTGTCGGCTTGACTTAACATGGCACAGAGAAAGAGGAAGAAACACATAATGGCAGGGAATGAGAAGCGGATGAATCCTGCAGATTCTGCTGGTACTGATGGTGCAATAGAAGGTCAAAGTCCAGCGGAAAATTCTACAAACACAGCATCCCATGCTACACGAGTTGCAAAAAAAGCCAAACAGAAACAAATAGCTGCCACCAAACAAGCAGAGACAGCCCTAGTTCTTGCAACACCTACCACAGTACTACCAGCTGCACGACTTACTCGTGCGTCAACTGAGCTAGCAGCACGTTCCCAAGCTCCCTTGCCACCTGACACTACTTCCCAAGGACTCTTGACACAAGATGAGTTGGCAATATCAGATGAACCTTGTGAGCTTCAACAGCAAGAAGGTAGTTGCTGGAGTCAAGTTACAGTTGCATGCTTCTTTATATGTAGTCTCACAGTTTGATGTACACTAACACTTCCTATGTTCGTTGTTGGACTAGCACCTAGGCACAAGAGGAAACAAACATCAGGGATAATGCTCGATAGGTTAACTAAATCTAGAGGAGGAAGAATGGAGATCCGTTTTGAGGCAGGTTTAAAAAGGCCACGTGATGCTACAGAGTCAGCCAAGTTAGTATCAGAGGCAGCGGTTGCCGTTAGGTGTCATGTACGTATCCTCCCAACATAGATTCAGTACAGGAATGACAAAGACGAAACCCAGTTCAACACCTTCCTCGACCATTTATCTGTAAGTATGGTTATGTATGGAAACTAGTAATATCGTCTTGCTCTGTCCCATACTTTCTAGGTTGCTGATAATGAGACTCCCATAATTTTCAACAGATGAGGTTCAAGTTGGATAGCCAAGATGATGCAACCAGACAAGCTTGCACCCATGTTTTCAAGTCTGCGCTGCGACAGTATCGGTATAACTTGAGGAAAACTCACTTTGAAGGCAAGGCTAACAGTGAACTTTCCCAAACATCTCCAGTGGAAAATATATCGGATGAAGACTGGAGGGGCCTTGTTAAACACTGGTCTAATCCGAAGTATCAGGTACATTATATATATGTGATCAGATCACATGTTGAAGTCCTATTTACGGATGTGCCACACAAATCTATCTTCTTGTAGGTGAACTGTTCAAAGAACAAGGCCAACCGTACGAAAGTGAAATTCCAACAGACGACAGGATCTCGTAGCTATATTGCACACTGCGAGGCTCTTGTAATTAGCTGCCGTTTCACTCTTTTCGCTGTACCATATTATCAGATCTATATTGACTTGTTCGAAATGCAGAGGAAAGCCCGCAAGGACCAAAAAGTACCTGAACCAAATGCTGTGGAAATCTTCAAGGACTGTCACACCAGCAAGAAGAAGGGCATGACTACACCAGTCAAAGCCGCTGTTGTAAGTCCTTAATCCTCATGCCTTTTAACTACTACTTACTCTGACTTGTGCCTTGAACTGCATGGTTTGTGGCCAATGTCTATTACTCTTTTCAATTTTATACATAATTGTCTTAGCGTATCATTGCACCTTACAAGGTCTAAAAGAGAGGAGTGATGTTCCTTTGATCTTGACCCGTAATCTAGTTCTGTGCTGGACTTGCCCACACAACGTTACAATTGCCTGTTTGTCTGTTCTCAGTTGTTTTGTGATATGAATGATGTCATACTATGCTTACCGTATTATAAACTTCGTCTCTTTATCCTTAGCCCTCAATACAATGTGAAGAAATAGACAATACATTAGCGATGGTACATGGTCATATGTTTGGAACCTGGTTTTATTATGTACTTTGCAATAAAATACAACTAATATTTTACATGGGTTCACCAGAATAAGTTCTGTATATAGACCAAAGCTATTTTGTTTGGTTTTGCTGCCGCCTTAATATCTTCTGTTCTGGTACTACTAATGTAAAACCTCAACTTTTCAGCAAGCTATGGAAAAAATGGTGGAACCGCCACCTTCTGAAGGTGGTGAGGCAACTATAACCGCAATGTCAGCTCTTGCTGCAGTGGGTCAGTACTTGTCCACTAACAGTGCCAAAAGCACGTTCCTGCGTAATACTGGGTTGGTTGTTAAGGCAATATCGTCCAAACTGCCTCATGATCAAGATATGCAAGCTCAAAGCAATGTTGTATCTGCGCTCCAGACACAAGTCCATTCCCTAATAGAGACCCTTTATGAAACAAGGAGAAACATTGCTCAATGTCGTCAAGATATGCATGGTTTTGAAACCAGACTATCAGATATTTGCTATGTTGTTCAGGAGCCTAGGGGAAATGAAGGCAAGGGTTATGGTGCTCCATCGGACAATACAACATGAAAACGTAACAGTCTGGTCAAATGAACTGAGCTTCTGAACTTCTGGTGGTGCATTTATCTACTAGACTGTTAAGTTTTATGCTAACCTTCCTTTTGTTATATAGCTGTAATTTGTTTTGGTGCGATACAAAATTTATTCTTAACGTGCAGCCACCGGCTGAAGAAAACAGCAAGCCATTTTTGTATAGTGTAGGGTGTTCCCTATATTTGCACTAGTGGCGATCTTTGATGCCGAGTAGATGTAATCTGTGCAATCTCCTTAATAGCCTAGCGTTAGTTTCGGCCTTATTTATTTCCTAGTCTTCTTTTTCCCTGGTTTGCTAGTGGCCGCAATTACCATGGGCCATATACGGGCCGTAGGATCCATGGGTCTCCTACGGGCCGTCGATAAATGGGCCTGTAATCGGTGGGCCTCGCGCCGTCGGATAAATGGGTCTACATGGGCCGTAATCTGGCGTAATTGGTATCGGCCCAGCACGGTAACAGGCCGTTAACAGGCCGTAGGACAGCAAAGGCTTAATTCTGTCACAGGCATAACGGGTCGTTAATGGGCCAGAATATAGGACGGGCTGGAAACGGCGCAACGGGTTAACAGGCCAGAAACGGGCCGACTCTTGCCATGGGCCGAATTTGGCCCATTGGGGTAACAGGCCAGTAACGGGCCGACTCTTGCCATGGGCCGAATTTGGCCCATTAGGGGAACATGCCAGTAATGGGCTGACTCTTGCCATGGGCCAAATTTGGCCCATTAGGGGAACAGGCCAGTAACGGGCCGGAAGTAATCGAGGGACGAAAAGGAGCCCAAGAACGTATGGGCCGTCAATAGGCCGAAAGCTAACACGGGCTGGAAACGGCCCATGTAAATCACGGGCCGTTAACGGGTATAAAGAAAATTAATGTTCATTATGGGCTAGAGTCACCGTGGGCCTGTAAAGGGCCGGAAGATACGAAGGCCTCATATGGGCCGAAAGACGTCGTGGGCCATACATGGGCCGAAAGTGAAATGGGCTGGTGTTATATTCGACGGCCCACATGACGTTGTTGGCCGATTTCCTTTAGGGCCTAAAGGGCCGTGAGTTAACGGGCCGTAAAATGGGCAATTTGCGAAGAGACCGTTAACAGGCTTTTCATGGGCCAGCCCGTTAACTTTTGACCAAGTCAAACGGGCCAGCTTTGTAAGCTAAATGGGCCAGCGGTGGGCCGTGGCACGTGTCGACATATCATAGGCGCCTATCTGACCCACTGACGAGCTGACACGTGTTTCGTCCGGCCAATAAGAATTTTACACGTGGAAATTTCCCATTGGTCGGGGCTGTTAACGGGTTATCGAATCCAAAACCCGACCTGATAGCTTAACGGCGTTCCGTTACGGTGGATACCACGTGTCGGTCACCCTTGACGAAAGCACTTCTATGACGCGCGATTTATCGTCATGGAAGTGGACACTTCCGTGATGATAATTTTGGTAATGTCATGGAACACTTCTACAACAGCACATGTATGACTACTTGATTCTGTCATAAAATCGTCATGGATGTACATGCATGACAAAAAACGCGACCTACTATGACAAACACGTATCATCACGGAAGTGTATTTTTTTTGTAGTGCTTGTTTCAGTGTTTCGAAGAAAAGGAATATCAAACGGAGTCAAAACGGAATGAAACCTTCTGGAGAAGTTATTTTTGGAAAGAAAGCAACCGGGGAGACTTGGAGTCCACGTCAAGGAAGCAACAAGGAAGGCACGAGGCAGGGGGGCGCGCCCTCCACCCTCGTGGACCCCTCGTGGCTCCCCTGACATACTTCTTCCGCCTATATATATCCCTATACCCTAAAACCTTCGGGGAACAGAATAGATCGGGAGTTCCGCCGCCGCAAGCCTCTGTAGCCACCAAAAACCAATCGGGACCCTATTCCGGCACCCTGCCAGAGGGGGAATCCCTCACCGGTGGCCATCTTCATCATCCCGGCGCTCTCCATGACGAGGAGGGAGTAGTTCACCCTTGGGGCTGAGGGTATGTACCAGTAGCTATGTGTTTGATCTCTCTCTCTCTCTCTCTCTCTCTCTCTCTCTCGTGTTCTTGAGGTGATACGATCTTGATGTATCGCGAGCTTTGCTATTGTAGTTGGATCTTATGATGTTTCTCCCCCTCTACTCTCTTGTAATGGATTGAGTTTTCTCTTTGAAGTTATCTTATCGGATTGAGTCTTTAATGATTTGAGAACACTTGATGTATGTCTTGCGTGGGATAACCGTGTGACAATGGGTTATTCTATTGATTCACTTGATGTATGTTTTGGTGATCAACTTGCGGGTTCCGCCCATGAACCTATGCATAGGGGTTGGCACACGTTTTCGTCTTGACTCACTGGTAGAAACTTTGGGGCACTCTTTGAGGTTCTATGTGTTGGTTGAATAGATGAATCTGAGATTGTGTGATGCATATCGTATAATCATACCCACGGATACTTGAGGTGACATTGGAGTATCTAGGTGACATTAGAGTTTTGGTTGATGTGTGTCTTAAGGTGTTATTTTACTACGAACTCTAGGGCTGTTTGTGACACTTATAGGAATAGCCCAATGGATTGATCGGAAAGAATAACTTTGAGGTGGTGTCGTACCCTACCATAATCTCTTCGTTTGTTCTCTGCTATTAGTGACTTTGGAGTGACTCTTTGTTGCATGTTGAGTGATAGTTATATGATCCAATTATGTTATTATTGTTGAGAGAACTTGCACTAGTGAAAGTATGAACCCTAGGCCTTGTTTCAACGCATTGCAATACCGTTTACGCTCACTTTTATCAATATTTACCTTGCTGTTTTTATATTTTCAGATTACAAAAACCTATATCTACCATCCATATTGCACTTGTATCACCATCTCTTCGCCGAACTAGTGCACCTATACAATTTACCATTGTATTGGGTGTGTTGGGGACACAAGAGACTCTTTGTTATTTGGTTGCAGGGTTGCTTGAGAGAGACCATCTTCATCCTACGCCTCCCACGGATTGATAAACCTTAGGTCATCAACTTGAGGGAAATTTGCTACTGTCCTACAAACCTCTGCACTTGGAGGCCCAACAACGTCTACAAGAAGAAGGTTGCGTAGTAGACATCAAGCAGTTTCTGGCGCCGTTGCCGGGGAGGTGAGTGCTTGAGGGTATATCTTTAGATCTTGCAATCGAATCTTTTTGTTTCTTGTTTAATCACTAGTTTAGTCTATAAAAGAAAACTACAAAAAAATGGAATTGAGTTTGCCTTATACGCTTCATCTTTTTAATATCTTTCGTGAGTATGATGGAAAGGAAAATTGTGCTCAAGTGCTAGAAGAAGAAATCTATAGAATGTTTGGCACTAAATCTTTGTATGATGAGCAAGATTGCAATGTTGTTAGTATGAATTCTATGAATATCCGTGATGCTAATGATATGCAAGGCCACAAGCTTGGGGATGCTATGTTTGATGAAGATGATATTTTTTGTCCCCCAAGCTTTGATGAGCAAATTTACTATGATGAAAGCATGCCTCCTATCTATGATGATTATTGTGATGACATGTATGCTTTAAAGAATAATGATAACCATGAAACTTGTCATCTTGATCTTAATTTTAAATCATATGATAGTTATTTTGTTGAGTTTACTCCCACTACTATTCAAGAGAAGAATTTTGCTTATGTGGAGAGCAGTAAAAATGCTATGCTTGTAGATCATGAAAAGAATGCTTTAGGTGCTGGTTATATTGTTGAATTCATTCATGATGCTACTGAAAATTATTATGAGGGAGGAATATATGCTTGTAGTAATTGCAATAATATCAAGTTTCCTCTCTATGTGCTTAAAATCTTGAAGTTATGCTTGTTTTGCCTTCCTATGCTAGTTGATTTTTGTTCCCATAAGTTGTTTGCTCACAAAATCACTATGCATAGGAAGTGGGTTAGACTTAAATGTTCTAGTCATCTTCTTCATGATGCTCTCTTTGCGTTTCAATTCTTATCTTTTATGCGAGCATCATTGAAATCATCATGCCTAGCTAGGGGCGTTAAACGATAGCGCTTGTTGGGAGGCAACCCAATTTTATTTTAGTTTCTTGCTTTTTGGTTCTGTTTAGTAATAAATAATCCATATAGCTTCTGTTTAGATGTGGTTTTGTGTTTTAATTAGTGTTTGTGCCAAGTAGAACCTTTGGGAAGACTTGGGTGAAGTCTTTATGATCATGCTGTAAAAACAGAAACTTTAGCTCTCACGAGATTAGCTTCAACTTTTTACTGGAGAGTGATATTTAGTTTATTCTTTTTGCAGATGATTACTAGAAAAATTCCTCAGGTCCACCAATTTATTTTAGAATTTTTGGATTTCCAGAAGTTTGCGTTAGTTACAGATTACTACAGACTGTTCTGTTTTTGACAGATTCTGTTTTTCGTGTGTTGTTTGATTATTTTGATGACTCTATGGCTAGTAAAAGAGTTTATAAACCATAGAGAAGTTTGAATACAGTAGGTTTAACACCAATATAAATAAAGAATGAGTTCATTACAGTACCTTGAAGTGGTCTTTTGTTTTCTTTCGCTAACGGAGCTTACGAGTTTTCTGTTATGTTTTGTGTTGTGAAGTTTTCAAGTTTTGGGTAAAGATTCGATGGACTATGGAATAAGGAGTGGCAAGAGCCTAAGCTTGGGGATGCCCAAGGCACCCAAGGTAATATTCAAGGACAACCAAGAGCCTAAGCTTGGGGATTCCCGTTAGGCATCCCCTCTTTCGTCTTCGTTCATCGGTAACTTTACTTGGAGCTATATTTTTATTCACCACATGATATGTGTCTTGCTTGGAGCCTCATTTTATTTTCTTTTGATTTTCTTGCTGTTGAAATAAAATACCAAGATCTGAAATTCTTAAATGTTAGAGAGTCTTCACATAGTTGCATAATTATTCGACTACTCATTGATCTTCACTTATATCTTTCGGAGTAGTTTGTCGTTTGCTCTAGTGCTTCACTTATATCTTTTAGAGCACGGCGGTGGATTTATTTTGAAGAAATATATGAACTCTCATGCTTCACTTATATTATTTTGAGAGTCCTAAACAACATGGTAATTTTCTTGGGATATGAATTTAGTCCTAATATGATAGGCATCCAAGAGGGATATAATAAAAACTTTCATATAAAGTGCATTGAATACTATGAGAAGTTTTGATTCCTTATGATTGTTTTGAGATATGAAGATGGTGATATTAGAGTCATGCTAGTTGAGTAGTTGTGAATTTGAGAAATACTTGTGTTAAAGTTTGTGATTCCCGTAGCATGCACATATGGTGAACCGTTATGTGATGAAGTCGGAGCATGATTTATTTATTGATTGTCCTCCTTATGAGTGGTGGCCGGGGACGAGCGATGGTCTTTTCCTACCAATCTATCCCCCTAGGAGCATGCGTGTATTACTTCATTTCGATAACTAAAAGATTTGTGCAATATGTATATGAGTTCTTTATGACTAATGTTGAGTCCATGGATTATACGCACTTTTCCTCCTTCCACCATTGCTAGCCTCTCTAATACTGCGCACTTTTCGCCGGTATCATACACCCACCATATACCTTCCTCAAAACAGCCACCATACCTACCTATCATGGCATTTTCATAGCCATGCAACTTTCCACCGTTCTGTTTACTATGACACGCTCCATCATTGTCATATTGCTTTGCATGATCATGTAGTTGACATTGTATTTGTGGCAAAGCCACCGTTCATAATTCTTTCATACATGTCACTCTTGATTCATTGCATATCCCGGTACACCGCCGGAGGCATTCATATAGAGTCATATTTTGTTCAAGTATTGAGTTGTAATTCATGAGTTGTAAGTAAATAAAAGTGTGATGATCACCATTATTAGAGCATTGTCCCAAGTGAGGAAAGGATGATGGAGACTATGATTCCCCCACAAGTCGGGATGAGACTCTGGACAAAAAAAAGAGGCCAAAAAAAGAGAAAAAAGGCCCAAAAAAATTAAAAAATGAGAGAAAAAGAGAGAAGGGACAATGCTACTATCCTTTTACCACACTTGTGCTTCAAAGTAGCACCATAATCTTCATGATAGAGAGTCTCCTATGTTGTCGCTTTCATATACTAGTGGGAATTTTTCATTATAGAACTTGACTTGTATATTCCAATGATGGGCTTCCTCAAAATGCCCTAGGTCTTCGAGAGCAAGCAAGTTGGATGCACACCCACTTAGTTTCTTTTGTTGAGCTTTCATACACTTATAGCTCTAGTGCATCTGTTGCATGGAAATCCCTACTCACTCACATTGATATCTATTGATGGGCATCTCCATAGCCCATTGATACGCCTAGTTGATGTGAGACTATCTTCTCCTTTTTGTCTTCTCCACAACCACCATTCTATTCCACCTATAGTGCTATGTCCATGGCTCACGCTCATGTATTGCGTGAAGATTGAAAAAGTTTGAGAACATTAAAAGTATGAAACAATTGCTTGGCTTGTCATCGGGGTTGTGCATAATTTAAATATTTTGTGTGATGAAGATAGAGCATAGCCAGACTATATGATTTTGTAGGGATAGCTTTCTTTGGCCATGTTATTTTGAGAAGACATGATTGCTTTGTTAGTATGCTTGAAGTATTATTATTTTTATTTCAATATTAAACTTTTGTCTTGAATCTTATGGATCTGAATATTCTTGCCACAATAAAGAAAATTACATTGAGAATTATGTTAGGTAGCATTCCACATCAAAAATTCTGTTTTTATCATCTACCTACTCGAGGACGAGCAGGAATTAAGCTTGGGGATGCTGATACGTCTCCAACGTATCTATAATTTTTGATTGTTCCATGCTATTATATTATCCATCTTGGATGTTTTATGGGCTTTACTATACACTTTTATATTACTTTTTGGACTAACCTATTGACCTAGAGCCCAGTGCCAGTTCCTGTTTTTTCCCTTGTTTCAGTGTTTCGAAGAAAAGGAATATCAAACGGAGTCGAAACGGAATGAAACCTTCTGGAGAAGTTATTTTTGGAAAGAAAGCAACCGGGGAGACTTGGAGTCCACGTCAAGGAAGCAACGAGGAAGGCATGAGGTAGGGGGCGCGCCCACCCCCCTGGGCGCCCCCTCCACCCTCGTGGACCCCTCGTGGCTCCCTTGACGTACTTCTTCTGCCTATATATATCCATATACCCTAAAACCTTCGAGGAACAGAATAGATCGGGAGTTCCGCCGCCGCAAGCCTCTGTAGCCACCAAAAACCAATCGGGACCCTATTCCGGCACCCTGCCGGAGGGGGAATCCCTCACCGGTGGCCATCTTCATCATCCCGGCGCTCTCTATGACGAGGAGGGAGTAGTTCACCCTCGGGGCTGAGGGTATGTACCAGTAGCTATGTGTTTGATCTCTCTCTCTCTCGTGTTCTTGAGGTGATACGATCTTGATGTATCGCGAGCTTTGCTATTGTAGTTGGATCTTATGATGTTACTCCCCCTCTACTCTCTTGTAATGGATTGAGTTTTCCCTTTGAAGTTATCTTATCGGATTGAGACTTTAATGATTTGAGAACACTTGATGTATGTCTTGCGTGGGATAACCGTGGTGACAATGGGTTATTCTATTGATTCACTTGATGTATGTTTTGGTGATCAACTTGCGGGTTCCGCCCATGAACCTATGCATAGGGGTTGGCACACGTTTTCGTCTTGACTCTCCGGTAGAAACTTTGGGGCACTCTTTGAGGTTCTATGTGTTGGTTGAATAGACGAATCTAAGATTGTGTGATGCATATCGTATAATCATACCCACGGATACTTGAGGTGACATTGGAGTATCTAGGTGACATTAGGGTTTTGGTTGATGTGTGTCTTAAGGTGTTATTTTACTATGAACTCTAGGGCTGTTTGTGACACTTATAGGAATAGCCCAATGGATTGACCGGAAAAAATAACTTTGAGGTGGTTTCGTACCCTACCATAATCTCTTCGTTTGTTCTCCGCTATTAGTGACTTTGGAGTGACTCTTTGTTGCATGTTAAGGGATAGTTATATGATCCAATTATGTTATTATTGTTGATAGAACTTGCACTAGTGAAAGTATGAACCCTAGGCCTTGTTTCAACGCATTGCAATACCATTTACGCTCACTTTTATCAATATTTACCCTGCTGTTTTTATATTTTCAGATTACGAAAACCTATATCTACCATCCATATTGCACTTGTATCACCATCTCTTTGCCGAACTAGTGCACCTATACAATTTACCATTGTATTGGGTGTGTTGGGGACACAAGAGACTCTTTGTTATTTGGTTGCAGGGTTGCTTGAGAGAGACCATATTCATCTGTAACATCCCAAATTTTCAATTTGGAATGTTATACATTAGATCATCATTGCATAGCATATTTTATTGCATTTTGGCAAATCCTCGAAAATCCTAAGCAACTCAAGGACCCTCGGAGAGAGTTGGGGATTTTTCCCGGTTTTCATATTTGATTTTTATCAAATAATAAAACGAGGATTTTTGGTTTTAATTATTTTTCTCTCCGAAAAATATTTCGTATTAAAATAAATGAGAGGAGAAAATATGACTTCTCCAAAATAATTGAAATATTGGAGGAAAAATATTAAAATCAAATATTTGATTTTATTCGGATTTTATTTGCAATTTTAATTGCATTAGAAAAATTGCACGTTTTCAAAACTGCATTTTTGGGCCAAGAAAATGTTCATCTCGTTCTAATTATTTTAATTAGACGGTGAAAATTTGTTTTGGCATTTTTGGATTTTTATTTATTTTTCTACGATTTTTTTAGGTTCAGGGAAATTATTTAAAAAAAATGCCGAGCTCGCCGACTGGGCCGAAGCCGAGCCGACGGCCCAGCTGCCCCGCGCCCCGTCTCCCTCTCGGGCACGACAGCGCCGCCGCCACCCGTATCCCGCACGGCCAAGCCGCCGCCGTCGCCCCCTTCCCCAAGGCAGCACCCCGTCTCCTATAAGTACCCCAGCCCCGCCGCCCTCACCTCACCCCGTCCCCGCCCCGACCCGAAGCCGCCACCGCCGGAGGAGACCCGCCGGAGCCGCCCGACCCCGCCGCCCGAAGGAGCTCGCCGCCCCGACGCCGTACGCCGCCGCCCTCGTCAGCCCTCGCCGCCTCGACGTCGCCCCGAGCCCCGCCGCCCCTCGCCGCACCCCGAAGACCCGCCGGAGCCCCGTCCTGAGCCTCGCCGGAGGTTAGCCGGAGCCGCCGCCGCCGTCCGGTTTTTAAAAAAGCACCTCGGTTTATTTTTTTTCGAAACCCCAGATTTTTTTTAGATCGGTTTATTTTTTCGGTTGAATTAATTAGTGAACGTTCACCGACCCGTTCGTTTTAACGAACGTGTTCGTCGGTTAGTCGCTGTTAACGAACGTCCGTTCGTTTAACTGTTCGTCAGTTTTCTTTTTCGTCGGATTTTCCGCGATTATTCCAGATCGCGATTTCTGATCAGATTTTCGTTCTGGTTTATCTTTTCGCTCGTTTATCGGAATCAGGCGATTCAAGCGCCTAGAGTTTCGTCTTGAAATTCTCTTTCCGTTTAACCTACTCAAACAAGTTTTTGCTACTGTAAAATTTGACCTAGATTCAGATTAGTAAACGAAGCTTGTTTCTTTCGCCGTTTGACTTTCGTTGCTTCGTTCGATTTGTTTCTTTTTGCAAACCGGAGTTCTTAAGTTGAACTTTCTGGTTAGATCTTTTATTTGAGTTTTACCTGTGCATTTGATGAGTGCTTATTGTATGCTTGTTTGTTTGCGATAGAGTACCCGGAGTGCGCCGCTTGCTACTTCGAATCTCTAAGTTTCACGGATCATCAGCAAGGCAAGTAACACTTTGATCATACCTCTTTACTACCCAGTTTTATTGCATTAGATCAACCCTCAAACATTGCATGGTTAGGATCTAATTAAATTGTGGGTATTGGGAAGTAGTTGAGGTAGTACCTATTGCCCTGTTTATTATCAAACCTTGGGAGTTACTTCTACGTTTGCTTATATCGCTATGCTATGCTAGTAGACGTGGATTGGGTTTGAGAGATATTCACGACAGATGTGAGATTGTTAATTAATGGTTTACTTAAGGTGGCAACTAAAACTCACATCTGGGTGGATTGAGGCACCTGGGGAATCCAGTGTTGCCAGTTTTTCTAAGGACCGCCACCCAGGCTCAAAGGGATCATGAGATTATTCATGCTAGAAACTTCCGTGTGCAGCCACAAGCTATTATGGGCTCTAGCATAGTTGAGTAGGTTACATGATCTCTTGAAGAGGTGGGCTAGCAGATGTAGGGGAAAGTAGGTGTAACTGTCCACCCGGAGTAAAGGGTTATTGTTTCTGAAAGACTGTGTCTCGGTCATCCGTTTCTCAAACATCATGTAGTGCGAGAATCAAGCGGAGGCGATCGAGTCTTGTGGGGAAAAGTGCACAAACCTCTGCAGAGTGTACAAACTAATCATGGTTAGCCGTGTCCCCGGTTATGGACAGCTTGAGTATCTAGTACTTGGATTATCATGTGAATCTCATCACCATGTTACTTTAATTAATTTTGTTGGGTTAATGATGATACTTAATTGGGATTGAGAATGTTGTCACCCATTCTCAATGTTTAACAACCACCATGATAGTTAAATAAAATTTATTCCTTTGCAGTAGGGAAAAATTGGCTTTTTACAAAAACTGTAACCATAGAGCCTTCTACCAGCCATATATGCATGTAGTATAGCATTATTCTGTTCATTACTCTCTATGTGTTACATTGCCAGCATATTCCATGTGCTGACCCGTTTTCGGGCTGCAACGTTTTATGTTGCAGACTTTTCAAACGACGAGTAAGGTGCCTTAGGTCGTGGTCTTATACTCAGTGATGCCGTTGGAGTTGATGGACTCACTATTCTTCCAAGTCTTCCGCTGTTATCGTATTAGATGGCCTTAAGCCATAGTTATCATACTTATTCTCTTTTGAGATACTCGTTGTAATAAGTGTGTGATTGCTACTCTGTTATAAATCCTCCATTTGTACTGTGCGTGTCAGCATTACTGATCCAGGGATGACACTAAAGCACAGAGCACAGACTGTTTGAGGTCTGGTCGCTACATCATCCCACGCCTCCCACGGATTGATAAACCTTAGATCATCCACCTGAGGGAAATTTGCTACTGTCCTACAAACCTCTGCACTTGGAGGCCCAACAACGTCTACAAGAAGAAGGTTGCATAGTAGACATCAGCCGTGTGCTACCACCTCCGTCTAATATATAGTCTCCTTTATATTCTATGCCATACTTTGCCCTCAAATTTAACCAACAAAATGTTAATACATGTTATAAAAATTATATAATTGGAAACTATGTTCAAATACAAATCCAACTATATAATCTTTGGCGACATGCATTCGTATTTTATTAGTTAAATCATACTTATAAACCAGGATGGTGGTATAGTAGGTAATTAAATCACAAACATTTTTTTATTAACCGTATGTGTACGTAGCCTTTCGTCCTCCTCTCGCACGTCTTGTCACCCCGCTGTCGCAGACGTCTTACAGCGCAAGCTTGTGCAGCGCGCGGGGGCGTTCTTTTGGCCAAACGGTGGCACCAATGAATCGTCGGTGAGCCTGTTCCCGTGCAACCTCGCAGGTTCCCGCGCAAGCTTCCCGCCCGACTCGGTAAAATCCCCCAATATCCCAATGCTTACGGGCCTGCTATAAAAACCCTCGCGGCCGGCGAGTCCTGCATCGCATTTTCCCCTCCCTCCCTGTAGCTTATCTCGTCTACTTCTCCCACAATCGCCAATGGCACTGGTCCGTCGTTGTCGCTCAGCCACTCCGCCGTCATCAGAGGACAGCTCTAGCTGGGAGGCTACACCGCGGCGGCGGCGCAGTCCCCGGCGTAGTGTAGTGCACGTGGCGTCCCTGTTGGGTGTGCACGGAACACCCACCGCACGCTCCGCCGCCAGTGCTCGTCAGCAGCTGTTGCCGGCCGTCGTTGCTGCCACACCACCGTCGAAAGCCAGGTCCATCACCCGCTCCACTGCCGCGGACCGAAGGTGGGAGGTGGCCGTCGTTGCCGCCACCCCACTGGCGACCACCATGGCCATCACCCGCTCCGCCACCGCGGCCCGAAGGCGGGAGGTGGTGGTCATGGCCGCCACCCCGTCGTCGGCCGCCGTGGCCGCCAACCCACCATCGACCGCCGGGGTCATCACCCGCTCCGCCACCGTAGCCCGAAGGCGGGAGGCGGAGGTGGATGCCTGCACGGGCATCAGCGACCTTGCGTGCTACACCGAGTTCCTGCGGGAGGAGGGGGAGCGCCTCGTCGAGCACGCAAAGAGCCTTACCGCCGCCATGGCCGCGGCACACGCCACCTCAAAGGCGAGGAATCAGGAGATCTACGAGGAGAACCACCGCTTCGAGAGGGGTCGTCTGGAGCGACAGAGGGCGTTCGAGGTGAGCGTCGCCGAAGCTGCAACAGCGGCATGCACCGTATTGCGGTTACCCAGCTCATCGGTAGGCTCCTCCTCCTCCGCCTCTCACTGAGCGCGCTCGGCAGAGGAGAGGCAGTTGGAACTAGTACAAAGCCCCTCTGCAGTAGTAGTAGTATTTAGGGGCTATTTTGTTCAGTTCATCTGACTATAGATGTGGTGGAACTGTAAAACGTACTTAAAATTAGCTAGTATATATAGTTGAACTAGCTATTTTAGTACGTGGTTGGAAACAATTGGGGAAAAGTTTGGTCGGTTCAGCTGTCGAGTTGAACTGTTTGTATAAATTAAGAACGACTGCTTAATCTATGAATGAAATCTATGCTTAATTACTGAATTTTAGTTGCAAAAATTAGATAGTGCTAGTGAGTTTTAGCTGCATATTTTGACAAATCACAGTGTTACAAGGATTAACAAATCTTAACAAATTGTTTGTACGTGGTTGCACACGGGTCATCCAAAACAACCGTTTGCGTTGAAGGGATGAACAAATCCTGCGCTGCTCTCACTTTGCATACGGGTGTTCTATCTAAAACGTAGGCGATCAAGAGCTGCAGAAATACTGCTCGGCACATTTTCTCTTGGCTTCCTAGGGAAGCTGTCGGTTTGCATACGGGTGTTCTAACTAAAACGTTTGCGATGAGTGTTTTATATTTAAAAACCGAATTAAACTGCGGCTTGGGCGCCATTAATGGAGAGGATGCGAGCAAGGCGGGCGGCCATGGAAGTCAAAGGGCTCGCTTCCCAGTGAGCCTGCGTAGTGTACAGCTCGCACGCTTCCCGGTGAGCCCGAGCATTCGAGGACAACTTGCACGCCTCTCGGTCAGCCTGCGCACCGGACGGCGCTCGCACGCCTCCAGTTCAATCAAGGTCAAGCAGCTGTCGGCACGGCACCTCCTACTGCCATTAAAACCAAGGCACGTGGCGTCACATGAATGGTTAACAGAACGCACACAGTTTGAATTATACAAACGTTTGAGATATTAAAGTGGCAGCTATTTTTTCAAAATGCCTTTGTTGGCTGTCATTATTAGAGTGCGCCTTCTCTCAAAATGGACACGAAAAATACCACAGCATGTCGGGTACCATTCCATGATAGAATGCCAAGTTTCATCAATTTTAGACGAGTTTTGGATTTACTAGAATTTAAAAATAAAGTACCCAACATTTTGCCGGCAATCAACGGTGCACTGGGGTTTGAAATTCATTCCCATTTCTTGCATGGGACCTAAGCATGCACCCAAGGACACAAATTTTATTTTCAACCAATTTATATGCACTGGAGCATGTGCATGTAGTTCAAGTTTGAATTATGCACATAAATGCATTGAAAACTCAGTTAATGCATAAAAATGTCCAAACGAACCCCGAAAAAATCACAAAAATTGACACAACACTCCTGTTGTTCTATGTTTACACGTGAAAAAAATTGAAAGCAATAAGAGGCAATGGATATCGTTTTGTCCCCAAAGGCGGGACGTTCCCTACCGAAACCATCATGCTTGTTGTGAGAAGCTCTGGTTTGTGAGAAACATATACCAAAACCTGCCCCAAATGGGACAATTTTTTTACCACGGCATGTCGGGTGCCATTCCATGATAGCATGCCAAGTTTCATGAATTTCAGATGAGTTTTGGATGTACTAGAATTTAAATATAAAGTACTCAACGTTTTGCCGGCAATCAACGGTGCCCTGGTGTTTGAAATTCATTCCCATTTCTTGAATGGGACCTAAGCATGCACCCAAGGACACATATTTGATTTTTCAACAAATTTATATGCACCGGAGCATGTGCATGTAGTTCAAATTTGAATTATGCACATAAATGCATTGAGAACTCAGTTAATGCATAAAAATGTCCAAACGAACCCCGAAAAATCACAAAAATTGACACAACACTCCTGTTGTTCTATCTTGACACAAGAAAAATTTGAAAGCAATTAAGAGGCAATGGATATCGTTTCGTCCCCAAAGGTGGGACGCTCCCTACCGAAACCATCATGATTGTTGTGAGAAGCTCTGGTTTGTGAGAAGCAACCCAAACCTGCCCCAAATGGGACAAATTTTTTTCCGCGGCATGTTGATGCCGCTCCATGATAGCATGTCAAGTTTCATGAATTTCAGACGATTTTTGGATTTACTGGAATTTGAAAATCAGGCATCTCAATGTTTTGCCGGCAATCAACGGTGCCCTAGTGTTTGAAATTCATTCCCATTTCTTGAATGGGACCTAAGCATGCACCCAAGGACACAGATTAGATTTTTCAACCAATTTATATGCACTGGAGCATGTGCATGTAGTTCAAATTTGAATTATGCACATAAATGCATTGAAAACTAAGTTAATGCATAAAAATGTCCAAACGAACCCCGAAAATCACAAAAATTGACACAACACTCATGTTGTTCTATGTTGACACGAGAAAATTTTTGGAAGCAATAAGAGGCAATGAATATCGTTTCGTCCCCAAAGGTGGGACCTTCCCTACCGAAACCATCATGCTTGTTGTGAGAAGCTCTAGTTTGTGAGAAGCATATACCCAAACCTGCCCCAAATGGGACAAAAAATTTACCACGGCATGTTGATGCCGCTCCATGATAGCATGCCATGTTTCATGAATTTCAGACGAGTTTTGGATTTACTAGAATTTAAAAACCAGGCATCTCAATGTTTTGCCGGCAATCAACGGTGCCCTGGTGTTTGAAATTCATTCCCATTTCTTGCATGGGACCTAAGCATGCACCCAAGGACACAGTTTTGATTTTTCAACCAATTTAGATGCACTGGAGAATGTACGTGTAGTTCAAATTTGAATTATGCACATAAATGCATTGAAAACTCAGTTAATGCATACAAATGTCCAGACGAACCCCGAAATATCACAAAAATTGATACAACACTCCAGTTGTTCTATGTTGACACGAGAAAAATTTGGAAGCACTAAGAGGCAAAGGATATCGTTTCGTCCCAAAGGTGGGACGTTCCCTACCGAGACCATCATGCTTGTTGTGAGAAGCTCTGGTTTGTGAGAAGCATATACCCAAACCTGCCCCAAATGGGACAAAAAATTTACCACGGCATGTTGATGCCGCTCCATGATAGCATGCCAAGTTTCATGAATTTCAGACGAGTTTTGGATTTACTAGAATTTAAAAACCAGGTATCTCAATGTTTGCCACTCCATGATAGCATTCCCATTTCTTGCATGGGACCTAAGCAGGCAACCAAGGACACGGATTTGAATTTTCAACTAATTTATATGCATTAGAGCACGTGTGTGTAGTTCAAACTTGAATTATGCACATGAATGCATAGAAAACTCAGTTAATGTATAAAAATGACCAAGCGAACCCCAAAAAATCCCAAAAATTGATACAACACTCCTGTTGTTCTATGTTGACACTAGGAAAATATTTGAAATCGAGAAGAGGCAACATATATCGTTTCATCCAGAAAGGTGAAACGTTCCCTACCGAAACCATCACACTTGTTGTGAGAAGCTCTGGTTTATGAGAAGCTTATACCCAAACCTGCCCCAAATGGGACATAATTTTTACCATGGCATGTTGATGCCGCTCCATGATAGCATGCCAAGTTTCATGAATTTCGGACACATTTTGGATTTACTAGAATTACAAAAGCAAGTACGTCGACGTTTGCCGGAGAGCCACGGTGCCGTGGTGTTTGCATTTCATCCCTATTTCTTGCATGGGAGATAAGCATAAACCCATGGACACATATATGATTTTACAACCCATGTTGGTGCACCGGAGCATGTGCATGTAGTTTGATTTTGAATTGTGCACCTGAAATGGCTAGAAAACCAATTTAATGTATAAAATGTTCAAACGAACCCTGAATAATTCCAATTCTTTTACGACACACATATAGTTGCATGTTCACTCCATATAAAAGGTCTAGCAATTCAAACACTGTCCATTGCCGCTGTGACCCCATTATGTAATTCAAATCAAGATGAAAAATCAAGTAGATCGCACACCGTTTATTATCACCAACCGTGTGAGATGCAGCACAAAATATCCTGGAGCACCGTCGGTGTATAGTACGCCTATGGCTTATGCGAGAAGGTGCGTCGGCTACAGTCCACAGCCGGCGTCCCAAGCACACTAGCTCGCTCCCCAAATATCATTTCACTGTTCAATCGTTGCCCGTGAAAGATGGGCACGTGGACCCGCGTCGTGAGGGCAACTTCGGTGGCCCACTCCAGCGAGAGCGCGGCCGCAGCCGCCATGCGCGTGCTAACAAGGTGCATGAGCGTGGCCACAATCTGCGACCGGGCGTCAAAGGCAGCCCAAACGGCCGTTGTTGCTTCTTAGGTGGCGGCAGCAACATCTGCCTCGGGGATAGCAACTGGCGAGAGTGGCACAACAGCTGTCCGTTTCGCAGCGGTGCCCTTAGCCCTGATGGAGGCCGCCCACGACCATGTCGAGGCCGCCCACGCCTAGCTCCTGGCGGTCACCGTACAAATCGAAAGAAGCTTCTCCGACAACGATCGGCAACCCACGACCGAAGAGCTGGCAATCGCCGAGAGCGTTCGAACAGCCATGCGTTCCTCCGCCGCATACCTTGCAATGACGGAGCCCGTGCAAGCCTAGATCGCGTCCGCCCACACACAGCTCGTGGCGGCCTTTTCCAAAGAGATGGCGGACGCGGATGGCGAGATGCTTGCCGAGTATGGTGCGATGGATGCCATGGAGCCCCTTCCCCAGGAGACCGTCGGGCGCGAGCTGGACATGGAGGCGGCGGCGGAGATCGACGAGCACCAGCTGTAGTAGTACTCTTTGTTTTTTTAATTAAGAGCGGCAGTCTTTAATTTGTTAGAGTAATGTTTAGGTCAGCTAGCTCTGTTTAATTGCTGAATTTGCTCGATTAAGAAGTGTGGGTGTGCTGTAGTCTCCTTTGTGTACCCAAATTATACAATGACGTGGATGACCACTGTAACCATGAAAATTCGAACCAAAACTTTTGACATTCAAACTCATCACACACGGGTTAAGCTATCTGAATTGTTTGTGATGTCCACATATCGTACACAGTTCTGAATAAGGGACCGTGTCAGATGACACTTTGCGCTCCAGTTTTTTGGCTGAAGCGATTCCAAATTTTCGGCTTCTGCAGAAATGTCTACCTCCCCCCCTTACCAAAAGCCACATTTCCCCTCTTTCCGCCATCCTTTCCTAGGTTGAAACCTTCACTCCTTGCTTGCAGCACCGCCTCCTCGTCGGCGACCCTCCTTCACGTTGCTTGGCCTCGTCTATCTAGCCAGGTAATCCACACCCGACCCACATCCTCCTCCTTCCACATCCCACATGCCCCGACCGCCGGCGCGAGCGCGACACCTTCCACCAAAATCACTGACCCCTCCACCAAATAAGCGCCGCCCTAAGGCATGGTGCACGCAGTATAGCCAGGATCTCAAGGAGCATTTGGCAGCGGAGAAGCCAATCGTGGCCGCACGCGCGATGAGGTCGCGATGGCTGCCATTCATGCCGACCCCCAGATCTTGGAGGAGCACCTTGCCATTTGCTAGCTAGGCCGTTTAAGCATGCTCGGTTTACCCGTTGCGTGTGCTGCTCCTGCCATTCCTTCACAAATTCTAGTGAATTGTGCTATCTAATTTTACCATGCAATCTGTTGCTCTAGTGAATATGTTCTATATGTCGTGTAGTGTGGTGCTCACTTATTAACTGTTTTGTTAATTAGTAGTCGTCTTCAGTTAACTGTTTGGTTCAATTCTGCAAATGTGATCTTCAATTCTTCAGGCTGCAATTTTGTATTGTCTTCCTGATACGTCTCCAACGTATCTATAATTTTTGATTGTTTCATGCTATTATATTATCTGTTTTGGATGTTTAATGGGCTTTATTATGCACTTTAATATTATTTTTGGGACTAACCTATTAACCGAAAGCCTAGTGCAAATTGCTGTTTTTGCCTATTTCAGTGTTTCGTAGAAAAGGAATATCAAACGGAATCCAAACGGAATGAAACCTTCGGAAGGATCATTTTTGGAACAAACGCAATCCAGGAGACTTGGAGTGGACGTCAAGGAAGCAACGAGGCGGCCACGAGGTAGGAGGGCGCGCCCGGGGGGGTAGGCGCGCCCCCACCCTCGTGGGCCCCTCGTGGCTCCACTGACCTACTTCTTTCGCCTATATATACTTATATACCCTGAAAACATCCGAGAGCACCACGAAACTCTATTTACACCGCCGCAACCTTCTGTACTCGTGAGATCCCATCTTGGGGCCTTTTCCGCCATTCTGCCTGAGGGGGGATCGATCATGGAGGACTTCTACATCAACACCATGGCCTCTCCGATGATGCGTGAGTAGTTTACCACAGACCTTCGGGTCCATAGTTATAAGCTAGATGGCTTCTTCTCTCTCTTTGGATCTCAATACAAAGTTCTCCACGATTCTCTTGGAGATCTATTCGATGTAACTCTTTTTGCGGTATGTTTGCCGAGATCCGATGAATTGTGGGTTTATGAACTTGATTATCTATGAATATTATTTGATTCTTCTCAATTCTTATATGCATGATTTGATATCTTTGCAAGTCTCTCTGAATTATCGGTTTAGTTTGCCCTACTAGATTGATCTTTCTTGCAATGGGAGAAGTGCTTAGCATTGGGTTCAATCTTGCGGTCTCCTTTCCCAGTGACAGCAGGGGCAGCAAGGCACATATTGTATTGTTGCCATCAAGGATAAAAAGATGGGGTAAATCATATTGCTTGAGTTTATCCCTCTACATCATGTCATCTTGCCTAATGCGTTACTCCGTTCTTATGAACTTAATACTCTAGATGCATGCTGGATAGCGGTCGATGTGTGGAGTAATAGTAATAGATGTAGAATCGTTTCGGTCTACTTGACACGAACGTGATGCCTATATTCATGATCATTGCCTTAGATATCATCATAACTATGCAATATTCTATCAGTTGTTCGGCTGTAATTTGTTCACCCACCGTAATACTTGCTATCTTGAGAGAAGGCACTAGTGAAACCTATGGCCCCCGGGTCTATTTTCCATCATATTAATCTCCCGTCAACTAGCTATTTCTGTCGCTGTTTATTTTTGCAATCTTTACTTTTCAATCTATACAACAAAAATACCAAAAATATTTATCTTATTATCTTTATCAGATCTCACTTTTGCAAGTGACCGTGAAGGGATTGTGTAACATCCACGATGCGGCTATATCTCCCACGTGTCGAGGCACGACTTAGAGGCATAATCGCATTGTGGTTTTGTCGCAAGAAGGGTCATCTTCACACAATCCCATGTAATGAACAAGAATGGGATAAAGAGTTGGCTTACAATCGCCACTTCACACAATACATAAATAAATCATACATCCATCAGAGTACACACATAGGTCCGACTACGGAACCAAAATAAAAGAAGACAACCCCAAAAGCTAGATCCCCGATCGTCCCAACTGGGCTCCACTACTGATCAACATGAAAAGAAACAACACAACGAACAAGATCTTCATCGAGCTCCCACTTGAGCTCAGTTGCGTCACCTGCACTGGTATCCTCGACACCTGCAACTGTTTTGGAAGTATCTGTGAGTCACGAGGACTCAGCAATCTCACACCCGCGAGATCAAGACTATTTAAGCTTATAGGAAAGGATGGGGTAATGAGGTGGAGCTGCAGCAAGCACTAAGCATATATGGTGGCTAACATATGCAAATAAGAGCGAGAAGAGGAGCAATGGAACGGTCGTCAACTAGTAATGATCAAGAAGTGACCTGAACTCCTACTTACGTCAAACATAACCCAAAAGCCGTGTTCACTTCCCGGACTCCGCCGAAAAGAGACCATCACGGCTACACACACGATTGATGTATTTTAATTAAGTCAAGTGTCAAGTTCTCTACAACCGGACATTAGCAAATTCCCATCTGCCACATAACCGCGGGCACGGCTTTCGAAAGATAATACCCTGCATGGGTGTCCCAACTTAGCCCATTATAAGCTCTCACGGTCAACGAAGGATAAACCTTCTCCCGGGAAGACCCGATCAGTCTCGGAATCCCGGTTTACAAGACATTTTGACAATGGTAAAACAAGACCAGCAAAGCCACCCGATGTGCCAACAAATCCCGATAGGAGCTGCACATATCTTGTTCTCAGGGCAACACCGGATGAGACTAGCTACGAGTAAAACCAGCCCTCAAGTTTCCCCAAGGTGGCCCCGCAGGCAGCTCAGTTCGGACCAACACTCGAAGGAGCACTGGCCCGGGGGGGTCTAAAATAAAGATGACCCTTGAGTCTGCAGAACCCAAGGGAAAAGGGGATAGGTGGTAGCAAATGGTAAAACCAAGGTTGGGCCTTGCTGGAGGAGTTTTATTCAAAGCGAACTGTCAAGGGGGTCCGATAAATCACCCAACCGCGTAAGGAACGCAAAATCAAGGAACATAACACCGGTATGACGGAAACTAGGGTGGCAAGAGTGGAACAAAACACCAGGCATAAGGCCGAGCCTTCCACCCTTTACCAAGTATATAGATGCATTAATTAAAATAAGATATATCATGATATCCCAACAATATCCATGTTCCAACATGGAACAAACTTCAACTTCACCTGCAACTAACAACGCTATAAGAGGGGCTGAGCAAAAGCGGTAACATAGCCAAACAACGGTTTGCTGGGAAAGGTGGGTTAGAGGCTTGACATGGCAATATGGGAGGCATGATATAGCAAGTGGTAGGTAACGCGGCATAGCAATAGAGCGAACAACTAGCAAGCAAAGATAGAAGTGATTTCGAGGGTATGGTCATCTTGCCTGCAAGGTTCTCAGAGTTGTCGAAAGCTTGATCCTCGTAAGCGTACTCAACAGGTTCTTCGTTCACGAACTCGTCTCTCGGCTCTACCCAAAACAAGACACAAGCAACAGAACCACAATCAATCACGGGAAATGCACAAGCAACATGATGCAATACATGAATGATATGCAAGATATGATATGCGATGCATATGTGTGCTCCGGAAGGAAAATGATGAACAAGCAGTAACTTGGCAAACCAAGCATGCCACTGGAAAGATGAGATGATCTCGGTCGAAATCGATATAAAGATCACCGGAAACGGACGCACGGTTTGCAAATGGCAAGCAAAACAAGAATGACACGAATCTGCGATTAACAGCATGATAGCACTTAGAATGCAACAAGTAACAATACTACAGCACCCCAACATGGCAACAAAACATATGGAAGTAATCAACAGGAGATGCTTGACAAAAGATGAACACTGAACTACGGCTAGATCACAACATAACAGGTTCAAACAAGCATGGCAAAAGTGCAAAAGATAACAGGTTCACAGACTTCATGGCATGAATCTACTAAATGCATAGAACAAAAGTCCCTTACTGACCATGAGCCAAAAAGGACCAGAAGATATGATGGCAACCATGTAAACATAGCAAGTTTCGTTAACAGGTTTCAGACTTAGCAGAAAACAGAGCATGGCAGAAACAGTATTATGAAGGCATTTTGGTGAGCTTGATGCACTCATCACAAAGCAATGCATGACAAAACAAGCATACCTACAGCAAGACGACATGTTTATGAAGCTGTCCATGGCAAGAGCAAGTACATAGCATGTATGGATCAACTACAACAACCTTGGCAAAATTGAATAACACGTAAACAATCTGCCAGAAATATTTTATAGCAAAAGTAGAGCAAGATTAAGACATGCTATCGTACTCCATAAATGCAAACAGAGGCATGGATGGATAGAGCACAACTATATCTACAAAACATCCTTACTGAACATCACCAACAAGAGCATGGATCTCTCTGTAGACACATGGATACATAGCAACAAAATAACAGCAGTCACAGACTTGTAAAATTACCAAGTCCCTGAAATCAGAAAGATCACGAAGCCTAGTTTGCATGCTTATGCTACTCACCACAGAGATCACAAAAATACATGGCATACACCTATGTAAAGATGGAATGGCATACATCAAAACACATGTAGAGCTCATACTCATAAAATGCACACATCAAATGCAACAAAAATAACAAATCCTCAAGTTCTGATAAGTAACAGCAGTTAACAGCAAATAGCACTCTTTCACCAGAGATTTGGGCATCAAGATGGACTCAAATGAACATGGCATAATGAAACAAAATTAAAAGAATCTCGAGACAAACATTTCGATATATTACACGCGCGAAACGGAGAAGTATGCACGGAGTTATGATGCGATGAACAGGGCCATATATTGCAAAATTACGGGACAGAGAAATCGAGGGGAGGGGGAAAAGTCAACCTTCGCGGTGGATCTGGATCGGGCGCGGCTCGAGGCTGCCGGAGCGCTCGCCGGCGAAGGGGAAGGAGAAGGGCCCGACGGCCGGCGGAGCTCGGGGCGACGAGGGGGGGGGGGCGGTCGCCGGCGGCGGAGCACGGGGCGACGAGCACGGGTGGCGCGGCGACGGGCGGTGGCGAGGTCGGCGGCGGCGCGGCGACGGCCGGCGGGCGGCGGGGGAGCCGCGGGCGAGGCGCAGGCAAGGTGCGGGCCGCGGGGGCTGGCGATGGGCCTCGGCTGGCCGCGGCGGCTGGCGGAGCGGGGTCGCCACGTGGCGGCGGCTGGCTCGCGGCGGGCGGCGGCGCGGATGCGTCCGGCTCCTCCGGACGTGTCCGGCGGCGAAGGGGAGCGGTTTTGCTAGGGTTAGGGGTGGATTTGCCCGAAATTTTGGAGGGGGAAGGTGTTTTTATAGGTAGAGGGAGCTAGGAAACTCCAAATGGAGTGCGGTTTTCGCCCATACGATCGTGATCGAACGACCTAGAGCATGGAAGTGACTTAGAGGGGTTTTGGGCTGTTTGGAGTGGGGTTTTGCTGCAACACACAAAAGGACTTTGCGGTTGCCCGGTTAACCGTTGGAGCACCAAACGACCTCCAAATGGAACGAAACTTGACAGGTGGTCTAACGGTGGTGTACCAAGGCCACTTGGCAAGACTCAGTCCATTCCGAGAACGTTCAACACCCGCTCACGAAAAGAAACAAGAGGGGTGCGCCGGTGCATGTGGGAGTGCCGGATTGCAAAACGGACAACGGGGAAAAAGCTCGGATGCATGAGACGAACACAAATGCAAATGAGATGCACATGATGACATGATATGAGATGCATGACATGAACAAAATGCAAAACCCGACCACGAAGGGAATATCATAACACCTAGCCGAAAATGGCAAGAGTTGGAGTTACCAATATGGAAAGTTACATCCGGGGTGTTACAGATTGACAACCCCTTTATCGCGTTGGTTGCAAGGTTCTTATTTGTTTGTGCAGGTACAAGGCGACTTGCGTGTAGCCTCCTACTGGATTGATACCTTGGTTCTCAAAAAATGAGGGAAATACTTATGCTACGTTGTTGCATCACCCTTTCCTCTTCAAGGGAAAACCAACACATGCTCAAGAGGTAGCAAGAAGGATTTCTGGCGCTGTTGCCGGGGAGGTTTACGCCAAGTCAAGTCAATATTTGATCTCCCGCCAACGTGCGGATTTCTAGCGCCGTTGCTGGGAAGATCTACACACAAGTCAAGACATACCAAGTACCCTTCTCAAACTCTTATCCCTTGCATTACATTATTTGCCATTTGCCTTTCGTTTTCCCCTCCCCCACTTCACCTTTGCTGTTTTATTCGCCCTTTTTCGTTCGTCGCTTTTGGCTTGCCTCTTGCTTGCTTGTGTGTTGGATTGATTGATTGTCACGATGGCTCAAGACAATACTAAATTGTGTGATTTTTCCAATACCAGCAATAATGATTTTATTAGCACTCCAATTGCTCCTATTACCGATGTTGAATCTTGTGAAATTAATGCTGCTTTGTTGAATCTTGTCATGAAAGATCAATTTTCTGGCCATCCTAGTGAAGATGCCGCTACCCATCTAAACAACTTCGTTGATTTATGTGATATGCAAAAGAAGAAAGATGTGATAATGATATTGTTTAATTGAAGCTATTTCCATTTTCGCTTAGAGATCGTGCTAAAACTTGGTTCTCTTCCTTGCCTAAAAATAGTATTGATTCATGGAATAAGTGCAAAGATGCTTTTATCTCTAAGTATTTCCCTCCCACTAAGAACATCTCTCTTAGAAACGATATTATGAATTTTAAGCAACTTGATCATGAGCATGTTGCACAATCTTGGGAGAGGATGAAATTAATGATACGTAATTGCCCTACACATGGTTTGAATTTATGGATGATTATACAAAAAATTTATGCTGGATTGAATTTTTCTTCTAGAAATCTTTTAGATTCGGCCGCGGGAGACACTTTTATGGAAATCACCTTAGGAGAAGCTACTAAACTCCTAGATAATATTATGGTTAATTATTCTCAATGGCACACCGAAAGATCTACTAGTAAAAAGGTTCATGCGATAGAAGAGATTAATGTTTTGAGTGGAAAGATGGATGAACTTATGAAATTGTTTGCTAATAAGAGTGTTTCTTCTGATCCTAATGATATGCCTTTGTCCACTTTGATTGAGAATAACAATGAATCTATGGATGTGAATTTTGTTGGTAGGAACAATTTTGGTAACAACGCATATAGAGGAAACTTTATTTCTAGGCCGTTCCCTAGTAATTCTCCTAATAATAATGGTAATTCCTACAACAACTCTTATGGAAATTTTAATAACATGCCCTCTGATTTTGAGACTAGTGTTAAAGAATTTATGAATTCGCAAAAGAATTTCAATGCTTTGCTTGAAGAAAAATTGCCTAAGATTGATGAGTTGGCTACGTAGATAGAATTTCTCTTTATGTTGATTCTTTGAAACTCATATCTATTCCACCTAAGCATGACATCAATGAGTCTCTCAAAGACATGAGAATTTCCATTGATGAGTGCAAAGAAAGAACCACTAGGATGCATGCTAAAAAGGATTGCTTTTTGAAAGCGTGTTCTTCTAGTTTTCATGATAATAGTGATGAAGATCTAAAAGTGATTGATGTGTCTCCTATTAAATATTTGTTTTCCAATATGAATCTTGATAAATATGGGACTGGAGATGAGTCAACTTTAGTTAAAAGGCGTCCCAATGATTCGGAGTTTTTAGATCTTGATGCAAAAATTGGTAAAAGTGGGATTGAAGAGGTCAAAACTTTAGATAGCAATTAACCCACTATTTTGGATTTCAAGGAATTTAATTATGATAATTGTTCTTTAATAGATTGTATTTCCTTGTTGCAATCCGTGTTAAATTCTTCTCATGCTTATAGTCAAAATAAAGCTTTTACCAAACATATCGTTGATGCTTTAATGCAATCCTACGAAGAAAAGCTTGAATTGGAAGTTTCTATCCCTAGAAAACTCTATGATGAGTGGGAACCTACTATTAAAATTAAGATTAAAGATCATGAATGCTATGCTTTATGTGATTTGGGTTCTAGTGTTTCCACAATTCCAAAAACTTTGTGTGATGTGCTAGGTTTCCGTGAATTTGATGATTGTTCTTTAAATTTGCATCTTGCGGATTCCACCATTAAGAAACCTATGGGAAGGATTAATGATGTTTTTATTGTTGCAAATAGGAATTATGTGCCCGTAGATTTTATTGTGCTTGATATAGATTGCAATCCTACATGTCCTATTATTCTTGGTAGACCTTTCCTTAGAACGATTGGTGCAATTATTGATATGAAAGAAGGAAATATTAGATTCCAACTTCCATAAGGAAAGGTATGGAACACTTTCCTAGTAAGTTACCTTATGAATCCATTATGAGAGCTACTTATGGATTGCATACCAAAGATGACAATACCTAGATCTATTCTTGTTTTTATGCCTAGCTAGGGGCGTTAAACGATAGAGCTTGTTGGGAGGCAACCCAATTTTATTTTAGTTCCTTCCTTTTTGTTCCTGTTTAGTAATAAATAATTCATATAGCCTCTGTTTAGATGTGGTTTTATGTTTTAATTAGTGTTTTTGCCAAGTAGAACCTCTGGGAAGACTTGGTGAAGTCTTTTTGATCTTGCTGTAAAAAACAGAAACTTTAGCGCTCACGAGATTAGCTGCCATTTGTTACTGGAGAGTGATTTTAGGTTGATTATTTTTGAAGATGATTAATAGGAAAATTAATCACGTCCACCAATTTATTTCAGAATTTTTGGAGTTACAGAAGTATACGTTTGATACAGATTTCTACAGACTGTTCTGTTTTTGACAGATTCTGTTTTTCGTATGTCATTTGCCTATTTTAATGAATCTATGGCTAGTATCGGGGGGTATGAACCATAGAGAAGTTGGAATACAGTAGGTTTAACACCAATATAAATAAATAATGATTTCATTACAGTACCTTAAGGTGGTGATTTGTTTTCTTATACTAACGGAGCTCATGAGATTTTCTGTTGAGTTTTGTGTTGTGAAATTTTCAAGTTTTTGGGTAAAGATTTGATGGATTATGTAATAAGGAGTGGCAAGAGCCTAAGCTTGGGGATGCCCAAGGCACCCCAAGGTAAAATTCAAGGACAACCAAAATCCTAAGCTTGGGGATGCCCCGGAAGGCATCCCCTCTTTCGTCTTCGTCTATCGGTAACTTTACTTGAGGCTATATTTTTATTCACCACATGATATGTGTTTTGCTTGGAGTGTCTTGTATGATTTGAGTCTTTGCTTTTTAGTTTACCACAATCATCCTTGCTGTACACACCTTTTGAGAGAGACACATATGAATCAGAATTTATTAGAATACTCTATGTGCTTCACTTATATCTTTTGAGCTAGATAATTTTTCTCTAGTGCTTCACTTATATTTTTTAGAGCACGGTGGTGGTTTTATTTTATAGAAATTATTGATCTCTCATGCTTCACTTGTATTATTTTGAGAGTCTTTTAGAACAGCATGGTAATTTGCTTTGGCTATAAAATTAGTCCTAATATGATAGGCATTCAAGATGGGTATGATAAAAACTTTCATATAGAATACTATGATACTTCATAGATGTTTTGATATATGAAGGTGGTAATGTTAGAGTCATGCTAGTTGGGTAATTGTGAAATTGAGAAATACTTGTGTTAAAGCTGGCAAGTCCCGTAGCATGCACGTATGGTAAACGTTGTGTGACAAATTTGAAGCATGGGGTGTTCTTTGAGTGCTTTCCTTATGAGTGGCGGTCGGGGACGAGGGATGGTCTTTTCCTACCAATCTATCCCTCTAGGGGCATGTGTAGTAGTACTTTGCTTCGAGGGCTAATAAACTTTTGCAATAAGTATATGACTTCTTTATGACTAATGTGAGTCCATGGATCATACGCACTCTTACCTTTCCGCAATTTGCTAGCCTCTACGGTACCGTGCATTGCCCTTTCTCACCTTGAGAGTTGGTGCAAAATTCACCGGTGCATCCAAACCCCATGATAGGATACGCTCTATCACACATAAGCCTCCTTATATCTTCCTCAAAACAGCCACCATACCTACCTATTATGGCATTTCCATAGCCATTCCGAGATATATTGCCATGCAACTTTCCACCGTTCCGTTTATTATGACACGCTCCATAATTGTCATATTGCTTTGCATGATCATGTAGTTGACATCGTATTTGTGGCAAAGCCACTTTCATAATTCTTTCATACATGTCGCTCTTGATTCATCGCATATCCCGGTACACCGCCGGAGGCATTCACATAGAGTCATATTTTTGTTCTAGTATCGAGTTGTAACATTGAGTTATGAGTAAATAAAAGTGTGATGATCATCATTATTAGAGCATTGTCCCATGTGAGGAAAGATTATAAAAATAAAAGAGGCCAAAGAAGCCCAAAAAAAAGAGGCCAAAGAAGCCCAAACAAAAAAATGAGAGAAAAAGAGACAAGGGACAATGTTACTATCCTTTTTCCACACTTGTGCTTCAAAATAGCACCATGATCTTCATGATAGAGAGTTTCTTATTTTGTTACTTTCATATACTAGTGGGAATATTTCATTATAGAACTTGGCTTGTATATTCCAATGATGGGCTTCCTCAAATGCATGAGGTCTTCATGAGCAAGCAAGTTGGATGCACACCCAATTTGTTTTCAGTTTGAGCTTTCATACACTTATAGCTCTAGTGCATCCGTTGCATGGCAATCCCTACTCCTCGCATTGACATCAATTGATGGGCATCTCCATAGACCGTTGATTAGCCACGTCAATGTGAGACTTTCTCCTTTTTTGTCTTCTCACATAATCCCCATCATCATATGCTATTCCACCTATAGTGCTATATCCATGGCTTGCGCTCATGTATTGCGTAAGGGTTGAAAAGGCTGAAGCGCGTTAGAAATTATGAACCAATTGCTCGACTTGTCATCGGGGTTATGCATAATGGGAGCATTTTGTGTGACGAAAACGAAGCATGGCCAAACTATATGATTTTGTAGGGATGAGCTTTCTTTGGCTATGTTGTTTTGATAAGACATAATTGCTTGGATAGTATGCTTGAATTATTACTCTTTTTATGTCAATATTGAACTTTTATCTTGAATCTTTTGGATCTGAACATTCATGCCACAATAAACAGAATTACATTGAAAATTATGTTAAGTAGCATTCCACATCAAAAATTCTGTTTTTATCATTTACCTACTTGAGGATGAGCAGGAATTAAGCTTGGGGATGCTTGATACGTCTCCAACGTATCTATAATTTTTGATTGTTCCATGCTATTATATTATCTGTTTTGGATGTTTAATGGGCGTTATTATGCACTTTTATATTATTTTTGGGACTAACCTATTAACCGAAAGCCCAGTGCAAATTGTTGTTTTTTTGCCTATTTCAGTGTTTCGCAGAAAAGGAATATCAAACGGAATCCAAACAGAATGAAACCTTCGTGAGGATCATTTTTGGAACAAACGCAATCCAGGAGACTTGGAGTGGACGTCAAGGAAGCAATGAGGCGGCCACGAGGTAGGAGGGCGCGCCCCCAACCTCGTGGGCCCCTCATGGATCCACCGACCTACTTCTTTCGCCTATATATACTCATATACCCTGAAAACGTCCGAGAGCACCACGAAACCCTATTTCCACCGCCGCAACCTTCTGTACCCGTGAGATCCCATCTTGGGGCCTTTTTCGGCACTCTGCCAGAGGGGGAATCGATCACGGAGGGCTTCTACATCAACACCATGGCCTCTCCGATGATGCGTGAGTAGTTTACCATAGACCTTCGGGTCCATAGTTATTAGCTAGATGGCTTCTTCTCTCTCTTTGGATCTTAATACAAAGTTCTCCTCGATTCTCTTGGAGATCTATTCGATGTAACTCTTTTTGCGGTGTGTTTGCCAAGATCTGATGAATTGTGGGTTTATGAACTTGATTATCTATGAATATTATTTGATTCTTCTCTGAATTCTCATAGGCATGATTTTTGATATCTTTGCAAGTCTCTCCGAATTATCGGTTTAGTTTGGCCTACTAGATTGATCTTTCTTGCAATGGGAGAAGTGCTTATCTTTTTTTTCAATCTTGCGGTGTCCTTTCCCAGTGACAGCAGGGGCAGCAAGGCACATATTGTATTGTTGCCATCGAGGATAAAAAGATGGGGTTTATATCATATTGCTTGAGTTTATCCCTCTACATCATGTCATCTTGCCTAATGCGTTACTCTGTTCTTATGAACTTAATACTCTAGATGCATGTTGGATAGAGATCGATGTGTGGAGTAATAGTAGTAGATGCAGAATCGTTTCGGTCTACTTGACACGGACGTCATGCCTATATTCATGATCATTGCCTTAGATATCATCATAACTATGCACGATTCTATTAATTGCTCGGCAGTAATTTGTTCACCCACCGTAATACTTGCTATCTTGAGAGAAGCCACTAGTGAAACCTATGGCCCCCGGGTCTATTTTCCATCTTATTAATCTCCCTCAACTAGCTATTTCTATCGCCGTTTATTTTTGCAATCTTTACTTTTCAATCTATACAACAAAAATACCAGAAATATGTATCTTATTATCTTTATCAGATCTCACTTTTGCAAGTTCCCGTGAAGGGATTGACAACCCCTTTATCGCGTTGGTTGCAAGGTTCTTATTTGTTTGTTTAGGTACAAGGCGACTTGCGTGTAGCCTCCTACTAGATTGATACCTTGGTTCTCAAAAACTAAGGGAAATACTTATGCTACTTTGCTGCATCACCCTTTCCTCTTCATGGGAAAACCAATGCATGGTCAAGAGGTAGCACTTCCATGTGAGAAATCGAATTTATCTTTAGAAAATACATGAGAAACGAATACAATTGCTATATTTCCAAGTTGTCAAGCATGCTTGGTTTGGTTATACATTGTGCAATGTGGTGCTCAGTTAACATTTGGTTCATTTGTGTTGTCATGTTCAGTTAACTGTTTGGTTCAATTATGCAATGCGATGTTCAATAATTGTGGGTGCATTCTATTATTGTATACCATGTGAGGAATAAATTGAATTTGGCTGTAGTAAATACATGAGAAACAAATACAATTTCTACAATTGGCTGTAGTTAACTGTTTGGTTAACTGCCTAATCTTCTATTAGGAGTATGTTATATTGTGCAATGTGGTGCTCAGTTAATGTTTGGTTCATTTGTTGTGGTGTTTAGTTAACTGCTTGGTTCAATTCTGCAATGCGATGTCCAATTGTCGTGGGTAGAATTTTGTATTGTTGTGCATGTGAGGAATAAATCGAATTTGGATGCACTTAATACATGAGAAACATGTACAAGTGCTATATTTCCTAGTTCTTAATCATGCTTGGTTTGGATAAATGGGTTTTCCGTGTGACTTGAATTAATCTGATGAATCTGCAATGTGCTTATTTTTCATCAACATATTTTACTGATAGCATGCGAACCCGTACTTAACCTGATGACTAACTACCATATATGTGTTGCAGGGAAACAATGGGAAGCACTGAGGTTTACAATTGAGGTTAGCATGTGCATGGTCCGTTCTCTAAAAGCACATTATTGTGCAATTGCAGGAACCATTCTAATATTTTGGTTTTTAACAATTTGGTCTTGCACATGTAGGTCCTGCTGTCAGAGGTTTTGACCCATTGTTTGACCCTTTTGCATATGGGGAAATGAGTTGTCCATGAATATTAATCAAATCAAGAAACTCAGAAAGATTGTTAGGATAAATAAATTAGCAACAAAAAACAACAAGATCTTTGTCTGCACAATGAAGAAGACATCAGTTCACTACAAGATGGTACTAACTATTATACCTTGCCTTTTTTTATTCCTTTGCCCCATTTCCAATATAGATAAGATATTTATGCACATCCTTGTTTTCATGCCTTTCCAAAGCAGTTCATTGATGATTACCTCTCAAACCACTTCTATGGTCAGGAGGTGAGGAAGGTTTTCATACAACACCCACGGTTCAATATTGAAGTGTTCCTGAAGAGGAAGAAGGACGGGCGGTCAATCATCCACAGGCACTGGCCTAAAGTTGCAAAGACCTTCAACATGAATGAAGTCTCAATATTCGCCTTCCGCTTCAGCAGTTTTCCAGATGAGATGCATCTGTCTATATACCATCTATGATGCTAATTTCGAAAGGTTCTACATGTTGCATGTGGAACTTGGTGCTGGTGCAGTTGTGTAATAGGGTAGCTGAGTGTTGAAGCTATATCATGTTGTACTCTGATGTATTTCAATTATGAAATTCTGCTTCCTTAATATGGAAATGAAATATATTGTCTACTTAATATGAATGTCAATTAGATTAATAAATGGATTATTAATAATAGGGCAATTAGCCTGCTAATGGCGAATTAGCCTGCTAATTGGGTTTTGCTATTGCAAATGGTTATTGAAAAAATACCGTGGGCGATGACCTCAGGCAACACACACAATTTCTAGGAATAAACCGTGTTGGATCAATGAACAATCACACACGACTTTCTCTTGAAAACTGTTTGCGTTAGGCCACCTTGCGCAAACGTTTACCACATAAAAATTGTGTGTGATGGACAGCCTTTGCCACACAGTTTCTTCTACGGACCGTGTGTGATACATTCAATAACGCAAACGATTTAACGGGAAAAATTGTGTGTGATGTACCTATGAACGGATACGTTTTCCTTGGAGCGACTATGTGGGATGTACATACGAACGGAAACGTTTAGCGGGGACAGATTGTGCGGGATGTACTTGCGACCGGAAACAATTTCGCCAATATAATTGTATTTTTTTAGCTCTGTTGTACGTATTTCCGTATTTGAGCGCTCGCCGGTCGCACACGACCTCATTTTGCCGAGCGTGTGTGCCAGGAGGGCATATCCCCGACGGTTTCTGGGTCGTGTGGGAAGGACCCCCCTATCGCCCACACTCACTTGGTGACGGTTCCAAATGCCGTCGCGGAAAGGGGTTAAAAACCGTTTGTTTAGGATCGACGTGCACCAGTGTGACTCAATAAAAAGAAAAGAATTTGGGAGAAACAAACTGAAATATTTTTGGAGTTTTTAGTTTTTCTTGAAGAAAGCAAATTAAAGAAAGGAGAAAAACAAAAAACGAGAAAAACTATTTACACGGGAAAGCTCCCAACAAGCAAAAGAAGAACAAGGAAATCTTTTTGGGTTTTCTTTAAAATACTACAACTAATTAAACTAGAAAGAAAAACTGAAAAGAAGTAAGCAACAATTTTTTGTGATTTTCTCAAAGTTTTTCGAACACAGAAGAAGAAAGTGAGAAAGTAAATATAACATGGATGATACAATAAAAAAGTGTGAACACCGACAATTGGAATGCAATTTGTGAACATGAATGTAATGTCGGTGGAAATACGTACTCCCCCTAGCTTAGGCTTTTGGCCTAGCTTGGTAATCACCATGTGCAGCCTGCGTAATTGTCGAAGTGATAGCTCACGGAGGCTCTTGGTGCAGCCTCCTCAGCCTGCCAAGCAGCTACTACCTTCGCGTTGTGCGCATGAGCCTCACTCTCAGAAACATAATATCTTCCCTTGCTATGACAATCAGAGAGAGCAGGTGCAGGCAAAAAGATATCGACAATAGACTTTTTATTGAATAGCAAGTTATAAGTATAGTTATGGATTTCACCCCTAAGGAACTTGTGGTGCTTCGCCTCAAATTCTTAATACTGAGTGGGTAGGATGGGTCATTAGGCCAAGGTGATACACCACACTCCTCTGCTAAACATGAAGCATAATTCCCACCATAAAAATATCCACTACCAGCGTTCTGTTGCAACCTGCGTGCCACAATCGCTCCAAGGTTATAACATTTAACACCCGTGAGAGCAGTGTGTATGAGGCTCAAGTCAGGAGCACATAGTGTACTACAGTCTTGTTTGCCTATGATGCATTTTCCATTAAATAGTGCAAAGTATTGAATCGATGGGAAATGAATGCTTTTTATTCTACCTTGTGTCACCCCTCTATTCTCACCGTAGCAAAGACTAGTTAAAAATGACTCATACTCAGACCTTGGTGGTTCCTCCAACAAACCCCAAAATGGAATTTTACACACGCCACTAAACGCGTCTAGAGACATGGTAATTGAACGGTCATAAAGTTTAAATGAAACTCTAGACTCACGAGGATGAAATTTAAACTCTTTAGTAAATGATTCTGTGAGACTGAGATACTGGTTGCACTTATTTTCAATATAGGGACCGAGCTCGGCATTGTGAACATATTGCTCACATTCTTCTTTAATACCTGCCATCATTATGAAATCGTCGCACGGCCATAAACATGATTTGGTGGCGGCATCCCGTATTGAATTTGCGCTTGGTTCAACATAAGACTGACGGGTTGAGCCACTACTCGAAGATGCCTCCGAGGGCCTGCGCCTCGGATAACCCCTTCCAAAGAAGTTCATCATATTTGCGTACAATTTTCTGAGAAATTTTTGGGTCACAAGATTTTTGTCAACAAAACTTCACAAGATTGATAGCAACTACTCATAGGGATGCAAAGAGGCTATATTGAGCATTCAAACTAGTTAGAACTCTTAAGAATTTAACATGCAATCTCATCTACAGCAGCACCAAGAGTAGCTAATTATTCTAAATATAAACCACTAAGCACAAACTAATTGGACCAATGGAGGAGTCACATACCAAGTAGCAATCCCCCCAAAACAGTTTTGGAAAGGGAGCTTCGAGCAAAGAGATCGAAATCTGTAGGTTTGAGAGCAAGAACATGAGAGAGAGAGAGAGAGCAATGGTGAATTTTTTCTGGAGGGGGGTGATGACATGGACTAAAGAGAGAAGTGAGGGGGCCCATGTAGGGCCCACAACCCACCAGGGCGCGCCTGGGGCTGCTGGCACGCCCAGGTGGGTTGTGCCCACCTGGTGCACTCCCTCTGATGTTATTTGCATCAAAAATTCTTAAATAATCAAAAAAATCGTATTAAATTTTCAGGGCATTCTGAGAACTTCTATTTTTGGGTCATTTTTTTATGGCACAGGAAATTCAGAAAACAGACAAAACATGGCAATTTATTTTATTTAACTAAGAAAAACAGAAAACAAAAGTTGGAAACATAAAGTTGTGCTTACTAAATTCATCAACTTCATACCTCTAAAAAATGATCCATTAATAAGGTTGATCAAGTCTTATTAACAACCACTTTCGATTAGCATAAAACTGAAGAACCGTAAAGCACTAAGTTACCTCAACGGGGATATGCATGTCTAGGGGTGGGCATGGTTAAACCGAAAATAGAAAAACCAAAATGAACCGAACCGTATTAACCGATATGTTGGTTAATTCGGTGGTTTGGTTTTTGGTTCTGTGGGAAATTTTAAGGTTGTTCGGTGTTTGGTTTGTGTTTGGTTTTCAGTGCCTAGAAACCGAGTAGACCGAACAAACCGATATGTAGGATGCCCCGTGTAATACCATGTTCACTCCATCATGTGGAGGTCTCTCCAAAAGGTAAATTAGGCTGGGACGGGGGAGTACTAGTGTATCATTTAGTGCATGAGCTGCCCAATTTAGAGGCATCATGCGTATTCTTCGTTCCATGTGATTTTTCTACTTAATTATGTTAACTAGTTTGCTTGACCGAATAAAGGATTGCCTGATGTTAAGGTTGCTAGCTCTTGTGACTATTTTCATTCTATAGAGCAAATTAGCGCCCATGAATCATTACACTTATACTGACGAGTGCATGTATTTTGGTTTTTCGGTTAACCGAAGAAACCGAACCGATACATTATGGTTAATATGGTTCAGTTTCTTAATTTTGTGTGATTGTTTCAGTCTCCATTTCTTCAAAACCGAAATTATTAAAAACTGAATAAACCGAACCGTATTAACCATATAAACCGAACGCCCAATCCTATGCATGTCCCCAACAATAAGCATTTCATATTTCCTTTTGGCAGTAGGTAGATGAAAACTTGTAATAGTGAGTGTCGGAGATTTTTCAATAACATTAATACCATTCACTTGGAATTGTTTCTTCGGAAAGTGCACCGTATGCTCATTACCATTGATATGAAAAGTGACCTTGCTTTTATTGCAATCAATAATAGCCCCTGCAGTATTCAAGAAGGGTTTACCAAGGATAATCGACATGTTGCCATCCTTGGGCATCTCAAGTATTACAAAGTCAGTCAAGATAGTAACATTTGCAACAACAACGGGCACATCCTAACAAATACCTATAGGTATGGCAGTTGATTTGTCAGCCATTTACAAATATATTTCAGTAGGTGTGAGTTTATTCAAATCAAGTCTTTTATATAAGGAGAAGGGCATAACACTAACACCGGCTCTGTCGGTGTTCTGGGAACGGGGTTCCCCAGACTTGCCTGCCTGCGGCCCACGGCGTGGCTCTGCGAGCAGGCCCGTACGACCCATCTTCACCAACAAGCATTCAAGACCCTCACGAGGCGGACGACACAAGACCTCCTCGAGAGCGTCCTCACCAGGCTGGCTCGTGAGGGGCGAAGAGTTCAAGGCAAGGCAAACCTCGCGAGGTTCCAATGACGTGAGCCATGACGATCAAGATCAGGTGGGCGCCAGGCGGGCGCCAACGCGCACAGTGTCCTTGTGTCCTCTTTGGTGCTAAGGAAGCAAGCGCAGGTGTGGAGTACCTAGGTGTCAAGCAAAGGTTTCCATATCAGTGCAACGAGACCAAGACCAGCAGGACGGCAGGACGGAGGTCACCATGGAGCCCAAGGCGGCGTCACCACCAGAGCCTTTTGCAGGCGAAGACTCCTTTTGTCAGGATAAACTGTACTAGCTGTCCCCTTTCAAATTGGCCGTTGTTGGCTCCCTTCCCGCTCAATATTTGGGGAGAGGACCAGGGCCTCAATAAATAGGATTAGCCACCACAGTAGGAGGCAACATGTCTCGAACTCATTCAGTTCATCCTCACACCCACCAAACACAAGAGCACCTCACCTCAGGAGGCCATTCTTCCCCTTGTACTGTTCATCCTCAGCCCAAGAGGCAATCTACCACCACCACACTGGAGTAGGGTATTACACCACAACGGTGGCCCGAACCAGTATAAATCTTGTGTCCCTTGTGTTGCGAGTTCGTCGAGTTAGCCCTTGAGATCTCAGCGAAGCTAGGACGTGGATCGGTAGGGGGAGATCTTCGTGCGCACCCCAGTGTTCGAATCTTGAGGGTTTTGCCGGAACCCAAGATCCGACATTTGGCGCGCCAGGTAGGGGTGCGCCGGAGCTCTCCTTCCACCCGCCGATCCGCTAGTTGATCCTTCGGCGCTCCGCGGCTCCGATGTCCGGCGACTCAAGAGCCGATACCGACCGCTGGGCGGCCTGGTCGGCCCGAGCGGCGCCGTCTGCCCAAGAAGTCCTCAACCCCACGCCTCAGGCGGCACGCGCACCGCCAAACACCGCGGGGCGTGGGCGGCGCCGTCACTCACCCTCTACTCTTACTCCACGACAAGTGTGAGTGGCCGCGAGGGCCTCAACCCACGCTGCCGCCACGGCGCCGCACTCCCGGCGGGAGTAGGCAAACATGAGGGCCGCGGTCACGGTGGCTCGGGAGCTGCTGCGATGCCGGTTGATGGAGAGCGGTCGGGATGCTTTGCTAGAGCGCGTCGCCGAGGTCTTGGATGCCGCGGCTTCAGGAGCGCCGCCCTTCTGTTCTCTGCTCACGCCACAAGAAGCGGCTGGGTCGCTTGGCGGACCACGCCGCGCCCGCGTGCCTACAGGCGCACCACCAGGCTTCATCGACACCGGCGCAACCAACGGAGTTGCACGCCCGCTCGCGCCCGCGCCACCTCCGCTGGGTGCGGGCACGAGCGCTGCCACCTATGATCCGGGCGGGATGCAACCCCACCATCCTCGAGGCGGCACGCTAGGTCGGGCGACGTGGAGTGTGGGGCACTACGGCGAGGTCTTCGAGGCGGCGTCCTCAGAGGCCTACGTGCCCCGCATGGTGGACCAGGAGTACATGCTGGAAGACGACCCTGGCTCATTCCTCGAGCCGGGCTGGGAGGAGGAGGTGCTAGAAGCCGGCGCCTTTAAGGACCCCTCCGGAAGCCTCACCAACCACGCCGGCGACAAAAACTACAGGGTACCACTAATTCCTCAGGAGCAGGCTTACGCTAACCATGGTGCGCAGGGGGATCAGGTCGCAGCAGCAGATGGCGGTCCCAGCTCGTCGACCTCCCTCCCGCCAGAGGGGGCATGCTGGGGTTTGCAGGAAGGAAGCCGGGATGAAGGCCCTCCCCAGCACCGCGCGGAGCAAGGCGTCCCCCGGAGGTAGGCCCTCTGCCGGGGAGGTGCTCCAGAGCCTACCCCCGGCAGAGGACCCGTGGTCGCCGAGGGTGTCGCTGGCGTCCCCTTTGCCCCTTTGGTGTCGTCCTGGTTTCCGGTCGCCCCCAACGGTGGTCGAGGGAGCCGCAAGGCGGGGCCCTTGTTTGGCGATATGAAGTAAGGCTCACGCCTGTGAAGGTCTCCGCCCGTGACACTCTCACGTAATAACGAGTGGGGCTGTTCACGCCCCGGAGTCTCAGGAGTGCCGCCCTCGGGCCTCGGGGGCTCCCTCCCACGTCCTAGTGGCAGCACCTAGCTCCGTGCTGGTGAGAAGACTCGAAGACAAGAAGACTAGACTAGGCGCCGGACGCGGCCATTTGCTTTGGATCCCTTTTCTATAGCCTTGCCTTCTGGATTTGGATTTGAGTTTAAGTTGAATTTTCATTGATACGCGCGGGGGGTGCCTTTTCTCGTTCGAGTGATTTCTTGCTATCTGGTTCTTGCCTTATCCCGGAGCTCATGCTCGCTGCCTCCCCCTCGCGGGCCCCTCGCGAGCGGGGCTGGGCACAGCATACGCGCCGTGGGCGTCGACACCACGATCGGCGCCTGATTCTCGCAAGGCCCTCTCGGGCGAATCAGCAGACTCTTCAGGAGTTGCTCTAGAGCTCACGACCTCACGATCCAGTTCGGGGCTTACCCCGGCTGAGGTAAGCCGCAACAGCAAACTTGCCGCCAGACCCATGGATTCACAAAGGTGCACACTCAGCTTGACATAAAAGAATAAAGGCCGCGGTTTGTTTACACGAGGGGCACCCCCTCTCAAAATGCTCTTACAACCTCTAGGGCCACGCCCAAGCCTCTGCATGTAGGACAAACAGCTGGGAAACGCGGGGATCAGTCGGACATGTCACTTGCCGCATCGCCTTTAGACGGGCCGCTAGCATCGCTACCACCATCGCAGCATCACCATCGCCTCCTCCGGCGCAGTCAACACCATCATCGACCACGTCGCCTTCGTCCGCCGCGACCACCACCACGTCATCATCAAAAGAGAAGGCCCTGACCAGCACGTCCACTTTATCCTCCACCCACCGCACCAGGTCGACCCAGATGGCCTCCGGGACTGGAGCAATGGCGGCGACAAAGTCGAAGTCTTGGTAGGTGTTCTAAAGATGGCTGAAGACACGAAAGAATGCGCCCCGGCAGGCTGTGGCTCCTCTCTTCGACAAGCAGGCGAGCTCTCTCGGAGCGGTTCTCCACGCGCGTCACCACGTCGGCGAAGAAGCGGAGGTGGCTGGGATAGTCGTTCACGTGGGGGTGAGGGGCGTTCTCATCACAGATGTGACCCAGGGCAGTATTGGCCCTGTTCCAAAGGTCCTGAAGCATGGGAGCATGCACGCGCTCCAGCGTCCGCCGCTGAAGCACTTCCTCCCTGTTCTGCTGCGCAACGGACTTGGCGTCAGCAACCCGCTTCTGAAGAGAGAGAGCAGCTCGGCGCGGGCGGAGACCAGTTCCTCCTACGCCATGACCAGGGCGGCTGTCGTGGCCTCCTCGCGCCTCTCCACCTCAGCTAGCCTGGGCCTAAGGGCAGCGGCCCTACCTACAGCCTCTGTCTCCGCAAGCTTTAGCTTCAAGTCATGCCTACCCTCAAGACCCACGCGAACCTCGGCCACCCGGCGATCGATCTCCTCCTGGGCCTTGGCCTCGCATGCACCAACGGCATCTTCCGCTTGGGCAACTTGACGCTCCCTCGTCTCCAATCGCTCAAGCTCGAGGCAACGCTCCACGGCTTCCAGTGCCAACGCCTCCTCGCGCCTCCGGATCTCTTCTTCTTCGGCGGGCGTCCCCCTCAGCGACGCAAGGGCGGCTCTGCGCGCCTCCACTTGCTGCTCCAAGGAGGCGCTCCAGGCTTGGAGCTCCCATGCGCGCTTCTCCGCGGCCTCGCGGCGGCGGTCGGCTTCTCGGGCCTCCTTCAGGGCTCGGGAGCAGGCTTCACGCGAGGTCGCGAGAGAAGCTTCAGCCTTCGCGTTATCAAGCTCACGCTGGTGACGCCCGAGGTTGATGGCCACTTTCAACTTGCGCCGCTCCTCCGCCAACCGAAGACCCTCGGCCTCGAGGCACGCATCGACACCCGCGAGCTCTTCACCAAGCCGGGTCATCGCGCCCATCACCTCCTGGAAGAGCTCATGACGAACAATGCTCCGTCCGTGCTCGAACTCGAGCACACGGCCCATCTCGTCCTCCACCGCGGGGGCTGCAGGCAGGGCCCGAAGCGGCACGCCCCCTCCCAACAAGGGGCTGGGGGCTGGCGCGTGCCCGGAGGCCAGCCAGGCCTCGCGAGGGGCCCGGGCGAGTCGGGGCTCGCTGCTTGAGGAGGCGCCCAGGACCGAAGCCATCCAGCCGCCATCCATGATCAGAGGAGGAGCCCTCGGCACGCTCGCTGAGCTCCAGGCAAGGCCGTGAAGGAGGGACGACGGGGGCGAAAGCTCAACGCGCCATGGAGGCGAGTGCGCCCCTGCAACCGACCCCGCACCGAAGGCGGCGTGCAGACTCGGGGCGCTCAAGGTCAGCGAGGGAGACGAGGAGAGAGGAGACGACTTCTCGGGAGACTCGGCGGCTGTGGTGGAAGGGACCCTGAAGAACCAACGTCATAGAGGAAAGCAGCACTCAATAAGCCACAAAGATACAGTACTTACTCGTCAATGGCGATGTACTTCCTCCACTTCAATGGCCCGAAGATGCCACCGCTGCCGCTCGGGAACCTCTTCCTCTTTCAGAGCTCCTCGAAGTCCACGCAGAGCCGACCGAAGTGTTGGACATGGAGGCCAGCGCGAGGTGCAGCAGGGGAAGCGCTTGAAGGGACCGCTTCAGGGGCGCCAAGCTGAGGAGAGTCGCCGGACGGCATCACGCAGCGGCCTGCCGAGGTCTCATGAGCTTCAACCTCAGGAGTCGCGCGCTGTGTTGCCCCCGCATCTGCCACCCCAGGACAAGAATCGCGGACTCCGGAGGACGACGCCTCGGGAGCCCCAGGCGGCATCAGCACCTCGGCACTAGGGCCACCGGCCTCGGATGGTGCTCGCCTCCCTGCATCCACACTCGGGGTGAGCTCCACACCAGCAGCGAAGAGGGGAACCACGTTGACGGGATTCTCGCGGGGCCCCACCTGGCCATCTGGACGCAGCCCCCACTCGTCAAAGGAAGGCATGTGCTCCACGAATTCCTCCTTGTTCGAGCAACGGTACAACAGACAACTCTTCCCAGGCATGTCGTCCGGCAACGGAACGCCCGCCAAGACCCCAAGCACCGTCTGCCACGTCTCAAGAGGGAGCCCGGACTCCTGAAGCCTCATATGGTCCTTGCTGTTGAGCAAGGCCCACATCAGCCGAGAATGGCGCTGAAGCGGAGCGACTCAGCGTCGGACAAACTCCTTCACCACCATAGGCGCAGTCACGCCGCGGTCTTTCAGCCTCTTCAGCCTGAGCCAGATGGGGACAAGGCAAGGGCTCGTGAGCTTCTCGTGGCCCCAACCGAAGTTGGGGACGGCAGGCGCCGACGAAGAATGGAGCAGAGGGCTGAGCACTCCGACATCAACAAATACCCACCGTGTCCGAAACCCGCTCGTGGATGGAGGAAGCTCGAAGTCGATCCCCGCGCCTGCTGTCGCAGCCACAGCCTGAAAGCCCAGGCACCCCAAGCTCTGCCGGGGGTCAATCAGATGCAACGAGAAGAAGTGGCGAAGAAGGGCCACGGAAGGGGCAATGCCCACCATGGCCTCACACACAAAGGAGAAGATGGCATAAAGGGTCACAGATTGGGGATCAAGATGCAGCATGTGGATCTGATAGTGTTCAAGTACTGCGCTGAAGAAGTTGGAGAAAGGACGGACCAGGCCGGCCCAAAGGGCGTCGATGAAGAATGGGACCTCAGAGGCTGCCCGGTCAATGCGAGCACGAGACGCAGGCCAAGCCACCATCTTTCCCCACTCATTGAAGCTAGAGGCGAGCTGGGACGCACCTTGCCCATGGCCTCATCGTTGAGCACCAGCGATCGGCCAACTGCGGGCTCGGCGACCGGAGGCGCACTAGACAAAGACAGAGGTTTCTTCCCCTTATCCGCTTGTTTCGGCGCCATGGCGATGGAGTGAGCAGAGCTCAGGTCGGATTGGAAAGAGGAGCGGAGTCCCAGGGAAGCAGAGAAATTGGAGGAGTATGGCGCGGGGGATGGAAGAATAACTGTGTAGGTTGCGGTGGCCGCATAGCCAGGCGGATTCCAAGGTAGCATGGGGAAGCGGAGACGCCCATGTCCAATGAACCGCCACGCGTCGACCAAGGCCGCACGCTATTGGGGCCTGCGGCGCTCCACACTTGACCTTTGGCTTCGCCTCGAAGCCAAGCCCGAGCACGCCTTGGGCCCGGGGGCTACTGTCGGTGTTCTGGGAGCGGGGGTCCCCAGACTTGCCTGCCCGCAGCCCACGGCGTGGCCCTGCGAGCGGGCCCGTACGGCCCATCTTCACCAACAAGCATTCAAGACCCTCGCGAGGGGCCAAGCCTCGCGAGGCGGACGACACAAGACCTCCTCAGGAGCGTCCTCACCAGGCTGGCTTGCGAGGGGCATAGATTTCAAGGCAAGGCAAACCTCGCAAGGTTCCAATGACATGAGCCATGCCGATCAAGATCAGGCGGGCGCCAGCGCGCACAGTGTCCTTGTTTCCTCTTTGGTGCTAAGGAAGCAAGCGCGGGCGCGGAGTACCTAGGTGTCAAGCAAAGGTTTCTATATCAGTGCAACGAGACCAAGACCAGCAAGACGGAGGTCACCATGGAGCCCAAGGCGGCGTCACTACCAGTGCCTTTTGCAGGCGAAGACTACTTTTGTCAGGATAAGCTGTACTAGCTGTCCCCTTTCAAATTGGCCGTTGTTGGCTCCCTTCCCACTCAATATTTGGGGAGAGGACCAGAGCCTCTATAAATAGGATTAGCCACCACAGTAGGAGGCAACGGGTCTCGAACTCATTCAGTTCATCCTCACACCCCCCAAACACAAGAGCACCTCACCTCAGGAGGCTGTTCTTCCCCTTGTACTGTTTATCCTCAGCCCAAGAGGCAATCCACCACCACCACACTGGAGTAGGGTATTACACCACAATGGTGGCCCGAACCAGTATAAATCTTGTGTCCCTTGTGTTGCGAGTTCGTCGACTTAGCCCTTGAGATCTCAGCGAAGCTAGGATGTGGATTGGTAGGGGGAGATCTTCGTGCGCACCCCAGTGTTCGAACCTTAAGGGTTTTTCCGGAACCCAAGATCCGACAGGCTCCTAAATCGCACAAAGCAGTTTTGACATAATTTCTTTTCATGGAGCAAGGTATAGTTGGTATTCCCGGATCTCCAAGTTTTTTAGGTACTCCATCCTTAAAAGAATAATTAGCAAGCATGGTGGAGATTTCAGGTTCAGGTATTTTTCTTTTATTAGAGATGATGTCTTTCATATATTTTGCATAAGGAGCCATCTTTAATATATCAGCAAAGCGAATGCGCAAAAAGATTGGCCTAAGCATTTCACCAAAGCGTTCAAATTCTTCATCATCATTTTTTAGTTGATTTAGGTGGAAAGGGCATGCATTTTTTAACCCATGGCTCTCTTTCTCTTCCATGTTTTCTAGCCACGAATTCTCTTTTATCATATCTCTTGTTTTTGGGTTCTGGGTTATCAAGATCAACAGCTGGTTCTATTTCAACATAATTATCTGGCTGTTTTGCATTGTCTAGTTGAGTGTCTTCATGAACCTCATCATTATATTTTTCATTATGACTAGGTGAATGTTCATTACCAGATTGAGTTTCAGCATCAGAAATAGAAACATCATTATTATCCTCAAGTGGTTTTTCTGTCCCAGGTTCACTAGAGGTATGCAAAGTCCTATCATTTTTCTTCTTCCTTTACCTTTTAGAAGGACTAGGTGCATCATTATTAATTCTTTGTGAATCCTCTTCAATTCTTTTAGGGTGTCCCTCAGGATAAAGTGGTTCCTGAGTCATTTTACCTCCTCTAGTTGCTACTCTAACAGCAAAGTCATTTATATTATTATTCATTTCATCAAGCAATTCTCTTTAAGATTTAGCAACTTGTTCTAGTTGTGTTTGAACCATAGAGGCATGTTTTCCTACACCTCTAACGTCATTGGAGATTCTAAATAACAAGTCACTCAAGCGAGCAATCATATTAGAATTATATTTCAATTGTTTCATAACATTGGCATTGAAGTGATCTTGTTTTCTAATGTAGTTGTCAAACTCATAAAGGCATTGGCTAGGATGTTATTATAAGGGATATCACTTCCATCAAACTTCATTAAAGAATTTACCTCTACCACATGTGGAGGTGGTGTATTCAGTCCATGTATTTCTTCAATAGGAGGTAAATTTTCAACATCATCTGCTTTAATACCTTTTTCCTTCATAGATCTCTTTGCCTCTTGCATATCTTCCGGACTGAGATATAAGATGCCCCTCTTCTTTGGAGTGGGTTTATGCGGTGGTTCAGGAAGAGTCCAATCATCATAATTTTTCAATAATTCCGCAGCTTGTCCAACAGTTCGTTCCCTGGAAACACTACCAGCACAACTATCTAGGAAACCCTAGAAGCATCAGTTAGTCCATTATAGAAGATATCAAGTATTTCATTTTTCTTAAGAGGATGATCAGGCAAAGCATTAAGCAATTGGAGTAGCCTCCCCCAAGCTTGTGGGAGACTCTCTTCTTCAATTTGCACAAAGTTAAATATTTCATGTAAAGCAGCTTGTTTCTTATGAGCAGGTAAATATTTTTCATAGAAGTAGTAAATCATATCCTGGGAACTACACACACAACCAGGAGCAAGAGTATTGTACCATATCTTAGCATCACCCTTTAACGAGAACGAAAATAATTTGAGAATATAATAGTAGTGAATCTTCTCATCATGAGCAAATAGGGTGGCTATATCATTCATTTTAGTAAGGTGTGCCACTACAGTTTCAGTTTCATAACCATGGAAAGGATCAGATTCAACCAAAGTAATCAACCTTGGGTCGACAGAGAATTCATAATCCTTATCATCAACAAAGATAGGTGAAGTAGCAAACTTGGGATCACACTTCATTCTAGCATTCAAAGATTTGTCTTTCAGTTTGCATAATAATTTCTTAAGATCATCTCTATCATTGCAAGCTAAAAAGTCTCTAGCTGTCTCCTCATCCATAACATAACCTTCTGGTGCCTTAGGCAATTCATATCTAGGAGAGCTAGGTCTAATAGGTGTTTCAAGATTTTCAGTTTCAGGTATTTCATCTGTTTCAATGATCTCTTCAGTTTCAGTAATTTCATTTTCTTTAACTCTAGCAATTTGTTCATCAAGAAAATCACCTAGTGGCACACCATCATCAAGGAAGGTACTAGCATCATCATGAGTAGTATTTGTAGAAGTATCATCATCAATAACTTGCGACATATCAGGATTAATAGCATGTGGTGGTGTTGCAAGTCTACTCAAAACAGAAGGTGAATCAAGTGCAGAGTGTGATGGCAGTTCCTTACCTACCCTCGACCTAGAGCAAATGATCTTGGTCTTTGTATCCTTCAGATTCTTTGTAGTGATAAATAGATAATAATCCCAAGTGACTCAACAAATATAGCTATGCCCCCCGACAAGAAAAAGGCCTTGATAACCCACAAGTATAAGGGATCGCAACAGTTTTCGAGGGTAGAGTATTCAACCCAAATTTATAGATTCGACACAAGGGGAGCCAAAAAATATTTGTAAGTATTAGCAGCTGAGTTGTCAATTCAACCACACCTGGAGATTAATTATCTATAGCAATATGATCAGTAGCATGGTTGTATGATAATTTTGATAGTAGTAGTAACAATAACAGTAACGGTAATAGTGATAGCAATGATTTTGTAGCAGTGGTTATAGTAGCAATAGCAATAGCAATAGTAACTTAGCAAGAACAATATGTGAAAAACTCATAGGCATTAGATCGGTGAATTCGCTGGATGGTATTCATCATATAACAGTCATAACCTAGGATGATACAGAACTAGCTCCAGTTCATAAATATAATGTAGGCATGTATTCCGTAAATAGTCATACGTGCTTATGGAAAGAACTTGCATGACATCTTTTGTCCTACCCTCCCGTGGCAAGGGTCCATAAGGAAACTAAGGGATATTAAGGCCTCCTTTTAATAGAGAACCAGAACAAATCATGAGCACATAGTGAATACATGAACTCCTCAAACTACGGCCATCACCGGAAAGTATCCTAAATACTGTCACTCCGGGATTTACGGATCATGACACGTAATAGGTGACTATAACTTGCAAGATCGGATCTAGAACATAGATATAATGGTGATAACATAAACGGTTCAGATCTGAAATCATGGCACCCGGGCCCAAAGTGACAAGCATTAAGCATGGCAAAGTCATAGCAACATCAATCTCAGAACATACACTACAAAAAAAGATACTTCCGTGATGATACGTGTTTGTCACAGTAGGTCGCGTTTTTTGTCATGCATGTACATCCATGACAAATTTATGACAGAATCAAGATAGTCATACCTGTGCTATCGTAGAAGTGTTCCATGACATTACCAAAATTATCATCACGGAAGTGTCCACTTCCATGACGATAAATCGCGTGTCACAGAAGTGCTTTCGTCAAGGGTGACCGACACGTGGCATTCACCATAACGGAACGCTGTTAAGCTATCGGGTCGGGTTTTGGATCCGATAACCCGTTAACAGCCCCGACCAATGGGGATTTTCCACGTATAAAATCATCATTGGCTGGGGGAAACACGTGTCGGCTCATCGCTGGGATAGATGTCATCCACTCATTGGAAAGAAGGCGCCTATGATACATCGACACGTGGCACGGCCTAACAGAGGCCCATTCCTATGAAAAGGCCGGCCCGTTTGACTTGGTCAAAAGGTGGCGGGCCGGCCCATGGAAAGCCTGTTAACGGCCTATTCGCATATAGCCCATTTACAGCCCGCTAACCCAAGGCCCGTTACGCCCTATTCGAATTAGGCCCAGTAGCGTCATCTGGGCCATCCAATATGATTCCAGCCCATTTTCACTTCTGGCCCATGTATGGCCCATGATGTCTTTTGGCCCATATGAGGCCCTATGTAACTCTTGGCCTATTAACGGCCCGTGGTGAAACTGGCCCGTAATGAACAGTGTATCACTTTACACCCATTAACGTCCCGTGGTGAAACTGCCCGTAAAGAATAGTGTATCACTTTATACCCATTAACGGCCCATTATTCCGTTGGGCCGTTTCCAGCCCATGTTATCTTTCAGCCTTCTCAGAGCCCATTTATTCTTGGGCTATTTTCCAGCATTCGTTTACTTACGGCCCGTTACTGTCATTTTCTGCTTGTGGGCCAAATTCAGCTCATGGTTACAGTCGGCCCATTTGTGGTCCGTTAATACGTTGGGCCGTTTTCATAGCGTCATCAAATACGGCCTATTAATGATGGCCCGTTATGGTCGGCCCATGAATGGACGATTCCAACTCTAGCCCGTTTACGGCCAGAATGCGGTCTTGTTGGCCCATGTTAGGCCAATCGATCATATGGCCCGTATAAGGCCCATTGATGATACGGCCCGTAGAAGGCCCATTGTTTCTACGGCCCGTAGAAGGCCCACTGTTTCTACGGCCCGTAGAAGGCCCACTGTTTCTACGGCCCGTAGGAGGCCCAGTGTCACTATAGTAAATATTAGCCCATGGTTATGGTGGCCTATTTTTTAAAAATAGGTTATTGCAGCCACTAGCAAACCGCAGAAAAAGAACTGCACTGACTACAAGCAAACAAATAAACAAGACAACAAGGAAATAAATAAGCAAGAAACTTACACTAGGCTATCACGGCTATTACACATATTACATCCACTGGGCATCAAAGTTCGCCACCAGTGCAAATAAGGGAACACAACAGCATATAAACGCCGCAGCAAAACAAGTCCAGAACTGAAGCCACTTCAGAAGAGCTCAAGAAACAATATCCTGGGTACCCATAATGCTGGCAAGATGCTTAGCAAGCTTATTAACTTTCTCTTGTTTGGCGCTTAAGTCCTCCAGCGCTTGCTGTTGCACCAGAAAGTATGCATCTGAATTCTACAGGGACTTCCTCAGTCCTTTGGCTTCCTGTCGCATAACATCTGATCGATGTCTTTCAATTTGAAGTTGAGACTCAAGAAGCCGAACTGATTCAGGCAACGAGTTCGAAGAGCTGGTGCCAGCAGTGGTAGCCAGTAACTCGAACACTACATCAAGACAGGACTTTGGGGTTGTCTCAGTGTCTTCAATATAGTTTTTATCAGCTTTCTTGGAGACCACAGGGATGTCTCACTATCTTGAACCTTATCTGCATTACTTCCTTTACCATTGCATAACAGGGTACTCTTCTCCAATATTTTATCCGCGTTCTAAAAGAGAAACAAACAAACACATCTCAGGTTTACAATGTAGTATATGAAACTCATTTTGGTAAACCAGTTCAGTAGTAAGGTGGACAGGATAATAGCATGAAACAAACATATATCTATGTAGTATGGTCCTTGTATGGTCTATATCATTCTAGTTTATGTTGCCAAATCAAGATAGATACAGTTCGAATCATATCTATTTAAGACAAAGCAGCATAGACAAAATATAACTGTGGGAAACTACACAGCAATAACAACACTTGTAATGTGCATGGCATGAGAACATAACTATTTATTCAATTGAAACTGAAATCAACATAGAGCAAGTTACAACAGCAAACAGCCAAACACGTTGAAGAAACAGGTTTAAAACATACCTGTTGCGCCATTGGAGTTTCAATTGCATCCTTCAAATTTGAAAGTAGTTGGTATCAGTAAATACAGTGATGCAAGAGAAAAGTAGTATGAACCATAGCTACGGAACCTGACCTGAGAACAATTCTTCTTCTGCTTTAAGCGTTGACTTCGGGTTCGGAGTGGTGGTCCTCATGATTTGGGCACTGCAGTTGCCTTACTAACTGCTCGTGTTTGGGTGCTCTGTGGTGGAGACGGTGCTGTGTCAACGGGAACTGGGTGTCTATCTGCTGGGGTTGGGGTTAGAAGGGGTGTAGCTGGTTCTCTGTCAAACTGGGTAGGGGTACAATCTGCATGAGTGTGGGTTATGTGTGGTGGGGCTTGTTCTTGGGCAAGTACAACCGTGGTTCTATCTGCATCGACAGGTAGCACGATCTTTTCTGAAGACCGTGTTTTTACTCCCACTGATACTGCCATCACTCCCTCCAATTGAAATGGCTGATAAACAAGAAAAGTAATTGAATGTACAGACATTGTAAGATAGACAGGTGCAATGGATGGTAGGGAAGAAAACAGGGCATGAAATAATTCACATTTATGTTGTCTAAGCAAACAGAATAGCAGGACATAATTTCACATATATGATGGCTAATTAAACAGGATAGCATGACACAATTTCACATGTATGATGGCTACCTAAACAGGATAGAATGACATACTTCAAAATATGATGACTATGTAAACAGGATGACATGATATAACTATACGATGTGTCTATTAAAGTGGTTGGCATGCCATAAATCACAAACATGCCATCGATGGAAACATGATGGCATGATATAATTCACGGATAGTATGACATAATTTAAAATATGATGACTATGTAAACAGGATGAGATGATATAACTATATTATGTCTTTAGAAAATGGGTTGGCATGCCATAATTCAGATACATGATGTCTATTTAAACATCATGGCATGACATATTTCAAATATATGATTTATATACTAAGGAAGTGAGCAGAGGGCAATCGCATATATGATGTGTCAACGAAGGAGATGGCATTCAATATTGTGTATATGATGTAAAAACTAAGCATTGCAATACAACATATGCATTATATGAGTAATATAACCCTGCCAAGTTTGAGCATACACCTCAGGGGGATAATAGGACTGGTCATCTGCCTCTGAATCCTCCTCCGAAGAGCTATCTGTAACCAGCAAGATATCTGCTTCAGCAGGTAGCATTGTCTGCTCTGAAGACCTTGTTTTCACTCCAGATTTCTCCATCACCAATTCAAATGGCTGATGCACAGGAAGAGCAGTTGAATATACAAACATTGTCGACAAAAGCAATGAGAAATACAAAAAAAGGACGGCATGATATAATTCACATATATGACGCTTGCCTAAACAGCTGTGACGCCCCCAATTTGACCGTACACTAATCATGCACGCAAATGTGAACGATCACGATCAGGGACTCACGGGAAGATTTCACAACACAACTCTACAACATAAATAAGTCATTCAAGCATTATAATACAAGCCAGGGGCCTCGAGGGCTCGAATACAAGTGCTCGATCATAGACGAGTCAGCGGAAGCAACAATATCTGAGTACAGACATAAGTTAAACAAGTTTGCCTTAAGAAGGCTAGCACAAAAGTAGCAACGATCAAAAAGGCAAGGCCTCCTGCCTGGGACCTCCTAACTACTCCTGGTCGTCGTCAGCGGCCTGCACGTAGTAGTAGGCACCTTCAGTGTCGTAGGTGTCATCGTCGACGGTGGCGTCTGGCTCCTGGACTCCAGCATCTGGTTGCGACAATCCGGTATAGAAAGGGGAAAAGAGGGAGAAAGGCAACCGTGAGTACTCATCCAAAGTACTCGCAAGCAAGGAGCTATACTACATATGCATTGGTATATGTGTAAAGGGGCATATCAGTGGACTGAACTGCAGAATGCCAGAATAAGAGGGGGATAGCTAGTCCTGTCGAAGACTACGCTTCTGGACATCTCCATCTTGCAGCATGTAGAAGAGAGTAGATTGAAGTCCTCCAAGTAGCATCGCATAGCATAATCCTACCCGGCGATCCCCTCCTCGTCGCCCTGTTAGAGAGCGATCACCGGGTTGTATCTGGCACTTGGAAGGGTGTATTTTATTCAGTATCCGGTTCTAGTTGTCATAAGCTCAAGGTACAACTCCGGGTCGTCCTTTTACCGAGGGACACGGCTATTCGAATAGATAAACTTCCCTCCAGGGGTGCACCACATAACCCAACACGCTCGATCCCATTTGGCCGGACACACTTTTCTGGGTCATGCCCGGCCTCGTAAGATCAACACGTCGCAGCCCCACCTAGGCTCAACAGAGAGGTCAGCACGCCGGTCTAAACCTATGCGCGCAGGGGTCTGGGCCCATCGCCCTATGCACACCTGCACGTTGCGTACGCGGCCGGAAGCAGACCTAGCCCCCTTAATACAAGCGCGAGCTTACGGTCCAATGCGGCGCGCGCCACTCAGTTGCTGACGTCAAAAGAGCTTCGGCTGATACCACGACGTCGGGATACCCATAACTACTCCCACGTAGATGGTTAGTGCGTATAGACCAAATGGTCAGACTCAGATCAAATACCCAGAACTCGTTAAGCGTGTTGTTTATCCGCGAACGCCGACCAGGGCCAGGCCCACCTCTCACCTAGGCGGTCTCAACCTGCCCTGTCGCTCCGCCATAAAGTAACAGTCGGGGGCCGTCAGGAACCCAGGCCCACCTCTACCGGGGTGGAGCCACCTGTCCTTTCAGCCCCCTCATCAGAATCACTTGCGGGTACTCCTCGAGCCGACCCGTCTTTAGCCACCACATGTGTCATGTGTATATAGTATATACCCGTGATCACCGCCCAGGTGATCACGGCCCGATAGTATAGCACAGCAGACGGACAAGAATGTAGGGCCACTGATGGAAATCTAGCATCCTAGACTAAGCATGTAGGATTGCAGGTAAAGGTAACAACAATAGTAGCAAGGATAGGCTATGCATCAGAATAGGATATCGGAAAGCAGTAACATGCTACACTACTCTAATGCAAGCAGTGTAGAGAAGTATAGGCGATATCTGGTGATCAAGGGGGGCTTGCCTGGTTGCTCTGGCAAGTAGGAGGGGTCGTCGACTCCGTAGTCGAACTGGGCAGCAGCAGTGTCGGTCTCGTAGTCTACCGGAGAGAAGAGGGGGAAGAAACAGTAAATACAATGCAAACATAAGCATGACGATGCGTGACATGACAATGAGCGGTGCTAGGGGTGTCCTAACGCGACAGTACGTGGTACCGGTGAAGGGGGGGAATATCCGGGAGGTATTCCCGATGTTTCGCGTTTTCGGACAGACGGACCGGAGGGGGAAAGTTGCTAGTTCGATAGGTTCGGGAGGTGTGGTGGACGAACGGGCTGCGTATTTGGATTCGTCTCGTCGTTCTGAGCAACTTTCATATAGAAAACATTTTCATCCGAGTTACGGTTTAAAAGATATGAATTGTCAAAGTTTATTTGAATTTCTGGAATTATTTATATTAAGCAAAAATGAAATATGACGTCAGCATGAGGCAATGCTGACGTCAGCAGGTCAACAGGTCGGCTGACCAGTCAAACCAGACAGGTGGGTCCAGTGGGACCCACATGTCAGCCTCTGTTAGTCTAATATCTATTTAAACTAATCTAACAGTATAATTAGAGGGGTGGGCCCCATATGTCAGTGAGTGTTTAGTTAAACTAATTATTTTTATTTATAAAACATTTTCTTTTTCTTTTCTTTTTTTATATTTTTGCGGCGGGGCCCGCATGTCAGTGACTGGGCCTGCCCAGTCAGCAGTTGACTGGGTCAACCCAGTCAACTGGGGCCCGTGGGGGCCACTGGCAGGGGCACTGGGGTGGCCCCAGGCCAGCCACGTCGGCGGCCGGCGCCGGAGCGGCTCCGGCGAGCCAAACGCGGCGGCGCGGCTCGGGAGGGGGGTGCGGGTTTGCGCTACGGTGGGTTTGCGGGGGCGTGGCTGGGCGCGTTCGACGCGGCTCGGTGTCGCGCGTCCAACTGCGGTGGTCGGAGGGGCTGGAACGGCCGGGGCCGAGCGCTACGAGCTCGCCGGCGGCGAGGTGCTACGGGTGCCCGACGGAAACGCGGCTGCGGCGGGCTATCGAGCAAGCGGAGGGGCTGGGGGGCATCTACGTACGGTGGGGAGTGCAACGGGCTTGAGCCCGTGACCAAAAGGTCACCGGAGGCCCGCCGGCGGCGAGCTCCGCGGCGCGGCGTTCGGGCACGCGTTGGGGAGCAGCTACGGAGCGCGGGCGAGCTAACGGAGAGGGGGAGGAGAAGGAGAGGCTCACTGCGAGGCTGTAGGGGGACGGCAGCGTGCTCGGGGAGGCTCGAGGCGGCGAAACGGGGCGGCGATCGACGGCGGCCGTGCGGGGAAGAAGAGCTCGGGGAGGTCGGTGCAGTGGCGCTCGGCTCGTTCCCGATGGCGTAGTCGACGTAGTCGACGGCGGGGAGGCGTTCGGGCACGTCGTCGGGGCAATCGGGGCACGGTGGCCGCGAGTTCGACGGTGAACGGCGGCGAGCGCGCTCGGGCAGAGGGGAACGAAGGGGAGAGGGAGGTGGATCTGGTGGGGGGGAGGCGCAGAGGCCGAGGGACGAGCGGGGGCGAGTGGGAGAGAGGCCCGAGGAGGCGGGGGAGCTGGCGCCCTTATCCTCCCCGTCGCCGGCGAGGGGGTGCGGCGGGGACGGCCACTGTTCGACCCCGGTCGGGGGAACAGGGAAGGGGACGCGGGGGAGAGGTGGGCTGGGCCGGGGGGTCGGGGGGGGGGGGGCGGCCCAGTTTGGGCCACGGGTCCAGTCCAGATGGGCCAGGGACGCAGTGGGGGGGGAAGGGCCTTCTCCTTTTGCTTTCTTTTTTTTCTGTCTGTTCTGTTTTTCTGTTTTCTTTTTATTTGTTTATTTTCTTTTCTGTTTTATGTCATTTAAAAGTATTTAGGTATTTTATAAAAATGTGTTTTCTCCACCATAATTACCAGTGTATTATTTGGCACCCACCGAACATTTTCGTTTAAACTTTTGAAAACTTTTATTTTTCACTTTAATTATATTTGAAGTTTGAACTAGGAGTTTGAAAGGAAGGTGATTCAAATGTGATCAAGCCCTGTTTAGCAACATGATTAGCTTAATCACAGGGGGTTACTGTAGCATGATTCTCAGGGTGTTACAAATCTCCTCCACTACAAGAAATCTCGTCCCGAGATTTAAGAGGGGAGTAAGGGGGGAAGGTTTGGTAACGAATCTAGCGGGTCTTCTCATCCTGGCTTGCACTTCTGGAAGAGGCTGGTCCAATACATTGATGTCTTCATTTCTCTGCTTCGGTCATCATGATGAAGTCGGCGTCCTTTCTTCAGGAACTCCATCGTACTTACGAAAGAATAAGGGGTGGGCATTCTGGGAGAACGGGCCTCGACAAGGTTGTCTATCGGGTCGACAGCATCGAGGAAGGTGGCGAAAGGTAACCCTCGAATCGAAACTTAAGAAAATATCGAGAGCAAAGTAAGGAGGTAACCTGGGAAGTTTCGAGCGGGCAGGCAATCGTTCGATGCCGGTTATAGGGCGTGAAAGGGTCAAAGCAACGGGAATAAGTATTGTGTCCGATATCAGACCTGAAGGTGGCTCGTGAATTACATACGAGGCCAGGTGCGAGGAACAACCTTGAAAACAGGGGGTGTACATAAGGGTCAGGTTTCGATCCTGTGGAACTGTGGGTTATGGGCCCACCATGTGGGTTAAAAGTAGGAAGGGCGGTGACATCTTGCACGATCATGATAGCAAGGCATGTCAGAGGGTAGCCTGTCAGTTATATGTCAGCAACATCATCGGTACCAAGGGCGAGGGACGAAGAGAACCATTTTCCTGCTCGTTGAAACGAGGCGGACCAATAGGCAAAGTTCTCGTCCATCGGTGGTTACCGGAATGTCACCAACAATAGTAACAGGGTCTTACTGACAGAGTTGTACACCGAGGTGTTTGCACAAGCAGGGAATTAATACTGCTTAGATCATATAGTCCACCAGAAATGTTAAACCAAACAATGGCAAGGAAAATATGATTATCAGATTAAGCAGAAGAATGGAAAGGAAAATGTGTTTAAACACATATTTCAAGGTTATATCCTTTCCAAGGACAAGCAGAGCATGATATCCATGACATGATATAATGTAGAAAACTCTTTAGGTACGGGAGAGAAAATTTCATGACATTACCCATACAATGGTGTTTGGATAATTGAGCAGGAAACATTTAGCATTGGGCTTCAAATGTTCCTGTTGAAAATCGGAGTACCATAGACATGCTTTGAGATAGCATTGTCATGGTCAACAGGTGAAGATCAGAATTTGGAAACAAAAAGGATCCATCAGGAACAACTTATAGAATAAGTCTTACAATTTCCTCATGGAAGAATAGATAACCTTGCTGAAAGGAAAACTTATAACAATAGGTCCTCCCGCCAGGTGTGCTGGGTATCATCACCTTACCGGGTCATAAATAGGTCAATGTTATAACTCTTGGAAATATGTTCCAACCATCATATCTGACCGAGATTCAGATCTGATTGGTGTCAGGGTAACTCAGACTCAGGATGCCTGAGAAGAAAGGTGCAACACAAATTGTCGAAACGACATCGGAGATTCTCGGGAGATGAACTATGGAAGCGAGTTCCGGACAAGGGTTCATCATTACATCAAGGAGAGGTGAGGAGGTGACTGATTGACTCAGCGACAATCCATTGAGATTTCCAAAGGATGGATTTCCACCACTATGTGAACAAGGAGATAACATTAGCTAGATCGAATGACTTAATGATGTATGCTCGAGGAAAACATACACAGTTAAACATTGGTTGAAATGTGCAACCGAAATATGGGCTAGGTAGCACAATCAATGTTCGAATGATGATTCATTAAACCATAGACGTAGAATGAAACTATAGACCAATGACTTCAAAGCAATAGGGTTGCTAGAATTTTAGAATTTACACATCACAGACCATTGGTCGGTATTCCTTTTAGAAACAACACGGGACCAAGAAAGAATAGTGATGGGGAGAAGTATCACTGTACCAAGATGTCATACGAGGTGGTGAAATTCTTACGACATACTTGACATAAAAGATGGTAATACTCCAAGGTAGAACATATCATAAGCTAGATAGCAAGGAAATCAAGGTACAACACAAAACACGAACAAGTTTGTGTTGAATGGAAGGCGACAAAATGGTCGATGATAAAACAAATCATCGAGGGCAAGGATGGTATGTCTCATTCAGAATTCGATAGATATCTTGGAAGAGCTCAGAATGTTGATGATGTTCACGACACATTTGTAGCGAGAATTTATGAAGAGGTAATCGATCGGCGACGACATCAAGTCAAAGGAATGATGAAGCGAACGGTTATTGGAACCATGGGTAGGACACACGCTTGAAATCAAGCTTGTTGTTCAAGGTGAAATGTTAGGAGAGGAAGATCGGCGTAAGTTTAGCTCATCATCAAAAGTTGTGCTCCGGGGTTAAGGACCAGGTAGCACAGTTAAAATTTAGCACGCTAATGATATAGCCGATCAGGCTAGGAATGACTTAATGATTATTAAACTCGTAAGCAACGAAAATTACCTAGAGTTATTGAATCGGTGTGCGGACTTGATTCACTAATCGGTGTTCTCGGTTGACAAACAACCCAGAGCCCATGAAGTGACAAAGACAAGGTAAGGTAGTACTTCATCAAGGTTTATAAGATGTAGTGCAATGGTAAGATATCCCCGAGATACCAGGGGTAACACTCAAAGGTAGATCATAATAGAGGTTGGGCAGGCGTATTGACCTGCAGAAGACAAGTGATTTAACTTGTCCAAGAAATGGTATTTAAAGGAGAACATGGTCGGAACCACGATTGCAAAAGGCCAGATCCCAGATATAAGATGAACTTATACCAAGGGAATAATTAATTTAAGAGAAGCTTTTAATGATAAGATCTACATCGGGTCCATGGGCATGAACACAAAGTTCAAGGTCGACTCCCACTTCTCCAATGCATATCCTTTCATTTACTTCTCGCGTTCGATGAAGTTGTAATGTTGAAATTTTATATGGCAAAATACCAGGAGAGTATGACTCGTGAAAACTTTCGAGTTCACCCATATTAAGGAAGGCATAGGTTCAACCCATCAGGGCTTCTTAGAACATATACCACGAACTTCGGAGTAAATAATACAAGCTTGAAAGTAGAGTATGGTTCACAAAGCAGAGGATACAATTTACCAAAGGCATCATGTATCCGAGGAAAAGCTCACAAGCTTATTTAATATGGAGGACATTGTCGGATAAAATCCGACAAAAGGGTCTGGTGGTCCACAAGGGATCTGATGTGAGAATCAGTACTCAACCAGAGGAAGAAAGAATGCAAGGTTAACAGATTATAGAAACAACTGACTAACTCAAAAGCTCAAATGCAAAGGAATTATGAATTCCAAGACAAGGGATCAGAAGCAATGCTCTGATTAGGGATGGATAAGTTGAATAGCCTTAGGGGTACAATCGATTACGATTTGATTGGTCGAGATCCAGCTCATGTTAAAGATGTCTGAGCGGGAAGGATGAATTCTAGGATCTGATTGAGGATTGCGAGAATTCGCAACATATTGAATCAATGGACTCAAAAAGATAATGACAAAGGGTGCCAATAAGATTTCGAGACTTATGGGATTAATCATAATGCTAGTAAGCAAGAATTTCAAGAGCAACAGGCTCCTGAAGATTTTCGGAAGATCGAATAGTATTTTGAAGACTATTGTGGAATACTTGAATCAACTGGGGATGACCGGATACTCGGTAAGTGCGAGAATTATCCGTAGGGGGATTCATGTGGTAAAGAACTGCAAGGCAGTAAGCTTAAAGGATTCTCGGGACAACAGAAAGTATTTCGGGCATCTTGTAATAACAAGATCAACAGGGAATGATTGTATGAATGGCAAGTGTATGCAGTTTTCATAGGGGTCGACGGTGGAAGGGAATCGCAAAAGCGATGAACACAAGTTCTCGGGTTATCAGCGGAGAGTATCTTCAGGGTCTTCACGTGCAGCAGACGATCATCAGTAATAAGGGGCTCTCCGGGTGAAAGTGATAACGAGATCCTAGTGTTAGATTTAGCAAAATTCACTTAACCCGAATAGAAGAGATGTCAGAGTCCCAGAGTAAAGGTCGAGGAGTAAAAGATCCTAATACCACCCAATGGTGACGTGGGCCCGTAAGACACACATCCATGTTAGTAAAATGTTTTGTAATGTCTAGACTCGACTTCGGCCAAGGAGCGTGGATAGGGGGATTCCTACAGGCAGTTGGCTCTGATACCAACTTGTGACGCCCCCGATTTGACCGTACACTAATCATGCACGCAAATGTGTACGATCACGATCAGGGACTCACGGGAAGATTTCACAACACAACTCTACAACATAAATAAGTCATTCAAGCATTATAATACAAGCCAGGGGCCTCGAGGGCTCGAATACAAGTGCTCGATCATAGACGAGTCAGCGGAAGCAACAATATCTGAGTACAGACATAAGTTAAACAAGTTTGCCTTAAGAAGGCTAGCACAAAAGTAGCAACGATCAAAAAGGCAAGGCCTCCTGCCTGGGACCTCCTAACTACTCCTGGTCGTCGTCAGCGGCCTGCACGTAGTAGTAGGCACCTCCAGTGTCGTAGGTGTCGTCGTCGACGGTGGCATCTGGCTCCTGGACTCCAGCATCTGGTTGCGACAATCCGGTATAGAAAGGGGAAAAGATGGAGAAAGGCAACCGTGAGTACTCATCCAAAGTACTCGCAAGCAAGGAGCTATACTACATATGCATTGGTATATGTGTAAAGGGGCATATCAGTGGACTGAACTGCAGAATGCCAGAATAAGAGGGGGATAGCTAGTCCTGTCGAAGACTACGCTTCTGGACATCTCCATCTTGCAGCATGTAGAAGAGAGTAGATTGAAGTCCTCCAAGTAGCATCGCATAGCATAATCCTACCCGGCGATCCCCTCCTCGTCGCCCTGTTAGAGAGCGATCACCGGGTTGTATCTGGCACTTGGAAGGGTGTATTTTATTCAGTATCCGGTTCTAGTTGTCATAAGCTCAAGGTACAACTCCGGGTCGTCCTTTTACCGAGGGACACGGCTATTCGAATAGATAAACTTCCCTCCAGGGGTGCACCACATAACCCAACACGCTCGATCCCATTTGGCCGGACACACTTTTCTGGGTCATGCCCGGCCTCGTAAGATCAACACGTCGCAGCCCCACCTAGGCTCAACAGAGAGGTCAGCACGCCGGTCTAAACCTATGCGCGCAGGGGTCTGGGCCCATCGCCCTATGCACACCTGCACGTTGCGTACGCGGCCGGAAGCAGACCTAGCCCCCTTAATACAAGCGCGAGCTTACAGTCCAATGCGGCGCGCGCCACTCAGTTGCTGACGTCAAAAGAGCTTCGGCTGATACCACGACGTCGGGATACCCATAACTACTCCCACGTAGATGGTTAGTGCGTATAGACCAAATGGCCAGACTCAGATCAAATACCCAGAACTCGTTAAGCGTGTTGTTTATCCGCGAACGCCGACCAGGGCCAGGCCCACCTCTCACCTAGGCGGTCTCAACCTGCCCTGTCGCTCCGCCATAAAGTAACAGTCGGGGGCCGTCAGGAACCCAGGCCCACCTCTACCGGGGTGGAGCCACCTGTCCTTTCAGCCCCCTCATCAGAATCACTTGCGGGTACTCCTCGAGCCGACCCGTCTTTAGCCACCACATGTGTCATGTGTATATAGTATATACCCGTGATCACCGCCCAGGTGATCACGGCCCGATAGTATAGCACAGCAGACGGACAAGAATGTAGGGCCACTGATGGAAATCTAGCATCCTAGACTAAGCATGTAGGATTGCAGGTAAAGGTAACAACAATAGTAGCAAGGATAGGCTATGCATCAGAATAGGATATCGGAAAGCAGTAACATGCTACACTACTCTAATGCAAGCAGTGTAGAGAAGTATAGGCGATATCTGGTGATCAAGGGGGGGCTTGCCTGGTTGCTCTGGCAAGTAGGAGGGGTCGTCGACTCCGTAGTCGAACTGGGCAGCAGCAGTGTCGGTCTCGTAGTCTACCGGAGAGAAGAGGGGGAAGAAACAGTAAATACAATGCAAACATAAGCATGACGATGCGTGACATGACAATGAGCGGTGCTAGGGGTGTCCTAACGCGACAGTAGGTGGTACCGGTGAAGGGGGGGAATATCCGGGAGGTATTCCCGATGTTTCGCGTTTTCGGACAGACGGACCGGAGGGGGAAAGTTGCTAGTTCGATAGGTTAGGGAGGTGTGGTGGATGAACGGACTACGTATTTGGATTCGTCTCGTCGTTCTGAGCAACTTTCATATAGAAAACATTTTCATCCGAGTTACGGTTTAAAAGATATGAATTGTCAAAGTTTATTTGAATTTCTGGAATTATTTATATTAAGCAAAAATGAAATATGACGTCAGCATGAGGCAATGCTGACGTCAGCAGGTCAACAGGTCGGCTGACCAGTCAAACCAGACAGGTGGGTCCAGTGGGACCCACATGTCAGCCTCTGTTAGTCTAATATCTATTTAAACTAATCTAACAGTATAATTAGAGGGGTGGGCCCCATTTGTCAGTGAGTGTTTAGTTAAACTAATTATTTTTATTTATAAAACATTTTCTTTTTCTTTTCTTTTTTTATATTTTTGCGGCGGGGCCCGCATGTCAGTGACTGGGCCTGCCCAGTCAGCAGTTGACTGGGTCAACCCAGTCAACTGGGGCCCATGGGGGCCACTGGCAGGGGCACTGGGGTGGCCCCAGGCCAGCCACGTCGGCGGCCGGCGCCGGAGCGGCTCCGGCGAGCCAAACGCGGCGGCGCGGCTCGGGAGGGGGTGCGGGTTTGCGCTACGGTGGGTTTGCGGGGGCGTGGCTGGGCGCGTTCGACGCGGCTCGGTGTCGCGCGTCCAACTGCGGTGGTCGGAGGGGCTGGAACGGCCGGGTGCGAGCGCTACGAGCTCGCCGGCGGCGAGGTGCTACGGGTGCCCGACGGAAATGCGGCTGCGGCGGGCTATCGAGCAAGCGGAGGGGCTGGGAGGCATCTACGTACGGTGGGGAGTGCAACGGGCTTGAGCCCGTGACCAAAAGGTCACCGGAGGCCCGCCGGCGGCGAGCTCCGCGGTGCGGCGTTCGGGCGCGCGTGGGGGAGCAGCTACGGAGCGCGGGCGAGCTAACGGAGAGGGGGAGGAGAAGGAGAGGCTCACTGCGAGGCTGTAGGGGGACGGCAGCGTGCTCGGGGAGGCTCGAGGCGGCGAAACGGGGCGGCGATCGACGGCGGCCGTGCGGGGAAGAAGAGCTCGGGGAGGTCGGTGCAGTGGCGCTCGGCTCGTTCCCGATGGCGTAGTCGACATAGTCGACGGCGGGGAGGCGTTCGGGCACGTCGTCGGGGCAATCGGGGCACGGTGGCCGCGAGTTCGACGGTGAACGGCGGCGAGCGCGCTCGGGCAGAGGGGAACGAAGGGGAGAGGGAGGTGGATCTAGCGGGGGGAGGCGCAGAGGCCGAGGGACGAGCGGGGGCGAGTGGGAGAGAGGCCCGAGGAGGCGGGGGAGCTGGCGCCCTTATCCTCCCCGTCGCCGACGAGGGGGTGCGGCGGGGACGGCCACTGTTCGACCCCGGTCGGGGGAACAGGGATGGGGACGCGGGGGAGAGGTGGGCTGGGCCGGGGGGTCGGGGGGGGGGGGGGGGGCGGCCCAGTTTGGGCCACGGGTCCAGTCCAGATGGGCCAGGGACGAAGTGGGGGGGGAAGGGCCTTCTCCTTTTGCTTTCTTTTTTTCTGTCTGTTCTGTTTTTCTGTTTTTTTTTTATTTGTTTATTTTCTTTTCTGTTTTATGTCATTTAAAAGTATTTAGGTATTTTATAAAAATGTGTTTTCTCCACCATAATTACCAGTGTATTATTTGGCACCCACCGAACATTTTTGTTTAAACTTTTGAAAACTTTTATTTTTCACTTTAATTATATTTGAAGTTTGAACTAGGAGTTTGAAAGGAAGGTGATTCAAATGTGATCAAGCCCTATTTAGCAACATGATTAGCTTAATCACAGGGGGTTACTGTAGCATGATTCTCAGGGTGTTACAACAGCATGGCATTGCATAATTCACATACATAATGCCTTGCAACAAGATAACATTGCATAATTCACATATATAATGTCTTGCAACAAGATGGCATTGCATAATTCACATATATGGTATTTAGACACTAAACAGGTGGCATTCACACAAAGCATGTCTAAACTAAGCAAATGACATAGCAATGCAACATACCATATGCACGATATGAGCAACATAACCCTGCCAAGTTAGGGCATGCACCTCGGGGGGGGGGGATATGACTGGTCATCTGTCTCTGAATCCTCCTCTGAGGAGCCATCGGTAACCAGCAAGACATGCGCTTCATCAGATAGCATTGCCTGCTCTGAAGACCTTGTTTCCACTCCAGATTTTTCCATGACCGTGCCGAATGGCTGATGCACAGGAAGAGTAATTGAATGTACTAAAATTGTTGACAAATTTAACACGTAATAAAAAAATGATGGCATGATATAATTCACATATAAGATGACTGGCTAACCAGGGTGGCATTGCAAAATTCACATATATGATGCCTGGCTAGACAAGATGGCATTGCATGATTCACATATACGATAAAGAAACTAAACAGATGGCATTGACACAAAGCATGTCTAAACTAAGCAGATGACATCTTTAATGTATAGAGTAAGCAATGCAAGGCACCATATATGCATGATATTACCAACATCAGCATGCCAAGTTAGAGTGAAGACCTCATGGGGTAAATAGGAGTGGTCTTCTCCTTCTGAATCCCCCTCAGAACAGTGATCTTCCTCTTGATTACGATCCGAAATGGGTGGAGGGGGGCTGCCTTTGCGCCCACCATGGAACGACGCATGCATGAAATTTTATTGCCACGCAAGGCTCGTCTCTTTTGCTCTACATGATCAGTTCCATTGTGTACAATAACTGGCATGCATAGGAATAAAACATAGTGAGATTATGTAAGGAGTGCATACACAAATCCAGAGTGATGGTAGAAAACTGTGGATAGACCCAAAACCAATGATAGCAAGCAGCTAATAGCTTTAGTTAAGAAATACAGATAATGGCTCCTTTAATGTTTGTTTGCACCCAACATGAAACTCATAGTAGACACCGGAGATTAACCAGATAGTAGACAGATAGTACTGATTGCTGCCCCAATATGTACCCCACAACCATTTAAAAACTCAAGTTTCAGCATTAGTTTGGACCTGACTCGGAGTCTAATAGGTGAACACGACGATAATGTAGCATGTCATCGTATTAAGCGACGCATAACGTAAGGAGACACGGAAGAGTGCGACCTCTCTTACGGACCTGTGTAGTCCTCAAGGTCATCTGCTTAGTTGATGATGGTAATGCAGTTGTCGTGGCTGCCGGCGGCGGGGAAGAAGATCTGAGGCAGCGAAAGACAGTCTGGAGAGCGGATCCCTGCTGTGGTGAACCCTTCCGTCGTTGGAGCAGCTGAGCTGGGGTGGAACACAGCGCCGCAGGAGCAGGACAAACCACACAAGGTTTTCTTTGACACATATCTGTAACAGAAGTAATTGAGTAAGGGCTTGTTTGAATTTGAGGATTCTAACAATGCAGGGATAGGAAATAGACAGGAATAGGATAGGAATGCACGTGCAAAACAGAGAATTTAAAAACGCAGGATTTCTGCCAATCTGGGTGCTTGATTCACAACAATTGGAAGATCACAGGATGCAAAAAAGCATGGTGAGATTAAGTCAAACCACAAGAAAATGTATGGTTATAATGCTATTATGCTACTATCTCTTAGTCTTGTGCTTGATGAATAGGAATATGAAAAGGAGGAGAAGTGGAAATTAGAATTCCTACGGTTTTTCTTTCAAGGAGACACTAAAGGAACAAATCCTACAGTTTTCCTTTGCTCCATTCCTTTGCACCAAATTCATGAAAAGTAGTACCATAGGGAACTTTCCAATTCCGATGTTTTTCATTCACTTTTCCTTTCAAGCACTGGCGATTCTAGTAGGCAGGCTTGAGCAAGGAAAATCCTACACTAAAAAAATGTTTTGTGCTACTTCTATTACTTTGGACCCAGGCCACTGCCATACTAGCTCAACTCCCAGGCCCATCGACAAATGCACAGCTCAAACGCGCAGAGATAAATAATGATGGCATTCAAGAGAGTCCATCATGGATAGCTAAGTTGCCTGGTACCTCACTGCTTGTCATATAGTAGGATAAAATAATCATATTTCCCGTTACTACGAGTGCTCAGTGGACAATATATATAACATGTAGAGTAAAAAAGAGATGCAACAAGTGTACAACCTCTTTGGGGAAGCCATGTCGATCTCGGCGTGATTGGGTTGGTCGGTGAGGATGCTCCGGCTGACTTGGCTGTCGGAGGAGGGGAAGAAGATCTTAGGCGTCTGGAGATGGAGCCCGAGGTACTGCTCCGCTGTGATGGAGGGTTTCGTCGTTGGAGCAGCTCCGGTGAGTTGTACGACGCCGAGGCTGAAGCAGGACAAGAGAGACAACGAACAACGTTAACCTGAGTGGAATTCTAATAACATCTCCAATACATGACGTAAAATACATAACCACAAAGTGCTAGATGTAAAATACATCAGCCGCTCATCTCTGAACTTAACTGTCGAAACTGAATTTAACTGTCAAAACTGAACTTAACTGTCGAAACTGAATTTTGCTGTCGAAACTGAACGCACTAGCAAGGTGAGGCTACGCGTCGGTCGACTGACTTTTTCATCTTTGGTCAGTCGATTTTGCAGCCGTTGGATACGAAATCAACGGCATGCGGTTCATCTTCAACCTCCACCCCTGAGCCGCCAGTCACCACCGGCCAAACAGCAGCCCCCCGCCGCCCGCGGCCGGCGGTGCGCCGCCCCGCCCGCGTCGAAAACACTCCCCACCGCCGGTCCGCCGCCGCCCCGGCCATCCCTCTAGCTACCCCCCCTCCCCCCCCGTGCCGAGCTTTTTCTCCGGCAATCCCCACACCACCGCCCCGCCACCGCCGGCGACCGCCGCCCCCATCCTGAACCCTAAGATAGATAGTGGGGTACTTCTCCGGCGAGCCCCCATCCCCGCTGCGGCTGGTTCTTCCTTCACCCCGGCGAGCCCCCCCCACCCCCTGAAAATCAACTGACCCAAAAGTCGATTCAGTCGACTGAAGTGTAGCTAAATCGGAGCAGCATCGCAAGCAAGAGCAAGAGTGAGAGCAGCAGCGCGAGCAAGAGCAATAGCAAGAGCAGACCAGGCAGGGGACCGAGAGCAAGAGCAGAGCAGCAGCGTGAGCGAGAGCTAAAGCAGCAGCAGCAGCTCCTACTGATGTGGACGTCGCCGCCGAGGGAGCGACGCCGTGGAGGAAGTGGCCGGCGACGCCGCCGTGGATGGAGCCGCATCGTGTCGTCTCGGGACCGAGCGCCGGCAGCACCGTGAGATCGAATCAAGAAGAAAATGCGGCGATTAGTGTACAACCTCTTTGGTGGCGCCGATTAGGCCGCAGCTTCATCCGAGCAAACGGTGATGATGATGCTCTTCCCGTGGTGCAGGTGAAGACGGCGGTGTGGGAATGGAGGTGGCGCGAAAGACGAGGGGAATGTCGGGGCAGCTCCTTGGAGGTGGAGGACGGGGTGGCTGAACCGGCGGGACGATGAGATCAACGACAGATCCTCATCCGGTACGGTGGATGAGGGACGTCGAGGTGTTGCCGTGGACGACGTCGTCGGGGAAGAGGCTCTGGCTGGGTGGCGGACGGAGCAGGGTGTGGGGTTTCGTCGCGGGTTTTCGCGGCCTCGGTGTACGAATGGGTGGGTGGATGGGATGGTAGTGGGGAACCATGGCTTAGAGACGCGCTTGTCCGAAATGTGGGGTAAGTTACGAAAGTACCCCCACCAATTTGAGGCGGTTCTTTTGGTTCAGGGGTACCATGGGGATTTCATAGGAGGTGGGAGTTTTCGCGCGCGTTGTAATTTCGGAATAGCAAGGCGCGGGTTGAGATGGAGGGAGTTGTCGGAGCACAACGAGACAAAGATATATCTTAAATATTTTGGGCTAACAAGGCGCGGGTTGAAGAGGCGGGAGTTTCGCAGCACGATAGACAGAGACGCTAGCTTGAATTTTCGGCATAACAAGGCGCAGCTTGAAATTTCGGAAGAACAAGCTTAACGTGTACCAAAAAAAGACAATTTGCACCTCAACACGCACAACACACACACAAACACCATTTAGACTAGAGTAAGGTACACGTGCATTGCACGCATGAGATTTGGCAACCAAATTATGAATAAATACCACATTATAGCATGCAAGCTTTGAGTCATATATGCATGATGTAGATGTTCGTTTAATTCTTATAGTTCATTTCATTCAAAATCATCTAGTTTTTATAAGAAAGCTAATCTATTTTAAGATTCATGGAATTGTGCGTTGTAAGACATAAAGTAAAAACAAATAATGGCAAATCATGTAGAAAAACATTTGGGCAATTCTGATACGGAAGATTCTAGAACAAATAAGAAGTGCTTGTGTTTTGATGTTTGTGCATTATGCTTAAGTTCAACCATGGAGTCTTCTAGATTATACATGTGGCGAAATCTGGTGGAATCTAGATGATATCCAGCGGCCAGTAGTGCTCAAATTTGCCATCTTTGGACCATCGGATTCACCTCATCCAACGACCATATTTCAAAGTTAAAGTTACCCGCACACAATATAAAAAAATATAAATATATATATATATATAGGGGTATAGATATAGATATGTGATGCGAAAGCCACCCATCATCTCCAATTAGAATAATGTGTCCATGCACGGATGCGACGTGGCCAATCTGCCATCGATATCTCAAATTCAAATCAGTCTGACCTTGTTCAATGTGTATACATTACAACATGCTCGTTTCCAAACCACACCACGCAGATCTCCGTTATATTCATGCATGCATGGGTTTCAAACATCAGGATCTCTTATTCAAATATTTGAATTCAACTTTACATTGATTATGACCTCACCTATTCTTTTACACCCACACAGTAGTCTTCTCTTTATAATTGTACCACTAACTTTCTCTCGTGCATGCATGCACACGCACTACCAGTCGGCATTATCCTCGCACGCATACAATCTTTTTCTTCAGGTCGGTCTCCCATGAAGGCACACACCCACACACATCCGCCTCTCCATCATATCGGGCACTCGTTATCTCTCACGCGTGCATGCGCAACGATCGATGTTCCTCTATGTATGTGTGTATATAGCTAGGTATTTCATAGTTTTCCACATAAACCAATCAATCGATATATCCAGTGAGGTCTCACCCTCTTTCCCACGTCCACATCAATCAATCTATACCTCTCTATATAGGATTAACATATATAGCTAATACACCCACATTAATTATATATCCAACATCCCCCTCTCATCATCCATGCCTTCCGCTTCATCTCTCAGACGCGTGCACAATGGCGAAGACAGGGGGCAGTAAGGGCCCTGTCCCCTCCCCCCTAACATCACTATATATCGAGGCTAATATGAATGTGATCATTAGACAATTGCTGCTAAAAATGGTTTAAGTTCATGAATTGACCCTCCTCGTAAAGGATTAGCAATGCTTGGCCCCCTAGCTCATTTATTTTTCATGGCTCCGCCACTGCGCGCAACAGCGCCCGTGTTCGCCCCCTCTCTCTAAATATCGATCTCGCACTTGTGCATTCCTTCATAGTCTCCCTCCACTCGGCCCCTCGCACCATCTTCTAGCCCCCCACCGGATTTTGCCACATGTACAATCTAGCAGACTCCATGGTTGAACTTAAGCATAATGCACAAACCTCAAAACAACAGTGGTTCTCTTTTGTTCTAGAATCTTCCGTATCACAACTGCCCAAACTTTTTTTCTAGTTGAATTTCCATTATTTGTTTTTACTTTATGCTTTACAACGCACAATTCCATGAATCATAAAATAGATTAAGGGCTTCTTTGATTCAAATGATTCTCAGAGGAATTTTGGAGGATTCTAATCATTAGGAATTTTTCCTATCTTGGTTGTTTGATTCGTAGGATTGTAAACCATAGGAATTTTTCCATATGATTCATTTGCACTAGATTTCATAGGAAACATCCCATCCACTCAAACCTCTTTGAAAGAATTCTGCATTTTTATATGCACAATCAAACACTCGTACAATCCTGTAGGATTCAAGACGACATTCCACTATAATCCCATGTTTTTCCTATTCCCGCGTTCTTAGCTTTTTTATAAAAACTAATTGATTTTGAATGAGATGAACTATAAGAATTAAACGAAGGGCTACATCAGGCATATATGACTCAGAGCTTACATGCTATAGTGTGGTATTTATTCATAATTTGGTTGCAAAATCTGATGCGTGCAATGCACGTGTACCTTACTAGTACTTCGAGTATGTGCAAAACACGTAAATTAGAATACCAATGGCACGCTACACAATGTCTCTCTTACAGTTCATGAAGCCACGTGGCACATGTGGAGGCGTTGTCGCGACCTCCTTGCATGGATTGATCACAGTGACGTGCTGCTGGTTCCAGAAGATGTATTTGTCCTCCCTGAGCCATACTGGCGGTACATGCACGAAGCGAAGATGTGCACGCACGTCATGCATGCACTCATTCCCTCGCACGCACACGCGGGTACACGGGCGGACGCAATTTTGTACCAAGATCCACCCCATGTGATAATTTGACGCATGTAAACTCGTTCACTTCATTGATGGTCAATTAATACAGCGCATGCAAATTGAGTGGACGTGAGGGCGGAAGAAAGACATTATTACTCCACTGCGCGCATGCGAGTAGTTAAATCATGGGTTGCTAGTAGTACTTCCATTGGCCTCCTTCGTATTTTGTGGCAATTTTTGACAGTAACATACTCCCTCCGTTCCAAAATAGATGACTCAACTTTGTACTAAAGTTAGTACAAAGTTGGGTCATCTATTTTGGAACGGAGGGAGTAATATTTACGCATTTGAGCAGTGTAGTACTTGAAATTTATGTTCCGCTAAACTCATCGAGAGCCGTTTCGGGCCTCGAAACCAAAACCATCAATTAATCTTTACCTTGTTCCCATCACATTCGAAAGCCTGCTCACACCTACTAGTACGTACCAAACCTGAACGTGTTCCCACTATGCAGGTATTAGTACTACTGCTAGTACTTATGTTATAAAAAGGGGAACTACCTAACCGAAAATTACTCTACCTTTCCTCCTCATAAGTGCTTCTTCTTCGTCCGTCGTTGCCATGGCCAGTGAGCAGAGCTCTAGGTCAAGAACTACTCGTAACAAGGGAGCGGCAACCAAGGCTGCATAAAAAAAAGAGGGCTCGCCGCCACGCAGAGACCTCGAAAGATCTCTCACGGGCAGGCGATGGCTCCCAGGAGCGCCCTAGCCGCAGAGGCGAACATGCCGAGTCGGGGGAGCTGGAGTCGTTATCCCTCGACGGCATGCCCGATCAGCTCAATAAGCAGAAGGAGTTCATCCAAGGCTTGATGGAGTTGCTAAAGGAGAGCCTCGACGACATGCCCGCTGAGCTCAATCAGCAGGGGGAGTTGACCGCCGGCTTGGTGATGCTGCTGAAGAAGAGCATTGCCTCGGAGAAGAAGGCGACCGGTGAAATCCTGCGACTTCAGGAGGACAAGGCGAAGCTCTGCCACGAGATCGACCTGTTGAAGGAGAAGAACGCCGGCTGGAAGAAGCTGCATGAGAATAGTAGTTCCTCGATGAAGATGCTGCAGGCCCTCGTCATGGACCAGAAGGAGGAGTTGGCGAAGCTCCGCATCGAGCACCCAGCTGCTGTCAAGGTACGTAATGCGGCCGTGGAACAGATGATGAAGGCTCGCGTCGAGAAATCCCGCGTCATGGACAGAATGAAGAAGATGGCGGAGGAAACGCGCAAGGAGATGGAGGTCGTGGAGGCGATGAAGAAGCAGTTACGACTCCGCGGCGAATTAGATCATTTGGGGTGATAATTTTCCTTCTTCTTTTGCTCCTGTGTTTCATCTTTTGCTTCGGGTGTTTCGCCGCACGTGTCACGTTCTCTGCGAGGCATGAATAGTACAATGTTTTTTTTAGGGAATGAATAGAACAATGCTAACAATGAGATGACTAGCAAATTAGATCATTTTTTATCGCCATATGGCACTGTGCTGCCGTTTTTCGTGCTCCTCCGTCGCAGTACTAGTCCAGTGGAAAACTTGAGTATACCGCATGGTTCTTTGCTCCTCCTCGATCAGGTCGTCGGCACATTTATACGAGCAGTCAAATCACAAGGCCCCGCGTTCCAGCAGTAATGAGCCGTCAAATCACAACGGCCCTCGCCTCTCGTGAAACCGACCAAGCTAGACTGCCCCGCCCTCTACCCTTTTAAAAAATGTATACTTTTGTACAGCAGTAGTATCGATGGATTGCGCCATGGAGCAAAACTTGAAATTAAAAAAAAGGTGGTACATATAGAGAGCGCTCGTTGCCAAATTATGCATATAGTATTATTAGAAAAGGCTAGTCACAATAATGGTGTGCAGCACAACCCACCCCTCAAATAAAACTAAGAGGGTGCTTGGATACGTTTTAGTCCCATGACTAGAAGTAGTGGGACTAAAACATGCTAGCCTCACCCATGCTTGGATCCAAATACTAAAAAGGCTAAAATCAAGTTAATGAGCATTTATTATCCTCCAAACCCTCCAATCCAGAACTCGCCTGTGTTAAAGGAGAGGAGTTAAATGAGTAGAGAGAGGACTAATCCACATTTTAGTAGGGGTACCCCTGACTAAAAATTTTAGTCTCAAGACTAGTTTTAGCCCCTCTTTAGTCAGGGGTGCTTGGAACTTTAGCCTCTTAAAGAGACTATTTTTATTCAGACTAAAATAAGTCCCTTGGATCCAAGCACCCTCTAAGCATCCTGGAATTCTTTGACAAAACTAAGCACCCTGAAATTCTTTGACAACTAAACTGCTGGCTATATGATGTTGGCCATATATATTGTACGTATATAATGTGAAGAAACGAGTGGTAGTACTATACCAACTAAAAGATGAAATGTAAGAAATACTAGTATGTACGTACTAAAGAGTTAAAGTAACGAGAAGAAACATAACATAGTTCTGCTGGGGGCTCAGCACAACACACCCCTCAAATTAAATTAAGCACACCTGAAATTAAACTTTGCAACTATTCCGGTAGACACTGCATTAGAACCACCATGAGCAACGACACTGCCACCTTACTCGGAGTCCTCATCCACGTCCTCGACTTCGTCCTTGTCCCTCTTCCTCTTGGCCGATACTTCTTTGCTTGAACCGCACACTTGGCTATTGCTCTTCATCCAACCCTTGTAGATATTGAAGCAAAGGTAGCCAACCATTGCAGCATAGTGGATGTGGTCTATATCTTGTACATTCCGCTACCATGCATGACGATGAAATGTGTATGGAGGTTTCTCCAGTTTACCGTACGAAAAATGAACCATCGCTCCTGCCAGGGTCAGCATTGAAGGCTAACGAGAGGACACCAGCCGATTCTTTTGGAGGTCGAAGGTATTGCCTACAATGAGGCCTATCCGACGCAGGACTTCTTTGTCGTTACCAAAGTCTACAGTAACGAATTTGACTAGGTTGGTCTCGAGGAAGACCTTAAAATCCTGGCACTCAACGTCGGCATGGCATATGTGGTAGACCAAGCATAAGTCATGCACGCAAACCTGGATCACGGCGGGCTTCTTCCTCTCTTCGTCCTTTAGATCCTTCTCTCGTCCCAGGACTGTGGTGTACTCAACATCTAGCCCAGCGACCCACTCATCATCTGAGTCTTCGAACATGCGTCTGAAGCGAGAAAGGCATCCTTTCACCGTCGCGGAAGAACGGGTGTAGATGACGTCGAACTCATCGCCGGTGATGGTTCTAACCTTGTACTCACCGCCGATCGTGGAGATTTGCGACGCCATGGATTTGGGAGGAGGGTTAGGATTAGTGGAACTGCCGTAATGTGAATGGACGGGACGACTAGGAGCGAACCGCCGTAGTATTGAAGGACGTGCGGGGACGAGTAGGAGCGAACTGCCAGCGTGCGAATGGCAGGGTAGTGGCTTTCCATTCTCCCATGATACGGGCTTCCGAGAACCCTTGGATCTGAGATCGAACGGTTGCACGGCGTGATTCTAGACCTATGGGTGAATATCCTATCCTGGAGGGTTATTCTGCAAATTTTCAGCAACTTAGCATGCGACCGTTCGATCTCAGATCCAAGGGCTGCCAGCAGCCCGTATCATGGTCGCGCCTACCACGACCGTCGCGTCGCTCGCGCCCTTGGAGATTTAACACGGTGCGTTAGGCTATCTGATGTTGGCATGTCATACATAGTCATCACTTAGTCACTCATACTACAACAAGGTTGGCTATAAGGTTGGCTATAAGTGTAATTTTTTTACTCCTCTCTATCTCTTTCTTCGTACTCCATCCGTCCCATAATATAAGAACGTTTTTGACACTAGTGTAGTGCCAAAAACGTTCTTATATTATGGGACACGGGGAGTACTAGTATTTATTGCATTTGCCAAGGAGTGACCTCTTCCAATGAAATGGTGTTGCTAAGTTTGCTTCATTTAATTAGCTATAGACTCAAAATTGTCTTTTCACCTAGGTACACGCGCTTAGCACCGTTTCTTCCTTGGGTCACCAAACTAGTCTATCTCTTCTTGATTAACTTGACACATCAGACTTTATGCCTATGTGGTAAGCTTAAGCACCTGTAGGAGCAAGTAAAAGTAAGTACAATAGTGCGCTTTACATGGCATTTTTGCATATGTGGAGGAAAGAGAGGCAAGGAAAAAGTGCAGAAGTGGGCTCTCATGCAAGAGCCAGCCTCTACTACATGGTGGAGCATTGGGAGAGGCACCTGTATGGAGGTGGTCAGGAATCGGGAGACTCACGCCGGTCGTAGCGCCGCAGTTAAAATGATAATGGCAAGTCAAATCACGGGGCCCCACCTGTCCAGCAGTAACTCGCCGTTAAATCACACAGCCCTACGTTTGCAGCAGCCTGCTCCCTCGTCTTCTCGCGTCTCTGTCGAACTGACTAGGCGGAACTGCCCCGCCTACCGCGCAGGAAAAGCCCCGCCCTCGACTTTTAAATAGTATACAGTATACTAATTTTGTATCCATGGATTGCGCCCGCGCCATGGAGCAAAGCGTCTAGAAAACGGCGGTACACATGTACGGACTATACAGCACGCCCGTCGCGTTCGCGTCGCACCCCAGACGGTCGGTCGGTCTGGCACGCTGCTCTCCGAATGGAACACGCGTCATATTGCATTTGCACACACACGTGGGACGACAATTGAGAACCGACCATAGGCACACTCCCCGGCCCTGCAAGTCGGGTGACTTAATAGAAGAGGGAGACGAGCGATAGTACTAGAGAAGTGTTGTACTACGTTGGTGCCTGGACGATCCCTGCAAGACACGGAAGATCAGTTCGTCCATGCATGTGACCAGACTCCAGCAGACACGCCTGGATTGGCTATCGTCTACATATCGTGCAGGCTGTGTTGTACATGGCTGTAGTTGTGGTGAGAAATCTAAAAATAGGTTTCTTGTCATCTCGCAAAATTAGGTGTCATGTGCTTCGGATCACTGCAAGGGTTAAACAGCGACAACTGAGTTGGGCTAGTCATTGGGGGCACATGCACGGACAGTGACTACTCGGCTGCCATCTAGGTCAAGCCGGCTATGTTAATTAGGACATCTATCGACGGACCCCTTTTCTACGAGTTTATCTTTAATTTGAGCTTTGTTCCTCGTCTAGTTTGTCCGTCGGGATTCATGTTGTCTCCTTTGGGCAGTGAGGTTATGATTTCTTGTCATGTGGCATTTTTCGTGTTATATGTTATAATCTGGCACTTCAGATCAAAATGACGACAACTGCGCCTCTGGGCCACGTACATGAAGACTTCTCGACAGTCATTGACGAGGTCAAGCCGGCTCCAGTAGACAAAAGAAACTAGTACTACTCCACTATATAGGCAGGAGCCTCCGCGCTTGCTTGCTAGTGTTGCTCTCTTCACACTGTCTCGGCCTCTCCAGATCTAAGCACGACAGCGGTGGCTACACACACTCTCTCTCTCTCTCTCTGCTCACCGCTGGTCACAGATCCAGCCGGATCCTCTCCGCCGGGGAAGGTCAGAAGGTGCAACGTTCACGCGGTCGTCCTCGGCGACGGCTCTTACCCACTACTGGGTGCGTCCCGATCAGCCTGCCTTGCCGTTCTCTCCCAAGCACCGCTGGCAAGGGAGGGCCTCCGACCCCTTCTTCCTCGCTGCCGTAGTGTGGGCAGATCTGGCCTCCCACCGCTCACCTAGCGACATCCCGGCGACCATCAGGTATAACTTCCTTCGAAACCGGCCTGGCTCTACTTCCCGAGCTCCTGACGTCGCTGCATTTGTATCTTTTACTATTTCTCAGGCCCCCTCGTAGATAGGATCAATCGGCTGTTCGAAAACGACCTATTTTTTTACGTTTAAGAGGTAAAACTAGTTCATGCACTCGAATCTAGTACTACTTGGTTCAAACAAGGAAGAAAGGGGGTGGGGGTGGGGGAGGATTTGTTACCTGAATCTAGGACTTGGTCGAAAGAGGAAATAATGGGGGCGAAAAGTGGCAGAGACTGGCTATCCAACTGGTCTCTAGGTCTAATAGGGAAATAAAGGGAAACGCGGTACAAACTCAATATAAACCCGATCTATTGGTTGAAAAAGGAAAGAAAGTGGGGACTGGGGGACAAGTCAACAGAGTAAGTCCAGCACTAGATTTGCTAGCCTCACACGGTATAAGGTGGCTATACCGAACAAAAATGGGACCAACCGAGATATCCTGTTCTGATGTTTGTTGCCCCGAGCCACTCTTATGTAATGCCACTGGTAAAATGTAGCAGTCGCACTGTTAAAAGTAAGGACACGTTAAACCAATGTTGTTTTCAATGTAATGCCTCCAGTAATATGAATCAATGGCACTTCTTTACATGTCCTGCTAAAATTTCCCATTAAGATAAGTTGGTTCTTTTCGTTAGAAATGCAACTGTCCTGGTCCGCCTACTCTCCCGTGCCCAAAGTAATGTCGTATTTAACGGTTGCCATAGTTAATCCTAATGCCCACACTAATATCTAGCAATGCCAGTGCTTTAGAATTGCTACTGTCCTTGTAGGATTGCCATTCATATAAGGAACATGCTTCTTTTCATTTGATGCATGTTTCATCACTTGTTAGTCACCCTCCTTTCCACCTTTTACGTGCAAACAGAGATATACATTGCACGCTCGATCTTAGTTGAACTGCACAAATGATATCCAAATTATAGTTGAGCATTCCAGGAGCTTCACAACCAACCTTGATGTTGCTCAATTTTATTGCAACTAATGAAGAAGAAGCTCTGTGGGTTTCGTTTTCTGATGGAAATGGAACCGGGGCTGGGGCCCTTTTCTTAAAAAAAATTGAAGAAGAAGCTGCTAGCTCACGGGATATTGCTTCACTTTATGTGAACTACACCAAAAGGTCCCATGAATTGAATCATCCATGTTGGTGACTGAAAGAGCCAGCTTCAGCATCCCAGTCTAAGCACCCCCGGCCTCCATCCTTGCGATGCACGGTACACCTCGTTTGCCACCTGCTCGACCCTAGTGTCACTGATAAAATGAAGTAATAATACAGTTAAAATAGAGCGAGTGTCATCTCTATCATTTCATTTCCAATGTAGATAAAGAAAGTGCTTCTCTTTGTTAATGTATGTTTCATCAACTAGTCCCATTGTTAATGTTTAAGCGTTTCTGCAAACTGGGGTGCTTAATTTTAGTTGATATGTACAAAAATAGAGATTTGAATGTCTCAAGGCGCCTCCTTGTACTACCGTTGTACACTGATGTTCATCACTGGCAGAAGGTGTATCTGGGAGACTTGGGACGATGTCTAGTATGAGGCGTACCGTATGAGGCGTCGCAGGGCCCATCTCGCCCTCGCAGCATGGCATACTATGATACTATCGCAATATTTTCTTCTATTTATTTTGTGTGTTTCATCAACTAGTGCCACTATAATGTAATCACGCTTTTTCATTATCTGTGCAAACAGGGTTATTCAGCTGCATTTTGGTGGAACTGCACAAATGTACGTATGGAACCGGCATATATGCAGAGTGCGAGGTGTGCCAAGTAAAAATTACCGACACCAACCATGTTGCATGCACGCATTGGCATCCACCACCACTAGTGGGATGTGTGGCGCTCTCTGTGGACGGATCTTTCTCGGCAGCAAATCATCTAACCAAATACTAGTAGCTTATATTGGCAGTTTTCTAGGGAGTACTCTTTTCTGAAAGAAGCACCAATCTATTTTTATTTATTTGTACACTGTGTCACAACTTTGACCCAAAGGTCCAGAGCTATTTTAGGGTGATTGGCGTAGTACTCGGAGACTGATTGTAAGCATGATTTTCATTAGCTGTCACACTGATTGTAAGCATGAGCAGGTGGAAGATTAGGTTAGTGCGAAGCTTACCTTAAACCCTACCGCCGCCGTTGAAACGAGGCGAGCGTCGAGGGAACCGTGAAGAACGGCGGGGAAGCGACGTCGCGCCATCCGACCTCCTGTTGCGGTGGGAGAACGAATACTCCTGTGGCTCCGGCTAGCTCTGCACCCTCACGAACGGCACACCATACTCGATCGATTTGTTATCCTCTGGGTGCTCGACCTTCGACCTGTACGCACACCACCTCCGCCTGACTGTCGCCTCGGACGAATCTGTCTGCTCCATCGCCCAGAGGAGATACTCGATGAACTCAGAGGACTGCGGCGTGACTGCCGCCGAGGAGTACATGTACATCGCCGCCCTCATCGCCGCCGTCTCGCTCTTTCGCATACATTGCCACATGGCCCGCACCGTCCTCGAAATCTCCCACTCATTGTCAAACCAACTAAGGATCTCCTTCAACCTGGCTAACTTTGCCTGGTCGCCGCTGGTGATCTGCCTGATTCACTGCTGCATCCTCTCCATAGATGTCCTTCTGAGTGGTCCGGTGCTAGCTTTGGAAGATGGGAGGAGAGACGGTGGCCTTGCAATAGAGAAGAGGGAGAGGCAAGACGGTGGTTTTGGAATGGAGATGATGGAGAGGAGAGGAGGTGGTTTTGCAATGGAGAAGATCAGAAGAGGGAGAGGCGAGACGGTGGTTTTGGAATGGAGAGGAGAGGAGGTGGTTTTGAAATGGAGAAGATCAGAAGAGGGAGAGGCGAGATGGTGGTTTTGGAATGGAGATGATGGAGAGGAGAGGAGGTGGTTTTGCAATGGAGAAGAGGGAGAGGAGCGTGCGGCAGCGATTTAGGATTGGACGAGAGGGCCGGCGCGCTGTGACTGGATCAAAATCAAAATCAATTTACCCTTCAATTAAGAAAGCGACCCCACATTAACTAGTCTCCCTTTTATTCTGGGTCATAATTGACCATGATTTTCGCACATAAAATATATGTTATACGTTGCAAAAATAATATAATTTGAAAGTACATTCAGATATTAACCAAACGATACAATTTTTGGTGACATGCATTCACATTTTGCTTGTCAAATACAGTACGTGGTCAAACTTTGACCCAAAATACACAAAACAACAACAAAATACTTCCAAGACCAGCGCCGCTCTTCCGCTCTTCTCCTCTTAAACCACCGCCGCTCCTCTCCTGTTCCAATCTAAATGCAGCGCCGCTCCTCTCCTCTTCCATTTCAAAACCACCGCCCCTCCTCTCCTGTTCCAGTCCAAAACCAGCGTCGCTCCTCTCCCGTTCTAATCCAAAACCAGCGCTACTCCTCTCCTCTTCCATTCAAAAACCACCGCCGGCGAGTGAAGGTGTTGTGGAGAAGTAGATCGATGGAGGAGTACAACCGATACGTGAGGATCGCAGACGGCGACCCTGTGAAGCTAGCTAGGATGTTGGAGATACAGTCTTGGTTTGACAACAAGGACCAACTAGCGGCGACGGCGACATCCATGGCCAAATATCTGCAACGCAGCGAAAAGGCGGCGATACTCCCGGAGGGAGTCGCCCCGGAATACATAGAGCTGCTCCTCTGGGCCATGGAGAAAACAGATTCACCGAATCCGATCGTGAGGGAGCGATGGTGGGAGTATCGATCCCAGATGGAGCATCCACCAGAGATTGAAGGATCGAGCATGTACAGGGTGCCGTTTGTGAGGGTGTCCTGCCAGAGCGAGCAGGTCGAGTCTTCGTCGACCGAACCCAACTGCAGGAGGAGAAAAGCAGTTGGGCCGACGACGCTTCCCCGCCATCGTCTCCCTCGCCGTTCACATTGTCTCACGGGGCGGCTGTCTGCCGCCGAGGAATAGGAGGGGGCTGCCCCCCCCCCAGCCCAATAGTCGGGCAGGTTGTGAATTGTCAGGAGGAGCTTAGGGTTGTCAGTATTTGCAGGTTGTGAATTGTGTTTTGTGTTGTGTATTTTGAGAGTACTTTCAGATATGAATGTCTTTTGAATTTCAGATTTGCAGTATTGAGCATATGAAGTATTTTATGAATTCTAGAGATCTATTTTTAGCACTTAAAAAAATGTAGTTTCATAGGAGTATAAAAGTGCAGACAATGTGATTCTCAGAGAAGAAACTGCAAGTTTCAGTTTCAGATAAGAAACTGCAAGTTCAGTTTCAGATAAGAAACTGCAACTTTCAGAGGTAGAGCATTTATATTAACACGACCTTTTCAAACAGGGTTAACATCATGTTGGAAGTTTTATTCATGGTCGAAAATGGAACTACCAACCAGTTAACATCATGCTGATCAACATTCATGCATAGCACATCTTCATATGACGCACAGTCAAAATGCCCACACAATGTCGAGTGTGCGAAACACAGAGAAAACGAGGGACGAAGTTTTGGCAAGTGTTGGACGTGGTTTTGGGCTGCCCCGTCTAGGCCTGCTCCCTCCTCCCCGCGGCCGGCTCTGCTGCAGCGCAGGCCTCACTGCCCCACCGTACTCCCATCACTGGCCTAGCCATCCCTCTACTCACCCACACCTGTTGTTATTCTCCGGCGACGGCAGACGAACCAGTAAACCCTCGTACAGTCGTACTCCCCTCCGCGTGGGAAACAACTGCCGAGTCTTCCCTGCCTCCGTGTCGTTCCCTTCCTAGGCCTCGCCGTCGTCCACCGCCCTGGTGCTCTTGGCGCGGCCTGGTCAACGTGGTCAACGACCGACATGCATCTGAAGTGGGCTGTACGTGGAGACGCCGACAGCTGGGTCCACGGCCGCACGCAAGGAAATGCCTCCTTATTACACGCAAAGTAATGATTCCTCCACCTGACATCAGGGACCCACCGAAACGGCCTCTGTATTTCGCAAAAAAAACGTTACCGCCGCTGACAGCTCGGACCCACCAGCTATATCTTCGCACGCAAGGAAGTGCCTCCTTATTACGCACAAAAAAAATGAATACTCCCCCTGCTAGTTGGGACCCACCATGGTGGGAGGCTGACTTGTGGGCCTACTAAGTTGACTGGGACGGGGGCCTTGGTCAACTTTAGTCAATATGAACGATTCTAGCTCCAGTGACCGTACGATGTCCATCCAACGGCCGTAGTGCTTCTTCAACCACTGGTCTTCTTGCTACAGCTGCCCAAAGCAGCGCCGGTCGTGCCGCATGCTCCTGCCTCCCGTGGCCGGCTGTGCTGCCGCGGAGGCCTCACCGCCCCCTACTATTCCCACCGCTGGCCAGGCCTTGCGGCGACGGCAGCCTCACACCGCAGCCGAACCAGTGAACCCTCGTACTCCTCTCCGCGCGGGCTTCCACTGCCGTGTCTTCCCCGGCTCCGCGTCCCCCCTTCCTAGGCCTCGCCGTCGTCCACCGCCGTGGTGCTCTCCGCGCGGCGTGGTCAACGTGGTCAAGGAACGACTTCCATCGGGAGAGTACTGTACGTGGAGAGGCTGACAACTGGGTCCACGGCCACAGCCCAGTTTTTTTGTGATTTGCCAACTAAGTCGCTTTGTCAGGCCTGTTGGGCTGCAAATCTTTCAAGACGAGGAGAGCTTTCATTCGGCTCGCCGAGAAAATGGCCCATCAGTAATGAGAAATGGGTTGTACATTTTTAAAACACATCAAACCGGCAATTAGTTTCAAATATCTTTTTTTCATTTCGAGATTTTAAATTACATTAATTTTTATGCGTGGAGAATTTGTTGGATTTTATATTGATATACATTTATTTTTAAAATCAGTTTGAATGTGAGTCGAAATTTTGGGATTAAAAACAGTTCGGACCCCACCGAAATATGCAAAATTTCGTATAATTTTTTAACCGTGGCCACAATATGGGCTGTAATGCTAAAAAAAGAATATGGGCTCCAAAAAAACCTTAATAATTAGCAAATGGGCTGTAAATTACTAGAAATAATGGCAGATGGGTTGTATGCTGTTTTCCACAGATTTGAGGATTTCTTAAAAAAAAGGTTGACGCACAAGCAGTGACTGTTGGATGGCCATCCAACGGCCGTCGTGCTTCTTCAATCTCTGCTCTTCCTGCTCCAGCCGCTCAAACAAGCACCGGAGGGACTGCCTGCTCCCTCCTCCCCGCAGCCGGCTCTGCTGCCGCGCAGGCCTCACCGCTCCACTGTACTCCCATCACTGGCCTAGCCATCCCTCTACTCACCCACACCTGCTGTTATTCTCCGGCGACGGCAGACGAACCAGTAAACCCTCGTATAGTCGTACTCCCCTCCGTGTGGGAAAGAACTGCCAAATCTTCCCTGCCTCCATGTCGTTCCCTTCTAGGCCTCGCCGTCGTCCACCGCCCTGGTGCTCTCGCCGCGGCCTGGTCAACGTAGTCAACGACCGACATGCATCTGAAGTGGACTGTACGTGAAGAGGCTGACAGCTGGGTCCACGGCCGCACGCAAGGAAATGCCTCCTTATTACGCGCAAAATAATGATTCCTCCACCTGACATCAGGGAACCACCGAAAGGGCCTCTGTATTTCGTGAAAAAAACGTTACCGCCGCTGACAGCTCGGACCCACCAGCTATATCTTCGCACGCAAGGAAGTGCCTCCTTATTACGCACAAAAAAATGAATACTCCCCCTGCTAGCTGGGACCCACCATGGTGGGAGGCTGACTTGTGGGCCTACTAAGTTGACTGGGACGGGGGCCTTTGTCAACTTTAGTCAATATGAACGATTCTGGCTCCAGTGACCGTACGATGTCCATCCAACAGCCGTAGTGCTTCTTCAACATCTGGTCTTCTTGCTCCAGCCGCCCAAAGCAGCGCCGGTCGTGCCGCATGCTCCTGCCTCCCGTGGCCGGCTGTGCTGCCGCGGAGGCCTCACCGCCCCCTACTATTCCCACCGCTGGCTAGGCCCTGCGGCGACGGCAGCCTCACACCGCAGCCGAACCAGTGAACCCTCATACTCCTCTCCGCGCGGGCTTCCACTGCCGCGTCTTCCCCGGCTCCCCGTCGTCCCCTTCCTAGGCCTCGTTGTCGTCCACCGCCCTGGTGCTCTCGGTGCGGCGTGGTCAACGTGGTCAAGGAAGGACTTCCATCGGACATGGACTGTACGTGGAGAGGCTGACAGCTGGGTCCACGGCCGCAGCAAGGAAGTGCCTCCTTATTACGCGGAAAATAATGATTCCTCCACCTGACGGCTGGGACCCACCGGACGGGCCACTGTATTTTGCGAAAAAAACATTTCCCCCTGACTGCTGGGACCCACCAGCTACATCTTCGCACGCAAGGAAGTGCGTCCGGGCAAACAAAAACAATTCGCCCCCCTGAATGCTAGGACCCACCAGCTACATCTTTGCAGGCAAGGAAGTGCCTGACAGTCGGGACCCACCTGGTCGAAGCGTACGTAGCGTTGTCATTCTGGTCGCGAACGTGTACGTACATATATACTCGTGGATGTAGAGGCGCGCACGTGTCATAGTAGAGGCGCGTACATGTCGTAGTAGAGGCGCGCACATAGCATGTAGACGTAGGTACAGCGGCCAGGGTGCAAGAAAGAAAATACGGCCACGTATGTGTACATACGGGCGGGGTCTCGAACGCCTATTTGCGCATACGTACGGCCAGGGCTCGTGTACATGGCTGGGACAGAACGGAGAAACAATGTCGTCGTCGTGTTCATGGGGAGGCAACGGAATGCGTCGTGTTCATGGGGAGGCAACAGAATGCATCGTGTTCATCGGGAGGCAACGGAACGCGTGGGAGCCAACCGGCTGGGTCGGAACGGAATGCGTGGTCGTGTTCATCGGGAGGGCTTGGATGGAACAGCCGATGGAAACGAGGCCTGGCGTACCGCACAACGGAGGAAACGGACCTCCTACATTCGGAACGGGGTCGTGTTGATCGGGAGGGGTGTGGCGTACCGCAAAACGGAGGAAACGGACCTCCTACGGTCGAAACGGGGGTCCTATTGATCGGGAGGGGTGTGGCGTACCGCAAAACGGACGAAACGGACCTCCTACGGTCGAAACGGGGGTCCTGTTGATCGGGAGGGGTGTGGCGTACCGCAAAACGGACGAAACGGGCCTCCTACGCTCGAAACGGGGGTCCTGTTCAACGGGAGGGGTGTGGCGTACCACAAAACGTACTCCACGGGATACTGTTCATATCCACCATCGACCTCCTCCAGCCTCCGCGGGCTACCGTCGACCTCCTCCAGACTCCACGGGCTCCTGTTCATCCAGCCTCCACCACGCGCTACTCCACCGACTACTGTTCAACCACCCCTCCACGGGCACCCCTCCACCGTCTACTGATCATCCAGCCCTCCACACCACGGGGTCCTGTTCAACCACCCCTCCAGGGGCACCCCTCCATCGTCTACTGTTCATCCATCCCTCCACCACACCACGGGGTCCTGTTCATCTAGAGGCAACGCCACCGCTCACTGTTCATCCAACCCCCCCCCCCCGCAACGCTCACTATTCATCCCAGAGGCAGCATCGATCGGCTTCAGTTAGTAGCAGTAGCGAAGGAATCGCTAGATCGGGTTCAGTTAACAGCCATCGATCGATCGCTCGGGTTTAGTAACGCGTCGCCTGCAGTGCAATCGCTCGGGTTCAGTTAGAGCCCAACGCCTCGCTCGGGTTCAGTTAGAGTCAACGCCTCGCACACACGCGCGTACGTGTATGAGAGAAACGCGCATCGCTCGGCCCCCGACCTCCCACCGTAACCGGGAACTCCCCGTAATTTTCCTCGCCCTCGCTTCTACCACGGTTTTTTCCGTCATGGACGGCCCAAAGAATGTCATGCAGCTGCGTTTCCAGCCCACCCAGGACGAAAAGCCCATTTTCTGTCATGATTTTTTGTCATAGAAGTAGGAGCCCACCACATCTATGATGATACCGGGTTTTGTCACAATTATCGTCATAGAAGTGTCATATGTATGACAGAAAAAAAATTCGTTCGGCCCAAAATGTCACGGACGTGTCTTTTTTTTGTAGTGATAATGGATACTAGGGATCAAGCCCTAACAAAACTAACTCGATTACATGATGAATCTCATCCAACTCCTCACCGACCAGCGAGCCTACGAAGGAATTACTCACTCCCGGTGGGGAGCATCATGGAATTGGCGATGGAGAAGGGTTGGTGCTGACGAAGATCGAAGATCCCCCTCTCTGGAGCCCCAAAGGGACTCCAGATCTGGCCTTCCGATAAAGAACATGAGGTGGCGGCGGCTCCGACTTGTCAAACGCGATAATTCTTTCTCCCTGATTTTTTCTCCAAAAATAGGATTTTATAGGGTCGGAAATAGGGTCAGCGGGGCCACTAGGTGGGCACAACCCACCTAGGCACGCCAGGAGGGGGGCGCGCCCTGGTGGGTTATGCTCACCCAGGGCCCCCTCCGGTGGTTCTTGGCTCCAGTATTTTTCTTTTATTCCATAAAAAATCTCCAAAAAGTCCCGTTCCATGCCGAGAGCTTTTATTTCTGCACCAAAACAACACCATGGCAGTTCTCTTGAAAACAACGCGAGTCCGGGTTAGTTTCATTCAAATCATGCAAATTAGAGTCCAAAACAAGAGTAAAAGCGTTAGGAAAAGTAGATACGATGAAGACGTATTAGGGGCTCCAGCCCCTCCGCTGCCATGACAACCATGGACCAGAGGGGGGAACTCTCCTCCCATCTTGGGGGAGGCCAAGGAATAAGAATAAGGAGGGGGCTCTCTCCCCCTATCCCCCGGTGGCGCCGGAACGCCGCCGGGGCAATCATCATGTGACGGTGATCTACTCCAACAACTCCGCCATCTTCACCAACAACTCCATCACCTTCCCCCATCTATATTCAGCGGTCCACTCCCCCACAACCCGCTGAACCCTCTTGATGACCCACAAGTATAGGGGATCAATTGTAGCTCTTTTCAATAAGTAAGAGTGTCGAACCCAACGAGGAGCAGAAGGAAATGACAAGTGGTTTTCAGCAAGGTAATGTCTGCAAGTGCTGAAATTCTAAGTAGCGGAGTAGTTTGATAGCAAGATAATTTGTAACGAGCAAGTAACGATAGTAGTAACAAAAGTGCAGCAACGCGTTCTTGAGGGTACACGGGAGTTTCATCTAGTCACTTTCATCATGTTGGTTCGATTTGTGTTCGCTACTTTGATAATTTGATATGTAGGTGGACCGGTGCTTAGGTGTTGTTCTTACTTGAACAAACCTTCTACTTTTGATTAACCCTCCCGCAAGCATCCGCAACTAAGAAAAAAGTATTAAGAATAGATTCTAACCATAGCATTCAACTTTTGGATCCAATCGGTCCCTTACGGAATAGCGCATAAACTGGGGTTTAAGCTTCTGTCACTCTCGCAACCCATCATCTAATTGCTACTCCACAATGCATTCCCTTAGGCCCAAATACGGTGAAGTGTCATGTAGTCGACGTTCACATGACACCACTAAGGGAATCACAACATACATATTATCAAAATATCGAACACATATCAAGTTCACATGATTACTTGCAACATGATTTCTCCCATGACCTCAAGAACAAAAGTAACTACTCACAAGTGATAAACATGCTCAAGATCAGAGGGGTATTAAATAGTATATTGGATATGAACATATAATGTTCCACCAAATAAACCATATAGTAATCAACTACAAGATGTAATCAACACTACTAGTAACCCACAAGCACCAATCTATAGTTCCGGTACAAAGATTGAACATAAGAGATGAACTAGGGCTTGAGATGAGATGGTGTTGTTGAAGATGTTGATGAAGATTGCCCTCCCCAAGATGGGAGAGTTTTTGGTGATGATGATCATGATGATTTCCCCCTCCAGGAGGGAAGTTCCCCCGGCGGAATCGCTCCGCCGGAGGGCAAAAGTGATCCTGCCCAAGTTCCACCTCGAGACGGTGGTGCTCCGTCCCGAAAGTCCTGCCTTATTTTTTTAGGTCAAAATGACCTATATACCAGAAGATGGGCACCGAAGGTGGGCCTGGGTGAGCACAACCCACCAGGGCGCGCCTGGGCTGCTTGGCGCGCCCAGGTGGGTTGTGCCCACCTGGTGGGCCCCCTCTGGTAGTTATTTGCTCCAATATTCCTCAAATATTCCATAAAAGTCTTCATGAAGTTTTAACTTGTTTGGAGTTGTGCAGAATAGGTAGCCTGACGTAGGTTTTCCATGTCCAGATTTGCAGCTGCCGGAATTCTCCCTCTTTGTGTATACCTTGCATATTATGAGAGAAAAGGCATTAGAATTACTCCAAAAAGCTTTATTATGGATAAAAACATCATAAATAACAGTAAGAAAACATGAGGCAAAATGGACGTATCAACTCCCCCAAGCTTAGACTTCGCTTGTCCTCAAGCGAAAACTGAAATCGAAAAACATGTCCACATGCTTTGAGAGAGAGGTGTCGATAAAAACAAAATACGGACATAGAAGCATCATATTTATTATTATAACAACAACAAATTTAAACATAAAACTCTTATCATAGAACTTTTATCATAGACTTCTCATGAATAAGTGACAATTCATCACACAATCGAAGTATAAAGCAAAAACTCTATTAAAAACCAACAAACTATGTTCTCAGTCAACTTTGCAACTATAATTCATCATCTTTTCAGGAAGGGTCACGTATCAGAGCCTTTAGGCAAGTCCACATACTCAACCATCATATAGTCTTCTATGATCGCTGACACTCACCACGTACACATGAGCAAAAGGTTTCGACCGGACACATAGAAAGATAGGGGCTTATAGTTTCGCTTCCCAACGTATTCACCTCAAGGGTGATGTCAATAATAATAACTCATGCTATCTATATTCAACTGGACATATGTGCCTAGATCTTTCCTCACCACATGATGCTTGCCAAAGGAGAAAAATAAAAAGGAATAGAAGGAAAACTTTGACTCTTTGCAGAAAAGTAAATACATAAAAGTAAAAGATATGCCCTTTGCAGAGGGAAGCAGAGGTTGCCATGCGCTTATTTGTTTGTATGCTCAACCCCTTAGTGCAAAAGAACATCACGTTGCATTGCCCCTTGTGATAGCGACCTTTATTATGCAGTCTGTCGCTTTTATTCTTCACATCACAAGTTCGTGCAACGCTCAATTTTCCCTTACACTAAATGATCCCACACATTTAGAAGCAATTTTTATTGCCCTTTTGCACAAATGACAACTTACTTGAGGGATCTTGCGCAATCCCTAGGTAGGTATGGTGGACACTTGAAAATAAGATTTGGGTTTAAGGGTTTTTGGATGCACAAGTAGTACCTCTACTTAGTGCAGAATTTTTGGCTAACAAAGATAGGGGGCAAGCACCACATGTTAAAGGATCCATAAAAATATGACTTCTATGTGAATATAAACAAACATAAACCATTAAGTTGTCTTCCTTGTCCAACGTCAACAATTTTGGCATATAATATTTTGATGAGGACTCACAATCACAAAAGATTTCTAGGATAGTATATTTATATGTGAATCTTCCCTTCCCTTATTAATTCTTTCATGAGTTGCATCATTGACTAATGCTATGTTTGTCAATCTCTAATAAAATTTTCTACTTATACTTTTCCTTATGTGGTGTCATCACCTACCATAATATTAGTATATGATCTTCTTGATTTATTTCCTTTCTTTTATTTATTTCCTTTCTCTTTTTTCTCTTCCTTATTTCTTTTCTTTATTTGCAACATGAAAGTAAAGAAAGAAAAAACTCAAACTAAACTTTATTATGTAACTTGCACACAATTACAAGGATAGATCACTAAGCAAACTCTCAAAGAAGAAAGGATCGGACTAAATTTTTATTCATCTAAAGAAAAAGATCGAACTAAAATAAGTAAAGGTAAAAGATAGCGGGATGATACGATACCGGGGCACCTCCCCCAAGCTTGGCGAAAGCCAAGGGGAGTGCCCGTACCCAATACTCAATTCTCCTTTGGTGGTGAAGAAGATGATGGTGGTGATGACAATTGTGCCTTCAACTTTTTCATATTGTAGTTGAGGAGAGCAATTTCCTCCTTTAAATCATCGACTTCCAACTCCAGCTTCAAGATCTTGTCACATAAATCCCCTTTGCTTTTCTGCCAAAAACAAGAAGGAATAGATTGGTTTTTAGAGTGGTTAGCTCTCTTAGGGAGACTTGACTTCTTGAACTCCACATGCATATCTCCAGGTTGAGGTAGAGGAACATCCTGCTCCTCTGAGCTTGAATCCTCGACCCTCATCAAGTGAGCATCCTCCTCGTCATCTATACTTTGACCATAAGGAGATAGGTCCCCATAGGTCTTTGGGTCTGCAATGAGATGCGAGACATAAGTCTCTCCGTCGGAGTCTTGGGACGACATATTTTCAAAACTGCGCAGAAAACAACAAGAAAAGAGAACAGAGGATTTCTCCGTGATACCTTGGGAAAATAACTTCCTTAAGCATTTTAATAGAGGTGTTGTGATCAGCACTACTGGTTGGAATAGCTTTGATGCATTTATTAACATAATCAACAACAACCAAAATATGTGTATACCCATTAGAGGAAGGAAAAGGTCCCATGTAATCAAATCCCCAAACATCAAATGGTTCAGCAACAAGTGAATAGTTCATAGGCATTTCTTTACACTTATCGATATTACCTATTCTTTCACATTCATCACAAGATAAGACGAACTTACGGGCATCCTCGAAGAGAGTAGGCCAATAAAATCCAGATTGCAATACCTTGTGAGCAGTTCTATCTCCAGCATCATGCCCTCCATAAGCTTCGGAGTGACATTTCCGTAGGATTTGTCCCTGTTCATGCTCAGGTACACAACGTCTAATAATACCATCTACTCCTTGTTTATAAAGATATGGGTCATCCCAAAAGTAATGTCTTAAATCATAGAAGAATTTTTTTTATTTTGTTGGTATGTAAATCTAGGTGGTAAATATTTAGCAACAATGTAATTAGCATAGTCAGCATACCAAGGAGTACTATGAGCAACATTTATTGCAGCTAACTGCTCATCAGGAAAACTATCATCAATAGGTAGTGGGTCATCAGGCACATTTTCAAGCCTAGATAAATTATCAGCGACGGGGTTCTCAGCTCCTTTTCTATCAGTGATCTGTAAATCAAATTCTTGTAACAAGAGAACCCAACGAATAAGTCTAGGTTTAGCATCTTTCTTGTCCATAAGATATTTAATAGCAGCATGATCAGTGTGAACAATTACTTTGGAATCAACAATATAAGGTCTAAATTTATCATGAGCAAACACCACTGCTAAGAATTCCTTTTTAGTAGTAGCATAATTTCGTTGAGCACTGTCTAGAGTTTTACTAGCATAATGAATAACATTCAGTTTCTTATCAACTCTTTGTCCTAGAACAACACCAGCAACATAATCACTAGCATCACACATAATTTCAAAAGGCAAATTCCAATCAGGTGGTTGAACAATAGGTGCAGAAATTAAGGCTTTCATGAGTGTTTCAAAGGCTTCTAAACAATCATCATCAAAAACAAAAGGAATATCCTTTTGCAAAATACTCGTAAGAGGCCTAGAAATTTTAGAAAAGTCTTTGATAAATCTCCTATAGAAACCAGCATGACCTAGGAAACTACGGGTACCTTTTATATCTTTAGGACATGGCATTTTCTCAATTGCATCAACCTTAGCTTTGTCCACTTCAATACCTCTTTCAGAAATTTTATGACCCAAGACAATGCCTTCATTAACCATAAAGTGGCACTTCTCCCAATTCAAGACAAGATTTGTTTGTTCACATCTCTGCAAAACTCGATCAAGATTGCTTAAACAATCATCAAAAGACTTCCCATAAACAGAGAAGTCATCCATGAAAACCTCAACAATCTTTTCACAAAAGTTAGAGAATATAGCAGTCATACATCTTTGAAAGGTAGCAGGTGCATTACATAAACCAAAAGGCATATGTCTATAATCATAAGTTCCAAAGGGACAAGTAAAAGTGGTCTTTTCTTGATCAGGTTGAGAAACAGGTATTTGTGAAAAACCATAATATCCATCAAGGAAGCAAAAATGTGTGTGCTTAGATAATCTTTCAAGCATTTGATCAATAAAAGGCAGAGGTTAATGATCTTTTCTAGTTGCTTTGTTTAGTTTTATAAAATCAATTACCATTCTATAGCCTGTAACAATTCTTTGTGGAATACGTCCATTCTTATCATTAGGAACAACAGTTATACCTCCTTTCTTAGGGACACAATGAACAGGACTTACCCATCTACTATTAGCTATACGATAGATTATACCTGCTTCCAGAAGTTTTAATATTTCCGTTCTTGCCACTTATTTCATCTTCGGATGTAACCGACGTTGGTGATCAACAACGGGTTTGGCATCAGGTTCCATATTAATTTTGTGCTGATATAGAGTGGGACTAATGCCCTTTAAATCATCAAGAGTATATCCAATAGCAGCTCGGTGCTTCCTTAGAACTTTCAATAATCTTTCTTCTTCATGTTCTAAAAGGTTAGCACTGATAATAACAGGATATATCTTCTTTTCATAAAAATAAGCATATTTCAAAGTGTCTGTCAATTGTTTTAATTCAAACACAAGATCACCTTTAGGTGGAGGAGGACCTCCCAGAGTTTCAATAGGCAAATTGTGTTTAAGCAGAGGACGTTGTTCAAAGAAAATCTTATCTATTTCATTTCTTTCATGCATATGTAAATCATTTTCATGGTCTAGCAGATATTGTTCTAGTGGATCAGTAGGAGGCATAGCAATAGAAGCAAAACCAATTAATTCATCTTTACTAGGCAATTCTTTTTCATGAAGTTTTCTACTAAACTTGGAAAAATTAAACTCATGAGACTCATCACCAAAGCTAACACGGACAGTTTGTTTCTCACAATCTATTTTAGCATTAACGGTGTTCAAGAAAGGTCTACCATAGATAATGGGACAAAAGTCATCTTGTGGGGAACCAAGAACAAGAAAATCAGTAGGGTATTTTATTTTCCCACACAAGACTTCAACATCTCCAACAATCCCAATTGGTGATATAGTCACTACAAAAAAAAGACACATCCGTGACATTTTGGGCCGAATGAAATTTTTTTCTGTCATACATATGACACTTCTATGATGATAATTGTGACAAAACCCGGTATCATCATAGATGTGGTGGGCTCCTACTTCTATGACAAACAATCATGACAGAAAATGGGCTTTTCGTCCTAGGCGGGCCGGAGACGCAGTTGCATGACATTCTTTGGGCCGTCCATGACGGAAAAAACCGTGGTAGAAGCGAGGGCGAGGAAAATTTCGGGGAGTTCCTGGTTACAGTGGGAGGTCGGGGGCCGAGCGATGCGCGTTTCTCTCATACATGTACGCGCGTGTGTGTGAGGCGTTGGCTCTAACTGAACCTGAGCGATTGCACTGCAGGCTACGCGTTACTGAACCCGAGTGATCGATCGATGGCTGTTAACTGAACCCGATCGAGCGATTCCTTCGCTACTGCTGCTAACTGAAGCCGATCGATGCTGCCTCTGGGATGAACAGTGAGCATTGCGGGGGGGTTTGGATGAACAGTGAGCGGTGGCGTTGCCTCTGGATGAACAGGACCCCGTGGTGTGGTGGAGGGCTGGATGAACAGTAGATGGTGGAGGGGTGCGCGTGGAGGGGTGGTTGAACAGGACCCCGTGGTGTGGAGGGCTGGATGAACAGTAGACGGTGGAGGGGTGCCCGTGGAGGGGTGGTTGAACAGGACCCCGTGGTGTGGAGGGCTGGATGGACAGTAGACGGTGGAGGGGTGGTTGAACAGTAGCCGGTGGAGTAGCGCGCGGTGGAGGCTGGATGAACAGGAGCCCGTGGAGGCTGGGGGAGGTCGACGGTAGCCCGTGGAGGCTGGAGGAAGTCGACGGTGGAGATGAACAGTATCCCGTGGAGTCCCGTTTTTCGGTACGCCACACCCCTCCCGATGAACAAGACCCCCATTTCGACCGTAGGAGGTCCGTTTCGTCCGTTTTGCGGTACGCCACACCCCTCCCGATCAACAGGACCCCCGTTTCGACCGTAGGAGGTACGTTTCCTCCGTTTTGCGGTACGCCACACCCCTCCCGATCAACAGGACCCCCGTTTCGACCGTAGGAGGTCTGTTTCCTCCGTTCTGCGGTATGCCAGGCCTCGTTTCCATCGCCTGTTCCGTCGAAGCCCTCCCGATGAACACGACCACGCATTCCGTTCCGACCCAGCCGGTGGGCTCCCACACGTTCCGTTGCCTCCCGATGAACATGACGCATTTCGTTACCTCCCCATGAACACGACGCATTCCGTTGCCTCCCCATGAACACGACGCATTCCGTTGCCTCCCCATGAACACGACGACGACGCTGTTTCTCCGTTCCGACCCAGCCATGTACACGAGCCCTGGCCGTACGTATGTGCGAGTAGGCATTCAAGACCCCGCCCGTATGTACACATACGTGGCCGTATTTTCTTTCTTGCACCCTGGCCGCTGTACGTACGTGTACATGCTACGTGCGCGCCTCTACTACGACACGTACGCGCCTCTACTACGACACGTGTGCGCCTCTACATCCACCAGTATATATGTACGTACACGTTCGCGACCAGAATGACAACGCTACGTACGCTTTGACCAGGTGGGTCCCGACTGTCAGGCACTTCCTTGCGTGCGAAGATGTAGCTAGTGGGTCCCAGCAGTCAGGGAGGCGAATCATTTTGTTTTTTTTGCCCGGACGCACTTCCTTGCGTGCAAAGGTGTAGCTGGTGGGTCCCAGCAGTCAGGAGGGAAACGTTTTTTCGTGAAATACGGTGGCCCGTCCGGTGGGTCCCCGCTGTCAGGTTGGAGGAATAATTATTTTGCACGTAATAAGGAGGCACTTCCTTGCTGCGGCCGTGGACCCAGCTGTCAACCTCTCCACGTACAGTCCACGTCCGATGGAAGCCGTTCCTTGACCACGTTGACCACGCCCCGCCGAGAGCACCAGGGCGGTGGACAACGGCGAGGCCTAGGAAGGGGACGACGCGGAGCCGGGGAAGACGCGGCAGTGGATGCCCACGCGTAGAGGAGTACGAGGGTTCACTGGTTCACTGCGGTGTGAGGCTGCCGTCGCCGCAGAATAACAGGGGGTGTGGGTGAGTAGAGGGATGGCCTGGCCAGCAGTGGGAGTAGTAGGGGCGGTGAGGCCTCCGCCGCATCGCAGCCAGCCACGGGACGCAGGAGCACGAGGCACGATCGGCGCTGGTTTGGGCGGCTGGAGCAAGAAGACCAGAGGTTGAAGAAGCACTACGGCCATTGGATGGACATCGTACGGTCACTGGAGCTAGAATCATGCATATTGACTAAGTTGACAAAGCCCTCCGTCCCCGTCAACTTAGTAGGCCCACAAGTCAGCCTGCCACTATACTGGGTCCCAGCTAACAAGGGGAGTATTCTTTTTTTTGTGCGTAATGAGGAGGCACTTCCTTGCGTGCGAAGATATAGCTGGTGGGTCCGAGCTGTCAGCGACGGTAACGTTTTTTTCGCGAAATACAGAGGCCCTTTCGGTGGGTCCCTGATGTCAGATGGAGGAATCATTATTTTGCGCGTAATAAGGAGGCATTTCCTTGCGTGCGGCCGTGGACCCAGCTGTTGGCCTCTCCACGTACAGTCCACTTCAGATGCATGTCGGTCCTTGACCACGTTGACCAAGCCGCGCCGAGAGCACCAGGGCGGTGGACTACGGCAAGGCCTAGGAAGGGAACGACACGGAGGCAGGGAAGACTCGGCAGTTGTTTCCCACACGGAGGGGAGTATGACTGTACGAGAGTTTACTGGTTCGTCTGCCAGCGCCGGAGAATAACAGCAGGTGTGGGTGAGTAGAGGGATGGATAGGCCAGCGATGGGAGTACGGTGGGGCGGTGAGGCCTGCGCCGCAGCAGAGCCGGCCACGGGGAGGAGGGAGCAGGCAGTCCCGCCGGCGCTTGTTTGAGCGGCTGGAGCAGGAAGAGGAGAGATTGAAGAAGCACGACAGCCGTTGGATGGCCATCCAACAGTCACTGCTTGTGCATCAACCTTTTTTTAGGAAAGCCTCAAATCTGTGGAAAACAGCATACAGCCCATCTACCATTATTTCTAATAATTTACAGCCCATTTGCCAATTATTAAGGTTTTTTGGAGCCCATATTCTTTTTGTTAGCATTACAGCCCATATTGTGGCCACGGTTAAAAAATTATACGAAATTTTGCATATTTCGGTGCGGTCCGAACTGTTTTTAATCCCGAAATTTCGACTCACATTCAAACTGATTTTAAAAATAAATGTATATCAATATAAAATCCAACAAATTCTCCACGCATAAAAGTTAATGTGATTTAAAATCTCGAAATGAAAAAAAAGATATCTGAAACTAATTGCCGGTTTGATGTGTTTTAAAAATGTACAGCCCATTTCTCATTACTGATGGGCCATTTTCACGGCCAGCCGAATGAAAGCTCTCCTCGTCTTGAAAGATTTGCAGCCCAACAGGCCTAACAAAGCGACTTACTTGGCAAATCACAAAAAAACTAGGCTATGGCCGTGGACCCAGCTGTGAGCCTCTCCACGTACAGTACTCTTCCGATGGAAGTCGTTCCTTGACCACGTTGACCACGCCGTGCGGAGAGCACCTCGGCGGTGGACGACGGCGAGGCCTAGGAAGGGGACGATGCAGAGTCGGGGAAGACGCGGCAGTGGAAGCCCGCGCGGAGAGGAGTACGAGGGTTCACTGGTTCGGCTGCGGTGTGAGGCTGCCGTCGCCGCAGGGCCTGGCCAGTGGTGGGAATAGTAGGGGGCGATGAGGCCTCCGCGGCAGCATAGCTGGCCACGGGAGGCAGGAGCATGCGGCACGACCGGCGTTGCTTTGGGCGGCTGGAGCAAGAAGACCAGAGGTTGAAGAAGCACTACGGCCGTTGGATGGACATCGTACGGTCACTGGAGCTAGAATCGTTCATATTGACAAAGTTGACAAAGCCCTCTGTCCCCGTCAACTTAGTAGGCCCACAAGTCAGCCTCCCACCATGGTGGGTCCCAGCTAGCAGGGGGAGTATTCATTTTTCTGTGCATAATAAGGAGGCACTTCCGGTGGGTCCAAGCTGACGGCGGGGGGAAAGTTTTTTCGCGAAATACGGTGGTCCGTCCGGTGGGTCCTAGCAGTCAGGGGCAAACGTTTTTTCGCGAAATACAGTGGCCCGTCCGGTGGGTCCCAGCAGCCAGGGGAAACGTTTTTTCCGTGAAATACTGGTGGCCCGTCCGGTGGGTCCCTGCTGTCAGGTGGAGGAATAATTATTTTGCGCGTAATAAGGAGGCACTTCCTTGCGGCTGCCATGGACCCAGCTGTCAGCCTCTCCACGTACAGTACTCTTCCGATGGAAGTCGGTCGTTGACCACATTGACCACGCCTCGCCGAGAGCACCACGGCGGTGGACGACGGCGAGGCCTAGGAAGGGGACGACACGGACACGGGGAAGTCGCGGTAGTGGATGCCCACACGGAAAGGAGTACGAGGGTTCACTGGTTCGGCTGCGGTGTGAGGCTGCCGTCGCCGCAGAATAATAGGGGGAGTGGGTGAGTGGAGGGATGGCCTGGCCAGCGGTGGGAGTAGTATGGGGACGGTGAGGCCTCCGCGGCAGCACAGCCGGCCACGGGAGGCAGGAGCATGCGGCACGACCGGCGCTACTTTGGGCGGCTGGGGCAAGAAGACCAGAGGTTCAAGAAGCACTACGGCCGTTGGATGGACATCGTTGACCACGCCGCGCCGAGAGCACCAGGGCGGTGGAGGACGGCGAGGCCTACGAAGGGAACGACACGGAGCCGGGGAAGACACGGCAGTGGCTGCCCACGCGGTGGACAGTACGAGGGTTGACTGGCTCGGCTGCCATCGCCAGAAAATAACAGGAGGTGTGGGTGAGTAGAGGGATAGACAGGCCAGGGATGCGAGTATGATGGGGCCGTGAGGCCTGCCTGGCAGCACTGCCGGCCACGGGAGGCGGGAGCAGGCGGTTCCGACGGCGCTGGTTTGGGCGGCTGGGGCAGGAAGATCAGAGACTGAAGAAGCACGATTGCCGTTAGATTGACATCTAACGGTTTGACGCTGGTAGAGTCGGTTGTTGACTAAGTTTCATTTTTGAGAAACCTTGTGTACGCATGCACTGAGTAGGCCCACAAGTCAGCCTCCAAATATGTGGCAGACAACATAAAGCCCATTTGCTATTTTTCATAATTTGCAGCCCATTTGCTATTCTTAAGTAATTTATTACAGCCCATTTTCTGCCCAGGACCACGGTCAAAAATTTCAACCTTATTTTGCATATATCGGTGGAGTCCAAACTGTTGTAATCCCGAAATGATAAACATCTTTTAAGAACTTATTGATTTGCCAAAAAAATCATTTTGCTTTTGTAAGCAAATAAGACGTGGGACAATTGAGTTGGTTTAAGGGAAAACCAGTGGTAAAAAAATCAGCGCTGGGTGGGAAAAAAACAACAAAAATAAGGATGTAAATATGAAAGGGAATTTTATGTGTTTTCAATATAATGATACATGTATATGAACTAGTAAAACTATAGGTAGAGATTAGAAAACGGATGTAGGACATGCGTTTCAAGAGGAAAATAGAACTGGGCTGTGTGTTTGATTCAGTAAAAAAAACTGCGTGCGGATGTTGTAAGACAAAATATAACTAACGCTGGTGGGACAGAGGCCAGTAGATACCTGCTGGATCTTTGTGCCCCATTGTCGTCATGGGCTGGGCCTGTTAAAAACAAAACCAACCCTGGGCAGTCTACAGCCCAGTTGAAACTTGCTCGACCTGAAAAAACAATATACGTGCTCAATAAACGAGAGAATTCTGCAAGTACAGACTGATAACTGGGATGCAGCATGGATATTGTTTTTTTATCATGATAATAAGTGCATGCACTTGTTTCGAAAAAATTGGAGAACTGGGAATTCGAACGGCGGGTGCTTATGCTACCCATCAAATAAAAATCAGGTGCCTGAAAATTCGTTTCAAAACAAATGATTCAGCTTTATATTCATGGCGACCCTCGGCATGATGGTTGGAAGCAAATGCAAGTTCATACCAAAAGATCATTAACAACAATACCAACTTGCGGACGACAAGGTAGTACAACTACCAATACCAAACTAACTTATAATGTTTTTACTCCTGGCCCTAGTGTTCATCTGGTAGAAAATCTTGCAGAGGACCAGCTCCCGCTCCTTCTCTTGCTCCAGGTCCCCGAGGTGGTACTGGTGCATCACCCAGTTGGTCCTCTGCTGGTCGAAGTTCTTGTTGGTGTGCAGCACCAGAACCTTTTTTGCTGCCCGTCTTGCTGGCCGTTGACCATCACCGGCAAGGTATTGCCGGTCTTGTGCCACATCGCATGCATGCCGCACTCCGACTGTATCTTGCGACGCGTCCACATGCCCCTTTTGAATGCCCTGGAATTGCGCTGGAAGAAATGCTTCCTTAGGCCACTCAGTGTGATACCTGCAGTATTGCGGAATACAGGTTTTAGTGTACCTAGTTGGCATTTTCATAACATCTTTGGCATGTTGCAGTCACTTGTTTCACTTTTTATTAACTGTCAAATTGTAATTGCTTCACCAGGCCTGCGTCTAAAAACAAAAATAGAGCTATAAACAAAGGAATATGTTTCTGCAAGTAGACGGCCGATCGGTGTCTTACCGGGAAGTTTCTCGGGTTGGGTGTAGCATATGCCGTGCTCGCTGTCGATGGTTGGTATGAACAAATCGATGAGAGACTAAAATCTCGCGCTGCCAACACTCACTTTGGCCTCAAGGTGCTCGATCAGCTCCTGATCCGTGGGATCGAACTTGACGCTAGCCGGCAGCACCGGCCAATCCTTCTTCGACTTGCATCGGTAATTCCAGTTATATGGTACTCAATGTATGATCAATCGATTGTTTTAAGTGAATGATGAAAGATTTCGACAGATAAGTGGTACTCCAAATCTCAAGTCCAGAATACCCGAACACGCCGCCGGGATTCTTGTGTCACCTCACGCGCAGCGTGTTGTCACGTCAATTCAATGTGTGGACATGATGAATAATTTGACCGACGTATACTAGTACTGCTATTGTACTACTTACTAGTCGTATTTAGTGTCACAATTTATACATAGGTTTAACTAACAAGTACGCACTTGAAGCCTAACTGATATATATATATATATATATATATATATATATATATATATATATATATATATATATATGGCTTCTACACACCATCTCCATCATCATTATCAGTACATCCTACGCAGGTGAGTTAGGATGCACTTGATCCCAGGAAGGTATCTATCTTTCAAACCAGAGGAGTGCTTCAAACTAACAATAGTACATAATATCCAACAAAAGAGGGTCGTGCTACAGCAGCAGAATACATGGCTCAGTCTAGATATCAGCACGAATCAAGTTGTGCATATTTGCTGTTGGCATGAACCACATCGCCGCATGTCGGGTTTGCAAAAGCCATCCATCGCATGGAAGCTTGATGCCTTTCACACACTAAAGATTATCTGGCAACAAGCTGTGTCGACGAATCTCTGGATATGGTGATTCATGAAACCCATGGTATGATGTGTAAACACAGCCCCCCCTCGCGAATGGAAGTTGCATAGCACAGTAATCATCGCCGGTGATATGATCGATGATTGGTTGGATTATCGGATAATTGAGCCCGAGGAACAAGGAGTGGTTGCCGAGGCTGTAAACCCGCCTCCAGTTGAATACGCCTGGCCCAATGGAGCTGGGATCTTTCTCGAACACGAAGCAGCCATAGCCATCAATGTCATGAACACCCCACGCATTGTACTGCATGTGGTTTGATGTAATGGTTTGGTCAATTTGGTACATGCGAATGAGCATCAAATGACCGCCGTCAGCTGAACGAGCGATAAACCACCACCCATCGGCTGGTATGATTCCAGGTCCTGGAATCATGACGGCCAGCACATTTGCGTCTGCTGCAACAATTCAAATTGGAGACCAAAAGGACAAAAATAAACAATCATGTTCAGAGTATGTGTGGAATTAAGATTATTATAACAGTGACACATATCATAGATAGAGAATTGCAATGCCGTGGTCATAATCATACCCCAAGTTAAAAAAAATAAGCCAATGGCTTTCATATTCTAGCAATATTTCATGGTTCAAACATCATGTAACAATGAGAGGAAAACAGCTATGACAGCGCCTACTCATATTCTACCATAGCACTTACTACTACTGTTCTCATATCAACTCTAAGCAATAACATGCGTTGTTATAAAAATCTTGTAAACGAGAGTAACATATAGCAATCATGATGTTATGCTCATAATATGTATTCTAACAATCATTACATGCCAATTGTTCTCATATCAACTCTAACAATAACATGTGTGGTCATAAAAATCTAGGAAATGAGAGGAAACATATAGCAATGATGTGGTTATAGACATGCTATGCATTCTAAATTTGTAACAAATGAACAGGCACTCGTATTCATAAGGTAAAGATGAGATGATATAGAACAATTACACGACGATAGATTCCACCAGTATAGGCAGCCAATCTATGCGTCAACCGCGTAAACGATGCCATCATGCACTATAGCATCAGACAGAAATGTTGCCTCAACGGGATTGATGATGAGCCATAACCATGTATGGCGACCGGATTCCAGATAGACTAATCCCATGTTGAACAAGGCAATGAGCTTGTAATCCATGTAGTCTTCTGATGGTGTGGGCACTTCGCAGATTACAACTTTCTGCAAACAGAGGTCGAGCCAAAAGCTTGACGCGTCTCGTGCGTAGTAGGCAGGAGTGTCCGGCGGGCCGCGAGGCTCGATGGCGGCGGTATCCAACGATGGAAGGGTATCTCTCGCTGGGTGTAGATATCCACGAGACGCCACGGACTACCGGTGTGGTGGATGAGGACGATCCAGTTGGCCTTCATGCCCGCCCAGTAGTGGCCGCGCATGAAGGACAGGTGGACGGGTAGTGGTAGCATGTCGAGGGGAACCACGGCAACCTCTGTAGGATCGTCAAGTCGGTGTCTAGGCCACCTGCGAGGATCGGGCATCAGCAAGCAGGGTGTCTTGAAAATAGCCGGCCGGTTGCAGACGAGTAGACGGTACCAAGACACTGAGCATGCGCCCAGATGGACGGTGCTGAGTAGGTCCATACGACTACAGATCTGCTCCAAGAGAACATCGGGGAGGGAATTCCAATCGCGGCTCTGCGTGTCAGAAACGGTTCTGCCATTGGGGTTTTCGGTGCCTGCGAGCCAGCGGGGAAGTGGATTCTGGCGGGCGAGCGAATAAGCTTCTCCTCGTGTGGCTGAGCAGTGAGCGGGGGGATATGGTACACGCGAGCTACCAAGGAAGATGGCATGGGCGGGCGAGCAGTGAGAGGGGGTAAATGGTGTGCGGCCGAGGAAGAAGAAGAGAGGAGGACGGGGAAGAAAGTGCATTCAATCTCAATTCTAATAGTACTACTACCAGGATATACCGTCCTTCGGAGTGTAAATAGTTACACCGATGACATGTGGGTCTACCACAACAGGGCCCATATGTCAGTTAATGGAGGACAGAGGTGCGTAGGCGTATTTGCGGAAGCGTGCTCTACTGGCAAACATGATAGCAGTACTGGGTCAGGCTGATTTAGTAACACCAACACGCTGGTTCAGCTTATTAATTACGTGTCCCATCTGCTGCAGTGTGTATTGTCACTTCACCGCGAAGACTAGTTGAATAGTTCTCTCTGACCGAGATGGGGAATAATGGATCGCGAGGACTTCCTTTCTACAGTATCCCTATGCCTCTACGCTCACTTCACTCATTTTGCTCCGTACCTAGTCACTTGTTGAAATCTGTAGAAAGACAAATACTCCGTATTTGGGAACAGAGGGAGGCTTTTACTCCGTACTATTTGGGAACAGAGGGAGTATCACCATATGGAGGGAACAAAGGAAGCTTGAAATATGAACATGTCAATGGGAGGGAGTAAGCCCCATGCATGCATGCATGCATGCATGCAACATGCAACACTCACGCGTACACATGGACACACGCAACACTCACGCACCCATGCGGCACACAGCACACGATGCAACACACACGCTCACGCTCAAGTGCTCAACCTACTCCCTACCTCCGTGAAAGACTGTACATTTAGAGATTTACACATTGACTAGGGAATAATTAACGCCCAAAAGTAGCAGACTTATGTGTGCATGCGACCATTGAGATAAGAAGATTAAATGAAGGCCGTTGCATGCTGTAATTAAGGATAGACATGTAGCCTATACCTACAGCACAAGTTGGTGCATTAGTCAATCAATATCGATTTAGATTAAAGGCTAAATGCATTGGAAGTGTAGATGTACATCATGTACTACACTCTTTGTTTTATAGCCGATGTACACTCTTTGTTGGAAGACTGACGGAGGACACGTGCATGCACTCACATACACAGCCAGGGCGGTTCACGCGCAAGGGTTGGACTCGTGTCGCGCCTGCGTAAAGTTTTGTTTAACTGATTTCTTTGCTCTGCCAACTGTCAGGTGGGACCCAGAAACCAGGTGACAATTTAACTAGTCAACAAAGTGCCACGTCGACTATTTGGCCGGTCAGTAGGGTGCAATACGGTGCTCTACGATGAGCTAGTGATCGTATAATCGCCGCAAAACTATATGTAGTGACCGTAAAGAGCGTATTGTTACATAGTTGACCGCCAGTGTATTTTTCTCGTTTCAAATTAAGCCATATTAATCGGAAAGGACGCAGTATGGACTACTACTACTAGTACTAGTACTACTTTGATGTGTCCCGTCAACTCGCCGAACAAGGAGAAACTTGCTTACTACGCCTCTCCATCGCCCACGCGCGCGGTGGTTCGCAGGACGAGGAGAGGGTTTTGACTACAGCACCCTCTCCCTCTCCCTCTCCCTCGCCCTCGCCCTCGCGGTGGACGTGCAGCAGTTCAATCGGTGTCAGATTGCCAGAAGCATATTGTACTGTAGTATCATCATTGTTGGACCTTCCGAAGAGGCGAAGAGCAAAGTGCAAGGTTCACAGAGTACGAACTGTTGAACCTCCCGAAGAGGCAAAGAGCCAAGCGCAAGTTTTTATAGGAGTTGTCGTCCTAGTAGGAGTGTACTACAACTATAGCGAACGATGCTACTGTATGATGCCGCCACGTCACGTACATCCAAAGTTGTGCCCCCTTTTTTCTCAAAGAGCGTGTTGGAGCCCGTGCAACAACCACACAAGTTGCACGTACACATAACACATTTACTAGTAATAAATTCTAAAGGACAAATGCCAGTATGCCACACAAGTTCATCTCCAATTCATGTGATAAATCTGTGCACGACTAGTCTACATATATTCATAGCGCTACCATTCACAATTACCGTACTCCACTTACACGTTATAGATGGGCTACATGTCCTCCTCCAGGTTCCAGTCCCAGGTGTTCTTCATGGATGGCACGATCCATAGCGGTGGGCAACGGGAATCATTGTCGCAGCTTTCTAGTCCGGTTCCACACGATGGAGACTCATCCAAGCTGAAGTGGCATAAATCAGGGATAGCGTGTCCCAGCATGACGTTCATCCAGCGGTGCGCACTGAAGACACAACCATGCTTCATGAACGGCAGGCCTTCCGTGTCGTGCACAGAAGGTGGCATCCGCTTCACAATGGGGTAGTTGTCCCCGATGAAAAGCGAGTACTCTCCAAGAGTGTTCCTCGGCACCCACGTAGCATCACGGGGGTCGAACTCGGCGCCGTTCATCTGGTACACGCGGCATCCCAGATCTGGACACATGGTGATGTACATAGTCAAGGTCCATGCATAATAATGTTGTGCTCAAATATGGCGGTCAGTAATACTGTGCAGCAAATAGTACTACTCCGGTATAGAGGAAGTAAATAACCGGCTTATTATATATAGCCACTCTTGGCTACATGGATGAGATAGTAAGACATGGAAAAACAAAAATGGTGGCAGCTAGTGGGTTCAAGTCTTCAAGGGCCTAGCTAGCTATACGCGTCCTCCAAGGTAAAAAGTACTCCTACTAGTACAACAAAGTATACTACTAGTACAACAATGAAAGAGAAGGCGAGAGGGTTAAAAAATGGAATACCTGGGTAGATGGTGACGGTCCGATCGTGGTAGATTGTGTGACCATGTTGCACATCAGTGGTACCATGGGTAACGACTGCTAAGATAGTTGATCCCAATATGCCAAAGTCAGCTACAAGGTTCCAGGTTAGACCGAATCGCGGATGCAAATGCACATCCAGGATCGGCGATCTTATTTTGATCGGGGGATGACTGGTCCCTGCAAAATAATGGAGTACTGTTAGGGATGCAAATGATGGTTTGTGCATTCCATTTGTAATCTCCCGTACCGTAGGATGGCAACCAGATGAAACAAGTCCCCTGGCTTGTCACCGCGAAGATGCGACCTAGATGGCGCACGGCGTCTTCGAACGTGTAGGGGTACAAATCTGCCGCCGCCAACATGCGCCAGCCTCTGCCATTACTGCCTCTTGCATTGATGGCAATCCTTATGTCGAACACCGCGATGAGATAGTAATCGTCGTAGCCGCGTCGCTTTGTCGGCGGGTCCGCAATTGCTGTCTTCTTCAATCTCATGTAGGCATCATCATACGTATTCAAGCCCAGCCAGTCCGGAAGGCCGATCCCAATGGTGGAGAAGGGGTCTACCGGAATGGCCGTACTGCTGTGGATGTTGTGCAAAATGATGGTGGTATCTGGTCGGAGGTATGCAAGCCAATCTTCGTTGGCACCGACCCAGACCTATATATAAGACGGTGGGCAGCGGAGAAATTACGGGATGGAAATGGAATAACTAAGTACTACATGATCAAACTCCATTACTGACCTGCTCATCGGACAAAATCCGACTACCTCTCAATGTCGGCAACTCTAGCGGAGTCAACATGCAACCATGGCCAGGGAGCGGTGGACTATTCGAAGGATTGTCCCATAGAAGAACCTTCTCCTCGAGGACGCATGGAAGACCAACAAGCATGGCCTTTTCCCAAGCCTGTTTAAGCAGCGTCTTGAAAAAGTTGGTGCAGGAAGCACCGAGTCTTGCGGCGGTGAGGACGTCGGAGCGGCGTGCGATTTCTCCCAGAGGATCGTCGTCCAAGGTCTCCCAGCCCCGACGAGGAGGAGAACCGCCTGGCGAATCCATGGGTGCAGCGACGAACTGCCTTCTCTTCGGGGGGAGGGGAACTGGCGAGGAGGAGATAAGAGCGTAGTAACCGCAGGGCCTCGTCCCTTCCAACTGTAGATCGTTCCTCAGCGAAGGGGTGAGGCTATTATTTACTACTAGTACTAGCATTATGGAACGTTATGGGATTGCATTATACTGTAAATAATAGCACTAGTAAGAAATTTTTGGCACTAGGTAGTAGTTTTTGGCGTGGATTAAGAAATTTTGGGTATGTTTTTGCCATTTTTTGTACACGCCAACTACTGTCAAAAAACGTCTTACATTATGTGACGGAGGAGTACGTACTCGTACTGTAGCAGTACTAGTACTACTTCTCTCAACTAGTAGTGCGATGTACTGTACTTCTAGTCTAGTCTAATATAGTGCACCAGTTTTGAACTCTTGAATCTCAGGGCCAAGGAGCTACAGTTGGAAGTGGAGGGTACTACTGTTCTCTAGAACCATCGATGTACTATCAATGCAGGGGGAGTACACCTGCGTAGTGGCCTAGTGGGTACTCTCGGTGCTCTATACAGCCGCTCCTCTCACGCACACACTAGCAGCCTGTTTATCAGCGACGGTTACTGCGGGGGCAGAACATTTGAGTTATTTGATATAGCGAGACTAGGCTTTTCGCTTCCATTTGTGGAGGTGTAATGGATCTCGTCGAACTTTGTTAGTAGTTCCTTCTTTATGAATGAGATGAAGCAAAGCTTTTGCCTCCGTTTCAAAAAAAACACGTCAAGAGGAATTTCTTTTATAGTAGAGCCGATAATGGAGTGAAGTCCATGCGTGCAACGCCACAAGCTACAGAGTAGTAGTAGAGCACTTTACGTACAGAGCCATATTGCACAGTTCCCAATGCCCCACCAGGCTTTTCCGGCTCCTCGGGCTTAATTGGGAGGCGCTAGTTTAAATATGCTACTAGCTGGAAGCTACAAGCGAGGTGCGGCTAGGGCGAGCACGCGAGCCACGGGATGCTGGCAAGGAAAACCCGTTCACGTGGCTAGGCTATCCAGTGCACCCAGATTATGGGGCCGCACGTCCGTTTGACTTCAAAACTCAAACTACCTGTGTAAAATATTGGCTCGCAGCGAAGTGTAGTAGTACTATTTTAAAAAAAAGGTCGATGTGCGTTCGGCCGGGATCGAACCCACAAAACGAGGTATACACTCCCGCGACCACTAGTAGTACTCGTTGGAGTACAACGCAACCTAGAATCGCCTTTTGTCGCTAGTAGTACGTACATTGTTCCTTACAAGAAACCCCTAATGGTTAATAGTATAGCCAGCTGCTGGCTATAAGCCAGTGCCATGTCATCTACAGCCCATCTTATAGCCAACATGTACAATAATAGATCAAAAGAGAGTACTACTTTTTTATTATGTGGCCCACTTCTCATTCTCACAAAGTGCCTAGGAGCATGTGCTAGAGCTGGCTCTTCACGAAGAGCCCGCTTACCTTCTCTCTCCTCTTCTCTTTCCTCCAACTAAGCAGAAATATACTAGTTTATTTCTTATAGCCCGCTGACTCAGCTCTATTGTACTTGCTCTAATAATGCAACAAACCACTAAAATGCCAAGAAACTACTACCACTTGCATACGTGGCAGACTTAAGATAAGACTACCTTATCAACCATTGTACATGCTCTTACCAACAAAAATCCTCGAGTGACCTCCTACCTCCGGCCAGTCCACCTAGTCATCCTCGGCCATGGGACGCAGCTGCCGCCGCCGGCAGAAGGCGAGGTCAAAACCGCCGGGGGTGCGGAGCCCATGTTGCGGCAGCCCGGATGCCAGCTCCGTCCGGCTCGCGGCTGCTAGCTAGCCAAGATAGCTCCATCCAGCTGCTTGTCTGCAAGGTTTGCTAGCTAGATTGACACGGCAGCGCGGCGGCTTGCTCGCGTGCGCCGCGCTAAGGCCAGCCATCTGGCTCGAGCGAAGGCCAGTCCGGCGGCTTGCTCGCTCGTGAGTCACGCTCGGGCCAGCCTGCCAACCCGGGAGGAGGCCAGCGCGGCGTCTGGCCCGTCCGGCGGAGCGGCGGCCAACTCGCTCATCACCGGCGCCACCGACGAACACGCATCAATACTGTTTGAAGTAATGTTCAGGAAAAATAATGATTTGAGGGGGAATAACAGGATAGAAGGTCAGATGTGGGTCCCTCGTGTCAACGGTCAAACAAAATGTGTTGGTTTAAGCTGCCTCTCAGCACGGACGTGTGGGCCAACCCTGTCATAAATGGGTTTAAACGAACCTAATCGGTAGGAGTACTAGGTAGTTTTTGGCGTGGATTAAGAAATTTTGGGTATGTTTTTGCTATTTTTTGTACAATAGATTCTTCCTAGGGCTGGTTGAAAGTGGTAGTTTTTTGTTAAATACTCTACATATTGTAAGTAGGAGTGAAAGTTAAGCTTTGGAAGCCAATAAGCAGGGCTAGTTACATAGTGCATATGTGTACATGATTGAAAGTAAATATCAACCATGAGTGACTAATATCTTGATGGAAAACTCGAAACTATGGAATACTAGGGAAAAATGCATGGTTGGAAATACTAGCAATGTTCATGTCCGTTGCAACGAATCATAATTAGAATAATACTTATTCACAAACTTGGTACAAAACACTCTAATTTTGATATACATATGTCACTAGAGATATATTATGTTTCAATTAGAATATATTCCTTGGGCTATTTTCGTGAGGTCAGGGAGGGATGTGGTTGGTTTTAAGATACTAATTATGGGTTTTTCTGCAAATTGGTAGACAAGTGGGATGTTGGTGAGAAAAGGCAACAACTTACCTCACAATCGTTAGATGTAGATCTAATGGTCAGAAACGACGGATGGCAGACACACCAGCATCACCAACTTAGTCTTGTGTAGGAGTACTAGCAAGATCCGTGCATTGCACGGAACATCAAGATGCATTTTTTTTATAAAACACTTGTTGTGATTGACCCTTGTGGGAGTAATCCCATGTGTAAAAACTAATGATATCTCGAGAAATATGAGATAAGGTGAAGAGGAGTGGGGTGTGGTGGTGGTTGGTGGTCGGACTGAGCGGAGGCATGGGGATTGACGACGCCGGCAGCGACCACCAGGCCAGTTTGTTCCAGAGGCTTCCTTTCTTAATTGCTCAACAATGAGGTTTGTTGGAGATAAGGATGAACGAGGGAAGGCCTTGTCTGCAAATGTGGAGAGGGGTGCGGGTATCTTTTAGTTTAATTTCCATCCGTCAGATATAGATCGGACGGTCTATATTGCAAGATGGCACACGTACCATCATCACCAACTCGGTTTTTTATAAGAGAAGAAATATAAGTATGGAGATAGAAACGTATTATCGATACTTGCTTTCGTAAACTAGCATCTACATTCTATTCAACGCCTCGGCATGTGGGGCCTTAGCACAATGACTTCTCGACTGTGTAAAACAAAGATTTTCCCGTCGCCGACAAGGAGGGGGTGACGGCGGCACGCTTTTTGGCTTGTTGTAGTCCTAGTAGTCATACTAGGTGGTCTAAGCACGTGTAGATTTATTCTTTTTCACGTCTCGTGTTCGCCGTACTGCCACGACTGTTGATGAATAGACGGTAAGTTATTCACGGGGAAACCCTTGTTGAGCGTGTTTGCGAGAGAGAGAGAGAGAGAGAGAGAGAGAGAGAGAGAGAGAGACAGTGTGCGTGTGTGATATGTTAGAGACTGAGGCAATGATAACAGATTCTTTGTGTCTATGTGTGTGGAGGATAGAGAGAGACATGTACATGGGGCTTTGTGTTGTGTAACGTGGAGACACATATACATAATTAGAGAGTGAGTGTGTGAGATACACATGCGGACATGAGGAGAGATGAGGATCAAGATAAATGGGTGTTTGTGCGTGTCTGTGTGTGTTTGTGCACGCGTTTGTGTGTGAGAGGGAGAGAGTGTATGTGGAGTAGAGAGACCACTGATGATGTAAACCTAGTATAAGGGAAGGGGGAATGGTGTGACATGTGTAGTAGCGAGATAGCACGGGTGCGGGCGGGGGGAGCAGACTATTTGGAAGAGACATTGAGTGTGTGTGTTGGAGAGGGGTGTGAGAGCGAGAGAAAGAGAGAGCTAGCGACGGAGAGAGAGAGAGGAAGAGAGGGGGCGAGAGGGGTCGTTTGTGTCCATAAATGGCGTATAGATAGGGAGACAATGTTGATGTTGTCCGAAATTGGCCTATGAACGGAGAGAGAGAGAGAGGAAGAGAGGGGGCGAGAGGGAAGCGAGTCATCGTGTGTGTGATAGGGACTTCATGAGAGATCTAGAATAGATGGTGTAGAGAACAATGTGCGAAATCGAGAACGATTATACATTAGGGAGCTATGCAAAGAGTCACGACATATATGTATACAGGTAAGGAGCTGGGGCGGGTCCGCATGTGGGAGAGATAGAAAGAGGAGAGTGGTGCACAAGGAGACAAAGTGTGCTTGTTTGCAGTGGGGGTGGTGTGTGAGGTGAGTGCGCGAGAACCACATGACTAGGGAGATAGACGTTTGGGGGCGACATTTTGTGTGTATGGGAAATATACACTCTACATAGTGCGTGTGCTTGGGTAAGAGAGATAGCGGGAGACCTAGAGAGTGAGGGAAGAGATGTGTGCATGCCCGAGAGACAAAGTGATAGAGACCTATGTTGGGGTCCGGACTTTACAAGAGAGAGGGGTGTTAATATGCTCGTGTGTTGGTGTTTGGGGGAGAGAACGACTTCTCTATGTGTGTGTGTGTGTGTGGTGGTGGGGGGGGGGGGTTGACTTCAGAAAAAGAGTGAGATGTCTATATTTGAGGGACTTTAGCGTAATTGAGATATTGTGCACTCATGGTTGATCAATTTGTTTCACAGTTTGTACTATGAGATAACGATACTTTTGAACATGCGTGATATACCTTGATCTACCAGAATTACAAACCTAAGATTGGAATTTTGGAATTCGACTCCATCATTAGCTTTTGTAATTCATTTAAACGGAGGTACATTTTTTAAGCCGGGATTTCGTGATTTCAAATTCATATATCAAACCTAGAGATATACACATACGGGCATGTTCAAACTCTATAATCATCCACTTTATTCATACACACACATGTTTGCTTTTGTCATCATATTTAGGATAAACACATTTGGAATTTCATTTGAATTGGACCGTATGATGGTATTTGCTTGTAGTAGCTCAATGATCCATATTTGAATTGAATTGACAATCTAAGTTTCGAGTTGGAGACATTCATTTTCAAAACTTGCACATTTTTATGCGTGCAAAACAAACAAGTTGTCGGCCATGATATCATAGTCGGCCGTACGAGAGCAGAATACTTATAATTTTAGGCGCCAAAAGCTTTCAAACTTCCCGCTCACATCGAAATATCATGCGCCCGAAAGTTTAGCCCTGCGATATTCCTGTTTTACCCTTGCCACATGAACGGAAAAGGGCTGCTTTGGTAACTCCATTGTTTTCCCCTCTTTGCCCCCAACATTCTTCCCCAGAGCCCCTCCCCTTCCCCTCCCCGACCCCCCAACCATGGCAAGTCGCCGAATCTAGTCCTCCGCCGCAGCGGTGGACCTCACACCCCGCCGGATCTACCTTCCGCACCTTGGAACCCCCAACTGCCAACTCACCACTTCACCGAAGCCGCTTCAGCGACTGGCTTGTCCACCGCTCCAGATCTCCTTGACCGCCATCATGGTCCACCGCACCGGATCTGCTTAACCGGCGCCCTCGTCCACCACAGTGTAGGCCCTTCACTGACTCCCTCGTCCGCCCCTTCGCTGGCCCTTCATACAAGCCCTCGTCTGCTGCAACCGATCCGCCTCACCGAAAGCACTGTACAACGCGCCCGCCGAAGCCTTCGTCCACTGCACCGGACCCGCTCCACGGACGCCATGTTCAACTCCACCGGCCCTGCTTTACCGACGCAGCAGCATCATCAAGTTATTTTGATTTGTACTCCTTCGGTTTTTCTCTTTATCGTGCAACTGTTCACTTACCATAGATGAGCTTTCTTGTATGTCGACAGGCGCCGCAACCGTAGCACCGGAGCCGCTTCAGCGACGGTGACAGTCGGCCCAAACTCAACCGCAACACGAGCACCATCGACGATCCTTAGCTATCAAGTATGACAACGATACCCATACGCCGCCAAGAATCAGGTACTATTATCCAACGGCCGGTGCCTACGTTCACTTTCCTAGCATAAGCACCGCACCTTTGAATTTCTCAGGGCATCATTCAGTTTTTCATGAGACGCGTTATTCTGCTTGCACCTGTAGGGCCATACTTCTGGCAGTGAACATGTTACATGTGCTAAATCACATACCAGTGCACATATAGTTAATATGCTTTAGTTTTGTTCTGATGCCACCTGTTGGTTCCATCAGACTGCTTAATGTTCTCTATGCTTAATTACACATCAGCAAACTAGCATGTGGTTCCGCTGCTTTTTGTTCGTTTTACCCTACATTTTCTGATGCTAGCTATTACATCACTGCTCCGAGCCTCTGTTCATTACTTGTTTGTGTGTTCTTGATCTTCCCAAGTTGCATGACTAATTTGATGCTTCTATTAATTATTGAGCTGCCAACCCCATCAAGCAAAATATTTGTTCTTTTGGGGCTAGCACCTCGAACAAGCATAAAAATAGAGGGAAGCAGATATATTGTCGTGTATGCACACACCCTTCTTTCATTAGTTTAGATGAACCATTGATGATCAATTCGGACCAGTGCATGCAATTAAAATTAATTTTACCTAAATAGATGGTGCAGAATAAACTACAACAACTAGATTTGCAACCACGGGATGCTGACGATATCTTCAAAGAACATTGCAACAGCAGCTAGGCTTCACAGCAACATATGGTAAGCCAGTGTGTTTTAGTACATGTGAAATGTAATGCGGGTGGGCTGCTTTCTTGGCTTGTGCCCTCAACGTGTAATCCTAGCGAATTACAAATATTTCAGTTGTCTGCTTTGCTGTATTGCTTGATTCGAATGCTTATTTGTTGTTACGCTATACCTGAGTTGGCCAATATGTCAGCAGTGCCTGTTGTACTATCGTAAAGAAATGCATGCCTATTTCATTTGAGTCCTTAAATTTCCTCTCAACTTCATCACAAGACTGTCCTCGTAGTTTATATGAGGCCACACTGTTAAGTGCTTTCTCAGATTATTTCAACTGCTTAGATGCCTTGGCAACTTAAATATAGCGTGCCTTGGCAACTTAAATATAGCGGTTGTACGTTCAACTAGGGATGTCAACTGGGTCCCGTTTAATCCCGATTAAAGCCCACTAGTGGTATGATAGTTCAAAAGAGTTTTTGTTTTTGAGGAAAATGAACTAGGGAGGTAGCAAAAACTAACTAGATGGGACTGGCGGATGTCGTTTATTTGCCACTTACATCCCTAGTTTCATCTTACCATTTTAATTTCTTTTCGGCTGATGCTGCTTCAAACCATTTAAATATAGTTTGCCATGCTTGGCAATAATTCGTCCGTCGTTTACCATGTAAGCTTACTGCCTGGATCATACGATAACTATCTCTTACTGATGTCCAGCAGAAACCTTTCAGGATGCCGTTCACACTAGGACACAATGTACAACCCCAGAATCTATTTGTGGAAGCAGTGTGCCATCCATGTTACCAGATGGTAGCAGTTCAGAGGCAACACCGCCGGAGAGCAGTCTGAGCACAGATATTATAGTGCTTGAGGCTCTACTAGAGGCAAAAAGAGATGGTGTGGCTGCCATGAATGAGGTAATCTTTATCTTGAGGCTGGAAATTACGGAATTAGCGGCACGCATTATGCAAGCAACCCAATAATTGGAGAAAGTAAGAATGTTGCATTTGAAGATGGAGGAGGTCCTGCTGTTTCTGCTATCTTAAGCCCAAGGTAATCCCGGTTCTTCTTTAGATACCAGTTGAAATTGTCATTAGATTATTGTACTTGCATGTTGTGTCATGTCTCTGAATGGATTATGTTGCAAGACCCCCTATGTTGTCCATGTGTTGTAATGATCCGAATTTTTTAGGCGAGGTAATCCTCAGTACTTGTATGATTGACATAAGGTGAACTGTTTTTCGTGTGAGCATATTGTATTGGATGAAATAACTGTTTGACTCAGAGTGTATCCAACCTACTGAATTTGAAGATCACGACATTTCTAAATCATAATCATATATAAAGGTGGAATAAATCTTTGTTGTGGTTTTGAAGAAATAAATAACAAAACGTATAATTATCTGTGGATATTCGTAATCGAATACAAATTGGATTTGAATTAGTTTGCCAGGTCCCAGGGCAAACGTGAATGCTAATTCTCCCAAGTTTTGAACGAAGCGGCTAAACACCCACTATAATTTGTGGGCTGCCGAAGTAAGTGTTTGCGAGATGGAAATTACTGTCTACCCCTAACACTTGACATCCTTATCGACCAGATTTACACTGCTGTCGATAGGGGTAGACTAGTAACTTCAATCAGACGTGACACGACGGCCTCTCAGCCCATTCAGACACGGTGGGTGCCAAACGTGGGCGGTAAAACACATTTGATTCAAGCTCGTCCGAAAGACATGTGTCTCTTCCTCCATTTCCCCATTCATACACGGCAGGCGGCAAAACGAACTCTCCTCGTCTGAAATCAATGTAGGCTAATATTTTAAATAAGGGCAGATGTGCAACTTCCATCAGACGTGACACAACCGCCCTACCTGTCAGGCCCGTTCATACACCATGGGCGCCAACCGTGGGCGGCAAAACACCCTCTCCTCACCCGAAATAGTTACCGGCAAATATTTGGGAGATGCGAGATTACCGTCCTATCCCCAACCGACGCGATGTCCAAAATTTTAAACGGGGGATAAGTTCGTAACTTTCCCCCATTTCAGAGAAGCGCTTCCCAAAGTTTGAGATCCCCCCTGCCCTCCATTTTCCCATTCATACACCGTCGGCGGCACGACAACCTCCGCACTGCGGCCATCCTCCTCCGTCCGCCACCCCATCCTCCACCTTGCCGGAGCCGCTACCCCTACCCCGTCGTCCACTGCAAGAGATGGATGTCTCTCATCCACGGCGCTGGACCAGGATCCTTTCATCGCCTCCTCTCGCTTCATCGGCGCCATCGTCCACCTTGGCGTTGCCGCTCCTACGACCGCCTCGTCCACGGCAACAGGATATATCCCCCGACCCGGCCGTCTTCCGTCTAAAGTCTTCTTCCCCGCCGCCGACAGCCATCGCACCCGCAGCACCCTCAACGTATCAGCATAGGCCTACATGGCGTTGCAAGAGAGGTGGTACTCTTCCATATGTGCTTAAGTTATTGATCTCACCCGGAAAATAGATCGTAATTTGTTTACTGTACTTTTCTTGTCCGTACCAAATCGTAGTGGCTAGTTGAAAGCAAACATTGGTTGCGAAGTAGCTTTGTCCGGTTTGCACCTTCAGATCCGCCATGGCACGGGCACTATACTCGTAAAGCTTATGGTTTCCCCCCCTTTATATTCACTACCATCATCGTAGGTGCTTCGTGTCATGCTAGCACTGTTCCTCAAGACCTCAACCCAAAGCTTACGTGTTGAAATACGAATCTGATACGATGCTCATATCACTAAAACAGAGAACGTTTAATTGGTCACCTAATGTTCCTATATTCGTTTCGAAAAGCATGTGCGCCACCCACTGGTCCAGCTAGTTCCACTTTCCTGATTTTTCTCTTGATGCTTAGGGTTTTCCCCTTTTATCTACTCTACTATGATCTGCGTAGGTGCTTTCTGTCGTACTAGCATTACTCCACCCTTCAAGCTAAACAACACAATGCTCAGAATTCGAAAGCTTAGTTGTTCAAATATGATTGTGATATGATACTGATATTAGTTAACCGACACATTTAATTGGTTAGCTAAAGGTCCCACTTGAGTTTCCAAATGCATGTCGCGACATATAGAGAGACAGCATAATTGTATTTCTTTGTCACTTGTTGACCGTACTTTCTTGTCCATACCAAATCTTAGTTGTTATTTCAAAGCAAACATCGGTTGCTAACTACCCTTTGCGCGGTTTGCAGCTTCAGATCTGCCATCCCACTGCCACGGTCAACACTGTACTCATCATGCTTATGTTTCCCCCATTTTATGATGACCACAATCAGCCTACGTGGTTCGTGTCGTAATAGCACTGCTCCACCCATCGAGCTAAACAAGCTTAGTTGTACAAATTCTTATCTGATATTATTGCCGATATTAGTAAAACTGCGAGATGTTTAATTGGTTAGCTAAATGTTCCTACTTTAGTTTCGAAATGCATGTGAGCCACATATGGAGAGACCGGAAAGAATAGTATTTCTCTGTGCGCTCTGGTTCATCATGGCTGGCCAACCGACATTGTATTGAAAGACTTGTAATATCTTCAATCTGCTTGCTCTTCTGCTCTTCTTTAAGATGATACTCTTCTCTTGCGGTCGACTGGTCAGGTCAAGTTGTTCTCCCTTAGTATATTTTGAATCTGTCAGGTCAGGTCGACTTGTTCTTCTTTACTATATGTTGAAGCTATCATCTGCGAAGTGTCATCACTTCTGGAGCTCTCATATTTTGAGTAGTAGGCCACATTATATTAATGCACACAACAAATTACAGCATGCATGGCATCTTTTAAAAGAATTGCAGTATTGGATTAGAATCACTTCTGCATTACAAAGAAAATCTCACTTGTTTTTATGTTTTCATGCATGTCAGATATTGAACATTATCAAAATGAATATGAGAATGGGCGCACGAGAGGAATATTGCGGAACGATCCACTGGCTAACAAACTTGGCATGGTGGAGGATGGCCTATCTTATTCACCCATCAAGGTGCTTGCTCTAACTTTGCAAAGTTGTATTGGTCGCACATATTTTGCATCTGACCTCTTGCATTACTTCTACTTTGTTACACCATCTGCTTAGTTTAAGCATCATATATGAGTATATGCCATACCTATCCATTTTCTGTACCTATTCCATGTGTCGTCACACTATGTTTTTCCAGTCAAATGTTGTTCTTTCATAATAGATGTCCAAAAGGAAGAGGGTGGGTGCAGATCCTCAAGGAGTACAAACTAGGTATTTGGAAAAGGTAGTGATACCTATTAAATCAGATAGATCAGCAGCCACAGAAAACACAGGCCCAACTATACCACACTTTACCCCTACTCCAGTGGCCAAACCCCTATTAGAACTGCTGGGAGCCCAGCGTCAGGTACTGTCTATGATATCAATTCAAAATTTGAACTCCTAAATTTCTGCTTGTGCCTTACCTTCTCTCTTGTATGAAAACTAATTTCAGATGAATCTCCTTGCTCAAAGGATCATACGATCTCAAAACAATAATGGGCTCTGCATTGCTCTTGTCTGTACCTCTCTCCCGTTTGCCTTGTAACGCTGTACTTAATTAATTGCTATCTGATTATGTATCATCAGTCTGCACCTGAGCTTCATTATCCTATGTTTCTTCCAATATTATTTGATCTATATTTACTCTTTGCAAAATATAGAATAATGGCAACACTTATAAAGAATTTTCTTTGGGGAATTTATTGAATTATCCTTCCATCAACATGGAGAAGGGCTTTGTCCAGCCCGTGTTAACATGTAATGTAAGTTCATCCTTCTCAAGCCTTCAAACTTTGTTCTAGTATAGATTTGGATAGGCATCATTTCCTCCACTGCTGTTTGCTTTGCTGTTTACATCTGATTGGATGTTTGCAACAACTACTAGTTTCAAATTGTAGTTGTAAAAACATGTTCCTCATGCAGAACAGATCCATTTATTTGCTTATATAATTGTGAAACCTGTTACGTGTCTCCTTGTTTCTCTTTGAGACTCGTATCTCTTACGCCAGGCAGAACTTTAGGGAAGATAGTGAGCCAAACCATCTTGAGGACAGCGAGATGACCCCAAGGTCCTGTCTTGATGAAGACAGTGAGTTGAAGCTACTCACCAGCAGGTGTGAGACAACCTCTGTGCAGTCGCTGCCTCAATCAGTTCGACTTCTTCAGTCTCAACTTAAAGCGGAAAGGCTTGCTTCAGCTCAGCTCCGACTTGAAGTCAAAGATGCAATGAAGATGTCAGAGGACTGCCATGCGCACCATCATGCCTTAAATCTAGTGTTGATGCATCTATCGTTGGCACAACTGAGGTCTACTCAGCTTCTTCAGCTGTTTGGGGGGCCCGACGTGGCCAGGCCTAGTGCCTTCTGAAGTGCTCTCAGTTTTGTATATTCTTTTGTCGGCGCGTTTATTTGCACTGGCGGCGAACTTTGATGCCCAGTGGATGTAATATGTGTGATAGCCGTGATAGCCTAGCGTAAGTTGCTTGCTTATTTATTTCCTTGTTGTCTTGTTTATTTGTTTGCGTGTAGTCATTGCAGTTCTTTTTCCACGGTTTGCTAGTGGCTGCAATAACCTAGTTTTTAAAACTAAACCACAACAACCATGGGCTAATATTTACTGTAGTGACACTAGGCCTCCTATGGGCCGTAGAAACAGTGGGCCTTCTACGGGTCGTAGAAACAGTGGGCCTTCCACGGGCTGTAGAAACAATGGGCCTTCTACGGGTCATAGAAACAATGGGCCTTCTACGGGCCGTATCATCAATGGGCCTTATACGGGTAGTATGATCGATTGGCCAAACATGGGCCAATAACAGGCCGCATTATGGTCGTAAACGGGCTAGAGTTGGAATCGTCCGTTCATGGGCCGACCATAACGGGCCATCGTTAATAGGCCGTATTTGATGACGCTATGAAAACGGCCCAACGTATTAACGGACCACAAATGGGCCGACTGTAACCACGGGCTGAATTTGGCCCACAAGCAGAAAATGACAGTAACGGGCCGTAAGTAAACGAATGCTGGAAATGAGTCCAAGAATAAATGGGCTCTGAGAAGGCCGAAAGATAACATGGGCTGGAAACGACCCAATGGAATAACGGGCCGTTAATGGGTATAAAGTGATACACTGTTCATTACGGGCAAGTTTCACCACAGGCCGTTAATGGGTGTAAAGTGATACACTATTCATTACGGGCCAGTTTCACCACGGGCCGTTAATAGGCCAAGAGTTACATAGGGCCTCATATGGGCCGAAAGACATCATGGGCCATACATGGGCCAGAAGTGAAAACGGGCTGGAATCATATTGGGTGGCCCAGATGACGCTACTGGGCCTAATTCGGATAGGGCGTAACGGGCCTTGGGTTAGCGGGCTGTAAATGGGCTATATGCGAACAGGCCGTTAACAGGCTTTACATGGGCCGGCCCGCCACCTTTTGACCAAGTCAAACGGGTCGGCCTTTTCACAGGAATGGGCCTCTGTTGGGCCGTGCCACATGTTGACGTATCATAGGCGCCTTCTGTCCAATGAGTGGATGACATCTGTCCCAACGATGAGCCGACACGTGTTTCCTCTAGCCAATGATGATTTTACACGTGGAAAATCCCCATTGGGCGGGGCTGTTAACGGGTTATTGGATCGAAAACCCGACCCGATAGCTTAACGGCGTTCCGTTATGGTGGATGCCACGTGTCGGTCACCCTTGACGAAAGCACTTCTGTGATGCGGGATTTATTGTCATGGAAGTGGACACTTCCCTGATGATAATTTTGGTAATGTCATGGAACACTTCTACGACAGCACAGGTATGACTATCTTGATTTTGTCATAAAATCGTCATGGATGTACATGCATGACAGAAAATGCGACCTACTGTGACAAACACGTATCATCACGGAAGTGTTTTTTTTTGTAGTGAGTGTCTCTATTAGCAAGTTTAATAGTAACATCTATGTCTTCTATCTCGGCGGGTGCTATGTCATTCATAATTTTTTGATATAAGGTGTAAGGAATAACACTCACACTAGCACTTATGTCACATAAACCATGATAACAGTGATCTCCTATTTTAACTAAGATGACGGGCATGCCAACAACAGGTCTATGTTTATCCTTTTTATCAGGTTTGGCAATTCTAGCAGCTTCTTCATAGAAGTAAATAACATGCCCATCCATATCTTCTTCCAAGAGATCTTTAACCATAGCAATACTAGGTTCTACTTTAATTTATTCATCAGGTTTAGGTGTTCTAATATAGCTTTTGTTAGCCATAGTTGAAACTTTAGCATGTTCCTTTATCCTCACAGGGAAAGATGGTTTCTCAATATAAGCAGAAGGAACAACTGGATCAACATTATAAATTATAGTTTCTTCTTTAATTGGTACTAGTTATTTGATTTCTTATTTAATAGGTGGGTGATATTTAAACCACTTCTCTTTAGGGAGATCAACATGAGTAGAAAATGATTCACAAAAGGAGGCTACTATCTCAGAGTCAAGTCCATATTTAGTGCTAAACTTTTGAAAAGCATCGATATTCATAAAAGATTTAACACAATCATACTTAAGTATAATACCCGAGTCTTTACCTTTGTCGAGTTCCCAATCTTCAGAGTTGTGTTTAATTCTTTCCAAAAGATCCCACCGGAATTCAATAGTATTCTTCATAAAAGACCCAGCACAAGAAGTATCAAGCATGGTTTGATCATTACGAGAAAGCCAAGCATAAAAATTCTGGATAATAATTTCTCTTGAGAGCTCATGATTGGGGCATGAATATAACATTGACTTAAGCCTCCCCCAAGCTAGAGCGATACTTTCTCCTTCACAAGGCCAAAAATTATATACATAATTCTGATCACGATGAACTAAATGCATAGGATAAATTTTTTGGTGGAACTCCAATTTCAGACGATTCCAATTCCAAGATCCAATATCATCACATAGCCTATACCATGCCAATGCTTTTCCCTACAAAGATAAAGGGAAAACCTTTTTCATAACTTCATCCCCGGGTAAACCTGCAAGCTTAAGCAATCCACAAATTTGTTCTACATATATCAAGTGCATATCAGGATGTTCGGTTCCATCTCCTGCATAAGGATTAGCTAACAGTTGTTCTATCATACCCGAAGGAATTTCATATTCAATATTTTCAGTAGGTGCAGTAGGTTGAGGGGTAGCTAATTGTGGTTCCGGTGAGGTTAAGATACCCCGAACAAACCCCTCAAAGGATTGTTTTCCATAGTAGCAAGTGACAATAAATTTCAGCACACTATATAAATGTTTCCTTACCAAATTCCACTTACCAAAGGTGCTTCACTCCCTGGCAACGGAGCCAGAAAATAGCCTTGATGACCCACAAGTATAGGGGATCAATTGTAGCTCTTTTCGATAAGTAAGAGTGTCGAGCCCAACGAGGAGCAGAAGGAAATGACAAGTGGTTTTTAGCAAGGTAATGTCTGCAAGTGTTGAAATTGTAAGTAGCGGAGTAGTTTGATAGCAAGATAATTTGTAACGAGCAAGTAACGATAGTAGTAACAAAAGGGCAGCAAGGTAGCCCAATCCTTTTGAGGCAAAGGACAGGCCAAAACAGTCTCTTATGATAAGCAAAGCCTTCTTGAGGGTCCACAGGAATTTCATCTAGTCACTTTCATCATGTTGGTTCGATTTGTGTTTGCTACTTTGATAATTTGATATGTGGGAGGACCGGTGCTTAGGTGATGTTCTTACTTGAACAAACCTCCTACTTATGATTAACCCTCCCGCAAGCATCCGCAACTATGTGAAAAGTATTAAGAATAAATTCTAACCATAGCATTAAACTTTTGGATCCAATCGGTCCCTTACGGAATAGCGCATAAACTGGGGTTTAAAATTCTGTCACTCTCGCAACCCATCATCTAATTTCTACTCCACAATGCATTCCCTTAGGCCGAAATATGGTGAAGTGTCATGTAGTCGACGTTCACATGACACCACTAAGGGAATCATAACATACATACTATCAAAATATCGAACACATATCAAGTTCACATGATTACTTGCAACCTGATTTCTCCTGTGACCTCAAGAACAAAAGTAACTACTCACAAATAATAATCATGCTCAAGATCAAAGGAGTATTAAATAGCACATTGGATATGAACATAAAATATTCCACCAAATAAACCATATAGTAATCAACTACAAGATGTAATCAACACTACTAGTCACCCACAAGCACCAATCTATAGTTCCGGTAACAAGACTGAACACAAGAGATGAACTAGGGTTTGAGATGAGATGGTGCTGTTGAAGATGTTGATGGAGATTGCCCTATCCCCAAGATGGGAAAGTTGTTGGTGATGATGATGACGATGATTTCCCCCTCCGGGAGGGAAGTTCCCCCGGCGGAATCGCTCTGCCGGAGGGCAAAAGTGCTCCTGCCCAAATTCCGCCTTGAGACGGCGACGCTCCGTCCCGAAAGTCCTCTCCTTATTTTTTTCTAGGTCAAAATGACGTATATACCATGGGCACCGGAGGTGGGCCAGGGTGAGCACAACCCACCAGGGCGCGCCTGGGCTGCCTGGCGCGCCCAGGTTGGTTGTGCCCACCTGGTGGGCCCCCTTTGGTAGTTATTTGCTCTAATATTCCTCAAATATTCCATAAAAAATCTCCGTGAATTTTCAGCTTGTTTGGAGTTGTGCAGAATAGGTAGCGTGACGTAGCTTTTCCAGGTCCGGATTTCCAGCTTCCAAAATTCTCCCTCTTTGTGTATACCTTGCATATTATGAGAGAAAAGGCATTATAATTACTCCAAAAAGCATTATTATGGATAAAAACATCATAAATAACAGTAAGAAAACATTGTGCAAAATGGATGTATCACCTCTTCTTGCACATGATGCTTTATGCTTCATAATATTATCCAATGATATGTTGCCATCCTATGATGCTTGAGTAGATTTTTGTTGTCCTACCGGTAATTGGTGAATTGCTATGATTGGTTTAATTTGATTGTGGTTATGTTGCTGTCATTTGGTTTCCATCATATGAGCGTGTGTGTGGATCACAACCCACCAGGGCACGCCTGGGCTGCCTGGCGCGCCCAGGACTATGCATTGGAGGGCAAGGGTGATAGAAACTTCTTCCAACCATAGAAATTGATGCATACGGGATTGAAGGGGGACCGATATATCTTAATGCTATGGTTGGGTTTTACCTTAATGAACGTTAGTAGTTCCGAATGCTTGCTAATAGTTCCAATCATAAGTGCATAGAATTCCAAGTAAGGAACGACATGCTAGCAGTGGCCTCTCCCACATAAAAACTTGCTATCAGTCTAGTAACGTAGTCAATTGCTAAGGAATAGTTCCATAAATCCTGCCACTACTAATCCACACTTGTTATACTAAGTTAATTGCTTCTCTATCTAAACAGCACCTAACTTTTATTTTCAGGTTCTTATTTTCTTGCAAACCTATCCTACCACACCTACAAAGTACTTCTAGTTTTAATCTTGTTCTAGGTAAAGCAAATGTTAAGTGTCATAGAGTTGCCGGTGGTCAATAGAACTTGAGGGAATATTTGTTCTACCTTTAGCTCCTCGTTGGGTTCGACACTCTTATTTATCGAAAAGGGCTACAAACGATCCCCTGTACTTGTGGGTTATCAACAACCACGCGAAACCTAGCAGCACTTACACACACAAAAGCAAATACTTGCACCCAACACAAACAATAGGGTTGTCAATACCCTCGATAGAAAAAAGCAAGTATATGGCCATAAGGACTTAGAAAATAGCAGGAAATAGTACCATAGAACTATTGGAACTACATACAGCGAGAGATAGAGAGACAAACCGCCATTGATACCCAGCAAAGATACTTGAACCTGGGCTCCTTGTTGCCGGCGGCCATGTTCCAGGCCTTCTTGATCGGTTGTGCCATGCGCTTCTTCGCCGCCGCCGTGACGTGTAATTAAGCACAAGGAAACCTATAACCATTAAAGCATAGCAAGTTGAGAATCTCAAAACGAAACAACACAATCAGCCTAAGGAGCACACGGTTAAGTTAGACCAGTTGCAGAGTTCATCAAAATGCAGTTGTTTGCAATCACAAATTCTTCCCATGTGACATAATATGGAATTAGGGCATCAAGCCATTGCTATGATTCACCAATCACCATACATAGCAGGACCAACCAGACAAGATTAGCATAACACGAGTGATACTAAATAGCAGAACAAGTAAAACAAGTGCAAGTGCCAGCATGATGACATGAACAATTCGTGGTGATTATCCATACTAACCATAAAGATTCTTAACACAAATACCATCGAACGCAAATGTGATACCCATGATGGCACATTGCATCATGATTTAATATGATAATCTAATCTAACTATGAACTGTGATGTGCCCAAAACAGGAATCATTTACTGACTATGCATCACAAATCCCACCAAACAAGTTTGCTTGACTTCAAATTAGAAAAACATTTGATGTGAAAACTGAGAAAGAAAGCACTACCTTTTGATACGCATGAGCATCTCCGGGTTGATCTCCGCCTCAGTATCGCTGGTTTGGATCCTCTTCCGGAGCACCTTGTTCCCCCAGCGGAGCCAGTCCACGGTCATCACCCCGCACCACAAGATCCCCTTGGCCATGTTGTCAGCACCGGATGTGATGGCCACGGCACTGCCGTACTCCTCGACATTGGGCACGACGACGTTCCAGTATGCGATGGCCTAGACATCGCTGAGCACCCCGTCGGCCAGCCATGGAGTGGACGGAGAGCCTGGTGTAGGCGCAGTATTGGAACTATGATTCGTCAAACATAACAATATAGAGCATATCACAATCACATGCAATCTAACCCAGCCACATCTCAAAGTTATAGGATAATCATTGATTTATTATGTCTGTAGATAGAATTCATACTCATCTAGGAAGGTCGTGAACAACCGAGGAACATACTATTCCTCCCATAGGATTTCCCCGAGCCGAGCTAGTCTAACGAGCATATGACTGCTCGTAGAACCAAAAACTCAACCACACATTCAACAATCTCCATCCCATTATTCTTCAACATGTTAAGAAAAGTGGAACAGCAGCAACAAAACAACATCAATCGACTGATCCCATTCCAAAGTCCCAAATTGGTCGCGCAGTCGCTCTGCTCTCTTTCAGAAAGTGCCACCTCGATCACGACCCTGTCGTCCTAGACTCGAGCCAATCCAACAACAGATAACGAGGCACGCTGAGGCACAATATATAGAGGAACAAGGATCAAATCACAGGACCGGGTTCAGAATTAGGAGAAACCGAACGCGTGGAGGGCGGCTCAGATCGCTCACCTCGGGAGAGATCGGGGGCGGCAAAGCGGATGGAACGTAGCAGCATGCGAGGTGTCATGGCGACAAGGCGGACAAGGTGGTGATGGTGGAAGGTGGCAAGCATCCTGGCCTCTGTCACTTAAAATGCAAGTGGCGTTGCTCCAACGCGGCGGCGATCCAGTACGCGGCGGCCTCGACCTTGCCGAGCACCCCATCGGCCAGCACCTCGCTGCCAGCCACGGAGTGGACGGAGAATCTGGTGTAGGTGTCGGTGTCTAAACCGGTGGATCTCGGGTAGGGGGTCCCGAGCTGTGGATCTTGGATTACTGGGGAAGAAGGGACGGAAAACACGGTGTTTACCCAGGTTCGGAACCTCTCAAGGAGGTAAAACCCTACTTCCTGCTTGACTATATTAGAGTGTATAGGATAATTACACAGTCGGTCTACCACGAGATCAGATGAACTAAACCCTAGGCTGGTAGGATGATGGTTGTTGTTCTCTAGCCTCTACAGACTAAATCATCTGGTTTATATAGACATCAAGGGTACTAGGGTTACATAGGGTTGGTTACAACAAAGGAATAAGCGTGATGGATCTTCTATCTTGACTTGGAGTACACACCAAGGCACCAAAGATCTCTTGTTCGGATATGATGCTGCCCAATAGTCCAGTCCTCCAACAGCTGTAGTGCAGCCCGACTTCCGGCCCATGAGAGATAAGCCGACAGCCCGAGGACCCCCTAGTCCGGGACTCCCTCGGTAGCCCTCGAACTAGCCTCCAATGCCGGTATGTAGTGACCGCGCTTCAGACGTCTCCGGCTTATGGGGCGAGTGACGGTGTCCTAGACTAGGGGGTACTCACCACGTCGTCTCCCAATCAGTTGGATTGGGCCGAGGACCCCCATGGCCGTTTACCATGGGCCAGTTCGGACAGCCGATGCATACACGAGGAAGATTCCACAAGACTTGGTGATCAAGACAAGGACTCCTCTCCAACGACGTATTCGACTAGGACTCTTGTTATCCTAGGCCTCTGGTACATTATATAAGCCGAGGCCGGGCTAGTCGATAGGGATATGCTAGATGGTTATGATATTATTCATCGTACCCTTAGGTTTTAGACCACAACATATGATCTCGAGGTACATCAACTCTTGTAATCTCTATATTCATCAAGATCAATCAAGCAGGAAGTAGGGTATTACCTCCATTAAGAGGGCCCGAACCTGGGTAAACATCGTGTCCCTGTCTCCTGTTACCCATCGATCCATGACACACAGCTTGGGACCCCCTACCCAAGATCTGCCGGTTTTGACACCGACAATGGTGCTTTCATTGAGAGTTCCGTTGTGAGATCAACGAAGGATCAATGGCTCGTCTGCAGATTAACTGTGACGTCGGCATCTTCGTTGGCTCTACCAGTCACCTTGGCTCGACCGAGGACTGCACTCCGCGTCAAATCGTCATGTTCGGACGATGACCTTCATCAACATCAACTCCGATCTCTCTAAATATCATGGAGGAATCATTCATGTAGCCCGGGGGCTCAACGTCAACATTGCCCTTCAGCGACCGTGCTATTTTTCTGAACATCGAACTTGTGTCCGCCGCCACCGCCACCTCGAGTGTTGTTTTAACAATTTCTTTGTTGGAATTGTGTGAAATTAAGTCTACAACAACCATGCAAAATTTCGTCGAGTTCCGATGGAGGAATCTCCAGCAATCTACGATATACCGGAGCCCTGTCAAATTTGGACGGGAATCTGGACGAGTTTAGGGCGTGGTCTCCAGAGCCCAGCTCGGAGGTCCTTTGCAAGATCCAATCGTTCATCTGCTACGGAATTCCCATATCTACCACCCCTTAAAATTTCAGCTCGATCCGACGGTTCAAACTCCGGGAACCTTCCGATGAGTGGACCAATTTTCTGATATGTTTTCTGCGCGAATACGGATCCGACCCGAATTCATGTTTCTTTAAGAACGTGATATTAGACAACCGTTTTAAAGGAATTTTCTTCTAGGGTATTGTGCGTTGTTCTTAACACGTGCCCATAAAATTTTAAGCCTTCTCTGAGGTACTCTTCACCATCATGCTGGTGTCAAACCAGCCCCGTAACATTGCTCCACGGCTCCCGACCTGCGTTAGACACATCGTCACTTTGTTGAACCGAGCATTGTGAAGGATAAATCATCACCAACATCGCCGCCCCACGATTACACAGAGCGGGCACACCAGCATCGCCGCACGGTCACTTCATCAAGCCGACATTAACCACGTCACGAGTTACGACCTGCATCGGCATGGCCGCACTGTTGCTTCTTCAAGCCGATGTCCATCATGCCGACCTATTTTGACTCATCGGCTGACATGGAGGCTTCGACACCTCGGCTGGACCCGGGGCTCCGCTATTTCTTCATCAACATGCTCCGGTGACTTCAGCGTCACCGGCCGACCAGCTTCGACACATTGGCTGGCCTGGTGGCTGCAACATCACCTTACCGACCTGCTTCGCTACCTCGGCATTCAGGCCATATTTCTTTAATTATTTACTTCACTTAAATTAATTAAGTAGAAGAATTTTCTAAAAGCATATTATTGTTATTATTTCTGGCTTGCACTATTTTATGTGTGTAGGCGGTTGCTTCAGACCGGGCCACGCTGTCACCTTAGCGTACCGACGAACCACGGCACCTCGGCTGGACCAAGGGCTTCGTCATCACTTCGTTAACCCACAATGGGGACTTCGGTGTCATACTGCCGGCCTGCTCCGTCGCCTCTGTCGGCCTAGGGGTTCCACCTTGCAACATTGGCCGTGCTATGTCGCCACTTCATCAAGCCGAGCTCTTCGCTCGGACACCTCAGAATTGGCTTGGGGGCTGGGACCTCGACCTGCTGCAAGCTCGACCCACGTCATCAACGTCGAACACATTAATCAGCTAAGTCGCTTTCATGCTCAAAGTTTTTAAATTTTTAATTTGAGGTCGGTTAGACCACGCTCGCGTGAGTTGTTTATTAAAAGAAACTCCCTTTACCCATGTTAACTGGGGGCTCTTAAAATTCGTATGAGCCGTTTTATAAGAAATGTGTTTTCTTCTTGTTCGCTACAAAGTCTTTTTCTATCACTCCTTCCTCGACTCTAGTATGTCGTCAATAGCCGGATAGTCTAGTTTCTCTCTAAAGCCGCTTGAGCTTAGTTCGCTAAACTGGCTTGAGAAGCACTCTGCCTTAAGGATAGGAGGTTGAAGCCGAAGGCTGACCCACTCGAAGTCTTGAGATCGGATGTGTCATGTTAAAGCACGACGGAAGCACAAACTAATTTTAAGACCAATTTTCGGATTGGCACAAAAAAACTTGATTTAGTTCGGACGTAAAGTTTTCGCATAAGTTTTTTGGTTTTTTTAGCTTATGGCACTTTTGATCCACTTGTGTGTTTTACTTTTATGAGGCGGGACATCCTCTTGACCTAGGTACCCTGCGTAATAATCCAGCTTGGGAAATCTTTTTTGACCCATATTTCGGCATTTTTCCTGCCGACCTGCACCTCGGTGTTGGGTCCGAGCATAAATCCCGCAGTACACTGCTGGACACTTTTTAAGCATCGACAATATCAACGGGGGGCTTGCACTTGAGCCGAACCCACCAAAAGCCACGGTACTCTGAGGAGTCCTAGGCAAAATGTTCTTGGATATTGCTTGATATGCATCAGTTTCGAATTGTGTCTTCGGTCAATAGTTGGGTTGCCCGGCTCCTGTGCTTGCCTCCTACGTTCCGCTTTGTTTGGCTAGGTGCGCAAAGGGAGAACCACTTTGATTGTGCTTCCAGCTAGCATGGTTAAGCGCCTCAGTGGAGAAAGCCGAAAACTGACTGTCACAATAAGCGTAAACTGGTCAGCAATCTGATGACTGTATTAAACTATAAGATCAATAGAGGTCCCCCCGAGTTAAATGACGGTCCGTTCATAACATGGGCCGAAGTGTTTACGGCTTGATCTCGACTGTCGCCAAACACTAACCGGGGGCTAGTAACTGGCCTCCCAACTTCAAGCTCCTATGACTAAGTGAAAGTTATAAAGCCCGCATATCAGATTGCCTTGTTTCTGCTAGCACAACCACCTCCGGGCACCGAGACGTCGGCTAAGGGTTGCCTTGTTATTGCGGAAACACCTCGCGTAGCATCTACAAAGGGGTAGAAGCCGATGATGGGCCACATTCAAATGATAAATGGTCGCAATGGAGTCAAAATAAACATATATCATCTGTGTTTGTATTCATTACATAAGCGCCGCCTTCCGTAATTATCGTTATAAAGCCATAAATATGCATCAATTTGACTTAAGATTTTGGCCAAGCTGGGTTGCCTGGCTCCTGTGCTTACCCCTACGTTCCCGATCATTCGGCTAGGCGGTAAAGGGAGCACCTCTGTGATTGTTACTACCGGGTCATCCGAATTAGTACCTCAGACTGGGTGAAGCCGAAAGCTTGCCATCTTAAAGGATATAATTGGTCGGCAACGACGGAAGTGAAAATTGTTGGGAATCGTAGCATAATTTTAAAATTTTCCTACACTCACCAAGATGCATCTATGGAGTATACTAGCAACGAGGGAAGAGGGGTGCATCTACATACCCTTGTAGATCGCGAGCGGAAGCGTTCCAATGAACGTGGATGACGGAGTCGTACTCGCCGTGATTCAAATCACCAATGACCGAGTGCCGAACGGACAGCACCTCCGCGTTCAACACATGTACGGTGCAGCGACGTCTCCTCCTTCTTGATCCAGCAAGGGGGAAGGAGAGGTTGATGGAGATCCAGCAGCACGACGGCGTGGTGGTGGATGTAGCGGGATGCCGGCACGGCTTCGCCGAGCTTCTACGAGAGAGAGAGAGGTGTAGCAGGGGAGGAGGGAGGCGCCCAAGGCTGTAATGTTCTACCCTCCCCCCCCCTTTATATAGGCCCCCTTGGGAGGGAGGCGCCGGCCAAACCCATCTAGGGTGGGGGCGGCGGCCAAGGGGGGTGCCTTGCCCCCCAAGGCAAGTGGGAAGCCCCCCCACCCTAGGGTTCCCAACCCTAGGCGCATGGGGGGAGGCACATGGGGGGGCGCCCAGCCCACTAGGGGCTGGTTCCCTTCCCACTTCAGCCCACGGGGCCCTCCGGGATAGGTGGCCCCACCCGGTGGACCCCCGGGACCCTTCCGGTGGTCCCGGTACAATACCGGTAACCCCCGAAACTTTCCCGGTGGCCGAAACTTGACTTCCTATATATAATTCTTTACCTCCGGACCATTCCGGAACTCCTCGTGACGTCCGGGATCTTATCCGGGACTCCGAACAACTTTCGGGTTTCCGCATACATATATCTCTACAACCCTAGCGTCACCGAACCTTAAGTGTGTAGACCCTACGGGTTCGGGAGACATGCAGACATGACCGAGACACCTCTCCGGTCAATAACCAACAGCGGGATCTGGATACCCATGTTGGCTCCCACATGTTCCACGATGATCTCATCGGATGAACCACGATGTCGAGGATTCAATCAATCCCGTATACAATTCCCTTTGTCAATCGGTATGTTACTTGCCCGAGATTCGATCGTCGGTATCCCAATACCTTGTTCAATCTCGTTACCGGCAAGTCTCTTTACTCGTACCGCAATGCATGATCCCGTGACTAATGCCTTAGTCACATTGAGCTCATTATGATGATGCATTACCGAGTGGGCCCAGAGATACCTCTCCGTCATACGGAGTGACAAATCCCAGTCTCGATCCGTGCCAACCCAACAAACATTTTCGGAGATACCCGTAGTGCACCTTTATAGTCACCCAGTTACGTTGTGACGTTTGGCACACCCAAAGCACTCTTACGATATCTGGGAGTTGCACGATCTCATGGTCTAAGGAAAAGATACTTGACATTGGGAAAGCTCTAGCAAACGAAACTACACGATCTTTGAACTATGCTTAGTATTGGGTCTTGTCCATCACATCATTCTCCTAATGATGTGATCCCGTTATCAATGACATCCAATGTCCATAGTCAGGAAACCATGACTATCTGTTGATCAACGAGCTAGTCAACTAGAGGCTTACTAGGGACACGTTGTGGTCTATGTATTCACACATGTATTACGATTTCCGGATAATACAATTATAGCATGAACAATAGACAATTACCATGAATAAAGAAATATAATAATAACCATTTATTATTGCCTCTAGGGCATATTTCCAACAGTCTCCCACTTGCACTAGAGTCAATAATCTAGTTACATTGTGATGAATCGAACACCCATTGCGTCCTGGTGTTGATCAAGTTTTGCTCTAGGGAGAGGTTTAGTCAACGGATCTGCTACATTCAGGTCCGTATGTACTTTACAAATATCTATGTCTCCATTTTGAACACTTTCACGAATGGAGTTGAAGCGACGCTTGATATGCCTGGTCTTCCTGTGAAACCTGGGCTCCTTCGCAAGGGCAATAGCTCCAGTGTTGTCACAGAAGAGATTCATCGGGCCCGACGCATTGGGAATCACCCCTAGGTCGGTAATGAACTCCTTCATCCAGACTGCTTCCTGCGCTGCCTTCGAGGCTGCCATGTACTCCGCTTCACATGTAGATCCCGCCACGACGCTTTGCTTGCAACTGCACCAGCTTACTGCTCCTCCATTCAAAATATACACGTATCCGGTTTGTGACTTCGAGTCATCCAGATCTGTGTCGAAGCTAGCGTCGACGTAACCCTTTACGACGAGCTCTTCGTCACCTCCATAAACGAGAAACATGTCCTTAGTCCTATTCAGGTACTTCAGGATATTCTTGACCGCTGTCCAGTGTTCCATGCCGGGATTACTTTGGTACCTTCCTACCAAACTTACGGCAAGGTTTACATCAGGTCTGGTACACAGCATGGCATACATAATAGACCCTATGGCCGAGGCATAGGGGATGACACTCATCTTTTCTCTATCTTCTGCCGTGGTCGGGCATTGAGCCGTGCTCAATTGCACACCTTGCAATACAGGCAAGAACCCCTTCTTGGACTGATCCATATTGAACTTCTTCAATATCTTGTCAAGGTATGTACTCTGTGAAAGACCAATGAGGCGTCTTGATCTATCTCTATAGATCTTGATGCCTAATATATAAGCAGCTTCTCCAAGGTCCTTCATTGAAAAAGACTTATTCAAATAGGCCTTTATACTTTCCAAGAATTCTATATCATTTCCCATCAATAGTATGTCATCCACATATAATATGAGAAATGCTACAGAGCTCCCACTCACTTTCTTGTAAACACAGGCTTCTCCATAAGTCTGTGTAAACCCAAATGCTTTGATCAACTCATCAAAGCGAATGTTCCAACTCCGAGATGCTTGCACCAGCCCATAGATTGAGCGCTGGAGCTTGCATACTTTGTTAGCATTCTTAGGATCGACAAAACCTTCTGGCTGCATCATATACAACTCTTCCTTAAGGAAGCCGTTAAGGAATGCCGTTTTGACGTCCATCTGCCATATCTCATAATCATAGTATGCGGCAATTGCTAACATGATTCGGACGGACTTCAGCTTTGCTACGGGTGAGAAGGTCTCATCGTAGTCAACCCCTTGAACTTGTCAATAACCCTTAGCGACAAGTCGAGCTTTGTAGATGGTCACATTACCATCCGCGTCCGTCTTCTTCTTAAAGATCCATTTGTTTTCTATGGCTCGCCGATCATCGGGCAAGTCAGTCAAAGTCCATACTTCATTTTCATACATGGATCCTATCTCGGATTTCATGGCTTCTAGCCATTTGTCGGAATCCGGGCCCGCCATCGCTTCTTCATAGTTCGAAGGTTCACCGTTGTCTAACAACATGATTTCCAGGACAGGGTTGCCGTACCACTCTGGTGCGGAACGTGTCCTTGTGGACCTACGAAGTTCAGTAGTAACTTGATCCGAAGCTTCATGATCATCATCATTAACTTCCTCCCCAGTCAGTGTAAGCACCACAGGAACATTTTCCCGCGCTACGCTACTTTCCGGTTCGGAAGGGGTGACTATCACCTCATCAAGTTCCACTTTCCTCCCACTCAATTCTTTCGAGGGAAACTCCTTCTCCAGAAAGGAACCGTTCTTGGCAACGAAGATCTTGCCTTCGGATCTGAGGTAGAAGGTATACCCAATAGTTTCCTTAGGGTATCCTATGAAGACGCATTTTTCCGACTTGGGTTCGAGCTTTTCAGGTTGAAGTTTCTTGACATAAGCATCGCATCCCCAAACTTTTAGAAACGACAGCTTAGGTTTCTTCCCAAACCATAATTCATACGGTGTCGTCTCAACGGATTTCGACGGAGCCCTATTTAAAGTGAATGCGGCAGTCTCTAAAGCATAGCCCAAAAATGAGAGCGGTAAATCGGTAAGAGACATCATAGATCGCACCATATCCAATAGAGTGCGATTACGACGTTCGGACACACCGTTTCTTTGAGGTGTTCCGGGCGGCGTGAGTTGTGAAACTATTCCACATTTCCTTAAGTGTGTACCAAACTCGTGACTTAAATATTCTCCACCACGATCTGATCGTAAGAATTTTATTTTTCTGTCACGTTGATTCTCAACTTCACTCTGAAATTCCTTGAACTTTTCAAAGGTTTCAGACTTGTGTTTCATTAGGTAGACATACCCATATCTACTTAAGTCATCAGTGAGAGTGAGAACATAACGATATCCTCCGCGAGCCTCAACACTCATTGGACCGCACACATCGATATGTATGATTTCCAATAAGTTGGTTGCTCGCTCCATTGTTCCGGAGAACGGAGTCTTGGTCATCTTACCCATGAGGCATGGTTCACACGTGTCAAATGATTCGTAATCAAGAGACTCCAAAAGTCCATCTGCATGGAGCTTCTTCATACGCTTGACACCAATGTGACCAAGGCGGCAGTGCCACAAGTATGTGGGACTATCGTTATCAACTTTACATCTTTTGGTATTCACACTATGAATATGTGTAACATCACGTTCGAGATTCATCAAAAATAAACCATTGACCATCAGGGCATGACCATAAAACATATCTCTCAAATAAATAGAACAACCATTATTCTCAGATTTAAATGAGTAGCCATCTCGAATTAAACGAGATCCAGATACAATGTTCATGCTCAAAGCTGGCACTAAATAACAATTATTGAGGTTTAAAACTAATCCTGTAGGTAGATGCAGAGGTAGCGTGCCGACGGCGATTACATCCACCTTGGAACCATTCCCGACGCGCATCGTCACCTCGTCCTTCGCCAGTCTCCGTTTATTCCGTAGTTCCTGTTTTGAGTTACAAATATGAGCAACCGCACCGGTATCAAATACCCAGGAGCTACTACGAGTACTGGTAAGGTACACATCAATTACATGTATATCACATATACCTTTGGTGTTGCCGGCCTTCTTGTCTGCTAAGTATTTGGGGCAGTTCCACTTCCAGTGACCACTTCCCTTGCAATAAAAGCACTCAGTTTCAGGCTTGGGTCCATTCTTTGACTTCTTCCCAGTAACTGGTTTACCAGGCGCGGCAACTCCCTTGCCGTCCTTCTTGAAGTTCTTCTTACCCTTGCCCTTCTTGAACTTAGTGGTTTTATTCACCATCAACCCACGATGTTCTTTTCTGATTTCTACCTCCGCTGATTTCAGCATTGAATATATCTCAGGAATGGTCTTTTCCATCCCCTGCATATTGAAGTTCATCACAAAGCTCTTGTAGCTTGGTGGAAGCGACTGAAGGATTCTGTCATGACCGCGTCATCCGGGAGATTAACTCCCAGCTGAGTCAAGCGGTTGTGCAACCCAAACATTCTGAGTATGTGCTCACTTACAGAACTATTTTCCTCCATTTTACAGCTGAAGAACTTGTCGGACACTTCATATCTCTTGACCCGGGCATGAGCTTGGAAAACCAATTTCAGCTCCTCGAACATCTCATATGCTCCATGTTTCTCAAAACGCTTTTGGAGACCCGGCTCTAAGCTGTAAAGCATGCCGCACTAAACGAGGGAGTAATCATCAGCACGCTGCTGCCAAGCGTTCATAACGTCTTGGTTTTCTGGGATTGGTGCTTCACCTAGCGGTGCTTCTAAGACATAAACTTTCTTGGCTACTATGAGGATGATCCTCAGGTTCCGGACCCAGTCCGTATAGTTGCTACCATCATCTTTCAGCTTGGTTTTCTCTAGGAACGCGTTGAAATTGAGGACAACGTTGGCCATTTGATCTACAAGACATAGTGTAAAGATTTTAGACTAAGTTCATGATAATTAAGTTCATCTAATCAAATTACTCAATGAACTCCCACTCAGATAGACATCCCTCTCGTCATCTAAGTGAAAACATGATCCGAGTTAACTAGGCCGTGTCCGATCATCACGTGAGACGGACAAGTCAAGATCGGTGAACATCTTCATGTTGATCGTATCTTCTATACGACTCATGCTCGACCTTTCGGTCCTCCGTGTTCCGAGGCCATGTCTGTACATGCTAGGCTCATCAAGTCAACCTAAGTGTATTGCGTGTGTTCCGAGGCCATGTCTGTACATGCTAGGCTCGTCAACACCCGTTGTATTCGAACGTTAGAATCTATCACACCTGATCATCACGTGGTGCTTCGAAACAACGAACCTTCGCAACGGTGCACAGTTAGGGGGAACACTTTTCTTGAAATTATCATAAGGGATCATCTTACTTACTACCGTCGTTCTAAGCAAATAAGATGCAAAAAAACATGATAAACATCACATGCAATCAAATAGTGACATGATATGGCCAATATCATTATGCTCCTTTGATCTCCATCTTCGGGGCACCATGATCATCTTCGTCACCGGCGTGACACCATGATCTCCATCATCATGATCTCCATCATTGTGTCTTCATGAAGTCGTCACGCGAACGATTACTTCTACTTCTATGGCTAACGCGTTTAGCAACAAACAAAGTAATTTACATGGCGTTATTCAATGACACGCAGGTCATGCAAAAATAATAAAGACAACTCCTATGGCTCCTGCCGGTTGTCAAACTCATCGACATGCAAGTCGTGATTCCTATTACAAGAATATGATCAATCTCATACATCACATATATCATTCATCACATCTTCTGGCCATATCACATCACATAGCACTTGCTGCAAAAACAAGTTAGACGTCCTCTAGTTGTTGTTGCAAGTTTTTACGTGGTTTGTAGGTTTCTATCAAGAACGTTTCTTACCTACGTATGACCACAACGTGATTTGCCAATTTCTATTTACCCTTCATAAGGACCCTTTTCATCGAGTCCGTTCCGACTAAAGTAGGAGAGACAGACACCCGCTAGCCACCTTGTGCAACTAGTGCATGTCAGTCGGTGGAACCTGTCTCACGTAAGCGTACGTGTAAGGTCGGTCCGGGCCGCTTCATCCTACAATGCCGCCGAAACAAGACAAGACTAGTAGCGGCAAGAGGAATTGGCAAACTCAACGCCCACAACTGCTTTGTGTTCTACTCGTGCATAGTAACTACGCATAGCCTGGCTCATGATGCCACTGTTGGGAATCGTAGCATAATTTTAAAATTTTCCTACGCTCACCAAGATGCATCTATGGAGTATACTAGCAACGAGGGAAGAGGGGTGCATCTACATACCCTTGTAGATCGCGAGCGGAAGCGTTCCAATGAACGTGGATGACGGAGTCGTACTCGCCGTGATTCAAATCACCGATGACCGAGTGCCGAACGGACGGCACCTCCGCGTTCAACACACGTACGGTGCAGCGACGTCTCCTCCTTCTTGATCCAGCAAGGGGGAAGGAGAGGTTGATGGAGATCCAGCAGCACGACGGCGTGGTGGTGGATGTAGCGGGATGCCGGCACGGCTTCGCCGAGCTTCTATGAGAGAGAGAGAGAGAGGTGTAGCAGGGGAGGAGGGAGGCGCCCAAGGCTGTAATGTTCTGCCACCCTCCCCCCCCCCCTTTATATAGGCCCCCTTGGGAGGGGGGCGCCGGCCAAACCCATCTAAGGTGGGGGGCGGCGGCCAAGGGGGGTGCCTTGCCCCCCAAGGCAAGTGGGAAGCCCCCCCACCCTAGGGTTCCCAACCCTAGGCGCATGGGGGGAGGCCCATGGGGGGCGCCCAGCCCACTAGGGGCTGGTTCCCTTCCCACTTCAGCCCACGGGGCCCTCCGGGATAGGTGGCCCCACCCGGTGGACCCCCGGGACCCTTCCGGTGGTCCCGGTACAATACCGGTAACCCCCGAAACTTTCCCGGTGGCCGAAACTTGACTTCCTATATATAATTCTTTACCTCCGGACCATTCCGGAACTCCTCGTGACGTCCGGGATCTTATCCGGGACTCCGAACAACTTTCGGGTTTCCGCATACATATATCTCTACAACCCTAGCGTCACCGAACCTTAAGTGTGTAGACCCTACGGGTTCGGGAGACATGCAGACATGACCGAGACGCCTCTCCGGTCAATAACCAACAGCGAGATCTGGATACCCATGTTGTCTCCCACATGTTCCACGATGATCTCATCGGATGAACCACGATGTCGAGGATTCAATCAATCCCGTATACAATTCCCTTTGTCAATCGGTATGTTACTTGCCCGAGATTCGATCGTCGGTATCCCAATAACTTGTTCAATCTCGTTACCGGCAAGTCTCTTTACTCGTACCGCAATGCATGATCCCGTGACTAACGCCTTAGTCACATTGAGCTCATTATGATGATGCATTACCGAGTGGGCCCAGAGATACCTCTCCGTCATACGGAGTGACAAATCCCAGTCTCGATCCGTGCCAACCCAACAAACATTTTCGGAGATACCCGTAGTGCACCTTTATAGTCACCCAGTTACGTTGTGACGTTTGGCACACCCAAAGCACTCTTACGGTATCCGGGAGTTGCACGATCTCATGGTCTAAGGAAAAGATACTTGACATTGGGAAAGCTCTAGCAAACGAAACTACACGATCTTTGAACTATGCTTAGTATTGGGTCATGTCCATCACATCATTCTCCTAATGATGTGATCCCGTTATCAATGACATCCAATGTCCATAGTCAGGAAACCATGACTATCTGTTGATCAACGAGCTAGTCAACTAGAGGCTTACTAGGGACACGTTGTGGTCTATGTATTCACACATGTATTACGATTTCTGGACAATACAATTATAGCATGAACAATAGACAATTACCATGAATAAAGAAATATAATAATAACCATTTATTATTGCCTCTAGGGCATATTTCCAACAAAAATTTAGGTTCTCTATAGTCCACATAGTCGGGGAACTTTGCCCAAACTAAATCCTCAATATTTTCCTCCCACATTGCTCGGAGGTGAGGTTTCATGATCATGATCGGCATGACAACCCAAAGAAAGGAACCGATAGCAGGACTATTTTCATTGGAAGATGTTTTTTTACATTTAATAACAATATAACATATCTCTCTGCATACCTTTTTTATAAAACTATATGGCCGGATTTCCTTGTTTGTCGTAAAACTTTGCCCTTGTAAAGGCTTTATAAAGTAGGACAAACACTCCCCAGCTACTGGCGGAGGAGGTTGAAGCCGATGGTCGATCAACAAAGTTTTGTACAATGCGGATCCGAGCATTAATGATGTAAAGTACTTGGATACATAGAATCATTACACATAAAAATTGCAATTAAAATCCATTTACTGCAACCCATCTTTTAAACCCCTTGGGGCCTACCTTGGCAAGCTCGGATTTCGACCAGCTCTAAGCTCCTTTAAGAGATCTTATTCTCTTTTTGAGAAGTTTGTGTTAAACACAACAAATTTTTCTGTCAAACGGATATCGATCCTTAATTTGGCCACCCGTGCCCACATTAAGGCTAGGGGCTACTGGGCTTCGCGCTCATTATTTATAAATATTAAAGGGGCACATCGATCCCCTAATCTGATGTTGCCACCCGACCAATGGCTCGGGGGCCACTGCATTGCCTATTTGATACGTCCATTTTGCGTCATGCTTTTATATCGATATTTACTGCATTATGGGCAGTTATTACACATTATGTCATAATACTTATGCCTTTTCTCTCTTGTTTTACAAGGTTTACATAAAGAGGGAGAATGCCGGCAGCTGGAATTTTAGGCTGGAAAAGGAGCAAATATTAGAGACCTATTCTGCACAACTCCAAAAGTCCTGAAACTCCACGAAAGTCAGTTTTGGAATATATTAAAAATATTGGGCGAAGAAAGCACCAGAGGGGGCCACCCACTGTCCACGAGGGTGGAGGGCGCGCCATACCCCCTGGGCGCGTCCCCCTGCCTCGTTGGCCACCTGGCAGCTCCCCGATGCCCATCTTGTGATATAAGGTGTCTTTTGCCCTGAATAAAAAGGAAGCTTTCGGGTTGAAGCGCCACCGTCTCGAGGCGGAACCTTGGCGGAACCAATCTAGGGCTCCAGCGGAGCTGTTCTGCCGGGGAAACATCCCTCCGGGAGGGGGAAATCGTCACCATCGTCATCACCATCGATCCTCTCATCGGGAGGGGGTCAATCTCCATCAACATCTTCACCAGCACCATCTCCTCTCAAACCCTAGTTCATCTCTTGTATCCGATCTTTGTCTCAAAACCTCAGATTGGTACCTGTGGGTTGCTAGTAGTGTTGATTACTCCTTGTAGTTGATGCTCGTTGGTTTATTCGGTGGAAGATCATATGTTCAGATCCTTTATGCATATTAATACCCCTCTGATTATGAACATGAATATGATTTGTGAGTAGTTACGTTTGTTCCTGAGGACATGGGAGAAGTCTTGTTATAAGTAGTCATGTGAATTTGGTATTCGTTCGATATTTTGATGAGATGTATGTTGTCTTTCCTCTAGTGGTGTTATGTGAACGTCGACTACATGACACTTCACCATTGTTTGGGCCTAGGGGAAGGCATTGGTAAGTAGTAAGTCAATGATGGGTTGCTAGAGTGACAGAAGCTTAAACCCTAGTTTATGTGTTGCTTCATAAGGGGCTGATTTGGATCCACATGTTTCATACTATGGTTAGGTTTACCTTAATTCTTTTTTCGTAGTTGCGGATGCTTGCGAGAGGGGTTAATCATAAGTGGGATGCTTGTCCAAGGTAGGGCAGTACCCAAGCACCGGTCCACCCACATATCAAATTATCAAAGTAACGAACGCGAATCATATGAGCATGATGAAAACTAGCTTGACGATAATTCCCATGTGTCCTCGGGAGGGCTTTCCTTTATATAAGAGTTTGTCCAGGCTTGTCCTTTTCTACAAAAAGTATTGGGCCACCTTGCTGCACCTTGTTTACTTTTGTTACTTGTTACCTGTTACGGATTACCTTATCACAAAACTATTTGTTACCGATAATTTCAGTGATTGCAGAGAATACCTTGCTGAAAACCGCTTGTCATTTCCTTCTGCTCCTCGTTGGGTTCGAAAGGACTAAGATAGATCCCCTATACTTGTGGGTCATCAAGACTCTTTTATGGCGCCGTTGCCGGGGAGTGAAGCGCCTTTGGTAAGTGGAATTTGGTAAGGAAGAATTTATATAGTGTGCTGAAATTTACAGTCACTTGTTACTATGGAAAATAATCCTTTGAGGGGCTTGTTCGGGGTATCTTCACCCCGACCAGTAGAGCAAAGAGTTGCTCCTCAACCTACTGAACCTACTGAAAATGTTTACTTTGAAACTCCTTCGGGTATGATAGAGAAACTGCTAGCTAATCCTTTTACAGGAGATGGAACATTACATCCCGATATGCACCTAATCTATGTGGATGAAGTTTGTGGATTATTTAAGCTTGCAGGTATGCCCGAGGATGTTATCAAGAAGAAGGTCTTCCCTTTATCTTTTATGGGAAAGGCATTGACATGGTTTAGGCTATGTGATGATATTGGATCATGGAACTACAACCGATTGAAATTGGAATTTCATCAGAAGTTTTATCCTATGCATCTGGTTCATCATGATCGTAATTATATATACAATTTTTGGCCTCGTGAAGGAGAAAGTATCGCTCAAGCTTCGGGGAGGCTTAAGTCAATGTTATATTCATGCCCCAATCATGAGCTCACAAGATAAATTATTATTCAAATTTTTTATGCTCGGCTTTCTCTCAATAATCGCTCCATGCTCGATACTTCTTGTACTGGTTCTTTTATGATGAAGACCATTGAATTCAGATAGGATTTATTGGAAATAATTAAACGCAATGAACTCAGCGAAGGTAAGGAGTCAGGTATAACACCTAAGTTTGATTGTGTTAAATCTTTTATGGATGTCGATGCTTTTCGTGAATTTAGCACTAAATATGGACTTGACTCTGAGATAGTAGCTTCTTTCCGTGAATCATTTGCTACTCATGTTGATCTCCCTAAGGAGAAGTGGTTTAAATATCATCCTCCCATTGAAGTAAAAGTAGTTGAACCTATTAAAGTTGAAGAAAAGACTATCACTTATAATGTTGATCCTATTGTTCCTACCGCTTATATTGAGAAACCACCTTTCCCTGTTAGAATAAATGATCATGCTAAAGCTTCAACTATGGTTCGTAAGAGTAATGCTAGAACACCTACACCCCTGAGAAAATTAAAGTTGAACCTAGTATTGCTATGGTTAAAGATCTCTTGGTCGATAATATTGATGGGCATGTTATTTACTTATGTAATGAAGCTGCTAGAATTGCTAGACCCGATACTAAAAATAAACATAGACCTGTTATTGGCATGCCTGTTGTTTCTGTTAAAATAGGAGATCATATTTTTCATGGCTTATGTGATATGGGTGCTGGTGCGAGTGCAATACCCCATTCCTTATACAAAGAAATTATGCATGACATTGCACCTGCTGAGATAGAAGATATTGATGTAGCAATTAAGCTTGCCAATAGAGATACTATTTCACCAGTTGGGATTATTAGAGATGTTGAAGTCTTGTGTGGGAAAGTTAAATATCCTACTGATTTTCTTGTTCTTGGTTCCCCACAAGATGACTTTTGTCCCATTATATTTGGTAGACCCTTCTTGAATACTGTTAATGCTAGGATAGACTATGAAAAGGATATTGTTCATGTCGGTTTAGGGGATATGTCTCATGATTTTAATTTTGCTAAATTTCGTAGACAACCTCATGATAAAGAATTGCCTAGTAAAGATGAAATTATTAGTCTTGCTTCTATTGCCGTGCCTCCTAATGATCCTTTAGGACAATATTTGCTAGACCAAGAAAATGATATGTTTATGAATGAAAGAAGGGAAATAGATGAAGTATTCTTTAAACAGGGACCTATTTTGAAACACAACTTGCCTGTTGAAATTCTAGGGGGTCCTCCTCCAGCCAAGGGTGATCCCGTGTTTGAGCTTAAACCATTACCTAATACTCTTAAATATGCTTATCTTGATGAAAATAAGATATATCCTGTTATTATTAGTGCTAACCTTTCAGAGCAGGAAGAAGAGAAATTATTGAAAACTCTAAAGAAGCACCATGCTGCTATTGGATATACTCTTGATGATCTTAAGGGCATTAGTCCCACTCTATGCCAGCACAAAATAAAACTGGAGAAAGACGCTAAACCGTTTGTTGATCACCAACGACGGTTAAATCCTAAGATGAAGGAAGTGGTAAGAAATGAAATACTACAGCTTCTGGAGGCAGGTATAATTTATCCCATTGCTGATAGTCAGTGCGTAAGTCATGTCCATTGTGTCCCTAAGAAGGGAGGTATTACTGTTGTTCCTAATGATAAAGATGAATTGATCCCACAAAGAATTGTTACAGGTTATAGAATGGTAATTGACTTCCACAAATTAAATAAAGCTACTAGAAAAGATCATTACCCTTTACCTTTTATTGATCAAATGCTAGAAAGATTATCCAAACATACACATTTTTTGCTTTCTAGACGGTTATTCTGGTTTCTCTCAAATACCCGTGTCAAAAGAGGATCAGGAAAAGACCACTTTTACTTGCCCTTTCGGTACCTTTGCTTATAGACGTATGCCTTTTGGTTTATGTAATGCACCTGCTACCTTTCAAAGATGTATGACTGCTATATTCTCTGACTTTTATGAAAAGATTGTTGAGGTTTTCATGGATGATTTCTCTGTGTATGGAACTTCTTTTGATGATTGCTTAAGCAACCTTGATTGAGTTTTGCAGAGATGTGAAGAAACTAATCTTGTCTTGAATTGGGAGAGTGCCACTTCATGGTTAATGAAGGTATTGTCTTGGGGCATAAAATTTCTGAAAGAGGTATTGAAGTTGACAAAGCTAAAGTTGATGCTATTGAAAAGATGTCGTGTCCTAAGGACATTAAAGGTATAAGAAGTTTCCTTGGTCATGCCGGTTTTTATAGGAGGTTCATTAAAGACTTCTCAAAAATTTCTAGGCCTCTGACTAATCTCTTACAAAAATATGTTCCTTTTGTCTTTGATGATGATTGTGTAGAAGCATTTGAAATACTTAAGAAAGCCTTGATTTCTGCACCTATTGTTCAACCACCTGATTGGAATTTGCCCTTTGAGATTATGTGTGATGCTAGTGATTATGTTGTAGGTGCTATTCTAGGACAAAGAGTTGATAAGAAATTAAATGTTATCCAATATGCTAGTAAAACTCTAGACAGTGCCGAAAGAAATTATGCTAATACTGAAAAAGAATTTTTAGCAGTTGTATTTGCTTGTGATAAGTTCAGACCTTATATTGTTGATTCCGAAGTAACTGTTCACACTGATCATGCTGCTATTAAATATCTTATGGAAAAGAAAGATGTTAAACCTAGACTTATTAGATGGGTTCTCTTGCTACAAGAATTTGATTTCCATATTATTAATAGATAGGGAGCTGAGAACCCCGTTGGAGACAACTTGTCTAGGTTAGAGAATGTTCTTGATGACCCACTACCTATTGATGATAGCTTTCCTGATGAACAATTAGCTGTCATAAATGCTTCTCGTACTGCTCCATGGTATGCTGATTATGCTAATTACATTGTTGCTAAATTTATACCACCTAGTTTCACATACTAGCAAAAGAAAAGGTTTTTCTATGATTTAAGACATTACTTCTGGGATGACCCACACCTTTATAAAGAATGAGAAGATGGTGTTATTAGACGTTGTGTACCTGAGCATGAACAGGAACAGATCCTACGCAAGTGTCACTCTGAGGCTTATGGAGGACACCACGCTGGAGATAGAACTGCACATAAGGTATTGCAATCCAGTTTTTATTGGCCTACTCTTTTTAAAGATGCCCGTAAGTTTGTCTTGTCTTGTGATGATTGTCAAGAATTGGTAATATTAGTAGACGTCAAGAAATGCCTATGAATTATTCACTTGTTATTGAGCCATTTGATGTTTGGGGCTTTGATTATATGGGACCGTTTCCTTCCTCTAATGGGTATACACATATTTTAGTTGCTGCTGATTACGTTACTAAGTGGGTAGAAGCTATTCCAACTAGTAGTGCTGATCATAACACCTCTATTAAGATGCTTAAAGAAGTTATTTTTCTGAGGTTTGGAGTCCCTAGATACTGAATGACTGATGGTGGTTCACATTTTATTCATGGTGCTTTTCGTAAAATGCTTGCTAAGTATGATGTTAATCATAGAATTGCATCTCCATACCACCCACAGTCTAGTGGCCAAGTAGAACTGAGTAATAGGGAGATTAAATTAATTTTGCAAAATACTGTTAATAGATCTAGAAAGAATTGGTCCAAGAAACTTGATGATGCATTATGGGCCTATAGAACTGCATATAAAAATCCTATGGGTATGTCTCCGTATAAAATGGTTTATGGAAAATCATGTCACTTACCTCTCGAACTAGAACATAAGGCATATTGGGCCATTAATTAGCTCAATTATGATTTCAAACTTGCCGGTGAGAAGAGACTATTTGACATTAGCTCACTTGATGAGTGGAGGACCCAGGCCTATGAGAATGCCAAACTGTTTAAAGAAAAAGTTAAAAGATGGCATGACAAAAGGATACAAAAGTGTGAGTTTAATGTAGGTGATTATGTTTTATTATACAACTCTCGTTTAAGATTTTTTGCAGGAAAACTCCTCTCTAAATGGGAAGGTCCTTGCGTTATCGAGGAGGTCTATCGTTCTGGTGCCATAAAAATCAACAACTTCGAAGGCAAAAATCCGAAGGTAGTGAACGGTCAAAGAATCAAACATTATATCTCAAGTAATCCCATAAATGTTGAAACCAATGTTATTGAAACCGTAACCCCGGAGGAGTACATAAGGGACACTTTCCAGAATGTTTCTGACTCCGAAAAGGAATATGTATGTGGTGCGGTAAGTAAACCGACTCCAAAACAGTTCTAATAGCAAATTTTCTCTGTTTTGGAATATTTAAGAAAATAGGAAAATAAGAAGAAGTCCGAAAAGGACACGAGGCATCCACGAGGGTGGAGGGCGCGCCCTACCCCCTGGGTCGGGTATCTCATCCGACACCGGGTCCAGGAGCAAACAGCGATGCCTATCACTTTGGGCCATCAACTGAGGAGGAGATGGAGGCCGACTTGAAAAGGATAGATGCCATGGAGGAAGATCAAGAAGTTACCTCTCGTCTCCAAGCCAGATTCACGATGGAGGAACTTCAGAGCTCAGGAATTCCAAACTCGGTTATCCCTCCCAACGCTAGATTTCTTTCTTATGAAAATATGAAGAAGAGTGTTACTTGTTCTCATGCAGCTATGCAAAATCCATGGGTGAAAGGAGCTTTAGCCATCACGGGTAAGCTCTGTAAGGAAATAATGGATCTCAGGTAGCAAGTCAATAAGCTCGAGGAAGAGAATCATATCCTAAGAGGCATTATCGCCAAGAATATCACATCATCATCACCTCCGAATAAAGAGACATAAACACATGGGTATTGGCACTCCCCTTGGCAACTGCCAAACTTGGGGGAGGTGCCCCGGTATCGTATCACCATCACACTTGTATCTTTACCGTTTTTCTTAGTTCGATCCTTTTGGTTATATCTTGATCTAGTAGAATAAAGTTTAGTATGATCTAGCTTTGAGTTTTTGTGTTGATCCTTATCTATGTAATTGAGTCCGTGAGCTATATATAATAAAGATTAGTCTTGAGTCGAGGGCTTGGTTATCTTGCTATGATCTTGAATAAAAAAAGAAAGAATAAAAAGAAATAAAGAGATCATATTGATCTTATGGAGAGTAATGACTTCACATAAAAAGAGTATGATGCATAAAAGTTGTTGAGAGTTGACAGGCGTAGTTTTGGTCATCGTTGCAATTAATAGGAAGTAATAAAGAAAGAGATGTTTTCACATATAAATATACTATCTTGGACATCTTTTGTGATGGTGAGCACTCATTAAAATATGACATGCTAAAAAGTTGATGTTGGACAAGGAAGACAACGTAATGGGTTATGTTTTCTTATATCCGCAATAAATTATATTGTCATGGATCATCCAACATGTTGAGCTTGCCTTTCTCCCTCATGCTAGCCAAATTATTTGCACCAAGTAGAGATACTACTTGTGCTTCTAAATATCCTTAATCCTAGTTTTGCCATGAGAGTCCACCATATCTACCTATGGATTGAGTAAGATCCTTCAAGTAAGTTGTCATTGCTGCAAGCAATAACAATTGCTCTCTAAATATGTATGATCTATTAGTGTGGAGAAAATAAGCTTTATACGATCTTGTGATATGGAAGAAATAAAAGCGACGGACTGCATAATAAAGGTCCCTATCACAAGTGGTAAAGTGACGTTCTTTTGCATTAAGATTTTGTGCATCCAACCATAAAAGCACATGACAACCTCTGCTTCCCTCTGCGAAGGGCATGTCCTTTATTTTTGTCTTATACCTTATACAAAAGTCATGGTGATCTTCACCTTTCCTTTTTACACTTTATCCTTTGGCAAGCACTATGTGTTGGAAAAGATCCTGATATATATACCCAATTGGATGTGGGTTTTCATAAAGCATTATTGTTGACGTTACCCTTGAGGTAAAATGTTGGGAGGCAAAACTATAAGCCCCTATCTTTCTCTGTGTCCGATTAAAACTTCATACCCATAAGTATTGCGTGAGTGTTAGCAATTGTGAAAGACTAAATGATAGTTGAGTATGTGGACTTGCTGAAAAGCTCTTATATTGACTCTTTCCGATGTTATGATAAATTGCAATTGCTTCAATGACTGAGATTATAGTTTGTTAGTTTTCAATGAAGTTTCTGATTCATACTTTACATTGTGAATAGATTATTACTTCAGCATAAGAAATCATATGACAATATATATATATATGTTGCTATTCTAAGAATGATCATGATGCCCTCATGTCCGTATTTTATTTTATCGACACCTCTATCTCTAAAGATGTGGACATATTTTTCGATATCGGCTTCCGCTTGAGGACAAGCGAGGTCTAAGCTTGGGGGAGTTGATACGTCCATTTTGCATCATGCTTTTATATCGATATTTACTGCATTATGGGCTGTTATTACACATTATGTCACAATACTTATGCCTTTTCTCTCTACAAAGGGGTAGCAGCTACAAAGGGGTAGAAGCCGATGATGGGCCACTTTCAAATGATAAACGATCGCAACAGAGTCAAAATAAACATATATCATCTGTGTTTGTATTCATTACACAAGCGCCGCCTTCTGTAATTATCGTTATAAAGCCATAAATATGCATCAATTTGACTTAAGATTTTGGCCAAGCTGGGTTGCTTGGCTCCTGTGCTTACCCCTACGTTCCCGATTGTTTGGCTAGGCGGTAAAGGGAGCACCTCTGTGATTGTTACTACCGGGTCATCCGAATTAGTACCTCAGACTGGGTGAAGCCGAAAGCTAGCCATCTTAAAGGATATAATTGGTCGGCAACGACGGAAGTGAAAATTTAGGTTCGCTATAGACCACATAGTCCGGGAACTTTCCCCAAACTAAATCCTCAATATTTTCCTCCCACATTGCTCGGAGGTGAGGTTTCATGATCATGATCAGCGTGACAACCCAAAGAAAGGAACCGATAGCGGGACTATTTTCTTTGGAAGATGTTTTTTTACATTTAATAGCAATATAGCATATATCTCTGCATACCTTTGTTTACAAAACCATATGAGCGGATTGCCTCATTTGTCGTAAAACTTTTCCCTTGTAAAGGCTTTATAAAGTAGGACCAACACTCCCCAGCTACTGGCGGAGGAGGTTGAAGCCGATGGTCGGTCAACAAAGTTTTGTACAATGCGGATCCGAGCATTAATGATGTAAAGTACTTGGATACATAGAATCATTACACATAAAAATTGCGAGTATAATCCATTTACTGCAACCCATCTTTTAAACCCCTTGGGGCCTAACTTGGCGAGCTCGGATTTCGACCATCTCTAAGCTCCTTTAAGAGATCTTATTCTCTTTTTGAGAAGTTTGTGTTAAACACAACAAATTTTTCTGTCAAATGGATATCGATCCTTAATTCAGCCACTCGTGCCCACATTAAGGCTCGGGGGCTACTGGGCTTCGCGCTCATTATTTATAAATATTAAAGGGGCACATCGATCCCCTGATCTGGTGTTGCCACCCGACCAGTGGCTCGGGGGCTACTACATTGCCTATTTGATACGTCCATTTTGCGTCATGCTTTTATATCGATATTTACCGCATTATGGCCTGTTATTACACATTATGTCACAATACATATGCCCTTTCTCTCTTATTTTACAAGGTTTACATAAAGAGGGAGAATGCCGGCAGCTGGAATTCTGGGCTGGAAAAGGAGTAAATATTAGAGACCTATTCTGCACAACTCCAAAAGTCCTGAAACTCCATGAAAGTCAGTTTTGGAATATATTAAAAATATTGGGCGAAGAAAGCACCAGAGGGGGGACACCCACTGTCCAAGAGGGTGGAGGGCACGCCATAACCCCCTGGACGCGTCCCCCTGCCTCGTGGGCCACCTGGCAGCCCCTCGATGCCCATCTTTTGATATAAGGTGTCTTTTGCCCTGAAAAATAAGAAGGAAGCTTTCGGGATGAAGCGCCGCCGTCTCGAGGCGGAACCAATCTAGGGCTCCGGCGGAGCTATTCTGCCGGGGAAACATCCCTCCGGGAGGGGGAAATCGTCACCATCGTCATCACCATCGATCCTCTCATCGGGAGGGGGTCAATTTCCATCAACATCTTCACCAGAACCATCTCCTCTCAAACCCTAGTTCATATCTTGTATCCGATCTTTGTCTCAAAACCTCAGATTGGTACCTGTGGGTTGCTAGTAGTGTTGATTACTCCTTGTAGTTGATGCTAGTTGGTTTATTCGGTGGAAGATCATATGTTCAGATCCTTTATGCATATTAATACCCCTCTGATTATTAACATGAATATGATTTGTGAGTAGTTACGTTTGTTCCCGAGGACATGGGAGAAGTCTTGTTATAAGTAGTCATGTGAATTTGGTATTCGTTCAATATTTTGATGAGATGTATGTTGTCTTTCCTCTAGTGGTGTTATGTGAACGTCGAATACATGACACTTCACCATTGTTTGGGCCTAGGGGAAGGCATTGGGAAGTAATAAGTAGATGATGGGTTGCTAGAGTGACAGAAGCTTAAACCCTAGTTTATGCGTTGCTTCATAACGGGCTGATTTGGATCCACATGTTTCATGCTATGGTTAGGTTTACCTTAATTCTTCTTTCGTAGTTGTGGATGCTTGCGAGAGGGGTTAATCATAAGTGGGATGCTTGTCCAAGGAAGGGCAGTACCCAAGCACCGGTCCACCCACATATCAAATTATCAAAGTAACGAACGCGAATCATATGAGCATGATGAAAACTAGCTTGACGATAATTCCCATGTGTCCTCGGGAGCGCTTTCCTTTATATAAGAGTTTGTCCAAGCTTGTCCTTTGGTACAAAAAGGATTGGGCCACCTTGTTACACCTTGTTTACTTCTGTTACTTGTTACCCGTCACGAATTACCTTATCACAAAACTATCTGTTGCCGATAATTTCAGTGCTTGTAGAGAATGCCTTGCTAAAAACCGCTTGTCATTTCTTTCTGCTCCTCGTTCAGTTCGACACTCTTACTTATCGAAAGGAGTATGATAGATCCCCTATACTTGTGGGTCATCACTATTCAATGCAGAAAATTCAAAGTGCTCAGTGTTCGGCATGACCGAACTATGGACAAGCGGGTTTCATGTTTTCCTTCAGGTGCATCTCGGGTTTTAGACCGACACACACCTTGAGGGCTACTGGTTATACATATTGACAGCAAATAAATTTATACGCATCAGAAATAAAATCCGCAAACAATCAGCCCATGACCGAGGTGCTGAACCACCTCGAAAGCATTTCGGGATATAGCTCGGATGCAAGTGGCTGGCTCCATAGAGGGCATTTCCGGCATTAAGCTCAGCTAAACTCCTTCAACTTTTTTGAACCAAGGTGATCTATGACACCTCGGATATAGTCCGGCGTTGGAGCTCGGATACAGTCCGGCGTTGGACCTTGGACATAGTCCGGTGTTGGAGCTCGGATACAGTCCGACGTTGGAGCTTGGACATAGTCCGGCTTTGGAGCTCGGACATGGTCTGGCGTTAGAGCTCGGATACGGTTCGACATTGGAGCTCGGCTGCCAAAAGACAACTCGAATACAATCCAGCGTTGGAGCTCGGCCGCGAGAGGACACAGCCGCACGGGAAACACTTCAAACCCGGGGTGTGGCATAAATAAAACAAGGCATTGATAAAGGCCGAAGACTTAAAGGGCTCCTCGGATACCCAACGTGTGAGATCTTCAGATTTAGCTCGGCAATCCTTAAGATAGAAGATGGGAAGATTTGTTGAACCAGTTTTCAAGACCGACGACCGCAGACGAAGAACAGTTCGGAAGAACTGAGGAGCATCCCCAACTTGAAGACCGGTTCAGGGGGCTACTAATGGTGTCCTGGACTAGGGGGTACTCACCACGTCGTCTCCCGATCAGTTGGATTGGGCCGAGGACCCCCATGGCCGTTTACCCATGGGCCAGTTCGGACAGCCAATGCATACACGAGGAAGATTCCACAAGACTTGGTGATCAAGACAAGGACTCCTCTCCATCGACATATTCGACTAGGACTCTTGTTATCCTAGGCCTCTGGTACATTATATAAGCTGAGGCCGGGCTAGTCGATAGGGATATGCTAGATGATTATGATATTATTCATCGTACCCTTAGGTTTTAGACCACAACACATGATCTCGAGGTAGATCAACTCTTGTAATATCTATATTTATCAAGATCAATCAAGCAGGAAGTAGGGTATTACCTCCATTAAGAGGGCCCGAACCTGGGTAAACATCGCGTCCCCTGTCTCCTGTTACCCATCGATCCATGACACACAGCTTGGGACCCCCTACCCGATATCTGCCGATTTTGACACCGACAGCGAGTTCTTCTCCCTTTGTGTGTTCGGCGCAATCCCTCCCAGCCAAACCTTTAAAAAGTCTCTTTAGCTGAGTTCGACCATATGCTTGACCGGGTTGTATCCAGAATCAGAATTTCTGATATTATTACTTAGCCTTGAAGGCCAACCGCGTGGATGCGAACAGTGCCTCTGCCTAACAACTTTTGACGAAGGGTCACATCTGGTCATAAACATCAAACCATTGTGAAAACTTGATGCGCGACCCGAGGCAGCCCCTCAATAGGCACGTCCCGTCAAAACAGGGATCGTACCCCGTTTTTTAGGGGATATAATTAATGATCTCAATCAACCCACTCACGCATAACGTCACGAGTATATCAGGAAGTGAAGAGGTCTACGACACAGCAAAAGGACCTTTAGTATTACCGTAGCTTATAAAAGGGGGATGGCCACCGCTATCAGTGTATGCCTTCTCTTTCCTCTCGCCGTCACTTCTCCAATCTCCAAAGCTCCAGCGCCACGAACCACTCTCCTCAAGCACTTCTTCCCAGCCACTTCTCCTAATCCGGTCATGGCCAGATCTGGTGCTAAGGGCAAGTGGGAGGCCTCCATCGTTACGCATGACGACATCGAGGACCTGAAGCGCGCTGGTTACCTTTCGAACATCGTCGCCCATTAGGCTCCAGAGGAGGGCCAAGTCATCCCCACGCCCTGCCCGGCGAGAGGGTGGTGTTCGTCCCCCATTTTGTCCAGGGGCTGGTCTTCCCGCTCCACCTCTTCATGAGGGGATTGATGTTCTTCTACGGGCTAGACTTTCATGATCTAGCCCTGAATTCCTTCCTTCACATCTCGGCCTTCATTGTCATTTGCGAGGCCTTTCTTCGGATCCAGACACACTTTGGCTTGTAGCTGAAAGTCTTCAACGTCATGTCGAAGATCGTCGACGGCCAGCAGGCGGACTGCGGGGGAGCGATGGTCAGCAAGCTCGCCCAGGTCGAGTCGACGGAGGGCATGTTTATAGACACCGTCAAGGTATGGCAGAAGGAGTGGTTCTATATCACCGAGCCACGCGATGCGGCTTGGGCGGCAGCTCCCGAATTCAGATCTGGGCCCCCGGCAAGGCTAACCTCGTGGACTAAGAAGGGTATTGACTGGGGGTCATCCACAGAGGTGGAGTTGTTGCAGAAGCGCATTGTCAGCATGAAAAGGGCGGGAGCCAAGCTGACCAATGTGGTCCAAGTGATGTTGTGCCACCGCCTCCTCCCGAGCCAGCAACCAGATACGCCAATGTGGGATTTCAAGCCCGAAGACCCCGCCACCGTACACCGCTTCTACGGCACCACCCACGACAAACTGTGGAAGGTGTTGTTCAAGTCTCAGAAAGAGTGGCCGGCCAAGGAGGAGGACATCGGCCTTGACGTCGCGCATCCTCCTAAAAAGGTAATGCAGTTTCATCCCTTTATGTTTGGATATTTATCTTTTAACAAGGGATCGGACTCTTACTTCCCTATATTCATAGGGCTGGCTCGAAAAGACCGCGCAAATTGACGGTCCAGCCCCACTGCCTGAGGACCCCAGGTCAGTCCAGCTAGAGGAGATGCTGGCCGTGGCGCCGCACAAGGCGCCAAAGAAGAAAGAGAAGAGGAAGAAGCACGAGGCAAGGGAGACCAGGGAAGGCCTCCGCCCAAGAGTTCATCCGGACACCAAGTCCGGAGACACCCAAGCCCCTTCGCCCACGAGGGGGGGCAGGAAGAGGACTGATACGTCTCCAACGTATCTATAATTTTTTATTGTTCCATGCTATTAAAGTATCATTCTTGGATGTTTTATACTCATTTACTTGCAACTATGTATCATTTTTTGGGACTAACCTATTGACATAGTGCCCAGTGCCAGCTGCTGTTTTTGCTTGTTTTTTACTTCGCAGAATATCAATACCAAACGAAGTCCGAATATAGCAAAACTTTTTGGAGATTCTTTTCTGCCTAGAAGACACCCAGAAGGCCCAAGAAGTGCACCCTGGTGGGCAGTGGAGCCCATAGGTACCCCCTCCACTGACCTCTGCCTCTATAAATATTCTAAAATGCCCAAAACCTAGGAGAGTGGACAAAACACAATTCCAGCCGCCGCAAGTTCCAGAACCACGAGATCCAATCTAGAGGCCTTTTCCGGCACTCTGCCGGAGGGGTCAACGATCATAGAGGGGTTCTTCATCATCACCCTTGCCCCTCCGATGATGCATGAGTAGTTTACCACGGACCTACGGGTCCGTAGGTAGTAGCTAGATGGCTTCTTCTCTCTTTTTGATCTTCAATACAATGTTCTCCTCGATGTTCTTGGAGATCTATTTGATGTAATGACTTTTTGCGGTGTGTTTGTTGGGATTGGATGAATTGTGAGTTTATGATCAGATCTATCCATGAATATTATTCGAGTCTTTGCTGAAATCTTTTATGCATGATTGTTATAGCCTCGTATTTCTTCTCCGAAACTTTGGTTTGGTTTGCCCAACTAGATTGATTTTTCTTGCAATGGGAAGAGGTCCTTTGTGATGGGTACGATCTTGCGGCGCTCAATCTCAGTGACAGAAGGAGACATGACCTATCATTGCCATTAAGGATAAAAAGATGGGGTCTATTCCTACATGAATAGATCTTGCTACATCATGTCATCGTTCTTAATGCATTACTCCGTTTTTCCATGAACTTAATACACTAGATGCATGATGGATAGCGGTCGATGTGTGGAGTAATACTAGTAGATGCAGGCAGGAGTTGGTCTACTAATCTTGGGCGTGATGCCTATATACATGATCATTGCCTTGGATATCATCATAATTATTTGCTATTCTATCAATTGCCCAACAGTAATTTGTTTACCCATCGTATGCTATTTTCTCGAGAGAATCCTCTAGTGAAAGCTATGCCCCCCGGGTCTATTTCCTATCATATTATTTTCAGATCTATTAATCCAAAAATACCTTGCTGCACTTTTTCTTTACTTATTTTATTTTGTGTTTTTGCTAGATCTATTTATCCAATCTCATACAATTTAATCTATCTCAATACCGGGGAGGGATTGACAACCCCTCTTACCGTTGGGTTGCAAGTATTTGTTATTTGTGTGCAGTTGTTGTTTGGTTCTCCTACTTGATTGATAACCTTGGTTTCATAACTGAGGAAATACTTACCGTTGTTGTGCTGCATCATCCTTTCCTCTTCGGGGAAATACCAACACAGATACAAGCAATCAAGGATGAGGAGGAGTGTGATTCCTCCCGCACGAGGAAGAGGGCGGCATCGGACGACGCCGAGGAGGAGCAGCCTCCCCATGCCCTGATAAAGCACTGCAGGCCCAAGTTGGTCCTGCCTAAAGACAGCTCGGATTCCGACGAGGAATCCGTAGCATCTAAAGAGCTTCCGAAGAAGTAGCCTAGGGTCAAGCCCCCCGCGGACACGTACGAATCCGAAGAATCATCAGGTACTTGTTTTATTTAGTCTATTACTGATCGAATGTATGCGCTTCACATCGCAGCCCACCGCGTGATCTTCCCACCGCCCAGACCTTGGAGGGGACCTCTCCGCCAGCCAAACTAGCGGAGAGCGGGACTGCATCACACTCTACGCCTCCTCCGGTCATCAGGGACACCGGAGAGGTGCTATCCAGAAGAGTCCCTCCCGGTCCGGACATCGGAGGCGGTGGCGACATCAACATGGCTGAGGTTAACACCTCGGTCACCGTCGACAAGGAGGGGGAGCTCGGTCAATCCAAGCCCTCCCAAAAATCGGTTTTGGAGCCCCCAAGGCCCCCGGAGTCATCAATCCCTCCCTCCATCGAAAGGGGAGCCGGGGCCCCACCGCCAACGCCGAACACCAGATATCGGGTGGTGGCTAGGTGGCCGGACGTGATGCAGGAGGCTTTGAACAGCTCCTCCGTCGTTGCGGAGCACCGCGCCCTGATGGGCGTGGTTTTGCAAAGTATTCGGTCCGATAACAGCGGACTAAAGGAAGCCTTTGGTGGCCTCCTGTCGGGCTTCGAGGTAAGCCATGTAATGTTTTTTCCTTAGAGTGGATTAAAAGTTGTGCAATCCTCATAAGTAGCAGCCCCCGAGACTCTGTCAGGTTTGAAAGACCTGGCGGAGGATCGAAAATCATTGAATCGAGAGTCTGAATGATGTGATCATTTTGTTATTATAGGCCTCGTCCTTGGTGGCGGCTGCCAGTGCTACAGCACATGACGAGATGAATCGGAAGCTCAAAAGCTCCGATGAGGAGCTTTACCTTGTTAACAAGCGGTTTGACGAGGCGGAAGGTTAGTCCGGTCAAGACTTAGTTGGTTTTTTTGTCGAGCAAGGTGTTCGGGATTATCCTTAAGCAAGAGGTGCTTTGATTATGATTCCAGTTGTCACCGCGCGGGTCGAGGGCCTCAAGGCTAAACTGAAGAAGGCCAAGGAAGAGGCGGCCGAACAGAAGGCGGCCGCCGAGCGAGCGACCGCCTGATATGTCTCCGTCGTATCTATAATTTTTTATTGTTTCATGCCAATATTATACAACTTTCACATATTTTTTGCAACATTTTATATAATTTATTGGACTAACATATTGATCCAGTGCCTAGTGTCAGTTCCTGTTTGTTGCATGTTTTTTGTTTTGCAGAATATCCCTATCAAACAAAGTTCAAACGCGATATAACTTTACGTAGAATTATTTCAGAATACATGTGAATTTTGCGAGGTGGAACCAACGCAAACGGAGGCCCACGGCCTCCACAACCCACCAGTGCGTGTCGGGCCCCCCTGGCGCATGGTGGTGTCTTGTGGGCACCCCATAAGTCGGTTGGGGCCCTTCTTCAGGTGCAAGAAAGATAATTTATGGGGAAAATGGTGTAAAAATTTCAGCCCAATCGGAGTTATGGATCTCTGAATATTTAAGAAATGGTTTTCGGCCATATCTGGGGAACACGAAACAGAAGATAATAGAGAGAGAGATACAATCTCGGAGGGGCTCTCGCGCCCTCCGCCGCCATAGCGGGGGAACTTGATATGTCTCCAACGTATCTATAATTTTTTATTGTTCCATGTTGTTATATTATAATTCTTGGATGTTTTATAATTATTTATAGTCATTTTATATCATTTTTTGGTACTAACCTATTGACATAGTGCCAAGTGCCAGTTGTTGTTTTCTGCATGTTTTTTACATCGCAGGAAATCACTACCAAACGGAGTCCAAACGCAGCGAAACTTTTTGTGGGTTTTTTTGGACCAGAAGACATCCAGTGGGCCGGAGAAGCATGTGGGGGGTGCTCCGAGGGGAGCACAACCTACCAAGGCACGCCGAGGAGGGTTGTGCCCACCTCGGGTGCCCCTGAACCGCCTCTTTGCTCTATAAATACCCCAATATTCCAGAAACCCTAGCGGAGTCGACGAAAATCAATTCCAGCCGCCGCAGAGTCCAGAATCACCAGATCCAATGTAGACACCATCTCGGAGGGGTGCATCATGTCCACTGGTGCCTCTCCGATGATGCTTGAGTAGTTCTTTGTAGACCTACGAGTCTGTAGTTAGTAGCTAGATGGCTTCCTTTCTCTCTTTTGATTCTCAATACAATGGTCTCCTAGAGATCCATATGATGTAACTCTTTTTGCGGTGTGTTTGTTGCGATCCGATGAACTTTGAGTTTATGATCAGATCTATCTTTTTATCCATGAAAGTTATTTGAGTCTTCTTTGATCTCTTATATGCATGATTGCTTACAGCCTTGTATCTCTTCTCCGATATTTGGGTTTTGTTTGGCCAACTTGATCTAGTTATCTTGCAATGGGAAGAGGTGCTTTGTGATGTTCGATCTTACGGTGCTTGATCCCAGTGACAGAAGGGGAACCGACACATATGTATCGTTGCTATTAAGGATGCCAAGATGGGGTCTATTTCTACATAAATAGATCTTGTCTACATCATGTCATCGTTCTTATTGCATTACTCCGTTTCTCCATGAACTTAATACACTAGATGCATGCTGCTGGATAGCGGTCGATGTGTGGAGTAATAGTAGTAGATGCAGGCAGGAGTCGGTCTACTAATCTTGGACGTGATGCCTATATAATGATCATTGCCTGGATATCGTCATGATTATTTGAAGTTCTATCAATTGCCAAACAGTAATTCATTTACCCACCATTTGCTATTTTTCTCGAGAGAAGCCACTAGTGAAATCTACGGCCCCCGGGTCTCTTCTTTAATATATTTGCCTTTGCGATCTATTTTCCTTTGCTTTTTATTTTCAGATCTATTAAACAAAAAATTCAAAAATACCTTGCTGCACTTTATTTTATTTGGCATTCGATCTATCAATTATTACAACTTTCTCCCGCAAAAAAAATTATTACAACTTTCTCCCGTCCTCGTGCCAATTTCTGGCGCCTTACCCGAAAGGGATTGACAAACCCTTTAACACGTCGGGTTGCGAGTATTTGCTATTTGTGTGCAGGTGTTGTTTACGTAGTGTTGCTTAGTTATCCTACTGGTTCGATAACCTTGGTCTCATCACTGCGGCAAATACCTACCGTCGCTGTGCTGCATCATCCCTTCCTCTTTGGGGAAATACCGACGTAGTCTAGCAGACATCAAAAGGAATTTCTGGCGCCGTTGCCCGGGAGACATCATCAACATCTACCAGGTTCCTAATCAAAAATCTCATCTCCTCGCAATTACATTATTTGCCATTTGCCTCTCATTTTCCTCTCCCCCACTTCACAAAAGTTGCCGTTTTATTCGCCCCTTTTTCGTTCGCTATTTTCTTGTCAGGTCTATCCTTTGCTTGCAATCATGAGTGATTTTAGTATGACAGCAACTGATGATGGCCTAACTCCTAAGATTGGACGTACGGGCAATCGGGATGCTAAAAATTTTATCTTGGGGCAAGGGAATGTTATGGGAAACTAACGTATCCAAGAATTTTTCAATTGTGTGGGAAATCTAAGTCTTCATGATGCTCCTATACTTAGAACTACTAGATCTTATGCGGATGCTATTTCAGCATTAGTTCTGAAACTTGAAAGTAAATTTATCCATACTCATCCTACTTTGCATAGATTGTTTTTTGAGCTTCCCGCTATAAAGAATCCTAAGGCTAAAAAATTGGCCACTCTTGTTCTTACGAATGAGTTTGACTACATCATACGGGAAGCTAGGGAAATATTTTATGGTATGAATCGTGAAAAGCCTGTAATAGATGAAATTCTTTACAATAGTGATTATGCGTTAAGACATTTGATTGGGGATAATCAAATCTTTGATGAGAATCTTAAAAAGGAAGTCCCCATTTTAGACATAATCCAACAAGTTTTCAATAATGTCAATCAACATTACTCTTGGATTGTTGCAGGAAATCAAAAGGGTTATGATGTTAAGCAACTTAATAGTGCTAAGGTTTCTATGGATAATATGTTTTATGTCATTTTTACAAAACCCCATGATGAAAACAGCCCTAAGGAAATTAAGAAGAAAGATGACAAAACTTAGATCTTTGCTTTATGCCTAGCTAAGGCGTAAAACGATAGCGTTTGTTGGGAGGCAACCCAATGAATAAAATTTATTTTTGATTTTTGCTTCCTATTCTTGAGTGTTTGAAAAAATATGCTACTGTTATGATTGTGTTTTTTGTGTTTTAATTAGTGTTTGTGCCAAGTAAAGCCTTTCGGATCTTCTAGGGTGATAGTTGTTTGATCTTGCTGAAAAACAGAAACTTTTGCATTCACGAAAATAATTTTCATAAATCACAGAAACGTGCTTTTGCTCTGTTTCTTTTGGCAGAAGATTAATATACAAATTGCGCAGGTCGTCCTAATTTTTCAGAATTTTTGGAGTTTCAGAAGTATTCGAAATATCCAGATTGCTACAGACTATTCTGTTTTCTTTGCGTTATGTGCTTGTTTTGATGATTCTATGGTTTTCTTTGATGAGTTTTTGCCATAGAAAAGTTGGAATACAGTAGATATAACGCAAGAATAAAATATGAATGGGTTGCAATAGTACTTATAGTAGTGATTTGCTTTCTTATACTAATGGATCTCATGAAGGTTTTGTTGAGTTTTGTGTGATTGAAGTTTTCAAGTTTTTGGTGATGTTACGATGGATGAAGGAATAAGGAGGAAGAAGAGCATAAGCTTGGGGATGCCCATGGCATCCCAAGCTATTATCCAAAGAGAAGCAAGCAACTAAGCTTGGGGATGCCCCGAGTGGCATCCCCTCTTTCTTCTAACGACCATCGGTATTTTACTCAAAACTATAGTTTTATTCGTCACATACTATGAGTTTTGCTTGGAGCGTCTTGTATGATATGAGTCTTTGCTTGTTTTGCTTTGTGTTTTAAGTCTTGAATCCTTGCTGGACACACCCATTTGAGAGAGACAAAATTATGCCATGACTTGTTAGAATTGCTCTCTGTGCTTCACTTAAATTTTTTATGAGCTATGGAATTGCTCTAGTGCTTCACTTATATCTTTTTAGCATGGTGTGCTTTAGTATTTTTGAAGAAATACTCTCTTGCTTCACTTAGATTTATTTGAAAGTTAGTAACATTTTGAAGAAATTCTCTCTTGCTTCACTTAAATTAATTTGGGAGAAAAAAAATTATGCTCATGATCTTCACTTATATTTGTTTGAGCTTATCAAAAGCAACACATTAAAATTAGTCACAAAGTGATAGATATCCAAGAAGGATATAATAAAAACTTTCATGAAGATCATTGGACAAAATAAACTTGATTCCTTGTAATAGTTTTGAGATATGATGATGTGATATGTGAGTCATGTTGATGAGTAATTGTGCTTTAGTAACAATATTGGTGTTAAGGTTTGTGATTCCCTATGCAAGCACGAAAGTCAATAGTCATGCAATGAAATTACATCCTACTTGTGGTGCATTATTCAGTGTTAATTATGCTCAATGCTCGCTTATGAGATTATTCGTTTCTTGGTTGGTCGCTTCTCAATCTTTTGCTAGCCATCATTTTGCACTAAGTATGATCACTACTTGTGCATCCAAAATCCTTTAAACCAGATTTGCCACATGAGTCCACTATATCTACCTATATGCGGTATTATTTTGCCGTTCTAAGCAAATTTGTATGTGCCATCTCTAATTTTCAAAATAAATTTCTCTTTTGTGTGCTCGTACCGCTCGCGAGGCGGTGAGGGGTGGCCAATATTTTCCATGCTAGATGTGTTATTCTCATGATGAGTGTTTATTCACTTGTCATTGCATGAGAGTAAGGCAAAGGTATTAGGGATGCCCAGTCCCGAAATAAAAAATGAATTTACTTTATTTTGTCAAATAATAAATTCCTTGGAAAGTGTTGGTATGGAAGGCAACCGTGGATACGGCTAGCCATGGAAAGTGAAAGTATGGTTGAAAAAGGAATAAACTTTATTTTCAGTTTGGGAACCGCCTATGATATATCTAGCATGGAAAGTGTTGGGAGCTCTAAGTCGTTTTCGTTGGTGGGAAAAGTATACCTCTCAAAATGTTTTTATCTCTAAGTTTTTCACTTTGAGCTCTGGCACCTCTACAAATCCCTACTTCTATCTGCGAAGAGCCTTTCTTTTACTTTATGCAATTTTTATTTTTTATTTGAGTCTCCATCTTCTCTTATAAAGCACCAACTAGGGGCCACTATGATCGTACTTTAGCATTGGGCATAGCTAATATGCGAGTGTGTTTCATGAATGGATCAATGATTGAGCATGATGGGCTAGGGATAACTTATTTTAGCGTTGATATTTTGAAAGACATGGTTGCTTGTTGATCTGCTTGAGTATTTAAGTCCCATGTCAGAACTAGACTATTGCTTTGAACCATATAAAAGTCCAAATGTCCATGCTATAAAGAAAAGAATATGAGACGACATGTTAGGCAGCATTCCACATAAAAATTTCTGTTTTTATCATTTACCTACTCGAGGATGAGCAGGAATTAAGCTTGGGGATGCTGATACGTCTCCAATGTATCTATAATTTTTTATTGTTCCATGCTGTTATATTATCATTCTTGGATGTTTTATAATCATTTTATAGTCATTTTATATCATTTTTTGGTACTAACCTATTGACTCAGTGCCAACTGCCAGTTGTTGTTTTCTGCATGTTTTTTACATCGCAGGAAATCAATACCAAACGGGGTCCAAACGCAGCAAAACTTTTTGTGGATTTTTTTACCAGAAGACATCCAGTGGGCCAGAGAAGCACCTGGGGGTGCTCCGAGGCGAGCACAACCTACCAGGGCGCTGCCTGGGGGCCCAGGCGCACCCATGTGGGTTGTGCCCACCTCGGGTGGCCCCTGAACCGCCTCTTTGCTCTATAAATACCCCAATATTCCAGAAACCCTAAGGGAGTCGACGAAAATCAATTCCAGCCGCCGCAGAGTCCGGAACCACCAGATCCAATCTAGACACCATCTCAAAGGGGTGCATCATGTCCATTGGTGCCTCTCCGATGATGCGTGAGTAGTTCTTTGTAGACCAATGGGTCCGTAGTTAGTAGCTAGATGGCTGCCTCTCTCTCTTTTGATTCTCAATACAATGGTCTCTTGGATATCCATATGATGTAACTCTTTTTGCGGTGTGTTTGTTGCGATCCGATGAACTTTGAGTTTATGATCAGATCTATCTTTTTATCCATCAAAGTTATTTAAGTCTTCTTTGGTCTCTTATATGCATGATTGCTTATAGCCTCGTATTTCTTCTCCGATATTTGGGTTTTGTTTGGCCAACTTGATCTATTTATCTTGCAATCAGAAGAGGTACTTTGTGATGGGTTCGATCTTACGGTGCTTGATCCCAGTGACAGATGGGGAACCAACACGTATGTATCGTTGCTATTAAGGATAACAAGATGGGGTCTATTTCTACATATATAGATCTTGTCTACACCATGTCATCGTTCTTATTGCATTACTCCGTTTCTCCATGAACTTAATACACTAGATGCATGCTGGATAGCGGTCGGTGTGTGGAGTAATAGTAGTAGATGCAGGCAGGAGTCGGTCTACTAATCTTGGACGTGATGCCTATATAATGATCATTGTCTGGATATCATCATGATTATTTGAAGTTCTATCAATTGCCCAACAGTAATTCGTTTACCCACCATTTGCTATTTTTCTTGAGAGAAGCCACTAGTGAAATCTATAGCCCCCGGGTCTCTTCTTTAATATATTTGCCTTTGCGATCTATTTTCCTTTGCTTTTATTTTCAGATCTATTAAACCAAAAATACAAAAATACCTTGCTGCACTTTATTTTATTTGGCATTCGATCTATCAATTATTACAACTTTCTCTTGTCCTCGTGCCAATTTCTGGCGCCGTTACCCGAAAGGGATTGACAACCCCTTGAACACGTCGGGCTGCAAGTATTTGCTATTTGTGCGCGGGTGTTGTTTATGTAGTGTTGCTTGGTTCTCCTACTGGTTCGATAACCTTGGTCTCCTCACTGAGGGAAATACCTACCGTCGTTGTGCTGCATCATCCCTTCCTCTTTGGGGAAATACCGACGTAGTCTAGCAAACATCAGAACTCTCCTACCATCTAGGGGAGGCCAAGGAAGAATAAGAAGGAGGGGGCTCTCCCCCCCTCTCTCCCGGTGGCGCTGAAGTGCCGCCGAGGCAAGGATTGTGACGGCGATCTACATCAACAACCTTGCTACCGTCAACACCAACTCTCCCCCCTCTATGCAGCGGTGTAACACCTCTTTTCCTCGCTATAATCTCTACTTAAACATGGTGCTCGACGCTATATATTACTTCCCAATGATATGTGGTTATCCTATGATGTTTGAATAGATCCATTTTGTCCTATGGGCTAATTGATAATCATGGTTGCACTACTGCAGGATGCTGCTAACGCGAAACTACGATCAGAGACCCTTTGACGAAACTATGTGCGATGCATTAATCGCAAACGGTGATGTAAAAAACCGTCAAAAAGATGCAAAACGTGCGATGAAGGGTACATCAAACACGGTTCAGATTTTAGTTGCGTGTATGATGCGGGGCGTATGGTTCAGTTCAATTAACTGTTTGCGATGTGGCAGAACAAAAGAAACGGGCAGCCAGATGAAGGTGTGTGCGATATACGGCATACAGTTCACTCGGATGAACTGTTTGTGGTTAGGCAACACAAAAGAAACAGCCAGCCAGATCAAGGTGTGTGTGATATACGGCATACGGTTCACTCAGATGAACTGTTTTCGATTAGGCAACGCAACAGAAACGGTTCAGCCAGATCAAGGTGTGTGCAATGGAGGGCATACAGTTCATTCTGATAAACTGTTTGTGTTGAGCCAAGAGAACGGAAACGTTTCACATAAACAAGATGTGTGTAATACGAGGTAAACATCCAATTACATAGGTGCCTAGTACACACATTACATTTCCACACACCAAAGTAAACTATTACATGCATAATTAACTAGGATAAACGATCATCCGACCATCATCTACTTCTTGTGCTAGCTCGATGTTCCTTCTATGCTAAGTTTCCATTAATTGATGGTGTTTTATGAACAAGCCACCGTCTCCCGCCATTTCCTCACCGGTTTCTCGCCACCAAGCGATATTGCGCATAAACCTAGGTGGCGCGCGACGCACGGCGGCAACAAGCGCAGCCTGTGGCACATCCACCTTTTCCAAGCATGCCAACCCACCAAAGCGTCCCCTCTACCATCAACCTCGTCGACGAGGAAAACGAGCAGGCGCCACGGCCCATCGAGGCCGAGGCGCTCCCCGGCAAAGCGATGGATGACGCTGTGATGCGCGTCGTCGCCGGGGTTGAGCAAACCCTTGGCGCATGGTGCTTCAGCGCCGTAGATCAAGATAGGAATGTCAGCGCTGAGAGGCTGCTGCAGCTCGCCGCACAACATGATCGATGGCGCGCCGCGGAGCAAGCTAGGCGTGTCCGCACCTATAGGCTGCGGCTCACCGCCCGGCAAGACCGTTGGAGCACCGCAGAGCGAGAGGCGCGGTGCGCCGCACAGCAAGAGCGGATCCATCGGCGCTTGCCTGCTGTCGACAGGGCGTCGTAGCTGGGTACACGTCCTGTCAATACCCCCATTCCTCGCCAGGAGTGGGCAGAGGCCCTCTGCGTCGTACTTGCACCAGAGACCGGCCGCGTTGTACTTGCATCGGACGCCCGCCGCGTCGTTCGCATGGGTTGCACTGTTCGCCTTGTCCGCGGCCCGCTCGATACCAATGCGCTGGTTGCTAGGCTCGACCGCCTCCTTGGCCTAGGTGTCCACCTGGGCGCAGTAGAGGAACATGGCCATCGCATGCTCGAGTTGGTGATCTTCAATGAAATAGCCAACTTGGAGCTCGAGATCGCGCTCCAGATGTACCGCGAGCGTGTGGACCGCTTGGACGAACGCCTGCACGAGTTCAGGCAGAGCCAAGAGCTACCGTAGGCAAGGGCTGTTGGTCATGGTCACATGGACGCGTTTTATTTTGTTCAGACGTTTCGACGTGGATCGCTATGTATTCACAACAATCATAATATTCTCTGTTTATTGCTCTGTTTCAATGTGTGTACCTTGTTTTTCGTTCTTATATGTTTTGTTTCAATGTGTGTGTGTATATGCTTTCCATTCTGTATATGTGGATGATAACAGCTAGATACAAATTAGTATACAAAAACAGATAGAAAATGGAATTTGTAATATATATATATATTATAATTGTTCATTAGTTCATCAATAATATATATAATATCATCACACATACGTGATGATACTTAATTACTAGGTACAATGCATAAAATTAAAAACGAACAATACTAAAACTAATAATCCCTCCTGGGGGCAGTATTCCGGCAGCCCTCGCCAGCAGCTCCCTAGTGCGCGGCGTCTTCCCAGCGCGGAGGCAGTACTCTGCCTCCTCCGCCTCACAGCGCTTGACGTACCGATCTGCCTCTTGCTGGCGGACGAGCGCGAATGATCTTGCCATTTCGTTGGGCACCCACCGGAGCTCCTCGTCGGTGGCACGCTGGAGCTTATCGGCCCACCTCCACGCATCGATGAGGCGCCTAGCACCTTTGACCTTCCTCACGAAGTACCCGTCTTTGTACACCTCCTCCGCACGACGACGCGGCCGCCCACAAAGCTCCACTGCCTCCTTTTTCCAGGCGACATCATGGGCTTCACAGTCCACCTGGTACCTGGCTTCCTCCGCCGCCATCTCCTTCTTGAATGCCACTTGCCTGGCTTTCTCAGCCGGCGGCAGCGACTTCCACAGACAAAGATTGTACTGGCTCCAAACCAATCCAAAGTTGGGGGTTCCGGCACAACCTCGTTCGGCGGCGCGTAGGTGTCCTCCTCGTCGCTGCTCTTCGACTGAGCGTCCTCGAGGGGGCGGCGGCTCCTCGTCTGCGTGTGGGCAGATCGGTGGTGCCATGGCAGAGATTTGAGAGAGAGAGAGGGAGGGCGAGCGAGGGGAGGATGTAGATGAGAATGCAGGCAGGACGACGTGAGCAAGGTAGTATTTATTGGCGGTCGGAATCTAGGTCGACGGGAACAGTATGCACGCCGGTCGCCGGAATTTACGAGTACTGTAGTTTGAATTACAGACGATTCCCGCAGAAGAATCGGTGTGTGAACTTAATAGCTGACGGTTTCCAATACAGAACCGTGCCTGATTACTAACCTGCGTAGAGTGCCAATCGTGTGGGGCCCTGTTGTCTTGTCAGATCTTTACATTTTCTTTTTTGAACGCCAAATATTTACATCGTCTGATGATTTTTTAACTCGCACACAAGTACACAAAAATATGATTTTTTTGAACCGTTATGGTTAGCCGTTGCATGTAGATGTAATTCAAATTCGAATTAGGTCATTAAATGGCTAGAAAATCACTTAAATGTCTTTAAAAGGTCAAATGACCCCTACAATTTTCCAAATTTTCACATGACAGTTGTATTAGTGCACATTAACTGTAGAAAAAAATTAAAGGCCATAAGAGGAAGCTATCTCATGTTTGTCATCAAACATACATTGTTCCCTCTCGGAAACACGAGCCTTCTAGTGAGTTGCTACGGTTTGTGAGGGGTGTGTGTCCAGACTTTCATCAAACAGACCAATTTTTTTACCACATCATCTTGGTGGCATGACATTACATCAAGCAAGGTTTCATTTTTTTCTGATTATTTTTAAATTATTTGGAATTAAAATGCCATGGCACTCCATGCATGTGTCCATGCCGTGACACCAATATGTCTGACAATTCCTTCTAATTTAATGCACAGGGAATTAACTCGCACACAAGTACACAAATATGATTTTTCAAACCGTTAAGGTTAGTTGTTGCATGTAGATGTAGTTCAAATTTGAATTACGGTCATTAAATGGCTAGAAAATCACTTCAATGTCTTTAAAAGGTCAAATGACCCCTAGAATTTTCTAAATTTTCACATGACAGTTGTATTAGTGCATGTTAAATGTAGAAAAAAAATTGAAGGCCGTAAGAGGAAGCTATCTCCTGTTCGTCATCAAACATGCATTGTTCCCTCTCGGAACCACGAGCCTTCTAGTGAGTTGCTCCGGTTTTGTGAGGGGTGTGTGTCCAAACTTTCGTCGAACATGCCATTTTTTTACCACATCATCTTGGTGGCATGACATTACATCAAGCAAGGTTTCATGTTTTTCTGATCATTTTTTAATTTTTTGGAATTAAAATGCCATGGCACTCCATGCATGTGTCCATGCCGTGAGACCAATATGTTTGAAAATTCCTTCTAATTTACTGCACATGGAATTAACTCGCACAAGTACACAAATATGATTTTTCAAACCGTTATGGTTAGCTGTTGCATGTAGATGTAGTTTAAATTTGAATTATGGTCATTAAATGGTTAGAAAATCACTTAACTGTCTTTAAAAGGTCAAATGACCCCTGAAATTTTCCAAATTTTCACATGACAGTTGTATTAGTGCATGTTAAATGTAGAAAAAAAATTGAAGGCCGTAAGAGGAAGCTATCTCCCGTTCGTCATCAAACATGCATTGTTCCCTCTCGAAACCCACGAGCTTTCTAGTGAGTTGCTCCGGTTTGTGAGGGGTGTATGTCCAAACTTTCGCCAAACATGCCAATTTTTTAACACATCATCTTGGTGGCATGACATTACATCAAGCAAGGTTTCATGTGTTTCTGATCTTTTTTTTGGAATTAAAATGCCATGGCACTCCATGCATGTGTCCAGGGCGTGAGACCAATATGTTTGAAATTTCCTTCCAATTTACTGCACATGGAATTAACTCGCACACAAGTACACAAATATGATTTTTCAAACCGTTATGATTGGCTGTTGCATGTAGATGTAGTTCAAATTTGGATTACGGTCATTAAATGGCTAGAAAATCACTTAAATGTCTTTAAAAGGTCAAATGACCCCTAAAATTTTCCAAATTTTGACACGACAGCTGTATTAGTGCACGTTAACTCTAGAAATATTTTGAAGCCCGTGAGAGGAAGTTATCGCCCGTTCGTCATCAAACATGCATTGTTCCCTCTCGGAACCACGAGCCTTCTAATGAGTTGCTTCGGTTTGTGAGGGGTGTGTGTCCAAACTTTCGTCAAACATGCCAAATTTTTTACCACATCATCTTGGTGGCATGACATTACATCAAGCAAGGTTTCATGTGTTTCTAATTTTTTCTATTTTTTTGGAATTTAAATGTCATGGCACTCCATGCTTAATTGTGTCATAGAGGTGAGACCAATATGTTTGAAAATCCCTTCCAATTTACTGCACATGGAATTAACACACACACAAGTACTCAATATGACTTTTCAAACAGCTATGGTTAGCTGTTGCATGTACATGTAGTTCAAATTTGAATTACAGTCATTAAATGGCTAGAAAATCACTTAAATGTCTTAAAAGGTCAAATGACCCCTGAAATTTTCCAAATTTTGACATGACAGTTGTATTAGTACTACAAATTTTCTCATACATTTAAAACACCATCCGTTGCCACTTTACTCCAAATTCGTCTTTCACAGCTAATAAAAAATATCAATAACATCACACACAGTTTTTTGTAGGAACCGTTTGCGATGAAAATTCCTGGGTCTATTTAAGTCTTCGTCCTTAAGCTTCGTCGGCTCATCTGCTCCAGTGTCGGCAACCTCCGAATCCACGAATCCCAATCCCCATTCCCGCAACCCCTTCTTGAAACACTTCGTGAAGGCTCGTATGGTGGCCGCGTCCTCCCCGAGGGCTGCAGCCTGCGCCAAGAGCGCGGCTGCCTACGCCGAGAGTGCCGCCACATCCGTATTGAGCGCGGTTGTATCCGTCGAGAGGGCATCTGTGGCAGCCAACAGGGCAGCTGCAACAGCTGAGATGGCTGCAGCTGCTGCTGCGACGGCGGCTGCAAACGCCGAGAGTGCTCGAGCTGCCGTCCATGCCGCCGATGTTGCCCTGGCCTAGGTCGAGGCCACCCACGCCAACATCGAGGACGCACACGCCAAGATATTTCAGGCCACCTCGGAATCCAGCATGCAACCCACGTCCGAAAAGGCGGCGGTGGCCATGGAACACCTGCTTCCTCATGAGATCACCGAGTGGGAGCTGGAGATGCAGGAGGCGGCGGAGATCGATGAGCGCCAGGAGGAGGAGTTGCGCGTGGCCGAAGTCGAGGTAGAGAAGAGTCTGTCCGTCGAGGAATCGGCGATGGAGTACCAAAGCGAGCTCTGGCGCAGCCACTACTACGAGTACTACAACCTTGAGGGCGGCGCCAAGGACGAGGACGAGGACGCGGTCGACTTCAGCAGGGGGGACGCGGAGTCCACCAACGGCGGCATGTCGCTAGGACAAGTCATCGATGTCTCATCTCACAACGGCGATGCATAGGCCGATGCAGCAGCAGATTTGTTAAAATTATGCATACTTAGGCTTTGTTTTTAATGCTGGTCTTTTGTTAGAGGAATGTTTAGGTCAACTGGCTCTGTTTAATTACCAAAATTGCTTGATTCAGTAAGTGTGGTCTGTGTGCTGTACGCTCTTTTGTGTGCTCAAATTAGCAAGCGATGTTAAATTATGCAATGACGTGGATGAGGACAGTACCCGGGGAAATTTCCACCAAAATTTGAATTATCAAACTCATCCCATGCGCGTAAAGCAGAAGAATCATTTGCGATGCGCACAATCGTTCAAAGTGAATGGTGTCCGACGGCACCACGCGCAGAGTTTCCCTCCACATTTCAAAAAATTTGGCCTACCGCCAAAATATCTACCCCCACCCCCTTTTCTCCCCGACCACAAGTCACATTTCCCCTGTTTCCTCCTTCCTTCCTTCCTTCCTTCCTTCCTAAGCTATAGCCGCTTCCTCGCTTGTTTCCTCGCTCTCGCCATCTCGCATCCTACCGCCGGGGTCGCCATGGTCTTCTTCAATGACCTCTCCAGCGGTTCCTTCTCCTCCTCCGACTCCTTCACCACCCGGTTATGCCTCTCTTCTCTCTCTCTCGGGCTATGACTTGGAATGAAGGATTTTAACCCGGCGGTCGATTAAGTCATTTCTTCCTCTTGCAACGAATGGAGCGGGGTGGCTGAAGATCTGTCTGGTCGTTGTCACCATCAATCTCCATGCGTCAAGCTAGTTGCATTTGAATCTGTGGACAGTGGGAGGAAGTTTCTGGCATGTGCAGAGAAGGTTGGCCCCTCTTTCGTTGTTACAAATCATTTGTTAGATGTGATTCAGACACTGTCACGATCCCAACCCATTCATACCACACCTTTAACCAAACGCATCCTAAGACAGTATCACAGTTTGTACCTAGTATCTAAAAATGTTGCCATCTCATCAGCAGTGTCATTAGAAAATTATTTGGCACCACTTTAGCAGTTTGTGCAGAAAACTTTGGTCCACACATCCGAGCAGCCAAGCAGTAAAATACTAAATCTTTATGGCACGAAGGAACTGGGCATCAGAGCAACTAGGTGCTCCGGAGCCCGGGTCCCTGATTTTTTTCTGCTGCATCGGCTCGCCAGTGCAGGGCACCGGTGCGAAATGTACCAACAGTTGTCTTTACACCGGTTTTGGCATACATAGTGGACGACCTTAGTGCTATTAGTTCTATGTTACTAAATTTGTGCATGTACACACCTGTTCGTATCAATTTGTTGTCATCCAAACACTGTCACTATGTTATTGCAGTTATACTTAGCTTCCTCATAAAATGTTCAATTTGTTATTTATAGTACATGAGTAAGAACTTGTAGCGTTGTTGTAGTTAATTATAGCTTCTGATGTTTCAGAATTTTGTTGTTGTCTCAGTAGCAATTAATTCATTTGCACATTGATCTTTTTGAGAAGATATGTCATGATTAATCTGTTTCTTTAGTTTTTCAAAATAAGTATTGGTGATTTTCTATGTTGCTATAAACCCATTTCCCCTACAATTGTTACTGATATAGTTTTAAATATTATAGGATGAATGGAAGTGTTCTTACTTGGAGTGGGTTGATCAAGAGTGGCCACAGTCTTTGAAGATATGCCTAGCAAAGCTCTGGAGCATGTATGAGGAAGAGAACAGAGGTAGGCTTAGAGAAAGTGTTGTCAACGCTGAAGAATATTTGAAGATGCGGGATAAAAAGAGGAAGGTGGAGAATGAGCTCAGATTTTTTAAACCAGACTTTGCTAAGATGGTGTTGGCGAAGAAGGAGGCACTTTCCCAGTTGGCCAGTGCAAAAAAGATTCTTACTGAACTGAAAGCAAAGGTGGATAAGACGAGCCTAGATGATCTCGATTAGGGAAATGAATATATTGTTCTAATATTGTTCTTATGAAGTTGAACTAGCTATATGTTGTAATGTGCCATTTTCAGGTAGCTATCGTACTGTGATGTTAAAATATATTTATGTGCCTAGTATAAAATTGGCAAACAGCTGTTTGATATGAAATGTGAATTTGCGTAATACTGGAATTATTAATTGTAAGCTAATAAACCTGCTAAATGGGTCATGGAACTTTGCAAATGGTTCTAGCAGTAAAAGCGCTCGTGATTGATAGTCCAATGCCACACAGTTTTCTTCATCAAATCGTGTGTGATGTAGTTGAATAAAAGCAAACGGTTAACCGAGGCAGAGCGTGTGTGATAGTTACACCTATCACACACGATCCTATACATAAAACTGTGTGGGATGTACATACGAATGGAAACGTTTTCCCTGGATTGACTGTGTGGAATGTACATACGAACAGAAATGATTTCCCTGGGTTGACTGTGTGGGATATAAATAAGAACGGAAACGTATTCCTTGGATTGACTGTGTGGAATGTACATAACAAACGGAAACGTTTGTTTGGGACTGAGTGTGTGGGATGTACTTACGACCGGAACCGATTGGGCCTGTATAATCGTATTTGATTGCTCGCCCATCGCACACGACCTCATTTTGCCGAGCGTGTGTGCCACGAGAGCCTATCCCCGATGGTTTCTGAGTCGTGTGGGAAGGACCCCCCTATCGCCCACACTCACTAGGCGACGGTTTAAAATGTCGTCACGGAAAGGGGTTAAAAACCGTTTGTATAGCACCTTGTTGTACCAGTGTTGGTATGAGTTGTATGTTTTATTTTGGTGCTGTCCTATGGTGCCCTCTGTGTCACGCAAACGTGAGGGATACCCACTGTAGGGTGTTGCAATACGTTCATGATTAGCTTATGGTGGGTGGCGTGAGTGACAGAAGCTGCTACTTCTTGACCTTGCATTGGTTTTTCCCTTGAAGAGGAAAGGGTGATGCAGCAAAGTAGAGATAAGTATTTCCCTCAGTTAGAGAACCAAGGTATCAATCCAGTAGGAGGCAACGCACAAATCACCAATACATGCACAAACAATCAAACAACTTGCACCCAACGCGATAAAGGGGTTGTCAATCCCTTCACGGTTACTTGCAAAAGTGAGATCTGATAGATATAGATAAAACTAAACAAAAGACAAAGTAAAATTTTTTGGGTTTTTTGGTTTATAGATCTGAAATTAAAAGATTGCAAAATAGTAGATCAGAAACTTGTATGATGGAAAATAGATCCAGGGGCCATAGGTTTCACTAGAGGCTTCTCTTAAGATAGCAAATAATACGGTGGGTGAGCCAATTACTGTCGAGCAATTGATAGAAAAGCGCAAAGTTATGACGATATCTAAGGCAATGATTATGAAATATAGGCATCACGTCCGTGTCAAGTAGACCGACTCCTGCCTGCATCTACTACTATTACTCCACACATCGATCGACTCCTGCCTGCATCTAGAGTATTAAGTTCGTGAAGAACAGAGTAACGCATTAAGTAAGATGACATGATGTAGATGAATAAACTCAAGCAATATGATGTAAACCCCATCTTTTTATCCTCGATGGCAACAATACATACGTGCCTTGCTGCCCCTACTGTCACTGGGAAAGGACACTGCAAGATTGTGAAGGAAATATGCCCTCGAGGCAATAATAAAGTTGTTATTTATATTTCCTTATATCATGATAAATGTTTATTATTCATGCTAGAATTGTATTAACCGGAAACTTAGTACATGTGTGAATACATAGACAAAACAGAGTGTCCCTAGTATGCCTCTACTTGATTAGCTCGTTAATCAAAGATGGTTATGTTTCCTAACCATAGACATGTGTTGTCATTTGATGAACAGGGTCACATCATTAGAGAATGATGTGATGGACAAGACCCATCTGTTAGCTTAGCATTATGATCGTTGAGTTTTATTGCTATTGCTTTCTTCATGACTTATACATGTTCCTCTGACTATGAGATTATGCAACTCCCGAATACCGGAGGAACACCTTGTGTGCTATCAAACGTCACAACGTAGCTGGGTGATTATAAAGATGCTCTACAGGTGTCTCCGAAGGTGTTTGTTGGGTTGGCATAGATCGAGATTAGGATTTGTCACTCCGTGTATCAGAGAGGTATCTCCGGGCCCTCTCGGTAATGCACATCACTATAAGCCTTGCAAGCAATGTGACTAATGAGTTAGTTACGGGATGATGCATTACGGAACGAGTAAAGAGACTTGCCGGTAACGAGAATGAACTACGTATGATGATACTGACGATCGAATCTCGGGCAAGTAACATACCGATGACAAAGGGAACAACGTATGCTGTTATGCGGTTTGACCGATAAATATCTTCGTAGAATATGTAGGAGCCAATATGAGCATCCAGGTTCCGCTATTGGTTATTGACCGGAGATGTGTCTCGATCATGTCTACGTAGTTCTCGAACCCGTAGGGTCCGCACGCTTAACATTCGATGACGATTTGTATTATGAGTTATGTGATTTGATGTAGTGAAGGTTGTTCAGAGTCCTGGATGAGATCACGGACATGACGAGGAGTCTCGAAATGGTCGAGACGTAAAGATTGATATATTGGAAGGCTATATTCGGACATCGGAAAGGTTCCGAGTGATTCGGGTATTTTTCGAAGTACCGGAGAGTTACGGGAATTCGCCGGGGAAGTAATGGGCCTTAATGGGCTTTAGTGGAACGGAGAGGAGGGCCTCAAGGGGTGGCTGCGCCTCCCCCCCATGGGCTGGTCCGAATTGGACTAGGAGGGGGCGGCGCCCCCCTCTTTTCTTCTCCCCCCTTCTCCCTTCTCTTCCTTCTCCTACTAGGAATAGGAAAGAGGAGGGGAATCCTACTTGGACTGGGGAGTCCTAGTAGGATTCCCCACACCTGGCGCGCCCCCTAGGGCCGGCCACCTCTTCCCTCCCCTCCTTTATATACGTGTCCAGGGGGCACCCCAAAGACACACAAGTTCGGTTCTTGATCGGTTGGATCGTGAAGACGTTCGACTACATCAACCGCGTTACTTAACGCTTCTGCTTTCGGTCTACGAGGGTACGTGGACACACTCTCCACGCTCGTTGCTATGCATAACATAGATAGATCTTGCATGATCGTAGGTAAAAAAATTGAAATACTGCGTTCCCCAACAGATTGAACCCAAAGCTAAGCACTTCTCCCATTGCAAGAAAAACCAATCTAGTAGGCAAACTAAACCGGTAGTTTGAAGAGAATTACAAAGATATCAAATCATGCATATAAGAATTCAGAGAAGATTCAAATAATATTCATAGATAAGCTGATCATAAATCCACAATTCATCGGATCTCGACAAACACATCGCAAAAAAAGTATTACATCAGATAGATCTCCATGAACATCGAGGAGAACATGGTATTGAGAATCAAAGAGAGAGAAGAAGCCATCTAGCTACTAGCTATGGACCCGTAGGTCTATGGTAAACTATTCACGCTTCATCAGAAGGGCAATAGAGTTGATGTAGAAGCCCTCCATGATCGAACCCCCCTCCGACAGGATGCCAGAAAAGGCCCCTAGATGGGATCTCACGGGAACAGAAGGTTGCGGTGGTGGAAAAGTGTATTCGTGTATGCTTCTGGAGGTTTGGGAATATATGTGAATATATAGGGCCAAGGGTTAGGTGAGAGGAGTCCCGAGGAGGTGGCAAGGTAGGGGGTGCGCCATCCCCCCTTGCCGCCGCCTCGCGGCTCTTCTGACTTCATCTCCAAATCTCCGGGGTGTCTTCTGGTCCAAGAAAAATCATCGCGAAGGTTTTATTCCGTTCGGTATTCCTTTCCTGTGAAGCTCAAAAACAAGGAAAAAACAAAAACTGGCACTGGGCTCTAGGTTAATAAGTTAGTCCCAAAAATAATATAAAATAGCATATTAATGCATATAAAACATCCAAAACAGATAATATAATAGCATGGAACAATCAAAAATTATAGATACGTTGGAGACGTATCAGAAGCACAGACCCGAGTAAGTGGGTTGTTGCGTATGGGTGTAAAGAGGACTTGATACTTAATGCTATGGTTGGGTTTTACCTTAATGATTTTTAGTAGTTGCGGATGCTTGCTAGAGTTCCAATCATAAGTGCATAGGATCCAAGTAGAGAAAGTATGTTAGCTCATGCCTCCCCCTCATATAAAATTGCAATAATGATTACCGGTCTAGTTATCAATTGCCTAGGGACAAATAACCTTCTTGTGTGACAAAAAGCTATTTACTAAACAACTAACTTTTATTATCTCACAAAGTACTCGTAGTTTTATTCTTTAAAAGTAGTTCTAGCATCACACCTACAAAATAGTTTCATACTTGTTTTAGGTAAAGCAAACGCTAAGTGTGCATAGAGTTGTATCGGTGGTTGATAGAACTTGAGGGAATATTTGTTCTACCTTTAGCTCCTCGTTGGGTTCGACACTCTTATTTATCAAAAAAGACTACAAACGATCCCCTATACTTGTGGGTTATCACCACCGAACTCACGTCGGTGAAAACCGTCAGCGAGAAGCACGAGGACAGAGTGGCCGAAGTGCAGCAGGAGCTCAAGGATGCCGTCATGAAATGTGAGGACCTTGAGCAGAAAAATAATGGTCAAGCCACTGAGCTGTCCAAGATAAGGAAAGAGATCCAGGAGGCGAGGACGGAGACACAGGGTGCCCGGGAAGAGCTCCGCCAAGTAAAGTTCATCGCAGATGGTAAGCCGTACTTACTACAGAGTGTTTTTGGCGGCCACAGGTTCGCGTTGCTCACACGAGTGTGGCGTTCCTCAGGCGTGTTTGCGGAGCTTCCAAGGAGTGCGGCCGATGCGGCAAGGCACTATGCTGCTCGGGAGGGTGACACCGAGCACAGGCTTTTCTGGGCGCAATTCCAGGCGGTTGAACATCCTCCCCTCCTCGGTAATTAGATGAAGCAGCTGATGGAGCTGCACCGGATGGCGGAGCCGGCCATGAAGGACCTTTGTGTCCGGCTGTGGCCCTCAGAGCCAATACCGAGCAGCTACTTCAGCTTGGTGCAGAAGCTGTGTGACGCTTCTTCCCGGGTTGACGCCGTTAAGCGCTCCGCATGCATCGAGGGAGCTCAGATGGCCTTTGCGAAGACCATGGTGCACTAGCCCAAGATCAAGCCAGTCGAGATGGCCACCGGTCCCCGCCCGCTGGAAAAGAGCATCGACGTCCTGAGCGATATTTCCCCATCGTGATGGATGGTGCTCGGGTGATAGAGGACCAGTGTCCCAAAGATGTAATCCTTGAATGGGTGTACTATCATGTGTTAAATGACAATTGGACCTTTTGCTTCATGATGCAACTATTTTGTATGGTTTATCATACTTGTATCTTTTGTTGATGTTATTTTGACTCATGTGTGGCCATTTTTAATCTGAAAGTTACCAGTCGTCGGCTTCAGCTCCCATGTAGATGCTATGAGGGGTGTTTCATCTTCCGCACGGTTACCCTTAGCCGACGTCTCGGTGCCCGAAGGCGGTAATGCATGAGGGAAATAAGGAAATCGGACTATGCCAGTTTTTTTACCTTCACTAGCCATAGGAGCTTGACTGCGGGGGCTAGTAACTAGCCCCCAGTGTTTTGTGATGTTTGGGAGAGCCGAGTTATATACCTTTATCACGTGGTTTGTGCAAATACAAGCCCTTCGTATAACACAGAACAATCGCATCGATTTTTAGTTTGACACTTGTCATCGGATCGCCGACCAGTTCTCACGTATTATGACAGTCAATTTTCGGCTTTCTCTACTGAGGTACTTAACCAGGCTAGCCAGAAGTACAATCACAGTGGTTCTCCCTTTACCTTCTTAGCCGAATGTGCGGAACACAAGAAGGTAAGCATGGGAGCTGGGCAACCCAACTATTGACCCAAGACATAATTCAGAACTGGTTCATATAATGCAATATCCGAGAGGCCGAACACATGAAAAAGTTGTGTTGGACTTGATGCATCCGGCGAGTATTACGATCGAGCCCCCGGTCTATTAGCCGATTGCATCTTAGACAAAATGTGTGCCGAACTAGTCGACGAGCGGAAAAAGGTGCAGTATGAATGACTGGAAGAGGACCGTAGAAGGTGGTCTTTATTTCCAATGAGCTCCTGACGTCTATCCGTACAATTCAAACTGACAAAGCATCTGTCACAGGTACCTTATAAGAAAAAGAGAAAAGTTTTACAGATGAAAGGTTTACACAGGGCCTTGATGCGTGGGTTGATGTCCCTACTATGCCCTGCTGCACGTCTGCGCCTTTGCTTCTGTTGGGAAGAACTCCGTGGAGGGGGGGATAATCGGCCAACGGGCCTTTAACAAAGAGCCTTGAGAAGTCGTCGTGTTGTTCTAGCTTAATGCCGGATAGGTCCTAGATGGTACCTGTTGGCGTCCGAAGACGTGTGTGACCATAGTTCGGTTGAGCCGAACACTTGGCGTTTAGTTTAGTTTAGGCCCCACAACTGCCCATGGTATTTTGAGTGCGAAGTTGTGCTGACGAGGCACGTAGTGTGTGACTGTGGTGGGCATGTTGTGGGGGCGTATCCCTATTTTTGTCGAGCGTAGGGAGGCTCCCTGAATACCCATGTTGGCCCTACGGGTTCGGGACACATGCAGACATGACCGAGACGCCTCTCCAGTCAATAACCAACAGCGGGATCTGGATACCCATGTTGGCTCCCACATGTTCCACGATGATCTCATCGGATGAACCACGGTGTCGAGGATTCAATCAATCCGTATGCAATTCCCTTTGTCAATCGGTATGTTACTTGCCCGAGATTCGATCGTCGGTATCCCAATACCTTGTTCAATCTCGTTACCGGAAAGTCTCTTTACTCGTACCGCAATGCATGATCCCGTGACTAACCCCTTAGTCACATTGAGCTCATTATGATGATGCCTTACCGAGTGGGCCCAGAGATACCTCTCCGTCACACAGAGTGACAAATCCCAGTCTCGATCCGTGCCAACCCAACAGACACTTTCGGAGATACCCGTAATGCACCTTTATAGTCACCCAGTTATGTTGTGACGTTTGGCACACCCAAAGCACTCCTACGGTATCCGGGAGTTGCACGATCTCATGGTCTAAGGAAAAGATACTTGACATTGGAAAAGCTCTAGCAAACGAAACTACACGATCTTTTATGCTATGCTTAGTATTGGGTCTTGTCCATCACATCATTCTCCTAATGATGTGATCCCGTTATCAATGACATCCAATGTCCATAGTCAGGAAACCATGACTATCTGTTGATCAACGAGCTAGTCAACTAGAGGCTTACTAGGGACACGTTGTGGTCTATGTAACCACACATGTATTACGATTTCTGGACAATACAATTATAGCATGAACAATAGACAATTACCATGAACAAAGAAATATAATAATAACCATTTATTATTGCCTCTAGGGCATATTTCCAACAGTCTCCCACTTGCACTAGAGTGAATAATCTAGTTACATTGTGATGAATCGAACACCCATTGCGTCCTGGTGTTGATCATGTTTTGCCCTAGGGAGAGGTTTAGTCAACGGATCTGCTACATTCAGGTCCGTATGTACTTTACAAATATCTATGTCTCCATTTTGAACACTTTCACGAATGGAGTTGAAGCGACGCTTGATATGCCTGGTCTTCCTGTGAAACCTGGGCTCCTTCGCAAGGGCAATAGCTCCAGTGTTGTCACAGAAGAGATTCATCGGGCCCGACGCATTGGGAATCACCCCTAGGTCGGTAATGAACTCCTTCATCCAGACTGCTTCCTGCGCTGCCTTCGAGGCTGCCATGTACTCCGCTTCACATGTAGATCCCGCCACGACGCTTTGCTTGCAACTGCACCAGCTTACTGCTCCTCCATTCAAAATATACACGTATCCGGTTTGTGACTTCGAGTCATCCAGATCTGTGTCGAAGCTAGCGTCGACGTAACCCTTTACGACGAGCTCTTCGTCACCTCCATAAACGAGAAACATGTCCTTAGTCCTATTCAGGTACTTCAGGATATTCTTGACCGCTGTCCAGTGTTCCATGCCGGGATTACTTTGGTACCTTCCTACCAAACTTACGGCAAGGTTTACATCAGGTCTGGTACACAGCATGGCATACATAATAGACCCTATGGCCGAGGCATAGGGGATGACACTCATCTTTTCTCTATCTTCTGTCGTGGTCGGGCATTGAGCCGTGCTCAATTGCACACCTTGCAATACAGGCAAGAACCCCTTCTTGGACTGATCCATATTGAACTTCTTCAATATCTTGTCAAGGTATGTACTCTGTGAAAGACCAATGAGGCGTCTTGATCTATCTCTATAGATCTTGATGCCTAATATATAAGCAGCTTCTCCAAGGTCCTTCATTGAAAAACACTTATTCAAATAGGCCTTTATACTTTCCAAGAATTCTATATCATTTCCCATCAATAGTATGTCATCCACATATAATATGAGAAATGCTACAGAGCTCCCACTCACTTTCTTGTAAACACAGGCTTCTCCATAAGTCTGTGTAAACCCAAATGCTTTGATCAACTCATCAAAGCGAATGTTCCAACTCCGAGATGCTTGCACCAGCCCATAGATTGAGCGCTGGAGCTTGCATACTTTGTTAGCATTCTTAGGATCGACAAAACCTTCTGGCTGCATCATATACAACTCTTCCTTAAGGAAGCCGTTAAGGAATGCCGTTTTGACGTCCATCTGCCATATCTCATAATCATAGTATGCGGCAATTGCTAACATGATTCGGACGGACTTCAGCTTCGCTACGGGTGAGAAGGTCTCATCGTAGTCAACCCCTTGAACTTGTCAATAACCCTTAGCGACAAGTCGAGCTTTGTAGATGGTCACATTACCATCCGCGTCCGTCTTCTTCTTAAAGATCCATTTGTTTTCTATGGCTCGCCGATCATCGGGCAAGTCAGTCAAAGTCCATACTTCGTTTTCATACATGGATCCTATCTCGGATTTCATGGCTTCTAGCCATTTGTCGGAATCCGGGCCCGCCATCGCTTCTTCATAGTTCGAAGGTTCACCGTTGTCTAACAACATCATTTCCAGGACAGGGTTGCCGTACCACTCTGGTGCGGAACGTGTCCTTGTGGACCTACGAAGTTCAGTAACTTGATCCGAAGCTTCATGATCATCATCATTAACTTCCTCCCCAGTCGGTGTAGGCACCACAGGAACATTCTCCCGCGCTGCGCTACTTTCCGGTTCGGAAGGGGTGACTATCACCTCATCAAGTTCCACTTTCCTCCCACTCAATTCTTTCGAGAGAAACTCCTTCTCCAGAAAGGACCCATTCTTAGCAACGAAGATCTTGCCTTCGGATCTGAGGTAGAAGGTATACCCAATAGTTTCCTTAGGGTATCCTATGAAGACGCATTTTTCCGATTTGGGTTCGAGCTTTTCAGGTTGAAGTTTCTTGACATAAGCATCGCATCCCCAAACTTTTAGAAACGACAGCTTAGGTTTCTTCCCAAACCATAATTCATACGGTGTCGTCTCAACGGATTTCGACGGAGCCCTATTTAAAGTGAATGCGGCAGTCTCTAAAGCATAACCCAAAAATGAGAGCGGTAAATCGGTAAGAGACATCATAGATCGCACCATATCCAATAGAGTGCGATTACGACGTTCGGACACACCATTTCTCTGAGGTGTTCCAGGCGGCGTGAGTTGTGAAACTATTCCACATTTCCTTAAGTGTGTACCAAATTCATGACTCAAATATTGTCCTCCACGATCTGATCGTAAGAATTTTATTTTTCTGTCACGTTGATTCTCAACTTCACTCTAAATTCCTTGAACTTTTCAAAGGTTTCAGACTTGTGTTTCATTAGGTAGACATACCCATATCTACTTAAATCATCAGTGAGAGTGAGAACATAACGATATCCTCCGCGAGCCTCAACACTCATTGGACCACACACATCGGTATGTATGATTTCCAATAAGTTGGTTGCTCGCTCCATTGTTCCGGAGAACGGAGTCTTGGTCATCTTACCCATGAGGCATGGTTCGCACGTGTCAAATGATTCGTAATCAAGAGACTCCAAAAGTCCATCTGCATGGAGCTTCTTCATGCGCTTGGCACCAATGTGACCAAGGCGGCAGTGCCACAAGTATGTGGGACTATCGTTATCAACTTTACATCTTTTGGTATTCACACTATGAACATGTGTAACATCACGTTCGAGATTCATCAAAAATAAACCATTGACCAGCGGGGCATGACCATAAAACATATCTCTCAAATAAATAGAACAACCATTATTCTTGGATTTAAATGAGTAGCCATCTCGAATTAAACGAGATCCAGACACAATGTTCATGCTCAAAGCTGGCACTAAATAACAATTATTGAGGTTTAAAACTAATCCCGTGGGTAGATGCAGAGGTAGCGTGCCGACGGCGATCACATCGACCTTGGAACCATTCCCGACGCGCATCGTCACCTCGTCCTTTGCCAGTCTCCGTTTATTCCGTAGTTCCTGCTTTGAGTTACAAATATGAGCAACCGCACCGGTATCAAATACCCAGGAGCTACTACGAGTACTGGTAAGGTACACATCAATTACTTGTATATCACATATACCTTGGGTGTTGTCGGCCTTCTTCTTGTCCGCTAAATATTTGGGGCAGTTTCGCTTCCAGTGACCACTTCCCTTGCAATAAAAGCACTCAGTCCCGGGCTTGGGTCCATTCTTTGACTTCTTCCCAGTAACTGGTTTACCGGGCGCGGCAACTCCCTTGCCGTCCTTCTTGAAGTTCTTCTTACCCTTGCCCTTCTTGAACTTGGTGGTTTTATTCACCATCAACACTTGATGTTCTTTTCTGATCTCCCCTTCCGCTGATTTCAGCATTGAATATACCTCGGGAATGGTCTTTTCCATCCCCTGCATATTGTAGTTCATCACAAAGCTCTTGTAGCTTGGTGGAAGCGACTGGAGGATTCTGTCAATGACCGCGTCATCCGGGAGATTAACTCCCAGCTGAGACAAGCGGTTGTGCAACCCAGACATTCTGAGTATGTGCTCACTAACAGAACTGTTCTCCTCCATTTTACAGCTGAAGAACTTGTCGGAGACATCATATCTCTCGACCCGGGCATGAGCTTGAAAAACCAGTTTCAGCTCCTCGAACATCTCATATGCTCCATGTTTCTCAAAACGCTTTTGGAGACCCGGCTCTAAGCTGTAAAGCATGCCGCACTGAACGAGGGAGTAATCATCAGCACGTGATTGCCAAGTGCTCATAACGTCTTGGTTCTGTGGGATTGGTGCATCACCTAGCGGTGCTTCTAAGACATAATCTTTCTTGGCTACTATGAGGATGAGCCTCAGGTTCTGGACCCAGTCCGTATAGTTGCTGCCATCATCTTTCAGCTTGGTTTTCTCTAGGAACGCGTTGAAATTGAGGACAACGTTGGCCATTTGATCTACAAGACATAGTGTAAAGATTTTAGACTAAGTTCATGATAATTGAGTTCATCTAATCAAATTATTTAATGAACTCCCACTCAGATAGACATCCCTCTCGTCATCTAAGTGAAACATGATCCGAGTTTAACTAGGCCGTGTCCGATCATCACGTGAGACGGACTAGTCAAGATCGGTGAACATCTTCATGTTGATCATATCTTCTATACGACTCATGCTCGACCTTTCGGTCCTCCGTGTTCCGAGGCCATGTCTGTACATGCTAGGCTCGTCAGGTCAACCTAAGTGTATTGCGTGTGTTCCGAGGCCATGTCTGTACATGCTAGGCTCGTCAACACCCGTTGTATTCGAACGTTAGAATCTATCACACCCGATCATCACGTGGTGCTTCGAAACAACGAACCTTCGCAACGGTGCACAGTTAGGGTGAACACTTTCTTGAAATTATTATAAGGGATCATCCTACTTGCTACCGTCGTTCTAAGCAAATAAGATGCAAAAACATGATAAACATCACATGCAATCAAATAGTGACATGATATGGCCAATATCATTTTGCTCCTTTGATCTCCATCTTCGGGGCACCATGATCATCTTCGTCACCGGCATGACACCATGATCTCCATCATCATGATCTCCATCATTGTGTCTTCATGAAGTCGTCACGCCAACGATTACTTCTACTTCTATGGCTAACGCGTTTAGCAATAAAGTAAAGTAATTTACATGGCGTTATTCAATGACACGCAGGTCATACAAAATAATAAAGACAACTCCTATGGCTCCTGCCGGTTGTCATACTCATCGACATGCAAGTCGTGATTCCTATTACAAGAATATGATCAATCTCATACATCAGATATATCATTCATCACATCTTCTGGCCATATCACATCACATAGCACTTGCTGCAAAAACAAGTTAGACGTCCTCTAATTGTTGTTGCAAGTTTTTACGTGGTTTGTAGGTTTCTAGCAAGAACGTTTCTTACCTATGTATGACCACAACGTGATTTGCCAATTTCTATTTACCCTTCATAAGGACCCTTTTCATCGAATCCGTTCCGACTAAAGTAGGAGAGACAGACACCCGCTAGCCACCTTATGCATCTAGTGCATGTCAGTCGGTGGAACCTGTCTCACGTAAGTGTACGTGTAAGGTCGGTCCGGGCCGCTTCATCCTACAATGCCGCCGAAACAAGAAAAGACTAGTAGCGGCAAGAAGAATTGGCAAACTCAACGCCCACAACTTCTTTGTGTTCTACTCGTGCATAGTAACTACGCATAGGCCTGGCTCATGATGCCACTATTGGGAATCGTAGCATAATTTTAAAAAAATTCCTACGCTCACCAAGATGCATCTATGGAGTGTACTAGCAACGAGGAGAAGGGAGTGCATCTACATACCCTTGTAGATCGCGAGCGGAAGCGTTCCAATGAACGTGGATGACGGAGTCGTACTCGCCGTGATCCAAATCACCGATGACCGAGTGCCGAACGGACGGCACCTCCGCGTTCAACACACGTACGGTGCAGCGACGTCTCCTCCTTCTTGATCCAGCAAGGGGGAAGGAGAGGTTGATGGAGATCCAACAGCACGACGGCGTGGTGGTGGATGTAGTGGGTCTCCGGCAGGGCTTCGCCGAGCTTCTGCGAGAGAGAGAGAGAGGTGTTGCAGGGGGGAAGGGAGGCGCCCAAGGCTGTAGGTTGCTGCCCTCCCTCCCCCCCCTTTATATAGGCCCCTGGGGGGGTGCGCCAGCCCTGGGAGATGGGATCTCCAAGGGGGGGCGGCGGCCAAGGGGGGAAGGGGTTGCCTTGCCCCCCAAGGCATGGGGGAAGCTCCCCCCCCCTAGGGTTCCCAACCCTAGGCGCATGAGGGGAGGCCCAAGGGGGGCGCCCCAGCCCACTAAGGGCAGGTTCCCTTCCACTTTCAGCCCACGGGGCCCTCCGGGATAGGTGGCCCCACCCGGTGGACCTCCGGGACCCTTCCGGTGGTCCCGGTACAATACCGGTAACCCCCGAAACTTTCCCGGTGGCCGAAACTGGACTTCCTATATATAATTCTTCACCTCCGGACCATTCCGGAACCTCTCGTGACGTCCGGGATCTCATCCGGGACTCCGAACAACTTTCGGGTTTCCGCATACATATATCTCTACAACCCTAGCGTCACCGGACCTTAAGTGTGTAGACCCTACGGGTTCGGGAGACATGCAGACATGACCGAGACGCCTCTCCAGTCAATAACCAACAGCGGGATCTGGATACCCATGTTGGCTCCCACATGTTCCACGATGATCTCATCGGATGAACCACGGTGTCGAGGATTCAATCAATCCGTATGCAATTCCCTTTGTCAATCGGTATGTTACTTGCCCGAGATTCGATCGTCGGTATCCCAATACCTTGTTCAATCTCGTTACCGGAAAGTCTCTTTACTCGTACCGCAATGCATGATCCCGTGACTAACCCCTTAGTCACATTGAGCTCATTATGATGATGCCTTACCGAGTGGGCCCAGAGATACCTCTCCGTCACACAGAGTGACAAATCCCAGTCTCGATCCGTGCCAACCCAACAGACACTTTCGGAGATACCCGTAATGCACCTTTATAGTCACCCAGTTACGTTGTGACGTTTGGCACACCCAAAGCACTCCTACGGTATCCGGGAGTTGCACGATCTCATGGTCTAAGGAAAAGATACTTGACATTGGAAAAGCTCTAGCAAACGAAACTACACGATCTTTTATGCTATGCTTAAGATTGGGTCTTGTCCATCACATCATTCTCCTAATGATGTGATCCCGTTATCAATGACATCCAATGTCCATAGTCAGGAAACCATGACTATCTGTTGATCAACGAGCTAGTCAACTAGAGGCTTACTAGGGACACGTTGTGGTCTATGTATCCACACATGTATTACGATTTCCGGACAATACAATTATAGCATGAATAATAGACAATTACCATGAACAAAGAAATATAATAATAACCATTTATTATTGCCTCTAGGGCATATTTCCAACACCATCGATGATAGGGTTGAGGACCAGGGCCGCTGATCCTCCATGACGGATACTGGTCGGATGGTCCCTGCGGTCGAAAGTGATCGGGCAAGCTGGCCATGGGTTAAATTTCGGGGCTACAGGCTCTACGACGTAGACGTCCCGAGGTGCGTGTTTTCTCTCCTTCTTGGGTATATGAGTGGCGCAGATCATATTCACCGTTTTTACCTCAGGAGAGAATTGTTTCTGGCCTCCATTGTTCGGCCTACGAGGTTCCTCATCGTCCTCGCTACGGGGGCGTTTGCCTGTGTCCTCGGCCATGAGTTTGCCGGACTGCTTGATCACCCAACAGTTACGGTTGGTGTGGTTGGCGGGCTTCTCAGAGGTGTCATGGATCTGGCAGGGCCTGTCCAAGATTATGTCCAACTTGGTGGGTCCTTCCTGGTTGCCTTTAGAGGGCTTTTCTGCGATCCTGATTGGGGGTTGCGGAATCTAGCATTCACTGTCGTGTATTTGGCTTCACCACCGTTGTGGTGATGCTTGTTTTTGTTGCGTCGCGGTTTCCCGTTTCCGTCCCGGACTTCCGAGGTGTCGGGGTCTTCCGGATTGGTACTTCGACGAGCGAACTAGCTATCTTCCCCCACGCAAAAGCTGGTCATGAGAGAGGTAAGTGTCGACATCGTCCTCGGCTTATCTTGGCCGAGCTGGCGAGCGAGCCATTCGTCCCGGATACTATGCTTAAATGCATCTATGGCCTCGGCATCCGTACAATCGACGATCTAGTTCTTTTTTGGTCAGAAACTGATTCCAAAATTGCCGGGCTGTTGGACCACATGGCTCAGGTCATCGACATCCGGAGGCCGGACGTAGGTGCCTTGGAAGTTAGCTTGGAAAGCATCCTCAAGCTCCTCCCAACTCCCTATGGAATCTTCGGGGAGGCTATTCAACCAATGCCTAGCTGGTCCTTTGAGTTTTAACGGCAGATATTTTATGGCGTGGAGGTCGTCCCCTCGGGCCATATGTATATGGAGAAGAAAATCTTCGATCCATACGGCTGGGTCTGTTGTCCCGTCGTATGGCTCGATGTTTACGGGTTTAAACCCATCTGGGAATTGGTGTTGCATCACCTTGTCAGTGAATCACATTGGGTGAGCGGCGCCCCTCACTTGGGCTACGTCGCGCTGGAGCTCGGCTTCCATCCGGGCCCGGTGTTGCTCCCGAGCTCTATCGTTTCGGTCGAGCCAAGCTTGGTGCCCGTCCCGTCTATCGGGAGGGTATCCTCTGGATCCATAGATGGATCTTGCGTGATTCGTTCTGGCATCCAAGTCACGCCGCAAGTCATGTGGGTCTTCGGGCTCTACTGGCTCCTTTCCCCTTCTGCGGGCGGCGCCGGCGGGTCCTCGGGCCTTCCAGCCGGCTTGTCCCTTCCTCGAGGGGAGCGGTCTGGTTGGTCGCCCTGAGTTCGTCTTGGTGGTACGGGCTCAAGGGCCTTGTCGTCAAATTGCGGCGGTAATTTCCGCTTGGGGTAGCTTTTGGTTTGCCGCTCGTAGTCGTACCCTTCTTCAGTTGCTAGGAATTTTGTCCATCTGTCGTTGATAACCCACAAGTATAGGGGATCGTTTGTAGCCTTCTTCGATAAATAAGAGCGCCGAACCCAACGAGGAGCTAAAGGTGGAACAAATATTCCCTCAAGTTCTATCGACCACCGATACAACTCTGCGCACACTTGACGTTTGCTTTACCGGAAACAAGTATGAAACTATTTTGTAGGTGTGATGCTAGAACTACTTTGCAAGAATAAAACTAGAAGTACTTTGCAAGATAATAAAAGTTAGGTGTTTAGTAAAAGTGTTTGTGTCAACAAGAAAGTTATTTGTCCCTAGGCAATCGATAACAAGTACCGGTAATCATTCTTGTAATTTTATATGAGGGAGAGGCATGAGCTAACATACTTTCTCTACTTGGATCATATGCACTTATGATTGGAACTCTAGCAAGCATCCGCAACTACTAAAGATCATTAAGGTCATGAAACCCAACCATAGCATTAAGTATCAAGTCCTCTTTATTCCCATACGTCATACCCCACCTACTCGGGTTTAAGTTTCTGTCACTCTTTCAACCCACCATAAGCGAACCATGAACATATTGCAACACCCTACAGCGGGGGCCCCTCACGTTTGCGCGAGAACGGAGGGCACCATAGGACAGCACCATAAATAAAATATACAATCATACCAACCAAGATCACGATTAACCCACAGGACAAAACGGATCTACTCAAACATCATAGGATAACCATAGATCATTGGGAAATAATATATGGAGTTGAGCACCATGTTTAAGTAGAGATTACAGCGGGGGGAAGAGGTGTTACACCGCTTCATATAGGGGGAGAAAGTTGGTGTTCACGGTAGCAAGATTGTTGATGTAGATCGTCGTCCCGATCGTTGCCCCGGTGGCACTCCGGTGCCACCGGAAGCGAGGGGGAGAGAGCCCCCCTACTTCTTCTTCATCCTTGGCCTCCCCCCTAGATGGGGAGGAGAGTTCCCCCTCTGGTCCTTGGTCTCCATGGCGGCGGAGGGGCGGGAGCCCCTCCGAGATTGGATCTCCCTCTCTGTTCTCTGCTGTTTCGCGTTCCCCAAATATGACCGAAAACCGTTTCTTATATTCCCGAAGATCCGTAACTCCGATTGCGCTGAGATTTTATCACGATATTTTTCCGGATATAAGCTTCCTTGCGCCCGAAGTAGAGCCCCAACCGACGTACGAGGTGAGCACAACCCACCACCGCGCGCCAGGGGCCTCTGGCGTGCCCTGGTGTCTTGTGAGCTGTGTGGGCCTCCGTTTGCGATGATTCCAACTCCAAAAAATCACAAATATTCCAAAATAATTCTACGTGAAATTTTATTGCATTTGGACTTCGTTTGATATGGATTCTCTGTGATACAAAAAAACATGCAGAAAACAGGAACTGGCACTGGGCACTGGATCAATAGGTTAGTCCAATAAATCATATAAAAAGTTGCCAAAAGTATGTAAAAGTTGTATAATATTGGCATGAAACAATCAAAAATTATAGATACGATGGAGACGTATCAGTCGTTGAGGGTGTCTTGTTCGGCTTTTATTTGTTGCTGCTTTTTCTTCAAGCTTCTTGCGGTGGCGATAAGTTGCCGTTTGAACCGCTCTTGGTCCGGTGGATCCTCGGGGACGATGAAATCGTCGGCTCCAAGGCTGACCTCCTCCTCAGAGAGGGGGAGGTAGTTGCTGTCCTCGGAGTCGTTGAGGTCATCAGGATTAAACTGATCCTCGCGCTCCTCCGAGTTGTCTTGTTGTTGTTCGGCGGCAGCAGGATCGCCGAGGTCTTCCATATTGTCCGGGGTGTCGTCTTCTTCGGTGCTTGTGTTGCTTTCCCTGCCTCGACGCCCCCTGGATCGTTGGTGTTGTCTCCAGCGTTTGGGAGGCTCCTCACCGGGCTTGTTGCTATCTCTCCCGGGGGTGCCGTTGCCATTGTTAGCGTCGTCGCCATTGTCTTTGGGGGTGTCCACCATGTAAACATCGTAGGTGGAAGTGGTCATTGAAGGAAATATGCCCTAGAGGCAATAATAAAGTATTATTTATTTCCTTATATCATGATAAATGTTTATTATTCATGCTAGAATTGTATTAACCGAAAACATAATACATGTGTGAATACATAGACAAACAGAGTGTCACTAGTATGCCTCTACTTGACTAGCTCGTTAATCAAAGATGGTTATGTTTCCTAGCCATAGACATGAGTTGTCATTTGATTAATGGGATCACCTCATTGGGAGAATGACGTGATTGACTTGACCCATTCCGTTAGCTTAGCACTCGATCGTTTAGTATGTTGCTATTGCTTTCTTCATGACTTATACATGTTCCTATGACTATGAATTATGCAACTCCCGTTTACCGGAGGAACACTTTGTGTGCTACCAAACGTCACAGCGTAACTGGGTGATTATAAAGGTGCTCTACAGGTGTCTCCAAAGGTACTTGTTGGGTTGGCGTATTTCGAGATTAGGATTTGTCACTCCGATTGTCGGAGAGGTATCTCTGGGCCCACTCGGTAATGCACATCACTATAAGCCTTGCAAGCATTGTAACTAATGAGTTAGTTGCGGGATGATGTATTACAGAACGAGTAAAGAGACTTGCCGGTAACGAGATTGAACTAGGTATCGAGATACCGACGATCGAATCTCGGGCAAGTAACATACCGATGACAAAGGGAACAACGTATGTTGTTATGCGGTTTGACCGATAAAGATCTTCGTAGAATATGTAGGAACCAATATGAGCATCCAGGTTCCGCTATTGGTTATTGACCGGAGAGGTGTCTCGGTCATGTCTACATAGTTCTCGAACCCGTAGGGTCCGCACGCTTAACGCTACGATGACAGTTTTATTATGAGTTTATATGTTTTGATGTACCGAAGGTTGTTCGGAGTCCCGGATGTGATCACGGACATGACGAGGAGTCTCGAAATGGTCGAGACATAAAGATTGATATATTGGACGACTATATTCGGACACCGGAAGTGTTCCGGAGAAGTTCCGAATAAAACCGGAGTGCCGGAGGGGTTACCGGAACCCCCCGGGGAAGTATTGGGCCTTAGTGGGCCTGAGGGGAGAGAGAGGGCAGCAGCCAGGAGGTGGTGCGCCCCCTCCCATGAGGAGTCCTAATTGGACTAGGGGAGGGGGCGCAGCCCCTCTTTCCCTCTCCCTCTCCCTCTCTTTCCTTCCCCCCTCTCTTCCTAGTAGGACTAGGAGAGGGGAGTCCTACTCCTACTAGGAGGAGGACTCCCCCCCCCCCTCTCCTTGGCGCGCCCAAGGCAGCCGGCCTCCCCCTTGCTCCTTTATATACGGGGGCAGGGGGCACTCTTTACACACAATTGATATACGATATTTTAGCCGTGTGCGGTGCCCCCCTCCACCATATTACACCTCGATAATATCGTTGCGGAGCTTAGGCGAAGCCCTGCGTCGGTAGAACATCATCATCGTCACCACGCCGTCGTGCTGACGAAACTCTCCCTCAACACTCGGCTGGATCGGAGTTCGAGGGACGTCATCGAGCTGAACGTGTGCTGAACTCGGAGGTGCCGTGCGTTCGGTACTTGATCGGTCGGATCGTGAAGACGTACGACTACATCAACCGCGTTGTGTTAACGCTTCCGCTTTCGGTCTATGAGGGTACGTGGACAACACTCTCCCCTCTCGTTGCTATGCATCACCATGATCTTGCGTGTGCGTAGGAAATTTTTGAAATTACTACGTTCCCCAACAGTGGTATCCGAGCCTGGTTTTATGCGTTGATGCTATGCACGAGTAGAACACAAGTGAGTTGTGGGCGATATAAGTCATACTGCTTACCAGCATGTCATACTTTGGTTCAGCGGTATTGTGAGATGAAGCGGCCCGGACCAACATTACGCGTACGCTTACGCGAGACTGGTTTCACCGTTATGAGCACTCGTCGCTTAAAGGTGACTGGCGGGTGTCTGTCTCTCTCACTTTAGTTGAACCGAGTGTGGCTACGCCCGGTCCTTGCGAAGGTTAAAACAACACCAACTTGACAAACTATCGTCGTGGTTTTGATGCGTAGGTAAGAACGGTTCTTGCTAAGCCCGTAGCAGCCACGTAAAACTTGCAACAACAAAGTAGAGGACGTCTAACTTGTTTTTGCAGGGCATGTTGTGATGTGATATGGTCAAGGCATGATGCTATATTTTATTGTATGAGATGATCATGTTTTGTAACCGAGTTATCGGCAACTGCTAGGAGCCATATGGTTGTCGCTTTATTGTATGAAATGCAATCGCCATGTAATTGTTTTACTTTATCACTAAGCGGTAGCGATAGTCGTAAAAGCAATAATTGGCGAGACGACAACGATGCTACGATGGAGATCAAGGTGTCGAGCCGGTGACGATGGTGATCATGACGGTGCTTCGGAGATGGAGATCACAAGCACAAGATGATGATGCCATATCATATCACTTATATTGATTGCATGTGATGTTTATCTTTTATGCATCTTATCTTGCTTTGATTGACGGTAGCATTATAAGATGATCTCTCACTAAAATTTCAAGATAAAAGTGTTCTCCCTGAGTATGCACCGTTGCGAAAGTTCTTCGTGCTGAGACACCACATGATGCTCGGGTGTGATAGGCTCTATGTTCAAATACAACGGGTGCAAAACAGTTGCACACGCGGAATACTCAGGTTAAACTTGACGAGCCTAGCATATGCAGATATGGCCTCGGAACACGGAGACCGAAAGGTCGAGCGTGAATCATATAGTGGATATGATCAACATAGTGATGTTCACCGTTGAAACTACTCCATCTCACGTGATGATCGGACATGGTTTAGTTGATATGGATCACGTGATCACTTAGAGGATTAGAGGGATGTCTATCTAAGTGGGAGTTCTTAAGTAATATGATTAATTGAACTTAAATTTATCATGAACTTAGTTCTGATAGTATTTTGCAAATTATGTTGTAGATCAATAGCTCGCGTTGTTGCTTCCCTGTGTTTATTTTTTATATGTTCCTAGAGAAAATTATGTTGAAAGATGTTAGTAGCAAAGATGCGGATTGGATCCGTGATCTGAGGATTATCCTCATTGCTGCACAGAAGAATTATGTCCTTGATGCACCGCTAGGTGACAGACCTATTGCAGGAGCAGATGCAGACGTTATGAACGTTTGGCTAGCTCAATATGATGACTACTTGATAGTTTAGTGCACCATGCTTAACGGCTTAGAATCGGGACTTCAAAGACGTTTTGAACGTCATGGACCATATGAGATGTTCCAGGAGTTGAAGTTAATATTTCAAGCAAATACCCGAGTTGAGAGATATGAAGTCTCCAACAAGTTCTATAGCTAAAAGATGGAGGAGAATAGCTCAAGCAGTGAGCATGTGCTCAGATTGTCTGGGTACTACAATCGCTTGAATCAAGTGGGAGTTAATCTTCCAGATAAAATAGTGATTGACAGAATTCTCTAGTCACCATCACCAAGTTAGTAGAACTTCGTGATGAACTATAGTATGCAAGGGATGACGAAAACAAATCCCAAGCTCTTCGTGATGCTGAAATAGACGAAGGTAGAAATCAAGAAAAACATCAAGTGTTGATGGTTGATGAGACAACTAGTTTCAAGAAAAGGGCAAAGGGAAGAAGGGGAACTTCAAGAAGAACGGCAAGCAAGTTGCTGCTCAAGTGAAGAAGCCCAAGTCTGGACCTAAGCCTGAGACTAAGTGCTTCTACTGCAAAGGGACTGGTCACTGGAAGCGGAACTACCCCAAGTATTTGGTGGATAAGAAGGATGGCAAAGTGAACAAAGATATATTTGATATACAGATTATTGATGTGTATTTTACTAGTGTTCGTAGCAACCCCTCGGTATAAGGTACTGGTTCAGTTGCTAAAGAGTAGTAACTGGAAACGGGAGTTGCATAATGAACAGAAACTAGTTAAGGATGAAGTGACGATGTGTATTGGAAGTGGTTCCAAGATTGATATGATCATCATCGCACACTCCCTATACTTTCGGGATTAGTGTTGAACCTAAATAAATGTTACTTGGTGTTTGCGTTGAGCATGAATATGATTTGATCATGTTTATTGCAATACAGTTATTCATATAAGTTAGAGAATAATTGATGTTCTGTTTACATGAATAAAACCTTATATGGTTACACACCCAATGAAAATGGTTCGTTGGATCTCGATCGTAGTGATACACATATTCATAATATTGAAGCCAAAAGATGCAAAGTTAATAATGATAGTGCAACTTATTTGTGGCACTGCCGTTTAGGTCATATTGGTGTAAAGCGCATGAAGAAACTCCATGCTGATGGGCTTTGGAATCACTTGATTATGAATCACTTGATGCTTGCGAACCATGCCTTATGGGCAAGATGACTAAAACTCCGTTCTCTGGAACGATGGAACGAGCAACTGACTTATTGGAAATATACTGATGTATGTGATCCGATGAGTGTTGAGGCTCGCGGCGGGTATCGTTATTTTCTGACCTTCACAGATGATTTGAGCAGATATGGGTATATCTACTTGATGAAACATAAGTCTGAAGCATTTGAAAAGTTCAAAGAATTTCAGAGTGAAGTGGAAAATCATCGTGACAAGAAAATAAGGTTTCTACGATCTGATCGCGGAAACAAATATTTGAGTTACGAGTTTGGTCTTCAATTAAAACAATGTGGAATAGTTTCACAAATTCATGCCACCTGGAACACCACGGCGTAATGGTGTGTCCGAACGTCATAACCGTACTTTATTGGATATAGTGCAATCTATGATGTCTCTTACCGATTTACCACTATCGTTTTGGGGTTATGCATTAGAGACAGCTGCATTCACGTTAAATAGGGCACCGTCAAAATCCGTTGAGGCGACACAATATGAACTATGGTTTGGCAAGAAACCAAAGTTGTCGTTTCTTAAAGTTTGGGGTTGCAATGCTTATGTGAAAAGGTTTCATCCTGATAAGCTCAAACCTAAATCGGAGAAATGTGTCTTCATAGGATACCCAAAGGAGACTGTTGGGTACACCTTCTATCACAGATCCGAAGGCAAGACATTCGTTGCTAAGAATGGATCCTTTCTAGAGAAGGAGTTTCTCTCGAAAGAAGTGAGTGGGAGGAAAGTAGAACTTGATGAGGTAATTGTACCTGCTCCCTTATTGGAAAGTAGTTCATCGCAGAAACCAGTTTCTGTGACGCCTATACCAATTAGTGATGAAGTTAATGATGATGATCATGGAACTTCAGATCAAGTTATTACTAAACCTCGTAGGTCAACCAGAGTGAGATCCGCACCAGAGTGGTACGGTAATTCAGTTCTGGAGGTCATGTTACTTGACCATGACGAACCTACGAACTATGAGGAAGCGATGATGAGCCCAGATTCCGCAAAATGGCTTGAGGCCATGAAATCTGAGATGTGATCCATGTATGAGAACAAAGTGTGGACTTTGGATGACTTGCCCGATGATCGGCAAGCCATAGAAAATAAATGGATCTTCAAGAGGAAGACGGACGCTGATAGTAGTGTTACTATCTACAAAGCTAGACTTGTCGGAAAAAGGTTTTTTGATAAAGTTCAAGGTGTTGACTATGATGAGATTTTCTCACTCGCAGCGATGCTTAAGTCTGTCTGAATCATGTTAGCAATTGCCGCATTTTATGAAATATGGCAAATGGATAAACAAAACTGCATTCCTTAATGGATTTATTAAAGAAGAGTTGTATATGATGCAACCAGAAGGTTTTGTCAATCCTAAAAGTGCTAACAAAATATGCAAGCTCCAGCGATCCATCTATGGACTGGCGCAAGCATCTCGGAGTTGGAATATACGCTTTGATAAGTTGATCAAAGGATATAGTTTTATACAGACTTGCGGTGAAGCCTATATTTACAAGAAAGTGAGTGGGAGCACTACAGCATTTCTGATAAGTATATGTGAATGACATATTGTTGATCGAAAATAATGTAGAATTATTCTGCAAAGCATAAAGGAGTGTTTGAAAGGAGTTTTTTCAAAGAAAGACCTCGGTGAAGCTGCTTACATATTGAGCATCAAGATCTATAGAGATAGATCAAGACGCTTGATAAGGTTTTTCAATGAGTACATACCTTAACAAGTTTTTGAAGTGGTTCAAAATGGAACAGTCAAAGAAAGAGTTTCTTGCCCGTGTTACAAGGTATGAAATTGAGTAAGACTCAAAGCCCGACCACGGCAGAAGATAGAAAAAGAATGAAAGTCATTCCCTATGCCTCGGCCATAGGTTCTATAAAGTATGCCATGCTGTGTACCAGATCTATTGTATACCCTACACTGATTTTGGCAAGGGAGTATAGTAGTGATCTAGGAGTAGATCACTGGACAGCGGTCAAAATTATCCTTAGTGGAATAAGGATATGTTTCTCGATTATGGAAGTGACAAAAGGTTCGTCATAAAGGGTTACGTCGATGCAAGTTTTGACACTAATCTAGATGACTCTAAGTCTCGGTCTAGATACATATTGAAAGTGGGAGCAATTAGCTAGAGTAGCTCCGTGCAGAGCATTGTAGACATAGAAATTTGCAAAATACTTACGGATCTGAATGTGACAGACCCGTTGACTAAAATTATCTCACAGGCAAAACATAATCACACCTTAGTACTCTTTGGGTGTTAATCACATAGCGATGTGAACTAGATTATTGACTCTAGTAAACCTTTGGGTGTTTGATCACATGACGATGTGAACTATGGGTGTTAATCACATGGTGATGTGAACTATTGATGTTAAATCACATGGCGATGTGAACTAGATTATTGACTCTAGTGCAAGTGGGAGACTGAAGGAAATATGCCCTAGAGGCAATAATAAAGTATTATTTATTTCCTTATATCATGATAAATGTTTATTATTCATGCTAGAATTGTATTAACCGGAAACATAATACATGTGTGAATACATAGACAAACAGAGTGTCACTAGTATGCCTCTACTTGACTAGCTCGTTAATCAAAGATGGTTATGTTTCCTAGCCATAGACATGAGTTGTCATTTGATTAACGGGATCACCTCATTGGGAGAATGACGTGATTGACTTGACCCATTCCGTTAGCTTAGCACTCGATCGTTTAGTATGCTGCTATTGCTTTCTTCATGACTTATACATGTTCCTATGACTATGAGATTATGCAACTCCCGTTTACCGGAGGAACACTTTGTGTGCTACCAAACGTCACAACGTAACTGGGTGATTATAAAGGTGCTCTACAGGTGTCTCCAAAGGTACTTGTTGGGTTGGCGTATTTCGAGATTAGGATTTGTCACTCCGATTGTCGGAGAGGTATCTCTGGGCCCACTCGGTAATGCACATCACTATAAGCCTTGCAAGCATTGTAACTAATGAGTTAGTTGCGGGATGATGTATTACAGAACGAGTAAAGAGACTTGTCGGTAACGAGATTGAACTAGGTATCGAGATACCGACGATCGAATCTCGGGCAAGTAACATACCGATGACAAAGGGAACAACGTATGTTGTTATGCGGTTTGACCGATAAAGATCTTCGTAGAATATGTAGGAACCAATATGAGCATCCAGGTTCCGCTATTGGTTATTGACCGGAGAGGTGTCTCAGTCATGTCTACATAGTTCTCGAACCCGTAGGGTCCGCACGCTTAACGCTACGATGACAGTTTTATTATGAGTTTATATGCTTTGATGTACCAAGGTTGTTCGGAGTCCCGGATGTGATCACGGACATGATGAGGAGTCTCGAAATGGTCGAGACATAAAGATTGATATATTGGACGACTATATTCGGACACCGGAAGTGTTCCGGAGAAGTTTCGGATAAAACCGGAGTGCCGGAGGGGTTACCGGAACCCCCCGGGGAAGTATTTGGCCTTAGTGGGCCTGAGGGGAGAGAGAGGGCAGCAGCCAGGAGGTGGTGTGCCCCCTCCCATGAGGAGTCCTAATTGGACTAGGGGAGGGGGGCGCGGCCCCTCTTTCCCTCTCCCTCTCCCTCTCTTTCCTTCCCCCCTCTCTTCCTAGTAGGACTAGGAAAGGGGAGTCCTACTCCTACTAGGAGGAGGACTCCCCCCCTCTCCTTGGCGCGCCCAAGGCAGCCGGCCTCCCCCTTGCTCCTTTATATACGGGGGCAGGGGGGCACTCTTTACACACAATTGATATACGATATTTTAGCCGTGTGCGGTGCCCCCCTCCACCATATTACACCTCGATAATATCGCTGCGGAGCTTAGGCGAAGCCCTGCGTCGGTAGAACATCAACATCGTCACCACGCCGTCGTGCTGACGAAACTCTCCCTCAACACTCGGCTGGATCGGAGTTCGAGGGACGTCATCGAGCTGAACGTGTGCTGAACTCGGAGGTGCCGTGCGTTTGGTACTTGATCGGTCGGATCGTGAAGACGTACGACTACATCAACCGCGTTGTGTTAACGCTTTCGCTTTCGGTCTACGAGGGTACGTGGACAACACTCTCCCCTCTCGTTGCTATGCATCACCATGATCTTGCGTGTGCGTAGGAAAATTTTGAAATTACTACGTTCCCCAACAGTCGTCCATCGGCCGGGGGGGGGGATTAGCGTCAGTGTGGAATGTTGATTCGATATTGTCGTCCATGTCTTCAGCCTCCTCGGAGGCGTAGTCCAGCATGTCGGTTAAGTCCTCGACAGTGGCTACTAGGTGGGTGGTGGGTGGGACGTAAAATTCCCCGTGGCTTACCTCAAGGCCCTGCTGAGTGCGGGCCGAGGATGGGCCATCCGTGATAGTCATCATTTGGATCCGATCTAGCACCTTGTTTAACAGGGCGAGATTAGCCGGATTGGCGTGTAAGATCTCTTCGGAGTCAACCTCCGGTGTGATGGTGAGGCGAGGAGTGAATCCGGCCAGGGTCGTCTCCCAGTCTTCGGATGCCGAACTGGCGCCAAGGCTCTAAGCCGGATCCATAGTAAGGAGGGTGGTCTGGCCGGGGTCGATTCCTGGTCTACGGACACCGAACTTGCGTCGAGGGTCGAAGCCTGATACGCGGTGAGAGCCGATCCAAAGATCGGGTCGGGAAGAGGTCCCAAAGTTGATGCTTCAGGGTCTGTGGACATCTCTGGTAAGGTTGAGAAGCCAGTGAAAACCAGATTGCCCCGAGCGTCAGCGACGTACTCTAGGTTACCAAACCTGATCCGGTGCTCAGGGGCAAAACTGTCGACCTGGTCGAGATGACCGGTCGAGTCGGCGTGCAGAACGATGCTGCCGAACGCGAAAAGCTGACCGGGGGACGAAGATGTCCCATGCGTTGACGCCATCTCCGATAATCAGGCGGGCCATCAATCCTTCGGCGATCCAATAGCGGAACTCTCAATGAAAGCACCAATGTCGGTGTCAAAACCGGTGGATCTTGGGTAGGGGGTCCCGAGTTGTGGATCTTGGATTAATGGGGAATAAGGGACAAAGAACACGGTGTTTACCCAGGTTCCGGCCCTCTCAAGGAGGTAAAACCCTACGTCCTGCTTGATTATATTAGAGCGTATAGGATAATTACAGAATCGATCTACCATGAGATCAGATGAACTAAACCCTAGGCTAGTAGGATGATGGTTGTTGTTCTCTAGCCTCTACGGACTAAACCCTCTGGTTTATATAGACACCAAGGGTACTAGGGTTACATAGGGTTGGTTACAACAAAGGAATAAGCATGTCGAATCTTCTATCTCGACTTGGAGTACACACCAAGGCACCAAAGATCTCTTGTCCGGATACGATGCCGCCCAATATTCCAGTCCTCCAACAGCTGTAGTGCGGCCTGACTGTCCGGCCCATGAGAGATAAGCCTACAGCCCGAGGACCCCCTAGTCCGGGACTCCCTTAGTAGGTGCCGAGCAGGGTGTCGAGGCGCAGATCGGGGACGGAGAGCGTGAGGCCGTAGTGGAGCGGCTTGGGGCCGGGTCGTCGGGGGAGGAGAGGACTGTGCTTCTCCCCACCCCCTCGGCGCTCAGCAAGAGGGGCTGCTCACCGCCAGGCCACACGACAGTGGTCGCCGCCCCGTCGTCTTCGGATCCATCCACCGCCATCTCTATTCTTGCCCCCTTGTTCCTCAGATGCCGACCGATGAGCAGGTGATTCGGGCGACGGGAGGGAAGGGTACGGGAGGGGAGGGGAGGAGGCGGAGCACGGGGGACGAAGGATGGCGGCGGCCGCGAGTGCGGGGAAGATGAGGTGGAGAATGGGAGGACGAAGAGGCGAGGCAGACGCCCTCCCTCATCTCATCCAACCACGGGCCAACCAGGGACCAACACGTCAGTGGCCAACAGGTGAAATGACGAAAATACCCTCGGCGGGGCACGGGAATAACGATGGTGGCATGAGATATTTCCGGAGGAGAGTGTAACTATTCATTGCTACAGGAGCACGGGCTCGATCCATCGGCCTGCGTTCTTCGTCGGCTCGATCCGACAGCAGATCTCATCAAGCAAACAAACGAACGGTCAGATCTTCCAAATCGCTGAAAGAGCTCGGGGGCTCCCACGGATCTTGTTTCTGGATGCCATACAATCTTTGTAACCGGATTGGACGACACAACCACAAGTGCAACTCGAGGCTTGAGTGGAGTACTGGGCTCAGTTGGAGGCCTGGTGCCTCGTTTCCTTTCAGTCAGCAGGTGGATTAGCAGGAGCCATAGGAACAGCTGCAATCTAGAGGTCTCAGACATGGGTAGCACATCAACCAAAAAAATCAGTCTTTATTCGCTAATCGTATCAGTACAAGGCTACAGGATTCACTGATGTACAAGGGAGCAGTGGAATGGAGCAGAAGAAAAGAAGTGGTAAACACAAGCGAAATCGGCGAAGTGCTCTGTCCAACGAACTAGAGGTTCGGGGAAGGTGAATTCCCCGCTGCCTAACTCAAAATCAAGCAATCGTAGACGGGACCCCTCTGCTGCCCGCGCTAGTGTGAATTGCCGTCCTTGCCCTTCTCCTCCCCGTCCCCACCCACCGCCACCGGCGGGGACTCCTCCGCCGGGTCGACCAGGGGCGGCGGGGACGCCAGGTGGAAGGCCACGAACTGGGCGGCGGCGGGGTTGAAGGACCCGAACTTGGGCGTCGTCTCCACCCCGGAGAAGCTCCGCGCGAGGAACGAGAACCCGTCGTCCTCCTCCTCCTCGCTCGCCGCCGCGGCAGCCGCAGCCGCCGCCGCCGCCGCGCTGGGGACCTTCTCGAGCGCGGCCACGCGCGCGCGCCGCCGCTTCGGCTCCGGCCGCTCCTCCCCCTCCTCGGCGTCCGTCGGCGCGGCGCGCTTCTCGGGGGGCGGCGGGCGGGGAGGAGAGGGCTCCTCCGCCTGCGCCTGCGCCTCGGCCGCGGGCGCGGCCACCGCCGCCATTCCTCCGGCGAGGGATCTGATCAGCTCCGGGCCGCGGGAGCTTCCGGGGATTTTTCTCTCCCTCCCCACCTCCCCCCGCTCCGATCTGTGCGCGCTAGTGCGCTTGGCTGGGCACGCGTGGTGGGGATTGCTCGGGTGGTCGCACTCACATGGGGGCTCTCGCGCTCGCTCTCGGGTCTCGGCCGCGCGGGCTCACGTCACGCGGCACGAGCCTGTGACACCGCCGTGGCGCTGGCGCCGTGCGCTCCCACCCTTGTCGCGCGTGCGCGCCCCGCCGATAAGGACCTGCCGTGGACTCCTTGTCCCCGTAGAATTCCTCCCCGTTTTCTGTCGCGGCGATCAACCGTCGCCGTCTTATACTGTTGTGCTGGCTGACTGGCTGAGAAGTGCTTACGGAGGTGACTTAGGTAAGCACCAATGGCCATTGACATTCCAGCTTGTGTGCTAGCAAACGGTGGTTACATGTTTCTCCATTTTGGGAAATCATGAACACGTGGCGCAGTATGTCGCAAAAACATACGGTTTTTCATAGGGCGGTGCTAGGACCGGCGCCAGACTCGGCCGGTCGCGTGCCAGCCGCACGATGCGGGTGGGTCGTGCGATCTGTGTGTCAGTCCTCATCTCGCACGGCTCTGCTAAAAAGAAAAATCTGTCAGCGTCCTCGTCGAAATGCCGCATTGGTGGGTTCTCCTCGCCGCTGCCTGCTTCCGGCGACCTCACGGCGCACGTAGCCGCGGTCGTGAGATGTAGCACAATGGCTCGCCGGTCGCAGCAAAGTGGCTCATCGACCACAACAAAAAGTGACTCACCGTTGTAACTCTGGAAGTCGCTGGTTTCAACAAAATAGCTCATCGGCCACAACGCATTGCTCGCCGGTCCGAACAAGAAAATTGCTACGATTGTCGTAGCTTTAGTAGCCGTTGGTTCGAGCAAAAATGGTTGCAGCCAAAATGCCCGCTGGGAAGTCGTCACTCCTGGTTCCAGCATCTTGCCGGCCGGTTTCAGCGCGCGGTTGTCGTGGTCGCAACATCTTGGCCCACTGATACGAACGCACGGTTGTCATGGTTGCAACATCACGCCGGCCGGTTCTAGCATGTGATTACCACGGACGCAACAACCCCGCTGTTGGTTCCAGCAACCGCGGCTCCGTCGGGTTGCGGTACCAACTCGTGCAGTCGTCGATGCCTCCACCCACCGCACCTGTGGTTGCAGCACGTCGTGCGTCCACCCAAGTCGTGTCAGTCTTAGCACCGGGGGGCGCTGCTCGCCGAAAGCCCCAACTGCGGTTGCAGGATTCGCTTCCACCCTTGCAGCCAACGGTGCTATCATCCCGGCTCACCATAGTTGTCGCCACTGATGACCGGCAATCAATCCCGTCTCCTCCCAGAGCTGGACACAAGAGGAGCCGAGGAGGGAGAGAGGGAAGAGGGAGGAGAGAGCAAGCTTGCAGCGTGCGGCGTCCTTATCGTCGAGGATGGCTACCGTATGTTGCCATCCCCTTGAAGCAAGGAGGAGAGAGCACGAGATAAGGAAAGTGGAAGAAAACGGGCGTCGGTGCGGTCCAGCTTCTGCTGCCATGGTTGCAGCTTCTGCTGCCATGGATGTAGCTACGCAGTCAAGGATGCAGCTCCGTCGCCGGCAGGTTCCAGCATGCGATCGCCGTGGTTGCAACATCTATGACCGCCGGTTCCAGCACACGTCACCATGATCTAGCATTCGGTGGTATTCATCTCCTAGCACCGGCTGCTGCCGGTGGGTTCCAATTTTTGCTGCCATGGATGCAGCTTTGCAGCCAAGGATGCAACTTTGTCCCCGGTCGGTTCCAGCATGAGGCCACCATGATTGCAACATCTCTAGCAGACGGTTCTAGCACGCGTCGCCGCGATCCCAGCATCCGGTGGCATTCATCTCCAGTGCCAGCTGTTGCAGGTTGCTTCATCGGTGGCCACCATCTCTAAGAACTGGCAGCTGCCGGGTGCAGCACACGGCCCTGGAAAAGGCGATCATGAGGGATGCGAAAGACAATGAACACCAGGCACATCCCGCTTCCCCTCGTATCATGGTCATGGCTTGTGAGTGGATAGGTCTAGGACGTGGTGCAGCCCGGCGGCTAGTTCACGAGAGTGGACCAAGGGAGGGGCGCGATGGTTTTCGCGCGCGGTGGTGGGAAGACCTGCTCCTGCAGCAACTCCGCTCGCATGGATGGGAAAGAAAACCCATGGGCGAGGTTAGCAGAGGAAGTCGGCACGGGGAGCTTGGTTTGGGGTGGGGACCGACGCAGGATCTAGAGAGGAAGAGGAAAGCGACGCGCGTGGTGAGAGGCAACCGGTGGAGCGCCAGGCCAGTTGCCCGATTAGAAACATTTACAATTAATATCAAGTCAAAACATTGCAAAGGTTGACCAAATTTATATCAACATCTACAATGTCAAATATATATACTATGAAACTACGTTTCATAACGAAGCTAACAATATTGATTTGGCATTGTGAATGTTGATACTTTTCCGTACATATTTGGTCAAAGTAGAAATACTTTGACTTTAAACAAAACTTATATGCAAACTAAAAAGAAACCGGTGGGAGAACTATAATCTTCTCTTAATCTAATCTCTAAACCGTTGTTACGTGTGAATATCTTTCTGTCCCTCGCGTGTGAATGGAACGATCGACTGGGCAGAGATCGCATCTCCCTGGCTCTCCTCTCTCGGCCTCTTCCCCTCTCGCGCCCAAGGCAAAGCGACGCCGGCGGCCGCGACCTAGCCCACTCTCAGGCCATCTCGCCGCCTCTCTCCGCCTGCGTCCCTCTCCACCCAAAAAAGAAAAACGAAGGAAAAAAAACTGAATCAGCGACGCACCAGGTCGCCATTCTCTGCGACGCAAGCACCAGAACAACAAGGCCGCCGGTGGCTGCGAGCGCCGGAGCGCACGGCGGGGAGAGCGAACGACGAGGCGCGGTCGGCACAGACCAGAGAGGTATTATTTTGCCGCACTGCTATCTTCTTCCGCTTATATGCTTGTGACCTAGAGACTAGAGTCTAGTTGGAGGACCGCAAAATTGTTAAATCTGATTATGTGGATGAGTAATTGGATTGCATTATTTTTCCCATCAAATGCAGACACAGCCGTACGGATTCTGAGATGTAGGATACTGTAATTGTCCTGATTCCGCCATAGTAGAATGCACACACACTCGTCATTTCCCAATTTAGAGATCTAGACACAGCCACCATTTGCAAGCTACTGTGAGGTGCTCTCCTAGTCTCTTTTGCATAAATAAGCTACTCCTTCCGTTCCAAAATAAGTGTCGTGCTGTTAGTTCAAATTTGAACTAAAACTACGGCACTTATTTTAGAACGGAGGGAGTATTTGTGATGTAGTTGGTATTTGCTACTCCCTCCGTTCCATCATTATTGTCGTTGTTTTAGTTCGGTTCCTCGAACTCTGTACACCTAATATTTGAACCATGCCCTGGATTGATTTTTGCCTTATACTGCTGGTACCCAGCCTTGGCTCCATCGGATGGATATATGTTATTCCCAGAATTTGTTTCACTATTGGGGTTTCTTTATTACCGTGCTGGCGGCGAGTGATCAAAATTATTCTCTCTTCGCTCAGATAGTTGCTAATTTTTCTTTGCCCAGGTGCTGGGGCAGCTTCTTCTTCAGAGATGTTTCTAGGTCTGCTGAATCCGCATGTCCCACATGGAAAATTGCTAGCTGTGGTGCTTGTGGCCGCTTCGACCTCCATTGCTGCCGCTGCTTCGTCGCCGAGTGAGCAGGTATGCAGGGGTTGAATGACGTTTTGCCTATGTGATTCTACGTGGGATTTTCTACAGATTTTGTGTTGCATTGCTAAATTCAGTTCTAGGAAGCAGGATTTGTGCACCCATCCTATGTTAGATTGAGTTACTCTCTGTGAGTTTCGTTTTCTGGTGGTAGTTAACTGTGTCTGATGATTAACAAGAGCCACCATGTTAACTACTTAGGTGCTACTTTAAATTTTGGTTCATTTTTGTTCCAAGATGTTCAATTTTTTTTGTCTGTAAGTTCTAATTCTAGTTCTGCGCAGGCAGGGAGCAGCCAGAAATCTTTCAATTGCATGCCCTGCTCTATGACATACGTTTCTGATGCATATCCCGGCGCCTTGACGCCACCGCTTGCTCAACATAATAACTTAGCTGACGTACCTCATTCGTCTGACTTGTGCAAAGGACTTACTAATGACCTTGATGTGCCTGTGCTTTTGGAATCGCACCGGCAACTTGTTGGTGAAGGTTCCCACCGCCGTCTTGTCTATTCCATGAAATTTGGTAGCAGCAAAGATACTTTGGTAAAATTCCTTGATGGCTATGATGCGAATCTTGTGATAATTGAGAGCCTCCCTAGTGGGGTCTTTGTTGACCCATTTGAGCTACATCATTTTGTTGAACGAAAAGGTGAGACAAAACTCTGAGCTAGCCAGTCGACTACACTAATATACATAATACATTTACATTGTGATGATTTGCTTTTTATCTTGTACTTTTTCTTGATGTTGCTGTTTTTGGAGACAAAAACCTGGAACTACCCTCAGCTCTGTCCAACCGGTCAGCTGTTGAGATTCATTTTGATCTCAAGCCAAGCACATCAATGAACTGTAACCTTGTGATGGAGCTTCCTCTCCATGCTAGATACCCAGTAAGTTTATAGTTTCTCTGCGGTAACAAGCTGTCAACTTGATTTAGGTTCATGCTGTCTGCAAATACATACTTCTGATTGGAAAGTTTGCCTTCTCAGTTTGAGGAAATGGGTCACACGATTATTTTTAAAACATTCAAAAACGGTCTAGTGTTTATGTGCATATCACCTCCTTGATGGAAATCAAACAGACGAAATAACTATTCTAGGCCAGGTTATCTATTTGGCGCACATAATGCATGCCTAGCATGTTAATTGCAGAACAGGCACCTAAAAAAATATCAAGTAGAGATCAGCAATACCTTGCAACTGTAGTAATTTATGTTTAGTTTTGCTTTAGGTCACATCTCATTAGTGTCCTTGTATTTATGGTAATGTTACGGACCAGCTATTGAGGGGATCCCACCATAAAAGGTTTCCAGATTTTCCAGACGAACACTGAAGCTAGTGAATAGTGTGAGAGATGGTACATCTGACAAAAATAAAATTTCTGATAAACTAAATTGCGGAAAAATAATTACTCAACTGTGTAGTCAAACAAGAGACCGAGAAATGAGAAAGATGAACCGTGAGATGAATGCTAATAACTAAGTGGCATAAATCACTTTTCATTGTATATTTGTGTGTTTTTTATTTCATCGTTAGGTCGAGTTTAAGATTTTGCTAGACCGTGGCTCCCTGGTTACCTTGATCCCACGTATTTTTAGGAAATTTTGAAAAGCTTTAATGATATCAACAGATCGAGTGAAACAAGGAACACTGCAGTGTGTTTGTGGTCAGGCAACATAGTTGGTGAAATGGGAAGCTACAGAACTGTAATTAATTTACCTTTTCTAGAGAATTTCACTTTTGGAATACTTTCATCTGAAATGTTCTGTGTGTGTTGGAGATTGCTGTGGATGGTAGGAGATAGAAAGAGAAAACCGGCGGAAGCTAAATCTGTGGGGCTGACCACCTACCCCACCTCCATTTGCATGTTCTAACTTGGTGCAAACATACCTGAAATGCACATGGTGTTACGAAAATATCTCTCATGTAGTCATGTTGATCTCCTTATTTGTGATGGAAGGTGAATGTACAGGGCAGTTATCTTGGGAGTCATTTTCTAGGTCTTAGGTTCCTCCCAAATTCTCTTATAACAGATGCTTGATGTTATTAAAGTCGCTTTCTTCCTCAAGAAAATATCTAAGATTCTTAGTCCAGTCCAAGTATCGATGTTACCATGGATCCATGATAAATTTCACATACAGGTTTTCAGCTATTCCCTTCTTCATCATAACACTTTTGAAGAAACCCCCTAGCAGACTACTGATTGTCGTATTTATTTGCAGCCTCTCGACGCCAGCGGTTATGCAACGGTCGAGTTCGGCAGCCCTGACCTGCTCCTCCGTTACAGAAGAAAGGTGACCCATCCTGATTCCTGCCTGTGGGTCCTCCAGAATTTCGACGCCACACCTGTGGAGAAAGCCGCGTGGTACATGCCTTGTGGCGACGAAGCGCACACAGGATTTGTCTCTAGCCTCGCTTTCATTTCGGCTCTGGTTTGCTCCATGTCCATAGTCCTGGCAGCCTCCCTGGTTTCTTGATGCAAGTACTGGATTCTCGAGACATGATGTGTTGGTCTACTTCAAAAGTCAGATTGCTCTCGCAGGCTTTTGCACGTCCATATGCAATCTGCAGTTTTCAGAGGAAACCAAGTACGCGAAAAAGAACATCAGTTGCATGCTTGGTGTTTGTCAATGTTTTTGGCAATCTTTTAAATAATTATGTGGTTGATAATGCTTTTTGTCCACAGGAGCACTGTTGTGCTACCCTTTGTGGCATGTGGGCGATCTGGACCCTCAGAAATAAAAGATACCATGGGGAGACTACCATGAACATCTCACAAGCATGCAGATGGGCCTGGGAGATGGCACCAGATATGATCCAAACATCAAATTCTGATGCAAAGGAGAAAAAAAAAACTAGAATCATGAAATGGAAACGCCCCACTGTAGGTTTTGTAAAGGTGAATGTTGATGCATCTTTCAATTTGGATACTCAACAAGGAGCCAAAGGGGTGATCATTCGGGATGACCAGGGTCAGGTTATTGCACAATCTTTCCCTCCAGACTTCATCGGTGAGCCTGTCGGTGTACTTCTCCTGTGGCTGCCGCTTCGGCGGCCGGTGTAATAACCTTTCCCTTCAGACTTCATCGGTGAGCCTGTCGATGTACTTCTCCTATGGCTGCCGCTTTGGCGGCCGGTGCCAGAGAGGAGAATCCCAGTGCTTTTTTTAGTCCTTGCAGGTGCGGCTCTTAGGCGAATGGCGGTGTTTCTTCTTCAAGTTTGTCTTCTGGGCTTCGATCCTCCTCGTTTCGTCCGTTCGAACGTAGTAGATGGAGCTCTCGGCGTAGATTCCTGTTGTCTCCTTGGGGCGGTGAGGTTAGAGTTCCTCGTCATGTGGCGAGATTTGGTGTCACGTCATGTGCTTCAGATATATGCAAGGGTTAAATGGCGACGACTCCGGCTTCAGGGCGCTGGTCCTTAAGGCCACGTGCACGAAGACTTCCTGGTTGTCATCGAAAAGATCAAGCAGGCTCCCGTAGGGGAGCGGCGTCAGCAGCTCATTCTGGTGGCATTAGTGGTCGTTCGATGGTCTTAAAAGTTTGAAATGATTTGTACTTCCGATAAACTTTTATAATAGATCCGATCATTTTTGCAAAAATAAAATAAAAAATAATGTGAGACTAACAGTTAGTCATTGCAGTTACTTTTTTTTCGTGCTTTTTTACATCGTTAGAATCCTTTGAATCAAATGATAAGAGTCAAATGGTCCACATAGTATCATGTTAACCAGATTCGACAAGGGTGAATTTTATTGGCGCAAAAAGGTGCGTCAAGATTCAAGTGAACACATACCTTAAGAGCAAACATCCGGCCTCTGCATAGTCAAGATGCACACAACCGACATCATTGCAATACGCAAAACACACACGGGCAATAGCAATGTCATATAAGATCAAAGCTATGCGTGGGCGAGGAAAAAAAGTCTAAAGTGATCAGATCCATCATATACAAACTACAACAATGACCATACCCACACCAGCCATCCCATGACACCACACAGACGACGAAGTTCTTCAACAACAACGCCTTATCATGTTAGCCGGATGGTACAAACAATATCATTGCTTAATGGATGGATGGATTGTTGCAGGTATATAGAATTTTTTTTGCTACTGTGAATGGCCAATGTATCTTGTTCTATTTTTCTCCCTTAACCCTAGGCGACTAGGATAAACTCTCCCCTCTAAACTTCATCGGCGAGCCTATGATTTGCCTCCCCCCTGCCCACTGCTCCGGGCGCCGATGGCGGGGAGGAGAATCCCGGTGCATGTGCTTCGGTTAGTAGTTTATGTTAGAATTTGTTAGTCCTCACATGCACGGTGCTCGGGTGGGTGGAGGCGCTTCTTCGAATTTGTCTTCCGAGCTCTGTTTCTCCTTGAGTTTGTCCGTATAGACATAGTCAGCGTGAGCTCCGGCGTAGATTCCCGCCGTCTCAATGGGGATACGAGGTTAGGTTTCTCGTCACATGGCAAGATTTGGTGTCAGGTGCTTCAGACCTATGCAAGAGTTCAACGACGACAATTACGGCTCCATGGCGCTGGTCCTTAGGAGCACATGCACGAAGACTTTCCAATTGTCATGACAAAGTCAAGCTGACTCCAGTAGTAGATTCGCGACAACGGCCCGTTCTGATGGTAGTAGTGGTCATTCGATTAGAATCTTGATGTTTTATTATTTGAGATGTTATGTACTTCCGATGAACTCTAATAATGGATTTGATCTTTCACAAAAGTAAGAATATGGCCAATGCTATTGTGAAGGTGCAGGACAACCTGTAGTTCCACTTCCGATTTGACAGCTGTCGTGGCATTCACGTCGACAACCTCTCCATCAGCTCCCTGGCGTTGAGCCCCAACACCGACGACATCTACGTCGAGAACGCCTAGGATCGTCCTCATCACCAACATTTTCGTCTCCATCGGCGTAGGCACCCTCAACGTCCACATTGAAAACAGCAAGGGGCGTCGCCATGCGTCATGAACAACCCGAAGAGCATGAGCAGCACAGTACACGCTGCCCAATGGCTATCGAGGTTACGATCCTGACAATGAGTACTAGGGATACAAAAGAGGGGCAGAGCCTAGCTGCGGCGCAGGTGTGGCACTCGGTTTTTATGAATTCAGACCCCTCTCGGAGGAGATAACAACCCTACAGCTCATGCCCTGAGACTTGTTTTCTCTTGGGGTATATGATTACAAATGATGTTGAACCCCTGCCATGGAGGAGGGCGCGTCGCGCCTTTGCACTCCCACGTTACAAGGGGGATTAATGACTATAACTATGACAGTTACAGGTTTAAATAGCTATGACTACAGGAGTTACATGTAACGACAGCCTTAACTATGCTTGAAGTCTGACTTAAGATCACCTAACCATTGCGGCTCCCACATTGTCCCTACGTCTTCTCTGTTCGAGCGGCAGTGGCTGGGTCGACTGGAGGGAGGACATCCGAGTGTAGTCAGTCTATCCGAGTGGATCTTCGGCGGTGCGCATGCGAATGCGCCTGAGGTCCTGGGACCCTCCAATGATAATGGGGGACCCTAGGTGGGCTTTAGATGTCAGGTCGTTGACCCTACCAGTAGTAGAGGTGACCCCATTAGCAGCGACATCCTATTCCGGAATGGGTCGGCATGGGACAGGCCCCGTTGTCGCCCGTCCTCTGATGGGAACACAAACAGGCCGCCGTCACAATACACGTCGCAATGGTGCGGATTTTTGTGCCCTCATGGTCCCCCCCCCCCCCCCCCCCCCCCCCCCCGCGCACGTGCCTGAGAGGAGCGGCGGTAGGGGATGCCGGCGGCAGAGTGAAGCCGGAGACAGGAGGAGGTGCCGGGGCAAAAGGGATTTGAGAGAACGAGTGAGTGAGTGAAAGGGAGTGGATAGCCAAAAAAGACGAGAAGACGTTCGCGCGCGGCGGTTTTACAGCTAGCGCTTCCGAAACGTGACATGACCGCTAAAGTCGCATGAAGATACGTGCATGGAAGCCAAGCTACTTAACATTTCAAGAAAAAAGTCGCATGAAGATACGTGCATGGAAGCCAAGCTACTTAACATTTCAAGAAAAACCTCGTATGTTTCCGCACGAAATCCTTTTTTTTTGTGGACAAGGCAAGAACTCTGATGCGATGCTGCTACGCTGTGTTACTAGCACAGTAGCACCTGACGACAGTAACAAGCATGCTTGCGTGATTCCAACAAAAAAAAATGCTTGTGTGAACTGCGAGGCGATGCTTCCTCCATGACATCGCCCCGACACCACGAATGATTGACCAGCAAACCCGTTTGGTGGGCATCCCATTCCCATCGCACCGGAGCGAGTGCCATCCGAGACGCCACTTTGTCAAACCCTGCGTAACGTACATTTCCATCCCTCTCCCGCAAGAGGACAAAGAAAATGCAATCCCACCGTCGTGCGCGCAGCAGGATTGATGATTGGCGGATCTTCATCCAGTACGTACGTAGCGGCAAAGAAACGGAACGCACGCAGCGAGTGACCGAGCCAGCTCCGCGACGCGTGTGCCGCTCGGCCAACCCAGGCGCGCCGCGTAGCCCCAGATATTTCCGCGCGTCGGCTTCCCAGCAGCCACACGCGTCCGCACCGCCGCCAGCCCGGGCGAGGAGCCAACCGAATCCTGAGACCATCCGGTGCCAGCCGCCGTGATCCCGCCACGCGTCCCCGCCGAGCGAGGCCCGGCCGGCACGTGTCGCCCCAGAGCACGGGCGCGCAGGTGCGACCGCCGGGGCACGTGTCCCGCCCGCCAGTGTGCCCGCCATAGATAGAGTACGTCAGCTAAGTAAACTGAGCTCGCATGATACATGATCCAGTACGTCCAAGTAAACTAAGATGGGCAGTGTGCGCGCAAGATATTTTGGGGATGGCGAGCAGCGCTGTGCTGCAGTCTGCACCCGCATGCGCAGCACCGGCGCGCTCTGTCCGGGCAGCAATTTTGGACGGTCGGTGGCGACACAGGTGCTGCTGGCACTGTTTTGGCGGAGAGGCACGGCACGCAAGGCAAGAGGGATTAGCGTGCGGGGATGACGGAGATATTTTGCTTGCGGGGGGAGTGCGACAAGGATCGCTTTTCTGATCGCAACCGCATCATCGATAGTATCGCGGCTGAACCGTACAATTGTCACGCGCCGCGCGGCGACACGAGGAGCCGGGGTGGCCGGCCGGGTCGGGGTCGCCTCCAGGGAGCACGGACGGGACGGGCGTGCGCGTATATAACTGCCCACCCGCCGGCGCCGCCCCGCTCCGCGCTCGGGCACGCGAGTTACAGTCACGCTCAGAGTCCACATCCACCAGGTCGGGTAACTGGGTCGACTAACATTCAGCTGGTAGTATGAGCGAAGGCACGCGGGAGATGAGGCGGCTGCGCGTCGGCAGCGCCGGCGGCAGCAAGGCGAGCGCGAGCGGCGGCATCGCCGACGAGTTGAGCAGCGGGGGGCGCGGCATTGGGGCGCGGATCCGCGGGGTCAACGTGGGGATCCTGGACGAGCAGGTGCTGGCGCTGGTGTTCCGCGCGCTCAACTGGGACCCGCAGGCGCTGTGCTCCGTGGCGCGGGTCAGCCGCCGGCTGCGCGCCGTCGCGGAGCGCGTGCTGTGGCGGGAGCTCTGCGTCTCGCGCGCGCCGCGGATGGTGTCCGCACTCACCACGGGCTCCTCGGCCTCGTCGGGCCGCGTGGGCGGCGGGTGGCCGGCGCTGGCGAAGCTGCTCCTCTACTGCTGCGGCGCGGCCGGGGCGGGCGTGCGGGGCCACTTCGCGCCCGTGTCGCGCTTCTCCAAGACGTCCGGCCGGAGCTTCCTGTCGCGGCGGTGCGGCGGGGACCTGCTGTACGTGTCGGACCCGTGCGAGCACGCGGCGGCCGGCGCCGGCGACGACGAGGACGTGGGCGCCTACCGCGGCGTGTTCCGCGGCTTCATGCGCTCGCGCACGCGCGCATGCCTGGTGGGCGGCCGCGCCCCGCTGGAGCCCCGCGTGCGCTGCCCCTACTGCGGCGCGCGCGTCTGGAGCGTCACGGCCGCCGGCCTCGCGCCCCGCAGCGCGTGCCGCCGCCTCGGCGCGCACGAGGGCCGCCTCGAGTACTTCGTCTGCGTCAGCGGCCACCTCCACGGCAGCTGCTGGCTCGCGCGCCTCTCCTCCAGCGACAGCGATGGCGACGGCGAGCGCCAGCGCGGCCGCGGTGGCGAGGATACCGACTCTGACGACGACGGATTCACTGCCACCGCCGACGGGCACACGGAGCTGTGACGCGAAGAGCTTGTCTTAGAGCATCTCCAGCTGCGCCCCCGACGAGGCCCCCCATGCGATTTTTCGGCCGCCGGCGTAAAAAAAAAAGCCCCGTCGCGCTCCCAAAAGCGGTCGAAATTGGCGCCGGCGGACCCAACCCGAACCCGGCGAGCTCGGGGGCGCCGGGCGAATCGTTTTTGCGCGAAGAGCCGCGGGCCCCCCTTGCCAGCGACTCGACTCTCTTCTCGCCACTTCGTCGTCCTCATCGCCCCGTTCCCCGCGACGAATCAATGTCAAAGCTGCGCGCGCTGCCGCACCGGTCAGCCTCCATTGATGCCTCACGGACGGCGCAGTGAAGGCCGGGCGACGCGCGTCCCCTTGCCCGCCACGCGTAACGCGCCGGCCACGCGTACTACGCGGCGCTTCCGCCTATATAAGCCGACCACCAGCGCGCCGGAGACACGCACAGATCCTCCACCGCCGACGCGCCCATTTCTCCCCCTTCCTCCCTCGCCTCCTCTCGCCGTCTCCAGTTCAGAAGAATGGCCGAGCGCTTTCCAGGCGACGGCGCGGCGGCGAATGGCTTCGGGCGCCGCCATCTTCATGAGGACGAGGCTCGCCTCCTTTTCGAGGCCGAGTACCCGGTCCCGCCGGACATGCGGGTGCTCGGGGCGTGGAGGATCAGCGCCAGCGGCGTGCCGGTGCCACCACCACCCACCGGGGCGGCGCGGCGTGCGGAGATCGCACGTATCCGTGCGTCCGTGCCGCGGGTTGCGAGGGAAGGCCCGCGGTACACCCCCGACAGCCCGCTCTGGGAGCCCTACTTCCGCCGCCGCCACGCCGAACAGCTCAAGGCGACGAACGGCGTCGTGCCCTCCGGCAGGCTCAACTCCGAGGGCCGGCGCCGGTGGTGGGGCGTGCCCGGCCGCACGTTGGAGGCCGTCCTCGAGTACATCGAGGGCGGCAACACGCCGCGCCTCGAGTACCCCTCTCCCCCGTCCTTCTCACGCCGTCGTGGGAGCTCCTGGACGCTGAGGCGCATGGACCGGCCCGGGGCGTCCTCCTCCTCGTCCGGCCGCTCGTCCGGCTCTCCTTGCCTCCGCCCCGTCAAGCCGGAGCCCCAGGACACGCCTGTCAGCGCATGCACCCGCAGCTCCGGCGTCCGCATCGGCGACTCCACCCCCCTCCGGCCGCTTCGTCCTCGTCGAGCCCAAGCCGGAGCCCCCCGGAGTACGAGGAGATAGCCCGACGCGGTTTCTCCGACGAGGAGGCCCTACAGTGGGCTCGGGACGACTACTACCGGGACGAGATGGTCCGGCAGCGCCGGGCCCTGGATGAGATAGAAGCCCGCAAACGTGGGCGCGAGGACGAGCACGGCGTCGTGATCTTCGAAGCGACGACGACGAGAACGCCCCCGGACCGTCCAACCCGCCGTGCCAACCAGGGGAGAGATGCAGCAGGGACGGCGGTGGCGGAGGCGGCGGCGACGACGGCGGCGGCAATTACACGCGGTTCTACAGCCTCCTCAGCATGTAGAACTGCAAGGGCGGGTGGCGAGGAGCGGCGAGGGAGATGGCGAGGAACGGCGATGGAGACGGCGAGGAGCAGCCCCTAGTAGTTTTTTTCTTTTTTTATAAAATATGTTTAAATTTGAACGAACTCGCCGATGTTGGCATTAAATTTGAGCCGCGTTTGCGCCGTATTTAAGTTTAAAAAAAAAACGTGGGCGCCGCGACTGGGGCATCACGCCCCCAGCACGTGGTTTAGCGCCGGTGCGTCTCCAGGGGGCGATTTTTAGCCCCTCCTGAGAGGCCAACGGCTGGAGATGCTCTTAGCCACATGAAAATGCAATAGAATAGAAGCATATTCCGCGGCTTTTTCCCGTTTGTTTTGTTGGCTTTTGTATAATCTCTTGGCTCCTGTGGCCTTGTTGCAATCAATTTTTGCACTGCCGCACAGCTGTTGTGGTTTTTGTAGCGGTTCAGAAGCGACGTGCGTTGGTGCGGCGCGAGCTACAGACTTGGCTCTTTCGAGCGACCTCTCGCGGCCCAAACTTACCTGAAATAAATTAATGGGCGAGCGCGAGGCAGAAAACACATATTTGATCTGAGGATGAAATCAAATCAAAATTTAAACTATTTTTGAAAAAAATTCACACTGCTGACCCTTTTAAAGGTGGCGTCCGACAGCAAAGCGCCGCACACTACGGTGCAGCGTCTTTCCTTAGGCGTCGCACCTTCGGCCAGCGTGGCAGCCCGGGGCCAGGCGCGGCCCCACAGACAGCAGTGCAATGCCTATCGCTTGGCCGCCACACTTGTAATGTGCAGCGCCCGGCCCTTAGGCGGTGCACTGTCTGTTTGCCACTTTGGCTAGCCCCACCCCCTCACCCCACTCACCCCCACCCCACCCACAAGGTGAAGCAAAGCGCCCCCCTCTTCTCCCTCTCAAATCCTTCTCAAATCTTGCAAATCCGGAGTATTTGTCCGTGGATTTCAAAGCCAACCCCTCCCTTAAGGTAAACTCCTCCGATCCCCTCTTTTTCATCCATAGGAATTGTCACACTTCCTCAAATCTTGCTAGTTTGGGGAAACTCTAGTTTTGGCTTGGATTTGGAAATTTGTGTTCAAACATGTTATGTTTCTTTGCTAATTTGGTAGGGTTAGGTTTCATACTATGCTAGGGTTAGGGTTATGTGTGTTTTTATGTTGGGGTTAGGGTTAGGGTTATGCTATTATTAGGGTTGTTGTTATTGTTAAGTGGGGGTAAGGGTTGTTGTTTCATATCTATGTTAGGGCTTATGTATTTTGTGCAAATACTTGGTTAAGTACTTACTCCCTCCGTTCGGAATTACTTCTCGCGGAAATGGATGTATCTAGACGTATTTTAGTTCTAGATACATCCATTTTCGAGACAAGTAATTCCGAAAGGAGGGAGTACTTGATATATGTGTTTTTTATTATTGTAGGGATGGGAAGAACATGTGTTTATGTTCATCATGTGGATAAAGAGGCCTTTTTGAAAGGCAATGTTGAGCCGGACCCGGATGAGCTTGACATAGTGTTTGAGAGTAGTCCTAGCTATGCGGAGCTCTTGGAACAAGCGAGGAAGGATTTGAATTGGATGGACCCAAGTGACGTTGTTGAGTTCGAGGGAAGGCATAATGTTGGTTTTGAAATGCACATCCGTTGGAAGACAATGCGTGTGAACTCCGAGCAACATTGGGTTGCATACATGGAGACGGTTGCCGAATCTCTAGACAAGGCTCTTGAGTTATTTGCCTCCAAGAAGGTTGAGTCTACTTTGCATTTGGACTTGAACCGGAACCCCTCCCCGTTGGTTGCTAGCACTCCCCCACCCATGAACCAAGATCAAATGAGTGAACCTCATTTCACGCAACAAGATTGGCCAACATTGAGCCCGACTCCAAACAACCAAAATGAAGCTTTTGAAGAGGAGAATGATGAGTACGAGGAGGATGACAACGAAGTTGATCTCCATGGCAACAATGTGGGTGATCTCGACCAATACCATGTGCTAGAGACAATGGACCAATCCATCCATTTTTCCTGTGCATATGCATCGGACTCGCATGACGATGGTCCCGATGAAGAAGTTGATGAGGAGGGGTTCACGTCGATGGAGGCCCAAGCATTCAAGAAGGTATTCGGGCGGGATCACAAGACACTATTGTTCAAGGATCTTAGTCTCGTGGATGAAGCCGTTGTGGATGGTGGCAAATGCATGTCTCTTGGAGCTAGGCCAAGTTCTCACCGTGATTTGGAAGATGGCAAGAACGATATTTCCCGGTTGTGAGTTTGATTCTTTCTTGGAATTGAAGATGTGGCTCGACAACTACTCGGTTACGCATTATCGTCCACATAGAGTGGCCAACTCGGACGTCAATGTGTGTTACACGGTTAAATATGAAGTGCCAAGATGTCCATGGATTGTGCGTGCAAGGCCATGAAAAGGAGGTCCCACTTGGCACATAGTGAGTTTTCTACCAACTCACATGTGCCGGTACAAGAATGCGGATGGCAAGCTTGTGTAACAACAACACAGACAACTCATGTCCGAGTTCATAGCTTACATGCTTTCGAACCAAATATCCACACTTCCAACAATGAACATTAAGAGTGTCATTGACATTGTGAAAGCCATCTTCGTTACAAGATCAGGTACGGCAAGGCATGGAAGGCAAAGCAAGCCGCATTCAAGATGTTATATGGCAATTGGGAGGAAGCATACAAGACCTAGCATAATTTTCAATGTAATTTTCTTTATTGTGGCATGAATGTTCAGATCCGAAAGATTCAAGATAAAAGTTTAATATTGACATAAAAATAATAATACTTCAAGCATACTAACTAAGCAATTATGTCTTCTCAAAATAACATAGCCAAAGAAAGCTCATCCCTACAAAATCATATAGTTTGGCCATGCTTCATTTTCGTCACACAAAAATGGTCTCATCATGCACAACCCCGATGACAAGCCAAGCAATTGTTTCATACTATAGTATTTCTCAAACTTTTTCAACTTTCACGCAATACATGAGCGTGAGCCATGGACATAGCACTATGGGTGGAATAGAATATAATGATGGGGATTGTGTGGAGAAGACAAAAAAAGAGAAAGTCTCACATTGACGCGGCTAATCAACGGGCTAGGGAGATGCCCATCAATTGGTGTCAATGCAAGGAGTAGGGATTGCCATGCAACGGATGCACTAGAGCTATAAATGTATGAAAGCTCAACAAAAGAAACTAAGTGGGTGTTCATCCAACTTGCTTGCTCATGAAGACCTAGGGCATTTGAGGAAGCCCATTGTTGGAATATACAAGCCAAGTTCTATAATGAAAAATTCCCAGTAGTATATGAAAGTGACAAAATAAGAGACTCTCTATAAAGATCATGGTGCTACTTTGAAGCATAAGTGTGGAAAAAGGATAGTAGCATTGTCCCTTCTTTTCTTTTTTCCCTTTTTTTCCTTTTATTTTTTTATTTGGCCTTTTTTTTCATGGGACAATGCTCTATTAATGATGATCATCACACTTCTATTTATTTACAACTCAATGATTACAACTTGATACTAGAACCAAATATGACTCTATATGAGTGCCTCCAGCGGTGTACCGGGATGGGCAATGAATCAAGAGTGACATGTATGAAAAATTATGCATGGTGGCCTTGCCACAAATACGATGTCAACTACATGATCATGCAAGGCAATATGACAATGATGAAGCGTGTCATAATAAATGAAGCGGTGGAAAGTTGCATGGCAATATATCTCGGAATGGCTATGGAAATGCCATAATAGGTAGGTATGGTGGCTGTTTTGAGGAAGATATAAGGAGGTTTTTGTGTGATAGAGCGTATCATAGCACGGGGTTTGGATGCACCGGCGAAGTTTGCACCAACTCTCGAGGTGAGAAAGGGCAATGCACGATACCGAAGAGGCTAGCAATGATGGAAAGGTGAGAGTGCGTATAATCCATGGACTCAACATTAGTCATAAAGAACTCACATAGCAAAAATCTACAAGTCATCAAAAACCAAGCACTACGCTCATGATCCTAAGGGGATAGATGTTGGAAATATGCCCTAGAGGCAATAATAAATGGTTATTATTATATTTCTTTGTTCATGGTAATTGTCTATTGTTCATGCTATAATTGTGTTATTCGGAAATCGTAATACATGTGTGAATACATAGACCACAACGTGTCCCTAGTAAGCCTCTAGTTGACTAGCTCGTTGATCAACAGATAGTCATGGTTTCCTGACTATGGACATTGGATGTCGTTGATAACGGGATCACATCATTAGGAGAATGATGTGATGGACAAGACCCAATCCTAAGCATAGCATAAAAGATCGTGTAGTTTCGTTTGCTAGAGCTTTTCCAATGTCAAGTATCTTTTCCTTAGACCATGAGATCGTGCAACTCCCGGATACCGTAGGAGTGCTTTGGGTGTGCCAAATGTCACAACGTAACTGGGTGACTATAAAGGTGCACTACGGGTATCTCCCAAAGTGTCTGTTGGGTTGGCACGGATCGAGACTGGGATTTGTCACTCCGTATGACGGAGAGGTATCTCTGGGCCCACTCGGTAATGCATCATCATAATGAGCTCAATGTGACTAAGGCGTTAGTCACGGGATCATGCATTGCGGTACGAGTAAAGAGACTTGCCGGTAACGAGATTGAACAAGGTATTGGGATACCGACGATCGAATCTCGGGCAAGTAACATACCGATTGACAAAGGGAATTGCATACGGGATTGATTGAATCCTCGACATCGTGGTTCATCCGATGAGATCATCGTGGAACATGTGGGAGCCAACATGGGTATCCAGATCCCGCTGTTGGTTATTGACCGGAGAGGCGTCTCGGTCATGTCTGCATGTGTCCCGAACCCGTAGGGTCTACACACTTAAGGTTCGGTGACGCTAGGGTTGTAGAGATATGCGTATGCGGAAACCCGAAAGTTGTTCGGAGTCCCGGATGAGATCCTGGACGTCACGGGGAGTTCCGGAATGGTCCGGAGGTGAAGAATTATATATAGGAAGTCCAGTTTCGGCCACCGGGAAAGTTTCGGGGGTTATCGGTATTGTACCGGGACCACCGGAAGAGTCCCGGGGGTCCACCGGGTGGGGCCACCTGTCCCGGAGGGCCACATGGGCTGAAGTGGGAGGGGAACCAGCCCATAGTGGGCTGGGGCGCCCCCCATGGGCCTCCCCCCTGCGCCTAGGGTTGGAAACCCTAGGGTGGGGGGGCGCCCCACTTGACTTGGGGGGTAAGTTACCCCCCTGGCCGCCCCCCCCATCCAGATGGGTTCTGGCCGGCGCCCCCCCTCCCAGGGGGCCTATATAAAGGGGGGGAGGGAGGGCAGTAGGATTACAGCCTTGGGCGCCTCCCTCCTCCCCTGCTACACCTCTCCCTCTCGCAGAAGCTCGGCGAAGCCCTGCCGAGACCCGCTACATCCACCACCACGCCGTCGTGCTGCTGGATCTCCATCAACCTCTCCTTCCCCCTTGCTGGATCAAGAAGGAGGAGGCGTCGCTGCACCGTACGTGTGTTGAACGCGGAGGTGCCGTCCGTTCGGCACTCGGTCATCGGTGATTTGAATCACGGCGAGTACGACTCCGTCATCCACGTTCATTGGAACGCTTCTGCTCGCGATCTACAAGGGTATGTAGATGCACTCCTTTCCCCTCGTTGCTAGTATACTCCATAGATGGATCTTGGTGAGCGTAGGAAAATTTTAAAATTATGCTACGATCCCCAACAGTGGCATCATGAGCCAGGCCTATGCGTAGTTACTATGCACGAATAGAACACAAAGCAGTTGTGGGCGTTGATGTTGCCAATTCTTCTTGCCGCTACTAGTCGTATCTTGTTTCGGCGGTATTGTAGGAGGAAGCGGACCGGACCGACCTTACACGTACGCTTATGTAACGCCCGGATAATCATGCTACAGTAATCTCACGTTAATGATGCCACGTCACCACGGTTACTGTTGTTAACCTCGCGATAATTCGAAACCGTTTCAAATGTTAAATTCAAATTAATGTCAATAATAAAAGTTTTCAAAAATTTAAACAAAAATGTTCGGTGGGTGCCAGATACTGCACTGATAATTATTGTGGAGAAAACATATTTTTAGAAAATGCCTAACTATTTTAAAATGATGTAAAACAGAAAAGAAAGTAAATAAAAAGAAAAGAAAATGCAACAGAGAAAACAAACAGAAAAAAAGGAGGAACCCCCCCTCCCCCCACTGAACCCTGGCCCAACAGCCCCCCCCCCCTGCTGGACCGCGGCCCCGCTGGCCATCGGGCCAACCAGGCCGGCCCAGGTCGGCCCCCACTCCTCTCCCTTATCCACTCCTCCCCCCACTCCCCACCGACAGCCCCGCCCACTCCCCCCGAAATATCCCCCTCTCCCCCGATCGGGATCGAGGAGGAGGCGCTCGACCCCGCCGCCCCTGGTCCTCTCCGCCGCCGCCAGGAGCCCGCGCCGCCTCGCCCTCGCCGGAGCTTCCCCACCGGCCTGCTCCCACGTCGCCGTCGTCCCCGTCGACCCCCTCAACCCCCGCTGCCCCGTCCCTACACCCCCCGGTGAGGCCACGGCCTCCACGCCCCTCCTCTCCTTCCCTCGCCCCGCCGCGCGGCCCGCGCCGTTGCCTCGCGCCCGTGGCTGCGCACGAGCTCGCGCTCCCGCAGCCCCACCCCCCGTCGTGCACCGCCCGCCCCCGCCCTGTGCTCGCATCGTCCGTGCACTGACCCCGTCGTCGGGCCCCTGCCCGCCACCGCCTCCCATCGCCACTGCCCCGCCGCGGCTCTGCTTCGCCCGCGCCACCACCGCTCGTGCAGACGGGCGGCTACCGCCGGCGCCCTCCCACTCGCCGTCCGCGCCAGCGCTCGCCTCTGCCTGCCGCACTTGGCCGCCGTCGCCCAGCCGCCTCGTTGGTCACGCCCACGGTGGCCTCGCCCCTCTGCACCACCTCTGGCGGCTGGCCCCGCACCACCGCGGCCTCGCCCCGCTCCGGCCATGGCCGGCGCCGTGCCCCGCCGTGGCCGCCAGCGCCCACGCCCGCATGCCCCTGGGCGTGCGCCCGAACGGGGCGCGCCCGTAACCCGCACCCGCATCGCCCCCCTGGGCCACTGCCAGGTGGGCCTCGCCCCCCCCTGAGCCACTGCCCCCTGGGCCCGAACCCCGTGGGCCTATGACAAACGGGGCCCAGCCCAGAGAACGTGTTAAAAAATGAAATAATAAATAAATAAAAATAAAATTAATAATAAAACAAATAATAAAAATAAATTTAATTTAATTAATTAATTAAATTAATTAATCCTGTTTAAATTAATCTAATTAATTAGTTAATTTAATTAAACAGTAATTATTTAGCTAACCCTAATTAACCTAATCAGAGAATGACAGGTGGGTCCCACTGGACCCACATGTCAGTTTGACTTAGTCAACCCCAGTTGACTGCTGATGTCAGCATGACATCATGCTGATGTCATAAATCCATTTTCGAATTAAATTAAATAATTAATTAAATTCCAGAAATTAATAAAATCTTCAGAAAATCATATCTTTTAATCCGTAACTCGGATTAAAATATTTTCAACATGAAAGTTGCTCAGAACGACGAGACGAATCCGGATACGCAGTCCGTTCGTCCACCACACCTCCCTAACCTATCGAACTCGCAACTTTCCCCCTCCGGTCCATCTGTCCGAAAACGCAAAACATCGGGAATACTTTCCCGGATGTTCCCCCCCTTCGCCGGTACCACCTACTGTCGCGTTAGGACACACCTAGTACCGCTCGTTGTCATGTCACGCATCGTCATGCTTATGTTTGCATTGTATTTACTGTTTCTTCCCCCTCTTCTCTCTGGTAGACTACGAGACCAACACTGCTGCTGCCCAGTTCGACTACGGAGTTGACGACCCTTCTACTTGCCAGAGCAACCAGGCAAGCCCCCCCCTTGATCACCAGATATCGCCTATTCTTCTCTATACTGCTTGCATTAGAGTAGTGTAGCATGTTACTGCTTTCCGATATCCTATCCTGATGCATAGCCTATCCTTGCTACTACTGTTGTTACCTTTACCTGCAATCCTACATGCTTAGTATAGGATACTAGTTTTCCATCAGTGGCCCTACATTCTTGTCCGTCTGCTGTGCTATACTATCGGGCCGTGATCACCTGGGCGGTGATCATGGGTATATACTTATATACTATACACATGACACATGTGATGACTAAAGTCGGGTCGGCTCGTAGGAGTACCCGCAAGTGGATCTTTGTGGCGGAGCGACAGGGCAGGTTGAGACCGCCTAGGTGAGAGGTGGGCCTGGCCCTGGTCGGCGTTCGCGGATACTTAACACGCTTAACGAGATCTTGGTATTTGATCTGAGTCTGGCCATTTGGTCTATACGCACTAACCATCTACGCGGGAGTAGTTATGGGTATCCCGGCGTCGTGGTATCAGCCGAAGCCTTCGTGACGTCAGCGACTGAGTGGCGCGCGCCGTGTTGGACCGCTTTGACGTAACCGCCGTGATCGTGTGGGTTGCTAAGTCTGCTCGCGGCCGCGTTCGCAACGTGCAGGTGTGCATAGGGCGATGGGCCCAGACCCCTGCGCGCTTAGGATTAGACCGGTGTGCTGACCGCTCTGTTGTGCTTAGGTAGGGCTGCGACGCGTTGATCTTACGAGGCCGGGCATGACCCAGAAAAGTGTGTCCGGCCAAATGGGATCGAGCGTGTTGGGTTATGTGGTGCACCCCTGCAGGGAAGTTTATCTATTCGAATAGCCGTGTCCCTCGGTAAAAGGACGACCCGGAGTTGTACCTTGACCTTATGACAACTAGAACCGGATACTGAATAAAATACACCCTTCCAAGTGCCAGATACAACCCGGTGATCGCTCTCTAACAGGGCGACGAGGAGGGGATCGCCGGGTAGGATTATGCTATGCGATGCTACTTGGAGGACTTCAATCTACTCTCTTCTACATGCTGCAAGATGGAGATGGCCAGAAGCGTAGTCTTCGACAGGACTAGCTATCCCCCTTTATTTCTGGCATTCTGCAATTCAGTCCACTGATATGCCCCTTTACACATATACCCATGCATATGTAGTGTAGCTCCTTGCTTGCGAGTACTTTGGATGAGTACTCACGGTTGCTTCTCTCCCTCTTTTCCCCCTTTCCTTTCTATCTGGTCATCGCAACCAGATGCTGGAGTCCAGGAGCCGGACGCCACCGTCGACGACGACACCTACGACACTGGAGGTGCCTACTACTACGTGCAGGCCGCTGACGACGACCAGGAGTAGTTAGGAGGATCCCAGGCAGGAGGCCTGCGCCTCGTTCGATCTGTATCCCAGTTTGTGCTAGCCTTCTTAAGGCAAACTTGTTTAACTTATGTCTGTACTCAGATATTGTTGCTTCCGCTGACTCGTCTATGATCGAGCACTTGTATTCGAGCCCTCGAGGCCCCTGGCTTGTATTATGATGCTTGTATGACTTATTTATGTTGTAGAGTTGTGTTGTGATATCTTCCCGTGAGTCCCTGATCTTGATCGTACACATTTGCGTGCATGATTAGTGTACGGTCAAATCGGGGGTGTCACAAGTTGGTATCAGAGCCGACTTCCTGTAGGAATCCCCCTTTCCACACTCCTTGGCCGAAGTCGAGTCTAGACATCACAAAACTTTTACTAACATGGCTGTGTGTCTTACGGGCCCACGTCGCCATTGGGTGGTACTAGGATCTTTTTACTCCTCGACCGTTACTCTGGGACTCTGAACTCTCTTCTACTCGGGTTAAACGAATTTACTAACTCTAACACTAGGATCCCGTGACCGCATTCGCCCCAAAGTTGGATAAGCCATAGTTGTTTCTTAGAATAGTATTTTGAACAATTCACACACTGTCATTTGACTCCTTTGAAACGTCTTTGCTTTCAGATGGAACCCACGAGGCAGGTCGTGCGCCACACGACGGCCATTGGTGCCTCGGGATCACCGGCTGTGCTAGCTGAGATGATGACCTATCTGGGTTATCGCTGGCACCCTGAGTACACCGTCTACGAGGAGTACCATGACTTTAACCAGGAGCAGTACCGTGCCATCGTCCACCTCTACTCGCGGGAGTATGACTCCACTACTGTGCTGCACACCGCACATGGTGTTGGTGTGACCATCGATATGGCTGTCCACGATGCTGCCTATGCTGCTCTGACACGTCTTCGTGGAGAGTATCGGGAGTTGGACACCTCCCCTTTCAGTCACATTGCTATCGCATCGGATGTTGGTGCGGAGGGATACTATACTGCTGCCTACTCCACTGTCACCCGAGAGCCCTTCTACCATCAGAACCTGGTTCTGCATGCTGATGGGCTGGATCGAGCTAACCGAGCTCTTCGCCACGAGATGTACACCACCCGTCAGCACCTTTACCGTGCTCTGACGCTGCTGCACCCCTTTGTCCGATCTGGACAGCTACCGCGTACTGCGATCTACCCAGCCAGGACCGTGATGCCCCACGGTGTCGGTTGGCCAGAGGTGGGAGGCTACTCTCCCGCACTTGGTCCTCTTCTGCCACCTGAGCGTCGGGTTCTGCACCTGAGTATCCGCGGCCCCCAGTCTGCTGACATGGAGGGCTATCCGTTGCCTCACTACCAGCTGTCGGGCTACGATTACCTCCACAGTACCTCTTGGGACTGATGTAGGCTTGCTTGTAGTGTTAGATGCATTCGCCGCGAGCCTATGTGCCGCCTATGTTGTTTTAGTCTATGTACTGAACTCTGTGTACTGAACTCTATGCATGACCCCTTTGTAAGTTATGCCGACTACTATGTAGTAGCTATCGTGCTCCTTTCATTATGCATGTTTCATCATGAATGATTCTTGTCTCTGCAAATTTCTCAATGCTGAACTACCCCTGTTATATATTAGCAGGATGGTTAGACCAGGTGGTCGTCGTAGTGGTGGCAATGCCCCACCACCACCTGAGTACATGGCTGGTATGATCCAATAGTTTGAACTGAACCACCAATTCATGGAAAATATGATGGCTCAGTTTCCTCGCCCCAATATGGACTAGCAACCAACCCCAGTAACTCTGCAGGATTTCATGCGCCTCAATCCAACTGTGTATCGCAGCTCAATTCAGCCTCTGGATGCTGATGACTGGTTCCGTGACATCACCTATGAGACGGAGTCTGCCGCTGTAGCCCCTGCCAGCTATGTCAACTTTGCTTCCTTCTTTCTGAAGGGACCCGCAGCTCGATGGTGGGACAGCCACAGGCGTACTCCTCCAGCTGGAACAATCATCACCTGGCCAGACTTCCAAACTGCTTTCCGTGCCCGCTTCATTCCTCAGGGAGTCATGGACCGGAAGAAGCGTGAGTTCCGCAACCTCACACAAGGCAACAAAACTGTTGAAGCTTATCAACGGGAGTTTCTGGACTTGTCCCGCTGTGCTGAAGAAGACATTGCAACTGATGCACGCAGACAGGAGAAGTTCCGTGATGGACTACAAGCTGACATCAAGCTCGCACTTCTAGTGCATGACTTCGCCGATTTCGCCACCTTGGTGAATAAGGCCATCAATGTCGAGACTGGTCTGCAGGAATACCAGAGCTCTCAGAGGCGCAACCGTGACACGGGCTCATCTTCGGGCTCACCCTCACAGAAGCGTAAGATATGGATCCCGAACAACATGTATCGTCCAAATGCACCTGCTCCAAGGAAATCTTATGCTGCACCGCGTCTGCCTCCTCCACCATCTAGGCAGTCAAAGCTACCAGCTCCCCCACCTGGGGCTCCTGTTCCCACTCCCGATAATGGTCTGTGCTTCAAGTGTGGTCAACCGGGTCACTTTGCCAGGAACTGCTATCAGAACCAGAATCAACTGGCCCTTCCAGTAGCTGGCCGTGGTAACAACCAGCCCCGAAACAACAATGCTAAGTCTTATGGTCGTGCTCATGCCAACCACGTTGATCTCAACGAAGCTCAAGACCAGCCTGCTACTGTGATGGGTACACTCCTCGTAAATTCAGTACCAGCATCCGTTTTATTTGATACAGGAGCATCCCATTCATTCATATCAGCAGAATTTGCATTCCTGCATGGCATTAAATACGAAGAGATGAACACTCCGCTAGTGGTACACACCCCTGCGGGCCAATGTCAAACCTCTATGGTTAGTCACGACGTTCCTGTTGAAATTGAAGGACTGGAATTTCTTGTCTCTCCCATCGTACTGAAGTCCTGTAGCATTGATCTCATTCTGGGATTGAATTGGTTAAAAGCGCATACTGCTTCAATCGTTTGCACCACTAAGACCGTCCATCTGCTACACCCTTCAGATGAGATAGTTACTTACCAAGCCCATCTGGTGCAAAATGCCGAGGCAAGGCTCTATGCATTGAATGCATTGAACGCTGCACCACTCGAGGGCATTGAAAACATTCCCGTCGTGCGTGAATTCCTCGACGTCTTCCCTGAAGAACTTCCAGGGATTCCCCCTGCTAGAGCTGTCGAATTCATCATCGACTTGAAACCAGGCACCACTCCTATAGCCAAGCGACCCTACAAAATGCCGCCGCATGAACTCCTTGAGCTTAAGGAGGAAATCGACAAATCTCTTCGCAAAGGATTCATTCGCCCAAGTTGCTCTCCTTGGGGAGCACCTTCTCTCTTTGTCAAGAAGAAGGATGGGACAAACCGATTAGTTCAAGACTACCGTCCAATAAACCAAGCTACCATTCAGAATAAATACCCTCTCCTCGGATCAATGATCTGTATGATCAACTGGCGGGTTCGTCAGTGTTCTCTAAGCTCGACTTGAGGTTGGGTTACCACCAGATCCGTGTTCGTGAAGAGGATATCCCAAAGACCGCCTTTGTGACTCGCTATGGTTCATACGAGTACACCGTCATGTCTTTCGGTTTAACCAATGCTCCAGCCACCTTCTCTCGTCTGATGAACTATATATTCATGGATTACCTCGACAAGTTCGTTGTGGTTTATCTGGATGATATCCTGGTATTTTCCAAGAACGAAGAAGAACATGCTGAACATCTTCGACTTGTGCTGGAAAAGCTACGAGAGCATCAACTATATGCCAAGTTCTCCAAATGTGAATTCTGGCTACCGGAAGTATCCTATCTTGGGCATGTCATCTCTAAGGATGGTATTGCCGTCAACCCTGAACGAGTCCAGGCTATCCTTGATTGGACTCCTCCCAAGAACGTTAAGCAAGTCAGAAGTTTTCTCGGTCTCGCCAGCTATTGCCGTCGATTCGTCGAGAACTTCTCCAAGATCGCCAGGCCTCTGACTAACCTGTTGCATAAGGGCGTCAAGTTCCAATGGACAGACAAATGTCAGGAAAGTTTCCAGGCACTCAAAGACAAGTTGACTTCTGCTCCAGTTCTAGCTCCACCTGATACTAAGAAGGACTTCGTCATTTACTGCGACGCTTCCCGTCAAGGATTAGGCTGTGTCCTGATGCAAGACCGCAAAGTGATTGCTTATGCCTCTCGGCAATTGCGCCCTCACGAAGAGAACTACCCAGTTCACGACCTCGAACTTGCTGCTGTCATTCATGCGCTGAAGCAGTGGCGACATTACCTTCTTGGTAATCGTTGCGAGATCTTCACTGACCACCAAAGTCTGAAGTATCTGTTTACTCAGCCAGACCTGAACCTCCGTCAGCAAAGATGGATGGAGCTTGTTGCAGACTTTGACTTGGGTATTTCCTATATGCCAGGCAAGGCTAATGTAATGGCTGATGCCTTGAGCCGCAAGTCTTACTGCAACCACCTCCAGGTTCACAAAGTTCAGCCCTCGCTTGTTGGAGAATTTAGGAAGCTGAACCTCCATATTGTTCCTCCAGGTGCACTCGCTCCCCCTCCTAAGGAGTTTCGCAAGATGAACCTCCGTGTTGTTCCCCAGGGTTCCCTCAATACCCTGGCCGTCGAACCAGATCTCCTGGACTCCATCAAGAGAATACAGGGATATGACTCTGAAGCCCACAAGATTAAGCGCTACCTCGCAGAAGGAAAGCCCTCATTCTTCACTATTGCTGAAGATGGCACCTTATACTTCAAGGGCCGCCTAGTGGTGCCATGTGCAGAGAAAAACCTGGATATGACACAGGAAGTTATGAAAGAAGCTCATGATACGCCTCTATGTATCCACCCTGGTAGTACAAAGATGTACCAAGACATCCGTTAGAGATTCTGGTGGTCTAATATGAAGCAAGACATTGCTCGTTATGTTGCTGAGTGTGACGTTTGCCGTCGTATCAAAGCAGAACATCAAAGGCCTGCTGGAACTCTGCAACCTATCTCTATTCCTGAATGGAAATGGGACCATGTTGAGATGGACTTCGTCACTGGATTTCCCAAATCACAGAAAGGTAATGATGCTATTCTTGTCGTCATTGACCGGCTTTCCAAAGTTGCACATTTTCTGGCGGTCAAAGAAACGATCACTGCTAGTCAGTTGGCAACGCTCTATATGTCAAGGATTGTTTCACTCCACGGTATTCCATTGGTTATCAGCTCAGACCGTGGCAGCTTATTCACTTCAAGATTCTGGGCAAGTTTCCAAGAAGCTATGGGAACTCATCTGTCATTCAGTACTGCATTTCATCCTCAGTCGCAAGGGCAAGTTGAACGCGTCAACCAAGTTCTCGAAGACATGCTTCGAGCTTGTGTTATTTCCTTCGGCAAGAAATGGGAGGAATCTCTCCCGTATGCTGAGTTCTCTTATAATAATAGCTATCAAGCTAGTCTGAAGATGGCCCCCTTCGAAGTGTTATATGGACGAAAGTGCCGAACCCCTCTGAACTGGTCAGAAACTGGGGAACGTCCACTCTTTGGTCCAGATATTATCCAAGATGCCGAAGAACAAGTCCGCATTATCCGTGAGAATCTCAAGACTGCTCAGTCACGTCAGAAGAGTCAGTATGACCGTCATCATAAAGACATGGTCTATCAACCTGGCGAAAAGGCTTATCTTCGAGTCACACCTATGAAGGGTGCTCACCACTTCGGGATCAAGGGCAAACTAGCTCCTCGCTATATTGGCCCATTCACTATTCTCGAAAGGCGTGGAAAAGTGGCATACCAACTGGAGCTTCCGCCGAACCTTTCACAGGTTCACGATGTGTTCCATGTGTCACAGCTCCGGCGTTGCTTCAAGGACCCAATCCGAGCAGTGGATCATGAAGTGCTCGAATTGCAGCAGGACCTCTCCTATAAGGAGCATCCGGTCCGCATTCTCGACCAAGCTGAACGCCGCACACGTCAGAAGGCGATCAAGTTTCTCAAAGTCCAGTGGTCGCACCATTCTGAAGATGAAGCCACTTGGGAACGAGAGGATCGTCTACGCGAAGAATACCCCGCACTGTTTCCTTCTACCTCCTAAATCTCGAGACGAGATTTCTTGTAGTGGAGGAGATTTGTAACGCTCGGATAATCATGCTACAGTAATCTCACGTTAATGATGCCACGTCACCACGGTTACTGTTGTTAACCTCGCGATAATTCGAAACCGTTTCAAATGTTAAATTCAAATTAATGTCAATAATAAAAGTTTTCAAAAATTTAAACAAAAATGTTCAGTGGGTGCCAGATACTGCACTGATAATTATTGTGGAGAAAACATATTTTTAGAAAATGCCTAACTATTTTAAAATGATGTAAAACAGAAAAGAAAGTAAATAAAAAGAAAAGAAAATGCAACAGAGAAAACAAACAGAAAAAAAAGAAAGGAGGAACCCCCCTCCCCCCACTGAACCCTGGCCCAACAGCCCCCCCCTGCTGGACCGCGGCCCAGCTGGCCATCGGGCCAACCAGGCCGGCCCAGGTCGGCCCCCACTCCTCTCCCTTATCCACTCCTCCCCCCACTCCCCACCGACAGCCCCCCCACTCCCCCCGAAATATCCCCCTCTCCCCCGATCGGGATCGAGGAGGAGGCGCTCGACCCCGCCGCCCCTGGTCCTCTCCGCCGCCGCCAGGAGCCCGCACCGCCTCGCCCTCGCCGGAGCTTCCCCACCGGCCTGCTCCCACGTCGCCGTCGTCCCCGTCGACCCCCTCAACCCCCGCTGCCCCGTCCCTACACCCCCCGGTGAGGCCACGGCCTCCACGCCCCTCCTCTCCTTCCCTCGCCCCGCCGCGCGGCCCGCGCCGTTGCCTCGCGCCCGTGGCTGCGCACGAGCTCGCGCTCCCGCAGCCCCACCCCCCGTCGTGCACCGCCCGCGCCCGTCCTGTGCTCGCATCGTCCGTGCAAAGACCCCGTCGTCGGGCCCCTGCCCGCCACCGCCTCCCATCGCCACTGCCCCGCCGCGGCTCTGCTTCGCCCGCGCCACCACCGCTCGTGCAGACGGGCGGCTACCGCCGGCGCCCTCCCACTCGCCGACCGCGCCAGCGCCCGCCTCTGCCTGCCGCACTTGGCCGCCGTCGCCCAGCCGCCTCGTTGGTCACGCCCACGGTGGCCTCGCCCCTCTGCACCACCTCCGGCGGCTGGCCCCGCACCACCGCGGCCTCGCCCCGCTCCGGCCATGGCCGGCGCCGTGCCCCGCCGTGGCCGCCAGCGCCCACACCCGCGTGCCCCTGGGCGTGCGCCCGAACGGGGCGCGCCCGTAACCCGCACCCGCATCGCCCCCCTGGGCCACTGCCAGGTGGGCCTTGCCCCCCCTGAGCCACTGCCCCCTGGGCCCGAACCCCGTGGGCCTATGACAAACGGGGCCCAGCCCAGAGAACGTGTTAAAAAAATGAAATAATAAATAAATAAAAATAAAATTAATAATAAAACAAATAATAAAAATAAATTTAATTAATTAATTAATTAAATTAATTAAGTTAATTAATCCTGTTTAAATTAATCTAATTAATTAGTTAATTTAATTAAACAGTAATTATTTAGCTAACCCTAATTAACCTAATCAGAGAATGACAGGTGGGTCCTACTGGACCCACATGTCAGTTTGACTTAGTCAACCCCAGTTGACTGCTGATGTCAGCATGACATCATGCTGATGTCATAAATCCATTTTCGAATTAAATTAAATAATTAATTAAATTCCAGAAATTAGTAAAATCTTCAGAAAATCATATCTTTTAATCCGTAACTCGGATTAAAATATTTTCAACATGAAAGTTGCTCAGAACGACGAGACGAATCCGGATACGCAGTCCGTTCGTCCACCACACCTCCCTAACCTATCGAACTCGCAACTTTCCCCCTCCGGTGCATCTGTCCGAAAACGCAAAACATCGGGAATACTTTCCCGGATGTCCCCCCCCTTCGCCGGTACCACCTACTGTCGCGTTAGGACACACCTAGTACCGCTCGTTGTCATGTCACGCATCGTCATGCTTATGTTTGCATTGTATTTACTGTTTCTTCCCCCTCTTCTCTCCGGTAGACTACGAGACCGACACTGCTGCTGCCCAGTTCGACTACGGAGTTGACGACCCCTCCTACTTGCCAGAGCAACCAGGCAAGCCCCCCCCCCTTGATCACCAGATATCGCCTATTCTTCTCTATACTGCTTGCATTAGAGTAGTGTAGCATGTTACTGCTTTCTGATATCCTATCCTGATGCATAGCCTATCCTTGCTACTACTGTTGTTACCTTTACCTGCAATCCTACATGCTTAGTATAGGATACTAGTTTTCCATCAGTGGCCCTACATTCTTGTCCATCTGCTGTGCTATACTATCGGGCCGTGATCACCTGGGCGGTGATCACGGGTATATACTTATATACTATACACATGACACATGTGATGACTAAAGTCGGGTCGGCTCGTAGGAGTACCCGCAAGTGGATCTTTGTGGCGGAGGGACAGGGCAGGTTGAGACCGCCTAGGTGAGAGGTGGGCCTGGCCCTGGTCGGCGTTCGCGGATACTTAACACGCTTAACGAGATCTTGGTATTTGATCTGAGTCTGGCCATTTGGTCTATACGCACTAACCATCTACGCGGGAGTAGTTATGGGTATCCCGGCGTCGTGGTATCAGCCGAAGCCTTCGTGACGTCAGTGACTGAGTGGCGCGCGCCGTGTTGGACCGCTTTGACGTAACCGCCGTGATCGTGTGGTTTGCTAGGTCTGCTCGCGGCCGCGTTCGCAACGTGCAGGTGTGCATAGGGCGATGGGCCCAGACCCCTGCGCGCTTAGGATTAGACCGGCGTGCTGACCGCTCTGTTGTGCTTAGGTAGGGCTGCGACGCGTTGATCTTACGAGGCCGGGCATGACCCAGAAAAGTGTGTCCGGCCAAATGGGATCGAGCGTGTTGGGTTATGTGGTGCACCCCTGCAGGGAAGTTTATCTATTCGAATAGCCGTGTCCCTCGGTAAAAGGACGACCCGGAGTTGTACCTTGACCTTATGACAACTAGAACCAGATACTGAATAAAATACACCCTTCCAAGTGCCAGATACAACCCGGTGATCGCTCTCTAACAGGGCGACGAGGAGGGGATCGCCGGGTAGGATTATGCTATGCGATGCTACTTGGAGGACTTCAATCTACTCTCTTCTACATGCTGCAAGATGGAGATGGCCAGAAGCGTAGTCTTCGACAGGACTAGCTATCCCCCTTTATTTCTGGCATTCTGCAATTCAGTCCACTGATATGCCCCTTTACACATATACCCATGCATATGTAGTGTAGCTCCTTGCTTGCGAGTACTTTGGATGAGTACTCACGGTTGCTTCTCTCCCTCTTTTCCCCCTTTCCTTTCTATCTGGTTGTCGCAACCAGATGCTGGAGTCCAGGAGCCAGACGCCACCGTCGACGACGACACCTACGACACTGGAGGTGCCTACTACTACGTGCAGGCCGCTGACGATGACCAGGAGTAGTTAGGAGGATCCCAGGCAGGAGGCCTGCGCCTCGTTCGATCTGTATCCCAGTTTGTGCTAGCCTTCTTAAGGCAAACTTGTTTAACTTATGTCTGTACTCAGATATTGTTGCTTCCGCTGACTCGTCTATGATCGAGCACTTGTATTCGAGCCCTCGAGGCCCCTGGCTTGTATTATGATGCTTGTATGACTTATTTATGTTGTAGAGTTGTGTTGTGATATCTTCCCGTGAGTCCCTGATCTTGATCGTACACATTTGCGTGCATGATTAGTGTACGGTCAAATCGGGGGTGTCACACGTGAGACAGGTTCCACCGACTTACATGCACTAGTTGCATAAGGTGGCTAGCGGGTGTCTGTCTCTCCTACTTTAGTCGGAACGGATTCGATGAAAAGGGTCCTTATGAAGGGTAAATAGAAATTGGCAAATCACGTTGTGGTCATACGTAGGTAAGAAACGTTCTTGCTAGAAACCTACAAACCACGTAAAAACTTGCAACAACAATTAGAGGACGTCTAACTTGTTTTTGCAGCATGTGTTATGTGATGTGATATGGCCAGAAGATGTGATGAATGATATATGTGATGTATGAGATTGATCATATTTTTGTAATAGGAATCACGACTTGCATGTCGATGAGTATGACAACCGGCAGGAGCCATAGGAGTTGTCTTTATTATTTTGCATGACCTGCGTGTCATTGAATAACGCCATGTAAATTACTTTACTTTGTTACTAAACGCGTTAGCCATAGAAGTAGAAGTAATCGTTGGCGTGACGACTTCATGAAGACACAATGATGGAGATCATGATGATGGAGATCATGGTGTCATGCCGGTGACGAAGATGATCATGGTGCCCCGAAGATGGAGATCAAAGGAGCAAAATGATATTGGCCATATCATGTCACTATTTGATTGCATGTAATGTTTATCATGTTTTTGCATCTTATTTGCTTAGAACGACGGTAGTAAGTAAGATGATCCCTTATGATAATTTCAAGAAAAGTGTTCCCCCTAACTGTGCACCGTTGCGAAGGTTCGTTGTTTCGAAGCACCACGTGATGATCGGGTGTGATAGATTCTAACGTTCGCATACAACGGGTGTTGACGAGCCTAGCATGTACAGACATGGCCTCGGAACACACACAATACACTTAGGTTAACTTGATGAGCCTAGCATGTACAGACATGGCCTCGGAACACGGAGGACCGAAAGGTCGAGCATGAGTCGTATAGAAGATACGATCAACATGGAGATGTTCACCGATCTTGACTAGTCCGTCTCACGTGATGATCGGACACGGCCTAGTTAACTCGGATCATGTTTCACTTAGATGACTAGAGGGATGTCTATCTGAGTGGGAGTTCATTGAATAATTTGATTATATGAACTTAAGTATCATGAACTTAGTCTAAAATCTTTACACTATGTCTTGTAGATCAAATGGCCCATGTTGTCCTCAATTTCAACGCGTTCCTAGAGAAAACCAAGCTGAAAGATGATGGCAGTAATTATACGGATTGGGTCCGGAACCTGAGGATCATCCTCATAGCTGCCAAGAAAGATTATGTCCTAGAAGCACCGCTAGTTGAAGCACCAATCCCAGAGAACCAAGACGTTATGAACGCTTGGCAATCACGTGATGATGATTACTCCCTTGTTCAGTGCAGCATGCTTTACAGCTTAGAACCGGGGCTCCAAAAGCGTTTTGAGCAACACGGAGCATATGAGATGTTCGAGGAGCTGAAAATGGTTTTCCAAGCTTATGCCCGGGTCGAGAGATATGAAGTCTCCGACAAGTTCTTCAGCTGTAAAATGGAGGAGAATAGTTCTGTTAGTGAGCACATACTCAGAATGTCTGGGTTGCACAACCGCCTGTCTCAGCTGGGAGTTAATCTCCCGGATGACGCGGTCATTGACAGAATCCTTCAGTCGCTTCCACCAAGCTACAAGAGCTTTGTGATGAACTTCAATATGCAGGGGATGGAAAAGACCATTCCTGAAGTATATTCAATGCTGAAATCAGCGGAGGTGGAGATCAGAAAAGAACATCAAGTGTTGATGGTGAATAAAACCACTAAGTTCAAGAAGGGCAAGGGTAAGAAGAACTTCAAGAAGGACGGCAAGGGAGTTGCCGCGCCCGGTAAGCCAGTTGCCTGGAAGAAGTCGAAGAATGGACCCAAGCCTAAAACTGAGTGCTTTTATTGCAAGGGAAGTGGTCACTGGAAGCGGAACTGCCCCAAATACTTAGCGGACAAGAAGGCCGGCAACGCCAAAGGTATATGTGATATACATGTAATTGATGTGTACCTTACCAGTACTCGTAGTAGCTCCTGGGTATTTGATACCGGTGCGGTTGCTCATATTTGTAACTTAAAACAGGAACTACGGAATAAACGGACACTGGCGAAGGACGAGGTGACGATGCGCGTCGGGAATGGTTCCAAGGTCGATGTGATCGCCGTCGGCACGCTACCTTTGCATCTACCTACGGGATTAGTTTTAAACCTCAATAATTGTTATTTAGTGCCAGCTTTGAGCATGAACATTTTATCTGGATCTCGTTTAATTCGAGATGGCTACTCATTTAAATCCGAGAATAATGGTTGTTCTATTTATATGAGAGATATGTTTTATGGTCATGCCCCGCTGGTTATTGGTTTATTCTTGATGAATCTCGAACGTGATGTTACACATATTCATAGTGTGAATACCAAAAGATGTAAAGTTGATAACGATAGTCCCACATACTTGTGGCACTGCCGCCTTGGTCACATTGGTGTCAAACGCATGAAGAAGCTCCATGCAGATGGACTTTTGGAGTCTCTTGATTACGAATCATTTGACACGTGCGAACCATGCCTCATGGGTAAGATGACCAAGACTCCGTTCTCCGGAACAATGGAGCGAGCAACCAACTTATTGGAAATCGTACATACCGATGTGTGCGGTCCAATGAGTGTTGAGCCTCGCGGAGGATATCGTTATGTTCTCACTCTCACTGATGATTTAAGTAGATATGGGTATGTCTACCTAATGAAACACAAGTCTGAAACCTTTGAAAAGTTCAAGGAATTTCAGAGTGAGATTGAGAATCAACGTGACAGAAAAATAAAATTCTTACGATCAGATCGTGGTGGAGAATATTTAAGTCACGAGTTTGGTACACACTTAAGGAAATGTGGAATAGTTTCACAACTCACGCCGTCCGGAACACCTCAAAGAAACGGTGTGTCCGAACGTCGTAATCGCACTCTATTGGATATGGTGCAATCTATGATGTCTCTTACCGATTTACCGCTCTCATTTTGGGGCTATGCTTTAGAGACTACCGCATTCACTTTAAATAGGGCACCGTCTAAATCCGTTGAGACGACACCGTATGAATTATGGTTTGGGAAGAAACCTAAGCTGTCGTTTCTAAAAGTTTGGGGATGCGATGCTTATGTCAAGAAACTTCAACCTGAAAAGCTCGAACCCAAATCGGAAAAATGCATCTTCATAGGATACCCTAAGGAAACTATTGGGTATACCTTCTACCTCAGATCCGAAGGCAAGATCTTCGTTGCCAAGAACGAGTCCTTTCTGGAGAAGGAGTTTCTCTCGAAAGAATTGAGTGGGAGGAAAGTGGAACTTGATGAGATGATAGTCACCCCTTCCGAACCGGAAAGTAGCGCAGCGCGGGAAAATGTTCCTGTGGTGCCTGCACCAACTGGGGAGGAAGTTAATGATGATGATCATGAAGCTTCGGATCAAGTTACTACTGAACTTCGTAGGTCCACAAGGACACGTTCCGCACCAGAGTGGTACGGCAACCCTGTCCTGGAAATCATGTTGTTAGACAACGGTGAACCTTCGAACTATGAAGAAGCGATGGCGGGCCCGGATTCCGACAAATGGCTAGAAGCCATGAAATCCGAGATAGGATCCATGTATGAAAACGAAGTATGGACTTTGACTGACTTGCAGATGATCGGCGAGCCATAGAAAACAAATGGATTTTTAAGAAGAAGACAGACGCGGATGGTAATGTGACCATCTATAAAGCTCGACTTGTCGCTAAGGGTTATCGACAAGTTCAAGGGGTTGACTACGATGAGACTTTCTCACCTGTAGCGAAGCTGAAGTACGTCCGAATCATGTTAGCAATTGCCGCATACTATGATTATGAGATATGGCAGATGGACGTCAAAACGGCATTCCTTAACGGCTTCCTTAAGGAAGAGTTTTATATGATGCAGCCGGAAGGTTTTGTCGATCCTAAGAATGCTAACAAAGTATGCAAGCTCCAGCGCTCAATCTATGGGCTGGTGCAAGCATCTCGGAGTTGGAACATTCGCTTTGATGAGTTGATCAAAGCGTTTGGGTTTACACAGACTTATGGAGAAGCCTATGTTTACAAGAAAGTGAGTGGGAGCTCTGTAGCATTTCTCTTATTATATGTGGATGACATATTATTGATGGGAAATGATATAGAATTCTTGGAAAGTATAAAGGCCTATTTGAATAAGTGTTTTTCAATGAAGGACCTTGGAGAAGCTGCTTATATATTAGGCATCAAGATCTATAGAGATAGATCAAGACGCCTCATTGGTCTTTCACAGAGTACATACCTTGGCAAGATATTGAAGAAGTTCAATATGGATCAGTCCAAGAAGGGGTTCTTGCCTGTATTGCAAGGTGTGCAATTGAGCACGGCTCAATGCCCGACCACGGCAGAAGATAGAGAAAAGATGAGTGTCATCCCCTATGCCTCGGCCATAGGGTCTATTATGTATGCCATGCTGTGTACCAGACCTGATGTAAACCTTGCCGTAAGTTTGGTAGGAAGGTACCAAAGTAATCCCGGCATGGAACACTGGACAGCGGTCAAGAATATCCTGAAGTACCTGAAGAGGACTAAGGATATGTTTCTCGTTTATGGAGGTGACGAAGAGCTCGTCGTAAAGGGTTACGTCGACGCCAGCTTCGACACAGATCTGGATGACTCGAAGTCACAAACCGGATACGTGTATATTTTGAATGGAGGAGCAGTAAGCTGGTGCAGTTGCAAGCAAAGCGTCGTGGTGGGATCTACATGTGAAGTGGAGTACATGGCAGCCTCGGAGGCAGCACAGGAAGCAGTCTGGATGAAGGAGTTCATTACCGACCTAGGGGTGATTCCCAATGCGTCGGGCCCGATGACTCTCTTCTGTGACAACATTGGAGCTATTGCCCTTGCCAAGGAGCCTAGGTTTCACAGGAAGACCAGGCATATCAAGCGTCGCTTCAACTCCATTCGTGAAAGTGTTCAAAATGGAGACATAGATATTTGTAAAGTACATACGGACCTGAATGTAGCAGATCCGTTGACTAAACCTCTCCCTCGAGCAAAACATGATCAACACCAGGACGCAATGGGTGTTCGATTCATCACAATGTAACTAGATTATTGACTCTAGTGCAAGTGGGAGACTGTTGGAAATATGCCCTAGAGGCAATAATAAATGGTTACTATTATATTTCTTTGTTCATGGTAATTGTCTATTGTTCATGCTATAATTGTGTTATCCGGAAATCGTAATACATGTGTGAATACATAGACCACAACATGTCCCTAGTAAGCCTCTAGTTGACTAGCTCGTTGATCAACAGATAGTCATGGTTTCCTGACTATGGACATTGGATGTCATTGATAACGGGATCACATCATTAGGAGAATGATGTGATGGACAAGACCCAATCCTAAGCATAGCATAAAAGATCGTGTAGTTTCGTTTGCTAGAGCTTTTCCAATGTCAAGTATCTTTTCCTTAGACCATGAGATCGTGCAACTCCCGGATACCGTAGGAGTGCTTTGGGTGTGCCAAATGTCACAACGTAACTGGGTGACTATAAAGGTGCACTACGGGTATCTCCCAAAGTGTCTGTTGGGTTGGCACGGATCGAGACTGGGATTTGTCACTCCGTATGACGGAGAGGTATCTCTGGGCCCACTCGGTAATGCATCATCATAATGAGCTCAATGTGACTAAGGCGTTAGTCACGGGATCATGCATTGCGATACGAGTAAAGAGACTTGCTGGTAACGAGATTGAACAAGGTATTGGGATACCGACGATCGAATCTCGGGCAAGTAACATACCGATTGACAAAGGGAATTGCATACGGGATTGATTGAATCCTCGACATCGTGGTTCATCCGATGAGATCATCGTGGAACATGTGGGACCCAACATGGGTATCCAGATCCCGCTGTTGGTTATTGACCGGAGAGGCGTCTCGGTCATGTCTGCATGTCTCCCGAACCCGTAGGGTCTACACACTTAAGGTTCGGTGACGCTAGGGTTGTAGAGATATGTGTATGCGGAAACCCGAAAGTTGTTCGGAGTCCCGGATGAGATCCCGGACGTCATGGGGAGTTCCGGAATGGTCTGGAGGTGAAGAATTATATATAGGAAGTCCAGTTTCGGCCACCGGGAAAGTTTCGGGGGTTATCGGTATTGTACCGGGACCACCGGAAGGGTCCCAGGGGTCCACCGGGTGGGGCCACCTGTCCCGGAGGGCCACATGGGCTGAAGTGGGAGGGGAACCAGCCCATAGTGGGCTGGGGCGCCCCCCATGGGCCTCCCCCCTGCGCCTAGGGTTGGAAACCCTAGGGTGGGGGGGGCGCCCCACTTGACTTGGGGGGTAAGTTACCCCCCTGGCCGCTGCCCCCCCATCCAGATGGGTTCTGGCCGGCGCCCCCCTCCCAGGGGGCCTATATAAAGGGGGGGGAGGGAGGGCAGTAGGATTACAGCCTTGGGCGCCTCCCTCCTCCCCTGCTACACCTCTCCCTCTCGCAGAAGCTCGGCGAAGCCCTGCCGAGACCCGCTACATCCACCACCACGCCGTCGTGCTGCTGGATCTCCATCAACCTCTCCTTCCCCCTTGCTGGATCAAGAAGGAGGAGACGTCGCTGCACCGTACGTGTGTTGAACGCGGAGGTGCCGTCCGTTCGGCACTCGGTCATCGGTGATTTGAATCACGGCGAGTACGACTCCGTCATCCACGTTCATTGGAACGCTTCCACTCGCGATCTACAAGGGTATGTAGATGCACTCCTTTCCCCTTGTTGCTAGTATACTCCATAGATGGATCTTGGTGAGCGTAGGAAATTTTTAAAATTATGCTACGATCCCCAACAATAGATTGGTAGGAAAAGACCATCGCTCGTCCCCGACCGCCACTCATAAGGATGACAATCAAAGAACACCTCATGTTTCAAACTTGTCACACAACGGTTACCATACGTGCATGCTACGGGACTTGCAAACTCCAACACAAGTATTTATAAAATTCACAATTACTCAACTAGCACAACTTTAATATCACCATCTTCATATCTCAAAACAATCATCAAATATCAAACTTCTCATAGTATACAATGCGCTCTATTATGAAAGTTTTTATTATACCCATCTTGGATGGCTATCATATTAGGACTAATTTTATAGCCAAAGCAAATTACCATGCTGTTCTAAAGGGCTCTCAAAATAATATAAGTGAAGCATGAGAGATCAATAATTTCAATAAAAATAAACCACCACCGTGCTCTAAAAGATATAAGCGAAGCACTAGAGCAAAATTATCTAACTCAAAAGATATAAGTGAAGCACATAGAGTATTCTAATAAATTCCGATTCATGTGTGTCTCTCCAAAAGGTGTGTATAGCAAGGATGATTGTGGTAAACTAAAAAGTAAAGACTCAAATCATACAAGACGCTCCAAGCAAAACACATATCATGTGGTGAATAAAAATATAGCCTCAAGTAAAGTTACCGATAGACGAAGACGAAAGAGGGGATGCCTTCCGGGGCATCCCCAAGCTTAGGATTTTGGTTGTCCTTGAATTTTACCTTGGGGTGCTTTGGGCATCCCCAAACTTAGGCTCTTGCCACTCCTTATTCCAAAATCCATCAAATCTTTACCCAAAAACTTGAAAACTTCACAACACAAAACTCAACAGAAAATCTCATGAGCTCCGTTAGTGCAAGAAAACTAACCACCACAATAAAGTACAGTAATGAACTCATTATTTATTTATATTGGTGTTAAACCTACTGTATTCCAACTTCTCTATTGTAACATCCCAAATTTTCAATTTGGAATGTTATACATTAGAGCATCATTGCATATCATATTTTATTTGCATTTTGATTTTGATCCTAGAAATTCTACGCAACTCAAGGACCCACGGAGAGAGTTGGGGATTTCGTTATTTTCATATTTGGGTTTCCTCAAATTTTTGAAAAGAGGATCATTTGATTTTATTTATTTTATCTTCAATTATTTCATTTATAAAAATACGAGAGAGGGAATAAAATGACTTTCCCAAAAATAAGAAATATTGAGGATTTAATAAAAAATCAAATAGTATTTTATTTGGAAGTTTTCGCTATTTTATTTGAAATTAGGAAAAATTGCACGTTTTTCAAAAATGCATTTTAGGGCCAAGAAAATGTTCATCTCGTTCTAAATATTTTATTTAGACGGTGAAAATTTGTTTTGGCATTCTTAGATTTTTATTTTATTTCCTAGAATTTTTCTTAGTTTCGGCGGAATTGTTAAAAAAAAAAGAGTTGCGCGCCCGACTGGGCCGAGGCCCAGCCGAGCCGGCCCGCCTCCCCGCCGCCGTCTCCCGCGCGGAGACCGCGCGCGCGCCGCCGCCGCCGACCCGGACAGTGTCCGAGCTGGACTTCGCCTCCGCTGCCGCCTTGCCCCCTCCCCCAAGCCACCACACCCCCCCTCTTTAAATAGCCGCCGCCGCCGCTCCCTCACCCCGCCACCCGACCCGCCCCGCCTCCCGCAGCCGCAGCCGCCGAGCCGCCGCCGCCGCCTTCGCGCCGCCGCCGCCCGAAGCCTTCCCGCCGCCGCCGCCCGGAGCCCCGCAGCCCCACCGGACCCCGCCGGACTTCGCTGGAGCCCGACGAGGTAGCCGCCCGCCGTCGCCGCCGTTTTTTTAAACCCGTTCGTTTTTTTAGAAAACCTAGATCCGGTTTTTTTAGAAAACCCTAGTTTTCGTTTTTTTAGATTAGATCTTTTTTTTCAGTTTAGTTTTTTTTAGCGGACGTTCGTCCGTACGTTCGTTTTAACGAACGAGTTCGCCGTTTAGTCGCTGTTAATGAACGTTTGTTCGTTAGCCTGTTCGTCCGTTTTCTTTTTCTCGGATTTTCCGCGATTATTTCTGATCGCGATTTCCGATCTGTATTTCGTTTTCGTTTTTCTTTTCGCTCGTTTGTCGGAATCAGGCGATTCAAGCGCCTAGAGTTTCGTCTCGAAGCCCTCTTTCCATTTAACCAACTCAAACAAGTTTTTGCTTCTGTAAAATTTGACTTAGGTTCAGATTAGTAAACAAAGCTTGTTTCTTTCGCCGTTTGACTTTCGTTGCTTCGTTTGATTTGATTCTTTTTGCAAACCGGAGTTCTTAAGTTGAACTTTCTGGTTAGATCTCTTATTTGAGTTTTACCTGTGCATTAGATGAGTACTTATTGTATGCTTGTTTGTTTGCGATAGAGTACCCGGAGTGCACCGCTTGCTACTTCGAATCTCTAGGTTTCACGGACCATCAACAAGGCAAGTAACACTTTGATCATACCTCTTTTCATACCCAGTTTTATTGCATTAGATCAATCCTCAAACAATTGCATGATTAGGATCTGATTAAATTGTGGGTTTTGGGAAGTAGCTTGTGAGGTAGAACCTATTGCCCTGTTTATTACCAAACCCTTAGGAGTTACTTCTACGTTTGCTTATATTGCTATGCTATGCTCGTAGACGTGGATTGGGTTTGAGTGTATCCATGACAGATGTGAGTTTGTTAATTAATGGTTCAACTTAAGGTGGCAACTTAAATACACATCTGGGTGGATTGAGGCACCTGGGTATTCCAGCGATTGCCTGTTTTTTTTATGGACCGCCACCCAGGCTCAAAGGGATCATAAGATTATTCATACTAGAAACTTCCGTGTGCAGCCGCAAGCTATTATGGGCTCTAGCATAGTTGATTAAGTTGTGTGAACTCTTACAGTGGTAGACTAGCAGATGTAGGGGAATTAGGTGTAACTGTCTACCCGATCGTAAGGTGCTAACGCTTCTGAAAGACTGTCTCGGTCATCCGTTTCTCAAACACCATGTAGTGCGAGAATCCCAACGGAGGAGATCGAGTCTTGTGGGGAAAAGTGCACAAACCTCTGCAGAGTGTACAATCTAATGATGGTTAGCCGTATCCCCGGTTATGGACAACTTGAGTATCTAGTACTTGGATTATCATGTGAATCTCATCATGTTACTTTAATTAATTTTGTTGGGATTAATGTTGAAACTTAATTGGGATTGAGATGGTGTCGCCCCTTTCTCAATGTTTAACAACCACCATGATAGTTAAATAAAATTTATTCCTTTGCAGTAGGGAAAAATTGGCTTTTCGCAAAACTGTAACCATAGAGCTTTCCACCAGCCAAATATGCATGTAGTATAGCATTATTCTGTTCATTACTCTCTATGTGTTACATTGCCAGCATATTCCATGTGCTGACCCGTTTTTGGGCTGCAACGTTTCATGTTGCAGACTTTTCAGACGACGAGTAAGGTGCCTTAGGTCATGGTTCTATACTCAGTGATGCCGTTGGAGTTGATGGACTCACTTATCTTCCAAGCCTTCCGCTGTTATCGTTTTTAGATGGCCTTAAGCCATATTTATTGTAATAAGTTCTCTTTTGAGACATTCGATGTAATAAGTGTGTGATTGCTACTCTGTTATAAATCCTTCGAGTACTGTGCGTGTCAGCATTACTGATCCAGGGATGACACTGATGCACAGAGACTTGACCGTCTGAGGTCTGGTCGCTACATCTATGGATCATACCCCCCGATACTAGCCATAGATTCATCAAAATAAGCAAACAACACACGAAAAATAGAATCTGTCAAAAACAGATCAGTCTGTAGTAATCTGTATCAAACGCAAACTTTTGTAACTAAAAAATTCTGCCAAAATAGGACGATCTACATAATTTGATCATTGATCTTCTTCAATTGGAATCATTATTTTATCACATTATGGTGATTTTTAACAATTGTTTTCGTGAGCAGAAAGTTTCTGACTTTTTCAGCAAGATCAAATAATTATCACCCAAGAAGATCCTATAGGTTTTACTTGGCATAAACACTAATTAAAACATAAAAGCACATCTAACCAGAGGCTAGATGAATTATTTATTACTAAACAGGAACAAAAAGAAAGGAACAAAAATAAAATTGGGTTGCCTCCCAACAAGCGCTATCGTTTAACGCCCCTAGCTAGGCATAAACACAAGAATAGATCTAGGTATTGTCATCTTTGGTATGCAATCCATAAGTGGCTCTCATAATAGATTCATAAGGTAATTTAATTTTCTTCCTAGTAAAGTGTTCCATGCCTTTCCTTAATGGAAATTGGAATCTAATATTTCCTTCCTTCATATCAATAATTGCACCAATCGTTCTAAGGAAAGGTCTACCAAGAATAATAGGACATCTAAGATTGCAATCTATATCAAGAACAATGAAATCTACAGGCACATAATTCCTATTTGCAACAATAAGAATGTCATTAATTCTTCCCATAGGTTTCTTAATGGTGGAATCCGCAAGATGCAAGTTTAAAGAACAATCATCAAATTCACGAAAACCTAACACATCACACAAAGTTTTTGGAATCGTGGAAACACTAGCACCCAAATCACACAAAGCATATCATTCATGATCTTTAATCTTAATTTTAATAGTAGGTTCCCACTGATCATAAAGTTTTCCAGGGATAGAGACTTCTAATTCAAGTCTTTCTTCATAAGATTGTATTAAAGCATCGATGTGTTTAGTAAAGGCTTTATTTTGATCATAAGCATGCGGAGAATTTAACACGGATTGCAACAAGGAAATACAATCTATTAAAGAGAAATTATCATAATTAAATTCCTTGAAATCCAAAATAGTGGGTTCATTGCTATGTAAAGTTTTGACTTCTTCAATCCCACTTTTACCAATTTTTGCATCAAGATCTAAAAACTCCGAATCATTGGGACACCTTTTAAATAAAGTTGACTCATCTCCAGTCCCATCTTTATCAAGATTCATATTGGAAAACAAAGACTTAATTGGAGACACATCAATCACTTTTAGATCTTCGTCCTTATTATCATGAAAACTAGAAGAACACGCTTTCACAAAGCAATCTTTTTTAGCACGCATCCTAGCGGTTCTTTCTTTGCACTCATCAATGGAAATCCTCATGGCTTTGAGGGACTCATTGATATCATTCTTAGGTGGAATAGATCTAAGTTTCAAAGAATCAACATCAAGAGAAATTCTATCCACGTTCCTAGCCAATTCATCAATCTTAGGCAATTTTTTCTTCAAGCAAAGCATTGAAATTCTTTTGCGAAATCATAAATTCTTTAACACTAAGAGTTGTTGTAGGAATTACCATAGTTATTAGAGGAATTACTAGGGAATGGCCTAGAATTAAAGTTTCCTCTATACGCGTTGTTACCAAAATTGTTCCTACCAACAAAATTCACATCCATAGATTCATTATTATTCTCAATCAAAGTGGACAAAGGCATATCATTAGGATCAGAAGAAACACTCTTATTAGCAAACAATTTCATAAGTTCATCCATCTTTCCACTCAAAACATTAATCTCTTCAATTGCATGAACGTTTTTACTAGTAGATCTTTCGGTGTGCCCTTGAGAATAAGTTTAGTAGCTTCTCCTAAGGTGATTTCCATAAAAGTGCCTCCCGCGGCCGAATCTAAAAGATTTCTAGAAGCAAAATTCAATCCAACATAATTTTTTTGTATAATCATCCATAAATTCAAACCATGTGTAGGGCAATTACGTATCATTAATTTCATCCTCTCCCAAGCTTGTGCAACATGCTCATGATCAAGTTGCTTAAAATTCATAATATCGTTTCTAAGAGAGATGATCTTAGCGGGAGGAAAATACTTAGAGATAAAAGCATCTTTGCACTTATTCCATGAATCAATACTATTTTTAGGCAAAGAAGAAAACCAAGTTTTAGCACGATCTCTAAGCGAAAACGGAAATAGCTTCAATTTAACAATATCATTATCCACATTTTTCTTCTTTTGCATATCACACAAATCAACGAAGTGGTTTAGATGGGTAGCGGCATCTTCACTAGGAAGGCCAGACAATTGATCTTTCATGACAAGATTCAAGAGAGTAGCATTAATTTCATAAGATTCAACATCGGTAATAGGAGCAATCGGAGTGCTAATAAAATCATTGTTGTTGGTATTGGAAAAGTCACACAATTTAGTATTGTCTTGAGCCATCGTGACAAACAATCCAACACACAAGCACACAAGAAGCAAGCGAAAAGAGACGAACAGAAAAGGGCGAATAAAACGACAAGGATGAAGTGGGGGAGAGAAAAACGAGATGCAAATGGCAAATAATGTAATGTGAGGGATAAGAGTTTGTGATGGGTACTTGGTATGTCTTGACTTGTGCGTAGATCTCCCCGGCAACGGCGCCAGAAATGGCTCATTGACGGGAGATCAAATCTCGACTTGACTTGATGTACACCTCCCCGGCAACGGCGCCAGAAATCCTTCTTGCTACCTCTTGAGCATGCGTTGGTTTTCCCTTGAAGAGGAAAGGGTGATGCAGCAAAGTAGCGTAAGTATTTCCCTCAGTTTTTTAGAACCAAGGTATCAATCTAGTAGGAGGATACACACAAATCGCCTAGTACCTGCACAAACAATCAAGAACCTTGCAACCAACGCGATAAAGGGGTTGTCAATCCCTTCACGGCCACTTGCAAAAGTGAGATCTATAGAGATAATAAGATAAATATTTTTGGTATTTTTGTTCTATAGATTGAAAAGTAAAGATTGCAAAATAAGATAAATAGTAAACTAAAATTGTAGATCGGAAACTTATATGATGGAAAATAGACCCGGGGGCCGTAGGTTTCACTAGTGGGTTCTCTCAAGATAGCAAATTCTACGGTGGGTGAACAAATTACTATCGAGCAATTGATAGAAAAGCGCATAGTTATGAGAATATCTAGGCATGATCATGTATATAGGCATCACGTCCGTGTCAAGTAGACCGAAACGATTCTGCATCTACTACTATTACTCCACACATCGACCGCTATCCAGCATGCATCTAGAGTATTAAGTTCATAAGAACAGGGTAAAGCATTAGGCAAGATGACATGATGTAGAGGGATAAACTCAAGCAATATGACATAAACCCCATCTTTTTATCCTCAATGGCAACAATACAATACGTGCCTTGCTGCCCCTACTGTCACTAGGGAAGGACGCTTCAAGATTGAACCCAAAGCTAAGCACTTCTCCCATTGCAAGAAAGATTAATCTAGTAGGCCAAACCAAACTGATAATTCGAAGAGACTAGCAATGATATCAAATCATGCATATAAGAATTCAGAGAAGAATCAAATATTGTTCATAGATAATCATGATCATAAACCCACAATTCATCGGATCTCGACAAACACACCGCAAAAAGAATTACATCGAATAGATCTCCAAGAAGATCGAGGAGAACTTTGTATTGAGATCCAAAGAGAGAGAAGAAGCCATCTAGCTAATAACTATGGACCCGAAGGTCTGTGGTCAACTACTCACACATCATCGGAGAGGCTATGGTGTTGATGTAGAAGCCCTCCATGATAGATTACCCATCCGGCGGAGCACCGGAAAAGGCCCCAAGATGGGATCTCACGGGTACAGAAGGTTGCGGTAGTGGAAATAGGGTTTCATGGTGCTCCTGGATGTTTTCAGGGTATAAGAGTATATATAGGCGAAGGAAGTAGGTCGGTGGAGCTACGAGGGGCCCACGAGGGTGGGGGCGCGCCTACCCCCCTGGGCGCGCCCTCCTACCTCGTGGCCACCTCGTGGCTTCCTTGACGTCCACTCCAAGTCTCCTGGATTGCGTTTGTTCCAAAAACGATCCTCGCTAAGGTTTCATTCCATTTGGATTCTGTTTGATATTCCTTTTCTGCGAAACACTGAAATAGGCAAAAAAACATCAATTTGCACTGGGCCTTCGGTTAATAGGTTAGTCCCAAAAATAATATAAAAATGCATAATAAAGCCCATTAAACATCCAAAACAGATAATATAATAGCATGGAACAATAAAAATTATAGATTCGTTAGAGACGTATCAGTAAGGCGCTGCACTGTGCAATGCAGCGCCTGACCCATGGGCGCTGCACCCTGACTTAGAAATTTTGCTCGCTGGATAGGCTATTTTGCTCTCTGGATAGGCATGTCCAGACGTGCAATGTCTAAGGGATAGGCGCCACACTACACAGTGCAGCGCCTCTCCCTTAGGCGCTGCACGTCTGGACATGCCTATCCAGAGAGCAAAATAGCGGTTCCAGTAGGTTTTGGGGGCCAAAAAATTCTAAGTCATAGTGCAGCGCCTATAGGTCAGGCGTAGCACTGGACAGTGCAGCGCCTTAGTTCTCGGCGCTGCACTGTCTAGTGCGGCGCCTGACCCATGGGCGCTGCACCCTGACTTAGAATTTTTTTGCCCCCAAAACCTACTGGAACAGAGCCTAAGGAATAGGCGCCGCACCTGCTTAATGTGCAGCGCCTATGCCTCAGGCGCTGCACATCTCAGTGTCCCCACCCCCTTCCACCCACCCCACCCCCACACATCCCCACCCCAGACACAAACCCGAAGCTCAGTGCCTCCCCTCTGCCCTCCTCCCCCCATCTCAAATCCTTCTCAGATCCGGAGATTTTGTGCGTGGATCTCGAAGCCAACCCCTCCCTTAAGGTAATCTCCTCCGATCCCCTCATTTTCATCCAATTGAAATATCACATTACCTCATATCATGCTAGTTTGGGGAAACCCTAGTTGTTGATTGGATTTGGAAATTTGTTGGCAAACCCTAGTTTTTGCAAGGGTTAGGCATTTGAATGTGTTCATGCATTTACCTATGTAAATTTGTGGGGGAACCCTAGTTTTGTAGGCATGGCTTCATCCGGTTCCATGATGAGGCCACCGTGTGCTAACCAATAGGACATGCCGAACAAGTGGGGGGACGCATCTTTGGACAAGGTGAAGGAGAAAGATGTCAACATCCCCCCATGTTGGTGTGGAGATGTTTGCAAGGTGAAGGTGTCCACCAACCGAAAGAAGTGTTGGACGGAAGGGAGGATATATTTTGTGTGCCCCAACTATGCTTATGATCGTGCGCTTCCAACTAACGCCTATGACCAACCACGGTAAGCTAGAGAAGTAGAATGTTATTGTCAAATGTGTGTCAGCACTAACAAAATTTTTGTATGCAGTCACCGCCTCCTCTATGCAAGTACTTCACGTGGATAGATCATGAAGTGCCAGAAGATGTCCAAAAGGACCAATATCAAGATTGTCTTAGGCGCCAGCGACGGTTCGAAGAATCGTTTCGAAGAGGCTTGGAGGAAGAGCGTCGTCAAAAGGAGAGGATGGAGCGGAAGAAATGAGAGTAGGAGAGGGCACGCCAAGCGAAACTTGATCGTGAGGAGGAGAGGGCAAGAAAGCGTGCAAAGGCTCGCGAGGCGCAAGAGGAGGACGAGAGGCACGTGACAAGAAGGGGAAATGGCCTCGCTCGACTCAGTAGGGACTTCGCTTCGGTGCACTCGTCATGGAACCGGATGTACCCATGCCGTATTTTCATGAACTATCTACTAGGGTAAGAAGCCATTTGTCGTCAACTATCTTCTAATGAATGTGTCGTAAACTTGTGAGGTTATGTGAGATGTTGGTGAAATTTCTTCTAGGACAAGCTGCCATTTGTCATTTGTAATGAATGTGTCGTGAACCATGTCGTACTAATGTTTGAATTGTCTTAAGTTATGAGCTCATCGGCATAAAAGTTGTGTTTGTTCAAATTGCTGTGATGCTCCAGTTATTGTAAGTATTGTGATGTTCCGGTGAATTGAAATTGCTGTCAACTCTGTTTTTGCAGTAAACAATAGTGCAGCGCCCAGACCACAGGCGCTGCATTCTACAGTGCAGCGCCCAAGGGAGAGGCGTCACACAGCATAGTACAGCGCCTGACCCTTGGGCGCTGCACACAGACTTAGCAATTTTCGGGTATGGTCAATGCTGCAAGTCTCCTGTGGCTCTCTGGATAGCCATGGCCAGATGTGCAGCGCCTAGGAGACTGGCACTGCACTGTAAAGTGCGGCGCCTCAGTGTTGGGCGCTACACAGTACAGTGCAGCGCCTTCCTGTTGGGCGTTGCAGTGCTGTTAACTGCTAAATTATAGAAACATATGCAATTTTGGCTGCAAACTGAACTCACAAGTATGAATGTAGTGCTGTAAACTGCAGAAACTGAACAAAGAGAACTAATAACTTGAACATCACATCATTTAGGACAATTCAACATTACTACAAGTTCGCAAACACAAGTACCACACTAGTAAGAGTTCACCAACATATGACATAACCTCACAAGTTCATCAACCTAATGAAACGGCTACAAGAGCACTTCCATAGTAAAAAAACACAAGCACTAATGCTTTCCGCGCGTGTTCCTAGTGCCATGCCTGCAGGCAATCTTCTTCTTCCTGTTAGGACGAGTCTCCTCTTCCTCCACTTCCTTCTCCGCCTCATCATCCAAGCTAGCCATCTGCGAGGTCCCTACGACCACCTTTGGGTTGCCTCTGTTGTCAAAGTCGGTGGGCGTGTACTGGCGTATGGGCTGCCTAGGCTTCAACATATATGCAGACTGAACTTGAGCGTCCGCCAAAGTCATGTCATCATCAAGCTCATGGCCCTATCACACAATCAAACAATATGGTGAAGACCAGCGTCGTAATCAAGTGAGAATCACATCTAAAGGATTAGTCATACCTCTTGGGTGACCGCACCCTCATCATCCATATAAGCATGTGAGGAACTCACATCGTCCCCCTGATGGTGAGATAAGGGGTCTGATGGTGTACCAGACCTAGAGGCAGATGGTTCATCATATTCCGGGTCATGGCAACCGAGAAGGTTCGATAACCGCCTTAACTTCTAGGTCTGACGCTGTAACATGAACAAGTGTAAGATACCAAACTCTGCAAGATATGTAACATGGACACACCTGAGTGCGATATGTACCTTCAGAAATTTTCGTAGTGGACCTTCATCATTGCCGTCTCCAACCGGTGTCTTCTCAAGAATAGACTGGCTTTCATTGGCTGATTTCTTGATCTGGTCGCGCTACGGATGAGAACGAAGTAACACGTTAGCCATTCAAAAATGTGTAATACGACCAAGGGGAAAGTAAAGAAGGGAACACTTTACCACATAGTTGATCATCGGAACAGTAGGGACTCCTAGCCCTTCCCTGACATCTTTGTTGTACCGCCGCTTTGATACATCCTCCAAGTTTACGGGCTCTTCAAGAATATCATCGTTGTATGCTGGGGGGCATTCTCAACTCTAGTATTTTCAAGAAGCCATCGTATGTAGTTATCAAAAGCAAGTGAGTTATGCTCACTGGGTGCATGCAGTGTTACAAGCTTGCTCCACACAAAGACGGAAGCGGGTAACATACAAAGCATGATGCTTGTCCTAGTCCTTTATCTTCCGCTGTTGTCTCCTGTCCAACCTGCATGGTAGAAAACCAAACATTAGCACAATCAAGAAGGAGTGGCGATGCTTAGTCAATACGGTTCATGCTCTCTTACCTATGAAGTGCTTTGTCTTATCCACCCATTCCGGAGGGTGAGGCTGGAACAGACCAAACTGACGATATACCCGATGTGGCAAGTGAAACTCAACCGCCCAGTTGCATATCAGTGGGCACCGCACAAGCCACAAATCCTATCCCGCAAGCACATCGGGTTGATGGCAAACTCTGGAGTGTACCCTAATGTGTCATTCGCGCCATATGGCTGCCATACCACCTATGAAATAGGGCAACAACAGAACATGGATGACTATTTTTCAGGCAAGCATGATAAATGACTGTAGTAATGTCCTCGTTACCTGCTTAGGCGTAATCGTGTCCAATTCGGCAATGTACTTTTGGTACATGAGATTGACATCATTCGTCATCTCGGATACCACATCCCACTTGTAAGCCCAAGTGGGGAGCCGTAATTCCTCTTCTTCATCTCAAGGATTAAACTTGACGCTCTTCGGGCGTCCAACAGGCAGACGCTCCCAACTCCATACAGAAAGTAGAAGCATATTACCATCAATGTCTGCACTATCTGTGATCTTGCAACACGCATCGTCCAGCTGCATATGAAAGAAAACAATGTTAACTTGACAGCAAGGTTGCATTGCTAATGAAGAAATGACTTGATAACAAAACAGACCAACTACCTGTCGGTACAAGTAGGCAAGAGTCGCTGAACCCCAGCTCCATCCGCTATCGAAGACGGTCAACGCCTTCAGCCACATCCATGGAGCGTTCTTGCCCGTGGAGTCAGGAAACAAAGTCCTCGAGACAACGTACCACATATAGACACGAGCATGTGTCTGGATCACATCATCAGTGGCATCCGCAGGGCACGTCGCAAAGTTATTTTGAATCCATGTGAAAGCAGCTCCGGCTGCTTTCCTTTCCCTCTTCTTCTTTTCTTCTCCTTCCTCTACATCAGCCTCAGCCTCGGTAGGAGCCCTACCGATAAGAGCAATAATCTGCTCGCGCCACCCATCAGAATTTGTGCTCATACATAGAGGCCTCCCGTTGATAGGAAGCCCGGTGATCAAGGCGACATCCTCGAGCGTCACGGTCATCTCCCTAGTCCGAAGATGGAAATTATGTGTCTCCGGCCTCCACCAATCAGCAATAGAGGACACCAATGGAGCGTTGAGGATAGGCGTGGACCGGCTGACCAACTGAATCCACGGGAGGAGTCCTGCCTGCTGGATGTACGGCGTGTAGCGCTCATCGTAGGGCATGGCAGGACCAGAGACCCCGTGATACCGAATCTTCAGAGGTTCAAGCTTCTGCAAAAAAAAGTTATGACAAATCTTAGGGCATGTCAGTTTCTACTAAAGGCAAATTTGCAAACTATTTAGACTACTCATTATTACCATCTCCTTCTCGCGCATCATGTAGGCCCGGTGTCTTGTGTCGTAGGCATTGTCGAGAAGCCAAACCATCCTTACAAAGTTTAAACAATAAACATATATGAGTTCATCTTCATCTCAAATATCGGTATACACTAAACATCTAATATGTGTTCAACTACAAGAATGTCAACATCTCCTTCGCACACAATGAATATGTCATATGTGTTTAAATAAACTCAACATCTCATATTTCATATAAACTCAACATCTAATATATATCTAAAAAAACTAAACATCTCATATATGTCTACAAAAATCAACATCTCATAGTTATATACAAAAATAGGCATCTCATATATATCTAAAAAACTAAACAATCTAGGGTTCCACTAACAAGAATCATATATTGTGAACTAATGAACAACACTACGGTAGTACCACTATGACTACACATCCTAAATCAAGCAAATCAAGGGTTCCACCAAATCTTGGACAATCTCTAAAATGGCAACAAATTTACGGAGGAAAAGAAAGAGAACGGAGGAGTTTACCTAGTAGGAGGGATTGGAGATCGAATCCACGGATCAAATCTTCAGATCTGAGAGGGATGTGTGTGTGTGTGTGGGGGGGGGGGGGGGGGGGTGTCCGATGGGGGCGTCGCCGCTGCTCTCTGCCCAGAGAGCAACTTCCTGGAGAGGGGGGAAGAACTGCCTGGTCGGGCTGGGCCGATGCGCTTAAGTCACTGTGCAGCGCCTAAACATTACAAGTGTGGTGCCTATGCATTGGGCGCTGCATGACTGGCTGTGGGGCCACCCCTGGCCCCGGGCTGCCACGCTGGCCGGGCATGTGACGCCTAAGACAACGGCGCTGCATAGTGCAATGCAGCGCCCGGCTGTTGGGCGCCACATACAACGGTCTGTGATGTGAACTTTTTTCGAGATCAGGTCAGATCGTGATTTGATTTCGCCCTCATGTCAAATATGTGATTTCTGCCCGAGCGCGACGCCATGGAGCTGATTGATTACCTTTGTTTCCAGTTGAGGCGATCTGATGAATGAATTTCTAGCTTCGGCGCCGATTTGTACTCCATGCCGCCGGCATGGCTCCTCCCTCTCCTCCGCGCCTGGTGAGCCACTTCTCCGGTTCATGACAGACAAATTGACAACAGAACGGTCAGCCATGGCACGCGCATCTGCCATGCACTAGTCACCATTGCTCAAAGGTAGAACCACTGTCGTCAAGCTCGATCGAACAGCCAGGCCTACGTGATGGGTGATGCATTGCGGCGGCTGTCACGGGTCACGGAGGGGAGGCCCCGGAGCCTGCGCTGCACTGCAGTGTCACGTTCGGAATTCAGAGTTTCAGATAAAAGTGTTGTGCTGTCAATACTTGTAAGTGATGCCGTTGGATCCCGCCTACCCAAGCAGGGGAGTAAGGAAACTGAATGTTCGATCCGATACTGAATCGACGGCGGTGGCCCGCACAGACAATGGTGGAAAATCCGTGGCGGCGTGTGCGCTGGTCACGAGCAACGTCGGTGAGCCTGAGGTACAGGAAGCCATTGCCTGTAATTAAGCTATATATATATGAGAAGGTTGTGGTTGCTTCATATCACACTGCTCTCTAAGTTACAGTTATATGGCGATCCACTGGTCCTTCGAGGAATACGCAGAGTGGGTTGGGGCAATCCTTCGAAAACCCCACCTTCACTGAAAGTTAAAGCCATCTTTGGCTGAACACTCGTTCTGTATTTGTCGACTTGGTTGTACCTGTCGAAAGTTAACGAATACACCATCTTCACTGAAAACTAAGAACATAATAAGCTGCAAGCAGGTGATCGAGTAAGGGTTTTATCATTCTCCCGAGATCTCTGACTGCACCTGGCTAGATTGTCTCTGAATCCACAAATATCGTTGCTCACCTGGAAGATGGTGGTATGTCTGAATTCAGCAACGTCGCTCCACGCAGTACCGCATCACAGTGCGCATTGGTGTACAGTACTACTCCTACTACTAATCAGGAATTACTGCACAGGCCTAACCTAGACAAGGACATCGCACACAGCGTTGCATAGGTGGTACCAGACTGTCTGTTTGTGGCCACTGAATTTACAATCACAGTACTATACCAAACAAAGAGAGCGGCAGGGATTTACACACAGACAAGGATTTCATAGGCACCAGACCGTCTTTACGAGGAGAACTACTAACACTGAAATGGTATTCACCTAGTATGGTAGGATAGTAGAAAAATCGTACTCCTACATGATAGGGTAGGTCTTCCATACTGCTGCATCAACATCATTGTCTAAGCAGACAGGGAGTTCATCTGCTGGCCGGTTATCCATCGACAGTAGCGTGTAATCAACAAGTTGCTCTCAGATAACACATGTACAGGCTGCTGCTACTACTAGTACAAGGGTTTGACTCGCCTGCCGTCTCTTCAGAAAAGCTTCCAGCAGGCCTCGCGCTTGGCAGAAAGAGTAACAAGTAGTGCTGGGTCGTTCGCACTTTGCCTTGCGTTCCAAGTGATATGGCAGCCCATGCACTAGCTTCGAACATGGTCCTACCGATCTACTCATGCCTCCTTTTTCTCCGAGGAAAAGCGGCCCAACCAGGGACGGATTCAAGGGGGGACGAGGGGGGGCGAGACCCCCCTGACGATCGTGTCGCCCCTTAATATCGATCGGTTGTTCGCTAGTTTTTCTCGCTATATAACTGCAAGTGGCTTGCTTCGCCCCCCCCCATTCCTTTCTTAACCAGGGCCCGTGTACTATTCTCTCTTTCTTTCTTTTTTCAAAAAAGGGCCCGTGTACTGTTTACAACGAAAATTGCACGTAAAAGGCCCAAATCCCAGGAAAAGTAAAAAAGGGCAGTAGCCCACCATGGAAGCAAAGGGGCCAGGCTAGAAGCAGTACGCACGTACGCACAGTTTGCACTTTTGATCTCCCCTCTAATCGCTTCGTTTCCAACCCGCTCCTGCGATCGAGCCTGCCGCCGGCCGCCCGCTAGATCGTCTGTCAGCCGCCTGCTTCAAGAAAGGAAGGGGATATGCAAGCGCGCCGTGTGATCCGCCGCGCGTTCTGTCCGGCCGGCCGCACGGATGAGCGATCAAACGATGAAAAAGGTTAGTTTATATTTATCATTGGATTAGATTAGTTTGTGTCTTGTAAACAGTATAAGTGTAATTGTAGAACAACAGACATCAACAACTAGCAGTTAGAAATTATCGATCTTTGATACTGTAGAACAACAGACATCAAGAACTATCAGTTAGAAAATTATCGATCTTTGATACTGTTGTTCGTAAATCAACTTTTGAATTAATAGTTATGTACCTTTTGTTCTTATTGCGGAACAACGGAGACATATATAGACTATCTTAGGGGCCTCTTTGGATCAGAGCCCCAAAGTGCCCGGCCAAATATTTGGCGTTGATGAGATTGAAGGCCTCTGTTTGGTCGATATCAAATTATTTGACCCGCCCGAACCCCATCACCTCTTCCCTTTTATTGCGGAGACAGAAGTTTTACGAGGCGTTGGCAGCCGTTTCCTCCACCAAAATTTCAGCATGCCGTTGGTTGACAGGGCGACTACAGAGAAAAAACCAAACGGATCCAACATCTTCCAATATTTACTATGTTATGTGACTATATATCCTATCGTTTGATGCTTCCAGTTCTTGCCCCCCCCCCCCCCCTATCTTGATTTTCTGGCTCCGTCCCTGGGCCCAACAGACCCCGTTTTGTTCTGAATTTTTTGAGACAAAAGAACCCAGCTGTCTTTTGCAGTTACCCTCATCAAAAAGAAAAGAAAAACTGTTTCAAAACATTATCAGGTGAACAGGGCAAACCTCCTGTTTACTGCCAAAACATAGGAAATCATACCTTTGCTTGACATGCTAGCTAGTATAGCTGCTCAAAAAACCTTTGCTTAATACAACATGGGGGCTCAACACTTGAAAACAATAAACACACGATGCGAAATCTCAGCCTAACGTGCCACTCGCTGGTCCAACAGGGGATAGTTTCAGATAGTACATATTAGAAGAGAAAACATCGTCAGTCTGCTTGACAAAAGAACCTAGCGCGTCATCACTGTAAGAAGAAGAAAGGCGTGGAAGCGTATGCCTTCCTGGCAGGGACACGTTCATGTTAAATACCCAGAGAAGATTACATCATGCGCAGGTTGTTGCAAGGCTTTGCCCCTACTCCAAGCTATACAAGATAAGGCTCTACCTATACTAACAACCTGCGCCAATTACACAATATACACACGCATACAATATACCCCCTCCGTCCGAAAATACTTGTCATCAAAATGGATAAAAGGAGATGTATCTAGAACGTCTAGATACATCTCCTTTTATCCATTTTGATGACAAGTATTTCCGGACGGAGGAAGTACGTGACAACATGTCACGTTTATACAACTACCAGCCTACACTTTAACATCCTCCCTTAATCTTAACGTATCAAGGTTCAGATTACGCTTGAAGGCTTGTAGTTGTCTGACTTGAAGAGGCTTAGTGAATCCATCCGCAACTTGGTCTCCTGTTGGAATAAACCAAATATCCAACAACTTTTGTGCAACTCTTTCTCGAACAAAATGGTAGTCAATCTCTATGTGTTTTGTCCTTGCATGAAACACAGGATTTGCAGAAAGATATGTTGCCCCAAGATATCATACCACAAACATGACATGTGTGTTCTTCCAATCCCTAGTTCATCAAGTAAAGTTTCAATCCACATTACCTCAGCAGTTGCATTTGCCAGAGACTTATATTCTGCTTCAGTGCTAGAGCGTGAGACTGTGGCCTGTTTCTTTGCATTCCAGGATATAAGATTTGACCCAAGGAAGATTGCAAAGCCTCCAGTTGATCTCCTATCATCTGGACACCCAGCCCAATCTGCATCAGAGAATGCACTCACTGCTGTTGAAGAAGGCATGCATATTTTGAGGCCTATTTCAGCACTCCCTTGAATATATCTTATGATTCTTTTAACAGTTGCCCAGTGCAAAGAAGTAGGAGCATGCAGAAATTGACAGACTTTATTAACAGCAAAGGATATATCAGGTCTTGTCAATGTTAGATAGTGTAATGCACCTACTGTACTTCGGTATTTAGTCCCTTCTTTTGGACTTAACAATTCTCCTTCATGCAAATATGGCTTGTCGGTGGTAGACATGGGAGTACTAGAAGGTTTACAGTCTCTCATGCCTACTCGCTTGACTATGTCTCTGGCATATTTTTCCTGAGTTAGCATAATACCATCATGACTTTGTTTTACTTCAATACCTAGGAAGTAATGCAACTCTCCTAGATCCTTAAGAGCAAATTCTCCTTTCAGATTTTTTGATAGTGCTGAGGTGGCTTCTTGTGATGAGCTAGCAACAACTATATCATCAACATAAATCAACATAAACATAGTCACCTTCCCTTTTTTGAAGAAGAACAAAGATGTGTCTCCTTTAGATGCCTTGAAACCAAGTTGATGTAGCTTTGTACTCAGCTTGTGGTACCAGGCTCTGGGTGCCTATTTTAGACCATACAAGGCCTTGTCCAGTTTACACACATGATGTGGTTTTGAACGGTCCTCAAAACCACGTGGTTGTCTCATATAGACCTCCTCCTCGAGAACGCCGTGTAAAAATGCATTCTGTACATCCAATTGGCGAAGACTCCAATCCTTGGAAACAGCAATAGACAAAACAAGTCTGATAGTAGCAGTCTTAACTACAGGGCTAAAGGTATCTTCATAATCAATCCCATAGCGTTGCTTAAAGCCTTTAGCTACTAATCTAGCCTTGTATCTATCTATAGTGCCATCAGGTCTTTTTTTTATTTTGTACACCCACTTACAGTCTATGATATTCCTCCCTTGCTTTGAAGGAACTAGGTGCCACGTTTGATTTTTCATAAGTGCATCATACTCTGTGTGCATAGCATTTGTCCAGTTTTCATTGCTTAGTGCCTCTGTCAAATTTTGAGGTTCACCAGAAGATGCAAAGTTTGCAAACTTCAAGTTCTTTTCATACCTGACTGTACCGTCTTTGAATTTTGTAGGTTACAAAATACCTTTCTGGGCACGTGTAGTTACCCGTGGTAACACGCACACAGGAGTCGTCTGCTCCTCAGCCGCAGAGGATCTCTCTCCTCGTATTGCAGCCGACCGAATCAGGGTGGCTGATCCTTCCTCAGCCGTCGGGCTCGAATCCCGCGTGTGTGGGGTCGGCGAGAGCGACCCGCCAGCTCATCCCGCACCGCTCGTGTGCGCGTCGGACGGTGTGCCTCCTGTCCCGCCTCGACAACTGGCGATGGTGGGCGAGGAGGCGCGTGCGGACGAGGGGGTAACTGACCGGGGCCCCGCCTCGAGGTGAGCGCCTGACTATGACCGCGACGGGGACGCGTCCGGCCCACCCGACCAGTTGACAGGTGGCGAATCTAGAGGTGCCAGGAGATCTTCCTGGGATCCCGTAACCGCGTGAGGCAGCATGCGCACGCCCGATCCGGAGGGCGTATCCACCTCGTGTCCAGCGCCAGGGGTTTTCTGCTGCTGCTGCATAAAATCACAGGCCGGAGCGTTGTTTTCACCGCTGTCTCCATTAGGGTTAGGATTATAAAACAAATGATCATTAGCATAATATTCACCCCCTTGATCAGTAGGATTTAGTAACTCCGGAGGCAGCAAAAGTATTTCTGCACGTAAACGAGCGCTGGCATTAGGGTGCAAGGTAGAGAAGGGAAAGATGTTCTCATCAAATACCACGTCTCTGGAAATGTAAACACATCCAGTGGAGATGTCAAGACATTTGTATCGTTTGTGAAGATTGCTATAGCCAAGAAAAGCACATTGTTTGGATCGAAACTGAAGTTTATGATTATTGTATGGCTGAAGATTTGGCCAGCAAGCGCATCCAAAAATTCTGAGAATGGAATAGTTGGGTTTTTCATGGAGCAATCGTTCAAAAGGTGTCTCAAAGTTGATGACCTTGCTAGGAGTACGGTTTATCAAGTAAGTTGCAGCAATAAAGGCTTCGTCCCAAAACTTCAGAGGCATAGAGGCTTGGGCAAGAAGGGACAGACCAACTTCGACAATGTGTCGATGTTTTCTCTCAGCTGAACCGTTTTGTTGGTGAGCGTGAGGACATGAGACGTGATGGGATATACCTATCTTGGTAAAGAAAGAGTTTAGCTTAACGTACTCCCCACCCCAATCTGTTTGGAGAGCAAGGATCTTACGATCAAACTGACATTCTATAAGATTTTGAAAGTCATGAAATTTCTGAAAACCTCGAACTTATGTTTGATCAAATAGATCCATGTAAATTTGCTGAAATCATCGATGAAGCTAACATAATATTGCTTTCTTCCTAATGTTTCAACAGCAGGACCCCACACATCAGAGAACACAAGTTCTAAAGGGAACTTTGATTCACTTATTGAATTTGGATAAGGAAGTTGGTGACTTTTGCCTTTTTGACAGGCGTCACATACAAACTCATTATTGAGATAACTAGCACACGGGAGATTATTTTGAACAATGACTTTCTGGACGATAACAGAAGAAGGATGCCCTAAACGTCGATGCCACCTATGTGAAGACAGCTTGGTGGCACTTAGCACTTGCATGTTGACGTCGGATCCCGTGTGCCTAAGTGGGTAGAGACCTCTCCTACCCCTGCCTCGAAGGAGTACCTTCCTCGTTCCCCGTTCCTTGACAAAAAAAGAATAGGGATGAATTTCAACAAAGGAATCATTGTCAATGGCAAGGCGGCTAGCAGAGATTAGGCTTTTGTTTGCTTCGGGTACATGAAGGATATTATTCAGAAAAAGATCACGATCTTGGGTGTGAATAGCTGAATGACCAATGTGTTTAATATCCATACCTGAACCACTCGCGATGTGAATCTGCTCGTTGCCTTGGTAGCGGTCTCGCACGCCCAGCTTCTCCAGATCGCCTGTGATATGGTCGGTGGCACCACTGTCAAGATACCAGTTGGTGTCCACCCCATACTGTGGCGCTGCGAGTTTGGCTGACTTCTCTTCTCCTCCTTGGCAGGACTCGTCGTAGCGTTTCCAGCACTTCCATGCTGGGTGGCCCATCTTTCCACAGATCTGGCACTGCACCCTGGGCGCAGAGGCATTGTTGTTGTTGTTTCCCCCGCCGCCGCCGTTGCCGCCATGTCCACCACGACCTCCAGGTTTGGAGTAGCTGCGGCTGCCGCGGTCACCACCGGCGCCAGCTTGTCTGCGGCCGCGGTCACCTCCGCCGCCAAACTTGTGGCCTCGGGTGGTAGCGTTGGTAGAGGACTGAGACCCTCCACCACGAAGATTTAGCCTCGTCTCGAAGCTGAGCAGCTATGAGTACAGCTCGGCCACGGTCACCGGTTCAACCTGGGAGCACATGGCAGAAACCACCGGGTCGAAGTCTTCTTCGAGCCCAGCTAAGATGTGGGAGATGATGTCATCCTTGTCCACCCTCTTCCCGGCTGTGATCAGCTCGTCGCAGAGGGACCTGATTTTCCCAACGTACTCGGTGATGGAGGAGTTGCCCTTCTGCAAGTTGGCGAGGGCGATGCGGATGTTGGTGGTATGGGAACGGGTGCGGGATGCAAGCATACCCTCAACCGTATTCCAGAGCTCGGCTGAAGTGTGGCATGATGCAACCTAGATGGCTATCTCACGAGGGAGAGTCGTCAGAAGATATGAGAAAACTTGCTGATCTTTCGCGTACCAGGTTTGGAACTCCGGGTTTGCTGCCTTCGCCGTGGTCTTGCCATCAGACAAGGTTACGTCAATCTGCATCGGTGGTGGCGGCTGCTCGACGTCGAGATACTTCTCCATCTGCGCTCCCCGGATGGCGGAGAGCACGGTCGCGCGCCACAGGTCCTGATTACCCTTGCTGAGTTTCTCCGTGGCGGCGTGAGCAAATGGCGAGACAGGGAAGGAACTTGATGATGTCGCCATGGATGAGCTCGAGGACGGCTCTGATACCATGTAAGAAGAAGAAAGGCATGGAAGCGTATGCCTTCCTGGAAGGGACGCGTTCATGTTAAATACCCAGAGAAGATTACATCATGCGCAGGTTGTTGCAAGGCTTTGCCCCTACTCCAAGCTATACAAGATAAGGCTCTACCTATGCTAACAACCCGCGCCAATTACACAATATACACACGCATACAATATACGTGACAACATGTCACGTTTATACAACTACCAGCCTACACTTTAACAATCACCCATACCAACGCCTACGCCGTCATAGCCATTCTACTGGCACCCTGTGTCATGAGCTTTCATAGTGCGCCTTTCTCAAGTTTCGCCTAGGTATTGAGATTGTGAGATAGGGAACAGAAACTACAACTTTTTAAAGGAAAAAAACAACATTAGTAGGATCACATGGTTTAATATCTCAAGAACATGAATTGTTTCATGTCTTCTAGATTGTCCAAAAAATAGCATTTTATCGTACCATTCAGTAAAGATTGAGGCCTATACAATTGTAATCAAAAGAGTCAAACTACCATAACCGAGCCTATACCATGGTGAAATTTAACAAATAACCGCATAAGATCTCCACTAAGAATAAACAAAAAAATTCCGGTAAAACCCAACAGGCAGCCCAAATGGGCCTGATACTGTACTTAATTGGGCTTCATCTCGAATGTGTTTGTCTTTATGTTATTTTGTGAAGGAATGAAAACAATTCTATACAGAACGAGTTGGGAATTATGCCTAGATCCTGTGTAAATGGAAATTTCATTGATAAGACTTCCTCACTTGTAGCCAATATTTTATTGCAGTATAATGAGAAGTAATACTATAAAAATAAAAATAAAGAACTCTATTTCAGAACTATGAGACATAATATTATGTTTTCTTATTTACTCTTTACTTTATTTTTTCTATTTAAAGTGGATCTATTTACATAGTGTATCTATGAACAAATTAAAGGATATACTTAAACAAAGTAAGAATTCACAAAATGGTTTTTTATTTCATTTGTAGAATAAAAAAATGACAAGAGACCTTTTTTTTCCTGAAATCCTTGCAAAAGAAGAAATTCTACGTCTTTCTAACCGAGCAACTCTTATTTCCTCTATGATAAATTCTTTTTCGAATATTTCTCTATCAATATCATAAAAAACACAAGCAAAAGGGAACTAAGAGTATCCTGAGCCACGTACCTCTAATTCGATCCCTCAAACGCCTGCGGACGCGCCCGGTCAGTGACTGGGCGTGTCCGTTTTGAGTCCCTCTTTGTCCATTCATGCAGCCACAATCCTCATTTTCTTCCTCATATGTCTGGTCACTTGCACATGATTGGTGGAGATGAAGAGAGAGAATTAAAAGAATGAATAAAGAAAGAGAAAATGTGGTCCGGGGTGGGGTCGTGTCCTACGTGGCGGAATGCCCGGGCGCGTCCATGAGCCCTCATATCCTCCCCATATTTGAGATGGATATGAGGGTTGCCGGATAGCTCGGGCGTATAAGGATGATATGAGGGGTCCGGCTGGGTCATGTTTTTCCTTCTCTCTCATGTCCGGTCACTGTCTGGGTGTGTCCGCGGGCATATAAGGGATGGTTTGAGGCGTCCGGCTATAGATGCTCTAATACTAAAACATTTAAAGCTATTGGACCAAAAAAAGACTTACAAAAACTAGTTGCATAAAGTAAATATCCCTATCCGTCTTATGTAAACCCCTCATGTCTCAAATAGATGATTTCCTTCCTCTCTTTCTTGCCACTAGCCTTGGCCATAAAAGGGAAAATCATAGCATGTTCTTGAAGTGGGTCTTGCTCCTTAGATCTTTGTATCTACTAAAACTCTTCTTCCTTAAAATTTTATGCAACCTTTCATCAAACAAAAACTTTCACCATGTTTATCAATACTCTCCATTTCTTCGGCCGACAACTTCCACTCTTTTATAAAGACCTAATAAACCCACCCTTTAGGCATTCTTCTTACTAGCTCTATCTTGACATTTATCTAAGGATTTCCTCTTCATGTATTTGCCCAAGCCTTAGCAACTACATCTTTCAAATCATGTCTAAAAAGCCATAATTGTTCAAATTTAAAAGGATAATATCTACAACTAGAGCATTATGCTCAAAGACAATTCTAAGTGAATTTCTGGAAAATACAAAGGGAAACCAACTCTATCGATGTGTATTAGTGCTTCAAAAACAGGATCCTCATGATTGTTGGACCAAATAAAACTTCTCCCAACTAAATCAAGTTCTTTTAACTCCTTATACCAGATAATAGCATTAAGCATCTTAACCTATCTAACAATTATTATAGCTCGATAAATACACGTACAAATAATATTAAAGTCCCTACCTATAATGAAAGGAGTCGTTGCGCTTAAGGACAAGAACAAGTTGTACTAATAATAACATCACTTTATCTCTATTATGACCCCCCCCCCCCCCCCCCACACACAAGATAATCCTCCAAATAGGTGCACATGTATTTTTATTCTCCTATATAACAAGAAAGCTTAGTTTTAAATCATGCACCTAGTCACAAACAACTCCATTTCTTTTCGAGTCACCAGTGCCCCTCGTGTTTTAGTAAACGCCTAGCATTTAAAGCAAAACTATTGATACGAAGAAACAAAATAGTTTTTACCTCTATTTTTATTTACTCCGTTTGTCCTACTTCATAAGATTTGACCAAGTTTATAGAAAATAATATGAACATTTGAATAACAAATATATATGATATGAAAATATATTCATTGATGAATCTTCTGGTATTGATTGAATTTGATTGTTGTAGATGTTAATTATTTTTCTATAAACTTGGTCAAACTCTACAAACTTGAACTTATGACAAAGCTAAAATGCGGATACTTCCTACTGCTACATCAAAATTACCCCTGCCTAAAAAATACCTTTTGTATGTTGACATCACGACGATCAGATAGCGCTCAAGAGGTTTTTCTCCACATGAGAGATCGTTCACTCGCAGGGAATTCTAGTAGATGTTCTGAAGATCATCAAAGAAAGGAAAAAGACCGAGTTCGATCCATCTCCCTTTTCTTTAAAAGCTACTCCTCCCTTTTCGGCCCGCAGCAAGTCTACGGCGCCAACGTGCGCCTAGTATTCTTCTACGGTGATACGCTGCAACTATGCAAATGTTGTGCTCCACGCTCTATATGCGGCCTCCAAACCTTGAGCGCACCCCGCCACGACGCGTAATGACGAAAACAGTAGCGTTATACTCGGCCAAATTAATGGACCACCTCAGCACCACCAAATCTTGTGGCCACCATCAAATTACCACCACCCCCATTATGTCCTCTCCTCCGGCCGGCCGCAACGTGAGAGAGGCGCTTTAACCGGCCGGCGTACGTGCTCCAATAATCCAGTTGCATGAACAGAAACTCGATCAATCGGCACCGCCTCTCCGGTTAATCCACTCCCAAAAGCGCCACCTACCTGGCCTGGCTACCCATCTATAGCTAGTAGCTAGCCTTCTAAGAATACTACGACACTCCCTGTCGGGCCCTCTGGTGGTGGCCTTATCACCATCGATCTATGGAAGAATCATACATGCACTCACGGCGCCTCGCAGCAATCTATGACCACAAAGGGGTGGAAAGGTGATGAGGAGTGGAGTGGACCATTCCTCCTCCTCGGCCTCAGATTAAACTAGGCTGCATGCACTAACCTGTGCTGCATGCAGTAACCAGAAGGAGGAGGAAGGAAGAGATTTGGGCGGGGCAGGCCGGTCGATCCAGTGGATGTCCTTGAAAGCAATGCATGATCCGGGACATGGATGACATTGCACCTGGGAACGTGGAGGAACGGCAACATCGACCACAGCGACAGCACACAGCTGCATGATCGACTAGCTTGACTGAATCGCATCGCATCACGCATGCACTGCACCCCTCTTGCATTCTCGTTGCTACATCTAGCAAAGCGAGGAGAACGTGAGTTTTGCTACATCCACGGATCTTACGGAATTAGACTCACAAAATGAGGTGGCAACATCAGGTTGGGAGGCTGAGAGGGCCCACAAACGGAACTGGATGTTACTGAGGTTAGTCGAGGGGCGAGTCCGTGGAGGGAATTCCGTAGGAGGTGGCATGTAAGTATTGTGGGAGAATGGTCACCACTTGTTTGGCATCTCATACCAAAATTGTGCATGCATGTAGCTGTTGGGATTGTGTTAAGTACTAGCGACAACACATGATGACTTCATTCGGTGGTGCCTCCCGAGTACCCGATTGAGCTGCAGGATGAAATCCCTTGGCCTGACCCTAATTGATCATACTTGTAACCGAGTGTTTTTTGGTCATTATCTTGTTGAAGGCATTGCTCAGACTCAATGTTCAGCGTGAAATCCAGAATGGCGACAGAGCGCTGTTCTCTTTCCTGAAGGCGTTGTTGATGAAGAATCTTTCTCCTAGTCGATATGTTATTAGGAGATGGTTGGTGTCGATTGCCGTTGTCTCGCTGTTTTGATCTTTTTTTTGTGTGTGTTTGTGCATGCTTATTAGCTATGTTTATCTGTGCAAAGGCTAGATGTATGCTCGTCGTGTTTATGTCCTCTCAATCTTTCATGTAGAGTCAGTAAAAATTCACCCTCGGTCAAAAAATACATGCATGCACGATGTGCTGAGATCGGAAAGAAACAAGCACCTCAGCCCAGGCCTAACCAACCGAGGAATACCGGCCCGATTCGCATGTTCGTTTGCAGCGAAAAAGGTCGTAAAGCTACGGGCTAGTGTTCTTGTGGGCGCATGCGCGACCTATGTGCAAAAGGAGATCGGTCCATCCAGCATGGGAGCTGGAGGCAAGCTGCATGCATGCTAGCTAGGCTGGTCGTATCTCAGTTGTCGTAGATAGATAGCAATTGCTAGGGGGGCAAAATAGAGGAAGAAGCTGCAGAAGCTGGGTTGGTTCGGCTGGAGAGCAAACCGCTAGGCTCGGCCGGTAGGGCAACGGTACCACGGCTGTGGGTGTCAGTGTGCACGTACGTCTGCTTGGCCTCCGTTCGATCAAGGTTAATCGCCGAAAAGTGCGGGAGGGAGGCGCCCAGTGAATGCTGGAGATGACCAGGAGGAGGATCCTCTAACGTTCGGCACCCTGCCATTCTTCTACTGACATGTGGGCCCATATGTCAGTGGCCCAACGGCACACAGGGCACGGCAGAGGAATCCAGCACGACTAAGAGTTGCCCGGCCACATATAGTTGCACTCAAAATTTTGTTTCTTTTCTATTGGAAGATAGGGTGATCCTCCATTTCCATTAATAGAAACCAAAAGCTGCAATTATTCAACACACAACACCACCGAAAGCATAGTCGTTACACTCAGCAGTACACGATTGGAAATCGGTTTGCAGATCATTTATCGTGCATGCAAGCGAGCACAAGTCCAACCACGATCGAACACTCCTCCTTCGGCGCGCGCGTGCACGCCCTGCCGCCCATGCGCGCACCACCACCAGTCCACCACCACGCTTCTTGACACTGTGGTGCACTTTGGCTCCCATGCCAGCCTATATATCCATGTACCCGCGCTCCTCACTCTCTCAAACCCAACTGCCACTAACTGTCCAGCTCCTCTACTCCAGTATAGCATAGCGTCCAAGCTAGCTAGTGGCTAGATTCCCGGGACAGCAGCGATCTCGGCCTTCCTCTGGGCGTCTATATATAAGCAGGCCTAGTGATCCGAGATTAATCCATCCTTGAGCTGAATCCAATCCAGCCAACAGAAGCAAATTCATCAGCTTGCAGCACTTTGCTCTAATGGAGGCCCGGAACGCCATTGCGCTGCTCCTCGCGCTCGTGGTCGCCGCGAGCTTCCTCTGCGACGGCGTCCACAGCCGCCACCACCATCACACGAAGCGCCACTCGGTGCGGCCGCCGTCCCACGCACCCGGGCCTTCGGGCCCGAGGCGTGCTCCTTCGCCTAGGCACTCGTCTCCGTCCGCGCCGCCGCCGGCCAGGACGCCGCCGTCGGCCCCTCCAATGCCGGGCGCGCCCGCGCCGGCCCCGTCGGACGACGGCGACAACGTGTACGATGTCATCAAGGACTTCGGCGCGGTCGGAGACGGCGTGACGGACGACACGGACGCGATCAAGACCGCGTGGGACACGGCGTGCCAGGACGACGGGGAGGGCGTCGTCCTCGCGGCCGCCGGGCACTCGTTCCTGGTGCACACCACCACCTTCACCGGGCCGTGCCAGGGCAGCGTCACGCTGCAGATCGACGGCACTATCGTGGCGCCGAGCGAGCCCACGACGTGGCCGGCCAACAGCAAGCGTAACTGGCTCGTGTTCTACAAGGCCGACGGCATGGCGCTGCGCGGCTCCGGGCTCATCGACGGCAAGGGGCAGAAGTGGTGGGATCTCCCCTGCAAGCCTCACAAGGGAGGAAGCACCCACGGACCTTGTGACAGCCCAGTGGTGAGTGGCCTAACCCAGCCACGTACTACGTACTGCTTCAAGCCTTTAACAGTATTATTATTAAATGGCCAGTGAGTGCTAGATAACTGACGTTGATCTCCTCTCCAGGCGCTTAGGTTTTTCATGAGCAACAACGTGACGGTGCAAGGGCTCAGGGTGCAGGACAGCCCGGAGTTCCACTTCCGGTTCGACAGCTGCCGCGGCGTGCACGTCGACAGCCTCTCCATCAGCTCCCCGGCGCTGAGCCCCAACACCGACGGCATCCACGTCGAGAACACCCAGGACGTCCTCATCACCAACACCGTCGTCTCCAACGGCGACGACTGCGTCTCCATCGGCGCCGGCACCCTCAACGTCCACATCGAGAACGTCACCTGCGGCCCCGGGCACGGCATCAGGTTCGCATCCAGTTCATTCTTCCTAGTAGCTTTTCTTCAGATGTTATATATATACTCCAGTGGCATTGACTGACATTTGAGTGCTCTCATCGCAGCATCGGGAGCCTGGGGAAGCAGGGGTCGCGGGCGTGCGTGGCCAACATCACGGTGCGGAACGCGGTGATCCGGCACTCGGACAACGGCGTGAGGATCAAGACGTGGCAGGGCGGCTCTGGGTCGGTGTCGGCGGTGACCTTCGAGAACGTGCGCATGGACGCCGTGCGCAACCCCATCATCATCGACCAGTACTACTGCCTCACCAAGAGCTGCGAGAACGCCACCACCGCCGTCTTCGTCTCCGATATCACCTACGCCGGCATCCGGGGCACCTACGACGTGCGCGGCCCGCCCATCCACTTCGGCTGCAGCGACGCCGTGCCCTGCACCAACATCACCCTCTCCGGCGTCGAGCTGCTGCCCGCCTCCGGCGACACCGTCGACAGCCCCTTCTGCTGGAACGTCTACGGCAATACCACGACGCCCATTGTGCCGCCGGTGGCGTGCCTCATAGAGGGCGTGCCCAGGAACGTGGATGATACCAGCAGCTTGAAGTGTTACTGATGAGCGACGTCACGCCGTCGCACGTCCCTTATAGATAAGGAAGTAATTGAAACCAGAGGAAATATATTAGGCCAGAAAAAAACTTAGTTAAAGCTTGGTCGTGTAGTATATTACCTATATAGTGTATATAGAAAGAAGAAAATGTAACAGTATGAGATGATTTGTGTGACAGTTACCAGAATATACATGCAAAATGTTCTGTAACCTTATAGTACTTCTTTCTTGTCAACTTATAGTGCATATAATAATTTTCAAGAAAATAAACTCTATAAAAACTTGTTTTTTTTGAGAGAAACTTCAATTATTCATCATTCGCAATGGCAGTTCAAGGACACCCGAAATAACAAAAATTATATTCAGGTTCGTAGACCACCTAGCGACAACTACAAGCACTGGGACAAGAAGAAGGCGCACCGCCGTCATTGTCCCCCTCCCACCGAAGCCAGGAAAACTTGTTGCACTAGACACTCGAGAAGTCGTCGTGCTAAGGACCAGCGCACCAGAACAGCATCCGCTGCAGATGAAGGGAAGTGGCGTGCATGTGTTCATAGGGATGCGTGTATGTATGTGTTTGTGAGCATATGCGTCTGTAATTTGTTTCTTAATTTTTTTTGGATATACCTCATCTATTTTTTCTACTAGCACATGAATCGGCTCGGAATTTCATCTAGACTTTTCTAACAAAAATTATCGTCATGAAGTCTGTGAACAAGTACACTCATGGTTTCCCCGCAAAAAAAAACAAGTATACTCATGGTTTTATGAAATCTATAATTCCATATTGTGACCCTGAAAGATAGTCTACGGACATGAACATATTTTTTGTTATTTCTATGTTCTTCGTATTGCCATGGCATAATGAATAGATTGGAAATTTCCTCGAAAAAAAAATATTGGACCCTTCTTTAAGCTCTGGAATCATCAGAACCATGATCAAGCTCTGTGGCACATTTTGCGCAGGATCTAGCATAGATCCTCGCACCTGTGTCAACAATGTACAACCTCGTTTGGTATTCATAGACTTGTTGATGACAGACTTTGTTTTCCGTTAGCTCCCCGTCCACAGACCCCTCCCGCACGGTCACAACTTACAAAACCCAAATTGACAAAGGGAGCACTGTGGATCTCAAACATTATCAAGGACTCAAGGTACAATAATAGATACTACATGTCCTAGCAAAAGGCACAATAAAGGTATCACCGAATGTGCGGCAAGAATTAAACAAAAGCAACCCGGGGCCTCGCAACGCATGCCTAATAACTTTCTGTCCTGATAACGCCACCCACATAACAGAGCGAGAGAAAGGCGTGCGACGACTCTAGACGACTTAACGTGCACCTCAAAAGCAAACTAACAGTAACTCTGTTTACAACACTTTCTATCTCTCTTTTTTTTGCGGGAACTATTGCGCCATTTTCCAGTTTTTTTAGTAATGAAAACAAGCACGTATGTAAGACCTAACCAACCAAGAAGTGTCGGCCCAATTCGCATGTTGGTTTGCAGCAAAGGGAAGGTGGTAAAGTCATGGATTAGCTAGTGTTCTTGTGGGCGCGTGATCGATCGATGGAGGGAGAGCTGGCCGGTGCATGTTGGCACGCAAAGTAGTACGGTGCTGCTCTATAATCGATCGATACTCGATCCCACATGCATGATCATCCTGTACGCAGACAGGATAGGGCTAGCCAGGCATAGTCGTAATCCTTTTATGAGAGTAGCCAGGCATAATCCTACCGAAGGAGGAGAAGGTAAAGCGGAGCCCCGAGGCGCAGGCAATCTCGGAGCACCACACACAGTGCACCCGCACCGGCGCGATGGACACCCATGCACATGCAACATGGCTCGGAAATCGGAATCCATCGATGGACACCCGCGCACCTCAGTGATTGCACCCCGCACCTCGATCGCGCCGGCAGGCCGGCCGGCAAGCAGATCGCCGGGCATGCTCGCGTTGCGGCGTGACACATGACGCACGCCCGGGGTGGGACGGAATGGGGTGGACGGCCGGGTCGGCGGGCGGGCGCACGCACGCACGCACGCATGTGGTGGCGGGGCGGCCGGAGTCAGTCGTGGCACTGCCGTCGCTGCCTTTACGTAGCCCACCCACGGCTAGGCTGACCTGACCGCCTCCTCCCAATATGATATGTGTATTTCGCACTCTCGCGTGGAGGGTGGCAATGGCATGCGCGGCATCCAGTTGCGGCGTTGCGTCCGTGTGTTGGCCGGCCGGTTTGCTTTCTTTGCAATTTGCATAGTGCTGCTGCACGTGCTAGAATATTCTAGTCGCTTCTAACCTTTTGGCTGTCGCCTGTCGGATTGAAAACTTACCAGATGTGGTGGAATTTGTGGTTACCGGAGAACACCGCCACCCCGCGGCGGTCGGTTGGGCCTCTTCTCCCCCGGCTCCCCCCTCCTTCCTCGCCCTCCTCGTTGTCGCCTGCGCGGGCCCGCCGGGCGAAGCCTGGTTGGCCGGGTGGCGGCGGGGTTTTCTCCTCCCCGTCTGGATCCGGCTGCGCGGGGTGCTGCGGGTCCAGCAGGGGCGCGGCGCTGCGTGCAGGGCTGCGGGTCACGACACTATGGCGTGGGCACTCGTCGGTGCCACAACGGCTATGCGGTGATGGCGGGGCTTCGTCCATCTAGCGGAGCTTGGCGGCGGCGGCCTCGTCCAGATCCGTTCTCGCGGGCTCGTGAGTGTCGGGCGGCGTGGGGGCGGGCTGTGACCTGGTGGGGTCATGGCTATGGCTGTGGTCCTCGGCGGCGAGCCAGCTGCTGCTGCTGGCGGCGGTGGTGCCTGCCAAATCAACTCGGATCTGGCCCATGGCCGCCGGCGGGCGGCTCGGGGCTGGCCCTCAGGGTCTCGGTGTGGATGTGGGCTGCCACGACGTGGTGGTGGCTCATGGCGGTGGTCCGGGTCGTTCCTCGACGTCGGCCGTCGGTGAGCGGCTCGCGAGGTGGCGGGTCGGTTGCGGCGGCGACTGGCTTGTTCGGCGTCGACTCGCTCGTCAGTGGTCTGTATCGACCTTCGATCCTACTCCTCGTCGTCCGGCCATTACTTTCGTCGAAGGGCTGATTTTCTCCTAGCTGCGGCCAATCGATCGTCTCGCGCCCGGTGCGGCAGGACCGAGCTCGTCTCGCGCACGGTGCAGCAGGACCGACCTCGTCTCGCTCACAGTGCTGCAGGACCTTGTTGGGGAACGTAGCATGCAATTTCAAAAAATTTCTATGCTCACGCAAGATCTATCTAGGAGATGCATAGCAATGAGAGGGGGAGAGTGTGTCCACGTACCCTCATAGACTGAAAGCGGAAGCGTTTGACAACGCGGTTGATGTAGTCGAACTTCTTCTCGTTCCAACCGATCAAGCGTCGAACGTACGGCACCTCCGAGTTCTGCACACGTTCAGCTCGATGACGTCCCTCGAACTCTTGATCCAGCAAAGTTTTGAGGGAGAGTTCCGTCAGCACGACGTCGTGGTGACGGTGATGGTGAAGTGATCCGCGCAGGGCTTCGGCTAAGCACTACGTGAATATGACCGGAGGCGTAAACTGTGGAGGGGGCGCCACACATGGCTAATAATGTTTGTTGTGTGTTCTAGCGGTGCCCCCGTCATATATATATATATATATATATATATATATATATATATATATATATATATATATATATATATATATATATATATATATATATATATATATATAGGTTGGAGGGGAGGAGAGACAGCCAAGGGGGCGCCCCAAGTAGGAGGAATCCTATTTGGGCACCTCCTAATTCGGCCTCCCCAAGTAGGAGGAATCATACTTGGGCACCTCCCAATTTGGCCTCCCCCCTTTCCTATTCCTATTCGGAGTAGGAAGGGAAGAGGGGGAAGGGGGAATCCTGTTCCCTTTTTCCTTTCCTCCTTCCCCTTTCCTTCTCCAATTTGGCCAGCCCATGTGGGGGGGGGGGGGGGGCACACCAGCCCCTTTGTGGCTGGTGTGTTTCCCCTCTTGGCCCATAAGGCCCATATAGTTTGCCGGTGACCCGATACGTACCCGGTAACCCCAGAACACTTCCGGTGTCCGAATACTATCACTACAAGAAATATGTCAACTTGCGACCATCACTATTGGTCATTGAAAGGTCATTGTTTTTCATTTGCGACCTTTTTGTGACAAAAAACACAAGGTCAAAAGCTGGCAGTCGTAAACTGAAATTAACGACCTTCTCTGTGAGAAGGTCGTGGAATTCCACGACCAAAACAAAATGTCATTGATTCTATGACCTTCTGTTTTGGTCGCTAGCTCTCTGCCCAGGCCACGTTGGATCTGACGTGGCAAAATTGCGACCAATTGAAAAGGTCGTTGATAAGAATTAGCCCGGCCCAATTCGGTGTTCTACATGGACTGAGCCCAACAAGTCAGCCTTTCTATATTTTTTTCCTGTTAATTTTTGGTTGAATTCATGGGCCAAGCCCAACATTGTAGCCTTTTTATTTTTGGGCCGTGGCCTTTTTATCTCAGCAGTTTCATTTTTCGTTTTTTATAAAATGGGTTAAGTGGGTCCCTGTTGTCAGGTTCTGGTAACTAGGTCCCATTTGTCATGTTCTGGTAAGTGGGTCCCATCTATTAGGCTCATAGTCTTCATATTTCAACTAGTATTTAAATTGGTAGACACAGAAAACACACATGATACTTCAAATGAGAGCAACCAGATCCTTACAAGTTTAATACAGTGGCAATCACAGTAATGACTACAAGTCTAATACAGTACTTTACAAGCTTTAAAAGATCCTTACAAGCAATCACAAACTGGCGCCTGCTCCCGTCATGAACATGCCAAACTCACAACATGCCAAACTCGTTGGACTACCATAGTCAGATGAACAACATGTCGAACTAGCTGGACAACCATAGTTAGGGCTGGGAACAAACAAAACGGCCTTCAAGAAAACAGACAACATGCCTTCCTCGGTTGCCCTATTACATGAATCAGTAGAGAAGAATCAAAAAAACTAGGGCAAATATATTATGAACAGACCATTCAAGAAAAGGATAGTTATTTAGAATGATAACACAAATTGAGTTAGTACCATCCTTTTTGTTCTCCAGCTAGTTAAAATGAGATACTCTCATACAAGAAAATAGAGAAACAATATGGAAGCTAACAATAGGGATGCCATAGCTGAAATGAGCAAGCTGTTTTGTATTTGAGAAACAAAAAATGCACCAATAATTTTTCAGAAGGCAACTGAACTTCAGTGCACACATTTAGATAGAAACAAGGGCTTGAACTATATACATTAATTCGAACAGGATCGAAAAACACCAATGTAAGCTAGAATTGACAAGTACACTGTAGGATTCAATTCGTCTTCCCCATATACAGCAACCAACAGACATCTAACATCATTATTTTACCGCAAAAGACCGGCCCATAGCAATAGAAGCACAAAATTTAAGCACGCAAGCACATTATAGTAGGTAGTAATAGAAGCATAAAATTTGAGCTTGCAAGAACATTATAGCAGGTAGGGAAGTGGGAAGATGAACTAATTTAGATGCCAATTGATAACATACAACACACCTCATCCACAAAAATACACTTATAAGACAGTTGGACAATGGCACAAGAATTTCCACAAACAATTCATGTTGACGATTAAGTTGTGTAATACGTAGGGTAATTAGACTAGTGCGAACAAGAAGATAATTTACAAGTTACAAACTATAATAGCAAATGGAAAAATGTTCCAACCAAGATCAACCAGAGCATGCAAGAGATGGAGAGATCCACCACGGACTAAAACAAATTACAACAGACTAGACGTGCAGGTGCATATGCTTGTGAGCAGGAAAATAATGGTACATTCACAACTTCAGTTCAGGTAAATATCACCACATGTATCAGTATGCAGGCAGCAATAGTATCGTCGAGCTTAGAGAAACAACAGCTTGACCCATATAAGTCATAGCTCTGAAGAGAGAAAGAAAGAACATGTTCAGCTAGCTATGTATTCATAGTTGAGAGCTAAGCAATTTGTTTGTTTATGCTGTAATTGACAGACCTAGTACAAGAAACAAGCAAAGTGAAACAGTATTGACTAATTCGATGGCAATACAAGCTAATCTACTTAGCTAGTAGGTGACCATCCAATCCATGATGTAGCAGCAGGTGCAAATATGATATGATGTGAAGAAGAAGCTAGCTGGAGAGGTTGGGGATGAAACAAAAACTACAAACCATTGTCGGACCTCACAACACTATTGTTTTATCGTTTTATAAGCAACTGGATGTTGGGTAACGTAGTAATTTCAAAAAAATTCCTACGCACACACAGGATCATGGTGATGGATAGCAACGAGAGGGGAGAGTGTTGTCCACGTACCCTCGTAGACCGAAAGCGGAAGCATTAGCACAACACGGTTGATGTAGTCGTACGTCTTCACGATCCGGCCGATCCGAGTACCGAACGTACGGCACCTCCGAGTTCAACACACGTTCAGCTCGATGACGTCCCTCGAACTTCGATCCAGCCGAGCTTTGAGGGAGAGTTTCGTCAACACGACGGCGTGGTGACGGTGATGATGATGCTAACGACGCAGGGCTTCGCCTAAGCACCGCTACGATATGATCGAGGTGGAATATGGTGGAGGGGGGCACCGCACACGGCTAAGAGATCAAGAGATCAATTGTTTTGTCTAGAGGTGCCCCCTGCCCCCGTATATAATGGACCAGGGGGAGGGGGCGGCCGGCCAGGAGGAGGGCGCGCCAGGGAGGAGTCCTACTCCCACCGGGAGTAGGACCCCCTCTTTTCCTAGTTGGAGTAGGAGGGGGAAAGGAAGGGAAGGAGAGAGGGGAAAGGAAAGGGGGCGCCGCCCCCTCCTTGTCCAATTCGGACTAGAGGGGGAGGGGGCGCGCGGCCAGCCCTAGCCGCCCCTCCTCTTCTCCACTAAGGCCCATCTTGGCCCATTAAACTCCCCGGGGGGTTCCGGTAACCCCCCGGTACTCCGGTATATGTTCGATACTCCCCAAAACCATTCCGGTGTCCGAACATAGTCGTCCAATATATCGATCTTTATGTCTCGACCATTTCGAGACTCCTCGTCATGTCTGTGATCATATTCGGGACTCCAAACTACCTTCGGTACATCAAAACACAAAACTCATAATACCGATCATCATCTAACTTTAAGCGTGCGGACCCTACGGGTTCGAGAACTATGTAGACATGACCGAGACGCGTCTCCGGTGAATAACCAATAGTGGAACCTGGATGCTCATATTGGCTCCTACATATTCTACGAAGATCTTTATTGGTCAAACTGCATAACAACATACGTTCTTCCCTTTGTCATCGGTATGTTACTTGCCCGAGATTCGATCGTCGGTATCTCAATACCTAGTTCCATCTCGTTATTGGCAAGTCTCTTTACTCGTTCCGTAATACATCATCTCGCAACTAACTCATTAGTTACAATGCTTGCAAGGCTTATAGTGATGTGCATTACCGAGAGGGCCCAGAGATACCTCTCCGACAAACGGAGTGACAAATCCTAATCTCGAAATATGCCAACCCAACAAGTACCTTCGGAGACACCTGTAGAGCACCTTTATAATCACCCAGTTACGTTGTGACGTTTGGTAGCACACAAAGTGTTCCTCCGGTAAACGGGAGTTGCATAATCTCATAGTCATAGGAACATGTATAAGTCATGAAGAAAGCAATAGCAACATACTAAACGATCAAGTGCTAAGCTAACGGAACGGGTCAAGTCAATCACATCATTCTCCTAATAATGTGATACCGTTAATCAAATGACAACTCATGTCCATGGCTAGGAAACTTAACCATCTTTGATTAACGAGCTAGTCAAGTAGAGGCATACTAGTGACACTATGTTTGTCTATGTATTCACACATGTATTATGTTTCCGGTTAATACAATTCTAGTATGAATAATAAACATTTATCATGATATGAGGAAATAAATAATAAATTTATTATTGCCTCTAGGGCATATTTCCTTCAGTCTCCCACTTGCACTAGAGTCAATAATCTAGATTACACAGTAATGATGCTAACACCCATGGAGTTTTGGTGCTGATCATGTTTTGCTCGTGGAAGAGGATTAGTCAATGGGTCTGCAACATTCAGATCCGTATGTATCTTGCAAATCTCTATGTCTCCCACCTGGACTTGGTCCCGGATGGAATTGAAGCGTCTCTTGATGTGCTTGGTTCTCTTGTGAAATATGGATTCCTTTGCCAAGGCAATTGCACCAGTATTGTCACAAAAGATTTTCATTGGACCTGATGCACTAGGTATGACACCTAGATCGGATATGAACTCCTTCATCCAGACTCCTTCATTTGCTGCTTCTGAAGCAGCTATGTACTCCGCTTCACACGTAGTTCCCGCCATGACGCTTTATTTAGAACTGCACCAACTGACAGCTCCACCGTTCAATGTAAACACGTATCCGGTTTGCGATTTAGAATCGTCCGGATCAGTGTCAAAGCTTGCATCGACGTAACCATTTATGACTAGCTCTTTGTCACCTCCATAAACGAGAAACATATCCTTAGTCCTTTTCAGGTATTTCAGGATATTCTTGACCGCTGTCCAGTGATCCACTCCTGGATTACTTTGGTACCTCCCTGCTAGGCTAATAGCAAGACACACATCAGGTCTGGTACACAGCATTGCATACATGATAGAGCCTATGGCTGAAGCATAGGGAACATCTTTCATTTTCTCTCTATCTTCTGCAGTGGTCGGGCATTGAGTCGGACTCAACTTCACACCTTGTAACACAGGCAAGAACCCTTTCTTTGCTTGATCCATTTTGAACATTTTCAAAACTTTGTCAAGGTATGTGCTTTGTGAAAGTCCTATCAAGCGTCTTGATCTATCTCTATAGATCTTGATGCCTAATATGTAAGCAGCTTCACCGAGGTCTTTCATTGAAAAACTTTTATTCAAGTATCCTTTTATGCTATCCAGAAATTCTATATCATTTCCAATCAGTAATATGTCATCCACATATAAAATCAGAAAATCTACAGAGCTCCCACTCACTTTCTTGTAAATACAGGCTTCTCCAAAAGTCTGTATAAAACCATATGCTTTGATCACACTATCAAAACATTTATTCTAACTCCGAGAGGCTTGCACCAGTCCATAAATGGATTGCTGGAGCTTGCACACTTTGTTAGCTCCCTTTGGATCGAAAAAACCTTCTGGTTGCATCATATACAACTCTTCTTCCAGAAATCCATTTAGGAATGCAGTCTTTACATCCATTTGCCAAATTTCATAATCATAAAATGCGGAAATTGCTAACATGATTCGGACAGACTTAAGCATCGCTACGAGTGAGAAAGTCTCATCGTAGTCAATCCCTTGAACTTGTCGAAAACCTTTTGCAACAAGTCGAGCTTTATAGACAGTAACATTACCGTCAGCGTCCGTCTTCTTCTTGAAGATCCATTTATTCTCAATGGCTTGCCGATCATCGGGCAAGTCAACCAAAGTCCACACTTTGTTCTCATACATCGATCCCATCTCAGATTTCATGGCCTGAAGCCATTTTGCGGAATCTGGGCTCACCATCGCTTCTTCATAGTTCGTAGGTTCACCTTGGTCAAGTAACATGACCTCCAAAATAGGATTACCGTACCACTGTGGTGCGGATCTTACTCTGGTTGACCTACAAGGTTCAGTAGTAACTTGATCTAAAGTTTCATGATCGATATCATTAGCTTCCTCACTAATTGGTGTAGGTGTCACAGGAACCGGTTTCTGTGATGAACTACTTTCCAATAAGGGAGCAGGTACCGTTACCTCATCAAGTTCTACTTTCCTCCCACTCACTTCTTTCGAGAGAAACTCCTTCTCTAGAAAGGATCCATTCTTAGCAACTAATGTCTTGCCTTCGGATCTGTGATAGAAGGTGTACCCAACAGTTTCCTTTGGGTATCCTATGAAGACACATTTCTCCGATTTGGGTTCGAGCTTATCAGGTTGAAGGTTTTTCACATAAGCATCGCAGCCCCAAACTTTAAGAAATGACAACTTTGGTTTCTTGCCAAACCACAGTTCATAAGGCGTCATCTCAACGGATTTTGATGGTGCCCTGTTTAACGTGAATGCAGCCGTCTCTAAAGCATAACCCCAAAACAATAGCGGTAAATCAGTAAGAGACATCATAGATCGCACCATATCTAGTAAAGTACGATTACGACGTTCAGACACACCATCATGCTGTGGTGTTCTGGGTGGCGTGAGTTGCGAAACTATTCCGCATTGTTTCAAATGTAGACCAAACTCATAACTCAAATATTCTCCTCCACGATCAGATCGTAGAAACTTTATTTTCTTGTTATGATGATTTTCCACTTCACTCTCAAATTCTTTGAACTTTTCAAATGTTTCAGACTTATATTTCATTAAGTAGATATACCCATATCTGCTCAAATCATCTGTGAAGGTTAGAAAATAACGATACCCGCCGCGAGCCTCAACATTCATTGGACCACATACATCAGTATGTATGATCTCCAACAAATCAGTTGCTCGCTCCATAGTTCCGGAGAACGGCGTTTTAATCATCTTGCCCATGAGGCATGGTTCGCAAGTACCAAGTGATTCATAATCAAGTGATTCCAAAAGTCCATCAGTATGGAGTTTCTTCATGCGCTTTACACCAATATGACCCAAATGGCAGTGCCACAAATAAGTTGCACTATCATTATCAACTCTGCATCTTTTGGCTTCAACATTATGAATATGTGTATCACTACTATCGAGATTCAACAAAAATAGACCACTCTTCAAGGGTGCATGACCATAAAAGATATTACTCATATAAATAGAACAACCATTATTCTCAGATTTAAATGAATAACCGTCTTGCAGTAAACAAGATCCAGATATAATGTTCATGCTCAACGCTGGCACCGAATAACAATTATTCAGGTCTAAAACTAATCCCGAAGGTAGATGTAGAGGTAGCGTGCCGACGACGATCACATTGACTTTGGAACCATTTCCCGCGCGCATCGTCACCTCGTCCTTAGCCAGTCTTCGCTTAATCCGTAGTCCCTGTTTCGAGTTGCAAATATTAGCAACAGAACCAGTATCAAATACCCAGGTGCTACTGCGAGCTCTAGTAAGGTACACATCAATAACATGTATATCACATATACCTTTGTTCACCTTGCCATCCTTATCCGCCAAATACTTGGGGCAGTTCTGCTTCTAGTGTCCAGTCTACTTGCAATAGAAGCACTCAGTCTCATGCTTAGGTCCAGACTTGGGTTTCTTCTCTTGAGCAGCAACTTGTTTGCTGTTCTTCTTGAAGTTCCCCTTCTTCTTCCCTTTGCCTTTTTTCTTGAAACTGGTGGTCTTGTTGATCATCAACACTTGATGCTCCTTTTTGATTTCTACCTCCGCAGCCTTTAGCATTGCGAAGAGCTCGGGAATTGTCTTATCCATCCCTTGCATATTATAGTTCATCACGAAGCTCTTGTAGCTTGGTGGCAGTGATTGAAGAATTCTGTCAATGACACTATCATCCGGAAGATTAAATCCTAGTTGAATCAAGTGATTGTTATACCCAGACATTTTGAGTATATGTTCACTGGCAGAACTATTCTCCTCCATCTTACAGCCGTAGAACTTATTGGAGACTTCATATCTCTCAATCCGGGCATTTGCTTGAAATATTAACTTCAACTCCCGAAACATCTCGTATGCTCCATGACGTTCAAAACGTCGTTGAAGTCCCGGTTCTAAGCCGTAAAGCATGGCACACTGAACCATTGAGTAGTCATCAGCTTTGCTCTGCTAGACGTTCTTAACGTCGTCAGTTGCATCTGCAGCAGGCCTGGCACCAGCGGTGCTTCCAGGACGTAATTCTTCTATGCAGCAATGAGGATAATCCTCAAGTTAAGGACCCAGTCCATATAATTGCTACCATCATCTTTCAACTTTGCTTTCTCAAGGAACGCATTAAAATTCAACGGAACAACAACACGGGCCATCTATCTACAATCAACATAGACAAGCAAAATACTATCAGGTACTAAGTTCATGATAAATTTAAATTCAATTAATCATATTACTTAAGAACTCCCACTTAGATAGACATCCCTCTAATCATCTAAGTGATCACGTGATCCAAATCAACTAAACCATGTCCGATCATCACGTGAGATGGAGTAGTTTTCAATGGTGAACATCACTATGTTGATCATATCTACTATATGATTCACGCTCGACCTTTCGGTCTCAGTGTTTCGAGGCCATATCTGCATATGCTAGGCTCGTCAAGTTTAACCCGAGTATTCCGCGTGTGCAAAACTGGCTTGCACCCGTTGTAGATGAACGTAGAGCTTATCACACCCGATCATCACGTGGTGTCTCGGCACGACGAACTTTGGCAATGGTGCATACTTAGGGAGAACACTTTTATCTTGAAAATTAGTGAGAGATCATCTTATAATGCTACCGTCAATCAAAGCAAAATAAGATGCATAAAGGATAAACATCACATGCAATCAATATAAGTGATATGATATGGCCATCATCATCTTGTGCTTGTGATCTCCATCTCCGAAGCACCGTCATGATCACCATCGTCACCGGCGCGACACCTTGATCTCCATCGTAGCATCGTTGTCGTCTCGCCAACTATTGCTTCTACGACTATCGCTACCGCTTAGTGATAAAGTAAAGCATTACAGGGCGATAGCATTGCATACAATAAAGCGACAACCATATGGCTCCTGCCAGTTGCCGATAACTCGGTTACAAAACATGATCATCTCATACAATAAAATATAGCATCATGCCTTAACCATATCACATCACAACATGCCCTGCAAAAACAAGTTAGACGTCCTCTACTTTGTTGTTGCAAGTTTTACGTCGCTGCTACGGGATGAGCAAGAACCGTTCTTACCCGCGCATCAAAACGACAATGATAGTTCCTCAAGTTAGTGCTGTTTTAACCTTCTCAAGGACCGGGCGTAGCCATACTCGGTTCAACTAAAGTTGGAGAAACTGACACCCGCCAGCCACATGTGTGCAAAGCACGTCGGTAGAACCAGTCTCACGTAAGCGTACGTGTAATGTCGGTCCGGACCGCTTCATCCAACAATACCGCCCAACCAAAGTATGACATGCTGGTAAGCAGTATGACTTGTATCGCCCACAACTCACTTGTGTTCTACTCGTGCATATAACATCTACGCATAAAACCAGGCTCGGATGCCACTGTTGGGTAACGTAGTAATTTCAAAAAAATTCCTACGCACACATGATCATGGTGATGCATAACAACGAGAGGGGAGAGTGTTGTCCACGTACCCTCGTAGACCAAAAGCGGAAGCATTAGCACAACGCGGTTGATGTAGTCGTACATCTTCACAATCTGACCGATCCGAGTACCGAACGCACGGCACCTCCGAGTTCAGCACAGGTTCAGCTCGATGACGTCCCTCGAACTCCGATCCAGCCGAGCTTTGAGGGAGAGTTCTGTCAGCACAACGGCGTGGTGACAGTGATGATGATGCTACCGACGCAGGGCTTCGCCTAAGCACCGCTACGATATGATTGAGGTGGAATATGGTGGAGGGGGGCACCGCACACGGCTAAGAGATCAAGAGATCAATTGTTGTGTCTAGAGGTGCCCCCCTGCCCCCATATATAATGGACCAGGGGGAGGGGGCGGCCGGCCAGGAGGAGGGCGCGCCAGGGAGGAGTCCTACTCCCACCGGGAGTAGGACCCCCTCTTTTCCTAGTTGGAGTAGGAGGGGGAAAGGAAGGGAAGGAGAGAGGGGAAAGGAAAGGGGGCGCCGCCCCCTCCTTGTCCAATTCGGACTAGAGGGGGAGGGGGCGCGCGGCCAGCCCTAGCCGCCCCTCCTCTTCTCCACTAAGGCCCATCTTGGCCCATTAAACTCCCCGGGGGGTTCCGGTAACCCCCCGGTACTCCGGTATATGTTTGATACTCCCCAAAACCATTCCGGTGTCCGAACATAGTCGTCCAATATATCGATCTTTATGTCTCGACCATTTCGAGACTCCTCGTCATGTCTGTGATCATATTCGGGACTCCAAACTACCTTCGGTACATCAAAACACAAAACTCATAATACCGATCATCATCTAACTTTAAGCGTGCGGACCCTACGGGTTCGAGAACTATGTAGACATGACCGAGACGCGTCTCCGGTGAATAACCAATAGCGGAACCTGGATGCTCATATTGGCTCCTACATATTCTACAAAGATCTTTATTGGTCAAACCGCATAACAACATACGTTGTTCCCTTTGTCATCAGTATGTTACTTGCCCGAGATTCGATCGTCGGTATCTCAATACCTAGTTCAATCTCGTTACCGTCAAGTCTCTTTACTCGTTCCGTAATACATCATCTTGCAACTAACTCATTAGTTACAATGCTTGCAAGGCTTATAGTGATGTGTATTACCGAGAGGGCCCAGAGATACCTCTCAGACAATCGGAGTGACAAATCCTAATCTCGAAATACGCCAACCCAACAAGTACCTTCGGAGACACCTGTAGAGCACCTTTATAATCACCCAGTTACGTTGTGACGTTTGGTAGCACACAAAGTGTTCCTCCGGTAAACGGGAGTTGCATAATCTCATAGTCATAGGAACATGTATAAGTCATGAAGAAAGCAATAGCAACATACTAAACGATCAAGTGCTAAGCTAACGGAATGGGTCAAGTCAATCACATCATTCTCCTAATAATGTGACCCCGTTAATCAAATGACAACTCATGTCCATGGCTAGGAAACTTAACCATCTTTGATTAACGAGCTAGTCAAGTAGAGGCATACTAGTGACACTATGTTTGTCGATGTATTCACACATGTATTATGTTTTCGGTTAATACAATTCTAGCATAAATAATAAACATTTATCATGATATGAGGAAATGAATAATAACTTTATTATTGCCTCTAGGTCATATTTCTTCACTGGAAACTATGCAGAGCAGAGCAGACCGGACAGTAAAAGAATTATCAAGCAGGGAAAAATAGCAGCGTGGCCATCAACTCATAGCCCTGAATAAAGAAAGAACCAATAGGGTCAGCTACTTATTTATTCAGAATTGAGAGTTTAGCAATCATTAGAAAACTAAAGATACTGCTCAGCTAACTAAATAACACATGATTCAGTCACACGGTATAATTCTGACTATAATATAAGCAAAGAACTAAAGACACTACGTACTTAGTACTCAACTGAAAGTGAGAATGATTTGATTCTATGCAAACAATCTGATTTTATTTGTTTATATTAGTAAAAACAAGTCTATCAGGTAAGATCAAGAACACTAATACTAACACAGACATATCTTCCTTTATGGAACAAGTGTGCTTCCTTCATTAATTAGTAGTAGTAATTGTTCCATGCTAATACAAGCACACGCCCTGGCCTATCAAAGTCTGAATCTAATTAAATCGCACCATGGACGTGTCATATCACCAAGGAAAGTACTAGTAAATCTTTGCATCATTTTTCAGATAGATAAAAATGTAGTTGTACTCATCCTAACTAGCGTTGTGTAGCAGCGCTAGAGGAAAGGCGGTTGTCAGTATACTACATGGCGTGTCAAAAATGTTCCAAAGGCTAGTATGGTAGCAAAAATGAACTCTCCCCTCCAAGCAAATCAACCGTCAGTCAGTTAGGTGTAAGCTGCCCATGTGTACAGAAACAAGAACATATGGATCAATATGCATTAGCAGCAGTAGAAATTGACCCTAGCGAATAATCTTTCACATACCCAGTAACATAATAATATGTGCATTCGACAACAGTAACAGTCCAAAAAATATGAACCTTAGGAACAACAATCTGTCCAAAAAAATCACATCGGGAGCGGAACTGGAAGATGGACCTTAGGAAGAGTGCCAGGGTTGAGCTCGTGCAAGGCCACTTGGTTCTCCAACACCCACGTCCTGCAGCAAGGGAAACCACATCCATCCGGCTGCTGCTGCTCGTCCATGGTTGGGCGTCCTACATCCATCCGGCTGTAGCTGCTCATCCATGGCAGGAAACCACATCACATGTCAGTAAAGGGAAGTATTTGTGAAGTCAGCCTTGCAATCTTTTGTAATCCAGAAATCATAAGAGCCTTTCAGAGATTTGATGTGTTGGATTAGGAAGCAAGTGACCATAATAGGGTTGCTGGGGTTGAAAACATAACACATACAAATCATCAGTTTACAAAGTAGGCTACCACATTACTGCTTGAAATAAAGAGCAGCAACTGCTAATGAGCTATGCCATATGACAAGTGAACTAGAATTCACTGTGTAGGTAAGACTAAGTACCTACAAATTAAACGGCTAAGTACCAAGCTTCAGTTCTACATCTCTACATGTTCTATATTTACCAACCACTTGTTCTCATTGATTTAATTTTTGTAGCTTAGAGGTTAAACCTAGGGCACTTGTTCTCATTGATTACAAGATGCACACACATATTTATGTACATATATATACTAGTGAATGGTTAACTGAAGCATTCATCAGCACACATGCAGCAGCCAAAAACAGAATTGTGATTTCAAAGAAAGCACTCATCTTACTATCATTTGCCAATCGTTGCTATAAAGCTCATGGTTCAGACGAAAAAAAATTCAGAGCCAAATATCTCAAGATTCAGTGTTCCTAATGCTGGCTAGCTGCTGCTCTAACTAGCTTTTATGGTCAAGGGAACTAGACTAACAGTAGGGTAATTCATGGTTTCGACTAACACTTATACTGCCTGTGTACTAAATTAAATTAAATCAGTACAGACTTGAGCTTTTGTGTTTGGAGGATCAGGTTGGTTAAACAGATATAGTGGATGGAACATAGCAGAGATAGGCTAGTATAGCTCCAGTTTTAGTCATCCCAAAGGAATATTCATAGCAAAGCAAGATAGGTTGAAGCTAGACAAGCGGATTTCGAGTGCTGATAAGCAAATCTGAGCATTGCACGTACATACACAATTGAACAAACATTGATTTGGATCTGGAGGTAGAGAGGGGAATCTCACCCCGTTCTCTAGGCGGGGAAGAGGAAGCAGCCACCAGCCCACGCGCTGGGGGAGAGGAGGCAGGGGCGAAGTGCTCCTCTGCCTCCTCTGGCCACTAGGAGGGCTCGCCGGGGATAGCTGCTTTGGGAGGAGGACGCGAATCCGCATGAGGACAATGCCTTTGCTGATGGGGAAACACGGGGCCAGAGAAGATTCGCTGGTGGGGGGGGGGCTGTGGCCGGCGTGTAGCTTGGGTGGATCCTCCTCGAGGAGCTTGGCCTTGGCGCGACGGATCTCGGCGTTGAGCACGCGCCGTCGATGGTGGGAGAGGCGGCCGCCCGAGCGAATCAATGAGAAGGGGTCAGAGGTCGTGGCCGTGCGAGGCAAATCGCCAGTAAAACGACTCAGCTGTGGGAGGAGGCGAACCTGATTTGGCCGGCGGGGACCACTGCGTGTCCTCGCCATCGAGGATCTGGCCGCCGTCTCGCTCGCACAGCCTGGATCCGCTCGCCGCGTCGTTGTCGGAGTGGAGAAGATGGTGAGGTCGGCGGCGGAGCCGAAGGGGTCGGAGACGGAGGCTGGCCGCGCTGGGGATGCCATGAGATGCTCCGCGATCCGCGGGCGAGGAGCGAGGCGATGAGGAGCAGGCGCGCGGGCACAAACGGCGGGAGAAGGTGGTCGTTCACGAAGGCGAGGAGGAGTGGCTTGAGGTGGGAGGGGAGGGGAGGTCGCGGCGGGATCGGCCACCGTAGGTGGCGGCGGCGGTCCAATGGAGGGAGAGGGGAGAGGGGTTAGGGTTTGGGCTGTGGATCGTGGGGGGAGGAGTGGTGAGCGGGGGAGAGGGGGGAGGAGTGGTGTGCGGTGGGTGAGTGGTGGCATTCGGCCACTGACAGGTGGGCCCACGAGGAATTAGGCCCACATGTCAGTGTCCTCAATGACATGTGGTGTAGGTGATGGGAGCTGCTTTCGGGTGTGTGTGGATGGGGAGAGGATGAGGGGTGTGGGCCGTTGGATCTGGCAGTATCCGCCGGTCTCTAATGCTTGATCTGTGTGACATGCCCATACACCAATCAGAACGAATTGCAGGCTTTGATGACGTTATGACCATCTAACATGGTCATAATCAATTTTCCATTTTCCGAAGTGCCCAAAATGAGTTTTTTGTGAAGGACCTACCATATATTTGTTGCAAAATTGGACCAAATCAACTTTCTAAAATACTAGGCCATATTTAATGCACAATTGACAAAATGGTTGGGTGTCAAAAGTTTTGATCCACCTCTGGTGAAAAAGAAAAATTCCCGCCGATTCAATAGGAAGCAGGTCAAATTTAAACTGCAGCTGCCTCATAGTTTGCTCTTTATTTTTTCTAAAAATCATTTCTAGGTACATAAGTATCTATTTAATCAAAGAAACATCAAAAGTTTTCCAAGATTTAACCACTAGCTAGGAACGGCCAAGCCTGCCGTTTTGACTGCATTTTCAAACGGGCATAAAAATTAAAAAAAAATCAAAAAATTGGGAAACCTTCGCATTGTGTCATTAAATGTGACCAAGTTTCCAAGAAAAATAATAAACTTGTAATACGGCGATTATTTTAAAAAAGTGTTCTCAGAAATGAGCTATCATGCGTGAAGATTCATGGCTTTCAAGCCAAATGATCAATCTTATGGCCACATTCATGGCATAGTTTGTTCAAATAATCTCATATTGTGCACAAGGGTGCGTCTTGGAATTCCAAACAATGTTGCCTAAGGGAGTTTTCATTTTCTTTGCACGAAAAATTCATTTTCCATTTTCCGAGTGCCCGAAATGAGTTTTTTTGTGAAGGACCTACCATATATTTGTTGCAAAATTGGACCAAATCAATTTTATAAAATACTAGGCCATATTTAATGCAAAATTGACAAAGGGTGTCAAAAGTTTTGATCCACCTCTGGTGAAAAAGACAAATTCCCGCCGATTTAGTAGGAAGCGGGTCAAATTTGAACTGCAGCTGCCTCATAGTTTGCTCTTTATTTTTTCCAAAAATCATTTCTAGGTACATAAGTATCTTTTTAATCAGAGAATCATCAAAAGTTTTCCAAGATTCAACCACTAGCTAGGAACGGTCAAGCCCGCCGTTTTGACCGCATTTTGAAACGAGCATAAAAAATTCAAAAAAATCAAAAAATTGGGGAACCTTCGCATTGTGTCATTATATGTGACAAAGTTTCCAAGAAAAATAATAAACTTGTAATACGATAATTATTTTAAAAAAAGTGTTCTCAGAAATGAGCTATCATGCGTGAAGATTCATGGCTTTCAGGCCAAATGATCAATCTTATGGCCACATTCATGCCATAGTTTGTTCAAATGATCTCATATTGTGCACAAGGGTGCATCTTGGAATTCCAAACAATGTTGCCTAAGGGAGTTTTCATTTTCTTTGCACGGAAAATCCATTTTCCATTTTTAGTGCCCGAAATGAGTTTTTTTTGTGAAGGCCTACCATATATTTGTTGCAAAATTGGACCAAATCAATTTTCTAAAATACTAGGCCATATATAATGCACAATTGACAAAATGGTTGGGTGTCAAAAGTTTTGATCCACCTGTGGTGAAAAGGACAAATTCTCGCCGATTCAGTAGGAAGCAGGTCAAATTTGAAGTGCAGCTGCCTCATAGTTTGCTCTTTATTTTTTCCAAAAATCATTTCTAGGTACATAAATATCTATTTAATCAGAGAAACATCAAAAGTTTTCCAAGATTCAACCACTAGTTAGGAACGGTCAAACCCGCCGTTTTGACCGCATTTTGAAATGGGCATAAAAAATTAAAAAAAATTGGAAAACCTTCGCATTGTGTCATTATATGTGACCAAGTTTCCAGGAAAAATAATAAACTTGTAATACGGCAATTATATTAAAAAAATGTTCTCAGAAATGAGCTATCATGCGTGAAGATTCATGGCTTTCAAGCTAAATGATCAATCTTATGGCCACATTCATGCCATAGTTTGTTCAAATGATCTCATATTGTGCACAAGGGTGCATCTTGGAATTCCAAACAATGTTGCCTAAGGGAGTTTTCATTTTCTTTGCACGGAAAATCCATTTTCCATTTTTAGTGCCCGAAATGAGTTTTTTTTGTGAAGGCCTACCATATATTTGTTGCAAAATTGGACCAAATCAATTTTCTAAAATACTAGGCCATATATAATGCACAATTGACAAATGGTTGGGTGTCAAAAGTTTTGATCCACCTGTGGTGAAAAAGACAAATTCTCGCCGATTCAGTAGGAAGCAGGTCAAATTTGAAGTGCAGCTGCCTCATAGTTTGCTCTTTATTTTTTCCAAAAATCATTTCTAGGTACATAAATATCTATTTAATCAGAGAAACATCAAAAGTTTTCCAAGATTCAACCACTAGTTAGGAACGGTCAAACCCGCCGTTTTGACCGCATTTTGAAATGGGCATAAAAAATTAAAAAAAATTGGAAAACCTTCGCATTGTGTCATTATATGTGACCAAGTTTCCAGGAAAAATAATAAACTTGTAATACGGCAATTATATTAAAAAAATGTTCTCAGAAATGAGCTATCATGCGTGAAGATTCATGGCTTTCAAGCTAAATGATCAATCTTATGGCCACATTCATGCCATAGTTTGTTCAAATGATCTCATATTGTGCACAAGGGTGCATCTTGGAATTCCAAACAATGTTGCCTAAGGGAGTTTTCATTTTCTTTGCACGGAAAATCCATTTTCCATTTTTAGTGCCCGAAATGAGTTTTTTTTGTGAAGGCCTACCATATATTTGTTGCAAAATTGGACCAAATCAATTTTCTAAAATACTAGGCCATATATAATGCACAATTGACAAATGGTTGGGTGTCAAAAGTTTTGATCCACCTGTGGTGAAAAAGACAAATTCTCGCCGATTCAGTAGGAAGCAGGTCAAATTTGAACTGCAGCTGCCTCATAGTTTGCTCTTTATTTTTTCCAAAAATCATTTCTAGGTACATAAATATCTATTTAATCAGAGAAACATCAAAAGTTTTCCAAGATTCAACCACTAGTTAGGAACGGTTAAACCCGCCGTTTTGACCGCATTTTGAAATGGGCATAAAAAATTAAAAAAAATTGGAAAACCTTCGCATTGTGTCATTATATGTGACCAAGTTTCCAGGAAAAATAATAAACTTGTAATACAGCAATTATTTTAAAAAAATGTTCTCAGAAATGAGCTATCATGCGTGAAGATTCATGGCTTTCAAGCTAAATGATCAATCTTATGGCCACATTCATGGCATAGTTTGTTCAAATGATCTCATATTGTGCACAAGGGTGCATCTTGGAATTCCAACAATGTTGCCTAAGGGAGTTTTCATTTTCTTTGCATAGAAAATTCATTTTCCATTTTCCGAGTGTCCGAAATGAGTTTTTTTGTGAAGGACCTACCATATATTTGTTGCAAAATTGGACCAAATCAATTTTATAAAATACTAGGCCATATTTAATGAACAATTGACAAAATGGTTGGGTGTCAAAAGTTTTGATCCACCTCTGGTGAAAAAGACAAATTCCCGCCGATTCAGTAGGAAGCGGGTCAAATTTGAACTGCAGCTGCCGCATAGTTTGCTCTTTATTTTTTCCAAAAATCATTTCTAGGTACATAAGTATCTATTTAATCAGAGAAACATCAAAAGTTTTCCAAGATTCAACCACTAGCTAGGAACGGTCAAGCCCGCCTTTTTGACCGCATTTTGAAACGGGCATAAAAAATTCAAAAAAAAATCAAGAAATTGGGAAACCTTCGCATTGTGTCATTATATGTGACCAAGTTTCCAGGAAAAATAATAAACTTGTAATACGGTAATTATTTTAAAAAAGTGTTCTCAGAAATGAGCTATCATGCGTGAAGATTCATGACTTTCAAGCCAAATGATCAATCTTATGGCCACATTCATGGCATAGTTTGTTCAAATGATCTCATATTGTGCACAAGGGTGCATCTTGGAATTCCAAACAATGTTGCCTAAGGGAGTTTTCATTTTCTTTGCACGGAAAATTCATTTTCCATTTTCCGAGTGCCCGAAATGAGTTTTTTTATGAAGGACCTACCATATATTTGTTGCAAATTGGACCAAATCAATTTTATAAAATACTAGGACATATTTAATGCACAATTAACAAAATGGTTGGGTGTCAAAAGTTTTGATCCACCTCTGGTGAAAAAGAAAAATTCCCGCCGATTCAGTAGGAAGCGGGTCAAATATGAACTGCAGCTGCCTTATAGTTTGCTCATTATTTTTTCCAAAAATAATTTCTAGTTACATAAGTATCTATTTAATCATAAATACATGGTTCGGTGGCGAGACATCGAGGTTTGGACGGTGGCCGAGGGCCCCAACTCTAGAGCGCGTAAGCTCGCATGCCCGCCGCGTGGTCACCACGTGACCGTGGCGTTGCCATGCGTTCTGGGCTGCCTAGGCATGTCTAGTGGGTTGGGCGCTCCCCAGGTAGGTGCTAGGAAGAAAATTACAACATAAGATTCTCATGAGGAGACCGAACTATGCTCAAAGATGAATTAGCAGCCAAGTGTTTGATTAGCGGTACAGGAAATGCACATGGCCAACGGGCGTGAGTTTTGGCTGAGGATGACCGTCTGCTAAGAAGAATGTCTTCACAAATTTTCAGTTCAAAAGGAGGATTCTAGGTGGTACTTCCTTCATAATGCTTCTAGGTGGACAAAAACTTTGGAAATTCGCCGAGGAAGATTTGCTGGGCAAATGGAGCTGAATTTTGTCATGAGGCAATGATTTGGATAGGAAAAAGTGCGCAAAAATTTCGAGGGCAATCAAGAATATATAAATAGCACTTCCTTCATAAAGTGATGTTGTGAACAGAATAGTAAAATGAATATTGTTGAATTATTTTTGAACTAGGCAAGGAAGGATTTTTACATATTTGACGAAGATATGACCCAAAGAATTTATGAGATTTTTTTGGGAATTTTGGGAATGACAGAAATATAGGTTGTTTCACAACCTAGCGCAAAAATTGACACATGGACATGACACATAGGCAAAACTGATGAGGTGGCGCCTAGTCATACCAATCCACCATAATTTCAAGGTTATGACCATCTATATTGGTCATGATCAGCTAGAAATAAGGCACCAGACCAGTGTTGTCTGCTTTATGACCATTTCGTGTAAGGAAATTATGATCTTTCTGACCAGAATGGTCGATATAGTTTAGGGTTTCGAGCCCCCCGAACAGCTTTTGACCAATTGGTCTCAAATGGTCATAGATCTATGACCAATTCTTCCAGGGTCACTGACAGAAGGTCACTAGTTGACATATTTCTTGTAGTGTATCGTCCTATATATGAATCTTTACCTCTCAACCATTTCGAGACTCCTCGTCATGTCCGTGATCTCATCCGGGACTCCGAACAACATTCGGTCATCAAATCACATAAATCATATAATACAAATCGTCATCGAATGTTAAGCGTGCGGACCCTACGGATTCGAGAACTATGTAGACATGACCGAGACACCTCTCCGGTCAATAACCAATAGCGGAACCTGGATGCTCGTATTGGCTCCCACATATTCTACGAAGAACTTTATCGGTCGAACCGTTATGACAACATACATTATTCCCTTTGTCATCTGTATGTTACTTGCCCAAGATTCGATCGTCGCTATCTTCATACCTAGTTCAATCTCGTTACTGGCAAGTCTCTTTACTCATTCCGTAATGCATCATCCCGTAACTAACTCATTAGTTACATTGCTTGCAAGGCTTATTATGATGTCCGTTGCCGAGAGGGCCCAGATATACCTCTCCGATACTAGGAGTGACAAATCCTAATCTCGATCTATGCCAACCGAACAAATACCTTCGGAGATATCTGTAGAGCATCTTTATAATCACCCAGTTACGTTGTGACGTTTCATAGCACACAAGGTATTCCTCCAATATCCGGGAGTTGCATAATCTCATAGTCAAAGGAATATGTATAAGTCATGAAGAAAGCAATAGCAATAAAACTTAACGATCATTATGCTAAGCTAACGGATGGGTCTTGTCCATCAATCATTCTCCTAATGATGTGATCACGTTAATCAAATGACAACACATGTCTATGGTTAGGAAACTTAACCATCTTTGATTAACGAGCTAGTCTAGTAGAGGCTTACTAGGGATACTATGTTTTGTCTATGTATCCACACATGTATCAAGTTTCCGGTTAATACAATTCTAGCATGAATAATAAACATTTATCATGATATAAGGAAATATAAAATAACAACTTTATTATTGCCTCTAGGGCATATTTCCTTCAGTCTGCCACTGCACTAGAGTCAATAATCTAGTTCACATCGCCATGTGATTTAAAACTAATAGTTCACATCTTTATGTGATTAACACCCCATAGTTCACATCGCCATGTGATCAACACCCAAAGGGTTTACTAGTTAATAATCTAGTTCACATTGCTATGTGATTAACACCCAAAGAGTACTAAGGTGTGATCATGTTTTTCCTGTGAGAGAAGTTTAGTCAATGGGTCTGCCACATTCAGATCCTTATGTATTTTGGAACTTTCTATGTCTACAATGCTCCGCACAGAGCTACTCTAGCTAATTGCTCCCACTTTCAATATGTATCCAGATTGAGACTCAGAGTCATCCAGATCGGTGTCAAAGCTTGCATCGATGTAACTCTTTACGACGAACTCTTTATCACCTCCATAACCGAGAAATATCTCCTTAGTCTTCTAAGGATAATTTGATCGCTGTCCAGTGATCTACTCCTGGATCACTATTGTACCCCTTTGCCAAACTCATGGCAAGGTACACAATAGGTCTGGTATACAATGTGGCATACTTTATAGAACCTATGGCTGAGGCATAGGGAATGACTTTCATTCTCTCTCTATCTTCTGTCGTGGTCCGGTTTTGAGCCTTACTGAACTTCAAACCTTACAACTCAGGCAAGAACTCCTTCTTTGCCTGATCCATTTTGAACTCCTTCAAACTCTTATCAAGGTATGTACTCATCGAAAGTCTTATCAAGCGTCTTGATCTATCTCTATAGATCTTGATGCCCAATATGTAAGCAGCTTCACCGAGGTCTTTCTTTGAAAAACTCCTTTTAAGCACTCCTTTATGCTTTCCAGAAAATTCTACATCATTTCTGATCAACAATATGTCATTCACATATACTTATCAACAAGGCTGTAGTGCTCCCACTCACTAAATACAGGCTTCACCAAAAGTCTGTATAAAACCATAGGCTTTGATCACCTTATCAAAGCGTATATTCCAACTCCGAGATGCTTGCACCAGTCCATAGATGGATCGCTGGAGTTTTGCACACTTTGTTAGCACCTTTAGGATCGACAAAACCTTCTGCTTGCATCATATACAACTCTTCTTTAAGAAAGCCATTAAGGAATGCAGTTTTGACATCCATTTGCCAGATTTCATAAAATGTGGCAATTGCTAACATGATTCGGACAGACTTAAGCATCGCTACGAGCGAGAAAATCTCATCGTAGTCAACACCTTGAACTTGTCAAAAACCTTTTTTGACAAGTCTAGCTTTGTTGATAGTAACACTACTATCAGCGTCAGTCTTCCTCTTGAAGATCCATTTATTCTCTATGGCTTGCCGATCATCGGGCAAGTCAACCAAAGTCCATACTTTGTTCTCATACATGTATCCTATCTCAGATTTCATGGCCTCAAGCCATTTTGCGGAATCTGGGCTCATCATCGCTTCCTCATAGTCCGTAGGTTCATCATGGTCAACAGGATTACCGTACCACTCTGGTGCGGAACGTGCTCTGGTTGACCTACGTGGTTCGGTAGTAACTTGATCTGAAGTTTCATGATCATTATGATTAGCTTCCTCCCTTGTTGGTGTGGGCATCACGGGAACGGTTTTCTGTGATGAGCTACTTTCCAATTCGAGAGAAGGTACAATTACCTCATCAAGTTCTACTTTGCTCCCACTCACTTCTTTCGAGAGAAACTCCTTCTCTAGAAAGGATCCATTCTTAGCAACAAAGATCCTGCCTTCGGATCTGTGATCGAAGGTGTACCCAACAATTTCTTTTGGGTATCCTACGAAGACGCACTTCTTCGATCTGAGTTCGAGCTTATCAGGCTGAAGCTTTTTCACATAAGCATCGCAACCCCAAACTTTAAGAAACAATAGCTTAGGTTTCTTGCCAAACCATAGTTCATACGGTGTCATCTCAACAAATTTAGATGGTGCCCTATTTAACGTGAACGCAGTTGTCTCTAATGCTAACCCCAAAACGATATTGGTAAATAGGTAAGAGACATCATAGATCACACCATATCTAATAAAGTACGGTTACGACGTTTGGACACACCATTACGCTGTGGTGTTCCAAGTGGCGTGAGTTGTGAAACTATTCCACATTGTTTTAAATGAAGGCCAAACTCGTAACTCAAATATTTGCCTCCGCGATCAGATCGTAGAAACTTTATTTTCTTGTTACGATGATTCTCCACTTCACTCTGAAATTCTTCAAACTTTTCAAATGTTCCAGACTTGTGTTTCATTAAGTAGATATACCCATATCTTCTTAAATCATCTGTGAAGGTTAGAAAATGACGATACCCGCCGCGAGCCTCAACACTCATTGGACCGCATATATCGGTATGTATTATTTCCAATAAGTCAGTGGCTCGCTCCATTGTTCCGGAGAACGGAGTCTTAGTCATCTTGCCCATGAGGCATGGTTTGCAAGCATCAAATGATTCATAATCAAGTGATTCCAAAAGTCCATCCGCATGGAGTTTCTTCATGCGCTTTACACCAATATGACCTAAACGGCAGTGCCACAAATATTTGCACTATCATTATCAACTTTGCATCTTTTGGCATCAATATTATGAATATGTGTATCATTACGATCGAGATTCAATAAACCATTCACATTGGGTGTATGACCATAGAAGGTTTTATTCATGTAAATAGACCAACAATTATTCTCTGACTTAAATGAATAACCATATTGCAATAAACATGATCAAATCATATTTATGCTCAACGCAAACACCAAATAACATTTATTTAGGTTCAACACTAATCCCGATGGTAGAGGGAGTGTGCGATGGTGATCTTATCAACCTTGGAATCACTTCCAACAGACATCATCACCTTGCCCTTAACTAGTCTCTGTTCATTTTGCAACTCCTGTTTTGAGTTACTAATCCTAGCAACTGAACCGGTATCAAATACCCAGGGGTTACTATGGACACTAGTAAATTACACATCAATAACATGTATATCAAATATACCTTTGTTCACTTTGCCATGCTTCTTATCCGCCAAGTATCTAGGGCAGTTCCACTTCCAGTGACCATTTCCTCTACAGTAGAAGCACTCAGTTTCAAGCTTGGGTCTAGCTTTGGGCTTATTCATGGGAGTGACAACTTGCTTGCCATTCTTCTTGAAGTTCCCTTTCTTTCCCTTGGCCCTTTTCTTGAAACTAGTGGTCTTGTTAATCATCAACACTTGATGCTCTTTCTTGATTTCTACCTTTGCCGATTTCAGCATCGTGAAGAGCTCGAGAATCATTTTCGTCATCCCTTGCAAATTATAGTTCATCGCAAAGTTCTAGTAGCTTCGTGATAGTGACTAGAGAATTCTGTCAATCACTATCTTATCTGGAAGATTAACTCCCACTTGATTCAAGCGATTGTAGTACCCATAGATTCTGAGTACATGCTCATTGGCTGAGCTATTCTCCTCCATCTTGTAGGCAAAGTACTTGTTAGAGGTCTCATACCTCTCGACACAGGCATGAGTATGAAATACCAATTTCAACTCTTGGAACATTTCATATGCTCTGTGGCGTTTCAAAACATTTTTTAAGTCCCGGTTCTAAGCTGTAAAGCAAGGTGCACTAAACTATCAAGTAGTCATCATACCGAGCTTGCAAAACGTTCATAACATCTGCATCTACTCCTGCAACAGGTTCGTCACCTAGTGGTGCATCAAGGACATAATTATTCTGTGCAGCAATGAGGATAATCCTCAGACCACAGACCCAGTCCGCATCATTGCTACTATCATCTTTCAAGCTAGTTTTCTCTAGGAACATATCAAAAATAAAATAGGAGAGCTATACGCGAGCTATTGATCTACAACATAGATATACAAATACTATCAAGACTAAGTTCATGATAAATTAAATTCAATTAATCGAATTACTTAAGAACTCCCACTTAGATAGACATCCCTCAAGTCATCTAAGTGATACGTGATCCAAATCAACTAAACCATGTCCGATCATCACGTGAGATGCAGTAGTCATCAATGGTGAACATCTCTATGTTGATCATATCTACTATATGATTCATGTTCGACCTTCGGTCTCCAGTGTTTCGAGGCCATGTCTCTACATGCCAGGCTCGTCAAGTTTAACCCGAGTATTCCGCATGTGCAAAACGGTCTTGCACCAGTTGTATGTGAACGTAGAGTCTATCACACCCGATCATCATGTGGTGACTCGAAACGAAGAACTGTAGCAATGGTGCATACTCAGGGAGAACACCTCTACCTTGAAAGTTAAGGGATCATCTTATAATACTACCGCCGTACTAAGCAAAATAAGATGCATAAAATATAAACATCACATGCAATCAAAATATGTGACATCATATCGCCATCATCATCTTGTGCCTTTGATCTCCATCTCCAAAGCATCGTCATGATCTCCATCGTCACCGGCTCGACACCTTGATCTCCATCACAGCGTCGTGGTCGTCTCGCCAACTATTGCTTCTACAACTATCGCTAGCGCATAGTGATAAAGTAAGGCAATTACATGGCATTTGCATTTCATACAATAAAGTGACAACCATAAGGCTCCTGCCAGTTTCCGATAACTTTTACAAAACATGATCATCTCATACATTAACGTATATGACATCATGTCTTGACCATATCACATCACAACATGCCCTGCAAAAACAAGTTAGATGTCCTCTACTTTGTTGTTGCAAGTTTTACGTGGCTGCTACGGGCTTCCAGTAAGAACCGTTCTTACCAACGCATCAAACCACAACGGTGATTTATCAAGTCTGCTGTTTTAACCTTCAACAAGGACCGGCCGTAGTCAAATTCGTTTCAACTAAAGTTGGAGAAACAGACACCCGCCAGCCACCTTTATGCAAAACTAGTTGCATGTCTGTCGGTGGAACCGGTCTCATGAACGTGGTCATGTAAGGTTGGCCTGGGCCACTTCATCCGACAATACCACCGAATCAAAATAAAACATTGGTGGTAATCAGTATGATGATCACCGCCCACAACTCTTTGTGTTCTACTCGTGCATATCATCTACGCATAGACCTGGCTCGGATGCCATTGTTGGGGAACGTAGCATGCAATTTCAAAAATTTCCTACGCTCACGCAAGATCTATCTAGGAGATGCATAGCAAAGAGAGGGGGAGACTGTGTCCACGTACCCTCGTAGACCGAAAGCGGAAGCATTTGACAATGTGGTTGATGTAGTCGAACTTCTTCTTGTTCCGACCGATCAAACACCGAACATACGGCACCTCCGAGTTCTGCACACGTTCAGCTCGATGACGTCCCTCGAACTCTTGATCCAGCAAAGTGTCGAGGGAGAGTTCCATCAGCACGATGGCATGGTGACGGTGATGGTGAAGTGATCCGCGCAGGGCTTCGCCTAAGCACTACGTGAATATGACCGGAGGCGTAAACCGTGGAGGTGGGCGCCGCACACGGCAAACAATGTTTGTTGTGTGTTCTAGCGGTGCCCCCCTCATATATATAGGTTGGAGGGGACGAGAGGCAGCCAAGGGGGCGCCCCTAGTAGGAGGAATCCTACTTGGGCACCTCCCAATTTGGCCTCCCCCCTTTCCTATTCCTATTCGGAGTAGGAAGGGAAGAGGGGGAAGGGGGAATCCTATTCCCTTTTTCCTTTCCTTCTTCCCCTTTCCTTCTCCAATTTGGCCAGACCATATGGGGGGGGGGGGGGCGCACCAGCCCCTTTGTGGCTGGTGTGTTTCCCCTCTTGGCCCATAAGGCCCATATAGTTTGCCAGTGGTAGCCCGAAACCCCTTCCGGTGACCCGATACGTACCCGGTAACCCCAGAACACTTCCGGTGTCCGAATACTATCATCCTATATATAAATATTTACCTCTCGACCATTTCGAGACTCCTTGTCATGTACGTGATCTCATCCGGGGACTCCGAACAACATTCGATCACCAAATCACATAACTCATATAATACAAATCGTCATCGAACGTTAAGCGTGCGGACTCTACGGGTTCGAGAACTATGTGGACATGACCGAGACACCTCTCCGGTCAATAACCAATAGTGGAACCTGGATGCTCATATTGGCTCCCACATATTCTACAAAGATCTTTATCGGTCAAACTGTTATGACAACATACGTTATTCCCTTTATCATCAGTATGTTACTTGCCCGAGATTCGATCGTCGGTATCTTCATACCTAGTTCAATCTCGTTACCGGCAAGTCTCCTTACTCATTCCGTAATGCATTATCCCCTAACTAACTCATTATTTAGATTGCTTGCAAGGCTTATTATGATGTGCATTACCGAGAGGGCCCAGAGATACCTCTCTGATACTCGGAGTGACAAATCCTAATCTCGATCTATGCCAACCCAACAAATACCTTCGGAGATACCTCTAGAGGATATTTATAATCACCCAGTTACGTTGTGACATTTGATAGCACCCAAGGTATTCCTCCGGTATCTGGGAGTTGAATAATCTCATAGTCAAAGGAATATGTATAAATCATGAAGAAAGCAATAGCAATAAAACTTAATGATCATTATGCTAAGTTAACGGATGGGTCTTGTCCATCACATCATTCTCCTAATGATGTGATCCTGTTCATCAAATGACAACACATGTCTTGTTGGAGAGCGCAGTAATTTCAAAAAAATCCTACGATCATGCAAGATCTATCTAGGAGATACATAGCAACGAGAGGGGAGAGTGTGTCCACGTACCCTCGTGGACCGAAAGCGGAAGCGTTTAGTAACGCGGTTGATGTAGTCAAACTTCTTCGCGATCCAACCGATCCAAGTACCGAACGTACGACACCTCCGTGTTCAGCACACGTTCAGCTCGATGACGTCCCTCGTGCTCTTGATCCAGTTGAGGACGAGGGTGAGTTCCGTCAGCACGACGGCGTGGCGACGGTGATAATGATGTTACCGGCGCAGGGCTTTGCCTAAGCACTATGGCGATATGATCGAGGTGTGTAATTGTGGAGGGGGGCACCGCACACGGCTAAAAGAACAACTTGTGTGTTCTAGGGTGCCCCTTGGCCCCGTATATAAAGGAGGGAGGGGGAGGCCAGCCGGCCCTAGGGGCGCGCCGAAGGAGGGGGAGTCCTACTAGGACTACTAGTCCTAGTAGGATTCCTCCACAAGAGAGGGGGAAGGAAGGAGAGGGAGAGGGAGTAGGAAAGGGGGCGCCGCCCCCCATCCCTTGTCTAATTTTTACTGCTAAGGGGAGGCGCGGCCTGCCCCGGCTGCCCTCCTCTCTCTCCAATAAGGCCCATGGTGGCCCATTAGTTCCCCCGGGGGGTTCCGGTAACCCCTCCGGCACTGCGTTTTTACCCGAAACTATCCGGAACACTTCCGGTGTCCGAATAACATGGTCCAATATATCAATCTTTATGTCTCGACCATTTCGAGACTCCTCGTCACATCCGTGATCTCATCCGGGACTCCAAACAAACTTCGGCCATCAAAACACATAACTCATAATATAAATCGTCATCGAACGTTAAGCGTGCGGACCCTACGGGTTCGAGAACTATGTAGAAATGACCGAGACACATCTCCGGTCAATAACCAATAGCGGAACCTGGATGCTCATATTGGCTCCTACATATTCTACGAATATCTTTATCGGTCAAACCGCATAACAACATACGTTATTCCCTTCGTCATCGGTATGTTACTTGCCCGAGATTCGATCGTCGGTATCATCATACCTAGTTCAATCTCATTACCGGCAAGTCTCTTTAGTCGTTCCGTAATACTTCATCCCGCAACTAACTCATTAGTCACATTGCTTGCAAGGCTTATAGTGATGAGCATTACCAAGAGGGCCCAGAGATACCTCTCCGAAACACGGAGTGACAAATCCTAATCTTGATCTATGCCAACCCAACAAATACCTTCGGAGACACCTGTAGAGCATCTTTATAATCATCCATTTATGTTGTGAGGTTTTATAGCACACAAAGTGTTCCTCCGGTATTCGGGAGTTGCATAATCTCATAGCCTGAGGAAGATGTATAAGTCATGAAGAAAGCAGTAGCAATGAAACTGTAACGATCATAATGCTAAGCTAACGAATGGGTCTTGTCCATCACATCATTCTCCTAATGATGTGATCCCGTTCATCAAATGATAACACATGTCTATGGTTAGGAAACATAACTATCTTTGATAAACAAGCTAGTCAAGTAGAGGCATACTAGGGAGACTTATGTTTTGTCTATGTATTCACACATGTACTAAGTTTCCGGTTAATACAATTCTAGCACGAATAATAAACATTTATCATGAAATAAGGAAATAAATAATAAATTTATTATTGCCTCTAGGGCATATTTCCTTCAGTCTCCCACTTGCACTAGAGTCAGTAATCTGGATTACAAAGTAATGATTCTAACACCCATGGAGTTTTGGTGCTGATCATGTTTTGCTCGTGGAAGAGGCTTAGTCAACGAGTCTGCAACATTCATATACGTATGTATCTTGCAAATATCTATGTCCCCTTCCGACACTTGATGACGGATGGAATTGAAGAGTCTTTTGATTTGCTTGGTTCTCTTGTGAAATCTGGATTCCTTTGCCAAGGCAATTGCACCAGTATTGTCACAAAAGATTTTCATTGGACCCGATGCACTAGGTATGACACCTAAATCGGATATGAACTCCTTCATCCAGACTCCTTCATTTGCTGCTTTCGAAGCAGCTATGTACTCTGCTTCACACGTAGATCCCGCCACGACGCTTTGCTTGGAACTGCACCAACTGACAGCTCCACCATTCAATAAAAATACGTATCCGGATTGTGACTTAGAGTCATCCGGATCAGTGTCAAAGCCTGCATCGACGTAACCATTTACAACGAGCTCTTTGTCACCTCCATAAATGAGAAACATATCCTTAGTCCTTTTCAGGTATTTCAGGATGTTCTTGACCGCTGTCCAGTGCTCCACTCCGGGATTACTTTGGTACCTCCCTGCTATACTTATAGCAAGGCACACATCAGGTCTGGTACACAACATTGCATACATGATAGAACCTATGGCTGAAGCATAGGGAATGACTTTCATTTTCTCTCTACCCTCTGTAGTGGTCGGGCATTGAGTCTGACTCAATTTCACACCGTGTAACACATGCAAGAACCCTTTCTTTGCTTGATCCATTTTGAACTTCTTCAAAACTTTATCAAGGTATGTGCTTTGTGAAAGTCCAATTAAGCGTCTTGATCTATCTCTATAGATCTTGATGCCCAATATGTAAGCAGCTTCACCGAGGTCTTTCATAGAAAAACACTTATTCAAGTATCCTTTTATGCTATTCAGAAATTCTATATCATTTCCAATCAACAATATGTCATCCACATATAATATTAGAAATGCCACAGAGCTCCCACTCACTTTCTTATAAATACAGGCTTCTCCAAACGTCTATATAAAACCATATGTTTTGATCACGCTATCAAAACGTTTATTCTAACTCCGAGAGGCTTGCACCAGTCCATAAATGGATCGCTGGAGCTTGCACACTTTGTTAGCACCGTTTGGATCGACAAAACCTTCTGGTTGCATCATATACAACTCTTCTTCTAGAAATCCATTCAGGAATGCAGTTTTGACGTCCATTTGCCAAATTTCAAAATAATGAAATGCAGCAATTGCTAACATGATTTGGAAAGACTTAAGCATCGCTATGGGTGAGAAAGTCTCATCATAGTCAACTCCTTGAACTTGTCGAAAACCTTTTGCAACAAGTCGAGCTTTGTAGATAGTACCATTACGGTCAGCGTCGGTCTTCTTCTTAAAGATCCATTTATTTTCTATGGCTTGCCGATCATCGGGCAAATCTACCAAAGCCCACACTTTGTTCTCATACATGGATCCCATCTCAGATTTCATGGCCTCAAGCCATTTCACGGAATTTGGGCTCATCATCGCTTCCTCATAGTTCGTAGGTTCACCGTGGTCTAGTAACATGACTTCCAGAACAGGATTACCATACCACTCTGGTGCGGACCTTACTCTGGAAGACCTACGAGGTTCTGTAGTAACTTTATCTGAAGTTTCATGATCATCATCATTAGCTTCCTCACTAATTGGTGTAGGAATCACTGGAACTGATTTCTGTGATAAACTACTTTCCAATTCGGGAGAGGGTACAATTACCTCATCAAGTTCTACTTTCCTCCCACTCACTTCTTTCGAGAGAAACTCCTTCTCTAGAAAGGATCTATTCTACAAATATTTTGCCTTCGGATCTGTGATAGAAGGTGTACCCAACAGTTTCCTTTGGGTGTCCTATGAAGACTCACTTCTTCGATTTGGGTTCGAGCTTATCAGGTTGAAGCTTTTTCACATAAGCATCGCAGCCCCAAACTTTAAGAAACGACAACTTTGGTTTCTTTCCAAACCACAGTTCATAAGGCGTCGTCTCAACGGATTTTGATGGTGCCCTATTTAAAGTGAATGCAGCCATCACTAAAGCATAACCCCAAAATGATAGCGGTAAAACAGTAAGAGACATCATAGATCGCACCATATCCAATAAAGTACGGTTACGACGTTCGGACACACCATTTCGCTGTGGTCTTCGAGGTGGCGTAAGTTGTGAAACTATTCCACATTGTTTCAAGTGAAGACCAAACTCGTAACTCAGATATTCACCTCCACGATCAGATCATAGAAATTTTATTTTCTTGTTACGGTGATTTTCCACTTCACTAGGAAATTGTTTGAACTTTTCAAATGTTTCAGACTTTATGCTTCATTAAGTAGATATAACAATATCCTCTCAAATCATCTGCTGATACGTCTCCAACGTATCTATAATTTTTGATTGCTCCATGCTATATTATCTTCTGTTTTGGACATTATTGGGCTTTATTATTCACTTTTATATTATTTTTGGGACTAACCTATTAACCGGAAGCCCAGCCCAGAATTGCTGTTTTTTTGCCTATTTCAGAGTTTCGCAGAAAAAGAATATCAAACGGAGTCCAAACGGAATAAACCTTTGGGAACGTGATTTTCGGAACGAACAAGATCCAGGAGACTTGGACCCTACGTCAAGAAACAAAAGAGGAGGCCACGAGGTAGGGGGCGCGCCTACCCCCCCAGGACGCGCCCTCCACCCTCGTGGGCCCCCTGTTGCTCCACCGACGTACTCCTTCCTCCTATATATACCTACGTACCCCCAAACGATCAGAATAGGAGCCAAAAACCTAATTCCACCACCGCAACCTTCTGTACCCACGAGATCCCATCTTGGGGCCTGTTCCGGAGCTCCGCCGGAGGGGGCATCATCACGGAGGGCTTCTACATCAACACCATAGCCTCTCCGATGAAGTGTGAGTAGTTTACCTCAGACCTTCGGGTCCATAGTTAGTAGCTAGATGGCTTCTTCTCTCTTTTTGGATCTCAATACAATGTTCTCCCCCTCTCTCGTGGAGATCTATTCGATGTAATCTTCTTTTTGCAGTGTGTTTGTTGAGACCAATGAATTGTGGGTTTATGATCAAGATTATCTATGAACAATATTTGAATCTTCTCTGAATTCTTTTATGTATGATTGGTTATCTTTGCAAGTCTCTTCGAATTATCAGTTTGGTTTGGCCTACTAGATTGATCTTTCTTGCAATGGGAGAAGTGCTTAGCTCTGGGTTCAATCTTGCGGTGTCCTTTCCCAGTGACAGTAGGGGCAGCAAGGCACGTATTGTATTGTTGCCATCGAGGATAACAAGATGGGGTTTTTATCATATTGCATGAATTTATCCCTCTACATCATGTCATCTTGCTTAAGGCATTACTCTGTTTTCATGAACTTAATACTCTAGATGCATGCTGGATAGCGGTCGATGAGTGGAGTAATAGTAGTAGATGCAGGCAGGAGTCGGTCTACTTGTCTCGGACGTGATGCCTATATACATGATCATACCTAGATATTCTCATAACTATGCTCAATTCTTTCAATTTCTCAACAGTAATTCGTTCACCCACCGTAAAATACTTATGCTCTTGAGAGAAGCCACTAGTGAAACCTATGGCCCCCGGGTCTATCTTCATCATATTAATCTTCCAACACTTATTTATTTCCTTTGCTTTTTACTTTGCTTTTATTTTACTTTGCATCTTATCATAAAAATACCGAAAATATTATCCTATCATATCTATCAGATCTCACTTTCGTAAGTGACCGTGAAGGGATTGACAACCCCTTATCGTGTTGGTTGCGAGGATTTATTTGTTTTGTGTAGGTACGAGGGACTCATGCGTAGCCTCCTACTGGATTGATACCTTGGTTCTCAAAAACTGAGGGAAATACTTACGCTACTTTACTGCATCACCCTTTCCTCTTCAAGGGAAAACCAACACAGTGCTCAAGAGGTAGCAAGAAGGATTTCTGGTGCCGTTGCCAGGGAGTCTACGCAAAAGTCAACATACCAAGTACCCATCACAAACCCTTATCTCCCGCATTTACATTATTTGCCATTTGCCTCTCGTTTTCCTCTCCCCCACTTCACCCTTGCCGTTTTATTCGCCTTCTTCCCGTATGCCTTTCTGTTTGTGTTTCCACGTGCCTGCTATTTGCTTGCATCTTTGCTTGCTAAAAATCTATTGATTTGGATCCACTTAAAGTGTTCTACTTGGATCATCTTCGATCCTTATGCGCTTGTGCTGAAACCCCAACTAGCCTAGTTGATGGGAAATCTTTAGATGAGCATGCTCATTTTGTGCATCATCGTTTGTCTAAAAAAGGGAAGCTCCTATGGTATCTTATAAATAGTTTGCTATGCTATGCTTGGAATCTTTGTGAAATTTGTGATTTTACTTGTTGCTCTAAGAACCCTAAAAAACACCTTCCCTACCTATGTGAGTTCAATGATAATGAAATCTTACCTTCTTATGCAAAGGGTGTTTATAGCTACTATGATAACGAAAAAATTGAAGAATTTGTCGTTTTTAAGGGTGCTCATGAAGTTGCTTCTTTGATTGAAAAGTATGATTTTACTCTCAACAAATCTGAAAAATCCGTCATACTTAAATATTGCAATGAAAACCTTGCTCATAATGTCTATGTCCAAGAATTTATTAAAAGAATGACCATTGCTTTGGAAGAAAATAATGATATGCATGAATCTATAGATAATTATGATTCCGGTGATTTGATTGAAATATCCCTTGATGAACATGATGCTTGCTATTCTTGTGGCCATGATGCCAATATTTATAAAGATGAATTTGCTATAGTTCCATATGTTAAACATGAGATCGTTGCTATTGCACCCATACTTGGTAGTTCCTTCGATGAAAAGCATGATTGCAATGATGTTGCTATAAATTATCTTGATGTCAATTGTGCTAACAATATGCAAAACCCTAAGCTTGGGGATGCTAGTTTTGCTATGTCTACTACTTGTTGCAATGATCATGATTGGGGTGATTCTTCTTATGATCTTGAAAATTTATTTAATCCCCATGATGAATATGGGATTGATAATATTGTTTGCAATAATATTGAAAGTGGGTTTGGAAGAGTGTCAACTTTAGATCCCACATATTTGGAGAATATTCAATCTTATGAAATTTTTGATAAAAGTGGGTTTGGAGAGGTCATGACTTTAGTTAATGTTAATCCCAATATTTCGGAAGAGTGTCAACTTTGCATGCATGTGGATCGTGTTGAAAATATTTTATGTGATATCTATTTTGTTGAATTTGCTTATGATCCCACATGTAATTATTATGAGAGAGGAAAATATGGTCGTAGAAATTTTCATGATAATAAATTACCTCTCGTTATGTTGAGATTGCTATTGTTTCTTTCCGCTTCCTTGCATATGCTAGTTTTTGCTTGCTATGATAATTTGTTTGACTATAAGATGCCTGTGCATAGGAAGGATGTTAGACTTAGATGTGTTTGTCACGTGTTTCATGATGCTCTCTTTGTGCTTCAATTCTTGTCTCTCATGTGAGCATCATTAACATTATCAATGCCTAGCTAGGGGCGTTAAACGATAGCGCTTGTTGGGAGGCAACCCAATTTTATTTTTAGTTTTTTTTTTGCTTTTGCTTCTGTTTAGGAATAAATCTTTGATCTAGCCTCTGGTTAGATGTGTTTTTATGTTTTAATTAGTGTTTGTGCCAAGTTAAACCTATAGGATCTTCTTGGAAGATAGTTATTTGATGTTGCAGAAATTTCCAGAAACTTTCTGTTCACGAAAATAATTGTTAAAACTCACCAGAACATGATAAAATACTGATTGCAATTTATTCTGATCAATAAACAAATTTCCTAGGTCGTCCTATTTTGGCTAATGTTTTGGAGTCCCAGAAGTCTGCGTTAGTTACAGATTACTACAGACTGTTCTGTTTTTGATAGATTCTGTTTTTCGTGTGTTGTTTGCTTATTTTGATGAATCTATGGCTTGTAAAATAGTTTATAAACCATAGAGAAGTTGGAATACAGTAGGTTTAACACCAATATAAATAAAGAATGATTTCATTACAGTACCTTGATGTGGTCTTTTGTTTTCTTTCGCTAACGGAGCTCACGAGATTTTCTGTTGAGTTTTGTGTTGTGAAGTTTTCAAGTTTTGGGTGAAAGATTTGATGGATCATGGAACAAGGAGTGGCAAGAGCCTAAGCTTGGGGATGACCATGGCACCCCCAAGATAATTTAAGGACACCAAAAAGCCAAAGCTTGGGGATGCCCCGGAAGGCATCCCCTCTTTCGTCTACTTCCATCGGTAACTTTACATGGAGCTATATTTTTATTCACCACATGATATGTGTTTTGCTTGGAGCGTCTTGTATGATTTGAGTCTTTTATTTTTAGTTCATCACAATAATCCTTGCTGTACACACCTTTTGAGAGAGCCATACATGATTTGCAAATTATTAGAATACTCTATGTGCTTCACTTATATCTTTTGAGTTATATAGTTTTGCTCTAGTACTTCACTTATATATTTTAGAGCACCGTGGTGGATTTGTTTTATAGAAACTATTGATCTCTCATGCTTCACTTAGATTATTTTGAGAGTCTTAAATAGAACGGTAATTTGCTTAAATAATCCTAATATGCTAGGTATTCAAGTTTAGTAAAAACTTTCTTATGAGTGTGTTGAATACTAAGGGAAGTTTGATGCTTGATGATTGTTTTGAGATATGGAGGTAATAATATCAAAGTCGTGCTAGTTGAGTAGTTGTGAATTTGAGAAATGCTTGTGTTGAAGTTTGCACGTCCCGTAGCATGCACGTATGGTAAACGTTATGTAATAAATTTGAAACATGAGGTGTTCTTTGATTGTCCTCCTTATGAGTGGCGGTCGGGGACGAGCGATGGTATTTTCCTACCAATATATCCCCCTAGGAGCATGCGCGTAGTGCTTGGTTTTTGATGACTTGTAGATTTTTGCAATAATTATGTGAGTTCTTTATGACTAATGTTGAGTCCATGGATTATACACACTCTCACCCTTCCATCATTGCTAGCCTCTTTGGTACTGTGCATTGCCCTTTGTCACATTGAGAGTTGGTGCAAACTTCGCCGGTGCATCCAAACCCCGTGATATGATATGCTCTTTCACACATAAACCTCCTTATATCTTCCTCAAAACAGCCACCATACCTACCTATTATGGCATTTCCGTAGCCATTCCGAGATATATTGCCATGCAACTTTCCCCCATTCCGTTTATCATGACACGTCCATCATTGTCATATTGCTTAGCATGATCATGTAGTTGACATAGTATTTGTGGCAAAGCCACCATTCATAATTCTTTCATACATGTCACTCTTGGTTCATTGCATATCCCGGTACACCGCCGGAGGCATTCATATAGAGTCATACTTTGTTCTAGTATCGAGTTGTAATCATTGAGTTGTAAATAAATAGAAGTGTGATGATCATCATTTTCTAGAGCATTGTCCCAAGTGAGGAATAAAAAAAAGAAAAAAGAGAAAGGCCATAAAAAAGAGAAGGCCCAAAAAAAGGAGAGAAAAATAGAGAAGGGACAATGTTACTATCCTTTGCCACACTTGTGCTTCAAAGTAGCACCATAATCTTCGTGATAGAGAGTCTCTTGTTTTGTCACTTTCATATACTAGTGGGAATTTTTCATTATAGAACTTGGCTTGTATATTCCAACAATGGGCCTCCTCAAGTGCCCTAGGTCTTCGTGAGCAAGCAAGTTGGATGCACACCCACTTAGTTTCTTTTGTTGAGCTTTCATACATTTATAGCTCTAGTGCATCCGTTGCATGGCAATCCCTACTCCTTGCATTAACATCAATCGATGGGCATCTCCATAGCTCATTGATTAGCCTCGTTGATGTGAGACTCTCTCCTTTTTTGTCTTCTCCACATAACCCCCATCATCATATTCTATTCCACCCATAGTGCTATGTCCATGGCTCACGCTCATATATTGCGTGAAGGTTTATAAGTTTGAGATTACTGAAGTATGAAACAATTGCTTGGCTTGTCATCGGGGTTGTGCATGATGAGAGCATTCTTGTGTGACGAAAATGGAGCATGACTAAACTATATGATTTTGTAGGGATGAACTTTCTTTGGCCATGTTATTTGAGAAGACATAATTGCTTAGTTAGTATGCTTGAAGTATTATTATTTTTATGTCAATATGAACTTTTATCTTGAATCTTTTGGATCTGAATATTCATACCAGAATTAAGAAGAATAACATTGAAATTATGCCTAGTAGCACTCCGCATCAAAAATTCTGTTTTTATCATTTACCTACTCGAGAACGGGCAGGAATTAAGCTTGGGGATGCTTGATACGTCTTCAACATATCTATAATTTTTGATTGCTCCATGCTATATTATCTTCTGTTTTGGACATTATTGGGCTTTATTATTCACTTTTATATTATTTTTGGGACTAACCTATTAACCGGAGGCCCAGCCCAGAATTGATGTTTTTGCCTATTTCAGAGTTTCGCAGAAAAAGAATATCAAACGGAGTCCAAACGGAATGAATCCTTCGGGAACGTGATTTTCGGAACAAACAAGATCCAGGAGACTTGGACCCTACGTCAAGAAACAAAAGAGGAGGCCACGAGGTAGGGGGCGCGCCCTCCACCCTCGTGGGCCCCCTGTTGCTCCACCGACGTACTCCTTCCTCTATATATACCTATGTACCCCCAAGCGATCAGAACAGGAGCCAGAAACCTAATTCCACCACCGCAACCTTCTGTACCCACGTGATCCCATCTTGGGGCCTGTTCCGGAGCTCCGCCGGAGGGGGCATCCATCACGGAGGGCTTCTACATCAACACCATAGCCTCTCCGATGAAGTGTGAGTAGTTTACCTGAGACCTTCGGGTCCATAGTTAGTAGCTAGATGGCTTCTTCTCTCTTTTTGGATCTCAATACAATGTTCTCCCCCTCTCTCGTGGAAATCTATTCGATGTATTCTTCTTTTTGCGGTGTGTTTGTTGAGACCGATTAATTGTGGGTTTATGATCAAGATTATCTATGAACAATATTTGAATCTTCTCTGAATTCTTTTATGTATGATTGGTTATCTTTGCAAGTCTCTTCGAATTATCAGTTTGGTTTGGCCTACTAGATTGATCGTTCTTGCAAGGGGAGAAGTGCTTAGCTTTGGGTTCAATCTTGCGATGTCCTTTCCCAGTGACAGTAGGGGCAACAAGGCACGTATTGTATTGTTGCCATCGAGGATAACAAGATGGGGTTTTTATCATATTGCATGAATTTATCCCTCTACATCATGTCATCTTGCTTAAGGCATTACTCTGTTTTCATGAACTTAATACTCTAGATGCATGCTGGATAGCGGTCGATGAGTGGAGTAATAGTAGTAGATGCAGGCAGGAGTCGGTCTACTTGTCTCGGACGTGATGCCTATATACATGATCATACCTAGATATTCTCATAACTATGCTCAATTCTGTCAATTGCTCAACAGTAATTCATCACCCACCGTAAAATACTTATGCTCTTGAGAGAAGCCACTAGTGAAACCTCTGGCCCCCGGGTCTATCTTCAGCATATTAATCTTCGAACACTTATTTATTTCCTTTTCTTTTGTAGTTTGCTTTTATTTTACTTTGCATCTTATCATAAAAATACCAAAAATATTATCCTATCATATCTATCAGATCTCACTTTCGTAAGTGACCGTGAAGGGATTGACAACCCCTTACCGCGTTGGTTGCGAGGATTTATTTGTTTTGTGTAGGTACGAGGGACTCGCGCGTAGCCTCCTACTGGATTGATACCTTGGTTGTCAAAAACTGAGGGAAATACTTACGCTACTTTGCTGCATCACCCTTTCCTCTTCAAGGGAAAACCAACGCAGTGCTCAAGAGGTAGCATCTGTGAAGGTAAGAAAATAACGATACCCGCCACGAGCCTCAACACTCATTGGACGACATACATTAGTATGTATTATTTCCAATAAGTCAGTAGCTCGCTCCATTGTTTCGGAGAACGGAGTTTTAGTCATCTTGCCCATGAGGCACGGTTCGCAAGCACCAAGTGATTCATAATCAAGTGATTCCAAAAGCCCATCAGCATGGAGTTTCTTCATGCGCATTATATCGATATGACCTAAACGGCAGTGCCAAAATAAGTTGCACTATCATTATCAACTTTGCATCTTTTGGCTTCAATATTATGAACATGTGTATCATCACAATCAAGATTCAACAAAAATAGACCACTCAGCAAGGGTGCTTGACCATAAAAGATATTACTCATATAAATAGAACAACCATTATTCTCTGATTTAAATGAATAACCGTCTTGCATCAAACATGATCCAGATATAATGTTCATGCTCGACGCTGGCACCAAATAATTATTATTTAGGTCTAAAACTAATCCCGAAGGTAGATGTAGAGGTAGCATGCCGACGGCGATCACATCGACCTTGGAACCATTTCCCACGTGCATCGTCACCTCGTCCTTAGCCAATCTTCGTTTAATCCGTGGCCCCTATTTCGAGTTGGAAATATGAGCAACAGAACCAGTATCAAATACCCCGGCGCTACTACGAGCATTAGTAAGGTACACATCAATAACATGTATATCAAATATACCTTTCACTTTGCCATCCTTCTTATCCACCAAATACTTGGGGCAGTTCTGCTTCCAGTGACCAGTCCCTTTGCAGTAGAAGCACTCAGTTTCAGGCTTAGGTCCAGACTTGGGTTTCTTCCCCCGAGCAGCAACTTTCTTGCTGTTCTTCTTGAAGTTCCCCTTCTTCCCTTTGCCCTTTTTCTTGAAACTAGTGGTCTTGCTGACCATCAACACTTGATGCTCCTTTTTGATTTCTACCTCCGCAGCCTTTAGCATTACGAAGAGCTCAGGAGTTGTCTTGTTCATCCCTTGCATATTATAGTTCATCACGAAGCCTTTATAGCTTGGTGGCAGTGATTGCAGAACTCAGTGAGTGACACTATCATCAGGAAGATTAACTCCCAGCTGAGTCAAGTGGTTATGGTACCCAGACATTTGAAGGAAATATGCCCTAGAGTTAATAATATAATTATTATTTATTTCCTTATTTCATGATAAATGTTTATTATTCATGCTAGAATTGTATTAACCGGAAACTTAGTACATGTGTGAATACATAGACAAACAGAGTGTCACTAGTATGCCTCTACTTGACTAGCTCGTTGAATCAAAGATGGTTAAGTTTCCTAGCCATAGACATGAGTTGTCATTTGATTAACGGGATCACATCATTAGAGAATGATGTGATTGACTTGACCCATTTCGCTAGCTTAGCACTTAATCGTTTAATATGTTGCTATTGCTTTCTTCATGACTTATACATGTTCCTATGACTATGAAATTATGCAACTCCCGAATACCGGAGGAACACTTTGTGTGCTACCAAACATCACAACCTAACTGGGTGATTATAAAGGTGCTCTACAGGTGTCTCTAATGGTACTTGTTGAGTTGGAATAGATCGAGATTAGGATTTGTCACTCCGATTGTCGGAGAGGTATCTCTGGGCCCTCTCGGTAACGCACATCACTATAAGCCTTGCAAGCAATGTGGCTAATGAGTTAGTTGCGGGATGATGCATTACGGAACGAGTGAAGAGACTTGCCGGTAACGAGATTGAACTAGGTATTGAGGTACCGACGATCGAATCTCGGGCAAGTAACATACCGTTGACAAAGGGAACAACGTATGATGTTATGCGGTTTGACCGATAAAGATCTTCATAGAATATGTAGGAACCAATATGAGCATCTAGGTTCCGCTATTGGTTATTGACCGGAGATGAGTCTCGGTCATGTCTACATAGTTCTCGAACCCGTAGGGTCCGCACGCTTAAAGTTCGGTGACGATCGGTATTATGAGTTTATGTGTTTTGATGTACCGAAGGTAGTTCAGAGTCCCGGATATGATCACGGACATGACGAGGAGTCTCTAAATGGTCAAGACATAAAGATCGATATATTGGATGGCTATATTCGGACACCGGAAGTGTTCGAGTGATTTCGGAGAAAACCGGAGTGCCGGAGGGGTTACCGGAACCCCCCGGGGAAGTATTGGGCCTTAGTGGGCCTTAGGGGAGAGAGAGGGCAGCAGCCCAGGAGGTGGCGCGCCCCCTCCCAAGGGGAGTCCGAATTGGACTAGGGGAGTGGGGAGCGGCCCCTCTTTCCCTCTCCCTCTCCCTCTCTTTCCTTCCCCCTTCCTCCTCCTAGTTGGACTAGGAAAGGGGGAGTCCTACTCCTACTAGGAGGACTCCTCCCTCTCCTTGGCGCGCCCCAAGGCCGTCCGGCCTCCCCCTTGCTCCTTTATATACGGGGGCAGGGGGGCACCCTAGAGACACACAAGTTGATTGTTCCAAGTCGCGTGCGGTGCCACCCTCCACTATATTCCACCTCGGTCATATCGTTGCAGTGCTTAGGCGAAGCCCTGCGCCGGTAGCTTCATCATCACCGTCATCATGCCGTCGTGATGACGAAGCTCTCCCTCGAAGCTCTACTGGATCGTGAGTTCGTGGGACGTCACCGAGCTGAACATGTGCAGATCGCGGAGGTGCCGTACGTTCGGTACTAGGATCGGTCGATCGTGAAGACATACGACTACATCAACCGTGTTGTCATAATGCTTCCGCTTATGGTCTATGGGGGTACATGGACGACACTCTCCCCTCTCGTTGCTATGCATCACCATGATCTTGCGTGTGCGTAGGAATTTTTTTGAAATTACTACATTCCCCAACAGTTGTATCAGAGCCAGGTTTATGCGTAGATGTTATATGCACAAGTAGAACACAAGTGAGTTGTGGGCGATAATAGTCATACTGCTTACCAGCATGTCATACTTTGATTCGGAGGTATTGTTGGATGAAGCGGCCCGGACCGACATTACGCGTACGCTTACGCGAGACTGGTTCTACCGACGTGCTTCGCACACAGGTGGCTGGCGGGTGTCAGTTTCTCCAACTTTAGTTGAATCGAGTGTGGCTATGCCCGGTACTTGTTGAAGGTTAAAATAGCACATACTTGACGAAAAATCATTGTGGTTTTGATGCGTAGGTAAGAACGGTTCTTGCTCAGCCCGTAGCAGCCACGTAAAACTTGCAACAACAAAGTAGAGGACGTCTAACTTGTTTTTGCAGGGCATGTTGTGATGTGATATGGTCAAGACGTGATGAGATATAAATTGTTGTATGAGATGATCATGTTTTGTTAAAGTTATCGGCAACTGGCAGGAGCCTTATGGTTGTCTCTTTATTGCATAAGATGCAAGTGCCATGTAATTGCTTTACTTTATTGCTATGCGATAGCAATAGTTGCAAAAGCAATAGCTGGTGAGACGACCATGTGACGACACGTTGATAAAAGATCAAGATGATGGGGATCATGGTGTCATGTCGGTAACAATGGATATCATGACATTACTTTGGAGATGGAGATCAAAAGCACAAGATGATGATGGCCATATCATGTCACATATTTTGCATTGCATGTGATGTTTATCTTTTATACATCTTATTTTGCTTAGTTCGGCGGTAGCTTTATAAGATAATCCCTTACTAAAATTTCAAGGTATAAGTGTTCTCCCTGAGTATGCGCCGTTGCGACAGTTCTTCGTGCCGAGACACCACGTGTTAATCGGGTGTGATAAGCTCTACGTTCGCATACAACGGGTGCAAGCCAATTTTGCACATGCAGAATACTCGGGTTAAACTTGACGAGCCTAGCATATGCAGATATGGACTCGGAACACTTGAGACCGAAAGCTCGAACGTGAATCATATAGTATATATGATCAACAAAGTGATGTTCACCATTGAAAACTACTCCATCTCACGTGATGATCGGACATGGTTTAGTTGATTTGGATCACGTGATTATTTAGATGACTAGAGGGATGTCTATCTAAGTGGGAGTTCTTAAGTAATATGATTAATTGAACTTTAAATTTATCATGAACTTAGTCCTTATAGTATTAGCATATCTATGTTGTAGATCAATAGCTCGCGTTTAGCTCCCCTCTTATATTTTTGATATGTTCCTAGAGAAAACTAAGTTGAATGATGTTAGTAGAAATGATGCGGATTGGATCCGTGATCTGATGATTATCCTCATTGCTGCACAGAAGAATTATGTCCGTGATGCACCGCTAGGTAACAGACCGATTGCAGGAGCAGATGCAGACGTTATGAACGTTTGGCAAGCTCGATATGATGACTACTTGATAGTTTAGTGCACCATGCTTTACGGCTTAGAATCGGGGCTTCAAAGATGTTTTGAATGCCACGGAGCATATGAGATGTTCCAAGAGTTGAAATTAGTATTTCAGACTCATGCCCATGTCGAAAGGTATGAGCCTTTGACAAGCACTTTGCTTACAAGATGGAGAATTGCTCAGCTAGTGAGCATGTGCTCAGAATGTCTGAGTACTACAATCACTTGAATCAAGTGGGAGTTAATCTTCCAGATAAGATAGTGATTGACAGAGTTCTCTAGTCACTACCACCAAGTTACTAGAACTTCGTGATGAACTATAATATGCAAGGGATAACGGAAACGATTCCCAAGCTCTTCGTGATGCTGAAATCGATGAAGGTAGAAATCAAGAAAAGCATCAAGTGTTGATGGTTGACAAGACCACTAGTTTCAAGAAAAGGGCAAAGGGAAGAAGGGAAACTTCAAGAAGAATGGCAAGCAAGTTGCTGCTCAAGTGAAGAAGTCCAAGTCTGGACCTAAGCCTGAGACTAAGTGCTTCTACTGGAAAGGGACTGGTCACTGGAAGCAGAACTGCCCCAAGGATTTGGCGGATAAGAAGGATGGCAAAGTGAACAAAGTTATATTTGATATACATGTTATTGATGTGTACTTTACTAGTGTTTATAGCAACCCCTCAGTATTTGATACTAGTTCAGTTGCTAAGATTAGTAACTCAAAACGGGAGTTGCAGAATGAACAGAGACTAGTTAAGGGTGAAGTGACGATGTGTGTTGGAAGTGGTTCCGAGATTGATATGACCATCATCGCACACTCCCTATACTTTCGGGATTAGTGTTGAACCTAAATAAATGTTATTTGGTGTTTGCGTTAAGCATGAATATGATTTGATCATGTTTATTGCAATACGATTATTCATTTAAAGTCAGAGAATAATTGTTGTTCTGTTTACATGAATAAAACCTTCAATGGTCATACACCCAAGGTGAATGGTTTATTGAATCTCGATCTTAGTGATACACATATTCATAATATTGAAGCCAAAAGATGCAAAGTCAATAATGATAGTGCAACTTATTTGTGGCACTGCTGTTTAGGTCATATTGGTGTAAAGCGCATGAAGAAAATCCATGCTGATGGGCTTTTGGAATCACTTGATTATGAATCAGTTAATGCTTGCGAACCATGCCTCATGGGCAAGATGACTAAGACTCCGTTCTCCGGAACAATGGAGTGAGCAATAGACTTGTTGGAAATAATACATACTGATGTATGCAGTCCGATGAGTGTTGAGGCTCGCGGCAGGTATCGTTATTTTCTGACCTTCACAGATGATTTGAGCAGATATGGGTATATCTACTTGATGAAACATAAGTCTTAAACATTTGAAAAGTTCAAAGAATTTCAGAGTGAAGTGGAAAATCATCGTACCAAGAAAATAAAGTTTCTACGATCTGTTCGCGGAGACGAATATTTGAGTTACGAGTTTGGTCTTCATTTGAAACAATGTGGAATAGTTTCGCAAAATCACGCCGCCTGGAACACCACAGAAATAATGGTGTGTCCGAACATCGTAATCGTACTTTATTAGATATGGTGCAATCTATGATGTCTCTTACCAATTTACCACTATCGTTTTGGGCTTATGCATTAGAGACAGCTGCATTCACGTTAAATAGGGCACCATCTAAATCCGTTGAGACGACACCATATGAACTGTGGTTTGGCAAGAAACCAAAGTTGTAGTTTCTTAAATTTTGGGGTTGCAATGCTTATGATAAAAAGTTTCATCCTGATAAGCTCAAACCCAAATCGGAGAAATGTGTCTTCATAGGATACCCAAAGGAGACAGTTGGGTACACCTTCTATCACAGATCCGAAGGCAAGACATTCTTTGCTAAGAATAGATCATTTCTAGAGAAGGAGTTTCTCTCGAAAGAAGTGAGTGGGAGGAAAGTAGAACTTGATGAGGTAAATGTACCTGCTCCCTTATTGGAAAGTAGTTCATCACAGAAATCTGTTTCTGTGACTCCTACGCCAATTAGTGAGGAAGCTAATGATGATGATCATGTAACTTCAGATCAAGTTACTACCGAACCTCGTAGGTCAACCAGAGTAAGATCCGCACCAGAGTGGTACGGTAATCCTATTCTGGAGGTCATGTCACTTGACCATGACAAACCTACGAACTATGAGGAAGCGATGATGAGCCCAGATTCCGCGAAATGGCTTGAGGCCATGAAATCTGAGATGGGATCCATGTATGAGAACAAAGTGTGGACTTTGGTTGACTTGCCCAATGATCGGCAAGCCATAGAAAATAAATGGATCTTCAAGAGGAAGACGGACACTAATTGTAGTGTTACTATCTAAAAAGCTAGACTTGTCGAAAAAGGTTTTTGACAAAGTTCAAGGTGTTGACTACGATGAGATTTTGTCACTCGTAGCGATGCTTAAGTCTATCCGAATCATCTTAGCAAATTGCCACATTTTATGAAATCTGGCAAATGGATGTCAAAACTACATTCCTTAATGGATTTCTTAAAGAAGAGTTGTATATGATGCAACCAGAAGGTTTTGTCGATCCTAAAGGTGCTAACAAAATGTGCAAGCTCCAGCGATCCATCTATGGACTGGTGCAAGCATCTCGGAGTTGGAATATACGCTTTGATGAGTTGATCAAAGCATATAGTTTTATACAGACTTGCGGTGAAGCCTGTATTTACAAGAAAGTGAGTGGGAGCTCTACAACATTTCTGAAAAGTATATGCGAATGACATATTGTTGATCGGAAATAATGTAGAATTTTCTGGAAAGCATAAAGGAGTATTTGAAAGGAGTTTTTCAAAGAAAGACCTCGGTGAAGTTGCTTACATATTGAGCATCAAGATCTATAGAGATAGATCAAGACGTTTGATAAGTTTTTTCAATGAGTACATACCTTGACAAGATTTTGAAATAGTTCAAAATGGAACAGTCAAAGAAAGAGTTCTTGCCTGTGTTACAAGGTGTGAAATTGAGTAAGACTCAAAGCCCGACCACGACAGAAGATAGAAAGAGAATGAAATTCATTCCCTATGCCTCAGCCATAGGTTCTATAAAGTATGCCATGTTGTGTACCAGATCTATTGGATATCCTACACTGAGTTTGGCAAGGGAGTACAATAGTGATCTAGGAGTAGATCAATGGACAGCGGTCAAACTTATCCTTAGTGGAATAAGGATATGTTTCTCGATTATGGAGGTGACAAAAGGTTCGTCGTAAAGGGTTACGTCGATGCAAGTTTTGACACTGATCCAGATGACTCTAAGTCTCCGTCTGGATACATATTGAAAGTGGGAGCAATTAGCTAGAGTAGCTCCGTGCAAAGCACTATTGACATAGAAATTTGCAAAATACATACGGATCTGAATATGGCAGACCCGTTGACTAAACTTCTCTCACAAGCAAAACATGATCACACCTTTGTACACTTTGGGTGTTAATCACATGGCGATGTGAACTAAGATTACTGACTCTAGTAAACCCTTTGAGTGTTGGTCACATGGCGATGTGAACCATGGGTGTTAATCACATGGTGATGTGTACTATTGGTGTTAAATCACATGGCGATGTGAACTAGATTATTGACTCTAGTGCAAGTGGGAGACTGAAGGAAATATGCCCTAGAGGCAATAATATAGTTATTATTTATTTCCTTAATTCATGATAAATGTTTATTATTCATGCTAGAATTGTATTAACCGGAAACTTAGTACATGTGTGAATACATAGACAAACAGAGTGTCACTAGTATGCCTCTACTTGACTAGCTCGTTGAATCAAAGATGGTTAAGTTTCCTAGCCATAGACATGAGTTGTCATTTGATTAACGGGATCACATCATTAGAGAATGATGCGATTGACTTGACCCATTCCATTAGCTTAGCACTTCATCGTTTAGTATGTTGCTATTGCTTTCTTCATGACTTATACATGTTCCTATGACTATGAGATTATGCAACTCCCGAATACCGGAGGAACACTTTGTGTGCTACCAAACGTCACAACGTAACTGGGTGATTATAAAGGTGCTCTACAGGTGTCTCCGATGGTACTTGTTGAGTTGCTCGGATTGTTGGAGAGGTATCTCTGGGCCCTCTCGGTAATGCACATCACTATAAGCCTTGCAAGCAATGTGGCTACTGAGTTAGTTGCGAGACGATGCATTACGGAACGAGTAAAGAGACATGCCAGTAACGAGATTGAACTAGGTATTGAGATACCGACGATCGAATCTCGGGCAAGTAACATACCGTTGACAAAGGGAACAGCGTATGTTGTTATGCGGTTTGACCGATAAAGATCTTCGTAGAATATGTAGGAACCAATATGAGCATCCAGGTTCTGCTATTGGTTATTGACCGGAGACGAGTCTCGGTCTTGTCTACATAGTTGTCGAACCTGTAGGGTCCGCACGCTTAAAGTTCGGTGACGATCGGTATTATGAGTTTATGTGTTTTGATGTATCGAAGGTAGTCTTGAATCCCAGATATGATCACGACATGACGACGAGTCTCGAAATGGTCGAGACATAAAGATCGATATATTGGACAGCTATATTCAGACACCGAAAGGGTTCCGGGTGATTTCGGAGAAAACCGGAGTGCCGGAGGGGTTACCGGAACCCCCCGGGGAAGTATTGGGCCTTAGGGGAGAGAGAGGGCAGCAGCCCAGGAGGTGGTGTGCCCCCTCCCAAGAGGAGTCCGAATTGGACTAGGGGAGGTGGGCATGGCCCCTCTTTCCCTCTCCCTCTTTCCTTCCCCCTTCCTCCTAGTTGGACTAGGAAAGGGGGAGTCCTACTCCTACTAGGAGGAGGACTCCTCCCTCTCCTTGGCGCGCCCCAAGGCCGGCCGGCCTCCCCCTTGCTCCTTTATATACGGGGGCAGGGGGCACCCTAGAGACACACAAGTTGAATGTTCCAAGCCATGTGCGGTGCCCCCTCCACCATATTCCACCTCAGTCATATCGTTGCAGTGCTTAGGCGAAGCCCTGCACCGGTAGCTTCATCATCACCGTCATCACGCCATCGTGCTGACGAAGCGCTCCCTCGAAGCTCTACTGGATCGTGAGTTCGTGGGACGTCACCGAGTTGAATGTGTGCAGATCGCGGAGGTGCTGTACGTTCGGTACTAGGATCGGTCGATCGTGAAGACGTACGACTACATCAACCACGTTGTCATAATGCTTCCGCTTATGCATCACCATGATCTTGTGTGTGCATAGGAATTGTTTTGAAATTACTACGTTCCCCAACAACATTCTGAGTATGTGTTCACTGACAGAACTATTCTCCTCCATTTTGAAGCTATAGAACTTGTTGGAGACTTCATATCTCTCAACTCGGGCATTTGCTCGAAATATTAACTTCAACTCTTGGAACATCTCATATGCTCCATGACGTTCAAAACGTCTTTGAAGTCCCGATTCTAAGCCGTAAAGCATGGCACACTGAACTATTGAGTAGTCATCAACACGCGTCTGCCAGGCATTCACAATGTCTGCAGTTGCTGGCGTGGGTGGTACACCTAACGGTGCTTCCAGGACGTAATTCTTCTGTGCAGCAATGTGGATAATCCTCAAGTTACGGACCCAGTCCGTGTAGTTGCTGCCATCATCTTTCAACTTAGCTTTCTCTAGGAACGCATTAAAATTCAAAGGAACGGTAGCACGGGCCATTGATCTACAATAACATAGACATGCAAATAACTATCAGGACTAAGTTCATGATAAATTTAAGTTCAGTTAATCATATTACTTAAGAACTCCCACTTAGATAGACACCCCTCTAGTTATCTAAGTGATCACGTGATCCATTTCCACTAAACCATGTCCGATCATCACATGAGATGGAGTAGTTTTCAATGGTGAATATCACTATGTTGATCATATCTACTATATGATTCACGCTCGACCTTTCGGTCTCACTGTTCCGAGGCCATATCTGCATATGCTAGGCTCGTCAAGTTTAACCCGAGTATTCTGCGTGTGCAAAGCTAGCTTGCACCCGTTGTATGTGAACGTAGAGCTTATCACACCCGATCTTCATGTGGTGTCTCGGCACGACGAACTGTAGCAATGGTGCATACTCAGGGAGAACACTTATACCTTGAAATTTCGTAAGGGGTCATCTTATAATGCTACCGCCGTACTAAGCAAAATAAGATGCATAAAGATAAACATCACATGCAATCAAAATATGTAACATGATATGGCCATCATCATCTTGTGCTCATGATCTCCATCACCGAACCATCGTCATGATCTCCATCGTCACCCGCGCGACACCTTGATCTCCATCATAGCATCATTGTCATCTCGCCAACTATTGCTTCTACGACTATCGCTACCGCTTTGTGATAAATTCAAACAATTACATGGCGATTGCATTGCATATAATAAAGCGATAACCATATGGCTCCTGCCAGTTGTCGATAACTCTGTTACAAAACATGATCATCTTATACAACAGTTTTATATCACATCATGTCTTGACCATATCACATCACAGCAAGCCCTGCAAAAACAAGTTAGACGTCCTCTACTTTGTTGTTGCAAGTTTTACGTGGCTACTACGAGCTTCTAGCAAGAACCGTTGTTACCTACGCATCAAAACCACAATGATTTTTCGTCAAGTGTGCTGTTTTAACCTTCAACAAGGATCGGGCGTAGTCAAACTCGATTCAACTAAAGTTGGAGAAACAGACACCCGCTGGCCACCTATGTGCGAAGGACGTCGGTAGAACCAGTCTCATGAACCCGGTCATGTAATGTCAGTCCGGGCCGCTTCATCCAACAATACCGCCGAATCAAAGTAAGACGTTGCTGGTAAGAAGTATGACTATTATCGCCCACAACTCTCTGTGTTCTACTTGTGCATATAACATCTACGCATAGACCTGGCTCGGATGCCACTGTTGGAGAACACAGTAATTTCAAAAAAATTCCTACGATCACGCAAGATCTATCTAGGAGATACATAGCAACGAGAGGGGAGAGTGTGTCCACGTACCCTCGTAGACCGAAAGCGGAAGCGTTTAGTAACGCGGTTGATGTAGTCGAACTTCTTCGCGATCCAACTGACCCAAGTACCGAACGTTTGGCACCTCCGCATTCAGCACACGTTCAGCTCGATGACGTCCCTCGTGCTCTTGATCCAGTTGAGGATGAGGGTGAGTTCCGTCAGCACGACGGCGTGGCGACGGTGATAATGATGTTACCGAAGCAGGGCTTCGCCTAAGCACTACGGTGATATGATCAAGGTGTGTAACTATGGAGGGGGGCACCGCACACAGCTGAAAGATCAACTTGTTTGTTCTAGGGTGCCCCCTTGCCCCCGTACATAAAGGAGGGAGGGGGAGGCCGGCCGGCCCTAGGGGCACGCCCAAGGAGGGGGAGTCCTACTAGGACTACTAGTTCTAGTAGGATTCCTCTATAAGGAAGAGAGGGGGAAGGAAGGCGAGGGAGAGGGAGTAGGAAAGGGGGCGCCCACCCCCTCACTACAAAAAAAGACACATCCCTGACATTTTGGGCCGAACGAATTTTTTTTCTGTCATACTTATGCCACTTCTATGACGATAATTGTGACAAAACCCGGTATCATCATAGAAGTGTCATACTTATGTGGTGGGGTCCTACTTCTATGAAAAAAAATCATGACAGAAAATGGGCTTTTCATCCTGGGCGGGCCGGAGACGCAGCTGCATGACATTCTTTGGGCCGTCCATGATGGAAAAAACCGTGGTAGAACCGAGGGCGAGGAAAATATCGGGGTGTTCCCGGTTACCGTGGGTGGTCGGGGCCGAGCGATGCACGTTTCTCTCATACACACACGCGCGTGGGTGCGAGGTGTTGGGCTCTAACTTAACCCGAGCGATTGCACTGCAGGCTACACGTTACTGAACCCGAGCGATCGATCGATGGCTGTTAACTGAACCTGTCGTGGAATTGTCACAGCAGATGTCCTCGAGCTAGGACTTAGTCGTGGAGCCATCGCGACTAGGAAGCTTGAAGGGGTTAAGTGGGACACGGAACACGAGGGTTTATACTGGTTCGGCCCCTTACGGTGAAGGTAAAAGCCTACGTCCAGTTGAGGTGGTATTGATTAGGATTTCGATGACCAGGGAGCTTAACTGCTACGCCTGGTTCTCGATGAGATCTTTCCTGTCCCTAAACCGCTGCCGGGTCGTCCCTTTATATAGGGAGGCTGACGCCCAACAGCTCTCAGAGTCCCGGCCGGCTCATAAGAGTGTCCGACTCGGACTCTCGACTATTCTTGCCTTACACTACAAGTTCTACCATAATAATGATTGTAACTACGGGCCTTAAGCCATATCCGGGTCTTAAGCCCATCCTTGGCCCACCGTCTTCATGCTTGGCGCCGGGCTTCTGGCAATGACCATATGAGTAACCTGGCCCCTCCTGGCGGGTGACTCTAAGGTCTATATCCTCAACATTAGGCCCCAGATTGATTTGAGCCGGCTCATGTCAATCTTCAATCTCTTCGACAGAAAATCTCCGGCTTACAATTATGTGAAGGCCATAACCCGGCGTGACGTCGTCCTCTGGACTCCGGGTAATCCGCCGTGACGTCATCTTCCATTAAGCCCGTTTTTTACTCCACCAGATCCGCAACGGATCTTATCTTTACTGCCATCCCAAAAATCGAGGCGTTTCGTGGGGAGATAACCACGCCGTGGTCTCCTCGTTTCTCGCGCCCACTTATGAGCTCGCCCTTATAAATAGGCCGGTCCGATGGGCCTTTCTCACTCTCCTTCCTCTGTCGTCTCCTTCCTCTCACTGTTCCCGTGCTGCTCAAGCTCCACCGCCGTCGCCGCCGCGGGTCTTCTTGTCGTCACCAGCTCAGGCCGCTGCATCACCCTGATTTGACGAGAGAAACGCGTCGACCTCCGCATCTCTTCAGCACCGGTAAGTCCTCGCTACCCCGTAGAACAGATCTGCAGTAGGGTTCGTCCATGTTCTTCGCCGTCGCCCGCAAGTTCTTCGTAGTTTTCATTTTTACTGCCCTTCTTAATCTTAGTATAGCATAGAACTAGTGCGGCGGCTGTTTAGCACTCATTTCAAATGCCAATAGGTCTCCTTTTACTGCATAAAGGCCTCATTCGAGCTCAAGAACTTCCCTCGCGTCTGTTTTTAGGTCTAGAAATTTTCTTTTTCTGCCAACCACTTGATCCAAATTATTTACCGCAATGTGTGAAACTTGTTTTCACCACACTTAGTAAAAAAATGCATTCGTTGAGTCATGGCGGGTTACATTTCCGGTTTAAAGAAACCACGCGCCGTAGAATCTTCCGACTTAAAGGAGACCATGCACCATAGAGTTTTCCGGCTCATCTGTGATAAGACCGTAGATAATCGAATTACTCTCAATACCTTGGGCGGCTTAAATAACCTGGTGCACTTAGATATACGTCATTAGTCCCCTCCGTAAGCCGCCACTTTAAAATCGAACTATAACTTTCCTCCGGCTTATACTTAACCCGGACGTTTCCTTTTACCATAGGCTGCCGACTTTCACCATGCCTCCCAAAGCTCCTAAAGCCTCCATCACTTGCAATTGGATGAGGTCCAATGTCACCAACGAGACGTTGGCAGACTTTGTCAAGTCTGGCTACCTGCCTAAGAAGGACATCATGTCCTACCGTGCCCCTGACCCGTCAGAAGAGAGACCACAGCCAAAGGACGGGGAGGTAGTGATTTTTGCGGATCATATGAGCCGGGGCTTCGCACCGCCTGGCTCAAAGTTCTTCAGAGACGTGCTGAATTTCTTCGACCTGCGGCCTCAAGACATAGGACCCAACTCAGTTTCCAATATCTGCAACTTCCAAGTGTTCTGCGAGGTCTATCTTGGAGAGGAGCCCAGTCTGCTGCTCTTCAGAGAGCTCTTCTACCTGAACCGTCAGAATGAGTGCGCCAATGGGCCAAGTTTGGAGCTAGGTGGCATCTCCATTCAGCGGCGGAGGGATTGGCTTTTCCCTTACGCAGACCCGCCAAGCCACCCCAAAGACTGGAATTTGACGTGGTTCTACTGCCAAGACACGTCACCGGCTGATGAGAGTCCGTTCCCGGCTTTCGCCCCTCGCGTCTGGAGCCGACTCACCCGCTGTCTGATAAGTTAACCCAGGCGGAACGCCAGCCTCTGCTCCCCACCATCAACAAGATCAAAGCTCTTCTGGGCAATGGTCTGAATGGAATTGATCTGGTCCGGGTCTGGATCTCCTGGCGGGTGATCCCATTGAGCCGCCGCTCCGGCTTAATGTGCGAGTACACGGGCCGAAAGGATGACCCCCAGAGACACAGCCGCAACGATCTTCCTGAAGATGTTGCAGAGGAGATGACCAATGCTCTCTTGAACGAGAGCCTGGCAGACTGCGGAAGGACCGGGTTAGCCCCCTTCTGCAAGACCAACCCAGCCCCAGCGGTAAGCCGCTGATCTGAACATCTTATCTTCTTCTGTATATAACTTTCATCTGAATCGTTTTAAGAAGTCATCATTGTATTTTTCAGGCTGATGACAAGTTCTGGCGGGTCAAATATGACCATGAGGCGGCCAAGAAGGCCAGAAAGGCGAAGAAAGCCGCCCCTCGCAAGAAAGGAAATAGGCCTACTGCTTCAGAGCTGATGCAACTAAGCGACAGCTCCGAGTCAAAGGTAACCCCTGAGCCTGTAAGTCCTTGTTGTACTTGTTGTTTATTTCTGTCCGCCTTATCAATACTTGTTCATCAATAGGACGACACCGGAGCAAGTAACCCGGTGGTTGAAGAGGTAACGACATTTTCCTCCGACTCGGAGCCCTTGCCAAGGCTGAAAATCCGAAGGGTAACCCAGAAAGTAAGCTTTTCACATCCTTTAGCTTATCAAGACCCTCAATTTATTTTGAAGCGACAGGTGCATGAGAGCCGGCGGCTCACCCGGACCAACAAAATCACCGACCTCTCCTCCGGGTTACCTAACGCATCGAGGAAACGCCGGACCGAGGTGATCTCAAAATTGTACCCTTTTCATCCTTTGGCAGGTGTTATACGTCAACCGCTCAACTCTTCTGACTCAAATTATCAGGAAACTTCCCCCTCTTCTGGCGACTCTATGCAGTCAAGCCTGCCGGCTTTCAAGACTGTGCCCGGGTAATGATAACCATCTCATGTTGTACTTTGTCTTTACTTACACTATTGTGCTTAACCTTTCTGTCTTTCTAGTGCCCAGGCCAAGCTCACCAAGAGGGCGAAGAAGTCCAAGCCGGTCGATGAGCCGGACTTGCCTGAGCCAGAGGCAGCCGCTCAAGAACCGCCAGCTCCTCTGCTCCTGAGGCCGCTGCTCCAATCAACAAGCCCGCAACAGAAGCTTCTGTTAACCCGGAGGCCTCTAGCTCGGCTCAACCAGCAGATGACCCGGACGTGGTGATCACCCGGACGGAGTTTGTTGAGCCGGGGAGACCTACCGCGCTGGCCAAGTGCTCCGCCAAAGGGGAGCTGCTAGAGTCCCACCGGGTTAACCTGGACCTCACCGACTACTCCAATTTGAACATTGGAGAGATCGTCTCCGGCTTTGTCAGCCAAGTGCACAAGAGCCGGGACGCAGAGATTGCCATGGTGAACCAGATCCAGCAGAAATCCGAAGTATTATTCTTCTGTCCTCTTACATACTGCATAGTTACCTTTACCATGCTAGCCCCCAAGTCGACGACTTATGATTGAGTATGTTGTAGACTTAGGTTCCAGCTTATTTCCACGAGCCGGTAGTTTGTAGATAGGAACGTTCGATATGCATTAGCCCCCAAGTGCCAAGTGTCTTTGCTTGGAAAACGCTTGGGACTTTAAATTTGTATAGTAACTGTTCATATCATAACCCGGAAATTTATACAGGCTGCTGGCAAGAAGCTTGAGGCTGACCTCGCTGATCTCAAGAACCGGCTGAAGATGCAAGAGATGGAGACCCGGAAGGCAAATGCCAAATTTGTGTCCAGCATCGCCGCGCAAGAAAAGCTGAAGACGGAGTTTGACACTGAACGGAAGGCTTGGGCCGAAGAAAAGGCCGCGCTGGTGAACCGGGCTGAACAGGCGGAGAAGGCTCTCTCCGAGAAGACTGCCGAACTCTCCGGCTTGAAGCGCCAAGTGTCTCAAATGGCTGCCGCAATCTTCGGTAAGTCATCTCACCGGCTTTCATCAAGTTTAGAATCTTTATACCTCATAACTCATCCTTGCTGACGGCTTACCTTATTCTGTTAAACAGGTTCCAGAAGCGCCAACCTCAACCAGAGCGTGGTAACCAAGCTGAAGGCCGTGTACACCCTGGTGGAGCAACTCTACACCGGGTCACAGCGTGCCTTGGCTGTGGTGGCCCTATCCAACGAGGTGCCGACACACCATGCGGAAGTCCTTCGCCGGCTCGCCGTTTTGCCTCAACGGATCCAAGAGCTGCGACGGGCCTCTGCAAGAGCCGGAGCGATCGCTGCGCTGAGTCGGGCCAAGGCGTTCCTGCCAGAGTTAGACCCAGCGGACATCGCCCTTGGTTATCCAAGTCTGAAGGAAGACGGCACCGCTTTCGATCAGAAGGACTTCGCAGCTTGCGTGAAGGCCGTACGCCCGGTGGCCACTCTGATTGGCAATGATACAGATCTGACTAAGTATCAGCCAGGTTACGACGCCGAAAATCAGAGGATCCCCACTCCGCGCTATGAAGCCCTCAGCCTAATCCCACCGGCTCGTCAGCACACCTTCGCCCCGGAGATTGACCCGGCCGGGTTAATTGACGAGGAAGCACAATTCGAAGCTCTCAGCGGCATCGACTGGAAGTCATCCACCTTCCAGGTCTTGGGAACAGCCGGAGGAGAAGAGAGGGACGAGCCGAAGACTTCAACCCCGCAAGCGTCGTAATTCTGCTGGCGGTTTATCAAACAATGCCTCACCCTTTTGGACTCAACGAGTCTTATAATAGAGTAGGACCAACACTTTATCTTTGCCGTGCCATCGTGCATGCCTTGAATGCTTGAAGTCTATTGAAATTGTCTCCTTTATATGCTCCGGGTCATAATTGATCATTCATTCTCCTTAAGCTCAAAATAGTTGCCCTTAACTATCCTGCAGAGAAGGACAAATCACAAGCCTCGAGGCGGCTTACCGCCCTGAGAATCATTGGTTTCAGATATATAACCCGGAATATGAATCAAAAAAGACTGGTCTTCAATTATATCCTTAATACAGCCGTAATAACATACTTCGCGGCCTGCAAGCATACTTCCGGCTTAGATAACCCGGGTAGTAAGGTTGGTACCTGAATTCCGGTTTACCTGTCTTATTGTGTTCATCTAATACTATAAACCAAAGTTAAGCCGGCCAAGTGAGACCCGGCCGTACACACTTTGAAATGATCAGAAGAAACTTACTATGAAGCAGAAGAACTTAGGGGCTTCCGGTTCGAATACGACCAGAGACCCGGCCCAAAGGGGTTATGCTAAGATTCGAATATGATCATATAGCCCCCAGTGGGTGTGGCGATGCCAATCAAGAGGGTACCGACAACTATGTTCTCTTTGGTTCGCATACGACCCATGTTTGAACAGGAAGCCCCCAAGTGATTTTAAGAATTGTTTAACGACGCTGATTCGAATACGATCCATGTCGGTTCCCAAAGGGGTTAAACTATGATTCAAATATGATCAATGAAAACGCCCCGATGAGCTCGACACTTTGCCAATCAAATGGGTATCGACAGCTATGTTCTCTTTGGTTCGAATACGACCTATGTTTGAATAGGAAGCCCCCAAGTGACCTTGTTGCTTACGGCTAGTTTCGAATACGATCATAAGCCGGATCCTCCTTCAAGTATCATGTTAATCTTGCAATGAAAACAACACGTGCACATTTGGAGGAGAAAAAAGGACAGAGGTTCTGCTTTATTGCTTATCATAATATATACATGGCTGAGAGAAATATGTACATTATGAGAGCCGGTGGCTCAAGTGTAGTAAGGCCGAAGCTGAGCTATGTTCCACGGCCGACGGGTCTCTTCCTCCGACTTACGTGAATCTTTGTGCTCCCGAATGTCAATGAGGTAATATGACCCGTTGTGCAAGTTCTTGCTGACCACAAAGGACCCTTCCCAAGGTGGAGATAGCTTGTGCGCATCGGCTTGATCTTGGATGAGCCGGAGCACGAGATCGCCTTCCTGGAAGACCCGGGTTTTAACCCGGCGACTATGATAACGGCGCAGGTCTTGTTGGTAAATCGCTGAGCGAGTTGCGGCCACATCACGCTGTCCGTCCAACAAGTCAAGAGGATCTTGGCGCGCCTGTTCATTGTCCGCCTCAACATAAGCCGCCACTCGAGGTGAGTCATGACGGATGTCACTGGGGAGGACTGCTTCTGCCCCATAAACCATGAAGAAAGGCGTGAAGCCTGTAGACCTGTTAGGAGTAGTGTTGATGCTCCATAACACGGAGGGCAACTCCTCCACCCAACAACCCGGCGTCCGTTGCAAAGGGACCAAAAGCCGGGGCTTGATGCCCTTCAGAATCTCCTGATTAGCTCTCTCAGCTTGACCATTGGATTGAGGATGAGCAACTGAGGAAACATCAAGTCGGATATGCTCTCGTTGACAAAACTCTTCCATGGCGCCTTTGGATAGATTGGTGCCATTGTCAGTTATAATGCTGTGCGGAAAGCCAAAGCGAAAGATCACCTTCTTCATGAACTGAACTGTTGTGGCTGCATCACACTTGCTAATTGGCTCTGCTTCTACCCACTTGGTAAATTTGTCAACTGCCACCAAAAGGTGGGTCTTCTTGTCCTTGGATATTTTGAAAGGCCCAACCATATCAAGCCCCCAGATCGCAAAGGGGCAAGTAATTGGGATCATCCTCAGCTCCTGAGCCGACACATGAGCCCGTCGTGAGAACCTCTGGCAACCATCACATTTACTGACCAAGTCCTCCGCATCAGCATGAGCCATCAGCCAATAAAAACCATGGCGAAAAGCCTTGGCCACAAGAGACTTTGAGCCGGCGTGATGGCCACAATCCCCTTCATGAATCTCACGCAAGATCTCTTGACCTTCCTCAGGGGAGACACAACGCTGAAACGCTCCTGTAACACTGCGATGATGCAACTCGCCATTGATAACAATCATTGACTTAGCCCGCCGGGTTATTTGTCTGGCCAAAGTTTCATCCTCAGGCAACTCACCCCGGGTCATGTAAGCCAAATAGGGCATTGTCCAGTCCGGTATGATGTGGAGAGCCGCCATCAGTCGCGCCTCCGGGTCAGGGACAGCCAAGTCTTCCTCTGTAGGCAGCTTAACAGAAGGATTATATAGGACATCCAGGAAAGTATTAGGCGGCACCGGCTTTCGCTGAGAGCCTAGCTGGCTTAAAGCATCAGCCGCCTCGTTCTTCCTGCGATCAATGTGCTCTACTTGGTAGCCCTGAAAGTGCCCAGCAATGGCATCAACTTCGCGGCAATAAGCCGCCATGAGAGGGTCCTTAGAGTCCCACTTGCCTGATACTTGTGGAGCCACCAAGTCTGAGTCACCGAAACACCTTACCCGGCTCAAGCTCATCTCCTTAGCCATCCGAAGACCGTGGAGCAAGGCCTCGTACTCAGCCGCGTTGTTGGTACACGAAAACATCAATTGCATCACATAATGGAACTTATCACCCTTAGGGGAAGCCAATACAACTCCAGCACCTGAGCCCTCCAACTGCCTGGACCCATCAAAGTGAATAGTCCAATATGTGTTATCCGGCTTCTGCTCGGGCACTTGTGACTCTGTCCAATCGTTGATGAAGTCCACCAAGGCCTGAGACTTAACAGCAGTGCGTGGCACGTATTTCAGATCATGAGGTCCAAGCTCTATAGCCCACTTAGCCACTCTCCCTGTGGCCTCTCTGTTTTGAATGATATCACCAAGAGGGGCAGAACTGACCACAGTGATGGGATGACCCTGGAAATAATGCTTAAGTTTCCGGCTCGCCATGAACACACCATAAACAAGCTTCTGCCAATGCGGATACCGCTGTTTGGACTCGATGAGCACTTCGCTGACATAATAAACTGGCCGCTGAATCGGATGCTCCTTACCCTCTTCCTTGCGCTCCACCACTATAGCCACACTGACAGCTCGTGGGTTCGCCGCCACATATAATAATAAGGGCTCCTTATCAACCGGAGCAGCAAGGACTGGAGGCTCTGCCAGCTGCTTCTTCAACTCCTCAAAGGCAGTATTAGCTGCATCATTCCAGACAAAGTTATCAGTTTTCTTCCTCAACTGATATAATGGAATGGCCTTCTCACCCAAACGGCTTATGAACCGGCTTAAAGCAGCGATGCGACCCGCCAAGCACTGAACGTCATTTATACACGCCGGCTTAGCCAGGGAGGTGATGGCCTTGATCTTCTCCGGGTTAGCTTCAATGCCTCTGTCAGAAACCAAAAAACCCAAGAGTTTGCCTGCAGGAACACCAAAAACACACTTGGCCGGGTTAAGCATCATCTTGTAGACCCGGAGATTATCAAAGGTCTCCCTTAAATCATCTATCAGGGTTTCCTCCTTTATGGATTTAACCACAATATCGTCCACATAAGCATGAACATTGCGCCCAATCTGATTATGAAGACAGTTCTGCACACAACGCTGATAAGTCGCCTGCGCACACTTGAGTCCAAAGGGCATAGACACATAGCAGAAGGCTCCAAAGGGAGTGATGAACACCGTCTTCTCCTGGTCCTTAACTGCCATTTTAATCTGATGATATCCGGAATAAGCATCCAAGAAACTTAAGCGCGCACAACCTGCCGTAGCATCAGTAATTTGATCAATACGGGAAAGGGCAAAAGGATCAGCCGGACACGCCTTGTTTAAGTCTGTGTAGTCCGCACACATCCGCCAAGTGCCGTTTTTCTTGAGTACGAGCACCGGGTTAGCTAACCATTCTGGGTGGAAAACTTCAACAATAAACCCGGCCGCCAAGAGCCGGGCCACCTCTTCACCAATAGCTTTCCGGCTCTCTTCATTAAACCGCCGAAGGAACTGCCTGACTGGCTTAAATTTCGGATCAACATTGAGAGTGTGCTCAGCGAGTTCTCTAGGTACACCTCGCATGTCAGAAGGTTTCCATGCAAAGATGTCCCTATTCTCACGGATGAACTCGATGAGCGCGCTTTCCTATTTTGGATCCAGATTGGCACTGATGCTAAACTGCAGAGATGAATCTCCTGGAACAAAATCAACAAGCTTAGTTTCATCAGCCGATTTAAATTTCATCGCCAGCTCATTCTCCGTAGTCGGCTTTTTCAGAGAGGTCATATCTGTTGGGTCAACATTGTCTTTGTAAAACTTCAACTCCTATGTTGCACAAACAGATTCTGCATAAGCCGCATCGCCTTCCTCACACTACAGAGCCACTTTCCGGCTGCCGTGAAGCGTAATGGTCCCATTGTGACCCGGCATCTTGAGCTGTAAGTACACATAACACGGCCGTGCCATGAACTTGGCATAAGCCGGCCGTCCAAATATAGCATGGTATGGACTTCTTATCTTGACCACCTCAAAGGTCAATTTCTCCACCCTGTAGTTGTTCTCATCTCCAAAGGCCACTTCCAACTCAATCTTGCTGACTGGATAAGCCGACTTACCAGGTACCACACCATGGAAAATAGTGTTGGACTGGCTGAGGTTCTTATCAATCAACCCCATACGACGGAATGTCTCATAATAGAGGATGTTGATGCTGCTGCCTCCATCCATGAGCACCTTAGTGAACTTATATCCTCCCACCTGAGGAGCCACCACCAGGGCCAAGTGACCCGGATTATCCACCCGTGGAGGGTGATCCTCCCTGCTCCACACTATAGGCTGCTCAGACCACCGCAAGTAGCGTGGAACCGCCGGCTCAACAGCATTCACAGCCCTCTTATGAAGCTTCTGATCTCGCTTGCACAGACTAGTGGTAAACACATGATACTGTCCACCGCTAAGCTGCTTTCGATTGGTCTGATAACCCCCCTGCTGCTGTTGATGACCCTGGCCAGACTGCTGATTAAAGCCCCCTTGACCGTTCTGAGGATTAGAATTTGAGCCACCGCCCGGGCCATGAAAGCCGCCAGCGCCTGAGCCGCCGCCCGGGCCATTGTAATTCTTAAAGGATTTCATGATTGCACAATCCTTCCATAGATGGGTCGCTGGCTTCTCTCTAGAGCCATGCCTTGGACAAGGCTCATTCAACAGTTGCTCCAGCGTCGGGCCTGTCCCGCCGCCTCGGGGAGGGGGCCTCCCCTTGCGTCGCTGGTTATTACCTTGTGAGCTGGCGTTGGCTACAAACTCTAGGCTGCCATCGGCCTTGCGCTTGCCTCCTCCTTGGTTCCCCGGGTTATGCTGAGGACCCTTGCCATTGCCATTCTTCTTTCCCTTCCCTGCCCTTTCATCATCTGAAGGGGGATCCTTGGTACCATCAGAATCAGCGTACTTGACAAGAGACGCCATTAGTGTACCCATATCATTGCAGCCGCGCTTAAGCCGCCCGAGTTTCATCTTCAGGGGCACGAAACGACAATTCTGTTCCAACATTAAGACTGCAGAGCCGGCATCCATCTTATCTGATGAATGTATGATCTCCTTGACCCGGCGAACCCAATGCGTCGTGGATTCACCCTCCTGCTGCTTACAGTTAGTCAAATCCACAATTGACATAGACTGCCTACAGGTATCCTTGAAGTTTTGGATGAACCGGGCTTTCAGCTCAGCCCAAGACCCGATGGAATTCGGTGGTAGCCCTTTCAACCAAGTGCGGGCAGTCCCATCCAACATCATGGTGAAGTACTTGGCCATTGCCGCCTCACTGACCTCCAGTAGTTCCATGGCCATCTCCTAACTCTCGATCCAGGCTGCGAGTTGTAAGTCAGTCGTGTAATTGGGCACCTTCCTAGGGCCTTTGAAGTCCTTGGGTAGACGTTCATTGCGGATAGCTGGCACTAAGCAAGGGACACCCCCAGTCCTGGTAGGGATACCCACATCGACGGACGTCGTCGGATAAGCCGGGGGAGTCTGGTAAGCCGTCAACTGAGGCAGCTGCTCCGCCTCTTGCCGCACTCTGTCTTGGTCTGCTGCGTGAAAGGCTCCATTATGAGCCGGGCCATGGCCAGGGGGCGGGTCATGGCGTCGGACGTTACTTGAGCCGGTCGCTGAGACCATGTGTCTGCTGTAACTCGGGCTCCGGCCTGGACGAGGGGTCGAGTGGATCCTTTCCCGGCTGTAGTAGTACGCCTGTTGCTGCGCCAGTGCTGTCTGAAGGAGTTCCCTGACCCGGTGGGTTTCAATAGCCGTCGGAGAGTCGCCGTCGACCAGGAGAGCTGCCAGCCGTGCTGCCGCAGCGACCATGTTCTCCAGCGGGTTATTATAATGACCCGATGGTATTGGCACGTACTGAAGCGGGGCAGGGGGCACCTGGGGAGGCCCCATCACTTGTGGCTGAATAGGGGTCCCAGACCCGGGCACTATGACCCCTGGCGGGTTACTAGACCCTGCACCTGGCGTGTTGAAGAGGTTGCGTGGATCGTAAACCGGAGGGAGTCGAGATTGGGCCTTTTGATGCCTCCTTCTCGGGACCTCATTGGACGCGTTTTGATCCATCGTGAGCCGGAAGGACTGCGCTTGAATCAGCTGGGTTTGGGCATCGAGAGCCGCCCTCTCCGCAGCCATCCTGATCCCTTCCGCTGCCAGATCCTCCTTAGCTTTCACTAGATCCAACTTTAACTGTGCCACCTCCGCATCATGCTGAGCTTGATCCGCCGGGTCAACCGCGGCGGTTAACAGGGCTGTCATCTTGTCCGTGAGGTCCATTAGCACCTGAGCCGGCGAGGGCACCGGGTTTCCTGCTCCAGCAGCAGGGTTCTGAACAGGCTGTGCACCGGCCATAAAGACCCCAACCTGACTTGGCGGCTCAAGCGGGTCCGGAATACTGACACCATCGGAACAACCCATGAGCCTGCCATCTTGAAGTTGATACAACGAGTTTGACTCATCGGTGGACGACTCGCCGTCTGAGCCGGCGGCCGTCTCATCACCAGATCCAGATCGATCAGAGAGCCCTCCATGGATACATCCCACAAAAGCATGCCTTACGGCAGGCCGGGCCCGGGCGGGTCGTGCACGCTGGGCCGTCTCGATGAGATCGGCGCAGAGATCCGGCTCACCAATCTTGCCAATGAAAACATGAATTCCGCCAAAGGGGACCCGGTACCCGTACTCAATTGAGCCGGCGTCGGGGCCCCAGTTTGCATCGTCGATGTAGAGCTTGCCGCGACGACTCTTGGTCATCCGGCCCACAGCGTATCCCTTGAGCCCTTCGAAGCTGCCCTTCAAGAACTCGAATCCACCGTGCGCTGGCCCCACGGTGGGCGCCAACTGTCGTGGAATTGTCACGGCAGATGTCCTCGAGCTAGGACTTAGTCGTGGAGCCATCGCGACTAGGAAGCTAGAAGGGGTTAAGTGGGACAAGGAACACGAGGGTTTATACTGGTTCGGCCCCTGATGGTGAAGGTAAAAGTCTACGTCCAGTTGAGGTGGTATTGATTAGGGTTTCGATGACCAGGGAGCTTAACTGCTATGCCTGGTTCTCGATGAGATCTTTCCTGTCCCTAAACCGCTCCCGGGTCGTCCCTTTATATAGGGAGGCTGACGCCTAGTAGCTCTCAGAGTCCCGGCCGGCTCATAAGAGTGTCCGGCTCGGACTCTCGACTATTCTTGCCTTACACTATAAGTTCTACCATAATAATGATTGTAACTACGGGCCTTAAGCCATATCCGGGTCTTAAGCCCAACCTTGGCCCACCGTCTTCATGCTTGGCGCCGGGCTTCTGGCAATGACCATATGAGTAACCCGGCCCCTCCTGGCGGGTGACTCTAAGGTCTATATCCTCAACAGAACCCGATCAAGCGATTCCTTCGCTACTGCTGCTAACTGAAGCCGATCGATGCTGCCTCTGGATGAACAGTGAGCATTGCTGGGGTGGTTTGGCTAAACAGTTCCCGGTGGGGGTGGATGAACAGGACCCCGTGGTGTTGCCTCTGAATGAACAGGACCCCGATCCATCGAGCCGGTTGGGGCTGGATGAACAGGACCCCGTGGAGGGCTGGATGAACAGGACCACCCCATGGAGGGCTGGATGAACAGTAGATGGTGGAGGGCTGGATGAACAGTAGCCCGTGGAGGGGTGGTTGAACAGGAGCCCGTGGAGAGGGCTAGTTGAACAGTAGCCGGTGGAGTAGCGCGCGGTGGAGGCTGGATGAACAGGAGCCCGTGGATGAACAGTCGCAGGTGGAGGCTGGAGGAGGTCGACGGTGGATGAACAGTAGCCCGTGGAGGCTGGAAGGGGTCGATGGTGGAGATGAACAGTATCCCGTGGAGTCCAGTTTTGCGGTACGCCACACCCCTCCCGATGAACAGGACCCCCGTTTTGACCGTAGCGCTCCAACACAAGTCGTTTCCTCCGTTTTGCGGTACGCCACACCCCTCCCGATCAACAGAACCCCTGTTTCGACCATAGGAGGTCCGTCTCCTCCGTTTTGCGGTATGCCAGACCCCTCCCAATGAACAGGATACCATTTCGAACGTGGCCGGTCGAACAGAAGGCCGTTTCCTCCGTTCTGCGCGTACGCCAGGCCTCATTTCCATTGGCTGTTCCGTCCAAGCCCTCCCGATGAACACGACGACGCATTCCATTCCGACCCAGCCGGTTGGCTCCCCATGGACACGATGACGACGCAGTTTCTCCGTTCCGACCCAGCCATGTACACGAGCCCTGGCCGTACGTATGCGCGAGTAGGCGTTCGAGACCCTGCCCGTATGTACGTACCTGGCTGTATTTTCTTTCTTGCACACTGGCCGCTGTACGTATGTGTACATGCTACATGCGCACCTCTACTATGACACATGCGCGCCTCTACATTGACTAGTATGTACGTACACGTTCGCGACCAGAATGACAATGCTACGTATGCTTCGACCAGGTGGGTCCCGACTGTCAAGCACTTCCTTGTCTGCGAAGATGTAGCTGGTGGGTCCCAGCAGTCAGGGGGCGAATCGTTTTTTTTGCCCGGACGCACTTCCTTGCGTGCGAAGATGTAGCTGGTGGGTCCCAGCAGTCAGGGGGAAATGTTTTTTTCGCGAAATACGGTGGCCCGTCCGATGGGTCCCCGCTATCAGGTGGAGGAATAATTATTTTGCATGTAATAAGGAGGCACTTTCTTGCTGCGGCCGTGGACCCAGCTGTCAGCCTCTCCACGTACAGTCCACGTCCGATGGAAGCCGTTCCTTGACCATGTTGACCACGCCGCGCCGAGAGCACCAGGCCGGTGGACGACGGCAAGGCCTAGGAAGGGGACGACGCGGAGCCGGGGAAGACGCGACAGTGGAAGCTCGCGCGGAGAGGAGTACGAGGGTCCACTAGTTCGGCTGCGGTGTGAGGCTGCCGTCGCCGCAGAATAACAGGGGGTGTGGGTGAGTGGAGGGAAGGCCTGGCCAGCGGTGGGAGTAGTAGGGGGCGGTGAGGCCTCCGCGGCAGCACAGCCGGCCACGGGAGGCAGGAGCACGAGGCACGACCGGCGCTGGTTTGGGCGGCTGGAGCAAGAAGACTAGAGGTCGAAGAAGCACTACGGCCGTTGAATGGATATCGTACGGTCACTGGAGCTAGAATTGTGCATATGGACTAAGTTGACAAAGCCCTCCGTCCCCGTCAACTTAGTAGGCCCACAAGTCAGCCTGCCACTATACTGGGTCCCAGCTAACAGGGGGAGTATTCATTTTTTTGTGCATAATAAGGAGGCACTTCCTTGCGTGCGAAGATATAGCTGGTGGGTCCGAGCTGTCAGCGGCGGTAACGTTTTTTCGTGAAATACAGAGGCCCTTTCGGTGGGTCCCAGATGTCAGGTGGAGGAATCATCATTTTGCGCGTAATAAGGAGGCATTTCCTTACGTGCAGCCGTGGACCCAGCTGTCAGCCTCTCCACGTACAGTCCACTTCAGATGCATGTCGGTCGTTGGCCACATTGACCAGGCCGCGCCGAGAGCACCAGTGCGATGGACGACGATGAGGCCTAGGAAGGGAACGACACGGAGGCAGGGAAGACTCGGCAGTTTTTTCCTGCGCGGAGGGGAGTACGACTGTACGAGGGTTTACTGGTTCGTCCGCCGTCGCCGGAGAATAACATCAGGTGTGGGTGAGTAGAAGGATGGCTAGGCCAGCGATGGTAGTACGGTGGGGCGGTGAGGCCTGCGCGACAGCACAGCCGGCCGCGAGGAGGAGGGAGCAGGCAGTCCCGCCGGCGCTTGTTTGAGCGCCTGGAGTAGGAAGATCAGAGATTGAAGAAGCACGACGGCCGTTGGATGGACATCCAACATTCACTGCTTGTGCGTTAACCTTTTTTTTAGGAAAGCCTCAAATCTGTGGAAAATAGCATACAACCCATCCGCCATTATTTCTAATAACTTACAGCCCATTTTCTAATTCTTAAGGTTTTTTTGGAGCCCGTATTCTTTTTGTTAGCATTACAGCCCATATTGTGGCCACGGTTAAAAAATTGTACGAAATTTTGCATATTTCGGTGTGGTCCGTTCTGTTTTTAATCCTGAAATTTCGAGTCACATTCAAACCGATTTTAAAAATAAATGTATATCAATATAAAATCCAACAAATTGTCCATGCATAAAAATCAATGCAATTTAAAATCTCAAAATGAAAAAAAGAATTTTGAAACTAATTGCCGGTTTGATGTGTTTTAAAAATGTACAACCCATTTCTCATTACTGATAGGCCATTTTCTCGGCCAGCCGAATGAAGCTCTCCTCGTCTTGAAAGATTTGCAGCCCAACAGGCCTGACAAAGCGACTTACTTGGCAAATCACAAAAAACTGGGATGTGGCCGTGGACCCAGCTGCGGCCGTGGACCCAGCTGTCAGCCTCTCCACGTACAGTACTCTTCCGATGGAAGTCGGTCGTTGACCACATTGACCACACCGCGCCGAGAGCACCAAGGCGGTGGATGACAGCGAGGCCTAGGAAGGGGACGATGCGGAGCCGGGGAAGACGCGGCAATGGATGCCCACACGGAGAGGAGTACGAGGGTTCACTGGTTCGGCTGTGGTGTGAGGCTGTCGTCGCCGCAGAATAACAGGGGGTGTGGGTGATAGAGGGATGCCCTGGCCAGCAGTGGGAGTAGTAGGGGGCGGTGAGGCCTCCGTGGCATCACAGCCGGCCACGGGAGGCAGGAGCATGCAGCACAACCGGCGCTGGTTTGGGCGGCTGGAGCAAGAAGACCAGAGGTTGAAGAAGCACTACTGCCGTTGGATGAACATCGTACGGTAACTGGAGCTAGAATCGTTCATATTGACTAAGTTGACAAAGCCCTCCGTCCCCGTCAACTTAGTAGGCCCACAAGTCAGCCACCCACTATGGTGGGTCCCAGCTAGCAGGGGGTATTCATTTTTTTGTGCGTAATAAGGAGGCACTTCCTTGCGTGCGAAGATATAGCTGGTGGGTCTGACCTGTCAGCGGGGGGAACATTTTTTCGCGAAATATAGAAGCCCTTCCCACGTACAGTCCACATACAGTGCGTAATAAGGAGGAACTTTCCTTGCGTGCGACCATGGACCTCGTGGGTCCCAGCCGTCAGGCTCTCCACGTACAGTCTTTTTCTGATGACTCTCGTATGTTGACCACGCCGCGCCAAGCGCAGCGAGGCGGTGGATGACAGCGAGGCCCCAGACTGGAATGACCCGGAGATGGGGAAGACGCGGCAGTGGAGTCGCAGACGGAGAGGAGTGGGAAACTTGACTGGTTCAGGTACGGGGTGGGCCTACACTCGGCAGAGAATAACTAGAGCTGCGGAGTGGAGTGATGGCCTGGCTGTCAGTGGGGTAGCGTTTCGCTGAGGAGCGCAAAACAACACCGCTGGACGCCGGAGGCTGGAGCAGGCGGTCCCGGCAGCGCTGGGGGAAGAAGAAGAGAGATTGAAGAAGAATGCCGGCCGTTGGATGTAAATCCAACGCCTTCTTAGGCTTCGACCTACTGGCCCACATGTCAGCCAGCCCATTTGTTTTTTTAGTCCATTTGGTGGGCTGGGTGAAACAATGATGTAGTATCTATGCAGCCCGTTTATATATATGGTAGAATTTAAAGCCCATTTGCATTTTTCTCGAAATCCGCGGACTTGCTGGGCTGGGTGAAAATATCATGTTGGGCTAGACGGAGAAATGTTATAAAAACATAAACACATGATTGCACGTCTATTACTGCATTGGTCAGTAAAATCTTTGCAAGCTTATGTACGCAATCACTAGGAGTTAACTTGCCAAGTTATACATAAACAATTATTATTATTATTTTGTAAGAACTTTCAACTTACGAAATAAAATATCATTTCAATTTGATGTGTTAATAGTACGTGGGGTATTATTATTTTTTAGGCTAGACGTGGGACAGTTGAGTTGGTTCTAGGGAAAAGTACTGGGAGAAAACTCAGTTTACATCGAAAAAGAAAGTGGGAGAAAATTCAGATATAGGATTAATGACAACGAAAAATAAAGGAAGTGGGAAGGTCTATAAAATGGTTGGACGAACGACAGGTTTAACGGAAACTTATGTTGTTTCTAATATATATATATATATATATATACATATATGTAATAAAATAAGATATAAATATAGGTTCAGTTTTGCATTCTTGTAGAAAACAGGTTCAGTTTTGCATTCTTATAGAAAAATAGAACTGAGCTGTGCGTCGTCTTGAAAAAACAAACATAACTTGGGCTGCTGATGTTATAGACAAGCTAGGTTGGGAGGCCCAGAGGCTGCTTGATACCTACTGGATCCAAAAAATGTTGAAACATGTCGTGGGCTGCCCATGTTAAACAACAAAACCTAGGCCATGGACCTGGTGGGCCCAGGACTGTCAGCCTCTCGACGAACAGTTGTCTCCCGATTCCTCTTGTTTTGCTGACCATGTTGGGAAGGATAGACGGCGGCGCCGCGGCTAGAGCACCAAGGCGGAGGACGACGTTGAGACTTCAGACCGAACGAACCGGAGCGGGGGAAGACGCATGTGGAGGGGAGTACGAGGGTTGACTTGTTCGGGTGCAGGGTGGGCCGGTGGAGCTGCCGCCGCCGGACAATGTGTGCTAGTAGAGGGATGGCCTGGCCAACGCCATAGGCTATGATGGCCAGCCGCTGTATAGGAAGAGGATGAAAGATTGAACAAAATAAAGAAATACAAATGGATACGTGGTTGGTCCTATATGTCTGTGTACGAGACCTGCTGGGTCCACCTGAGGAGGGGAATATGTTGGGAGGAAGGAGATTCAAAGCACGGCAGCTGAGTGAACTAGTTTTTTTAACGGAGAAGTGAACTAGTTGCATACATAAGCAAATAGCCACTAAAAAAGCAAACAGGTTAATGGGTTCTTAAAACAAATATTTCGGACAAAACAGATAATTACAACACACATGCTAATGCATGAAACACTCAGATGATAAAGGTGCTTATACATGTCGCTGGCACGCTTGATCATGACGCTACGACTGTCCGTGTACTCGTCGGTTACGGGAAGCAGACACGCCCTCATGTCCAAGATCTGCCTGTAAATGTCGTAGTATGCGTATGCGTCCTTGGCAGCGTAGGTTATGTAGGCTAGATTCAGAGGTACCTCCCACGTGTTCAGGTCCTTGGTATCATTGTCTTCTTTCATGTTGGTGTATCAGGGGTCGATGATGGTCTCGGCGAGGTCAACTACGGAGTCCTTCTCCTGCCCGTTGCTGATGATCTTGTATTGCTTCTGGATGTTGACAAGCTTGTTGCACCAGATGGCCAAATCGTCGCGTTCTTCCTTCTCTCCACTGTAGCGAAGGTGTTGGATCTGGGGTTCCGTCAAAAACCTTAAGGTTCGAACTCTAGGGTGCGCGCGAAGTTCTTTCTCTCCTACCGATCGACGCCCTAGCTCGCTAAGATCTTGCGGACGAACTCGACGAAGTAGCAACACAAAGACACATGGTTTATACTGGTTCGGGCCACCGTTGTGGTGTAATACCCTACTCTAGTGTGTGGTGGTGGATTGCCTCTTGGGCTGATGAAGAACAGTACAAGGGGAAGAACAGCCTCCTGAGGTTGAGGTGTTCTTGTGTTCGGTGTGGCTAAGGGTTGCCTCTCGATCAAATGAGATCAAGTTACCTCCTTTGGTGGTGGCTAGTTCTACTTATAGAGGCCCTGGTCCTCTTCCAAAATATTGAGCGGGAAGGGAGCCAACAACAGCGGCCAATTTGAAAGGGGACAGCTAGTACAAGCTATCCTGACAAAAGCGGTCTTCGCCTGCGAAAGGGCTCTGCTGATGACGCCGTCTTGGGCTCCATGGTGACCTTTTTGTCCTGCTGGCCTGCTGGTCTTGGTCTCGTTGCACTGATATGGAAATCTTTGCCTGATGCCTCGGTACTCCGCGCCTGCGCTTGCCCCCTTGGCACCAAAGAGGAAACAAGGACGATGTGCATGCTGGCGCCCACCTGGTGTCGATCGTCATGGCTCACGTCACGAGAGCCTCGCGAGGTTTGCCCCGCCTTGATATCTCCGCTCCTTGCGAGGCAGCCTGGTGAGGCCGCTCCTGAGGAGATCTTGCATCGTCCGCCTCGCGAGGCTTGGCCCCTCGCGAGGGTCTTTGAAAGCCTTCATGACGAAGATGGGCCGAACAGGCCTGCTAGCACAGCCACGCCGTGGGCCGCAGGCAGGCAATTCTGGGGACCCCCATTCCCAGAACGCTGACAGTAGCCCCCGGGCCCAAGGTGCGCTCGGGCTTGGCTTCGCGGCGAACCCAAAGGTCACGCGCGGAGCGCCGCGGGCCCCAAAAGCCTGTGGCCTTGGTCGACGCGTGGCGGTTGATTGGACGTTCGTGTCTCCACTTCCCCACGCTGTCTCGGCAACTGCTCGATTTGACAAGTCCCTGCGACATGCAAGGAAAATCATCATTACCTGTGATCGTGGGAGGCGCCGGTTGGCCTTCTTCCGCTATAAATGGGGGAGGGGGCGGAGCCCCCGTCGCCCATCTCCTCTTGGTTCACTTGTTTCTTCCTCCTTGCTCCATCGCTAGCAGCAATGGCGCCATCGAAGAGGTTCTCCGCCGCGGAGAAGGGCAAGGCCCCTCGGGAGGGACCCGGCTCCCCGACGCCCAAGCGAGGACGTGGCCGTCCCCGCAAGCATGCCGCGACCCCCGCCGTGGCCCCGGGCTCTCGGGGTGGCGCCGCAGTGCGCAGCAGGAGTCGCTCTGGTCGCGGCAGTCCTGTCGACGAGAGGAGACGCGCCGTGGTTGCGCGACCTCCACGACCGTGGTTCCTTGCGTCAGAGGTGCTGCCGGAGTTCATTATCTGGTCGGAGGATCCGGCCGGCAGCTGGCTCCAGCTCCCCTGCTGCTTTGCCGACGAGCTGTCGGCCTCCGGTCTAGGCGGGCTCTGGCTGCAGGCAGACAGTTGCAGCAGCCGGGCTTCTTGGGTCGCGGTCGAGGTCTCCGTTGCGGGCAACATAGCTCTGGCCCGCGGTTGGCAGACGTTCACCCGCGCGCGCGGCCTGGGCAGGCGATGCACCCTCCACTTCAAGTTCGACGGCGACGCGACCCTCTTCGTGAGGGTGTTCGGGGAAGACGGTCGCCGCGCCGGATGCTGCCCCGAGGTGAACGACGGCGAGGAGGTGCTCGGCCTTGGCGATGGTCGGGACGGGGAGGAGGACGAACCCGCCGGCCGCGCCTCGTCTGGCTATGGTGGCTCCTCCCTTGGCGACAGTTCCAGCAGCGGCGGCCTTGATCAGCCGCCACGCCCGCTTCGAAGGTGGTAGCGGGTCGTCTCGTCTCCGCGCATCGGTGAAGCGCGATGAGGGGTCTGACTAGACCCGGGACGTTGCCAAGGCCCTGCCCCCGTCGGCTGCTGCAGGGCGAGCGCCGCTTTTGTTATGTTCCCCTTTTCCTTCCTGCATCGAAATGAAACCAGCATGGGCCTGGAGGGGCGTGTATCGAACCGTAACTTATTAACCATTATGCTACGCTTGTTGTTTCAGTGCTGCATGGCTATTTTGCACAAAGATAACTTAGCCTGGTGCATTCGGGGCGCCCTCCTCCTTACGAGGCATTTATTTCCTCGTGTCCATCTTGACCTTGTGGTCTGTGATTGCTCAGGAACTGCAAAAAATTCGTTAGGGAGTTTGCCAGAAGATTTGTCGTTCACCCAAGCCTTGACCCGGCACTTTGTATCGCGATACCCATGGGGCACGGATTAGGAGAGATGCGCCAGCTTTCAGGCTCGAACGAGGGTGGCTCGCGAGAAGGCAGAGAGAAGAAAAATGCCCGCGAGGGCACCTGCCTAGCCGCCCTCGCGAGGTATGCGAGAGAGAGAACACAAGCGAACCAGAGCCGGAAAATGCGGTAAGAGACAAGGGAATCGAAACAGCAAGGAACACCAAAAGCAAACTTCGATTAAGGAAAAGCGAGCCAACTACGGAAAGCAAATGAAAAGCCGCGTCCGGCACGTAATCTAGTCTTCAAGTCTTCTCACCAGCCCGGAGCTAAGTGCTGCCCCTAGGCGTGGGAGGGAGCCCCAGGGCCTGAGGCCGGCGCTCCTGAGACTCCGGGGCGTGTACAGCCCCACTCATTATTACGTGAGAGTGTCACGGGCGGCGATTCTTCACAGGCACCGGGTCTTCTTCACAGGCTCCGGGCCTTGCTTCATGGGTAGAACTTCCAGAGGTGTTGGATGTTCCAGGCATTCTAGATAGGTATCCCGTCCTGCATCTCCAGGCGCGCGGCGCTAGGCCTGGAGACATGGACGACCCTGAACGGGCCCTCCCACATGGGTGAAAGCTTGTGCAGCCCTTCCCTGGAGAGGACCCGCCTCAGGACGAGGTCGCCCACCTCGAGCGTCCTGGAGCGGATGCTGCGGCAGTGGTATCATCGCAGCGCCTGCTGGTACCTTGCCGCCCTCAGTGCAGGTTCGCGACGACGCTCCTCCTCCAGCACGAGGTCCATCCCCCGCGTGGCGTCCTGCTGCGTTTCATCGAACGCCAGGACCCGTGCGGAGCGATGCTTAACCTCGTGAGGAAGGACTGCTTCAGCTCCGTAGACAAGGAAGAATGGGGTCTCGCCCGTTGGTTTGGTGGCGGTGGTGCGGATAGACCACAGCATGGATTGGAGCTCGTTGTGCCAGCCCCTACCACAGGCCTCGAGCTTCTTCTTGAAGGTCCTGGTCTTGAGGCCCCTCAAGACCTCCGCGTTGGCGCGTTCGGCCTAACCATTGCTCCTGGGGTGCGCCACCGAAGCATAGCAGATCTGCGTTCCAAGGTTAGCACAGTAGGTTTTGAAGAGGTTACTAGTGAACTGCGAGCCATTATCTGTGATGATGCGGTTGGGGACCCCGAAGCGGCTCACGAGGCCCTTGATGAACTTGACAAAAGAGCCAGCTGGGATGGTACGGACGGCTTCCACTTCTGCCCACTTGGTGAACTTGTCGATGGCGATGTAGAGGTAGCGGTAGCCTCCAGGCGCTCAAGGGAACGGGCCCAAGTTGTCCAGCCCCCAGACCATGAATGGCGACGTGAGCAGGATGGTTTGGAGGCCCTGAGCCGGCTGATGAATTTGCTTGGCGTGGAACTGGCAGGCTTCGCAGGACTTCACCAGCTCAGCTGCGTTGTTGAGCGCAGTGGGCCAGTAGAACCCACTGCGGAATACTTTGCCGACGAGGGTCCGTGATGACGAGTGGTGCCCGCAGTCCCCACCGTGTATGTCAGTTAGCAGCTCCTTCCCCTGGTCCCTGGAAATGCAGCACAGGGAAACGTCGTTTGGCCGCTACCTGTACAACTCACCATCCTGGATGCAGTACGCCGTGGCTTGCCAAATCACATGCTCTGCATCCTCCTCATTCTCTGGCAGCGCCCCTTGCATCAGATATTCCTTGAATTCCTTGGTCCAGCATCCCTCCCGAGGTTCGAGCGCCAAGAGCAAGCTTGCTCCTGAGGTCGGGCCACAGGCTGGGGCTCCTGAGGCAGGAGGCTGTGAGAGCTCCTCCCGAGGCTGAGCCGTGCTTGAAAGTGGTGGTGTCGCCGATGGCTTGAAGAGCCGTTCCTCAAAGACACCAGGCTCTTGTGGCTGCCGCTTGGATGCTCTCCTGGCGATGTCGTCGGCTTCCTTGTTGGTGCCCCGGGGCACGTGCTGCAGCTCCAGGCCCAAGAACTGCTTCTCCCTCTTGCGCACCTCCGCGAGGTATGCCTCCATATGCTCGTCCTTTGGCTCGTATATTTTGTTGGAGAAGTTGATGAGGAGCTGCGAGTCGCCTCTAACGGTAAGGCGCTTCACCCCCAGAGCTGTCGCGGCCTTCAGGCCAGCTATGAGGCCTTCGTATTCTGCGATGTTGTTGGAGACCTTCTTTCCCTGCTGAAAGCAGAGCTGCACGGCGTAGTAGAGCTTATCCTGAGTGGGCGAGATGAGTACTGCTCCAGCCCCTACGCCCTGGTGCGCGAAGGCGCCATCGAAGTACATGACCCAACCGTCTGGTGCCTCACTTCCTGGCGAGGTGGACCGGTTTTCGCCTACTTCAAGTGTCGGGACGTCCGTCCATTCCGCCACAAAATCAGCGAGCGCGGCTCCCTTGATGACCCTGGTAGTGCTGAACTCTAACTGGAATGCTTGCAGCTCGATGTTCCACTCGGCGACCCTTCCAGCGGGACTGTGGCTCCTCAGCACCCTCTCCAATGGGTAGGCTGAGACAACCTTGATGGGGTGCCCCTGGAAATAGTGCCGCAGCTTGCGCGAGGCCACCAAGAGTGCGAGCAGAAGCTTCTGAGGCATGGGATATCGCGCCCTCGCATCTCGCAACATAGTGCTGACGAAATACACCGGGTGTTCGACGAGTGTTGGCTCGGTGTCTGGGCTCGCATCTTGCAGAAGTTGAGACGCCTCATGAGGTGACGGGACTCCTGACGCCTGATTGTTTGCGGGAATTTTGGCGGCGGCATCCTGGTGAGCTTGGTCTTCTGTCGGCGCTGCCACGGCTCTTGCGGCGCCTTCCTGATCTTGCATTGCTTCAGTTGTAGCCCGGCGCAGCGCGCCCTTGGCTTGGTGCTCCTCCCGAACCGCCACCAGTGCTGCGCTGGCGGAGTACGGGGTAGCAGCGAGGTAGAGTACTAGGGGCTCGAGGGGTCGTGGCTCTACCATCACCGGAGGGCTGGTCAGGTATCTCTTGAGGTCTTGAAAAGCTCGGTCGGCCTCCTGGGTCCACTCGAATGGGCCCTTCTTTGTCATCAGCTTGAAGAAGGGTAGGGCGCGTTCCCTAGCTTGGAGATGAAGCGTCCCAACGCAGTCACCCGGCCAGCCAGCTTCTGCATCTCCCTAAGGGTCTGCGGCGGGCTCATGTCCTCGATGGCCTTGATCTTCTCTGGATTCGCCTCGATCCCTCTGTGGGACACGAGGAAGCCCAGCAGCTTGCCGGAAGGGACGCCGAACACGCACTTCTCTGGGTTAAGCCGCAAGTTCACTTGGCGCAGGCTCTCGAAGGTCTCCTCCAGGTCTTGAATAAAGGTCCTTGCCTCTCGAGACTTCACCACAATGTCGTCGACGTAGGCCTCTGTGTTTCTCCTGAGCTGCCGCCCCAAGGCGATGTGCATCAGTCGCTGAAAGGTTGTGCCCGTGTTGCACAATCCAAAGGGTATGCAGGTGTAGCAGTACACCCAACACGGGGTCAGGAGGCTATCTTCTCCACATCTTCCACCGCCATCTTGATCTGGTGATATCCTGAGAACGCATCCAGGAAGCACAGCAGGTCGCACTCGGTGCTGGAGTCGACGATCTGATTGATGCGTGGGAGCGGGAGCGGATCTTGGGGGCAGGCTTTGTTAAGGTTGGTGAAGTCGACTCACATCTGTTCCTTCCCGCCTTTCTTCGGCACTACGACGGGGTTCGCCAGCTGTTGAGATATAGACCTTAGAGTCACCCGCCAGGAGGGGCCGGTTTACTCGCGTGGTCAATGCCAGAAGCCCGGAGCCAAGTTTGAAAATGATGGGCCAGAGATGGGCTGAGACCCGGATACGGCTTAAAGCCCATAGTTACAATCGTTATTATAGTAGAACTTGTAGTATAAGGCAAGTATGATTGAGAGTCCGAGCCAGACACTCTTATGAGCCGGCCGGGACTCTAAGGGCTGCTGGGCGTCAGCCTCCCTATATAAAGGGACGACCCGGCAGCGGTTTAGGGCGACAACAATCTCATCGAGAGCCGGGCATAGCTGTTTAGCTCCCTGGCGATCGTAACCCTAATCAATATCACCTCAAACTGGACGTAGGCTTTTACCTTCACCGTAAGGGGCCGAACCAATATAAACCCTCGTGTTCCTTGTCCCGCATAACCCCTTCAACCTTCCTAGTTGCGATGGCTCCACGACTAAGTCCTAGCTCGAGGACATCTGCCGTGACAATTCCACGACAGTTGGCGCCCACCGTGGGGCTCGCGCAGGGTGGATTTGGGTTCTTGAAGGGCAGCTTCGAAGGGCTCAAGGGATATGCTGTGGGCCGGATGACCAAGAGTCGTCGCGGCAAGCTTTACATCGACAATGCAAACTGGGGCCCCGACGCCGGCTCAATTGAGTACGGGTACCGGGTCACCTTCGGCGGAATTCACGTTTTCATTGGCAAGATTGGTGAGCCGGGCCCAGAGCCGGGTCTCTGCGCTGATCTCATCGAGACGGCTCAGCTTGCGCGACCCGCCCAGGCCCGGCCTGCCTTAAGGCATGCTTTTGTGGGATGCATCCGTGGAGGGCCCTCTAACCCATCTGGGTCTGGGGATGAGGTGGCCGCCGGCTCTGACGGCGAGTCGGCCACTGATGAGTCAAACTCGTTGTACCAACTTCAAGGTGGCAGGCTCATGGGTTGTTCCGATGGCGACAGTATTCCGGACCTTTTTGGGCCGCCAAGTCAGGTTGGAGTTTTCATGGCTGGTGCGCAGCCTGTTCAGAACCCCGCTGCTGGATCGAGAAACCCGGTGCCTTCTCCGGCTCAGGTGCTGATGGATCTTACGGACAAGATGACAGCCCTATTAACCGCCACGGTTGACCCGGCGGATCAAGCTCAGCATGATGCGGAGGTGGCGCAGTTAAAATTGGATCTGATAAAAGCTAAAGAGGATCTTGCAGCAGAAGGGATCAGGCTGGCTGCGGAGCGGGCGGCTCTCGACGCCCGGACTCAGCTGATTCAGGCGCAGTCCTTCCAACTCACGATGGATCAAAACGCGGCCAATGAGGTCATGAGAAGGAGGCATCAGAAGGCCCAGTCTCGACTCCCACCGGTTTACGATCCACGCAATCTCTTCAACACGCCGGGTGCAGGGTCTAGTAACCCGCCAGGGGTCATTGCGCCCGGGTCTGGACCCCTTACTCAGCCACGGGTGATGGGGCCTCCCCAGGTGCCCCCTGCCCCGCCTCAATATGTGCCAATACCCCCGGGTCATTATGATAACCCGCTGGAGAACATGGTGGCTGCGGCAGCATGACTGGCGGCTCTCCCCATTGACGGCGATTCTCCGGCGGCCATCGAAACTCGCCTGGTCAGGGAGCTCCTGCAGACGGCGCAGGCGCAGCAAGAGGCGTACTCCTACAGCCGGGACCGGATCCACTCGACCCCTCGTCCAGGCCAGAGCCCGAGTTACAGCCGGCACATGGTCTCAGCAACCGGCTCAAGTAATGTCCGACGCCATGACCCGCCCCCTGGCCATGGCCCGGCTCATAATGGAACCTTTTACGCAGGAGACCAAGCGCGGCAAGAGGCGGAGCAGGTACCTCAGTTGACGGCTTATCAGACCCCCCCGGCTTATCCGACGACTTCCGTTGATGTGGGTATCCCTACCAGGACCGGGGGTGTCCCTTGTTTGGTGCCAGCTATCCGTAATGAACGTCTGCCCAAGGACTTCAAAGGCCTTAGGAAGGTGCCTAACTATACAGCTGACTTACAGCCTGCAGCCTGGATTGAGAGTTATGAGATGGCTATGGAATTGCTGGAGGTCAGTGAGGCGGCCATGGCCAAGTATTTCACCATGATGTTAGATGGAACTGCCTGCACGTGGTTGAAAGGGCTACCACCGAATTCCATTGGGTCTTCGGCTGAGCTGAAAGCCCGGTTCATCCAAAACTTCAAAGATACCTGTAGGCAGTCTATGTCAATTGTGGATTTGACTAACTGTAAGCAGCAGGAGGGTGAATCCATGACCCATTTGGTTCGCCGGGTCAAGGAGATCATACATTCGTCAGATAAGATGGATGCCGGCTCTGCAGTCTTAATGTTGGAACAGAACTGCCGCTTTGTGCACCTTAAGATGAAACTCGGGCGGCTTAAGCGCGACTACACTGATATGGGTACACTAATGGCGGCTCTTGTCAAGTACGCCGATTCCGATGGTACCAAGGATCCCCCTTCAGATGATGAAAGGACAGGGAAGGGAAAGAAGAACGGCAATGGCAAGGGTCCTCAGTTTAACCCGGGGAACCAAGGAGGAGGCAAGCGCAAGGCCGATGGCAGCCTGGAATTTGTAGCCAATGCCAACTCCCAAGGTAATAACCAGCGATGCAAGGGGAGGCCCCCTCCCCGAGGCGGCGGGTCAGGTCCGACGCTGGAGCAGTTGTTGAATGAACCTTGTCCAAGGCATGGCTCTAGAGAGAAGCCAGCGACTCATCTGTGGAAGGATTGCGCGATCATGAAGGCCTTTAAGAATTACAATGGCCCGGGTGGCGGTTCAGGTGCTGGCGGCTTTCATGGCCCGGGCGGCGGCTCAAATTCCGGTCTACAGAATGGTCAAGGGGGCTTTAATCAACAGTCTAGCCAGTGTCATCAACAGCAGCAGGGGGGTTATCAGACCAATCCAAAGTAGCTAAGCGGTGGACAGTATCATGTATTTACCACTAGTCTGTGCAAGCGAGATCAGAAGATTCACAAGAGGGCTGTGAATGATGTTGAGCCGGCAGTCCCACGCTACTTACGATGGTCTGAGCAGCCCATAGTGTGGAGTAGGGAGGATCATCCTCCTCGGGTGGATAACCCGGGCCACTTGGCCTTAGTGGTGGCTCCTCAAGTGGGAGGTTATAAGTTCACAAAGGTGCTCATGGATGGAGGCAGTAGCATCAACATCCTCTATTATGAGACTTTTCGCCGTATGGGGTTAGTTGATAAGAACCTCAGCCAGTCAAACACTATCTTCCATGGTGTGGTACCTGGTAAGTCGGCTTATCCAGTCGGCAAGATCGATTGGAAGTGGCTTTTGGGGATGAGAATAACTACAGGGTGGAGAAATTGACCTTTGAAGTGGTCAAGATAGGAAGTCCATACCATGCTATATTTGGACGGCCGGCTTACGCCAAGTTCATGGCACGGCCGTGTTATGTGTATTTACAGCTCAAGATGCCAGGTCACAATGGTACCATTACGGTTCACGGAAGCCGGAAGGTGGCTCTGGAATGTGAGGAAGGTGATGCAGCTTATGCAGAGTCTGTTTGTGCTACAGAGGAGTTGAAGTTTTATAAAGACAATGTTGACCCAACAGATATGACCTCTCTGAAGAAACCAACTACAGAGACTGAGCCGGCAATGAAATTTAAGTCGGCTGATGAAACTAAGCTTGTTGATTTTGTTCCAGGAGATTCATCTCAGAAGTTTAGCATCAGTGCCAATCTGGATCCAAAATAGGAAAGCGCGCTCATCGAGTTCATCCGTGAGAATAGGGACATCTTCGCATGGAAACCTTTTGACATGCCAGGTGTACCTAGAGAACTCGCTGAGCACACTCTCAATGTTGATCCGAAATTTAAGCCGGTCAGACAGTTCCTTCGGCGGTTTAATGAAGAGAGGCGAAAGGCATTGGTGAAGAAGTGGCCCGGCTCTTGGCGGCCGGGTTTATCGTTGAAGTCTTCCACCCAGAGTGGTTGGCTAACCCGGTGCTCGTGCTCAAGAAGAACGGCACCTGGCGGATGTGTGTGGACTACACGGACTTGAACAAGGCGTGTCCGGCTGATCCTTTTGCCCTCCCTCGTATTGATCAAATCACTGATGCTACGGCAGGTTGCGCACGCTTAAGTTTCTTGGAAGCTTATTCCGGGTATCATCAGATTAAGATGGCAGTTAAGGACCAGGAGAAGACGGTGTTCATCACTCCCTTTGGAGCCTTCCGTTATGTGTCTATGCCCTTCGGACTCAAGTGTGCACAGGCGACTTACCAGCGTTGTGTACAGAATTGTCTTCATAAACAGATCGGGTGCAATGTTCACGCTTACGTGGACGATATTTTGGTTAAATCCATCAAGGAGGAAACCCTGATAGATGACTTAAGGGAAACCTTTGATAATCTCCGGGTCTATAAGATGATGCTTAACCCGGCCAAGTGTGTTTTTGGTGTTCCTGCAGGCAAACTATTGGGCTTCTTGGTTTCTGACAGAGGCATTGAGGCTAACCCGGAGAAGATCAAGGCCATCACCTCCCTAGCTAAGCCGGCGTGTATAAATGACGTTCAACGTTTGGCGGGTCGCATCGCTGCTTTAAGCCGGTTTATAAGCCGTTTGGGTGAAAAGGCCATGCCCTTATATCAGTTGATGAAGAAAACTGATAACTTTGTCTGGAATGATGCAACTAATACCGCTTTTGAAGAATTGAAGAAACAACTGGCAGAGCCCCCGGTCCTTGCTGCTCCGGTTGATAAGGAGCCCTTACTACTGTATGTGGCGGCGAACGCACGAGCAGTCAGCGTGGCTATTGTGGTGGAGCGCAAGGAGGCGGGTAAGGAGCACCCGGTTCAGCGGCCGGTTTATTATGTCAGCGAAGTGCTCATTGAGTCTAAACAGCGGTACCCGCATTGGCAGAAGCTTGTGTATGGTGTGTTCATGGCAAGCCGGAAGCTTAAGCATTATTTTCAGGGTCATCCCATCACTGTGGTCAGTTCTGCCCCTCTTGGTGATATCATTCAAAACAGAGAGGCCACAGGGAGAATTGCTAAGTGGGCTATAGAACTTGGACCCCATGGTCTCAAATATGTGCCACGCACCGCTGTTAAATCTCAGGCTTTGGTGGATTTCATCAATGATTGGACAGAATCACAAGTGCCCGAGCAGAAGCCGGATAACACATATTGGACTATTCACTTTGACGGGTCCAGGCAGTTGGAGGGCTGGGTGGCGCGGTGGTTAGTGCATCGTCTATCGATTCTGGAGGGCTCGGGGGCTGGTGTTGTATTAGCCTCCCCTAAAGGTGACAAGTTCCATTATGTGTTACAGTTGATGTTTCCTTGCACTAACAATGCGGCTGAGTACGAGGCCTTGCTCCACGGTCTTCGGATGGCTAAGGAGATGAGCTTGAGCCGGGTAAGGTGCTTCGGCGACTCAGACTTGGTGGCTCAACAGGTATCAGGCAAGTGGGACTCTAAGGACCCTCTCATGGCGGCTTATCGCCGCGAAGTTGATGCCATTGCGGGGCACTTTCAGGGCTACCAAGTAGAGCACATTGATCGCAGGAAGAACGAGGCGGCTGATGCTTTAAGCCGGCTAGGCTCTTAGCGAAAGCCGGTGCCGCCTAACACTTTCCTGGATGTCCTGTATAACCCTTCGGTTAAGTTGCCTACAGAGGAGGACTTGGCTATCCCTGACCCGGAGGCACGACTGGTGGCGGCTCTTCATGTCATACCAGACTGGACAATGCCATATCTGGCTTATATAACCCGGGGAGAGTTGCCTGAGGATGAAACTTTTGCCAGGCAAATAACCCGGCGGGCTAAGTCAATGATCATCATCGATGGCGAGTTACATCATCGCAGTATTTCAGGGGCATTTCAGCGTTGTATCTCCCCTGAGGAAGGCCAAGAGATCTTGCGTGAGATCCATGAAGGGGATTGTGGCCATCACGCCGGCTCAAAATCCTAGCCAAGGCTTTCCGTCATGGTTTTTATTGGCTGACGGCTCATGCTGATGCAGAGGACTTGGTCAGTAAATGTGATGGTTGCCAAAGGTTCTCACGACGGGCTCATGTGCCGGCTCAGGAGTTGAGGATGGTCCCAATCACTTGGCCCTTTGCGGTCTGGGGGCTTGATATGGTTGGGCCCTTTAAACGGTCCAAGGATAAGAAGACCCACCTCTTGGTGGCAGTTGACAAATTCACAAAGTGGGTGGAAGCTGAGCTAGTTAGCAAGTGCGATGCAGCCACGGCGGTTCAATTTATGAAAAAGGTGATTTTTCCGCTTTGGTTTTCCACACAGCATTATAACTGACAATGGCACCAATCTCTCCGAAGGTGCCATGGAAGAATTTTGTCAACGAGAGCATATCTGACTTGATGTTTCTTCAGTGGCTCATCCTCAATCCAATGGTCAGGCTGAGAGAGCTAATCAGGAGATTCTAAAGGGTATCAAGCCCCGGCTTTTGGTCCCTTTGCAGCGGACGCCGGGTTGTTGGGTGGAGGAGTTGCCCTCCGTCTTATGGAGTATCAACACTACTCCTAACAGGTCTACAGGCTTCACGCCTTTCTTCATGGTTTATGGAGCAGAAGCAGTCCTTCCTAGTGACATCCGTCACGACTCACCTCGCGTGGCGGCTTACGTTGAGATGGATAATGAACAGGCGCGTCAAGATGCTCTTGACTTGTTGGATGAATAGTGTGATGTGGCAGCAGCCCGGTCAGTGATTTACCAACAAGACTTGCGCCGTTATCATAGCCGCCGGGTCAAATCCCGGGTCTTCCAGGAAGGCGACCTTGTGCTCCGGCTCATCCAGGATCAAACAGATGTACACAAGTTATCCCCACCTTGGGAAGGGCCCTTTGTGGTCAGCAAGAACTTGCACAACGGGTCATATTACCTCATTGATATTCGGGAGCACAAAGATTCACGTAAATCTGAGGAAGAGACCCGTCGGCCGTGGAACATAGCTCAGCTTCGGCCTTACTACACTTGAGCTACCGGCTCTCGTGGTGTACATATTTATCTCAGCCATGTATATATTATGATAAGCAATAAAGCAGGACCTCTGTCCTTTTCTCTCCTCCAAATATGCGTGTGTTGTTTTTCTTACAAGATTACATGCTGACTTAAAGGAGGATCCGGCTTATGATCGTATTCGAATCTAGCCGTAAGCAGTAAAGTCACTTGGGGGGCTTCCTGTTCAAACATGGGTCGTATTCGAACCAAAGAGAACATAGCTGTCGATACCCATTTGATTGGCAAAGTGCCGAGCTCATTGGGAGGTTATCTTTGGTCATATTTGAATCATAGTTTAACCCCTCTAAGAACCGACGTGGATCGTATTCGAATCAGCGTCATTAAACAATTTTAAATCACTTGGGGGCTTCCTGTTCAAACATAGGTCGTATTCGAACCAAAGAGAACATAGCTGTCGGTACCTCTTGATTGGCATCGCCACACCCACTGGGGGCTATGTGATCGTATCCGAATCTTAGCTTAACCCCTTTGGGCCGGGTTTCTGGTCGTATTCGAACCGGAAGCCCCTAAGTTCTTATATTTTATCACAAGTTTACTCTGATTACATCAAGGTGTGTACTACCGGGTCTCACTTGCCGGCTTAATTTTGGTTTATCTTGTTAGTTGAACATCATGGATGTCATCAAGGCAAGTAAATTAGAGTTAAGGTACCAACTGTGCTACCCGGATTATTTAAACCGGAAGTATGCTTACAGGCCCTTAAGTGTGTTATCACGGCTATGTTCAGAGTATAATTAAGGACCAGTCTTTTTTGATACGTATTCCAGGTTATCCATCTCAAACACCTGATTCTCAGGGCGGTAAGCCGCCTTGAGACTTGTGATTTGCCTTTCTATGCAGATACTTAAAGGCACCTTTTAAAGTTGAGAAGGACAAAGGGATGATTATGACCCGGAGAAACATCAAAAGGATAACTTCAAGGGATTTCAGCATTCATTACGTGCACGATGGCACGGCAGAGATAAATTGTTGCACCTATTCTATTACAAAATTCATCAAGTCTCAAGGATGGAGCATTGTTCGGTGAACCACCAGCCGATTTATGATGCCTGCTGTGTCGAAGTCTCCGGCTCGTTCCTGTCCTCTCCTCCGGCTGATCCCAAGACTTGGAAAGTTGATGACTTCTAGTCGATGCCGGGGAGAGCTTCGAATTGGGCTTCTTCATCAATTAACCCCGCCGGGTCAATCTCTGGGGCAAAGGTGTGCTGACGAGCCGGCGGAATTAAACTCAGGTCTTCATAGCGAGGGGTTGGAATCCTCTGATTCTCCGCATTGTAGCCCGGCTGGTACTTGGTTAGATCAGTGTCGTCCCCGATAAGGGTGGCCACCGGGCGTACAGCCTTCACGCATGCTCGAAGTCCTTCTGATCGAACGCTGAGCCGTCTTCCTTCAGGCTTGGATAACCCAGGGCGATGTCCGCCGGGTCTAGCTCCGGCAGAAATGCCTTGGCCCGGCTCAGCGCGGCGATCGCTCCGGCTCTCGCAGAGGCCCGTCGCAGCTCTTGGATCCGCTGAGGCAGAACGGCGAGCCGGCGCAGGACTTCGGCCTGATGAGTTGGCACCTCGTTGGATAGGGCCACCACAGCTAAGGCGCGCTGTGACCCGGTGTAGAGCTGTTCCACCAGGGTGTACACGGCCTTTAACTTGGTGACCACGCTCTGGTTAAGGTTGGCACTCCTGGGACCTGTTTAACAGAATCAGATAAGCCAGTGACAAGGATGAATCATGACATATACAAACTTGATGAAAGCCGGTGAGGCGACTTACCAAAGATAGCAGCCACCATTTGGGAAACCTGGCGCTTTAGGCCGGAGAGCTCGGCGGTCTTCTCAGCGAGGGCCTTCTCCGCCTGTTCCGCCCGGGTCACCAGTGCGGCCTTCTCTTCGACCCAGGTTTTTCTCTCAGCATCAAATTCAGTCTTCAACTTTTCTTGAGTGGCGATGCTGGATACAAACTTGGTGTTTGCCTTCCGGGTCTCCATCTCCTGCATCTTTAGCCGGCTCTTGAGATCCGCAAGATCCGCCTCTAGTTTCTTGCCAGCAGCCTGCATATATTTCCGGGTTAATTAACAGTCATCATATAAGTCCCAAGCGTTTTCCAAGCAAAGACACTTGGCACTTGGGGGCTAATGCATGTTGAACGTATCTATCTACATACTGCCGGCTCAATTGAGTAAGCCGGAACCTAAGTCTACAACATATTCAAGTATAAGTCGTCGACTTGGGGGCTAGCATGGCAAAGGTAACTATGCAGTAAAGTAAGAAGGCAGCAGAAGGATACCTCAGATTTTTGTTGGATCTGGTTGACCATGGCAACCTCGGCGTCCCGGCTCTTGTGTACTTGGCTGATGTAGCCAGAGACGAGCTCTCCAATGCTCAAGTCGGTGTAGCCGGAGAGGTCCAGGTTCACCCGGTGGGGCTGCAGCAACCCCCCCTTCGTGGAGCATTTGGCCAACGCGGTCGGTCTCCCCGGCTCAACGAATTCCGTCCGGGTGATTACCACGTCCGGGTCGTCTGCTGGTGGAGCTGAGCCGGAGGCCTCCGGATTAACCGAAGCTTCAGTCGTTGCCTTGGTGGTCGGGGCAGGGGCCTCAGGCGCCATGTCCATTGGAGTGGCGGCTTCGGGGGCGGAGGCAGCTGGCGGTTCTTGGACTGTCACCGCCGGCTCAGGCAAGTCCGGCACTCCGGCCGACTTGGTTTTCTTCACCCTCTTGGTGAGCTTTGCTTGAGCACTGAAAGAACAAGAAAGGTTAGTACAAAGCATATGAGTAAAGATCAGAACGACATGAGATGATTGTTGTTACCCGGGCGCGGTCTTGAAAGCCGGCAGATTTGACTGCATGGAGTCACCCGAAGAGGGGGAGGTCTCCTGATAATTGGAGTCAGAAGAGTTGAGTGGCTGACGGATAACACCCGCCAATGGATGAAAAGGGTACAAGTGAGAAAAAACCTTAGTGCGACGCTTCCTTGTTGCGTCGGGTAACCCAGCGGAGAGGTCAGTGTCCTTGCGGGCCCGGGTGTGACGTCGGCTTTCGTGAACCTGCTGCTTCAAAAGAAATTGAGGGTCTTGATGAGCTAAAGGATGTGAAAAGCTTACTTTCCGGGTTACTCTTCGGACTTTCAGCTGTGGCAAGGGCTCCGAGCCGGAGGAAAGTGACATTACCTCTTCAACCACCGGGTTACTGGCGTCGGTGTCATCCTGTCAATGAGCAAGTGTTGATAAGGCGGACAGCAACAAACAACGAATATAGCAAGAAGTTAAAGGTTTTAGGGTTACCTCTGACTCGGAGCTGTCGCTTAATTGCATTAGCTCCGAAGCAGTGGGTCTGCTTCCCTTTTTGCGAGGGGCGGCTTTCTTGGCGGCTTTCCTCGCCTTCTTGGCTTTCTTGGCCGCTTCATGGTCATATTTGACCCACCAGAACTTATCATCAGCCTGAAAGATACAATGATTGATTCTTAAAACGGTTCAGATAAAGGTTATATACAGACGAAGATAAAAGTTCAAGTCAGCGGCTTACCGCTGGGGCTGGATTGGTCTTGCAGAAGGGGGCTAACCCGGTTCTTCCGCAATCTGCCAGGCTCTCGTTTAGAAGAGCCTTGGTCTCTTCCTCTGCAATGTCTTCTGGAAGATCATTGCGGCTGTGCCTCTGCGGGTCATCCTTTCGCCCGGTGTACTCACACATTAAACCGGGGCGGCGGCTTAATGGGATCACCCGCCATGAGATCCAGACCCGGACCAGGTCAATTCCGTTCAGACCGTTGCCTAGCAGGGCCTTGATCTTATTGATAGTTGGAAGCAAAGGCTGGCGTTCTGCTGCAGTCAGTTTGTCCGACAGCGGATGAGTCGGCTCTAGACGTGTTGGGCGAAAGCTGGGCAGCGGGTTTTCATCAGCCGGAGACGTATCTTGGCAGTAGAACCAAGTCATATTCCAGTCCTTGGGGTGGCTCGGCGGCTCTGCATAAGGGAACAGACAGTCCCTACGCCGTTGGATGGAGATGCCACCTAACTCCAGACTTGGCCCGTTGGCGCATTCATTCTGACGGTTTAAATAAAACAGCTCTCTGAAGAGCAGCAGGCTAGGTTCTTCTCCAAGGTACACTTCACAAAAGACTTGGAAGTTGCAGATGTTGGATACGGAGTTGGGTCCTATATCCTGAGGCCGTAGGTCAAAGAAATTGAGCACGTCCCTGAAAAACTTTGAGCCGGGCGGTGCGAAGCCCCGGCTCATATGATCCGCGAAAATCACTACCTCCCCGTCCCTCGGCTGTGGTCTTTCTTCTGACGGGTCAGGGGCACGGTAGGACATCACTTCCTTCTTGGGCAGATATCCGGACTTAACAAAATTGGCTAGGGTCTCGTCGGTGACGTTGGACCTCATCCAGTTGCAAGTGATGGGAGCCTTAGGAGGCATGGTGAAAGTTGGTGGGCTATGACAAAGGGGAAAAATGTCCGGGTTAATTATAAGCCGGCGATATGCAGTTTAAACTAAGGTGGCGGCTTATGAAGGGGACTAATGATATATACTCAATTAAGCCGGAGAATTCTACAAGGCACGGTTCTCTTTAAAACCGGAGGATTCTACAACGCGAGGGTTCTTTAACCCGGGATTGTAAGCCGCCAAGATTCAATGGTTGCAGTTTTTACTAAGTGTGGTAAAACAGGTTTCACATATGGCAGTAACTTTTTTGGATCAAAATGGTCGGGTGAAACAAAAATTTTCTAGACCTAGAAACAGACGAGCGGATGTTCTTGAGCTCGAACGAAGCATCTATACAGTAGAAGAAGATCTACTGGCACTTGAAATGAGGCCTAAACAACTACCGCACTAGTTCTATACAAGGGTAAAGATCAAACAAGTGCAGTGACTACGAACTACCGAGGTTTGCGGACAATGGCGAAGAACACGGATGAACTGTTTGAACTCTACCGCAGATCTGTTCTAACAAGGCGGAAGAGACTCATCGGAGTTGGAGAAGAGCGGAAGTCGCCGCCGTTTATCTGGTCCAAGTCAGGGTGATGCAGCGGCCGGGTTGATGAAGATCAGGGGCGCGACGGCGGCGGCAGTGGCAGAGCTCGGGCAGAGGAGCGACGGAGCGAGAAGGAAGAAGAGAGCGTGAGAAGAGCCCATTGGACCGGCCTATTTATAAGGCGAGGTCATAAGTGGGCGCGAGATTCAAGGAGACCACGGCGTGGTTATCTCCCCCCCCCCCCCGCGACGCCTCGATTTTCAGAATGACAGTAAAAGCAAAGATCCGTTGCGGATCTGGCAGAGTAAAAAACGGACTTAATGGAGGATGACGTCACGGCGGATTATCCGGAGTCCAGAGGATGACGTCACTCTGGGTTATGGCCTTCGCATGAATGGTAAGCCGGAGATTTTTTCTGTCAGAAGAGTTGAAGATTGACATGAGCCGGCTCAAATCAATCTGGGGCCTAATGTTGAGGATATAGACCTTAGAGTCACCCGCCAGAAGGGGCCGGTTTACTCGCGTGGTCAATGCCAGAAGCCCGGAGCCAAGTTTGAAGATGATGGGCCAGAGATGGGCTGAGACCCGGATACGGCTTAAAGCCCATAGTTACAATCGTTATTATAGTAGAACTTGTAGTGTAAGGCAAGTATGATTGAGAGTCCGAGCCGGACACTCTTATGAGCCGGCCGGGACTCTAAGGGCTGCTGGGCGTCAGCCTCCCTATATAATGGGACGACCCGGCAGCGGTTTAGGGCGACAACAATCTCATCGAGAGCCGGGCATAGCTGTTTAGCTCCCTGGCGATTGTAACCCTAATCAATATCATCTCAAACTGGACGTAGGCTTTTACCTTCACCGTAAGGGGCCGAACCAGTATAAACCCTCGTGTTCCTTGTCCCACATAACCCCTTCAAGCTTCCTAGTTGCGATGGCTCCACGACTAAGTCCTAGCTCGAGGACATCTGCCGTGACAATTCCACGACACCAGCCATTCGGGATACCGAACCTCGCGAATGGCACCCGCCGCCTCCAGCTTGCGGGTCTCTTGAACGATGAAGGCCTGCTTCTAAGTGGACTGCCGTCTCGCCCGCTGCTTCACGAGGCGTACATTGGGGCATACCCTTAAATGATGTTGAATCACCTCTCTCGGGACTCCTACGAGCTGATTGGGCTCCCACGCGAATATATCCTTGTTTGCGCGCAAGAACTTAACCAATGCTTCCTCTTGACCTTGGTCGAGGCTGGCACCTATGGTAAAGGTGGCTCCTGAGGGGCCGTCCTCGTTGACTGGCACCTGCTTGGTTTCCGCCTTGTCTTGTGTGAACAACTCCTTCTTCTTGGTCGGTACGGCTCCCTTGGGCTTGGAGGTGCCCGCGTCAGCAGGCTACGCCACCGCGGCGGTTTTGAGGGCAAGCTTGAGCGCCGCCAGGGCCTCCTTGGCGTCCCCTTTGACAGTGAGGACGCCCTTGCTCCTAGGCATCTTCATGAGGTTGTAGGCCGGATGAGTCGCTGCCATGAACTGGGCCAGAGCCGGGTACCCGAGGATGGCGTTGTACGGGAGGCCGATGCGGGCAATGTCGAAGTCGACCAGCTCGGTGCGGTAGTTGTCGCACGTGCCGAAGGTGATGGGAAGGCGGATCTGTCCCAGAGAGCGGGCAGTGCCACCACCAACTCCCGAGAAAGGCTTGCTAAGGCTGAGCCGCTCGAGTGGCACGTGAAGAAGGCTGAAGGCCTCCATGGAGAGCAAGTTGAGGCCGGCACCGCCGTCGATGAGGGTCTTGGTAACAGCCACGTTGCAGATGGTGGGCGTGCAGAGCATTGGGAGCATGCCCGAGCCGGCGGTGGAGTCAGGGTGGTCCTCTGAGCCGAAGGTGAGGTCGGCCTCCGGCGCAGCCCAACCCGGTGGAGCTCCCGGGCGCTTGGAAGCAGCACCAATCTGGCGGAGGAACGGCTTGACGTGTCGATCTGAAGGCGGTGCTTGAGAGCCGCCCAGCAGGGCCGCGACTGCGTGGTGTGCCGGTACCACGTAGCGAGCAGTGAAGAGGTCGCGGAGTTCCCCCAGGATGCCACCATGGATCCAGGGAGGTTGAGCAGCCAGGCGCGTGGCTCGCCGGCGAGGGCCATGGGGAGCCAGTTGGCCATGACCTTGTCGTCGCCTCCGGCCTCGAGGATGGCCTCCTCGTATGCCAACAGGAAAGCTAACGGGTCTGCCGCGCCGTCGTAGCGCGGCGGCATCTCCGGCCTAAACTTGGGTGGCCATCGCACCTGCCGCAGGGCGGGGGCCAGGGCTCGGAGCCCCCTGGCCCCGTCGTCAGCACCGGCCGCTGGAGCAGGTGGTGGGGCACCTGCCATGGGGGCGAAGTGCGGTGGTGCGGAGCGTAGGCTGGTGGAGAGGAGCTACGGCGCACCCCTACCTGGCGCACCAAATGTCGGATCTAGGGTTCCGGCAAAACCCTTAAGGTTCGAACTCTGGGGTGCGCGCGAAGTTCTTTCCCTCCTACCGATCTATGCCCTAGCTCGCTAAGATCTTGCGGACGAACTCAACGAACTAGCAACACAAAGACAAGATTTATACTGGTTCGGGCCACCGTTGTGGTGTAATACCCTACTCCAGTGTGTGGTGGTGGATTGCCTCTTGGGCTGATGAAGAACAGTACAAGGGGAAGAACAGCCTCCTGAGGTTGAGGTGTTCTTGTGTTCAGTGTGGATAAGGGTTGGCTCTCGATCAGATGAGATCAAGTTACCTCCTTTGGTGGTGGCTAGTTCTACTTATAGAGGCCCTGGTCCTCTTCCCAAATATTGAGCGGGAAGGGAGCCAACAACGGCAGCCAATTTGAAAGGGGGCAGCTAGTACAAGCTATCCTGACAAAAGCGGTCTTCGCCTGCGAAAGGGCTCTGGTGATGACGCCGTCTTGGGCTCCACGGTGACCTCTGTCCTGCTGGCCTGCTGGTCTTGGTCTCGTTGCACTGATATGGAAACCTTTGCCTGATGCCTCAGTACTCCGCGCCTGTGCTTGCCCCCTTGGCACCAAAGACGAAACAAGGACGCTGCGTGCGCTGGCGCCCGCCTGGTGTCGATCGTCATGGCTCACGTCACGAGAGCCTCGCGAGGTTTGCCCCGCCTTGATATCTCCGCTCCTCGCGAGGCAGCCTGGTGAGGCCGCTCCTGAGGAGGCCTTGCGTCATCCGCCTCGTGAGGCTTGGCCCCTCGCGAGGGTCTTTGAAAGCCTTGATGACGAAGATGGGCCGAACAGGCGTGCTAGCACAGCCACGCCGTGGGCCGCAGGCAAGCAAGTCTGGGGACCCCCATTCCCAGAACGCTGACAGAAGGTCCAGTCGTTGCTGCCGATGAAACGGGCGAATGCTCCAGAACCTCTGATGGCCCTACAGAAGTGGTAGATGAGAACCTCGTCCCGCACACATACCTGGGTGACGGCGATCCGCTGGTCCCTGTCAGGAGATGAATGGATGGGCACAAGGTCTAGTCCTGCAACCTTGTGCTTTCTCGTCCTGTAGGTACTACTTGAACTCGGCGAGGCACAGCTTCACCGAGTCCGGATCGTTGGTGTACATCACATTCAACTTGGTGCAGCCATAGGACTGAACGGAACTCAAAGGGGAACTCCTTGCTGAAGTCCATATCCAGGAGGCTCACCCCTTGGATCGCCATTGGAGTCTCTTCAAGTGAACAAGTGTGTAGGCAGCGGCAGCAGTTCATTTTTCAGATCTTGGGGAACTGGATTCAACAGTAAACTGAGTGTGTACATGCGACAACAGTTACTACCCCTCCCTCGTCCGCTGCACGCCCGACAGAAGATGCACCCTTGGCGCATTCTCCGGCCACACGTCGGTTCACGAGCGGGTTTGTATTGGTACTGTAATAATAGGAGTAGTGGTCACTTTACTTAAATTTAATTAGCTTTAATAGAAATTTATACTCAAAACAAGCAATGCATTGGCTCGTTCTATCAGTGCCACAGGATCAACATGCACAACAATTAGAATTATTATTCTCAAGACGCACACGATCAGCACATTTGTCGCACTTTCACAAAAGATAATACTACCAAGTTTGAACTTTTTGTTATGGTTGTTGTCCTCTGCATCATCATGCCGTGTTTCCCAGCTTGCAAGATTCAGAACCAACAAATAAGATCCAAATAATAAGTACAACAAAGATGCCTACACATCTCATTAATTCCCAGCTTGCAAGATTCAGAATCAACAAATAAGATCCAAATAATAAGTACAACAAAGATGCCTACACATCTCATTGATTCCCAGCTTGCAAGATTCAGAACCAACAAATAAGATTCAAATAATAAGTACAACAAAGATGCCTACACATTTCATTGATTCCCAGCTTGCAAGATTCAGAACCAACCCATTAGAGCCTTTTGATAAAGTGAATATTGGGATTAAATCCATCTTGGCTAGCCATGTCATACAATCGAAGAACTTGGCGAATGCTCTTGACCGTCACAACATCTGTAGTTGAGTATTCCTATTTGCACAGCACAAACAAGAAGAGCATGATTTCACTTTAATAGTGGCCTCCTTGAACTCAACCTGCAGCTCCACTCGGATGAGGCCTGCCTGGAGTTCCATGATTCAATTCATGCGCCTTTTTCTGCAGTTCACCTGAAATGAAGCAAAGATTGCATCATTCAGCTAGCAAGAAGTACTTGCTCTCGTGAGCTGGCAGGTTCTTCTTTAGTAGTTGCACTAAAATTGAGGAACATTAAGGTTGGCTGTCCGGCTCATGTTAGGTGCAACTATAATTTTCTTATCCTTTCGTGCAGTTCCACTAAAATAAAGTGCCATTGTGGTGACATTGACGGCTCATCTTGCAAAGGCTAATAAAATGTTGCACGAGATTACCAGCAGAACTTGACGGAGATTTTGGAAACTCCAATCACCATTTTGTGCAGTTCCACCAAAATTGAGAGATGTTGCCCACGTGACATTTTAGTTGAACTGCACAAGACACTCATTCCAAAAAAAAGTGTTTTGTGCAGTTCACCAAAAGGTCACAATAGCAACAAGGGAAATGGATATCCCTATCTGCACAAAAAGAGAGCAAGTAAACAGTTGCTGGTCAATAAAAATATACGAAATGAAAAGAAGCATCTTAATTATGTTCATGGCAATCACGCAAGGACAGTAGAAATTTTAAAACGTCAGCAATGCTTCATGTTACCAGAAGCATTACGATCAACAATGAGATTCCTCAAATATGGGATTACTTTAATGGTGGCATTGCTTGTTTACCAGATACAGTAAATCAATAGCAGCTAAAGAGTTGGTTTAAGGGCATGGGACTGTGGGGACACCAGGACACTCAGCAGCGTAAAGGAGCAACTTACTTATCATACTGGGGAAAACAGCAGGAGTGCCATTTGTAACACAGTTTAATTGCATCTTATCACTAGAGGCATTAGATTAACAATAACACTGGTTAGATATGTCCCTAAGGTAACAGTGTGATTGCTTCAATTTACATGCGTCCGTACATTAACAACAGCAAAAGGTTGGTATAAGGACATGCGATAGTGGACGCATCAGCACAATGTACCTACAAGGAGGCATAAAGTCGTGATGCCGAGTTTGTTCATGCTATGTGAGGGCAGCAAATCTAATCCTGGAGACCTTTTACTATGTGAGGGCAGCAATCCTAATCCTGGAGACCTTGTACTATGTGAGGGCAGCAAATCTAATCTTGGAGACCTTTTACTATGTGAGGGCAGCAATTCTAATCCTAGAGACCTTTTACTATGTGAGGGCAACAAATCTAATCCTGGACATACTCTGTTGACTTGTCCACCAGCCGCCACTTTCTATCCTTTTTTCAACCAATAATAGATCTATTCCTTATCCAGTTTGTACTACATTTTCCCATTATTTCCCTTTTCATCCAAGAGATCGGTTGGGTATCCGGTCTTTACTACTTTCACCATATTATTTCCTCTTTGAATCAAGTCCTAGATTCATGCTACAACTTTCCCCCCTTTCTTCGTTGTTTGAAGAAAGCCCTAGATTCGAATGCATGAAGTAGCTTTACCTCTAATAATACTAAAAATTTAGGTGGCTTTGGAAGAGCTGATGGGAGTAGAAAAAGATGCACATGCAGACACGTGGGGAGTTGGGGCAGTAGAGCAAGGCCGCTTTCGAAGAACTTATACCTGAGGGTCGTCGGGATGTCGGCGGCGGTAGGTCGGATCTGTGGACAATACGGCAGGGAGGAAGAAGGGTCGGAGGACCTGCCGAGCCGGCGCTGTGTCGGAGAAAACGGCACGGGCAAAGGATCGGGCCCCTCCGACAGCTGTGGGTTTCCTCCCTCGCCGGCGATGACCGTGTGAATGATTGTAACGCCCACGATGCGGCTATATCTCCCACGTGTCGAGGCACGACTTAGAGGCATAACCGCATAGTGGTTTTGTCGCAAGAAGGGTCATCTTCACACAATCCCATGTAATGAACAAGAATGGGATAAAGAGTTGGCTTACAATCGCCACTTCACACAATACATAAATATTATTCATGCATCATCCAAAATACAATCAACTAGACCGACTACGGTCAAAATCCAGATGAGAATAAGACAACCCCAAATGCTAGATCCCCGATCGTCCCAACTGGGCTCCACTACTGATCATCAGGAAAAGACACATAGTAACGACCACGTTCCTCGTCGAACTCCCACTTGAGATCGACGCCATCATCTGCACTGGCATCGTCGGCACCTGCAACTGTTTTGGTAGAATCTGTGAGTCACGAGGACTCAGCAATCTCACACCCGCGAGATCAAGACTATTTAAGCTTATAGGAAAAGGAGGTGTAATAAGGTGGAGCTGCAGCGGCAATAAGCATATATGGTGGCTAACATACGCAAGAGAGAGCGAGAAGAGAAGCAACGGAACGGTCGTCAACTAGCAATGACCAAGAAGTGATCCTGAACTCCTACTTACGTCATACATAACTCAGACCGTGTTCACTTCCCGGACTCCGCCGAGAAGAGACCATCACGGCTACACATGCAGTTGATGTATTTTAATTGGGTCAAGTGACAAGTTCTCTACGACCAGACATTAACAAATTCCCATCTGCCTCATAACCGCGGGCACGGCTTTCGAAAGATAATACCCTGCAGGGGTGTCCCAACTTAGCCCATCATAAGCTCTCACGGTCAATGAAGGATAAACCTTCTCCCGGAAAGACCTGATCAGTCTCGGAATCCCGGTTTACAAGACATCTCGACAATGGTAAAACAAGACCAGCAAAGCCACCCGAATGTGCCGACAAATCCCGATAGGAGCTGCACATATCTCGTTCTCAGGGCACACCGGATGAGACATCCTACGAGTAAAACCAGACCTCGAGTTTCCAAGAGGGGGCCCCGCAGTCTACTCAGTTCGGACCAACACTCGAAGGAGCAATGGCCCGGGGGGGTTAAAATAAGATGACCCTCGGGCTCGCGAAAACCCGGGGGAAAAGGCTTAGGTGGCAAATGGTAAAACCAAGGTTGGGCCTTGCTGGAGGAGTTTTATTCAAGGCGAACTGTCAAGGGGGTCCCATAAATCACCCGACCGCGTAAGGAACGCAAACTCAAGGAACATAATCCCGGTATAACAGTAACTAGGGCGGCAAGAGTGGAACAAAACACCAGGCATAAGGCCGAGCCTTCCACCCTTAACCAAAATATAGATGCATTAATTAAATAAGAGATATTGTGATATCCCAACATATCCATGTTCCGACATGGAACAAACTTCAACTGCACCTGCAACTAGCAACGCTATAAGAAGGGCTGAGCAAAAGCGGTAACTTAGCCAAACAACCGTTTGCTAGGAAAGGATGGTTAGAGGCTGACATGGCAAAATGGGAGACATGATATAGCAAGTGATAGGTATCGCAGCATGGCAATAGAGCGAACAACTAGCATAGCAAAGATAGAAGTGATTTCGGGGGGTGGTCATCTTGCCTGCAAGGTTCTCAGAGTTGTCGAAAGCTTGATCCTCGTAAGCGTACTCGACAGGTTCCTCGTTCACGAACTCGTCTCCCGGCTCTACCCAAGACAAGCACACAAACAAACAGAACCACAATCAACCACGAGAAATGCGCAAGCAACATGATGCAAAACATGTATGATATGCAAGATATGATATGCGATGCATATGCGTGCTCCGGAAGAAAAATGATGAACATGGCAGTAACTTGGCAAACCAAGCATGCCACTGGAAAGATGGGATGATTTCGGTCGAAATCGATATAAAGATCACCGGAAACGGATGCACGGTTTGCAAATGGCAAGCAAAACAAGAATGACACGAATCTGTGATTAACAGCATGATAGCACTTAAAATGCAACAAACAACAATGCTACAGCACCCCAACATTGCAAAAAAGCATATGGCAGTAATCTACAGGAGATGCTTGACAAACGATGAACACTAAGCTATGGCTAGTTCACAACATATCAAGCTCAAACAAGCATGGCAAAAGTGTAAAAGATAACAGGATCACAGACTTAGTGAAAAACTGGACATGGCAGAAAACAGCATCAGGTAGCAATGTTCAGAGCATGAAATCAACATGCTAAAGGAACTTAACCTAGCAAAACAAGGCATGTAAGTGTTGTACTAAAATCACATGAAAAAAGTCCCTTACTGACCATAAGCCAAAAAGGAGCATAAGATATGATGGCAAGCATGTAAACATAGCAAGTTTCGTTATCAGGTTTCAGACTTAGCAGAAAACAGAGCATGGCAGAAATAATAATATGTAGGCCTCTTTGTGAGCTTGATGCACTCACTACAGAGCAATGCATTACAAAACAAGCACACCTACAGCTAGATGGCATGTTTATGAAGCTATCCATGGCAAGAACAAAAGCATAGCATGAATGGATCAACTGCAATAAGCTTGGCAAAATTGTATATCATGTTAAGAATCTGCCAGAAATATTTTATAGCAAAAGTAGAGCAAGATTGAGTCATGCTATGGTACTCCATAATTGCAAAAAAGGGCAGGAATGGATCAATTAAAACTATAGCTACAAAACATCCTTACTGAACATCTCCAAAATATGCATGGATCTCTCTGTAGCATCAAGTTTACATGGCAACAAAATAACAGCAGACAAGGACTTGGAGAAATCACCAAGTCCCTGAAATCAGAAACATTACGGAGCCTATTTTGCATGCTTGTGTTAGTCACCACAAAGATCATAAAAATACATGGACTACACCACTGGAAATATGGCATGTCATACTTCAAAACACATGTAGAGCTCATGCCCATAAGATGCACAGAATTAAAGATACAAAAATGACAAATCTCCAAGTTCTGATAAGAACCAGAGGATAACAGCAACTAGCCCTCTTCCAACAGAGATTTGGGCATCAAGATTACCCCTAATGAACATGGTGCAATTTAACAAAATGTAGAGCATCACGAGACGAACAAATTTGACATATTACACGCGCGAATCGGAGCTACATGCAAGAAGTTACGCAACGAGGAACAGGGCAATATGCTGTAACAGGAAAAAACTTGGAGAAAAAAAAGGGGGCTCGGGGTCAACCGCTACAGTGCAGATCTGGATCGGGAAGCAACGGAGAGCTCGAGCTCGGCCGGAGCGCTGCTGGCCGGCGATGGAGGAGGAGAGGGAGGCCGGCGGCGGGGCAGGCCCGAGGCGGCGGTGGCCGCGGTGGCGGGGGTCGGCGCCGGCGCGGGGAGGCGGTGAGGCGGCGGCGGGGCCGGCCGGCGGGTCAGCGGGCGGTGGGGCAGGCCGGCGGCCGGCGGGCGGCGCCACGGCGGCGGTGAGCGCGGCCGGAGCTCGGCGAGGCAGGCGCGGGCGCGGAGGAGGCGTCGGGCGCGAGGGCGGCGGTGGCTGGGCTCGGCGGGCCGGCGGCGGAGGGAGATGGCCAGATGCCACGTGGCGGATTCCGATTCGTCGGGGCGCGGCGGCGGACGCGTCCGGTCCGGTCCGGACGTGTCCGGCGGCGGAGAGGGGACGGATCTATGGTTGGACTGAGTTCGTTTTTTCGGGAGGGTCACAAATAAATAGGTAGAGGGAGCTAGGAGAGTCCAAATGAGGTGCGGTTTTCGCCCACACGATCGTGATCGAACAACCTAGAGCATGGAAGAGAGTTTGGTGGGTTTTGGGCTGGTTTTGAGGGGGGGTTTTGCTGGACACTCAAATGGACTTTGCGGATGCCCGGTTAACCGTTGGAGTACCAAACGACCTCCAAATGGAACGAAACTTGACCGGTGGTCTCCGGGTGGTATAATAAGGCCACTTGACAAGCATCGGTCCATTCCGAGAAAGTTTTACACCTGCACACGAAAGAAAACAAGAGGGATGCGCCAGAGGAGATAGGAGCGCCGGATTGGAAAACAGACAATGGGGAAAATGCTCGGATGCATGAGACGAACACGTATGCAAATGCAATGCACATGATGACATGATACGAAATGCATGACATGACAAAATACAAAACAAAAGACAAAACCCGACCACGGAGGAAATAACATAGCACATAGCCGAAAATGGCAAGAGTCGGAGTTACAAATATGGCAAGTTACATGCGGGGTGTTACAATGATGCACCTAGTCCTCTACACACACCAGCCGAAGGGATCCGGCCGGATCTGTGACCAGCGATGAGCAGAGAAAATGTCGCTACCGCTATCTTGTTTATATCTGGAGAGGATGAGAGAATGAAGAGAGCAACCCTAGTAAAGCAAGCGCTTAGGCCCCTGCGTACATATATAGTGGAGTGATTATCTTTTTGTCTCCACAACAAGCGTTTCAATTTGTGTACGTGGCATTAAAGAAAAGAAACTCTCTATTTAAGGTGACTACCTGTACGACTCCTACTTACTACTACTAGTAGTAGTATTGTTCACTTGTGCTCCCCGGCCCTCCATTCATTGAACAACCCCACGGGTGAATAAACATACAGTACTAGTATTCATATAGAACGAACAAGCTCGAACTATTTTCGCGTAGTTAAAAGTTGAGGGCAGGGCTTTTCCCGGGCAGTACGCATGGCAGTTTTCACGTAGGCGGTTTGACAGAGAGGCGAGGAGGGTGAGGGAGTGGCGGATTCAACTTACTTACCGCTGGAAAGGTCGGGCTGTGCGATTTGACGGTGCGTTACTGTTTGGATCTATGTGTTAGAGTTAGTTTGGGTTAGTTTGAACTCAACTAACCCAAAAATATACAAACAGGAGGGTTAGTTTGGGTTACTGTTTGGATCCATGTGTTAGAGTTAGTTTGGGTTAGTTTGAACTCAACTAACCCAAAAAAAATCTAACCCACCCAAGAGGTGCTTATTTGGGTTAGTTCTTCTCGGGACACTAAAAAACACATTTTTCTCTTGCTCTCCCCGCAGCAGATCCCTCCCCACTTCCTCGAAGCTTCTCGTCCTCTCCCTCCCTCCCTCCCTCCCTCCCGCGCTGCCCATGAAGGCACCTCGCCGTATCCGCGCTCCATCTAACCCTGTCATCCAAACACCTCTTTCGCTAGAGTTACTTCACGGTTAGTTCAGGATTAGAATCTAACTCTGACCTTTAACTGAGTTAGAGTATCCAAACAGGGCTAGGCGGTACGACCGGGGTGATGCCCCCCTTCCGTTCCACACTCTAATCTGGTGCATGACACGTATTACGTTGACCCGGATGCTGCTGGCTGTCCCACATGTCGGCGAAGTAGTACGTAGTAGTAAGAAGGAGCAAAGAATCAGGTGGTATAAGTCTTTCTAGAGATTCCAACAAGTGACTAGACTACACCGCGTGCAGTATCTCAAATCTCAAATCTCCCTTCCGGTTTATAGGGCTCAAATCTCAAATCTCATCAACCAAGGCATTTTGCGATTGGAGGAATATATCTTGTACTTTACAAAACTACCCTAATTAAACTCATGCATTAATTACGTAGTTCTCTCGTTTTCCTCTCCGCCTTGTTCGCGGTGCACAATATTGAGCACTCCTATATGACTAGCTGCTCTATCTACATGCGTGACATCAAAGCATCCGGGCCCGCATGCCATCCACCAAATCACAGCGAGGTGCTACAGTCGAAACTCACCGGTCACCCCGGTGTGGCCGTCATGACCCGTCATATCACAAAACCCACACCTTTACCAGCAGTGGTAAAGTGGGCTCAAAGTTGGACTGGACGAAGCAACCATCATTTCACTGGAACGCTCGTTGAAGCCCTTTCTCCCCTTTCTTGAAGAAAACCTCACTCAAGGCTACTCACTTCTGCCATTTTTCTTCTGTACCGACGAAGGAAAGGTGGGCGAATCAGTGATGTTGCTATATTTTCATTCCAAGAATCTTCTTTTTGCGAAGCACCGACCGATTCTCACAGCCTATTCTTTTCCCGTTTTCATTGCGTTTGTGGTTTCCTTTCGATTGCCTTTTGTTTGTCAGTTCATTGATGGATCCTGGAGCACTAGGCAAAGAGTTGCCGGCGGACAATCCACTGGAGACAGCGATCTCCAGGAAGCAAGCACTGACCAACGAGTTGACCATGTTGGTGGGCCAACCCATGGAGACGAAGAACTCCAAGAAACAAGCACTGGCCAAAGAGTTAACGACGTTGGCGGACGAACTCCTCAAAGAAAGTTGGAAGAACAGCAAGGGCCCCATCGTGCCTACCCAGAAACTCTGATGGCCACCTATGCGAGGCTCAAGGCCGAGTTTCAGGAGATAGTCGCCGTTGAGAAGCAGTATTCCCCTGGCAAGGTGATGGCCCCCATCGAGGACAAGGAGATGGCCCTCGGAGGGATGGGATCCCCCGGTGAGCTGCACAAGGTAAAAAAATAATGGCTTATTACCGAAAGTTGTGGTTTTTTGATTATTTGCAATGTGCTTGCTAATATGTTAGGGTTGTGCAGGTGATGGTGGACGTCCTTGATGATTCCGATCTCGCGGCCCGTCCTGTGGACAATGCCCCAGAGATCATTTTTGATGTCACGGTCCATCCTGTTGGCATCGCCCCGGAGATCGATTTCGATGTCGCGGTCAGTCCTGTGGACATCGCCCCAGAGATCGATTCCCATGCCGCTGTCCTTGCTGTGGTCATTGCCCGAGAGATCGATGACAAGAAACAGTTGGTCGCGCTAATCCTTCAGGGTAGTTTGCATTGCCCTGTGTTTAATTACCAGAACGATGCGTGTTATCAAACCATCTTAGGGCTAGTGCACTGTCTTGTGTGGGCGGTACTTGCTACTTTTGTTTGATAGTGAATCATGTGAACCCTCTCCGAGTTATGGAAACAGATGTATCCTCACCAGCTTTTGATGTAATATATGGCATGCTTAGATGTAAGTTTGAACTATTTATCATATCAGCAGGGCTTATTTGATGATTCTTGGTGTTAGTAGGCTAGCTACTATGCGAGCTATAGTACTTGCAAAACACTCACCGAAGAGAAATGTTGGGGCTGATGAGCTCGTCGTACGCTTATACTGATCCGTCGTCGATCGGCCAATAACCCAAGCTCCTAAAATTGTAGGCTTAGCGATCGATCATACAATAGTCGACAGGGATACATTCAGGCCTCATTTGGTTCATAGGGTAGGAAAATCGTAGCAAAAGTACAGAGACGTACAACACAAAATCATAGCAGTACAGAGACGTCCCTCCGTTCCAAAATAGATGAGTCAAATTTGTACTACTAACTTTGAAACGGAGGGAGTACAAATCCTAGGCGGGCTAGTTTGGCCTAGTGGGTTTTAGTGATAAGACGTGGTACAGTGCCGTCTAGTCTTCGTGTGTGGTAGCAGTACTGCGGGTAGAGTAAGTTTTCATGAAGAAGCGGAATTCAACAATGTCATGATGGTTCCTTCGTCCGACTAACTTTGTGCATGGCAGGTGGACCAGGATAATTTTGTGCATGGCAGGTGGACCAGGATGGTCGACGCCCCACATGTCGGCGAATGAAAGTATTCTTTCCGATATAGTGGACGAGCAACGAGTATTCATTGTTTATTTTTGATGAAACCTATTGTCTCCACTGTTACGATGGAGGAGTGTGAAACATGGCAGCCCAGTGAACTTGGCATGTGCACCACTCCCTCCTTCCTCATGTAATACTACCATAGTGTTGACTATAAGGTTACAACTTTTTCTCACTTTCTCTCTATCTATTTCCTCTCAAATGATTTTTACCTTTCTTTTTTTAGACACAATTATTTTTTATGCCTCTTTTTTAGAATTAGTTTTTTATACCTAGGAGCACGTGTAGAGACGGGCTCCTGCAGATCCCACTCCTTGACTTTGTCAATGCCTCTCTCTCCTCCACATAAGCGGGCTTGTCGAGAAGACAAGAGATGATCTCTGAGCACAATATGTTTCACCATGTTTTTAGGAATAACTAGTTATTGAAGATAAGGCTAAGAGATGATCCATTGTACACATGTTTTTTTGTCATCTCTAAATTACATGCAAGACTTATAATAAGACTATCTTATCAACCATTGTACATGCCCTTTATAGCCCAGAATTTTACCAGTGCGAGCTATAGTACTTTCTATGAATGCGGGCAGTTGGCCTCTGAGGGCGGAGCGCGCACGGGGAGGTGGTGGGGTGGGGGAGGGGTTCTGGTGGGCTAGGGCGGTAAGAAGCGGGCTTGGAAGCGGTGCGGACTCCCGCATGGCCCACCTCACATTATCACCACATATTTCTTGGAGTCCGTGCACGACGGGCGGGCGATCTCTTCTCCCTCCCTCGTCTCTCTCCTCTCAGCCGACGCCCGCCGAGCGATTAGATTTCGGCTATCGACGGTTTATTCAATTGCAGTCCCACATGTCAGTGAAAATGCAAGACAACGTGTGTCCCCTCTGGTGAGCGACGTGCAAGCCGGATCGGGGCTGCGACGTGAACGCGACGCATACGAGTTGTAAGTGTGCCGCCTTTTCCTTTTGAACTTGCAAAGCGTAACATTTTTGTGCGATCGATTGATAGAAATCCAGAACAAAATGACGAGGGCGGTGCTTTCCCGTGCGTTAGGCGGGCTAGTTTGAGTGATATGACGTGCTACAGTGCCATCAACTTGCTCCATTTTTATGTAAGCAAGAGTCTACATTCTTACGTGGGAGGAGTGCGAAACACGGCGGATCTGATTTTGATCGAGGGATAACTGTTCCCTGCGAAATAATGGAGCACTGTTAGCGATTATAGCATGATAGTTAGGGCATCTCCAGCGCTGGCCCTCAAATTTACACCGGCATCTGTCCGAGGACACTGATGGATGCCATCCAATGCTGCCCGCATACCTTTCGACAACTATATGAACTAACCGGACAAAATTCGTGCAAACAAAGCAAATTTCAAATTGACGGAATGAAATTCATTACATTTCGAGAACTTTTCCTATAAACTGGTCGAAATTCATTACATATTTTGCACAAACCATACTAAAACCTACTGTAAACCTAATCTAAACAATCGCCGGGCCCCGACCACCATGTCTGGCCATGAACCCGAGAAAGCCGGCCATTGCCTTTGCCTCCTCCTTATCCGCCTCGATAACCTCCTCCTCCGGAGCACAAGGTTATGAAGATTTCCGCCTCCACGTCGCCATCAAGCGGCTAATCGGTCGCTGATTTTTATCCCACCAAGCTTGGCATCGACTGAGTGGAGGAGCGGTGGCCTTCCTGGGGCTAAAACGGTGGCGACCTACCGTGTACTACTCTTCCACGCCGCCGGATGCGCCCGCGCACGCGCGCCGGCTTCGTGGTCGTGGCGGTGGAGGGCAGCCGGGGGGGAGCCGGCGATCTCCTTCGTCTGCTCCTGCGAGAGTACGTCCAAGAGACCTTTAGAGCGCCCCCGGAGCGGAGCCACCGATGTCCTTCGTCTGCTCCTGCGACAGTACGTCCAAGAGAGCTTTGGAGTGCCCGGAGGCCATGGTTGGAGTGGTGCCAACAGAAGGAAGGGACCGGAGGAGAATTAGTGTGGGTCTTTCGCTATGGCTGGGAGCTGGGGCTCAAGTTAATATAGCGGGCGAATGGCAATGAGCCGCTGCAGACGGATGGACGGCTGGCACCAGAGTAGGTTCGTCGGCAGCCGTGGTGTCATTAACGCGGAGCAGTCGCTTGCACCGGGATGCCGCGCGGGTGGCGCTCTCTCGGCCGTCGCGCTGCTGCAATGCCGGCGCCAGTGAGAGGTCGCGTCGGGCGTGAATGCGGACGCTGCTTCAGTGACTTAACCGCAGGTGCATTGTCTCACTGACATGTGGGCCCAACGGGCATCAGGTCCGCATGTCAGTGACACACCAACTGCACCTGCAGTTAAGGCCGGTGAATGCAGCATTGACGTTCTGGAGAGACGGTGATCGTTTCAGGCGGGAAGCACGCGCTGGCGATGGAAGGGGTTTCGGTAGGCCAGGGCGGTCAGACGCTGGCGTGGTGGTAAAATGTGAACTCATGGACGACGAGCCTTTGAAGCGTATGCAGCACATATTGACAACCAGGCGTCCATGCAACCGCTCTTGTCGCCAGCTAGCATTCGACGACCACCATTAGACACCACACAACCATACATAACTTACGAATAATGGACGAATCGATCAGACACACACTCGTGTGTAGTGGCACTATGATCGGTTGCTCACGATAGTACATACTCCACACCATAGTACCCTCTGTAGCTAGGCTGTTTTATAGATTGTCGTTGTGATGGACGATATACATGAGCAAGGCGCCGAGTCATGAGTATGACCGTTGGTGTTGAGCCAGGTGAATACATGCTCGGTGTTCGCGGAGGCCTCCAGCAAACGTCTAAACAGTAATGTCACATACGCATAATTTTGGTTTTTATTTCTTTCTCCACTGACAAGTAGGGCCGCATAGATAGATAGATAAAGAACACGAGCTGATGAGGCGCATGCGGACTGTTTGACTGGTCAACCAGACAAATACGGAGCTATACGCTGAGCCAGTGACCGTATAATCACCATATCTCGTATACAATGATCAAAGTGAGCTATCAAGACAAGTTCAATGACCGCCAATGCATTTTACTCGGTAATAAATGATAAGGATTGAAGGGGAATCCAAATTTCCTTCGTCTTCTGTCCTTGAGCTCTTGACGAACCAATGCACTTTACGGTTGTCCGGCCACTCCACTCCAGAGCTATCACCAAGCATCATTCATGCCACCGCGCCGCACACTAACTGGTAAGGATGCGATGGCATCCCGCTGCGCCGAGTTCCTCGCCGCCCACGACAGCACACAGAATGGTAGGCAAGCGGTGGCATCCCGCCGTGCCGAGTTCATCGCCGCTCGCGACCTCACACCTATGTGGGCGGAATTTGAAGCTGCCAAGGCTGAATTGGCGGTAGAGCAAGAGGCGGCCAAAGCCGCACAGAGGGAGCGGAAAAGTCAGAAAGCACTCAAGAAAAGAGAGGCCCGCCGCCGCAAGAAAGAAGAGGACGCACGCGCTGCTGCGGAGAGGTCGGTGATGACCCACAAGTATAGGGGATCTATCATAGTCCTTTCGATAAGTAAGAGTGTCGAACCCAACGAGGAGCAGAAGGAAATGATAAGCGGTTTTCAGCAAGGTATTCTCTGCAAGCACTGAAATTATAGGTAACAGATAGTTTTGTGATAAGATAATTTGTGACGGGTAACAAGTAACAAAAGTAAATAAAGTGCAGCAAGATGGCCCAATCCTTTTGTAGCAAAGGACAAGCCTGGACAATTTCTTATATGAAGGAAAACTCTCCCGAGGATACATGGGAATTATCGTCAAGCTAGTTTTCATCACGTTCATATGATTCGCGTTCGGTACTTTGATAATTTGATATGTGGGTGGACCGGTGCTTGGGTGTTGTCCTTACTTGGACAAACATCCCACTTATGATTAACTCCTATTGCAAGCATCCGCAACTACAAAAGAAGTATTAAGGTAAACCTAACCATAGCATGAAACATATGGACCCAAATCAGCCCCTTACGAAGCAACGCATAAACTAGGGTTTAAACTTCTGTCACTCTAGCAACCCATCATCTACTTATTACTTCCCAGTGCCTTCCTCTAGGACCAAATAATGGTGAAGTGTCATGTAGTCGACGTTCACATAACACCACTAGAGGAGAGACAGCATACATCTCATCAAAATATCGAACGAATACCAAATTCACATGACTACTAATAGCAAGACTTCTCCCATGTCCTCAGGAACAAATGTAACTACTCACAAAGCATATTCATGTTCATAATCAGAGGGGTATTAATATGCATAATGGATCTGAACATATGATCTTCCACCAAATAAACCAACTAGCATCAACTACAAGGAGTAATCAACACTACTAGCAACCTACAGGTACCAATCTCAGACTTAGAGGCAAGGATTGGATACAAGAGATGAACTAGGGTTTTAGAGGAGATGGTGTTGGTGAAGATGTTGATGGAGATTGGCCCCCTCCCGATGAGAGGAGCATTGGTGATGACGATGGCGATGATTTTCCCGTCCCGGAGGGAAGTGTCCCCGGCAGAACAGCTCCGCCAGAGCCCTAGATTGGTTCCGCCAAGGTTCCGCCTCATGGCGGCGGAGTCTCGTCCTGAAAGCTTGCTTATGATTTTTTCTTGGACGAAAGACTTCATATAGCAGAAGATGGGCACCGGAGGGCCACCAGGGGGCCCACGAGGCCGGGGGCGCGCCCCCCCACCCTCGTGGCAAGGGTGTGGGCCCCCTTTGGTATTTTCTTCGCTCAGTATTTTTTATTATTTCCAAAAATAACTTCCGTGGAGTTTCAGGACTTTTGGAGTTGTGCAGAATAGGTCTCTAATATTTGCTCCTTTTCCAGCCCATAATTCCAGCTGCCGGCATTCTCCCTCTTCATGTAAACCTTGTAAAATAAGAGAGAATAGGCATAAGTATTGTGACATAATGTGTAATAACTGTTGGGGAACGTAGTAATTTCAAAAATTTCCTACGCACACGCAAGATCATGGTGATGCATAGCAACGAGAGGGGAGAGTGTTGTCCACGTACCCTCGTAGACCGAAAGCGGAAGCGTTAACACAACGCGGTTGATGTAGTCGTCGTCTTCACGATCCGACCGATCAAGTACCGAACGCACGGCACCTCCGAGTTCAGCACACGTTCAGCTCGATGACGTCCCTTGAACTCCGATCCAGCCGAGTGTTGAGGGAGAGTTTCGTCAGCACGACGGCGTGGTGACAATGATGATGTTCTACCGACGCAGGGCTTCGCCTAAGCACCGCTACGATATTATCGAGGTGTAATATGGTGGAGAGGGGCACCGCACACGGCTAAGAGATCAATAGATCAATTGTTGTGTCTATGGGGTGCCCCCCTGCCCCCGTATATAAAGGAGCAAGGGGGGAGGCGGCTGGCCTAGGAGGAGGGCGCGCCAAGGGGGGAGTCCTACTCCCACCGGGAGTAGGACTCCTCCTTTCCTTGTTGGAGTAGGAAAAGGGAAGGGAGAAGGAGAAGGAAGGAAGGGGGCGCCCCCCTCCCTAGTCCAATTCGGACTAGTTCATGGGGAGGGGTGCGGCCACCCTTTGGGGCCTTTCTCTCCTTTCCCGTATGGCCCATTAAGGCCCAATACGAATTCCCGTAACTCTCCGGTACTCCGAAAAATACCCGAATCACTCGGAACCTTTCTGAAGTCCGAATATAGTCGTCCAATATATCGATCTTTACATCTCGGCCATTTCGAGACTCCTCGTCATGTCCCCGATCTCATCCGGGACTCCGAACTCCTTCGGTACATCAAAACACATAAAATCATAATATAACCGTCATCGAAACGTTAAGCGTGCGGACCCTACGGGTTCGAGAACTATGTAGACATGACCGAGACACCTCTCCGGTCAATAACCAATAGCGGAACCTGGATACTCATATTGGCTCCCACATATTCTACGAAGATCTTTATCGGTCAGACTGCATAACAACATACGTTGTTCCCTTTGTCATCGGTATGTTACTTGCCCGAGATTCGATCGTCGGTATCTCGATACCTAGTTCAATCTCGTTACCGGCAAGTCTCTTTACTCGTTCCGTAATACATCATCCCGCAACTAACTCATTAGTTACAATGCTTGCAAGGCTTATAGTGATGTGCATTACCGAGAGGGCCCAGAGATACCTCTCCGACAATCGGAGTGACAAATCCTAATATCGAAATATGCCAACCCAACAAGTACCTTCGGAGGCACCTATAGAGCACCTTTATAATCACCCAGTTACGTTGTGATGTTTGGTAGCACACAAAGTGTTCCTCCAGTAAACGGGAGTTGCATAATCTCATAGTCATAGGAACATGTATAAGTCATGAAGAAAGCAATAGCGACATACTAAACGATCGAGTGCTAAGCTAACAGAATGGGTCAAGTCAATCACATCATTCTCCTAATGATGTGATCCCGTTAATCAAATGACAACTCATGTCTATGGCTAGGAAACATAACCATCTTTGATCAACGAGCTAGTCTAGTAGGGGCATACTAGTGACACTCTGTTTGTCTATGTATTCACACATGTATCATGTTTCCGGTTAATACAATTCTAGCATGAATAATAAACATTTATCATGATATAAGGAAATAAATAATAACTTTATTATTGCCTCTAGGGCATATTTCCTTCAGTCTCCCACTTGCACTAGAGTCAATAATCTAGTTCACATCGCCATGTGATTTAACATCAATAGTTCACATCACCATGTGATTAACACTCATAGTTCACATCGTCATGTGACCAACACCCAAAGGGTTTACTAGAGTCAGTAATCTAGTTCACATCGCTATGTGATTAACACCCAAAGAGTAGTAAGGTGTGATCATGTTTTGATTGTGAGATAATTTTAGTCAACGGGTCTGTCACATTCAGATCCGTAAGTATTTTGCAAATTTCTATGTCTACAATGCTCTGCACGGAGCTACTCTAGCTAATTGCTCCCACTTTCAATATGTATCTAGACCAAGACTTAGAGTCATCTAGATTAGTGTCAAAACTTGCATCGACGTAACCCTTTACGACGAACCTTTTGTCACTTCCATAATCGAGAAACATATCCTTATTCCACTAAGGATAATTTTGACCGCTGTCCAGTGATCTACTCCTAGATCACTATTGTACTCCCTTGCCAAAATCAGTGTAGGGTATACAATAGATCTGGTACACAGCATGGCATACTTTATAGAACCTATGGCCAAGGCATAGGGAATGACTTTCATTCTCTTTCTATCTTCTGCCGTGGTCGGGCTTTGAGTCTTACTCAATTTCACACCTTGTAACATAGGCAAGAACTCTTTCTTTGACTGTTCTATTTTCAACTACTTCAAAATCTTGTTAAGGTATGTACTCATCGAAAAACTTATCAAGCGTCTTGATATATCTCTATAGATCTTGATGCTCAATATGTAAGCAGCTTCACCGAGGTATTTCTTTGAAAAACTCATTTCAAACACTCCTTTATGCTTTGCAGAATAATTCTACATTCTTTCCGATCAACAATATGTCATTCACATATACTTATCAGAAATGCTGTAGTGCTCCCACTCACTTTCTTGTAAATACAGGCTTCACCACAAGTCTGTATAAAACTATATCCTTTGATCAACTTATCAAAGCATATATTCCAACTCCGAGATGCTTGCACCAGTCCATAGATGGATCGCTGGAGCTTGCATATTTTGTTAGCACTTTTAGGATTGACAAAACCTCCTGGTTGCATCATATACAACTCTTCTTTAATAAATCCATTAAGGAATGCTTTTTTGTTTATCCATTTGCCATATTTCATAAAATGCGGCAATTGCTAACGTGATTCAGACAGACTTAAGCATAGATACGAGTGAGAAACTCTCATCGTAGTCAACACCTTGAACTTGTCGAAAACCTTTTTTGCGACAATTCTAGCTTTGTAGACAGTAACACTACTATCACTGTATGTCTTCCTCTTGAAGATCCATTTAATTTCAATGGCTCGCCGATCATTGGGAAAGTCAATCAAAGTCCATACTTTGTTCTCATATATGGATCTCATCTCAGATTTCATGGCCTCAAGCCATTTCGCGGAATCTGGGCTCATCATCGCTTCCTCATAGTTCGTAGGTTCATCATGGTCAAATAACATGACCTCCAGAACAGGATTACCGTACCACTCTGGTGTGGATCTCACTCTGGTTTACCTACGAGGTTTGGTAGTAACTTGATCTGAAGTTACATGATCATCATCATTAACTTCCTCACTAATTGTTGTAGGAGTCACAGGAACAGATTTCTGTGATGAACTACTTTCCAATAAGGGAGCAGGTACAGTTACCTCATCAAGTTCTACTTTCCTCCCACTCACTTCTTTCGAGAGAAACTCCTTCTCTAGAAAGGATCCATTCTTAGCAACGAATGTCTTGCCTTCGGATCTGTGATAGAAGGTGTACCCAACAGTCTCCTTTGGGTATCCTATGAAGACACATTTCTCCGATTTGGGTTTGAGCTTATCAGGATGAAACCTTTTTACATAAGCATCGCAACCCCAAACTTTAAGAAACGACAACTTTGGTTTCTTGCCAAACCACAGTTCATAAGATGTCATCTCAACGGATTTAGGTGGTGCCCTATTTAACGTGAATGCAACTGTCTCTAATGCATAACCCCAAAACAATAGTGGTAAATCGGTAAGAGACATCATAGATTGCACTATATCCAATAAAGTACGGTTATGACGTTCGTACACACCATAATGTTGTGGTGTTCCAGGTGGCATGAGTTTGTGAAACTATTCCACATTGTTTTAATTGAAGGCCAAACTCGTAACTCAAATATTCTTTTCCACGATCAGATCATAGAAACTTTATTTTCTTGTTACGATGATTTTCCACTTCACTCTGAAATTATATGAACTTTTCAAATGTTTCAGACTTGTGTTTCATTAAGTAGATATACCCATATCTGCTCAAATCATCTGTCAAGGTCAGAAAATAATGATACCTGCTACGAGCCCCAATATTCATCGGACCACATACATCTGTATGTATGATTTCCAACAAATCTGTTGCTCTCTCCATAGTTCCGGAGAACGGCGTTTTAGTCATCTTGCCCATGAGGCACGGTTCGGAAGCATCAAGTGATTCCAAAATCCCATCAGTATGGAGTTTCTTCATGCGCTTTACACCAATATGACCTAAACGGCAATGCCACAAATAAGTTGCACTATCATTATTAACTTTGCATCTTTTGGCTTCATTATTATGAATATGTGTATCACTACGATCGAGATCCAACAAACCATTTTATTGGGTGTATGACCATAGAAGGTTTTATTCATGTAAATAGAACAACAATTATTATCTAATTTAAATGAATAACCGTATTGCAACAAACATGATCAAATCATATTCATGCTCAACGCAAACACCAAATAACACTTATTTAGTTTCAACACTAATCCCGAAAGTATAGGGAGTGTGCGATGATGATCATATCAATCTTGGAACCACTTCCAATACACATCCTCACTTCATCCTTAACTAGTTTCTGTTCATTATGCAACTCCCGTTTCATGTTACTACTCTTTAGCAACTGAACCAGTATCAAATACCGAGGGGTTGCTACGAACACTAGTAAAATACAGATCAATAATCTGTATATCAAATATACCTTTGTTCACTTTGCCATCCTTCTTATCCACCAAATACTTGGGGCAGTTCTGCTTCCAGTGACCAGTCCCTTTGCAGTAGAAGCACTTAGTCTCAGGCTTAGGATCAGACTTAGGCTTCTTCACTTGAGCAGCAACTTGGTTGCCGTTCTTCTTGAAGTTCCCCTTCTTCCCTTTGCCCTTTTCTTGAAACTAGTGGTCTCGTCAACCATCAACACTTGATGTTTTTCTTGATTTCTACCTTCGTCGATTTCAGCATCACGAAGAGCTCGGGAATTACTTACGTCATCCCTTGCATACTATAGTTCATCACGAAGTTCTACTAACTTGGTGATGGTGACTAGAGAATTCTGTCAATCACTATTTTATCTGGAAGATTAACTCCCACTTGATTCAAGCGATTGTAGTACCCAGACAATCTGAGCACATGCTCACTGCTTGAGCTATTCTCCTCCATCTTTTAGCCATAGAACTTGTTGGAGACTTCATATCTCCCAACTCGGGTATTTTCTTGAAATATTAACTTCAACTCCTGAAACATCTCATATGGTCCATGACGTTCAAAACGTCTTTGAAATCCCGATTCTAAGCCGTTAAGCATGGTGCACTAAACTATCAAGTAGTCATCATATTGAGCTAGCCAAACGTTCATAACGTCTGCATCTGCTCCTGTAATAGATCTGTCACCTAGCGGTGCATCAAGGACATAATTCTTCTATGCAGCAATGAGGATAATCCTCAGATCACGGATCCAATCCGCATCTTTGCTACTAACATCTTTCAACATAATTTTTCTCTAGGAACATATCAAAAATAAACACAGGGAAGCAACAACGCGAGCTATTGATCTACAACATAATTTGCAAAATACTAGAAGGACTAAGTTCATGATAAATTTAAGTTTAATTAATCATATTACTTAAGAACTCCCACTTAGATAGACATCCCTCTAATCCTCTAAGTGATCATGTGATCCATATCAACTAAACCATGTCTGATCATAACGTGAGATGGAGTAGTTTCAATGGTGAACATCACTATGTTGATCATATCTACTATATGATTCACGCTCGACCTTTCGGTCTCCGTGTTCTGAGGCCATATCTGCATATGCTAGGCTCGTCAAGTTTAACCTGAGTATTCCGCGTGTGCAACTGTTTTGCACCCGTTGTATTTGAACGTAGAGCCTATCACACCCGATCATCACGTGGTGTCTCAGCACGTAGAACTTTCGCAACGGTGCATACTCAGGGAGAACACTTTTATCTTTGAAATTTTAGTGAGAGATCATCTTATAATGCTACCGTCAATCAAAGCAAGATAAGATGCATAAAAGATAAACATCACATGCAATCAATATAAGTGATATGATATGGCCATCATCATCTTGTGCTTGTGATCTCCATCTCCGAAGCACTGTCATGATCACCATCGTCACCGGCGCGACACCTTGATCTCCATCGTAGCATCGTTGTCGTCTCGCCAACTATTGCTTTTACGACTATCGCTACCGCTTAGTGATAAAGTAAAACAATTACATGGCGATTGCATTTCATACAATAAAGCGACAACCATATGGCTCCTGCCAGTTGCCGATAACTCGGTTACAAAACCATCTCATACAATAAAATATAGCATCATGTCTTGACCATATCACATCACAACATGCCCTGCAAAAACAAGTTAGATGTCCTCTACTTTGTTGTTGCAAGTTTTACGTGGCTGCTACGGGCTTAGCAAGAACCGTTCTTACCTACGCATCAAAACCACAACGATAGTTTGTCAAGTTGGTGCTGTTTTAACCTTCGCAAGGACCGGGCGTAGCCACACTCGGTTCAACTAAAGTGAGAGAGACAGACACCCGCCAGTCACCTTTAAGCAACGAGTGCTCGCAATGGTGAAACCAGTCTCGCGTAAGCGTACGCGTAATGTCGGTCCGGGCCGCTTCATCTCACAATACCGCTGAACCAAAATATGACATGCTGGTAAGCAGTATGACTTATATCGCCCACAACTCACTTGTGTTCTACTCGTGCATATAACATCAACGCATAAAACCAGGCTCGGATGCCACTGTTGGGGAACGTAGTAATTTCAAAAAGTTCCTACGCACACGCAAGATCATGGTGATGCATAGCAACGAGAGGGGAGAGTGTTGTCCACGTACCCTCGTAGACCGAAAGCGGAAGCGTTAACACAACGCGGTTGATGTAGTCGTACGTCTTCACGATCCGACCGATCAAGTACCGAACGCACAGCACCTTCGAGTTCAGCACACGTTCAGCTCGATGACGTCCCTCGAACTCCGATCCAGACAAGTGTTGAGGGAGAGTTTCGTCAGCACGACGGCATGGTGACAATGATGATGTTCTACCGACGCAGGGCTTCGCCTAAGCACCGCTACAATATTATCGAGGTGTAATATGGTGGAGAGGGGCACCGCACACGGTTAAGAGATCAATAGATCAATTGTTGTGTCTATGGGGTGCCCCCCTTGAAGGAAATATGCCCTAGAGGCAATAATAAAGTATTATTTATTTCCTTATATCATGATAAATGTTTATTATTCATGCTAGAATTGTATTAACCGGAAACATAATACATGTGTGAATACATAGACAAACAGAGTGTCACTAGTATGCCTCTACTTGACTAGCTCGTTAATCAAAGATGGTTATGTTTCCTAGCCATAGACATGAGTTGTCATTTGATTAACGGGATCACCTCATTAGGAGAATGACGTGATTGACTTGACCCATCCCGTTAGCTTAGCACTTGATCGTTTAGTATGTTGCTATTGCTTTCTTCATGACTTATACATGTTCCTATGACTATGAGATTATGCAACTCCCGTTTACCGGAGGAACACTTTGTGTGCTACCAAACGTCACAACGTAACTGGGTGATTATAAAGGTGCTCTACAGGTGTCTCCAAAGGTACTTGTTGGGTTGGCGTATTTCGAGATTAGGATTTGTCACTCCGATGGTCGGAGAGGTATCTCTAGGCCCACTCGGTAATGCACATCACTATAAGCCTTGCAAGCATTGTGACTAATGAGTTAGTTGCGGGATGATGTATTACGGAACGAGTAAAGAGACTTGCCGGTAACGAGATTGAACTAGGTATCGAGATACCGACGATCGAATCTCGGGCAAGTAACATACGATGACAAAGGGAACAACGTATGTTGTTATCCGGTCTGACCGATAAAGATCTTCGTAGAATATGTAGGAACCAATATGAGCATCCAGGTTCCGCTATTGGTTATTGACCGGAGAGGTGTCTCGGTCATGTCTACATAGTTCTCGAACCCGTAGGGTCCGCACGCTTAACGTTACGATGACAGTTATATTATGAGTGTATATGTTTTGATGTACCGAAGGTTGTTCGGAGTCCCGGATGTGATCACGGACATGACGAGGAGTCTCGAAATGGTCGAGACATAAAGATTGATATATTGGACAACTATATTCGGACACCGGAAGTGTTCCGGAGAAGTTTCGGATAAAACCGGAGTGCCGGAGGGGTTCCCGGAACCCCCCGGGGAAGTATTGGGCCTTAGTGGGCCTGAGGGGAGAGAGAGGGCAGCAGCCCAGGAGGTGGCGCGCCCCCTCCCATGAGGAGTCCGAATTGGACTAGGGGAGGGGGCGCAGCCCCTCTTTCCCTCTCCCTCTCCCTCTCTTTCCTTCCCCCTTCTCTCTTCCTAGTTAGACTAGGAAAGGGGAGTCCTACTCCTACTAGGAGGAGGACACCCCCCCACCTTGGCGCGCCCAAGCGCTGGCCGGCCTCCCCCCTTGCTCCTTTATATATGGGGGCAGGGGGCACCTCTTTACACACAATTGATATACGATATTTTAGCCGTGTGCGGTGCCCCCCTCCACCATATTACACCTCGATAATATCGTTGCGGAGCTTAGGCGAAGCCCTGCGTCGGTAGAACATCATCATCGTCACCACGCCGCCGTGCTGACGAAACTCTCCCTCAACACTCGGCTGGATCGGAGTTCGAGGGACGTCATCGGGCTGAACGTGTGCTGAAATTGGAGGTGCCGTGCGTTCGGTACTTGATCGGTCGGATCGTGAAGACGTACGACTACATCAACCGCGTTGTGGTAATGCTTCCGCTTTCGGTCTACGAGGGTACGTGGACAACACTCTCCCCTCTCGTTGCTATGCATCACCATGGTCTTGCGTGTGCGTAGGAATTTTTTTGAAATTACTACGTTCCCCAACAGTGGCATCCGAGCCTGGTTTTATGCGTTGATGCTATGCACGAGTAGAACACAAGTGAGTGGTGGGCGATATAAGTCATACTGCTTACCAGCATGTCATACTTTGGTTCAGCGGTATTGTGAGATGAAGCAGCCCGAACCGACATTACGCATACGCTTACGCGAGACTGGTTTCACCGTTGCGAGCACTCGTTGCTTAAAGGTGACTGGCGGGTGTCTGTCTCTCTCACTTTAGTTGAACCGAGTGTGGCTACGCCCGGTCCTTGCGAAGGTTAAAACAGCACCAACTTGACAAACTATCGTTGTGGTTTTGATGCGTAGGTAAGAACGGTTCTTGCTAAGACCGTAGCAGCCACGTAAAACTTGCAACAACAAAGTAGAGGACGTCTAACTTGTTTTTGCAGGGCATGTTGTGATGTGATATGGTCAAGACATGATGCTATATTTTATTGTATGAGATGATCATGTTTTTTAACCGAGTTATCGGCAACTGGCAGGAGCCATATGGTTGTCGCTTTATTGTATGCAATGCAATCGCCATGTAATTGTTTTACTTTATCACTAAGCGGTAGCGATAGTCGTAAAAGCAATAAGTTGGCGAGACGACAACGATACTATGATGGAGATCAAGGTGTCGCGCCGGTGACGATGGTGATCATGATGGTGCTTCGGAGATGGAGATCACAAGCACAAGATGATGATGGCCATATCATATCACTTATATTGATTGCATGTGATGTTAATCTTTTATGCATCTTATCTTGCTTTGATTGACGGTAGCATTATAAGATGATCTCTCACTAAAATTTCAAGATAAAAGTGTTCTCCCTGAGTATGCACTGTTGCGAAAGTTCTTCGTGCTGAGATACCACGTGATGATCGGGTGTGATAGGCTCTACGTTCAAATACAACGGGTGCAAAACAGTTGCAACGCGGAATACTCAGGTTAAACTTGACGAGCCTAGCATATGCATATATGGCCTCGGAACACGGAGACCAAAAGGTCGAGCGTGAATCATATAGTAGGTATGATCAACATAGTGATGTTCACCATTGAAACTACTCCATCTCATGTGATGATCGGACATGGTTTAGTTGATTTGGATCACGTAATCACTTAGATGATTAGAGGGATGTCTATCTAAGTGGGAGTTCTTAAGTAATATGATTAATTGAACTTGAATTTATCATGAACTTAGTACCTGATAGTATCTTGCTTGTGTATGTTAATTGTAGATAAATGGCCCGTGCTGTTGTTCCGTTGAATTTTAATGCGTTCCTTGAGAAAGCAAAGTTGAAAGATGATGGTAGCAATTACACGGACTGGGTCCGTAACTTGAGGATTATCCTCATTGCTGCACAGAAGAATTACGTCCTGGAAGCACCGCTAGGTGCCAGGCCTCCTGCAAGAGCAACACCAGAAGTTATGAACGTCTGGCAGAGCAAAGCTGATGACTACTCGATAGTTCAGTGTGACATGCTTTACGGCTTAGAACCGGGTCTTCAACGACGTTTTGAACGTCATGGAGCATATGAGATGTTCCAGGAGTTGAAGTTAATATTTCAAGCAAATGCCCGGAGAGATATGAAGTCTCCAATAAGTTCTACAGCTGCAAGATGGAAGAGAATAGTTCTGTCACTGAGCATATACTCAAAATGTCTGGGTATAATAATCACTTGATTCAACTGGGAGTTAATCTTCCGGATGATAGCGTCATTGACAGAATTCTTCAATCACTGCCACCAAGCTACAAGAGCTTCGTGATGAACTATAACATGCAAGGGATGGATAAGACAATTCCCGAGCTCTTCGCAATGCTAAAAGCAGCGGAGGTAGAAATCAAAAAGGAGCATCAAGTGTTGATGGTCAGTAAAACCACTAGTTTCAAGAAAAAGGGCAAAGGGAAGAAGAAGGGGAATTTCAAGAAGAACAGCAAGCAAGTTGCTGTTCAGGAGAAGAAATCCAAGTCTGGACCTAAGCCTGAAACTGAGTGCTTCTACTGCAAGCAGACTGGTCACTGGAAGCGGAACTGCCCCAAGTATTTGGCGGATAAGAAGGATGGCAAGGTTAACAAAGGTATATGTGATATACATGTTATTGATGTGTACCTTACTAATGCTCGCAGTAGCACCTGGGTATTTGATACTGGTTCTGTTGCTAATATTTGCAACTCGAAACAGGGGCTACGGATTAAGCGAAGATTGGCTAAGGACGAGGTGACCATGCGCGTGGGAAATGGTTCCAAAGTCGATGTGATCGCCGTCGGCACGCTACCTCTACATCTACCTTCGGGGTTAGTATTAGACCTAAATAATTGTTATTTGGTGCCAGCGTTGAGCATGAACATTATATCTGGATCTTGTTTGATGCGAGACGGTTATTCATTTAAATCAGAGAATAATGGTTGTTCTATTTATATGAATAATATCTTTTATGGTCATGCACCCTTGAAGAGTGGTCTATTTTTAATGAATCTCGATAGTAGTGACACACATATTCATAATGTCGAAGCGAAAAGATGCAGAGTTGATAATGACGGTGCAACTTATTTGTGGCACTGCCGTTTAGGTCATATCGGTGTAAAGCGCATGAAGAAACTCCATACTGATGGACTTTTGGAATCACTTGATTATGAATCACTTGGTACTTGCGAACCGTGCCTCATGGGCAAGATGACTAAAACACCGTTCTCCGGTACTATGGAGAGAGCAACAAATTTATTGGAAATCATACATACAGATGTATGTGGTCCGATGAATATTGAGGCTCGTGGCGGATATCGTTATTTTCTCACCTTCACAGATGATTTGAGCAGATATGGGTATATCTACTTAATGAAACATAAGTCTGAAACATTTGAAAAGTTCAAAGAATTTCAGAGTGAAGTTGAAAATCATCGTAACAAGAAAATAAAGTTTCTACGATCAGATCGTGGAGGAGAATATTTGAGTTACGAGTTTGGTCTACATTTGAAACAATGCGGAATAGTTTCGCAACTCACGCCACCCGGAACACCATAGCGTAATGGTGTGTCCGAACGTCGTAATCGTACTTTACTAGATATGGTGCGATCTATGATGTCTCTTACTGATTTACCACTATCGTTTTGGGGTTATGCTTTAGAGACGGCTGCATTCACTCTAAATAGGGCACCATCAAAATCCGTTGAAACGACACCTTATGAACTATGGTTTGGCAAGAAACCAAAGTTGTCGTATCTTAAAGTTTGGGGTTGCGATGCTTATGTGAAGAAACTTCAACCTGATAAGCTCGAACCTAAATCAGAGAAATGTGTCTTCATAGGATACCCAAAGGAGACTGTTGGGTACACCTTCTATCACAGATCTGAAGGCAAGATATTCATTGCTAAGAATGGATCCTTTCTAGAGAAGGAGTTTCTCTCGAAAGAAGTGAGTGGGAGGAAAGTAGAACTTGATGAGGTAACTGTACCTGCTCCCTTATTGGAAAGTAGATCATCACAGAAATCAGTTTCTGCGACACCTACACCAATTAGTGAGGAAGTTAATGATAATGATCATGAAACTTCAGATCAAGTTATTACTGAACCTCGTAGGTCAACTAGATCAAGATCCGCACCAGAGTGGTACGGTAATCCTGTTCTGGAGGTTATGTTACTAGACCATGACGAACCTACGAACTATGAAGAAGCGATGGTGAGCCCAGATTCCGCAAAATGGCTTGAAGCCATGAAATCCGAGATGGGATCCATGTATGAGAACAAAGTATGGACTTTGGTTGACTTGCCCGATGGTCGGCAAGCCATTGAAAATAAATGGATCTTCAAGAAGAAGACTGACGCTGATGGTAATGTTACTGTCTATAAAGCTCGACTTGTTGCGAAAGGTTTTCGACAAGTTCAAGGGATTGACTACGATGAGACCTTCTCACCCGTAGCGGTGCTTAAGTCTGTCCGAATCATGTTAGCAATTGCCGCATTTTATGATTATGAAATTTGGCAAATGAATGTAAAAACTGCATTCCTATGATGCAACCGGAAGGTTTTATCGATCCAAAGGGAGCTAACAAAGTGTGCAAGCTCCAGCGATCCATTTATGGACTGGTGCAAGCCTCTCGGAGTTGGAATAAACGCTTTGATAGTGTGATCAAAGCATTTGGTTTTATACAGACTTTTGGAGAAGCCTGTATTTACAAGAAAGTGAGTGGGAGCTCAGTAGCATTTCTGATATTATATGTGGATGACATATTGCTGATTGGAAATGATATAGAATTTCTGGATAGCATAAAGGGATACTTGAATAAGAGTTTTTCAATGAAAGACCTCGGTGAAGCTGCATATATATTAGGCATTAAGATCTATAGAGATAGATCAAGACGCTTAATTGGACTTTCACAAAGCACATACCTTGACAAAGTTTTGAAGAAGTTCAAAATGGATCAAGCAAAGAAAGGGTTCTTGCCTATACTACAAGGTCTGAGATTGAGTAAGACTCAATGCCCGACCACTGCAGAAGATAGAGAGAAGATGAAAGATGTTCCCTATGCTTCAGCCATAGGCTCTATCATGTATGCAATGCTGTGTACCAGACCTGATGTGTGCCTTGCAATAAGTTTAGCAGGGAGGTACCAAAGTAATCCAGGAGTGGATCACTTGACAGCAGTCAAGAACATCCTGAAATACCTGAAAAGGACTAAGGATATGTTTATCGTTTATGGAGGTGACAAAGAGCTCATCGTAAGTGGTTACGTTGATGCAAGCTTTGACACTGATCCGGACGATTCTAAGTCGCAAACCGGATACGTATTTACATTGAATGGTGGAGCTGTCAGTTGGTGCATTTCTAAGCAAAGTGTCGTGGCGGGATCTACGTGTGAAGCGGAGTACATAGCTGCTTCGGAAGCAGCAAATGAAGGAGTCTGGATGAAGGAGTTCATATCCGATCTAGGTGTCATACCTAGTGCATCGGGACCAATGAAAATCTTTTGTGACAATACTGGTGCAATTGCCTTAGCAAAGGAATCCAGATTTCACAAGAGAACCAAGCACATCAAAAGACGCTTCAATTCCATCCGGGATTTAGTCCAGGTGGGAGACATAGAAATTTTCAAGATACATACGGATCTGAATGTTGCAGACCCGTTGACTAAGCCTCTTCCACGAGCAAAACATGATCAGCACCAAGACTCCATGGGTGTAAGAATCATTACTGTGTAATCTAGATTATTGACTCTAGTGCAAGTGGGAGACTGAAGGAAATATGCCCTAGAGGCAATAATAAAGTATTATTTATTTCCTTATATCATGATAAATGTTTATTATTCATGCTAGAATTATATTAACCGGAAACATAATACATGTGTGAATACATAGACAAACAGAGTGTCACTAGTATGCCTCTACTTGACTAGCTCGTTAATCAAAGATGGTTATGTTTCCTAGCCATAGACATGAGTTGTCATTTGATTAATGGGATCACCTCATTAGGAGACTGACGTGATTGACTTGACCCATTCCGTTAGCTTAGCACTTGATCGTTTAGTATGTTGCTATTGCTTTCTTCATGACTTATACATGTTCCTATGACTATGAGATTATGCAACTCCCGTTTAACGGAGGAACACTTTGTGTGCTACCAAACGTCACAACGTAATTGGGTGATTATAAAGGTGCTCTACAGGTGTCTCCAAAGGTACTTGTTGGGTTGGCGTATTTCGAGATTAGGATTTGTCACTCCGATTGTCGGAGAGGTATCTCTGGGCCCACTCGGTAATGCACATCACTATAAGCCTTGCAAGCATTGTGACTAATGAGTTAGTTGCGGGATGATGTATTACGGAACAAGTAAAGAGACTTGCCGGTAACGAGATTGAACTAGGTATCGAGATACCGACGATCAAATCTCGGGCAAGTAACATACCGATGACAAAGGGAACAATGTATGTTGTTATGCGGTCTGACCGATAAAGATCTTCATAGAATATGTAGGAACCAATATGAGCATCCAGGTTCCGCTATTGGTTATTGACCGGAGAGGTGTCTCGGTCATGTCTATATAGTTCTCGAACCCGTAGGGTCCGCACGCTTAATGTTACGATGACAGTTATATTATGAGTTTATATGTTTTGATGTACCGTAGGTTGTTCAAAGTTCCGGATGTGATCACGGACATGACGAGGAGTCTCGAAATGGTCGAGACATAAAGATTGATATATTGGATGACTATATTCGGACACCGGAAGTGTTCCGGAGAAGTTTCGGATAAAACCGGAGTGCCGGAGGGGTTAACGGAACCCCCCGGGGAAGTATTGGGCCTTAGTGGGCCTGAGAGGAGAGAGAGGGCAGCAGCCCAGGAGGTGGCGCACCCCCTCCCATGAGGAGTCTGAATTGGACTAGGGGAGGGGGCGCAGCCCCTCTTTCCCTCTCCCTCTCCCTCTCTTTCCTTCCCCCTTCTCTCTTCCTAGTTGGACTAGGAAAGGGGAGTCCTACTCCTACTAGGAGGAGGACTCCCCCCCCTCCTTGGCGCACCCAAGGGCTGGCCGGCCTCCCCCCTTGCTCCTTTATATACGGGGGCAGGGGGGCACCTCTTTACACACAATAGATATACGATATTTTAGCCGTGTGCGGTGCCCCCCTCCACCATATTACACCTCGATAATATCGTTGCGGATCTTAGGCGAAGCCCTGCGTCGGTAGAACATCATCATCGTCACCACGCCGTCGTGCTGACGAAACTCTCCCTCAACACTCGGCTGGATCGGAGTTCGAGGGACGTCATCGAGATGAACGTGTGCTGAACTCGGAGGTGTCGTGCGTTCGGTACTTGACCGGTCGGATCGTGAAGACGTACGACTACATCAACCGTGTTGTGATAACGCTTCCGCTTTCGGTCTACGAGGGTACGTGGACAACACTCTCCCCTCTCGTTGCTATGCATCACCATGGTCTTGCGTGTGCGTAGGAAATTTTTTGAAATTACTACGTTCCCCAACACCCCTGCCCCCGTATATAAAGGAGCAAGGGGGGAGGCGCCCGGCCTAGGAGGAGGGCGCGCCAAGGGGGGAGTCCTACTCCCACCGGGAGTAGGACTCCTCCTTTCCTTGTTGGAGTAGGAAAAGGGAAGGGAGAACGAGAAGGAAGGAAGGGGGTGCCCCCCCTCCCTAGTCCAATTCGGACTAGTTCATGGGGAGGGGTGCGGCCACCCTTTGGGGCCTTTCTCTCCTTTCCCGTATGGCCCATTAAGGCCCAATACGAATTACCGTAACTCTCCGGTACTCCGAAAAATACCCGAATCACTCGGAATCTTTCCGAAGTCCGAATATAGTCGTCCAATATATCGATCTTTACGTCTCGGCCATTTTGAGACTCCTCGTCATGTCCCCGATCTCATCCGGGACTCAACTCCTTCGGTACATCAAAACACATAAACTCATAATATAACCGTCATCGTAACGTTAAGCGTGTGGACCCTACGGGTTCGAGAACTATGTAGACATGACCGAGACACCTCTCCGGTCAATAACCAATAGCGGAACCTGGATGCTCATATTGGCTCCCACATATTCTACGAAGATCTTTATCGGTCAGACCGCATAACAACATATGTTGTTCCCTTTGTCATCGGTATGTTACTTGCCCGAGATTTGATCGTCGGTATCTCGATACCTAGTTCAATCTCGTTACCGGCAAGTCTCTTTACTCGTTCCGTAATACATCATCCTGCAACTAACTCATTAGTCACAATGCTTGCAAGGCTTATAGTGATGTGCATTACCGAGAGGGCCCAGAGATACCTCTCCGACAATCGGAGTGACAAATCCTAATCTCGAAATACGCCAACCCAACAAGTACCTTCGGAGACACCTGTAGAGCACATTTATAATCACCCAGTTACGTTGTGATGTTTGGTAGCACACAAAGTGTTCCTCCGGTAAACGGGAGTTGCATAATCTCATAGTCATAGGAACATGTATAAGTCATGAAGAAAGCAATAGCAACATACTAAACGATCGAGTGCTAAGCTAACGGAATGCGTCCAGTCAATCACATCATTCTCCTAATGATGTGATCCCGTTAATCAAATGACAACTCATGTCTATGGCTAGGAAACATAACCATCTTTGATCAACGAGCTAGTCTAGTAGAGGCATACTAGTGACACTCTGTTTGTCTATGTATTCACACATGTATCATGTTTCCGGTTAATACAATTCTAGCATGAATAATAAACATTTATCATGATATAAGGAAATAAATAATAACTTTATTATTGCCTCTAGGGCATATTTCCTTCAATAACAGCCCATAATGCAATAAATATCAATATAAAAGCATGATGCAAAATGGACGTATCAACTCCCCGAAGCTTAGACCTCGCTTGTCCTCAAGCGGAAGCCGATAACGATAAATATGTCCACATGTTTAGAGATAGAGGTGTCGATAAAATAAAATACGGACATGAGGGCATCATGATCATTCTCATAACAGCAACATATATGGATATTTTCATATGATTTCTGATGATAAAGTAACAATCTATCCACAATGTCAAGTGTGAATCAAAAACTTCATTGAGAACTAACAAACTATAATCTCAGTCATTGAAGCAATTGCAATTTATCATAACGTCAGAAAGAGTCAATATAAGAGCTTTTCAGCAAGTCCACATACTCAACTATCATTTAGTCTTTCTCAATTGCTAACACTCACGCAATACTTGTGGTTACGGAGTTTTAATCGAACACAGAGAAAGATAGGGGCTTATAGTTTCGCCTCCCAACCTTTTACCTCAAGGGTAATGTCAACAATAATAGTTCATGCTAACTTACATCCAATTAGATATATATATCAGGATCTTTCCAACACACTGTGCTTGCCAAAGGATAAAATGTAAAAAGGAAAGGTGAAGTTCACCATGACTCTTGCATAAGGGTAAGAGATAAAAGTAAAAGATAGGCCCTTCGCAGAGGGAAGCAGAGGTTGTCATGCGCTTTCAGGGTTGGATGCACAAAATATTAATGCGAAAGAACGTCACTTTATATTGCCACTTGTGATATGGACCTTTATTATGCAGTCCTTCGCTTTTATTTCTTCCACATCACAAGATCGTATAAAGCTTATTTCCTCCACACTAATCAATCATACATATTTAGAGAGCAATTTTTATTGCTTGCACCGATGACAACTTACTTGAAGGATCTTACTCAATCCATAGGTATATATGGTGGACTCTCATGGCAAAACTGGGTTTAAGGATATTTGGAAGCACAAGTAGTATCTCTACTTGATGCAAAGAATTTGGCTAGCATGGGGGAGAAAGGCAAGCTCAACATGTTGGATGATCCATGACAATATACTTTATTTCAGATATAAGAAAACATGACCCATTATGTTGTCTTCCTTGTCCAACATCAACTCTTTAGCATGTCATATTTTAATGAGTGCTCCCAATCATAAAAGATGTCCAAGATAGTATATTTATATGTGAAACCTCTCTTTCTTTATTACTTCCTATTAATTCCAACGATGACCAAAGCCATGTTTGTCAACTCTCAACAACTTTTAATCATCATACTCTTTATATGTGAAGTCATTACTCTCCATAAGATCAATATGATCTCTTTTTATTTCTTTTTTTCTTTCTTTTTCTTTTGTTCCCTCAAGATCATGGCAAAATAATCAAGCCCTTGACTCAACACTAATCTTTATTATATAGCTCACGGACTCGATTACATAAAGGGATCATAAAGCAAAACTCAAAACTAGATCATACCAAAACTTTATTCTACTAGATCAAGATATTACTAAAAGGATCGAACTAAGAAAAACAGTAAAGATAGGAGTGTGATGGTGATACGATACCGGGGCACCTCCCCCAAGCTTGGCAGTTGCCAAGGGGAGTGCCCATACCCATGTGATTATATCTCTTTCTTCGGAGGTGGTGGTGTGATATTCTTGGCGATGATACCCCTCAAGATACGATTCTCCCCCTCGAGCTTGTTGACTTGCCGCTTAACATCCATTATTTCCTTACAGAGCTTACCCGTGACAGTTAAAGCTCCTTGCACCCATGGATGCTGCATAGCTGCGGGAGAACAAGTAACACTCCTTTTCACATTTTCATAAGAGAGAAATTTAAGATTGGAGGGGATGACCGAGTTTGGGATAGCTGAGCTCTGTAGTTCCCCCATCGTGAAGCCTGCCCGGAAACGGGAAGTAACTTCTTGATCCTCCTCCATGGAATCTATCCTTTTCAAGTCATCTTCCATCGCTTCCTCCGTTGAGGGCCCAAAGTGATAGGCATCGCTGTTTGCCTCTAGACTTGGTGTCGGATGAGACACTCGACTCTCCCCGACTGACTCTTGAGGAGACATCTTGCTCTAATCTGCGGCAGAAACAGCTCGAAACAAAAACAGAGGGTATTTGCGTGATACGGTGGTCAAAACCTTCGGGAGATTATATAATGAATTTTTACCGACTGAAAGAAGTATCGTGCAAGAAAACGGAGTCCGGAGAGCACACGAGGTGCCCACGAGGCAGGGGGGCACGCCCAGGGGGGTAGGGCGCGCCCTCCACCCTCGTGGAGTCCTCGTGTCCTTCCCGGACTACTTCTTATTTTCCTATTTTTCTAAATATTCCAAAACAGAGAACATTTGCCATTAGAACTATTTTGGAGTCGGTTTAGTTACCGTACCACATACCTATTCCTTTTCGGAGTCCGAAACATTCTGGAAAGTGTCCCTTTTGTATTCCTCCGGTGTTACGGTTTCAATAACATTAGTTTCAACATTTATAGGATTACCTGAGATATAATGTTTGATTCTTTGACCGTTCACCACCTTTGGATTTGTGCCTTCGAAATTATTGATTTTTATGGCACCGAAACGATAGACCTCCTCGATAACGTAAGGACCTTCCCATTTAGAGAGAAGATTCCTGCAAAAAATCTTAAACGAGAGTTGAATAGCAACACATAATCACCTACATTAAACTCACGCTTTTGTATCCTTTTGTCATGCCATCTTTTAACCTTTTCTTTAAACAACTTGGCATTCTCATAGGCTTGGGTTCTCCATTCATCAAGTGAGCTAATGTCAAATAACCTCTTCTCACCGGCAAGTTTGAAATCATCATTGAGCTCTTTAATAGCCCAATATGCCTTATGTTCTAGTTCGAGAGGTAAATGACATGATTTTCCATAAACCATTTTATACGGAGACATACCCATAGGATTTTTATATGCAGTTCTATAGGCCCATAATGCATCATCAAGTTTCTTGGACCAATTCTTTTTTTATATTCTTGGACCAATTCTTTTTGGATCTATTACAGTCTTTTGCAAAATTAATTTGAGCTCTCTATTACTCAATTCTACTTGACCACTAGACTGTAGGTGATAAGGGGATGCAATTCTATGATTAACATCATACTTAGCAAGCATTTTATGAAAAGCGCCATGAATAAAATGTGAACCATCATCAGTCATTAAATATCTAGGGACTCCAAACCTTGGAAAAATAACTTCTTTAAGCATCTTAATAGAAGTGTTATGGTCAGCACTACTAGTTGGAATAGCTTCTACCCACTTAGTAACGTAATCAACTGCAAATAAAATATGTGTATACCCATTAGAGGAAGACCGGTCCCATATAATCAAAGCCCCAAACATCAAATGGTTCAATAACAAGTGAATAATTCATAGGCATTTCCTGACGTCTACTAATATTACCAATTCTTTGACATTCATCACAAGACAAGACAAACTTACGAGCATCCTTGAAGAGAGTAGGCCAATAAAAACCGGATTGCAATACCTTATGTGCAGTTGTATCTCCAGCGTGGTGTCCTCCATAAGCCTCAGAATGACACTTGTGTAGGATTTGTTCCTGTTCATGCTCAGGTACACAACGTCTAATAACACCATCTACTCCTTCTTTATAAAGATGTGGGTCATCCCAGAAGTAATGTCTTAAATCATAGAAAAACTTTTTCTTTTGCTGGTATGTGAAACTAGGTGGTATAAATTTAGCAACAATGTAATTAGCATAATCAGCATACCATGGAGCAGCACGAGAAGCATTTATGACATTTAATTGTTCATCAGGAAAGCTATCATCAATAGGTAGTGGGTCATCAAGAACATTCTCTAACCTAGACAAGTTATCTGCAACGGGGTTCTCAGCTCCCTTTCTATCAATAATATGCAAATCAAATTCTTGTAGCAAGAGAACCCATCTAATAAGTCTAGGTTTAGCATCTTTCTTTTCCATGAGATATTTACTAGCAGCATGATCAGTGTGAATAGTTACTTTAGAATCAACAATATAAGGTCTGAAATTATCACAAGCAAAAACAACTGCTAAAAATTCTTTTTCAGTGGTAGCATAATTTCTCTGAGCATTGTCTAGAGTTTTACTGGCATATTGAATAATATTTAATTTCTTATCAACTCTTTGCCCCAGAATAGCACCTACAGCATAATCGCTAGCATCACACATAATTTCAAAGGGTAAATTCCAATCAGGTGGCTGAACGATAGGTGCAGAGATTAATGCTTTCTTAAGTATTTCAAATGCTTCTACACAATCATCATCAAAGACAAATGGTATATCTTTTTGTAAGAGATTAGTCAGAGGCCGAGAAATTTTTGAGAAGTCCTTAATGAACCTCCTATTAAAACCGGCATGACCAAGGAAACTTCTCATACCTTTGATGTCCTTAGGACACGACATCTTTTCAATAGCATCAACTTTAGCTTTATCAACTTCAATACCTCTTTCAGAAATTTTATGCCCCAAGACAATGCCTTCATTAACCATAAAGTGGCACTTCTCCCAATTCAAGACAAGATTAGTTTCTTCACATCTCTGCAAAACTCGATCAAGGTTGCTCAAGCAATCATCAAAAGAGGAGCCATAAACGGAGAAATCGTCCATGAAAACCTCACAAATCTTTTCACAAAAATCAGAGAATATAGCCATCATGCATCTTTGAAAGGTAGCAGGTGCATTACATAAACCAAAAGGCATACGTCTATAAGCAAAAGTACCGAAAGGGCAAGTAAAGTGGTCTTTGCTTGATCATCAGCTGACACAGGTATTTGAGAGAAACCAGAGTAACCATCTAGAAAGCAAAAATGTGTGTATTTGGATAATCTTTCTAGCATTTGATCAATAAAAGGTAAGGGGTAATGATCTTTTTTAGTAGCTTTATTTAATTTGCATAAATCAATTACCATCCTATAACGTGTAATAATTCTTTGCGGGATCAATTCATCTTTATCATTAGGAACGATAGTAATACCTCCCTTCTTAGGGACACAATGGACAGGACTTACCCACTGACTATCAGCAACGGGATAAATTATACCTGCCTCAAGGAGCTTTAATATTTCCTTTCTTACCACTTCTTTCATCTTAGGATTTAACCGTCGCTGATGATCAATAACTGGTTTGGCGTCTTTCTCCAAATTTATTTTGTGTTGACATAGAGTGGGACTAATTCCCTTAAGATCATCAAGAGTATATCCAATAACAGCACGGTGCTTCTTTAGAGTTTTCAATAATTTCTCTTCCTCATGCTCTGAAAGGTTAGCACTAATAATAACAGGATATATCTTCTTTTCATCAAGATAAGCATATTTAAGAGTATCAGGTAATGATTTGAGCTCAAACACGGGATCACCCTTGGGTGGAGGAGGATCCCCTAGGATTTCAACATGCAAGTTGTGTTTCAGAATAGGTCCTTGTTTAAAGAATACTTCATCTATTTCCCTTCTTTCATTCATAAACATATCATTTCCATGGTCTAGCAAATATTGTTCTAAAGGATCACTAGGAGGTACGGCAATAGAAGCAAGACCAATAATTTCATCCTTACTAGGCAATTCCTCTTCACGGTGTTGTCTACAAAATTTAGAAAAATTAAACTCATGAGACATATCACCCAAACCAATAGTAATAACATCCTTTTCGCAGTCTATCTTAGCATTAACAATGTTCAAGAAGGGTCTACCAAATATAATGGGACAAAAGCTATCTTGTGGGGAACCAAGAACAAGAAAATCAGCAGGATATTTAGTTTTCCCGCACAAGACTTCAACATCTCTAACAATCCCAATTGGTGAAATAGTATCTCTATTGGCAAGTTTAATTGTGACATCAATTTCTTCTAACTCAGCGGGTGCAATATCATGCATAATTTCTTGATATAAATAAATAGGTATTGCACTAGCACTAGCACCCATATCACACAAGCCATGATAACAGTGATCTCCTATTTTAACAGAAATAACAGGCATGCCTACCACAGGTCTATGTTTATCTTTGGCACCAGGTTTAGCAATTCTAGCGGTCTCATCACAGAAATAAATAACATGCCCATCAATATTATCAGCCAAGAGATCTTTAACAATAGCAATATTAGGTTCAACTTTAACTTGATCAGGAGGTGTATAAGTTCTAATATTGCTTTTACGAACCACATTTGAAGCTTTAGCATGATCCTTTATTCTAATAGGAAAAGGTGGTTTCTCAACATAAGCAGTAGGAACAATAGGATCATTATAAGTGATAGTCTTTTCTTCAACTTTAACAGGTGCAACTACTTTCACTTCTATGGGAGGATTATATTTAAACCACTTCTCCTTAGGGAGATCAACATGAGTAGCAAAGGATTCACAAAAAGAAGCTACTATCTCAGAGTCAAGTCCATATTTAGTGCTAAATTTACGGAAAACATCGGTGTCCATAAAAGATTTAACACAATCAAACTTAGGTGTTATACCTGACTCCTTACCTTCGTCGAGATCCCAATCTTCAGAGTTGCGTTTAATTCTTTCTGATAAATCCCATTTGAATTCAATAGTCTTCATCATAAAGAATAAGTGCAAGAAGTATCGAGCATGGAGCGATTGTTGTCAGAAAGCCGAGCATAAAAATTTTGAATAATCATTTCTCTTGAGAGCTCATGATTGGGGCATGAATATAACATTGACTTAAGCCTCCCCCAAGCTTGAGCGATGCTTTCTCCTTTGCGAGGCCAAAAATTATATATATAATTACGATCATGCTGAACAAGATGCATAGGATAAAACTTCTGATGAAATTCCAATTTCAATCGCTTGTAGTCCCATGATCCCATATCATCACATAGCCTATACCATGTCAATGCATCTCCCTTCAAAGATAAAGGGAAGACCTTCTTCTTGATAACATCATCGGGCATACCTGCAAGCTTAAATAATCCACAAACTTCATCCACATAGATTAAGTGTAAATCGGGATGCAATGTTCCATCTCCTGCAAAAGGATTAGCTAGCAGTTTCTCTATCATACCCGAAGGAATTTCAAAGTAGAGATTTTCAATAGGTTCAGTAGGTTGAGGAGCAACTATTTGCTCTACTGGTCGGGGTGAAGATACCCCGAACAAGCCCCTCAAAGGATTACTTTCCATAGTAACAAGTGACAGTAAATTTCAGCACACTATATAAATTTTTCCTTACCAGATTCCACCTACCAAAGGCGCTTCGCTCCCCAGCGACGGCGCCAGAAAAGAGTCTTGATGACCCACAAGTATAGGGGATCTATCGTAGTCCTTTCGATAAGTAAGAGTGTCGAACCCAACGAGGAGCAGAAGGAAATGATAAGCGGTTTTCAGCAAGGTATTCTCTGCAAGCACTGAAATTATAGGTAACAGATAGTTTTGTGATAAGATAATTTGTAACGGGTAACAAGTAACAAAAGTAAATAAAGTGCAGCAAGATGGCCCAATCCTTTTGTAGCAAAGGACAAGCCTGGACAATTTCTTATATGAAGGAAAACGCTCCCGAGGACACATGGGAATTATCGTCAAGCTAGTTATCATCACGTTCATATGATTCGCGTTCGGTACTTTGATAATTTGATATGTGGGTGGACCGGTGCTTGGGTGCTGTCCTTACTTGGACAAACATCCCACTTATGATTAACTCCTATTGCAAGCATCCGCAACTACAAAAGAAGTATTAAGGTAAACCTAACCATAGCATGAAACATATGGATCCAAATCAGCCCCTTACGAAGCAACGCATAAACTAGGGTTTAAGCTTCTGTCACTCTAGCAACCCATCATCTACTTATTACTTCCCAGTGCCTTCCTCTAGGCCCAAATAATGGTGAATTGTCATGTAGTCGACGTTCACATAACACCACTAGAGGAGAGACAGCATACATCTCATCAAAATATCGAACGAATACCAAATTCACATGACTACTAATAGCAAGACTTCTCCCATGTCCTCAGGAACAAACGTAACTACTCACAAAGCATATTCATGTTCATAATCAGAGGGGTATTAATATGCATAATGGATCTGAACATATGATCTTCCACCAAATAAACCAACTAGCATCAACTACAAGGAGTAATCAACACTACTAGCAACCTACAGGTACCAATCTCAGACTTAGAGGCAAGGATTGGATACAAGAGATGAACTAGGGTTTTAGAGGAGATGGTGCTGGTGAAGATGTTGATGGAGATTGGCCCCCTCCTGATGAGAGGAGCGTTGCTGATGACGATGGCGATGATTTCCCCAGGAGATGGGCACCGGAGGGCCACCAGGGGGGCCACGAGGCAGGGGGGCGCCCAGGGGGGTAGGGCGCGCCCCCACCCTCGTGGCTAGGGTGTGGGCCCCCTCTGGTATTTTCTTCGCTCAGTATTTTTTATTATTTTCAAAAATAACTTCCGTGGAGTTTCAGGACTTTTGGAGTTGTGCAGAATAGGTCTCTAATATTTGCTCCTTTTCCAGCCCAGAATTCCAGCTGCCGGCATTCTCCCTCTTCATGTAAACCTTGTAAAATAAGAGAGAATAGGCATAAGTATTGTGACATAATGTGTAATAACAGCCCATAATGCAATAAATATCGATATAAAAGCATGATGCAAAATGGACGTATCAGTCGGCGGAGATCCAAGCACGGTGGCGTGTCGCCACAAAGCCGGGAAGGAGAACGACGGCGTCTGGCCAGCATGTGAGAGTAGTAGTACTAGTAGTTAGTGTGTGTATCTGTGTCGCCCATATGTTTGTTTAATTAATATAGCGACCAGACCTCAAACCGTCTGTGTTGCTGTGCACCAGTGCCATCCCTGGATCAGTAATGTTGACACGCACAGTACAAATGGAGGATTTATAACAGAGTAGCAATCACACACTTATTATAACGAATATCTCAAAAGAGAATAAGTATGATAAATATGGCTTAAGGCCATCTAACACGATAACAGCGGAAGACTTGGAAGATAAGTGAGTCCATCAACTCTAACGGCATCACTGAGTATAAGACCACGACCTAAAGGTGCCTTACTCGTCGTCTGAAAAGTCTGCAACATGAAACGTTGCAGCCCGAAAACAGGTCAGCACATGGAATATGCTGGCAATGTAACACATAGAGAGTAATGAACATAATAATACTATACTACATGCATATATGGCTGGTAGAAAGCTCTATGGTTACAGTTTTGCGAAAAGCCAGTTTTTCCCTACTACAAAGGAATAAATTTTATTTAACTATCATGGTGGTTGTTAAACATTGAGATGGTTGACAGCATCTCAATCCCAATTAAGTTTCATCATTAACCCAACAATATTAATTAAAAATAACATGGTGATGAGATTCACATGATAATCCAAGTACTAGATACTCAAGATGTCCATAACCGGGGACACGGCTAACCATGATTAGTTTATACACTCTACAGAGGTTTGTGCACTTCTCCCACAAGACTCGATCGCCTCCGCTGGATTCTCGCACTACATGATGTTTGAGAAATGGATGACCGAGACATAGTCTTTCAGAAGCGTTTGCACCTTACGATGTGATAGACCGTACCACCTACATCCCCTACATCTGCTAATCTACCACTGTAAGAGTTCACACAACTTAATCAACTATGCTAGAGCCCATAATAGCTTGCGGCTGCACATGGAAGTTTCTAGCATGAAAAATCTCATGATCCCTTTGAACCTGGGTGGCGGTCCAAAAGAAAAACAGGCAATCCTGGAATACCCAGGTACCTCAATCCACCCAGATGTGAGTTTTAGTTGCCACCTTAAGTTTAACCATATATTAACAATCTCACATCTGTCATGGATACACTCAAACCCAATCCACGTCTACTAGCATAGCATAGCAATATAAGCAAACGTAGAAGTAACTCCCAAGGGTTTGATAATAAAACAAGTAATAGGTACTACCTCAACTACTTCCCAATACCCACAATTTAATTAGATCCTAACCATGCAATGTTTGAGGATTGATCTAATGCAATAAAACTGGGTAGTAAAAGAGGTAAGATCAAAGTGTTACTTGCCTTGCTGATGATCCGTGAAACCTAGAGATTCGAAGTAGCAAGCGGCGCACTCCGGGTACTCTATCGCAAACAAACAAGCAAACAATAAGCACTCATCTAATGCACAAGTAAATCTCAAATAAAGATCTAACCAGAAAGTTCAACTTAAGAACTCCGGTTTGCAAAAAGAATCAAATCAAACGAAGCAACGAAAGTCAAACGACGAAAGAAACAAGCTTCGTTTACTAATCTGGATCTAAGTCAAATTTTACAGTAGCAAAAACTTGTTTGAGTAGGTTAAACGGAAATAGAATTTTGAGACGAAACTCTAGGCGCTTAAATCGCCTGATTCCGATAAACGAGCGAAAAGTTAAACCAGAACGAAAATCTGATCAGAAATCGCGATCTGAAATAATCGCAGAAAATCCGACGAAAAAGAAAACTGTCGAACATTTAAACGAACGGACATTCCTTAACAGCGTCAAACCGACGAACACGTTCGTTAAAACAAACGGAACGGTGAACGTTCACTAGATAATTAACCGAAAAAATATATAAATAAACCGAACGGTTTTTTTTTAAAACGAACGGCGGCTGCGGCTACCTCGTCGGGCAACTCCGGCGGGGCTCCAGCGGGTCAGCGGGGTGCGGGTGTCGGCGGGGGCGACGAACGGGGCGGCGGGCGGCGGCGTACAGCGGCTCCTCCTTCGGCGGCGGGGCGGGCGGCTCCGGCGGGGCTCCTCGGCGGCGGCGGCTTCGAGGACGGGGTGAGGGAGAGGCGGCGGGGTAGAGGGGGTATATAAGGAGGGGGGCCTGCCTTGGGGAGGGGGCGACGGGCGGCGGCGGGTCTCGTCCCTGATCGGGACTCGGCGGCGGCGGTCTCCAGGAGGGAGACGGCTCGCGGGCGGGCTGGGCCGCGCGGCTGGGCTTCGGCCCAGTCGGCGCTCGGCGTTTTTTTTTAAATAGTTTCGCCGAATCTAAAAAAATTGCAAAAAAATAAATAAAAATCCAAAAATGCTAAAACAAATTTTTCCCATCTAATTAAAATTATTAGAACGAGATGAACATTTTCTTGGCCAAAAATGCAGTTTTGAAAACGTGCAAAAAAAAATTAATGCGATTAAAATTGCCAATAAAATTCGAATAAAATCCAATATTTGATTTTAATATTTTTCCTCCAATATTTCAATTATTTTGGAGAAGTCATATTTTCTCCTCTCATTTATTTTAATACAAAATATTTTTCGGAGAGAAAAATAATTAAAAACAAAAATAAAACTCCTTGTTTCATTATTTGATAAAAATCAAATATGAAAATCGAGAAAATCCCCAACTCTCTCCGAGGGTCCTTGAGTTGCTTAGGATTTTTCGAGGATTTGCCGAAAATGCAAATAAATATGCTATACAATGATGATCTAATGTATAACATTCCAAATTGAAAATTTGGGATGTTACAAACCTACCCCCTTAAGATGAATCTCGCCCTCGAGATTCGGGTTGGCTAGAAAATAGGTGGGAGTGGTTCTTCCGTAGATCTTCCTCTCGCTCCCAGGTGGCTTCATCCTCAGTGTGGTGACTCCAGTGAACTTTGCAAAACTTGATAACCTTGCTGCGGGTGACTCGGCTGGCATACTCAAGAATCTTAACTGGTTTCTCCTCATAGGTCAAATCACTTTCTAGTTGAATCGCTTCTAGTGGCACTGTATCTCTCAGTGGTATCTCAGCCATCTCTGCGTGGCACTTCTTCAATTGGGAAACGTGGAATACATCATGAACTCCTGACAATCCTTCAGGCAATTCCAGCTTGTAGGCAACTTCTCCCATACGCTCCAAAACTCTGTATGGTCGTACAAAACGAGGCGCTAACTTTCCCTTAACTCCAAAGCGCTTCACTCCTCGAAGTGGTGATACTCGAAGATAAACTCTATCTCCGACTTCGTGAACTATCTCCTTACGTTTAGAATCCACATAACTCTTCTGCCTGGACTGGGCTACCTTGAGCCTATCGCGAATCAACCTCACTTTCTGTTCAGACTCTTTAATCAAATCTGGTCCAAACAACTGACGGTCTCCAACTTCGTCCCATAACAATGGTGTTCTACACCTCCTTCCCTACAAAGCTTCGAAAGGGGCCATCTTCAAACTGGTCTGATAACTGTTGTTGTAAGAAAACTCTGCATATGGCAAATTGTCGTCCCAACTAGATCCATAATCTAGCGCACAGGCTCTCAACATGTCTTCCAAAATCTGATTGACTCTCTCGGTCTGTCCATCTGTCTGTGGGTGAAAGGCTGTACTGAATTCTAGCCTGGTTCCCAAAGTTTCATGTAACTGATTCCAAAACTTCGAGGTAAACTGGGTTCCTCTATCTGATACAATGGTCCTCAGAACTCCATGCAAACATACGATTCTGGTCATGTATATCTTTGCCAACTTAGCACTGGTGTAAGTGGTCTTCACTGGGAAGAAATGAGCTACTTTTGTCAAACGGTCGACTACAACCCATATTGAGTCATAGCCTAAACGAGTCCTGGGCAATCCCGTGATAAAATCCATGCCTAGTTTATCCCACTTCCATTCGGGTATCGGCAGTGGCTGTAGCAATCCTGCTGGCTTCTGATGCTCTGCCTTCACTCTCTGACATACATCACAAACTGCTACATACTCCGCAATATCCTTCTTCATACCGGTCCACCAGAACGTATCCTTCAAGTCCAAATACATCTTGGTATTTCCTGGGTGAATCGAATATGGTGAATCATGGGCCTCTTGCAAGATCAATTTCCTAATCTACGGATCATTAGGCACAAAAATGCGGTCCTCAAACCATAAGGTATCGTGCTCATCCTCACGAAATCCCTTGGCTTTTCCTTTGCTCATCTTTTCCTTTATCTCGTTAATTTCCTCGTCTGTCTTCTGAGCTTCCCTGATCTTTTCCATCAAGGTAGACTGGATCTCCAATGTTGCTAAATAACCTCTCGGTACTATCTCCAAACATAGCTCGCGAAGATCCTCGGCTAACTCCTGGGGTAACTCTCCTGTCATGAGTGTGTTGACATGGCTCTTGCGGCTCAACGCATCTGCTACTACGTTAGCCTTCCCTGGGTGATAATGCAATCTCATATCATAATCCTTAATGAGCTCCAACCATCTCCTCTGCCTGAGATTCAACTCCTTCTGCATGAAAATGTACTTCAAACTCTTGTGATCCGTGTACACCTCACAATGGTTTCCGATGAGAAAATGCCTCCATGTCTTCAACGCATGCACTACGGCTGCTAATTCCAAATCATGCGTGGCATAGTTCTTCTCATGGGGTTTAAATTGTCGTGAAGCATATGAAACAACTCTTCCTTCCTGCATAAGCACTGCTCCAAGTCCTTGACGAGAAGCATCGCAATAAACTTCATAATCCTTGCGTTGATCTGGCAGAATCAACACTGGTGATGTAACCAAACGTTTCTTCAACTCTTGGAAACTAGCTTCACATTCCTGAGTCCAATTGAACTTGGTGTCTTTCTTCAATAGCTCAGTCATGGGTTTTGCAATCTTTGAGAAATTCTCAATGAATCTCCAGTAGTATCCTGCGAGTCCAAGGAAACTCCGGATCTCTCCAACTGACGTGGGTGATTCCCAACTTGTTACTGTGTCAACTTTGGCGAGGTCTACCGCTATTCCTTCTCCGGATATAACATGTCCGAGGAATCCAACTTCCTTCAGCCAAAACTCACACTTGCTGAATTTTGCGTACAACTGATGTTCTCTGAGTTTCTCAAGTACCAAACGCAAATGCTCCTTATGCTCCTCTTCATTCTTTGAGTAGACCAAAATATCATCAATGAACACCACGACGAACTTATCCAAAAACTCCATAAACACTTTGTTCATCAGGTTCATGAAATAGGCAGGTGCGTTAGTCAGACCAAATGACATAACGGTATACTCATACAGCCCATACCTGGTGGTAAAAGCCGTCTTAGGTATATCCTGCTCTCGAATCTCAACTGGTGGTATCCTGATCGTAGATCATCTTGGAAAATACCTTAGCTCCTTGTAAGCGGTCAAACAAATCATTGATCATCGGCAGTGGGTACTTGTTCTTGATGGTCACTTCGTTCAATCCTCGATAATCAACAACCATCCTCAACGATCCATCTTTCTTCTCCACTAGAAGTACTGGTGATCCCCAAGGTGACGAACTTCGGTGAATATAGCCTTTATCCAGTAACTCCTTAATCTTCTTCTTAATCTCCTCCAAATCTTTTGCGGGCATCCTGTACGGTCTCTTAGATATTGGTCCTGTGCCTGGCAAAAGCTCGATCAGAAACTCGATGTCTCTATCTGGTGGCATGCCTGGCAACTCTTCTAGGAAAACATCCGGGTAATCCTTCACCACTGGTACTTCCTCCTGTACAACTCCTGATAAGGAATTCACCTGAGTTCTCTTCGGCATATGCCGGGATACCTACTTAATCCTCCTTCCTTCTGGGGTGGTAAGCAAAATTGTTTTACTGACACAATCAATGTTCCCTCCATACTTCGATAACCAATCCATGCCTAATATCACATCCAATCCTTGCGATTCCAATATTATTAGGTCCGAGGGAAACACGTAGTTACCAATCCTTAATGGTAACCGATCACACCATAAACTAGCCATATACTCTGCTCCTGGTGAGGTTACTAACATGGGTGACCTAAGGGCTTGGGTTGGCAGTTTATACTTATCCACAAATCCCGTTGATATGTATGAATGCGATGCACCAGTATCAAAAAGAACGAGTGCAGTAAATGACTTAACCAGAAACTTACCTATTACTGCATCAGGCTGTGCTTCAACCTCTTCCACGCTAACGTGGTTCACATGTCCTTTGTTGAAAGGGTTCGGCTTCTTCCCAGAGCTTCCATTTCCATTACCATTCTGGGCTTCGGGACATTCATTGGCATAATGTCCAGTCTTCTGGCACTTAAAGCAAGTGACTTGACTCAGGTCTATCTTAGCTGGGGTTGAAGGGTTGGTACGATTCTGTCCGTTGCTTCCTCCGTTCCCATTACCATTCTTGGAGCCATTATGGTTGTGCGAATTACCTCCTCCATGGGTATGCTGAAACTGTCCTCCCGATTTCGGGGTAAAACGTGGCTTCTGCTGGGCTCCGGAATTATACTTCCCTTGTCCATACTTCCTCTTACGGTTTTCAATCTGCTGCTGCTTCCCTTCAATCATGAGTGCTCTATCTACCAACTCCTGGTAGTTGTTGAAGGTTGCTACCATTAACTGCATGCTCAGCTCATCATTCAGTCCTTCCAGAAACTTCTCCTGCTTGGCTGCATCTGTAGCAACGTCATCTGGGGCATAACGTGCTAACTTATTAAAGTCCTCCTTGGCGTAGGTTGCGAAACTCACGCTTCTTCATAGCCATAGCTCCTGCTGAAACATGGGCTGTACGAAAAGCTTGTTGAAACTGGTCCCATGTGACAGTGTCAATAGGGTGAGTGGCTGTGTAATTCTCCCACCATGATGCTGCGGGTCCATCAAGCTGATGTGCGGCAAAACGCACTCTCTCTGCATCTGTGCATCCTACAGTGGTCAACTCCCTTCCAACTTTGCGGAGCCAATCATCTGCAACAATCGGCTCGGCGCTGCTGAAAAACACCAGCGGATTTAGCCTCAAGAAACGGGCTAAGTGATCAACAGGTGGTGGTGGTGGTGGGTTGTTGTTTTTGCTGTTGTTGCCTTGGTTCTGTACTAACACTTGCATCAGGGCATTCTGCTGCTGAATCAGCTGAGTGATCTCCGGTGGGAAAACAAATCCGGTGTCACGTCTCGGAGGCATCTGATAGGTTTAGAAAAGATGGGAATTCAGAATAGAATAAGGTCTAGAGAGAAAACACTACCCATATGCTCATGAGACAAACACAATCAATATCACTCAATCAAATCAAACAAGGCATACAATCGATCTAACTATCGTTACAAAGTGCTCGAACTATACTATATATATGGGGGAATACTACTACTGATATGGTGGTCTACTAGAAATTTTGATCAGTCGAAGACTCCATGATATCTGCTCCAGCTTCATCAACAAAGTCATCTTCACTGGGGTCCGAGTCGGTGTCGTCGATGATGATGTAGTTATCCGGGCAAGCGCACTCATCATCTTCTCCTTTTGATGCTGGATTTCCCATGAATACTCCAATCTTCTTCTCCAGGTCGTCATTCTTCCCTACTAGTGCGACGATTTCTTCCAAATAATCCTCGCGTGTAGCCTTGAGTTCATCCTCCAACTCCTGGATCTTGGTTAATGCCTTCTTCAGATCTATCATGTCTGAGCACATCTGGTTCTCCTGGCGACGAATGTGTTGGTTTTGCTCCTGGATGAAAGCTGCAATTGATCCATCCTTCTTGGTGCTAATCATCTCCCATTGCTCGTCTCGGCGTCCACAAGTCTGATAAATAGTATCCTTAAGCTCCCTGTGGTAGACTTCTCCAATGCGTCCCATAGAGATGTGGGCTGCCATGCTCTTCCCTAAACTCCAGGTTGGTGCTTCAAAAGAAAACTGTATAGGCTCAGTGACTGGCGTAAACGTCCTTCCTGGAACTTGAACTTGAATCTTCCAGCTCTCCTCTTCTGGAAATGTGGCGTTGTAGGTTCCGGTGATGCTTGGTATTCCAATGTTTAAGTACTTAGTGACTTCCTTCAAGTGTCGTCCAAAAGGTGTATCTTCATCTGGTTGCATGAACTTATTCCTTGCATCCGCCATTCCTAAAAGAGTAGAAAGTGGAGAGGAGTCAGAAATGAGAAGAGAGTAGTGTTCTAGGGTTTAAGCTTAGTGGTCGTGTCCTACAGTCAACATGTGCTCTGATACCACCTTTTGTACCGACCAGACCTCAAACAGTCTGTGCTGCTGTGCACCAGTGCCATCCCTGGATCAGTAATGCTGACACGCACAGTACAAATGGAGGATTTAACAGAGTAGCAATCACACACTTATTACAACGAATATCTCAAAAGAGAATAAGTATGATAAATATGGCTTAAGGCCATCTAACACAATAACAGCGGAAGACTTGGAAGAAAGTGAGTCCATCAACTCCAACGGCATCACTGAGTATAAGACCACGACCTAAAGGCGCCTTACTCGTCGTCTGAAAAGTCTGCAACATGAAACGTTGCAGCTCGAAAACGGGTCAGCACATGGAATATGCTGGCAATGTAACACATAGAGAGTAATGAACATAATAATAAAACTACATGCATATATGGCTGGTAGAAAGCTCTATGGTTACAGTTTTGCGAAAAGCCAGTTTTTCCCTACTACAAAGGAATAAATTTTATTTAACTATCATGGTGGTTGTTACACATTGAGATGGTTGACAGCATCTCAATCCCAATTAAGTATCATCATTAACCCAACAATATTAATTAAAAATAACATGGTGATGAGATTCACATGATAATCCAAGTACTAGATACTCAAGATGTCCATAACCGGGGACACGGCTAACCATGATTAGTTTATACACTCTGCAGAGGTTTGTGCACTTTTCCCACAAGACTCGATCGCCTCCGCTGGATTCTCGCACTACATGATGTTTGAGAAAAGGATGACCGAGACATAGTCTTTTAGAAGCGTTTGCACCTTACGATGTGATAGACCGTACCACCTACATCCCCTACATCTGCTAGTCTACCACCGTAAGAGTTCACACAACTTAATCAACTATGCTAGAGCCCATAATAGCTTGCGGCTGCACACGAAAGTTTCTAGCATGAAAAATCTCATGATCCCTTTGAACCTGGGTGGCGGTCCAAAAGAAAAACAGGCAATCCTGGAATACCCAGGTACCTCAATCCACCCAGATGTGAGTTTTAGTTGCCACCTTAAGTTTAACCATATATTAACAATCTCACATCTGTCATGGATACACTCAAACTCAATCCACGTCTACTAGCATAGCATAGCAATATAAGCAAATGTAGAAGTAACTCCCAAGGGTTTGATAATAAAACAGGTAATAGGTACTACCTCAACTACTTCCCAATACCCACAATTTAATTAGATCCTAACCATGCAATGTTTGAGGATTGATCTAATGCAATAAAACTGGGTAGTAAAAGAGGTATGATCAAAGTGTTACTTGCCTTGCTGATGATCCGTGAAACCTAGAGATTCGAATTAGCAAGCGGCGCACTCCGGGTACTCTATCGCAAACAAACAAGCAAACAATAAGCACTCATCTAATGCACAAGTAAATCTCAAATAAAGATCTAACCAGAAAGTTCAACTTAAGAACTCCGGTTTGCAAAAAGAATCAAATCAAACGAAGCAACGAAAGTCAAACGGCGAAAGAAACAAGCTTCGTTTACTAATCTGGATCTAAGTCAAATTTTACAGTAGCAAAAACTTGTTTGAGTAGGTTAAACGGAAAGAGAATTTCGAGATGAAACTCTAGGCGCTTGAATCGCCTGATTCCGATAAACGAGCGAAAAGTTAAACCAGAACGAAAATCTGATCAGAAATCGCGATCTGAAATAATCGCAGAAAATCCGACTGAAAAGAAAACTGACGAACAGTTAAACGAACGGACGTTCGTTAACAGCGTCAAACCGACGAACACGTTCGTTAAAACGAACGGAATGGTGAACGTTCACTAGATAATTAACCGAAAAAATAATAAATATAAATAAACCGAACTAAAAAAATAAACCAAATGGTTTTTAAAAAAAAACGAACGGCGGCTGCGGCTACCTCGTCGGGCAACTCCAGCGGGGCTCGAGACGGGCTCCGGCGGGTCGGCGAGGGCGGCGAGGGGCGGCGGGGTGCGGGCGTCGGCGGGGGCGACGAACGGGGCGGCGGGCGGCGGCATACGGCGGCTCCTTCTTCGGCGGCGGCGGCTTCGGGGACGGGGTGAGGGAGAGGCGGCGGGGTAGGGGGGTTATATAAGGAGGGGGGCCTGCCCTGGGGAGGGGGCGACGGGCGGCGGCGGGTCTCGTCCCCGATCGGGACTCGGCGGCGGCGGTCTCCAGGAGGGAGACGGCTCGCGGGCGGGCTGGGCCGCGCGGCTGGGCTTCGGCCCAGCCGGCGCTCGGCGTTTTTTTAAATAGTTTCGCCGAATCTTAAAAAAATCACAGAAAAATAAATAAAAATCCAAAAATGCTAAAACAATTTTTCCCGTCTAATTAAAATAATTAGAACGAGATGAACATTTTCTTGGCCAAAAATGCAGTTTTGAAAACGTGCAAAAAAAATTAATGCGATTAAAATTGCCAATAAAATTCGAATAAAATCCAATATTTGATTTTAATATTTTTCCTCCAATATTTCAATTATTTTGGAGAAGTCATATTTTCTCCTCTCATTTATTTTAATACAAAATATTTTTCGAAGAGAAAAATAATTAAAAACAAAAATAAAACTCCTTGTTTCATTATTTGATAAAAATCAAATATGAAAATCGAGAAAATCCCCAACTCTCTCCGAGGGTCCTTGAGTTGCTTAGGATTTTTCGAGGATTTGCCGAAAATGCAAATAAATATGCTATGCAATGATGATCTAATGTATAACATTCCAAGTTGAAAATTTGGGATGTTACAATTAATTACGAGCATGTAACAGTACTACTAGTTACTACTGTAGTTTTTAGAGCAAATTACCAGTACATTAGCCTAGACTCAATGGAAAAATTCCTATCCTATGCATCAAATGGCATCTCTTTGTCTATAGGAATTGAGATGCATGTCATCTCACTTCCTATGATTTTCATATTCCTATAAAATTCCTATCCTATGAACGAAAGGAGGCCTCTACTGGAGTAACTACTGTAGCTAGCAGTACTGCTGGTAGAGTAGTTTTCTTGAAGAAGCGGAATTCAACGAAGTGGGTAAAAGGTTGGGCCTGTGATTTGACGGCTCATTAGTAATTACTGCGGCGCGACGACCGGGTGACTCTCCCTTGGAGTTCTGCAGGCATGGCAAGTGGAACAGGATGGTCGACGTCCCACATGTCGGCGAGCAGAAGATTCTTTCCGATATCGAGGAGCAAGGAAATCGCGTGGTATAGTATCACCGGTGATTTATGTTTATTTTTTATTTCTAATGAATGCTAGCGTTTCAACTCTTACGACGAAGGAGTGCCAAACACACGGCACGTGCTGGATGTCGCACACGTCAGCGAAAGGAGTGGGACATGAACAGCGTGGTAGAGCTTCTCCACTTCTGGGTCGGAGACCACACGTAGTAGTACTACTGTACTAGTGGTATGAACGATACAAAGTGCGACCCGGAGAGAAAGACACGTCTAGTTGGAAGGTCTCGGGGCATACACGTAAACAAATATAAAACCTAATATGTGTCTCCAATTAATATAGTAGTAGTAGAGTACTTAGTCACGTACTCCATAACATCACCGGGCATTGCACGTACAACATTTAGTGGTAGTAAGAGACAAATGCCTATATGCCACGCATGTTCATACTATTTGTGCCTTTCTACTTCACTTACTGCGCTACTCCACGTCCACTCCTGGGTACATGTTCGCACGTCCACTCCTGGGTACATGTCCGTCTCGTAGTTCCAGTCCCACGTGTTCTTCATATAGATGGAACGATCCTTGCATGACACGTGCACCTTGATGCTAGATGTGTCGCGTGTTGGCAAAAGGATGAACAAAGCTCACATAAAAAAATAGAGTGGAAGAACATAGATTCCCGATGACCGAGAAGGAGCAAGGAACCTCGGGGTGGAGCGTCTGCACTCATAATATTTTATATTATTCAGTGATATAAAATCAACCAATCATCTCCACAGTGGACTGGAAGAGTACGAAACACGACAGCCCAGTGTAGTTACATCATACTAGTACATGGCTAACCCACGCTATCACCATATTTCTTGGCTTCCGTGCGACACCTATCTCTAGTAATCCAGCAGCCCGTATCGCTTCTCCCTCCTCGTCTCTCTCAAAGTGCAGCGGGCTGGCGTTTTTGCCGTCTATTGAGGTCGGTTAACTCATCACATGTTAGCGACATGCCAAGAGCATTCTAAAAAAAATTCCTTTCACGTTCCGTTTTCAAAAAGAAAAAATCCTTTCACGTACGAATTTGACTGTATGCTTTGAGCAACTTGCATGTCCTATACTGCTCCTGTTTGGATACTCTAACTTAGCTAGAGGTTAGACTAACTCATGACTAACCTTGAACTAACTGTAGCCAAAGAGGTGTTTGGGTGGCAGGGTTAGATTGACAATAAATGCACTTGATGGAGAGAGAGAAGTGATTTTTCAGTGGTCCCAATGAGAACTATCTCCAGTTAGCACCTCTTGGGTGGGATATTTTTTTGGTGGGTTCAGTGCAACTTGCTCCAATTTAAACCCTCATGCTTGGATACTTTAGGGCTATTTCAGCCCCAACTAGCTCAAACTAACTCTAACCCATGGATCCAAACAGGGCATATGGCCAGCCTCAACGCGGAGCAGTCGGTGCACCGGGAAGCGGCGCTCTCTCGGCCGTCGCGCCGCTTCAAAGCCGGTGCCACTGAGAGGTCGCCTCCGCTCTGGTCGGGCATTAATGCGGCACTGACGCTACAGGGCGACGCTGACCGTTTCAGGCGGGAAGCGCGCGCTGGCAAGGGAGTATAGGTTTTGAACCGTTTCAGGTGTAGTACTGGTAGTTTGCGAAACTAATCAATTATTGCACTCAGTTTCCTAAGAAATTGTGGTAAAAAACGTTACTCCACAGCCCGCTTCCCTTCTCCTTCCTCTTCCACCACCCGTGCACGTCCGCGGGAAGCGACCGGTCAACCCTTATATAGGAGTGCTAGCACAAAAATATGCATGCATGACCACTAAAATTTCCAGATTAAAGAGCCGCTCCGGCGGGAGTATGGCGTATGTTGTTACCTTCGGCCGGGCCATGGCTACCGGGCGGGACATGGATCCTCTGACGTGGCTATCACTGGCTTACCCTGCCTTTCCTTTGCTGACTGGTGGGACCCATGCTTGGGGGTCCCACATGTTAGTGATAGAATGGTAGGATGTTCACGTCAGGGGATCCTCATCCGGGCGACGGCGACCAGAGAAGAGGCGGCGGGAGGGGAATGAATGCAGCTACTGTTTGGGTTCGCCGTCCAGCTTAAATAAATGTGCAGCATCACGTGAACCCACGGGTGCACAAATTGTAACATACCTGTCTGCTTAAGTGGGCGTCACGTAACTAGTGTGTGTGTGTGTGTGTGAGATTCTGAGAGACAGAGTGCGTGTGTGTGACTCTACTCTTCGAACATGTACTCAACCTTTTGCATCAGGATATAAGTATAATGGTATTTACTTTAGCTAGTGATTTACGTGGCCATGTTAACGTGGTTGTGTAAAAAAATGTCACTTCCTGCTCGTGATTTGCGTTATCTAATTACAAGCAAGGTTCTCGTGCATTGCACGGAACATCAATATGCATTTTTGTACAAAACACCTGTTGTGATTTACCCATGCAGGAGTAATCCCATGTGTAAAAACTAATGATATTTCGAGAATTTTATCGAAAAACTGAATGTCATCAAAAAAATGAAAGATCAGAGATAAGGTGAGGAGGAGTGGAGCGTGGTGGTGACTGGTGGTCGGAATGAGCGGAGGCATGGGGATGGACGGCGCCGGCAGGCGGCAGCGGCCACCATGCTAGATTGTTCTAGAGAGTTTCTTTTTTAATTGCTCAGCAATGAGGTTGTGGGAGATAAGGATGTGGAGAGAGGTGCGGCTATCTTTTGTAAAATTATCATAGTTTGCTTTCTATCCGTCAGATATAGATCAGACGGTCTATATTACAAGATGGCAGGCACACCATCATCGCCAACTCAGTTTTTTATAAGGGTACAGATGATAAGTTTGCTAACTACTAAAGTAAAGTGGAATTTGTCCATGTTATACAAGTAAATTAAGGTGATTGTTTATCATACGGGTAAGGGTGGATGAAGGGTGGTAGGAACAAATGCTTCGCCTAGAGCATGTGTGTGTGAGATGGAGTCTCAGTGTGTGTGTGGGGGGGTGGGTGGGTGTGTGTGTGTGAGAGAGAGAGAGAGAGAGAGAGATGGAGTCTTAGTGTGTGTGCATGTGTGTGTGATGGAGTCTTAGTGTGTGTGTGTGTGTGTGTGTGTTTGTTTGTGTGTGTGGGTGGGTGGGTGGGTGCGTGCGTGCGTGCGTGTGTGTGTGTGTGTGTTTGTTTGTTTGTGTGTATGTGTGTGTGTGTGTCGCGGGGTCCTCGGTGGTGGATGTAATTTAAGTGTGCATGGCTTCATCATAGAGAGGTGATGTGTATGGCAGAGGCCACCAATGATGGGGTGCGAGAGAGAAAATGCCCGTAGAGAGGGAAGAGAAGGTGTGTGCGCGTGAGAGTAGTCGACATCGAGAGAACGTGTTTGTTCGAGAGACACCGAGGAAGACTACTATATATCGATGGTGCATGTAGGCGGGAATTAAACGAAGGGATGGTCTTATTGGTTTCGGGGATATAGGGGAAGAGTGAGAGGGGGTAGCTAGAAGGAGATTGTTAAGTGTGAGTGTGTGTTTTACCCATCCAGGCGGAAGTTATGTGCACACAAGAAGAGAACGATTCGATGTGGCGTTAGGGTTGAGGGTAATTAACTACATATGGAGACATAGAGACCTTCAACGTGCATGTGTGAGAGGTATACATGTATACGTGGGATGTGTGTGTGCGCGCTCGTGCATGATCGAGATAAAAGAAAGAAGACATAAGTCATAAGCTAAGATCAATGACATGGGAGAGACAGATCGGTATGACAATATGCATGCATGTGAGAATGCAGGGAAGAAGGCCCGACAATTGAGCATGTGTTTTTGTCTTTAAGAGATAGTGGCGTGGGCTGGAGCATGCATCTATGGCGAGCAGAGGGAGTGAGGCTCAACGATTGTGCAAAAGAGATCAACCTATAAATGAAAGAAGGTTGATGGAGAAACGGATAAATAGAAAGATAAAGATGCTAGCTAGTGTGCGTTAGAGATAGGAGTCGAGTGGATCAGAAGGCTGAGTTAAGGGTGTGGGTGTGAGAGAGATGAAGAAACAGTTCATGTGACTCACATACAAACAAATATCGGAGAGAAATGAGATCCCGAGAGACGGAGTTTTGTGTCTGCGAGAGAGAAAGATATTTCAAAACGAGAGTGATAGCTAGAGAAACATATGAGGGAACGCAAGATATCTCTAGGGAGAGAGAGTGTGTGTGAGCGACATACAAGAGAACAATGGAGAAATATGAGGCCCTGGGAGACAGAGTTTGTGTTTGTGTGTGAGAAAGAGATATTTAAGAGGAAGAGTCGTAGGTTCTCATACCTAAGGAGCGAAAGACATCTCTATATGAGGGGTGTGCGAGTGGCACACAGGGGAATAGTAGAGACAAATGAGACCCCGGGAGACAAAGTTTTGTGTTTGTGTGAGAGCAAGAGATTCCACATGGAGAATCATAGTTAGAGACACATAGCAGGGAGCGAGATATACTTAGAGAGAGATAGAATGATGAAGGTCGAGGGAGAGTACCGTCAGTGTGTTACGAAGATAAAAGATCATTGTCGACATACAGGTAGCACGAGAGATACCCAAGAGACGATGAACGCGTATAGGTCTAGAGAGATAGTCCTATATAAGCATGAGTGATATTTATATGAGACGAATATCTAGATTAAATGGGATTCAAATATTTAAACTGGAGATCACGACATCGATAATATCATAACGCAAATTGGTGTATCAAACATGCATATTCATTTGAATTTGGGGATACGCGTAATGTTATATAGTTTATCAATATTGGTGATCCATAGATTCTTTAATTAGAAACAATGCATGGTTTATATGCAATTAATGTCTAAACGGGATTACACTATATGTTGCGTGTGTGAGACACATTATACATGTTTGAGAAGTAAGAAAAACCGCGTGAAACACACATTAATTGGAGACAGTTAGCGAGGAATGCATACATTGGATTTCAACATAAAGTGGTTTCAAATATTTGAAAATCCAAATTGATGGATACAACCTTATGAATCTGAGATCATGCCATTTGTAAACCATATTTATGTATAAAGGGTGTTGTGCTTTTGAAAGTATATATAAAAAATGATGTATATAGAATTTATTCCAATCGAAAAAGGATCCCGCCCGAAAAAAATAGAATACAAACAGGATTCGAATTGAGTTGGCACGGTAAACATGCACTCTGCAAAATTTGAACAAAGCGGGGAAAGTCGCAGTAACCGCCCAAAACCAAAATCTGCGAGATGGAAATTACTACTACCTATCCTTGCCACGCAAAGCCTATCTGCTCGATTTCTATAGGTTTCAGTAGGGGTAGGTTTGTAATTTCACTCAAACGTGACATAACCGCCTCACCCGGATTCATACACGGTGGGCGCCAAAACACAGTGTGTCCTCGGCCGAAATCGACTCCCTCCCAGATTCATACACGGTGGGCGCCAAAAACAAACTCTCGTCGGCAAATATTTGGTGTATGCGTGATTACCGTCCTATCCCCAACCGACTAATATTGCTGTGATGTAGGAAATTTGAAATGGGGGCTAAGTTTGTAAATTTCCTCGCATTTGAGACAAGCACGCCCTGAAGACATGGTTCCCCCCTTCCTCTCCACCTCCATTTCCCCAATCGTACTCCGTGGGCGCCAAAACACCCTCTCCACCCCAGCCTCCTCCGTCCGCCACCCCATCCACCGCCGTACTCCTCCACCATGCCGGAGCTGATACCCCGACGCCGCCGTCCATTACAAGAGATCGACCTCTCTCATCCACGGCTTCGGATCAGGATCCTTGCATCCCGTCCTCTCGCTTCATCCCCGCCGTCGTCCACCTTGCCGACGCCGCTCCTACGACCGTCTCGTCCACCGCGCCCCGCCGCCACCGTCTACCCTCCTAGATCTGCTTCCACGCCGCCGACAGCCATCGCTATCGCAGCACCATCAAATTCTCAGCAGATGCATACCCGGCGCCGCACCAGAGGCGGTACTCTTTCGTATCTTCTCATCTTATTTATCGCAGCAAGAAAATAGATCGCCACTGCTTTACTCTGATTTCTTGTCCATCACTTACTTGCTAGTTGAAAGCAAACATTGGTTGCGAAGTTGCCTTTGTCCGGTTTGCACCTTCAAATCCGCCATGGCACGCTCAACACTATACTCCCAATGCTTATGGTTTTCGCCTTTTATATTCCACACTAGTTAAATCATAGTAGACTAAATTTCAAAATTGGGTCAGTCGATTTTTCAGAGCTCGCCGGAGTTCGCCGGTGCGAACGAAGGGGCTCGGGTGGGGACTTTGGTTGTGGGGGGCAGTGGTGGGGCCTCGCCGAACGAAGAAAACTCGACGCGGGTGGGGCGGGGGTGGGGGTGGGGGTGGGGGTGGCGGAGGAACACAGGCGGTGGGGGCCGGTGGTCCGGCCGGCGGCCCGTGCGGTGTTCTATATGGGAAGAATCAGAGACGAGGAAGAAGAAGGGTTAGGAGATGTAGGATCTTCATCCAACCGCCTGAAATGGTCGACTGACCCAAATGACAAAAGTCACGCGACTTGCATGCAGACATGCCTTTATATTCAGTACCATCATCGTACCTACTTAGCACTCCTCCTGAATCCACCAAGCTAAACAACGTGCCACTCATAATTCCAAACTTGTTGCTCAAGTACGAATCTGATATGATGTTGATATTACTAAACCAGGTAATATTTAATTGGTCAGCTAATGTTCCTACTTTACTTTTGAAAAAGCACGTGCACCACATATAGAGAGACAGCAGGGAGTTGCTTTCTTAATGCGCTCTGGTTCATCATGTGTGGGCACTGCGCAACGAACATTTTATTATCCAAAATCTTCTTGCTCTTCTTTAGCATGTTCCTCTTCCGTTCTTCTTTAATAAGTACTCTCTCCGTTCCTAAATACAAGTCTTTGTATAGATTCCACCATGGACTACACATGGAGCAAAATGAGTGAATCTACACTCTAAAATGTATCTGGATACATCTGTATGTGATCCATAGTGGAAATCTCTATCAAGACTTATATTTTGGAACGGAGGGAGTATGATAGTAGTACAGTATGTTCCTTGTAGTGAAGATGAGCAGGGAAATTTGCAGTGTAGAGGTCTAAACGGTTGGTTGGTATGGACACTTTGAACTCTTCGGGCCTCTTTGATTCGTAGGATTTTGTAAACATGGGAATAGGATTTGTAGTGGCCTGCCCACTTGAATCCTATAAGAATAGCAAGGAAATGCGGGGAGCTGTGTCGCCTTTGAGAGTTACACTGATATTAACAGTACCGCACCTTCAGTTGAAGAGAGTTGGTATCCGAAGCCTTTCTAGCCGTACCGGCAATACTAGCACATATATTCCAGCAAGTTCCACTTTGCTGATTTTACTCTGATGCTTACAGTTTTCCCGTTATATCTACACTATGATCTGTGTAGCTGCTTTGTGTCGCACTAGCAGCAGTCCACTCTTGAAGCTAAACACCGCAATGACTTACAAAATTGGCACCAAGGCATTGAGTGCCATTCTGGATGCAATGAAACTCATACGCTCCCCACCTGTTGATTCTTGTTCAGAATATGATCCTAATGACTATTCTAACCTCGAGGAGTCAAAGGCAGATGGCCTATCCTGTTCACCCATCAAGGTGCCTGTTCTAATTTGGCAAGGTTTTATTGATTGCGTGTATCTTGCATATGTTGTCTTGCATTTCTTCTACTTTGTTGCACCGCCATCTGTTTAGTTTACTCATCATATATGTCGAGATGCCATGCCCATCCATTATCAATAAATATTCCATCTGTCATCATACCATGTTTTTTCATTCAAATGCTGTTATTGTGCATCAGACATCAAAAAGGAAGAGGGTGATTGCCGAACCTGAAGGAGCACTAGCAAAGTCCTTGAAAAATGTGGTTGTGCGGGAGAAATCAGACAGTACCCCACTTATATTGGTTGTACAACCAGTGACACAAAACGTAGGACCGACTCCAGCAGACTGTACCCATACTTCACTGGCCACACCACTAGCGGCACCACACAGGACCTCCACTCCAGCAAAAGGTATGCCAATTTCAGTTGCCATAGCACCAGCCGTACCACAGAAAAATCCCACTCCAGCAAAAAGTACAGCAAGTCCACCGGCCGAAGACCTATCCCAACTGCAGAGACGGACAATTCCTGCAGATTGGAACCCCATTCCAGTTATTCCCAGTTTAAAAGACAATGCTTTCAATGTTTTTAGGGACTACATGCATATATTCCCATCATGGGAAGACTATAGTGAAGACAAACACCATTTTCACATCTTCCTGTCCCACTTACGTGTAAGTGCTATTATTCATGGTGATTATTTTCCTGTTTTCTGCTGATTGAACACATCAATGATTTACATTACATTGTTGTAAGTAGGCAAGGGTCAATCTGGATAGTCATGACGAGCAAAGCTTGCTTGCGCTTTTCAAGGAAGCATTGCAGCAGTATTGGTGTTACCTGAGGAAATCACACTTTGATGGCAAGTCTATAAATGAATTTCTGGTGAAGTCTCCTGTGCTAAATTTAGAAGACATTGAATGGAAAAACATTGTTATGCACTGGTCTCGTTCCGAGCATGAGGTACTGTCTATGATATCGCATGACAATTTGAACTTCTACTTTTCCGCATGTGCCTTATGGATCTTTTTTGCAGGAAATCTGCTCGAAAAAGATTTCCGATTTGAAAAGAACGACAGGATATCGCAAATATGCTGCCCGCTGCTTTGCTCTTGTTAGTACCTATTGTCCTGTATCACTGTACTTGCATACATACCTGGTTCATTATGTGACAGCAGTATGCATGATAGCTTGCTTATCAATTGTTCGCTCCAAATTATCTGATCTGTATGAATCGTTACATTAGTGTAGAATATATCCAATGCCAATGAATTTTTTTAGCTCTGAATTGTTCTTGTAAGTACCTGTTGTCCTTCATCAGTGTACTTATATTGACAGGTAGTTGTTCATGTACCATCACTCTGCAGCTTATTTTCCTTTGCCTTCCATTTTCTACACATAAGATCTATATTTACTCTTACCATAAGGTTGGATAACACCGATGGCACTGAAGAAGTTTAGCTCTGCATTGCTCTTGGCTGTACCTTTTGCCTGTATCGTTGTACTTACATTTATAGCTACTTGGTTATGTAGCATCACTCTTCATCTTATCTTAAATATTCTCCATTTTTTCTTATATTTCACATCTATATTTACTCTTAACAAAATGTAGAATAAAGGCAATGCTTATGAAAAAGATTTTGTGGTAAACTTCTTGAATTGCCCCCCCCCCCATCAGCATGGACAAGGGCTTTATAGAGCATTCCTTCACCCAATAATGTAAGTTTGTCCTTCTCAAGCCTTCAAACTTTGTTGTGTATATTTGGTTAGGCATGACTGCAACAGCTGTTTATTTTTGGTGTTTGCATCAAATTGCATGTTTAAAGTTTATTATGTACTTCATAAACAAAAGTTTGTCCTTCTCAATTTAAGTTTTCAGTTGTACAACCAAGTTCCTTCTTCATACCATGTAAATTAAACTATACAGAGCAAGTGATCTTATTTTGCCAATCTGAAATGCGATAAATTGACAGCACACTAACCATTGATATTTATGAGTTCTTGATCTGTAATCCAGTGGTGTCGTGAAGCTGCCAACTCCTTCACAATGTCATTTCCTGCCATGTCTTGACCTGAACAATACCATATTGTGCTAATGCTATTTTAAACTATGTCACTTTATTCGTCAGTAAGAAATGTGATGAATTGTCAGCACTGATACTTAAATGTGCAAAACCTGTCATCTGTCTGCTTGTTTATCTTTCAGAGTGAGGAGGATATAAGTGTCAAACAAGTGCAGTCTCACCAGCTTGCTCAGCTGCTTGCGCTGCAGCTCCCGAGCAGGGCTAACCTTTCTTGAACTCTATTGAAGTGCTAACGGTTTTGTATATTATTTTGTCGGCTTGTTTAATTGCACTGGTGGCGATCTTTGATGCCGAGTGTATGTAATCTGTTGTCTGCTTGTGCTTTATTATCATAGTGGCGAACTTTGATGCCCAGTGGATGTAATATGCCGTAATTTCTTTATTGTATAGTCCAGGTTTTTTTATTATTCACGATTCTGCAGTTATTTTACTGTATATATATCCTGTCTTTGCAGTAAACCGGCCAAACCGTAAAATTACGGTACATAATCGGGTCATCATGCAAATCACCAAGTATGATCCGCATCATGGGCCCCGTCATCTTGGTCCGTTAACAGGCCTAAATGTAAACTGGCCCACTAGTAGATTCGGGCCTTTAATAGGCCGAGTAAACCGCCGGCCCTATTTTCCCAAGAAAACTCAATGGGCTTTTAGGAGGCTGAAAAGTAGGTTGGGCCTGAAACGTGCCGAACAGCTCACGGGCCGGCAGCAGGCCAAAATAGACCCCGGCCCATGATTGTGCCAATCAAATCATGGGCTTATAACAGGCCAAAATTGTCTCGGTCCTTGTTTGGCCCAATTAGATTAGCGTCTGTGAGCAGGCCAGATGCAAACAGGGCCGTAGTTAGGCGCAACTATATGACGGGCTTTTAACAGGCCGAAATATATATAGGGTCGAAATGTTAAATGGGCCTTTAACAGGCCGAAACTAATATGAGGCCGAATTACTAAATGGGCCTTTATCAAGTGGGCCCAAAAGGATAGCGTCCAATTGACGGGCTGAATCTGATATGGGCCATAATTTAGCCCAAAGCCTCTCAAAGGGCCGGACCTGATCTGGGCCGTAATTTGGCCCACAACATGGTAGGCTTTTAACGGGCCGGATCACATATGGGCCTTTATTAGGCCCGGAACGTGGCAGCCTGTTAATGGGCCGGATCAAATATGGGCCGGCATTTGGCCCAAAACATGGCAGCCTGTTAATGGGCTGGCCTACTAGTGTCATCAAAATCTTTTGGGCCTTCTGCTGGGCCGGCCCATTATGGTCGGCGAAATCTCATGGGCCTTTAGCTGGACCGGCCCATTATGGCCCACAAAATCTCGTGGGCCCTTAGCTGGGCCGGCCCATTATGATACGCAAAATCTCGTGGGCCTTTTGCTGGGCCGGCCCATTATGGATCGCAAAATCTTGTGGGCCTTTAGTTGGGCCGACCCATTTAAACTTTATGGGCCACTTTTGGGTCGGTCCACGTGTCAACATATCATAGGTGCATCTCGCCCATTGGATGAGTGACACCTGTGCCAACGCGGAGCTGACACGTGTTTCCGTCAGCCAATCAGAATTTTACATGTGGAAAATCCCCATTGGTCCGGGCTGTTAACGGGTTATCGGATCCAAAACCGGACCCGATAGCTTAACGGCGTTCTGTTACGGTGGATGCCACGTGTCGGTCACCCTTGACGAAAGCACTTCTGTGACGCGCGATTTATCGTCATGGAAGTGGACACTTCCATGATGATAATTTTGGTAATGTCATGGAACACTTCTATGACAGCACAGGTATGACTATCTTGATTCTGTCATAAATTTGTCATGGATGTACTTGCATGACAGAAAACGTGACCTACAGTGACAAACACGTATCATCACGGAAGTGTATTTTTTTGTAGTGCCCCTTTCCCTTGTCCAATTCGGACTGCTAAGGGGGGGCGCGGCCTGCCCTGGCTGCCCTCCTCTCTCTCCAATAAGGCCCATGGTGGCCCATTAGTTCCCCCGGGGGGTTCCGGTAACCCCTCCGGCACTCCGTTTTTACCCGAAACTATCCGGAACACATCCGGTGTCCGAATAACATGGTCCAATATATCAATCTTTATGTCTCGACCATTTCGAGACTCCTCGTCATGTCCGTGATCTCATCCAGGACTCCGAACAAACTTCGGTCATCAAAACACTTAACTCATAATATAAATCATCATCGAACGTTAAGCGCGCGGACCCTACGGGTTTGAGAACTATGTAGACATGACCGAGACACATCTCCGGTCAATAACCAATAGCGGAACCTGGATGCTCATATTGGCTCCTACATATTCTACAAAGATCTTTATCGGTCAAACCGCATAACAACATACGTTGTTCCCTTCGTCATTGGTATGTTACTTGCCCGAGATTAGATCGTCGACATCATCATACCTAGTTCAATCTCGTTACCGGCAAGTCTCTTTACTCGTTCCGTAATACTTCATCCCACAACTAACTCATTAGTCACATTGCTTGCAAGGCTTATAGTGATGAGCATTACCGAGAGGGCCCAGAGATACCTCTCCGAAACACGGAGTGACAAATCCTAATCTCGATCTATGCCAACCCAACAAATACCTTCGGAGACACCTGTAGAGCATCTTTATAATCACCCATTTACGTTGTGACGTTTGATAGCACACAAAGTGTTCCTCCGGTATTCGGGAGTTGCATAATCTCATAGTCTGAGGAACATGTATAAGTCATGAAGAAAGCAGTAGCAATGAAACTGTAACGATCATAATGCTAAGCTAACGAATGGGTCTTGTTCATCACATCATTCTCCTAATGATGTGATCCCGTTCATCAACAACACATGTCTATGGTTAGGAAACATAACCATCTTTGATAAACAAGCTAGTCAAGTAGAGGCATACTAGGGACACTTAGGTTTTGTCTATGTATTCACACATGTACTAAGTTTCCGGTTAATACAATCCTAGCATGAATAATAAACATTTATCATGAAATAAGGAAATAAATAATAACTTTATTATTGCCTATAGGGCATATTTCCTTCATGTCTATGGTTAGGAAACTTAACCATCTTTGATTAATGAGCTAGTCTAGTAGAGGCTTACTAGGGACGCTGTGTTTTGTCTATGTATCCACACATGTATCAAGTTTCCGGTTAATACAATTCTAGCATGAATAATAAACATTTATCATGATATAAGGAAATGTAAAATAACAACTTTATTATTGCCTCTTGGGCATATTTCCTTCAGACCGACCTCGTCTCGCGCCCGGTGCCGCGGGACGGGTCGATGGAAGCCAGTCGCCCAGGGGTGTGAAAGGTGGGACCTTTCCGCTTGTCTCTTTGGTTGGGGTAGCGGCGGATCTCGGGCGAGGTGGTGTCTACGTCTGGGATGCCGGGGGGCGGCCCTGGTCGTGGTAGCGCGATGCTCTTGGGCAAAGCCCGTGGCTTGGTGCTGCCGGGTGGCATTCGGTGGCGTTGAGTGTTGGTCGGGCTGAAATCATGTTCTATCTTCGGACAGACCGGCGGCAGCGAAGATCGTTCCCTTCTTGAAGGCGTCATCGCGGCTCTCATTGCCCTCGTGTTGCTCCGGGGAAAACTCTGATCCTCGGATCGGGTGGTGGTGGTGCTCCGGTGTTGTAACCTTCCTGAAGGCGCCGCCTTGGAGCTCATAGTTCATCGTATGCGGCTTCATCTCCTCGCGGTGGCGTTAGTTCTAGGGATGGTGTAGTTGCGCTCAGCTCCTATGTATCCTGCCTTGGGTGTGTGCGTGTGTTGTGGTGGCGTGCATTTGTACGGGTTGTTAATGATCATTGCTTTATATATATAAAGCGGGGTGAAAGCCTTTTTGGGTAACACCGCTAGTTTCCCGGCCAAAATTTCTTAAGAATTCTGTTATTGAAATGTACTCCCTCCACCGCAAAATAAGTGTACAAGGTTGAGACACTTATGTTGGGTTGGAGTGAGTATATATTAGTATACATAGTTATGATTTTAAGTTTGCATTTTTATTTTTTGCCTAAGGCCGACATGGATGAATTTCGACCATTTCAAAAATTTCGGCAAAATTCCCAAAAAAATTGCAAAACCGTAATTTGAATTTTTGGACAAAATTTGAACGGGCCAAAATTATTTGCCCAAAAGAAATTTTTTGCCGTAATCCAATTTTTTCGATCGAAAATCAAATCTCTATTAGTATATTATAGAGATAACTTTTCCCCTACGCATGCGGCTAGGGTTTCTCTTCTCCTAGGTGATTCTGCTCGCCTTCGAGTCCTACCCATCTCCGCCCGGCCTCCTGGTTTGGGATCCTTGTCGTCCGCCCCGGCCGGCCTCCTGACCTCGACTGGATGGCGTCTCCCTCTGATGCTCACTCTGCCACGAGTGGCGGCGGCTGCCAAGTCCGATCTTGGAGATGTTTTTGATCAGTTGGATCTCAATGATGAAGAGTTTGATGATGTTGAGATTGAGGAAGATGATCTGGTGCTCAATGAAAGCGTTTGGTGGCTTGCCCTAGCTAGGATTTCACACCGAGAAAACTTTCCGTCAATCTGCATTTTACAGGAATATGAGAGTGCCGTGGAATCCGGCGCAAAGTGTGAGGTTTCGGACTGTTGGACCTAATATGTTCATCGTTCAGCCATCCTGCCTCGGGATTGGAAACACATGATGATGCAAGTGTTGGGGGATGCAGTATTTCAAAAAAAAATCTACGATCACACAAGATCTATCTAGGAGATGCATAGCAACAAGCGGGGAGAGTGTGTCCACGTACCCTCATAGACCGAAAGAGGAAGCGTTAAGTAACGCGGTTGATGTAGTCGAACATCTTCGCGATCCAACTGATCAAGTACCGAACGCACGGCACCTCCGCGATCTGCTGAGGCCGAGGGAGAGTTTCGTCAGCACGACGGCATGGTGATGGTGATGATGAAGTTACCGATGCAGGGCTTTGCCTAAGCACTACAACGATATGACCAAGGTGGAAATCTGTGGAGGGGGGAACCGCACACGGCTAAGACAACTGTCAACTTGTGTGTCCTAGGGTGCCCCCTGCCCCCGTATATAAAGGAGCAAGGGGGAGGCCGACCGGCCCTCATGGGGCGCGCCCCAACTAGGATTCCTACTAGGAATCCTATTCCTAGTAGGTTTCCAACAAGGGAAGAGAGGGGGAAGGAAGGAGAGGGAGAGAGGGAGAGGGAAAGAGAGGGGGCGCCGCCCGCTCCTACTCCAATTCGGACTCCTCAAGGGGGGGCACGCGGCCAGCCCTAGGGCCCTCTCCTCTCTCTCTCACAAGGCCCATGTTGGCCCATTAGTTCCCCCGGGATTTCCGATAACCCTCCGGCACTCCGATATTTATCCAGTGACCCCCGGAACTCATCCGGTGTCCGAATAACATCGCCCAATATATCAATCTTTATATCTCGACCATTTCAAGACTCCTCGTCATGTCCATGATCACATCCAGGACTCCAAACTACCTTCAGTACATCAAAACACATAAACTCATAATACCGATCGTCATCGAACTTTAAGCGTGCGGACCCTACGGGTTCGAGAACTATGTAGACATGACTGCGACTCATCTCCGGTCAATAACCAATAGCGGAACCTGGATGCTCATATTGGCTCCCACATATTCTACGAAGATCTTTATCGGTCAAACCACATAACAACATACGTTGTTCCCTTTTTCATCAGTATGTTACTTGCCCGAGATTCGATCGTCGGTATCTCAATACCTAGTTCAATATCATTACCGGCAAGTCCCTTTACTCGTTCCGTAATGCATCATCCCGCAACTAACTCATTAGTCACATTGCTTGCAAGGCTTATAGTGATGTGCATTATCGAGAGGGACCAGAGATACCTCTCTGACAATCGGAGTGACAAATCCTAATCTCAATTTATGCCAACTCAACAAACACCATCGGAGACACCTGTAGAGCATCTTTATAATCACCCAGTTATGTTGTGATGTTTTATAGCACACTAAGTGTTCCTCAGGTATTCAGGAGTTGCATGATCTCATAGTCATAGGAACATGTATAAGTCATGAAGAAAGCAATAGCAACAAACTAAACGATCATTGTGCTAAGCTAATGGATGGGTCTTGTCCATCACATCATTCTCTAATGATGTGATCTCATTGAACAAATGACAACACATGTCTATGGCTAGGAAACTTAACCATCTTTGATTAACGAGCTAGTAAAGTGGAGGCATACTAGGGACACTCTGTTTGTCTATGTATTCACACATGTACTAAGTTTCCGGTTAATAGAATTCTACATTGAATAATAAACATTTATCATGATAAAAGGAAATATAAATAACAACTTTATTATTGCCTCTAGGGCATATTTCCTTCAGTCTCCCACTTGCACTAGAGTCAATAATCTAGATTACATAGTAATGATTCTAACACCCATGGAGTCTTGGTGCTGATCATGTCTTGCTCGTGAGAGAGGCTTAGTCAACGGGTCTGCAACATTCAGATCCGTATGTATCTTGCAAATCTCTGTGCCTCCCTCCTTGACTTGATCGCGGATGGAATTGAAGCGTCTTTTGATGTGCTTGGTTCTCTTGTGAAATCTGGATTCCTTTGCCAAGGCAATTGCACCAGTATTGTCACAAAAGATTTTCATTGGACCCGATGCACTAGGTATGACACCTAGATCAGATATGAACTCCTTCATCCAGACTCATTCATTTACTACTTCTGAAGCAGCTATGTACTCCGGTTCACATGTAGATCCCGCCACGATGCTTTGCTTAGAACTGCACCAACTAACAGCTCCACCATTCAATATAAATACGTATCTGGTTTGTTACTTAGAGTCATCCGGATCAGTGTCAAAGCTTGCATCGACGTAACCATTTACGACAAGCTCTTTGTCACCTCCATAAACGAGAAACATATCCTTGGTCCTTTTCAGGTATTTCAGGATGTTCTTGACCGCTGTCCAGTGATCCACTCCTGGATTACTTTGGTACCTCTGTGACGCCCCCGATTTGACCGTACACTAATCATGCACGCAAATGTGTACGACCAAGATCAGGGACTCACGGGAAGATATCACAACACAACTCTAAAACATAAATAAGTCATACAAGCATTATAATACAAGCCAGGGGCCTCGAGGGCTCGAATAAAAGTGCTCGATCATAGACGAGTCAGCGGAAGCAACAATATCTGAGTACAGACATAAGTTAAACAAGTTTGCCTTAAGAAGGCTAGCACAAAAGTAGCCACGATCGAAAAGGCAAGGCCTCCTGCCTGGGACCTCCTAACTACTCCTCGAAGCCGAACTCCTTGTAGAATCATCCTCGGGATCTCTAGCTCCTGGACTGCAGCATCTGGTTGCGACAATCCGGTATAGAAAGGGGAAAAGAGGGAGAAAAGCAACCGTGAGTACTCATCCAAAGTACTCGCAAGCAAGGAGCTACACTACATATGCATGGGAATATGTGTAAAGGGGCATAACAGTGGACTGAACTGCAGAATGCCAGAATAAGAGGGGGGTAGCTAGTCCTGTCGAAGACTACGCTTCTGGACATCTCCATCTTGCAGCATATAGAAGAGAGTAGATTGAAGTCCTCCAAGTAGCATCGCATAGCATAATCCTACCCGGCAATCCCCTCCTCGTCGCCCTGTTAGAGAGCGATCACCGGGTTGTATCTGGCACTTGGAAGGGTGTATTTTATTCAGTATCCAGTTCTAGTTGTCATAAGCTCAAGGTACAACTCCGGGTCTTCCTTTTACCGAGGGACACGGCTATTCGAATAGATAAACTTCCCTGCAGGGGTGCACCACATAACCCAACACGCTCGATCCCATTTGGCCGGACACACTTTTCTGGGTCATGCCCGGCCTCGTAAGATCAACACGTCGCAGCCCCACCTAGGCTCAACAGAGAGGCCAGCACGCCGGTCTAACCCTATGCGCGCAGGGGTCTGGGCCCATCGCCCTATGCACACCTGCACGTTGCGTACGCGGCCGGAAGCAGACCTAGCCTAGTGGCGTTCCAGTCCAATCCGGCGCGCGCCACTCAGTCGCTGACGTCAAAAGAGCTTCGGCTGATACCACGACGTCGGGATACCCATAACTACTCCCACGTAGATGGTTAGTGCGTATAGACCAAATGGCCAGACTCAGATCAAATACCCAAAACTCGTTAAGCGTGTTGTTTATCCGCGAACGCCGACCAGGGCCAGGCCCACCTCTCTCCTGGGTGGTCTCAACCTGCCCTGTCGCTTCGCCACAAAGTAACAGTCGGGGGCCGTCAGGAACCCAGGCCCACCTCTACCGGGGTGGAGCCACCTGTCCTTTCAGCCCCCTCATCAGAATCACCTGCGGGTACTCCTCGAGCCGACCCGACTTTAGTCACCACATGTGTCATGTATATAATGTATATAGTATATACCCGTGATCACCGCCCAGGTGATCACGGCCCGATAGTATAGCACAGCAGACGGCCAAGAATGTAGGGCCACTGATGGAAATCTAGCATCCTAGACTAAGCAGTAGGATAGCAGGTAAGGGGAACAACTGTAGCAACAATGACAGGCTATGCAACAGAATAGGATTAATCGAAAGCAGTAACATGCTACACTACTCTAATGCAAGTAGTAGAGAGTAGAGTAGGCGATATCTGGTGATCAAGGGGGGGGGCTTGCCTGGTTGCTCTGGCAAGTAGGAGGGGTCGTCGACTCCGTAGTCGAACTGGGCAGCAGCAGTGTCGGTCTCGTAGTCTACCGGAGAGAAGAGGGGGAAGAAACAGTAAATACAATGCAAACATAAGCATGACGATGCGTGACATGACAATGAGCGGTGCTAGGGGTGTCCTAACGCGACAGTAGGTGGTACCGGTGAAGGGGGGAACATCCGGGAGGTATTCCCGATGTTTCGCGTTTTCGGACAGACGGACCGGAGGGGGAAAGTTGCTAGTTCGATAGGTTAGGGAGGTGTGGTGGATGAACGGACTGCGTATTCGGATTCGTCTCGTCGTTCTGAGCAACTTTCATATAGAAAACATTTTCATCCGAGTTACGGTTTAAAAGATATGAATTTTCAAAGTTTATTTGAATTTCTGGAATTATTTAATTAACAGAAAAAATAAAATGACGTCAGCATGACGTGCTGATGACGTCAGCAGTCAACAGACTCGCTGACCAGGTCAAACTGACCAGTGGGTCCTACATGTCATAGAGAGAGGGCTAACAGTGGGTTATTTTAATTAAACGTGGTTAATTAGCAGCTGGGTCCCACATGTCAGTGACTAATTAGTTAAACTAATTACTTTTAATTATAAAATCATTTTAATTAGTTATTTTAAGTGGTGGGGCCCGCACGTCAGTGGCTGGGGCCTGCCCAGTCAGCACGTTGACCACGGTCAACAAGTCAAGGGGGGCCCTGGGGCCCGTGTTTAGTGGCTGTGAGGTGGGGCCCGGAGGGCCACGTCGGCGGGCGGCGCCGGAGACACGCTGGCAACCATTCCAGCGGCGGAGTTCGCCGGAGTTGCTCGGATTTCCAGCACAGGGCACCATTCCGCGCGTTTTCGGTGGCGTTCGAACGAGTAGACCATCCCGCGTCGATCTAGAGTGATCCCAGGAGCGGGGGTGGCCGGAGTGGAGCTCAACGACGACCGCGGGCGGCGCCGGACTACGGGCATCTCCGAAAACCACGCTACGGGTTGCGTTCTAGCTAACAAACGACGCTAGCGGGCTCTACGGACCTCCGGCAACTCTACGGAGGCCACCACTTGGCTCGGAGATGGACGGGGGTGAGCGCAACGAGCTCGCGGACGAGGCCGCATGCGGCAATGGCGACGGCGGCACCGCGAGCCTTCTACGGCGTATGAGGAGGAACCAGAGGAAGGAGGAGGGGGTGGAGGCTTACGGCACGGCACACGGAGGCCCTCGAGTGAACGGGAGCGCAGAGGGGAGGCGGGATGAATCGCGGCGGGCGGCGGCGACCGAGGTTGGGGAAAAGCTCGACCCGGCCGCTACAGGGCACCCCAGCTCGTCCTGAAGCGCGGGGTCGACGAGGACGACGTGGAGGGAGCTCGGGGACATCGGCGGCCCGACGAACGGTGGTCGGGGCCACGCCTACGAGGCTTCGGCGGCCATCTCGCTCGGGCGAGGGGAGGGCCAGAGAGAGAGAGAGCGACCGAGAGGCAGAGAGGAGTTGGTGGAGGTAGGTGGGGAGGAGGCCGAGGCGTCGAGGGGAGGGGTCAGGGGAGGCGGGGGCGCTGGCGATCTTATCCCCTCCTCGACGCCGGCGAGGAGGGTCCGGCGGGGACGCGCGCCTGTTCCGACCCTGGTCGGGGGAACAGGGAAGGGGAGAGAGCGACCGAGGGGGGGGACGGGCCGGTTCGGCGAAAGGGCCAGGTGGGCCGGCCTGGCTGCGAGCTGGGCCGTCTGGTCCAGGGGGTCATTTTCTTTTCTTTTTGTTTTAGTTTGTCTTATTTTTCCTTTTCTGTTTTGGCTAATTGTCTGGGCACCAAGTGAGTTTTGTAAAATATGATAGCTGGCCCACAAATCACAGCACAATATGCCTTACCACCAAAAACTAGTTTGGGGTAAATATCATTTCATATTTATTTTGTATTAATAAAAAGGTTATTAATTAATGTCTTCAGCCACTGTTTGAGGATGTTTAAGTCACCTATCAAATTTCAATAATGTTCTTTACTATTTTATCATAGCCTCTGATTTATCTACTATTTATTGAACATTTTAGTTTTAGTATTTGAAAACTTTTATTGTTTGCTTGATTTAGAACTTTGAATTTTGATCCGGTTTTGAACTAACGCGAGATTATCAACACTAAGAGAGGTGACGTGTCATCACTAGCGTAGGTTTACTGTTGTATAATTATTCGGGCGTCACAACCTCCGTGCTAAACTAATAGCAAGGCACACATCAGGTCTGGTACACAGCATTGCATACATGATAGAACCTATGGCTGAAGCATAGGGAATGACTTTCATTTTCTCTCTATCTTCTGCAGTGGTCGGGCATTGAGTCTAACTCAACTTCACACCTTGTAACACAGGCAAGAACTCTTTCTTTGCTTGATCCATTTTGAAATTCTTCAAAACTTTATCAAGGTATGTGCTTTGTGAGTCCAATTAAGCGTCTTGATCTATCTCTATAGATCTTGATGCCTAATTTGTAAGCAGCTTCACCGAGGTCTTTCATTGAAAAACTCTTGTTCAAGTATCCTTTTATGCTATCCAGAAATTCTATATCATTTCCAATCAACAATATGTCATCCACATCTAATATTAGAAATGCTACAGAGCTCCCACTCACTTTCTTGTAAATACAGGCTTCTCCAAAAGTCTGTATAAAACCATATGCTTTGATCACACTATCAAAACGTTTATTCCAACTCCGAGATATTTGCACCAGTCCAGAAATGGATCGATGGAGCTTGCACACTTTGTTAGCATCCTTTGGATCGATAAAACCTTCTGTTTGCATCATATACAACCCTTCTTCCAGAAATCCATTCAGGAATGCAGTTATTACATCCATTTGCCAAATTTCATAATCATAAAATGCGGCAATGTGCTAACATGATTCGGACGGACTTAAGCATCGCTACGGGTGAGAAGGTATCATCGTAGTAAACTCCTTGAACTTGTCGAAAACCTTTTGCAACAAGTCGAGCTTTGTCGACAGTAATTCTCTATGGCTTGCCGATCATCGGGCAAGTCAACCAAAGTCCACACTTTGTTCTCATACATGGATCCCATCTCAGATTTCATGGCCTCAAGCCATTTTGCGGAATCTGGGCTCATCATCGCTTCCTTGTAGTTCGTAGGTTCATCATGGTCAAGTAACATGACCTCCAGAACAGGATTACAGTACCAATCTGGTGCGGATCTTACTCTGGTTAACCTACGAGGTTCAGTAGTAACTTGATCTGAAGTTACATGATCATCATCATTAGCTTCCTCACTAATTAGTGTAGGAGTCACAGGAACTGATTTCTGTGATGAACTACTTTCCAATAAGGGAGCAGGTACAGTTACCTCATCAAGTTCTACTTTCCTCCCACTCACTTCATTTGAGAGAAACTCCTTCTCTAGAAAGGATCCATTCTTAGCAACGAATATCTTGCCTTCGGATCTGTGATAGAAGGTGGACCCAACAGTCTCCTTTGGGTATCCTATGAAGAAACATTTCTCCAATTTGGGTTCGAGCTTATCAGGTTGAAGTTTTTTCACATAAGCATCGCAACCCCAAACTTTAAGAAATGACAACTTGGGTTTCTTGCCAAACCACAGTTCATAAGGTGTCATATCAACGGATTTAGATGGTGCCCTATTTAATGTGAATGCAGCCGTCTCTAAAGCATAACCCCAAAACGATAGCGGTAAATCAGTAAGAGACATCATAGATCGCACCATATCTAATAAAGTGCGGTTACGACGTTCGGACACACCATTACGTTATGGTGTTCCGGGTGGCGTGAGTTGTGAAACTATTCCGCATTGTATCAAATGAAGACCAAACTCGTAACTCAAATATTCTCCTCCACTATCAGATCGCAGAAACTTTATTTTTCTTATTACGATGATTTTCCGCTTCACTATGAAATTCTTTGAACTTTTCAAATGTTTCAGACTTATGTTTCATCAAGTAGATATACCAATATCTGCTTAAATCATCTATGAAGGTCAGAAAATAACGATACCCGCTGCTGGACTCAATATTCATCGGACCGCATACATCAGTATGTATTGTTTCCAATAAATCTGTTGCTCGCTCCATTGTTCCGGAGAACGGAGTTTTAGTCATCTTGCCCATGAGGCATGGTTCGCAAGTGCCAAGTGATTCCAAAAGTCCATCAGCATGGAGTTTCTTCATGCGCTTTACACCAATATGACCCAAACGGCAGTGCCACAAATAAGTTGCACTGTCATTATCAACTCTGCATCTTTTGGCTTCAACATTATGAATATGTGTATCACTACTATCGAGATTCAACAAAAATAGACCACTCTTCAAGGGTGCATGACCATAAAAGGTATTACTCATATAAATAGAACAACCATTATTCTCTGATTTAAATGAATAACCGTCTCGCATCAAACAAGATCCAGATATAATGTTCATGCTTAACGCTGGCACCAAATAACAATTATTCAGGTCTAAAACTAATTCCGAAGGTAGATGTAGAGGTAGCGTGCCGACGGCGATCACATCGACATTGGAACCATTTGCCACGCGCATCGTCACCTCGTCCTTAGCCAATCTTCGCTTAATCCGTAGCCCCTATTCGAGTTACAAATATGAGCAACTGAACCAGTACCAAATACCCAGGCGCTACTGCGAGCATTAGTTAAGTGCACATCAATAACATGTATATCAAATATACCTTTGACTTTGCCATCTTTCTTATCCGCCAAATACTTGGGGCAGTTCTGCTTCCAGTGACCAGTCCCTTTGCAGTAGAAGCACTCAGTCTCAGGCTTAGGTCCTGACTTGGGCTTCTTCACTTGAGCAGCAACTTGCTTGCCGTTCTTCTTGAAGTTCCCCTTCTTCCCTTTGCCCTTCTTCTTGAAACTGGTGGTCTTGTTGACCATCAACACTTGATGCTCCTTCTTGATTTCTACCTCCGCAGCCTTTAGCATCGTGAAGAGCTCGGGAATTGTCTTATCCATCCCTTGCATATTATAGTTCATCACGAAGCTTTTGTAGCTTGGTGGCAGTGATTGAAGAACTCTGTCAATGACACTATCATCAGGAAGATTAACTCCCAGTTGAGTCAAGTAGTTGTGGTACCCAAACATTCTGAGTATATGTTCACTGACAGAACTATTCTCCTCCATCTTGCAGCTGTAGAACTTATTGGAGACTTCATATCTCTCAATCCGGGCATTTGCTTGAAATGTTAACTTCAATTCCTGGAACATCTCATATGCTCCATGACGTTCAAAACGTTGTTGAAGTCCCGGTTCTAAGCCGTAAAGCATGGCACACTGAACTACCGAGTAGTCATCAACACGCGACTGCCAGGCATTCACAATGTCTGCAGTTGCCGGCGCGGGTGGTACACCTAGCGGTGCTTCCAGGACATAATTCTTCTGTGCAGCAATGAGGATAATCCTCAAGTTACGGACCCAATCCGTGTAGTTGCTACCATCATATTTCAACTTAGCTTTCTCTAGGAACGCATTAAAATTCAAAGGAACAGTAGCACGGGCCATTAATCTACAACAACATAGACATGCAAAATACTATCAGGTACTAAGTTCATGATAAATTAAAGTTCAATTAATCATATTACTTAAGAACTCCCACTTAGATAGTCATCCCTCTAATCATCTAAGTGATCACGTGATCCAAATCAACCAAACCATGTCCGATCATCACGTGAGATGGAGTACTTTTCAATGGTGAACATCACTATGTTGATCATATCTACTATATGATTCACGCTCGACCTTCCGGTCTGAGTGTTTCGAGGCCATACCTGCATATGCTAGGCTCGTCAAGTTTAACCCGAGTATTTTGCGTGTGCAAAACTGGCTTGCACCCGTTGTATGTGAACGTAGAGCTTATCACACCCGATCATCACGTGGTGTCTCGGCACGACAAACTGTCGCAACGGTGCATACTTAGGGAGAAAACTTATACCTTGAAATTTAGTGAGATCATCTTATAATGCTACCGCCGAACTAAGCAAAATAAGATGCATAAAGGATAAACATCACATGCAATCAATATAAGTGATATGATATGGCCATCATCATCTTGTGCCTTTGATCTCCATCTCCAAAGCACCGTCATGATCACCATCGTCACCGGCTTGACACCTTGATCTCCACCGAAGCATCGTTGTCGTCTCGCCAACTATTGCTATCACGACTATCGCTACCGCTTAGTGATAAAGTAAAGCAATTACATGGCGATTGCATTTCATACAATAAAGCGACGACCATAAGGCTCCTGCCAGTTGCCGATAACTGTTACAAAACATGATCATCTCATACAACAAATTATATAACATCACGTCTTGACCATATCACATCACAACATACCCTGCAAAAACAAGTTAGACGTCCTCTACTTGTTGTTGCAAATTTTACGTGGTTGCTACCGGTTTAGCAAGAACTGTTCTTACCTACGCATCAAAAACCACAATGATTATTCGGCAAGTGTGCTGTTTTAACCTTGAACAAGGACCGGGTGTAGTCACACTCGATTCAACTAATGTTGGAGTAACAAACACCCACTAGCCACTTGTGGCGAAGCACGTCGGTAGAACCAGTCTTGCATAAGCGTACGCGTAATGTCGGTCTGAGCCGCTTCATCCAACAATACCGCTGAATCAAAGTATGACATGCTGGTAAGCAGTATGACTATTATCGCCCACAACTCTTTGTGTTCTACTCGTGCATATAACATCAACGCATAGACCTGGCTCTGATACCACTGTTGGGGAACGCAGTATTTCAAAAAAAAAATCCGACGATCACGCAAGATCTATCTAGGAGATGGATAGCAACGAGCGGGGAGAGTGTGTCCACGTACCATCGTAGACTGAAAGCGGAAGCATTAAGTAACGCGGTTGATGTAGTCGAATGTCTTTGCGATCCAACCGATCAAGTACCGAACCCACGGCACCTCCGCGATCTGCACACGTTCAACTCGGTGACGTCCCTCGTACTCTTGATCCGGCTGAGGCCGAGGGGGAATTTCGTCAGCACGACGGCGTGGTGACGGTGATGATGAAGTTACCGACGCAGGGCTTCGCCTAAGCACTACAACGATATGACCGAGGTGGAAATCTGTGGAGGGGGGCACCGCACACGGCTAAGACAACTGTCAATGTGTCCTAGGGTGCCCCCATGCCCCCGTATATAAAGGAGCAAGGGGGAGGCCGGCCGGCCCTCATGGGGCGCGCCCCAAGTAGGATTCCTACTAGGAATCCTATTCCTAGTAGGTTTCCAACAAGGCAAGAGAGGGGGAAGGAAGGAGAGGGAGAGAGGGAGAGGGAAAGAGAGGGGGGTGCCACCCCCTCCTAGTCCAATTCGGACTCCTCAAGGGGGGTGCGCGGCCAGCCCTAGGGCCCACTCCTCTCTCTCTCACACAAGGCCCATGTTGGCCCATTACTTCCCTCGGGGTTTCCGATAACCCTCCGGCACTCCGATATTTATCCGGTGACCCCCGGAACTCATCCGATGTCCGAATAACATGGTCCAATATATCAATCTTTATGTCTCAACCATTTCGAGACTCCTCATCATGTCCATGATCACATCCGGGATTCCGAACTACCTTCGGTAAATCAAAACACATAAACTCGTAATACCGATCGTCATCGAACGTTAAGCGTGCGGACCCTACGGGTTCGAGAACTATGTAGACATGACCGAGACTCATCTCCGGTCAATAACCAATAGCGGAACCTGGATGCTCATATTGGCTCCCACATATTCTACGAAGATCTTTATCGGTCAAACCGCATAACAACATACGTTGTTCCCTTTGTCATTGGTATGTTACTTGCCCGAGATTCGATCGTCGGTATCTCAATACCTAGTTCAATCTTGTTACCAGCAAGTCTCTTTACTCGTTCCGTAATGCATAATCCCGCAACTAATTTATTAATCACATTGCTTGCAAGGCTTATTATGATGTGCATTACCGAGAGGCCTAGAGATACCTCTCCGACAATCGGAGTGACAAATCCTAATCTCGATCTATGCCAACTCAACAAACACCATCGGAGACACCTATAGATCATCTTTATAATCACCCAGTTACGTTGTGATGTTTGATAGCACACTAAGTGTTCCTCCGGTATTCAGGAGTTGCATAATCTCATAGTCATAGGAACATGTATAAGTCATGAAGAAAGCAATAGCAACAAACTAAACGATCATTGTGCTAAGCAAACGGGTAGGTCTTGTCAATCACATCATTCTCTAATGATGTGATCCCATTAATCAAATGACAACTCATGTCTATGGTTAGGAAACTTAACCATCTTTAATTAACGAGCTAGTCAAGTAGAGGCATACTAGTGACACTATGTTTGTCTATGTATTCACACGTGTACTAAGTTTCCGGTTAATACAATTCTAGCATGAATAATAAACATTTATCATGATATAAGGAAATATAAATAAAAACTTTATTATTGCCGCTAGGGCATATTTCCTTCAGCAAGGTCCTTAGATGTTCCATAATTTGGTTGTATTAATGTGTCCATATGATGGATTTAGTAGAGTTGAGGAAGTCAACATTGTCTATTTGCCAATATGGCTGCAAATCCACAAGTTGCCAGATGCATATTGTCGAAAGGATATTATGGAGAAACTTTTGAAAGTTGCGGGGGAGATTATGGACATGCGCTTGAACGGTAACGCTCCAGGTGACTACGTGAGGGTGAGGGTTAAACATGATATCCAACAGCCCCTCACAAAATTTTGAGAAATAGGACGCTCTTGATACGACAGTTCTTCTTGGAGATTCATAACTTCATAATTAACAGCATGTTCCCATGCTTTGAAGCAGTTCCTTAGCTGAGAGACGTGAAAGATGATGTCTACTATGCAACTTTATTCTTGTAGACACGTGTTGGGCCTCCAAGCGCAGAGTTTTGTAGGACAGTAGCAATTTTCCCTCAAGTGGATGACCTAAGGTTTATCAATCCGTGGGAGGTGTAGGATGAAGATAGTCTCTCCCAAATGACCCTGCAACCAAATACAAGAAATCTCTTGTGTCCCCAACACACCCAATACAATGGCAAATTGTATAGGTGCACTAGTTCGGCGAAGAGATGGTGATAAAAGTGTAATATGGATGGTAGAAATATATTTTTATAATCTGAATAAATAAAAACAGAAAGGTAGCAAATAGTAAACGGGCACAAAAACGGTATTGCAATGCTTGAAAACAAGGCCTAGGGTCCGTACTTTCGCTAGTGCAATCTCCCAACAATGCTAATATAATTGGATCACATAACCATCCCTCAACGTGCGATGAAGAATCACTCCAAAGTTCCTATCTAGCAGATAACATAAGAATAAATTGTTTGTAGGGTACGAAACCACCTCAAAGCTATTCTTTCCGTTCGATCTATTCAAGAGTTCGTACTAAAATAACATAAAGCTATTCTTTCCATTCGATCTATCCTAGAGTTCATACTAAAATAACACCAAAGCAAATTCATATTCATAATACTCAATCCAACACAAAGAACTTCAAAGAGTGCCCCAAGATTTCTACCGGAGAAACAAAGACAAGAACATGCATCAACCCCTATGCATAGATTACCCCAATGTCACCTCGGGAATCCGCGAGTTGAGTGCCAAAACATATATCAAGTGAATCAATACGATACCCCATTGTCACCATGTAACACCCCCAGTGTCATGCTACAGTAACCCTCTGTGATTAAGCAAATCATTTTACTAAACAATGCTTGATCACCTTTGATTCAAATATCCTTTGAAATTTCCACTTTCAAATCAAATTCAATTTGCAAGTGAAATATGGAGTTGCACAACAGGTGCTGCAAATAGTTCATCTTTTACCCAAAAGTTCATAACATTTAATTGTTAAGGAATACAACATCATCTCCAAGCCAAGATGGACTATAGCAAATCTAAAATAGTGCCAAATCAGCAAATTAATTGCTTTTCCATTTATGCAAAATTCCAACAGCTTCAATTAGATTCCAAACTTTTTGTGGCAGTGCACAATATTTCTTTGAATTTGTTTTGGCCTACGGCATATTTTTGCAAAGTCATTTGTGGCTAAAAGAAAATGCAAAAGCTACTGGAAAAAAAGCAAAACAGAAAAAAAGGAAAAGGCCTATCTACTACTGTGCACTTGTAGCCCATTGCTACAGTGCACCACCCAGCCCACCAACCAGCCATCTCCTTCCTCTCTGTACAGAAGCCATGGCGTGGAGGCCATCCACGGCCACCACGGCTTGATGGCCGCTACACACGCTATAGTGCCACCCCTCGGCCTATAAGTGCGTCCCCCGAAAACCCTAGATCGAGATCTTTCATTCCCCACTTGTTCCCCCTTCGCCCCCTTCCTCTACTGCTCGAATTTTGAGCTTGAAGAAATCGCGATCACCGCTGCCACACGGTCGTTGTCGCGGCCACCGACGTCTCCGACGTGCGGGAGCACGTTAGGAGGTCTGCCGCGGCCGGATTTGTCTGTCCCGGGGACCAGCTCACGCCGAGACGCCCTCGAGCCGACGTCGTCTTCATCTTCTTCGTCTGGTCGTCACAACCTCATCGTCGATGCGTCTGCTTCGGCGCCTCCCTGACCTCCCCGAGCACGCCAACAGAATCACCGTCAGCTCCTCCCTCGGATCCCCTTTTGCCCCCTTTGTTTTACACACCGTAGGCCGCTGTCACCGTCGTGCCCTTGCTCCCGCGTACCCGTACGTGTGTGCGTGCTGCCGCTATTCTGCCTCTTCTCCTTGTGCTGATATGCTGCTGCTGGTTGTTGCTCGCCACAAGTGCCCACTGCTGCTGCTCTTAACTGCTGTTGTCGCTACGTGCTTCCATTGCTTGCTGTTGCTGCTGCTTGCCCGCTCTGCTCGCCTCCTGCTACTGCTGGCCGCCGCTGCTTGCTGCTTCTGCCACCGCCGCTGCTGCCTAGCGCTGCCGCCGCTCGTCTCCTACTGCGCCGCTGCGCTACCGCGCTTCGCGCGCTTGGCCGCCCCGCCCGCGCCTCCACCGCTTGCCACCACCGCCTACAGCTTCTTTCCATCCCCACACACGAACTTCGCCACCGCCGCTTGCCCGCGAGGCCGCTTCTCTGCAGCCGTCGCGGTCGTGCTTGCCGCCGTCGATTTCAGCCACCCCGGCACGAACCGCGGGCAACAACCGTCTCTCCTCGCCGCGGGCTTTCGAACGCCCATAACCACGCGTCCGGCCGACGCCGGAGTTGGCCGGATGGTCGTCGCCGCCGTCCTTCGTTAGCTCCGGCGGTTAGCCGCCGTCAACTGCCCACATTGCATCGTTTAGCGCTAATTAATCCCCTACTAACCCTCTCACTGACAGCCTGGCCCCACCTCACTATTAATCTTTTTAGATTAGCTAAAACCGCTGTTAATAGTCACTGTCACTAACCAGTGGGTCCCCTTGACTAGTTTGACCAGTCAAAGTCAATAGTTGACTGCTGACTATACATGCTGACTGGGTAGTTGACCTGGTCAACTGATCCCACCTATCAGCCCCTCAGTGCACAGCTGGGTGCACTACACCGGGTGCACCTAGCCGTTTCGCTTTTATTTCTGAATTAGATTAATTTCAAAAAAATGTTTAAATCTTTGGAAATTCACAAAAATTAATCCGTAACTCGGATGAAAAGGTTTTATATATGAAAGTTGCTGACAAAAATCCAACTAATCCGGATGCGCGGTCCGTTTACCTGTTAGATGCCTCTAACTATCTGAACATGGAACATTCCCCCTCCGGTCATCTGTCTGACACAGGTCCGGAACCGGGAAAACATTCCCGGTTGAATTCCCCCTTCACCTTTATCGTGTAGCCATACGTTAGGTCACACCCGGCACATCTTATTGCCATGTTATGCTTTGTGGTGCTATGTTTGCTTTATATTTACTGTTTCTTCCCCCTCTTCTCTCCGGTAGACCCCGAGACCGATGCTGCCCTGTGATCGACTATGTCACCGACGACCCCTCCTTGCCAGAGCAACCAGGCGAGCCCCCCCTTTGATCATCCCGATATCGCCCATTCCATTCTCTCATGCTTGCATTAGATTTTGCTACTGTTATTGTTTGCTCCTATTCTGATGCATAGCCTGCTTTTGTAACCCGCTCATTGTTACCTACCTGCTTATCCTAAACTGCTTAGTGTAGGTTGGTTAGTGATCCATCAGTGACCCCCACCTTGTCCTTGTTGCCCCTGTTTCATCATTGAAGACCTGATCAACGGGATCGAAGACCAGGCCCCGGCACCGCACATCACATTCCCCTTAGTTGCTCGACACTACTGAGTTACTATCAAGTGCCGAGGGTGAGACCTCTACAGCACTTCTGATGTTAACCCTGTGGTGTAGCTATTCGGTCGTGGTCATCGGGGGTGATTCCGCCTTAACCACTTCCGATACGACTTTGTCGTGCAACCCCTCAAGTGTGAACCTCGAGGGTGGTTCCTCTTACGTTCACCTTGATGATTACATCGAGTGGAATTCACCGGGGGTGATTCCTCGGGTTTTCCCCTTGATGTTTGGACACACGGATACTTGGACTTTACAGTTGTTTCTTGGAAAGGTGGGTCGGCCCTAAGGGGTACCCGCGAGTGATGTGGAGTCGGGTTGATCTGGAAGGTGTACGCGAGATACTTACGAGGCGTGGCCGGGCATTCTTAGCCCTTGCCGCAAGTCCTCGAGACGGGGCAACGGGGTCACATCTTTCGTGAGTCTCTGCTTGTTACCGCGTGCTCCTAATCCACTACGATTTGGATATTTGATCCGAGGGGCCTCTGGCCTGATAGCACTAACCATCATGTGGGCATAGTATGGGCGTTCTGCGTCGTATACATCGGCTGAAGCTTAATAGACGTCAGCGACTGAGCAGCGCGCGCCGGGTTGGACTGCGTAAGCACCTGCCTTTTTGAAGGAGGTAGCTAGGTCTGCTCACCGGCCGCGTACGCAACATGCAGGAGTTCCCGGGGCGATGGCCCATGACTCCTGGGAGCATAGGTTTAGTCTGGCGTGCTGACCTCTCTATTAAGCCTAGGTCGGGTTGCGGCGTATTGTTTGGTCGAGGCCGGGCATGACCCAGGAAAGTGTGTCCGGCCGGAGTTAATCGAGCGTGGTGGGTAAGTTGGTGCACCCCTGCAGGGAAGAAAACATCTATCGATAGCCTATCCTACGGTAACGGACACTTGGAGTTGTATCCCGATCGATACAACTAGAACTGGATACTTGTGATGAGAATTGGATTGTGATGAGAAATGGATAGTATGGCTCTGGGATTGCTTTCTCGCAGGGAGTCGAGAAAGGATCTCTGGCCGAGGTTGATAACACTTCTACTACTTTACTTTATGCTACTCTACTCCCTCCTGTTGCTGCAAGATGGTGGTTTCCAGAAGATGCTAGTCTTCGATAGGCTAGGCTTTCCCCTTCTCTTCTGGCATTCTGCAGTTCAGTCCACATATACTACCCTTTTCATTGACACCGATCCATATGTAGTGTAGATCCTTGCTTGCGAGTACTTTGGATGAGTACTCACGGTTGCTTTGCTCCCCCTTTTCCCCCTTTTCCATTCTTCTCGGATGTCGCAACCAGATGGTGGAGCCCAGGATCCAGACACCACCTTCGACGACGACTGCTACTACACTGAGGGTGCCTACTACTACGCGGAGGCCGCCGACGACCAGGAGTAGTTAGGAGGCTCCCAGGTAGGAGGCCTTGCCTTTTCGATCATTGCTACTTTTGTGCTAGCCTTCTTAAGGCAAACTTGTTTAACTCATGTCTGTACTCAGATATTGTTGCTTCCGCTGACTCTTGTGTTTTCGAGCTTATGTATTCGAGCCCTCGAGGCCCATGGCTTGTAATATAAAGCTTGTATTATTTTATTTTGTGTCTAGAGTTGTGTTGTGATATCTTCCCGTGAGTTCTTGATCTTGATCATACACATTTGTGTGTATGATTAGTGTACGATTGAATCGGGGGCGTCACAAGTTGGTATCAGAGCCGACTGCCTGTAGGTAGCCCCCTTTCCAACTCCTTGGCCGAAGTCGAGTCTAGTCACTACAAAAACTTTTACTAACATGGCTGTGTGTCTTACGGGCCCACGTCGCCATTGGGTGGTATTAGGATCTTTTACTCCTCATCTATAATCTGGGACTCTAATCTCTCTTCCATCCGGGTTAAACATTTTACTAATTCTGACATTAGGTTCTCATACCCACTTCCTCCCGGAGAGCCCCAACATTACTGATGATCGCTTGCTTCGCCAGAAGATTCTGTGGATACTCCTCGGTGTTTCCCGAGACCCTGTGCCCACTGCTTTGCAGTTCCTGACCACCGATAAGTCCCCATGGATAACATCATTGCTGTTTGTACCTTCATCCCCAGTTGCTCTTGTTGTTAGAAGTTACCCCTAGTACTCTCCGTTGTTCCGAGCATCCTTTGTGCCTTCTGCTTTGCAGCTTCTTTTCGCACTGCGGATAATTCACTTAACCGGGGTTTGTTCGTCCTCAGTTGTTCTTATGCTTTCCAAAATACCTGAAAATGCTATCTGATCTTTCAAAATCCTCTGCAGCCTATTGCTCTTGATTCTCCTTGCCTACTTCATTAGGATTAATTCCATATGTCTAGCAATATTCTTTAAAATTCTTTGTGATTGTCATTCTGTTCCTATGGATTCAGCGTGTGTGCGAATACTCGCAATCATCAATTAATCCTTGGAAATTCTCTTTCCGGCTCAGACATCCTTCCAGATATGAGCCGGTTCTTGCCCGATCCAGATTTGAGCCTCTAAGTCTATTCAACTTACTCATCTTTTAATCAGAGCATCTGATCCTGATACACCGATCTGGAAATCATAATTTCTTTGCATTTTAAGCATCAAATTATTCAGATGTTTCTATAATCCGATGCCTTTGCATTCTTCTTCATCTGGTTGAGTATTGATACTCACATCTGCTCCGTTGTGGACCGCTAGACCCCTTGCTGGATTTTATCCGACAACATCCTTCATATGCAATAACCTTGTGAGCCTTTCCTCGGATACATAAAGCCTTTGGTAAATTGTATCCTCTCCTTTTTCAACCATGCTCTACTTTCGAGCTTGTGTTGTTTACTTCTGAGGTTTGTGGAATAGGTTCCTAAGATGCCCCTATGGGTTGAACCTATGCCTCCCCTAATCCGTTTGAACCTGAGAGTTTTTAACGAGTCTTACTCTTCTGGTGTTTTGCCAGATAACATTTCAACACTACAACTTCATCGAAAGCGAGAAGTAAATGGAATGATATGCATTGAAAACAGTGGGAGTCGACCTTGAACTTTGTGTTCATGCCCATGGACACGATGTAGATCTTATCATGGAAGCTTCTCTTAAAATTAATTATCCCCTTGGTATAAGATCATCTTGTATCTAGGATTTGATCCTTTGCAACCGTGGTCCTGACCATGATTGTTCCCCTTTGATTCCACTTCTCGGACAAGTTAAAGCACTTGTCTTCTGTAGATAAATGCATCTTCGTAACCTCTATTTTGATCTTCCATCGAGTATTACCCTCCGGTATCTCGAGAATAACAAAGAATCGTGTTGCTTCCTACGAGTCTTCATCTGGTATTGCTTCTCATCGATTTCAGATTTCCCGAGGTTTTGAGTTGTTAGTCACTCCAGAACGCTGATAAGTGAATCGATTCCACACTCCGATTCAGTAACTAAGTAATTTTTGTTGCTTATGAGTTTAATAGTCCTTCAAGTCATTCCTAGCCCGATCGGCAATATCATTATCGTGCTAAATTTTAACTGTGCTACCTGGTCCTTCTTCCTGGAGCACAATTTCCGACGATGAGCTAAGCCTACGTCGATTTTCCTCGTCATATCTTTTCGCCTTGAACAACAAGCTTGATTTCGAGTTTGTGCCATACCCGTGGTTCCAATAACCTTTTGCTTCATCATTCCTTTGACTTGATGTCATCGCCGATTGATTACATCTTCATGAAATCTCTCCACAATTGTGGTGATCATCATCAACATTCTGAAATCTTCCAGGATATCAATACTTCATGATGAGAAATACCATGCTTGCCCCTCGATGATTTGTGTTATCATAGACAACATTTATGCCTTCGCCCCAACACAAACGTGTTCATATAATTTTGGAAATACATCCTTATGACATGCCGATGGATTGCAGCTGAACCCATCGGCCACATCCTCATCCTTTTCCTGATAAAAATTGCATGAGATGTTCTAAAAATTCCCGATGGATCCTTTGTGTATCCGAAGTCTGACCTTTCCCTGATGACCATGTCAACACTATCCCGAAGCATGTGTGTGGTACTCCGATCATCAACCAGAACATTGGGAGCGCAGTGCTAACTGTTCTTGATCAATTATCCAAACACCGTTGTATGGGTAAACCTCATAAATTCCTTGCCCATTTGTCTAAATGGTTTAATACTTGGAGCCCTATCATGCCCTGCCTTTCCTTGGGAAAGTTATACTCTAATACTTGGGTATAAGCACCTTTCCTTTCCATTGGTCTGATTATCATAATAATCACATTTTCCTTTCCCTTGTTTTGTTTCACCTTTCTTATAATCTAACTTGTCTGAGCAGCGATAAATCCCTGCTTAAGTAAGCACCTCGGTGTACAACTCTGTCAGTAAGACCCTGTTACTATTGTTGATGACATTCCGGTAACCACCGATGGACGAGAACTTTGCCTATTGGTCCGCCTCGTCTTATGAGCAGGAAAATGGTTATATTCGTCCCATGCCCTTGGTACCAAACTTTGTTGCGAACATAACTGAAAGGCTATCCTCTGACCTGCCTTGCTATCATGACCGTTCAAGATGGTAGCGCCTTCCTGCATTTAACCCACATGGTGGGCCCATAACCCACAGTTCCACAAGATCGAAACCTGACTCTCTTGTACACCCTTGTTTCTAAGGTTATTTCTCACGCTTGGCTTCATATGAAAATCCCGGGCCGCCTTCCGACAGGCGATCTATTCTGGTATCAGACGCAATACTTATTACCATTTCTCTGAACCCCTTTCACCCCTTGTTTCAGGCAACAAACGATTGCCTACCCGGTTGAAGCTTCTTATTGCACCTCCTTACCTTGCTCTCGACGTCTTTCTTGAATTTCGACTCGAGAGGTGCCTCTATGCCACGTTCACTGAGATGAACCCCCAGGTACCTGTCTTATGTTGAGCTTCATCCTTCCCGAGTCTTTTCCCCCTTACTCCACCCCTTAAATCTCGGGACGAGATTTCTTGTAGTGGAGGAGATTTGTAACACCCCCAGTGTCATGCTACAGTAACCCTCTGTGATTAAGCTAATCATTTTACTAAACAATGCTTGATCACCTTTGATTCAAATATCCTTTGAAATTTCCACTTTCAAATCAAATTCAATTTGCAAGTGAAATATGGAGTTGCACAACAGGTGCTGCAAATAGTTCATCTTTTACCCAAAATTTCATAACATTTAATTGTTAAGGAATACAACATCACCTCCAAGCCAAGATGGACTATAGCAAATCTAAAACAGTGCCAAATCAGCAAATTAATTGCTTTTCCATTTATGCAAAATTCCAACAGCTTCAATTAGATTCCAAACTTTTTGTGGCAGTGCACAATATTTCTTTGAATTTGTTTTGGCCTGCGGCATATTTTTGCAAAGTCATTTGTGGCTAAAAGAAAATGCAAAAGCTACTCGAAAAAAAGCAAAACAGAAAAAAAAAGGAAAAGGCCTATCTACTACTGTGCACTTGTAGCCCATTGCTACAGTGCACAACCCAGCCCACCAACCAGCCATCTGCTTCCTATCTGTACAGAAGCCATGGCGTGGAGGCCATCCACGGCCACCACGGCTCGATGGCCACCACGCACGCGATAGTGCCACCCCTCGGCCTATAAGTGCGTCCCCTGAAAACCCTAGATCGAGCTCTTTCATTCCCCCCTTGTTCCCCCTTCGCCCCCTTCCTCTACTGCTCGAATTTTGAGCTAGAAGAAACCGCGATCACCGCTGCCACATGGTCATTGTCGCGGCCACCGACGTCTCCGACGTGCGGGAGCACGTCAGGAGGTCCGCCGCGGCCAGATTTGTCTGTCCCGGGGACCAGCTCACGCCGAGACGCCCTCGAGCCGACATCGTCTTCATCTTCTTCGTCTGGTCGTCACAACCTCGCCGTCGATGCGTCTGCTTCGGCGCCTCCCTGACCTCCCCGAGCACGCCAACAGAATCACCGTGAGCTCCTCCCTCGGATCCCCTTTTGCCCCCTTTGTTTTGCACGCCGTAGGCCGCTGTCACCGTTGTGCCCGAGCTCCCGCGTACGCGTACGTGTGTGCGTGCTGCCGATGTTCTGCCTCTTCTCCTTGTGCTGATATGCTGCTACTGGTTGTTGCTCGCCACAAGTGCCCACTGCTGCTGCTCTTAACTGCTGTTGTCGCTACGTGCTGCCATTGCTTGTTGTTGTTGCTGCTTGCCCGCCTTGCTCGCCTCCTCCTACTGCTGGCCGCCGCCGCTGCTACCTAGCGTTGCCGCCGCTCGTCTCCTGCACCGCCGCTGCGCTGCCGCGCTCCGCGCGATCGGCCGCCCCGCCCGCGCCTCCCCCACTTGCCACCACCGCCTGCAGCTTCTTTCCATCCCCACACGCAAACTCCGCCACCGCCGCTTGCCCGCGAGGCCGCTTCTCTGCAGCCGCCGCGGTCGTGCTTGCCGCCGTCGATTTCGGCCGCCCCGGCACGAACCGCGGGCAACAACTGGCTCTCCTTGCCGCGGGCTTTCGAACGCCCCTAACCACGCGTCCGGCCGACGCCGGAGTTGGCCGGATGGTTGTCGCCGCCGTCCTTCGTTAGCTCCGGCGGTTAGCCGCCGTCAACTGCCCACATTGCGTCGTTTAGCGCTAATTAATCCCCCTGCTAACCCTCTCACTGACAGCCTGGCCCCACCTCACTATTAATCTTTTTAGATTAGCTAAAACCGCTGTTAATAGTCACTGTCACTAACCAGTGGGTCCCCTTGACCAGTTTGACCAGTCAAAGTCAATAGTTGACTGCTGACTGTACATGTTGACTGGGTAGTGGACCTGGTCAACTGATCCCACCTATCAGCCCCTCAGTGCATAGCTGGGTGCACTACACCGGGTGCACCTAGCCGTTTCGCTTTTATTTCTGAATTAGATTAATTTCAAAAAATGTTTAATCTTTGGAAATTCACATAAATTAATCCGTAACTTGGATGAAAAAGTTTTATATATGAAAGTTGCTCACAAAAATCCAACGAATCCGGATACGCGATCCTTTTACCTGTCAGATGCCTCTAACTATCTGAACATGGAACATTCCCCCTCCGGTCATCTGTCTGACACAGGTCCGGAACCGGGAAAACATTCCCGGTTTAATTCCCCCTCCACCTTTATCGTGTAGCCATACGTTAGGTCACACCCGGCACATCTTATTGCCATGTTATGCTTTGTGGTGCTATGTTTTCTTTATATTTACTGTTTCTTCCCCCCTCTTCTCTCCGGTAGACCCCGAGACCGATGTTGCCGCTGTGATCGACTACGTCACCGACGACCCCTCCTTGCCAGATCAACCAGGCAAGCCCCCCCCCCTTTGATCATCCTGATATCTCCCATTCCATTCTCTCATGCTTGTATTAGATTTTGCTACTGTTATTGTTTGCTCCTATTCTGATGCATAGCCTGCTTTTGTAACCTGCCCATTGTTACCTACCTGCTTATCCTGAACTGCTTAGTATAGGTTGGTTAGTGATCCATTAGTGACCCCCACCTTGTCCTTGTTGCCCCTGATTCATCATTGAAGACCCGATCAACGGGATCGAAGACCAGGCCCCGGCACCGCACATCACTTTCCCCTTAGTTGCTCGACACTACTGAGTTACTATTAAGTGCCGAGGGTGAGACCTCTACAACACTTCTGATGTTAACCCTGTAGTGTAGCTATTCGGTCGTGGTCATCGGGGGTGATTCCGCCTTAACCACTTCCGATACGACTTTGTCGTGCAACCCCTCAAGTGTGAACCTCGGGGGTGGTTCCTCTTACGTTCACCTTGATGATTACATCGAGTGGAATTCACCGGGGGTGATTCCTCGGGTTTTCCCCTTGATGTTTGGACACACGGATACTTGGACTTTACAGCTCTTTCTTGGAAAGGCAGGTCGACCCTGAGGGGTACCCGCGAGTGATGTGGAGTCGGGTTGATCTGGAAGGTGTACGCGAGATACTTACGAGGCGTGGCCGGGCATTCTTAGCCCTTGCCGCAAGTCCTCGAGACGGGGCAATCGGGTCACATCTTTCGTGAGTCTCTGCTTGTTACCGCGTGCTCCTAATCCACTACGATTTGGATATTTGATCCGAGGGGCCTCTGGCCTGATAGCACTAACCATCACGTGGGCATAGTATGGGCGTTCCGCGTCGTATACATCAGCCGAAGCTTAATAGACGTCAGCGACTGAGCGGCGCGCGCCGGGTTGGACTGCGTAAGCACCTGCCTTTTTGAAGGAGGTAGCTAGGTCTGCTCACCGGCCGCGTACGCGACGTGCAGGAGTTCCCGGGGTGATGGCCCATCACCCCTGGGAGCATAGGTTTAGTCTGGCGTGCTGACCTCTCTATTAAGCCTAGGTCGGGTTGCGGCGTATTGTTTGGCCGAGGCCGGGCATGACCCAGGAAAGTGTGTCCGGCCGGAGTTAATTGAGCGTGGTGGGTAAGTTGGTGCACCCCTGCAGGGAAGAAAATATCTATCGATAGCCTGTCCTACGGTAACGGACACTTGGAGTTGTATCCCGATCGATACAACTAGAACTGGATACTTGTGATGAGAATTGGATTGTGATGAGAAATGGATAGTATGGCTCTGGGATTGCTTTCTCGCAGGGAGTCGAGAAAGGATCTCTGGCCGAGGTTGATAACACTTCTACTACTTTACTTTATGCTACTCTACTCCCTCCTGTTGCTGCAAGATGGTGGTTTCCAGAAGATGCTAGTCTTCGATAGGCTAGGCTTTCCCCTTCTCTTCTGGCATTCTGCAGTTCAGTCCACATGTACTACCCTTTTCATTGACACTGATGCATATGTAGTGTAGATCCTTGCTTGCGAGTACTTTGGATGAGTACTCACGGTTGCTTTGCTCCCCCTTTTCCATTCTTCTTGCTCCCCCTTTTCCATTCTTCTTGGATGTCGCAACCAGATGGTGGAGCCCAGGATCCAGATGCCACCTTCGACGACAACTACTACTACACTGAGGGTGCCTACTACTACGTGGAGGCCGCCGACGACCAGGAGTAGTTAGGAGGCTCCCAGGCAGGAGGCCTTGCCTTTTCGATCGTTGCTACTTTTGTGCTAGCCTTCTTAAGGAAAACTTGTTTAACTCATGTCTGTACTCAGATATTGTTGCTTCCGCTGACTCTTGTGTTTTCGAGCTTATGTATTCGAGCCCTCGAGGCCCATGGCTTGTAATATAAAGCTTGTATTATTTTATTTTGTGTCTAGAGTTGTGTTGTGATATCTTCCCGTGAGTCCTTGATCTGGATCGTACACATTTGCGTGTATGATTACTGTACGATTGAATCGGGGGCGTCACACACCACGAGTATTCAATTGCAAGACATATATCAAGTGTTCTCAAATCCATAAAAGTATTCAATCCGATAACAACGAAATATCAAAGGGAAAACTCAATTCATCACAACAAGATAGAGAGGGGAAAACACCATATGATCCGACTATATTAACAAACCCCGCGATACATCAAGATCGTGACATCTCAAGAACATGAGAGAGAGAGATTAAACACATAGCTACTGGTACAAACCCTCAGCCCCGAGGGTGGACTACTCCCTCCTCATCATGGTGGCCGCCGGGATGATGAAGATGGCCACCGGAGATGATTCCCCCCTCCGGCAGGGTGCCGGAACGGGGTCTTGATTGGTTTTCGGTGGCTACAGAGCCCTGCGGCGGCGGAACTTCTGATCTAAGTTAGCCCCAAAGGGTTTTGGAATATTTGAGAATTTATAGGGCAAAGAGGGGGTGCGGGAGGCCATAGAGGTGGGCACAACCCACCTGGGCGCGCCTGGCCCCCAAGCGCGCCCTGGTGGGTTGTGGCCCCCTCGGGGCACCCCCCAGGTGCTACTCTGGCCCATTGGTGGTCTTCTGGTCCATAAAAAATCCACAAAAAGTTTCGCGGTGTTTGGACTCCGTTTGATATTGATTTCCTGTGATGTAAAAACCATGCAAAAAAAACAGCAACTGGCACTTGGCACTATGTCAATAGGTTAGTACCAAAAAATGATATAAAATTGCTATAAAATAATTGTAAAACATCCAAGAATGATAATATAACAGCATGGAACAATAAAAAATTATAGATAAGTTGGTGACGTATCAAAAGACATCGTGCACGTTTGAGAAGTTGGGCGGAATCTCCAATCGATAAGCAAGATCACCTCTTCTACCAATCACCTTGAATGGTCCCATGTATCTAGGGGCAAGCTTCCCCTTGATACCAAAACGTTGTGTGCCTTTCAATGAGACACACAAAGATACACCTGATCGCCAATCTTATAGACCATATCACGGTGATGACTATCGTAATAGCTCTTTTGACGAGACTGGGCAGCCTTGAGATTTTCACGAATGATCTGATGAGTCACTTCCGCTTCGTTCATCATATCAGGGCCAAAGAATTGATGTTCTCCCATTTCAAAGCATTTAAGAGGTCGGCGACACTTTCTGCCATAGAGAATTTCGAACGAAGCCTTGCTGAGGCTAGCTTGGAAACTGTTGTTGTAAGAACTCTACGCAGAAGAGGCTCTTCCCACTTCATAGCAAAGGAAATCACACAAACCCTCACCAAAGGGAGAATTTGATTCACCCTTTCAACTTCACCAAAGGAATACTGTGCAAGAACATCACTCTAGCAGTATACAACTATGCCAACTGAGCTCCAGAGATAGACTCTTTGATAGGAAGAAAGTGAGCGACTTTAGAAAACTTGTCAACTACCACAAAGATAGCATCGTTTCCCTTCTTGGACTTGGAAAAACATGTGATGAAGTCCATCTCTCTCTCTCTCTCTCTCTCACTCACACACACAAACCTTTCTACACCCATACAACTAAAAATTACAAATATATAGTAGGAAAGCCTGCCATAGATGCCATTCGGATTTAATTACAAGTTTACAACACCAAGCTGCACACAATCGAGGAAGATATATAGGCAACGTGTTCACTCTCAACGAGCAGTGAGAGGATTCAGAGATCTACCGAAGTGCAGTCCGAAATCTCAAGGTTCCACAAATCGGTTCAATGAAGCGGTTTTAGAAAGGTTATGAGCACTGGTTTGTGGAACCTTCCACCAGTTTCGGGAAGGTCCCATTTTTTCCCTATGTTTCCTTAACTGCTTTATTTTTTCAATTTCTTTTTCTTTTTCTCAAATACATGTAAACTTTTTAATACACATTGTACATTTCTCATATACATGTTGAACACTTTTTCTACATTGATTAAACATTTTTAAGACGCCATAAACATATTTGTGAAACATGTGAATATTTGAAAAAATGACACAATATTTGTTGAATGATATGAAATATTTTTCTTTAATTATGTGAGAACCTTTTTATATTGTATAAATATATATTTTAAAATGTAATATATTTTTGAAAGGCGTGAACTGTCTTTTAAATGTCGCGGACACTTTTTGAATGACATGAAACATTTTTCACAAACAACATACATATTATACACATATTTTACAACTTTCACAAATATATTTTTAAAATGCGTGCATATTTTTAATGGTACATAATTGCATGAACAATTTTGCACTGCATGAATATTGTTTAAATGTGTGATGAATTCTTTCAAAAATTTAACTAAAATTTATTTTGGAATATATCTATGAGTGTTTCAACCCGTAATCAAAAGTATAAAAAAAACAAAAAAAAAAAAATGTGCGTCTCGTGAGCTACTAGGCTAGCCCACTAGGAAGGTCGCTTTTGCCGAGTGTTTCTACCATCTCGTAGCAAGCAAGGGGGCCTCCTATACGGCATCTCAAGTGCTAGTTGTCCATTAATACAAACAATCGCTTGGTCGATTCTTTACTGCCTTGGTCGGTCGTATAGTTTTTGACACTAGATCATTGACTTTTCGAAAGTTCAAAAAAAAAGAAATTTGAAAATGTTCATCGATTTTGCAAAAACAAAATCATAAAATTTTGAAAAGGTTCACAAAAGTCAAAAAAGTTCATCAATTTTGAAAGAAGTTCATCAATTTCGAAAAAAAAATCAAGAATTTGAAATAAGTTCATTTTTTTTAAATAGTTCGTCGATTTTCAGAAACATTTCATGAGTTTGAAAAAAATTCATTGATTTTGAAAAAAGTTCTCCAAAATTTAAAAGAAGTTCATCTGTTTGAAAAAAAGTGCACAAACCTAATAAAGGATTATGGACAAACAAAAAACTAAAAATCAAAACCCAACAGGAAACGCTGCGTTTTTTAGCATTGCATTTCAAAAAGGAAAAAAGGGCAATCTAGGCACAAGAGGTCGGATGTCCCACTTTGTTATCCATTTTGTACTAAAACCTGGAGTTACCCAGTTCAAATCACGTCTAGCGCTTCATTTTTCATAGTTTAAAACAGAGAAAAACTATGAATGGGCCGGCCAGAGTAGAGGGGTGCGACGGTTTGCACAATGAACTATAACCGGCGCTTAGGGCGTCATATAGGTTTTGTGGCAAGCGAGACGTACATGCTTCCCTATCCACGCCCCAGCGTTCTCTGGTAACAGGCTGGGGCTGGCACATCTAAGGAGTGTATTATGTTTCCATTTGCACAAGCTCCCAATTGGTTGTGTAAAGCTTCCAGTCTCGATTTTTCATAAATTTTCCCCTGTTTTTTATTCGGTTTTTTCAATGGTTTATCGTTTCTTTTCTTGTTTGTTACATTTCATTTTTTAAACAAAGCTTCCAAATTTTTTTGACTTTTTAAAATTCCATGAACTTTTTCAAATTAATTATGAACTCCCTTTCAAATTCATGAACCTTTTTTATGATTTCACAAAGTTTTTTAAATTTCATGAACTTTTATTTAGATCACAAGGTTTTTTTGAAAATTCATGAACTGTTTTGATATCCATGACCTTTTATAAAGAATGAACTTTTCAAAAAATGGTAAGCAGATTTTTTTTCCAAATTCATGAACATATTTTAAATTTGCGAATAGTTTTCCAAATTCATGAAAAAATGATTTCCTGGTTTTGTTTTCAAATTTTTAATATTGTTTTCTTCACCAAAGCTTTCAAAACTAAGAAGATTTTGGCCCGAAAATTCTGACCTCTTTTGTCAATCACTAATATATTTTCAAATTGGTAAATGTTTGTAAATTCGGGAATATTTTTGGTTTGCACCAAGGTTTTCAAAATTAACATAAATAGGTGCTTGCTTGGCCGCGGCCCACCAAGGCTTCCTACGCGCGCTATTTCTCTAATCGGCGTCATATAGAACCACCTACCAATCCACTGGGCACTGGATATTTCCATCTGTTTCCTCGTACAATACTCCTGCGTCCTCCTGAACTCCTGATACCCTGAGCGCCATATAGAGCACAACGGCCTCAGTAACAGCACGGGCCGTGACTACCAGCATGCATGTTTTTTTTAGCTATTTCGTCTCGTTCAAAGCACGCTTTCGCTTTTGCTATCAAGGTTACAACAAGCATAACTGAGAGCCATGGTTCGGAAAAAAGCATAACTGAGAGCGGATTTGATTTGATAAACGTTTTTCTTGTAGAATTGAACTGATTAACTATCATTGAGAATTGTTCAATTGGACATTTTTTTCGTAGAACTGAACTGCTTGATTATTGCCGGTTCGATTTCGATAAATTATATACTGCTACTATGTTAGCATGTTGCATTTGTGGAAGCAAAGAAGTGACAGTTGGACCACCCTGGTTTACAATCCTCTGCCTAGGCCACTGTTCAGTAGTACAAAGCAGACTACCCGCCGGATAGACATAGTACAATAAGGCAGTACAAGTATTTGTTCAGAACTACTACTAATCAGGAATTACTGCAGATACCTCACCTAGGCACGAAGCTGTAGAAGGTTTATACTACCGCACATAGCATTGCATAGGTACCAGGCTAAAATATCGAGACACAACGCTTTTTTTTTTGCGGGTGATTGAAATTACAATGCTAACGATCTAGAGAGCAGACAAGGATTTTTTTTTCCCAGACTACCTTTGTCCCAGACAGGGAGTGAGTTCTGCCGATATTGCATCAACATCGGCGTGCAAACAAGAAGTTACTCTCAGACAACACATCTAAGTACATTATAGTACTACAGAAGATATTGAACAGACTAAACAAACATTGCAATAGAAATAAAAATAGCTAATCAATCTGACCCAAAGCATGTTGGATGATCTTGCAAGATTACTCAACAACATAGTCAGTTCACTAAATGCACAGAATTTTAGGTCGATTTCGTCTCCATTGTTTGTGATAATGTCCAGAAGGGAATAATCCCACTGATTTTTATTGGCCTAAAGATTTCTCCAAAGAAACCTAAGAGGCGCTATAAGTGAAGCTACATATATAGAACAGCAAATTGTGCACAAGCAATGGGATAACTCACATTCTAGCAAGTAGGAACTTAGAGATTCAAACCTGCCACTGTAGTGGTGAAGACAAAGAAATAATATGCTCAAATGTAATTGCAGTGTCGTGGCATGAGCATCCAATCCCAAAAAAAAATATTATCTCCCCCCCCCCCCCCCCCCCCCTCCCCAAAAAATAATAATTTGGTTTGCATCTTGTATTTCAATTAAAATACTATGGAAGGCAACATGGTTAACAACTTCAAAAGAAAAATTAATTGTATAAAAATTGCATACAGACAACCCTGGATAAAATCGATTGAAGTGAAAAGATCAATATTATATTACCAGTAATATTTATAGCAAGATCGGTCTTTTGTTTAAAGCTAATTTTATTAAACCTTGCAGATATGTTGAATGGATCTTTAATATTGTGCCTGTGGAGAAAAAAGGGTCCGGCAAATTGAGGGTGTGCATTGATTTCAGAGATTTCAATAAAGCTACACCCAAAGATGAGTATCCCATGACCATAGCTGATATGCTTATTAATGATGCCTCTGGACATAAGGTCATTACTAGCTTTCTTGATGGTAATGGAAGGTATAATCAAATTTTTATGACCAAAAAGAACATGTCCAAAATGGCTTTTCGATGCCCTGGTTTCGTCGGTTTATTTGAGTGTACAATGATGACCTTTGGATTAAAAAATACGATGCTAGAGGCACAAGACAGGAAACTGAATTTGGCACAAAGAACATGTTGTGTTTGCCGTTTGCACTTTGCCTTGCGTTGGAAGGGATATGGCAGCCCACGCACTATCCTCGAGCATGGTCCTCGTAATGCTCGTACCTACATGCGCTTTACTGCTAAAATAATTGCAAAAGGAGCAAGGATTGCGTGGTGTCGCACATAAACAACCTGTCTCGCGGCGTGGCGTGCACCAAACACGGCGAGCGATTTGCTCCTACGCAATCCTAGGACCCAGTTGCTTTGCCCCAGCATTCATTCAGATCACGCAGGCACCAACATCGTGTTGCTCTGCCCCACAGTTCCACAACGCAACTCCCCGAAATTGTGGTGTACCAACACACCTGAAATCTGGAACTGGTGCCAACCGAGTATTATGCAGTTCAGTTGAAGTACGTACACCTCATAGTGGCTTTGTTTCCACACGCAGTTGATCAGTTTTGAAAACGATGCTAACCAAGTAAGCAAGAAACTATATTATGCACATCATGGTTTGGAAACAATGCTACCCAAGGAAGACAAAATTATGCAAATCTCCGTGATCATATCCTAGCAGTACCTTGACAAAAGACATCCTACCAAGAACAAGTCGCCAGGGTCTGAAGGCATAAGATGATTTATGCCGCTTTCAGTTTGCCACTTGCTGTATCAGCATGGTTTAATATGGCTAAGATTAACCTTCTACTATAAGATATAAACTATTTATGCCGCTTTCAGTTTGCCACTTGAGTGATCAGTAGCATAGATCAATATGGCTAAACATAGACACTTCACCAAAGAGAAAGAGAAAAGCAAGCGACCAACACCAGGAGTTTCAGGCTACATTTATGAGGACAGGAAACCCTACCATCACACCTTAATTTCTGCTAGCAGGGTTAGATTACCATACAGCCCCACAGCCGCTTATTTAAGGGACGAAGACAACATACAATTATTTCAGATCCGGTACCAACCATAAACCTAACAACACAGTTCAATTGTTCAACTGTAGGTGGGGCAATTTAACTGATAAAATGCTCAACAATGCTTCCTCTCAGCAAGCAAATTAATGCCAAGGAAGGGTCCCCAATTCCATGACATAACGCTAAGTACTCTGAAGATAATAATGCAATCCTAGATTGTATCGAATGCATGGTTCTCATACCTGAATACATGACAATGCAACTTCAGCAACCACCTAGTTACCCCATCTAGTGACAAATTGATCAGGTGAAAGTTGGCAAGGCAAATATTCACCCACCGATGCAACAAACCGACACATAATCACACGATATTAAAAGCTAAAAGAGGCAAGTATTGAATATAGTTTACAGTAAGCTCATTATATATAGATGATAACCACCAGATGATACCCACCGAAATGATACCAATGTGCAGTACATTTTTACCTAGGCTACTCGACCAAATAAATATGGAATGAGCGAGAGAGGAAGCAAGGCCGCCTTTCAGAACAAAAACGCAAAAATAAATAACAGGGTAATATAAGTGTTCCTTCTAACCCTCCAGAAACAGGTTCAAATGCAAGTATTTCCTAGATCAACAAATTGCCTTGGTTTGCTCCTCAGATCCAACTAAAGTTAAAAAGATAAACCAGAACCGGCATCCACCTCCTTGAAAGCAACTGTAGACCAAACTATAGTCTTTGCACTTTGCACCAGATTCCCTGTCCAGCACACATCATAATTAGGATAAGGAAGATGCATAGTGAGCAAACGATCACAGTTTCGAGTACTTTCATGTTTCTATCTATGAAAACATTACTTATTCTGACAGAAAGCATGTAGATCTATATGATAGTCCACACCATAAAAAGTAGAAGGACAGCAACTTAATTGTGCAAAAGCATCATCCCCATTGATCTTTACAATTTTACTACTTAAACGTAAGTGGGCAAAGTACATCGCGATTTTCATACTGCCAATGAATCATACATTTCTCCAATTTTATTCCTCTACCATGGCAAATCAGGAAAAATAACAAGCCTATTGTGCATGCAGTTGAAAAAGAAAAATCACACAAATGGATTTTAGAACCAACCAATGTGGGCATGCCCGGATCTGATCTGGAGCTCTATGCCTGGTTCTCGCTCTTGCGATCACTGTGGCTATCGCGCTCCTGCAACAGGGAGCCAGCCTCCTCATCGGCCTGCGCGGACTTCTTCTGCGCCTCCTTGGCCTTGAGCGCCTGCAGCTTGATATGGTTGTAGTAGCCAACCCCTAGGAAGGCGATGCCGTAGCCGAAGAGGTTGATGGGGGTGACCGTGTCCCGGATCACGGACCAGGAGAAGGCAATCAACAGCCAGTCCTTGACCACTCCCGCAACATTCATGGTGAGCGCGGAGGTCTTGCCGACGAGCAGGAACACCGCAAGGTTGAGCGCAAAGGCGCAGAGCGAGTTTGTGCCGAAGATGAAGAAGTCGGGCTGGAAGGTGCCGACGGCGCGCAGCCTGGGCAGCTCGACGAAGATCCAGGGCACGAGCAGGAAGCAGAGGCAGCAGGGCGCGACGTAGTAGAGCGAGGTGATGGGGTTGAGCGAGATGCCCTTGGAGGTGAGCAGGATCTGGATGAGGACGAGGCGGGTGGCCTCGAAGGCGACGGCGGCGAGCTGGAGCGCGACGCCGCGGAGGTCGAACCTGGCCTCGCCGTAGGCGGCGATGGCGACGCCGAAGGAGATGGAGAGCATGTTGAGCATGGAGGAGGAGCGGAAGGTCTCCTTCTTGAAGAGGACGCCGATGGAGTAGACGGCGACGGGCATGAGCGCCTTGAGCATCTGGATGAAGGAGACGGAGAGGTAGATGTATGCCGAGTTGGAGAACCAGAGCGACATGGCGTAGAGCGCGCCGATGGGCACGACGGAGGAGGTGTAGAGCTGCGGCGTCATGGGCGGGGAGGAGGGCGGCTCGACGACGCGCAGGACGCGGACGAGCCCGACGGCGAGCGAGGAGCAGAAGCTCATGTGCACCATGGTGAGCGAGATGGGGAAGGGCCAGTTGTACATCTTGGGGTCGAGGATGTACTTGTTGTAGACGATGACGGCGAAGGAGAGGAAGATCCACACCGCCACGTAGCAGTAGGACAGCAGCACCTTCCGCATCACCGACTCCGACAAGCCGCCGGCGCCCCCGCCGCCGGCCATCGCTCCCTCCTGCTGACCTGCGCCGCCGCCGCGCGGATCTGGATCCGGGTGGGTGGTGGCCGGGTGCGTGCGTGCGCGCCGCGGTGGGGAGGGAGGGGTGGACTTGGGCTCGGGGGAGCGGAGGCGGATCTGAGGATTTGGGGTTGGGGACACGGCTGGGGGCTGGCGGTGGGGATGGGTTAAGGTTGCGGGGGGTTTAGGTGAGGTGAGGGGATGGGTGCTTGGAGAGGACTGGGCGCGCTGGCCACGTGGAGAACGCGATTGCTTTCCTTTTCTTTCTTTCCTTCTTTCCGCTGGGGAGCTCCCGCTTTGACTCGTCTTTGCTCCGGCTGGATTCCCACCTCTCTTCTTTTTTCTTCTCTTTTCGGGCCGGTAAATCCGGCCGCTGTGACGTTGACGTGGTGGTTTAAAAAGTGCCACCGTTTTGTACTGTCATCGGTAACTCCATGTGTGTGTGGCGCGTTTCTACGCCTCCACCACTTCTTTTTCCGCGAAAATACGTGTCCAAGTTACATCACCTACCGTTGAGTGACATGGTCAATGAGCCGTGTGTGTGAGGATAGATAGGTTATGGTAAAAAACCAGAAAATAGTTAGTGTCATGGGGTGGCAATGGCATGGTTCTTACATCGATTTTCACCGTCTCGTGGCACGAAGTTTCACCTATTGACACGCAAAAACACTGAAAGAAGAAAAAAAATAAGCGGGTTGACCGACTTAAGAGCTTGCCTCACGATTTGCGCCTTGGCAGTAAAGTTTAACTCTAGTGGTTCGGCAAGGCTGTCTTTGTGCCAAAACTGCCCTTATCATTTTCCAGCCAATTTACTAGTATGTAATTTGTTGATGGGGATGCTATCTTTGTTGGCGATTGAATGTTTGAAATTAAGGCCGGATATTTTGTTACTATTAATTGGTTGCTTGATCTTAGGACAGGGTAGCTCGAGAATTAAGCTGCCAGTTTCAAACGAAAGGAAAGGATTTAATGGCTTTTGAGGTCTCATGTGCTAAATTTAAGGGGCTGCTACGCATCGGCCGGCGGATCTTCTAAGAGAGGCTATGTTGTGGATTTTTTTTTGCAACATAGATTGTGTTGACGGATTTATTTATTTTTGCAACATAGGTAGTGTTGCGGATTTTTCCTTTTCTGTTTCACTTTTTTGCAACAGAGATATTGTTGTAGAAAACTTTGCGACTAAGGTGATGTTGCATTTTTTTTCTTTGTCTTCACCTTTATATGGTGTTACGGAATAAATTTTTGCAACAAAACCGATGTTGCAGAAATCTTTCTTGCAACAAATTGAATGTTGCGAAAAATGCCATTGTCGTTCGCCATGAGCTCCTGCCGGACGGTGACGAGGGGCAGCGGAGCCACCCGTCCCCGCGATTGTGCCGCTACTGGCGTGCGCCCACAGGGAGGAGCGGAGCCACCCGTCCCCGCCATCGCCGCAACCAACCGCAAGGCCATCCAGTCCCAAGCGTTGCCAAACCTTGTCGCTGGTCGTGTCGACCGGCTAGCTCACATGCTCCCCCATGAGCGCCTGCTGTTGAAGTCACTAGCTGCTGCATGCATCTACCTCCACGGGTACTCTTCATCCTAGGCGTAAACCGGCCAGGAGAGGCCGGGTTAACCCCATAAGTAGTTCATCTGTATCTGAAGTCCAGGAAGACAGACGGTGACGCTTTATGAAGGCCCAGGGCCCAAAGCCGGTTTAAGGCCTGTAGACATAAACCGGTATTGATATGTAAACTTGTGTTGTAAGATAGAAGTAGCAGAGACCGAGCCGGACACGATTATGAGCCGGCCTCGGGATTTTGTAAACCGACGGACGTCAACCCATGTATATAAGGGGACGACCCGGCGGCGGTTCAAGGACAACAGACAACAACTCGAGACTCAGGCAAAGCGTATTCGCTCCCTGGTCATCGAAACCCCAGCAATTCCATCACAACTAGACGTAGGCTTTTACCTTCATCGTAAGGGGCCGAACTAGTATAAAACTCTCTTGCGTCCCTTGTCCGCTTTAACCCTTTAAGTTAACCTGCAGCGATGGCTCCACGACTAAGTCCTTTCTCTAGGACATCTGACGTGACAAAACCACGACAGTTGGCACCCACCGTGGGGCTATCGCACGATGGTTTCAAGTTCTTGGAGGGCAACTTCGAAGGACTTAAGGGTTATGCTGTGGGCCGGATGACCAAGAGTCGTCGCGGCAAGCTCTACATCGACGATGCAGGTTGGGGCCCCGAGGCCGGCTCAATCGAGTATGGGTACCGGGTCCCTTTTGGTGGCATACACGTTTTCATTGGCAAGATCGGCGAACCGGGCCCTGAGACGGACATCTGCACCGACCTCGTCGAAACGGCTCAGCGTGCGAGATCTGCCCGGGTCAAGCCTGTCATGAAGCATGCCTTCGTGGGAGTTATCCATGGAGGGGAATCTGAGGATAGATCGGAATCTGGTGGTGAGACCGTTGTTTATTCCGGCGACGAGTCATCGACTGGAGAGACCGAGTCGTTATATCAGTTACAAGATGGCCGGATTGGGGGCTGTTCCGATGGCGACAGTATTCCGGGCCCCTTTGATCTGCCAAACCGGGTTGCGATCTTCATGGCCGGTACGCAACCGGCGCTCCACTCTTCGACCGCAGCGGCGATGATTTCCGGATCGGCAGAGGCAACAGCGGCCAGGGCAGGAGGCCCTGTGCGACTGCCAGCTCAGGTTCTGTCTGATTTGTTTGACGCGTTGGCAACGCTGATGGCGGAGGTTAACCGGTGGATCAGGATGCACACAATGCGGAAATCGCGAAAGTGAAAGACCAGATCACCCAGGCCAAAGCCGACTTAGCAGCTGAGGATACCAGGATAGCCGCGGAGCGGGCCGCTTTGGATGCACAAGCTTACCGGATTATGCTGGATCAGAGTGCGTCGGACAAAGTCCTGAAGAGGAGGTACAGATCTCGCCTGCCGCCGGTCTATGATGCTAGAAATCTCTTTAACACCCTCGGAGCAGGGACCAATAATCCGCCGGTGGTAAACCGGGCTGAGGCACCTGGAGCAGGGGCGCCGGTTCAGCCATGTTTGGTGGATCTGCCTCGTCAGAACAACATTGTAACACCGCATGTCCCCACGCCACCGGATCATTACTCTAACCCGATGGACAACATTGTCGCTGCCGCTTCACGGCTGGCGGCCATCCCGATCGAAGGCGATTCTCCGGCGGCGGTCGAGACGCGTCGGGTTAAGGAGCTTCTTCAGACAGCCTTGGTTCAACAGGAGGCTTATTCATATAGTCGTGATCGGATTCATTCCACTCCCCGTCCAAGCCGGAGTTACAGCAGGCATATGGATGAACCGGCAGTGTCAAGCAATGCGCGGAACCGTGATCCGCCCTGTGGCAATAAGCCGGCGGGTGGTGTTGGTGATGCTCAGGAGATGGTGGACCGGGCTCGGGCACGCAGAGAGGCCGAGTTAGCGGCGCAGCATGAAGCCCGTCAGCTTACTCCGGTTCGTCCAACCACATCGGCGGAACCAGGAGTTACCTCTAGTTCTTTGGGAGTACTGTGTCTCGTCCCGGCATTGCGCAATGTGCGCCTGCCCAAGGATTTCAAGGGCCCGCGCAAGGTGCCGAATTACACCGCTCATTTGTCCCCTGAAACATGGGTCGAAAGCTATCAGATGGCCATGGAGATGCTGGATGTGGGTGATGGGCATGCGCGAAGTACTTCACCATGATGCTAGAAGGGACGACCCGCACTTGGCTAAAGAGCTTACCGGCTAATTCCATCAGGTCATGGGCCGAGTTGAGAGCCCGGTTTATTCAGAATTTCAAGGATACATGCAAGCAGCCCATGTCAATTGTGGATTTAGCTGCCTGTGTCTAGGAGGAAGGAGAGTTAACAACCCATTGGGTGCGCCGGGTTTCAAAGATTTTGCATTCATCGGACCGCATCAATGCTGACACCGCAGTTTTAACGTTGGAAGGCAATTGCCGGTTTGAACCCCTGAAGTTGAAGTTGGGACGGCTCAAACGTCATTGTAATGACATGGGAACCCTCATGGCTGCACTGGTGAAGTATGCCGACTCTGATAGTACCAAGGATCCCGAGTCTGACGATGATAAGACAGGGAAGGGAAAAAAGAGCGGCAACGCCAAGGGGCAGCACCACAACCCGGCGGGTCATGGAAACGGCGGCAAGCGTAAAGCGGACCACTGTTTAGATTTTGTGGCTAATACTAATACACATGACAAGGGCCAGCGGTGTAAGGGTAAACCGCCCCAGCGCGGTGGAGGGCCAAGTCCTAATCCGGACCGTTTGTCTTATCTGTTGAACCAGCCCTGTCCAAAGCATGGGACGAAGGAGATCCCGTCCACGCACCTCTGGAAAGATTGTTACATCATGCAAGAGTTCAAAAATTCTGATTCTTTCCGGTATGATCATGGACCAGGAGGCGGTTCGGGCCCCGGGTCTCATGGGCCGGGTTATGGTGGAGGAAATTCCAGTTCAGGCTTCCAAGGCAATCAGGGTGGACATAAGAATCAAGGTAATTAGGGTAACCAAGGTGGCTATAGTCATCAGGGCAATCAGCGGCATCAGCAGCAGTCGGGTTACCAGAGCAACCCGAAGCAGTTGAATAGCGGACAGTATCATGTCTTCACCACTAGCTTGGACAAGCGCGATCAGAAGCTTCATAAAAGGGTGGTGAATGCCGTTGAACCGGCGGTGCCCCGTTATTTGCGTTGGTCCGAGCAGCCGATTGTGTGGAGTAGAGAAGATCATCCACCCCAGGTTGACAATCCGGGTCATCTGGCTCTAGTGGTGGCACCTCAGGTGGGAGGTTATAAGTTCACTAAGGTACTCATGGATGGAGGGAGTAGTATCAATATCCTTTATTATGAAAATTTCCGTCGCATGGGGTTAACAGATAAAAATCTGAAACCGTCCAATACGGTGTTCCATGGTGTGGTGCCTGGTAAGTCGGCATATCCTGTTGGTAAGATAGCTCTAGAGGTGGCTTTTGGAGATGAGCATGACTCGAGATCAGAAACCTTGACCTTTGAGGTGGTGAAAATCAGAAGCCCGTATCATGCCCTATTTGGACGTCCAGCTTATGCTAAGTTTATGGCACGGCCTTGTTATGTCTATCTACAGCTCAAGATGGCGGGTCACAAGGGAACTATAACCGTGCATGGGAGCCGCAAGATTGCTCTGGAGTGTGAAGAAGGTGATGCGGCTTATGCTGAGTCGGTTTGTGCAACAGAAGAGTTGAAGTTTTACAAGGACAATGTTGATCCGGCAGATATGACTTCGTTGAAGAAACCAACTACAGAGCATGATCCGGCCCTGAAGTTTAAATCTGCTAATGAGACTAGGCTTGTTGACTTCGTGCCTGGCGATTCGTCCAAGCAGTTTAGCATCAGCGCTAACTTGTATCTGAAATAGGAAAGCGCGCTCATCGAGTTCATCCGTGAGAATCGGGACATCTTTGCATGGAAGCCTTCTGACATGCCAGGTGTACCGAGAGAACTCGCTGAGCACACTCTCAATGTTGATCCAAAGTATAAACCGGTCAAGCAGTTTCTCCGCCGGTTCAATGAAGAAAGACGCAAGGCTATTGGAGAAGAAGTAGCCAGACTCTTGGCGGCTGGGTTTATCGTTGAAGTATTCCATCCTGAGTGGTTGGCTAATCCGGTGCTGGTCCTCAAGAAGAATGGCACTTGGCGTATGTGTGTGGACTACACAGATCTCAACAAAGCTTGTCCAGCAGATCCTTTTGCCCTTCCCCGTATTGATCAAATTATTGATGCTACGGCGGGTTGCGAGCGTTTAAGCTTTTTGGATGCATATTCTGGTTATCATCAGATCAAAATGGCAGTTAAAGACCACGAGAAGACAGCCTTCATAACTCCCTTTGGAGCCTTCTGCTATGTGTCCATGCCCTTTGGGCTCAAGAGTGCCCAGGCGACCTATCAACGGTGTGTGCAAAATTGTCTTCATAAACAGACCGGCCGCAATGTTCACGCCCATGTGGATGATATTGTGGTAAATCAAGGAAGAAGGGACATTGATTGATGACTTGAAGGAAACCTTTGATAACCTGCGGGTTTATAAAATGATGCTTAATCCGGCCAAGTGTGTCTTTGGTGTACCTGCAGGCAAGCTCTTGGGCTTTTTGGTGTCTAACAGGGGCATTGAAGCTAATCCGGAAAAGATCAAAGCCATCACCTCCTTGGCTAAACCGAAGTGTATCAATGGTGTTCAACGCCTGGCAGGCCGGATTGCCGCGTTGAGCCGGTTTGTCAGTCGCCTTGGCGAGAAGGCCATCCCTTTGTATCAGATGCTGAAGAAAATGGGTAACTTCGTCTGGAGTGACGCCGCTAATGAAGCATTGGAGGACTTAAAGCGGCAGCTGGCTAATCCGTCGATTCTCGCTGCTCCAGTGGACAAAGAGCCATTGTTGCTATATGTGGCAGCTAGTGCTCGGGCTGTTAGTGTGGCTATTGTGGTGGAGCGCAAGGAGGCAGGAAAGGAATATCCGGTTCAGCGGCTGGTTTACTATATCAGTGAGGTACTTATTGAGTCCAAGCAGAGGTACCCGCATTGGCAAAAATTGGTGTATGGGTTTTTTATGGCAAGCCGGAAGCTTAAGCAGTATTTCCAAGGTCATCCCATCACGGTGGTCAGCTCTGCTCCGTTGGGAGATATAATCCAAAACAGGGAAGCAACTGGCCGGATTGCTAAGTGGGCTATAGAGCTCGGGCCTCACGGGTTGAAATACATACCCCGAACGGTGATCAAATCTCAGGCACTTGTGGATTTCATCAATGATTGGACAGAATTACAAGCGCCAGAGGAGAAGCCGGATCATACTTATTGGACTATTCATTTTGATGGGTCCAGGCAATTGGAGGGCTCGGGGGCTGGAGTCGTATTAACTTCCCCACGAGGTGATAAGTTTTGTTATGTTCTCCGTTTAATGTTCCCTTGCACTAACAATGCAGCTGAATATGAGGCTTTACTCCATGGTCTTCGGATGGCTAAGGAGATGAAGCTAAGCCGAGTTAAGTGCTTCGGTGACTCAGATCTGGTGGCTCAACAAGTGTCCGGCACTTGGGATTCCAAGGACCCACTAATGGCAGCATATCGTCGTGAGGTGGATATTGTTGCAGGTCACTTTAAAGGTTATCAGGTGGATCATGTGGACCGGCGGAAGAACGAAGCGGCGGACGCTTTAAGCCGCCTGGGTTCCCAACGTAAACCGGTTCCACCTAATGTCTTCCTGGATGTTTTGCATAATCCGCCCGCCAAGCTCCCTGGTGAAGAGGATTTGGCTGTTCCTGATCCGGAGGCTCAGTTGGTGGCGGCTCTTCATGTTATCCCGGATTGGACGGTTCCATATCTAGCGTATATGAATCGGGGTGAGTTACCAGAGGATGAAACTTTGGCCAGGCAGATAATCCGGCGGTCCAAGTCCATGACTATTATCAATGGAGAGTTACATCATTGTAGTGTGACAGGGGCGTTTCAACGCTGTGTGTCTCCTGAGGAAGGCCGTGAAATTTTGCGTGAGATCCACGAAGGAGATTGTGGTCACCATGCCGGTTCAAAATCTTTGGTGGCCAAGGCGTTTTGTCACGGTTTCTATTGGTTGACAACTCATGCTGATGCAGAGGACTTGGTCAAAAGATGTGATGGCTGTCAGAAATTCTCAAGGCGCGCTCATGTACCGGCTCAAGAATTGAGGATGATTCCAATCACCTGGCCGTTTGCAACTTGGGGGCTGGATATGGTTGGGCCTTTCAAGAGGTCCAAGGACAAGAAGACCCACCTTTTGGTGGCGGTTGATAAGTTCACGAAGTGGGTGGAGGCAGAGCCAGTTAGTAAGTGTGACGCAGCCACGGCGGTTCAATTCATCAAAAAGGTGATCTTCCGGTTCGGCTTTCCACACAGCATTATAACAGACAATGGTACCAATCTGTCAAAAGGTGCCATGAAGGAGTTCTTTCAACGTGAGCACATCCGTCTTGACGTGTCATCAGTGGCTCATCCACAGTCTAATGGTCAAGCGGAGAGGGCCAATCAAGAGATCTTGAGAGGCATCAAACCCCGGCTTATGGTTCCTTTGCAACGGACGCCGGGTTGTTGGGTTGAGGAGTTACCTTCTGTGTTATGGAGCATCAATACTGAAAGATCGTGGATGTCGCCTAGAGGGGGGGGGTGAATAGGCGCTTTAAAATAATTACGGTTGAGGCTTGAACAAATGCGGAATAAACCTAGCAGTTAATTTGTCAAGCAAAAAACCTACAACAACTAGGCTCACCTATGTGCACCAACAACTTATGCTAAGCAAGAAAAACTACTTAGGTGATAGCAAGATATATGACAAGAAACAATATGGCTATCACAAAGTAAAGTGCATAAGTAAAGGGCTCGGGTAAGAGATAACCGAGGCACGCGGAGACGACGATGTATCCCGAAGTTCACACCCTTGCGGATGCTAATCTCCGTTTGGAGCGGTGTGGAGGCACAATGCTCCCCAAGAAGCCACTAGGGCCACCGTAATCTCCTCACGCCCTCGCACAATGCAAGATGCCGTGATTCCACTAAGGGACCCTTGAGGGCGGTCACCGAACCCGTACAAATGGCAACCCTTGGGGGCGGTCACCGAACCCGTACACTTTGGCAACCCTTGGGGGCGGTCACCGGAACCCATCAAATTGCTCGGGGCGATCTCCACAACCTAATTGGAGACCCCGACGCTTGCCCGGAGCTTTACACCACAATGATTGAGCTCCGAACACCACCAACCGTCTAGGGCGCCCAAGCACCCAAGAGGAACCAGCTCAAGGGTACCAAGCACCCAAGAGTAATAAGCTTCTCAACTTGTAACTTCCACGTATCACCGTGGAGAACTCAAACCGATGCACCAAATGCAATGGCAAGGGCACACGGAGTGCCCAAGTCCTTCTCTCTCAAATCCCACCGAAGCAACTAATGCTAGGGAAGAAAATGAGAGGAAGAACAAGAAGGAGAACACCAAGAACTCCAAGATCTAGATCCAAGGGGTTCCCCTCACATAGAGGAGAAAGTGATTGGTGGAAATGTGGATCTAGATCTCCTCTCTCTTTTCCCTCAAAAACTAGCAAGAATCCATGGAGGGATTGAGAGTTAGCAAGCTCGAAGAAGGTCAACAATGGGGGAAGAACACGAGCTCAAAGGATAAGGTTCAACGGGGAAGAAGACCTCCTTTTATAGGTGGGGAAAAATCCAACCGTTATGCTCACAGCCCGCACAGAGCGGTACTACCGCTCCAAGGAGCGGTACTACCGCTAGGGCGGTAGTATCCCTTTGAAAAACAACAGCGAGGAGGCAAAAGGCCAGTAGAACTGCCAGAGCGGTACTACCGCTCGTCCCCACGGTACTACCGCTCGACCTCACGGTACTACCGAAAGTGGTAGCGGTACTACTGCTTGCGAGCGGTACAAAAAAATACTTCCGTGCCTACTTCCGCTGAGCAAAACACGAGATTTTGGTCCGGAGCAGTACTACCGCTCAGGAGCCGCGGTAGTACAGCTCTGGAGCGGTACTACCGCTCAGGAGCCGCGGTAGTACCGCTCCAAGCGGTAGTACCGCTCCCAAGAGCGGTACTAAAAAATTACATCCGCAGCAGCCCCTTTAAAGGACACCAAAACTGACACAACTTCTGCAAACGGACTCCGAATTCGACGAAACCAAGTTTGTTGGAAAGCTAGGGACAAGGGCTAACACAATCTTGATAGAAATACCAATAAGAAGCAAATGAGAAAAGGCCCAAAAGAAAATGGTGAGAACCCTTCCTCGGATAAGATCGGTAAAACTTCCAACATCGAAAACATCATAGAAGACGCATGCAAACTCCGTTTTCGATGAACTCAAGCTTGTCATCAAGATGACCATAAGATCTAAGACTCACAAAGGGAACCAAACAAGAACCAAGAAACATGATGCAAGGATGCAATGGTTTGAGCTCTCGACGAACGATACGATCAAGCTACTCACTTGAGAGCCCCCCTTGATAGTACGGCTATCGATCCTATAACCCAGTCTCCCAACTACCACCATGAGACCGGTAAAATAGAAAACCTATCAAGGGCAAACCTTTGCCTTGCACATGGTCTGTTGAGCTAGATGATGACGATCTTGACTCCCTCAAGTTGGACCACCTTTCTTGATTGCGTTGGCTCGATGAAGACTAGATGATTACTCCCCCATAGTCCACTATGGGTGAGCCACTCTTCAGCACATCTTCACAAGTCCATTGTCACCACAATGGACGGCAAGCTTCAAGCACTTGATCTCTTCGTGATGCTCCACTTGAACTTGCACACGGCAATCTTGATGACGATCACCACTTGATGTCATCCTCTCCATGGGTTGAGTGATATCTTCCTCTTGAGGCAAGCCCATGAACACGTACCTAACCCCACATAGAACTCTCACATAGACCATGGGTTAGTACACAAAGCACAATGGACAATGCTTACCATACCATGGGATCACTTGATCCCTCTCGGTACATCTTCTACGCTTTGTGAGTTGATCAACTTGATTCACTCTTGACTTAGTCTTGATCAACCTAGAATCTTTCCAACTCTCTTCATTTGGATGATGTCTTGAAGGTAAACATGAATGATCACACAATCTTCTTCTTCAAGACATGCTTGCAATAAGCTCAACTCTCGCATGACCAATCTTTGGATAGTTCCTTAATAGCACCTTGGTCAACACAAACTCTCCTTGAAACCAACACATGTACTCCAAGAAAAGCCTATGGACAAAACCTTCAAATATAACTCAAGGCAACCATTAGTCCATAGAGATTGTCGTCAATTACCAAAACCAAACATGGGGGCACCACATGTTCTTTCAATCTCCCCCATTTTGGTAATTGATGACAATCACTTTCAAGAGAGTTTATATAAGGAATTATGCATCACCATGCAATGCAACAGCCAATGATGCATGAGTAAGAGATGCAAATGCTTAGGAACAAAACCAAAGCAAGAGGAGAGAATTCTCTAAACTTCTCCACAAAACTATCTGAAACTTCTCCCCCATTGGCATCGATTGCCAAAATGGGAGAAAAGCTTAGAAGGCCAATATAAATTGTGTTCCTCCATAATTTGTGTATTTCTCAACAAGAGAGTGGAATGCAATACACAAGTTTGACGGTAAATACTAGGAGGAAAACAAACTATATTTAGGCCCAAAGTTTACAAAAGAAAGATATGCTACAAAGACATAAGAAAGAGAAACAAGCAAACAAGCAATCAAAAGATACCAATTGAAGCAAGCAATCAACGGATATCAATTGAGCCAACTAGACCAATGATCCTACGTGCCACATGAATGAAATAAATTATGATATGAGCAAAGGAGTGTTCTAGAGAAACTAGAGAAGCTCCCCATGATTTGTGCACAATTTAGTTTTGTAACTGGATACAACGAGCACAAGATAGGATCGTCACTCCCCCAAGATCAATAGAACCTCACGACAAGTGCAAGAGAGCAACAGAGTGTTCTAAAGACACTAGTGAAGCTCTCCATGATTTGTGCACTTCTTACTATATTTGCATTAGGATACCGAGTGCACAAAATAGGATCATCACTCCCCGAAAATCAATAGAAACTCACAACAAGTGCAAGTGAGCATATAGGAAACAAAGCCTAGCACTTGCAACAAAACAAATGGTTGAGCAACATATAAAAGATGCAACTTAAGAGTAGGCTCAACCAAAATGATGTGTGTGAGTCATGGCAAAGCACTTGAGAAGACTAATGTACGAATGAGCATTAAGCATTAACATAGTCTTGGATAGTGGAGATACAAGGTGCATGACATGTCCTCCCCCCACACACCAAGCAAAAAGGTTCACAAGCACACTCAAAATGCAAAATGAATAACCAACACTTGTGACAACCCATGGTGAAGATAGAAGATGAAAGCCTCATCAAGACGAGGGATACCAATTAAGATGGCAAAAGCCTCGTAGAGATAAGCATGAGGAAAATAATCTTCACCACACGGGAGTGCATCAAGATGCAACGAGATAAGACATTTACTCAAGGCAAAAGCTTTCACGGAGCCACCAAAGAAATAAAAAGAAAGACAAGGTGGACGTGAAAGAAAGGATATCATCTAGAGATGTAATTTCTCTCAAGTGTATAAGGTTCTAGGTAGACGAGATCATGATGATATATATCTACAAAGAAGGATGTACACCCAAAATAGTTACAACACGAAGGAACAAGATATCCAAAAGGAAGTCATAGATATACCAATAAGATATTTGCTTGGAAGCATAGCACATGGCTAGATATGGTCTTATTGTACATAAATGAATTCCTACCACACAACCATCAAAGACATCACAAATAGCAACAAGAGATCATTGTTGGGATGCTTTGAGAAAGGAAACAAGTATCACAAGAGAGAATGAATAACATGCCATGATACAACCTACACAAGGTTGATGCAAGAAATGTGTGCATGAAGTATATGAAGATACTTGTTGCCGAGTTAACATTGGAAGGATGTAGTAGATACCAATTGAAGGTACAAAGTAGTTCATTGATCATCCTAGCTTGACTCCAAAAAGCACATGGTGACAACACCTTCCTTGTGAGTGATCCGAGCATCCAATGCATCTCCAATTGTTCCTAGAACAACAACACAAACAAAATGGCACCCAAACTCATTGGGACCAAAGAGTTAGAAACACCAACAATACATAGGACAAACTCCACATAAATATGTGCATATAGATATGGAAATGAAATTCATGCACATCTCATCCAATTTGAGACTTGGTGGAGTTTCCCCTATATATTGGGTCAAAGAGAGAAAGCATACCACGGAAACTACATGAAGTTAATATGCATGCTCAAGACTTTCAAGAACCAATACCAAAATACAAGGAAATACCAAGTGAAAAGAATACCAAATGGAGAAATCATCACTTGGAGATATCATTAAAAGATACATCAAGGAATGAGATATCCATTGGAACCCACAAAATGATATCAAACTCCCAAAAGAGAGGATGGTTCCAAACAAACCAAGCTCTCTACAAAGTTTCATGATGGCACAAGTACCAAAAAGAAAAGGCTTGCCGTCCACCAACACACACTTAAAATGGATCACAAGTTTAGTGTTTTATAGAAAATACGATAGCTCCCCCACGAGTTGTGCATTATAGAGAATTTGCATTTGAATACAAAATGCACAAGGTAGGATCACCACGTTCACTATATCAAGGAAAACACTAGACAAGATCAAGAAAACAACAAGATCCTCAAGTGGCACGGAAGGCAATGGGAGTTGACACAAACTTGTCAAGAGATAAGGCAAATAAAAGGCAAACGCCAACGTGAAGATGATCAAAAATTTCTACCACACATAAGTGAGTACCAATTGTCAAAAGACAAGAACTATTTGGAAATAATTCCCGGTGGTAGATAGCAAGGATATCCGACATCATCTTCACACCAAACACAAGCAAATTGCAACTTGTAGAGCTAACATGCCACCTAGGAACAAGATAATTGACAATATCAATTCTAGGTGACAATATCTCAAATGTAAACATTTTCTAGGCTAGTAATATACACATAGCATATTACTCCCCCATAATGTGATACCAATTAAAGATAAACAAGAGGCAAAAATAACGATCCAACAAGAGATAATTAATGGACAATTTAGAATTTGAATTTCTCATGAGAAGACATACCACATAGCGACTAGATAATCTTGAAATATCAATACTAGATGGTATTACTCATGTACACACATTTATAGGATTGTGAGGTGCACAAAGCACATCACTCCCCCATAATGGGATATTCCATTAATCTCTCACAAGAGCCAACTAAGATACAAACAAGATGCACAAAGGCTCAACGTACGACACACATGTACATGAAGTGCAAACCAACATACATAAACTTGATTACTCAAGATAAGCAATTTGGAGACACAACAAATACAAACACATGCAAGGAACAAAACCAATACATGCAAGGGGGCAAGTAACTTTCAATGTAAGCAATTTAAGTACAAGTTACCACAAGGAGGCACATTGGATATAAGATATAAGCTTGATGATTCGATTGACTTGGCTTGAGACAATAAGAGTGATGAAGTCCCCTTAATTCTTCATAATGTAGCCAAGTCTCCAATGTCCTCCAACAACACCTATTGATCAAGTATGAGCTAGTTGGTCCCCAACCAAGTTGGGTCCTAAGAGGTTAGTCACTTTTAATAGGCTTGGCTACCCAAATGGTTCTTTTCTTGACACCACTTTGAGTACCAACAAATTTGGCAAACACATTGCCAACCTTATCCTTCCCAAGAGAATAGATATCATCAATTAGAATAAGGTTGGATAAGGTACCATTCGTGCATGAAGAAGCGACGTGACCTTTTTCACGACATAGGTAGCAACGTCTACTCTTCACTTTCTTCTCACTTGATTTCTCAACTTGAGAAGCGTTAGATTGAGTCTTCTTGGGAAGAGGCCTTTCTTCAACTTGAGGTTGAGCATGAGAATGCACTTGTAGCCGCTTCCCTTGTTGCTTGTCACTGATGGCCTTCTTCTTCAATGGGCAAGATCTAACATGGTGCCCTTCAATTTTGCACTTGAAGCAAATAATCGGCCAAATCCTTGACGTGTTCTTGGCCCTTCTTCTTGTTCATCTTGGACTTCTTCTTCTTGTTGGAGTTGAATCCAAGTCCACCTTTATCATTGGGGGATTTTTGCACACTCAAGATATTGTTGAGTGTGGATTTCCCTTCATGACACTTTTCCAAGTCTTTCTTCAAAGAAGTGACTTGGGCCTTGAGCTCTTTGATTTCCTCTACATGGTTAGTCTAAACACAAGTACTAGAGGAAGTATAAGCTTCATCATCGGAGCAACAAGGCAAGGAAAGCAATTCATCACAAGATGTACCAATGTTATGCATAGACGAATTACGAGGACTAGCACAAGGCAATATAGCATTTTGACTAAAAGTAGTGCTAATGTCCACATGAGGCTCACTAGATGTTACCTTAGCAATCATAGCCTCATGAGCTATTTTTATCACATTATGGGATACAAGAAGATCATCATGAGAGCTAGAAAGCTTTTCATGACTTTCTTCCAATTTCCCATAATTGCTAGATAGCAACTCAAGTTGAGCCCTTAGCTCAACATTCTCCTTTAAAATGGATGCTTCACAAGAAATAGAGTTAGTAGCACAAGCATCATCATTAACAACAAGAGGAGAAGGCAACTTGGCAAGCTCTTTTAAATAAGAAGCTTCAAGTTGAGCATGAGACTCGGTGAGTTTGATGAGCTCACCCTTGACGACCCTTGAGCCATTTTCGAGGTGCTCAAAATCCTCAAGGAGTCTAGCATGAGCAACTTCAAGCTTAGCATTTTTAGTTTCAAAAACATTGGCCACCTCAAGAGCTCTATCATGAGATTCCTTCACTCTAGATAACTCTAGAGCAAAAGTCTCCTCAAGAGATTCCTTGGTGGTTTGTTCAAGTTCAAGAGCTTGAGAGAGGTCCGCAATCTCATTAGCGTAATCACGCTCATGACCTTCCATTTTATCAATGGTGACCTCATGCTCCTCAAGACGAGATTCCAACTCATCAATATATTTCTTGCCCTCAATAGCAATAGACATGATTTCCATGAAGTTGGAACGAGCAATTTTATTCTTAAGAAGAGCTTTAAAAATTATTTCCCCCTTAACTTTTAAGGAGGCAACATCATCATTCTCTTCATCATAATCGACATCATCATGACTCTTGCCATCATCAATATTATCACAAGATATATTGGGATTCAAAGTGGGAGATACCTTTGAAGCCTTGGCCATAAGGAAAAAAGCAATCGATGATGATGTAGGATCCCTTGAAGCACCGTTCAAGACCACATCTTGTTCCATGGAGTGTTGGGTTTCCTCTACATTGTTAGCACAACAACTCGAGGAAATAGATACATTTTTATCATGGCAACAAGACATAGCAAGCATATCATCATGAGATTTGAGCAAGCAATTTCTACAAGATATGCAAGAACTTTTAACACAAGCATGTGAAACATTTAGAGTGCTCGAAGTGTTAAAGTCCAAAGGTGAAGCATTGCAATAATAAAGTGATGAAGGATCATCAAAAATAAGCTCACTATAATCATTGCAATGAACACCACTACTCACCATATCATTACCTTGTGGCAAACCACATGTAGGTGAAGTAGAAGAAGTTGAGAATACTATACGACCGGAGGTGGAAGGAGGACAATCATCTCCACAAATCTCGGACACGCCATATTTGTCTTGAAGCTTTGTCCACAACTCATGAGCATCCCGAAACGGCATGAGTTGAAATATAACTACATTGCTCAAAGCATCAAAAAACACATTAGAAGCTTGAGCATTGAGATAAGAGTTTTTCTCATCCTCTAAAGATAATATTTGTGGATCCTTTGGAGTAGAAAAACCCATATCTACAATTCGCTCTAAATTTGGGTCCATGACCCTAAAGAGATTAAGCATGCGAATTACCCAAACATCAAAATTTGTGCCATCGAAACTAAGAGTGTCAGAGAATCCTAAACCCCTAGTCGACATTCTTACTCTCTAGGCGGTTAAGCCCTATAAAGAGAGACGAGGCTCTGATACCAATTGAAAGATCGTGGATGTCGCCTAGAGGGGGGGGTGAATAGGCGCTTTAAAATAATTACGGTTGAGGCTTGAACAAATGCGGAATAAACCTAGCGGTTAATTTTTCAAGCACAAAACCTACAACAACTAGGCTCACCTATGTGCACCAACAACTTATGCTAAGCAAGAAAAACTACTTAGGTGATAGCAAGATATATGACAAGAAACAATATGGCTATCACAAAGTAAAGTGCATAAGTAAAGGGCTCGGGTAAGAGATAACCGAGGCACGCGGAGACGACGATGTATCCCGAAGTTCACACCCTTGCGGATTCTAATCTCCGTTTGGAGCGGTGTGGAGGCACAATGCTCCCCAAGAAGCCACTAGGGCCACCGTAATCTCCTCACGCCCTCGCACAATGCAAGATGCCATGATTCCACTAAGGGACCCTTGAGGGCGTTCACCGAACCCGTACAAATGGCAACCCTTGGGGGCGGTCACCGAACCCGTACACTTTGGCAACCCTTGGGGGCGGTCACCGGAACCCGTCAAATTGCTCGGGGCGATCTCCACAACCTAATTGGAGACCCCGATGCTTGCCCGGAGCTTTACACCACAATGATTGAGCTCCGAACACCACCAACCATCTAGGGCGCCCAAGCACCCAAGAGGAACAAGCTCAAGGGTACCAAGCACCCAAGAGTAATAAGCTTCTCAACTTGTAACTTCCACGTATCACCGTGGAGAACTCAAACCGATGCACCAAATGCAATGGCAAGGGCACACGGAGTGCCCAAGTCCTTCTCTCTCAAATCCCACCGAAGCAACTAATGCTAGGGAAGAAAATGAGAGGAAGAACAAGAAGGAGAACACCAAGAAATCCAAGATCTAGATCCAAGGGGTTCCCCTCACATAGAGGAGAAAGTGATTGGTGGAAATGTGGATCTAGATCTCCTCTCTCTTTTCCCTCAAAAACTAGCAAGAATCCATGGAGGGATTGAGAGTTAGCAAGCTCGAAGAAAGTCAACAATGGGGGAAGAACACGAGCTCAAAGCATAAGGTTCAACGGGGAAGAAGACCTCCTTTTGTAGGTGGGGACAAATCCAACCGTTATGCTCACAGCCCGCACAGAGCGGTACTACCGCTCCAAGGAGCGGTACTACCGCTAGGGCGGTAGTATCCCTTTGAAAAACAACAGCGAGGAGGCAAAAGGCCAGTAGAACTGCCGGAGCGGTACTACCGCTCGTCCCCACGGTACTACCGCTCGACCTCACGGTACTACCGCAAGTGGTAGCGGTACTACTGCTTGCGAGCGGTACAAAAAAATAGTTCCGTGCCTACTTCCGCTGAGCAAAACACGAGATTTTGGTCCGGAGCGGTACTACCGCTCAGGAGCCGCGGTAGTACAGCTCTGGAGCGGTACTACCGCTCAGGAGGCGCGGTAGTACCGCTCCCAAGAGCGGTACTAAAAAATTACATCCGCAGCAGCCCCTTTAAAGGACACCAAAACTGACACAACTTCTGCAAACGGACTCCGAATTCGACGAAACCAAGTTTGTTGGAAAGCTAGCGACAAGGGCTAACACAATCTTGATAGAAATACCAATAAGAAGCAAATGAGAAAAGGCCCAAAAGAAAATAGTGAGTACCCTTCCTCGGATAAGATCGGTAAAACTTCCAACATCGAAAACATCATAGAAGACGCATGCAAACTCCGTTTTCGATGAACTCAAGCTTGTCATCAAGATGACCATAAGCTCTAAGACTCACAAAGAGAACCAAACAAGAACCAAGAAACATGATGCAAGGATGCAATGGTTTGAGCTCTCGACGAACGATACGATCAAGCGACTCACTTGAGAGCCCCCCTTGATAGTACGACTATCGATCCTATAACCCAGTCTCCCAACTACCACCATGAGACCGGTAAAATAGAAAACCTATCAAGGGCAAACCTTTGCCTTGCACATGGTCTGTTGAGCTAGATGATGACGATCTTGACTCCCTCAAGTTGGACCACCTTTCTTGATTGCGTTGGCTCGATGAAGACTAGATGATTACTCCCCCATAGTCTACTATGGGTGAGCCACTCTTCAGCACATCTTCACAAGTCCATTGTCACCACAATGGACGGCAAGCTTCAAGCACTTGATCTCTTCGTGATGCTCCACTTGAACTTGCACACGGCAATCTTGATGACGATCACCACTTGATGTCATCCTCTCCGTGGGTTGAGTGATATCTTCCTCTTGAGGCAAGCCCATGAACACGTACCTAACCCCACATAGAACTCTCACATAGACCATGGGTTCGTACACAAAGCACAATGGACAATGCTTACCATACCATGGGATCACTTGATCCCTCTCGGTACATCTTCTACGCTTTGTGAGTTGATCAACTTGATTCACTCTTGACTTAGTCTTGATCAACCTAGAATCTTTCCAACTCTCTTCATTTGGATGATGTCTTGAAGGTAAACATGAATGATCACACAATCTTCTTCTTCAAGACATGCTTGCAATAAGCTCAACTCTCACATGACCAATCTTTGGATAATTCCTTAATAGCACCTTGGTCAACACAAACTCTCCTTGAAACCAACACATGTACTCCAAGAAAAGCCTATGGACAAAACCTTCAAATATAACTCAAGGCAACCATTAGTCCATAGAGATTGTCGTCAATTACCAAAACCAAACATGGGGGCACCACATGTTCTTTCAATCTCCCCCATTTTGGTAATTGATGACAATCACTTTCAAGAGAGTTTATATAAGGAATTATGCATCACCATGCAATGCAACAGCCAATGATGCATGAGTAAGAGATGCAAATGCTTAGGAACAAAACCAAAGCAAGAGGAGAGAATTCTCTAAACTTCTCCACAAAACTCTCTGAAACTTCTCCGCCATTGGCATCGATTGCCAAAATGGGAGAAAAGCTTAGAAGGCCAATATAAATTGTGTTCCTCCATAATTTGTGTATTTCTTCTTCGAATCTTTGGTTTAGTTAGGCCGACCAGATCGATTTTTCTTGCGATGGGAAGAGGTGCTTTGTGATGGGTTCGATCTTACGGTGCTTGATGCCAGTGATAGAAGGGGACCGACACGTATGTATCGTTGCTATTAAGCATAACAAGATGGGGTCCATTTCTACATAAATAGATCTTGTCTACATCATGTCATCGTTCTTATTGCATTACTCCGTTTCTCCATGAACTTAATACACTAGATGCATGCTGGATAGCGGTCGATGTGTGGAGTAATAGTAGTAGATGCAGGAAGGAGTTGGTCTACTAATCTTGGACATGATGCCTATATAATGATCATTGTCTGGATATCATCATGATTATTTAAAGTTCTATCAATTTCCCAATAGTAATTTGTTTACCCACCGTATGTTATTTTCTCGAGAGAAGCCACTAGTGAAATCTACGACCCCCGCGTCTATTTTCTATCATATTATTTTCAGATCTATTATTTCAAAAACCCAAAAATACCTTGCTGCACTTTTCTTTCTTTATTTTATTTTGTGTTTTCGCTAGATCTATTTATCCAATCTACCACAAGTTTACCTATATTTTTACCTGTGAGGGATTGACAACCCCTCTCTTACGTCGGGTTGCAAGTATTTGTTATTTGTGTGCAGGAGTTGTTTATGTGGTGTTGCGTGGTTCTCCTGCTGGTTCGATAATCTTGTTCTCATCACTGAGGGAAATACCTACCATAGCTGTGCTGCATCATCCCTTCCTCTTTGGGAAAATACCGACGTAGTTCAAGCCGCATCAAAAGGAATTTCTGGCGCCGTTGCCGGGGAGACATCATCAACATCTACCAGGTTCCTAATCACAAATCTCATCTCCCTGCAATTTACATTATTTGCCATTTGCCTCTTGTTTTCCTCTCCCCCATTTCACAAAAATTTGCCGTTTTATTCGCCCTCTTTTTCGTGCGTCGTTTTTCTCGTCAGATCTGTTTTTGTGGGCAATCTTGTTGACCACTTTTTGTCGTTATGGATAGTTCTTCCTCTATTGTGTGCCCTCCCGAGAACGAGGTTCTTAACTTTAAACAAAGGGGAGGGGAGAATTTAAAGGATGCTTGGTATAGGATTTGCAATGCTCATAATAGATCTATCCGTAAGCAATCTACCGTTGTTCTTCTTCGCTGTTTTTATGTGGGTATCACCACTAGGTATAGATTCGTCCTTGATACGATTACTGGTGGGAATTTCTTGATGTGTCACTGATACGTCTCCAACGTATCTACTTTTCCTAATGCTTTTCCTCTTGTTTTGGACTCTAATTTGCATGATTTGAATGAAACTAACCCCGGACTGACGCTGTTTTCAACAGAACTACCATGGTGTTGTTTTTGTGCAGAAATAAAAGTTCTCGGAATGGAACAAAACTTTGCGAGGAATTTTTATATAATAAATAAGAATTTCTGGAGCCAAGACCTACCGGAGAGGGGCACCTGGGTGGGCACAACCCACCAGGGCGTGCCCCCTCTCCTGGCGCACCCAGGTGGGTTGTCCCCACCTGGTGGCCCCGCAGACCCTGAAACCAACGCTATAAAATCCTATTTTTCAAGAAAAAAATCAGGGAGAAAGAATTATCGCGATCCACAAGACGGAGCCGCTGTCACCTCCTGTTCTTCATTGGGAGGCCAGATCTGGAGTCCGTTTGGGGCTCCAGAGAGGGGGTCTTCGTTCTTCATCATCACCAACCCTTCTCCATCGCCAATTGCATGATGCTCCCCACCGGGAGTGAGTAATTCCTTCGTAGGCTCGCTGGTCGGTGAGGAGTTGGATGAGATTCATCATGTAATCTAGTTAGTTTTGGTAGGGCTTGATCCCTAGTATCCACTATGTTCTAAGATTGATGTTGTTATGACTTTGCCATGCTTAATGCTTGTCACTTTGGGCCCGAGTGCCATGATTTCAGATATGAACCATTTATGTTATCACCATTATATCCATGTTCTAGATCCAATCTTGCAATTTATAGTCAGCTACTACGTGTTATGATCCGGCAACCCCGGAGTGACAGAAACCATGACTTCTCCCGGTGATGACCGTAGTTTGAGGAGTTCATGTATTCACTATGTGTTAATGCTTTGTTCCGGTTCTCTATTAAAAGGAGGCCTTAATATCCCTTAGTTTCCAATAGGACCCCGCTGCCACGGGAGGGTAGGACAAAACATGTCATGCAAATTCTTTCCATAAGCATGTATGACTATTTACGGAATACATGCCTACATTATATTGACGAACTGGAGCTAGTGCCGTATCGCCCTAGGTTATAACTGTCTCATGATGAATATCATCCAACAAGCCACCGATCCAATGCCTACGAATTTATCCTATATTGTTCTTGCTAAGTTACTACTGCTGCTATCACTGTTACACTTGCTACAAAATTACTGCTATCACTGTTACCGTTACTGCTGCTACTATTACCAAAACTATCATATTACTTTGCTACTGATTACTTGTTGCAGATAATTAATCTCCAGGTGTGGGTGAATTGACAACTCAGCTGCTAATACCTTCAAATATTCTTTGGCTCCCCTTGTGTCGAATCTATAAATTTGGGTTGAATACTCTACCCTCGAAAACTGTTGCGATCCCCTATACTTGTGGGTTATCAAGACCTTTTTCCGGCGCCGTTGCCAGGGAGCATAGCTATATTTTTTGAGTCACTTGGGATTATTATCATATTATCACTATGAAGAATCCGAAGGATGCTAAGACTAAGATTTTCCCCTCAAAGACGAGGGGAGGTAAGGAACTGCCATCCAGTTCTGCTTTAGATTCACCTTCTGTTATAAGGTAACTTGTAACACCAACACATGCTATCAATTCTAATATGTCGCAAGTTATTGATGATGCTACTTCTACTATGAATGATGCTCATGATGATGCTAGTACCTTGCTTGATAATGATGATGTGCCAGTTGGTGAATTTCTTGATGAACAAATTGCTAGAGTAATACAACATGATGTTGTTGAATCTGATGACGAACTTGAAACTGAATCTCCTGAAACACCTGCTAGAACTAGCCCTCCTAGATATGAATTGCCTAAGGTACTGGAAGGTTATGTTATGAGTGAGGGGACAACTAGAGATATTCTTGCTTGCAGAGATAGAGATGATTTTGAAAAATTATTATGCAAGTATAAAGAAAAATCTCTGAATGCTAGAATGAAATATGATCCTAAGTTTGCTACTTCACCTATCTTTATTGATGATAAGGATTATGAATTCTCTGTCGACCCAGAGTTAACTACTTTGGTTGAATCTGATCCTTTCCATGGTTATGAAATTGAAACTATTGTGGCACATCTTACTAAGTCGAGACATAGCCACCCTTTTTACTCATGATGAGAAGAGTCGCTATTACTTTATTCTCAAATTATTTCTGTTCTCATTAAAGGGTGATGCTAAAGCTTGGTACACTACTCTTGCTCCTGGTTGTGTGCGTAGTCCCCATGATATGATTTATTACTTCTCTAAAAAAATATTTCCCTGCTCATAAGAAACAAGCTGCTTTACAGGAAATATTTAACTTTGTTCAAATTAAAGAAGAGAGTCTCCCACAATCTTGGGGGAGGCTTTGCCAATTACTTAATGCTTTGCCTGATCATCCTCTTAAGAAAAATGAAATACTTGATATCTTCTATAATGGACTAACCGATGCTTCTAGGGATTTCCTAGATAGTTGTGCTGGTTGTGTTTTCAGGGAACGAACTATTGGACAAGCTGAAGAATTATTGAATAATATATTGAAAAATTATGATGATTGTACTCTTCCTGAACCATCGGCTAAACCCACTCCAAAGAAGAGGTGTATATTATACCTCAGTCCTGAAGATATGCAAGAGGCAAAGAAATCTATGAAGGAAAAAGGTATTAAAGTTGAGGATGTAATTTTTTTACCTCCTATTGAAGAAATACATGGGCTTAATACACCACCACTGCCTAAAGTGGTAGAGGTAAATTCTCTAATGAAGTTCAATAATAATGACAATCCTCACAATATGCACCCTAGCCAATGCCTTTATGAGTTTGAAAACTATATTAGAAAGCAAGATCACTTCAATGCAAATGTTATGAAACAATTGAAATATAATTCTGATATGATTGCTCGCTTGAGTGACTTGTTATTTAGAACATCAAATGATGTTAGAGGTGTTGGAAAGCATGCTTCTATGGTTCAAACTCAGTTAGAACAAGTTGCTAAATCACAAAGAGAGTTGCTTGATGAAATGAATAATAATATACATGACTTTGCTGTTAGAGTTGCAATTAGAGGAGGTAAAATGACTCAGGAACCACTTTATCCTGAGGGACGCCCTAAAAGAATTGAACAAGATTCACAAAGAGTTAACACTGATGCACCTAGTCCTTCTAGAAAGAAAAAGAAGAAGAAAAATGATAGGACTTTGCGTACTTCTAGTGAACCTGAAATAGAAAAAACTCCTGATAATGATAATGAAACTTCTATCTCTGATGCTGACACTCAATCTGGTAATGAACACTCACCTAGTGATAATGAAAAAGATAATGATGAGGTTCATGAAGATTCTCAACCAAACAATGAAAAAGAACCAAACAATGATGTTGAGATAGAACCGCCTGTTGATCTTGATAACCCACAACCTAAGAATAAAAGATATGACAAAAGAGACTTCATTGCTAGAAAACATGGTAAAGAAAGAGAACCGTGGTTCAAAAACCTATGCCTTTTCCACCCAAGTCAACTAAAAAGAAAGATGATGAAGAATTTGAACGCTTTGCTGAAATGCTGAGGCCACTCTTTTTGCGTACTCGCCTGACTGATATCTTGAAGATGCCTCCTTATGCAAAGTACATGAAAGACATCATCACTAATAAGAGAAAAATAATGGAAGCTGAAATCTCCACTATGCTTGCTAATTACACTTTTAAAGATGGAGTACCTAAAAAACTTGGAGATCCTGGAATACCAACTATACCTTGCGCCATCAAAAAGAATTATGTGAAAACTGCTTTGTGTGATTTAGGAGCTCGTGTTAGTGTTATGCCTTTCTCTTTATATAAAAGACTTGATTTGAATAAACTCATACCTACTGAAATATCTTTGCAAATGGCTGATAAATCAACTGCCATACCTATCGATATCTGTGAGGATGTGCCCATTGTTGTTGCTAATCTTACTATTTTGACTGACTTTGTTATACTTGAGATGCCGAGGACGACAACATGTCGATTATCCTTGGTAGACCCTTCTTGAATACTGCAGGGGCTGTTATTGATTGCAATAAAAGCAAGGTCACTTTTCATATCAATGGTAATGAGCATACGGTGCACTTTCCAAAGAAACAATTCCAAGTGAATGGTATTAATGTTATTGAAAGATCTCCGACAATCATTATTGGAAGTTTTCAAATACCTCTACCTACTGTCAAAAAGAAATATGAAATGCTTATTGTTGGGGACATTCATATCCCCATTGAGGTAACTTAGTGATTTACGAAAGTTCTTCGGTTTCATGCTAATCGAAAGTGGTTGTTAATAAGACTTGATGAGCCTTATTAATGGATCACTTTGAATGGTATGAAGTTGATGAATTTAGTAAGCACTGCCTTCTGTCCTTACTTTTTATTTTCTGTTTTTATTAGTTAAATAAAATAAATGCCATGTTTTGTCTGTTTTCTGAATTTCCCGTGCAATAAAAAATGACCCAAAAATAAAAGTTCTCAGAATGCCCTGAAAATTTAATACGATTTTTCTGAATATTTCTGAATTTCTGGTGCAAATAATATCAGAGGGAGGTGCACCAGGTGGGCACAACCCACCTGCACTACAAAAAAAAGACACATCCATGACATTTTGGGCCGAACGATTTTTTTTTCTGTCATACTTATGACACTTCTATGACGATAATTGTGACAAAACCCGGTATCATCATAGATGTGGTGGGCTCCTACTTCTATGACAAAAATCATGACAGAAAATGGGCTTTTCGTCCAGGGCGGGCCGGAGATGGAGGTGCATGACATTCTTTGGGCCGTCCATGACGGAAAAAACCGTGGTAGAAGCGAGGGCGAGGAAAATATTGGGGTGTTCCCGGTTATGGTGGGTGGTTGGGGCCGAGCGATGCACGGAGGTTTGCGCGTTTCTCTCGTACACGCACGCGCATGGGTGCGAGGCGTTGGGCTCTAACTGAACCCGAGCGAGGCGTTCGCCTACTGAACCCGAGCGATTGCACTACAGGCTACGCGTTACTGAACCCGAGCGATCGATCGATGGCTGTTAACTGAACCCGATCGAGCGATTCCTTCACTACTGCTGCTAACTGAAGCCGATCGATGCTGCCTCTGGATGAACAGTGAGTGTTGCTGGGGGGTTTGGATGAACAGGTCCCGATGGGGGTGGATGAACAGGACCCCATGGTGTTGCCTCTAGATGAACAGGACCCCGATCGATCGAGCCGGTTGGGGCTGGATGAACAGGACCCCGTGGAGGGCTGGATGAACAGGACCACCCCGTGGAGGTCTGGATGAACAGTAGACTTTGGAGGGCTGGATGAACAGTAGCCCGTGGAGGGGTGGTTGAACAGGAGCCCGTGGAGAGTGCTGGTTGAACAGTAGCCGATGGAGTAGCGCGCGGTGGAGGCTGGATGAACAGGAGCCCGTGGATGAACAGTCGCAGGTGGAGGCTGGAGGAGGTCGACGGTGGATGAACAGTAGCCCGTGAAGGCTGGAGGGGGTCGATGGTGGAGATGAACAGTACCCCGTGGAGTCCCGTTTTGCGGTACACCACACCCCACCCGATGAACAGGACCCCTGTTTTGACCGTAGCACTCCAACAGAAGTCCGTTTCCTCCGTTTTGCGGTACGCCACACCCCTCCCGATGAACAGGACCCCCGTTTCGACCGTAGGAGGTCTGTTTCCTCCGTTTTGCGGTACACCAGACCCCTCCCGATGAACAGGATCCCGTTTCGACCGTGGCCGGTCGAACACAAGGCCGTTTCCTCCGTTCTGCGGTACGCCAGGCCTCGTTTCCATCGGCTGTTCCGTCCAAGCCGGTTGGCTCCCACACGTTCCGTTGCCTCCCGATGAACACGACGCATTCCGTTGCCTCCCCATGAACACGACGACGACGCAGTTTCTCCATTCCGACCCAGCCATGTACACGAGCCCTGGCTGTACGTACGCGCGAGTAGGTGTTCGAGACCCCGCCCGTATGTACGTACGTGGCCGTATTTTCTTTCTTGTATACTGGCCGCTGTACGTACGTGTACATGCTACATGCGCGCCTCTACTACGACATGTGCGCGCTCTACATCGACCAGTATGTACGTACACGTTCGCGACCAGAATGACAATGCTACGTACACTTCGACCAGGTGGGTCCCGACTGTCAGGCACTTCCTTGCGTGCGAAGATATAGCTGGTGGGTCCCAGCAGTCAGGGGGCGAATGTTTTTTTTTGCCCGGACGCACTTCCTTGCGTGCGAAGATGTAGCTGGTGGGTCCCAGCAGTCAGGGGGGAAACGTTTTTTGTGAAATACGGTGGCCCATCCGGTGGGTCCCCGCTATCAGGTGCAGGAATAATTATTTTGCGCGTAATAAGGAGGCACTTCCTTGCGGCTGCCGTGGACCCAGCTGTCAGCCTTTCCACGTACAGTACTCTTCCGATGGAAGTCGGTCGTTGACCACATTGACCACGCCGCGCCGAGAGCACCAAGGCGGTGGACGACGGCGAGGCCTAGGAAGGGGATGGCGCGGAGCCAGGGAAGACGTGGTAGTGGATGCCCACGCGGAGAGGAGTACGAGGGTTCACTGGTTCCGCTGCCGTCGCCGCAGAATAACAGGGGGTGTGGGTGAGTAGAGGGATGGCCTGGCCAGCGGTGGGAGTAGTAGGGGGCAGTGAGGCCTCCACGGCATCGCAGCCGGCCATAGGAGGCAGGAGCATGAGGCACGACCGACGCTGATTTGGGCGGCTGGAGCAAGAAGACCAGAGGTTGAAGAAGCACTACGGCCGTTGGATGGACATCGTACGGTCACTGGAGCTAGAATCATGCATATTGACTAAGTTGACAAAGCCCTCCATCCGCGTCAACTTAGTAGGCCCACAAGTCAGCCTCCCACTATACTGGGTCCCAGCTAGCAGGGGGAGTATTCATTTTTGTGTGCGTAATAAGGAGGCACTTCCTTGCGTGCGAAGATATAGCTGGTGGGTCCGAGCTGTCAGCGGCGGTAACTTTTTTTCGCAAAATAGAGAGGCCCTTTCGGTGGGTCCCAGATGTCAGGTGGAGGAATCATTATTTTGCACGTAATAAGGAGGCATTTCCTTGCGTGCGGCCATGGACCCAGCTGTCAGCCTCTCCACGTACAGTCCACTTCAGATGCATGTCGGTCGTTGACCACGTTGACCAGGCCGCGCCGAGAGCACCAGGGCGGTGGACGACGGCGAGGCCTAGGAAGGGAATGACACGGAGCCAGGGAAGGCTCGGCAGTTGTTTCCCACGCGGAGGGGAGTATGACTGTACGAGGGTTTACTGGTTCATCTGCCGTCGCCGGAGAATAACAACAGGTGTGGGTGAGTAGAGGGATGGCTAGGCCAGCGATGGGAGTACGGTGGGGCGGTGAGGCCTATGCGGCAGCACAGCCGGCTGGGGGGAGGAGGGAGCAGGCAGTCCCGCCGGCGCTTGTTTGAGCGGCTGGAGCAAGAAGAGCAGAGATTGAAGAAGCACGACGGCCGTTGGATGGACATCCAACAGTCACTGCTTGTGCGTCAACCTTTTTTTAGGAAAGCCTCAAATCTGTGGAAAACAGCATACAGCCCATCTGCCGTTATTTCTAATAATTTACAGCCCATTTGCTAATTCTGAAGGTTTTTTTGGAGCCCGTATTCTTTTTGTTAGCATTACAGCCCATATTGTGGCCACGGTTAAAAAATTATAAGAAATTTTGCATATTTCGGTGCGGTCAGAACTGTTTTTAATCCTGAAATTTCGAGTCACATTCAAACTGATTTAAAAAAGTAATGTATATCAATGTAAAATCCAACAAATTGTCCATGCATAAAAATCAATGCAATTTAAAATCTCAAAATGAAAAAAAGAAATTTGAAACTAATTGCTAGTTTGATGTGTTTTAAAAATGTACAGCTCATTTCTCATTACTGATAGGCCATTTTCTCGGCCAGCCGAATGAAGCTCTCCTCATCTTGAAATATTTGCTGCCCAACAGGCCTGACAAAGCGACTTACTTGGCAAATCACAAAAAAACTGGGCTGTGACCGTGGACCCAGCTGTCAGCCTCTCCATGTACAGTACTCTTTCGATGGAACTCGGTCGTTGACCACATTGACCACGCTGCGCCGAGAGCATCAAGGTAGTGGACGACGGCGAGGCCTAGGAAGGGGACGACGCAGAGCCGGGGAAGATGCGGCAGTGGATGCCCACACGGAGAGGAGTACGAGGGTTCACTAGTTCGGCTGGGGTGTGAGGCTGCCGCCGCCGCAGAATAACAGGGGGTGTGGGTGAGTAGAGGGATGGCCTGGCCAGCGGTGGGAGTAGTAGGGGGCGGTGAGGCCTCCGCGGCATCGCAGCCGGCCACGGGAGGCAGGAGCACGAGGCACGACCAGTGCTGGTTTGGGCGGCTAGAGCAAGAAGACCAGAGGTTGAAGAAGCACTACGGCCGTTGGATGGACATCGTACGGTCACTAGAGCTAGAATCGTTCATATTGACTAAGTTGACAGAGCCCTCTGTCCCCGTCAACTTAGTTGGCCCACAAGTCAGCCTCCCACTATTGTGGGTCCCAGCTAGCAGGGGGTATTCATTTTTTTGTGCATAATAAGGAGGCACTTCCTTGCATGCGAAGATATAGCTGGTGGGTCCAACCTGTCAGCGGTGAGAACGTTTTTTTATGAAATATAGAGGCCCTTCCGGTGGGTCCTAGCTGTCAGGTGGAGGAATCATTATTTTGCGCGTAATAAGGAGGCATTTCCTTGCGTGCGGCCGTGGACCCAACTGTCAGCCTCTCTACGCACAGTCTACTTACGATGGTGTCGTTCGTTGACCACGTTGACCACTCCGCGCCGAGCGCATCCAAGGTGGTGGACGACGCTGAGGCCTAGGAAGGGGACGACGCGGAGCCGGGGAAGACGCGGCAGTGGATGCCCACACGGAGAGGAGTACGAGGGTTCACTGGTTCGGCTGCGGTGTGAGGCTGTCGTCGCCGCAGGGCCTGGCTAGCGGTGGGAGTAGTAGGGGGCGGTGAGGCCACAACGGCAGCACAGCCGGCCACTTGAGGCAGGAGCAGGCGGTCTCGCCGGCGCTGGTTTGGGCGGCTGGTGCAAGAAGAGCATTGATTGAAGAAGCAGCATGACCGTTCGATTCAAATCCAACGGTTACTGCTGCTAGAATCGTTTGTTGACTAAGTTGACAAGCCCTGCGTACGCGTCAACTTAGTAGGCCCACAAGTCAGCCTCCCAACCGGTGCGCCCCAGATGTCAGTGGGAGGAATCATTTTTTTCGTGTAATAAGGAGGCAGTTGATTGCGTGCGGCCAGGCCAGCAGAGGGAGTAGGGTGGGCCGGGGAAGCCTGCGCGCATCACAGCGGGCCACAAGAGGAGGGAGCAGGCAGTCCCGCCGACGCTAGTTTAGGTGGCTGGAGCAGGAAGATCAGAGATTGGAGAAGCACGTCGGCCGTTGGATGGACATCCAACAGTCACTGCTGTTAGAATCGTGTGTTAACTGACAAATCCTTGCGTAAACAAGTCAGCCTCGAAATCTATGGCATGTACAACCCATTTGCTATTATTTCTATAATTTTTACTCATTTTCTAATTCATATGGAATTTATTGCAGCCCGTTTTCCATTTTTAGAATTGCTGCCCATTTTCTGGTCAGTACCAGGGTTAAAAAAATTAAGTAAATATGTGGGAAATTTTGAAAATTCGCAAATTTTTGCTGTGGAACAAAATATTCTTAATACAAAATTAGTAGCCATACTAAAACAAATTTAAAAATAAATTAGTACTATGTCATGTTAAATCCAATGAAATACTCCCCCCGTCCCAAAATTCTTGTCTTAGATTTGTCTAAATACGGATGTATCAAGTCATGTTTTGGTATTAGATACATCCGTATCTAGACTAATCTAAGACAAGAATTTTGGGACGGAGGGAGTATAAGATATTAGTGAAGAACAAAAACAAAAAAAGAAACTAATATCCCATTTGCTATAATTTTTTTGGAATTTTCAACCCCTTTTTATATTACTTTTAACAGACACTGACCATACTCTTTGGCCAGGCCGGAATGCATCCCTTCTCGTCTTGAAAGATTTGTAGCCCAGTAAGTCGGAGAAAATAAATAGGCCTAGCTTGGGTATTCTTCAAAAAGAAATACTGGGCTACCTATTTTCCCAAAGAAAAACTTGATGGGCTGGTCATGTTGTTAGACGGGCCACAGAGACCGCACAACCTAGTTTACAGCCTGCTCCTCCGAATTACTACTAAAAAAGTTGTGCAATTCTGTCGTTAATTGACTATATGTTGAAAATGATGTGGGTCTCAGATATCAGCAGGGTGGATTAGAGTAAAAAAATGAGGGGTTCATCTGAGTAGTAAAAGAGGCGCTTGCTTGTGTTCGGGAGTAGACCTGGTGGGTCCGTACTGTCATACTCACAACTACAGTCCTCTCCCGATTCACTATGTTGACATGGACCGTTTCGAAAAAAACTATGTTGACAGGGCCGGACGGCGGCGCTGCGGCGAGCGCACCAAGGCTGAGGATAAAGTGTTGTCGCCAATGTGCTGGGCTGGGTTATATTCTTATTGAAAAATAAAATGGACCGGAACTATTTACGACGTTGACTACGATTTGCATGGGTCCGCTGGTTGCAGGAAGAAAATGATGGGAGAAAGAAGACTGGTCGCTATCTTTGCCTAAGAATAATATCGACTGAATGTAACGACACTATCATAGGAAATAATATCCTCCTGTTAAATCATGAATTTAAAGAACTGGTGCATGAGCATTTAGCTTTATTTATTTACTTACTTATGTTTAGGGGACCATGAGCATGTACCTGGGTCGGATTCATGTGAGAGCCTCCCTTCCAGTTAATTATGGGCTTCTCTATTGGGCCTTCATCAGTGGGCTGCATGTTATCAACAAGTGGAAAATGTGTTTCGTACGAAAAATAGTATGCGCTACGTACGGTACGGGGCACTAAAGGATCGAACCGTGCAACGACTTCCAAAACATTGTGTTTGTCGTTCTAACAACACATTTATTCAACCAACAGACGAAATATACTACTAATTGTACATTGAAAACAGCAGCAGCAACCAGGGCTGGGGGTGCAACAGAAGCAGTAAGCAGGCCAGAAGAATGAAGACGCAGCTCTCTCTTCCAAACCAAACATCAGCCATCATTACAAAAGGGCTACCAAAAAAGAACAAGTGTATGCATCAAACTAAATAAAGATCCTACTACACCAAGTGTACGCATCTAACTAACTGGCTCAGTTAGACGTTACTATTTATTAAGCTGTGGAGATTGGCTGACGGCTTGAACCAGATGGGTGCCTGACGGGGGAAACTCCAGCCAGCAGGTCGAAGTCTGATACTTGCGACCCTCTCTCCTACTTTGGGCTGCAGAGCATGGCGGCACATATCAAGGTATGGTGCATGCAGAGACGCATGGTACGCTGTGTACACACAGTTTTGCCTGATGAACGAAACCGCGCTGCCATCATGATCCTTGTCGTCGGTTATCTCCTAGTTAATCGGATAATTCAGTCTGACAAACAGAGAGCATGTACCAAGGCTACTTACCAACCTCCAGTCAAAAATTCCTGAAGGCCCAGAGAAGCTGGGATCCTGCTCAAAGACCTTGTAGTGACTGTGATTGTATTCCGCGAAACAACACGTCCGGTACGTGCAAACGATCATCAATCGTTCGCCGTCGTCTGATCGAGCCAGGAACCACCTGCAACTGCCATGCCGCTTTTCTTTGAAAGGTTCTGGGATTAGGAAGGGTAGGGACACTAGGCGGCCTACAACATCATATCAAGTTGGAGTCAAATAACCCTAAAAGGAAGTTGGAGTCAAATAAAAAAGGGCTCTTTATGTAGTCAATCTTAAGAACATCATGTTATGAGCATGAATATTTTTTCAGTAAATGTTGACAGTAATATAAGCAAGCCATCATGATATCATAGGAAAGTAACATACTGCTGTAACAGCCGTTTGTAGCGATTACTGGAGTCGATAGCGTAAATGAAGCCCTTGTGTTCAATGGCATCAGAGAACCATGGAGGATGTATGATCCTGCGATGGACGTGCAGATTTATCCACTTACCGCAGTGACCTGTCAGATAGGCGAGACCGCGGTTGAAGAATGCAATTAGCCTGAAGTCTTTATAATTCACAGATCTTGTGGGCACTTGGCAGATTACAACCTTGAGCAAATCAAACTTGGTATCATGTTGGCTACTATAAGATTCCGAGTATTCTGGGCAGCGGTGCCAAAGCAGTGCAGTGTTAATCGAAGGATGGGGGATCAATCGCTAGGTGTAGACCTCCACGAGCATCCAGCTGCCGCGACCGTCGACGAGCACCATCCAAGACGTGTTCATGCCGACCCAGTACATACCATTAATGTAGTTGAGGGTCAAGAGGATCGGATCACAGTCAAGGGGGTTGATGCTCGCCACCCTACGATCGTTATGCTGCGTGACATGCCGTTTCTGAAGATCAGGCGGCATCAGCAAGCAAGGAGATGGCTTAAAAAGCTCCAGCCTAAGGGCTTTTAGTAAACGGTACAGCCCCGACGAGCACGCGGCGAGCGGCATGGTACTGAGATTGCCCACACGCGAAACAATGAGCTTGATTACCTCTGTGGGGAGCGAATTCCAGCCACTCTTTCGGCGGACATTGCTCGGTTCTGCCATTGTTAGTGCTTGGGTTTTGGACGAGGGGGGAGGCACCTTAGTGGGGATGGAAGACTGGACGAGGGGGGAGGCGCCTTAGCGGGGATGGAAGAGCGGACAAAGATGGAGAAGCGAATATGTGCTGCGGGAAGTGGACAGGTGATGATGACTACAGCACGCCCCTTGACTTACGAGACACATACTAGCAGTGTAGGGTCATATCAAAGTCAGACAACTTGCTTGAGTGATCACAGTACTGGTACTCCCTACAGTACCTACTACTATGCCCTAACTTGCTTGAGTAGAGTAGTAGTGGAGTATAGGACTCTGCTCTACTACTAGCACCGGAGGAGTAGTATATTCTAATCTAAAATAGTTACAAACTTCAATGCCCGAGCGTGGAATAACTACGAACCGCCATCGTTGCTAATTCCAATCCCCAGCAAATGTTCGCTGGGAGACATGGCAGTTGCAAACGCCCGTGACGCAGTTACAGTACGTGTGTAAGGGTGACGGTTTTGTCAAATACTATGGCTTAAAAACAGGCCACCGTTGGATGGAAATCTGACGGTTATGTGGGATTCGCCAGGATTGAGCTCGTGCCAAACAATCGCCAGATATCATTACTAAAAAAAGGTTAAAACACCCGGGGCTATAACTTGCACCGGCTGACCACTAACAATGATACTAACATAGTTGTAAAATGGTCAAAGATCGTGTCTACGTGGTGTTTGGAATTATATGCAAAAAAATTAGCAAGATGCCCGTGCATTGCACGGAACATCAAGATGCATTTTTTTACAAAACACATGTTGTGGTTGACCCATGCAGGAGTAATCCCATGTGTAAAAACTAATGATATCTTGAGAATTTTATCGGAAAATGGTATGTCGACCATTTCATCGAAAAAATGATATGTCGAGAAAGATGATAGAGGTGAGGAGGAGTGGGGCGTGGTGGTGACTGGTGGTCGGACTGGGCGGAGGCATGGGGATGGACGGCGCCGGCAGCGGCCACCATGCCAGATTGTTCCAGAGACTTCCTTTTGTAATTGCTCAGCAATGAGGATGTGGGAGATAAGGATGAACGAGGCAAGGCCTTATCTGTAAATGTGGAGAGAGGTGCGGGTATCTTTTGTAAAATTGTCATAGTTTGCTTTCTATCCGTCAGATATAGATCGGACAGTCTATATTATAAGATGGCAGGCACACCATCATCACCAACTTGGTTTTTTCTCTACTCCTACTCCTATAAAAGACTCAGTTGGTGATGATGGTGTGTCTACCATCCGCCATTTCTGACCATCAGATCTGCATCTAACGGCTGTGATGTAAGTTGTGGCCTTTTGCAACAATTCCCACTTCTCTGCTCCAGTTTACACAAAACCCCTTAGTATCTTGAAACCAACCACATTCCTCCCTTACTTCATCAAAACAGCCCAAAGAATATATTTGGAGTGAAACATAAGATATTTTTAGTGATATGTATATCAAAAGTAAACTATTTTCTTTCAAATTTGTGAATATGTATTATTCTACTTTGGATCCGTTGCAACGGACGGACACATCATTATAAAGGTTTATCTCTTGCATTCTCCGCAACCAACACCTAGTGTACTGGTCTAGGCCGGATGCTCGCAGGGCGATGGCCTGAGTTCGAATTCTGTCCTAAACTTTAGCTTTTTACATTATTTTTAATATATACTTCTTTCGCTACTGTAATGGCAGTGGAACCCACAGACTACTTAGAATACAAGATTAAGGATGGATTTGTTTCTTTTTAACTTTCCGTACGAATCTGTAGCCAGCCTGCAAGTCATGTACACCATACTGACAGTGGAACCCACAGAGTACTTAGAATACAAGATTAAGGATGCAATTAACTTTTTATAGAGGGAGAATCATACACGCAATTAACTCAAATGGATTGGACGTGACTCTATTATTCTCCAACGCAACCGACAAATTTTGTCCCGCGGGCCGGAGTAGGTTTCTCGGTTTGCATGCGGGTTTAACGGAGGGGTTTGATGGAGGCGAGGAGGCGTGTTCAGCCGGGCGTGCAGTGGACGGCGCAGTACTATTCGATTTGACAACTACAACTAGTATATTATAAAAACAAAGAGTAGTAGTAGAGATAGAGATAAGAATAGAGACTAGGGAGGGGCACCATCTACTGCTTCGTGGGCTACTCCTGTGCTCCATTCGGCGGCCGCAACGTCCCCTACAGCCACTCCCTCCGGCGCTGTTGAAATTTGTGGAGCGCACTCTCACGACTGCTAGCAGCGACGACTTCGCCGACGACGACTTCTTCCCCGACCTCGGCAACCTCTTCCTCAACGACATGGGCGACAACCTCAACGCCAATGGTGCTGCTCCCGTTGCACCGTATGTGTTTCTGTCCTTCCTGTTCGAAATCGTGGTAGAATTCATGTTTCTAGTCTGTGTCATAGATTTGATCTATTCATCTACTATGCTAGTCCGCATGATTAGTTTAATCTCTGTTATAGCCGTCATGATTTATTTTGTGCTTATTCAGACTAAATCTCGTAGTAACTTGCTCATATATTCAACTGGCGGAACGTCCCCTACAACCACTCCTGTTTCATGGATGGCCTAGTCGATGCCTCCAAGGAGCCCTTCGTCTACTGCTATGGGTGCCCGATGCCGTTTTGGGGCTCGCCGGCGGACATCGTGCATCACCTCACGCATGCATGCGGTGATCACTACCGGCCCTTGGCGAAGAACATCAAGTACGACACGTGCTACCCGTTCATCATGCTAGAGTCGCTGGAGGATCACCGCCGCCTGCTAGTCTCGGAGGAGGACGGAAGCGTCTTCCTCTTGATCGTGGGCACCGGCGAGGCCCGCGCAGGCTGCCGCCCCGTCTCTATAGTGTGCGTCAGGGGCGACGCCGCTGACGCTGACACTGACATGAGGCCGATGTACGGGTGCGTGCTCACTATTACTACCCCTTGGAGGTACGTGGGCGGCAACACTGGCTACGTCAAGCTGACTTGGATTCTGCCGAGCCGGGACCTTCCCGCCGATGTGGACATGGAAGACGCATGGTATTATTTGACCCCCAACAATGTGCACGGGGACTCCAAGGAGGTTCACCTAGACATCTGCATTACCAAGTTAAATGTTGATCATTAGTCTTTGCTCAATGTAATCCGCTGTCTAAGCATGTGGAGACTTTCATGCATGATCTTGCTCTGTTAGAGTATCGCGCATGAATAGAAGTGTATCCATTTATGGTTTAGCCTAGAATCATTCATGTATGAATTTTTACTACAGTACTGGTGAAAGACTTATGATGAACCATTTCTTACATATCCTCTGCCCCCTTCCAAGTCATCCTGATTTAATCCCTCCGTCTAGGTGTATAAGGGCATGGTTAATACTTAAATAGTATAGCCAACTGTTGACTATAAGAAAGTGCCATGTCATCTGTAGCCAACATCTATAACAATTGATACTCAAAAACTAATTCTTGAAGATCATTTCTTGCAAAGCACAATAAGAGTTATTTCTTCACAAGTTTTGGATGCAGGTTGAACAGTTGAACGCTTTTGTTTGCAAAAGATACTTTTTTTATCTATTTCACCCGGATGTTTGTGAGCTCTAGAGATGAAATACTATCTGAAGAAACCTATCGATACCCGTTACACATGAGATGACCCCCACATCCTTTGTCAAAATAAACAACTCCCCAGTCAATGCATTTCATCTTCCGTGCAACGCACAGGCACCTTACTATAGATTAGTACGACAAAAAATTGAACTAACATTATATATAGTACAATAAATGATGATGCATGTCACCTAAAATTATATCATTGAAAACTATGTTCAAATACGAATCCAACGATATTGTTTTTGTTGACATGCACTCACATTTTGTCAGTTAAATCTTCAGTCAAATTCAATGGGGGATAAACCACGACCGATGTAGTACTAGTGTAGAGGGCGGCGCTGCACGGGAGTCTCACCCCGCTCGTGGCGCGGTAGTAAAGCCGTCATATCACAAACCCAACCACTCCTAGTAATAAGTGGCCTGGTAAAATAAACGGACAAGCAACCATCACATCCCTCCGTCTTTTTTGCATTTCATCTCTCTGCATTTACTTTCTCCGGTTCATCTCGCACACTCGATCCCTAGCTACTACTCCTAGTATCCCTAGCTACTACTCATAGGGCCAGTTCTTTTGGCGGCTTCCCCAGCTTTTCCCATAAGACTAGTCACAGTGGAGAGTAACATTAAGGCGCCTCACTCATTTATTTGGGCTTCTAAACTACTACTAGTACCTCCGTCCTGGTTTATTCGTCACCATTGTAATTTGTGCTAAATTTTGACCAAAGATTTAACTGATAAAATGTTAGTGCATGTGACATGCACTAACATTTCATTAGTTAAATTTATGATCAAAATTTGACACAGATTACAATGGGGACCAATAAACCAGGACGAAGGTAGTAGTTATGGGATTACTAATCTAGAAGCCTAAAAGAACTGGCCCCTGGTACTCCTACTAGTAGTAGTACTCAAGTTGGAATTCCAATTGCACGGCACAACTTGTTAGGCAAAAAATTCGATACAGGGTGTAGGAAGCGGTTTGGGAATTTGCATGCTTTTCCGACCAGTGAGATACTCCGTACAAAGTACGACAAAGAAATAACCACAGAGAAGGAAGCTAAAAGTAAACAATCAAACGAGCATTTTTGCATTTGTTTTGCATTGAATCGTTTCACAAGCTTGACTAGTGCTGTTTTTCAACTTTTACAAAAACCGCATCGTAATGTTAAAACGTGCATTTGGACGTACATAAGTAATAGTAGTACTCCCTCCGTCTAGGTGTATAAGTCTTCCCTCCTTCTTGGTCACGGTGCACAACCAAAGATGACTTATTGACCTGGATGGAGGGAGTAGCACAGTCTACAAGCATATATAGAGAGAGACGTGTAGTGCGATAGTATATAGCAAAGTTTGTGCTATCACTACAAAAAAATACACTTCCGTGATGATACGTGTTTGTCACAGTAGGTCGTGTTTTTTGTCATGCATGTACATCCATGACAAATTTATGACAGAATCAAGATAGTCATACCTGTGCTGTCGTAGAAGTGTTCCATGACATTACCAAAATTATCATCACGGAAGTGTCCACTTCCATGACGATAAATCGCGCGTCACAGAAGTGCTTTCCTCAAGGGTGACCGACACGTGGCATCCACCGTAACGAAACGCCGTTAAGCTATCGGGTCGGGTTTTGGATCGGATAACCCGTTAACAGCCCCGACCAATGGGGATTTTCCACGTGTAAAATCATCATTGGCTCGAGGAAACACGTGTCGGCTCATCGTTGGGACAGATGTCATCCACTCATTGGACAGAAGGCGCCTATGATACGTCGACACGTGGCACGGCCCAACAGAGGCCCATTCCTGTGAAAAGGCTGGCCCGTTTGACTTGGTCAAAAGGTGGCGGGCCGGCCCATGGAAAGCCTGTTAACGGCCTGTTCGCATATAGCCCATTTACAGCCTGCTAACCCAAGGCCCGTTACGCCCTATCCGAATTAGGCCCAGTAGCGTCATCTGGGCCATCCAATATGATTCCAGCCCGTTTTCACTTCTCGCCCATGTATGGCCCATGACGTCTTTCGGCCCATATGAGGCCCTATGTAACTCTTGGCCTATTAACGGCCCGTGGTGAAACTGGCCCGTAATGAACAGTGTATCACTTTACACCCATTAACGGCCCGTGGTGAAACTGGCCCGTAATGAACAGTGTATCACTTTATACCCATTAACGGCCCGTTATTCCGTTGGGCCGTTTCCAGCCCATGTTATCTTTTGGCCGTCTCAGAGCCCATTTATTTTTGGGCTCATTTCCAGCATTTGTTTACTTACGGCCCGTTACTGTAATTTTCTGCTTGTGGGCCAAATTCAGCCCGTGGTTACAGTCGGCCCATTTGTGGTCCGTTAATACGTTGGGCCGTTTTCATAGCGTCATCAAATACGACCTATTAACGATGGCCTGTTATGGTTGGCCCATGAACGGACGATTCCAACTCTAGCCCGTTTACGGCCATAATGCGGTCTGTTTGGCACATGTTTGGCCAATCGATCATACGGCCCGTATAAGGCCCATTGATGATACGGCCCGTAGAAGACCCATTGTTTCTACGGCCCATAGAAGGCCCATTGTTTCTACGGCCCGTAGAAGGCCCACTGTTTCTACGGCCAGTAGGAGGCCCAGTGTCACTACAATAAATATTAGCCCATGGTTATTGTAGCCTAGTTTTAAAAAATAGGTTATTGCAGCCACTAGCTAACCGCGGAAAAAGAACTGCAATGACTACAAGCAAACAAATAAACAAGACAACAAGGAAATAAATAAGCAAGCAACTAACGTTAGGCTATCACGGCTATTACACATATTACATCCACTGGGCATCAAAGTTCGCCACCAGTGCAAATATAGGGAACAAAGCAGCATATCATATACACTGGTTGTCAAAGTTGGCGACCAGCGCAAATAAACGCCGCAACAAAACAAATCCAGAACTGAAGCCACTTCAGAAGATCTCAAGAAACAATATCCTGGGTACCCATAATGCTGGCAAGATGCTTAGCAAGCTTATTAACTTTCTCTTGCTTGGCGCTTAAATCCTCCAGCGCTTGCTGTTGCACCAGAAAATATGCATCTGAATTCTGCAGGGACTTCCTCAGTCCTTCAGCTTCCTGTCGCAGCACATCTGATCGATGTCTTTCAACTTGAAGTTGAGACTCAAGAAGACGAACTGATTCAGGCAGCGAGTTCGAAGAGCTTGTGCCAGCAGTAGTGGCCAGTAACTCGAACACTACATCAAGACAGGACTTTTGGGTTCCCTCACTGTCGTCAAGATAGTTTTTATCAGCTTTCTTGGAGACCAACAGGGATGTCTCACTATCTTGAACCTTATCTGCATTACTTCCTTTACCATTGGATAACGCGGTACTGTTCTCCAATATTTTGTCCGCATTCTAAAAGAGAAACAAGCAGACACATCACATGTTTACCATGTTGTATATGAATCTCATTTTGGTAAATGAGTTCAGCAGTAAAGTGGACAGGATAACAGCATGAAACAAACATATATCTATGTACCATGGTCACTTTATGGTCTATATCATTCTAGTTTTTGTTGCCAAATCAAGATAGAGACACAGTTCAAATAATATTTGTTCAAGACAAAGCAGAATAGACAGAATATAAGTGTGGGTAACTATAGAGCAATAACAACACTTGTAATGTGCATGACATGAGAACACAATTGTTTATTCAATTGAAACTGAAATCAACATAGAGCAGGTTACAACAGCAAACCAGTTAAAGAAACAGGTTTAAAACATACCTGTTGCGCCATTGGAGTTTCAATTCCATCCTTCAAATTTGAAAATAGTTGGTATGAGTAAATACAGTAATGCAAGAGCAAAGGAGTATGAACCATAGCTACAGAACCTGACCTGAGAACAAATCTTCTTCTCCTTTAAGCGTTGAGTTGGGATTCGGAGTGGTGGTCCTCGTGCTTTGGGTACTGCAGTTCCCTTACTAACTTCTCATGTTTGGGTGCTCTGTGGTGGAGACGGTGCTGTGTCAACTGGAACTGGGTTACTATCTGCCGGGGTTGGGGTTAGAAGGGGTGTAGCTGGTTCTCTGTCCAACTGGGTAGGGGTACAATCTGTGAGAGTCTGGGTTATGTGTGGTGGATCCGGTCCTTGGGCAAGTACAACCGTGGTTCTATCTGCATCAACTGGTAGCACTATCTTTTCTGAAGACCGTGTTGTTACTCCCCTAGATACTGCCATCACGCTCTCCAATTCAAATGGCTGATAAACAAGAAAAGTAATTGAAAGTATAGACATTGTATGATAGACATGTGCAATGGATAGTGGGGAATAAAAGAGGGCATGAAATAATTCATATTTATGTTGTCTAACCAAACAGGATAGCATGACACAATTTCACATATATGATGGCTAACTAAACAGGATAGCATGACACAATTTCACATTATGATGGCTAACTAAAAAAGATGGAAAGACATAGTTCAAAATATGAGACTATGTAAACAGGATGACATGACATAACTATATAATGTGTTTATTAAATAGGTTGGCATGCCATAATTCACATACATTCACGGATAGAATGCCATAATTCAAAGTATGATGACTGTAAACACTAAACAGGATGAGATGATATAATTATATGATGTCTTTATTAAATGGGTTGCCATGCCATAATTCAGATAGATGATGTGTATGGATGATGTAAACATGATGGCATGATATAATTCAAATATATGATTTATATAGTTAGCAAGTAAGCAGATGGCAATCCATATATGATGTAAAAACTAAGCAATGCAAGAAAACATGCATAACATGGGTAATATAACCCTGCCAAGTTTGAGCATAGACCTCAGGGGGGAAATAGGACTGGTCATCAGTCTCTGAATCCTCCTCTGAGGAGCTCTCTGTAACCGGCAAGATGTCTGCTTCAGCAGGTAGCATTGTCTGCTCTGAATACCTTGTTTTCACTCCAGATACTTCCATCACCGCTTCAAATGGCTGATGCACAGGAAGAGTAGTTGAATATACAAACGTTATCGACAAATGGAACACGTAATACAAAAAAATGATAGCATGATATAATCCACATACATGATGATTGGCTAAACAGCATGTCATTGCATAATTCACATATATAATGCCTTTGCAACAAGATAGCATTGTATAATTCACATATATAATGTCTTGCAACAAGATGGCAATGCATAATTCACATATATGGTAATTAGACACTGAACAGGTGGCATTCACACAAAGCATGTCTAAACTAATCAAATGACATAGCAATGCAAGACACCATACGCACGATATGAGCAACATAACCCTGCCAAGTTAGAGCATACACCTCGGCTAAGGATGGCCTGATATAATTTACATATAAGATGGCCTGATATAATTTACATATAAGATGACTGGCTAAGCAGGATGGCATTGCAAAATTCACATATATGATGCCTGGCTAAACAAGATGGCATTGCATAATTCACATGAACGATGAATAAACTAAACAGATGGCATTCGCACAAAGGATGTCTAAACTAAGCAGATGACATATTTGATGTATAAAGTAAGCAATGCAAGACACCATATGCATGATATAACCAACATCAGCATGCCAAGTTAGAGCGAAGACCTCAGGGGGTAAATAGGAGTTGTCTTCTCCTTCTGAATCCCCCTCAGAACAGATATCTTCCTCTCGATTACAATCCGAAATGCGTGGAGGGGGGGGGCTGCCTTTGCGCCTACCATGGAGCGACGTCTGCATGAAATTTTATTGCCACACAAGGCTCGTCTCTTTTGCTCTACATGTTCAGTTCCATTGTTTACAATAACTGTCATGCATAGGAATAAAACATAGTGAGATTATGTAAGGAGTGCATGCAGAAATCCAGAGTGATGGTAGCAACCTGTGGATAGACCCAAAACCAATAATAGCAGGCAGATAATGGCTTTAGTTAAAAAATACAGACAATGGCTTCTTTACTGTTTGTTTCCCACCCAACATGAAACTCATAGTAGACACCGGAGATTAACCAGATAGTAGATAGATACTATTGATAGCGGCCCCGATATGTACCCCACAACCTATTAAGTGATGCATAACGTAAGCAGACACGAAAGAGTGCGACCTCTCTTGCGGACCCGTGTAGTCCTCGAGGTCATCTGCTTGGTTGATGATGGTAATGCAGTTTTCATGGCTGCCAGCGGTGGGGAAGAAGATCTGAGGCGGCGAAAGATAGTCTGGAGGCCGGATCCCTGCTGTGCCGGACCCTTCTGTCGTTGGAGCAGCTGAGCTGGGGTGGACGACGGCGCAGCAGGAGCGGGACAAACCATGCAAGGTTTTCTTTGACAACTATCTGTAAGAGAAGTAATTCTGTAAGGGCTCGTTTGAATTGGAGGATTCCAACAATGCAGGGATAGGAAATAGACAGGAATAGGATAGGAATGCACGTGCAAAACAGAGAATTTAAAAACACAGGATTTCTGCCAATCTGGGTGTTTGATTCACAACAATTGGAAGATCACAGGATGCGAAGAAGCATGGTGAGATTAAGTCAAACCACAAGAAAATGTACGGTTATAATGCTATTATGCTACTATATCTTAGTCTTGTGCTTCATGAATAGGAATTTGAAAAGGAGGACAAGTGAAAATTAAAATTCCTACGTTTTTTCTTTCAAGGAGACACTAAAGGAACAAATCCGTGTGCTCAGTGGACAATATATATAACATGTAGAGTAAAAAAGAGATGCAACAAGTGTACAACCTCTTTGGTGAAGCCATGTCGATCTCAGCGTGATTGGGTTGGCCGGTGAGGATGCTCCGGTTGACTTTGCTGTCGGAGGAGGGGAAGAAGATCTTAGGCGTCTGGAGATGGAGCCCGAGGTACTGCTCCGCTGTGATGGAGGGTTTCGTCGTTGGAGCAGCTCCGGTGAGTTGTACGACGCCGAGGCTGAAGCAGGACAAGAGAGACAACGAACAACGTTAACCTGAGTGGAATTCTAATAGCATCTTCAATACATGACGTAAAATACATAACCACAAAGTGCTAGATGTAAAATACATCAGCCGCTCATCTCTTAACTTAACTGTCGAAACTGAACTTAACTGTCGAAACTGAACTTAACTGTCGAAACTGAACTTAACTGTCGAAACTGAATTTTGCCGTCGAAACTGAATTTTGCTGTCGAAACTGAACGCACTAGCAAGGTGAGGCTACACGTCGGTCGACTGACTTTTTCATCTCTGGTCAGTCGATTTTGCAGCCGTTGGATACGAAATCAAGGGCCTGCGGTTCATCTTCAACCTCCACCCCCCTGAGCCGCCAGCCACCACTGGCCAAACAGCAGCCCCCCGCCACCCGCGGCCGGCGGTGCGCCGCCCCGTCCGCCCCGAAAACACTCCCCACCGCCGGTCCGCCGCCGCCCCAGCCATCCCTCTAGGCCCCCCCGTGCCGAGCTTTTTCTCCGGCGATCCCCACGCCACCGCCCCGCCAATGCCCCGCCACCGCCGGCGACCACCGCCCCCATCCTGAACCCTAAGATAGATGGTGGGGTACCTCTCCGGCGAGCCCCCCTCCCCGCTGCGGCTGGTTCTTCCTTCACCCCGGCGAGCCCCCACCCCCTGAAAATCGACTGACCCAAAAGTCAATTCAGTCGACTGAAGTGTAGCTAAATCGGAGCAGCATCGCAAGCAAGAGCAAGAGCGAGAGGAGCAGCTCGAGCAAGAGCAATAGCAAGAGCAGACCAGGCAGGGGACCGAGAGCAAGAGCAGAGCAGCAGCGCGAGCGAGAGCTAAAGCAGCAGCAGCTCCTACTGATGTGGACGTCGCCGCCGAGGGAGCGACACCGTGGAGGAAGTGGCCGGCGACGCCGCCGTGGATGGAGCCGCGCTGTGTCGGCTCGGGGCCGAGCGCCGGCAGCACCGTGAGATCGAATCAAGAAGAAAATGCGGCGATTAGTGTACAACCTCTTTGGTGGCGCCGATTAGGCCGCAGCTTCATCCGAGGAAACGGTGATGATGATGCTCTTCCGGTGGTGTAGGTGAAGACGGCGGTGTGGGAATGGAGGTGGCGCGAAAGACGAGGGGAACGTCGGGGCAGCTCCTTGGAGGTGGAGGACGGGGTGGCTGAGCCGGCGGGACCATGAGATCGACGACGGATCCTCATCCGGTACGGTGGATGAGGGACGTCGAGGTGTTGCTGTGGACGACGTCGTCGGGGAAGAGGCTCCGGCTGGGTGGCGGACGGAGCAGGGTGTGGGGTTTCGTCGCGGGTTTTCGCGGCCTCGGTGTACGAATGGGTGGGCGGATGGGATGGCAGTGGGGAACCATGGCTTAGAGACGCGCTTGTCCGAAATGTGGGGTAAGTTACGAAACTACCCCCACCGATTTGAGGCGGTTCTTTCGGTTCAGGGGTACCACAGGCATTTCGCGTGTCGGGATTTCAAAGGAGGTGGGAGTTTTCGCGCGCGTTGTAGTTTCGGAATAGCAAGGCGTGAGTTGAGATGGAGGGAGTTGTCGGAGCACAACGAGACAAAGATATATCTTAAATATTTCGGGCTAACAAGGCGCGGGTTGAAATTTCTGGACAAGCCTAACGTGTACTGTACCAAATCAATGCGCACTACAAATGTCATTCAAAACTTTGAATTCATGTTATGTTCAATTAAAATATTTCGCTACGTGTATAATGCATGCAACCTACTACTCAAATGAACGTTTTAGTGCATTCCAAACGTATATACTACCGCTTCAATATGAACTAAATTTGAATTCATTTCTCTATTTGAATAAGATCTACAGTAATGATTGTTGTGAAGTCAAAGCATTTGAATTCGTCTCTGTTTTAATAAGATCTACAATCATCATTATTGTCAAGTTAAACCATCGTTTGTGTATTATCTTCACAGCACACCACATGATTAGTCTCGAGTTACATATGAACTATGTGTACTATATGAACTCGAACTAGATTTTTTGAATCCACTTTATTTTGATTTCAAATCACATTACATTTCTAGCTCTAGCTAGATCTTCATAATCTAAACCATGTCTCATATGTATAATGTGTTTATCACATTATGTATGGTGCCCCGCCCCCTACGCCTACAAGTATTTAGATGTGAGTTGCAAACACCACACATTACCACAAATTCAAATAAAATGTGAGAATGTTCGATATATAGTATTGTTTAGATTGTTCGATATTTAGTTGTAAGCTGCAAACGCCACACATTATCACAAATTCAAATAAAATGTGAGATTGTTTGATGTATAGTATGGTTTAGATTGTTCGGCATTTAGCTGTGAGTTGCAAACTCCATGCATTATCACATTATGGTATAACATGTGCACAACACGTGTATCACCGCTATATTCATGCATGCAATGTTTAAAACACTATGATCTCCTATTCAAATATATGAATCCGCTTTCATATCAAATTATGATCTTTGTTAGTCTCTTACACCCACATAATCCTCTAACCTTTGTAGCTACCACTAACTTTCTCTCGTGCATGCACACGCCCTCCTCGCCCTCCCCCTCCCTCGACATTCTATCCACTGGGCACATTGATTTTTCTCTTTAGGTCATTCTCCCAGAGTCTCCACAACTCCTTTCCGACACACACCGATCGATAAACCTCTCCAGCGATGCCTGCCTACAACATACACACACACCTTCAATCTCCTCCTTTATGTGTCCTTGCCTCGTGTCTCTCATACGGCCAGACACACGTGTAAACTCTCGCCCCTCTTTTCATCGATCTCACAACCACACACTCCTCCCCCTATATCTAGCTAGTAGTTGGGCCTCTCGCACCACCTCCTAGCTCCATTCTCTCTGTCTATCCGTCTCGCTGGGCCTTATTTGCCTCTAACAAATGGACATACACCGACAGATCTCTCGCTATACATATAGCTAGCTAGGTCCTTATAACTCGTTTTTACCCACACGTCAATCGATCTACCTCATTAGTTGTGTCTCTCCCTTCCTTCGACAAACAACAATTGATCTACCGATCTAGTTAGGTTTGCTTACCAAACACATGGTTCCCCTTCATCGTCCATGGATGTGTTCCCGACAGATCTATCACGCACAGGCACACACAGAAACACATCCCCACTCTTATTGATAACATTGCAGTTCCACCCTCAGTTTGTCTAGTAGGCCTCTCCCACCATCTTCGAGAAGCAACTCCATCACCCATCCAGCACTCTACCCCTCTCCCTCCCTCCCTCTCCCTCCCTCTCTCTCTCCTCTCTCTCTCTCTCTCTGTCCCATCATATTTCCCGTCCTTTAGTTATGTATGGATGTCGACCGATCTCCCTCAAGACATAGCTGGGTCTCTCCTTCTCAACACATATACGAGTCGTTCTACCTCTATAGTTAGGCCTCTGCCTACCCCTCCCCCCACCCCCTCCCCCCCACACACACCGATACATCGAGCGCTCTAGTCATGTCTCCCTGCCACACACAAACTTGACATGTGCCCTCTAACGTTCCGGTAGGCCAGTCGCCCTATATCTTTGACTTGCACACACACACAATTTCGATGGCTCTCTTCATCGATCTCGCACCCACCCACTTGATCCTCTCTTCGACTCTATCGATAGCTATGACCCCTCCCTCTCTTCTCGTGGATTGCCTGACCCTCTATGTATGATATGGATAGGCCTCCATTTCACACACATTGCATGCAAAATTTTGTTTGAGATGTCATCGACACATATTCCCACAAATAATTCACGAAATCAACCCCCCACCCCACCCCCACCCCAAAACAAAAAACACTCACGAACGCGGTTTGTATCTCTCACACACACCCACGTAGGTGGGGGACGTGCACGAAGAGAAGAGGTGCATGCACGGCGCACGTACTCCCGTCTCTTTCCCAACCACTCCCGCGCGGGTACACGGTGGAGCTCATTTCTGTATGAAAAAGGCAGCCCACGTGGTAATTTGGCACGTGTACTGGTTGTCCACTTGGTGGAGGGAGGATCGTCTACCACGGGTGAACAAACAAATTGCGACTTGACATGTTATGTTAAAAAAAGAGGCAAACCATGTGGGGCCTACCTTAGAGGCAAGGCTCTATACACTGAAGTACTTTCAATGTGTCCCGTCAACTCGCAGAACGAGGAGAAGCTTGCTTAGTACGCCGTCTCCCCCGCCCACGGGCGCGGTGGCTCGCAGGATGAGGTGAAGCTTGCTCCGCCTTACGCCCGCTCCCTCGCCCATGCGCGCGGTGGCTCGCAGGGCGAGGAGAAAAATTTACTACTCCCTTCGTTTACTCCTCGTCCCTACTACCTTGGTTATAGAGATTATATCATATTGTTTGGAATATATATGTCCTTTAGTAGATTTCAATATGAACTACTAGTACATACTCCAAACACTGATGTATATAGACGTATTTTAGAGTGTAGATTCACTCATTTTGCTCCGTATGTAGCACTCTCCCTCGCCCCTTGACCCTCGCCCACGTGGTGGACGTGCAGCAATTCATTCGGTCTCATATAGCCAGAACGATATATACTGCACTACCATTATCGCTCAACTTCCCGAAGAGGCGAAGAGCCAATCGCAAGGTTAATATTTTGGAGATGCCAAGCGCAAGGTTATAGGAGAACGAGTAGTAGGTGCCTCGTCATTTATAAATAAAGTTTTTTTTCTTCAGTGGCACATACGCAATATGATAGGTTCATATGGAGAGAAAAGGAAACCGCTCCACTATATACATAGTCAGGACGGGCCAGCCTACATGGTTGCTTGCTGGGGTTGCTCTCTTCACACTCTCTCGCACAAAACGACTGTGGCCACATCTCTAACATCCTGGCGGATCACGTCCACTTGGGGAAGGGGTGGATGCTTAGTGTAGATGCGGTGGCCGTCGCCGACGGCGAAAACCCACTGTTGGCACGTCCCGATCAGGGGTCCCCGCCGTTCTCTCTCACAAAGCCGGTGAGGTTGCCTTCGTCCCTTGCTCACTGCCGCGACGTGGGCAGTTGCCGCCTCCTGCCGCCCTCCTCAAGGTTGAGCTACGTCCCTCAGGTACAACTCCCTTTACAGCCGGCTTGCACCACTGCTCCAGCTGCCCACATCACTCCCTGTGGATATTTCTCTACTTCTTTGCCCCGCACATACCTCTACTGGCTGCTACGTACTGTATTTGTGATGAGTTTATGTCTCATCAACTAGTCCCAGTAATCTTATTCTAATCACGCTTCTTCAATTTCTTTGCCACAGCGATGCTCATCTCAATTTTGGTGAAACTGCACAAAATGATCCGATGGTCAAAAGGTTGCAAACTTCATTTATTAGGAAGCTCGAACGTTGCCAGCAAATTGAAGCCTGGTCAGGGTTCACGGTTCAAGGGCTAGGGACTGCATGGATCGTTTTTTTCTTTAGCTGCCTCTGTTCCAAAATAAGTGTCAACTTTAGTAGTAGTGCAACTTTGTACTAAAGTTTGCACAAAGTTGAGACACTTATTTTGGAACGGAGGGAGTACATATTTGCTATGATCTGTCAATCATTGAGATGCAATAGCATGCATGTTAGTCTCCTTTGTATTTGATGAAATGTTGCAACTGGCAACCTTGGACGCAAGATACATGTAACAGAAGCTAGAAGCTTCATAGCATTGTACAAATTTATCTCGCTGATAAATTATAGTACGTACTATACTAGTACTTCCTCCGTTCCTAAATATAAGTCTTTGTAGAGATTTCACCATGAACCACATGCGGATGTATATAGATGCATTTTAAGTGTAGATTCATTCATTTTGCTCCGTATGTAGTGGAATCTCTACAAAGACTTATGTACTAGTAATAGCTAGCCCCCACTACTAGGAATTCTCTATCCTCTCCTTGAGCCACATCATCAAAATTGGTGTAGCCGTTAGATGAAGTAAATCAGTCCATAATAGCCGTCTGATCTAGACGTTGAGAGGCTCCGCACTAAGCCACATGCAAGCATGCAGAAATACCGTGCCACATGCATGCGAGTGGGTTTTAAATCACATCAACATGTCTGCATGCAAGCATGCACCGGTAGCATGCATGTAAGTGAGCTTTTAAGTCCCATTAACATGTCAAAAAGAAAAATATAATCCCATTATGCAGTAGGAGTTGGCTGATCTTTTTTCCTTACATGGGATGATCTAAATGATGATGGGAGTTTATTTAGTTTGGCTACCACATTTGTCATGCGGTTATAGAGTTTTTTTAGTTCTATGAAATCGATAATTTTGCGCAGAGAGATATACCACTGTTCCGCGGCAACGCGCGGGGACTCATCTAGTAATATTTAGGAACGGAGGGAGTACTATGTAAAGAGTTAGGTGTCGCATGGGCCATGTAATCACTGAGCCTGTCTGTTTTCACTGCTCTTGCACGCCTCCGCTGTAAGAATGGAGAAAATTGTAATCTAGTAGTAGTACCTCCTTTCGCCGAAAGCGTGGGACATCCAGCAGTCCTACCACCTCAGTAATAAAGACCAATGAGCCGTCAAATCACATAGACCCAGCAGTAAGTTGGATGGACGAAGCAACCATCACTCTTGCGCCAGTGAGAGGTCGCATCCGCTCTGCCCGGGCATGAATGCGGCACCGATTCTTTGGAGCGGCGCTGACCGTTTCGGGCGGGAAGCGCGCGCGGGCGATGGAGGGGCTTTGGGTGAGCCAGGCTGGTCAGGAGCGGGCGTGGCAGCTGTCCACATGTCCCTACCAGACACGCCCGGAAACGAGAGGATGCACCAACTCTCGCGGCTAAAATCGTACTACACTACACAACATCTCTCTGTAGGAGTAGGTCGATCTGTAGCTCTCTCTAACACACACATGCTGTTAAACACACACACACACACGCACACGCACGCACCTTGGTCCCGTTGCACCTTCTAACGTGACTTATTACACCTAGACGGAGGGAGTAGTAAGTATACGAGATACGGTGGCACACTGACTTAAGTCGAATACAAGTGCCCAAAATTTGTGTGCATGTTATAATAAGGATTCACTTAAAATAGTACGTGAGCGAACAGAGGGATCAATTGGACAGTGTTCCTGAGCGGTAGCGAGATGTGTGAGGTAACATACACCGCTGGCGCTTTTAATTTTTCTTATTAATTTGTTTGTTTCACCCTCTGACTGGTGGGACCCAACGTACTACGTGGAGAGAGGTAAGGTGACTAAGGCTGCATTATTTCTGCACCACTGTGGATAGTCTTACCACCAAAGCCACATGACACGATTATGATTGAAATCCCAATGACTCCCACACAAAAAAAACACGGCATGCTTGTCACACGAATGCAGGAATGTATAAAAGGTTATTTCCCTCTTGTTGAACATAACGGGAGGGTTGTGTAGCTGGTTAGCCTATTCGCTCATCAAACTTGAGGTCTCGGGTGGATTCTTTGACTGGTCAAAATGTTTTCTAGGGTTTGCACGCTTCACACTCTCTCTCCAGTATATATATATACACGCTGGAGCCTCAGCGCTTGTAGTTGCTCTCTTCACACTCTCTCGCCCTCTCCCGCTGGAGCCTCAGCGCTTGTAGTTGCTCTCTTCACACTCTCTCGCCCTCTCCAGATCTAAACAAGACTTCGTTGGCCTCTCTCTCCCCTCACTGCTTCTCAAAGAGCCGGCAGGATCCGTCCGCCGGGAAGGGAAGGAGGCGTAACGCTGTCGCCGTCGGCGAGGGACTACCGGCGCAGCTGTTCACTTTCCACCCAGCGGCGGCGCGGGAGGGCCTCCGACCCCTTCTTCTTCGCCGCCGTCCCGTCGCCCACCGAACCACACCCCAAGAACCTTAAGGTATAATTTACTTACTCCACATGCATTGCTCTAGCTGCATGTATACCATGAATCTAGGACGTGGTTCAAAGAGGAAAGGAGTGGGGGAAATTAGTGGGAAAAGTTGTATATAACATGAATCTAGGACGTGGTACAAAGAGGAAATGATGGGGGAAAGTTGTATAGCATGAATCTAGGATGTGGTTCAAAGAGGAAAGGAATGGGGGAAAGTAGTGGGGAAAGTTGTATCGCATAAATCTAGGACGTGGTTCAAAGAGGAAAGGAAGGGGCGAAAGTACTAGTTCAAAAAGGAAAGGAAGGGACAAGGCTGTAGAGTTTGAGCAGGACTAGATTTGCTGCGCTCACATAGGGAAAGGTGTCTAAAGATAACAAAACTGGGACCAACACAAATATGCTGCTTGGTTGTTTGTTGCAACAGACTGTGCATGACCACAGTACATCGGTAGATGCACATGGTGCTGGTGCGTCCACTGTCCCGTGCAACTCATTAGCTGTTGTTAATCTAAGGCCCTGTTTGGTTAAAAACTCCCTAGTCCCTACCTGCTTGGTTCCAGGGACTAAACATGGACTAGAGGTTATTAAATGACATGCTAAAGACCATGTTACCCCTAGTAATGAACTAATAGAGACAAGGTGCGATGCGTGGCAGGGGCAACTGTTGGAAAAAGTCCCAAAAAGACTCCCTCGGAGTCTTCTTTCTTTAGTCCCAAATGCCCACTTTTAGTCCCTAAAAGTCCCTCCTGTTTGGTTTAGATGGGACTGACACGAAGTTTTTTTAGTCCCTACACCAAAATGTCCCTGTAAACAAACACCCTCTAATAATGCCGCTGGAAAATTGATGCAATGCCACAGTTAAAAGCAAATTACATGTTTAATGAATTTTATTGTTAATATAATCTCTATGTTAATATTAATCAAAGCCACCGTTTGAGAAATGCTACTGTCTTGCTTTCTTTCCCATTTAGATAAGGTAGATGCTTCTTTTTGTTGGCTTCTGTGTCATCCACCGTTATTGACCACTAATTGTTTCCTTTGCACCTCTGTGTAAACAGGATTATCTACTTCACCTCGTTGCCATTGTGACCTTTTGTTGCACTGCACAAAACACTTTTGTTTTAAGAGTGTTTTGTGCAGTTCAACCAAAATGTCACACCGACAACGTTGTTTGATTGCTTGATCTTAGTGGAACTGCACAAGAGGAGATCTTACTTCCTGTCCGTTAAGGCGAATTTAGTTCAGATCTTCTTCTTGTGAGTTGTTTGAATTCCGCATCATGAGAGGTCAGTACTAGCCTTCTTTCACATGATTCTGCAGTGTGCTTTCATATGTCGTGCTACTTGTACAATAATGTTGCTTGATTTTAGTGAACTGCACAAATGGAGACAAGACTTCCAATCTGTATGTGCACCGTAATATCCCATTGAGGTAAGATAAGGATATTTCACAACTGTTGGCCTGTATTTTGCCACTTTCATCAGAAAATTAAGTTTAGTACTATACTTGTGCTCCCTAATTGACATGCCAAATCTTACATTGAAGGCGAAGCTTGTCTGTTATTGAACCAAGTGATGAAGGGGAAGAACAAGCGGAAGAAAAACAAAAATCAACTCCCGGTGCTGTAATGAAGCACTGGAACTGTGATGACACAAGTAATGATATAGTTTTGCATCTTAATTTATTGCTATGGCTGGAACGAGCAATTGTTTTGCCACTGATTTGATGCCACTCTTAATGTAATATGTAATTATCTCTACTTGTGCAAACAGGGATCTTCTTTGAAGATACCACATATTTTAGTGGAACTGCACAAGAAGATGTTGGAAACATTAAATTAATCGAGGAGTATATAGTAAGCATGGCCACCACCATAGATAGCAACAGATGGTTCCGGAGAAGTGCTTCATCTGTATGCTCTACACAATAAGCCTCCTGACAAAGGTTGGTACTCGCCCACTGATTTCATCCATATGATTGAGCTTTGTCATCTCTATTGGTGTTGTGCTACTGTTTAGATACTGTCATGAAAAAGTGGTATTGTCCTTGAGAAGTGCTTCATCTGTGATGTTTTAAATATTTCCTTTCCTTTTTTTCGAGCAAACAGGGATGCTAGCATTTAGTAGTCCTCTTGTCTTTGCACAACAGGATCATCTTCCTCTGAAGAAGAATATGGAGTACGTGAAGTGACTAGTTCCGATTATGCCAGGATGAAGAAGCCCTGTCTATCTTCTCATCAGAAGGAGCAGTTGAAGGATGGTTACATTACTCCCCACAAGACCAAACTAACTTCAGCTCAGAAGGACTGACAAATCTCCATATTTTTTGCTGTGATGCGCGAGTACAATGTTGTTCTAGGATTCTTTCTGGTGAGTTCCATTTTTCTTAAAGTGTGCTCTACATGGACCATGTATGTGCCTGTTGAAACTGTCAATTCATAGTACAGTTTGCTTTATACTAATCACTTTTTTGTATTTGTGCAAACAGGGGTGCTCAGCTTGATTTCAATGGGAACTGCACAAAATGTTCATGAATACATCGAATCATTCATTTCCACCACAAGAAAGGAGGTGCCGATAAGTTCAAGGCGTTGCAACATATAAGGGCGAAATCATACAAGCTACGCGCGAATTTAGTTGATTTTCGTGGAACTGCACAAAAAGAACAGCTGGTTTATTTAGCACGAGGTGCCATGTCAATGTCCGAAATGATGGCAAACCCTGCCCATTCCACAATCGTAGGCATTTGATATTTTGGAATGGGACAACCTTGTCAAATTTTGCTCATTGATTTTAGCAAGACATGTGTTCGATATTTTCGAATGGGACGCCCTTTGCTGTCAGCAGCGTCGATCAATTTTTTCTTTATTCTTTAGTTGTGAAGTAAATATTGCCTCTGACATGTGAGTCGCTGAGATGCATAATCATCGATTGTTTTGAATGTTCTCTATGAATTGCCAGGCCTGTGTGTTTGATTGCAATGTACAGAAACGCTAAAAAGCTGCTCAAACTCTTTGTACTCCTTCTGTTCCTTTTTACTTCGCACATTGTGAAAGTGCATACTTTTTTGTATAAGATTGGTCAAAGTAGAGATACTTTGACTGCAGACAAAACTTGTATGCAGACTAGAAAGGACCGGAGGGAGTACATGTGAAACTGCTGCAAACGAGGTGATCACCCTGGGAATAATGCTAGTACGTATTGTTTTGCATGTTCATCCAATGCCAGTGATACAGGAATTCGAACTAATCGAAATAAATTCATTCATACATGGTCAGATTTCATATAAACATGCCGGATTTCATTACATTTCATACATTCTTCAACTAAAAAGGGGTGCGCTGGAGGTAAAATTAATTAACCGAAGCTACCCACCTGTGTCCCGCTGAGCCGAACAGAAGCTTCAGTGACTTAACTACAGGTGCAGCTGCGTAACTCACATGTGGCCTGTTGGGCCCATGTGTCAGTCAGCCAACTGCACCAGCAGTTAAGTAGAAGCAGCATTCTTCTCCAGCGCAGCTCTCCGACTCCACGTCGCCGCCAAGAAGCTAACCGGCCGTCAATGGTCAACCCGCCTAGCTTGGCTTCAACCGGAGGGTAGCAGCGGTGGCCTTACTTGGACCCGAGCGGCGGCGACCTACCGTGTTCTACTCTTCCTCGTTTGCTGTGTGGCACGGCCTTGTTGGCAGCGGGGCGGGGCCTCGGCGGAGCCGGCGATGTCGTCTGTATCTTTGCCGGCGGGCGGCGCCTCAGCGGAGCGGTGGAAATCCTCCCCCACGTTGCCGGCAGGGTGGGGCCTCGGCTGAGCCGGCGATGTCCCCTGCCTCGTTGTTGGCGGGGCGGGGCCTCGGCGGAGCCGGCGGTGTCCTTTGCCTCGTTGTTGGCACCGCGGGGCCTCGGCGGAGCAGGGCCTCGTCGACGCCAGCGGAGCGGGGACTCGTCGGAGCCGGTATTATCCTCTGCCTCGTCATCGGTCTCGCCAAACAGCGCCTCGCCCGCTTCATCGCCCTCTTTGCTAGCCTCTTTGTAGGCGGCCGCAGCCTCCGCCACCCGCATGCGGTACCGCCAGCGCTCGAGGCGGCCCTTGTGGGCGGAGCGGTACGAGTCGAGCAGCGCCTCCTGCTCCGCCTGCTCCGCGGCGATCTGCTCCTCCGCATGCAGGTGCTCCTGGAGGAGATGGTGGTTGTAGGCGGCGTCGGCCTGCGCCTCCCGGAACTGCTCCTCACGCATCTGCCTCACCCTGTCCATATATTGGGCACGGGCCTCGCGGATGGTCATGGTGCAATGCACCGACGAGGATGGCGCGGAGGAGGGGGTTGGCGCCGGATCGTCGACTACCATGTTCTCCATTGGGATGTCGTCGTCCTCCGGCTGCCTGCCGGCCAGCCGGTCGGCAGCAATGGCTGCCATCTCCTTGTGGTCCGTCGTCCGCCCGTCCCGAAGAGCGCTGGAGCGCGAGGAAGCCATGGTGGGCAGTAGTGGTGTGGATAGGAGAAAGGGAACGGATGCGGATGACTGCGGCTATGGCCGACGCAGCAGCTTATATAGCAATGGTGGGCGGGCGGAGGGACGGACGTGTGGCGCCGGAGTAGCCGCCTCGGCAACCGCGTATCATTAATGTGGGCGGCAGATGGACGGATGGATGACACTTGTGTCGTTTGAAGGCGGAGCAATCGCCTGCACCGGGAAGCGGGGCGGGCGGCGCTGACTGTTTCGCGCGGAAAGCGCGCGCGGGCGAGGAGATGACTTTACTTGGAGAGGATGACAATGGGGACCGACCAGGTCCATAGCCTCACGTACGCAAGTGCCTCATTATTATATATATATATATTTATATATATTTATATATATATATATATATAAAGCTATAATTTATTTTGCTTCCTCCCGGTTTCCTGACTTCACGGTCCCACACCATTGTCAACCTATGTAGTAGTCAATAAACGAGAGAATTGCACAAGAAGCGGCCGACAGCTGGGACGAAGCAGCTCAAGCAGTATTTGTGTTTTTGAGGTCTGAGCACTGCAGAGTTTTTCGAGGTTTAGCCCAGATATTAATTTTTCTCCTCTGAACAACAACGAAAACATCGCTGCAGGTATTAACTGGGCGGGCTGTGGCCCGTCTAGCCCAGGCCAGATATCCAGCCCAGATATTAATTTTTTTCAAGCTGAAAATGGCTAGCCCAGCTATACTTTTTTTAGGAATACCCAGGCAAGGTAGAGTTGTTATTCTCCGCCCGCTGGGCTGCAAATCTTTCCTAGGAGGGATGCATTAGGCTTAACAAGAAAATGGGCTTTAAGAAATAATAAATGGGATGTAATTATAAAAACTGGGCAGTAACTATAAAAAAATGCACCAAACATGTGATTACTTTATAAAATATTATTTTTGGATATTGAAAATTTTAATTTCATTAATTGTTGCGAGCGCAATGTTTCGTTGGATTTTTACGTAATATAAATTTATATTGAAATTGTACTTAATCTGACTAGAAATTTCGGGATAAAAATATTTCGGATCCCATCAAAATGTGGGAAATTTTATTGAATTCTGTTTTGAACGGTTGGTTGAAATGGGCTGTACTTTTAACAAACTGTAAATGGGCTGTAGTAAATTCCATTAGAATTCAAAAATGGGCTACACATTCTTACAAATCTCAAATGGGCTATAAGTTCTCTGCCACACACTTCTGGCCTTACTAAGTTGACGCGTCCCCTTAAAAAACAGAGTTGACGCGTATGCAAGGCTTTGTCAACTTATAGTCAACACACGGTTCTAGCAGCAGTGGCCGTTGGATGTCCATCCAACGGATGCCGTGCTTCTTCTTCAATCTCGGATATTCTAGCTTCACCCGCCCAAAAAATGATTCCTCCCCCTGACATCTGGGGCGCACCGCTTCGGAAGCTGACCTGTGGGCCTACTAAGTTGACGTACCAAGGGCTTTGTCAACTTAGTCAATATAAACGATTCTAGCTGCAGTGACCGTACGATGTCCATCCAACGGTCGTCGTGCTTCTTCAACCTCTGGTCTTCTTGCTCCAGCCGCCCAAAGCAGCGCCGGTCGTGCCTCACGTGGCCGGCTGTGCTGCCGCGGAGGCCTCACCGCCCCCTACTACTCCCACCACTAGCCAGGCCATCCCTCCACTCACCCACACCCCCTGTTATTCTGCGGCGACGGCAGCGCAGCCGAACCAGTGAACCCTCGTACTCCTCTCCGCGTGTGCATCCACAACCGCGTCTTCCCCGGCTCCACGTCGTCCCCTTCCTACGCCTCGCCGCCGTCCACCGCCCTGGTGCTCTCGACGCGGCGTGGTCAACGTGGTCAAGGAACGACTTCCATCGGACGTGGACTGTACGTGGAGAGGCTGACAACTGGGTCCACGGCAGCCGCAAGGAAGTGCCTCCTTATTACGCGGAAAATAATTATTCCTCCACCTGACAGCGGGGACCCACCGGACGGGCCACCAGTATTTTGCGAAAAAAATCATTTCCCCCTGACTCCTGGGACCCATCGGGCGGGCCACCGTATTTCGCGAAAAAATGTTCCCCCCGCTGTCAGCTCGGACCCACCGGAAGTGCCTCCTTATTACGCACAAAAAAATGAATACTCCCCCGGCTAGCTGGGACCCACCTTGGTGGGAGGCTGACTTGTGGGCCTACTAAGTTTACGGGGACGAAGGGCTTTGTCAACTTAGTCAATATGAATGATTGTAGCTCCAGTGACCGTACGATCTCCATCCAACGGCCATAGTGCTTCTTCAACCTCTGGTCTTCTTGCTCCAGCCGCCCAAAGCAGCGCCGGTCGTGCCGCATGCTCCTGCCTCCCGTGGCCGGCTGTGCTGCCGCAGAGGCCTCACCGCCCCCTACTATTCCCACCGCTGCCCAGGCCCTGCAGCGACGGCAGCCTCACACCGCAGCCGAACCAGTGAACCCTCGTACTCCTCTCCGCGCGGGCTTCCACTGTCACGTCTTCCCCGGCTCCGCGTCGTCCCCTTCCTAGGCCTCGCCGTCGTCCACCGCCATGGTGCTCTCCGCGCAGCGTGGTCAACGTGGTCAAGGAACGACTTCCATCGGAAGAGTACTGTACGTGGAGAGGCTGATAGCTGGGTCCACGGCCACAACCCAGTTTTTTTGTGATTTGCCAAGTAAGTCGCTTTGTCAGGCCTGTTGGGCTGCAAATCTTTCAAAACGAGGAGATCTTTCATTCGGCTGGCCGAGAAAATGGCCCATCAGTAATGAGAAATAGGATGTACATTTTTAAAACACATCAAACCGGCAATTAGTTTCAAATATATTTTTTGTCATTTCAAGATTTTAAATTACATTTATTTTTAAAATCAGTTTGAATGTGAGTCGAAATTTCGGGATTAAAAACAGTTCGAACCGCACCGAAATATGCAAAATTTCGTATAATTTTTTAACCGTGGCCACAATATGGGCTGTAATGCTAACAAAAAGAATATGGGCTCCAAAAAAACCTCAAGAATTAGCAAATGGGCTGTAAATTATTAAAAATTATGGCAGATGGGTTGTATGTTGTTTTCCACAGATTTGAGGCTTTCCTAAAAAAAAAGGTTAACGCACAAGCACTGACTGTTGGATGTCCATCCAACGGCCGTCGTGCTTCTTCAATCTCTGCTCTTCCTCCTCCAGCCGCTCAAACAAGCGCCTGCGGGACTGCCTGCTCCCTCCTCCCCGCGTCCGGCTATGCTGCCGTGCAGGCCTCACCGCCCCACCGTACTCCCATCGCTGGCCTAGCCATCCCTCTACTCACCCACACCTGCTGTTATTCTCCGGCGACAGCAGACGAACCTGTAAACCCTCATACAGTCGTACTCCCCTCCGCGTGGGAAAAAACTGCCGAGCCTTCCCTGCCTCCGTGTCGTCCCCTTCCTAGGCCTCGCCGTCGTCCACCGCCGTGGTGCTCTCGGCGCGGCATGGTCGATGTGGTCAACGACCGACTTCCATCGGAAGAGTACTGTGCGTGGAGACGCTGACAGCTGGGTCCACGGCCACAGCAAGGAAGTTCCTCCTTATTACGCGCAAAATAATTATTCCTCCACCTGACAGCGGGGACCCACCGGACGGGCCACCGTATTTCGTGAAAAAAATGTCCCCCCCTGACTGCTGGGACCCATCATCTACACCTTCGCACGCAAGGAAGTGCGTCCGGGCAAAAAAAACAACAAAACGATTCGCCCCCCTGACTGTTGGGACCTACCAGCTACATCTTCGCACGCAAGGAAGTGCCTGACAGTCGGGACCCACCTGGTCGAAGTGTACGTAGCATTGTCATTCTGGTCACGAACGTGTACGTACATATATACTGGTGGATGTAGAGGCGTGCACGTCGTAGTAGAGGCGCGTACGTGTCGTAGTAGAGGCGCGCACGTAGCATTTACACGTACGTATAGCGGCCAGGGTGCAAGAAAGAAAATATGGCCACGTATGATCAAAATTTGACACAGATTACAATGGGGACCAATAAACCAGGATGGAGGTAGTAGTTATGGGATTACTAATCTAGAAGCCTAAGAGAACTGGCCCCTGGTACTCCTACTAGTACTAGTACTCAAGTTGGAATTCCAATTGCACGGCACAACTTGTTAGGCAAAAAATTTGATACAGGGTGTAGGAAGCAGTTTGGGAATTTGCATGCCTTTCCGACCAGTGAGATACTCCATACAAAGTACGACAGAGAAATAACCACAGAGAAGGAAGCTAAAAGTAAATCATCAAACGAGCATTTTTGCATTTGTTTTGCATTGAATCGTTTCACAAGCTTGACTAGTGCTGTTTTTCTACTTTACAAAAACCGCATCGTAATGTTAAAACGTGCATTTGGACGTACATAAGTAATAGTAGTACTCCCTCCGTCTAGGTGTATAAGTCTTCCCTCCTTCTTGGTCACGGTGCACAACCAAAGATGACTTATTGACCTGGACGGAGGGAGTAGCACAGTCTGCAAGCATATATAGAGAGAGACGTGTAGTGCGATAGTATATAGTAAAGTTTGTGCTATCACTACAAAAAAAATACACTTCCGTGATGATACGTGTTTGTCACAGTAGGTCGCGTTTTTTGTCATGCATGTCCATCCATGACAAATTTATGACAGTATCAAGATAGTCATACCTGTGCTGTCGTAGAAGTGTTCCATGACATTACCAAAATTATCATCACGGAAGTGTCCACTTCCATGACAATAAATCGCGCGTCACAGAAGTGCTTTCGTCAAGGGTGACCGACACGTGGCATCCACCGTAACGGAACGCCGTTAAGCTATCGGGTCGGGTTTTGGATCCGATAACCCGTTAACAGCCCCGACTAATGGGGATTTTCCATGTGTGAAATCATCATTGGTTGGAGGAAACACGTGTCGGCTCATCGCTGGGACAGATGTCATCCACTCATTGGACAGAAGGCGCCTATGATACGTCGACCCGTGGCACGGCCCAACAGAGGCCCATTCCTGTGAAAAGGCCGGCCCGTTTGACTTGGTCAAAAGGTGGCGGGCCGGCCCATGGAAAGCCTGTTAACGGCCTGTTCGCATATAGCCCATTTACAGCCCGCTAACCCAAGGCCCGTTATGCCCTATTCGAATTAGGCCCAGTAGCGTCATCTGGGCCATCCAATATGATTCCAGCCCGTTTTCACTTTTGGCCCATGTATGGCCCATGACGTCTTTCGGCCCATATGAGGCCCTATGTAACTCTTGCCCTATTAACGGCCCGTGGTGTAACTGGCCCGTAATGAACAGTGTATCACTTTACACCCATTAACGGCCCATGACGAAACTGGCCCGTAAAGAACAGTGTATCACTTTATACCCATTAACGACCCGTTATTCCGTTGGGCCGTTTCCAGCCCATGTTATCTTTCGGCCTTCTCAGAGCCCATTTATTCTTGGGCTATTTTCCAGCATTCGTTTACTTACGGCCCGTTACTGTCATTTTCTGCTTGTGGGCCAAATTCAGCCCGTGGTTACAGTCGGCCCGTTTGTGGTCCGTTAATACGTTGGGCCGTTTTCATAGCGTCATCAAATACGGCCTATTAACGATGGCCCGTTATGGTCGGCCCATGAACGTACGATTCCAACTCTAGCCCGTTTACGGCCAGAATGCGGTCTGTTTGGCCCATGTTTGGCCAATCGATCATACGGCCCGTATAAGGCCCATTGATGATACGGCCCGTAGAAGGCCCATTGTTTCTACGGCCCGTAGAAGGCCCACTGTTTCTACGGCCCGTAGAAGGTCCACTATTTCTATGGCCCATAGAAGGCCCACTGTTTCTATGGCCCGTAGGAGGCCCAGTGTCACTACAGTAAATATTAGCCCATGGTTATTGTGGCCTAGTTTTAAAAAATAGGTTATTGCAGCCACTAGCAAACCGCAGGAAAAGAACTGCACTGACTACAAGCAAACAAATAAACAAGACAACAAGGAAATAAATAAGCAAGCAACTTACACTAGGCTATCACGGCTATTACACATATTACATCCATTGGGCATCAAAGTTCGCCACCAGTGCAAATATAGGGAACACAGCAGCATATAAACGCCGCAGCAAAACAAGTCCAGAACTGAAACCACTTCAGAAGAGCTCAAGAAACAATATCCTGGGTACCCATAATGCTGGCAAGATGCTTAGCAAGCTTATTAACTTTCTCTTGTTTGGCGCTTAAGTCCTCCAGCGCTTGCTGTTGCACCAGAAAGTATGCATCTGAATTCTGCAGGGACTTCCTCAGTCCTTCGGCTTCCTGTCGCATAACATCTGATCGATGTCTTTCAACTTGAAGTTGGGACTCAAGAAGCCGAACTGATTCAGGCAACGAGTTCGAAGAGCTGGTGCCAGCAGTGGTAGCCAGTAACTCGAACACTACATCAAGACAGGACTTTGGGGTTGTCTCAGTGTATTCAATATAGTTTTTATCAGCTTTCTTGGAGACCAACAGGGATGTCTCACTATCTTGAACCTTATCTGCAGTACTTCCTTTACCATTGCATAACAGGGTACTCTTCTCCAATATTTTATCCGCGTTCTAAAAGAGAAACAAACAAACACATCTCAGGTTTACAATGTAGTATATGAAACTCGTTTTGGTAAACCAGTTCAGTAGTAAGGTGGACAGGATAACAACATGAAACAAACATATATCTATGTAGTATGGTCACTGTATGGTCTATATCATTCTAGTTTATGTTGCCAAATCAAGATAGATACAGTTCGAATCATATCTATTTAAGATAAAGCAGCATAGACAGAATATAAGTGTGGGAAACTACACAGCAATAACAACACTTGTAATGTGCATGGCATGAGAACATAACTGTTTATTCAATTGAAACTGAAATCAACATAGAGCAAGTTACAACAGCAAACAGCCAAACACGTTGAAGAAACAGGTTTAAAACATACCTGTTGCGCTATTGGAGTTTCAATTGCATCCTTCAAATTTGAAATTAGTTGGTATCAGTAAATACAGTGATGCCAGAGCAAAGTAGTATGAACCATAGCTACGGAACCTGACCTGAGAACAATTCTTCTTCTGCTTTAAGCGTTGACTTCGGGTTCGGAGTGGTGGTCCTCGTGATTTGGGCACTGCAGTTGCCTTACTAACTGCTCGTGTTTGGGTGCTCTGTGGTGGAGACGGTGCTGTGTCAACGGGAACTGGGTGTCTATCTGCTGGGGTTCGGGTTAGAAGGGGTGTAGCTGGTTCTCTGTCCAACTGGGTAGGGGTACAATCTGCATGAGTGTGGGTTATGTGTGGTGGGGCTGGTTCTTGGGCAAGTACAACCGTGGTTCTATCTGCATCGACAGGTAGCACGATCTTTTCTGAAGACCGTGTTTTTACTCCCACAGATACTGCCATCACTCCCTCCAATTGAAATGGCTGATAAACAAGAAAATTAATTGAATGTACAGACACTGTAAGATAGACAGGTGCAATGGATAGTAGGGAAGAAAACAGGGCATGAAATAATTCACATTTATGTTGTCTAAGCAAACAGAATAGCAGGACATAATTTCACATATATGATGGCTAATTAAACAGGATAGCATGACACAATTTCACATGTATGATGGCTAACTAAACAGGATAGAATGACATACTTCAAAATATGATGACTATGTAAACAGGATGACATGATATAACTATACGATGTGTCTATTAAAGTGGTTGGCATGCCATAAATCACAAACATGCCGTCGATGGAAACATGATGGCATGATATAATTCACGGATAGAATGACATAATTTAAAATATGATGACTATGTAAACAGGATGAGATGATATAACTATATTATGTCTTTAGAAAATGGGTTGGCATGCCATAATTCAGATACATGTTGTCTATGTAAACATCATGGCATGACATAATTCAAATATATGATTTATATACTAAGGAAGTGAGCAGAGGGCAATCGCATATATGATGTGTCAACTAAGGAGATGGCATTCAATATTGTGTATATGATGTAAAAACTAAGCATTGCAATACAACATATGCATTATATGAGTAATATAACCCTGCCAAGTTTGAGCATACACCTCAGGGGGATAATAGGACTGGTCATCTGCCTCTGAATCCTCCTCTGAAGAGCTATCGGTAACCAGCAAGATATCTGCTTCAGCAGGTAGCATTGTCTGCTCTGAAGACCTTGTTTTCACTCCAGATTTCTCCATCACCAATTCAAATGGCTGATGCACAGGAAGAGCAGTTGAATATACAAACATTGTCGACAAAAGCAATGAGAAATACAAAAAAAGGACGGCATGATATAATTCACATATATGACGCTAGCCTAAACAGCATGGCATTGCATAATTCACATACATAATGCCTTGCAACAAGATAACATTGCATAATTCACATATATAATGTCTTGCAACAAGATGGCATTGCATAATTCACATATATGGTAATTAGACACTAAACAGGTGGCATTCACACAAAGCATGTCTAAACTAAGCAAATGACATAGCAATGCAAGATACCATACGCACGACATGAGCAACATAACCCTGCCAAGTTAGGGCATGCACCTCGGGGGGGGGGGATATGACTGGTCATCTGTCTCTGAATCCTCCTCTGAGGAGCTATCGGTAACCAGCAAGACATGCGCTTCGTCAGATAGCATTGTCTGCTCTGAAGACCTTGTTTCCACTCCAGATTTTTCCATGACCGTGCCGAATGGCTGATGCACAGGAAGAGTAATTGAATGTACTAAAATTGTTGACAAATTTAACACGTAATAAAAAAATGATGGCATGATATAATTCACATATAAGATGACTGGCTAACCAGGGTGGCATTGCAAAATTCACATATATGATGCCTGGCTAGACAAGATGGCATTGCATGATTCACATATACGATAAAGAAACTAAACAGATGGCATTGACACAAAGCATGTCTAAACTAAGCAGATGACATCTTTAATGTATATAGTAAGCAATGCAAGGCACCATATGCATGATATTACCAACATCAGCATGCCAAGTTAGAGCGAAGACCTCATGGGGTAAATAGGAGTGGTCTTCTCCTTCTGAATCCCCCTCAGAACAGTTATCTTCCTCTTGATTACGATCCGAAATGGGTGGAGGGGGCTGCCTTTGCGCCCACCATGGAACGACGTCTGCATGAAATTTTATTGCCACGCAAGGCTCGTCTCTTTTGCTCTACATGATCAGTTCCATTGTGTACAATAACTGGCATGCATAGGAATAAAACATAGTGAGATTATGTAAGGAGTGCATGCACAAATCCAGAGTGATGGTAGCAAACTGTGGATAGACCCAAAACCAATGATAGCAGGCAGATAATAGCTTTAGTTAAAAAATACAGATAATGGCTCCTTTAATGTTTGTTTGCACCCAACATGAAACTCATAGTAGACACCGGAGATTAACCAGATAGTAGACAGATAGTACTGATTGCTGCCCCAATATGTACCCCACAACCATTTAAAAACTCAAGTTTCAGCATTAGTTTGGACCTGACTCGGAGTCTAATAGGTGAACACGACGATAATGTAGCATGTCATCATATTAAGCGACACATAATGTAAGCACACACAGAAGAGTGCGACCTCTCTTGCGGACCCGTGTAGTCCTCAAGGTCATCTGCTCAGTTGATGATGGTAATGCAGTTGTCGTGGCTGCCGGCGGCGGGGAAGAAGATCTGAGGCGGCGAAAGACAGTCTGGAGAGCGGATCCCTGCTGTGGTGAACCCTTCCATCGTTGGAGCAGCTGAGCTGGGGTGGAACACAGCGCCGCAGGAGTAGTACAAACCACACAAGGTTTTCTTTGACACATATCTGTAACAGAAGTAATTGAGTAAGGGCTTGTTTGAATTTGAGGATTCTAATAATGCAGGGATAGGAAATAGACATGAATAGGATAGGAATGCACGTGCAAAACAGAGAATTTAAAAACACAGGATTTCTGCCAATCTGGGTGTTTGATTCACAACAATTGGAAGATCACAGGATGCAAAAAAGCATGGTGAGATTAAGTCAAACCACAAGAAAATGTACGGTTATAATGCTATTATGCTACTATCTCTTAGTCTTGTGCTTGATGAATAGGAATATGAAAAGGAGGAGAAGTGGAAATTAGAATTCCTACGGTTTTTCTTTCAAGGAGACACTAAAGGAACGAATCCTACAGTTTTCCTTTGCTCCATTCCTTTGCACCAAATTCATGAAAAGTAGCACCATAGGAAACTTTCCAATTCCGATGTTTTTCATTCACTTTTCCTTTCAAGCACTGGCGAGTCTAGTAGGCAGGCTTGAGCAAGGAAAATCCTACACTAAAAAATGTTTTTGTGCTACTTCTATTACTTTGGACCCAGGCCACTGCCATACTAGCTCAACACCCAGGCCCATCGACAAATGCACAGCTCAAACGCGCAGAGATAAATAATGATGGCGTTCAAGAGAGTCCATCACGGATAGCTAAGTTGCCTGGTACCTCACTGCTTGTCATATAGTAGGATAAAATAATCATATTTCCCGTTACTACGAGTGCTCAGTGGACAATATATATAACATGTAGAGTAAAAAACAGATGCGACAAGTGTACAACCTCTTTGGCGAAGCCATGTCGATCTCAGCGTGATTGGGTTGGCCGGTGAGGATGCTCCGGCTGACTTTGCTGTCGGAGGAGGGGAAGAAGATCTTAGGCGTCTGGAGATGGAGCCCGAGGTACTGCTCCGCTGTGATGGAGGGTTTTGTCGTTGGAGCACCTCCGGTGAGTTGTACGATGCCGAGGCAGAAGCAGGACAAGAGAGACAATGAACAACGTTAACCTGAGTGGAATTCTAATAGCATCTCCAATACATGACGTAAAATACAAAACCACAAAGTGCTAGATGTAAAATACATCAGCCGCTCATCTCTTAACTTAACTGTCGAAACTGAATTTAACTGTCGAAACTGAACCTAACTGTTGAAACTGAACTTAACTATCGAAACTGAATTTTGCTGTCGAAACTGAATCTTGCTGTCGAAACTGAACGCACTAGCAAGGTGAGGCTACACGTCGGTCGACTGAATTTTTCATCTCTGGTCAGTCGATTTTGCAGCCGTTGGATACGAAATCAAGGGCATGCGGTTCATCTTCAACCTCCATCCCCCTGAGCCGCCAGCCACCAGCGGCCAAACAGCAGCCCCCCGCCACCCGCGGCCGGCGGTGCGCCGCCCCGCCCGCCCCGAAAACACTCCCCACCGCCGGTCCGCCGCTGCCCTGGCCATCCCTCTAGGACCCCCCCCCCCCCGTGCCGAGCTTTTTCTCCGGCGATCCCCACGCCACCGCCCCGCCAACGCCCCGCCACCGCCGGCGACCACCGCCCCCATCCTGAACCCTAAGATAGATAGTGGGGTACCTCTCCGGCGAGCCCCCCTCCCCACTGCGGCTGGTTCTTCCTTCACCCCGGCGAGCCCCCCCCATCCCCTGAAAATCGACTGACCCAAAAGTCGATTCAGTTGACTGAAGTGTAGCTAAATCGGAGCAACATCGCAAGCAAGAGCAAGGGCGAGAGCAGCAGCGCGAGCAATAGCAAGAGCAGACAAGGCAGGGGACCGAGAGCAAGAGCAGAGCAGCAGCGCGAGCGAGAGCTAAAGCAGCAACAGCTCCTACTGATGTGGACGTCGCGCCGAGGGAGCGACGCCGTGGAGGAAGTGGCCGGCGACGCCGCCGTGGATGGAGTCGCGCCGTGTCGGTTCGGGACCGAGCGCCGGCAGCACCGTGAGATCGAATCAAGAAGAAAATGCGGCGATTAGTGTACAACCTCTTTGGTGGCGCCGATTAGGCCGCAGCTTCATCCAAGGAAACGGTGATGATGATGCTCTTCCGGTGGTGCAGGTGAAGACAGCGGTGTGGGAATGGAGGTGGCGCAAAAGACGAGGGGAACGTCGGGGCAGCTCCTTGGGGGTGGAGGACGGGGTGGCTGAACCGGCGGGATGATGAGATCGATGACGGATCCTCATCCGGTACGGTGGATGAGGGACGTCGAGGTGTTGCTGTGGACGACGTCATCGGGGAAGAGGCTCCGGCTGGGTGGCAGACGGAGCAGGGTGTGGGGTTTCGTCGCGGATTTTCGCGGCCTCGGTGTACGAATGGGTGGGCGGATGGGATGGCAGTGGGGGACCATGGCTTAGAGACGCGCTTGTCCGAAATGTGGGATAAGTTACAAAAGTACCCCCACCGATTTGAGGCGGTTCTTTCGGTTCAGGGGTACCACGGGCATTTCGCGTGTCGGGATTTCACAGGAGGTGGGAGTTTTCGCGCGCGTTCTAATTTCGGAATAGCAAGGCGCGGGTTGAGATGGAGGGAGTTGTCGGAGCACAACGAGACAAAGATATATCTTAAATATTTCGGGCTAACAAGGCGCGGGTTGAAGAGGCGGGAGTTTCGCAGCACGATAGACAGAGACGCTAGCTTGAATTTTCGGCATAACAAGGCGCGGCTTGAAATTTCGGAAGAACAAGCTTAACGTGTACCAAAAAAAGACAATTTTCACCTCAACACACACAACACACACACAAACACCATTTAAACTAGAGTAAGGTACACGTGCATTGCACGCATGAGATTTGGCAACCAAATTATGAATAAATACCAAATTATAGCATGCAAGCTTTGAGTCATATATGCATGATGTAGATGTTCGTTTAATTCTTATAGTTCATTTCATTCAAAATCATCTAGTTTTTATAAGAAAGCTAATCTATTTTAAGATTCATGGAATTGTGCGCCGTAAGACATAAAGTAAAAACAAATAATGGCAAATCATGTAGAAAAACATTTGGGCAATTCTGATACGGAAGATTCTAGAACAAATAAGAAGTGCTTGTGTTTTGATGTTTGTGCATTATGCTTAAGTTCAACCATGGAGTCTTCTAGATTATACATGTGGCAAAATCTGGTGGAATCTAGATGATATCCAACGGCCAGTAGTGCTCAAATTTGCCATATTTGGACCATCGGATTCGCCTCATCGAACGACCATCTTTCAAAGTTAAAGTTACCCGCACACAATAAAAAAAAATATAATATATAATATATATATATAGGGGTATAGATATAGATATGTGATGCGAAAGCCGCCCATCATCTCCAATTAGAATAGTGTGTCCATGCACGGATGCGACGTGGCCAAATGATGTCTGCCATCGGTATCTCAAATTCAAATCAGTCTGATCTTGTTCAATGTGTATACATTACAACATGCTCGTTTCCAAACCACACCACGCAGATCTCCGTTACATTCATGCATGCATGGGTTTCAAACATCAGGATCTCTTATTCAAATATTTGAATTCAACCTTACATTGATTATGACCTCACCTATTCTTTTACACCCACACAGTAGTCTTCTCTTTTATAATTGTACCACTAACTTTCTCTCGTGCATGCATGCACACACACTACCAGTCGGCATTATCCATCGCACGCATACAATCGTTTTCTTCAGGTCGGTCTCCCATGAAGGCACACACCCACACACATCCCCCTCTCCATCATATCGGGCATTCTTTATCTCGGACGCGTGCATGCACAACGATCGATGTTCCTCTATGTATGTGTGTATATAGCTAGGTCTTTCATAGTTTTCCACACAAACCAATCAATCGATATATCCAGCGAGGTCTCACCCTCTTTCCCACGTCCACATCGATCAACCTATACCTCTCTATATAGGATTGACATATATAGCTAATACACCCACATTAATTATATATCCAACGTCCCCCTCTCATCATCCATGCCTTCCGCTTCATCTCTCAGACGCGTGCACAATGGCGAAGACAGGGGGCAGTAAGGGCCCTGCCCCCTCCCCCCCTAACATCACTATATATCGAGGCTAATATGAATGTGATCCTTAGACAATTGCTGCTAAAAATGGTTTAAGTTCATGAATTGACCCTCCTCGTAAAGGATTAGCAATGCTTGGTCCCCTAGCTCATTTATTTTTTATGGCTCCGCCACTGCGCGCAACAGCGCACGTGTTCGCCCCCTCTCTCTAAATATCGATCTCGCACTTGTGCATTCCTTCATAGTCTCCCTCCACTCGGCCCCTCGCACCATCTTCTAGCCCCCCACCGGAGTTTGCCACACGTACAATCTAGCAGACTCCATGCTTGAACTTCAGCATAATGCACAAACCTCAAAACAACAGTGGTTTTCTTTTGTTCTAGAATCTTCTGTATCATAACTGCCCAAACTTTTTTCTAGTTGAATTGCCATTATTTGTTTTTACTTTATGCTTTACAACGCACAATTCCATGAATCATAAAATAGATTAAGGGCTTCTTTGATTCAAAGGATTCTCAAAGGAATTTTGGAGGATTCTAATCATTAGGAATTTTTCCTATCTTGGTTGTTTGATTCGTAGGATTGTAAACCATAGGAATGTTTCCATATGATTCATTTGCACTAGATTTCATAGGAAACATCCCATCCACTCAAACCTCTTTGAAAGAATTCTGCGTTTTTTCTATGCACAATCAAACACTCGTACAATCCTGTAGGATTCAAGACGACATTCCACTATAATCCCATGTTTTTCCTATTCCCGCGTTCTTAGCTTTTTTATAAAAACTAATTGATTTTGAATGAGATGAACTATAAGAATTAAACGAAGGGCTACATCAGGCATATATGACTCAGAGCTTACATGCTATAGTGTGGTATTTATTCATAATTTGGTTGCAAAAATCTGATGCGTGCAATGCACGTGTACCTTACTAGTACTTCGAGTATGTGCAAAACACGTAAATTAGAATACCAATGGCACGCTACACAGTGTCTCTCTTACAGTTCATGAAGCCACGTGGCACATGTGGAGGCGTTGTCGCGACCTCCTTGCGTGGATTGATCACAGTGACGTGCTGCTAGTTCTAGAAGAATGTACTCGTCCTCCCTGAGCCATACTAGCGGTACATGCACGAAGCAAAGATGTGCACGCACCCACGCACGCACTCATTCCCTCGCACGCACACGCGGGTACACGGGCGGACGCAATTTTGTACCAAGATCCACCCCATGTGATAAGTTGACGCGTGCAAAGTTGTTCACTTCATTGATGGTCAATTAATACAGCGCATGCAAATTGAGTGGACGTGAGGACAGAAGAAAGACATTATTACTCCACTGCGCGCATGCGAGTAGTTAAATCGTGGTTTGCTAGTAGTACTTCCATTGTTCTCCTTCCTATTTTGTGCCAATTTTTGACAGTAACATAATATTTACGCATTTTAGCAGTGTAGTACTTAAATTTATGTTCCGCTAAACTCATCGGGAGCCGTTTCGGGCCTCGAAACCAAAACCATCAATTAATCTTTACCTTGTTCCCATCACATTCGAAAGCCTGCTCACACCTACTAGTACGTACCAAACCTGAACGTGTTCCCACTATGCAGGTATTAGTACTAGTGCTAGTACTTAGGTTATAAAAAGGGGAACTACCTAACCAAAAATCACTCTACCTTTCCTCCTCATAAGTGCTTCTTCTTCGTCCGTCGTTGCCATGGCTGGTGAGCAGAGCTCTAGGTCGAGAACTACTCGTAACAAGGGAGCGACAACCAAGGCTGTGGAAAAAAAAGAGGGCTCGCCGCCACGCAGAGACCTCGAAAGATCTCTCATGGGCAGGCGATGGCTCCCAGGAGCGCCCTAGCCGCGGAGGCGAACATGCCGAGCCGGCGGAGCTGGAGTCGTTATCCCTCGACGGCATGCCCGATCAGCTCAATAAGGAGAAGGAGTTCATCCAAGGCTTGATGGAGTTGCTGAAGGAGAGCCTCGAGGACATGCCCGCTGAGCTCAATCAGCAGGGGGAGTTGAGCGCCGGCTTGGTGATGCTGCTGAAGAAGAGCATTGCCTCGGAGAAGAAGGCGACCGGCGAAATCCTGTGACTTCAGGAGGACAAGGCAAAGCTCTGCCACGAGATCGACCTGTTGACGGAGAAGAACGCCGGCTGGAAGAAGCTGCATCAGAATAGTAGTTCCTGGCTGAAGATGCTGCAGGCCCTCGTCATGGAACAGAAGGAGGAGTTGGCGAAGCTCCGCATCGAGCACCCGGCTGCTGTCAAGGTACGTAATGCGGCCGTGGAACAGATGATGAAGGCTCGCGTCGAGAAATCCCGCGTCATGGACAGAATGAAGAAGATGGCGGAGGAGACGCGCAAGGAGATGAAGGTCGTGGAGGCGATGAAGAAGCAGTTACGACTCCGCGGCGAATAACATCATTTGGGGTGATAATCTTCCTTCTTCTTTTGCTCCTGTGTTTCATCTTTTGCTTCTCGTGTTTCGCCGCACGTGTCACGTTCTCTGCGAGGCATGAATAGAACAATTTTTTGAGGGAATGAATAGAACAATGCTAACAATGAGATGACTAGCAAATTAGATCATTTTTTATCGCCATATGGCACTGGGCTACCGTGTTTCGTGCTCCTCCGTCGCAGTACTACTCCAGTGGAAAACTTGAGTATACCGCACGGTTCTTTGCTCCTCCTCGATCAGGTCGTCGGCGCATTTATACGAGCAGTCAAATCACAAGGCCCCGCCTTCCAGCAGTAATGAGCCATCAAATCACAAAGGCCCTCGCTTCTCGTGAAACCGACCAAGCTAGACTGCCCCATCCTCTAGCCTTTTAAAAAATGTATACTTTTGTACAACAGTAGTATCGATGGATTGCGTCATGGAGCAAAACTTGAAATTAAAAAAAGGTGGTACATATAGAGAGCGCTCATCGCCAAATTATGCATATAGTACTATTAAAAAGGCTAGTCACAATAATGGTGTCCAGCACAACCCACCCCTCAAATAAAACTAAGAGGGTGCTTGGATACGTTTTAGTCCCATGACTAAAAGTAGTGGGACTAAAATATGCTAGCCTCACCCATGCTTGGATCCAAATACTAAAAAGGCTAAAATCAAGTTAATGAGCATTTATTATCCTCCAAACCCTCCAATCCAGAACTCGCCTGTGTTGAAGGAGAGGAGTTAAATGAGTAGAGAGAGGACTAATCCACATTTTAGTAGGGGTACCCCTGACTAAAAATTTTTAGTCTCAAGACTAGTTTTAGCCCCTCTTTAGTCAAGGGTGCTTGGAACTTTAGCCTCTTAAAGAGACTATTTTTAGTCAGACTAAAATAAGTCCCTTGGATCCAAGCACCCTCTAAGCATCCTGGAATTCTTTGACAAAACTAAGCACCCTGAAATTCTTTGACAACTAAACTGCTGGCTATATGATGTTGGCCATATATATTGTACGTATATAATGTGAAGAAACGAGTGGTAGTACTATACCAACTAAAAGATGAAATGTAAGAAATACTAGTATGTACGTACTGAAGAGTTAAAGTAACGAGAACAAACATAACATAGTTCTGCTGGCGGCTCAGCACAACACACCCCTCAAATTAAATTAAGCACACCTGAAACTAAACTTTGCAACTATTCCGGTAGACACTGCATTAGAACCACCATGAGCAACGACACTGCCACCTTACTCGGAGTCCTCGTCCACGTCCTCGACTTCGTCCTTGTCCCTCTTCCTCTTGGCCGATACTTCTTTGCTTGAACCGCCACTTGGCTGTTGCTCTTCATCCAACCCTTGTAGATATTGAAGCAAAGGTAGCCATCCATTGCAGCGTAGTGGATGTGGTCTATATCTAGTACATTCCGCTGCCATGCATGACGATGAAACGTGTATGGAGGTTTCTCCAGTTTACCATACGAAGGATGAACCATGGCTCCTGCCAGAGTCAGCATTGAAGGCTGGCGAGAGGACACCAGCCGATTCTTCTGGAGGTCGAAGGTGTTGCCTACAACGAGGCCTATCCGACGCAGGACTTCCTTGTCGTTACCAAAGTCTACAGTAACGAATTTGACTAGGTTGCTCTCGAGGAAGTCCTTAAAATCCAGGCACTCAACGTCGGCATGGCATATGTGGTAGACCAAGCATAAGTCATGCACGCAAACCTGGATCACGGCGGGCTTCTTCCTCTCTTCGTCCTTTAGATCCTTCTCTCGTCCCAGGACTGTGGTGTACTCAACATCTAGCCCAGCGACCCACTCATCATCTGAGTCTTCGAACATGCGTCTGAAGCGAGAAAGGCATCCTTTCACAGTCAGGGAAGAACGGGTGTAGATGACGTCGAACTCATCGCCGGTGATGGTTCTAACCTTGTATTCACCGCCGATCGTGGAGATTTGGGACGCCATGGATTTGGGAGGAGGGTTAGGATTAGTGGAACTGCCGTAATGTGAATGGACGGGACGACTAGGAGCGAACCGCCGTAGTATTGAAGGACGTGCGGGGACGAGTAGGAGCGAACTGCCAGCGTGCGAACGGCAGGGTAGTGGCTTTCCATTCTCCCATGATACGGGCTTCCGAGAGCCATTGGATCTGAGATCGAACGGTTGCTTCTAGACCTATGGGTGAATATCCTATCCTAGAGGGTTATTCTGCAAATTTTCAGCAACTTAGCATGCGACCGTTTGATCTCAGATCCAAGGGCTGCCAACAGCCCGTATCATGGTCGCGCCTACGACGACCATCGCGTCGCTCGCGCGGTCGCGCCCTTGGAGATTTAACACGGTGCGTTAGGCTATCTGATGTTGGCATGTCATACATAGTCATCACTTATCACTCATACTACAACAAGGTTGGCTATAAGGTTGGCTATAAGTTTAATTTTTTTACTCCTCTCTATCTCTTTCTTCGTACTCCCTCCGCCCCATAATATAAGAACGTTTTTGACACTAGTGTAGTGCCAAAAACGTTCTTATATTATGGGACACAGGGAGTACTAGTATTTATTGCATTTGCCAAGGAGTGACCTCTTCCAATGAAATGGTGTTGCTAAGTTTGCTTCATTTAATTAGCTATCGACTCAAAATTTTCTTTTCACCTAGGTACACGCGCTTAGCACCGTTTCTTCCTTGGGTCACCAAACTAGTCTCTCTCTTCTTGATTAACTTGCCACATCAGACTTTATGCCTATGTGGCAAGCTTAAGCACCTGTAGGAGCAAGTAAAAGTAAGTACAATAGTGCGCTTTACATGGCATTTTTGCATATGTGGAGGAAAGAGAGGCAAGGAAAAAGTGGAGAAGTGGGATCTCATGCAAGAGCCAGCCTCTACTACATGGTGGAGCATTGGGAGAGGCACCTGTATGGAGGTGGTCAGGAATCGGGAGACTCACGCGGGTCGTAGCGCCGCAGTTAAAATGATAATGACAAGTCAAATCACGGGGCCCCACCTGTCCAGCAGTAACTCGCTGTCAAATCACACAGCCCTACGTTTGCAGCAGCCTACTCCCTCGTCTTCTCGCGTCTCTGTCGAACCGACTAGGCGGAACTGCCCCGCCTACCGCGCAGGAAAAGCCCCGCCCTCGACTTTTAAATACAACTACATCCGCTTAAGAATCCAATGATATACTTTTTGTGACATAGTAACTCATATTTAGTTAGTCAAATGGATGACCTAGAACTACGTGCAGGCCCTATAAACCGAGACGCCTAAAAATAAAAAAACCGAGACAGAGAGGGTAGCTCAGCACGTATCTTTTTAGATCAATATAGTCGGGATTCACCAAGAGCAAAACCAAGTGGTAGGCTGCTCCTGTCGTGTTGGCGTAGCAACTCAAGCAGGGTCAGTCCGCACACGAAATGGTGACACACTTAACAGGACCCCTTTGGCCGACATGTGGCTCATCCACCGTCTTGTTCCACGTGCGATGCACCAAATTACAGTTCGGAGCAGCGGTTGGAATTGGAGGCACCCCGGTCGTAGCGCCACAGTAGTAGAACATAAGCGATGAGGGGTCAAATCACAAAGCCCCACCTTTCCCGCATTAAGCTGGACGGACGAAGCAACCATCATTTCACTCTAGGGCGCAAGAGCATAAAGAAAAGAGAAAACGATGGTGCGTGCGGCAGCTACCTAGGGCACCCTAGGGTAGGGGTCTCCCTCGTCTTCTCGCGTCTCTGTCGAACCGACTAGGCGGAACTACCCCGCCGCCTACCGCGTAGGAAAAGCCCCGCCCTCGACTTTTAAATAGTATATAGTATACTAATTTTGTATCCATGGATTGCGCCCGCGCCATGGAGCAAAGCGTCTAGAAAACGGTGGTACACATGTACGGAGTATACAACACGCTCGTCGCGTTCGCGTCGCACCCCAGACGGTCGGTCGGTCTGGCACGCTGCTCTCCGAATGGAACGCGCGTCATATTGCGTTTGCACACACATGTGGGACGGCAATTGAGAACCAACCATAGGCACACTCCCCGGCCCCACAAGTCGGGTGACTTAATAGAAGAGGGAGACGAGCGATAGTACTAGAGAAGTGTTGTACTACATTGGTGCCTGGACGATCCCTGCAAGACACGGAAGATCAGTTCGTCCATGCATGTGACCAGACTCCAGCAGACACGCCTGGATTGGCTATCGTCTACATATCGTGCAGGCTGTGTTGTACATGGCTGTAGTTGTGGTGAGAAATCTAAAAAAAGGTTTCTTGTCATCTCGCAAAATTAGGTGTCATGTGCTTCGGATCACTGCGAGGGTTAAACAGCGACAACTGAGTTGGGCTAGTCATTGGGGGCACATGCACGAACAGTGACTACTCGGCTGCCATCTAGGTCAAGCCGGCTATGTTAATTAGGACATCTATCGACGGATCCCTTTTCTACGAGTTTATCTTTAATTTGAGCTTTGTTCCTCGTCTAGTTTGTCCGTCGGGATTCATGTTGTCTCCTTTGGGCAGTGAGGTTATGATTTCTTGTCATGTGGCATTTTTTCATGTTATATGTTATAATCCGGCACTTCAGATCAAAATGACGACAACTGCGCCTCCGGGCCACGTGCATGAAGACCTCTCGACAGTCATTGACGAGGTCAAGCCGGCTCCGGTAGACAAAAGAAAACTAGTACTACTCCACTATATAGGCAGGAGCCTCCGCGCTTGCTTGCTAGTGTTGCTCTCTTCACACTGTCTCGGCCTCTCCAGATCTAAACACAACAGCGGTGGCCACACACTCTCTCTCTCTGCTCACCGCTGGTCACAGATCCAGCCAGATCCTCTCCGCCGGGGAAGGTGAGAAGGTGCAACGTTCACGCGGTCGTCCTCGGCGACGACTCTTACCCACTGCTGGGCGTGTCCCAATCAGCCTGCCTTGCCGTTCTCTCCCAAGCACCGCTGGCGAGGGAGGGCCTCCGACCCCTTCTTCCTCGCTGCCGTAGTGTGGGCAGATCCAGCCTCCAGCCGCCCACCTAGCGACATCCCGGTGACCATCAGGTATAACTTCCTTCGAAACCGGCCTTGCTCTACTTCCCGAGCTCCTGACGTCGCTGCATTTGTATCTTTTACTATTTCTCAGGCCCCCTCGTAGATAGGATCGATCGGCTGTTCGAAAACCACCTAATTTTTTACGTTTAAGAGGTAAAACTAGTTCATGCACTCGAATCTAGTACTACTTGGCTCAAACAAGGAAGAAAGAGGGTGGGGGTGGGGGAGGATTTGTTACCTGAATCTAGGACTTGGTCGAAAGAGGAAATAATGGGGGCGAAAAGTAGCAGAGACTGGCTATCCAACTGGTCTCTAGGTCTAATAGGGAAATAAAGGGAAACGCAGTACAAACTCAATATAAACCCGATCTATTGGTTGAAAAAGGAAGAAAGTGGGGACTGGGGGACAAGTCAACAGAGTAAGTCCAGCACTAGATTTGCTAGCCTCACACAGTATAGGGTGGCTATACCGAACAAAAATGGGACCAACCCAGATATCCTGTTCTGATGTTTGTTGCCCCGACCCACTCTTATGTAATGCCACTTGTAAAATGTAGCAGTCGCACTGTTAAAAGTAAGGACACGTTAAACCAATGTTGTTTTCAATGTAATGCCTCTAGTAATATGAATCAATGGCACTTCTTTACATGTCCTGCTAAAATTTCCCATTAAGATAAGTTGGTTCTTTTCGTTAGAAATGCAACTGTCCTGGTCCGCCTACTCTCCCGTGCCCAAAGTAATGTCGTATTTAACGGTTGTCATAGTTAATCCTAATGCCCACACTAATATCTAGCAATGCCAGTGCTTTAGAAATTGCTACTGTCCTTGTAGGATTGCCATTCAGATAAGGAACATGCTTCTTTTCATTTGATGCATGTTTCATCACTTGTTAGTCACCCTCCTTTCCACCTTTTTTGTGCAAACAGAGATATACATTTCACGCTCGATCTTAGTTGAACTGCACAAATGATATCCAATTTATAGTTGAGCATTCCAGGAGCTTCACAACCAACCTTGATGTTGTTCAATTTTATTGCAACTAATGAAGAAGAAGCTCTGTGGGTTTCGTTTTCTGATGGAAATGGAACCGGGGCTGGAGCCCTTTTCTTAAAAAAATTGAAGAAGAAGCTGCTAGCTCACGGGACATTGCTTCATTTTAGGTGAACTGCACCAAAAGGTCCCATGAATTGAATCATCCATGTTGGTGACTGAAAGAGCCAGCTTCAGCATCCCAGTCTAAGCACCCCCGGCCTCCATCCTTGCGACGCACGGTACACCTCGTTTGCCACCTGCTCGACCCTAGTGTCATTGATAAAATGAAGTAATAATATAGTTAAAATAGAGCGAGTGTCATCTCTATCATTTCATTTCCAATGTAGATAAAGAAAGTGCTTCTCTTTGTTCATGTATGTTTCATCAACTAGTCCCATTGTTAATGTTTAAGCGTTTCTGCAAACTGGGGTGCTTAATTTTAGTTGATATGTACAAAAATAGAGATTTGAATGTCTCAAGGCGCCTCCTTGTACTACCGCTGTACACCGATGTTCATCACTGGCAGAAGGTGTATCTGGGAGACTTGGGACGATGTCCAGTATGAGGCGTACCGTATGAGGCATCGCAGGGCCCATCTCGCCCTCGCAGCATGGCATACTATGATACTATCGCAATACTTTCTTCTGTTTATTTTGTGTGTTTCATCAACTAGTGCCACTATAATGTAATCACGCTTTTTCATTATCTTTGCAAACAGGGTTATTCAGCTGCATTTTGGTGGAACTGCACAAATGTACGTATGGAACCGGCATATATGCAGAGTGCGAGGTGTGCCAAGTAAAAATTACCAACACCAACCATGCTGCATGCACGCATTGGCATCCACCACCACCAGTGGGATGTGTGGCGCTCTCTGTGGATGGATCTTTCTCGGCAGCAAATCATCTAACCAAATACTAGTAGCTTATATTGGCAGTTCTCTAGGGAGTACTCTTTTCTGAAAGAAGCACCAATCTATTTTTCTTTATTTGTACACTGTGTCACAACTTTGACCCAAAGGTCTAGAGCTATTTTAGGGTGATTGGCGTAGTACTCGGAGACTGGTTGTAAGCATGATTTTCATTAGTTGTCACACTGATTGTAAGCATGAGCAGGTGGAAGATTAGGTTAGTGCGAAGCTTACCTTAAACCCTACCGCCGCCGTTGAAACGACGCGAGCGTCGAGGGAACCATGGAGAATGGCGGGGAAGCGACGTCGCGCCATCCGGCCTCCTCTTGCGGTGAGTGAACGAATACTCATGTGGCTCCGGCTGGCTCTGCACCCTCACGAACGGCACACCATACTCGATCGATTCGTTATCCTCTGGGTGCTCGACCTTCGACCTATACGCCCACCACCTCCGCCTGACTGTCACCTCGGGCGAATCTGTCTGCTCCATTGCCCAAAGGAGATACTCGATGAACTCGGACGACTGCGGCGTGACTGCAGCCGAGGAGTACATGTACATCGCCGCCCTCATCGCCGTCGTCTCGCTCTTTCGCATACATTGCCACATGGCCCGCACCGTCCTCGAAATCTCCCACTCATTGTCAAACCAACAAGGATCTCCTTCAACCTGGCTAACTTTGCCTGGTCGCCGCCGGCGATCTGCCTGATTCGCTGCTGCATCCTCTCCATAGATGTCCTTCTGAGTGGTCCGGTGCTAGCTTTGGAAGATGGGAGGAGAGACGGTGGTCTTGCAATAGAGAAGAGGGAGAGGCGAGATGGTGGTTTTGGAATGGAGATGATGGAGAGGAGAGGAGGTGGTTTTGCAATGGAGAAGATTAGAAGAGGGAGAGGCGAGACGGTGGTTTTGGAATGGAGATGATGGACAGGAGAGGAGGTGGTTTTGCAATGGAGAAGATCAGAAGAGGGAGAGGCGAGACGGTGGTTTTGGAATGGAGATGATGGAGAGGAGAGGAGGTGGTTTTGCAATGGAGAAGAGGGAGAGGAGCGTGCGACAGCGATTTAGGATTGGACAGAGGGCCGACGCGCTGTGACTGGATCAAAATCAAAATCAATTTACCCTTCAATTAAGAAAGCGACCCCACATGAACTAGTCTCCCTTTTATTCTGGGTCATAATTGACCATGATTTTCGCACATAAAATATATGTTATACGTTGCAAAAATAATATAATTTGAAAGTACATTCAGATACGAACCAAATGATACAATTTTTGGTGACATGCATTCACATTTTGCTTGTTAAATAGAGTACGTGGTCAAACTTTGACCCAAAATACGCAAAACAACAAAAAAATACTTCCAAGACCAGCGCCGCTCTTCCGCTCTTCTCCTCTTAAACCACCGCCGCTCCTCTCCTGTTCCAATCTAAATGCAGCGCCGCTCCTCTCCTCTTCCATTTCAAAACCACCGCCCCTCCTCTCCTGTTCCAGTCCAAAACCAGCGTCGCTCCTCTCCCGTTCTAATCCAAAACCAGCGCTGCTCCTCTCCTCTTCCATTCAAAAACCACCGCCGGCGAGTGAAGGTGCTGTGGAGAAGTAGATCGATGGAGGAGTACAACCGATACGTGAGGATCGCAGACGGTGACCCTGTGAAGCTAGCTGGGATGTTGGAGATACAGTCTTGGTTTGACAACAAGGACCAACTAGCGGCGACGGCAACATCCATGGCCAAATATCTGCAACAGAACGAAAAGGCGGCGATACTCCCGGAGGGAGTCGCGCCGGAGTACATAGAGCTGCTCCTCTGGGCCATGGAGCAAACAGATTCACCGAATCCGATCGTGAGGGAGCGGTGGTGGGAGTATCGATCCTAGATGGAGCATCCACCAGAGATTGAAGGATCGAGCATCTACAGGGTGCCGTTTGTGAGGGTGTCCTGCCAGAGCGAGCCGGTGGAGTTTTCATCGACCGAACCCAACTGCAAGAGGAGAAAAGCAGTTGGCCCGACGACGCTTCCCCGCCATCGTCTCCCTCGCCGTTCACATAGTCTCACGGGGCGGCTGTCTGCCGCCGAGGAATAGGAGGGGGCTGCCCCCCCCAGCCCAATAGTCGGGCAGGTTGTGAATTCTCAGGAGGAGCTTAGGGTTGTCAGTATTTGCAGGTTGTGAATTTGTGTTTTGTGTTGTGTATTTTGAGAGTACTTTCAGATATGAATGTCTTTTGAATTTCAGATTTGCAGTATTGAGCATATGAAGTATTTTATGAATTCTAGAGATCTATTTTTAGCACTTTAAAAAAATGTAGTTTCATAGGAGTATAAAGGTGCAGACAATGTGATTCTCAGAGAAGAAACTGCAAGTTTCAGTTTCAGATAAGAAACTGCAAGTTCAGTTTCAGATAAGAAACTGCAACTTTCAGAGGCAGAGCATTTATATTAACACGGCCTTTTCAAAAAGGGTTAACATCATGTTGGAAGTTTTATTCATGCTCGAAAATGGAACTACCAGCCAGTTAACATCATGCTGATCAACATTCATGCATAGCACATCTTCATATAATGCACAGTCAAAATGCCCACACAATGTCGAGTGTGCGAAACACAGAGAAAACGAGGGACGAAGTTTTGGCAAGTGTTGGACGTGGTTTTGGGCTGCCCCGTCTAGGCCTGCTCCCTCCTCCCCGCGGCCGGCTCTGCTGCCGCGCAGGTCTCACCGCCCCACCGTACTCCCATCGCTGGCCTAGCCATCCCTCTACTCACCCACACCTGCTGTTATTCTCCGGCGACGGCATACGAACCAGTAAACCCTCGTACAGTCGTGCTCCTCTCCGCGCGGGCTTCCACTGCCGCGTCTTCCCCGGCTCCCCGTCGTCCCCTTCCTAGGCCTCGCCGTCGTCCACCGCCCTGGCGCTCTCGGCGCGGCCTGGTCAACGTGGTCAACGACCGACATGCATCTGAAGTGGTTTCAGGACCGGATTTTCGGGATATTAATTTCCCAGAAATGGCCTTTTGTGCTCACCAGCCCCAGGATTACTGTTAGCTGATGAGGCACCAACTTGATACAAGAATCCCAAGCAAAGTACAAAATATGTAGTACAAGAGCATTGTGGCCTATGAGTACAACACTTGGTTTCTAGTGGTTGATGGCGGAAGCAGTTTGTGGTTCATCTGCGTCTATGGGACTCCACTTCCCACAAGAACAGCTGACCAGGATAACTCCTATCATCGCGAGGCTGCTATCATCATTGCGTAGGTTCCGAGGCTGCCTTCGCAATGCTTATCTCCAAGCAAGGAATCTGGCCAAGACAATAGCCAGGGACAAGCTAGTGAGTACGTTTGAATGTACTCGCAAACATTATGAACACGGGTATAATATAATAAGGGATAATCATGCTCCGAAATATTCTATGATCATAACGTCTGTCATGAAATATACGAAATCCATGATGCACGCATGCGGGTAAACTATGAATATGCAATTACGGGAGTAGGGTTATAGAATGCACCGATCGAGTGTCTGAAACGACGCCTCGAAGGGATAATAAGATAAATCATGCCTCAGTCGGGCGTCTGAACGACACCACATAAAGGGCTTATGAATAAAGGAAAATAACAAGCATGCCACAGTCGGGCGTCTGAGCGACACCACATGAAGGGCTTATGAAAATAAATAAATGACAAACATGCCGCAGTCGGGCGTCTGAGCGACGCCACATAAAGGGCTTTTAAATAATAAAGAAATGACAATCATGCCGTAGTCGGGCGTCTGAGCGACGCCACATAAAGGGCTTATAAATAAAAATCGCAGTGAGTATCCAGGAGGTAGAACCGTCCCAGGGATACTTAATAATTCAATTAATGTAAATGGTTAGTCCATAATAATAATAAACATAATCCTCATATGTCATAGGTCATAATCAATGTTCTAGTATAGCCGTTTCTCCATCCGAAGACCGTCACTAGACCCATCTCAGACTGAAGTCCTTACCCATGAACATGGCTATCCGAATAGATATAACCTCTGCAGAGGGTGTACTCTTTACCCACGAGTAACGGATTTATTTAGTCCATCGGGACTAATTCCGCCTACGGCCTTTTAATTGAAAACACGCCTGACCTGCACACACCAGCTTAACTTACCGGTGTCTGGAATCACCCACGACACCTGTCAAGCAAAACTCTAAGTGGGGAGGCTACAACCTCGACGTAGCATGGGATCAAATTTATATCGCGCGCTCTAAGGGGTGCCCCCCTCTTGGTCCCAACCGGAAACACCCATGCCCCCGGACCAGGTGGCATGCCTACCGGATGCATCCGGTATCTTCCACCATGGCCTCTCTGTACGGTGTGTGCCTTGGTAAGGGGTTGACAACTTACTGAACTGTACCCTACCTGCGGCAGGGACAAGTGGTAGTACAAAACAAGCAGGGGAAGTTACTGAACAAGACTCGACCTACGGCCGACTCAGGAGGTCCAAGTATTCTCCGAATGATTAGCACAACCAATATATTTCCATTAACAGACAGAATCACCGCTCATCAAACCTCATCATGCCATACCGGACACACTCGTCTCGACGAGGAATTAAGGACAAGCTCGTGTCTACCCAAGACCACGACTTTCCCGGCTTCCTGCCGGTATGCATGAAAAGCTCGCGAGGGTGATCACTATCACCAGCATATCCATTTCTAATAGTAAAGCATCTCCAATATGCACTCATGCGTGTGACTGTATCGTTACATAGAAATAACGCATGCTCCAAGTCAAGGTGGTGTTGTAACTGTATCAAAACACCTCACGAAAATATTATGCCAGAGTTTAGAATGCTTGCCTTCAAGAGTATGCAAGGGGGTGCACTTTTTGAAAGTTTTCTTCTCTCTCCATTTCCTATTTTGAAAAAAAATTCAAATAACAAATATTTCAAAAACAGTACAAAAAGTTGTCCCAAATATTTTTGTAATAAATTTTAAAATAAACTAGATGAAATTTGAGAGAGGTAGGAAAAACAATCAACTCATTTGGGGTTTTATTTTAAAAGATATAGCCAGTCAAAGTATGGTCAAAGTTCTGTTTTTAATAAAACCAGAAAAAGAAAACGTTTCGGGGGAAAATACGCTTTCGAAGAAGAGGAAACGTACTCAGGCGTTTACGTGACCACTTAAACACGTGGTGGCGGGGCTGGGTCACTGATAGTGGGTCCAGCGGGCCCACTGGTCAGGTTTGACTAGTCTCTCCTCCCTCCTCTTCCTTTGCCCGAACGGAGGCGGAACTCCGGCGATCGCCGCCGGCGATTGGCGGCTCCTCGCGGGCTTCGGAGGGCAGGGATGGATCCGTGGCTCCAGGGCGGTCCTCCCGGTGGTCGAGGGGGCCGTGGGGGTGAAGGGAGTCGCCGGCGGCGAGCTCCGCGGTGGAGGAGGTTTCGGGCAAGATTGGGGTTTTGGGCTATGGTGGCTCTCGATCGAAGCTAAGAGGATGGGCGACTCCGTGAGGTCGAGGGGAAACGGGTGGTGGCGTTGGATGGGTGGGGGAGGCCCTGGTTGCGATGAATGGCACCGGAAGGTGGTGGCGGCCGAACCGGTCGGAGTCGAGGAAGACGGCTACCATCCGTCGAATGCTGGCCGTGGGGGTGCTATGGGGGTGGCCTGGGGTCGCATGGGTGCTTGGAGGAGCTCGGGGGCCTCCTTAAATAGGCGTTCGAGGCTGGTCCTGTGGCGGCCGTGGATAAGAATGCCGGCGACCGCCGTGCTGTAGCTGCAGGGCGACGTGGCGGCGACGAGCGCGTGCCGACGGGTTCCAGGATAAGCTCGAGCTGCTCCAAGGGGCAGCTGGCGCGCTGGTGTGGCTTGGGCGGCGCCGTCCGTGGCAGGAGCTCACTGCCGACGCCGGTGTGCCGCCAAAGGCTCTGACGGCGGCGCTGTAGGGCGCCAGGGGTGGCTTGGAGAGTGGGCGAGGGTAGTGCATGGCTCTGCAGGCGAGCCAGGGCCAGGGGCGGGACGCGGCGAAGGCGGCAGTGCGACGCGGCGGCTCGGTGCGCGCGCGTGCAAAACGGGCGCTCTGGGCGCGCCCAGAGCACGCACGGGACGTGTTCGACGAAATGCCAGGGCAGCCTAGAGTGCTAGAGGGAGGCTGGCAATTAACAGGACTAGGTTAGGAGTAGCTAGGATCTTAGTGGACAAGGTTGCTGGGTCAGAGGATCAAGTACACAGTGCAAACTAAAACTCATGTCAAAACTGACTGTGCACACCAAGTGTTCGACAAAATGCTAAGTGCATCTAGGCAACTCTTGGAGTGGCCAAAAACTCCAGATCAGGGTCTCCCTGGATGTAGGTGATGATGGCAAGATCATTTGGGCAAAACCAGAAACTTGCTAGTGCAAGTTTTGCAAAATTTCAGTTTTGGACAGAAAGAAAAAGGTCTCATTGCATGCATTTAAAATCCTCCAACGGGTCCACTCTCCTGGACTTAAGGGTTTTGTAGGGAGGGCTACAAGTAGGAAAAAGCTCATGGGCACAAGAGTAAAATAAAATAGGGTTGCAGTACAAATCACCAAACTGGACCAGAATGAAAAAGAGGTTGATTCACTCAAATGTTTCAAAGAACATCACTGGGTTTTAGCATAAAGTTGAATTATATGCATCTACATCTCCAAACACTTGGATGATTTTTTAAAGGAATATTTAAATAGGTTGTAGTGCAAAAATACCTACTGGACCAGATTTGAAAAGTTGATGTAGGGCTCAAAATCTCCAATAACCAAAAGATATTTTTGCATAAAAGTGATGTGGAAACATCACATGACATCCCCAAATTTTGGTGAAATTTTTAAATGCATTAATCAAATGGTTGTAGTGCAACAGAGACTCCAAATTCATGAAAAATCATTTTAAAAGAATAAAGCTCAGGGAAAAGCAAATCTTGCAATTTAATCCACTCATAAAGAATTGTTTCATAGAGAGAGTATACAAGTCCAATAATACCTTTGGAAAGTTTCCACTTGAGGTAAAAACCCACAATATCAAAAGGGTAAATCTAGACAAATGGAAAAGTTTAATTTCCTGGCAAAATTTTAATTAATAAAACAAGGTCAAAATTTTGGGGTGTCACAAGTGGACTGTACGTGGAGAGGCCGACAGCTGGGTCCACGGCCGCACGCAAGGAAATGACTCCTTATTACGCGCAAAATAATGATTCCTCCACCTGACATCAGGGACCCACCGAAAGGGCCTCTGTATTTCGCGAAAAAAATGTTACCGCCGCGGACAGCTCGGACCCACCAGCTATATCTTCGCACGCAAGGAAGTGCCTCCTTATTACGCACAAAAAAATGAATACTCCCCCTGCTAGCTGGGACCCACCATGGTGGGAAGCTGACTTGTGGGGCCTACTAAGTTGACTGGGACGGGGGCCTTTGTCAACTTTAGTCAATATGAACGATTCTAGCTCCAGTGACCGTACGATGTCCATCCAACGGCCGTAGTGCTTCTTCAACCTCTGGTCTTCTTGCTCCAGCCGCCCAAAGCAGCGCCGGTCGTGCCGCATGCTCCTGCCTCCCGTGGCCGGCTGTGCTGCCGCGGAGGCCTCACCGCCCCCTACTATTCCCACCACTGGTCAGGCCCTGCGGCGACGACAGCCTCACACCGCAGCCGAACCAGTGAACCCTCGTACTCCTCTCCGCGCGGGCTTCCACTACCGCGTCTTCCCCGGCTCCGCGTCGTCCCCTTCCTAGGCCTCACCGTCGTCCACCGCCGTGGTGCGCTCCGCGCGGCGTGGTAAATGTGGTCAAGGAACGACTTCCATCGGAAGAGTACTGTACGTGGAGAGGCTGACAGCTGGGTCCACGGCCACAGCCCAGTTTTTTTGTGATTTGCCAAGTAAGTCGCTTTGTCAGGCCTGTTGGGCTGCAAATCTTTCAAGACGAGGAGAGCTTTCATTCGGCTGGCCGAGAAAATGGCCCATCAGTAATGAGAAATGGGTTGTACATTTTTAAAACACATCAAACCGGCAATTAGTTTCAAATATCTTTTTTTTATTTCGAGATTTTAAATTACATTAATTTTTATGCGTGGAGAATTTGTTGGATTTTATATTGATATACATTTATTTTTAAAATCAGTTTGAATGTGAGTCGAAATTTCAGGATTAAAAACAGTTCAGACCGCACAGAAATATGCAAAATTTCGTATAATTTTTTAACCGTGGCCACAATATGGGTTGTAATGCTAACAAAAAGAATATGGGCTCAAAAAAAACCTTAATAATTAGCAAATGGGCTGTAAATTATTAGAAATAATGGCAGATGGGCTGTATGTTGTTTTCCACAGATTTGAGAGTTTCCTAAAAAAAGGTTGACGCACAAGCAGTGACTGTTGGATGGCCATCCAACGTCCGTCGTGCTTCTTCAATCTCTGCTCTTCCTGCTCCAGTCGCTCAAACAAGCGCCGGCGGGACTGCCTGCTCCCTCCTCCCTGTGGCCGGCTCTGCTGCCGCGCAGGCCTCACTGCCCCACCGTACTCCCATCGCTGGCCTAGCCATCCCTCTACTCACCCACACCTGCTATTATTCTTCGGCGACGGCAGACGAACGAGTAAACCCTCGTACAGTCGTACTCCCCTCCGCGTGGGAAACAACTGCCGAGTCTTCCCTGCCTCCGTGTCGTTCCCTTCCTAGGCCTCGCCGTCGTCCACCGCCCTGGTGCTCTCGGCGCGGCCTGGTCAACGTGGTCAACGACCGACATGCATCTGAAGTGGACTGTACGTGGAGAGGCCGACAGCTGGGTCCACGGCCGCACGCAAGGAAATGCCTCCTTATTACGCGCAAAATAATGATTCCTCCACCTGACATCAGGGACCCACCGAAAGGGCCTCTGTATTTCGCAAAAAAACGTTACCGCTCCGGACAGCTCGGACCCACCAGCTATATCTTCGCACGCAAGGAAGTGCCTCCTTATTACGCACAAAAAAATGAATACTCCCCCGCTAGCTGGGACCCACCATGGTGGGAGGCTGACTTGTGGGGCCTACTAAGTTGACTGGGACGGGGGCCTTTGTCAACTTTAGTCAATATGAACGATTCTAGCTCCAGTGACCGTACGATGTCCATCCAACGGCCGTAGTGCTTCTTCAACCTCTGGTCTTCTTGCTCCAGCCGCCCAAAGCAGCGCCGGTCGTGCCGCATGCTCCTGCCTCCCGTGGCCGGCTGTGCTGCCGCGGAGGCCTCACCGCCCCCTACTATTCCCACCGCTGGTCAGGCCCTGCGGCGACGACAGCCTCACACCGCAGCCGAACTAGTGAACCCTCGTACTCCTCTCCGCGCGGGCTTCCACTACCGCGTCTTCCCCGGCTCCGCGTCGTCCCCTTCCTAGGCCTCGCCGTCGTCCACCGCTGTGGTGCGCTCCGCGCGGCGTGGTAAACGTGGTCAAGGAACGACTTCCATCGGACGTGGACTGTACGTGGAGAGGCTGACAGCTGGGTCAACAGCCGCAGCAAGGAAGTGCCTCCTTATTACGCGGAAAATAATGATTCCTCCACCTGACAGCTGGGACCCACCGGACGGGCCACTGTATTTCACGAAAAAAACGTTTCCCCCTGACTGCTGGGACCCACCAGCTACATCTTCGCACGCAAGGAAGTGCGTCCGGGCAAAAAAAATGATTCGCCCCCTGACTGCTGGGACCCACCAGCTACATCTTCGCAGGCAAGGAAGTGCCTGACAGTCGGGACCCACCTGGTCGAAGCGTACGTAGCGTTGTCATTCTGGTCGCGAACGTGTACGTACATATATACTGGTGGATGTAGAGGCGCGCACGTGTCGTAGTAGAGGCGTGTACGTGTAGTAGTAGAGGCGCGCACGTAGCATGTACACGTACGTACAGCGGCCAGGGTGCAAGGAAGAAAATACGGCCGTGTATGTGTACATACGGGCGGGGTCTCGAACGCCTACTCGCGCATACGTACGGCCAGGGCTCGTGTACATTGTTGGGTCGGAACGGAGAAACAACGTCGTCGTCGTGTTCATGGGGAGGCAACGGAATGCGTCGTGTTCATGGGGAGGGGTGTGGCATACCGCAAAACGGAGGAAACGGACCTCCTATGGTCGAAACGGGAGTCCTGTTGATCGGAAGGAGTGTGGCGTACCGCAAAACGGACGAAACGGACCTCCTACGATCGAAACGGGGGTCCTGTTGATCGGGAGGGGTGTGGCGTACCACAAAACGGAGGAAACGGACCTCCTACGGTCGAAACGGGGGTCCTGTTGATCGGGAGGGGTGTGGCGTACCGCAAAACGGAGGAAACGGACCTCCTACGGTCGAAACGGGGGTCCTGTTGATCGAGAGGGGTGTGGCGTACCGCAAAACGGACGAAACGACCTCCTACGGTCGAAACAGGGGTCCTGTTGATCGGGAGGGGTGTGGCGTACCGCAAAACGGGACTCCACAGGATACTGTTCATCTCCACCGTCGACCTCCTCCAGCCTCCACGGGCTACCGTCGACCTCCTCCAGCCTCCACGGGCTCCTGTTCATCCAGCCTCCACCGCGCGCTACTCCAACGGCTACTGTTCAACCACCCCTCCACCGTCTACTGTTCATCCAGCCCTCTACACCACGGGGTCCTATTCAACCACCCCTCCACGGGCACCCCTCCACCGTCTACTATTCATCCAGCCCTCCACACCACGGGGTCCTGTTCAACCACCCCTCCACGTGCACCCCTCCACCGTCTACTGTTCATCCAGCCCTCCACCACACCACGGGGTCCTGTTCATCTAGAGGAAACGCCACCGCTCACTGTTCATCCAAACCCCCCTGCAACGCTCACTATTCATCCCAGAGGCAGCATCGATCGGCTTCAGTTAGCAGCAGTAGCGAAGGAATCGCTCGATCGGGTTCAGTTAACAGCCATCGATCGATCACTCGGGTTCAGTAACGCGTAGCCTGCAGTGCAATTGCTCGGGTTCAGTTAGAGCCAACGCCTCGCACACACGCGCGTAGGTGTACGAGAGAAACGTGCATCGCTCGGCCCCCGACCTCCCACCGTAACCGGGAACTCCCCGAAATTTTCCTCGCCCTCGCTTCTACCACGGTTTTTTCCGTCATGGACGGCCCAAAGAATGTCATGCAGCTGCGTCTCCGGCCCGCCCAGGACGAAAAGCCCATTTTCTGTCATGATTTTTTGTCATAGAAGTAGGAGCCCACCACATCTATGATGATACGGGGTTTTGTCACAATTATCGTCATAGAAGTGTCATATGTATGACAGAAAAAAATTCGTTCGGCCCAAAATGTCACGGATGTGTCTTTTTTTTGTAGTGCATAGCACTCGCAGGAGCGCTTGCGGCGTGCCACGAGTGCCCTGGTGCGCGGCCGTTTCCCAGCGCACCGACACAACGCCTCTTCCTCAGCCTCGCAACTCGCGAGGTGCTGATTGGCGGCTTGCCGGCGGGCGAGCGCGATCTCACCGGTGTGGTGATCCGGCTCCAACAGGTACTCCTCCTCGCTGGATGCGTGCACCCGGTCCACGTACCGCCAAGCGTAGATGAGGCGCTTGGGCCCGACTGCACTAAGGGCTTTGGCACGGGCGTCCTCCGCCACCCTCACGGCCCTCGCACGAGCCTTCTGCCAAAGAGCCAATTGCCTGACTCTCTCGAACGCAACATAGGCCTGCCAGGCAGCTTGTCCCGCGGTGCGCTTCTCTTCCTCGGCCTTCTTCTCCGCCTCTATTTTGGCGCGCTCTGCTGGAGGCAAAGCCTCCCACAAGGCGACATCCACTTCTTTCCAAAGCTCCTCAAGGCTGGGGGGCTCGGCGGGCGACGCGGCATTCTCCTCGTAGCGGGGAGCCCACGCGTCCTCCGACGCGCGTGTTAGCTAGATCGGGAACACCGACGCGTCCACCTCGACGCGTCGCGGCGAGGAGCGGAACGCCGACGCGTCCTCCTCGACTAGTGGCGGCGAGGAACGGAACGGCGACGCGTGACCGTCCGCGCGGTGCAGCGAGGGGCGCCTAGGGCTTGGGAGGGGCGATGCCATGGTGGTCAACGTGAGAGGGAGGGGGAGGAGATAGCGATGAACGTGAGCGTTCTTCTGAATGTTGTGGGAGGCGCATTATTTATAGCGAGCAATGGCACACTTACGTAAGATATGGACTGAGCTGCATTGACTTAACTACAGGTCCAGTTGCGTCACAAACATGTGGGCCAGACCCCTGTTGGGCCCATATGTCAGTGACCCAATGCACTTGCAGTTAAGTAACTGAAGCAGCGTCCCGTAGGATATATTGCGTGATTAACGTAACAGCTACGTGGGCATATTTGTTGGAGTAAATTACGGGGGAGGGAAGAGGTGGAAATATTGCTGGTTACAACGGATTGGACGAGTGCGGGGGGAGGAGAGTCATGCATGTATATTTTTTCCACACGGGGTGGAGTGGTGGGACCATCAGAGGGAGAAGGAGAATCAAGCAGGCATATTGTCTTCACACATGGAGAGGAAAAGATTTGGAGACGAACGGGCTTCCTGCAGGTATGGGGAACGGTGCATAATAAGTCATCTTGCATGCCGGGCTAGGTATAGTCTCAAGTCATTAAAAACATACACGCCACACACATGTTCATATTTCAAGGTGCACTAAATTATTGCATGCGATGATTAAGGCTAGCCATAATGGTGGTATCTGATGACCCACAAGTATAGGGGATCTATCGTAGTCCTTTCGATAAGTAAGAGTGTCGAACCCAACGAGGAGCAGAAGGAAATGATAAGCGGTTTTCAGCAAGGTATTCTCTGCAAGCACTGAAATAATAGGTAACAGATAGTTTTGTGATAGGATAATTTGTAACGAGCAACAAGTAACAAAAGTAAATAAAGTGCAGCAAGGTGGCCCAATCCTTTTTGTAGCAAAGGACAAGCCTGGACAAACTCTTATATACAGAAAAGCGCTCCCGAGGACACATGGGAATTATGGTCAAGCTAGTTTTCATCACGTTCATATGATTCGCGTTTCGTACTTTGATAATTTGATATGTGGGTGGACCGGTGCTTGGGTGTTGTCCTTACTTGGACAAGCATCCCACTTATGATTAACCCCTATTGCAAGCATCCACAACTACAAAAGAAGTATTAAGGTAAACCTAACCATAGCATGAAACATATGGATCCAAATTAGCCCCTTACGAAGCAACGCATAAACTAGGGTTTAAGCTTCTGTCACTCTAGCAACCCATCATCTACTTATTACTTCCCAATGCCTTCCTCTAGGCCCAAATAATGGTGAAGTGTCATGTAGTCGACATTCACATAACACCACTAGAGGAGAGACAACATACATCTCATCAAAATATCGAACGAATACCAAATTCACATGACTACTAATAGCAAGACTTCTCCCATGTCCTCAGGAACAAACGTAACTACTCAAAAAGCATATTCATGTTCATAATCAGAGGGGTATTAACATGCATATAGGATCTGAACATATGATCTTGCACCAAATAAACCAACTAGTATCAACTACAAGGAGTAATCAACAGTACTAGCAACCTACAGGTACCAATCCCGGACTTAGAGACAAGAATTGGATACAAGAGATGAACTAGGGTTTGAGAGGAGATGGTTCTGGTGAAGATGTTGATGGAGATTGACCCCCTCCCGATGAGAGGATCGTTGGTGATGACGATGGCGATGATTTCCCCCTCCCGGAGGGAAGTGTCCCCGGCAGAACAGCTCTGCTGGAGCCCTAGATTGGTTCCGCCAAGGTTCCGCCTCGTGGCGGCGGAGTCTCGTCCCGAAAGCTTGCTTATGATTTTTCTTCGTACGAAAGACTTCATATAGCAGAAGATGGGCACTTGAGGGCGAACAGGGGGCCCACGAGGCAGGGGGGCGCACCCAGGGGGGTAGGGCGCGCCCCCACCCTCGTGGCCAGGGTGTGGGCCCCTCTGGTATTTCTTCCGCTCAGTATTTCTTATTATTTCCAAAAATAACTTTCTTGGAGTTTCAGGACTTTTGGAGTTGTGCAGAATAGGTCTCTAATATTTGCTCCTTTTCCAGCCCAGAATTCTAGCTGCCGACATTCTCCCTCCTTATGTAAACCTTGTAAAATAAGAGAGAATAGGCATAAGTATTGTGGCATAAAGTGTAATAACAGCCCATAATGCAATAAATATAGATATAAAAGCATGATGCAAAATGGACGTATCAACTCCCCCAAGCTTAGACCTCGCTTGTCCTCAAGCGGAAGCCGATAACGATAAATATGTCCACATGTTTAGAGGTAGAGGTGTCGATAAAATAAAATACGGACATGATGGCATCATGATCATTCTTAAAACAACAACATATATGGATAATGTCATATGATTTCTTATGTTCAAGTAATAATCTCTTCACAATGCAAAGTATGAATCAGAAACTTTATTGAGAACCAACAAACTATAATCTCAGTCATTGAAGCAATTGCAATTTATCATAACAATTGAAAGAGTCTATGTCAGAGCTTTTTAGCAAGTCCACATACTCAACTATCATTTAGACTTTAACACTCACGCAATACTTGTGGTTAGGGAGTTTTAATCGGACACAGAGAAAGATAGGGGCTTATAGTTTCGCCTCCCAACCTTTTACCTCAAGGGTAATGTCAACAATAATAACTCATGCTAACTTACATCCAATTAGATGTATATGTCTAGATCCTTCCAACACACTGTGCTTGCCAAAGGATAAAATATAAAAAGGAAAGGTGAAGATCACCATGACTCTTGAATAAGGTAGAAGATAATAGTAAAAGATAGGCCCTTCGCAGAGGGAAGCAGAGGTTGCCATGTGCTTTCAGAGTTGGATGCACAAAATCTTAATGCGAAAGTGTCGGATGTGGGGCTCTGGCAAACCCTTAAGGTTCGAACACTGGGGTGCGCGCGAAGTCTTTCCCTCCTACCAATCTATGCCCTAGCTCTCTAAGATCTCGCGGACGAACTCAACGAACTCGCAACACAGAAAGACACGAGATTTATACTGGTTCGGGCCACCATTGTGGTGTAATACCCTACTCCAGTGTGGTGGTGGTGGATTGCCTCTTGGGCAGATGATGAGCAGTACAGGGGGGAGAATAGCCTCCTGAGGTTGAGGTGTTCTTGTGCTTGGCTAACTTGTGTGGGTGAGAGTGATCTGAATCATTTGCCCCCTACGGTGGTGGCTAGCTCTACTTATATAGGCCGTGGTCCTCTTCCCAAATATTGAGCGGGAAGGGAGCCAACAACGGCGGGCAAATTTGAAAGGGGGCAGCTAGTACAAGCTATCCTGACAAAAGTGGTCTTCGCCTGCGAAAGGCTCTGGGGGTGACGCCGTCTTGGGCTCCACGATGACCTCTGTCTTGCCCTCCTCCTGGTCTTGGTCTCGTTGCACCGATATAGCAACCTTTGCCTGATGCCTCGGTACTCCTGGCCTGCGCCTGCTTCCTTAGCACCAAAGAGGAAACGAGGACGCTGCGCGCGCTGGCGCCTGCCTGCCGCCCGCCTGCCGCCGATCGTCATGGATCATGTCACGAGAGCCTCATGAGGTTTGCCCCGCCTTGATATCTCCGCTCCTCGTGAGCCCGCCAAACTAGGCCACTCCTGAGGAGGTCTTGTGTCATCCGCCTCGCGAGGCTTGGCCCCTCGCGAGGGTCTTGGATGCCTTGTTGACGAAGATGGGCCGTACGGCCTGCTAGCTTAGCCACGCCGTGGGCCGCAGGCAGGCAAGTCTGGGGACCCCCGTTCCTAGAACGCCGACAGTAGCCCCCGGGCCCAAGGTGCGCTCGGGCTAGGCTTCGTGGCGAAGCCAAGGGTCAAGTACGGAGCACCGCGGGCCCCAAAAGCCTGCGGCCTTGGTTGATGCGTGGCGGTTGATTGGACGTGGGTGTCTCCGCTTCCCCACGCTCCCTCGGCAACCGCACGACTTGACAAGTCCCTGCGACATGCAAGGAAAACCATCATTACTTGCGATCATGGGAGGCGCCGGTTGGCCTTCTCTTGCTATAAATGGGGAGGGGGCGGAGCCCCCGTCGCCCATCTCTTCCTCGCTTGCTTGCTTCTTCCTCCTCGCTCCACTGCTAACATCAATGGTGCCTATCAGAAGGTTCTCTGCTGAAGATAAGGGGAAGGCCCCTCGGGATGACCCGGGGCCACTTCCGCCGAAGAAGAGGTCGGTCCACCGCCTTGATGAAGCAGCGATGCAGGTGGTGACGAGGCCTCCGGGGTATCTGCTACCCTTGTATGCCCCAGCCGAGGGCTCAGGAGGACGGAGCTACGAGCAGCGTCGCCCACGCCGCGCCCAGGGTCGCCGCGCTACGGCGACACGCGCCGTCGCCCCCGGAATCCATGCCGCGGACTCCTCGGGCGAGCTGGTGCTATGGGCGCCGATGCCTCCAAGCTCCTGGATCTGCTTCCCGCGGTTCTTCTCCGACGTGATGCCGCCGAGGGGGCCTCTCGAGCTCTGGTTGCAGCACGCCGACTGCAGCGCTCCGGCAACCAGAGCAGAGATTGAAGCGGTCCCCACCGGCAAGATATTCATGACCCGCGGCTGGGGCAAGATCGCACGGGTCTGCCGTGCGAGGGGCGCCCTCGTGATCCACTTTGAGTTCGACGGCGCCTCCACGCTCTTCTTCAAGGTCTTCGATGCGGAGGGCCGCCGCCTGGAATGCTGCTCCGGAGAGGAGCGTCAAGCTGAAACGCGCTCCGCTCGCGGCCACTCCAGCAGCAGCAGCCCTTGGGAGTCCAGCAGCTCTCCTGAGCTCTATGAGACTCTGGAGACGAGCGATGACAGCTACGTGCCCCCGAGCTCTCGCCGCGCTCGGAGCAGAGCTGCGTCGTCCGGCCGTCGTCGCCGCTGATCTGGATGGGGTTGGCGCCGGCCTCCCGTAGTCCACTGTTGATGATGGCGTCCGCCGTGGGAGGGTGTAGATAGGATTCCCCTTAGTTTTAGCTTATGTTCCCTGCGAAGAGTCATGAAGTGCCCCATGGGGGCATGTAAGGGTCTGTAAAGTCTTTTGTGCTTATCTTCCCTGTTATATTTGGTGAACGCATGTCCCGTTATGGCTCGGTCCCCCCTTTCTTTCCTCGCGATAGCTTGTTGCTCTACGCTGACAGGTCCCGGTCCCCAGGCAGGCTACAGCCGTCGCTGGTATGCCAGGTCGCGTGCCGTGGTCAAGGCCAGGAGGTGTGCGGCCCGAGGTCCAGTAAGAGCCCCTGAGGTGCGATGCTCAGGGGGTCCCCCTTAGCACTCAAGCAGCCATGGTAAGGCGAGAAAGGGAGTCGATGTGGCCGCAACGGGTTTGCGGCAAGGCGAGGGTGACTGTTAGGCCCCAACATTCAGCCGATCCGAGAGCGGGACTTATCTTGTTGACTTCGCGGCGATTCCTGATGGTGCGCTAGGCCTGCGGGCCAACTCATGCGGCATAGCTAGGCCGACCCATACGAGTTTCCCTCCCCCCGTGCTCTCCTGAGCTCTACGTCCTCAGGTCCCAGCCCTTGAGTGAGCTCAGCCGCCACTGGTATGCCAGGTCGCGATGCGTGGTCAAGGCCAGGGGGTGAGGGCTGGAGAGCCAGTAAGAGCTCCTGAGTTGCGATGCTCAGGAGCCCCCCTTTTAACGCGCAAGCGAATTGCACGAGAAAAGGAGACTCGCAGTGCCCCCTGCTATCCTTCCCATGGGATCCCTGTGAATAGGTACAAGAAGAAACACGGTTTGCCATTACAGCTGCCAGCCTGCCGCTGGTTGCTCTGGATGAAGTGAAGGCACCGAGGGCCTGGTGAGGTGACGTGCGCGGGGCGTGCCGTGAGCCAGAGCTCGGACGCTCAGATTTGTCGACATGGCAGGGACGGACCCATGCACCAGCGCTGTGCCTGTGAGGAGGCCCTGTGGGAGGCGATGATCGAGCAGGCGATAGCCGTAGGCAGGTTAAGCATGGAAAGCGGATCAGCTTGGGTAAACGCAGGAATATACATGCCGCTGGGTCCGGCCCGAGCGGCTTGGGGATAATGCAGCCCGAGGGGCGCCCCCAGCAAGGTAAGCTAAAGAAAAAAGCAAAAGGGATACATGCCACAGGGACGGACCCATGCGGCCTGGGAATAATGCAGCCCGTGGGGCGCTCCCAGCTAAACGAGCTTGGAAGATGTCACCTGGTTTTGTAGACGAAGTAGAGTTGGTGCAGCTGAAGCCATGCGTCGAAGGAGTGGCTCCTCACGAACCACCAGAGCCTTGAGCCTCGGGAGGCTCTGGGGGCTCGGGAGGTTCCCTGAAGACCGTCTCCATTTCTTCCAGGACGGAGTGGTACCTGGCCTCCTGAGCCGCCACGCCGCATGTTGCGCTGATAGGCTGACGCCACGCTCGGCAAGCCGAAGGGCATGCGAACGTAGTTGTGTGGAGGACCCTCGCAACGGACCACACGCGAAGGCCAGAAACGCTCCTGAGATGCGGCCCTATTGAGCCCTGGGACGTTGACGCAAACTCGCAGCCCGGCATCCTCACCTGGATGGGGAGCTGCGCCTTGTGAGCGGTTGTCGCCGCACATGGCTCTTGCGTCTTGAAGTTCCTGAGTGGTCTTGGCGATGAACTCCTGAGTGGTGGGCACTCCTTGCCATGTGTTCTCCTGAGTGAAACGTGCCGCGAAACACGCCTCCAAGTGGTGCCCAAGCGCCTCCCTCGTGAGGTTGGCAAGATCTGAGGCCCTCCAGAAGAGAGCCCCCGAGCCCTGCCCGAGGAGGGCGCCGGGCGCGCCTTCCTATGCGATGGAGGGAGGCGCCCGTGGGACGGACGCTGATCCTCATGAGGCTCCTGCCGCGACGCCATCCTCCTGAGGTCCTGCACGGCACGGCTGCTTCTTCTTGGGGATGGCCTCCGAAGGGCCCCCACTTCTGCTGTCGGGGTCGTTGATTGCTACAGCTTGGAAAGCGCGCTCAAGGGAGCACACCGCATCTCTTTCTTCACATGGGACCGTGATGATTCCTCCGCTTTCCTGGCATCTTGAGGACGTTGTAGCCATGATGGGTGACTGCCATGAACTTGGCCAGGGCCGGACACCCGAGGATGGCGTTGTACGGCAGACGGATGTGCGCGACGTCGAAGTCGATGAGCTCGGTGCGGTAGTTCTTGCGCTCTCCGAAGGTGACAGGCAAGCGGACCTGCCCAATCGGTGTGGTGGAACCGTCGGTCACTCCTGAGAAAGGCTTGGTAGGCTGGAGCTGCTCATATGGCACTTGGAGGTTGTCGAACGTGTCGACGGACAGGACGTTGAGCCCTGCGCCGCCGTCGATGAGGGTCTTGGTAACCTGCACATTGCTAATGACTAGGGAACACAACATCGGGAGGGCGCCGGCGGTGGCCGCGCACTTGAGCTGATCTGTCGAGTTGAAAGTGATGGCGCATTGGGACCACTTGAGCGGGCGCGTGGCCTCGAGCTTGGGGAGGACCGCGTTCACCTCGCGAGCGAACTGTTTGAAGATGCGCTGAGAGGCTGGGGCCTGGGCGCCGCCCAAGATGCAGGCGATTGCACGCGGCTCCTGGAAGCCCCCAGCCCCCTCGTCCTGATGGTGGTCGTTGTTCCTTCTTGGTGGCGGCAGTGGGGGAAGACCGGCGTTGCTTCGGGGGCGATCCTCACGAGACTGGTCCCTCCAGGCCCCTCGCGAGGATGGTCCTGCCAGCGGTCCTCACGAGGCCTGTCATGCCATTCCTGGCACGGGCCACGGTCGTCCCAGCGTCCGCCTCCACGTCCTCCTCCACGGCCGTATCCCCGGTCACTGCGCTCGGGGCGTTGACCGAAGCGTCCTTCTCGTATGGCTCTAATCCCTTGACAGTCACTGGTGTTGTGGGTATTCAGATTGTGGAAGGCGCAGAACGGTCGGCTGTTCTTGGATGACTTGGGCTGATCTCTGCCCCGCTTGGTGTCGGGCTCCGCTACTAGCACTGCTGCTTCCTTGCGCTTCACGTCCTTGGCCTTGGCCTTCTTCTCCTCTGTGCCCGCAGCTGGCAGCTCGAGGAGGGAGAGGCGCCCCTCCTCAGCTCTTGCACACTTGGTCGCCAGGTTGAACAGCTCCTGAGATGTGCACAACTCCTCATGGTTAGCGAGCTCTTCCTTCATCTTGACGTCGCGGACGCCGTCAGAGAATGCGGAGATGATGGCCTCGTCCGTGACCATGGGGATCTTGAGGCGAGTGTTGTTGAAGTGCTGGATGTACTTCTGGAGGGTCACTCCTGGCTGTTGCTTGATGCGGCGCAGGTCTCCCGCGGCCGGCGGATAGTCGCGAGTGCCTTGGAAGTTGGCGACGAAGCGGTCGCGCATCGCGTCCCAGGAGGAAATCAAGTCGTGCTGCAGGTTCAGGAGCCAGGAGCGGGCTCCATCATTGAGAGCCATGGGAAACCAGTTCGCCATGACTTTCTCATCGCCGTTGGCTGCTTCGATGCTTAGCTCATAGAGCTGCAAGAACTCCGCGGGGTCGGCGGTGCCGTCGTAGCGAGGAGGCAGATCCGACTTGAACTTGCCTGGCCAGGCGACGTTGCGCAGCTCGGGGGTGAAGGTGCGGCAGCCAGCCGTGGTTGCTGGGGCCTGCTTCGGAGGTGGAGCTTGGTCCTAATGAGGTCTGCGCGGCGCCGCCGCGGGTGGTGCGCACTCTTGACGAGGTGGCGCGGGGAGTGCGGGTGCAGCTTCTCGCGGCCCTGGGTCTTCTTGGCAGCTTCTCTCTTCGCGCGCGGGCACCGGGCGTGGTGGATCACGCCGCGGAACTGCGCGCCTCGGTGCCAAGGCACTGTCTTGGGGCAGAGGTGGTGGAGGCGCGCCATGAGCCTCGTCGCCCGGGGCTGGCTGAGGGTGAGGTAGAGAGATGGACAACGTCGGGGAGCCCCCTGCGGCGCGGACGAGCTCGGCGACGCGGTCGAGCCACTCCTCGTAGAGGTCGTCGACTGGGCGGCAGCGCAGGAGTTCGTTTGGGAGTGCGGCCCGCGCCTCCATGGGAGCGCGGCGTGCGTGAGACGAAGAACCGGCCGGGGTCAGCGATGGAGTGGCGGTGCGGCCGTCCTGTCGTACCGAAGGATGCAGCGAGGACGCCTGCTGCTCGTTCCCCGCCGGGCCGGTGGCAGCGTTGGCGGCGGGAGATGGAGAACGACGAGGTGGCCCACCGACGGGAGCCGTATGAGCGACGCGGGCGGTGAGGGCAGCCCGACGCTCAGCTCAAGCACGGCGAGCGTCCACCATGGAGACGACGGAGCGATAGATCGACTGATCGATGAGAGGGAGGCTACGGCGCACCCCCACCTGGCGCGCCAAATGTCGGATGTGGGGCTCTGGCAAACCCTTAAGGTTCGAACACTAGGGTGCGCGCGAAGTCTTTCCCTCCTACCGATCTATGCCCTAGCTCGCTAAGATCTCGCGGACGAACTCGACGAACTCGCAACACAGAAAGACATGAGATTTATACTGTTTCGGGCCACCATTGTGGTGTAATACCCTACTCCAGTGTGGTGGTGGTGGATTGCCTCTTGGGCAGATGATGAACAGTACAGGGGGAAGAACAGCCTCCTGAGGTTGAGGTGTTCTTGTGCTTGGCTAACTTGTGTGGGTGAGAGTGATCTGAATTAGTTGCCCCCTACGGTGGTGGCTAGCTCTACTTATATAGGCCCTGGTCCTCATCCCAAATATTGAGCGGGAAGGGAGCCAACAACGGCGGGCAAATTTGAAGGGGGACAGTTAGTACAAGCTATCCTGACAAAAGTGGTCTTCACCTGCGAAAGGCTCTGGGGGTGACGCCGTCTTGGGCTCCACGATGGCCTCCATCTTGCCGTCCTCCTGGTCTTGGTCTCGTTGCACCGATATAGCAACCTTTGCCTGATGCCTCGGTACTCCTCGCCTGTGCCTGCTTCCTTAGCACCAAAGAGGAAATGAGGACGCTGCGCGTGCTGGCGCCTGCCTGGCGCCGATCGTCATGGCTCACGTCACGAGAGCCTCGTGAGGTTTGCCCCGCCTTGATATCTCAGCTCCTCGTGAGCCCGCCTGACTAGGCCACTCCTGAGGAGGTCTTGCATCGTCTGCCTCACGAGGCTTGGCCCCTCGCCAGGGTCTTGGATGCCTTGTTGATGAAGATGGGCCATACGGCCTGCTGGCTTAGCCACGCCATGGGCCGCAGGCAGGCAAGCCTGGGGACCCTCGTTCCCAGAACGCCGACAGAAAGAACGTCACTTTATATTGCCACTTGTGATATGGACCTTTATTATGCAGTTCGTCGCTTTTATTTCTTCCACATCACAAGATCGTATGAAGCTTATTTCCTCCACACCAATCAATCATACATATTTAGAGAGCAATTTTTATTGCTTGCACCGATGACAACTTACTTGAAGGATCTTACTCAATCCATAGGTAGATATGGTGGACTCTTATGGCAAAACTGGGTTTAAGGGTATTTGGAAGCACAAGTAGTATCTCTACTTGGTGCAAAGAATTTAGCTAGCATGAGGGGGAAAGGCAAGCTCAACATGTTGGATGATCCATGACAATATACTTTATCTTGGATATAAGAAAACATAACCCATTACGTTGTCTTCCTTGTCCAACATCAACTCTTTAGCATGTCATATTTTAATGACTGCTCCCAATCATAAAAGATGTCCAAGATAGTATGTTTATATGTGAAACCTCTCTTTCCTTATTACTTCCTATTAATTGCAACGATGACCAAAACTATGTTTATCAACTCTCAACAATTTTTAATCATCATACCCTTTCTATGTGAAGTCATTACTCTCCCTAAGATCAATATGATCTATTTTTATTCTTTTTCTTTTCTTTCATTCACTCAAGATCATAGCAAAATAATCAAGCCCTCGACTTAACACTAATCTTTATTATATAGCTCACGGACTCGATTACATAGAGGGATCATAAAGCAAAACTCAAAACTAGATCATACTAAAACTTTTATTCTACTAGATCAAGATATTACTAAAAAGGATCGAACTAAGAAAAACGGTAAAGATAGGAGATGTGGTGATGATACGATACCGGGGCACCTGCCCAAGCTTGGTAGTTGCCAAGGGGAGTGCCCATACCCATATGATTATATCTCCTTCTTCGGAGGTGTTGGTGTGATATTCTTGGCGATGATACTCCTCAGGATACGATTCTCTTCTTCGAGCTTATTGAGTTGCTGCTTGAGATCCATTATCTCCTTACGAAGCTTTCCTGTAACGGCCAAAGCTCCTTGCACCCAAGGGTGTTGCATAGCTATGGGAGAACAAGTGACACTCTTCTTCATATTTTCATAAGAAAGAAATCTAACGTTGGACGGGATAACCGAGTTTGGAATAGCCGAGCTCTGTAGTTCTCCCATTGTGAATCCAGCTCGGAATCGAGAAGTGACTTCTTGATCCTCCTCCATGGCGTCTATCCTTTTCAAATCAGCCTCCATCTCTTCCTCTGTTGCTGGCCCGAAGTGGTCAGCGTCGCTATTTGTCCTTGATCTCGGTGCCGGATGGGACACTCGGCTCTCCCCGACTGACTCTCGAGAAGACATCTTGCTCTAATCTGCAGCAGCAACAACTCGAAACAAAAACAGAGGATATTTGCGTGATACAGGAGTCAAAACCTTCGGGATATTATATAATGAATTTTTACCGACCAAAATACGTATCGTGCAAGAAAACGGAGTCCGGAGAGCGCACGGGGTGCCCACGAGGCAGGGGGCGCGCCCAGGGGGTAGGGTGCGCCCTCCACCCTCGTGGAGCCCTCGTGTCCTTCCCGGACTGCTTCTTATTTTTCTATTTTTTCTAAATATTCCAAAACAGAGAAAAATTGCCATTAGAACTGTTTTGGAGTCGGTTTACTTACTGTACCACATACCTATTCCTTTTCGGAGTCTGAAACGTTCCGAAAAGTGTCCCTTATGTATTCCTCCAGGGTTACGGTTTCAATAACATTGGTTTCAACATTTATAGGATTACCTGAGATATAATGTTTGATTCTTTGACCGTTCACCACCTTCGGATTTGTGCCTTCGAAGTTGTTGATTTTTATGGCACCGGAACGATAGACCTCCTCGATAACGTAAGGACCTTCCCATTTAGAGAGAAGTTTTCCTGCAACAAATCTTAAACGAGAGTTGTATAGCAATACATAATCACCTATATTAAACTCACGCTTTTGTATCCTTTTGTCATGCCATCTTTTAACTTTTTCTTTAAACAATTTGGCATTCTCATAGGCTTGGGTTCTCCATTCATCAAGTGAGCTTATGTCAAATAACCTCTTCTCACCGGCAAGTTTGAAACCATAGTTGAGCTCTTTAATGGCCCAATATGCCTTATGTTCTAGTTCGAGAGGTAAGTGACATGCTTTACCATAAACCATTTTATATGGAGACATACCCATAGGATTTTTATATGCAGTTCTATAGGCCCATAATGCATCATCAAGTTTATTGGACCAATTCTTTCTAGATCTATTAACAGTCTTTTGCAAAATTAATTTGAGCTCTCTATTTCTCAATTCTACTTGACCACTAGACTATGGGTGATAAGGAGATGCAATTCTATGATTAACATCATACTTAGCAAGCATTTTATGAAAAGCACCATGAATAAAATGTGAACCACCATCGGTCATTAAATATCTAGGGACTCCAAACCTCGGAAAAATAATTTCTTTAAGCATTTTAATATAAGTGTTATGATCAACACTACTAGTTGGAATAGCTTCTACCCACTTAGTAACGTAATCAACAACAACTAAAATATGTGTATATCCATTAGAGGCAGGAAACAGTCCCATATAATCAAAGCCCCAAACAGAAAATGGTTCAATAACAAGTGAATAGTTCATAGGCATTTCTTGACGTCTACTAATATTACCAATTCTTTGACATTCATCGCAAGATAAGACAAACTTACGGGCATCCTTGAAGAGGGTAGGCCAATAAAAACCGGATTGCAATACCTTATGTGCAGTTCTATCTCCAGCGTGGTGTCCTCCATAAGCCTCGGAGTGACACTTGCGTAGGATCTGTTCCTGTTCATGCTCAGGTACACAACGTCTAATAACACCATCTACTCCTTCTTTATAAAGATGTGGGTCATCCCAGAAGTAATGTCTTAAATCATAGAAAAACTTTTTCTTTTGCTGGTATGTGAAACTAGGTGGTATAAATTTAGCAACAATGTAATTAGCATAATCAGCATACCATGGAGCAGCACGAGAAGCATTTATGACATTTAATTGTTCATCAGGAAAGCTATCATCAATAGGTAGTGGGTCATCAAGAACATTTTCCAACCTAGACAAGTTGTCTGCAACGGGGTTCTCAGCTCCCTTTCTATCAATAATATGTAAATCAAATTCTTGTAGCAGGAGAACCCATCTAATAAGTCTAGGTTTAGCATCTTTCTTTTCCATAAGATATTTAATAGCAGCATGATCAGTGTGAATAGTCACTTTAGAATCAACAATATAAGGTCTGAACTTATCACAAGCAAATACAACTGCTAAGAATTCTTTTTCAGTAGTAGCATAATTTCTTTGGGCATTACCTAGAGTTTTACTATCATATTGAATAACATTTAATTTCTTATCAACTCTTTCCCCTAGGACATCACCTACAGCATAATCACTAGCATCACACATAATTTCAGAAGGTAAATTCCAATCAGGTGGCTGAACGATAGGTGCAGAAATCAATGCTTTCTTAAGTATTTCAAATGCTTCTACACAATCATTATCAAAGACAAATGGTATATCTTTTTGTAATAAATTAGTCAAAGGCCGAGAAATTTTTGAGAAGTCCTTAATGAACCTCCTATAAAATCCGGCGTGACCAAGGAAACTTCTTATACCTTTGATGTCCTTGGGACATGGCATCTTCTCAATAGCATCAACTTTAGCTTTATCAACTTCAATACCTCTTTCAGAAATTTTATGCCCCAAGACAATACCTTCATTAACCATAAAGTGGCACTTCTCCCAATTCAAGACAAGATTAGTTTCTTCACATCTCTGCAAAACTCGATCAAGGTTGCTCAAGAAATCATCAAAAGAGGATCCATAAATGGAGAAATCGTCCATGAAAACCTCACAAATATTTTCACAAAAGTCAGAGAATATAGCCATCATGCATCTTTGAAAGGTAGCAGGTGCATTACATAAACCAAAAGGCATACGTCTATAAGCAAAAGTACCGAAAGGACAAGTGAAAGTGGTCTTAGATTGATCATCAGCTGACACAGGTATTTGAGAGAAACCAAAATAACCATCTAGAAAGAAAAAATGTGTATGTTTGGATAATCTTTCTAGCATTTGATCAATGAAAGGCAAAGGGTAATGATCTTTTTTAGTAGCTTTATTTAATTTGCGCAATTACCATCCTATAACCTATAATAATTCTTTGCGAGATCAATTCATCTTTATCATTAGGAACGATGGTAATACCTCCCTTTTTAGGGACACAATGGACAGGACTTACCCACTGACTATCAGCAACGGGATAAATAATACCTGCCTCAAGAAGCTTTAGTATTTCTTTTCTTACCACTTCTTTCATCTTAGGATTCAGCCGTCGTTGATGATCACGAACTGGTTTGGCATCTTTCTCCAAATTTATTTTGTGTTGGAATAGAGTGGGACTAATGCCCTTAAGATCATCAAGAGTATATCCAATAGCAGCGCGGTGCTTCTTCAGAGTTTTCAATAATCTCTCTTCTTCATGCTCTGAAAGGTTAGCACTAATAATAACAGGATAAATCTTTTTCTCATCAAGGTAAGCATATTTAAGAGTATCGGGTAACGGTTTAAGCTCAAACACGGGATCACCCTTGGGTGGAGGAGGATCCCCTAGGATTTCTGCAGGCAAATTGTGTTTCAGGATGGGTTCCTGTTTAAAGAATACTTCATCTGTTTCCCTTCTTTCATTCATAAACATATAATTTTCATGGTCTAGCAAATATTGTTCTAAAGGATCATTAGGAGGTACGGCAATAGAAGCAAGACCAATAATTTCATCCTTACTAGGCAATTCCTCTTCACGGTGTTGTCTACGAAATTTAGAAAAGTTAAACTCATGAGACATATCACCTAAACCAATAGTAACAACATCCTTTTCGCAGTCTATCCTAGCATTAACAGTGTTCAAGAAGGGTCTACCAAATATAATGGGACAAAAGCTATCTTGTGGGGAACCAAGAAAAAGAAAATCAACAGGATATTTAGTTTTCCCACACAATACTTCAACATCTCTAACAATTGCCATGGGTGAAATAGTATCTCTATTGGCAAGTTTAATTGTGACATCAATATCTTCTAACTCAGTAGGTGCAATATTATGCATAATTTCTTTGTATAAGTCAATAGGTATTGCACTAGCACTAGCACCCATATCACATAAGCCATGATAACAATGATCTCCTATTTTAACAGAAATAACAGGCATGCCTACCACAGGTCTATGTTTATCTTTAGCACAAGGTTTGGCAATTCTAGCAGTTTCATTACAGAAATGAATAACATGCCCATCAATATTATCAGACAAGAGATCTTTAACAATAGCAATATTAGGTTCAACTTTAACTTGCTCAGGAGGTGTATGAGTTCTAATATTGCTTTTACGAACCACAGTTGAAGCTTTAGCATGATCCTTTATTCTAACCAGGAAAGGTGGTTTCTCAACATAAGCACTAGGAACAATAGGATCATTATAAGTGATAGTCTTTTCTTCAACTTTAATAGGTGCAGCTACTTTTACTTCTATGGGAGGATGATATTTAAACCACTTCTCCTTAGGGAGATCAACATGAGCAGCAAAAGATTCACAGAAAGAAGCTACTATCTCAGAGTCAAGTCCATATTTAGTGCTAAATTTACGGAAAACATTGGTATCCATAAAAGATTTAACACAATCAAACTTAGGTGTCATACCTGACTCCTTACCTTCATCGAGATCCCAATCTTCAGAGTTGTGTTTAATTCTTTCTAATAAATCCCATTTGAATTCAATAGTCTTCATCATAAAAGAGCCAGCACAAGAAGTATCGAGCATGGTGCGATTGTTATCAGAAAGCCGAGCATAATTTTTTTTAATTACCTCTCTTGGGAGCTCATGATTGGGGCATGAATATAACATTGATTTAAGCCTCCCCCAAGCTTGAGCGATGCTTTCTCCTTCGCGAGGCCAGAAATTATATATATAATTGCGATCACGATGAACAAGATGCATAATATAAAACTTCTGATGAAATTCCAATTTCAATCGTTTGTAGTTCCATGATTCCATATCATCACATAGCCTATACCATGTCAATGCATCTCCCTTCAAAGATAAAGGGAAGACCTTCTTCTTAATAACATCATCGGGGACACCTGCAAGCTTAAATAATCCACAAACTTCATCCATATATATTAGGTGCTCATCAGGATGTAATGTTCCATCTCCTGCAAAAGGATTAGCTAGCTGTTTTTCTAACATACCCGAAGGAATTTCAAAGTAGACATTTTCATTTTCAGTAGGTTCAGTAGGTTGAGGAGCAACTCTTTGCTCTACTGGTCGAGATGAAGATACCCCGAACAAGCCCCTCAGAGGATTACTTTCCATAGTAACAAGTGACAGTAAATTTCAGCACACTATATAAATTTTTCCTTACCAAATTCCACCTACCAAAGGCGCTTCACTCCCCGGCAACGGCGCCAGAAAAGAGTCTTGATGACCCACAAGTATAGGGGATCTATCATAGTCCTTTCGATAAGTAAGAGTGTCGAACCCAACAAGGAGCAGAAGGAAATGATAAGCGGTTTTCAGCAAGGTATTCTCTGCAAGCACTGAAATAATAGGTAACAGATAGTTTTGTGATAGGATAATTTGTAACAAGCAACAAGTAACAAAAGTAAATAAAGTGCAGCAAGGTGGCCCAATCCTTTTTGTAGCAAAGGACAAGCCTGGACAAACTCTTATATAGAGAAAAGCGCTCCCGAGGACACATGGGAATTATCGTCAAGCTAGTTTTCATCACGTTCATATGATTCGCGTTCGGTACTTTGATAATTTGATATGTGGGTGGACCGGTGCTTGGGTGCTGTCCTTACTTGGACAAGCATCCCACTTATGATTAACCCCTATTGCAAGCATCCGCAACTACAAAAGAAGTATTAAGGTAAACCTAACCATAGCATGGAACATATGGATCCAAATCAGCCCCTTACGAAGCAATGCATAAACTAGGGTTTAAGCTTCTGTCACTCTAGCAACCCATCATCTACTTATTACTTCCCAATGCCTTCCTCTAGGCCCAAATAATGGTGAAGTGTCATGTAGTCGACGTTCACATAACACCACTAGAGGAGAGACAACATACATCTCATCAAAATATCGAACGAATACCAAATTCACATGACTACTAATAGCAAGACTTCTCCCATGTCCTCAGGAACAAACGTAACTACTCACAAAGCATATTCATGTTCATAATCAGAGGGGTATTAACATGCATATAGGATCTGAACATACGATCTTCCACCAAATAAACCAACTAGTATCAACTACAAGGAGTAATCAACAGTACTAGCAACCTATAGGTACCAATCCCGGACTTAGAGACAAGAATTGGATACAAGAGATGAACTACGGTTTGAGAGGAGATGCTGCTGGTGAAGATGTTGATGGAGATTGACCCCCTCCCGATGAGAGGATCGTTGGTGATGATGATGGCAATGATTTCCCCCTCCAGGAGGGAAGTGTCCCCGGCAGAACAGCTCTGCCGGAGCCCTAGATTGGTTCCGCCAAGGTTCCGCCTCGTGGCGGCGGAGTCTCGTCCCGAAAGCTTGCTTATGATTTTTCTTCGGACGAAAGACTTCATATAGCAGAAGATGGGCACCGGAGGGCCAACAGGGGGCCCACGAGGCAGGGGGCGCGCCCAGGGGGTAGGGCGCGCCCCCACCCTCGTGGCCAGGGTGTGGGCCCCCTCTGGTATTTCTTCCGCTCAGTATTTTTTATTATTTCCAAAAATAACGTTCGTGGAGTTTCAGGACTTTTGGAGTTGTGCAGAATAGGTCTCTAATATTTGCTCCTTTTCCAGCCCAGAATTCCAGCTGCCGGCATTCTCCCTCTTTATGTAAACCTCGTAAAATAAGAGAGAATAGGCATAAGTATTGTGACATAAATCGTAATAACAGCCCATAATGCAATAAATATAGATATAAAAGCATGATGCAAAATGGATGTATCAGTATCTTAGCTGGTATCGTGCACACGGGAATAGCAAACATGCTGATGTGGCAAAGAATTAAAGAAGAGAGGGGGGTTAGAGTAACTAGTGTTCATGCATGCATGCAATGCGATAATGCATTGGTAAACACATTTTTTTGTCAGGAACGACAGCATGAGTTGAGTACTTTTGCATACTACAAAAACTATTCCACCGCCTCTATCTTGGTAAGAGTAGGTGAAATTTTTGAATCGAGCCCTTTAAACTAGAAGAGAGGTAGTAGTACTCTAATAGCTAACCTTGTTGTGATGATTAGATAGGACATGGCACGCACCTGGACGGAGGAACTAGTCTGCATTGTGCATTTAAGTTTTCTCTGAAGTCAGTGTACCTCTACTTTGACCAAACTTATAGAAAAATGTATCAACATTCACAATGTCAAATCAATATTTTTATAGTCATTATGAAACGTAGTTCTTATACTCATTATAATCAGTATTGTAGATATTGATATTTTTAGTATAAATTTGGTCAAACACTTTGCAAACGATTGACGGAAGTAAAAAGGACCAGAGGGACTATCATGCATGCGGACTAGGCAAAAAAATTGCTCATTTATAGCCGGTCAAAGTCTCAAAGGGTGCGACCGCACGAGGGAGGCGGAGGTCGTGGGAGGCGCGACGGTTGACGGAATTAAGTGAAGTTACATCCACGCGCCTGCATGGCGTGCGAACAGGCAGAAGCTATACCGTCAGGCCTACGATATGGGTCTAGTAGACATGACATCTAGTGGGTCCCGCATAGTACTCGAGAACTCTTTGGGGGCTTGCAGCCGTTTATCCACCGGGCAAACCAACAACCCCACGCCGTTCGCACGCTCTACTCGTCCCTGTCCTCTACTAGTACAGTACCTTACAACAGTTCGCTCCCAGTCGTCCCGTCCTTTGACATTACACCAGTTCAACTTCTCCTAACCCTCCTCCAAAATCCAGGGCCTCCCAAATCTCCATGGTCGCCGCTGAGTACCAGGTTAGAGCCATCACCGGCGATGAGTTCATCGTCATCTACACACGTGGATCTGCGACGGTGAAAGCATGCCTTGCTCGCTTCCTACGCATGTTCAATAGTTCAACAGATGAGTGGGTCGCTCGGCTAGATGTTGAGTACACCACAGTCCTGCAAAGAGAGAAGATTCTAAAGGAGGCAGAGAAGAAGAAGCCCGCTGTGATCCAGGTTTGCGTACATAACGTGTGCTTGGTCTACAACATATGCCATGCTGACGTTGAGTGCCAGGATTTTAAGAACTTCCTCAAGGACGAAAGAGTGAAATTTGTTACTGTAGACTTTAGGAACGACAGGGATGTCCTGGGTCGAATAGGCCTCGTTGTAGGCCAGCCCTTCGATCTCCAGAAGGCAAGCCTGGTGCCCTCCTCTCAGCCTTCAATGCTGACCCTGGCAGCAGCCATGATTGATCATTCGTATGCTAAACTGAAGAAACCTCAGCACGAGTTTCATCATGCATGGGAGTCGAAGACATTAGATGAAGATCACATCCTGTACGCAGCAATGGATGCCTACCTTTGTTTAAATATCTACAAGGGTTGGATGAAGAAGCAGAGCCCAGTGTCCGGTTCAATCAAAGAAGCGTCGACGAAGAGGAAGAGGAAGAGGGACGAGGACAAAGTCGAGGACGTGGACTCGGACTCCGAGTAGGTGGCAGTGCCGTCGCTCATGCTGGTTCTACTGCAGTGTCAAGCGGACTAGTTGCTTAGTTTATTTTCAAGGGTGTGTTGTGCCGAGGCCCCAACAGAACTATGTTTATGTTCTTTCTCGTTATTCGACCTCTTTAGTACGTACAGTAGTACTAGTACTATGTCTTACTACTGTTCTTCTTGCAGTTGGTACTACTGCTCGTATCTTCGTGTTCCTACTGTACTTAATACGTTTGTACTAGTAGTATAATTTGGGTCAGTTGATTTGTGAAAGAAGTTCGATGGAGCGAAGGAAGAAGACGGCAGAGAAGCTACCCTAGTATCTATATTAGGGTGGCAGGGTGCCCATGATCTATCTTATGAGTGTTGGGTGTGGAATGCAGTTCGCCGGAAAAAAATGGATCGTGCCCGGGGTTAAACGGATGGCGGGGGTGGGGGGAGCATGGCGGTGGCAGGCGGTTCAGGGGAGGGTGCGGCGGCGGCGGCAGGCGGTTAGGCGTGTGGCGGGCTGAGAAGATGAACCGTGCATCAATTTCGGAGGTTGAAGAAGCCCTTCTAGTCATCCATGTTGCATCAAACACTTCAGAGGAATGATAAACACTTCAGAGGAATTCAACCCTCGTTTGAATCTTGGAGGAGCAGATTCAAGCAGGACTTTGCCATGCTGGTTCATCGATCAAAGCAAGAGCAGGGCCCTTACATTCTATCAATAGTTAGCTTGCTTTGATTTCACCTTCTGTTTGTGTTAGTCTATTTATCTAACCCCCCCCCTATGTAACTTGTACAGTGCTGGACACTCTAACCCCCCTAATTTTGTCTTATTAATATAAAAGGCAGTGAGAGAATCTCACTGTCATCAGTTCTCAAAAAAATGTTGCATCAAACGGCTCACAAGAGTCGACTGACCCAAATTGCTCCTTCAGATTGCAGGATCCACGTGGCATTCAAGGTTTTGATAGTAGATTCTGCGTCTGCACCCGGTTTGCAAGCTCGACGCGTGCGCGACCGGCTTTCGCCGCGACAGCCACCATGCGCGCCTCCTCCGCGCGGGCGGAGATGACAATGACACGCTAGTTCCTCCTCGCCGGTGTGCTGGAGCACGCGCTCGTCCTCCTCTTCGTACGCTGCGTGCATAGACGCGGCTCCACCAGCTGCTCGTGTGCTTGGCAGCGCAGCGGCATCGCGAGGAGGGCTGCAGACGACGTGAGCAGGCGAGCCTTCGGCTTCATGGCACAGGGATGGCGGCGACACGGCGGTGATGGGCGAGAAATTGTTGGCCGGAGCAGGCGGGCGCCGGCATGCGCAACGACGGCGGCATATTGATGAGTGCGCTTATGGGAGCTTAGTTTCGTTTTATATAGGGTTGGTCAAACTTAAAAGAAAACCGTGCTAGTACACGTAAACATTAGACTTAGGCAGCGCTTTTATTAGTTACCACAGCCATGATACGGAATCCTGTGCAAGCGCGTGAACTGCGGCCGCGCGGTCGATCGAACGGTGCGTCACCGTGTCGCGCTCGAAGGACATCCACCGAACCTTTTTGTGTGTGTGAAAACAATCCCCGAATATTACATGTCTCCTTCTTTCTCACAGACCTAACTTCTTCCTCTCTCTTTCTCTCTCTATCTCTCTCTGTTTCGTTAGGTTTGTCTCCTACTCTCTCGTCCACATACATACAATCTTTCCCGCCCTATCTGCTCCATCTTCGCAAGCTCTCTCTGCACGTTTCATTCACACATTGGGATATGTTCAAAATGTTGCTTTTATAATGGCTGATGTAGAGTTATTTATTGGTTTTGTTGCATCCTACAAAGTAATAACTATGAAATGCATTTTGATTGTCATTTGACTGGGATTATGTGAGTTTGAGCATGTTGTGAAGTACTATAGACCTCGTATACATCTTGGAATTCGACAATGATTGTAACTATTGAATTGTATAGACCATTACATTCAAAGTCAGTAGCCTAATATATTTATTTCACAATTTCAACAAATGATTAATTCACTACATACTAAGAAAACAAATGTGTACACCCTCTGTTTTTATTTAAGTCCGCGTATTAGCATTGGTCAAAGTCAAGTTTTGTAAACTCTCAAAAAGTTCATAACAAAAAATATTAACGTATACAATAACAAATAAATACCATTAGATCATTATTGAATGTACTATCACATCATACATATCTGTTATGGTAAATGTTTATATTTTTCTATAAACTTGGTCAAACTTTAGGAAGTTTGACTTTGGTCAAACCTAATATGCAGAGTTTACTACTACTACTCGCTAGTTGCTTAGCCGAATCACCCAACACACCACACGGGGAGTTCAGTGTCACAAAATTTAGAGGTCGGCGCGAAAATCTCCCGCGACCCTGATTCGAGCAGTGGGTAGTTACCATCATAGCCTTCGGAATAGGCCTACAGATGACGGTTGGTATGGGGCTGTTTTCGTAACTTCAGGTTCACCCTACCCAGCCAACCCCACCCCGGCACCCAGAGTAGTACACCTGAATACTCCCCATTACCTATCCCCATCGCAAAATAGACTTCTCCACGGCACCGCAGCCTTCGTGCTCCTCCCCTTCTATATCGGCGCACTCGTCCACCACAGCGCAACTGCCTCATCGACGACCTCGTACGCCGCACTGGAGCCGGTCCACCGTCGTTGTCGTACACGGAGCCTCTTCCCCGGCACCGTCTTCCACGGTCTCGGATCTGCTTCCCGGAAGCCGACGCCAAGCACAGAAGCACCACCGTCGTGGACAATGAACTAACTCCCGTTGCCGACCATGACTCACAGAGGCCGCCGCGACCATCATTCTCCTCCTCGATTGGTAATGTGTCTATTGAATCACTTAGCAGTACATGTGCAGTTCCAATTTTGTTCATACCTACCCTTCAAATTTCCTGGGTGCTATTGTTCCCGTAAAAGTAATTGGTTATAGCCTCCATTGTCCAACAGAATATCAGCTTGTAATTGTGCGTCACTCCTGTATCGCACTGTGCTTGGGTAGGTTTTTCATCTGCAACCAGTAGTGTGCCAAATGATGGAAATCTTTTTAGAACTAGCAAGATGCCCATGCGTTGCACGCATCAAGATGCATTTGTATGAGTAGTTTTTCTTGTGGGAGAAAAGGATGAACGAGGGAAGGCCTTATTTGCAAATCTGGAGAGGGGTGTGGGTATCTTTTTGCAAAATTGCCATTGTTTCCTTCCTATCTGTTAGATATAAATCGGATGGCTTATATTGCAGGATGGCAGGCACACCATCAGCACCAACTCGGTCTTTTATAAGAGTAGAAAAAAAGTAGATAAAAAAAGTAGAGAGTAGATAAGTAGAGATAAATATTAAATATAAAATAAATATAACAGTAGAGAAGAGAGTAGAGATAGCAGAGACGTCGGGAAGGATTGTGCGCGCGCGGGAAAAAGCGGCCGGGCGTGCGCTAGTTTTGGCGCGCGGCGTCCGGCGCGCTTTATAAAATCCAACACCCTCCCACCGCTCTGTGCCTTGCCACCGCTCTCTCCCCGCTCTATGCCTCGCCACCGCTCTCTCCCCGCTCTTTCTTGCCTCGCCGCCGCCGCGCCACCATGCCGTCGCGTCGCCGGGAAACTTGGGGATTCCGTGGCAAAACAAAGTTGCTTCTTCGACAAACGAGTGAAACCAAAGAACCTTGAGAGGTCGCAAAGCTTGAAGAAATGACACGATGGAGGTGAACAATATTTAAAACACTTTGTTCAGCAAGAGGAACAAGGCACATTGCAAGAACCTTGTAGGTTGAAAGACAAACAAAAATGGTTACGATGGACAAGAACTACATGCAAGCACTCCGGTTGAAACGAGATGTATAATGAACGATAAAGATCAATTACGACAACACTCCGGTTAAAACAAGATAGAGAAGGAATAAGAGTGATATAATTTGGACAGCACTCCGACTGTAAATGGAAGGAATTGAACATGAACTTTACAAGATGAGAGGATACTTAATGAAATCAACAGCACACTGCCTCCGGAACTATTAAAAAAATGGCACAATGGGTCAGAAAGATTTCAGACAGCACTCCGGTTGAGAAGGGAGGCAAAACTTGATAAGATGAGAGAACTCGAATGAAAACACGACACTCCGGTTAAATGGATAAGTAAGAAAAGAACACGATCTTCACAAATCGAGATGATGAGCGAAGAGAGCAATATCACAATGCCTCCGGTAGAAATGAAAGAATGCAATGGAAAGAACGGAGAAGAAAACAACATGTTCTACCTTAAGTGAATTTGAGAGAGCATCCTTAAAAGAAGGATAGAATGGAGTTGTTGAAAAAATCAACAAAGAAAGGATAGGATCCTCGTGGACTTATGGAGACATCTCAAAACATGAGGTGAAATTCTGCCACTAACAAAAACAATTGCTTGCTTGAGATCAACGAAGAGATGAAAACTTCTCTCGCCGAGAGGATAGGAGAAAAACTTGGATCATTGATAGACACCACAATTAGCAACATTCCTTTGAGAAGGCTTTAAGTGAAATCTATAACAAGATAACTCCAGCAAAGAGATTATTGTGGGTTGAAACAACTCATGGGCGAAGAAAACTATGATGGGTTTAGATATCTCATTCCTGACAACTTGTGAATCATGAAACATGATGGGGGATTGTCAAGAATGATATAACACCATCTCGAAAGATAAGATAGAGAGAATTGCACTTCGGAATGCAAGATGAAGAATGCTTGAACTCCTCAAAACAGAACATGTGTTGAGCACCATGTTTATTTGAGAGTATAGCTTGGCGGATCATAACTTCGAGAGAATTCTTGAAGAACAATTGAAAAATTAAAAGAAACGAACCACCATATAGAGCCTTCATGAAGAACTCCGGTAATAAAAGGATGATAAAAAGAAAAGAGAAGTTGAGAACACAAGGTGAAGCCTTGCGATGATTTAGATGGAGCTTCGCGATGAGATAATGTAGAAAGCTTGGAACTCCGGAAAAGAAAGATGAGCACTTGAAACCAAGAATTTTGATGAACCTCCAGAATAAGGAATCGAATTTACTCGATGAAACAAGAATAAGAATTACATTATGCTTAGCCTTCACCAATTTAGATTGATGACAAGCAACGGATTTTGCATACTACTTATTCTCGTAGAAAGGATTAAGATAGATATTGCGCAAACTTGAATAAGGTCTTGATGGAACCACCGGTGGGATTTGGAAACAACGAATGAATTAATATGATAACCAAGAAAGAGAACTCTTGAACGAACCACCGTAAGAATTGGAAATGAATGAAGTAAAGATAAAGAAACACCGGGAAGGATTAGGAAATGAACGAAGATACTTGAAAGGATTTAGATACAAGTGAAACGAAGATATCATGAACTGATTAGAGGATATTTGAATGATGCACCGGTAAGATTTGGAGAACGAGAGCTGAATGTTGAGAACGAATAAATCTTCTGAAATGTTGGCCTTCAGAGAATCAAACTGAAAAGACTCCTGAATTGCTCCGGATGGGTGAAAAGAATTCTCACAATCGAAAACAATTATGAGAGGATGGCATCAAGCTAGAACCATGAATCTTTGGAAGAATTGGTAAGGATTTGGAGGAAAAACTCTCCTTCGGTCTTCAAAATCCGAGAATGATGACGAGAAACCACCACCTTGAGTTGTAGAGATACTCCGGGATGAAAATTAGAAAAGATTGAACGAACGATGAAAATGATTTGAAAGATCTTGGAGAAAGACATTTGACTGATGATAATTCATTCTTACGTCAAACTTTGCAATGAATTTGAGAATAACTACGGAAAAAAATTAGAAGAGTCCGGTAAGATCCTGGGAAAAGACCTGTGGGTTAGGGCCCACTCAAAAGATACACCATTGAATGATTAAAAGAAAGATTGCGCCGGTTGAATTAAATGGCTCAAAAGAGATAACAACCTCGAGATAGCTTGAACGGATTGGGAATGGAAATGCGAATCTTCTGAGATATCTTCAGCACTTCTTAACAATTGAATAGCAAGCGGCGAATGATTAAGAGATATACCGGCATGAGAAAGCATTTGAAAGGAGGAAAGGGCTAATCAACACTGAAAGCTTCAATTGAATCCACCGGAAAAGAATACGAGAATGAAGAATGATAAACTTGAAGAACATCTTCATGAGAACCACCGGGTAAGAACATTGATTCAAAAGAATGAAGGGACTTCACATGAATAAAATGGATACTTGGTTAAGACATCTGATTCCTTGAAGAAAAGGGTGGGAGGGCGGGAAAACAAAGGCAACTTGGGTCGGATGAAACGAACACCGTTGAGAAAAGCTTAGAATTATCTTGCGGATGGGGAGAATGATGGGATCATCTTGAAGAGAAACGCACCGGTTGGAAATAGAATTAAGATGGCAATCTCGATGGTCAAGAAGGATTAGCACTCCCATAGAAATATGAGAACACCGTTTAGGGAAGGTATGGATCAACACTTGACAATGAAGCAACTCGAATACCACAAAACAAAACAGAACAAAGCAAAGGATTGGCTCGCAGAATAAGCCGGAACAAACATATGATAGAGATTTCGTCCGAACTTTTCATGGTGGGGCCCACACGGGCTCGATCGTACAGCACCATCATGTACAAGGTAGTGCACATGACATACGAAGCGTCCCCGAGTCGGCATAGCCAAGGACTCTTTAAGACACTACGAGACCACTGTAAAACCAACCGTGGAAAGGCGGACCACTAGACGTCGAACCCCAATCTCATATCATGCATCTGTCGGAAAGATATCCTAGGAGCGACATGAATTCCCACTTATAAACTCCCGAAACTTTTTGGTTATGCAATCAGGTGTTGGGGATACAGGGGACACAAAATATATCACCCAAACTAATAATACCTAGATCCAGCTGTATCCATCCTTCAACACATAACCAAGAAACCTTCAGAAATCATTTACCTCAACCTTCAAAAAGCATCCGTTATACGAGTTATGGCAATACTCCCGAACTCCCGCCCCAGTACTGGGTGGCGTCAAGGTGATCTCACCAACAACTGCATAAAAGAGATTTTTGATGTCGGCGAAACTCAGGTATTCCAGAACTGCAACGATAAAATTGTGACAACAACACCTCGGAGCTCAACTCCCCGGGACACTGCCACAACCCCTAAATGTCAGGAGGCACCAAGAACAATGTTCTCGTCACAAAACCATCGGAACGATTCCAAGATACCCGCGTGATCCTAAAATTTTTTTAGTGAAATTTGAGGAGAGAAGAGTCAAAACTTCTACGTCAGGAGGCTTCACCAGAGCGACGAAGGGACTGGGGAGTAAAAAGAATCCTACTCTCCGATATATATAATCCTAAGACTCAAAACATTTTTGTTCTAGACTTAACAACGTCAGCGATTCGATCAAGCAGGGGGCTCCTAAGTCGGGGATGGCTCTGATACCAACTTGTAACACCCACAATGCGGCTATATCTCCCACGTGTCGAGGCACGACTTAGAGGCATAACCGCATTGTGGTTTTGTCGCAAGAAGGGTCATCTTCACACAATCCCATGTAATGAACAAGAATGGGATAAAGAGTTGGCTTACAATCGCCACTTCACACAATACATAATAAATCATACATCAATCAGAGTACACACATAGGTCCGACTACGGAACCAAAAGAAAAGAAGACAACCCCAAATGCTAGATCCCCGATCGTCCCAACTGGGCTCCACTACTGATCATCAGGGAATGAAACATAGTAACGACCAAGTGCTTCATCGAGCCCCCACTTGAGCTCGGTTGCGTCACCTGCACTGGTATCATCGGCACCTGCAACTGTTTTGGAAGTATCTGTGAGTCACGAGGACTCAGCAATCTCACACCCGCGAGATCAAGACTATTTAAGCTCAAGGGGTAGGAAAGGGTAAGGTGGTGAGGTTGCAGCAGCGACTAAGCATATATGGTGGCTAACATACGCAAATAAGAGCGAGAAGAGGAGCAACGGAACGGTCGTCAACTAGTAATGATCAAGAAGTGATCCTGAACTCCTACTTACGTCAAACATAACCCAAAAGCCGTGTTCTCTTTCCGGACTCCGCCGAAAAGGGACCATCACGGCTACACACACGGTTGATGTATTTTAATTAAGTCAAGTGTCAAGTTCTCTACAACCGGACATTAACAAATTCCCATCTGCCACATAACCGCGGGCACGGCTCTCGAAAGTTTATACCCTGCAGGGGTGTCCCAACTTAGCCCATTATAATCTCTCACGGTCAAAGAAGGATAAACCTTCTCCCAGGAAGACCCGATCAGTCTCGGAATCCCGGTTTACAAGACATTTCGACAATGGTACAGCAAAGCCGCCCGATGTGCCGACAAATCCCGATAGGAGCTGCACATATCTCGTTCTCAGGGCACACCGGATAAGTCAAGCTACAAGTAAAACCAGACCTCGAGTTTCCCCGAGGTGGCCCCGCAGGCTGCTCGGTTCGGACCAACACTCGAAGGAGCACTGGCCCGGGGGGTCTAAAATAAAGATGGCCCTTGAGTCTGCAGAACCTAAGGGAAAAGGGGATAGGTGGTAGAAAATGGTAAAACCAAGGCTGGGCCTTGCTGGAGGAGTTTTATTCAAAGCGAACTGTCAAGGGGGTCCCATAAATCACCCAACCGCGTAAGGAACGCAAAATCAAGGAACATAACACCGGTATGACGGAAGCTAGGGTGGCAAGAGTGGAACAAAACACCAGGCATAAGGCCGAGCCTTCCACCCTTTACCAAGTATATAGATGCATTAATTAAAATAAGAGATATTGTGATATCCCAACATATCCATGTTCCGACATGGAACAAACTTCATCTTCACCTGCATCTAGCAACGCTATAAGAGGGGCTGAGCAAAAGCGATAACATAGCCAAACAACGATTTGCTAGGAAGGGTGACAAGGTTAGAGGTTCATGGCAATTTGGAAGGCTTGATAAGCAAGTGGTAGGTAGCGCGGCATAGCGATAGAGCGAACAACTAGCAAGCAAAGATAGAAGTGATTTCGAAGGTATGGTCATCTTGCCTGAGATCCCGTAAGGAAGAAGAACGAGTCCATGAAGAAGACAATCAGACGAAGTCGAACGAATCCTCACAACTCCGGAACGAAACCGAAGCTAACGAGAGAAGCAACCCGGAAAGAAACAAACAACATAGTAAACAACCACCACATACACATGGCATGATGCACAAACAAGTATGATGCATGTCCGGTTTAAAGAGGCATGGCATGGCAAAGTGCACAACCAAAACTATAAGTTAAGTGGAGCTCAATATGCAACGAGTTGCATATTGACGAAACACCACATCAATTATTTAGTTCTCTCTCGTTTATGTACCCAACAATATTAAATGTTATTAAACATGGCAAGAGGGTGAAGCATATGAAAACTAACTATTTAGGCAAGTTTAAATGAGGCCGGAAACAACAAACAACAATTCCGGAAAAATCCTCATGTGCATATTCTGAATTTGCTACTGTTCTGCCTAAAACCATATTTTATTGTTGTTAAACAGGAAAATAAAGTGCAACATGTTAAACTAGGCATTTTTCTACCCCATTTACATATTAAGTTTATTAAATTCGGAGCTACGGTTATTTAGTTATGAAATAAATAATTTTAACATGGCATTTGAGCAAAATTAAACAAACAGCATTTTAAACATTTTAAATGTTATCATGATGCGGATGACAATGCAAGTTTTTATGCAATTTAATGAAAATATTGACATGACCATGTTATGAAGCATTTGTCACCGTGGTTGAAGAGAGGGGTGCCACGGCAACGAATCCGAAATGATGCCACGGCAACATATCGGTTCCGGTAGCTCATGGAGATACCGGTGCAAAAGGAAGCGTGGCGTGAGCGTGTCATGCAAGATGGTGGGGTGATCCCGGCAACCGGGTTCCCATGGGTCGATGCCATGGCAACGGGAACATGCAAGAAACACGTCAGGCACGTTGCAAACGCGAGCATTTCATGCAACACATGCATTCGTCCACGGGCGGTCGTTCTCGGCGGTATACCTTCGAAGCATACGTTTCGGGGCGGACGGTTCGAAGTGGAGGTAGTTCTTCACAGGTTGTCGTGGGAAGTAGTGGCACACGTGGCGGCGTAGTGGAAGCAGTTGTACATGGTAGCGACGGTAGTCGAACTTGACGAACCGGAGGGGTACACTTAAGTCGTCGTGGGAACTTGATGAATCCGAGGTCTTTGGGGTCGACGTTAGTTGTACGTTTCATAGTGGAACTTGACGGATCCGAGGACTCCGGCGTAGTGGTACACGCCCGTAGATGAACTTGACGGGTCGTCGTCATCCTGGAACTTGGCGTTTGGTGCGGTGGTCGTTCGGGCGCCGTATGTCGTGGTACTTGGCGGTCTTGATGATTCCAAGGGTCTCGGTGGAGGCCATGGCACTCCCTGATGGCACCGAGGTGGTCTAGCAGCAGCAGCAAGGGCGTCGGGGAGGTGATGGCCGCGGCAGAGGACGAAGCAGAGGAGCAGCAGTGCGAGGTCGGGCTTGCGGGAGGGTGGAGCGACGGGAACATCAGTGGACGAGGCGGAGGCGTCGCGTGGAGGAGAGTCGATGGGGCGGCGCTCGACGCTAAGGAGGTGGATCAGAGGAAGGGGCGGAGCGGACGAGGCTGGCGAGCGGCGTGGAGCTTGACGGCGAGGACTCGAAGCATGGCTCCGACAGCGCCGGGAACAGCGAAGACGGGTGGATCCAGTCGGCCGGCGCCGGATCCGGGCAAACGTTAGCGCGAACGGAGCTTGGGGCGGAGGAGCTTGGGCGCGGAACGGCGGCCTGGTGGCGTTGGTGCTCCTGCGGGCATTCATGGCGGCGGCGGCCTCCTGCTAGTCGGGTGGTTGGACTCTGGCGATGAGGAGGAGGCAGAGGGGAACGGAACGAGGGTGCGGCGCTGGTCTCTCTCTCTCTGACGGCGCATCGAGGGAAGAGGGGATCGAGCAGGGCTCTCCTGGCTTGATGCCTGCCGTGGCGGCGCTAGGAGGAAGGAGGGGATCGAGAGATGGGGATCGATCGAGGCTAGGGTTAGAGCTGGTGGGGGCGCCGGCTGGGCTGCTGGGAGGAAGGATGGGCCGGCCTGGGCTGTTGGGAGGAAGGATGGGCCGGCCTGGGCTGTCTCCCTCCTCTCTCCCTCTCATACTTTCTTTAACAGAAAAGAATTAGAGAGAAGAAAAGAAAGAGAGGGTTAGGGAAAGAAGTTGGACATGGGGATTATTTTTCCGGACTCACAAAAATGTGCTTGTGCCGAGAAAATAGAAAAGGACATGATTGAAAGATCTAAATTCAAATTCATTTGAATTTAATTCAAATGGTTTGAATAAGTTCAAGGTATTGAGGAGTCCAAAATGTTGGGAATTTAGGAAGAGCCTCGATAAATGGGAAAAGAATTATTGGCAAGGTTAGAGAGATCGACTCAAAGCAGAAAAGGCATAGGATTAATTTTGCACGTGTGTTATGGTGATTCCCAAAGAATGGAATACTTTGTTATAGCTCCCTAATAATATTGGGAAGATATGTTATAAAGAGAAAACACCGAGTGAATTCCCTCGATTTAAATGGATCGAAGATCCATACAATTTATTTAACTGAGTTTTTTTTTAAAAGGTTGCATGATGACATGATGCAATGCAAGAGATGCAACAAACAAAACAAATCACACGACGAAACACGAAATATATGGAAGTCTTCTGGAGCGTCGGTCTCGGGGCGTTAGACGTTGGAGATGCCCTTACAAGCAAACGATTTAGTAGAAGAATGGTTAGAGGAGGGAGTATATGATATTTGCAATGTCATGGGTTATGGAAGGCACGACTAATAACCCCTGAAGTAATTGTTGCTCACATGGTTAGGACCCTTGGCGTGGAACCATCCCACCCGTATTCAAGTCCCAAACTTGATAGATAGAATACACTTTTTTTCTTCTAGTTTTTTATTTCATGCTTCTTGGCGATGTTGTTTCGGGGAAAACGTCTTTCCCGTCGGTTAGGAGGTACCTACAGTGAATTCGTCAATGTCAAGATTTGTCGGCTTAGCCTCTCGGACCCGGAGGTGCTCATAGGTTTCATAGGGGTAGAGTGTTCGTGTGAGTTTGTACCATGTGTCTCAGAAAAGAAAGAAAAGTAGTAGCAATACGTGTCAATGGCTAACGGCTAGGTTTCCCGTGTGACAAGAAGTGGTGAGAACGTTTCGGAAAAAAAAAAAATGGTGAGAGTTTCGTTGCAGAACATGGAAACCCAATGCACATTGCACAGTGCATTAGATGAAATCATAATAATATGGGTTAATTGAATAAATGCCACTCGGATTCTGGCGATTCCAAGAAATGCCACTGCAATTTCTAAATTTTGAAAAATGCCACTATAAATTTTGTAAATTTTGAAAAACGTCACTGCGGACTTGAAAAGTGCCGCTAAGTTTGGAAATTGCAGCGGTGTTTCTCGGAATCGCCAGAATCTGAGTGACACTTATCAAATTAACCCTAATAATATTAAAGTTTGCAGTTGGTGTAGGGAAAAGCATGTTTGAGAAGAAACTGAAAATCCACATTCATTTGAGTATGTGACCAAATACATACCTACATTTATTTATTTTGTGAAATACCTATATTATTTTTGTTTGAACATGATATGTTCATTTAATTATTCTCTTTCAAACATGACCGAGAACAGCAGGACAAACTACTTGTTGCATGGTACTAGTCATGTTTTCAATTAACATACTCATATAGGACTTATTTTGGGACAGAGGGAGTAATACTTAAGCCAATAAGCATACAGAGTATTTAGTTTCATAATATAAAATATTTAAGAACACTTACGCTCCACCTGTTGCATGTCACAACGCATTTGTCAGCCAATTATGTGCAGGCTTACACGTAATCAGATCCTTGGCGGGCCATACCCTTGTACTCCCTCTCACTTTAGTGATCTAAACGCTCAGCAAGATGCTTCCACGCTGAATGGTTTGACTTGACACAGCTTCATACTCCTTACGAGGGAAACGCGTCGGTCGACCTGCTGATGGAGCAACCCGTGTCGTTTTGCTTTGATCAGTGCCGGTCCAGAATAGTACGTCAATGCAGATTCTTGGATGTGTGAGGCGCAGCGCACAGCCTTGGCTTGGATGTGTTGAGAAGAGTTGGGATGCAGACATGCGGTGACAGCAACCACTCCTACTAGCTAGCTAGTACTGTCAATAATTCCTCGCAGAAGGGGAGAAAAGAGTACTACTGGCAATTATTGGATGCGGAAAAGATGTTCCCTGCTAAGCCTAACCCCTCCCGAGTCTTGCCTAGCACAGACATGTTAAGGCCTGCATTGTCGTTTATATACACTGTCACTGTTCGTTAGCACTCGATATCTCCTGTGTGCGTGCGTATCTCTGTACAATTGTGTAATTATACCGAAACAGATCCCGTATGCTTGGCCTGAATCCTGCGCTCATTTGGACGAACCCAAAGCCTCTGAAGAAATCGCGCGCAGGACGACGAAACACATACCGGAGCTTCGGCATGGATTTTTCTCCGTCCGGCGTTCGGGGCAGAAAGCCCTGCGCTTTTTAATCGCGGAGAAAAGAAAATAAAAGAGAGCACGGCGCTTTGACGCGTCTCCAGGGAACGCATCAAATGGCTGACACCGTCTGCTCCCTGGATTTTTCTTTCCAGGCCCGTCAGAACAAGTCGTCGGCCGATCTGCCGCCGCTGCCGACGTCGGCCAGCTCCCTTTCTTTCACCCCTGCTGCAGCACGGAGACCGCCGTGCGCAGCGCGCACCGGAATTATGACGTACTACGCGGCCAAGATATGCTGTACCCCGAGTTTCCCTGAAAATGATAAGTGTAGCGCGTGGTACTCCGCACCCGACGGGGCCGGGAGGGAACCCAACGAGCGACAATGCGGTGCGTAGGGCTGCAAGAAAAGCTCGAGGCTCGTGAGCCGCTCGAGATCGACTCGTATTTTAGCTTGACTCGAGATCGAGTCGAAAAGAAATGAGCTGAGTATGAACACTTTATGTAGCTCGATTAAGAAACGAGCCGATCTTGAGCCAACATTGGCTCGCTCGATTTTAGCTCGATAGCTCGATATCATATAAGTATATTAAATAACCTTCATATCTATTGCCAAGAATTAGGATCATTCATTTCTGTATATGCTCCGTACGATTTTTAGCTTCACTTTACCTACTAGCAAACATGGAAATTAAGCATGGAGAAAATTTATTCTCATCACGTGGGCAACCGTGTGTTCAATATTTTGTTATTTTGGTCAATGTTTGAGAGCTGGCGCACCTTCATCGCCTTCTATCCATGATTTCTTGTTATTAAATACTAGTCTTCACTTGAGAAAGAATAAGTCGAATTTATAGAGTTTTTTTGTTGTGTTGTGGTCTATCTTGCTTTAAAAATTTTCTTAAAATAATTTTAAAAATCATCTTATTTAGCTCGAAACTAGCTCGAGATCGACTCGAGATCGTTACAAGCTGAGCACGAGCTACTTTCTGCAGCTCGACCTTGAGCTTCGCACATTTTAAGCTCGCTCGAATTTTAGTATGAGTTGAGCTGAGCCTAGGCCAACTCGCTCGAACTCGACTCGTTTGCAGCCCTAGCGGTGCGGTAGGGTGAGGTGGGCCTGTCGCCTATGGCCTATCCATGGCACGCGAGAGGGGACCGCGTCGTGTACTTGTGTCGTGCATAACGAGTCAAACGACCGGTCGTTCGCATCGCATCACATCACATACGCGCCGAACCCAAACCTACCCGCGAGCGCGACCCGGCCAAGTTGTTGGTTGACCCTTCCTACGCCCGTGTGGAAGAACTTCGAGGCGGCTACACAGCCCAGGGCCGCCTTGTTCGGTGCAGTTGGGTGGGGTGGCACGGTCGCTCGCCCACACGCGCCCCGGGGACGAGCCGGCGTGCGCGACTTTGCGCCATGGAATCACACGTCCCTCGCTCGCTCGCTCGGCGAAAAAATGATTGGTGACAGCACCCGGTCAGTTCCGATTTCAGACGTGCGGGAGTGGGCGAGGTGCGCAGCTTGCGGACAGAGACGTTCAGTTGTGGATGGACACCTTCCATCTTCCATCTTGGTTCTATTCTGGTGAGTAGCAGCACTCCTGCAAGGCAAGGCACTACTGATGCAACCGACATGCAACTGACGTGATCGAGGCGAGCAGAAGGACGTGTACTTGGCTTCGGTGGAGCGCGCGCGGTCTGTTTCCATGGTACTATCGCATCGAGCCGAAGTTGACGTTTCGTTGTGGACGGACGGGGCAACTTCTTCTTCCAGCTCCGTGATTATATTCTCGTAGCTAGGTAGGGTGTGCTTTTATTCGGCCCTGATGCAGCCACCGCAACCGACGCGATCGACACGGCTCCGGAGATGATGATGCCCTCAGGCTATCAGTCGAGCGCGAAACTCTTTCGCATGTGTGCAGTGGTGGATGGTGCTACACTGCTATGGCATCAACCGGACGAGAGGTGTATTAAAAAGAAGAGAGTCTCGACGAGCAATGTAGCCATGGATATGGACTGATGGCCGGCTGAACCGAGATCCAACACCTGGAATACATAATCGGGGCCGGGGCGTGCCGACGCCACGCACGCGGTCCGCAGCGGCCGAGACGGCACGGCGAGGAATAATAAACTCGGTCGACGGCGATGGGCTGCGTCCAGCCGGAGCGGGTCAGCGGTGCGACATGGTGTACTAGCGCCACGCGAAGGCTCGCGTGCGGCTCCCACGATGGAACGCACGCAGTGTGCGTGTCACAAACGCCCATTGCTTGCGGGCAGGGGTGCCACGGCTCTCACCACTGCACATCTTGCCCTCGCCCCTTGATTTTTCTTGCTGAAATTCAGTCAAAATACGTACTGCCATGGAGTTCAGTTCCTCGTCGGTGGTCGCAGCTGCCGAATGTGCCATGCTTCTTCGATCCTTCTCTCTTTTAGCCACAAAGAAAAAACCTAGGCCCTCTTTGATCTGCAGGATTTTCAAAATGCGGGAATAGAGAAAATACAGGATTTGAGTGGCATGTCCACTTGAATCCTATAGGATTAGCATAGAGTGTTTGATGCTACAGGAAAAATAAAGGTATTGAAAAAAGAGGTTGGAGTGGATGCTAGATTTCCAATTAAATGTACTACACTTGATTTCATAGAAAAAAATCCTATAGGATTCAATCTTGTGAATCAAAAAACAAATATGGGAAAAAAATCCTAAGAATTCTAACCCTCCAAAAGTCTCATGAAATTCCTTTGAATCAAAGGAGCCCCTAAAATGGACCCGCAGTGGGCCGAGGTAGCCTGCGGGCGCATCTTCAGAGCATTCCCGAACTCGAGAAGATTTTGCAGTTTAGGAGCTCGCCAATCCCCTGTTTAGCGCTTCAGGCGCCATATATGGCATCTCCTATTTGGCGCTGCAGGCGCCCGTTACAGTGCAATTTGCAATTTGCAAACTTCTATGTTATTCCTTCCTGGTCTTTTTGTTTTTCGAAAGGTCAAAAAAATAGTGCTGCGACAGGGATTCGATCTCCCAACCCTTTCACCACAAGCGCTCGGGGCTAACCACCAGGGTATACACCTGCTACTGTTGAATTAGTTCATTTTTTCTTTTTATTTCGTCCTTCAACTCGGTTTATTATTTTTCTTTTTCCTTCATTTTTTCTTTATTGCTCCGTTTTTTAAAATTCGTGAACTATTTCTTTAAATTTGTGAATTTTTTTTAAAATCGGTGAATTTTTTTCAAATTCGATGAACTTTTTTGAAATTTGATGTTTTTTTCCAAATTCTATGAACTTTTTTAAAATGCTATGAACTTTTCTTTAAAATTTGATGAACTTTTTTCGAATTGGATGAACTGTTTTTTAAATTTGATGAGCTTTTTTCAAATTTTGAACTATTTTTTCAAATTCGATGAATTTTTTTTCAAAATCGATGAACTTTTTCAAATTTGTGAACTATTTTTCAGAATCGTTGAACTAGTTTTTCAAATTCGTATTCTTGTCAAAATTTGATGATCCTTTTTCGAATTCTATGAACGTTTTTTAAAATTGAACTTTTATTATAAATCTATGATTTTCTTTTTTGAAATGATTTATATGGTACAGAATTTATGTTAATGCTGTTTTTCAGGGGTATTGATGTTAATGCTGTACTAGGAGGAGTATTAAATAGCTTGGTTTTTTATTGTAGACAGCAACGTGGTGCTGGTGCAGTGGTTTGCTGCGGCTGTTTCTTTAGGTCGCGTACACTCGTTCTTTGGTTCGAATCCCACAATCTTCAAATATTTTTCTACCACGACCGTTTCTAGAGGAGGCTGTTGGGCCGGCCCGCTAGGCGACCGGCGCGAGCGCTAAGCGGCGCAGAAGGTAAAAGGCGCACACCCCAGGAACCACGTTCTCAGTTAATGGGCCGGCCCATCTGGCTATGCAGAAGCTCCAACGGTTTTGAGAGGCTTCTAGAAACTTCTCGTAGGTTTTTCCATTTTTCTCTCTTTTTTGATCATTTTTTTTTCAATCATGAACAAATTTCGATTTCATGATTTTTTTATTCATGAATTTTTCAGATTCATGTTTTTTTTAAATCATTCGCAAATGTTTTTCAATGCCCAGTTTTTTTTAAATTCCATGAACGTTTTTCAAATTCGTGAGCTTTTGTAAAAGGTGCGACTTTTTTTTAAAATTCCATAATTGTTTTCCAAATTTTTGAACTTATTTCAAAGAATGAATTTTCCCAAATTCACGAACGTTTTTCAATGTGTTTTTTTATATTTGTGATTTTTTTTCAAATTCTCAAACTTCTTCAAATTCATGAATTTTCCACTGTATAATTTTTCTAATGTGATAAATTATGAGAATTTGGTTTTTTCCTGAACATGTAACCGTCATTGATTTTTTAATGATGAGACCAAACTATCGAGCTAGGCGATCAAGGGAAGCTCATGCGAGCGATCGTGCGCGGGAAGAATTACTCGGCCGTGACCCAACCTGAGTAAGGGCTAGTGCTAGTCCCGATTTTGGGTGCCTGATGAGCCTCACAATGATCAGCGCCACTTGGCGCGCTTTCAGCCGCCGCCACGTGTCGCGCTCTGGGCAGTCCCTTTGGATTTTGTTTTTCATATTTTTCCGCACGTGTTTTCGGGGTTTTAAATGGTTTTTTCGAGGTTTTTTTGACTTTTTTGTTTCCCACTAGTCTTTCTTAGCTTTTGGACGAATTTTTTTGCGCAAAAAAGGACGTTTTTTGGCTTCCGTGAGAGGTACAGTTTTGCTTCCACGGGAGTCACGGTTTTGCTTTTGTGAGAGGCACAAGCCGCACAACCATGCCTCTCGGAAACTGAAACAAAATGCGTTTTCTTTTTTTTTTCTTCGGCCGGAGGTATGGTTTTGCTTCCACGAGAGGCACGGTTTTGCTTTCGCGAGAGGCACAAACACTTCCGCGAGAGGCCGTGCCTCTCGAAAACGGAAAAACATGTTTTCTGTTTTTTTTCCTTCCACGAGAGGCACGGTTTTGCTTTCGCGCTGTTCGGAAACGAAAAGAAAACACTTTTTTTCTTCCGCGTGAAGCACGGTTTTGCTTCCACGGGAGGCACGGTTTGTGATTTCGCGAGAGGCACGGCCGTGACTCTTTCGTAAAGGAGAAAAAAAGTGCTCTCGGTTCAATTTTTCCGTCCAGTTTTTGACCTTTTTTTGTGGAAAAAAAAGTTCGTCAAAACTTATCAACATGGGATATAGTTTTGAGGATCTCGACACGAGGAATCCAACAGTGAAAACCGTTCGAGATTTGGACGCACGGTTTAAGAGATAAAACGTTTTGATAAATTAATCTACGAAAAAGGGAAAAAACTCACATGTTGCAACAAGTGACGCACATGCAGCGGGCCACTTGTCACTACCTGAAAAAGTTAGAGTGATCTTTGCAAGGAGTACTCCTCAATTAGTGATTTCGGCCAAATAGGAGCACTGCGCGAGCTTATTGTAAAGTTGTTGTCTCACGGAGGGTAGCCAGGGTGGGCCGCGGCCCACCTTGGGATTTTGACCCGGCCTATATACCTAAACCTATAGAGTGGGTCAGAGAAGAAAAACACGACCCAACAACGCTATGACCCAAAATAATCAACGCCTCTCGCTTGCAGCCAGATCGCATGCACGCAGGACTGCCTGACACCCAGCCGCCGGCCACCCCGTCCCCGCCTCTGCCTGCCACGTCGGTCACCGACCGGCTAGGAGGCTACTCCGCTCCTGCCTCCCCCTTGTGCCGCCGGCCTGCCCGACGCTCGGCGCCAGTCGCACCACCATCCCAGGCACGACCCTGCCCTGTCCCGGACTCCCGGCCGCCTGGCGCCGCTGTAAACCGGTGGCGACCGCCTAGTCTGCACTCCCACACTCGGCTCGGCCTGATTTGAGGTACCATTCATCCATTCCCCAATTCCTAATTTTTAATTTAAGGTTTGCTTGATATTTTTTGTGTTGTGCTTTGCATAGTAGTACAATACATGAATCGATGAAAAACACATAATTAAGCGTATTATTTCTTTCAATTTAATTGTGTCATTATGAATTTATGACTAATTGAAAGTAAATTCTTATTGCACAATTATTCAAGAATGAAGATGACGGAGATATTGCAAAACTTTTTCACCAACATGCTTTAGACAAGAGCAAGTTAAGAAATAAGATGCTGATACTCCCTCCGTCCGGAAATACTTGTCACAGAAATGAATGTATCTAGATGTATTTTAGTTCTAGATACATCCATTTTGATCCATTTCTCCGACGAGTATTTTCGGACGGAGGGAGTATTATTTTGGATGATTGCCTAGTCACATATGTTGGGCAGGATGCCTTTTCTCAGGTGAATGAAGATGATATAATTGATACTTTGATGACCAAGCAAAAGGGTAGGCTAGAAACATAGTCTTCTTTAACTTCTCAAGGTATGAAAGACTATACTGATCTATTTCTGAGGTATCTGCAAAACTGAGACCCGAATGAAATTTTTAGTCTGTTTGTAATTGATCTATTTTCTGTGGTATCTGCAATTAGTTAAAACATTTACATGTCATAGTTATTGTCCAATTTTTTTTTGAAGGCAGACCATCTTGTTATCAAATGCTAGCTCCGCCACTGCGGAGCACACTATTAATTAATTTTAGCGAGGAAGGAAGCTTAAAAAAAAACAAGCCTTCTCCTTGATTTTCGTTAAAGAAACCAACAAACCGTTATAACCAGAGGTAAATCAAAGAAAAAGGAAGATTCTTTCATCGCGTTGCCCTCGTGCCGCCCCCGCTCATGCGACTCGGGCGGGGTCGAAACCTTAGCCGTCGGGGCGCTCCTTCCTTCCCTACCTTGCTCCGCCGCCGACGGGGGCGGGGGTCTCCCTCTCTTTCCGTGTCATGAGTGTGGTGCGCAGCCCCTCGGCGTGAGGAGGCGCGACTGATCTGCCCTTGGCGGCACGACAGACGGCCCTGTCTCGCGGCGATGGCTGCTGGCGCGGCGGCAGGCCCTGCCTTGGGCAGTGGCGATGGCTGCGTGGAGACTGGATTTGCGGCGAAGAGCCATCTGACCTCGGATCGGCGACATGCGTGGTCTGGCCTCCGATCGGATTTGATCTAGCCAGTGTGGCCTGCTCGCGGCGCGGTGGCATAGATCGATGGCGGCCCGTGTGCACGATGCTAGATAGAGGTTCGCCGAGCAGATCCGGGCGAAACCTTTCACTCGGAAAAAGAAAAGGAGAAGTGTATAGGAGAGCGTGGGCGTGCCTATGCCTGACTCCGGCAAGACCTCCGCAGGAAGATAGCAGAGGGTGCGGGACAAAAAAAGAAAAGTGTGGGAGGGTCAGCGACTCACTAGATAAGCAGTGGCGATGACCTTGACGGCGGTCTACAACGGCAAGGATAATGACATCAAACAGAGCTCTGCATGGGAGCAAGCGCCGGTTGTCATGTACTCCCTCCGTCCGAAAATACCTGTCGTGGAAATGGATGTATCTAGACGTATTTTAGTTTTTAAATACATCCAATTTTATCTATTTGTGCGACAAGTATTTCCGGACGGAGGAAGTAGGCGTGAACATCCGCAAGAGCTTCCAAGATGATGGAAGCAAAGTGCTCAACGCTCATGGTGGCAGTGGGCGCTCGGCTCAATCAAGTGGATCAACTGTTGTATCTAGGACATGATTGAAAGACGAGAAGATATGCTTGCCATAGAAGAGGAAAAGACTCCACTAAACACATGCAATGGTCGGCATCAAAATGATTGCATCCATAGTGGGCCTAGTGGCCTTGCGTGGCGGTGCTCAGTTCGATGTGTGTTGAAAGATTGTTGCTATTCCGATGAGGGAGAAAAAACTTGGTTCACATATGAGAGAGGGTTAGAATCGAATGCATTCGGTGGGTGGAGAATTGCTGATATGGCGCATGGTCGAGGTGGATAGGCTGCATGTTTAGATAAATAAATTAGTGGGGATGAAACTTCCATTCGGTATTATAAATATAAATAATTTTTTTTATAAACTTGGTCAAAGTTTGACTTCCTAGAAAATCTATATGCACTACATTGTGAAAATGATATTTTATAGTAACTCTTTTGTTAAGAAACAAGTATATTTGTTTAGCATGATTCGTCGTTTTGCACAATAGACAATTTTTTGACTACAGTAGAATAATCGTGAACTTAAATTTGTGCGCCGCAGTTTTTGTTAAGTATGTAGGTAGATCTTCCATTAAAATAATAGGCCAATATATGTTCATTGGTATATTTTCTCCATGACCACCTTCGTGTTTAAGTAGCCACTGATGAGAAAGTTTCCCCGCAAAAGAAGTCAGATGAGAAAGTTAGAAGGCAATGGTTTAACAAGGAAAAAAATGTTTTTGTAAACTATTCAAAAATCATGCCAAAAAATAGAGTAATATAAAGGTTTGTATTTTCATTAATTCGGTGCAATGGATACAGAACACAGTACAAGCCACTATGTTGGGTATGTTGTTGCCGCCACTTGCTCGCAGCAGCTCTCCTCTCTCTTTCTATTGCCGTGGCTCACTCCAACGAAGAAGAAAGGAAGGATGGAAGAAAAACAGTGACACAGCGAGGCTTTTTCCCCGCGCACGAACGCCCTTTCTTTCCCCTGAGCACGAACTCAGCCTCACCCAGTTAAAACGATCTCCACACGGGTTTTATACCCCGGACTGCGTTCGGCATGACCCGCACACATCCACTCTCTCAAGCCCACGTCCTGGCCCGCTCTGGCCGCGTCCACCCCGCGCATGCACGCGCCCGGTGCGCGCCGAGCCCTCTACAGAACGGCGTGGTGACCCGGTCCAGCTCGCCCTAGTCCTACGGTGCATCGCGCTCACCACGCGCCCACACCCTAGCCTACTCACACACGCACACACCCGCGGTCCCGACGCGCCCGCTACGTCTGGCGCGCGCCCATACACGCGCCCGACGCGGTGAGCACGTCGCCGCGGCTTATTGCACCCAACACATGCGCCCTAAGCCGCGGCTCAGAGCAGGCCATCGACCTCGACGGCAGCCTCCGCCATCATCGTGTGCTCCGCCGCCGGCGCCTTCTTCCATTGTGGACACTCGCGCTTGAAGTGCCCACGGTCGCCGCACTTGTAACAGCGACCACGCCGGTTCCCGAAGCCCGAGGCCTCGCTGCGCGCCCCATCGTCGTCGTCCCGAGCTCCGCTGCGCTGCCGCTCCCGTGCCCGCCATTGCGCCGCCGTGTACATGAGCTGACCGTCTGCCCGCTCGCCGCCCGCCTGCCCGCGCCGACGCAGCCGCTCGTCGAACGCCTTCAGCCGCCCCAGCGCGTCCTCGAACAGGAGCGTGGACAGGTCGCAGAACTGCTCCATCCCGGCGACCGCCGCGTACAGGCGATCCGGGATGCAGTCCAGGAGTTTCTTCACCATCGCCGCGTCGTCGAGCGTCGCCCCAAGCCCGGTGTAGCGCGCCGCCATGCCGCTGATTTTCCCGGCGAACGTGTCCAGCGACTCGTCGCTCGCCATGCGCAGGAGCTCCCACTCCCCACGCAACATGCCCAGTCGCGCCGCGCGCACGCGATCTGCTCCGACGAACCGAGCCTTCAAGCTGCTCCGAATCTCCGCCGCGGTCTTCTTCGCGGCCACCTGCAGCAGAAGGTCGTCGGCGAGCGCCCGGAGCAGATAAGCCCTCGCCGGCTTGTCTTTCTTGGCGATCACCGCTGACGCCGCGTCCTCCGGCGACACCACCGCCTCCCACAGCCCTGCGGCGTCCAGGTCGGCCTCCACCTTGATGGCCCAGGTGACGTAGTTCTCCCCCATGAGCACCGGCGCTGGATGTGCCACCGCGCCGCCCGATCCGCCACCGTACGGTACGATGGACATCGCCGGTGCGCCCTGATCGCTACGAGGCTCTGATGCCAAATGTTGTTGCCGCCACTCGCTCGCAGCAGCTCTCCTCTCTCTCTATTGCCGTGGCTCACTCCAACGAAGAAGAAAGGGAGGATGGAAGAAAAACAGCGACACGGCGAGGCTTTTTCCCGGCGCACGAACCCCCTTTCTTTCCCCTGAGCACGAACTCAGCCTCACCCAGTTACAACGATCTCCACACGGGTTTTATACCCCGGACTGCGTTCGGCACGACCCGCACACATCCACTCTCCCAAGCCCACGTTCTGGTCCGCTCTGGCTGCGTCCACCCCGCGCATGCACGCGCCCGGTGCGTGCCGAGCCCTCTACAGAACGGCCTGGTGACCCGGTCCAGCTCGCCCTAGTCCTACGGTGCATCGCGCTCACCATGCGCCCGCACCCTAGCCTACTCACACACGCACACACCCGCGGTCCGGACACGCCCGCTACGTCGGGCGCGCGCCCATACACGCGCCCAACGCGGTGAGCACGTCGCCGCGGCTTATTGCACCCAACAGGGTACACGCCGCAACATGTGAAACAAAAATGGAAAAAACACAAGTACCTATGCTTTCATCCAGATATTCTAGAAGCATGATCCATATGACTGAAATGAGACCAGAATTTTTTTAGAAGGTACTAAATGAAATTATTGCTAAATGATCGAAGATGGCATTGGATCTCTCTGTCGGAGCCATGCACGTCCCTCCATGCTTGCGGCAGAATGAATGGTCTCAGTCAGACTCGGACAGCTGGTATCGGATTCGACCTCGTCTTCTCAGTCGGGGAAGTTGTCGTACGGCCCGGACTCCTGATGCATCATCTCCATTCCATCGGTGAACTCTGGACCTAGAGCCAGTGGCATCACCGTCATCATCTCCTATTGCTGCATCATATCCATTCCGGCAGCGAACATCGGCGGCGGTGGTAGCGCATTCATCGTCTGCTGCTGCTACATCTTCATTCTAGGGGCTAACCCTGGGGGCGTAGGCACCCCCGACATCATCTACTGCTGCTACATCTTCATTCCAGCGGCGAACCCTGGGGGCGTAGGCATCCCCGACATCATCTGCTCCTGCATAATCTCCATTCCAGCAGCAAACCCTAGAGGCGGTGGCATCTGTTGGGATTAACCACGACGTGGTGTCCCTGTCCGGGACGGACTAGTAGCAGCCACTGAGTAGGATTAGAATTGTTAGCCGAGTAGGTTAGCTTCGTAGTCCTACTACTATATATACGTGTGTGTATAGCCCCTGTAATCTGTACCGGGGAAAAGCAATAAAGGAAGGAAAAGGCTTGATACGAGCCTTTGGCAATCAAGCCAGCCTCTGTGTTGCGTGCGTACGTGGATTGTGTATCCGGCGAGATTAGCTAGCTAGTTTAGCTACGTACGCGTAGCGGAATAATCGATCAGGAGAGATCGAGCCAGCTTGGGGCAGGAACCAAGTTCGAAAATCAGTGTTGCTTCGCTTCGTCGTCGTTCGTCGTCGGTCGTATCTCATCATCGGAAGTACTCGACGTCGGGACTGGGCCAACAATTGGTATCAGAGCAAGGTTGATCTTCTAGTAACGGAGGATCATGTCGGACGACGAGAAAACCAATCAGTTGGCGGAGTATTCCGGTGCGGTTAAAGTATTTGCTGCTCCGGCGAGTTCGTCGTACCCACGATTTGATCGCGAGAACTTCGGGGTCTGGAAGGCCCTCATGGAGTGTGGTCTTCGCGCCAACGAGCTATGGGACGCGGTCGACCCAGGAGGCGACCCGTCCAAGAAGGAGGGAGCCGAGCACCGGAAGGATCGGCAGGCGGCGTCGGCGATTTATTCGGTGATGCCGATGGATGTCCTCCAACACCTGATCACCAAAGCAACGGCGAAGGAGGTGTGGGATACGCTGAAACTCATGTTCGAGGGACACACCCGCGTCAAGCAAGCCAATCTCCAAACTCTCCTACGGAACTATGAGACTTTGAACATGGGCGATGATGAGTCCGTGGATGCGTTCACTTCGCGGGTAGTTACTCTCGTCAATCGGATTCGTGCGCTTGGAAAAAACCTAACGGAGGCCTCGGTTGTCCGGCGTTCTTGCGTGCGGCCCCTCCCCGGTGCCTGCAAATTGTCACGGCGATCGAGCAGTGCGTCGATCTCGCGACTCTCTCCATCGACGATCTTGTCGGACGGTACAAGGCTCACGATGAGAGGATGCGGTACAGTCTTGGGGATGGAAAGAACGACGAGCTTGTGATGCTCACAAAGGCGCAGTGGGATGCCCTAGAAAAGCGAGTCGGGTCCACCAGTAGCAGCAAGAAGAAAGGGAAGCAGCGCTCGACGAGAAAGAACTTCGCTGACTCGGACGACGAGGATGCGCCTGCACCACCGAGGAGGAAATTTGACATCAGAAAAGTGAGGTGTCATAAATGTGGCCTCCTCGGTCACTTCAAGGCTGACTGCGAGGAAGCACCGAAGCAACGGGCGCTCGTGGCCGAGGAAGGAGATGATGGGGATATGATGCTGATGTGCGAGCTAGTGGACGAGGAGGATCCAGATGATCTTGGTCAGCTGGACACGGGTCCGGTGAGTGCATCCGCGCCAGTAACCTCAGGCGAAGTTATGGCGCCAGAAGACCATGACACAAGGCGTGATGATGTGATCACCCCAGTAAGTCCAGGCATAGACGTGGCGCCAGAAGTCCACAACACAAGATGTGATTGAGGGGTCATGCCAGAAGAACGCGACATGCGGCCAGCTGTATTAGGACAAGATGAACGGGACGCTATGTTGGACGGTGCAATGGCGAGGCCTGTGAACGCCGCGTCAGAGGATAGCATGGCGAGTCCAGACGGTAGCAGCGTTGGGTGCATCGCAACGAGTGGCAAACCAGGCAGTCCGCACGAGCAGGCATGCGAGTCGAGGCACGTCGTCGCGTACGGGGCTGGTCCAGCTTCGCTCGCTAGTGCCCGCGGCCTAGTAGACGGACCGGTTGATGGCGGCACATGCGGCAGGCCAGCTCCAGCACACTTTCCACTACAAAACTCATCATCACGTGGAGGCCCAGCAGTTTTGGTGCTTGAAAAGCTTTCATTGGAATCGTTGGCTGATCTCTTTGGTGCTCCTGCGTGTGGTTCTAGAGGCTCTCCAGAGAGCAGTTTGCAAGGGCTCAAATCGCCAGCAACAGGGAATTTGGCAGTTCCAGAAGCAAGTGTCTTCTACAGTAGCACGAGAACGACATGTGTTGGACATCTCTTCAGAGGAAGCGCTTCAAATTAATTCGGTGAAGATGAAGAGTAAAGGGCAACGATGTTTGCACATCAAGGAACCGGGAAAATTTGAAGACGCAGTTATGGAAGAGTGTTGGCGTCGTGCTATGAAAGGAGGGTTGAGGTCGATCTATGACAACAATGCATCGGAGCTCGTGGATCTTCCCAACAACCATGAAGCCATAAAGCTCAAGTGGGAATTTAAGGTCAAGAAATATGTTGAAGGGTCCGTAAAGCACAAAGCAAGGCTAGTAGTCAAACAGTACGTGCAAGAGGAAAGTATGGACTTCGAAGAAGTGTTCGTTCCCATTGAAAGGATGGAATCGGTGAGACTACTCATCGCTCTCGCGGTTCAGGAATCATGGAAGATACATCACTTGGATGTAAAATCCGCGTTTTTGAATGGTCAGTTAGAAGGAGATGTGTATGTGAACCAGTCACCAGGATTCATCAAAGAGGGTACTGAAGTTACACAAAGTCTTGTACGGGCTACGGCAAGGCTCTCGGGTGTGGAACATCAAACTTGATCAGACGATGATTTCTCTTGGATTTGAGAAAGCCCCACTAGAGCATACAATGTACAAGAGAGGTGAAGAAAGGGATCGTCTACTAGTTGGCATCTACGTCGACGACCTATTGATAACTGGAGCAGATGAAGAGTTGATTGCAAAGTTCAAGCTACAGATGAAAGAGCTTTTCAAGATGGATGATCTTGGTCTTTTGAGCTACTACTCCGGGATAGAGGTACATCAAAAGACGGTGGGGATCACACTATGCCGGGAGGCATACGCAAGGAAGGTATTTGAAAGTCGTGGCATGAAATATTGCAATCCAATTGACGCTCCAACGAAACCTCGTCTTGAGCTGAACAAAAAGAGTAAAGCACCCGCAGTTAATGCAATAGACTATATTGCAGCTGCCACTGCGGCGTGTGAAGGTGTGTGGCTAGGGCGGCTACACGGTGATCTCATGGATCGAGATCCGGAACAAGTGGTGCTTAATGTTGATAGCAAGTCTGAAAGTTTTATACGCGAAGATCCAGTGCGGCAGATAGAAGCAAGCACATTGATACGGTGTATCACTACATAAAGGACTGCGTGGAAGAAGCTAAGATGAAGGTCAACTACGTTTGCACCGATGATCAGATGGCAGACATCCTAACCAAGGCTTTGGATCGAGAGAAGCTCTTGGAGATACGAAGAAGGATCGGCGTCGGAGCTGTGACATGACGACGTCGTGTTTAGGGGGTGATTGTTGGGATTAACCACGACGTGGTGTCCCTGTCCGAGACGGACTAGTAGCAGTCACCGAGTAGGATTAGAATTGTTAGCCGAGTAGGTTAGCTTCGTAGTCCTACTACTATATATACGTGTGTGTATAGCCCCTGTAATCTGTACCGTGGAGAAGCAATAAAGAAAGGAAAAGGCTCGATACAAGCCTTTGGCAATCAAGCCAGCCTCTGTGTTGCGTGCGTACGTGGATTGTGTATCCGGCGAGATTAGCTAGCTAGTTTAGCTACGTACGCGCAGTGGAATAGTCGATCAGGAGAGATCGAGCCAGCTTGGGGCAGGAACCAAGTTTGGAAATCAGTATTGCTTCGCTTCGTTGTCGTTCGTCGTCGGTCGTATCTCATCGTCGGAAGTACTCGACGTCGGGACTGGGCCAACAGCATCTTCATCATCATCATTTGCTGCTTAATCTTCTCGTACATCCCTGCGCTGGTGCCACCGAACTCAAAGCCATAGCCGTCGGCGAGCCCCGGAAGCTGTGACATCGCTATTATCATTTGCTGCTCATGAAAGTTCTTCTCCATCCCGCCATTCGCGCCGGGGCAACCGAGCTCAAACCGACTTCCACCGGCAATCGCCGTCATCATCTCCTTCATCCCGCCGTTGGCGCTGGTGCCACTGAGCTCAAATCCCACTCCGCCTACAACCCTGTCGTTGGCATCGCTGTCACCATCTTCTCCGTCCGTCCATTCACGCTGGTGTGATCGCCGACGGCGGTGGGTTTGAGCTGGATGGTACCAACATGAATGGAGGGACGAAGAAAATGGTGACGGTGATGCCAATGTCAGGGTTCGTAGGTGGAGTGGGACTTGAGCTCGGTGGTACCAGCGCCACCGGCGGGATGGACGAGATGATGACGGCGATCGTCGGCGGCGATGGGTTTGAGCTCGGTTGCCCAACACGAATGACGGATGGATGCGAATTTTCATGAGCAGCAGATATATAATGACAATGCCACAACTTCCGGGGCTCGCCGGCGGCTATGGGTTTGAGTTCGGTGGCACCAACGCAGACGGAGGGGTGTACGAGATGATTAAGCAGCAGATGATGATGATGATGGCGATGCCACCACCTATGGGGTTCACTGTCGGAATGAAGATTATGCAGCAACAACCGATGTCGGGGATGCCTACACCGTCGGAATGGTCTTACATTATGGGACGAAGAGGGAGTAACTTTCTGATCTGGCTACTTAAACAGGAAAGATGTCATGAATAAATTATACCAATGAACATAGGTTGGCCTTTTTTTAAACGACCGTGCACACATTTACGTTCACGATTATTTTACCCTAGTCAAAGAAGCCTCCCCCCCCCCCCAAGACACACACAAAATTGTCTATTGTACAAAACGATGAATCATACTAAACAAATATACTTGTTTCTAACCCAAAATCTCTATAAAATATCATATGTTGAAGCACGCACACACGCAAATATTAACCGCATCCTATATAGTCCAAGCAAAAGAAGGATAAGAACTACTAAATTTATTGGCTACCCTGAGTTTAAACGATAGCTAGCTGTCCTGGATTTGTTGCATCTCATCGCAATATCAGGATTATTATTGATGGTAGAAAATTAATATGATCATCGACCAATAAATAAATAGATTTTTAGGGTAATAAATAAAATAATTAGTTTTTTAGGAAACATTTTTTTTGAAGATAGATGTGACGAGACACAAAATATAGTAAGAATTAGCCCAAAGTAGGGGAAGGCAATGCGGGATGCGGGCTAGGCTTTTAGTCATGTGGACCTTTAGTCTGATGACAAGTGCCATTGCCCCGGCTACCACAGAGAGTCGAGCTATGAAAGGATTGCACATACATCCAACATGCTAAGCACTCTTCCTAAAAAACATGTTTGCCACTCGAACTAGGTTTTCGAAATGAGGGTAATGACTTGCTCAAACTAAAACCAGAGAACCATCTCAGATTGAACTAGCAAACATAGTAGGCTTAGATAAAAAAATAAACAACCTTATGTATCATGCTTATTCTTTCAAAAAAACATGTTGATAAAATAAATGATTTGCTAGTGCAAACATACCATGATAATTATTACCTTACGATGATTTGCTTGTGCTTTCATAAAGTAAATAAAGGATTTTCTTGTGCCAAGGAAAAACATTCTCAACCTGGATTAAAAAGAAATATACTTAGATCTACTCAACTAAACAAAATCCGATGCACATGTATTTGTAAAAAACATGTTGATGAGATAAAAGTGTCAACTATTGTAGAGATACCTTAAAATTTATTACCTTGTGTCGACACATCCAGATCCATCTTCCTCGCCATCGGTGCAAGCTAGGAAAGTCGCTGATTTGAATAATGTCTCTGTCGATCTACAGTCTTGTGCGTAACTTAGAATTTAGTTTTATTGATGTGTAATGTTGGGAACTATTTCGAAGTTGACGTTCGTGAGATGCATTCTTATCTATTGGACAACAGATAAGAGTGTACACGGCCAAGTCACTCCTCCTCCTCCAGGAAAGAAAGCTAGGGTTTCTGCCTCTCGCCGGTGCCGCCGCAGGTCCGCCTCGTCTCCGGTGGCCCTAGGGCCATGGGGGCGCGGTGGATCCTGCCAAGGGCCGGCGGGAGGGCTCCGTTTTCAGTCGTTTTTTTCTGTCTTGTTAGGGTTTATGTCCTGCTCAGGAAGGCGAGACGGCGGCGGCTCCCTGAAGATGGAATAAAGGTCTCCCCGCCTAGCCCCCGTTCCAGCGGTGCATATAGCATCGTTGGTGGGCGCGTGGAGGTGTGTCTCCGGCGGATCTATCTTTGGTGGATTTGCTCGGATCTCGTCGTTGTTCGTCTACGTTCGTGTGTCTTCGGGTTGAATCCTTCCAACCTACGTTATTCTTCATCAGCGGCGGTTGCTGTTCTGGTGCGCTGGTCCTATGGGGCCTTAGCACGACGACTTCCCAACTGTCTACTACAACAAGTTGTGCCCGACTCCGGCGATGGAGGGGTGATGACGGCGGCGCGTCTTCGGCTCGCGTCAGTGCTTGTAGTCGTCGCTAGGTGGTCTACGGATCTGGATGTAATTTTTATTTCTGGTGTTCGTTGTACTGCCATAATTAAAGATGAATAGATTGGAAGTTTTTCTGAAAAAAAAGATAAGAGTGTACACAAACAGAAACTTAAAAACAACATAACATTAAACATCAATCCATCTAAATTGTAGACTTAGGCACGAGACGTTATAAAGGACAGGACTTGCTAGTACCAGGAGAAAACATACTGAACCTGGATTAAAAGAAAATATACTTAGACCGATTCAACTAAACAAAGTCTGATGCCACATATATTTGTAAAAATCATGTTGATGAGACCAAAGGATATACTATTGTACAGATATCCTAAAATTTATTACCTTATGTTGACATCATCCAGATCCATCTATCTCCCCATCGGTCCAAGATGAGAAATCCATTGATGAATTTCAAGCCGCGGTGCGGCCAATCAAATGGACTCCACCATAACGACATGCACTCCACATGCCGGAAAAGTTGCGCATACAATTCATGGCGTATGCTAGATAAGTCGGTTACTGATGTCGTCGGACGGGCGTCTCTCTAGCGGCAAACGACATGCTTGCCACCCATTGACGGGGAGAATGACAAACTCGCCGGAGAAGATGAAAGGTGACAGTGTCGCGATGAGAGGAAGGCCGGAAGAAGAGGAATAGGATGAGTGTGCCGCCAAAGGTTGAGAATGTGGCGTGGGGGTTGGGTGTTTAATCGCATTAGGGTTTGGGTGGGCATATATAACACTTTGGGTATTCGTGTAGATGGTTGGATCGAGATCTAATGGCTATAGATCGGACATCCGTTTAATCTATTTTGAGTGGCTGTGAGTGGTTGGTGCATGTAGTTTTCTGAAATAAACCCTTATTTAATTGGGAATATATAATCCATTTTACCTTCACAATGGTCCCAGGGATTGGTATTTAGCCATCACGACACTCACAAATCATACAACATAATATGTGAAATATATTTTGTGATAATTTGATAGTCACGTGTTGAGCTAGGAAAAAAGGCACAAAATTAGACAACCAACGGGGGTAGGGGGTGATGTACCCCAGCCATTTTTTTGCGATGACAACGAGGCTATTCTCCTGCAGCTTGTACTTCTTCACCGATGTAGCAGTGTCCATTGTTGCGAACATGCCAAAAGTTTTATCTAGGATATGGTTCGCCACTAGGATTTTCAATCTGTTCACGGCTTCGACCATGGCTTCTTCTCCGAGACGTGGTCTAGCTCGATCTTAGCACAATGACTTCCCGACCACAGGATACAATGTCAGCCTGGCTCTGGCAGCGAAGCGGCAACGGCAGGCACTAGGATGACATGGTTGTAACTTCCTTATTTTGAGTGTCTTATATCATCAGAGGTCCTTCGATGTAAATCCAGTCTCTTTTATTCCCAAAATGAAATTAGACGAGTAGTTCCACAACATCCGTAAAGTACATCAAACAGTGCTTATCTTCTTCTTTTTTTCCTCTTTTTTTTTCTTTTTTTGCGGGGAATCATACAATGCTTGTCATGCAAACATAGTGTCACAACGGGAAATCAAGACCATGCCATGGCCAAACTGAGAATGGCTTGGTGGAAATACAGAAATTGGTACACAAGATTGGCAAGACATCAAGTTCCTACAGAGACATACAGATGGGCTTATGCAAGCATTAATCCTGACCGTCCAATGAAAGCATATGCATAACCAAGGACACCACAGGGTGAGATCTACTCATCACTAGAAGGGCAGTGCACGCTTTGCTGCGCCGCTTATGTTCTTGGGGTTGTACATATTTTATTTTTACGTGGTAATTTTTTGAAGTTGTGAAAATTATTTATGTGTTAGTTGGTTTGGCGTGTGTGTGTGTGTGTGGGGGGGGGGGGGGGGCAATGGAGTGTGTTCTTTTTAGCAGAGATGCTAAACCAATGAATAGACTTTACGAAATTATGATTACGGATGGATGTGTCAATTTATGGTTGGAGATTAGGGGAAGATTAGCCCAACAATGAGAATCAGGGAAGTGATTGATGGGATGATATTTGATATGAGCAATCTGTAGCGAATCGTCCGTGAGTGTATCATTATTTTTATTATTATGGTTTTTGGGTGGGTCTTTTTGACCGTGTGACTGGAGGGCGTCTTTTTAATTAATACAAATACATGAGAAAGTTACCTATGTTGTTTGTTGCTTGTGTTATGTTGGTGCTAAATGTGTCATAGGTGGCACTTCCTTTTTGTCAACGAAGGCCCACATCCAGGCACTTACCGAGGGACCATTCATCGAGAGATCTGACTATGAAGCCCAATCAATCGTGTATCCAATCCAAATTGAATACATCAATCGAATCATAAAAATTAATCAGCTTAATGAAATTAGAGATTTCATTGACACAATCATGGATTGATCGAGTCAAAATCAAGGCATTAAAATTTTAGCAGAGATGCTAAACCAATGAATAGACTTTACGAAATTATGATTACTGATGGATGTGTCAATTTATGGTTGGAGATTAGGGGAAGATTAGCCCAGCAATGAGAATCAGGGAAGTGATTGATGGGATGATATTTGATATGAGCAATCTGTAGCGAATCGTCCGTGAGTGTATCATTATTTTTATTATTATGGTTTTTGGGTGGGTCTTTTTGACCGTGTGACTGGAGGGCATCTTTTAATTAATACAAATACATGAGAAAGTTACCTATGTTGTTTGTTGCGTGTGTTATGTTGGTGCTAAATGTGTCATAGGTGGCACTTCCTTTTTGTCAACGAAGGCCCACATCCAGGCACTTACAGAGGGACCATTCATCGAGAGATCTGACTATGAAGCCCAATCAATCGTGTATCCAATCCAAATTGAATACATCAATCGAATCATAAAAATCAATGAGCTTAATGAAATTAGAGATTTCATTGACACAATCATGGATTGATCGAGTCAAAATCAAGGCATTAAAATTTTATACCTCAGTAGAATGGAAGAGCTCCAAAATTAGGTAGGATAGTGTATTAAAAAAATTGAATGAGAGAGCTCCTAGTGAAATTGTTGACCCGAACAAAATAAGGTGACCCAATTCCAATTGGAGACCTCAATTGAATGCGGGCTAGACCATAGTGTATTAAAAGTGTATTAAAAAAAATTGAATGGCAGAGCTCCTTGTGAAATTCTTGACCAGTCAAAATCGGGTACCCAATTCCAACTGGAGACCTCAATTGATTGTGGGCTCTTTAAAAATTAGGGAGCTTAGTGTTATAAAGGATTAATCCTGACTATCTTCACATTTTAACCTTGAACTTGCTTCTCCAGATGAGAGAGAGACAACTCTTTTCACTAAACCCTGTCTCATGCGTCTAAATATTTCTCAGGTTGCCCTGCTACAGAACACCGCAAAATCAGTCCATTACATATTTATTCAAACAATTCTCATGGGACTAAAAAAAGATACAGTACTGAATTCTTACCATGGAAGTTTGCAGATGTAATGTATTACCATCGCATCTGCCTTTGCTGTTGTGCTCGGCGGTGCTGGTCCTCTCCCTGAATCCTTCGACAAGTTCCTCCCTCGGAGCGGCCCTACACCGTCCCCAAGCTCCGATATCTTGGCACCAAGAAGCGCAGCGGCAACCGATCCTCATCTGCGGAGGAGCATGAGGGTGTGGTGTGACTACTTGGGAAGGCTGACGGTTTCAGGCTAGGGTCAGCAACACCGGCGACGCGAGAGCATCAGGACAGCCAGGGAGGGTCGGCGTCGGCACACAGGGGCTCTGGCGTGGCAGAGCAGCAAGGCAGGAGTGCAGGCGGTTGGGGAACTGTCCTTGGCTTCAACTAGCTGAAAAATACAGAGGATCCTCTACCCATCCACAAATATAGAGGATGACAGGCTTGTTTTAGAAGGTCTGAAAATTTTAGGGACAAATGATGTCTACTATGCAACCTTCTTCTTGTAGACTCGTGTTGGGCCTCCAAGCGCAGAGTTTTGTAGGTAGCAAATTTCCCTCAAGTGGATGACCTAAGGTTTATCAATCTGTGGGAGGCGTAAGATGAAGATGGTCTCTCTCAAACAACCCTGCAACCAAATAGCAAAGAGTCTGTTGTGTCCCCAACACACCCAATACAATGGTAAATTGTATAGGTGCACTAGTTCGGCGAAGAGATGGTGATACAAGTGCAATATGGATGGTAGATATATGTTTTTGTAATCTGAAAATATAAAAATAGCAAGGTAGCAAGTGGTAAAAGTGAGCGAAAACGTATTGCAATGCTTAGAAACAAGGCATAGGGTTCATACTTTCACTAGTGCAAGTTCTCTCAACAATGATAACATAATTAGATCATATAACAATCCCTCAACGTGCAACAAAGAGTCACTCCAAAGTCACTAATAACGGGGAATAAACGAAGAGATCATTGTAGGTACGAAACCACCTCAAAGTTATTCTTTCTGATCGATCTATTGGGCTATTCCTATAAGTGTCACAAACAACCCTAGAGTTCGTACTAAAATAACACCTTAAGACACACATCAACCAAAACCCTAATGTCACCTAGATACTCCAATGTCACCACAAGTATCCGCGGGTTTGATTATATGATATGCATCACACAATCTCAGATTCATCTATTCAAACCAACACAAAGAACTTCAAAGAGTGCCCCAAAGTTTCTAACGGAGAGTCAAGACGAAAACGTGTGCCAACCCCTATGCATAAGTTCACAAGGTCACAGAATCCGCAAGTTGATCAGCAAAACATACATCAATTAGATCACGTCAATATCCCATTGTCACCACAGGTAAGCACATGCAAGACATACATCAAGTGTTCTCAAATCCTTAAAGACTCAATCTGATAAGATAACTTCAAAGGGAAAACTCAATCCATTACAAGAGAGAATCAAGAACATGAGAGAGAGAGAGAGATCAAACACATAGCTACTGGTACATACCCTCAGCCCCGAGGGTGAACTACTCCCTCCTTGTCATGGAGAGCGCCGAGATGATGAAGATTGCCATCGGTGATGATTTCCCCCTCCGGCAGGGTGTCGGGATAGGGTCCCGATTGGTTTTTGGTGGCTACAGAGGTTTGCGGCGGCGAAACTCCCGATCTAGGTTCTTTTCTGGAGGTTTGGGGATATATAAGAGGTGTTGGCGTCGAGAACAAGTCAGGGGAGTCCACGAGGGGCCCACAAGGTCGGGGGGGGGCACCCTTGTGGTGGCCTCGGGACTCCTCTGGTGCATCTACGGTACTTCGTGGGCTTCTTTTGGTCCATAAAGAATCGTCATAAAGTTTCAGGTCAATTGGACTCCGTTTGATATTCCTTTCCTGCGAAACTCAAAAACAAGGAAAAACAAAAACTGGCACTGGGATCTAGGTTTATAGGTTAGTCCCAAAAATCATATAAAATAGCATATAAATGCATATAAAACATTCAAGATTGATAATATAATAGCATGGAACAATAAAAAATTATAGATATGTTGGAAACGTATCAACAGAGAACCATACAGAGGATCTGTTAGAGTGAATGTCAAAGGAAATAAGAAGTCGTGCGAGTTGCTTATTCTGGGGACAAAGTTCTGTTACATGAGGATCAGCAGCGGCGATACATGCTTGTCAGTTCAACAGCACACCTGGGAAGTAAACAACTACCCCTACACTTAAAGAGTAGGCTGTCCTTTAAACTTCCAATACCCCACAACCTCCATGCGAACTGCAGCATCTGCGAAAGGCCTCCCAAGCATCTGGTTAAACCAAACATTCGTAGTCGAAGCTTCAAGGATGTGAGATGTAGACCAAAGTAATGCGCCAAATTCAGCCATCCTGGTCATCCATATGATGCTAACACTGCAAATTAGTACTATATGTTGTATCGCAGGACATGAACATCACTTGACAGTCCACCACCATCTCCTAGTTAGCAGAGGCGGTGTAGGGATACCAATCATCGTCTCCTTGTCCCTTGGAGTCAGGGGAACCCATCGGACAAGGTTCAGAGCCATAATGTGAACGTTAGTCCCTTGCCTATGCTTTTGGTAAGCCCAGACACCAGCTGCAACCCCACCCACAATGACCTGCACAATTTAATGTGTCAGGTTTTGAACTACCTACCCTAGAATCCTAATTGTACATGAAATATTTAAATTCAGGGAATTAGATACTTAAACAATTTAAAGTATTCAATTGTATCATTTTCTGTTGCAGATTTTTATTTTATTTTACTAAGCACGAACAAATGTAGTTCAAATAAGCATCACTGTCTGACTGTCTACAGAAGTTGAGATAAACAAGGGATCAGCTAGAAACCTGGGATCCTCAGTTATTGATTAGCTTCTTTAGAAATTCAGATATTTTTACATCCATTGGTGCAAATTCACTCAATAACTATGAAAGAGAATCATCAACATTTGTGTTAGTGCTGCCTATTACTTATGAACAACATCTTGACGCAAAAGTTTGTGATAATAGATGGGTTCACCAGGGCACACAATGCATGCATGAAACGAACAAATAATGTGCTAAGAAGTGCAAGTAATAATACTTCTAGTACAATAAAAGCATGAATATCATCACTACTACAAAAACAGCTATAGCCAATATGGACACTAATGGCGCACTGTACATGTGGTGCGCCATTACTAAATACTAATGACGCACCATGTGTTGGTGCGCCATTAATGTGCAAATACTAATGGCGCACCACACCCACGGTGCGCCATTAGTAATTTTTTTTCTTCAAAACTACTAATGGCGTGCCGTGGGAGTGGTGCGCCATTACTAGTTGAACTAGTAATGGCGCACCACTCACACGGTGCACCATTAGTAATTTTGTTACAAATTTTGTTTCAATTTTTTTTGAAAAACTACTAATGGCGCACGGTGGGGGTGGTGCGCCATTACTAGTTGAATTACTAATGGCGCACCACCCCCACGGTGCGCCATTAGTAACTTGGCCCATTCCACCGAATGCACCCCCCCTGTGGACCGCCTTTTCAGTTTTAAAAAAAATAAAAGAAAATGATGAAAATGTCAAAAAAATAAAAGAAAATAAGTTTCCCATGTGATATGTGGTCTAGTTGTTGGAAAAATTTACAAATATGAATTTCGACTTTATTTGCAAAATCTCTCTGGAATTTGTAAAATGGGCATAACTTTTGCATACGAACTCGGATTAAAAAGTTTTATATATGAAAAATCATCTACTCGAAAAGTTACATAAGAATTTAACAGAAAAAAAGATACGGGGCTTTCAAGATCTAGAGGCAAAAAAATTCAAAAAATTTCAAACTTACTAGTGGCGCACCGTTTGCTAGGTGCGCCACTAGTAACAGAAAAAAATATTGGTTTTGAACTTTTTTTAGAATTTCTTTTCAAAAAATGATTCGTAATATGACAGGGAAGTTTGAAATATTTTTCAAAATTTCATCATACTCATGAATATGAATAAAGTCCTAGACATCAACAAGGTTTAATAGGATTGATATGATAGATATATCAATAAGTGGCTGTTAAGTGAGGTGGTGCTGGGGTTGGATAGAACTGCGAAGTTAAGCGTGCTTGGGCTGGAGTAGTGTGAGGATGGGTGACCTTCCGGGAAGTTTGACCACTTAGTGCGATTTGACTTGAGATTAAGCCATAGTGACCCGAAATTAAGAAAAAAATGAAAAAAAAATTACCAGATACTAATGGCGCACCATTAGTAAAAAATACTAGTGGCATGGTACTAGTAGCGCACCAGTAGTGCGCCATTAGTAGGCAAAACTGGTGCGCCACTAGTAGGCCTTTTCCTAGTAGTGCATGTTAAATTTGCAATTAGGCTCACCGGCGATAACCATATAGTGGCAGTTTGAATATCAAATTTAGGGGCATATAGAACTGTTTCTCCAAAGTTGTCTTCTATTTTTTTGTATATCTCCTTATCACTCTTGCCAGATTTTATTTCATCGCGAATTAGCTGCAAAAAAATACACAAATGTGATTACCTGAGCCATGAAGCTTCCATGACATACTGCGTGTCTGGCAATAATATTTCAATCCTTTAAAGCATATAGAACTAGGGCATTTATTTATGTCAAGAACTCAAGATTAAATATTGCATGTATACATAGTGCATGGTGCAAATAAATTGCTTGTGCACCAGACAACAGTGTTCCTGTGCACCAATAGGGAATGTAAACTTAAGATAGCTGAAAAGGCATACTAGGGCAAAAATATTATCAAGGTCTTAGAAACAGTCAAGTCAAAAACACATAAATATATAATCCAAGAACCAAACCAGCTGTGGCATTTCCAAGATCATCTTTGTCATTACAAAAATAAGTATAGACAGATAGAGTTCTTTTAGATAAATATTTATAATACCAAACATCATTCTAGTTTCTCAACGTTATTTTGCAGTAAACCATTGGGTGCCTGTGAACATCTTTGAGTAACGAGATAATAGCTAGTCCATTTCTAATCAAATGGTTAATTCGAACACAGTTAGGCTTGGGTGAGATCAAGAGATCAGCAAAGCAAAGGTTGGATGCTGTGGAAGCATGAAAAAACATAAAGGCATAAAAAATCTCTGCTACTAAAAGCTTGACAACTAACTGGATGGAGAAGGTCAAGCAACTGATCATTACGAGGTATATAGAACGGAAAAGTACCCTTCTAAGGAGAACTGCAACATCTGCTTGTGAATCTTCAATGGACTGGCTGCCACACTCAGTGCACCGGACATTGTGGCTAATATTTCTTGCACGGTCTTCAACGATCTGCCGCTGCTTAACATCCTCCTCGGTGGCCATGATACTGGATAATATGATTTGTATTAACTGTAACAAAATAGTTGTATATCTCTACTATTAAAGGGGGATCGAACGTCGTGATGGTTCGACCTCGATCGATCCCCCTCCCTTCGTCGCCCGAACTGCCACACGCACGCAGCAGCCCACCAACTCAGCCCACGTACGAAAAATCACCAACTCAGCGTCCGCAAACAAAAAAAAATACACCAACTCAGCCCACGTACGAGATCCACAGTTCTACACACGAACGACAAGTCCATGGGACCCCACGATCGCCCCACCCACGAACGAGGACAAGGTCCATCGACCAAAAATCAAACTTCTTCCTGGCGTACGAGCTCCATCCACACGCGAACGCACGCCGCCAAAACAGAAACGCGAGCTGTGGGAGCTGCAGCCTCTGCTGATCGCCTCGCTCACGGCTGTTTCTGCGTCATCTCCTGAGCCCGCCTACCGTCTTCTTCCTCTCCGACGGCAAAGGACGGATATCGCCCATCACGCCCTAGGTTTGCCATCCTAGACTCCTGTTCAATACTTCATAATGTTAGTACTCAGATTGCATCTTTAACTTTTACTCCAACTACATTAGCACTTATTCCGCAAAGTTACAAAATCTAATGAGTTATGCGACCTGTTCTGTTCGCACGGTTAAGTTCATATATTGGAGACCCTGTTCCGTAAAGAATATTGCCCTGTTTCGTAAAGGATATTGCTAAAGTCCTATAGTATGTCATATCATTTATGTAATGCAAAAAGACTGCAGGTTCATTTTAGTACGAAGAACATGAGTTGAAACTGTCAAAAAAATCTAGGAAATTCTGAAATTGCAGTATAAGATTAGGTAACCTCAGACCATGTTTACTTTTACATCATGGGAACAAACATGCCTCGCGACAGGAATAGTGATAGAAGGAAATACTTTCATTTAAGCTCACCTCCAAAATCCTTTATATTCCAGATGTCTTTTTCGCACCATGTGGAGACAGACATCTTTCTCTCCACTCCTTCCCCTCCACCTTCATTCTTGTTGCCATGTCTGAGCCCTCTTTTTAAAAAATTGAACTTCTACAAAATCTTGCACTTTATAAACTGAAATATACAAACTTCAGCCGTCAACATATAACAATCATTTTAAAACCATATGCGAAGAACATGTCTATGAAAATGAACAAGTGAGTCCAAAAAGCCTGTTCAATGAGTCACCAGAGGTCATATCATTTTTATAATTCAATTCATATCATTTTTTAATGCAAAAGACTGCAGGTTTATTTAAGCTTCTATAGGACAGAAAGATGTCACAGGACACAGAGCATCTCTATGATAAAGGAAAAAAAGGTATGTGTATGCCAATCACATGTCTGCACATAAGGTATTCAATAAGCTTCACAACTTAACTTACATTAATCTTATCAGTTGTCGAATATGAGAGGACACCCAGATCACAACTCACCAATACACACCGACCACCATCTGGTTTTTTCATACGCGAACAAACAGGCACTACTAACTACAGTGTTTCGTCTTCCGATGATGATGACAATGTGCCCATGCAACTGCCTATGATGATTCCTATAGCCGGCAATCTCAAGGCCTTTCAGCCAGTGCCGCATGTGGAAACATCAATCGGTATCGCCCTTACACACAACTTTTTTTTAGTTTGCATTTATACATTTGTTAAAACAAAATGGTTCTTCAGGAAATCATTCTCGTGAAGGCACTTACTATGATCACCATGCATCACTTCGAGGAACAGAGAGAAGCATTGATCATAATATTGGTTCAGACATAGCACTTGGACTCGACACTGAAGACACTGTCCCCAAGCACATTGCTTCAAATGATATCATTAAATCAGATAGAAAACAGAAAAGGCGAGACCAATATATGGCACGGCGAAATAGATTAACACCTGAACAGAGGGAGGAAATCAATGCACGTCGCAGAGAAGCTAGGAAAAAAGACAGAGGAGGAGAGGACTGCCCGTCAAAGAGAAGCCAAGCAACGAATGACACAAGAGGAGAAGCAACAGAGTAACACCCTTAGAAGGGCGGCCTACCAAAATATGTCAGTCCATGACAACCAAGAAACAAACACCCGCCGAAGAACACGTCTGCAAAACAAATCACCTAAGGAGAAGTAGAACATGTTAGCTCAGCGCAAGAAGAGACTCGCGGCTAGGCGCAACACCCCTTGCGCTGAATCCATCGCAATGCCGCGCCCTGATGCAGGTACCTTAGCTACACCCAACCTGATGTCGAGCACTCATGCGTTGGCATTCAGAGAATCCGAAGCTTCAGCTCCTGCCCCTGCCCCCCGGTTTGCGAGTAAGGCTGGGAACAACTTCGAATCAAACGGTAATCCTTCCATCTTTACTCTACTTGTTCTGTCCATGTGCATTGAACCAGTATTTAACGGCTCCACAACGGTGCAGGCAAGTACCTTAGTCGTACCCTGGATGATAATGATGCCCCCAGCGAACTCATAAATCCCTCGCAGCAAACCAATGATCACCAAATAGACGACCAGCAGAATCAAGCCCGGGAGCAGAGGCAGGAGAGCAGAGCACAGCGTAGGGCTCGGGAGCGAGCTCACAAACAAAGTATTACAACAAAGAACATTCAAGGGAGTGCCTTAAAACGAAGAGCGCGCGGGAAAAGCATACCAGAAGGTGAGAAGTCAGCTTTGCTAGATCGTCGTAATGCAAGCTTTCAAAAAAAGCGGAGGCCTTCAGGCCCAGATGCAAGTACCTTAGATGTGAACAGAACAACAACAAGCTCAGAAGCACCGCCCACAGGAGTTGCTTCACCGGCTTCCTCCCCTTCATCAAGCATGCCATCGTACACCATCGGAACCAATGGTAACCCTCTCATGTTTACTCCCCTCCTGGTGTGCACTCACAATAAAAACCATTACTTACCGGCTCAACAATGTTACAGCTGACATGGAGGCCTTCCTTAGCGGCATCATGGACGAGAATGCACTCTCTGGTGACCTCATGGATGATGAGTACTACTTATTTGCCGGTGAAGGTACTCCGAGGCGCCTTTCGCTGCTCATCCCTCTATATTATTGGTTTATGATGTGCATCCCATCGTGACTTGTTATATCTCCACAATGCTTGCAGCATCCGACACTGATAGCACGGACCTCGATGAGCCCATAGAATCCTCCAACACGGGATCTATCGACCTAGATCCTTTCGACTATGTCTACTCGAACATCCTAGACAGCACACACATCCTGAAGCACGCGGAAAACTGCGAGCATTGCAAGGCCAAGAAGTTCTAGTACGAGACTGACGGCTTCTGCTGTCGGAACGGGGAGATTGAGCTAGCTGAACCCGAGCCTATCCCAGAGCTGATGAGGTTATGGTCTAGCGCGGATGCAGACTCTCGGCATTTCCGGGAGAGCATTCGGTTCTTCAACGGGCACTTTGCCTTCACTACCCTTGGCGTCAGCCTAGACAACAACTACACAAACATGAAGTCCGGGGTGTACACGTTTCGGGCACATGGCACTATGTACCACAGGGTGCACTCGTTCGGTCCAAGATCTCGCCCTGAACATCTGCAGTTGTACTTCTACGATGACGATCCCAGCTTAAGCCATCGCAAGGAGGCCACCAAGCAATTGGACCAGCACGTTGTCAGGAAGTTAGTGGACGTCCTCAGGGAAAACCCCTACTCCCAACAGTTTAGGAGTTTGGGTGCCCACAAGGAAAACCTCGAGGAGTACCGGATAGACCTCAACATTGACCAGAAGCTAGACCAACGAAGATATAATAGACCCGTGTCATCCGAGGTGGCTGCGATTTGGGTCGAGGGAAGCGATCTAGCAAACAGGTTCAACCGCAGCATTACACTCTATGGGGACAACAACGAGAAGTATAGTATACATGCCACAGATGGCTGTTATGACCCGCTCTCGTATCCCCTCTTTTTTCCAAGGGGGAGCTTGGTTGGCATCCAAATATCCCTAAGCACAATGTCCCTTGGGAGGTTGCACAACAACCAAGAGGAAACCGTGATAACGATTCAGGTGCGCCTGGTTGGTATGCTTATATGCCAGAAAAAGTTCTCTATCCTTCCATATGGTACCTAACCTTCTTCTTTCACGTCTTTCCACAGAGGGGAACAGCCGGTTGCGTGTCTCTATCAGGGACTACTACTGTTACCGGCTACAGACGCGCCCTATGATATTCAACCCCATACTACAAGGAGCACGCCTGTTTCAGCAGTGGGGTGTCGACATGTTCATCAAGATTGAGGGATGTAGGCTAAAGTGGATCAGGGACCACCAGAGAGAGATACGTGCCGATCTATACCAAGGCCTTGTGGGTAGCATCGCGGTTGGGGAGATGCGAGCGAGCGCTATTGGGAAGAGGATCGTGCTGCCAGGGACGCATCAAGGAAGCAATCGAGACATGAAGCGGAGGCACATGGACGCCATGGCACTGGTGCAGACATCTGGGAAGCCTGACATCTTTTTGACTATGACATGCAATCCTAGCTGGGAGGAGATACTGAATGAGCTGCTTCCTGGCCAGACACCCCAGGACCGACCAGATCTTGTCGCACGCGTGTTCAGGGCCAAGCTGGAGACCATGAAAGAGATGTTGTTCAAAAAGCACATCCTTGGTGTTGTGGTAGCGCATGTGTATGTCGTCGAGTTCCAGAAGAGGGGCCTCCCCCATGCACACTTCCTGCTGATCATGAATTCAAATTATAAACTCGTGGTGCCAGAGCAGTATGACCGCGTCATATCTGCAGAGCTCCCGGACAGGCATAAGTATCCAGAGCTCTATGCCATGGTCGTGAAGCATATGATGCACGACCCATGTGGCAATCTTAATCCCAAAAATATACATTAAAATATCTATTTCAAGAAAATGCTAATCATGTATTTGAAAATGCTACTCCCTCTATCCCATAATGTAAGACGTTTTTTGACACTACACTAGTGTCAAAAAGCGTCTTACATTATGGGACGGAGGGAGTATATGTGTATAAAAATAATGTTTCAGATGTATACAAAAATGTATAGTGTGCATGAAAAAAGTGGACATTAAAACATGTATTTGGAAAAAGTTAAACATGTATAAAAATATGCTCCAGATGTATACAAAAAAGTACATTGCGTGTGATAATAAATAGACATGTTGTGAAAAAAAGAAAAACAGTGAAAAAACTAACAAATAAAACTGAATAGAAAGAAGGAAAAAGGAAAGGAAAACAATTTTAAAAACCAATGAAAATTGAAATAAGACCGCTGCAAAACAAAAGAAATGGTGAAAACCAGAGAAAACAATGGAAACAAATGAAAACCAAAAGAGCCCAAAAAACCCTTACAAGATATCAAAACCAGTGAAAACTGAGAAAGAAAGGTAGAAAACCGGTGAAAAAAATGAAAAACAGAACACCGAGAAAAACAGTGAAGACATAAAAGAAAGCCGAAAAACAAAAAGAAAAAAAGGAAAAGAAACCCTGGAGAAAACTGGGCCAAAATCGGTAGAACGACCGAAGATACCACTCGCGAGTGAGTTTCTTCCATCGAAAACGTAGCAAATAAAAAATTAAACGAATTGGGACAACCCAGTATCCTAGTATCCTGTTGTGGGAGAATAACCTGAAGCGAAACGGGCGCCACTCTCGCTATAAGCGAGATATAGTTCTCTCATTCCCACATAACCCACTTATACGGGCACAACCTTCGGCCATGAAGAAGCCATGGCGGTGGTGGCCATGGCTCCTTCATGGTCGAAGGTTGTGCCCGTATGTCCCGACACACATCAGTCGGTCATTCGCATACCTTCCACGCGTGACGGCCATGGCTAAAGGAAATATGCCTTAGAGGCAATAATAAAGTTGTTATTTATATCTATATCACGATAAATGTTTATTATTCATGCTAGAATTGTATTAACCAGAAACTTGATACATATGTGGATACATAGACAAAACACAGTGTCCCTAGTATGCCTCTATTTGACTAGCTCGTTAATCAAAGATGGTTAAGTTTCCTAACCATAGACATGTGTTGTCATTTGATGAATGGGATCACATCATTAGAGAATGATGTGATGGACAAGACCCATCCGTTAGCTTAGCATAATGATCGTTAAGTTTTCTTGCTATTGCTTTCTTCATTACTTATACATGTTCCTCTGACTATGAGATTATGCAACTCCCGAATACCGAAGAAACACCGTGTGTGCTATCAAACATCACAACGTAACTGGGTGATTATAAAGATGCTCTACAGGTGTCTCCGAAGGTGTTTGTTGGGTTGGCATAGATCGAGATTAGGATTTGTCACTCCGTGTATCGGAGAGGTATCTCTGGGCTCTCTCGGTAATGCACATCACTATAAGCCTTGCAAGCAATGTGACTAATGAGTTAGTTGCAGGATGATGCATTACGGAACGAGTAAAGAGACTTGTCGGTAACGAGATTCAACTAGGTATGATGATGCCGACGACCGAATCTCGGGCAAGTAACATACCGATGACAAAGGGAACAACGTATGTTGTTATGTGGTTTGACCGATAAAGATCTTCGTAGAATATGTGGGAGCCAATATGAGGATCCAGGTTCCGCTATTGGTTCTTGACCGGAGAGGTGTCTCGGTCATGTCTACATAGTTCTCGAACCCGTAGGGTCCGCACACTTAACGTTCGATGACGATTTTATATTGTATGAGTTACGTGATTTGATGATTGAATGTTGTTCGGAGTCCCGGATGAGATCACGGACATGATGAGGAGTCTCGAAATGGTCGAGAGGTAAAGATTCATATATAGGACGATAGTATTTGGACACCGGAAGTGTTTCGGGGGGTCCGGGTACCCCCGGCCAAGATATGGGCCTTATTGGGCCTAGGGCGGGACAGACCAGCCCCTAGTGGTCTGGTGCGCCCCATACATGGCCGAATAGGGGGGGGGGGGAGAAAGGAAAGGGAGAGGAGAGAAAGGAAGGAGGGCAATTCGGCCTCCCCTTCCTTCTCTCCCCCTCCTCTTTCCTTCTCCCTCCGGAAAACATGGAAAGGGGGGAGGCCGAATAGGATTAGGCCCCAAGTAGGATTCCTCCTACTTGGGGCGCGCCTCCTGCTGCTCCCTCCCCCTCCCACCTATATATATGTGGGGGGAACCACTAGAACACACACCAAGTCTTCTCTTAGCCATGTGCGGTGCCCCCTCCACAGTTACACACCTCGGACATATCGTCGTAGTGCTTAGGCGAAGCCCTGTGCCAGTAACTTCATCATCACCGTTGCCACGCCGTCGTGCTAACGGAACTCTCCCTCGGCCTCAACTGGATCAAGAGTTCGAGGGATGTCATCGAGCTGAACGTGTGCTGATTGCGGAGGTGTCGTACGTTCGGTACTTGGATCAGTTGGATCGCGAAGACGTTCGACTACATCAACCGCGTTAAACGCTTCCGCTTTCGGTCTACGAGGGTACGGACACACTCTCCCCGCCCGTTGCTATGCATCTCCTAGATGGATATTGCGTAATCGTAGGTAAATTTTTTGAAATACTACGTTCCCCAACAGTGGCATCCGAGCCAGGTCTATGCGTAGATGTTATATGCACGAGTAGAACACAATGAGGTGTGGGCGATAATAGCCATACTGCTTACCAGCATTTGCTACCTCTTGAGCACTGCGTTGATTTTCCCTTGAAGAGGAAAGGGTGATGTAGCAAAGTAGCGTAAGTATTTCCCTCGGTTTTTGAGAACCAAGGTATCAATCCAGTAGGAGGCTACACGCTAGTCCCTCGCACCTACACAAAACAAATAAATCCACGCAACCAACGTGATAAGGGGTTGTCAATCCCTACACGGTCACTTACGAGAGTGAGATCTGATAGATATGATAGGATAATATTTTTGGTATTTTTATGATAAAGATGCAAAGTAAAATAAAAGCAAAGGAAAAAGCAACGGAAATAACTAAGTGTTGGAAGATTAATATGATGAAGATAGACCCGGGGGCCATAGGTTTCACTAGTGGCTTCTCTCAAGAGCATATGTATTTTACGATGGGTGAACAAATTACTATTGAGAAATTGACAGAATTGAGCATAGTTATGAGAATATCTAGGTATGATCATGTATATAGGCATCATGTCCGAGACAAGTAGACCGACTCCTGCCTGCATCTACTACTATTACTCCACACATCGACCGCTATCCAGCATGCATCTAGAGTATTAAGTTCATAAGAACAGAGTAACACCTTAAGCAAGATGACATGATGTAGAGGGATAAATTCATGCAATATGATAAAAACCCCATCTTGTTATCCTCGATGGCAACAATACAATACGTGCGTTGCTGCCCCTACTGTCACTGGGAAAGGACACCGCAAGATTGAACCCAAAGCTAAGCACTTCTCCCATTGCAAGAAAGATCAATCTAGTAGGCCAAACCAAACTGATAATTCGAAGAGACTTGCGAAGATAACCAATCATACATAAAAGAATTCAGAAGATTCAAATATTGTTCATAGATAAACTTGATCATAAACCCACAATTCATCGGTCTCAACAAACACACCGCAAAAGAAGATTACATCGAATAGATCTCCACGAGAGAGGGGGAGAACATTGTATTGAGATCCAAAAAGAGAGAAGAAGCCATCTAGCTAATAACTATGGACCCGAAGGTCTGAGGTAAACTACTCACACTTCATCGGAGGGGCTATGGTGTTGATGTAGAAGCCCTCCGTGACCGATGCCCCCTCCGGCGGAGCTCCGGAACAGGCCCCAAGATGGGATCCCGTGGGTACAGAAGGTTGCGGTGGTGGAATTAGGTTTTTGGCTCCGTATCTGATCGTTTGGGGGTACGTAGGTATATATAGGAGGAAGGAGTACGTCGGTGGAGCAACAGGGGGCCCACGAGGGTGGAGGGCACGCCCTGGGGGGTAGGCGCCCCCTACCCCGTGGCTTCCTTGTTGGTTGCTTGATGTAGGGTCCAAGTCTCCTGGATCATGTTCGTTCCGAAAATCACGTTCTCGAAGGTTTCATTCCGTTTGGACTCCGTTTGATATTCTTTTTCTGCGAAACTCTGAAATAGGCAAAAAACAGCAATTCTGGGCTGGGCCTCTGGTTAATAGGTTAGTCCCAAAAATAATATAAAAGTGAATAATAAAGCCCAATAATGTCCAAAACAGAAGATAATATAGCATGGAGCAATCAAAAATTATAGATACGTTGGAGACGTATCAAGCATCCCCAAGCTTAATTCCTGCTCGTCCTCGAGTAGGTAAATGATAAAAACAGAATTTTTGATGTGGAATGCTACTTGGCATAATTTCAATATAATTCTTCTTAATTGTGGTATGAATATTCAGATCCGAAAGATTCAAGACAAAAGTTTAATATTGACATAAAAAATAATAATACTTCAAGCATACTAACTAAGCAATCATGTCTTTTCAAAATAACATGGCCAAAGAAAGGTATCCCTACAAAATCATATAGTCTGGCTATGCTCTATCTTTACCACACAAAATACTTAAATCATGCACAACCCCGATGACAAGCCAAGCAATTGTTTCATACTTTTGGTGTTCTCAAACTTTTTCAATCTTCACGCAATACATGAGCGTGAGCCATGGCCATAACACTATATGTGGAATAGAATGGTGGTTGTGGAGAAGACAAAAAAAGAGAAGATAGTCTCACATCAACTAGGCGTATCAACGGGCTATGGAGATGCCCATCAATAGATATCAATGTGAGTGAGTAGGGATTGCCATGCAACGGATGCACTAGAGCTGTAAGTATATGAAAGCTCAACAAAAGAAACTAAGTGGGTGTGCATCCAACTCGCTTGCTCAAGAAGACCTAGGGCATTTTGAGGAAGCCCATCATTGGAATATACAAGCCATGTTCTATAATGGAAAATTCCCACTAGTATATGAAAGTGATATCATAGGAGACTCTCTATCATGAAGATCATGGTGCTACTTTGAAGCACAAGTGTGGTAAAAGGATAGTAGCATTGTCCCTTCTCTCTTTTTCTCTCATAATTTTTTTTATTTGGGACTTTTTTTGGCCTCTCTTTTTTTCGTCCGGAGTCTCATCCCGACTTGTGGGGGAATCATAGTCTCCATTATCCTTTCCTCACTTGGGACAATGCTCTAAAAATGATGATCATCACACTTTTATTTACTTACAACTCAAAAATTACAACTCAATACTTAGAACAAAATATGACTCTATGTGAATGCCTCCGGCGGTGTACCGGGATATGCAATGAATCAAGAGTGACATGTATGAAAGAATTATGAACGGTGGCTTTGCCACAAATACAATGTCAACTACATGATCATGCAAAGCAATATGACAATGATGGAGCGTGTCATAGTAAACGGAACGGTGGTAAGTTGCATGGCAATATATCTCGGAATGGCTATGGAAATGCCATAATAGGTAGGTATGGTGGCTGTTTTGAGGAAGGTTTATGGTGGGTGTATGATACCGGCGAAAAGTGCGCGGTATTAGAGAGGCTAGCAATGGTGGAAGGAAGAAAGTGCGTATAATCCATGGACTCAACATTAGTCATAAAGAACTCATATACTTATTGCAAAAATCTACAAGTTATCAAAGCAAAGTATTACGCGCATGCTCCTAGGGGGATAGATTGGTAGGAAAAGACCATCGCTCGTCCCCGACCGCCACTCATAAGGAAGACAATCAATAAATAAATTATGCTCCGACTTCATCACATAACGGTTCACCATACGTGCATGCTACGGGAATCACAAACTTTAACACAAGTATCTCTCAAATTCAGAACTACTCAACTAGCATGACTCTAATATCACCATCTTTATATCTCAAAACAATTATCAAGCATCAAACTTCTCATAGTATTCAACACACTCATAAGAAAGTTTTTACTAATCTTGAATACCTAGCATGTTAGGATTATTTAAGCAAATTACCATGCTATTTATAACTCTCAAAATAATCTAAGTGAACATGAGAGATCAATAGTTTCTATAAAACAAATCCACCACCGTGCTCTAAAAGATTTAAGTGAAGTACTAGAGCAAAAACTATATAACTCAAAAGATATAAGTGAAGCACATAGAGTATTCTAATAATTTCCGAATCATGTGTGTCTCTCTCAAAATGTGTGTACAGCAAAGATGATTGTGGTAAACTAAAAAGCAAAGACTCAAATCATACAAGACGCTCCAAGCAAAACACATATCATGTGGTGAATAAAAATATAGCTCCAAGTAAAGTTACTGATGGAAGTAGACGAAACAGGGGATGCCTTCCGGGGCATCCCCAAGCTTTGGCTTTTAGGTGTCCTTAGATTATCTTGGGGTGCCATGGGCATCCCCAAGCTTAGGCTCTTGCCACTCCTTGTTCCATAATCCATCAAATCTTTCACCCAAAACTTGAAAACTTCACAACACAAAACTCAGCAGAAAATCTCGTGAGCTCCGTTAGCGAAAAAAAACAAAAGACCACTTCAAGGTACTGTAATGAACTCATTCTTTATTTATATTGGTGTTAAACCTACTGTATTCCAACTTCTCTATGGTTTATAAACTCTTTTACTAGCCATAGATTCATCAAAATAAGCAAACAACACACGAAAAACAGAATCTGTCAAAAACAGAACAGTCTGTAGTAATCTGTAACTAACGCAAACTTCTGGAACTCCAAAAAATCAGCCAAAATAGGACGAACTATACAATGTGTTTATTGATCAGCAGCAATTGGAATCAGTATTTTATCACGTTCTGGTGATTTTTAACAATTGTTTTCGTGAACAGAAAGTTTCTGGAAATTACAGCAAGATCAAATAACTATCATCCAAGAAGATCCTATAGGTTTAACTTGGCACAAACACTAATTAAAACATAAAAACACATCTAACCATAGGCTAGAACAAAAATTTATTCCTAAACAGAAGTAAAAAGAAAAAAACTAAAAATAAAATTGGGTTGCCTCCCAACAAGCGCTATCGTTTAACGCCCCTAGCTAGGCATAAAAGCAAGGATAGATGTAGGTATTGCCATCTTTGGTAGGCAATCCATAAGTGGCTCTCATGATAGATTCATATGGTAATTTATTTTCTTCCTAGGAAAGTGTTCCATGCCTTTCTTTAATGGAAATTGGAATCTAATATTCCCTTCCTTCATATCAATAATTGCACCAATCGTTCTAAGGAAAGGTCTACCAAGAATAATAGGACATGAAGGATTGCAATCTATATCAAGAACAATAAAATATACGGGCACATAGTTCCTATTTGCAACAATAAGAACATCATTAATTCTTCCCATAGGTTTCTTAATGGTGGAATCCGCAAGGTGCAAGTTTAAAGAGCAATCATCAAAATCACGGAAACCTAGCAAATCGCATAAAGTTTTTGGAATCGTGGAAACACTAGCACCCAAATCACACAAAGCATAGCATTCATGATCCTTAATCTTAATTTAATAGTAGGTTCCCACTCATCATAAAGTTTTCTAGGGATAGAAACTTCCAACTCAAACTTTTCTTCATAAGATTGCATCAAAGCATCAACGATATGTTTGGTAAAAGCTTTATTTTGACTATAAGCATGAGGAGAATTTAGCACGGATTGCAACAAGGAAATACAATCTATCAAAGAGCAATTATCATAATTAAATTCCTTGAAATCCAAAATAGTGGGTTTATTAACATCTAATGTTTTGATTTCTTCAATCCCACTTTTATCAATTTTAGCATCAAGATCTAAAAACTCCGAATTTCTAGAACGCCTTCTAGGTAAAGGTGGATCATATTCAGTCCCATCATCACCAAGATTCATATTGAAAAACAAAGATTTAATAGGGGACACATCAATAACTTTTAGATCTTCATCTTTGTTTTCATAGAAATTAGAAGAACACGCTTTCATAAAGCAATCTTTCTTAGCGCGCATCCTAGCGGTTCTTTCTTTGCACTCATCAATGGAAATTCTCATGGCTTTGAGAGACTCATTGATAACATGCTTAGGAGGAATAGATCTATGTTTTAAAGAATCAACATCAAGAGAAATTCTATCAACGTTCCTAGCCAATTCATCAACTTTAAGCAATTTCTCTTCAAGCAAAGCATTGAAATTCTTTTGCGAATTCATAAACTCTTTAACACTAGTCTCAAATTCAGAGGGCATCTTATTAAAATTTCCATAAGAGTTGTTGTAGGAATTACCATAATTATTAGAGGAATTGCTAGGATAAGGCCTAGGATTAAAGTTTCCTCTATACGTGTTGTTACCAAAATTATTCCTACCAACAAAATTCACATCCGTAGATTCATTATAATTCTCAATCAAAGTAGACAAAGGCATATCATTAGGATCAGAAGAAACACTCTTAGTAGCAAATAATTTCATAAGTTCATCCAACTTTCCACTCAAAACATTAATTTCTTCTATCGCATGCACTTTTTTATTAGTAGATCTTTCAGTGTGCCATTGAGAATAATTAATCATAATATTATCTAGGAGTTTAGTAGCTTCTCCTAAAGTGATTTCCATAAAAGTGCCTCCCGCGGCCGAATCTAATAGATTTCTAGAAGCAAAATTCAATCCGGCATAAATTTTTTGTATAATCATCCACAAATTCAAACCATGAGTAGGGCAATTGCGTATCATTAATTTCATTCTCTCCCAAGCTTGTGCAACATGTTCATGATCAAGTTGCTTAAAATTCATAATATCGTTTCTAAGAGAGATGATCTTAGCGGGAGGAAAATACTTTGAGATAAAAGCATCTTTGCACTTATTCCAAGAATCAATATTATTTTTAGGCAAAGACGAAAACCAAGCTTTAGCACGATCTCTAAGTGAAAAAGGAAATAGCTTCAATTTAACAATATCATTATCAACATCTTTCTTCTTTCGCATATCACACAAATCAACGAAGCTATTTAGATGAGTAGCGGCATCTTCACTAGGAAGGCCGACGAATTGATCTTTCATGACAAGATTCAACAAAGCAGCATTGATTTCACAAGATTCAGTATCGGTAAGAGGAGCAATCGAGGTGCTAAGGAAATCATTATTGTTGGTATTGGTAAAGTTACACAATTTGGTATTATCTTGAGCAATCGTGACAAACAAGCAATCCAACACACGAGCAAACAAAAAGCAAGCGAAAAAAGAGGCGAACGAAAAAGAGGGTGAATAAAACGGCAAGGGTGAAGTGGGGGAGAGGAAAACGAGAGGCAAATGGCAAATAATGTAATGCGGGAGATAAGGGTTTGTGATGGGTACTTGGTATGTTGACTTTTGCGTAGACCTCCCCGGCAACGGCACCAGAAATCCTTCTTGCTACCTCTTGAGCACTGCGTTGGTTTTCCCTTGAAGAGGAAAGGGTGATGCAGCAAAGTAGCGTAAGTATTTCCTTCAGTTTTTGAGAACCAAGGTATCAATCTAGTAGGAGGCTACGCGCTAGTCCCTCGCACCTACACAAAACAAATAAATCCTCGCAACCAACACGATAAGGGGTTATCAATCCCTACACGGTCACTTACGAGAGTGAGATCTGACAGATATGATAGGATAATATTTTTGGTATTTTTATGATAAAGATGCAAAGTAAAATAAAAGCAAAGGAAAAGGGCAACGGAAATAACTTAGTGCTGGAAGATTAATATGATGAAGATAGACCCGGGGGCCATAGGTTTCACTAGTGGCTTCTCTCAAGAGCATAAGTATTTTACGATGGGTGAACAAATTACTATTGAGCAATTGACATAATTGAGCATAGTTATGAGAATATCTAGGTATGATCATGTATATAGGCATCACGTCCGAGACAAGTAGACCGACTCCTGCCTGCATCTACTACTATTACTCCACACATCGACCGCTATCCAGCATGCATCTAGAGTATTAAGTTCATAAGAACAGAGTAACGCCTTAAGCAAGATGACATGATGTAGAGGGATAAATTCATGCAATATGATAAAAACCCCATCTTGTTATCCTCGATGGCAACAATACAATACAATACGTGCCTTGCTGCCCCTACTGTCACTGGGAAAGGACACCGCAAGATTGAACCCAAAGCTAAGCACTTCTCCCATTGCAAGAAAGATCAATCTAGTAGGCCAAACCAAACTGATAATTCGAAGAGACTTGCAAAGATAACCAATCATACATAAAAGAATTCAGAAGATTCAAATATTGTTCATAGATAAACTTGATCATAAACCCACAATTCATCGGTCTCAACAAACACACCGCAAAAGAAGATTACATTGAATAGATCTCCACGAGAGAGGGGGAGAACATTGTATTGAGATCCAAAAAGAGAGAAGAAGCCATCTAGCTAATAACTATGGACCCGAAGGTCTGAGGTAAACTACTCACACTTCATCGGAGGGGCTATGGTGTTGATGTAGAAGCCCTCCGTGATCGATGCCCCCTCCGGCGGAGCTCCGGAATAGGCCCCGAGATGGGATCTCGTGGGTACAGAAGGTTGCGGGGGTGGAATTAGGTTTTTGGCTCCGTATCTGATCGTTTGGGGGTACGTAGGTATATATAGGAGGAAGGAGTACGTCGGTGGAGCAACAAGGGGCCCACGAGGGTGGAGGGCGCGCCCTGGGGGGGGGGGGTAGGCGCGCCCCCTAACTCGTGGCTTCCTTGTTGGTTGCTTGACGTAGGGTCCAAGTCTCCTGGATCATGTTCGTTCCAAAAATCACGTTCCCGAAGGTTTCATTCCATTTGGACTCCGTTTGATATTCTTTTTCTGCGAAACTCTGAAATAGGGAAAACACAACAATTCTAGGCTGGGCCTCCGGTTAATAGGTTAGTCCCAAAAATAATATAAAAGTGAATAATAAAGCCCAATAATGTCCAAAACAGAAGATAATATAGCATGGAGCAATCAAAAATTATAGATACGTTGGAGACGTATCAGCATTGTCTTACTTTGATTCGACAGTATTGTTGGATGAAGCGGCCCAAACCGACATTACATGACCGCGTTCATGAGACTGGTTCTACTGACGTGCTTCGCACACAGGTGGCTAGCGGGTGTCTGTTTCTCCAACTTTAGTTGAATCGAGTTAGACTACGCCCGGTCCTTGTTGAAGGTTAAAACTGAAGGAAATATGCCCGAGAGGCAATAATAAAGTTGTTATTTATATTTCCTTATATCATGATAAATGTTTATTATTCATGCTAGAATTGTATTAACCGGAAACTTAGTACATGTGTGAATATATAGACAAACAGAGTGTCACTAGTATGCCTCTACTTGACTATCTCGTTAATCAAAGATGGTTAAGTTTCCTAGCCATGGAAAAAGAGTTGTCATTTGATGAACGGGATCACATCATTAGAGAATGATGTGATTGACTTGACCCATCCGTTAGCTTAGCACGATGATCGTTTAGTTTGTTGATATTGCTTTCTTCATAACTTATACATGTTCCTATGACTATGAGATTATGCAACTCCCAAATACCGGAGGAACACTTAGTGTGCTATCAAACGTCACAACGTAACTGGGTGACTATAAAGATGCTCTACAGGTGTCTCCGATGGTGTTTGTTGAGTTGTCATAGATCGAGATTAGGATTTGTCACTCCGATTGTCGGAGAGGTATCTCTGGGCCCTCTCGGTAATGCACATCACTATAAGCCTTGCAAGCATTGTAACTAATGAGTTAGTTACGGGATGATGCATTACGGAACGAGTAAAGAGACCTGCCGGTAATGAGATTGAACTAGGTATTGAGATACCGACGATCGAATCTCGAGCAAGTAACATACCGATGACAAAGGGAACAACATATGTTGTTATGCGGTTTGACCGATAAAAGATCTTCATAGAATATGTAGGAACCAATATGAGCATCCAGGTTCCGCTATTGGTTATTGACCGGAGATGAGTCTCGGTCATGTCTACATAGTTCTCAAACCCGTAGGGTCCGCACACTTAACATTTGGTGACGATCGGTATTATGAGTTTATGTGTTTTGATGTACCGAAGGTAGTTCAGAGTCCTGGATATGATCACAGACATGACGAAGAGTCTCGAAATGGTCGAGACATAAAGATCAATATATGGTCCGAGTGAGTTCGGGCATATACCGGAGTACCGGGGGGGGGGGTGTTACCGGAACCCCCCGGGGAGTATATGGGCCCTAATGGGCTTTAGTGGAGAGAGAGAGAGAGGAGGCCAGGGCAGGCCGCGCGCCCCCTCTCCCTCTGGTCTGAATTAGACTAGGAAGGGGGGGTGTCGGTGTCAAAACCGGCGGATCTCGGGTAGGGGGTCCCGAACTGTGCGTCTAAGGCGGATGGTAACAGGAGGCGGGGGACACGATGTTTACCCAGGTTCGGGCCCTCTCGATGGAGGTAATACCCTACTTCCTGCTTGATTGATCTTGATGATATGAGTATTACAAGAGTTGATGAGTTGATCTACCACGAGATCGTAGAGGCTAAACCCTAGAAGCTTGCCTATGGTATGATTGTTGTTGTCCTACGGACTAAACCCTCCGGTTTATATAGATACCGGAGGGGGTTAGGGTTACACAGAGTTGGTTACAAGGGAGGAGATCTACATATCCGTATTGCCAAGCTTGCCTTCCACGCCAAGGAAAGTCCCATCCGGACACGGGACGAAGTCTTCAATCTTGTATCTTCATAATCCAACAGTCCGGCTAAAGTATATAGTCCGACTGTCCGAGGACCCCCTAATCCAGGACTCCCTCAGTAGCCCCTGAACCAGGCTTCAATGACGATGAGTCCGGAGCACAGATTGTCTTCGGCATTGCAAGGCGGGTTCTTCCTTCGAATACTCCATAGAAGATTTTGAACACAAGGATAGTGTCCGGCTCTGCAAAACAAATTCTACATACCACCGTAGAGAGAATAATATTTCCACAAATCTAATCTGCTGACAATTTTTCATAACGTGACATCACACCACGGTCTGGTCATTATTCGAACCGTTTCTCCCAGCCTGCCACTGCACGTTTCGCGAGGCGGTTTCATTGGCACGTCTTGTCAAAGCAGAGATCGTGTCCCCCTTATCACGGGATTCTCATCAATACGGGTATGGGTAACCCAATAGTGCCTGTTGGTATGATTCCTCGATTTTAGGCAAGTCCCAAACGGCCACGCGTGGACGCTTGATATTCACCCTCTTTATAAAGGGGCCAAGGCCTGTCCCTTTCTTCTCCCGCTCAATCGAATCCTTCCCCACCTTGAGTTCCAACACCCAAGGCTCAGGCTAGGCTCTTCGGACCTTCCATCATGTTCGGATCCAACCTTCAAGGTAGGTGGATGCCCTCCTCCGTCACAGAGGAGGACAACAAGAAGCTAAGAGAGGCCAGGTATCTGACCACCGAAATCTCGCATAGGCTGCCTGCTCGAGGGCAGGTCGTTCCCGCTCCCGAACCCAACGAGAGTGTCGTATTCGTCTCCCACTTCCTCCAAGGGCTAGGCTTTAGTCTAGATCCCTTTGTTAGAGGGCTCATGTTCTATTACGGGCTCGATTTCCATGATTTGGCCCCGGATTCCATCCTTCACATCTCGTTGTTCATCATCGTATGCGAGGCCTTCCTCCATGTCACCCCACACTTCGGCTTATGGCTCAAGACCTTCAATGTGAAGCCGAAGATGATTAATGGGCGGCACGTAGAATGCAGAGGTGCCATAATAAGCAAAGGCGCCGATGCTCCATGGCCAAAGGGTTCCTTCCCGGAGGTGTCCAGCTTATGGCAACGGGAGTGGTTTTACATCACAGCTCCCCGGGGTACTAAATGGGTAGCCGCCCCTGCCTTCTGCTCGGCCCCCCCGCCGCTACTGGCGTCATGGGTCAACAAGGGGCTAGACTGGGGGCCAGTAAATGATGTAACGACATTGCAGAGCCGCATCCGAGATCTCCTCGAGAGAGATGTCAGCCTTGTCAAGGTAATGCAAGTCATGCTAGTTCGTCGAGCCCTGCCTTGCAAACGTCGACCTCTCCGTATGTGGGAGTTCAACCCGGAAGGACATCGAACTATTCAGCACTTCTTCGGCATGATGCATGAAGAGATGTACAGATTGTTCTTCGGATCACAAATAAAGTGTCCGGACACCACCGAGGATGCGGGTCTGAGCTGTAATCGTCCAGATACCCAAGTAAGTAATTCTTCGGCCGAACATGATGTTTCTTTATTTATCACAACATCATTCTGAAAAGTCGCTCTTTGACCAGGACTGGGTAAAAAAGGCGACGATGATCAGGTGTTCGGCCCCCCTTCCCGAAGGCTCAACAGATCCAGTACTGGCTAGAATGCTTGAGCTCGCGCCTTATCAAGCGCCATCAGGGGAAGATAAAGGGGGGGGGGGGAATAAAGCAGCCGAAAGCGGGCCACACTCATTATTCATCCAGACCGGGGAATTAGTACCTCTGCGAAGGAGGATAACCGGGGAGAAGAATCTAAAATTCCTTCTCCCCAAGGAAGGAAGAGGGCCGCCTCTGAAGACTTGGAGATAATGGTTTCCAAACGAGGGAAGAAGCCTTTGTCAGGGGGCCCTACCCCGGAGGGCATCCTTACCACACAATACCCGCAAGGGGACCAACCCTCCACCGAGCTGTAAGTAAACAAAAGTACTTTATAGTAAACATAGCCTGCTTCATTTCTGAGATCAATAATCGAGACGTATGTCTTGTAGTTCAGATCGTAGCCCTTCTCGATAGAGTTCGTCTTTGGGGGATCTTCTTCCGGAGATGATGGAGAGCGAAACACCTCCCCATGCCTCCCCGCCTCATGAGGCGGGCGACCCAGAGGTGTCATCACAAAGGATTTCTCCTGATCCGCCAAGGCCAGAAGGTAATCTTTCGGCCTCCCGAAGTCCGGAGCATTCGGCTCCTAAAGGGAGCCGCAGAAAGAGTCCGAAGCCATCCAGTGCGCGACCAGACGTATTGACGAGTCTTCTGGAGCAAGCGGCTATCTCAGAGGTGCATCGTACGTTAATGGGTACGGTGGTTGAGAAGATTTCATCCGCCGAAAGCGGGTTGCATGAAGCTTTTATGAGCCTACTGAGAGGCTTTGAGGTACGTAAAGTAATATGCATATTTTGACGGTACCGCACACGCCAGGTGTGCCCTATGCAGATAGTAGCCCCTGAGACTCTGTTGGCTGTCGAAAAAGGCGGCGAACAGAGGATCATAGTCCCAGTTAATAATCATGCCGCCCTCATGTGCAGGTGGCTGAGGGTCCGGTGGCTAGCCGGACTGGTGAGTTTGCCAAATTGAAGCGGCAACTTGATGCGGCAGATGCCGACATCGTGCTTGTAAACAAGCGGCTTGACGAGGCCATGGTATGTATTTTCTCCAGTGATCAACACATATTAAGAGGAGCATGATGCTAGTATCTTTAATATGCTGTGACTGCAGATGGAGCTGCCGCCGTGGAGACCCTTCGGGCGGGACTTGCCCGAGCCAAGGAACAAGCCAGGAAGAGTGATGCGGCCGCCCTAAAGGCGGTTGAAGAGCTGAGAGCCGAACAGGCTGCGCATTGCCAGAGCAAAGAGAAAATAGCCAAGATGGCTGTTGAGCTGAAAGATGCCGCCGACCGTTATGAGCTTCTTGAAAAGGAAAGCCAGATGAAGATGGTGGGCCTGGAGAAAGCCATGTTAGCAGCCAAGGAAGCCCGCTCTAACATCAGAGCGGCGAAGGAGGAGCTACGTCAAGCCAGAGATATCACGGCTGGGAAGCCCTTTTTGTTGCGGACGAAGTTTGGAGATCCTAAGTATGCCCTTCTGGATCAATTATGGAGTTCTGTGGACGCGTACCTGGATTTGGCAGCGAGTGCTGCTGATGCGACCAAGTTTTTTGGAGATAAAAAAGAACACGAAGTGGAGAAGTTGTTCTGGTCGCAGTTCAATGCTCCAGCGCGTCCGCTGCTGTTAAATGAGCAAATGGCAGAGTGGGCCGAGCTCCATAGGTTGTCCGGGCTTGCCATGAGGTCTGTTGTGGATCATCTTTGGCCGGAAGGACCAAGGCCGAATAGTTATTTTGGCTTAGTGCAACGATTCCTTGGTGCTGTGCCGCATATCGACGCTATGAAGAGGTCGGCGTGCATAGAGGGTGCACGGATGGCTCTTGCCCATGTCAAGACATACTAGGCAGAGATGGAGGCCACAGCTATTGCAACCCCGAGTTCGGCCGAAGGCCGGGTATCAGCCGAGCACTATTTTGAAGAAGTCCTAGAAAGCGCTTGTTTAATAGAGGCTCAGTGCTCGAAGAGTATCATGTTCTAGTGACATGTATCCTAGTTGTAAGAACAATGTTATTTGAATTATAAAGGCTTTGTTTATACTTTTGCCTGAAAGTATTATTATGCCTCCTGTGCGGTCGTTTATGTATATATATATCCTGAAAGTTTGCAGTCGTCGGCTTCAGCCCCCACGCATATAATGCGGGGGGTGTTCGCAAAAGCGCATCGTCACACTTGATCCAACGTCTTGGTCCATTAAGGAGGTGGTAGCACGGCGAACGAGGCAATCGGACTATATTGTTTTAACACTTTCACTTAACCATAGGAGTTTGACAGTGGGGCTACTATATAGCCCCTGGTATTTCCGCGGCTATCCGAATACGGTGCACGTACGTACATGACCGGGAAAACCGGCCCTTCGTTAATGCGGAGGAATCCCGAAGATTCCGTTAAGTCATCGAGTGGTTGACCAGTCTCGCGCTTTATCATGACAGTCAGTTTTTGGCTTTCTCTACTGAGGTGCTCATCCGGATGAACCAGGGCACAATCGCAGTAGTTCTCCCGGTGCCACCTTAGCCGATAGAGCGGAACGTAAGGTAGCAAAACGTGGGAGCCGGGCAAACCCAACATTTGACCAAAGACATGGTTCGGAGCTGATGCATATAAGGCCAAACTCGCGACACCGAACTCTCCCTAAGGTATTCGGTCTTTACAACATATACCGGGCTGAGTAACGCCCTTGATAATGAACCCCGAGTGTCCAGGTATGTGCATTATTCTGACGTGGCGAAATGCCAATAATGTCAGCACCCTCTCGGTTATACTGAGTATCTGGAGGATGTGAAGCAACAAGAGACAGTAAAAAAGGTTTACACATGGTCTTAATCTAAAAAGAAACCTTTGAGCGGGGCCCTGCTGCACGTCTGCGCCTGTGTCTCCGTTGTGCCGTATCCTGGAAGGGTGTAGCACAATTATCATCTGTAAAAGAGAAAAATTTAGGTGAAAGTTGTCATGCAAAAAATTGGTTATTCTCAATAAACCATTAAAATTCAAGATAAGTATGGTCGAGCCGAACTATAGTCCTTTTTTACATGTGGGAAGCCCCTGGTACCGCCTATGGGGGTATATCCGTCAAACCAATCTCAGGTTTATCTAAGCTGTTACATAATGGTACGCCGGACTCGTCTAGCCGTGTCCGCGGTCTTGACGACCGATCATTTATTCTTGGTTGGAGAGGTCGTTTAGTGTTCGGCTGCTAAAGCCGCCACACGTTCTTCCGCGCGTAAGGAACGCTCAACATTTCCGCTAACTGTGATGATGCCACGTGGACCGGGCATCTTAAGCTTAAGAGAAGCGTAATGCGGTACTGCATTAAAACGAGCGAAAGCTGTTCTTCCGAGTAGTGCTTGATAGCCGCTTCAGAATGGAGCGATGTCGATGGTTAACTTTTCACTTCGGAAGTTGTCAGGAGAACTGAATACAACCTCTAGTACTAGAGAGCCTGTACAGCGGGCCTCTGGGCCTGGTATTACCCCTTTAAAGGTAGCATTACTTTGGCTGATTCTTGTCGGGTCTATCCCCATTTTGCGGACTGTGTCCCAATATATCAGATTAAGACTACTGCCGCCATCCATGAGGACTTGGGTGAGATGGTATCCGTCAATAATTGGGTCTAGCACCAAGGCGGCCAATCCTCCGTGCCGGATACTTGTCAGGTGATCCCTGCGATCAAAGGTGATTGGGCGGGCCGACCAAGGGTTGAACTTAGGGGTGACGGGCTCTACGGCGCATGTGTCTCGGAGTGCATGTTTGCTCCTACTTTTTGTTACGTGAATCATGTTCACTGTTTTGACCTCTGGTGGGAATTTTTTCTGTCCCCCAGTGCTTTGCTGGCGAGGCTCATCCTCGTCTTCACTTGGTGTCTTCCTCCCCTTGTGTTCGGCGTTTAGCTTGCCGGCCTGCTTGAAGACCCAACATTCTCTGTGGGTGTGATTTGCAGGTTTATCGGAGGTGCCGTGAATTTGACATAATTTGTCTAGAATCTTGTTGAGGCTGGACGGTCCATCTCTGTTGCCTTTGAAAGGCTTTTCCCGTTGACCGGGTTGAGAGCCCCTGAATCCGGCGTTTACCGCCGTGTTGTCTGGGCTGTCTTCTTATTTCGACGCTTGCTTTTACTGCGTCGTGGTTTTCCATTACCATCCCTGACTTCAGATGTGCCTGGGTCGCTGGTGCTACTACGGGCCAGCCAGCTATTGGCCCGCGCAAAAGCGGGTCATAAGGCTTGTTAGGGCTGCCATTGTCCTTGGTTTTTCTTGGCCGAGGTGTCTGGCGAGCCATTCGTCGCGGATGCTGTGTTTGAAAGCTGCTAAGGCTTCGGCGTCCGAGCAGTCGACGATTTGGTTCTTCTTAGTGAGAAATCTGTTCCAAAGCTTTCGGGCTGACTCTCCGAGCTGTTGAATTATATGACTTAAATCGTCTGCATCCGGAGGTCGAACATAGGTCCCTTGAAAGTTGGCCCTAAAAGCATCCTCAAGCTCCTCCCAACTTCCAATTGAATTTTCGGGGAGGCTCTTCAACCAGTGCCGAGCTGGTCCTTTTAGGTTGAGGGGCAAGTATTTGATGGCGTGGAGATCGTCTCCGCGAGCCATATGGATGTGGAGGATGAAGTCCTCAATCCAGACCCCAGGGTCCGTCGTTCCGTCATATGCCTCTATGTTCACGGGTTTGAATCCTTCAGGAAATTCGTGATCCAGCACCTCATCGGTGAAACATAGGGGGTGCACGGCACCCCTGTATTTGGATGTGTCATGGCGTTCTGACGGTTGTAGTGTTCGGTTTTGATTATGCGCTGGAGCGCGCTTCCTAGATCCGTAGATGGATCTGGTCACGCCGGCCTTTTGATGCAAGTCCTTGCTTGGATCGTGTGCTGACTTATGTGTGGCCTCGTCAGCCGCCCTATCGCGGCCACGAGGTGGTCGATCCGACCGGTCGGTCGTTTTATTTTTTGGCTGTGTGGGCTCTAAGGCCTCATCGTCGAATTCAGGCAACAGCTTGTGCTTTGGATAGCTCTTTGTGTGGCGACTGCCACCATACTTTTCTTCAGTGTCAAGCACTTTGTTCCATTTACTGTTGAGCGTATTTTGTGCGACCTTAAGCCTTTGCTTCTGCTTCTTCAGGCTCCTCGCGGTGGCAATAAGCCTTCTACGGAGGTTCTCTTGTTCCAAGTGCCTTTCCGGGATGATGTGTGCATTGTCGTCCGGACTGTTTTCCTCTCCGGAGAGAGGTTGATGAGCTTTATCCTCGGCGTCGCCGTGATCGGCCAGCGGCTCCGTACTAGGTTCACCGTCCGCTGGTTCATCCTGTTCTGTCGTTGGGTCAATGTGGTCGTCGTTTCCTCTGGAGTCGACCGGGGTGTTATTTTTTCTTGCGCTGTTATCGCTGTTTTTGCCGAGGCAGGATTTGGAGCGGCGCCTACGCCATTGCTTTGGTTGCTTCTCGAGGGAGCTATCCTTCGCTGCCTCCTTCCGTTCCTCGTCATTGTTTTCTTTGGGTGTATCCACCATATATATATCGTGTGATGAAGTGGCTGTCCAGCGCCCTGTGGGCAGTGGTTCCTGTTCCTCTCCTGCATCGTCGTCCATACCGTTGATGTCTTCGGAGTCGAAATCGAGCACGTCGGTTAAATCGTCGACAGTGGCTATAAGTGGGTGGTGGGTGGGGAACGAATTTCTTCGTCGTCCGCTTCCCATTCTAGCCGGACATAGTTCAGCCAAGGGTCTCCTGACAAGGAGAGAGACCTTAGTGAGTCTAGCACATCGCCAAAGGGTGAGTGCTGAAAGATATCCACGGAGGTAAACTCCATGATCAGTGCCCAATCGGATTTGATAGGCACGGACGCAGGCGGCTCGGATCCCATGGCCGGGGACGAATCCAATGGTCTGGCAACACAGGTCTCGTGGGAGGTGAAGTCAGTATTCGGCTCTATCGCCACTGAGAGTGCGGCCTCCGTGGCGGGGTCCATCCACCCGTCCTCAGATGGCGCAATTTGTTCCGGATTAAGGGCCAGAGTTGATGCAGGTGTGATCTCCCGAACACTATCTGACGGTAGAGCTAAGTCATGCTCGTCGTGATTGTGCGGCGCACCTGACATGGGCTCGAATCCGTCGAAGATCAAGTCTCCGCGGATGTCGGCAGTGTAGTTCAAGTTTCCAAACCTGACCTGATGGCCAGGGGCATAGCTCTCGATATGCTCCAGATGGCCTAGCGAGTTGGCCCGCAGTACGAAGCTGCCGAATACAAAGATCTGTCCGGGGGGGAAAACCTCACCCCGGATCGCATCGTTGCCGATGATCGAAGGAGCCATCTAGCCTTATGGTGATGGCATAGTGGAACTCTCAATGAAAGCACCAATGTCGGTGTCAAAACCGGCGGATCTCGGGTAGGGGGTCCCGAACTGTGCGTCTAAGGCGGATGGTAACAGGAGGCAGGGGACACGATGTTTACCCAGGTTCGGGCCCTCTCAATGGTGGTAATACCCTACTTCCGGCTTGATTGATCTGGATGATATGAGTATTACAAGAGTTGATCTACCACGAGATCGTAGAGGCTAAACCCTAGAAGCTAGCCTATGGTATGATTGTTGTTGTCCTACGGACTAAACCCTCCGGTTTATATAGATACCGGAGGGGGTTAGGGTTACACAGAGTCGGTTACAAGGGAGGAGATCTACATATCCGTATTGCCAAGCTTGCCTTCCACGCCAAGGAAAGTCCCATCCGGACACGGGACGAAGTCTTCAATCTTGTATCTTCATAATCCAACAGTCCGGCTAAAGTATATAGTCCGGCTGTCCGAGGACCCCCTAATCCAGGACTCCCTCAGGGGGGGGGGGGTGCGGCTCCCCCCTTTCCTTCTTCCCTCTCTCCCCCTTCCTTCTCTCCTACTCCAACTAGGAAAGGGGGGAGGGGGGAATCCTACTCCCGTTGGGAGTAGGACTCCTCCAGGGCGCGCCATAGAGGGCCGGCCCTCCCCCTCCTCCACTACTTTATATACGGGGGAGGGGGGCACCTCATAGACATACAAGTTGATATCTTAGCCGTGTGCGGTGCCCCCCTCCACCATAATCCACCTCGGTCATATCGTTGCAGTGCTTAGGCGAAGCCCTGCATCGGTAGCTTCATCATCACCGTCATCACACCGTCGTGCTGACGAAGCTCTCCCTCGACACTCAGCTGGATCGAGAGTTCGTGGGACGTCACCGAGCGGAACGTGTGCAGATCGCGGAGGTGCCGTACTTTCGGTACTAGGATCGGTCGGATCGTGAAGACGTACAACTACATCAACCACGTTGTCATAACGCTTCCGCTTACGGTCTACGAGGGTACGTGGACTACACTCTTCCCTCTCGTTGCTATGCATCACCATGATAGATCTTGCGTATGCGTAGGATTTTTTTTGAAATTACTGCGTTCCCCAACAGTGGCATCCGAGCCAGGTCTATGCGTAGATGTTATATGCATGAATAGAACACAAAGAGTTGTGGGCGATAATAGTCATACTGCTTACTAGCATGTCATACTTTGATTCGGTGGTATTGTTGGATGAAGCGGCCCGGACCGACATTATGCATACGCTTACGCGAGACTGGTTCTACCGACGTGGTTCGCACACAGGTGGCTGGCGGGTGTCAATTTCTCCAACTTTAGTTGAATCGAGTGTGACTACGCCCGGTCCTTGTTGAAGGTTAAAACAACACACTTGACGAAAAATCGTTGTGGTTTTGATGCGTAGGTAAGAATGGTTCTTGCTCAGCCCGTATGAGGTAGTCCTAGATTAAGGGGTCCTCGGGCGTCCGGACTATGTAACATGGGCTGGACTAATGGGCTACGAAGATACAAGACAGAAGACTTCTTCCCGTGTCTGGATGGGACTCTCCTTTGCGTGGATGGCAAGCTTGGCGTTCGGATATGTAGATTCCTTCCTTTGTAAACCGACTCTGTACAACCCTAGGCCCCTCCGGTGTCTATATAAACCGGAGGGTTTAGTCCGTAGAGGTAATCTCAATCACATAGGCTAGACATGTAGGGTTTAGCCATTACGATCTCGTGGTAGATCAACTCTTGTAATTCTCATATTTCATCAAGATCAATCAAGCAGGAAGTAGGGTATTACCTCCATCAAGGGGGACCGAACCTGGGTAAAACATTGTGTCCCCCGTCTCCTGTTACCATCGACCTTAGACGCACAGTTCGGGACCCCCTACCCGAGATCCGCTGGTTTTGACACCGACATTGGTGCTTTCATTGAGAGTTCCGCTGTGACGTCAAAGACAGGATTGATGGCTCGCCTTGTTATCAAGGAAGGTATCACCTTCGGAGGAGCCCTGGCCCCAGGCCAAATCCTCCGGCTGGGCGGCTTTACCATGACCGGCTGTGCGGCCATCAAGCCGACGATGACTACTCAGATCATCAAAAATCGTCTTCGCATCGACTCCGAATACTCCAAACGGATGGATCCGGCGGAGCTGTCGTCTTTAAATGAACTCTGGATCGCATCGCCGCCATGGGGGTCGCCACAGACTATGATCAGATTGGGCTTAAACCCGATCAGAGAGAAATCAAATCTCCGCCGATCACCCATCAGATAGCGGTCGTAGAGGAGCAAAACAACAACTCTTCCTCTATGTTGAAGACGAACTATGTTCAGATTTCCGAGCTCGAAGAGCCGGATACCTGTCTGCGGAACCACACTCCCAGTCCTCCGAACCTAGAGTCGGACGATGGGCCTGAAAAATCAATTTACATCCCGGAGCCCGAATTATTAAGCTCGGAAGTCTTTCAAACTCTGGACCCCAAATTGGGTCAGGGTTCGGATTTAAAGCCACCCACCACAAGAAATATTGGCCAAGCAATTCCAACCCTCCGGATATATGCGACCTCATGTGCATACGACAGCAGTCTCATGAAGCAGTCCATCACTTTTGGGCCAGGTTCCTCCTTATCAAAAAAAGATTAAAGATTGCCACGACGAGGATGCGATTTTAGTATTCTGCAATAATTGCACGGACGAAGGAATCCTCAACGCCATCAACCGTCGTCGCGTAGTACGCTTCGCTGACTTGGCAACCATAGTACAGAAGTACTGCACAATGGAAAACGCCTGGAAAACTCAGACAGCTCGCTGGGAACCCCCGGTTTCCACTCAACCCCTTGGGCAGGCGAAAAGGGTGCACCTTCATGCACCACCTGGCCCCATATTGAAGAAAAGTAAGCCCATTACGGGACGCGGAACCGTCCTGGTGGGATGGCTCGATAAGCCATGCAAAATACACACGACACCGGACACCGAACCAACCCACAGCCTTAGAGCATGTTGGATACTCTGGCAAGTTGCCAAGAGCGGCGAGGATATCCTCACCAAAAACACCTCAGAGCAAGGCCCTCTAGACGATGATGACTTCAGAGTATTGACAGTCTTCAAGACTTTCGCTTCAAACAATCGGCGCAAGAGAGCACTCCGCGACCTCGCCGAAGTCTGCCAAGTCGCAGCAATAAACCCCTGGAACGACACGGCCATAACTTTCAATGCCAGTGATGAACCAAGATTCCGGTCAGTCCGGGCACGAGCCGCCTTGGTCCTCAATCCAATTGTGGATGGCTTTCGGCTCACTAAAGTGCTCATGGACGACGGCAGCGGGCTAAACCTCCTCTACGAGGACACACTCAATAAAATGGAAATAGACAGGAGCCGCATCGAGCAAAGTAATACGACCTTTCGAGGAATCATTCCCAGTAGGGAGGCGCGGTGCGTGGGGAAAATCACACTTGACGTGGTATTCGGCACGCCGAAGAACTACCGGTCCGAAGAAATAACCTTCCAAGTGGCCCCTTTCAACAGTGGATATCACGCCCTATTGGGGCGAGACGCGTTCACATGCTTTCAAGCCATACCTCACTATGGGTATATGAAGCTCAAGATGCCCGGGCCCAACGGTATTATCACTCTCGCCAGTGATCCGGACATAGCTCTCTGTGCTGAGAACAAAACTGCATCCCTGGCCCTCGAGGCACTGTCCGAGGCCCTCGCAGTCGAAGAGTTAACCGCACTATGCTCCATGGTAGACAGGGACGACATAATCCTTGATAAGCGGCCTAAATCCATCTCACTCAAACTAGCAGACAAAATAGTCAAATTTCAGGTCCACCCAACTGACCCCAAGAAGACAGCTTCCATCGGGGCACAGCTGGACCCAACAGTTGACGCCGCACTACGAGCGTTCCTACATGAAAACTGGGACATATTCGCCTGGCACCCTTCTGATATGCCAGGGATCCCATGCAGGTTGGCCGAACACAGTCTCAATATATTGAAGGGATATAAGCCGGTCAAGCAAACACTGCGGCGCTTTTCGGAACCCAAACGACAAGCTATGGGGGAGGAGCTAGCCAAGTTATCAAGGCCGGATTCACCAGAGAAATAAAACACCTGGACTGGCTAGCAAACCTGTTGATGGTGCCAAAGAAGGATAAATCCTGGCGCCTGTGCGTCGATTTCAAAGACCTCAACAAGGCCTACCCTAAGGATCCCTTCCCCCTCCCCCGCATCTGATCAGATTATCGATGCTACCGCAGGACACGACTCACTGTGTTTTCTCGATGCATACTCCGGATACCATCAAATCAAAATGAAGGAGTCCGATCAAGCCGCAACGACATTCATTACCCCATATGGGCCTTTCTGCTTCAACACTATGCCCTTCGGGCTCAAAAACGCCGGTGCTACCTACCAACGTATGATACAAACATGCCTGGAGAAACAAATCGGCAAGACAGTTGAAGCATATGTGGATGACATCGTCATCAAGACTAGGCACGTCGAGTCATTAATAGACGACCTGCGTCTCACATTCGACAACCTCCGCACATATGACATCAAGCTCAATCCAGAAAAGTGTGTTTTCGGCGTTCCCGCTGAAAAACTGCTGGGCTTCATCGTTTCCAATAGAGGAATTGAGGCAAATCCAGCCAAAATCCGGGCTTTGTCATAATTGGCTATACCAACAGACCTTAAACAGGTCCAAAAACTAGCCGGATGCATGGCAGCTTTAAGCCGCTTTATCTCCAGATTAGGAGAAAAAGCATTGCCACTTTATCGCCTTCTCCGACGCACCAACCACTTTGAGTGGACGGATGCGTCAATGGTTGGACTGGAAGAAATAAAGGCTCTTTTAGCGAGAAACCATATCCTGGCCGCGCCGAGCGTTGGGGAGCCAATGTTATTATACATCTCTGCAACACACCAAGTGGTGAGCGCGGTGTTCGTCGTTGAGCGAGAGGCGGATGGACACAAATTCTCACTCTAGAAACCGGTATAGTACATATCCACTGTCCTCACACCATGCAAATCCCGGTACCCTCATTACCGAAAGATAGCATATGCAGTCTTCATGGCATCCCGGAAGCTACGACACTACTTCCAAGAGTGCTCTATCATGGTGGCTTCCGAAGTACCACTGAATGACATAATAAACAACCGCGATGCTACGGGCCGGATTGCTAAGTGGGCCATTGAGCTCCTGCCATTCGACATAACATACAAACCACGCCGGGCCATTAAATCCCAAGTATTGGCCAACTTCGTCGCGGAATGGACAGAGGCCGAACTCTGCTACCTCTTGAGCACTGCGTTGGTTTTCCCTTGAAGAGGAAAGGGTGATGCAGCAAAGTAGCGTACGTACTTCCCTCAGTTTTTGAGAACAAAGGTATCAATCCAGTAGGAGGCCACACGCAAGTCCCTCGTACCTACACAAACAAATAAGAACCTTGCAACCAACGCGATAAAGGGGTTGTCAATCCCTTCACGGCCACTTGCAAAAGTGAGATCTGATAGAGATGATAAGATAATATTTTTGGTATTTTTATGATAAAGGCTAAAGGTAAAGAATGCAAAATAAACGGCGCCAGAAATAGCTCGTTGACGGGAGATAAATATGATGGAAAATAGACCCCGGGGCCATAGGTTTCAATGGTGGCTTCTCTCAAGATAGCATAAGTATTACGGTGGGTGAACAAATTACTGTCGAGCAATTGATAGAAAAGTGCATAATTATGAGAATATCTAGGCATGATCATGTATATAGGCATCACGTCCGCGACAAGTAGACCGACTCCTGCCTGCATCTACTACTATTACTCCACACAACGACCGCTATCCAGCATGCATCTAGAGTATTAAGTTCATAAGAACAGAGTAACGCATTAGGTAAGATGACATGATGTAGAGGGATAAACTCATGCAATATGATATAAACTCCATCTTTTTATCCTCGATGGCAACAATACAATACGGGTCGTTTCCCCTACTATCACTGGGATCGAGCACCGCATGATTGAACCCAAAGCTAAGCACTTCTCCCATTGCAAGAAAGATCAATCTAGTAGGCCAAACCAAACTGATAATTCGAAGGACTTGCAAAGATAACCAATCATACATAAAAGAATTGAGAGAAGATTCAAATATTGTTCATAGATAACCTTGATCATAAACCCACAATTCATCGGATCTCGACAAACACACCGCAAAAAGAGTTACATCAAATAGATCTCCAAGAAGATCGAGGAGAACTTTGTATTGAGATCCAAAGAGAGAGAAGAAGCCATCTAGCTAATAACTATGGACCCGAAGGTCTCTAGTAAACTACTCACACATCATCCGAGAGGCTATGGTGTTGATGTACAAGCCCTCCGTGATCGATGCCCCCTCCGGCAGAGCGCCGGAAAAGGCCCCAAGATGGGATCTCACGGGTACAGAAGGTTGCGGTGGTGGAATTAGGTTTTCGTGGTGCTCCTGGATGGTTTCGGGGTACGTAGGTATATATATAGGAGGAAGAAGTAGGTCGGTGGAGCCACGAGGGGCCCACGAGGGTGGAGGGCGTGCCCAGGGGGGTAGGCGCGCCCCTGCCTCGTGGCCTCCTCGTTGATTGCTTGACGTCCACTCCAAGTCCTCTGGATCACGTTTGTTCCAAAAATAACTCTCCCGAAGGTTTCATTCCATTTGGACTCCGTTTGATATTGCTTTTCTGAGAAACACTGAAATAGGCAAAAAACAGCAATTTGCACTGGGCCTTGGGTTAATAGGTTAGTCCCAAAAATAATATAAAAGTTTATAAATAAGCCCATTAAACATCCAAAACAGAATATATAATAGCATGGAGCAATCAAAAATTATAGATACGTTGGAGACGTATCAAGCATCCCCAAGCTTAATTCCTGCTCGTCCTCGAGTAGGTAAATGATAAAAACATAATTTTTGATGTGGAATGCTACTTAGCATATTCTTGAATGTATTTCTCTTTATTGTGGCATGAATGTTCAGATTCGAAAGATTCAAGATAAAAGTCTAATATTAATATGAAAATAATAATACTTCAAGCATACTAACAAAGCAATCATGTCTTCTTAAAATAACATGGCCAAAGAAAGTTATCCCTACAAAATCATATAGTCTGGCTATGCTCTATCTTCACCACACAAAGTATTTAAATCATGCACAACCCCGATGACAAGCCAAGCAATTGTTTCATACTTTTGATGTTCTCAAACTTTTTCAATCTTCACGCAATATATGAGCGTGAGCCATGGACATAGCACTATAGGTGGAATAGAATGGTGGTTGTGGAGAAGACAAAAAAGGAGAAGATAGTCTCACATCGACTAGGCGTATCAACGGGCCATGGAGATGCCGATCAATAGATATCAATGTGAGTGAGTAGGGATTGCCATGCAACGGATGCACTAGAGCTATAAGTGTATGAAAGCTCAACAAAAGAAACTAAGTGGATGTGCATCCAACTCGCTTGCTCACGAAGACCTAGGGCATTTTGAGGAAGCCCATCATTGGAATATACAAGCCAAGTTCTATAATGTAAAATTCCCACTAGTATATGACAGTGACAACATAGGAGACTCTCTATCATGAAGATCATGGTGCTACTTTGAAGCACAAGTGTGGAAAAAGGATAGTAACATTGTCCCTTCTCTCTTTTTCTCTCATTTTTTAACCTTTTTTTATTTGGGCCTTCTTTCTTTTTTTTCTTTTGGCCTCGTTTCTTTTTTTTTTCTTCGTATGGAGTCTCATCCCGACTTATGGGGGAATCATAGTCTCCATCATCCTTTCCTCACATGGGACAATGCTCTAATAATGATCATCACACTTTTATTTACTTACAACTCAAGAATTACAACTCGGTACTTAGAACATAATATGACTCTATGTGAATGCCTCCGGCGGTGTACCGGGATATGCAATGAATCAAGAGTGACATGTATGAAAGAATTATGAAGGTGGCTTTGCCACAAATACAATGTCAACTACATGATCATGCAAAGCAGTATGACAATGATGAAGCGTGTCATAATAAATGGAACGGTGGTAAGTTGCATGGCAATATATCTCGGAATGGCTATGGAAATGCCATAATAGGTAGGTATGGTGGCTGTTTCGAGGAAGGTATATGGTGGGTATGTGATACCGGCGAAAGGTGCACGGTATCAAAGAGGCTAGCAATGGTGGAAGGATGAGAGTGCGTATAATCCATGGACTCAACATTAGTCATAAAGAACTCACATAATTATTGCAAAAATCTATTAGTTATCGAAACGAAGTACTACACGCATGCTCCTAGGGGGATAGATTGGCAGGAAAAGACCATCGCTCGTCCCCGACCGCCACTCATAAGGAGACAATCAATAAATAAATCATGCTCCGACTTCATCACATAACGGTTCACCAAACGTGCATGCTACGGGAATCACAAACTTTAGAACAAGTATTTCTCAAACTCACAACTACTCAACTAGCATGACTCTAATATCACCATCTTCATATTTCAAAACAATTATCAAGTATCAAACTTCTCTTAGTATTCAATGCACTTTATAGTTTTTATCTTGGATGCTTATCATACAAGGACTAATTTTATAACCCAAGCAAATTACCATGCTGTTCTAAAGGACTCTCAAAATGATATAAGTGAAGCATGAGAGATCAATAATTTCTATAAAATATAACCACCACCGTGCTCTAAAAGATATAAGTGAAGCACTAGAGCAAAATTGTTTAGCTCGAAAGATATAAGTGAAGCACATAGAGTATTCTAATAAATTCCGAATAATGTGTGTCTCTCTCAAAAGGTGTGTATAGCAAGGATGATTGTGGTGAACTAAAAATCAAAGACTCAAATCATACAAGACGCTCCAAGTAAAACACATATCATGTGGTGAATAAAAATATAGCTCCAAGTAAATTTACCGATGGACGAAGACAAAAGAGGGGATGCCTTCCGGGGCATCCCCAAGGTAAGGCATCCCCAAGCTTAGGATTTTGGGTTATCCTTATATTTTAACTTGGGGTGCCTTGGGCATCCCCAAGCTTAGGCTCTTGCCACTCCTTGTTCCATAATCCATCAAATCTTTACCCAAAACTTGAAAACTTCACAACACAAAACTTAACAGAAAATCTCGTGAGCTCCGTTAGCGAAAGAAAACAAAACACCACTTCAAGGTACTGTAATGAACTCATTCTTTATTTATATTGGTGTTAAACCTACTGTATTCCAACTTCTCTATGGTTCATAACCTCCGATACTAGCCATAGATTCATCAAAATAAGCAAACAACACACGAAAAACAGAATCTGTCAAAAACAGAACAGTCTGTAGTAACCTGTAACTAACGCACACTTCTGGAACTCCAAAAGTTCTAAAATAAATTTGTGGACGTGAGGAATTTATCTATTAATCATCTACAAAAAGAATCAACTAAATATCTCTCTCCAGTAAAAAGTTATAGCTAATCTTGTGAGCGCTAAAGTTTCTGTTTTTTACAGCAAGATCGCAAAGACTTTCCCCAAGTCTTCCCAAAGGTTCTACTTGGCACAAACACTAATTAAAACACAAAACCAGATCTAAACAGAAGATAGATGGATTATTTATTCCTAAACAGAACCAAAAAGGAAAAAAAACTAAAAAAAAATTGGGTTGCCTCCCAACAAGCGCTATCGTTTAACGCCCCTAGCTAGGCATAAAGGCAAGGATAGATCTAGGTATTGCCAGCTTTGGTAGGCAATCCATAAGTATCTCTCATAATAGATTCATAAGGTAATTTAATTTTCTTTCTACGAAAGTGTTCCATGCCTTTCCTTAATGGAAATTGGAATCTAATATTTCCTTCCTTCATATCAATAATTGCACCAATCGTTCTAAGGAAAGGTCTACCAAGAATAATAGGACATGAAGGATTGCAATCTATATCAAGAACAATGAAATCTACGAGCACATAATTCCTATTTGCAACAATAAGAACATCATTAATTCTTCCCATAGGTTTCTTAATGGTGGAATCCGCAAGGTGCAAGTTTATGGAACAATCATCAAATTCACGGAAACCTAGCGAATCACACAAAGTTTTTGGAATTGTGGAAACACTAGCACCCAAATCACACAAAGCATAGCATTCATGATCCTTAATTTTAATTTTAATAGTAGGTTCCAACTCATCATAAAGTTTTATTGGGATGGAAACTTCCAATTCAAGCTTTTCTTCATAAGATTGCATTAAAGCATCAACAATATGTTTAGTAAAAGCCTTATTTTGACTATAAGCATGCGGAGGATTTAGCACGGATTGCAACAAGGAAATACAATCTATCAAAGAACAATTATCATAATTAAATTCCTTGAAATCCAAAATAGTGGGTTCATTGCTATCTAAAGTTTTGACCTCTTCCATCCCACTTTTACCAAATTTTGCATCAAGATCTAAAAACTCCGAATCATCGGGACGCCTTTTAACTAAAGTTGACTCATCTCCAGTCCCATCATTATCAAGATTCATATTGCATAACAAATATTTAATAGAATACACATCAATCACTTTTAGATCTTCATCCTTATCAAGAAAACTAGAAGAACACGCTTTCAGAAAGCAATCTTTCTTGAATGCATCCTAGGGCATCATAAATTCTTTAACACTAGTCTCAAAATCAGAGGGCATCTTATTAAAATTTCCATAAGAGTTGTAGTAGGAATTACCATAATTATTAGAGGAATTACTAGGATACGGCCTAGGATTAAAGTTTCCTCTATAAGCGTTGTTACCAAAATTGTTCCTACCTACAAAATTCACATACATGGATTCATTATTATTCTCAATCAAAGTAGACAAAGACATATCATTGGGATCGGAAGAAACACTCTTATTAGAAAACAATCTCATAAGTTCATCCATCTTTCCACTCAAAACATTAGTCTCTTCAATTGCATGCACCTTTTACTAGTAGATCTTTCAATGTGCCATTGAGAATAATTGATCATAATATTATCTAGGAGTTTAGTAGCTTCTCCTAAAGTGATTTCCATAAAAGTGCCTCCCGCGGCCGAATCTAATAGATTTCTAGAAGCAAAGTTCAATCCGGCATAAATTTTTTGTATAATCATCCATAAATTCAAACCATGAGTAGGGCAATTGCGTATCATTAATTTCATCCTCTCCCAAGCTTGTGCAACATGTTCATGATCAAGTTGCTTAAAATTCATAATATCGTTTCTAAGAGAGATGATCTTAGCGGGAGGAAAATACTTAGAGATAAAAGCATCTTTGCACTTATTCCATGAATCAATACTATTTTTAGGCAAAGACGAAAACCAAGTTTTAGCACGACCTCTAAGCGAAAAAGGAAATAGCTTTAGTTTAACAATATCATTGTCCACATCTTTCTTCTTTTGCATATCACACAAATCAACAAAGCTATTTAGATGGGTAGCGGCATCTTCACTAGGAAGGCTGGCGAATTGAACTTTCATGACAAGATTCAGCAAAGCAACATTAATTTCACAAGATTCAGCATCGGTAAGAGGAGCAATCGGAGTGCTAAGAAAATCATTATTGTTGGTATTGGCAAAGTCACACAATTTAGTATTATCTTGAGCCATCGTGACGAGCAAGCAATCCAACACACAAGCCGACAAGAAGCAAGCGAAAAAGAGGCAAACGGAAAGAGAGGGCGAATAAATCGGCAATGGTGAAGTGGGGGAGAGTAAAATGAGGGGAAAATGGCAAATAATGTAATGCGAGGGATAAGAGTTTGTGATGGGTACTTGGTATGTCTTGACTTGTGCGTAGAGTCCCCGGCAACGGCGCCAGGAATCCTTCTTGCTACCTCTTGAGCACTGCGTTGGTTTTCCCTTGAAGAGGAAAGGGTGATGCAGCAAAGTAGCGTAAGTATTTCCCTCAGTTTTTGAGAACCAAGGTATCAATCCAGTAGGAGGCCACACGCAAGTCCCTCGTACCTACACAAACAAATAAGAACCTTGCAACCAATGCGATAAAGGGGCTGTCAATCCCTTCATGGCCACTTGCAAAAGTGAGATCTGATAGAGATGATAAGATAATATTTTTGGTATTTTTATGATAAAGATTAAAAGTAAAGGATGCAAAATAAACGGCGCCAGAAATAGCTCGTTGACGGGAGATTAATATGATGGAAAATAGACCAGGGGGCCATAGGTTTCCCTAGTGGCTTGTCTCAAGATAGCATAAGTATTATGGTGGGTGAACAAATTACTGTCGAGCAATTGATAGAAAATTGCATAATTATGAGATATCTAGGCATGATCATTTATATAGGCATCACGTCCGTGACAAGTAGACCGACTCCTGCCTGTATCTACTACTATTACTCCACACATCGACCGCTATCCCACATGCATCTAGAGTATTAAGTTCATAAGAACAGAGTAACGCATTAGGTAAGATAACATGATGTAGAGGGATAAACTCATGCAATATGATATAAACCCCATCTTTTTATCCTCGATGGCAACAATACAATACGTGTCGTTTCCCCTACTGTCACTGGGATCGAGCACCGCATGATTGAACCCAAAGCTAAGCACTTCTCCCATTGCAACAAAGATCAATCTAGTAGGCTAAACCAAACTGATAATTCGAAGAGACTTGCAAAGGTAACCAATCATACATAAAAGAATTCAGAGAAGATTCAAATATTGTTCATAAATAATCTTGATCATAAACCCACAATTCATCGGATCTCGACAAACACACCGCAAAAAGAGTTACATCGAATAGATCTCCAAGAAGATCGAGGAGAACTTTGTATTGAGAACCAAAGAGAGAGAAGAAGCCATCTAGCTAATAACTATGGACCCGAAGGTCTCTGGTAAACTACTCACACATCATCGGAGAGTCTATGGTGTTGATGTAGAAGCCCTCCGTGATCGATGCCCCCTCCGGCAGAGCGTCGGAAAAGGCCCCAAGATGGGATCTCATGGGTACAGAAGGTTGCGGCGGTGGAATTAGGTTTTCGTGGTGCTCCTCAATGGTTTCGGGGTACGTATGTATATATAGGAGGAAGAAGTAGGTCGGTGGAGCCACGAGGGGCCACGAGGGTGGAGGGCGTGCCTAGGGGGATAGGCGCGCCCCCTGCCTCGTGGCCTCCTCATTGATTGCTTGACGTCCACTCCAAGTCCTCTGGATCACGTTTGTTCCAAAAATAACTCTCACGAAGGTTTCATTCCATTTTGACTCCGTTTGATATTCCTTTTCCGCGAAACACTGAAATAGGCAAAAAAACAGCAATTTGCACTGGGCCTTGGGTTAATAGGTTAGTCCCAAAAATAATATATAAGTGTATAAATAAGCCCAACTAACATCCAAAACAGAATATATAATAGCGTGGAGCAATCAAAAATTATAGATACGTTGGAGACGTATCAAACTCCCTAAAGAGTACGACACATATTCCAACTGGGTCATGTACTTTGATGGCTCTAAAATGCTGGCCGGTTTAGGAGCAGGCGTCATTTTAACGTCCCCCACTGGAGACACAGTCTAGTACATACTCCAAATATTATACACAGATTCCAACAATGCAGCCGAATACGAGGCCTTATTGCACGGTCTTCGGATGGCTACCTCCATGGGCATACAACGCCTGGAGGTGCGCGGGGACTCAAATCTCGCAATATCCCAAATAAATGGTGACTTCGATGCCAAAGATCCGAAGATGGCGGCCTATCGTAACGCCATACTCAAAATATCAGCCAGGTTCGAGGGACTCGAGTTTCATCATGTGGCTCGGGAAAGTAATCAAGCGGCGGATGTCCTTGCTCGCATGGGCGCCAAGCGTGACCCCGTCCCGCCTAACATATTTTTGGAAAGGCTCTTCAAGCCATCCGTGGTGTGGCAGGGTGAGAGCGACAATACCAGTCCGGACCCGATTACACCCCCAGATTCCGAACTCAATACCGATATCATCGGGGGCTCAGCCACCGAGATACCATCATCGGCCCATCTAATAATGGCAGTAATTTCCCCATGGACCGAACTCTTCTTGGCCTACCTTAATAGGCGAGAGCTCCCTGAGGACCAGAATGAGGCTCGCTGCATTGTTCGGCGCTCGAAAGCCTACAAGGTCCATGATGGGGAGCTCTACAAGAAAAGCGCTACCGGAGTCTTTCAAAGGTGTATCTCCGAACAAGAGGGACGGAAGCTCCTAGCCGAAATCCATGCTGGTCTCGGCGGTCACCACGCCGCGGCTCGGGCCCTTGTAAGTAAGGCCTTCAGTACAGGCTTCTTTTGGCCGACGGCCCGAGCAGATGCACAGGACCTGGTCCAACATTGTGTCGGATGCCAGCTCTTCGCCAATCAAAGCCATATGCCGCCTACTGCTCTACAAACAATCCCCATTACTTGGCCTTTTGCGGTCTGGGGGCTAGATATGGTCGGACCCCTTAAAGGAGGAAGCCATAAGAAAAAATATCTGCTAGTCGTGGTAGATAAATTCACCAAATGGATAGAGGCCAAACCAGTGAAAACGGCCGAGGCCGGACCGGTGATAGACTTTATATCCGGTGTCGTGCATCGTTATGGTGTCCCACACATCATCATCATAGATAACGACTCCAATTTAATAGCCGATGAAGTGAAATCCTGGTTTGCTAAATTGGGCATTAAGCTCGATTACGCCTCGGTCTATCACCCACAAACAAACGGTCAAGTCGAATGAGCTAATGGTCTTATTATGGGCGACATTAAGCCTAGACTAGTGCGGTCGTTCAAAGAATCAGACAAGCACTGGGTTGAGGAGCTCGACTCCGTACTCTGGGGGCTGCGGACCATGCCCAATCGCACTACCGGATACACACCATTCTTCATGGTGTACGGCGCAGAGTCCATTTTGCCCTGCAACATCATTCATGACTCACCTCGAGTGCACATGTATGAAGAGAGAGAAGCCGAGTTGGATCGGCAGGACAGTCTAGATGCCTTGGAGGAGGAGTGCGACGTTGCAAAAGCCCTTCTGCATTCTATCAACAACGGGCTCGCAGATATCAAAGCAGAGAGGTGTGGGCCAAGACTTATAATGTTGGTGAACTCGTTCTACGCTTGCCAGAAAAGAAAAAAGACAAACTCAAGCCCAAGTGGGAGGGTCCCTTCATCATAGATGAAGTTCTCACTGGAGAAGCGTACCGCCTGCGTGATGCATCGGACAATCGCTTAGAGCCGAACCCGTGGAACGCCGCCAGACTCCGAAGATTCTATGCCTAGAGCCGGACTCTTTGTTCGTTTTCTTCTCCCTTTGTCTCCATTTTTTCCTCTCTTTAACTTTTTTTCTAGCTTTAAGCTCTTGAGCGGCTAAACCGCGCACCAATGACGTACACATCCTTAAATGTATACGCCCATAATACCTTCGGGCTTCTTTTACATAAGCTTATTATTATTATTATTTTCTGAGCATCAAGCTCCACACATATGTGTCCTTTCCTCATATGTACCTTTTCTTCGCCATTATATGCATCGTTATGACTTAAGTTTTTGCCAAGCTGGGTTGCCTGGCTCCTGTGCTTATGCCCTACATTCCCGTTTGTTCGGCTAGGGCATAAAGGGAGCACCTCTGCGATTGTTACAGCCGGGTCATCCGGACGTGTACCTCAGACTAGGTGAAGCCAAAAGCTAGCATTCTTAAGGGAATATTCGGCCGGCGGACTAAAGATGTTTTACACTCATTACACTATGAACCCTCGGATGTTACGTATACTGCTATTTTTCGATCACAGTTTGGACATGCATACTAACACATGTTCACCCAGGGAAAGGAACCCTTAACGGAACTATTCTCCCTGGAAGATGTTTCTTACAATCAAACATGTAATATAACATAGCTAGCTGGATACAACTTGTGTGTTCAAGCAACTATGACCCCTACGCCTGGTTTCCACGCATACCCCGGTCTGTATTGCCGCTCTGGTATTCGGAAACACTCTGCACCTTCGGGTCCAGGGGTCGAAGCGAAAAGGTCTGCCATGAAAATTGTTTTACAATCTGGCTAGGGACAAATTTGTCAATTGAAGTACATAGTCACTTGGACTCAAAAACTCCTTCCTCTATGCCGTCTAATAGGCTGTCTAGTTTACAATCCTGTTGGGAATATTTGGCGGATATCTTTACTTGGTCATATACTAGACTAACTGGAATTTCTTTTCCATCTGACCCCCGAGGTCTGACCCGGGCCATATGATTCGGATCAAGCTTGGTGTACCGTGTTTTTACCATGGCCCAGGTCTCTCGCGCACCTTCTCGGCAGGCCGATATCTTCCATAGTCGGAAGCGTCACCGAGCTCCTTGGAATAGCTTCACAAGCTCCTCCATACTTCCTGGAGGAGAGGCGTATGGCCACAAAGCCTTGGCAACGCTCCGCATTGCTTGTCGGGCTCGCTCATGCAGTTGGGATAGCTCTTGCAGCAGGTCGCCTTGAGAGCCGGACATTTCCTCTTCGGGACGGCCAGTCAGCATGCCTGCAGACATAAATCTGTTAGATCATTTCTTCGCTGAATTACATGAAGGCAAGTTCAAAAGCATACTGAATATGCCGCCTCGTAGCCTCTTATTTTCCTTTATGGCGTCAGCTAGCTGGGCTCGCACATCTTTTAGTTTTTCGCCCAGCTGGGTGTTGGAATTCCGCAGCTTGTTTTTATCATCCCTGACCCATATCAGCACACGTTCGCCCACGGCCAGTTGCCTTTTGGCCTCTTGTTCACCCGCCTGCGCGACTTTAGTTCCTCTTTCAGTGGATATGATGATCCTGCCATGCGAAATACAACAGTATTAATATTGCTGGTATATGATCATACTTTTCTCAATGGAGGGGAACATTACCAGGCAGTGCCTCCTTGGATTTCTCCAGTTCGGCAGTTGCCGCAGCTAGCTGGGTCCGGCACTTTTCCAGCTCTTGAGACAACAGGTTGTTCTTCTCTGTGAGTACCTGATTATACAATGATCCTTAAATCAGTTGTATCAACTGCTTCAAGTCTCGGGGGCTACTGGTATATGATCACCAGATCTGTACAATTCGCACTTACCCGCATATCTTTCAAGTGCTGGTCTGTGGCTCTGGTAAGCCCACCCTGAGCAGCTCGGATGTATGCATCAGCCGAGCTGAAGGCATTGAAAGCCTCTTTTGTGAAACCAGGGTCGCGGAGAGCGGCCCTCCGGCGCCGGTGATTCATGGCGCTCTCCACTTCCGAGTTCATGACGGATACATCATCCGAATCCTCTACAGAAGGACAATCCGGTGTCACTCCCGTGTCAGCCTCTGTCCTTAAGGCAGGGTCTGGAACCTGACTAGTGAAGGCATGACCGACAGGATCCCCGGACATAGTCCAGCGCATACTCTTCCTGATTAGACACAACAGACAATGTCACATTTCGATGTGACTGCCAAGGGGCATATTTAAAAAACCATACCTCTTTGATGAAGGCTCGGCCGTGTTTTCATTTTCCTTCCTCTTCGAAGGCTTGCTCGGCACGGGCGCCGCTCTCTTGTGAGTCGCCTCTGGTGCAGCATGGCGCGCCGAGCGCCTCCCCTTTGGAGCACGAGACAGTGCGGCGGGTGCGGCAGAACGAGGAAGCTCTTTTGGAGGAAATGTCTCCTGGCTACTTACATGTGAGGTAGGAAGGAGGCCAGGGTAACCGACCACGATGGCAACTTCTGTGCCATCATAGCTCGCCTGGTAGAAGATTCCCTCTGGGAGTTCTACAAATATGTCCGGATCCTCTTCAAATCCGAGATCAAGGTAGCGATTATGGTCCTCCGGCTGCGGTGCGGGGTTATAAATCCCCGCGATAGCCTTCCGCCATTCCTGTTAGAAAAGAACGAGTAAATGTCAATTAAACATGATTCGGGGAAGGGATTGAGTGATGATGTGGGATTAAAGCTCACCCAGCTAGGACGATTGTACATGAAGAATCCCTCTTGGCGCTTAAGGTGAGTGAACTCCTCTTTCTCCCCTTTATACAGATCGGCCAATATTGTGGCCGGGGCGGCAGGGGTGTCCGGACCTTTCCGTCTGCAGCGTGAGGTGTTGTCTTCCCCATTGTAGTGCCACATAGGGAGTCCTCTGAATTGGAGTGGTTGAACACCCTGCACTATGGAAGTTGCCATTACCTCGATTATTGATAATCCGGACTGAGCGAGTGTCCTTATCTTGCCCATTAACTGATGGACTTCTGCACTATCCTCCTCCTCGAGGCTCCGAGGACGCCAGCTGTGGCGTTTCTTCAACGGAGCACTTGAAAATTCGGGAAGACCCATTCGAACTGGGTCGGGGAGAGCGACAACCTCAATATAGAACCATTCTGAGGGCCACTCTTCGGACGCCTTCTTCGATGTGCCGGACAGGTATCCGGTCCTGGCTATGCACCATACCTCGGCACCACCCACCTCGAATACCGATCCCTTTTGGGTACGAGGGACGAGGCAGAATAGCTTCCTCCATAACTCAAAATGGGCCTCACAGCCCAGGAATAGCTTGCAAAGAGCAACAAAACCCGCGATATGCAGAATGGAGGCCGGGGGTGAAATTGTGCAGTTGGAGGCCATAATACTCCAGGAGTCCTCGGAGGAAAGGGTGGATTGGAAACCCAACGCCTCTTAACAAGTAGGAAACAAAGCACACTCGTTCCCCCCGGTTGGATTGGGGAAATTTTCCGTCTAGGCTTCGCCATCGAAGGAGGTTAATCCTGCCCGAACATGGACTAGATCCGCGAAGGGAAGAAATCCCTGCGTTTGAAGCTTAATCAGCTGATCGTGGGATACAGAACATCTCTCCCAATCGCCTTTTTCGGAGCCGTGGGGGCGGGAGGAAGAACTAGGAATGCTAGCCATGTTGGAATGGTTTCTCCTAGCGAGCTCTAAGGATTTTCCGCTTGGTGTGGAATGGGATCTGAGATCCAATCTCTTTAAATAGATGCCTTTCTTACATGGCTGGGGTGTTATGTGCAAAAAATACCCTGACCTCTCGTATTCGCTCGACACGTGGAAGCAAAAGCAATGGAGGCGCAGATGCCAAATGGTGTGACATTAAAACACAAACCGAGTACAGCTTCTCGGGTCAGGTACTTTGAAGTAATCAGAGAAGGAACCCACCTTGCAATACCGAAGACAATCAGTGCACCGGATACATCGTCATTGAAGCCTGGTTCGGGGGCTACTGAGGGAGTCCTGGATTAAGGGGTCCTCGGGCGTCCGGACTATGTAACGTGGGCCGGACTAATGGGCTACGAAGATACATGACAGAAGACTTCTTCCTGTGTCCGGATGGGACTCTCCTTTGCGTGGATGGCAAGCTTGGCGTTCGGATATGTAGATTCCTTCCTTTGTAAACCGACTCTGTACAACCCTATGCCCCTCCGATGTCTATATAAACCGGAGGGTTTAGTCCGCAGAGGTAATCACAATCACACAGGCTAGAAATCTAGGGTTTAGCCATTATGATCTCATGGTAGATCAACTCTTGTAATTCTCATATTTCATCAAGATCAATCAAGCAGGAAGTAGGGTATTACCTCCATCAAGGGGGCCCGAACCTGGGTAAAACATCGTGTCCCCTGTCTCCTGTTTCCATCGACCTTAGATGCACAGTTCGGGACCCCCTACCTGAGATCCACCGGTTTTGACACCGACACCGTAGCAGCCACGTAAAACTTGCAACAACAAAGTAGAGGAAGTCTAACTTGTTTTTGTAGGGCATGTTGTGATGTGATATGGTCAAGACATGATGCTAAATTTTATTGTATGAGATGATCATGTTTTGTAACACAGTTATCGGCAACTGGCAGGAGCCATATGGTTGTCGCTTTATTGTCTGAAATGCAATCGCCATGTAATTGCTTTACTTTATCACTAAGCGGTAGCGATAGTCGTAGAAGCAATAGTTGGCGAGACGACAACGATGCTATGATGGAGATCAAGGTGTCGCGCCGGTGATGATGGTGATCATGACGGTGCTTTGGAGATGGAGATCAAAGGCAAAATATGATGATGGTCATATCATATCACTTATATTGATTGCATGTGATGTTTATCCTTTATGCATCTTATTTTGCTTAGTTTGACGGTAGCATTATAAGATGATCTCTCACTAAATTTCAAGGTATAAGTGTTCTCCCTGAGTATGCACCGTTGCTACAGTTTGTCGTGCCGAGACACCATGTGATGATCGGGTGTGATAAGCTCTACATTCACATACAATGGGTGCAAGCCAGTTTTGCACATGCAGAATACTCGGGTTAAACTTGACGAGCCTAGCATATGCAAATATGGCCTCGGAACACTGAGACCGAAAGGTCGAGCATGAATCATATAGTAGATATGATCAACATAGTGAAGTTCACCATTGAAAACTACTCCATCTCACGTGATGATCGGACATGGTTTAGTTGATATGGATCACGTGATCACTTAGATGATTATAGGGATGTCTATCTAAGTGGGAGTTCTTAAGTAATATGATTAATTGAACTTCAATTTATCATGAACTTAGTAACTGATAGTATTTTGCTTGTCTATGTTGTTGTAGATAGATGGCCCGTGCTATTGTTCCGTTGAATTTTAATGCGTTCCTAGAGAAAGCTAAGTTGAAATATGATGGTAGCAACTACACGCACTACAAAAAAAAGACACACCCGTGACATTTTGGGCCGAACCAATTTTTTTCCTCACATGCTTATGACACTTCTATGACGATAATTGTGACAAAACCCGGTATCATCATAGATGTGGTGGGGTCCTACTTCTATCACAAAAAATCATGACAGAAAATGGGCTTTTTGTCCTGGGTGGGCCGGAGACGCAGCTGCATGACATTCTTTGGGTCGTCCATGGCGGAAAAACTGTGATAGAAGCGAGGGCGAGGAAAATATCAGGGTGTTCCCGGTTATGGTGGGTGGTCGGGGCAGAGCGATGCGCGTTTCTCTCGTACACGCATGCGCGTGGCTGCGAGGCGTTGGGCTCTAACTGAATCCGAGTGAGGCATTGGGCTCTAGCTGAACCCGAGCAATTGCACTGGAGGCTACGCGTTACTGAACCCGAGTGATCGATCGATGGCTGTTAACTGAACCCGATCGAGCGATTCCTTCGCTACTGCCGCTAACTGAAGCCGATCGATGCTGCCTCTGGATGAACAGTGAGCGTTGCTGGGGGGTTTGGATGAACAGTTCCCGGTGGGGGTGGATGAACAGGACCCCGTGGTGTTGCCTCTGGATGAACAGGACCCTGATCGATCGAGCCGGTTGGGGCGGGATGAACAGGACCCTGTGGAGGGCAGGATGAACAGGACCACCCCGTGGAGGGCTGGATGAACAGTAGACGGTGGAGGGCTGGATGAACAGTAGCCCGTGGAGGGGTGGTTGAACAGGAGCCCGTGGAGAGGGCTGGTTGAACAATAGCCGGTGGAGTAGCATGCAGTGGAGGCTGGATGAACAGGAGCCCGTGGATGAACAGTCGCAGGTGGAGGCTGGAGGAGGTCGACGGTGGATGAACAGTAGCCCGTGGAGGCTGGAGGGGGTCGACGGTGGAGATGAACAGTGTCACGTGGAGTCCCGTTTTGCGGTACGCCACACCCCTCCCGATGAACAGGACCCCCGTTTCGACTGTAGCGCTCCAACACAAGTCCGTTTCCTCCGTTTTACGGTACGCCACACCCCTCCCGATCAACAGGACCCTCGTTTCTACCGTAGGAGGTCCGTTTCCTCCGTTTTGCGGTACACCAGACCCCTCCCGATGAACAGGATCCCATTTCGAACGTGGCCGGTCAAACACAAGGCCGTTTCCAACGTTCTGCGGTACGCCAGGCCTCATTTCCATCGGCTGTTCCATCCAAGCCGGTTGGCTCCCACGTGTTCTGTTGCCTCCCGATGAACACGACGCATTCCGTTGCCTCCCCATGAACACGACGACGACGCAGTTTCTCCGTTCCGACCCAGCCATGTACACGAGCCCTGGCCGTACGTATGCGCGAGTAGGCGTTTGAGACCCTTCCCGTATGTACGTACGTGGCCGTATTTTCTTTCTTGCACACTGGCCGCTGTACGTACATGTACATGCTACATGCGCGCCTCTACTATGATACGTGCGCGCCTCTACATCGACCAGTATGTACATACACGTTCGCGACCAGAATGACAACGCTACGTACGCTTCGACCAGGTGGGTCCCAACTGTCAGGCACTTCCTTGCGAGCGAAGATGTAGCTGGTGGGTCCCAGGAGTCAGGGGAGCGAATCGTTTTTTTTGCCCGGACGCACTTCCTTACGTGCGAAGATGTAGCTGGTGGGTCCCAACAGTCAGGGGGAAACTTTTTTTTACGAAACACGGTGGCCCGTCCGGTGGGTCCCCGCTGTCAGGCGGAGGAATAATTATTTTGCACATAATAAGGAGGCACTTCCTTGATGCGGCCATGGACCTAGCTGTCAGCCTCTCCACGTATAGTCCACGTCCAATGGAAGCCGTTCCTTGACCACGTTGACAACGCCGCGCCGAGAGCACTAGGGCGGTGGATGACGGCGAGGCCTAGGAAGGGGACAATGCAGAGCCGGGGAAGACGCGGCAGTGGAAGCCCGCGCGGAGGAGTACGAGGGTTCACTGGTTCGACTGCGGTGTGAGGCTGCCGTCGCTGCAGGGCCTGGCCAGCGGTGGGAATAGTAGGGGGCGGTGAGGCCTCCGCGGCAGCACAGCCGGCCACGGGAGGCAGGAGCATGCGGCACGACCGGCGCTGCTTTGGACAGCTGGAGCAAGAAGACCAGAGGTTGAAGTGCACTACGGCCGTTGGATGGACATCGTACGGTCACTGGAGCTAGAATCATTCATATTGACTAAGTTGACAAAGCCCTCCGTCCCCGTCAACTTAGTAGGCCCACAAGTCAGCCACCCACCAAGGTGGGTCCCAACTAGCAGGGGGAGTATTCATTTTTGTGTGCGTAATGAGGCACTTCTGGTGGGTCCGAGCTGACAGCGGGGGGAACATTTTTTTGCGAAATACGGTGACCGTCCGGTGGGTCCCAGCAGTCAGGGGGAAAACGTTTTTTTTTCACAAAATACGGTGGCCCGTCCTGTGGGTCCCTGCTATTAGGTGGAGGAATCATTATTTTCCATGTAATAAGGAGGCACTTCCTTGCTGCGGCTATGGACCCAGCTGTCAGCCTCTCCACGTACAGTACACTTCCGATGGAAGTCGTTCCTTGACCACGTTGACCATGCCACGTTCCGTTGCATGCATGCGTCCATGGGCGTGGTGCGTCCCCACTGTCAGCCTCTCACGTACAGTCATCTTCCGATGACTCTCAGTTGTTGACCACGTTGACCACACCGTGCCGAGTGCACCAAAGGCCGGTGGACGACGGCAAGGCCCCAGACTAGAACGACCCGGAGATGGGGAAGACGGGGCAGTGGAGTCGCAGATGGAGAGGAGTGGGAAACTTGACTGGCTCGGGTGCGCGGCAGCATAGCCGCGGTGCCGCCCATGGGAGACAGGAGCAAGAACAGAGGTTGAAGAAGGAGCACGACTGTTGGATTAACATCCAACAGTCCAGCTGCTAGAATCATTTGTTGATTAAGTTGACAAAGCCCTGCGTACACGTCCGCTTAGTAGGCCCACAAGTCAGCCACCAATCTGACGGGTCCCAGCTGTCAACGGGAGGAACAATTTTTTCGCATAACAAGGAGGCACTTCCTTCCGTGCGAAGATACAGCTGGTGGGTCCTAGCTGTCAGGTGGAGGAAACATTTTTTCAGCTTAATAAGGAGGAACTTTCCTTGCGTGCGACCATGGACCTCGTGGGTCCTAGTCGTCAGGCTCTCCACGTACAGTCCTCTTCCGATGACTCTCATTTGTTGACCACGCCGCACCGAGCGCAGCGAGTTGGTGGACGACGGCGAGGCCCCGGATGGGAATGACTCGGAGATGGGAAGACGCGGCAGTGGAGTCGCAGATTGAGTGGAGGAGAAGGGTTATAACTGGTTCTAGTGCAGCGTGGGGCTGCAGTCGGTGGAGAATAAGAGGAGGTGTGGAGGGGTGGAGGGATAGCCTGGCCGGCAGTGGGGTAGCGCTTCGCAGCGATGTGTGCTAAGCACAGCTGCTAGCCGCCGGAGGCAGGACCAGGCGGTCCCGGCGATGCTGGAGGAAGAAGACGAGAGATTCAAGGTGCATGCCGACCAAGTTGACAACGCCCTGCGTAGGCTTCGACCTATTGGCCCACATGTCAGCCTGCAAAAATGTGGCATATATTTAACCCATGTTTTCTAGAATGTACAGTCCATTTGCTGGGCTGGGTGAACAAATAATTTCGCGTCAATGCGGCCCATTTATATTATGTAAGAAATCCCAGCCCATTTGCACTTCCTTCAAATACACGAATTAGCTGGGCTCGTTATATATATAATGTTATGTTAGAAGGAGCAATTAATATCAAAAATAAACCGGAGAGGCACATTTTTTAATACATAATTAACAAATTAGCGAGTTATTGCTCAAAATAAAAATGAGCGCGTTATTATTACATTGGTCCTTAAAATCTTCGCAAGCTTTTGTACGCAATCACCAGGATTTTCCTTGCCTGTGAGTCAAAAACAACCAGGATTTTCCTTGCCAACTTCTGTTAAACATTTACTTTTATAAGTTTTTGAGATAGCTCACCATCCATGCTGAATGGTATTTACTTTTATAAGTTAATAACACGTGGGATGTTTTTATAATGTATATATAAGTCTCTATAAAATATACGATAATAGTAATAATATAAATATATATAATGTGGTTAAAAAATACATTAGGCTGCCGATCTTTAAGAAAAAGCCCATAGGCCGGTATGGACCTCAAAAAATAAGTTGAAACCACTGTCACCGTATGTCATGGGCTACGCATGTTAAAATACAAAACCTAGGCCTAGCTGATACTTGTTCGCCCTCTAGAAAAAAATGATACCAGATCCCCGAGCGAACTGGATTATAGAGGGGGTCGGCGACACGACTAAAGAAGCACATCAGGAGCGATTGTTTTTCTTCAGTGGATGGCTCTCGATGGTGTTTTTTTTACTTGCCTCTGCACCATACAACTTGTATTTTGAGCCTCCCAGTCCATGGTGGACCAGCAGCCCATTTGCTGGGCGGGCCAACCTACAGAAACCAGCACTCGATTTTTCATCAAGCCCCAAAAACAACGCAGTACTATGTTTGTTTTGAGGCCGAAAACATTACGGCAGGGGTTGAGCGGGGGAGGGGGCAAGACAGAGCAAAAAGATTAAAAAGAGCTGATGCGCCGTTGCTACCCTAACAAAGCAGGTGCAATTCTTCTCGGGAAGAAGGTGTGCGGTTGACACCCACACGTCACATACCCCACAGTAGGCATACTAACAAGTTCACACACAAGCACAACAGAAAAGGTAAACATTCGTATCAAACTCAGGTTCATAGGACACGTTCATATTCATAGCCAACATTCACTATCAACAACTCAAAAGATTCATATATACACAAGTTCAGCATGTCTATGGACCCAAATGATTGATAGATCACACAACAATATTCATAGATAATTCACAAAAAGATTCAGATATACACATGTTCAGTATGTTTATGCATCCAAATGATTGAGATCACAGCCAATATGATCCATGGACGAACTTTAATTACCTAGGGTACAGACTGGTAAATGGTGTTCAGTCGGAGGTACTTCTTGCTAAAACTAATGCTTGTACGAGTAAACTTTCGAGTACATAAGAGGCAGCACAGACAATCTGAACTTTGCTTGTAGGTTTATCCTCAAATAGTGGCCTCGTGCCGAGGGAGGTTTGAGCAACTTGGCCACTACTTTCATCCAACTAGTTTACTGGCTCATCTTGGTCCTATAGCTCGCCAAAATTCTACATTGCAGACTGGTAAATGGTGTTCAGTCGGAGGTAATTCTTGCTAAAATTAATGCTTGTACGAGTAAACTTTCGAGTACATAAGAGGCAGCACAGACAATCTGAACTTTGCTTGTAGGTTTATCCTCAAATAGTGGCCTCGTGCCGAGGGAGGTTTGAGCAACTTGGCCACTACTTTCATCCAACTAGTTTACTGGCTCATCTTGGTCCTGTATCTCGCCAAAATTCTACATTGCAGACGAGAAAGGAGGCGGTTGAGAAAATGAACCACCCAAATTTTTTGTGCAGTTCAACTAAAATGGAGCATCCCTGGCGTGCAGACTGATTAAGTGCCAGATGAATATACGCGTCAACCAACTTGTCTGGAATCTTTAGACTCCATGCCATACAGTTCGCTACCACATGTGCCGATAACCAAAAGGCACAAGTTGGGACCAAAGACTGGACTGCGTTTTTCTGGGCTATGCGCCAAGCAATATTTTTGGCGTTCACTCTCCTAATACTTGGAGTTTGACAATTGGTTGATGTCGGTTGATACTCGAATGAATATAGGCACTTCTTCTTGTCAACATCGATGCTTGTCTGAGTGAACTTTGGAGTACATCGCAGCAGCATAAGTACCTGTCCATCTGATCTTTTTGTGCAGTTCTACTGAAATCACCCGATGTAATGATTTGCTTGCGAGTTCAGGCTCCAAGTTACTCCTTTATGAAATCGGCAAACAGTAGCACAATACCAAATTACCAATACATATGACAAGCACAATAATCAGGATAAAGACCAGTACCAACCTGTGTGAGGTAGCATATCAATTACTATTTCCTTTGACTGGAAGCCGAGATAAGCCAAGCGACTGACAACAAAGGAAGAATGCAAGCCGAGATTAGCGACTAACAAGAAAGGAAGGAAGCTGTCGAGGCAAGAAGCACCCAAAGTTTTTGTGCAGTTCCACCAAAATCGAGCATCCCTGTTGGCACATATATTGAGAGAGTGCTGTAATATTGGGACTAGTTGATGAAACATACACTAACAAATAGAAGCACCCTCATTATCTTAATGGGTAAAGTTAGCATTCCCTCCCTGCTCCACCACATGATTCACCTCCATAGACAAACATACACACGTACATGATTCAGCATAGGGTGCTACTAAAGGTTTGTTTAACTCCGACAGGAAAATTAGGCAGCAATAAATTAGTGGTACTTAAGTACTCCTAATTAATTAAGTGAGACAGCAGAAGTGGAAGGGCTCCCTGGAGGATCGTCTCAGATGTAAGGTAGTTGTTGCCGGAGCCCTTGAATGGCCTCGACTGAGGCCTCTGGCTTCAGCAAGATCGCCTTGGCACTGTTTACTCTTCTTCTTCTTCCTCTTCATGCTCTGTTTCTCATTCTCCTCACCAGTTGATGAAACCAAGTACATGATTGGCCTTCTATTTCAGAATTGGTTTTGTCAGTGAGGGAGTAGAAGTGTACTAGTAAAAAATAGCATTATTTTCTCATGGCAGTCGCAAAATAGATATGAACACATGCATTAAATATCATTCTTACCTAAAGGAAGGTTATGGTGCCAATATGGATGATGAGGATTGGAACACAGATCTCCCTTTGTGCAGTTCCACCGAAATGAACCAACTGTTCCATTCTGACATTCCAGTGAAACAGCACAAAAGTCACTTCTTTTAAGAAGAGTTTTGTGCAGTGCACCAAAAGGTCAGAACAACAACCAGGTGAAATGGATATCCCTGTGTGCACAAAAAGCTACAGAGGAAACAGTCAGAGTCTCAAACAATTACATGCAAAAACATTTGGCTAACTTGTCATGGCTTATAACAGTGGCATGGCTTCATTTTTACCAGGGGCATTAGATTAATAACAGCTAAATATTTGGTATAAGGGCATGGACAGTGGGTGCACCAACAGTCCAGCACCATGTACCTAAACAGGGGCATAAAGTGGTGATTCATAGTTTGTTGCCCCGAGAAACAAACATCCAAGAAACATATCTGGGTTGATCCCATTTTTGTTCACTCTAGCCACCTAGTCCTATGTGTGGATAGCAAATCTAGTCCTGGTCATACCACTGTGTACAGCGTTACCCCTATATTTCCCTTTTCGACCAAGAGACCGGTTGGATGACCAGTCTATACTACTTTCACCCCCTTTCCTTCCTATTTGTACCAAGTCCGATGTACTACATACTAAATTCCCCACCCCCACTTTATTTCTTGTTTGAACCAAGTATAAGATTCAACTCCATGAAGTAGCTTTACCTTTAACAATAGAAGAAGAAAAATAGGTGACGTTGGACCATCCGACCGAGAGGGGCTGAGAGGTAGAAAGTGATGCACATGCAGCGACGTAGCGCGCTGGGGAAGTAGAGCTAAGGCGTTTTCGAAGGAAGATATACCTGAAGGTCGTCGGGATGTGGATAGGTGGGCGGCGGGAGGCCGGATCCGCCCACACTAGGGCAACGACGAAGGGACCGGAGGACCTCCCGTGCCAGCGCTCGGCCAGAGATAATGGTGCGGACGGCAGTGGGTCTCCTCCCTCCCTGTCGACGACGGCCTAAACGCTGCCCCTCCTCCCCTTCACCGGCGGAGGGGGATACGTCCGGATCTGTAACCAGCGGTGAGGATAGAAAGACAGTGTTTTTTGAAGGGAGAAAGACAGTGTTACCACCCCTATCTTGTTTAGATCAGGAGAGGATGAGAGTGTGTGAATAGAGCAACCCTAGCAAGCAAGCGCGGAGGCTCAGGCCTATATATACGTAGTGGGGTAGTTTTCCTTTTTCTCTCCATCAAAACAATCATTTAAAATTGTGTACTACGTGCCAGGTCACCGTTTTTTTCTAGTTGTTGATTTTTTTTGAGATAGCTACCCGCTTGTTCCAAGTGGTGTTACGGTGTGCCAGGTCACACTTTGTATCGTTCAAGTCTGGTACAAGTCCCTCCATTAAATGAACAACCACCCCCTCGTAAAAATTGTGAACAAGCCCACGGCTAAAATTATCGGAAACGTGGGTTGCCCCAACATGCATTATTATTTATATTTTCTACTCCCCCCGTTCCTAAATATAAGTCTTTTTTATTAGCTACACCTAAGACAAGAATTTTTTTATTAGTAGTGAACCCCACATGTCATAGACACAAAAAGTGTGGCAAGATTCCGTTAGGCAAGCCAAAGTGTGTCTAACAATTTGAGCAACTCAAGTTAGGCAAGTGTGGCAAGTGTGGGAAAAATAATGTGCCAACATAAGACAAAGATAGTCACAATCCAAACAGCCCCGTAATTTTTTGTGACATGCATGAAAATTTGGTTAGTTAAATTTATAGTCAAAATTTGGCAAGGTGCATCAAATCAACACATGCAAGTATCAAAAGGGAAGTCACGGCATGCATGCATGCGTTGTACTCCCTCCGTTTCCAAATATAAGTCTTTTTAGAGATTGCAACAAGTGACTACATACGAAGAAAAATATGTCTACATACATCCGTATGTAGTAGTCCATCTGAAATGTGTAAAAAGACTTATATCGAGTGCAGTGCTTTGATGTGTCGCGTCAACTCGTACAAGACCGAGAAGTTTGATTACTACAACGCCCTCTCCCTCGCGGACTGAGCTCCGGTGCCTTAACTGCACCTGCCTTTGGCTGCATGACAGGTGGGCCAACCACCTGTTGGGCAACTTGTCATAGACGCAAAGGCAGGAGCAGTAAGTCAGTGAAGTTGCGTCCCTCCCTCGCGCATGAGCGTGGTGGCTGGCAGGACTAGCAGCAGCTTTCGCTACACGCTTCTTGACGGCGGCGAACTTGCGGATGGAGTTGACCATCATGTCGTCCATGCGAGAGGCGAAGCCGGCGTCGGCGAGGGCTACGATGCCGGCGATCGCCAGCACCATCTGGAAATGCTGCGCGGTGCAGGGCCGCAGGCCGGCGCCTTGGATGATTTGGCATAGCCGACTGCAGCTCGCGACCATCGCCTCCATAGATGCTTCTGGCTTCTGATCACTTGGTCTTGGATTGGAGTGAGCAGTGTTGCGCAGAGACTAAGGAGTAGATGGATTGGAGTGGTGGGGCGCCTTTATATGAGAATCCAAACTCTGTTGCATTCACATCGTGCTGGCTCTATTCTGCTTCTCCAATTAATTCCCTCTACGTGTAGAGTAATTTGAGGATGCAACATTGACCGTTCAACGTCTCGGGAACTGCTACCCTCTCCCTCCTTGGCATTCAAGCACCTATGGAGGCGACTGCCACTCGCGTCTATCGCGTGTCAGGAGACGTCCCCGTCGACGACGAGGTGCCTATGGTGACTTCATAAATTTCAAGACGATAGTACTAGTATACTCAATATTGTGCACCGCGACCAAGGCCGAGAGGAAAACGAGAGAACTACATATTTATTTATGGTGTAGATTCACTCATTTTCCTCCATATGTACTCCGTCTCGGTGTAGTCTAGTCACTTGTTGAAATCTCTAGAAAGGCAAATACTCCTTTCTGGTTTACAGGGCTATACTAGCAAGTACTACAATAGTGGGCTCACATAGCAATTTTGTCTCATGCAAGAGCCTGGCTATATGCATGCTCCAAGGTTCGCAACTGCCACGTTCGGGTTGCACTTGGCTCTTCGCCTCTTCAAGAAGACGAACAATGATGTTACTACTACTGCTTCTACAGTATCGAATCCACTGCTGCATGTCCGTCCACCGCGAGCGGGAGGGATAGCTTGTTGTAGTACTATAAGCAAAAGTCTGTCCTCGTCTGCGAGCCACCGCGCGCATGGGTGAGGGAGAAGGCGTGTAGTAGTAAAATCAAGCTTCTCCTCGTTGTACGAGTTGACACGACACATCATAGCACTGGCCCCACATGGTTGCCTCTAAACTTGGCTGAAAGACCCGCAGTGTACAATACTCCATTTGCTGCAACCTCTAACATTTACCCCACCACAAATTAAAATATATATTCCTGTCTTGACTAGATAAGCATGCAAACTAGAATCACCAGGATGACAGGTAGGGCTAGAAGATTATTTTAATCAAAAAAATATAGCATGGAGCCGACCCCAACGATTTTAAGCTTACAGGCACGGTACACGCTATCCTAGACTACTCTACACATGAAACTGCCACACGAGCATCGGGGTTGCACTTGGCTCTTCGCCTCTTCGGGAAGTCGAACAATGGCCCTGTTTGGATACTCTAACTCATTTAGAGGTTAGAGTTAGATTCTAACCCTGAACTAACGTTGAACTAACTCTAACCAAAAAGGTGTTTGGATAGCAGGGTTAGATGGAGCGCGGATACGGCGAGGCGCCTTCACGGGCGGTGCGAGAGGGAGGGAGGGAGAGGACAAGAAGCTTCGAGCAAGTGAGGAGGGATCTGCCTCGGGAAGAGCGAGAGAAAAAGGTGTTTTTTAGTGGTCGTGAGAAGAACTAACCCAAATAAGCACCTCTTGGGTAGGTTAGATTTTTTGGATGAGTTAGATGCATCTAACCCAAACTAACCCTCCTGTTTGGATATTTTTGGGTTAGTTGAGTCCAAACTAACCCAAACTAACTCTAACCCGTGGATTCAAACAGGGCCAATGATGGAGTACTACTGCAGTGGAGGAGTACTACAGTATGCTTCTGGCCATCTGACACCGATTGAACTGCTGCATGTCCACCGCGTACGGGAGGGAGAGCGTGTAGCGAACGAAAGCTTCTCCTAGTCCTGCCAGCCACCACGCTCATGGGCGAGGGAGGGACGCAGCTTCATTGACTTACTGCTCCTGCCTTTGCGTCCACGATAGGTGGGCCCAACAGGTCGGTGGCCCGCCTGTCATACAGCCAAAGGCAGGTGCGGTTAAGGCGAGAGGGCATTGTAGTAATCAAACTTCTAGGTCTTGTACGTGTTGACGCAACACATCAAAGCACTGCGCTCGATATATTTCAATAATTTGCATTTACCAATGCATTAATTACAACGCATGCATATGCATGCCGTGACTCTCCTTTTCTTACTTGCATGTGTTGATTTAATGCACCTTGAAGTAGTATCAATATGTGACGGTAAAGCTATGTAATGCCCCGGCCCTAATAAAGCGAGAGATGGTTGTGCACGAGGAGGGCGAGATCATGCAGACTGAACAGGACCCGACGATGGAGCTCTCTATGGTCTCGATGGACCTCACCTTGCTCCATTGCCCCTTGTGCCTCCGGCCCTTGAAGCCTCCAGTGTATGAGGTTCGAATACACCTCGTCCGTTCGGCTGATCGAGCAAGGTGCAGGTTTCTTGATTGATGTGTTGTTCGATTGATTTGTGCAGTGCAAGGGAAGGCACCTGGCTTGCGCGGACTGCCGCCTCGAGTGCCCTGGGAACCAGCGGCAGTGCCAGAAGTGTGAGCGTGGCGGTGGCTTCGACGTGCGGAACACGGCGGTGGACACCGTCCTCTCCTTGGTGAGGGTGGAGTGCCCGCATGAAGGCTGTGGGCTCTACGTCACTTACCACAAGCTCGCCAATCACCAGAGCGTGTGTCCGCTCGCGCCCTGCAAATGCCCCATGCCCGTCTGCGGCTATGAAGGCCCGCCGCCGGTGCTCTCCCACCACATCAGCACCGTGCATCCCATGCCCGTGCACAGGATCCAGTACGGCAAGGCCCTCCAGCTACAAGTGCCACTATCGGAGCCACAGCTCTTGCCGTTCGCGGAGGAGGACGGCCGCGCGTTTTTCTTGGTCGGCGGCGTGCTCGACATCGGCGCGCCTATCACCGTGTCGGTCGTCTGCATCAGAGCGGGGGCATCCCCCCTGCCGCACTACGTGGCCAAACTGTGGGCGAATGGCCCACCGGGGGAGCCCAAAGGCAGGACCGATGCCGTCAAGGTGGAAATGGAGGTGACAAGCAGCAGGGATCCCGACGACGTCGCCGTGCAGGAGCTGACCTTCTTCACAGTTCCGCCCAAGCTGCTGGCTGGGGCTAAGCTGGTGTCCCTCCACATTCAGATTGACAAGCTCACGTCCTGAATGATTCTACAGTGCCTTCTGTTTGTCTTAGTAATATGCTAATATAGGGGTTAGATCGGTCTACTTTAGCTTAAGAGATGGTGGGTTTTGGTGGCGATGCAGCAATTACCTCGACATCAGATCAGCAGTGAAAGTAATTTCGAATAGTCGAATGGATATTTTGTGTCTGTTGGATATAAAGATCCTTTGGGTAAGAAGTAACAGCTTATATGCTTTTTTTCCGAAACGGAACAGCGATACTAGTATAATTTTTGTTGACATGCACTAATATTTTCGAAATGGACGTCGGGCTGTAGCTAGAAGGGCGGTAGGGACGCTGCATCGGCCCATACCGCGGTGACCCCCGATTGGGACGCACCGACTGTGGATTTTCTCCCTCGCCGATGTCGATCGCGTCTACGTAGAACATTGTTCCCTTCCCCCAGCTGCGGGATCAGGCTGGATATGTGACCAGCGGTGTGGCCACCGTCGTTCTATGCTTGTGAAGAGAGCAACCCAAGCAAGCAGGCTTGTAGCTTAGGCTCCTGCTAGTGTATATATAGTGGTTTTCTTTTTCTCTCCATATCAACCATTTTATATTGCGTACGTGTCATTGAAGAGTGAAATGATGGTTGCTTCTTCCGACTAACATACTGTGTGATTTGACTGCTCCTTTAGTGGCCCCTACATGTACTCCCCCTACGTGTATGAAACAGTCACACATACACATGGACGCAAAAACGCGCGCGACGCCCTAATGCATGCATGTCCGAGCACACGACGGAACACACACGGTACGCTCAAGTGCTCAACCTGCATGTGCATGCACACACATACTCAGACAGGGTGAGCTAGTGACCGTATAAACTCTGGAAAATGTATATATTGAGCGCAATGAGCGTATTATGAAGTCCACTGACCGTATTTTTTACAAATATACAGTGTCAGACAGTGTATTTATCTCGTTTGAAATTAAGCCATATTAACCGGAGAGGAGGCAGTATGGACTAGCATTACTTTGATGTGTCCCGTCAACTTGCTGAACGAGGAGAAGCTTGCAGGACGGGAGAAGCTTGCGCGCGGTGGCTCGCAGGACAAGGAGAAACTTTTGACTAATGCAAGTTGTCCTTCGCTCAGGCGGTGGACGTGCAACAGTTAATTCGGTGTCAGATTGCCAGAAGCATAGACTATACTAGTAGTACTATTATTGTTGCACTTCCCAAAGAGGCGAACAACCAAGCGCAAAGTTTACTAGTACTAGTACTACTACTATAGTCTATAGAGGTATGTACTACTATACTAGTACTAGGAACTGGATGGAGGAGCGTCTGCACTCTTATTATATTTTTAAAATGTGATAAAGCAATCTTCAACACATTTGGTTCTCTTCGAGGGTTCTCGCATGTGATAATGGAAGTTGATTGCATGGAACACTCGCCACAATTCTCGCTTAATTCTAGCTCATATCCTGTTACAAATAGGAGCGCTCGGTAATATTTCCTCTTTTTTTGTTATTCAGCATGTAAACAGGTCAGCAAACCTTGCGGCACATCTTTGTGCGAACCGTGCTTGCTGCACTTTGAATGTGGCCGAGAGCTGGCTTGATGAAACACCTCGCTTCCTACTTCTTTTTTTGCGGGGTACCTCGCTTCCTAGTGAGCAGTGTCTTGGCTGATCGTCCTAAGAATGCTTATATATGAATAAAGCTGTCTCATTTACCCGCAAAAAAGATTAAGCCATATTAACCGGAAAGGAGGGAGTATGGACTAGCACTACTTGTTGGTGTGTCCCGTCAACTCGCAGAACGAGGAGAAGCTTGCTGGACAAGGTGAAGCTCTCTTACGCCTTTTGAGTAATGCAATGTACCCTCGCCCAGGCGGTGGACATGCATCAGTTCATTCGGTGTCAGATTGCCAGAGGCATACACTATAGTACCGAACATGCGGAGTACTATCATTGTTCGACTTCACGAAGAGCCGAAGAGCCAAGCGCAAGGTTTAGTAGTACGAGTAGTAGTACTACTAGAACCGCATGGTGGAGCCTCTGTACTCTTATTTTTTTAATCTCTGATAAAGTACACATTTATTCCAGAGAAGGGCGGAAAACGACAGCACAACATGTAATGATGATATCGATCAACCATGCTCGAATATATCTTTGGCTCCGTGCGAGCCCGTCTGTGTGTTCTCGCTCCATCTTGGCTTCATTATGATGCATTTCTCTCAATGCATTTCCCACACCAAAGAGACTTTAGACGCATTTGGTTTAATGCTCAATTAATTAGGGCGTGGTAACCGCAATTTTCTCTCGATGTAGTACTACGGAGTGGAGTAAGTGCATGCATGTGTGTACCCGGGGTGGAAGCACTGCATGCATGTGTGTACGCATTATTTCCTCTAGTAATAGACGCCGTGCTATAACTACCAATGCTATTTTTCAGGCCGATCGCTAGTCGCCTTGGTCCCAGAGATTTTCTCTTTTTTTGAAGCGCGCTCTATAAACAGTGACAGATGGAGTAGTATGAGCGGATTCAAAGAAGAGCATATTGATGGTTGCTTCTTCCGAGCAACTTACAGTGGGAAAGGTGGGGCTTATAATTTGACTGCTCATTACTCACTATTAATGCGGCGCAACGACCGGTCTGAGTCTCCCATGCAGCTGTGCACTACCCCCTCGGTTCTTAAATATACTCCGAAATATTTGTCTTTCTAGAGATTTCAACGAGTGACTACTCAAATATTTGTCTTTTTAGAGATTCAAATGGACTACTACATCCGGATGTATATAAACATATTTTAGAGTGTAGATTCACTCATTTTTCTCTGTATGTAGTCACTTGTTGAAATCTCTAGAAAGACAAATATTTAGGAACGGAGGGAGTACACATACGAAGCAAAATGAGTGAATCTACACTCTAAAATATGCCCATTTGAAATTTGTAAAAAGACAAATATTGTTGATGACAGTTGCAACGACAAAAAAGAAGCATATTCCTTGTCCTAAGGGAAGATAACAACACGGTTGTGTTTGTCTAAAACGGTGTGAGGACAAGATTGCAATATGGAAAGTACGCCGGACGAGCTACGTTTTGTGCAAAGAACTATGGAAGATCCACATGCAGCGACGTGGGAAGACGGGCAGTGGAGCAAGGCCAGAGGGGATACCTGGAGGTCGTCGGGATGTAACTAGGTGAGTGGCGGCGGGCGGAATCTGCCCATACTGTGGCAGCGAGCAGGTGGCGTAGGCCCTACCGCGCCAGAGCTTGGTCAGAGAGAACGGCGTGTACCGCAGATCGGGACGTGCTGCCTCGGCACCGTCGAACGGGGAAACGATGCACGTCCTCCCTTTCTGCCGGTGGACGGGATGCGGCCGGATCAGTGACCAACGGTGAGAGAGAGAGAGAGAGAGAGGCCACCACAGCCTTGTGTGAGATACTCTGAAGAAAGACAAACCAGGCAGGGAGGCTCCATTATATATAGTGGAGCGGACTACCTTTTTCTCCATAAAAATCGTTTTATATTCTATGTACGTGCCATTGAGCGATATAACTTTATTTAAAAATAACGCGCCAACGCATCAAGTCGAACTTTGTTTTGTGCACGCGTGGTACACGACCTCCGTAGGTAAACAACCGCTACACGCGTTCAAATTAGCACGTGGGCTGCCATTTCGTACAGAAATGAGCTCCATCGTGTACCCGCGCGGGTGTGGCTGGGCACAAAGTGTGAGTACATGCACGGTGCACCTATTCTCTTCTTGTATACGTACACCACCTACATGGGGTTGTGTAAGAGAGATAGAAACGTAGAGAGATATAGTTTGTGTGTTCGTGAGAGTTTTTTTGGGGGGGGGGAGGGGTCAATCAAAAAATGTAACATATGCAATGTGTATGACATAGAGTCCTGGATATATCATATATATAGAGGGGGCGATCCACGAGAAGAGAGTGGAGGTATCATCGACTTGAGGTGTCCATAGAATCAAAGAAAGGGATGATGTGTGTGTGTGTGTGTGTGCGCGCACGGTCGATAAAGAGTGCCATCGAATATGTGTGTGCCCACGTCAAAGATATAGAGTGGTTGGCCTACTAGAACGAGAGAGGGGACAGGTGCAGTTTGTCTCTGTGGCATGGATACCTACCTACAGCGCTCGACTATCGGTGTGTGGTGGGGGGGGGGGAGAGGGAGGCCTAATTAACTATAGAGTTACAATGGCTGGTATATGTGTGTAGGAGGAGAGAGGCCTACCTCGTGTATTAAGGGAGATCGATCGGCATCCATGCATATGTGTAGGAGAGGAATAAGGTTGGGAGAGAGACAGAGCTAGAGTGTTGGAGGGGGTGGTAGTGGAGTTGCTTCTAACAAATGGTGGGATAGGCTTGCTAGACAACCGGAGGGCACGCCTGCAATATCAATAAGAGAGGGGATGGCTGCTTGTATGTGCACGTGCGTGTGAGAGACGGGTCAGGAGGCATGCACGAATGATGAGGGGGGACGATATGGCTGTGGTAAGCAGACATAACTACATAGGAAGATCAATCGTCCTTTGTCAGAGAAAGGAGAGACATAACTTGTGAGGTATGTCGATCGATGGGGGGGGGGTAGTTAAAGTCGACCTAGGTATATGTTGGGAGATCGATCGGTATACATGCATGTGTGTGTTAGAAGCAAATGATGCACGGGGAGAAGGATAGAGAGAGAGGGATGCATCTAGGAGGTGGTGCGAGAGACATACTATATCGAGGGGGAAGGAGTGTGCGAGTACGAGATCGATGAAAAGAGTGGTGGGAGTGAGGCATGGACGGTGATAAGAGAAGAGAGGAAGCTTGTGTTTGTGCTAGGCACACCTGGCTAGAGAGGCATATCGATCGATGTGTGCCGTAAAGAAGGAGCTGGCGGGGCCTACACACACCATGGGTGAACGACCTAAACTGAAAAGACGAATTTGCGCGATGGAGCTAGAGAATGCTGAGGGAGGGTGAGAGGGATGCGGGTGTGTGCATGCACGAGAGAAAGTTAGCGCTAGCTAGTTACAAAGGTAAGAGGATTGTGTGGGTGTAAAAGACGAACAGAGATCATACTTCATTATAAAAAGCGAATTCAGATATTTGAAGAATTTATCATAGTGTTTTAAACCGACGCTTGTGTGAATATATATAACAATGATACACATGGTGTGGTTATGAACATGTTATACTACATATAATATATTTTATCTCTACTCTTATAAAAAAATATGGAGTTGTTGATGATGGTGTGCCTGCCATCCTGCAATATAGGCCGTCCGATGTATATCTGACGGATAGGAAGGAAACTATGGCAATTTTGAAAAAAGATACCCACACCCCTCTCCATATTTGCAAATTACCTTGATCATGTTGATGTTCTGTGGAAGACATGGGCATCTTGCTAGTACTACTTATAATATATAGAACATTGATCATAATTTGGGCTAATGTGTGGCTTTTGCAGCTCAGGTCTAAATACTTGTCATAATGTAGGGGGCGGGGCACTATACTATGTGTGATAAACACGGTGTACAGGTATGGAACATGGTTTAGATTATGAATATATAGTTAGTACATCAAATGTACTATTATTTGGAATCAACATCAAGTGTATTCAAAAAATAGAATTCGAGTTCATGTAGTACACATAGTTCATATCTATCTCTATAGTAATTATGTGGTGTGTTATTAAGGTACTACACAAATGATGGTTGAAGTTGGCAACAATCATGATTGTAGATTGTTATTGAAATAGAGAAACGAATTCAAATTCAGTTCGAATTGCAGCGGTAGTATAGACATTTGGAATGCACTAAAATGTTGGCATGAGTAGGTTACGTGCATTATACAGCAAGCGAAAAAAATTAATTGGACATAACATGGATTCATACTACCGAATAGCATTTAATTGCACTTAAATTGTTGATATGAGTAGCTTTAAATAGCATTTTTATAGTAAAACGGGGCAAGACTCTCTCTTTGTGTGGTGTGAATAATTTTATTTTTTTCGTTTTCTTTTTGGTTGAGGGAAGTGTGAATTGATTTGGTACATACAAGTACAATATTACACGTTAGGCTTGTCCCTAAAATTCAACCCGTGCATTGCTATATCCCGAAAATTCGGATATCGTGCTCCCAAAACTGGCGCCTTCACAACCCGCGCCTTGCTATCCCGAAATTACAACGCGCACGGAAACTCCCTCCAGCTGCCAAATTCCGACACGAGAAATCCCCCTTCTAACCCTGAGCCGAAAGGGCCGCTAGTTCAAATCGGTGGGGGGTACTTTTGTAACACACCCTACATTTTGGACAAGTGCGTCCCTAAGTCATGGTTCGCCCCTCCCATCGCCTCCTTTTTGCCATTCGAAATCCCAGGCCGCCATAACCTCTCCGCTCCAGCCGTGAAACCCCACCCTCCTCCGTCCGCCTCCTCACCGCAGCCCAGCCGGAGCCTCTTCCCCGACGACGTCGTCCACCGCAACAGCTCGACGTCCCTCGTCCACCTCCCCGGATGAGGATCCATCGTCCATCTCGTCGTCCAGCCGGTTCAGTCGCCCCGTCCTCCACCTCCAAGGAGTTGCTCCGACGATCGCCTCGTCTATCACGGCTGCTCCATCCCCACAGCGCCTCCTTAACCTGCTCCACCGGAACCGCAGCATCCTCACCGACTCCTTGGATGAAGCCGAAGCCTACTCGGCGCCACCAAAGAGGTTGTACACTCATCGCATCGCACCTTCTCCTTAGCTCGACCTCCCGGCGCCGACGGTGCTCCATCCCGCACCCCCATGGAGCGGCTACCTTGAAGCCGGCGCCGCGGGCGACATCTCCATGGCGGCTCTCCCCCAGTGCGAGGCCCCTTCGGTGGCGGCGTCCATATAGCCCAAATCTACTGCTGCTGCTCCGACTCTCGCTCGATCGCTCGCTCGCCCAGCTGCTGCTGCTCCAGCTCTCGCTCGCTCGCTCGCGCTGCTGCTGCTGCTCCGGCTGTCGCTCGATCGCTCGCTCACCCAGCTGCTGCTGCTCCGGCTCTCGCTCGCACTGCTGCTGTTGCTCTCCCCCTCGCTCGTGCTGCTACTCTGCTCCGATTTAGCTACACTTCAGTCGACTGAATCGACTTTTGGGTCAGTCGATTTTCAGGGGGTGGGGGGCTCGCCGGAGTTAAGGAAGAACCACCCGCAGCGGGGCCGGGGCCCGCCAAAGAGGTACCCCACTATCTATCTTAGGGTTCAAGGTGGGGGCGGGGGGCCTATAGGGCTGGCCGGGGCGGCGGCGGACCGGGGGTGGGGAGTTGTTTCGGGGCAGCGAGGCGGCGCTGGGGCCGGCGGTTCGGCCGGTGGTGGCTGGCGGCTAAGGGGGGTGCAGGTTGAAGATGAACTGCAGACCCTCCCTAAAATACATGCCAAGTGCCTCTCTGCTACCATTGCATTCAGTTTTGACAGTAACATTCAGATTCCACAGTAAATTTCAGCTTCGACAGTTAAGTTCAGAGTCAACAGTTTTTACCTCATCTGTTGTAGTCAGGTGGTTTTTGCTGATGTAGATTTTACATCTATTTTACATCATCTATTGGAGATTCTATTAGAATCCCACTTGAGATTGACGATGTCTGTCTTGTGCTGCTTCAGCCTTGACGTCTTACGGCTCACCGGGGCTGCTCCAACGACAGAACGATCCATCACAACAGAGCAGTGCCCTGGACGCCGTCTACAGATTCCTCAGATCTTCCTCCACACCTCCGACAGCCACCTCTGCCTCAACTGCTTCAGCGACCAACCCAATGATGCTGAGGTCGACATGGCTACGGCAAAGAGGTTGTACACTTGTTGCATCACTTATTACTATACATTCATGTCGATCCATTAGGGCTATTTTGGTTCAACGAAAAAACATAGCAATAGTGAATTTTCCAATGGCACTCTACTATTCAATTATTCATGCATTTTTTTGAAAGGAATGAAGCAAAAGATCCACCTGGACCTACTTTTCAAAATCCTATGCATGAAAACAAGACCAAGTGCATTAGTGGCAGAATAATATTCTAACTGTACACACTTTCATATGGTTTCACTTTATTTTGGCCATGTTTCTTTGCATTCCTCTGCTCTTCCAATTCCTGTAAACCAAACACCCAAGTTGACAGAAATCTTGTGTTTACAAATGCTCTGTTTACCATGTGCATTCCTATCCTATTCCGGTGTTTTTCCTATCCCTGCGTTTTTAGAATCATGCAAGCCAAATCAGCCCTTACAGAATTACTTCAGTTACAGGTAGGTGTCGAAGGGAACTTTGTGTGGTTTGTCCTGCTCCTGCCGCGACGTCGTCCACCTCACCTGAGGTGCTCCATCGACAGAAACATTCACCAAACCAGACATCACGACTCCTGGCCGTCTTTCGCCACCTTAGATCTCCTTCCCTGCCGCCGGCACCCACCGCAAGGGCATCACCATCATCGACTCAGCGGATGAACCTGAGGAGTACATGGGTCCACAAGAGAGGTCGCACTGTTTTGATTCTGCTTATGTTATGCATTGCTTAAAATTACCTGCTACTTTATCGTCCTGTTCACCTCTTGGACTCCAAGTCAGGTCCAAATTAATGTTCAAACTTGAGTTCTAAATTAGTTGTGGGGCACATATCGAGGAAGCAATGAATAGTATCTCTGTCTAATATCTGGTTCACCTAGGGTATGCCTATGTTGTTCATCTTGGGTGGGAAACAAATAGTAAAGCAATCATCATCTGCCTTTTTATTAAATTAAAGCAATCATCAGCCTGCTATCATTATTTTTGGATCCATCCACTGGTTGTTACCATCACTCTAAATTTCTGCATCCTCTCCTTACATAATCTCACCATATTTTTTTGTATGCATGTCAGATATTGTACACAGTCATGCTGAACATGTAGAGAAAAATAGAAGAGTTTTGCGCGGCAATACAATGTCATGCAGACATCGCTCCATGGTGGGTTCAATGGCAAACCCTCCCCACCCCTCTCCAGATTGTAATCTAGAGGAAGATATCTGTTCTGAGGCGGATTCAGACGCCGCTGACCACTCCTATTTACCCCCAAGGTGTTTTCTCTACCTTGGCATGATGATGTTAGTCATATCATGCATATGTTGCCTTGCAGTGCCTACTTTTGACATCATATATGTCATCTGCTTAGTTTAGACATGTTCTGTCGCCACCTGTTTAGTTTCTATATCATATATGGGAATTATGCAGTCTCATGTCTTTTAGCCAGCCATAATATATGTGAAATGTGCAATGCCATCCTGTTTAACCAGGCATCATATATTTGAATGATATCTTGCCCATCCTTTTCTTCATTACATTTCCATTTGTCGACAATGTTTGTACATTAAACTACTCTTCCTGTGAATCAGCCATTTGGGTGGGAGATTGAAAAATCTGGAGTGAAAACAAGGCCTTCAGAGCAGACAGTGCTACCTGTCGAAGCAGATCTCTTGTTGGGTCCCGATAGCTCCTCAGAGATGGATTTAGAGATAGATGACCAGTCCTATTCCCCCACCGAGGTGTATGCTCTAACTTGGCACGGCGTTTTAGTTATTCATCATATCTTTGAATTATGTTATGCTATGCTATCCAGTTTAGATAGACATCATATATGTGAAATTATGTCATGCTATCCGTTTTAGTTAAACAATATACATGTCAACTATTTCATGTCCTCTTTTTTCCACACTATCTATTGCATCTGTCTCTCAACAATGTCTGTACATTCAACTATGTTTCCTGTTTATCAGCCATTTGAATTGGAGCGGGTGATGCCAGCATCTAGCGGACTAAAAACATGGTCTTCAAATAAAACAGTGCTGCCTCTTGGTGGAGATAGCACCCCGGTTGTACATGCACGAGAACCAGCCCTACCACACATAACCGAAACTCTCATAGATTGTACCCCTACTGCGATGGACAGAGAACCAGCTTCACCCAATCTAGCCCTAACCACAGCAGATAGTAACCCAGTTCCTGTTGACACAGCACCATCTCCACCACAGAGCTCCCAAACAAGAGTAGTTAGTAAGGCAGCTCCAGTGCCCAAAGGGCCAGTACTACCACGGCGAACCCCAACTCCACCAGTTAGTACGCCTATTCCCGTGGAGGAAGCACAACCAGCTAGTCATACTTTAGCATCTATCGCATTTGATGTTGTTAAATCGTATGTGCGTATCTTCCCATCTTGGAAATATTATACTGAAGATGAAGGAAAATGCCAGTGGCAGGTGTTTGTCCAGGAGTTCTGTGTAAGTAATGTTATTCATGGCAATTACTTTGCTTTGTCCCATACATCCTACCTCCATGATGGATATAATACAGTAAGTTTTCCCATTTTTCTCTATAGAGAAGGACCGATTTGGAAACTCAGGATGAGGTAACCTGTGCTAATACCTCTGCTATCTTCAAGAATGCTTGGTGGCAGTATCGGAATTACCTGAAGAAAACGTACTTCACCGGCAAAGAAACTCATCAAATTCCCTTACGTTCTCCTGAGACACATTTACTGGACGATGACTAGGAACGCCTTGTTCTGTACTGGTCCCGAACCAAGAATGTGGTAAGGTCTATGAGCTCATTTTCTATTTTAAGTACTATATTCTTATGTCTTACTGTACTCTGTTCATGTAGAACAAGTGCCTAAACCTGAAGAACAACTGTTCCAATTTAAGATTCCATTGCTATCATAGTTCCGAAAAGCGCTAGGCGTTATTTGTGTGTTTTGCCACCGCCTTGCGCTTTACTGACCAAAGCGCATGCTTATGCGCAGTTATGCACAGATTAAGCGTAGTTATGCGCAATGTGTTTCGCCAACGCCTAGAGCGTAGGCGCGCTTAAGCGCTCGCTTAGGCGCGCCTTTTTTAACTATGATTGCTATCGTGCATACTGCTTTGCTCTTGTATTACTGTATTTACTCATACAAACTTATTTTTAAATTGAAGGATCCAATCGAAACTCCAATAGCACAGCAGGTATGTTCACGCATATTTCTTTAACAGGCTTGCTCTTATCAATAGCTCTGTTGATTTCAATTTCAATTGTGTATACAGTTGACTTCTCATATCATGCACATTACTAGCATCACAACAAAGCAAATAGTGTTGTTGTACATGTAGACCCATGGTACCCATCTGAAATCTTGTTGTGCCGTGTAGTTTCCGACGCTTTGTATTCTTTCACTGCTGCTTTGTCTTGAACTGATATGATTTGAACCGTGTCTCTATTTTAATTTGGCAAGACAATGCAGTGACCATAGGACATAGATATATGTTTGTTTGATGCTTTTATTATGTACTAGTACTTGGCAATAGAAGACTTGGTAGTTTAATCCTGTCCGCCTTACTAATGAACTGGTTCACTGAAATGAGTTTCATATACTAGTACATGCTAAACTGTTATGTGTCTGCTTGTTTCTTCTTTTAGAATGCTGACAGAATATAGGGGAAGAGTGCCTTATTAAGCAATGGTAAAGGAAGTAATGCAGATAAGGTTCAGGATAGTGACACATCCTTGTTGGTCTCCAACAAAGCTGATAAAACAGCTAAGGAAGACTATCTCGAAGATAGTGAGACAACCCCAAAGTCCTGTCTTGGTTTAGTGTTGGAGTTACTGGCCACTACTGCTTGCACAAGCTATTCAAACTCACTGTCTGAATCAGTTCGGTTTCTTGAGTCTCAACTACAAGCTGAAAGACATCGATTAGTTTTGCTGCGACAAGAAGCGGAAGGACTGCGGAAGTCCCTGGAGCATTCAGATGCATACTTTCTAGTGCAACAGCAAGCGTTGGAGGATTTTAGCGCCAAACAGGACAAAGCTAATAAGCTTGCTAAGCTTATTGCCAGCATGGTGGATACCACGTTTCTTGAGCTCTTCTGAAGTTGTTTCAGTTATCCTCTTATTTTGCTGCCGCGTTTATTTACACTGGTGGCCAATTTTGACGGCCAGTGTATGTAATATGCTGCTTTGTTCCCTATATTTGCACTGGTGGCGAACTTTGATGCCTAGTGGATGTAATATGTGTAATAGCGGTAATAGGCTAGCATTAATTGCTTGCTTATTTATTTCCTTATTGTCTTGTTTAGTTGTTTGCTTGTAGTCACTGCAGTTCTTTTTCTGCGTTTTTTAGTGGCCACAGTAACCTATCTTTGGAAACTAGGCCAAAATAATCATGGCAAGACACGAACTATTGTAACCATGGGCCTCCTGCGGGCCGTATGATCCATCGGCCTTCTACGGGCCGTAGGATCCGTTGGCCTTCTATACGGGCCGTAGGATCCATGGGCCTTCTACGGGCCATACGATTCATGGGCCTTTTACGGGCCGTAGGATCCATGGGCCTTCTACGGGGCGTATCATCATTTCGCCAATCATGGGCCGTACTATTCGTGGACAATAACGGGCCGTTAATAGGTTGTATTTGATAACTCTATGAAAATAGTCCAACGGGTTTTCTTTGACATGAAAACGGCCCAACGTATTATCCGGCCACAAACGGGCCGACTGTAACCACGGGCTGAATTTGGCCCACAAGCAGAAAATGACAGTAACGGGCCGTAAGTAAACGAATGTGGAAATGATCCCAAGAATAAATGGGCCCCGAGAAGGCCGAAAGATAACATGGGCTGGGAACGGCCCAACGGAATAATGGGCCGTTAATGGGTATAAAGTGATACACTGTTCATTACGGCCTAGTTTCACCACGTACCATTAATGGGTATAAAGTGATACACTGTTCATTACGGGCCAGTTTTACCACGGGCCGTTAATGGCCCGAGAGTAATAAGGGCCTCATATGGGTCGAAATACGTCGTGAGCCATACATGGGCCGAAAGTTAAAACGGGCTGAAATTATATTGGACGGCCCAGATGACGCTACTGGGCCTAATTCAGATAGGCCGTAAACGGGCCCTGGGTTAGCGGGCTGTAAATGGGCTATATGCGAACAGGCCGTTCACAGGCTTGCCGTGGGCCGGCCCGCCACCTTTTGGCCAAGTCAAACGGCCGGCCTTTTCACAGGAATGGGACTTCGTTGGGCTGTGCCACGTGTTGACGTATCATAGGCGGGTCCAATGAGTGGATGACATATGTCCCAACAGTGAGCCGACACGTGTTTCCTCCAGCCAATGATGATTTTACACGTGGAAAATCCCCATTGGTCGGGGTGTTAACGGGTTATCAGATCCAAAACCGGACCCGATAGCTTAACGGCGTTCCGTTACGGTGGATGCCACGTACCGGTCACCCTTGATGAAAGCACTTCTGTGACGCGTGATTTATCGTCATGGAAGTGGACACTTCCGTGATGATAATTTTGGTAATGTCATGGAAAACTTCTACGACAGCACAGGTATGACTATCTTGATTCTGTCATAAATTTGCCATGGATGTACATGCATGATAGAAAACGTGACCTACTGTGACAAACACGTATCATCACGGAAGTGTATTTTTTTGTAGTGACGGAAGGATTATCCTCATTGTTGCACAGAAGAATTACTTCCTGGAAGCACCGCTAGGTGCCAAACCCGCTGCAGGAGCAACGCCAGATGTTGTGAACACCTGGCAAAGCAAAGCTGATGACTACTCGATAGTTCAGTGTGCCATGCTTTACGGCTTAGAACCGGGACTTGAACGACGTTTTGAACGTCATGGAGCATATGAGATGTTCCAGGAGTTGAAGTTAATATTTCAAGCAAATGCCCGGATTGAGAGATATGAAGTCTCCAATAAGTTCTACATCTACAAAATGCAGGAGAATAGTTCTGTCAGTGAGCAGATACTCAGAATGTCTGGGTACCACAATCACTTGACTCAGTTGGGAGTTAATCTTCCAGTTGATAGTGTCATTGATAGAGTTCTTCAATCACTGCCACCAAGTTACACGAGCTTCGTGATGAACTATAATATGCAAGGGATGGATAAGACGATTCCCGAGCTCTTCGCAATGCTGAAAGCTGCAGAGGTAGAAATCAAGAAGGAGCATCAAGTGTTGATGGTCAACAAGGCCACCAGTTTCAAGAAAAAGGGTAAAGGGAAGAAGGGGAACTTCAAGAAGAACGGCAAGAAAGTTGCTGCTCAAGTGAAGAAGCCCAAGTCTGGACCTAAGCCTGAGACTGAGTGCTTCTACTGCAAAGGGACTGGTCACTGGAAGCGGAACTGCCCCAAGTATTTGGCAGAGAAGAAGGATGGCAAAGTGAAAGGTATATGTGATATACATGTTATTGACGTGTACCTTACTAATGCTCGCAGTAGCGCCTGGGTATTTGATACTGGTCCTGTTGCCAAAATTTGCAACTCGAAACAGGGGCTATGGATTAAGCGAAGATTAGCTAAGGACGAGGTGACGATGCGCGTGGGAAATGGTTCCAAAGTCGATGTGATCGCCGTCGGCACGCTACCTCTACATCTACCTTCGGGATTAGTTTTAGACCTAAATAATTGTTATTTGGTGCCAGCGTTGAGCATGAACATTGTATCTGGATCTTGTTTGATGCGAGACGGTTATTCATTTAAATCAGAGAATAATGGTTGTTCTATTTATATGAGTAATATCTTTTCTGGTCATGCACCCTTGATGAGTGGTCTATTTTTACTAAATCTTGATAGTAGTGATACACATGTTCATAGTTGAAGCCAAAAGATATAAGTTTAATAATGATAGTGCAACTTACTTGTGGCGCTGCCGTTTAGGTCATATTGGTGTAAAGCGCATGAAGAAACTCCATGCTAATGGAGTTTTGGAATCACTTGATTATGAATCACTTGATGCTTGCGAACCATGCCTCATGGGCAAGATGACTAAGACTCCGTTCTCCGGAACAATGGAGTGAGCAACGGACTTGTTGGAAATAATACATACTGATGTATGCGGTCCGATGAGTTTTGATGCTCGTGGTGGGAATCGTTATTTTCTTACCTTCACAGATGATTTGAGCAGATATGGGTATATCTACTTGATGAAACATAAGTCTGAAACATTTGAAAAGTTCAAAGAATTTCAGAGTGAAGTGGAAAATCATCATAACAAGAAAATAAAGTTCCTACGATCTGATCGTGGAGGAGAATATTTGAGTTACGAGTTTGGTCTTCATTTGAAACAATGCGGAATAGTTTTGCAACTCACGCCACCTGGAAAACCACAGCGTAATGGTGTGTCCGAACGTCGTAATCATACTTTACTAGATATGGTGCGATCTATGATGTCTCTCACTGATTTACCGCCATCGTTTTGGGGTTATGCTTTAGAGATGGCTGCATTCACGTTAAATAGGGCACCATCTAAATCCATTGAGACGACACCTTATGAACTGTGGTTTGGCAAGAAACCCAAGTTGTCGTTTCTTAAAGTTTGGGGATGCGATGCTTATGTGAAAAAGCTTCAACCTGATAAGCTCGAACCCAAATCGGAGAATTGTGTCTTCAGAGGATACCCAAAGGAGACTGTTGGGTACACCTTCTATCACAGATCCGAAGGCAAGATATTCGTTGCTAAGAATGGATCCTTTCTAGAGAAGGAGTTTCTCTCAAAAGAATTGAGTGGGAGGAAAGTAGAACTTGATGAGGTAACAGTACCTGCTCCCTTATTGGAAAGTAGTTCATCACAGAAATCAGTTCCAGTGATTCCTACACCAGTAAGTGAGGAAACTAATGATGATGATCATGAAACTTCAGATCAAGTTACTACCGAACCTCATAGGTCAACCAGAGTAAGATCCGCACCAGAGTGGTACAGTAATCCTGTTCTGGAAGTCATGTTACTTGACCATGACGAACCTACGAACTATGATGAAGTGATGATGCGCCCAGATTCCGCAAAATGGCTTGAGGCCATGAACTCTGAGATGGGATCCATGTATGAGAACAAAGTGTGGACTTTGGTTGACTTGCCCGATGATCGGCAAGCCATAGAGAATAAATGGATCTTCAAGAAGAACACTGACGCTGATAGTAATACTACTGTCTACAAAGCTCGACTTGTTGCGAAAGGTTTTCGACAAGTTCAAGGAGTTGACTACGATGAGACCTTCTCACCCGTAGCGATTCTTAAGTCCATCCGAATCATGTTAGCAATTGCCGCATTTTATGATTATGAAATTTGGCAAATGGATGTCAAAACTGCATTCCTTAATGGATATCTTAAAGAAGGTTTTGTCGATCCAAAAGGTGCTAACAAAGTGTGCAAGCTCCAGCGATCCATTTATGGACTGGTGCAAGCCTCTCGGAGTTGGAATATATGCTTTGATAGTGTCATCAAAGCATATGGATTTATACAGACTTTTGGAGAATCCTGTATTTACAAGAAAGTGAGTGGAGCTCTGTAGCATTTCTGATATTATATGTGGATGACATATTGTTGATCCGAAATGATACTGAATTTCTGAATAGCATAAAAGGATACTTGAATAAGAATTTTTCAATGAAAGACCTCGGTGAAGCTGCTTATATATTGGGCATCAAGATCTATAGAGATAGATCAAGACGCTTAATTGGACTTTCACAAAGCACATACCTTGATAAAGTTTTGAAGAAGTTCAAAATGGATCAAGCAAAGAAAGGGTTCTTGCCTGTGTTACAAGGTGTGAAGTTGAGTCAGACTCAATGCCCGACCACTGCAGAAGATAGAGAGAAAATGAAAGTCATTCCCTATGCTTCAGCCATATGTTCTATGTTGTGTACCAGACCTGATGTGTGCCTTGCTATTAGTTTAGCAGGGAGGTACCAAAGTAATCCAGGAGTGGATCACTGGACAGCGGTCAAGAACATCCTGAAATACCTGAAAAGGACTAAGGATATGTTTCTCGTTTATGGAGGTGACAAAGAGCTCGTCGTAAACGGTTACGTCCATGCAAGCTTTGACACTGATCCGGATGACTCTAAGTCACAGACCGGATACGTATTTTTATTGAATGGTGGAGCTATCTGTTGGTGCAGTCCCAGGCAGAGCGTCGTGGCGGGATCTACGTGTGAAGCGGAGTACATAGCTGCTTCGGAAGCAGCAAATGAAGGAGTCTGGATGAAGGAGTTCATATCCGATCTAGGTGTCATACCTAGTGCATCGGGTCCAATGAAAATCTTTTGTGACAATACTGGTGCAATTGCCTTGGCAAAGGAATCCGGATTTCACAAGAGAACCAAGCACATCAAGAGACGCTTCAATTCCATCCGCGATCCAGTCAAGGAGGGAGACATAGAAATCTGCAAAGTACATACGGATCTGAATGTTGCAGACCCGTTGACTAAGCCTCTCTCACGAGCAAAACATGATCAGCACCAAGACTCCATGGGTGTTAGAATCGTTACAATATAATCTAGATCATTGACTCTAATGCAAGTGGGAGACTGAAGGAAATATGCCCTAGAGGCAATAATAAAGTTGTTATTTATATTTCCTTATATCATGATAAAAGTTTATTATTCATGCTAGAATTGTGTTAACCGGAAACTTAGTACATGTGTGAATATATAGACAAACAGAGTGTCACTAGTATGCCTCTACTTGACTAGCTCGTTAATCAAAGATGGTTAAGTTTCCTAGCCATGGACAAAGAGTTGTCATTTGATGAACGGGATCAAATCATTAGAGGATGATGTGATTGACTTGACCCATCCGTTAGCTTAGCACGATGATCGTTTAGTTTGTTGCTATTGCTTTCTTCATAACTTATACATGTTCCTATGACTATGAGATTATGCAACTCCCGAATATCGGAGGAACACTTAGTGTGCTATCAAACGTCACAACGTAACTGGGTGACTATTGCTACCTCTTGAGCATGCGTTGGTTTGCCCTTGAAGAGGAAAGGGTGATGCAACAAAGTAGTGTAAGTATTTCCCTCAGTTTTTGAGAACCAAGGTATCAATCCAGTAGGAGACTACACGCAAGTCCCTAGTACCTGCACAAACAATCAAGAACCTTGCCACCAACGCTATAAAGGGGTTGTCAATCCCTTCACGACCACTTGCAAAAGTGAGATCTGATAAAGATAATAACATAAATATTTTTGGTATTTTTGTTGTATAGATTGGAAAGTAAAGATTGCAAAATAAACGGCGGCAGAAATAGCAAATTGATAGGAAAATAATATGATGGAAGATAGACCCGAGGACCATAGGTTTCACTAGTGGCTTCTCTCAAGATAGCAAATTCTACGCTGGGTGAACAAATTACTGTCGAGCAATTGATAGAAAAGCGCATAGTTATGAGAATATCTAGGCATGATCATGTATATAGGCATCACGTCTGTGACAACTAGACCAAAATGATTCTGCATCTACTACTATTACTCCACACATCAACCGCTATCCAGCCTGCATCTAGAGTATTAAGTTTATAAGAACAGAGTAACGCATTAGGCACGATGACATGTTGTAGAGGGATAAACTCAAGCAATATGATATAAACCCCATCTTTTTATCCTCGATGGCAACAATACAATACGTGCCTTGCTGCCCCTGCTATCACTGGGAAAGGACACCGCAAGATTGAACCCAAAGCTAAGCACTTCTCCCATTGCAAGAAAGATCAATCTAGTAGGCCAAACCAAACTGATAATTCGAAGAGACTTGCAAAGATATTAAATCATGCATATAAAAATTCAGAGAAGAATCAAATATTGTTCATAGATAATCTTGATCATAAACCCACAATTCATCGGATCTCGACAAACACACCGCAAAAAGAATTACATCGAATAGATCTCCAAGAAGATCGAGAACTTTGTATTGAGATCCAAAGAGAGAGAAGAAGCCATCTAGCTAATAACTATGGACCCGAAGGTCTGTGGTAAGCTACTCACACATCATCGGAGAGTCTATGGTGTTGATGTAGAAGCCCTCCGTGATCGATTCCCCCTCCGGCGGAGCGCCAGAAAAGGCCCCAAGATGGGACCTCATGGGTATAGAAGGTTGCGGTGGTGGGAATGGGGTTTCGTGGTGCTCTTGGATGTTTTTAGGGTATATGAGTATATATAGGCGAAAGAAGTAGGTCGGTGGAGCCACGAGGGGCCCACGAGGGTGGGGGCGCGCCCTCCTACCTCGTGGCCGCCTCGTTGCTTCCTTGACGTCCACTCCAAGTCTCCTGGATTTCGTTTGTTCCAAAAACGATCCTCGCGAAGGTTTCATTCCGTTTGGATTCCGTTTGATATTCCTTTTCTGCGAAACACTGAAATAGGCAAAAAAAACAACAATTTGCACTGGGCCTTCGGTTAATAGTTTAGTCCCAAAAATAATATAAAAGTGCATAATAAAGCCCATTAAACATCCAAAACAGATAATATAATAGCATGGAATAATAAAAAATTATAGATACGTTGGAGACGTATCAAGCATCCCCAAGCTTAATTCCTGCTCGTCCTCGAGTAGGCAAATGATAAAAACAGAATTTTTGATGTGGAATGCTACCTAACATAATTTTCAAAGTAATTCTCTTTACTGTGGCATGAATGTTCAGGTCCGAAAGATTTAAGATAAAAGTTTAATATTGACATAAAAATAATAATACTTCAAGCATACTAACTAAGCAATTATGTCTTCTCAAAATAACATGGCCAAAGAAAGCTTATCCCTACAAAATCATATAGTTTGGCTAAGATTCATTTTCGTCACACAAAAATGCTCTCATCATGCACAACCCCGATGACAAGCCAAGCAATTGTTTCATACTTTAGTAATCTCAAACTTTTTTCAACTTTCACGCAATACATGAGCGTGAGCCATGGACATGGCACTATGTGTGGAATAGAATATAATGATGGGGGTTGTGTGGAGAATACAAAAAAAGAGAAAGTCTCACATTGACGCGGCTAATCAACGGGCTAGGGAGATGCCCATCAATTGATGTCAATGCAAGGAGTAGGGATTGCCATGCAACGGATGCACAAGAGCTATAAATGTATGAAAGCTCAACAAAAGAAACTAAGTGGGTGTGCATCCAACTTGCTTGCTCACGAAGACTTAGGGCATTTGAGGAAGCCCATTTTTGGAATATACAAGCCAAGTTCTATAATGAAAAATTCCCACTAGTATATGAAAGTGACAAAATAAGAGACTCTCTATCATAAAGATCATGGTGCTACTTTGAAGCACAAGTGTGGAAAAGGATAGTAGCATTGTCCCTTTTATTCCTTTCCCCCTTTATTTTGGGCCTTCCTTTTTTATTATTTGGACCTTTTTTTTCTTCTTCTTTTTATTTGGGACAATGCTCTATTAATTATGATCATCACACTTCTATTTATTTACAACTCAATGATTACAACTCGATACTAGAACAAAATATGACTCTATATGAGTGCCTCCAGCGGTGTACCGGGATGGGCAATGAATCAAGAGTGACATGTATGATAAATTATGCATGGTGGCTTTGCCACAAATATGATGTCAACTACATGATCATGCAAAGCAATATGACAATGATGAAGTGTGTCATAATAAATGAAACAGTGGAAAGTTGCATGGCAATATATCTCGGAATGGCTATGGAAATGCCATAATAGGTAGGTATGGTGGCTGTTTTGAGGAAGATATAAGGAGGTTTATGTGTGATAGAGCATATCATATCACGGGGGTTGGATGCACCGGCAAAGTTTGCACCAACTCTCAAGGTGAGAAAGGGCAATGCACGGTACCGAAGAGGCTAGCAATGATGGAAAGATGAGAGTGCGTATAATCCATGGACTCAACATTAGTCATAAAGAACTCACATACTTATTGCAAAAATCTACAAGTCATCAAAAACCAAGCATTACGCGCATGCTCCTAGGGGGATAGATTGGTAGGAAAAGACCATCGCTCGTCCCTGACCGCCACTCATAAGGATGACAATCAAAGAACACCTCATGTTTCAAATTTGTCACACAACGGTTACCATACATGCATGCTACGGGACTTGCAAACTTCAACACAAGTATTTCTCAAATTCACAACTACTCAACTAGCATGACTCTAATATTACCATCTTCATATCTCAAAATAATCATCAAGTATCAAACTTCTGATAGTATTCAATGCACTCTATATGAAAGTTTTCATTATACCCATATTGGATGCCTATCATATTAGGACTAATTTTATAGCCAAAGCAAATTACTGTGCTATTCTAAAGGACTCTCAAAATAATATAAGTGAAGCATGAGAGGTCAATAATTTCTATAAAATGAAACCACCACCGTGCTCTAAAAGATATAAGTGGAGCACTAGAGCAAAACCATCTAGCTCAAAAGATATAAGTGAAGCACATAGAGTATTCTTATAAATTCCGATTTATCTGTGTCTCTACAAAAGGTGTGTACAGCAAGGATAATTGTGGTGAACTAAAAAGCAAAGACTCAAAACATACAAGACGCTCCAAGCAAAATACATATCATGTGGTGAATAAAAATATAGCCTCAAGTAAAGTTACCGATGGACGCAGACGAAAGAGGGGATGCCTTCCGGGGCATCCCCAAGCTTAGGCTTTTGGTTGTCCTTGAATTTTACCTTGGGGTGCCTTGGGCATCCCCAAGCTTAGGCTCTTGCCACTCCTTATTCCAAAATCCATCAAATCTTTACCCAAAAACTTGAAAACTTCACAACACAAAACTTCAACAGAAAATCTCATGAGCTCCGTTAGTATAAGAAAACAAATCACCACTTTAAGGTACTGTAATGAAATCATTCTTTATTTATATTGGTGTTAAACCTACTGTATTCCAACTTCTCTATGTTTCATACCCCCCAATACTAGCCATAGATTCATTAAAATAAGCAAACAACACACGAAAAACAGAATCTGTCAAAAACAGAACAGTCTGTAGTAATCTATATCAAATGTATACTTCTGTAACTCCAAAAATTCTTAAATAAATTGGTGGCCGTGAGTAATTTTCCTATTAATCATCTGCAAAAAGAATAAACCTAAAAGCACTCTCCAGTAAAAAATGGAAGCTAATCTCGTGAGCGGTAAAGTTTCTGTTTTTCACAGCAAGATCATAAAGACTTCACCCAAGTCTTCCCAAAGGTTCTACTTGGCACAAACACTAATTTAAAACATAAAACCACATCTAAACAGAAGCTATATGAATTATTTATTAATAAACAGAAACAAAAATTAATAAAAAAAATAAAATTGGGTTGCCTCCCAACAAGCGCTATCGTTTAACGCCCCTAGCTAGGCATAAAAACAAGAAAATATCTAGGTATTACCATCTTTAGTAATGGGAAAGAAAAGAGAAAAATTCTTATCTATAGCATCTATATTTCTATTTTGAAAAAGCACATGGCCATTAATGGTGGAATAAATATTAAGCACACTACGGAAATTTGCATCTAAGCTAGCCTTCATCTCTTTGATAATTTCATTTTGATAAAAGCACAAAAGAGAGGTAGATTCAACCTTCTCACTCATGGGGTGCCCAAATATTGTTTTCATTTTTTCGTAGGTATCTATGGCATCCCCCTCAAGAAAACCTTCTTCAAAAATAGAATCTAAAACTTGCTTGAATGAAGATGGTAAGCCAACATAAAAGCTTTTTAGGTATATCTCAATTTGATATTGGGGCACATAGCTGGCTCGGATCCTTAATAGCCTATCCCAAGCATCTTTCAAAGACTCATCAAGTAAATAACGAAAAATTCTGGGATCATCTTCATCGAAATTATTCAAACTCTCATTGATAACCCCGGTAGGTCTTTCCATAGCATCATTATTTATGAGCTTAGAGAGGACACAGGGACTATCCAAAGTACTAAAACCTGGGAGAGAACCCTTAGCCCTTTTCGATTCGGCCATGGCAAAAGGAAAGCAAACGGGAAAGAGGCGAAGGCAAAGGTGAAGTGGGGAGAGGAAAATGAGAGGCAAATGGCAAATAATGTAATACGAGGGATAAGAGTTTGTGATGGGTACTTGGTATGTCTTGACTTGTGCGTAAATCTCCCCGGCAACGGCGCCAGAAATCCTTCTTGCTACCTCTTGAGCATGCGTTGGTTTTCCCTTGAAGAGGAAAGGGTGATGCAGCAAAGTAGCGTAAGTATTTCCCTTAGTTTTTGAGAACCAAGGTATCAATCCAGTAGGAGACTACACGCAAGTCCCTAGTACCTGCATAACCAATCAAGAACCTTGCAACCAACGCGATAAAGGGGTTGTCAATCCCTTCACGGCCACTTGCAAAAGTGAGATCTGATAAAGATAATAAGATAAATATTTTTGGTATTTTTGTTGTATATATTGGAAAGTAAAGATTGCAAAATAAATTGCGGCAGAAATAGCAAATTGATAGGAAAATAATATGATGGAAGATAGACCCGGGGGCCATAGGTTTCACTAGTGGCTTCTCTCAAGATAGCAAATTCTATGGTGGGTGAACAAATTACTGTTGAGAAATTGATAGAAAAGCACATAGTTATGAGAATATCTAGGCTTGATCATGTATATAGGCATCACGTCCGTGACAAGTAGACCGAAATGATTCTGCATCTACTACTATTACTCCATACATCGACCGCTATCCAGCATGCATCTAGAGTACTAAGTTCATAAGAACAGAATAATGCATTAGGCAAGATGACATGATGTAGAGGGATAAACTCAAGCAATATGATATAAACCCCATCTTATTATCCTCGATGGCAACAATACAATACGTGCCTTGCTGCCCCTGATGTCACTGGGAAAGGACACTGCAAGATTGAACCCAAAGCTAAGCACTTCTCCCATTGCAAGAAAGATCAATCTAGTAGGCCAAACCAAACTGATAATTCGAAGAGACTTGCAAAGATATTAAATCATGCATATAAGAATTCAGAGAAGAATCAAATATTGTTCATAGATAATCTTGATCATAAACCCACAATTCAACGGATGTCGACAAACACACCGCAAAAAGAATTACATCAAATAGATCTCCAAGAAGATCGAGGAGAACTTTGTATTGAGATCCAAAGAGAGAGAAGAAGCCATCTAGCTAATAACTATGGACCTGAAGGTCTATGGTAAACTACTCACTGATCATCGGAGAGGCTATGGTGCTGATGTAGAAGCCCTCCGTGATCGATTCCCTCTCCGACGGAGAGCCGGAAAAGGCCCCAAGATGGTATCTCACGGGTATAGAAGGTTGCGGCGGTGGAAAGAGAGTTTCGTGGTGCTCTTGGATGTTTTCAGGGTATATGAGTATATATAGGCAAAAAGAAGTAGGTCGGTGGAGCCACGAGGGGCCCACGAGGGTGGGGGGTGCGCCCTCCTACCTCGTGGCCGCCTTGTTGCTTCCTTGACGTCCTCTCCAAGTCTCCTGGATTGCGTTTGTTCCAAAAACGATCCTCGCGAAGGTTTCATTCCGTTTCTGCGAAACACTGAAATAGGCAAAAAACAACAATTTTCACTGGGCCTTCGGTTAATAGGTTAGTCCCAAAAATAATATAAAAGTGCATAATAAAGCCCATTAAATATCCAAAACAGACAATATAATAGCATGGAACAATAAAAAATTATAGATACGTTGGAGACGTGTCAACTATAAAGATGCTCTACAGGTGTCTCCGATGGTGTTTGTTGAGTTGGCATAGATCTAGATTAGGATTTGTCACTCCGATTGTCGGAGAGGTATCTCTGGGCCCTCTCGGTAATACACATCACTATAAGCCTTGCAATCATTGTAACTAATGAGTTAGTTACGGGATGATGCATTACGGAACGAGTAAAGAGACTTGCCGGTAACGAGATTGAACTAGGTATTGAGATACCGATGATCGAATCTCGGGCAAGTAACATACCGATGACAAAGGGAACAACATATGTTGTTATGCGGTTTGACCGATAAAAGATCTTCGGAGAATATGTAGGAACCAATATGAGCATCCAGGTTTCGCTATTGGTTATTGACCGGAGATGAGTCTCGGTCATGTCTACATAGTTCCTGAACCCATAGGGTCCGCACGCTTAACGTTCGGCGACGATCGGTATTATGAGTTTATGTGTTTTGATGTACCGAAGGTAGTTCGGAGTCCCGGATATGATCACGGACATGACGAGGAGTCTTGAAATGGTCGAGACATAAAGATCGATATATTGGATGACTATGTTTGGACATCGGAATGGTTCCGAGTGAGTTCGGGCATATACCGGAATACCGGGGGGGGTTACCGGAACCCCCTGGGGAGTATATGGGCCCTAATGGGCTTTAGTGGAGAGAGAGAGGGGAGGCCAGGGCAGGCCGCGCGCCCCCTCCCCCTTTGGTCCGAATTATACTAGGAAGGGGGGCGACGCCCCCCTTTCCTTCCTCCCTCTCTCCCCCTTCCTTCTCTCGTACTCCAACTAGGGAAGGGGGGAATCCTACTCCCGGTGGGAGTAGGACTCCTCCAGGGCGCGCCATAGAGGGCCGGCCCTCCCCCTCCTCCACTCCTTTATATAAGGGCGAGGGGGCACCCCATAGACACACTAGTTGATCTCTTAGCCGTGTGCGGTGCCCCCCTCCACCATAATCCACCTCGGTCATATCATTGCAGTGCTTAGGCAAAGCCCTGCGCCGGTAGCTTCATCATCACCGTCATCACACTGTCGTGCTGACGAAACTCTCCCTCGACACTCAGCTGGATCGAGAGTTCGTGGGACGTCACCGAGCCGAACGTGTGCATATCGTGAAGGTGCCGTACTTTTGGTACTAGGATCGGTCGGATCGTGAAGACGTAAGACTACATCAACCACGTTGTCATAACGCTTCCGCTTACGGTCTACGAGGGTACCTGGACTACACTCTCCCCTCTCGTTGCTATGCATCACCATGATAGATCTTGCATGTGCGTAGGATTTTTTTGAAATTACTGCGTTCCCCAACAAAAACAGCTCCTGCCAGCCCGAGATTCATGATAGATCTTGCATGTGCGTGATGAGATATAAATTGTTGTATGAGATGATCATGTTTTGTAAAAGTTATCGGCAACTGGCAGGAGCCTTATGGTTGTCGCTTTATTGTACGAAACGCAATCGCCATGTAATTTCTTTACTTTATCACTAAGTGGTAGCGATAGTCGTAGAAGCAATAGTTGGCGAGACGACAACGATGCTACGATGGAGATCAAGGTGTCAAGCCGGTGACGATCGTGATCATGACGGTGCTTTGGAGATGGAGATCAAAGGCACAAGATGATGATGGCCATATGATATCTTATTTTGCTTAGTACGGCGGTAGCATTATAAGATGATCCCTCACTAAATTTCAAAGTACAAGTGTTCTCCCTGAGTATGCACCGTTGCTACAGTTCGTCGTGCCAAGACACCACGTGATGATCGGGTGTGATATGTTCTACGTTCACATACAACGGGTGCAAGCCAGTTTTGCACACGCGGAATACTCGGGTTAAACTTGACGAGCCTAGCATATGCAGATATGGCCTCGGAACACTGAGACCAAAAGGTCAAACATGAATCATATAGTAGATATGATCAACATAGTGATGTTTACCATTGAAAACTACTCCATCTCACGTGATGATCAAACATGGTTTAGTTGATATGGATCACGTGATCATTTAGATGACTAGAGGGATGTCTATCTAAGTGGGAGTTCTTAAGTAATATGATTAATTGAACTTTAATTTATCATGAACTTAGTCCTGATAGTATTTGCAAATTATGTTGTAGATCAATAGCTCGCGATGTAGTTCCCCATTTATTTTTGATATGTTCCTAGAGAAAAAGTTGAAAGATGTTAGTAGCAATGATGCGGACTTGGTCCATGATGTGAGGATTATCCTGATTGGTGCACAGAAGAATTATGTCCTTGATGCACCGCTAGGTGATAGACCCAATGCAGGAGCAAATATATACTCCCTCCGTCCCAAAATTCTTGTCGTAGATTTGTCTAAATACAGATGTATCAAGTCACGTTTTAGTATTAGATACATCCGTATCTAGACGAATCTAAGACAAGAATTTTGGGACGGAGGGAGTATATGTTATGAACATTTGGCAAGCTCGTTATGATGACTACTTGATAGTTTAGTGCACTATGCTTTACGGCTTAGAACCAGGACTTCAAAAACGTTTTGAAAGCCACAAAGCATATAAGATGTTCCAAGAGCTGAAATTGGTATTTGAGACTCATGCCGAGTCAAGAGGTATGAGACCTCTCACAAGTATTTTGCCTACAAGATGGAAGAGAATAGCTCAACCAGTGAGCATGTGCTCAGAATGTCTAAGTACTAGAATCGCTTGAATCAAGTGGGAGTTAATCTTCCAGACAAGATAGCAATTGACAGAGTTCTCTAGTCACTGTCACCAAGTTACTAGAACTTCATGATGAACTATAATATGCAAGGGATGACGAAAACGATTCCCGAGCTCTCCGTGATGCTGAAATCGGCGAAGGTAGAAATCAAGAAAATCATCAAATGTTGATGGTTGAGAAGAGCACTAGTTTCAAGTAAAAGGGCAAGGGAAAGAAAGGGAACTTCAAGAAGAATGGCAAGCAAGTTGCCACTCCCATGAAGAAGACCAAAGCTAGACCCAAGCCTGAAACTGAGTGCTTCTACTGCAAAGGAAATGGTCACTGGAAGCGGAACTACCCCAAATACTTGGCGGATAAGAAGGATGGCAAAGTGAACAAAAGTATATATGATATACATGTTATTGATGTGTACTTTACTAGTGTTCATAGTAGCCCCTGGGTATTTGATACTGGTTCAGTTGCTATGATTAGTAACTTAAAACAAGAGTTACAAAATGAACATAGACTAGTTGAGGGCGAGGTGACAATGTGTGTTGGAAGTGATTCCAAGGTTGATAAGATCACCATCGCACACTACCTTTACCTTCGGTATTAGTGTTGAACCTAAGATAAATTTTATTTGGTGTTTGCATTGAGCATAATATGATTGGATCATGTTTATTGCAATACGGTTATTCATTTAAGTCAAAGAATAATTGTTATTCTGTTTACATGAATAAAACCTTCTGTGGTCATACACCTAAGGTGAATGGTTTATTGAATATCGATCGTAGTGATACACATATTCATAATATTGAAGCCAAAAGATGCAAAGTTAATAATGATAGTGCAACTTATTTGTGGCACTTCCGTTTAGGTCATATTGGTGTAAAGCGCATGAAGAAACTCCATGCTGATGGACTTTTGGAATCACTTGATTATGAATCACTTGATGCTTGCGAACCATACCTCATGGGCAAGATGACTAAGACTCCGTTCTCCTGAACAATGGAGCGAGCAACTAACTTATTGGAAATAATACATATTGATGTATGTGATCCGATGAGTGTTGAGTCTCGCGGCGGGTATCGTTATTTTCTGACCTTCACAGATGATTTGAGCAGGTATGGGTATATCTACTTGATGAAACATAAGTCTGAAACATTTGAAAAGTTCAAAGAATTTCAGAGTGAAGTGGAAAATTATCGTAACAAGAAAATAAAGTTTCTACGATCTGATCGTGGAGGTGAATATTTGAGTTATGAATTTGGTCTTCATTTGAAACAATGTGGAATAGTTTCACAACTCACGCCACCTGGAACACCACAGCGTAATGGTGTGTTCGAATGTCGTAACCGTACTTTATTGGATATGGTGCGATCTATGATGTCTCTTACCAATTTAGCACTATTGTTTTGGGGTTATGCATTAGAGACAGATGCATTCACATTAAATAGGGCACCATCTAAATCCGTTGAGATGACACCATATGAACCGTGGTTTAGCAAGAAACCTAAGCTGTCGTTTCTTAAAGTTCGGGGCCGCGATGCTTATGTGAAAAAGCTTCAACCTGATAAGCTCGAACCCAAATCGGAGAAGTGCGTCTTCATAGGATACCAAGAAGAAACTGTTGGGTACACCTTCTATCACAGATCCGAAGGCAAGATCTTTGTTGCTAAGAATGCATCCTTTCTAGAGAAGGAGTTTCTCTCGAAAGAAGTGAGTGGGAGGAAAGTAGAACTTGATGAGGCAGTTGTACTTTCTCCCGTATTGGAAAGTAGTTCATCAAAGAAATCGATTCCAGTGATTCCTACACCAATTAATGATGAAGCTAATGATGATGATCATGAAACTTCAGATCAAGTTATTACTGAACCTTGTAGGTCAACCAGAGTATAGTCCGCACCAGAGTGGTATGGTAATCCTGTTCTGGAGGTCATGTTACTTGACCATGACGAACCTATGAACTATGAGGAAGCGATGATGAGCCCAGATTCCGCGAAATGGCTTGAGGCCTTAAAATCTGAGATGGGATCCATGTATGAGAACAAAGTATGGACTTTGATTGACTTGCCCAATGACCGGCGAGCCATTGAGATTAAATGGATCTTCAAGAGGAAGACGGACACTGATAGTAGTGTTACTATCTACAAAGCTCGAATTGTTGCAAAAGGTTTTCGACAAGTTCAAGGTGTTGACTATGATGATAGTTTCTCACTCGTATCTATGCTTAAAAGTCTGTCCGAATCATGTTAGCAATTGCCGCATTTTATGAAATTTGGCAAATGGATGTCAAAATTGTATTCCTTAATGGATTTCTTAAAGAAGAGTTGTATATGATGCAACGAGAAGGTTTTGTCAATCCGAAAGGTGCTAACAAAGTGTGTAATCTCCAGTGATCCATTTATGGATTGGTGCAAGCATCTCGGAGTTGGAATGTACGCTTTGATAGCATGATCAAAGCATATGGTTTTATACAGACTTTTGGAGAAACCTGTATTTACAAGAAAGTCAGTGGGAGCTCTGTAGCATTTCTGATATTATATATGGATGACATATTGTTGATTGGAAATAATATAAAATTTCTGGATAGCATAAAAGGATACTTGAATAAGAATTTTTCAATGAAAGAACTCAGTGAAGCTACTTACATATTGAGCATCAAGATCTATAGAGATAGATCAAGACACTTGATAAGATTTTTCAAGAAGTACATACCTTAACAAGATTTTGAAGTAGTTCAAAATGGAACTGTCAAAGAAGGAGTTCTTGCGTGTGTTGCAAGGTGTGAAGTTGAGTAAGACTCAAAACCCGACCACGGCAGAAAATAGAAAGAGAATGAAAGTCATTCCCTATGCCTCAGTCATAGGTTCTATAAAGTATGCTATGCTATGTACCAGACCTATTGTGTACCTCACTATGAGTTTGGCAAGAGGGTGCAATAGTGATTGAGGAGTGGATCACTGGACAGCGGTCAAAATTATCCTTAGTGGAATAAGGATATGTCTCTCGGTATGGAGGTGACAAAAAGTTCATCGTAAAGGGTTACGTCGATGCAAGCTTTGGCACTGATCCGAATGACTCTAAGTCTCAATCTGGATACGTATTGAAAGTGGGAGCAATTAGCTAGATTAGCTCCGTGTCAAGCATTGTAGACATAGAAAATTTGCAAAATACATATGGCTCTGAATGTGGCAGACCCGTTGACCACTACAAGAAAAACTGCATGTAGAGACATCGTATTCCATAGCTAGAGACGTGTTATTTCATCTCTAGGCAACCATAGAGTCTACTTAGTAAAGCGTCTTTGGAGCGTCTCCTCATGGACCGTCTCAAAACATGTAGACACTCTACCTAAGCGTGTGTACATGGCATGAGACGCTATATTGGGACATTAAAAAGCGTCCCTAGATATGAGGCGCTATATTGGGACGTTCAAAAGCGTCCCTAGATATGAGGCGCTATATTGGGTCGTTCAAAAGTGTCCATAGATATGAGATACTATATTGGGATGTTCAAAAGCATATCTAGTTATGTAAAATCGTTTTGTTAGATGCGCTTATCTTGTCTCTACTCATAGAGCCTTTTCATTCATCATGGGCCCTAACCCCATTCTTATACATGCTATGTAGAGGGAAATTACACAGGAGCATCTAGGTGCTCCACCCACCTACATCAGTACTGTTGCACTGCATATAGATTCGGATCATTCGTGCTGCTTCAAAAACATCTCGTATATGCATGTTCTTTCGTACGAGCTGGTCCCACACGCGACTCTCAACTATAGACATTTACTGCGACGCGGTAGGCAGTGGGCTGATCTCTACTCCTAATGTCTCAGTTGGTAGTCTCCGTTCCGGGTTTTATTTTCGTCCTACCTACTATGGTATTTTTTTGGTACTTCTTTGGTACTTGCTCCCACCTCCCGCTCAGCCGCAATGAACCCAAAAAACCCTCCAACCGAGTACCCCACCCGCCCCCACGCGCCCAATCTCCCGTCGCATCCAACGGACCTAAACGAAAATAAACCAGTGAAAACAAGCCGGCGAAAATTAACCAACAAAAAAAAATCACCCCACTCTGCCCCCTCGAGCGAGGTTTCGTGCCCTCGAGTGAGAAACAGTCGCCCAACTCTGTGCCCTCCTTCGCCCGCCGCCTCCCTTCGTCCCTTCACCGCCGCCGCCCTTCGTCCCTTCGCCGCCCCCGCTCCATCCATTCACCGCCGCCCTGGCACTGATCCGGCGCGTAAATCGCACATCACAAGCGCCGGCCTCCACTGATCCGGCGCTGGTCCAGGATCCAGCGCCGATCCTGGTCAGGACCCGTCGCCGGAGACGTCCAGGACGTCCAGGATCCGGCTACACATTTCAACAGTAGCCGCCTTAGGCGTCCAGGATCCGGCGCCAGAGACACTCGCGTCCAGGTATCACATTACAAACAGCCATCACATTTGAATTTTACAGCCATCACATTTCATACACCCACCCCATGAACAGATAATAATTTACAGCCATCACAGGCATTACAGGACGCTGCATCAATAGTAGTCACAAAAATAGTAGAATCTGAAAATCTTCTATTTGATGGCTTCACCTTCTATGTAGACGCAAATAGTAGAATCTGAAGATCTTGGAAGCTAGCAGGGAACCAGAACATCCCATGAACTGAAAAGATACCAGTTACATACAGCCATATGTTGTACTACTTGGAACCATGTGGTGGCTGCACCTTCTTTGTAGAAGCAAGCTACCAGACAGCCAAAACATAACTCTGTCAAAACTGTAAATTAAAATAGCAGCACGTAAGGTTCAGATTAGGACACCAAACTTTTTGCATTTTTCAACCACAACCTAATTAAGACAGAAAGAATAGTAGAAAAGTAATAGCAGAAAACTTTTTACAGGATGGCAATGGTTTAGCTATAGTGTCAAACAGAAAAGTAACATGTTCCATGATAGGAGCATGCAAATTATATGACCTTCACATATTTGAAGGGAGCAATGGATTACCACAATTGTATGCCTTTCAATCAACCATATTTGCACCATTGCGTGCCTGCCAATGATGAACTATTGTGCATATTTGAAGGGAGCAATGGATTACCACAATTGTATGCCTTTCAATCAACCATATTTGCACCATTGCGTGCCTGCCAATGATGAACTATTGTGGCTGACAAAAATAAGTGAAACCACCCTAGAGATGATATGGTGGGGAAGCAAATAGTTTAACGTTTCTGATAAAACCGTGTAAAGCAAATGAATGTTAATGATAAACGGTGATAAAACTTCAAGTAAATTACCATCGTGTGCATGCGCCATCTATCTTGCTTTCATCTTGCATGTACTCTCTCCATCTGAGTCAGGTTTTCTTTATGCTTTATCCAGACCTCAAAAACACCACAGCCAGACACAAGTAGGACACAACGGTCATTCCAGGTGCGTATGGGTAATTCAAAAAGCAAAGCCCGTGAACATCAACAAGAAGAGGACGTAACTCAAAAAGCAACGGTCATTCCAGGTGCGTATGGGTAATTCAAAAAGCAAAGCACTGTACCGGTTATTCGTGCATTTCTGACAGTAACAAGAATGTTGATACATAACATGTTGCCGGCGGGGCGAGCGGGAAAAATGTTGAAGAATACAGTGCAACCTTCATACCCGTTGATGAAAAAGTTGACGGTAGTTACGCGACGGAACCCGGTACAATAATGTGTGAAAAAAAAGTGAGAAGTATTGCCTGACGTGCATTTCTGACAATGACATGAATCATGCTTAATGTGATGCAAGCCCTACGAAGGAGACAAATCATGAAGAATATAATCCAAGCATCGTAACCGTGGATGAAAATGTTGACACTATTTACACGACGGAAACAGGTAAAGGACCGAGTGAAGATATCTGTTTACTTTGCCTGCATACTTTGTCGCCTACTCGGAACCAGACAAAATTGCCTGCATACTAGATTGGTTTTGTATTCATGCTGACTACAACTCTACAGATGGATCAAAATTGCTAAGGCCTGGAGACCATGCTGATGGTCTAACTGCTCCGAGTAATCTAACACTCGATCATGCTGGTGGTCTGACGGAGCTGCGAGATGATACTCAAGGTATCCATAGGCATGTTATCCACCTTCCAAACTGGCCTATTGGGTGGCGGGTCAGTGAGGTTTATGGGTTTTTTTATTTGTATTTATAATGTGATGCAGACGATACAGCTTCCGAGCACCTTGAAACTGGAGCTGTATTTAATGAATGCAAAAAATACGCTGAGGAAGCAAGGGAGCAGTACAACGCAAGGAAGCGTGCAGCTTATCGAAAGAAAAAAGATGAGGATATTGTCAGCCTACAAGAGGAGAATCAGCCTTTAGTTGCAAAATCTGGTGAGTTGTTTAACGTGACTTTGCTGGCTACTCTTAGCTTGATGTGCAGACATGTAGTATGCGAGGGATTCATTGTATTAACCTATATCCCTTAGTAAAGATAGTATGATGCTCATACTATGATGCTTATTAGATCATAGGGATCTTATCAACGCTCGTAGGCGGGCGTCTTACCGCAATAACAAGTCTGCTGGTTTGGATAACCAACAAGTCATTGGGCAGTCAGTTCGTCGCCGGACTCTATGTGATATCACAAATGTTCAAGAAGATAAGGAGATAAACAAACCCACACGAGCTTATCATCAGATGAAAATTGATCCACGTCCCCTCGGTGTTTCAAGTAAGACTATTTAAAAATCATCTAAGGTTTGCACGATGTTATTCATTTTTCAGCAATTGAAATATATACTGACCAATCTTGATGAATCAGATAATCCAGCTAGCTCGGACTATACATCAGCCTCGCCTAATGATGCAACATACCCTCATGATGCTACGGTCACATCGGGTGTCATTTGTGTGAAAGATAAACAAGGTAATATCATCTTACCATCTCCATGGTTGTTTGATATAAGGTTGTGTTTTTTCATTTGGGTTTTGAGAGAATGACATGAGTGCCATCATTACATGACTTTAATGACACCAAAGAAAATACATGAAGAACATAAGATTTACGCAAAGGAGACCATAGAAACGCAAATAGCATGGCTTCCTATCGGCGGAAAAAACAACCTAATGTCTGAGATGAAAATGCACATGCCCTTTATTTATCAGGTAAACTTAATAGGTTTTAACCATTAAAGTCCATACCGTCTTAACCATTAAGCATTAATATGTTTGGACAACTTTGGTTCACCAGACAACCCAACTAGCTCTAACTATACATCATTCTCGCATGATGCGTCAACATTTCCTGGTACAACGACGGTCACATCTGGCCTCATTAATGACAATGTGGTTCAAGGTAATCATATTGTGCCTACTCATACAGCACTTGCTGCCATGTTTCTATTTTTGCTCTAATTTGTGGGAATGTCCTGAATGACACCAGATGTAAATTTAATCTTGAATGTCATCCCAGAAACAGAGCAAAAAAGGAAGAAGAACGCAAGAGAGACCATAGAAACGCCCTGAGGAGGGCTTCCTATCGACGGAAAAAACAACCTAATGTCCAAGATGAAAATTCACAGACCCTTCATTTATCAGGTAAGCTTAAAATGATTTAACCATTATAGTCAGAACCGTCTTAGCCATTAAGCATTAATATGTTTGGACAACTTTGGTGAACCAGACAACCCAACTAGCTCTAACTATACATCATTCTCGCATGGTGTGTCAACATTTCCTGCTACAACTACGGTCACATCTGGTCTCATTAACGACAACGAGCTACAAGGTAATCCTAATAGTGCCTACTCATACAGCAATTGCTAGCATCAGTCTGTTTTATTCTCTAATTTTTGGGAATGTCCTGAATGACACCTGATGTAAATGTAATCTTGAATGACACTCAAGAAACAGAGCAAAGAACGGAAGAAGAACTCAAGAGAGACCATAGAAACGCCCTGAGGAGGGCTTCCTATCGGCGGAAAAACACACTAATGTCCAAGATGAAAATGCACAAACCCTTCATTTGTCTGGTAAGCTTATAATGTTTTAGCCATTATGTTTCAGTATTGTCTTAACCATTAAGCATTAATATGTTTGGACAACTTTGGTTCACCAGACAACCCAACAGGCTCTAACTGTACATCATTCTCGCATGATGCATCAACATTTCCTGCTACAACTACGGTCACATCGGGTATCATTGCTGCCAACGATCTACAAGGTAATCATATTTGGGCCTACTAATGCAGCAATTGCTAGCATCAGTCTTTTTTATTCGATAATTTTTGAGAATGTCCTGAATGTCACCAGGTGTGATCTTGAATGACACCCAAGAAACAGAGCAAAAATGGAAGAAGAACGCAAGAGAGACCATAGAAACGCCCTGCGGCGAGCTATTTATTGGAGGAAAAAGGATAAGCGTATCGAAGATCAAAACCAACGTCCACTTACGAATTCAGGTACAAGCTTACCTTGAGTATCCCTTTCCACATCAGGCCCATATATTTCGAAATGACACTCCTCCAGCGCTTTAAAATCAAGATGTTTTAACTATGTTTTGAAAATATTGTTGAACCAGCCAACCTGAATAGCCAAAGCGTTACAAAATTATTGTGTGAGGAAGCAACATTCCCCCCTTCAACAATACACGCGTCTGGTGTCCCCCATAATGCTGTTCTAGCTAGGAGGCAAAGTGATAATGAGCAGAAACGTAAATTAACAAACGAGCAAAGGGAGCAGAAAAACGCATGTAGTAGAGCATGTTATCAAAAGAAAAAGGACGAAGTAACGGTGGATGTCAGAGAAACAAATGATGAGAAACTACGAGAGAAGCGCGTTCAGTGCCGCAAAAGCATGTCGGTGATTGAGAAGGGGGAGTCAAGTGCTCAGAGGAAGGCCAGTTATGAAAGAAGGAAAAAAACACCATGCAAAGAATGCATCGCAATCCCCCTTACAGACATAGCAAACTCAGAGTCTGAATTTCCCGCTTCCCCAAGCCGCGCATCACCCGTCTCTCGGGCCGCAGAAGATGATTCATCTGATGGCGATCCAGGGACGAACATGCCGAGATACACTGCCGGTGCCGATGGTATGAAATTGTGATTGTCACTTTCTTATGCTCATTCTCAGCAAACCTGTTCTAACAATATGTTGTCTAATGTCGCATTTGGTACGACGACAATGCAGAAGACATCGATGTATTCTTAAGCGCCACCATGGGCGATGAGCCGGTAGCACCCGACTTGATGGATGAGGAGTACTACATGTTTGCAACGAAGGTATGGCCAACTCTAAACTAGGACATTGTGGAGCTTTATTGTAGTTAGAATTTTTATTTGTTATTGTTTTAAACGCGATGTTTCAACAAATGCCCGTAGGATCCGATGATGACGAGGAAGCAAGCATGTCTAGCGCTATTCCTAGCGAGATTAATCCATTTGACAGTGTCTACTCAAACATCCCAGACAACACTCACATCCTGAAACTCGCTGAAAATTGCAAACACTGCAAGGCCAGGAAGTTTGAGTCTGAGACTGACGGGTTCTGCTGTCGCAATGGCCAGATTCAGCTTAAGCAACCGGAACCAATCCCAGAGCTTATGAGGCTATGGTCCAGTATGGATGCAGATTCTAGACATTTTCGAGAGAACATACGGTTCTTCAACGGGCATTTCGCCTTCACAACCCTTGGCGTCAGCCTTGATGAAAACTACACAAACATGAAGTCTGGGGTGTACACTTTCCGAGCACACGGCACCATCTACCACAACATGCATTCGTTCGGGCCAAGCTCCCGTCCAGAACATCTGCAGTTGTACTTCTATGATGATGACCCAAACCTAAATCATCGTAAGGCGGCCACCAAGCAATTAGACCAGGATGTCGTGAAGAGTTTAGTAGACATACTCAAAGATAACCCATACTCCCAGCAATTTAGGAGTTTGGATGCACACAAGGACAACCTCGATGATTATAGGATAGACCTAAACACCGATAAGAGGCTTGACCAAAGAAGATATAATAGACCGGTGTCATCTGAGGTCGCTGCAATTTGGGTTGAGGGCAATGACCTAGCCAAAAGGTTTGACCGCAGGATAACACTTTGTGGTAACAACAACGAAAGGCATAGTATACGTGTGACCTCAGGAGCATATGACCCGTTGTCTTATCCCTTATTCTATCCAAGGGGGGAGCTAGGTTGGCATCCGAAGCTACCTAAACGTAATGTTTCTTGGGAGCTTGTACAACATCCAAGACTGGGCCATGATGATGAGGAGGATGCAGGTATGTTGTTTGTGTCCCATTTTTTACAAATAATTTCTTATTTCTCAAAAGAATGCTCATGCGATGTTACTCAAACATGTGCAGAGGGGAATAGCAGGTTATGCGTCTCTGTGAGAGACTATTACTGTTACATGCTGCAAACACGGCCTGCGATCTTCAATCCCATACTCTGTGGAGCACGCCTACTGCAGCAATGGGCGGTTGACATGTACATCAAGTTTGAGAGTTGTCGGTTGAGGTGGTACAGGAAGAACCAGATGCAGATCCGTGCTGACTTGTATAAAGGAGTTGTTGATGCGATCACATCGGGGGAGACGCGAGCAAGCGCTGTTGGGGTAAGAATAGTGCTCCCTGGAACTTACCCTGCTGGTGACCGCGACATGAAGAAGAGACATATGGATGCCATGGCAATTGTCCATACATACGGGAAGCTTGGCATCTTCTTGACTATGACTTGCAACCCTAAATGGGAAGATATAACGAATGAGTTACTTCCTGGTCAGACGGCGCAAGATCGTCCTGATATTGTGGCCCGCGTGTTCTACGGCAAGCTAGAGGCCATGAAAGACCTGTTGCTCAAGAAAATGGTCCTGGGTGTTGTTGTTGCTGCTTATGTGTACGTAGTCGAGTTCCAAAAGAGGGGCCTCCCACACGCACATTTTTTGTTGATCATGGATTCAACATACAAGCTTCTCGTCCCGGAGTAGTATGACCGACTCATTTCCGTAGAGCTCCCAGACAAGCAAAAGTATCCGGAATTGTATGCAATGGTGGTTAAACATATGATGCACGGACCATGCGGTGCTCTCAATCCGAAGAATGTTTGCATGCAAGACAATGAATGCAAGTGCAGATACCCTCGGTTGTTCAATGAGAACACGGTACAAGGCAAGGACTCATACCCAGTTTATCGGCGTAGAGACGATGGAAGACGTGCTAAGGTCCGAGGGAAAATGTTGGACAACCGATGGGTTGTGCCATATAATCCTTATCGTCTGTGGATGTTTAATTGCCACATCAATGTTGAGGTCTGCTCTAGCATAAAGGCCGTCAAATACATTTATAAGTACATTTATAAGGGCCATGATATGGCTTCTTTCAGCATCGACCAGCCAGACGCTGATGGTAACATTGATGAGATCAAGAGATACGTTGACGCAAGATGGGTCACCCCTCCGGAGGCTATGCGGAGGATATTTGGCTTCCCACTGTGCGCCAATTACCCGCCTGTCTTGCAGTTGGCTCTTCATCTCCCGAATATGCACAGGGTTGCATTCAATGCACAGGCTGACTTGAAAATTTTTGTCTCCTCCGAAAATGCTTCAAAATCCATGTTAACTGAGTATTTCAAGGCTAACGAAAAACACCCTTGGGCAAGGCATATATTGTACAAGGATTTTCCCGGAAGCTTCACGTGGGAGAAGAGAAAGAAGTTCTGGAAGCGGCGGGTTGAGCGTTTTCAAATAGGTCGTATCGTGTCTGCCAATCCTGCCAAGGGGGAGCGATACTACCTGCGTGTGTTGTTGAACCATGTTACGGGCAAAACAGGGATTTGAGGACTTGCTCACCATGGACGGCGTGGTATGTGGGAGCTTTAGAGAGGCTGCTGAAAGGCTGGGACTCATCGAGGCTGACAACACACTCGACGACTGTCTTACTGAGGCGGAGCAGTGGGCGATGCCATGTTCTCTTAGGAGGCTCTTCGCAACCATCTTGGTGCACTGCGAGCCAGGCGACGTGTGCGGTTTATGGGATAGGCACCTCGAGCCTATGTCTGATGACTACCGTCGAACACGCACGTCCCCGAATGAGGTGGAGCAGATGGTGTTGCTTGACATTAGGGGTATGTTGCAGTCCATGGGTAAAGACAGTATTGATTTCGCTCTTCCAACCATTGATGATGCTTTTGACCCAACTGAGGGCGAGGCCAGAGAGATCATCGAGGAATCAACCGTTGAGTTTGATGAAAGTGACACTAAATTGTCATCTTCCTTGAATTTGGAGCAAAGGGCCGCATATGACGAGATACTATTGGCTGTTGAACGCGGTGATGGGGGTGTATTCTTTGTAGATGGCCCTGGAGGTACATGGAAGACCTTCCTCTACAGGGCGATGCTCGCCAAGGTGAGGGGCGAGGGCAAGATTGCTATCGCTACCGCGACGTCGGGCGTCGCTGCTTCTATCATGCCTGGCGGTAGGACTGCCCACTCGAGGTTCAAAATCCCACTGAGTTGCGATGATGGAGCCTCGTGCAGCTTCACCAAGCAGAGTGGGACCGCCAAGCTGCTAAGGATGGCCTCATTGATACTATGGGACGAGGCCAGCATGACTAAGAGGCAAGTTGTTGAGGCATTCGACAATAGCATGCGTGACATCATGGGAATACGCCACCGACCCTTTGGAGGAAAGACTGTTGTTTTTGGCGGGGACTTTAGGCAGGTGCTTCCGGTCGTAAGAAGGTGGTCACGGGGCCAGATAATTGATGCAAGCCTCCGAAGTTCTCATCTATGGAAGCGTATGCGACAGCTTCGGCTCATCACCAACATGAGGGCTCATAATGACACGTGGTTTGCAGATTACTTGCTCAGGGTCGGTAATGGCACAGAGGAAGCCGACGATCAAGGCAACATACTACTGCCTGATGACATTTGTCTGCCATCTCCAGGCGAGGTTGACGACCTGGAGAAGCTGATTGACCACGTGTTTCCGAGTCTAGATGACAACATGTCTGATTCGAATTACATGACATCTCGCGCCATCCTTTCCACGACGAATGACAACATCAACAAGATAAACATCCGCATGATAGAGCATTTCCACAGAGATGAAGTAATCTACCATAGCTTTGACAGTGCGGAGGACGACCCATATGGCTACTACGCTCTTGAGTTTCTTAACGGATTGACTCCAATGGTCTTCCTCCGCATGCACTCAAACTAAAGCTGAACTGCCCGGTCATACTTCTAAGGAACATTGATCCAGCTAATGGACTGTGTAACGGTACTAGGCTTGTTGTTAGAGGTTTTGAGAGGAACACCATTGATGCAGAAATCGTGATTGGACAACACGCTGGTAGGAGGGTCTTCCTTCCTCGAATACCTCTGTGCCCATCTGACAACGACATGTTTCCATTCAAGTTTAAGAGGAAGCAATTTCCTATAAGCCTTAGCTTTGCTATGACGATTAACAAGGCTCAAGGGCAGACCATCCCGATTGTTGGTGTGTATCTACCTAATCCGGTGTTTTCTCATGGTCAACTCTATGTTGCTTTGTCTCGAGCCACCGCGAAGAGAAACATAAAGATACTTATTCAGAAGGAGAAGCCGAAGGAGAAGTCCAACAAGCAAAATAACAATCCAAAGAAGCGAAAAAGACCGACCGTGTCCTTGCTGACCTCAATGAAGAACATCGTCTACAAGGAAGTACTTACAGGCTGAAGTCCGGTCTTAATAGACCTGCTAGATTTATAGATATGGAATTTACTTTTCCTTCAGTCAAGAATTGCTGTAATTCGGTTTATTTACATATCTTTTCATTTGGTATCTTGGTTGTTGGAGGTATATCCAATTAGTTGAACTACCAACTGCATTTCAATAAACAGCCGTCATAGTAGGACCTTCATCGCTGTTATAGGTTTTCCACTATCGCAATGTTTCTGGCAATGTACATGTCACACAGCGTACCGTGTTATGTGTAGTCTAAGATTCAGAAATAATGTTTGGCTTCATAAAGACCCGCAACATGTTAAATTTACTTTGTACAGTTTGATTAAAACCTGGAGCATGCATGTCATGTCATCATTTAGCATGCAGGTTACATTTGATACATTGAATTTCAGTGCGTGTGATACATTTGTTTACATGCTCATGAAAAGGCTAAAATCATACATGTTGTTTTACTGCCTTGAGCTTTATGAGTGTATATGAGTGTGTAATATTTGATTTGTTCCACCCAGTTTTAAATGCTGTTCAGTTTTCATGTACATTTATAGCTATCAAGGCTTGCTGTTAGTATATATAGTTATGTATTTGGAATTCTTTTACTCCCTTGAGCTTTATGAGTGTCTAAGTTTTGGTTTGCTCCAATCAGTGTTAAACGTTGTTCAGTTTTCATGAGCAGATGAAGCATACGTGGTCATGAAAATGCTGAAAGCATACATGTATTTCAAATTATTTTTACTGCCTTCAGCTGTATGAGTGTGTATGAGTGCCTAATATTTGTCCCGCATGTTCATAGTTATTATATTGGTGCTCAAATTAATGTGTTTGACGATACTTATGCCAAAAAATGATGTTCATAAAAAGATGTTCAAAGAAAAATATTGACTAGAAATGGAAAATAACTTAATAAAACCGGAAAAGGAAATAACTTAATTTTAATTTCGGCAGACTTAGTAAATATCCATATAAAAACTATTTGATGACGGCAAGTTAGTTTATTTAATGACGAAAATCCCCCATATAATATCCGGAAACAAATAGTATATTACGGCAAGTGATCATGCCAATCACCAACCATGTCATCAAATCAGAACGTGTATCATCAGCCTTAAATGTGTTTCCGTTATATCTCCAAATGGGTTGGTGACATAAAAATTGGTAGTGTTAGTTTATTTAATGGCATGTTCATTGTTTTTCATTGTAAACTAAGTACTGGGTTGATCACGCCGAATCATAAATCTGATTCTAAAAGATTTTATTTTCTGATTGTGATCATCTCGATTGCTTCATAGAAGGATTTTCTAATCTGCGTTTCCTTATAAACATCTATAAATTGCTACACCCTTGCACCACCCAAACCAGAACGCTCCACCCTTGCACCACCCAAACCTATACGCTCCACCCTTGCCACTCCATTCTCTTTGACATGTCATCATCCAATAGTTCCGAGGATAACCATCAAGATCAAGAAGACACGACTCAGCTTCACCCTGATGATCTAGGTCAACTTGAAGATGAAGAACCGCACCGAGATCGTGGTCTTGGTGAGGGATCCTCATGAAAGTGTAAGAAACTAAAGATGCATGATCATAATCTGCCAGTTCAGTTCCCAACCACTCTTTCCACAAACCACTTTGATAACCTAATCCGACGTCGTGAGGTGCATCACATCCCTCGTGCACATGTCCCCTCAAGCTGGGATATCCAGCGTGACACGAGGTCAAATGCACAGAGGAAAGATGGTTGGGGTACCAGCAACTATGATATTCTGCAGGCACAGCAGCATACTAGCATGTTGGTGCAGACTTTGATTAACCAAATGTATCAGTTGACGGAGGTGGTCGTGAAGCATATCCAAGCATGCGACAAGAAGCCACCACCACCTTCAAATGACCAAGCATGAGGGGGTCTACATTGTTATTTATATTTCTTAGTATGTTAGTTGTTGCATTGCTCCTTATGAGCATTTATCAATGTAATCATTCGGATTCAAATAATCAAGGGTTATTAATTTGCTTGTTGTCTCTTACTTATGCTTGATGACAATGTGATTTTCAGTTATCTTTTATTTATCCCAGCAAACATGCTAATTCCAAGTTGCATGTTTGCTCTCAGCCCCATGACATGTTTTAGTAATGGCAGCAGCGATACACGTGCTTACTCGCAAACCATTTATCTATATCTACACTAACTATAAGAGACAAAAGGTTCCCTCTCCTATCTTACGTCAAAATAATTTTGGGATGCTGTTGCTACCTCCAATGGTCACCTCATTACCAGTGTGTTCTCCTTGGCGTGGGCTTGCTGGCTTCTGCTGCTCCGTATGGGAGAGAGAGCATGCGTGTGTGAGAAATGCCCAAGGGCCAGAGCAGTTTTACCCAGGCGCAAAATTGTGATGCCGACGAGCAGCAGCAACCAGAGTACTTATTTTTTCGTGTTTCGCAAGATGAACCAGCCCTCAGGCGTTGAGAGAGAGAGAGAGATGGAGCGATTATTTTTTCGTGACCGAGAGATGCTGCTGGTGTGCTGCTTCTGCTAATGCATACACAGAGAGGGGCATGTGTCTAATACCGTTGCTGCTAATGCATACGCATAGATAGACAAAATTATGTTGTGTGCTATCTATGGGAGCGCGTACTTCTACTACTATTATCTTTATTTGCTGTACTATTGTTTCTCATTTGTACGTATGTGTGTTATACAGATTGTTGTGATGAAAAATAATAAACAATATTATCTTTTGCAAAGCTGTGTTCGAATGAATGATTTGTATTCCAATTATATTGTTTGATATACATTAGGATCGTAAAATTATGTGTTAGACATGATTTATACTAAAATAAAAAAATTGTCTATTCTCCCGTAGCAATTACCTATAAAATAATTAAAGACATGATTTACGCAAGGGCAATTACCTATAACATAATTCAAGATATCATCAAGGTAATGGAAAAAATAGAATATAAAAGGGAAAAATAAATAATTTAATGTGAAAAATAGAAAGGTTAAGAAATATCCATAAAGAAGAAAGTCAACCTTTCATAGGCAACAAATTGTGATTCTATACGCATGTGATAAATCAGATACGTTTTCATAGGCAAGTTATCATAAATCACAAATTTGCATTAATTAAATATGATGTGAATCAATTCGGTTGATCATGGACTGATTTTGAGATGTCTGTTTCCTTGATTAATAAACAATTTTTAATAGGTTGCCGAATATTAAAGATCTGACAGATATGTCACCCACGGGGACCTAGCCTGCCAAAAATAAATTTTCAAATATATTTCGTTTTCCCGCCGCCCACTATGCTTATATAAACAAGCCCCGCTGCACCATATTTGTCTCCATCTTTCTATAGAGGAAAAGTCATCTCCTACACGACGACCATGGTAATCTCATACGGATCGATCACCTCTAAGAGGGTGATGGCATCACCGCCAGCTCCTGTCATCAGTCAACCCATCACCCCTCCGATGAACAGGCAAGATATAAGAATCTTTTTGTACGTCTATTTGCCATCACTAGATAATGTTTTATTTTATTGAAATAATCACCATTGTTTTGTCACTTGGTCTTTATCTTAAAAGATGTAGCACATGGCATACACTAGAACATAGTAGTAGGCTTGGCGATTAAAACATCTTTTGTCGGCTTGTTCATCTTGTATATTAGTTAAAACTAGATGGACAGTTAGTCTGAAATACATAATAGTTTTTTTCATCGTTGCAAAATATTATATTGCTATAATCAAACCCCGTAGGATATACAATTTTTTTCCATGGCTCCGAAACACCCCGTCCAAATATAACACAATCAATCTACGCATTATATTGCGAGATGCAACCCCAAAAAAATCGCCAGATGTGCAATTGAGGGTGGTGGAAATCTTGTACTGGGAAGGAGGAGATAATTTGATGAAGTAGAAAAAGGAGAAAAATAAGAAGAAAAGGAAGAAGAAAATAAATAAGAAAAACAAGAATAATGTATAAATTTGACATGATTAGTGTTGGGCCACTAGAATGTTATGCTCCTTGTCTGTTTAATTTTATGCTCCCCTTGCAAAATAATTTTACCTCATCCTTTTGTTTTATTCTACGCACAGAAACTTGAATTTTCATTGAGTCCAAATGGAGCACATATATCAGAACTGTTGGATTATTCAAGCTAAGGTCATGTGGAAGGCTCACATCAAAGAGAATGGCATGGGAAACTTGTACCTTCAGTGCATACTACTCGATCGGCATGTAAGGCATTAATCATCTACTTTATCGCCCACATTTTCAAAATATAATTTTGATAAACATGTTTTTTTTCTCATTGTTTTTATGATTCATAAAAATATATTAGGGAACAAAGATGGAAGCGATTGCGTACAACAGCCAGGCAATCCGTTTCAACAGCATGCTACAAACCGGTAGGACCTATGATTTCAATCGCGTCAGGTTCAGCCCCACAGAAATGCAAGATGGACATTTCTGGTACCTAGCCATGGACTTTGTCACCACACTAAGTTCTACGACTGAGGTTTGGATGTCGGCACAGCAGATAACGTCGACAATTTGCCCACCGTGCTTCCCACAGTTTGGAGAAATATTTGAGCTACGGGACAAAACCATCACTGGTGCATCATCTTTATATCTGTTCTTGCATATTACGCTATAAAACTCAGAGTCTCATTGTGATTTCAAATTTGCAGATGTGGTTGCTATCCTTGCATACATTGGTCGATAGATTATAAGTGGGATTCAATATATAAACGCCGCGTCCCGTCCCTCGAGATTGGCCTCATGAACTTTTAGTAAGCGCCATTTTATAATTTGAGATTTTCATATGCTTATTTTTGTAATTTTATTGTTGCAATGATAGACTCACATTTGTATTTGTTTGTAGACGGCAGATAATTTTCTTACGTGTACGTGAGGAGCACGTTGGGCGTCACTTCTGCCATTTGCAATGCACTGACGATCTGTTTGAGAAGCTTGTTGTTACTTACATACAGGTAAATCGGAGGCAGCGATGCTTGCAAACTATGAGGGAGAGCACATTCATCTTCTCTCCTAACATTAATGATGGTCATCATTATCTACAAGGTAGGGGCTGCGTTCTATTTTAAATTTGTTTTGAATGTATTTTTTCTGTAATACTATGTCACTACTATATAACACTAATTTTTATCATAGATATCCATGAAGCCAGCCTCATGACACTTGATGAAACATGTGCGTACGTCAATGGTGTTGTTCAAGCTAGGAACAATGGGCGCTAGAAGTATCGCGGATGAAATTAGAGCGGCCTTGAGGGTTTTGGATGGCTGACTATGTACTGATGCATATTGCAATGTCGCAAATAAATGACTACTACAGTTTTGTTAGGGATCGAGTTGAGAATTATCCTTTTGGCAATATGAATAATGTATTCTACATCTACAGTACCTTAAAAAACGTAGTGTTCCGTCTTTCGTCTTACATCGTCGTCCTTCGTCCGTCTCTCCCCCACCCTTCCTTTTTTCACGCGAGCCAGAAAAGGAAACAGGACACGCACGCAGTAGATTTTTTTTGGAAAAACTAACTAAGCCTTCTTTCCCTCGTGCGATCCCAACGCATGCATGATCCGGGGATAACACACGTGCACCCACGCCTCCGCCGCTGCATGCTTGCCCCCATCCACCCGAGTCCTCTGGTCCATGATCTCCCTCTCTTATCCCTCCTCCATGTGTCCCTTGTCGATCCTAACACGATGGTGCGCCCGTGGCGCGCATGGAAGGATATTGTTCCAATTGGAATATATATCAAACAATACGTGCATTATTTTTCCCTTACTACTCTTAGTTTTCGCAAGAATATGAGCATTATAAACTCTTACTTGAACTTTGCAGATTTGCGGGAATAAAAGGCCAATGTTAGGTGTTTCATGCACTAATATTTTATGACAATACTCACTACTGCTGTATTTTATTGATAAATCTTGATATTTCTTTTCAAGAAGGCGTGAAATGAGTATGTCTAGGGCATAACTAGATCTGTCTTAGTTATTGCACATTTATACGAACCACTCAAACATAAAATTAAAGAAAAAAGCTACACACGTCAATCTTCATGCACAAACAATGACATGTGATTTAGATGTGCAATACTACTTAAAGCACATCTAGATGTGCGTTAGCAAAAACGTATTTTATAACTGAAATTTTTCTCTCCAGGGAGATATACCAACGGCCAGAATATGGAACAGTACATGTAAAAGCAGTGGGCATTATTTGCATAATTTAATTAAGGGTAAAGCTGTAGATTGTTCCACATGTTATAGGTTATATTATGCGATATATGTGTTGAACCACTAAATATATATACCCCGTTGCAACGCACGGGCAGTTGCCTATGGGTTATATATATGTAGGTAATAAACCGTTTGATGGCTGAATATAATGGGATTGGGAAGATATTATCTAATACTGGGAGAAAGATCTGATCCTAACACGATTGGAAATAATTTCTACAAGGAAATGAATAACGTATTTAATTAAACGATGTTCATCATTTGGAAGGAAATATTAACTCTCCAAACAATTAGATGTCATGGTAACAATTTGATAAATTCCATCAGCGTCCTATTTCACCACCCGCCCAAGTTCACAGATATCCCATCATCAATTTCCGATCAATAACGAATTTTCTATCCCATGGAGGCGATAATTGGGAATGCTGCGCCCGCACCCCAAGAGGGTGCGCCCGCGCCCGCGCACCAGGAGGATGTTCCTGTGCCCCAGGAGGATGTGCCTGCGCCCATGAATCTTCTCCCCCCACCAATGCATGCCATGGAAGATGCACTCCAATACATATTTCACTTTATCATGGGCGTTCGAGACCAAGATACATTAAAGTAAGTTGTCTTATTATACATTCTTTTGCTATATACAAATCATGTAGGAACACTCTGGTACACAGCAAACTAAGATAGCTCGATTGGCAATCCTAAAACATTCATAGGTACATGTATACATTTTTTAGTTGAATCCTTGTACGTGAACAATGTCATGCAAAGGCCATGAATTAAGGTTCTAGATTTGATACGTGTAGATACATCTAGGTGAGGACAATCTGACCTCGTGCAATGTCGTGCAATCTAACCATGAATTCGGTTTATAGGTTAGTATAGACTATGAAACGACGATTTCGGTATAGAAAGAGAAAGGGATTGTGCTTTCGACCGTGGCGAGATAGGATAGACTTGGGATTCTTTCTTGGCCCTTGATTGACAACACTCTGGGGCTGAATTAATTAATGAAACTAATAGGAAGGATTGGGATGATGAACTGGATCAATTCTTTCTTTCGCTGACTGACCAAGGTAATTAATTCCTTCCATTGGCCAGGCGGGTAAGCAAGGAGACGACGTTCTCATTAAAAAAAATCCAAATATGCCATGCCGAATAAAGTTAAACTAGAAGAGGACCATTGATGTCCTTTGCTAAATGTTGTTGTGCATTTTTTTGCAGCTCAATATGGATGAGAAGCGCCCGGCCGTACCAGATCCAAATCAGCCTTCGAATGATCCAGGACACCCTTTTTTTCATAAAAAACTTCATCCCGAATGCTTCAACCTTGTTGTTCGTAAGCTTGCTAGCGCTGAAGTAGAGAGGACCGCAGGCACCAACTGGGTTGGAAGCAAACATTATTTCGACTTGCAGTTTCATGCTCAGTCACATGCCCTGAGGTACTCCTAGATGACGCAAGGAGAGTGCATCACGACGATGATTAAATACGTTGTGGTCCAGCCTCTTCCTAAATATGATGTGTTCAACTCTATAATTGTTAGAGACGCTCGTTCTTAAAGTTAGTTGTACTTATTATAATAGCAATTGACATGTGTCGACCTGCCACAGCATCTACTACCGTTGAAACTTTCGGATTCCTCGTACGTGTTACTTGTAGTCAACCGGCTAAGGAGGAGGGTTGTCGTGATGGATCCATCCTTCAACACGTTTGATCTTGAAGATAGCACTCATAATAAAATTGATGAGGAAGGAAATCACATTGCTGAAGGAAGAATTCAACAATGTTTTGCAGACTAGGATCCCTGGTTGGAATACCCAAATCATGGATTGGGAACAAGATACCATGTCCTCTACTGGTCGTGGGTAATCTACTAAATTGATCGCATACATAAGATGCAGACTGTTATAATGTTTAATATTTCTTTTTTGTGTCGCAGCAAACACTCTGGCTTATTTGTCCTACAGGAGATGGCCCACCAGATTGGTCGTTTGCGTAGCATGTGCTGGATGAACACTAGCGTAAGTACATATATGATGAGTTGATGTGTGCTAATTATTATCCAACCAATTTATTAAATGATTGAGTTTTTGCACCTTTCCTAGGATCCAATACAGCTCAGACATCAAGTTACGGTCCAGATGCTAATGGTCAAAGACAATGAAGCAGCTGCAAACATCCTAGGAGGGATTAGATCGGCCTTGAGGGTTTTAAGCAACCGAAGATGGACTGATGCATGCAGATGTGCCAAAAATATTTTCCTATACTTCAGCTTTGTTAGGGATCGATTTGATAATTATTTATTTTTGATATGAATAGTTTGATAATAACTTTATGGGGTCTTCTATACATGTACGTTTAAAAAATTTATGATGTTTTGGTATTATCAAACTATCCAAACTTTATGGTGTTTTGGTATTATTGAAGTTTGGTTTTACTACCATATTGTTGGTTTATTAATTGATTTTGTTGGAACGTCACGAATGAATCATTCGTTTGTCTGCCATGAATGAGCAGTGAGCCCCATTTGGGAAGCTGTACAGGGCTAATAGGGTTTGACGCAAGATGAGATGAGTCGCCAGGGTTTTAATGTTTTTCCTATACGCAAATGCATGTGCGTGCACAGGATATTTACATCCTTCGGCGGCAGCACTGTTCCACTACCTGTTTCTGCACCTACTATCTTTACCTCCAAGATGTACAAAGCGGAAATCGTCACATCTATCAATGCCCGCATCCAGCTCAAAATCCCCTAACACTTCCTCTACCATTGAATTTTAAACACGCTATCATCGTGTAGAACATTCATAAATAATAATAAAACAATGGGCCGACACATTTGTAAGTTATTATACTTCAATAAATCCTACAACTCCCACATTAATGCACGAGCAGCCCTAAATAGTAAAGTCCAACCAGGATATGTCAAATGAACCGTAAAGTCATGAATTATATTTGGCAATAAGAACTATATATAAATATCACGTCAATGCCTACTGATCAACATCAGCGCTAAAAGAAAAGCAGATGTGGTAAATACGTCATAGGCTGATGGAAAGTAAATACCTCATGTTCAAGGCTTATTTGTTGCATGCTTGCAGGCAAATTAAAGTGGAGCTGGACCCTATTGCCATCACGCAATGGACTCAGTAATCAAAATTTAGTGGATCGTGAGAAGGCTTCAATGCAACTGGTCCAAGCTATCAAAACGTCCAAATGGAGTGCCCTTTAGGGAGATTAAAACTTTTTTTCTTTGAATTTTAGTTCCTTCTAAATTGAACATTGCCCTCTGGCATGTAATAATATCGCAGACGCTCTAGCGCTGTTCGGGTCCAATATGGGGCAGGTACCCCAGACCTATGGTCGGGTGCTGTCCCTACCTTTGCCTAGGGTTTTGTTGCCACCGATCTTGCTCGGCAACTTGAGGAAGTGAATGAAAGTTTTCCATCAAAAAAAAGGTTTATAATGCCCACGGAGCCCAACGCTTGAATCAAGAGGGGGAAAGATTTATTAGAGGAAAGCCACCGGGCCACACCGTTGAAAACAGGGGGGCAGATTTATTAGGGAAAGACATCAGGGCCCACCGGTTAAATGATGGGGGTGCAGCGATCGCTTTCCATGTGGGCATCGAGCGTTGCAGCGATCGCTCGTGAAAGAGTAAATCCTGTTTCTTTCTATTTTTCGATTGGGAAAGTTATGGGGAAAGGGAGGCATATATTAGGAAACATTTAATATGTCTCTGATTTATCTGCATAGTGCAATCAAAATAAAGATCTTGCCTTAATTTATGATAGTTTTTTCTTACGGAAACATGCAAATAAGGAACGTTAAGGGGCACCTTCCTAACTGTTGAAGCACAATTCCCTACGGCCATCATCTCTACTCAATAAAATCCTACGGGTCCTGACTTCACCGTCGTCCACTGATCCATCCCTCGCTTTTCCAGTGCTACGACAGACGTTTTGCCCCAGTAATGGAAGCAATGCTGATTTTTGGGGGAGTGCGACACGCAGTCGACTTCGTGGACGATTTCATCACGCTTTCCTCAGACGAAGAACAACTAGAGTAAGTTCTCACACCCTAAATATCTAATCTTGTTTGCACTTCATCGTCTAGGTCCACTGCCCTTTACATGTATAATTTTATACAAGTTATCGTATAATTCCACCCCAGTCACTCCCAACAATATTGAAGAAGTGATAAACTACTATGAAAACACTGCAATCTGTTTAAGTTTTTGCTCGTGCATAATATAAAAATACTTAACTTACATAGAGATTGCAAACTTTTTTAGGTCATTTGATGTGATGTATACTATCGTTAAATTAGTCATATGTTATAGACACCAACACAGTTGGATTGTTTGAGTTTACGTTTACTTAAACTTATGACTGTTATGAACTTTGTTCTTCCTTTTTACAGCACAATCTGGATTAATAGCCCCCGCCCATTCCCTATCAAGATTAGCCTACGGATCATCCGAGACACCATCAGAGGAGATGGAGTTGTCCATCCGTTGTGCTTCAATCTTGCCGTGCGTAAGATTACTACCAACGCAACGGAGAGGAGCGCAGACACCAGCTTTGTTGGAAAGACACATTTTTTCAATTTGGGATTCCATGAGCAAGCACGGGCAAGGCAGACTTGCTTAGGCCAAGAACAGCGCACCAATGCGCTGATTAACAATGTCGTGCTTGAACCTTTTCCAAGATACGAGGTGTTTCACACCCCTACAATTGTAAGTTTTCTCATTGTTATAAATTAGTTTGGTTATTTTGTTTGCCATTTACCTTTGTCTACCAAATGCAGTATATTCTCCCACTGGCACACGTGGATTCGTCATACGGTCTTTTAGCGGTGAAAATGGAAATGGAGAGGACTATCGTTATTGATTATTCGAACCAGGCTTTATTTCAGTTTGAGGAGGACTTCCATGACACTGAACTTCAGAGGGAAGCCCTTTTAGTGAAGCAAGAATTGAGCTTTGTCTTGCAACAGGAGGCCCCTGATAGGAACAGCCAACTTCTGGAATGGCTCGAACAAGAGAATATTCATGCTTCACCTCGGTGGTACTGTTTTAAATTTGTCTTAGGTATTAGTGTGTGCTCTAATATAGATATTACAATATTGTGTTTTTTTGTGACAGCATGGACTCGGATTCAAAGTTTTACAGGAGATGGCCCATCTGTATGAAACCATCGGGAATGACATGGTTCATAACATGCCTAGGACTAATGTAAATGCATTTGTAATGAGGTTACAGCTTTCATATATTTGCTAAATATATCTTCTGACTTTTTTTATGCTTAATTTGAAGGATCCACAAAGTCTCAGGAAGCGACTAATGGTCCAGATGTTGATGGTCAGGGAGAATGAAGCAAAGGATAACATTCCAGATCAAGTTAGAGCAGCGTTGAGATTTTTTGGTGGCTAAGGAGGACTGCTGCATCGATAAATACCTAAAAATAAAGTGATGTTTAGTTGCTTGCTAGGTAATAATCTGTTTGAATGCACGTGCTGATCAGATGATCAGATGACATTTTCTGAAATATTTTTAAAGTTTAAAGAGTGATTGATGGTGGCATCCACTAGCTATGTTGGTTTTTTATTTATCTTCCATTCTATCTAAATTTTACGGTTGTAGACCAGACCAGTTTGGACCAGGTTTGGTGCTCCAGGTGAACCGGAGTACTTTTGTATTGTACCATGGCAGGTTTACAACATACTCAAAGTAGACCAGGTGATGTTTTCAGACATTCCGTGCCTCGCATCATATACTACCTCATATAGTATAACTCCACCCATACACGCACTGTTATACTATACGAGGTTTTCTTCATCGGTAATAATCACATTCCAGCTAGAGAATAGTCAATAAACATATGACGGTCATACGGCACGTACCTTGCATATATTCTTTAATTTTGAAGTTGTCCTTGATCTTCCTCTTCCGCCGTTGCCTTTAATTCCAGCTAGCGAATAAACGCTGATTATATTTTTTGTGTTCCTGAATATAGTAACAAAAATGAGAGAGGAATGGTTTTTCTTATTGATCAGTACGTACAGTAAAAAACCAAACCACTTTAATAGTAGATATGTTAGTGTGCACGCCGTGAATTTTCTATTGCTATACAGCAAAGCAGCTAGCACAAAGCAGTGAGCAACCAGCAAAGCAGGAAGCATTGAACAACTGATAACAGCAAGCAATGAACAACTTATCATCAGCATCATCAAGAGCAGAGGATGGTGGGGTAGAAGGGGGAGGGAGAGGTGTTGGCTCCTTGCTGTTGCCTGTTGCTGGTTCTTGCTGTACTGAAGAGGAGGAGGATTAGCTACTGGAGAGGAGGAGGATGAGGAGCTGCTGGAGAGGAGGGGAGGAGGATCTGCTGCAGAGGAGGGAGAAGATCTGCTGGAGGAGAGGAGCCAGAGAAGGAGGAGGAGGTGTGTGTGGATTGGGGGTTGTTTCTCTCCCTCACTTTCCCCCCTCTAAACTGTTGGCGCCAACAGCATCTCTGTTTCCCACCAGAAAACTGTTTCCCGCCTAAAACTACTTCCCTGCCTGTCTGGCAAGCTCAAGGCGTCCAATCTAGACCAAGGCACCAACCTGGACGCCTTAGCAGCGCTTCTGACGCCTTAAAGCTTAAGGTGGACGCCTTACTCAGGTACCTAAGGCAAGATGGACGCCTTGAGCTTGCAGGTCCTTATGGACGCCTTAAAAACAATGAAGTCACGAACTATATATTTGCCAATAAGAACTATATATAACTATTACGTCAATGCCTACTTATGAACATCAGCAGTAAAAGAAAAGCAGTTGTCGTAAATCATAGGGTGATGGAACGTATGTACCTCATGTTCAAGTATTACTGAAATCCAACGATCATTTCCTGCAGGCTTTGCCTGCAAATTAAAGTGTAACTTGACCCTATTAGAATGATGTAATGGACTCACTTATCAAAATTGAGTTGAGCATACTCTTACATGAGAAGGCTTCAAGGCTTCCCCCTGATTGTACTTTCACCAAGTTTAGTTGATCAAGGAACACATTTGCACTGAAAACAGACATTTGTACAGGGAAATCAAAGAGCCACCACGACACCGAAGTATATTCATAAGAATTTTGATTAAAAAAAGAGACAGATATTCAACAGCCAAATACATTTGAACTTATAAATTTGCTTAACGCCATTGGTTTTTTTAAACAATGCGATTATACCATGATTGAGCTTAGCAATATTAATATTTCAAATGAGGAAATCATCAAGCAATTTAGGTTTTACTTCTAATTTAATTAAATTCATAGTGTTTGTTATAAATTATTTGGAAAACCATAATCTCTATGGCTCTTATTACTAAACTGACTATCCTGGTAATGTTTTATATATGAAATTTTGGTTGGCTAATTGGATCCTAGCCAACCAAGACGACGATGCATTTTGCTTCGCGTGTCAAAGAGAAATTAACAAATCAAACAGTCTGTTTGTCTTACACAGTTTGTGCAAATATCATCAAGCTTAACATATGTAAGACCACTCACAATATCACAGACCCCCACACATATATAATCCCAGGCTTGCATATCCGGTGCAGTGATTGTTCGACATAAATAAGAGTACATGAACCTACTACTACTAAGCTACTATACTAATCAAGTCAAATTTTGTTCAAGTTGCTACCGTTTAGTCGTGTAGATGATGTACCTGGCTGGTCAAATTCGCTGGAGTCTGCTCTGTCTCAGATGGGCTGCAGCAGTTCCACGCCCCCTTGTGACCTACGGCCGCTCGTACCCAGTCGATGTTGACCTTGCAAAAGATCGATGATGCATTAGGTGCATCTGTGTTTTGATTGTGCATACAACAAAATCAGAAGGCTGTTAATTGCCATCTTTCAGAAACAAAACATTTAAGATTATTTGTTTGTTAATTCAACTTTTATAGTACACGTTGAACTGATTAAATACACATAAATTATATAGAAAGTTCATGTTTACCTTTTCAAACTAAACAATAATAAAAATAGAATCAATATTTAAATATACAAATAAGATATTTCGTTTTTATATGGCATGCAATCAGTAACTTCTCTGCCGTGATCAGTTGTTTATTTAATTAATACAACAATTTAATATTTTAGTAAGTTCTGATTTCTGACATCTTTTCTAATTTATTATGAGGTGTGTGTCTGATGAAAAAGGAAAGATATCTGCACCATACATAAGTATATATGGTAGAATTGGAAAGATATCTGCTACCCAGCCTTCCCCTGCATGGCCTACCTATATATGTTAACCTCCTCTGCCATCCCTCATCCCCCTCCTTACTCTCCCTTCGCCCATCACAGATACCAAAGGATCAAAATACCCAGACTTGGAGGACAAATTCCCGAGGAGTACCTTCTGTAAGCAAGGAGCACCAAGAAGGCGAGGTCCTCTAGGTATGAAAATTTCTGGATCTTTCTATTCTGTAAAAGGGTAACAGTTATTAGATTAGGATCATGCTTGGTCAAGCATACCATCAAATTCCAAAAAAAGAACACCATTGGAGATAGTGCCAGGTTATAAAAATATCATAGCCAATACAATTGATTTTAGATCTAATCAAGCAGTCCTATTAGGTGGGCTGCAACTAAATACAAACAGTTCTTTCAGATATTATATGCTAACAGTCTATTCTGGACATCGCAAGTGTGACATACACCTAACTTTTTAAGTTATGACCATAGTTGACTGCCTAACTATTTAATGAAATCTCATTAATATATTTGAGCCAGAAAACAAACAAATATAATCATCTTCTGAAGATATATATCATCAAAGTCATAATATTAAGTCATTACATGTAATAGAAATTGCATGATGACAAAATGCTTCGATGGAATAGTTTAAAACTATTCACAATGGATATGTAATACTCCAATACCAACTACATTCTCAAGATAGAGCAAGTAATACAATGAATATACCAAAAATATTATAAACCACCTTCTGGCCTGCCAAATGAAACAACTATTTAAACTTTCTATCGGCTCATAAATCATAGCTTGCAGACCATCACGACTTAGAAACATGTCGCCAAGTTTTGCTTGAATTAGAAACATGTTCTAAGATTGTACTGCTCCTAAGGTAAACAACATAGCTATAAGTCCATGTATAAAATAATAATAAAGAGTTAAATTATATGAACGATATAGTAAAGAAAATCAAAAACTCACTTGCACATGATCTCTTGAACTGGCTCCCTTCATAACCCTCCATCAAATCAAACAAGATAGGTATGATTGGCTCTCTAGAAGGCAGGAGCTTGTACTGTTCTGTGAGACAATATTGTATGCCACTGTTTTTAAGTTTCTGAAAAAAAGAAACTGAAATTGCATAAGTATAAACTCGAGATCCAACAATATGGGAGATAGCCTTCGTGTATGGCATGTCATTATTCATTCGCTTCTCTGAATGATGAGGAGAAGCACCAGATAGGATGTCAACGAAATGCAAGCTAGCTACAGGATACAAGTCTAAAGTCCAAACCAAGCTAGCTAATTAATGGTTTTTAAAATACTAACAGTCTTCAACAAAACAAGCTAGAAAATAAGCACCTACACAGGCAAAATAAGTCGCTACAGGACGAGCTCGCGGGCGTGCTCTGCCACGTTCCTATTAGGCGTCACATGTGTTATTTTATAAGCACCTACACAGGCAAAACAAGATGGTAATAAAGTTAGACAGCAACCAGTCACACTATATCTTCTGAGAATATTTAGAATAAACAATCAGACTCAAATAATAAATACTTTGTTCTAGCACGCAGTGTGCTGTAAGGTGGCATGTCAGAAAGGTTATGTGGAGATAAGGTCATTTCACAATACCTAACACATGACAGTGTAGTGATTGACCCAGTCAGATGACACAGAAGTAGCTCATAAGACAATCAAATTAATACAAACATTACCATTAATTTAATACCCTCTAAATGGAATGACGTAATCTCTTGTATTAAACTGTATGGTACTACTCTACAACACCTGTAAAAATCTTATAATTAGGTGATGTAGGATCTATAAATAGCAGTTTATATAATTATGAGGATGCGAAATGAGGACTTTTTATTTCATTAACAGACATGTAAAATTCCACTTCATCCAAAAAAATTCTAAATCCAAATTTATTAATGGCAGTACTTCCTAATTGTACCCTCACAAAACACAATATGACAGAATATATACAGAAATATGGAGTGCTGCAAACATTGCATTTTTCTATTTCTGATAGGTCCTTTTTTTCATGGCACATCAAATACAATCATTGGAGTTAACCAATAAGCAAAAAAATTGTATTGATTAAATATGATCGCGTACTCTACAAAAAATCCAGATAGTCCAAACTATCTAGGAAACAATGTTGTGTCAATCTGGTTTACAAATAATAACACTAATGACTAATATTATAAATAGCACAGAGTGGGTTGTAACACGAGGGTATTTTAGTTAGCATAGAACATTTAATATATTTAATATATTCAGAGAAGAGGTGAAGCACCGCTACAGTTTTCTACCAACAAAAGAAACAAACATGCAGATTCAAATTATAGCCATTGCATGTGAAGGCAAGACCGCATGATACAGAACATGTATTCTGCTCCTACAAATAGCATCTAAAGAAAACCTCACCATCGTCCTGGCGCTGGTCTGAGCGCTCCAGATAGCGAGGATGCCGCTCCCGGTGCCGACATGAACAACCACTTGACAGACCCACCGAATCAATCAAGCCGGAGCCAGGAATATATATACATTGATCAATATTCAAATGTTCATTAACATACTGCGCTGACTTCCATCACCATCTTATTGAGAGCATATTGCCAGTTCATCTCTACTTTAATTCAACACCGTTGTCTGCTCACATATATTACAGTACACCAGAAAAAGTAATCTACAAAATTTATTATGTCCACTACCACCAAGTTGGGAGTCAAATATGTTACATACACATATATATGTTGAAAACAATGACACGTGGCGAAGATGCCCGTATTCTATGGCAACATTGCATGGCCTCACCTTCAACTATCCATTGTTGTACGAAGAGCTTCATCACGGTTATGATTATTCCTCGGTTCAACCTCCAGCTCCATTGCGATTGCACCGTCATTCTGTTGTGATGATCTGAAAGAATAAGCAACTCGTTTGAGGCCATTTTAACCTACTTTTGATGTTGTTTGCACATGAAAACAACATGATCGGTGCAACTACAACTATTGCATGGAGAATACAGGAGAAAAATAATCAAACATGTCCATATATATTATATTAGCGAGATATTTGATAATATCAAGTTTACAACAATATGTAAATTAGCACTCTTGCAATTTATATCAGACACAGAAAATCACACAGACCTTGCTTATCCTTGTTCTCCTATACGTAGCTCATACCAGTGGACGGCGACTTGCTCAATCATACGTATGTCCGGCCATATTTAACCATCGTGTGTGTATCGTCCAAAGTTTGTCGTGTGCATAGCACTTATCCTAAAGCTAATAGTGGCAGTACATGCTCACAATAGTAGCACATACCTTTGTCTATCTCCCTCTCCCTCTCTATTCTCCTAAAGCTAATAGTAGCAGTACACGCTCACGTAGCTAGCCACAAATTACAGCAAAACGCGGACCGTAGTCCATTCGCGGGGACGGGGGAGGGGGGAGGGGCCGTTTGTCTCACCTTGACGCGGAAGTGGTGGGGGTTGCGGAAGACGGCGGAGTGGTAGACGATGAAGACCACAGGCTGCACCACCGTGACCCGACCTCGTGGTGGTGCTTCTTGCCGGCGATATAGACCACAGGCTGCACTACCGTGGTCGTGTCTTGGCCGTCGGGGAGCTGTCTTCGCCCTGGCCCTGCCTGTGAGGCCGGGTCACGGCGCCTCGATAGATCAGCGAGGAGGACATCAGGTCAGGGAAGCAACAAATGGAAGAAGTAGAGGAGGAAAGGGTTCGGATCGGCGTACCGGACCTTCTGGCGTTGCAGATCGAGGCACCCCGCTTCGGATCTGAGCAAGGAACTCGTCGGAGACCAGCACCGCCGCGGATCCGAACGGCAACCAGATCCAGCACCCGCGCCTGGTCGATGTTGCTCGATGTGTGCGTCAACATCGGTCGCACACGGGTCGCTGGAGACTGGTGCGGTGGTCGGCTGGCGGAGTCGTGGTGGTTGCGGGCTCGGCAGGGCCAGGGCGACGATGCGGCGGGGGGAGGTGAGCGGGTTAGATGTGGCGACTGGCGAGTGAGTGGAGAGGAGAGGGGAGGGACTGATGCGGCAAGAGCGGGCGGAGGAGCGCGGCCGCCAGCTCGTGGACGCGCGCGGCGATGCGGCGGCGGAGGGGAAAGGGGGAGTTGAAGTGAGTGGAGTAAGGAGTGAATGGGATAAGGTTTGCGGCGGGGTAGGTGGCCACGAGTTATGTGGGAGGCGGGGGAGGTGGGCCGTCGCGCGGGGGAGGTGTGCCGTCGCGTGGGGAGGTGGGCCGTCGCATGTGATGCACTTGTGCTGGGCCTGGCCCAGCCTTTTCTGGCCCTGTGTAATACTATGGATCAAAACAAAACTGTGCATATAGATATAAAAACTATACATACCTCACAAAATCAATAAAAGTGTATAATAATATACATGGTTCATAAAAATATACATTTTTTATACTTATTAAATAAACCAAGGGCATCACAACAAAAATAAATGGGGGGCAAATAATAGAAAACACAAATATACTTGGTTGAAGAAGGTTTGTTTGCATGTTTTATTTTCTTTTGTTGGACAGATTTCCATAGCCTACATACATAATTTAAATAATTTTCAGATGACTACTTACTTATATAAGAACATTATAGTTAGTTGTTTTTCCCGAATTTTCATGGGGTAGGACATTTATTTAAGCAACATATATTTCTAATAATATCAATTAGGTTTCTTTTTTGCATAAAAAAAGTTGTGTTATTTTCACTTTTATTTTTATTATATATTATATATAATTATATGATGCAGTAGGAAATATCATTTATATTTCATCATATATATTTCATCATGGTATAGTTGTTATTAATGCTGCCATGAATTTTTTTTAATTATTTTTATACCTCACAAAATAACATATATATTTACAGTATACATACCTCACAAAATATACAAATATGTATATATATATATATATATATATTAAACATGGTTCATAAAAATAAATATTAAAAAAATAGTAGAAAAAACAAATATACTTGGTTAATGTTGGTTTGTTTGTTTTATTTTTGACAATTTTCCATAGCCTATACAATTAATTTAAAATAATTTAAGCAATTTCAGACCCCTACTTACTTATATATGAACATTATAGTATGTTGTTTTCCCCCAAATGTTGTGTTAGTAAAATGATTTAAGCAGCATATTTTTCTAATAAAACCAAATGCTTTTTTTAGCAGAGAAAACATTTGTGTTAGTTTCACATTTAGTTTTATTATATATTTTATATAATTTTATGATGCTATAAAAACTATTAATTATATTTCAGCATAGATATAAATTGATGGGTTCCGACATACGCACTGATGCAACGATGACAAACCACGTTGAAACACCACGAGAAGAGGTGCGTATAGCTAACCTTCCTATGTATGTATCTTATAGATGATAATACGGAAGGTCTATTTTTATATTTTTGTTTTTTCAGAATACAGGAGACATGGTATGGACTTTGGAGATGCACGGAAAGAATACATTGAGGGTTCAGATGCGATGTCGCTGAAAGGGGACGAAAATTCACAACATAAAAATGTCGAAGAGATTATATCTCATAACAAACCAAAAAAGATGCTAATTTACATGTTATCCCACAAGGTATTTTTTTAATATTATTATCAATCTTATTTTTGTGATATTGCCTTTTGTATTCAACTAATTTTGCTCATTTTGGTTGCTAAGTTGGCTCAATTTTTTATGAATTCGACAGACTATGTTTGTACCCCTAGAGATATTATAGTCATCGAATCAATCAAGTCTGCCCCCAAGAATACCCAGTTCGTGGACATTGGAGATGCCTTGTTATCAACCAACGATTTGGAATGCCTTATGAAAGATGATATGTTCTTACATGACGGTGTAAGACCAAATGCACAAACTTTGTAATTAATAATTTGAAAAAAATATATAATATCATAAATTGTAAATGTTGATTACAGGTGATAAATGCTTACATATATTGCATGCTTGCTCACGACCATCTAAAAGTCGGGGCGGGTGAAAAGGTAGAAATTGTTAGCACGTTTGTATCTGGCCAGATAAAAGAAGACGGGGAAAGAGACATAGACCCATCAAAATATCACCGCATCGTGCATCATGTTAATACTTATCTACAGCAAGATATGGTTAGTTTTTGTCTCGTTAGCCATGCATATAATTATGGATTGTTTTTATTTAATTCATATTATTAATGATTTATTAATATTTATATCTAATTGCGACCGTGACTTGTATGATATTTACACCAGTTATTCATTCCGATTAACATGCCGGGCTACCATTGGTATCTAGCAGCCGCCAATGCCAAAAAACGTGAGATTCAAGTATTGGACTCACTTGGTTCTCGGGTAAAACGCAATGACATTGCTACTACGGTAACTATATATTTTTTTACTCATCTTAATATATGTTTTGTTTGCCTTGATCCCTAATATTTCTCATATATAAAATAGTTACTAGGACTCGAGAAGCGTCTAAAACTTGTAGAGCATAGTCCGGATTTTATCAGAGGTCATAAGTGGCCCGATCTGAATGTTACAAAATGGACGGTTGTAGAGCCGTTTCATGAGGCAATACAAACTGATGGGTAAGCACTTGTTACAATGGTTTGTTTATTTGATTTATCTGTGTGGTGTTGTAAAGGATTATTTTATAATATTATAGCGTATCATGTGGACTGTTTATGCTAAATTATATGGAATACTGGACATCACATGGACTGTCAGACACGTTCACCCAGGTATTTCATTTTTATACATTATCTCGTTATTTTATCTCAAAATATTATATAAATTGTTTTATATATTTTTTGTAGGAGGATATGAAACATTTTCGACAAAAATTAGCTGTCATTTTGCTCGATTCAGAGCTGAATAAGCTAAAAGGAGATCCCATATACCATCAACCTAACTACGAAGAAACTTTAGCTAATTCTGATCTCAAGATCCTGGAGAATTCATCTGACGTAGTCAAAGACAAACGTCCTGCCCCAATCACTATCATACCCACGAACCAAAGTGAATTACTTGCCGGCCTCTGCAACTACATCATGTCTATCGATGATGTCGGGTGTTTGGAGTAAGTATCATGTATCAATATTTAATGTGCGGATTTATATTATTGTTCTTCTTATCATCCAATTTATAGGAAGGTATGGGTCCGGAGCTCGACACCCGATCCAATGGGCTTAAGTCTTAAGAAACTTCAGTGCATACTTAACATGGAGCAGACCATGGACAATGACTGCTTCAACATAGCCGTGCGTATGCTGGCATGTGACGAGGGAGTATTGTTCACAGACCCTCCTGTGCAATACATGGATCTATGATTTTGTGTAAGTTATCTTAACTCTTCATTCTATGTGTCATTAGTATCAACATGTTGAAACAATATTTCTTTTTTTACTTAGTCCATACTGCTAGAGTCAACATGAGGTCAGAAGTTTTGTGAGAAGGAAACTATCCAGATGTTGCCAACATTATTTGATAGCTTGCCTGAAATGGACAACGACATCTCATCGTGCAACAAGGTAGGTAAAGTATTTTGTCGATTGTTATCATGGTTTATTGTTGTTTCTAATAGCTCCACTTGTAGATTTATCTTTCCTATGCATCCATCGGCCGATACATCTTGTACGTTATCGACAAAGAGGCACGTCGTCTGTATATTATGGATCCTATTCAAACATCACAATCGTTGGAGGAGAAAAATTTGAGGCATGCACTGAAATTGAAAAGTTTTGCAAGGGATTTCAAAGAAGCACTCGAAATAAAGCTGCCTGGTTAGAATTATGATCTATCTAAATGGCAACGTTTATTTCCGTCCGGTGTCCCAACGAGTATAGATGGGTAATGATTTCGTAACAAAAAAAATTACTTTTGTTATCACTATATTCTTTACATTGTTAATTTAAAGTTTTGCAGGAATTTGTCTGGCTATTTTGTTTTTTATTTTATGCTCTGGTGGAACGGTGAAGATTTGGTCAAGCCGATTTGCGCGGTGAGTATTGTCCGTTACATGTTTTAAGACCTTTGGCGTGAAATTTTCATACTAACTACATGTATGCGTTTGTGCAGGACGGGTATGAATTGAGGAAGCAGTTTTTATTATACTTGCTAAACCATCGTGGGAATGAAGCTAAAGGAAACTTACCGGATATTGTGAAAGAATTTCTTAAGCGCATCATCTAGATATTAATAGTTTTGTAATAGATGTTTAGTTGGAACATCGCTCAGTTTGTTACATGGACATGTCGTTAATTTTTCTTTATGTTATCAATTTACATTACAAAAATGGAGTTCAGTTATCAAATAATTATGTTTCTGTTATATTGTTTGTACGTGTAGAATTTAACATGTAACTCTTGCAAACTTTTTCAAGAGCCCGTGGGAACGCACGGGCACTCTACTAGTATTTTTAAGAGCCTAGTCACTGTTCCTCCTCCCCGACCTCATTCCATTCCCCACTTTTCTTCTCCACCCCGATCTAAACATGGCGATCCAAAACTCTCCCTCGTACATCCAGCAGCGCCATGTGTGCCTCTTCTTCTTCCTCCCAATCCTTGACCCCGGTGCTACAGGAGCAGGCACCGCGACCTCTTATCAGGTGCGTCGCTACTGCAACAATGGCGTCGTCCAGTGGTGGTCTCCGTGACCAAGAGGAACCCCGGGAAGCACTTCTACAAGTGCGAGCATCAATGGATGAGTAAATCTCGTTTTCCTCCTCTCATGCTGCATCCCATCTCGTTCAATCCTTCTTCATGTTTTCTGTTTTATCTAACGCAAGCTTCATTTCTATTTAATCCCCAATCTAGACTGGGAAGTGCGCTTTCTGGAAATGGGAGGCCGTGCACCTCGAGGTTCTTCGTGCAAAGAGGCCTAGGCTGTCCATCCTCCCTGGAATTGAGACCAATCGCAGTCAAGCAACATTAAAGTGGATCCTCGTCGTCGGCATCCTGAATCTTGCCGCAGTTCTCCACCTTTGTCTGAAGAACTACTGAAGGGCGGGAGCAGTAGCTGTCAGTACCCATTCGTAGCGTTAAATACCAGTTTAATTAGTAGCTAATTAACTACCCAGGAAGTATGATCGCTGATGTAAGCTTCTTTTCTACGTTTCACTTGTTCACTGAACCTATGTTGTCTGTAGTTAGCTGTTATGTACTACCTTTCGCAATGTATTGTCAGTTTTAGGATCAGCCTCGCCACAATTAGACGGATCCTCTTCATCGGCATCCTGAGCCTAGGAGGGGTTCTCCATCTCTGTCTCAAAAACTACTGATGCACTGTCGTCCACTGCTGAAGCAGCCTTTAATTATTAGTTAATTAATCAACGAGGAATGATCATGATCTTATCCATTAGCATGTTCCAAATAACCTATGTACTTGACTTCTTGCATGAGGTGTGCCTAACAGCTTTCATAGTCAGTGTTAGTCAGGTGGCAATGTTATCTTTGTTTAACTAATTATCAGCCAACTGTGGTTAATATTATTAATGATATGCGATCTGTGTGATACGTTAGTTTCAGTTCTTTTAAACGCGTGATTTATCAGTTTTCTTTCCCTGAAAGTGTGCAAAGATTTATGTTATTACAACTGTGTGATATATGAGCCAACTTTTTTTTGTGATGTGTGATATGTGAGCTAACTCAGAAATAATCCTCTCGCGTCACAGACTATTCCATGCTTCTCAAGATCTATAACGCCAGGGTCACTTGCTCATTCAATGACAAGAATTTATCACCATGGAACCTGGTTCTCAAAAATCACTTCCATGGTTCACAGCAGGCTTCCTGTTCTTGTATGTCAGAAAAGTACATCTATCAATTAAAGATGGACCCACGCAGCTGGTATTACGCTGCTGTATTCTGAGCGTATCTATCACTGATTAATGATTTCAACATTTAATGCCAAGATCTGTTGAGAATAACGTAAGGTGTGGATATCAGTGGATGGAGCACCTATGTGCTACAAATCCTCGTCCCTATGTAGAGACGCTATATTCATCTCTAAATATACACTAGCTTTTTGTAACTACATAATATTTAACTCTAAAAATTATTTGAGTTATTTTGAATTTGTATTTCACCATTTCAAATCAAGTTACTTCATTAGAACACATGCTTGTGCAGAATGATCAACAAATATTGTTATATAAAGGTATCCACTCATATCACGAGTCACATTCATAGGCAACAAATATTATATAAAGGGATCATCCCATATCAGCAATTGTATTCAGAAGCATCTCATTTGCATAATTTCAATAAGGATCAAACACCTTGAGTTCAGAACCGAATCAAAATAGATATTCATATGAAAGATGCAAATAATTAAGAGATGATGGTACAACCAGAACAAAGTTTTCCTATGAAGCTAAATCCTTTAAAAGGTACAATATTTGTCCATTTAAAAAGTATTTCTTCTGTAGTTGCTCTTCGCTCCTACAATGCAATCCTTCTCTAATTAATCTTGAGCTACCCTGAAAATGGAAGTTAACAGAGAAAAAAATTAGAATGTAAGCTTTAAGAGTAGTGTGTGAAGAAATGTACGCTGATGAAATTGTAAGAGATGTACCAGTGTTTGGTGTCTTTTTGGAGGCTGTGTAGGAGTGGTTGGGATTGTTTTTTTTAACTTAAAAACACAATAATTCTTCATAAATAATAAACCTTAAGTATGCACATTGGAGCATAATCGATGATTGTATGGAAGTGTACTTACATGTGATCGAGGCCATGCAATAACATGACTAATAACATCCCAAACTGTTTGGAATTTGTCATACGGTCTAACCAGTGTCTCATCTCCAAGTCTTGAAACATCGAAAACAAAAACTGCTACATATTGCTCTCGAAGCATGTTTCCTCCAACCACATATGTTTTATCTCTACTCTCTGAAGTTCCTTCGGCCACAGATTTATTTTTGCTTCTCAGGTTCAACAAAAACAACAAGACCTTCATTTTATCCTATGTTTTCAAGAAATGAAACATTCATTGCCACAAACCATGGAAGATTTCACTCTATGCAAAAATGGACGATTACACATGAAATTAGACCAACTAACTATTCTAACCATTCATCATTCTATGACGCAAATTAGTTGTACACTTGATTCAGGACCACCTTGCTTGGCCACATAGCTATTTTTAGCATGACCATTCTATGATTCAGTACCATCATGCGCTTTCTAGTTGTGGTTCAGTTTAGTTTAAACTTATAAAAAACATAGACATTGTTTGAGAACAAAGTAGAAATTTATGCACGAGCGCGGACACAAACACACACCCCTTAGCAACTATGTGTTCATCTGGTGAAGATAAGCTGGTGCAACCCTCTTTAGCTCTCGCGCAATTGCTACGATGCAATTCCTCGTTAGTGAACTGCTTGTCCGATAAAGTTGATTCTACACAGCCTTGATTGACCCTATCAATTTTTCAATGTGTGCTTTCTACAGTTGAGGTTCAGTTTGGTTGTAAGTAAACATATACAAACCATAGACATTGTGTGAAAACAAAGTAGAAATTTTTGCACAACAGACACACCTTAGCAACCATGTATTCATGTGGTATAGGAAAAATGGTGTAATCCTCTTCAGTTGATTTTGCACAACCTTGATTGGCCCTATACAACTTTTTAATGTGTGCTTTCTACAGTTGAGGTTTACATAAACATACACAAAACATATAGGCTATGTTTGATAACGAAACAAAAATTTATGCACACCCGCACCTTAGCAACCATGTGTGGTAAAGATAAACCATTGCAATCCTCCTTGGTTCTTGCAGAAAAGCTACGATGCAATTCCTGGGTAGTGATCTACTTGTACGGTAAAGTTGACTCTGCACTTCATTGACTGGCCCTATAAGATTTCTCAATGTATGCTTTCTACAATTGAGGTTTAGTTCGGTTATAAGTAAACTTATGCAAAACATATGCATTTTCTAATAATGAAGCAGCAATTTTATGCACACACACACCTTAGAAACCATTTTTTCATGTGGTAATGATAAACCGGTGTAACACTCTTTGGATCTCACACAATTGCTATGATGTAGTTCCTGCAACTTATGACGAATAGTTCTTTTTAAGTATGAGAATAAACCAGAATATTTATTAGCGAAGAAACTATTATATCACCTGCATAGCACTCAATGGAGCATGCATATTGCCAGGTGATCTTTCAACTATGTTATGTGATTCATTTGGGAGGTCATTGCTAACAACTCTCTCGTTGAGATCAACCTGAAACAAGAACATGACAATAGTATATTAATACTCATACTTTTATCATTGCAGAAAGAAATTTGGTTTAAATACCAACTTCATAACTTCCCGCAGTTACAAATCAATTTCTCCAATCCTCTCTCGAGGAATTTTTGCTTCAAGTATGAACCCATCATAGCAAACTCGACCGTCATATTTTCTGCATTATCTCCTAGTGCCCATGGTGCAAATTGAACATTTCCTTCTTTCTCAGAATGTTGTACAAAAGACAACCCCTCAGAAACTTTTATTCCGCTCCAATACTTATAAACATAATACCCTCGAAGTTCTTTCGCCTCTTCGCCATGCATACTTGTAAATACTTCTCTATAATCATTGAATGATTCCATCTGTGCCCCCAATTCCTTAGTTGTGCTCAGTTTTCCCCACATGGGGAAAAGTGAGGGATTTTGAGCAATTTTTCGGGGGCAAAAGTGAGGAAAATGTGAAAGCAGAAAACCCGACGCATGGGGAAAAGTGAGGAAAAAGTTAGCAAATGGGGAAAACTGAGCACAACTAAGGAACCGGGGGCATAGAATTAATAATCCCTAAATACAAACAACTCATTACACTAAGTTTAAATTAAAGCCTTTACTTTAATCACAAGTAGAAGTATACCATCGCTATGTTTGTGTTCGCAATTTTGTATTTACCGTCCTTCTTATGAGCTTCATCCCTTAGTTCAACCTTGCTAACCTTTCGATTGCTCTTGATTTCCTGTACAAAGTAAATTAGAATGTTTGTTAATGTTTCTGTTAGAACATATTCAGTTTTCTTCACTAACAAAACTTTTCTCAACCATCTTTACAAATAGAAAGTTTCACCATCCCTTTTCTGAGCCTAGCATGGCTTTTTTTCTCCTGGTTGTTTGTGGATTCTTCTGCTTCTTTGCATACTCGGTGTTCTTTTTGCATAATTTCTGGTAGAAAAACACATCCAGTCAATAATAATGTCACCAAACTAGTTATGTACACCAGATTAAGTATGAGAATAGAACACATAACCATGCGTCAATCCTGGCACCAAAACCCAACAAGAGTATCCTAGTGATGTTCATTAATACCTGCTATAATATCAGCCAAAGCCTCTTATCATGCTTGAAATATTTATTCTTCAACTGAGACTTATACGGTCTATATTTTTGTTAATAGTCAATAGGATCCAGTCTCGTGTAAGTTGTCTCATCTCATTGGGGTAGATAAATTTCTCCTTCAAAAATTAAAATTGGCAGTCAGCAATGTCAAATTAACAATCCTTGAACAGTGCATGAATTAAACAGGATAGAGAACAATGAATCGGCGTGTTTTGCAGTAAAGAATGTTCAATGCAAAACTCTAGAGGGACGGCTTCTTTTATTTAGCTGATGAAGCATACGGGTATATACAATAACAAATCTTCCTTTTATGTTAGTTGGGAATTGTAAAAATATAACTTGTGCGAGCTTCAAATGGGCAAAAGATTGAAAAAAGCTTTTGGGTTATCAAAAATGGTTTTACATGTACAGCTAAGTATACTGTTTTGGTTTAACAAAAATGTGTTCGTGTATTTTTTTTTATCAATTTTGTTCTTCTTGTAAAATAACGGAGTACGTTGCAGCTGTATGACCAAACACTGTCATGTTTTAAACTCGAGCGTAAATGTAATCTGAGGTTATTTGGCCAGTCTATCTAACACCAATTGTACAACTGTTGAGTTTTGCCATATAAAATTAGATTGTACCAAACAGTTGCTCACATATTTTCAAGAAAATATGTTAGAATTGAATCCTAAGCAAGCAAACAATTCACCAAACAGTTAGAGTGCATTGCCTATAGAAAGGAAGTAAGGAGACCAACGAGAAGAGGATCGAGACTTGAGATGCATAAATAGAGGAGGCCACTTTGGTTGATTTGATGATAAAACTGCAGGGGCTATGGAAATCAAGGATCACCTGCTTGGCGTGGTGGAGGCTGAAGATGCTGGACGGAGACGAGAGCTGCTTACGGGGCGATCGATGTACCGACGGAACGCACGGCGGAACTTTGGGTGAAGGATGAGACCGGCATGGACGGTGAGCACGACATCCAGAGGAGCACGGATTCGTGACGGTAACCACGACGGCGTTGACGGGGATCCAACTAGCGAGCTTGCCGATGGAGGAAAACTGGAGCCGGTTCCGGGCGGAGCAAGGGGCGGAGGCACCCCTTGAGGGTGAGGCTTCCACTGCGCAGGGTGCGGGAATGGGCGGTGTGCGCGGTGGTGATGCCGGCGTAGATTGGAGTCGGGCGGTTGGATGAATGGGGAGGTGGGGGAAATGGTGGCGAGGAAAGTTATCCGGCGACACATACGGAGATAAAAAATTGATTAAGTGCAAATAATCTGGGAACGTCAGATTTGGTTAAGTGCAAATAGTTTTATTGCATGAAAAGTGCAAATACTTTGGGAGCGCCAAGTAACCACATATATGGATAAATAATTTTTTAGGTGTATTTTTATTGGATAAATCTATTTTTTTTAACACAGCACAGATGCAAGTGCTCATACATACATGCATACACCCACCCCTATGAATGCACACACGCACACCCTACCCCTATGAGCACCTCCGAAAGACTGAGCTGACATATCATCTTGAGATTTACGAAGTCACTGTAGGCGCATCGTCGTCGACGGGAGCGTCTCCTCCCACTGAAAGCGCATCGCCGAAAATCCTGAAATAAATCCAGGAATAATGCGAGCACCAGGACTTGAACCCTGGGGGGCCGGGGATACCACTGTCCCTCTAACCATCCAACCACAGGTTAGTTCGCATCGGATAAATCCATATTCTTTGTTCTTTTTCCCAGAAGGAACAAACTTTATAGGGTAATATACGTATGAAGAAATATCCACATAGTTTTAATAAGAAACTATAAAGCCAGTGGTAGATCGAAGGGGCGGAGTGTGACTCAAAAAACAAGGATGTCACTATAATCCATGGACGCGTCCGCAGACACACATATGGGAGCCGGGCATCCTCTAGTACCTGAAACGCCTGCGCGCATTTCAAACATAAATTGAACCAAACGGAGAAATTTTATGCAAACCAAACAAGTTTCATGCAAACTTGTTAAAAGTATGATACATTTACATAAACCGGACGAGGACAAACACTGAGTCCTCCTTGTCGATCTTGATTGTTAAGATTTTGTATTTGTATTAGTTTGTGGTTTCTGGTATATGCCATGTAAACCTTGTATTTGTACATCATTTCATCTTATAAATATATAGGTACGTGCCATCCTTCACAGCCGGTATGCTCGCCGCCGCATGCCTTCTTCACCAATGGGGGAGGGGGGTTTTCTCCACCGCCCTAATCGGCAGGACTCCCCGACTGCCCTTGCCCTCGGTGACGTCGCCGAATCAGTGGTGGTCGATGCTCCTTTTGCGGTTAATCGTGTATGTCAGTACCTCCACCCACCTCGTGATTCGCATGTCCTAAGATGCGAGAGACAAAGGCAGGCAACAAGAAGGCAATCGCTGGCCGGTAAGTAGATGGACGGCTCTTCGGCAGGAGGTAGTGGAATATCCAAACCTCAGAAGACCATTTATTTGATGCCGCTCCTAGCACTACCTGGGAGGGTGCTTGGCCGGGTCCTAAAAAACATGAAGAGTGGGTCCCACACACTCTAGCAAGGGAGCAAGCCGACGACACGAAAGATGGCTCCATATTGAGTGTAAACAAATGTATGAGAATTCTGAAAGTTTCCTAGTTCCCAAAACTAGCTAAATATGAGGCAAAAGACCATTTTGAAAAACAAAAAAATATTTTTCAAAAAAATTGGTAACATTTCGAAGAAAAGGAACTACTCTTTCCTCTAAAATCGCAGGACGGGACTTTCAACAAACGAAGAAGTGAATCGAAGCCTTCCTTTTCGGCTAGGAGATGTCACGGATGGCTCTAAGAATTCTTCTATCTAGAGTAAGGAAACCGAAGGAATCATCATACACCTAGAAGGATTCCTTTTAATTACTCCCTCTGTTTCTAAATATTTGTCTTTCTAAAGATTTCAACAAGTGACTACATACGGAGCAAACTGAGTGAATCTACACTCTAAAATATGTCTATATACATCCGTATGTGGTAGTTTATTTGAAGTCTCTAAAAAATAAATATTTAGGAACGAAGGGAGTAGTTCACACCAAAGAACAATGTTCAACATATTTAAATTGGTGAGAAACAGCATAAGGGGGCCATGTGGCACTATTTAAACGAAATATCCATAGGCATTAATACCACAAGGTGGGAATCCTTTTTTCATTGCAAGATGATGGTGCGCGCGGGCTGTGGTGGAAGAGGTCGAACGGCTGGAACGCATGCGTCATATAGGGAGTCCCAAGGTTGGGCCGGCCCACTGGGGCGAGCGAGCTGCATGTTTTCTTTAGCGCGCGAAAGAAAAAATCAGAAACACGCAATGCGCTAGGAAGTAGTCGAATCACAACCACATAATAGAGTGCACACTGTTAGCCGCTAGAACTAAACGTTGTTGTTGATTTGCTGAAGCGCAATATATGTAAAGAACAGACCACATTATCGAGATTTGAAAAGACATTTATGAAAAATGTGAACTTATTTTTTAAGAAAGTGAATTATATTTTGAAATGCGGACATTTTCAAATTTTGACAAAAATAAAAATTCGAATATTTTCTTACTATATAGAACATTTTTAAATCTGTGAAGTAATTTTCGAAATGGGAGTGTTTTTTGAAATCTTGAACAAATTTTAAAACACAAACATTTTCAAATTTGTGAAAAAAAAAACTCAAATATCTCAAACAGTTTTTAATCTGTGAAGAATTTTTGCAAATGGGAATGTTTCTTGAAATTTTGAACAAAATTTGAAAAGACGAATATTTTTTCAAAAAAGTGAACAAAACTTGAAAAGCGAACATTTCTTTTGGGTCTGTGAACATCAATTGGTCGTCGGATTGCACCACATACTTGTTGGGCCAACTAAATGGGCCGTAGCAAGGCTTTCGTCTGGGAGTGCAGGTTCAGGCCCAGCTTGTTGGGCGCATTAGGAGCTGACACGGATCCCCCTCAAAAAAAAAAAAACTGACACAGAGGAGTCGCAACGGATTAAGTTGGTATGTCAGTTAACTCTACATTAATCTACTAGGTCGCTTGTTCAAATCGTGTGTCTTGCATTTTTTTTTTGGGTTGAGTTATTCTCACATTGGTCGCTGGTGTGGCAGGCCCAACCATGCGCCAAATTTTTTACACATACGATTTTAGCGGCTTCTGGCCATGAAGCAAAATAATCTTATACAGTGAACGGACCGAAATTTTGAAGAAATGCACCTTACTTTATTAAAAATAATATTATTAATAATTTAAAATTAAAGTATAGAAGTGTCATTGTGACCGGATGGTTGGCGCTCGCACATGGGACGAGCTTATGTTGCAATAGGTTCGAACTGGGGTTTTTTTTTTCTGCACAACCTTTTTCCGTTTTGATTTCTACTTCAATTCCTACGGTCCGTCTTATATACCTAATTGTGCTTGTTAAATGCCAAACGTCAGCTAGTCTAGTGGCTATCTACGTAAGCCAAAACGCAGAACGACGTGGTTCGACACCCCCCCCCCCCCCCCCCCCCCCCCCCCGCATTTTTCATTTTATTTCATGATTTTCTACGTAAATAAATAAAATGCAACTGAAGAAAAAATAGTGCATTCTGAAGAAAAAAATAGTGCACGCACCGCCATGTTGGCGCGACACGCATGCACGGGATACAACTTGATACGATAGAAAGCACAATGTATGAACAGAAGGACAAGTTAGACTATCAGAAACACGTATTTTCCAAGTTTATGCACCAAACTGACCGTCACGCGCAAATTCTAAGACTCCACATGTATTTACCTCTTTTCTTTAGTCTAAGAAAAGAATAGAGTGGCACATTAAAACGTCTCACAAATCGGCTCGAAGAATAGAGTCGCACATTAAAACGTCTAACGAATCGTCTCTAAGAATAGAGTCGCATTATAAAACGTCTCACAAATCGTCTCTAAGTTAATTAAAATTAAATACTTATTATTTGAAGGCTAATTACAATGAAAAATTTGTGGCGCTCTGAAAACGTCTTAAGAAGCGTCTTTATGTCGATAGTGTTCATGGACGTAGAGACGAATAAAAAAGTGACAGAGAGAAAGCGACCATATGTGTTGTTTTTGTCGACTAAACTTCTCCCACAAGCAAAACAAGACCACACCTTAGTACTTTTTAGGTGTTAATCACATGGCGATGTGAACTAGATTATTGACTCTAGTAAATTCTTTGGGTGTTGGTCACATAGTGATGTGAACTATTGGTGTTAACTCACATGGCGATGTGAACTAGATTATTGACTCTAGTGCAAGTGGGAGACTGAAGAAAATATGCCCTAGAGGCAATAATAAAGTTATTATTTATATTTCCTTATATCATGATAAATGTTTATTATTCATGCTAGAATTGTATTAACTGGAAACTTGATACATGTGTGGATATATAGACAAAACACAGTGTCCCTAGTATGCCTCTACTTGACTTAGCTCGTTAATCAAAGATGGTCAAGTTTCCTAACCATAGACATGTGTTGTCATTTGATGAACGGGATCACATCATTAGAGAATGATGTGATGGATAAGACCCATCCGTTAGCTTAGCATAATGATTGATAAATTTTATTGCTATTGCTTTCTTCATGACTTATACATGTTCCTCTGACTATGAGATTATGCAACTCCCGAATACCGGAGGAACACCTTGTTGTGTGCTATCAAACGTCACAACGTAACTGGGTGACTATAAAGGTGCTCTACAGGTGTCTCCGAAGGTGTTTGTTGGGTTGGCATAGATCGAGATTAGGATTTGTCACTCTGTGTATCGGAGAGGTATCTCTGGGCCCTCTCGGTAATGCACATCACTATAAGACTTGGAAGTAATGTGACTAATGAGTTAGTTGCAGGATGATGCATTACGGAACGAGTAAAGAGACTTGCCAGTAACGAGATTGAACTAGGTATGATGATACTGATGATCGAATCCCGGGCAAGTAACATACCGACGACAAAGGGAACAACGTATGTTGTTATGCGGTTTGACCGATAAAGATTTTCGTAGAATATGTGGGAGCCAATATGCGCATCCACGTTCCGCTATTGGTTGTTGACCGGAGAGGTGTCTCGGTCATGTCTACATAGTTCTCGAACCCGTAGGGCCCGCACGCTTAACGTTCGATGACAATTTTATATTGTATGGGTTATGTGATTTGATGACCGAATGTTGTTCGGAGTCCCGGATGAGATCACGGACATGACGAGGAGCCTCGAAATGGTCGAGAGGTAAAGATTCATATATAGGACGATAGTATTTGGACACCGGAAGTGTTTCGGGGGTACCGGGTACGTATCGGGTCACCGGATAGGGGTTCCGGGCACCCCGGCCAAGATATGGGCCTTATTGGGCATAGGGCGAGACAGACCAGCCCCTAATGGGCTGGTGCGCCCCATACATGGCAGAATAGGGGGGGGAGAAAGGAAAGGGAGAGGAGAGAAAGGAAGGGGGCAATTCAGCCTCCCCTTTCATCCCCCCCCCCCCCCCCCGCCCCCCTCCTCTTTCCTTCTCCCTCCGGAAAACATGGAAAGGAGGGAGGCCGAGTAGGATTCCTCCTACTTGGGGCGCGCCTCCTGCTGCTCCCTCCCCCTCCCACCTATACATATATATGGGGGGGGCACAACTAGAACACACACCAAGTCTTCCCTTAGCCGTGTGCGGTGCCCCCCTCCACAGTTACACACCTCGGCCATATCGTCATAGTGGTTAGGCGAAGCCCTGCACCGGTAACTTCATCATCACCGTAGCCATGTCGTCGTGCTGACAGAACTCTCCCTCGTCCTCAACTGGATCAAGAGCTCGAGGGACGTCGTCGTGTTGAACGTGTGCTGGACACGGAGGTGCCATACGTTCGGTACTTGGATCGGTTGGATCGTGAAGACGTTCGACTACATCAACCGCATTACTAAACGCTTGCGCTTTCGGTCTACGAGGGTACGTGGACTTTTTTTCCAGCTCGTTGCTATGCATCTCCTAGATGTATCTTGCGTGATCGTAGTTAAAATATTTGAAATACTGCGTTCCCCAACAATGGCTCCTTCATGGTCGAGGATGGCATTCATAGTACTCGCATAGCGGTTGGTTACCCGTTTGCAACGATTTCTGGCAACAGTACCTTGCTCATCTCATTTCCGCATGTGCTTGATTCCTTCTTGTATGTTCCATCGTTTCTTGCTCAAGTTTTGAGTCCTGATTTGTTCCTCCCAGAAAATATTGGTCCTCTTCGGTCATGAACGAGGACTGAACTGCCTTCACGGTGCAAAAAATAATTGGTTTTGCTTTTATCGATTAGCCGATAAGGCATCTCATATATAAAGGAACCAAAATTATTTATTACTTGAAGAATCAAAACGGCCAGTTCGGTTAGACCGAACGCCCAGTCTAACCAAAATCCTATGCAATGACCATAAAAATCCCATGCGATGACCAAAGGGACCCACCAAGGTGATGGCCATGTCAAAATCATGGGGCAAAATCTCAAATTGTACACCTTGATTGGTTGTGGCAACTTCAACCTCTAGGGAGATTAGTGAGTTAAAGAAATTTTTGGTTGTCATCGTCATCAAATCTTATTGCTTCGTTGTGATCAGTGTAATCCACTACTCTATTTCCAAACTGGCTCTCCAAGGGGTTATGATGACCCACAAGTATAGGAGATCTATCGTAGTCCTTTCGATAAGTAAGAGTGTCGAACCCAACGAGGAGCAGAAGGAAATGATAAGCGGTTTTCAGCAAGGTATTCTCTGCAAGCACTGAAATTATCGGTAACAAATAGTGTTGTGATAAGGTAATTTGTAACGGGTAACAAGTAACGAGTGTAAATAATGTGCAGCAAGATGGCTCAATCCTTTTTGTAGCAAAGGACAAGCCTGGAGAAACTCTTATATAGAGAAAAGCGCTCCCGAGCACACATGGGAATTATCGTCAAGCTAGTTTTCATCACGTTCATATGATTCACGTTCGTTACTTTGATAATTTGGTATGTGGTTGGACCGGTGCTTGGGTGCTGTCCTTTCTTGGACAAGCATCCCACTTATGATTAACCCCTATTGCAAGCATCCGCAACTACAAAAGAAGTATTAAGGTAAACCTAACCATATAAAGTTCGTGACAACCCACGATCCGACGTCCCGGATTCGTGGCGCGTTTGTTACGGGCTCTCTGTTTCTGACCGGCAAAAATTAAGCGCATAGGTGTGTAAGCTTGGCTCCAATAGCATGTGAAATAGAATCCTTTATAACAAGGTCCAACTCCTCCTCCACTAGTGCGCTGGGACTAAACTTCCCACCACATCCCTTGTCACGGCACCTACATCGGCCCTTAGAGATTTTTTCTGAAATTGTTAGATGGGCCCAAGGCCCACCCTGTATTTCAACGGGTGCATCGCGGACAGGTTAGGGGAAGGAGCGGCCGCAGCGCCTCCCTCGGCTTGAAGAAGGCCAACATCGGCGGTCGGAGTTGAGAGCTTGCTGGTCGGAGATGGGACGAGCAGTGGGAGAATCGGTAGATGGAGAAATGAGAAGGGCCGTCGGGGGGGGGGGGGGGGGGGGGGGGGGATCAGAGAGGAGTGACTTGTTGACGACGCTACCGTAAGAATATCCGGTCAGATGTTTGCGCAAGGGGCGGTGTAGAGCGAACACGTTCCAAATGCTGGCGAGGACAATCATCGCACGCGAAGATCAGTGCATCTCATCCAACGGTCTAGACCACGTTCACTCTGAACTGTTATACAGCCGACATCGGATTTGTATCATTTGGTTATCTTAAAACAGCGACGACGATCGGTAGATACATGTACGGCACGGTGCACAGTGCATATCCACACCCCCTCTTCACGTATGAGTAGAAGAGTTGATGAGATGTTGAGATGATGACGACGACGATGAGTTGCCGCATTTCCAAACCAGGAGGAGATTCATGTTTCTTTCTATATCTAGTCTGTACCGCTCTTAATGCACCGTATATCTACGATAAAACAGCCCATCTGCCTAATTTTCTTCTCGATGTTTATAACTGGCACATACACGTGCCTTATTCAGGGTGAAGAAGGAATGTATTTAGGGATATCCATTACATGCCAAGGCCCCACACGCGGCCGTATATGGCAGTTATAAACATCGAGAGAAAATCGAAGTCGATGGGCTGTTTCAGCGTAGATATACACACGCATCAAATATAGCCTAAATGAGAAAGAAAAAAGAAGAAACAAACATGCAGCCTTTACTGGTTTGGATACGTGACAACTCATCGGTTGTCACCATCTCATCATGTTATCAATTCTCCTAGCTCATCCGTGAAGCAGAGATGAGGATCGGATATGCACCCCCGTGATGAATTGGCACAGCCAAATTCTCATCTCAACTCTTCTCGTCGCCTATAAAACGGACGCCCCAGAGCTGTAGCGAGACAGACCACAGACCTCAAGTTCTCAACAGTCCTCCTCCAAATAACCAAACACTCTGAGAGAGGGCGCAAAGGTTTTAGGGTGGGTTGCAATGGGGCGGAAGAAGATCGTGATCCGGCGCATCGAGAACAAGGCTGCACGGGACATCTGCTTCTCCAAGCGCCGGCAGGGGCTGTTTCGCAAGGCGAACGAGCTGGCCGTCATGTGCGGCGCCGAGGTGGCCGCCGTCGTCTACTCCCGGGCCGGCAAGGCCTATTCCTTCGGCCACCCCTCCGCCGAGGACATCGTCGACCGCTTCCTCCGCCCCGCGGAGCAGGCCGGGGCGGCGGGGGCTGGCATGGGCGCCGCCGTCGACCCGGACCGGCTGGCAGAGCTGCAACAGAAGTACAACAAGCTGGGCGCGGATCTGGACGCGGTGGAGCAGCAGAAGGAGCGCTGGGGGGAGGCCATAGCGAAGGGTCGCGCGGAGGGGAGCCAGGCGGCGGCGTGGCTGGACGCAGTCGCAGACCAGCGCGACATGGGGGACGCGGACATGCTGGCCTGCATGGCTACGCTGAGGGAGGCGCAGGTCACCGTGGCGGCGCTCGTCAACCAGGTGCTCCAGAACGGTCGCCGTGACAAGGAGGCAGCCCTCGCGGCCCTGCCGCCACAGCTACTCGCCGGCGTCGGTGGCTTTGAGCTCGGTGGGACGGGGCAGATGATGGCGGTTATGCCAACGCCGGGGTTCGCGGTCGGTGGCGGGTTTGAGCTCGGTGGCACCAGCGCGAACGGCGGGATGGAGGAGCTGATGACGGCGATCGCCGGCGGTGGGCTTGAGCTGGGTGGCACCAGTGTGAATGGGGGGACGGAGCAAATGGTGACGGTGATGCCAACGCCGGGGTTCGATCCTTGGTTTGAGCTCGGTGGCACCAGCGCCAACGGCGGGATGGAGGACCTGATGACGGAGATCGCCGGCGGCGATGGGTTTGAGCTGGGTGGCACCAGCGTGAATGGAGGGACCGAGCATTCACCAGCGTGGGTTTGATCTGGATGAAGCATACGTATTTCTGTTTTTTCCTTTTTGTTTCTCTTGTTGCGGTGCATCGGCAACCCAACATAATGGCTTGCAGTGTTCTGTATCCATTGCCCAAATTAATGAAAATACAAGCCTTTTTTATTATTTTATTTTACAGCATGATTTTTGAATAGTTTAGAAAAACGTTTTTTTCCTTGTTGAACTATTGGCTTCTAACTTTCTCATCTACTCCCTCCGTTCCTAGATATATGTCTTTGCAGAGATTTCACTATAAACCACATACGAATGTATATAGATGCATTTTAGAGTGTAGATTCACTCATTTTGCTCCGTATGTGGTCTATAGTGAAATCTCTTCAAAGACTTATATTTAGGAACGGAGAGAGTAGCTGCTTAAACAAGGAAAGATGTCATGGAGAAATATACCAATGAACATATCTTAGCCTTTGTCTATTGTGCAAATAGATGAATCATAATAAACAAATATACTTGTTTCTTACATTAAAAAATACTTGTTTCTTAATGAAAAAATCTCTATGAAAGATCATATGTGGAACGCGCGCACACACACAAATAATAACTGCATCCATATATAGCCCGAGCAAATGAAGGATAAGAACCATAATACGGATGCTGTTGACACTAAATTTACTGGCTAACCTGAATTTAACCGATAGCTAGTTGTCCTGAATTCGTTGCATCTCATGGCAAGATTAGGATTATTATTGATGGTAGAAAATTAATATGATTGTCCAACAATAAATAAATAGTTTTTAGGGTAATAAATAAAAAAATAGTTTTTAGGAAATAAATAAATAAATAGATGTGACGAGGAATTAGCCCAAAACAGGGTGAGGCAATGCGGGCTGGGCTTTTAGGCATGCAGACCTTTAGTCTGATGACAAGGGCCATTGCCCGTTCTGCCACAAAGAGTCAAGCTATGAAGGGATTGCACATAAGTTCAACATGCTAAGCACTCTTCCTAAAAATATGTCGTAAATCTTAAGATGATGTACCGGCCCAGTCTCTCGAAAGCACTCATAGGGGTAGGTGCGTGTTTGCGTTCATAGGGGTGAGTGTATGCGCGTATGTATGAGCACTTGCGTCTATACTGTGTTAAAAAAACATATTTGTCACTTGAACTTGGTTTTCAAAACGAGGGTAATGACTTGCTCAAAGTAAAACCAGAGAACCATCTCATATTGAACTAGCAAACATAGTAGGCTTAGATCTGAAAATAAAGAAAGTTAGGTATCATGCATATTATTTCAAAGAACCATGTCGATAAAATGAATGATTTGCTAGTGCAAACATACCATGATAATTATTACCCTACGATGATTTGCTAGTGCTTTCATAAAGGGAATACAGGGTTTGCTAGTGCCAAGAAAAAAAGCATTCTCAACCTGGATTAAAATCAAAATATACTTAGATCTACTCAACTAAACAAAGTTCGATGCACATGTATCTGTAAAAATCACGTTGATGAGATAAAAGTGTCAGAGATACCTTAAAATTTATTACCTTATGTTGACATCATCCAGATCCATCTTCCTCGCCATCGGTGCAAGCTAGGAAAGCCGTTGATTCGAATAACATCTCTATCGATCTACAGTCTTGTGCCTAACTCTAGAATTTAGTTTTATTGATGTTGGGAAATATTTTGAAGTTTATGTTCGTGAGATGGACTCTTATCTATTGGACAACAGATAAGAGTGCATCACAAGCAGAAACTTCAAAACAACACATTAAACATCAATCCAATTAAATTGTAGAGTTAGGCACGAGATGGTAGGTCGGACATACTGAACCTGGATTAAAAATATACTTAGATCGAAACAACTAAACAAAGTCTGATGCCAAATATATTTGTAAAAATCATGTTGAAACAACACACATTACCCGGTCTCAAATTACTTGTCTTAAATCTGTCTAGATACAAATACATCCGTATCTAGACAAATCTAAGACAAGTAATTGGGGACGGAGGGAGTACATGACATCTTTGTTGTTTAAGTAGCCATATGAGAAAGATAGAAGCCAATAGTTTAACAAGAAAAAAATGCTTTTGTAAACTATTAAAAATTATGCCAAAAAATAGAATAATAGAAAAGCTTGTATTTCCATTAATTCGGTGCAATGGATACAGAACACAGTACAAGCCACTATGTTGGATACACACCGCAACAGGAAAAATTAAAAAGGAAAAACACAAGTACATATGCATCATCTAGATAGCTAGCTAGGTGGATACGAGACCGCCTTCTAGAAGCACGATGCATATGACTAAAACGAGACGGAAAATTTCTTGAAGGCATTAAATGAAATTATTGATAAATGATCGAAGATGGCATTGGATATCTCTGTAGCTCGGAGCCATGCACGTCCCTCCATGCTTGCGTCGGCAGAATGAATGGACTCAAGCGGACTCGGATAGCTGGTTTCGGATTCGACCTCGTTTACTTCTCAGTTGGTGAAGTTGTCATGCGGCCCGGACTTGTGATTCACCATCTCCATTCTAGCGGTGAACCCTCCGGTGGCATCGACGTCATCATCTCCGTTCCGGCAGCGAACACTGGTAGCGGTGGCAACACAGTCAGCGTCTGATGCTGCTGCTGCATCTCCATTCCGGCGGCGAACCCCGACGGGGTTGGCATCCCCGACATCATCTGCTGCTGCATACTCTCCATTTCGGCAGCGAACGCTGAGGTGGTGGCATCTCGTGCACCCCTCCGTCCGCGCTGGTGCCACCGAACTCAGAACCATAGCCGTCGGCGAGCCACGGCAGCTGTGGCATCGCCGTCATCATATGCTGCTAATGAAAGTTCTCCTCCATCCCGCCATTCGCGTTGGTGCAACCGAGCTCAAACTCACCGCCGCCGGCGATCGTCGTCATCATCTCCTCCGGTGAATCGCCGGCGGTGGTGGGTTTGAGCTCGGTTGCACCAGCGCGAATGGCGGGATGGAGGAGAACTTTCAGCAACAACAGATGATGATGGCCATGCCACATCTGCCGGGGCTCGCCAGCGGGTATGGGTTTGAGCTCGGTGGCACCAGCGCGGACAGAGGGATGTACGAGATGATTAAGCATCAGATGATGATGATGATGATGATGGCGATGCCACCACCTCCGGGGTCCGCTGCCGGAACTGAGATTATCCAGCAGCAGACGATGTCGGGGTGATGCCAACGCCGCCGGGGTTCGTCGCTGGAATGGAGATGCAGCAATAGCAGTAGACGCTGACTGCGTTGCCACCGTTGCTGGTGTTTGCCACTGGAACGAAGATGACGACGTCGACGCCACTGGCTCCGGGGTTCACCGCTGGAATGGAGATGATGCATCAGGAGCCCGGACCGCACGGCAGCTTCCCCAACTGAGAACAAGACGAGGTCGAATCCGAAACCAGCCGCCCGAGTCCGATTGAGTCCATCCATTCTGTCGACCCAAGCATGGATGGACGTGCATGGCTCCGATCTACAAAGAGATCCAACGCCATCTTCGATCATTTAGCAATAATTTCATTATTTATTACCTTCTAGAAATTGTCTGTCTCGTTTTAGTCACATGCATTGTGCTTCTAGAAGGTGGTCTCGTATCCACCTAGCTAGTTATCTCAATGATGCATATGTACTTATGTTTTTCCTTTTTTTTGTTTCTCCTGTTGCGGTGCGTACCCAACATAGTGGTACTGTGTTCTGTATCCATTGCACCGAATTAATGAAAATACAAGGCTTTCTATTTTTTGGCATGATTTTTTAATAGTTTACAAAAACATTTTTCGTTGTTAAACTATTGGCTTCTATCTTTCTCATCTGGCTACTTAAACAAGAAAGATGACATGTACTCCCTTCAACGAGGAACACATGCACCGTAGCCCAGGCACTACTGAATGACGGTTGGGTCGCCCAAGTAAGCCCGGAGGTATCAACGGACTCGCTAAGGGAATATCTACAGCTATGGAACATGATCCAAGACTTTCAACTCGACCCAGTGCAACAGGATACCATCACTTGGTCATGGGAAGCAAGCGGATGCTATTCAGCGAGGACTGCCTATGCAGCCAAATTCTGGGGCAGGCAGGTCGTCCCCACGGCCGAATTCACTTGAAAATCTAGAGCACCGGCGCCCTGCCGCTTCTTCACATGGCTGGCAATCCAGGATAGGTGCTGGACGTCCGATCGGCTGGCAAGACGAGGGCTCGATCATCAGGATTGCTGCCCAATGTGCAGCCAAGAAGAGGAGAGCATAAACCACATTTTGCTCCAGTGTGTCGTCGCGCGGGAAGTGTGGACCGCGATCTGTCATCCCCTACGCAGACTGGAATGGATACCTACTGTGAATGAAAGCCTCGGTGCATGGTGCCAAGACAAGAGAGGAAGAGGAAAGGCCGGCAGGGATGCAAATGCAATCATCATCCTAGGGCTATGGCAAATATGGAAGCACCGCAACTCGATTGTCTTCGACGGAGCTACACCTTCAAAGAACAGGATTATCCATGCAGTCGTAAGAGAGGGCCGTGTATGGAAGAAGGCGGGCATACTACGAGGAGACATGGACGCCTTCTTTGCAGAGGTGGAGGAGTGGGCAGCGGAGAGTAGATAGCTTTTGAGACTAGGTGGAGGGTGGAAGTAGAGTTAGTGTGCAGTGTATATATGTAATCTGTAATGCTAACGTGGACGGGCTCTTTACCCCGATTCCTTCTATATAATATAGTACGCAGACTCGTGCGTATTCGAGAGAAAAAACATGTACTCCCTTCATCCCCAATTACTTGTTTTAGATTTGTCTAGATACAAATGTATCTAGACATTAGATACATGTGTATCTAGACAAATCTAAGACAAGTTAATTTGAGACGGGGTAATAGAAAATATACCAATGAACCTGTCTTGGCCTTTTTTTATATAGAAGATACACACAAATAATAACAACATCCCTATATAGTCCTAGCAAAAGAAGGATAAGAACCATGTCATGGATGTTGTCGACTCTAAATTTACTGGCTACCCTGAATTTAAACGATAGCTAGTTGTCCTGGATTCGTTGCATCTCATCGCAAAATCAGGATTATTATTGATGGTAGAAAATTAATACGATCCTCCAACAATAAATAAAGAGATTTTTAGGGTAACAAATAAAATACTTTTTTTAGGAAACAAATAAATAGATAGATGTGACGAGACATAAAATATAGTAAGAATTAGCCCAAAACAGGGTAAGGCAATGCGGGATGTGGGCTGGGCTTTTAGTCATGCGAATCTTTAGTCTCATGACAAGGGCCATTGCCCCGTCTGCCACAGAGAGTCGAGCTATGAAAGGATTGCACATACATCCAACATGCTAGGCACTCTTCCTAAAAAACATGTTTGCCTCTCGAACTTGGTTCTCGAAAAGAGGGTAATGACTTGCTCAAACTAAAACCAGAGAACCATCTAACATTGAACTAGCAAACATGGTAGGCTTAGATAAAATAAACAACGTTATGTATCATGCATATTCTTTACAAAAAAACATGTTGATAAAATAAATGATTTGCTAGTGCAAACATACCATGATAATTATTACCTTACGGTGATTCTTTAGTGCTTTCATAAAGTAAATAAAGGATTTGCCAGTGCCAAGGGAAAAACATTCTCTACTCGGATTAAAAACAAAATGTACTTAGATCTACTCAACTAAACAAAGTCCGATGCACATGTGTTTGTAAAAATCATGTTGATGAGATAAAAATGTCAACTATTGTAGAGATACCTTCAAATTTATTACCTTATGTTGACATCATCCAGATCCATCTTTCTCGCCATCAGTGCAAGCTAGGAAAGCCGCTGATTTGAATAGTGTCTCTATCGATCTACATCTTGTGCCTAACTCTGGAATTTAGTTTTATTGATGTTTGATGTTGGGAACTATTTTGAAGTTTCTGTTCGTGAGATGCCCTCTTATCTATTGGACAACAAATAAGAGTATATCACAAACAGAAAATTCAAAACAGCGGACCATTAAACATCAATCCAACTAAATTGCAGAGTTAGGCACGAGACGGTAGGTCGGAAAGGAAAGGACTCGGTAGTGCCAGGAGAAAACATACTGAACCTAGATTAAGAACAAAGTATACTAAGATCGATTCAACTAAACAAAGTCTTATGCCACATATATTTATAAAAATCATGTTGATGAGACAAAATGATATAGACATCCTAAAATTTATTACCTTATGTTGACATCATTCAGATCCATCTATCTCCTCATTGGTCCACGATGAGAAATCCGCTGATGAATTTCAAGCCGCTGTGCGGCCAATCAAATGGATTCCACCACAACGATATGCACTCCACACGCAGGAAAAGTTGCGCATACAGTTCATGGCGTATGATGTCATCGGATAGGCGCCTCTCTAGCGGCAAACAACAAGCTCGCCACCTATTGACGAAGAGAATAACAAACTCGCTGGAGAAGATGAAAGGTGACAGTGTCGCAATGAGAGGAACGCCGGAAGAAGAGGAAAAGGATGAGTGCACCGCAAAAGGTTGAGAATGAGGCATGGGGGTTGAGTCGCGTTAGAGTTTGGGTGGGCATATATAGCACTTTGGGTATTCGTGTAGATGGTTAGATCGAGATCTAATGGCTATAGATCCGACATCCGTTTAATCTATTTTGAGTGGCTGTGAATGGTTGGTGCATGTATTTTTTTTTTGAAATAAACCTTTATTTAATTGGGAATATAATTCTAATCCATGTCACCTTCACCATCGTTGCAGGGGTTGGTATTTAGACATGGCACTCACAAATCATACAACATAATATGTGAAATAAATTTTATTATAAGGACAACGCTAACGTCCACACGTGTGGTGTGAGCGAAACCCGCCCACACGCCCACGTCACCGCATGCATGCACGTGGGAATCTTTTTGGATTTTCTGTTTTTAAAATGTTTTATCTCTTAAATGAAAAATCCGATTGAAGATCCATTTTCACCATTAAATCCCTCGTGAGGAGATCTTCGAAACTAGGTCTCATATCAATATATTTCGACGATTTTTTTGTTAAAGTTGCCATGTCTATCGCACATGAATTGCCATGGTGTTTACACTGAAATTGCCATGATATGTTTCAACAATTTTTTTCTACATTTGAAAGTAAAATTTTGACATTTATAAAACGGAGAATTAAAAAACTAGAATTGTCATGAACCATAAACTAAAATTGCCATGATATATGCACTTAAAATTGCCATGGTTCATACAAAAAATAATTTTTATGGTCAAAGTACTGGAGTTGTCATCATCAAAATACTAAAATTGTCATGCTCTACTAACTGAAATTGCCACATGGCAACTTTTGTTTAAGCACTATGGCAACTACAGTGTAAACATCATGGCAACTTTTGGGCAAAAAAGTTTTTTGTCGAAACATATCAACATGGGGTCTAGTTTTGAAGATCTCGTCGAGACGGATTTAATGGTGAGAATAGATTTTTAATTTGATTTTTTAATTTGGAGATAAAACATTTTTAAGCTGAAAAACCAAAAAGATTCCTGTTGATGTCATCTGTTCACATATGGCAAAATGAGTGGTAAAGGAGGCGTGTGGGCGATGTGCAAGATGACACACGTGGGCGTTAATTTTTTCCTTATTAAAATTTGATAGCCACGTGTTGAGCAAGGAAAAAAGGCACAAAATTAGACAACCAATGGGAAGATGTCCCCCAGTCATTTTTTTTGCGGCAACAACGATGTTATTCTCTGGCCGATTACTGCACGACCCTAATCAAGTGGTATGCTGTAGTTTAATTCTATGAATGGATATTGGTGTTTGTACTTCTTCACTGATGCAGCAGTGTCCATCGTTGCGAACATGCTGGAAGTTTTATTTAGGATATGGTTCGCCTCTAGGATTTTCAATCCGCCCAAGGCTTCGACCGTGGCTTCTTATTCTCCGAGACTTGGTCTAGCTCGACCTTAGCACAATGACTTCCCAATCATGGGATACAATATCAGGCTGACTAGGGCAGCGAAGCTGCAATGGCGGGCACTAGGATGGCATGGTTGCAAGTTGTAACTTCCTTATTTTGAGTGTCTTCTTATATCATTGGAAGTCCTTTGATGTAAATCCAGTCTCTTATATTCCCAAAATGAAAAACAATGCTTATCTTTTTCTTTTCTTTTTTGCGGGGAATCATACAATGTTTGTCATGCATACGTAGTGTCACAGCGGAAAATCAAGACCATGCATGGGCAAACTGAGACTGGCTTGGTGGAAATACAAAAATTGGAAAGCGAACTCTTTCCTCGCCCCTCCTCCTCCCTCGCCGCCGCCAGAGGGCGCGGCCGGGCGAAGCCTGGCCGGCGCCGGCGCCGGCGAGACCTCCTCGTTCCCCCTCCCAGCGGCCTTGGCGCGGGCCGATGCGGCTGGATCGGGGTGCCTCGCTATCCCGGGGCGATGCGGCGCTGCGGCGCGGAGGCGTGGTGATGGCACTGCGCGTGGCAGTGGCGCGACGGGCTGGGCGTCGGAGGGCGCACCAGTGCGTGGAGTGGCGGGGGCGGCGAGCGGCTGGTGCGGGCGGTCCTGGCAGTGGGTGGATTTGGTGTGACGGCGGTTGCGTCGAGGCAGGGTGTCGGCGACGGGCTCCGGTGGCCTAGGCCGACTCCTGGCTGGGCGCTGCGGTGGTGTGGGTCGCGGGTGACAAGGATCTGCGGGCGGCCACCCCTACCCTGGCTTCGGGCTGGTGGGGGTGGCGGCGCAGTGTGGGTCGCGTGTTGGTCGAGTCCGCGTCGGATTCTTCCTAGTCTGGCGCTCGGACGTCGGCGGACGGCGTGAGGAGGCATCTCCGGTGAGCTTTCATGGCTGCAGCTGTGGGTTGATTTGGTCTCCCTCGTCGGCGGGCACGCTGTTGCCGATGGCCTCGCGGAGATGTGTGTCAGCTACCATGGTGGGGCGACATGGGGGTGCTCGCGGGGGAGCTTGGTAGGAGGGATAGGTGGCCTCGATGCGGTCGCGCCACCTGTCGCCGGCACAGTTTGCCGGTCCGGATGCGTCCGCTCCTCCTTCTTCCCCTTTCCCCGTGTTCGGCGGGGAGCTTGGTTGGAGGGATGGGTGGCCTCAATGCGGTCGCGTCACCCGTCGCCGGCACGATTTGCCGGTCCGGATTCGTCCGCTCCCCTTTCTCCCCCTTTCCTCGGCCGCGGGCGGGTTGGCGTAGGTTTACCAGCGGAGCGTCTGCGGGTGGTTCCGTCGGTCGAGGGCCATCGGTTGATCCAAAGCTGGGGCCTTTGTGTAGGTCTCGGAGTTGTCTGGTTGCAGGGCGGCGGCTCTTGCGGCGGGAGGCGCGACGTTTGTGGGCGGAGCGTGCGCCTCAGGTTTGGGCTGGCAAACATGGCCACGTGGGTGGCATGGTTGCGGGTGGTTGGCGGAGTTCAGGTTCAACGGTGGAGTGTGAGTGCCGGGTACACCACTTGTCCAGTCCTTTGACTGGCCGACGGTGGCGGTGGCCGTTGTCGCCGTACCCTTCCTGGAGGCTCCGTCGCGGCGTTTCCACTCTTGTCGTCTTGCTCCGGGTGAAAACCTGATCTTCGCTGATCGGGCGGTGGCGGCTTTCCATGGTCGTATCCTTTTTGGAGGCACCACTTTGGAGGCCTGGCTTCGTTTTGGTCCGGTTCACCTCTCTATTGGTAGTCGGTGGGGTGGTGTGTCGGTGCCTGGCATCATTGTATCTTGCCTTGGGTGTGTGCGGTGGGTGCGTTGTTCGGTATCTCGGTTGTACTCGGTGATGTTTGCTTTATAATATAAAGCAGGGGAACCCTTTTTCGGCAAATACAAAAATTGGTACACAAGATTGGCAAGACATCAAGTTGCTACAGAGACATACAACAGATGGGCTTATGCAAACATTAATCTTGACCGTGCAATGAAAGCATATGCATAAGATGGGCTTATACAATGACACCACACGCTGAGATTTACTCCTTATTATTCCTGACTGTCTTCACATTTTTAACCCTGAACTTGCTTCCCAAGATAAGAGAGAGACAACTCTCTTCACTAAACCCTCTCTCACGCGTCCGAATTCTTCTCAGGTTGGCCTGCTACAGAACACCACACAATAATCCATCTACATATTCATTCAAACAATGCTCATGGGACTAAAAAAATACACAGTACTGAATTCTTACCATGGGAGTTTGCGGATATGATGTATACCGTCGCATCTGCCTTTGCTGTTGTGCCTGGTGGTGCATATGAGACAGTCCTCTCCCTGACTCCCTCGACAAGTTCCTGTCTCAGAGCGACCCTACACCATCCCCAAGCTTCACTGCCTCGACACCAAGAAGCGCAGCGGCAACCGATCCTCGTCTGCGGAGGAGCTCGAGGGTATTGGTGAGGCTGCTCGGGGCGGCTGACAGTATCGGGCTATGGTCAGCAGCACTGGCGGCACGAGAGCAGAGCGGCCAAGGCAGGAGTGCAGGCGGTTGGGGAACTGCCCTTGGCGACAACTAGCTGAAAAATACAGAGGATCCTCTACCCATCCACAAATATAGACGATGGCAGGCTTGTTTAGAAGCTCCTCAGAAAATTTTAGGGACAGAGAAACATAAAGGGTATGCTAGAGTGGGTGTCAGTTGCTCTAAAGAGACTAGGGAAATAAAAAGTCGTACTCGCTTATTTTGCGGACAAAGTTCTGCTACATGAGGATCAGCAGCGAGGGTACATGTTTGTCAGTTCAACAGCACACCTCGGATACACTTCAACAATAGGATGTTCTTTAAACTTTCAATACCCCACAACCTGCATGCGAATTGCAACATCTACAAAAGGCCTCTCGAGCATCCAGTTAAACCAAACTTTCGTAGTCGAAGCTTCAACGATGTGAGATGTAGACCAAAATCATGCGCCAAATTCAGCCATCCTGATCATCCATATAATGCTCCCACTGTAAATGAGTACTCCCTCTATAAAGAAATATAAGAGTGTTTAGATCACTAAAGTAGTCATCTAAACGCTCTTATATTTATTTACGGAGGGAGTACTATATATGTTGCATCGGAGGATATGAACATCAGTTGACAGGCCACCACCACCTGAGCTTCAGTGATGTAACTGCAGGTGCAGTTGGGTCACTGACATATGGGCCCAACAGGACGTAACGTAACTACCCGCAGTTACGTCCTGTTGGGCCCACATGTCAGTGACCCAACTGCACCTGCAGTTATGTCACTGAAGCAGCATCCCTCCTAGTTGGTGGAGGCGGCGTAAGATGTCAATCATCATCTGTTTCTCCCTTGGCGTCAGGGAACCCCTCGGACGAGGTTCAGTTAGAGCCATAATGTGAACGTAAGTCCTTTGCCTATGCTTTTGGTAAGCCCGGACACCAGTTGCAACCCCACCCACAAAGAATTTACTATGTCATGTTTTGAACTACCTCCCCTAGAATCCCAGTTGTACATGAAATATTTAAATTCAGGGAATTAGGTACTTAAATAATTTGAAGTGTTCAATTTTATCATGTTATGCTGCAATTTTTATTTTATTTTACTAAGCACGAACAAATGCAGTTCAAATAAGCATCACTGTCTGACTATCTATACAGAAGTTGAGATACAACAAGGGAACATAGGCGCAAATTCTTTAGAAATTGAGATTTTTACATCCAACTGGCGCAAATTCGCCCAATAATTATGAAAGAGAATCACCGGCGTTTATTTAAGTTAACAACATCTTGATGCAAAAGTTTGTGATGATAGAACTGGTCTCACCAAGAGTCCAAGACACACAATGCATGCATAAAACAAACAAATAATGTGCTAAGAAGTGCAAGCAATATTACTTCTAGTATATATGTCTCATCAACCACTATACATGTCTTTTTTTTCAAGAAACTTTCAACCTATTCATTTTCAATCATGACAGTACAAAGAACAATATAGGTAATAAATATTATAACCATGTCCGTGCACCACCTATCGACGACTATAAACACTGGAGCGAGCCGAAGGCACGCCACCATCATCGCCCCTCCCCACCGGAGTCGGGCAAATCTTGTTGTAGTATATACATGTCCTAATTCTCCATCTGCCTCGAATTACTTGTCGTATGAATGGATGAAAATATATGTACTGTATTTAGAACTAAAATATGTGTACAAACGTCCATTTCACGAAAGTAATTCCGGACGGAGATTAGTTTTTACCGGGTTTTTTCCACAAATTAACTGGACGATTTTTATCTAATTAATGCAATAGTCAAGTCTATTGCCTCCGTTTGCAAAAAATAAAATAAAAAAATACAGCATGTCGATGCATGCGGCCCGCATTTTTATAGTCTCGCACCGGTACGTTTCGTTTGGGGACGTACCACCGCTTCCGTGGATATGTATTCAGCTGGCGCCACTCGTTAACCCGGCTTTCAGATAGCGCCTGGTCTGAACAAACCAGGGCCGCAAAACTTCCCCTCCCCTTGTCTTCCGACGTGGTCCTCACAAAGAAGAACTATGGAGATGATGGCCGGCCATGTCCGAGCCAGCAAGCCACAAGAATACGAAGATGATGGACAAGGAAGAACAAGGACATGGCCATGAGGGGGGATCCTTGCACTCTGGCAAAGAAGCTCGCCTTCCGACCTCATCAGTCTGCTGGGAGCGCATAATGGATTCGAGGGACGTTATCCTCGTCCGCCATGAGGTACGTATGTTAATCGCATGGTTTCTCTTTCTCCTGTTTATCATACTCGGACATAGATTTTCGACTACCGAGACCAATCCCAAGAATGTTTATTCATCAAGTTTCTATAAATTCGAAAAAATATCGCATCTACTCCTAGAATTAAAACGGCAATTTTCTAGTAGTACTTTTTACATAGACACGCACATCTTCGATTTGAACAGAAGATCTTTCGGCGATATCGCCCGACTGGCCCAAGGAGCAGGCGCACGAGCTGCTCGACTCAGAGTAGCAAGTGCTGGAAGAATTGCTACCGTGCAAAAAAAGAAAACCTAAAAAGTCCATTGATTGATGGCTGACTTTGCTGTATGGGGCAATACTCGAAAGAAAGCCCCGTGATTTGGCTCAATTAGGGCATTTCCAACGCTTATCCGTAAATTTTCTCCTACATCTGTCCACGGACAGAAAGCAAGTCCACGGACACGAATGTGAAAGGTCGTCATCTAACATTGTCCGCATATATTTCAAGCACTTTGGCAACAAAACAGACGGAATTCGTGTAAATACGGCAGACTTCATATAGACCGGACAACATTCATGTGAACACGCTGGATTTTCATTAGATTTCAAACATCTAGAAACAAAAAAAAAAACGTTTCGACCCGACCTTAAACCTATGCTACGGCGGCGGCCGGCATCCGAGCCCTTGTCGTCCTCCATCCGTCGTCTCCATGAGCACCGACGATAAGACCGACGAAGTGAACATGTGATCTCCAGCGAGGAAGAGTAGAACACGGGAGACAGACCCGCCCACATGGGACACAAGGCCCCGCCCGCCTCCCGTGCCCTACTCATCCTCGGAGGAGTCCGCCCATCGTCGGTGGACGTAAGGTCCACGATGGAAAATGGTGGCGCCCACGCTGTCGTCGTCCCACTGGGCCGCCCGATGGTTTGTCGGTGGTGCATAGGAGGCACAGTTGGCATTGTTCTCGTCCGTGATCGTTAGTAGTTGCCCTCCGCGGCGGCCGCTTGAACGCGGACGGCCTCGTAGATTGCACGCTGCTCCGCGACGAAGTTGGGGTTCGCCGCGGCCATGGCTGCCACGGCCTCCTCGCTCGCGCGCTCGCCGTCGATCTGGCCCTCCGTCATCCGGTGTTGTCGTTGTTCCTCCTGCGCCTGCAGGAATGCCGACATAGGCGTCGGTGCAGGTTGCTCCTCCGCCATGGCGGCATTGTAGTGCGTCTGCGCCTGCTCCATGGTGAAGCCAGCATGTACAGGCGCGGGCTTCGGTGCGGTGTCGCCGACCGAGAAACACACTCCAGCACTGCGCATTAACACATCTGGACATCTGGCCTCACTGGAATCTGCTATTTAAAGGCAGACACACCCGACCTACTCCACGCCACATACAGACGGACGGGCATTGAACAGGTGTGGCAGACACCCGTCCTATCCAGTAACGCGTCTCCAACATTGAACAAGCGCAGACACCCGGGACGCGTCGCTGATGGCTTGCTCAGCCGGCACGCCGCTTCAATGCCGGTGCTAGTGAGAGGTCGCATCCACACTGTAGCAGGCTTCAATGGGGAGCCGCGGCTCTACGGCGGCACGAATGCGGGCAGCGGGCATCAGGCAGGAACGCGCGCAAACAAGGGAGGATGATTTTGGGTGGGGCGGGATGGTCAGAAGCGGGCGTGGCTGCTGCCTGGACACCCGCAAAGCCCTCCATGCATGTCTCCGATTCGCGGGAGAAAGTGCATACAGACCGCCTTACGTACTGATGCAGGATCACGTTAGATGGCACAATATATACATCTAGATCGTGTGATTTGAATGTGTGCCGGCGGTTCGAGGGTCGTTGTTGGGAATACCCTTAGGATGGAGCATGGGAAGTATGATAAGTGAACAAACGTTCTGCGCCCGACATGCACAAGATGATGCACATCTAACAACCATGGATACCCAAAACCAAATCAAAGCAGGCCACAGAATCATTTGTCGAGTACACAAGTGTCGTGTGCACATAGGTGCTCTGTCAACCGGGGCGGCGGGCTGCCGTTCCCGGTGCCTCCCCCGCCGTTGCCCTCTCCCTCGTCTACGGCCGCCTGCGGCGTGTGTCATGCACCTTGGAGGGCGATGAGGTCGGAGGTGTCATGACAGTTTTGTTTAAATTGCATGATTTTTTATGCAAGACTGCCATCGTCTGATTCGGAAGATGGCTCTACACTATAAAAAAGGGTCAAATGTGAAGCACATTAGTGCCGGTTTGATTTTGAGCCGGCACTAATGTATCTATTAGTGCCGGTTCCGATGGCTAGGCGGGCGGAGATTATTAGTACCGATTCGTGAGCAACCTTTTGTACCGGTTCGTGTCACGAACCGGTACTAATGATGATGCGTCAGACTGTGGTCAGGCTGTGGCCCCACGGGCACCTTTAGTACCGGTTCGTGCCATGAACCGATACTATAGTTTCTTAGTAAGCTGTTTTTTAGTCCCACCTCGCGAAGAGAGAGGCACTAGGAGCGGTTTATAAGCCCTGAGTGCAGAGAAGATGAAGGAGAGGCGCAATGCTCATCTGCACGTTGCTTAGCTTTAAGCCTTGAGGAATAATGTAGAGTGCACGGAGCTATGTGCAGTGCAGTTTGCACTATTCCGAAAGGCTTAAAGCTAATTAACGAGCATTGTGCCTCTTTTTTATATTTAATAACTTATTACAACTCCGGACTTCTTGTGTTACGTCAAAAACTGGACGTACTTCGTGTACAAACTGGAAAATCTCTTTCGAAGTATCAGGATTTCTGACGAGAACTCATCCGTTACATGGGCACTTCATTTTTTTTAACTTATAACAACTCCAGACTTTTTTGCATTCCGTACACACCATTCAAAGCGACGTCATCAATTTCCAACACGTTCTGACATCATTTGCTGTTTTTCAGTCATTTGAACTCCAGCCTATTTTTGCATTCAGTATGCATCATTCAAAGCGACGTCATCAATCTCCAACACGTTCTGACATCGTTTGCTGTTTTTCAGTCATTTACCGATTTGTTTAGGGAGCTAAATGACGGTGAAACTGAAAATCACTACAAAATGAACTCTGAAAATGTTGGAACTTGGCATGGTATCATCATTTCGCCCGCATAGCATGTGCAAAAGAGTAGAGAGGGTCACAGCGAAAACTGGACGCACCTCGTGTACAAACTGGACAATCTCTTTCGGAGTATCAGGGTTTCGGACGAGAACTCATCTGTTACACGGGCACTTCAATGTTTTTTAAACTTATTTGAACTCCAGCCTATTTTTGCGTTCAGTATGCATCATTCAAAGCGACGTCATCAATTTCTAACACGTTCTGACATCATTTGCTGTTTTTCAGTCATTTACCGATTTGTTTAGGGAGCTAAATGACGGTGAAATTGAAAATCAATACAAAATGAACTCTGAAAATGTTGGAACTTGGCATGGTATCATCATTTCGCCCGCATAGCATGTGCAAAAGAGTAGAGAGGGTCACGGCGAAAACTGGACGCACCTCGTGTACAAACTGGACAATCTCTTTCGGAGTATCAGGGTTTCGGACGAGAACTCATCTGTTACACGGGCGCTTCAATGTTTTTAAACTTATTTGAACTCCAGCCTATTTTTGCGTTCAGTATGTATCATTCAAAGCAACGTCATCAATTTCCAACACGTTCTGACATCATTTGCTGTTTTTCAGTCATTTACCGATTTGTTTAGGGAGCTAAATGACGGTGAAATTGAAAATCACTACAAAATGAACTCTGAAAATGTTGGAACTTGGCATGGTATCATCATTTCGCCCGCATAGCATGTGCAAAAGAGTAGAGAGGGTCACGGCGAAAACTGGACGCACCTCGTGTACAAACTGGACAATCTCTTTCGGAGTATCAGGGTTTCGGACGAGAACTCATCTGTTACACGGGCACTTCAATGTTTTTTAAACTTATTTGAACTCCAGCCTATTTTTGCGTTCAGTATGCATCATTCAAAGCGAGGTCATCAATCCAACACGTTCTGACATCATTTGTTGTTTTTAAGTCATTACCGATTTGTTTAGGGAGCTAAATGACGGTGAAATTGAAAATCACTACAAAATGAACTCTGAAAATGTTGGAACTTGGCATGGTATCATCATTTCGCCCGCATAGCATGTGTAAAAGAGTAGAGAGGGTCACGGCGAAAACTGGACGCACCTCGTGTACAAACTGGACAATCTCTTTTGGAGTATCAGGGTTTCGGACGAGAACTCATCTGTTACATGGGCACTTCAATGTTTTTTAAACTTATTTGAACTCCAGCCTATTTTTGCGTTCAGTATGCATCATTCAAAGCGACGTCCAACACGTTCTGACATCATTTGCTGTTTTTCAGTCATTTACCGATTTGTTTAGAGAGCTAAATAACGGTGAAATTGAAAATCACTACAAAATGAACTCTGAAACTATTTTTTTTATTCACAAAGAAACTAAATACAGCAAAAAAATTACTCAGAAATAAATAGAAGAAAATTATATAAAAAATTGTTGGGGCGCTGCCCGCTGGGCCTGCCAACCCTAGGGTTTGCAAATACAGGCCGAGAAGGGCTAGGAGGCTCAACGGGCAGCGCGCCAAAGTTAGGCCTCGAAGCCTGCTATAGAGAGGAGTTCGAGACAGCAGCCGCCCGGGGCTTTTAAATTGGTGCGGGCGCCCCTCGGCTAGCGAGGTGGGACTAAACTTGCCCGCACCGCTCCTGCGCCAGCACACACCTTTAGTACCGGTTCGTGGCTCCAACCGGTAATAAAGGGGGCCTTTAGTACCGGTTGGAGCCACGAACCGGTACTAAAGGGGCAGTTTCCCGCCGCTTGACCTGGCCAAAATTGGCCTTTAGTACCGGTTTGGTGGCTCCAACCGGTACTAAAGGCCCCTCCTATATATATGGCACTTACGAAAAATTCAGTTTCATCGAGCACCACTTCTTCTCCAACTACTTCGCGCGACATCGCCGCCGCCCTCGCCGCCCCCGCCGCCCGTCGTCGCCGTCACCGCCGTCGCCCTCACCGCCCGTCGTCGCCGTCACCGCCGTCGCCCTCACCGCCCATCGTCGCCGTCGCCCTCACCACCCGTCGTCGCCGTCACCGCCGTCGCCGCCGCCCCATACCACGTCGCCGTCTCGATCGCGCCGTCGCCCCCGGCCTGCCGCTCGTCGTCGCGTCGTCCCCGTCGCATCGCCGCCTCGCGCCGCCGCCCGTATGCCGCCGCCCCCCGCTCGTACACACACACACATACACACACACATACGTACACACACACACATATTGTTTTTACTTATTTTCTGTTTTCTGTTGTTTAGATTAATGTTAGATAAATTACGTAGATAAGAATGTTAGAATGTTAATGTTAGATGAATTATATGGAAAAGATGTTAAATATTAATGTCAATTTAAATGAATTAGCTAGATATTAATTAGGTATATATGTGACGCCCGGATAATTAAGCTACAGCGATCCCCCGCTAATGATGCCATGTCACCGCGGTTACTGTTGATAAACTCTCGATAGTTCAGAACTGAAACAAATTCAAAATTTAAATAAAAGCAAACAATAAAAGTTTTCAAATATTAAAACTAAAATGTTCGGAGTGAACCAAATATTCCATAACTAATTATGGAGGTGAACCCATATTTTTATAAAATAATTAAAGGCACTAAAATAATTAAAACAGTGGCTTGATCAATTAGATAATGCCTATTTAGAATTAATAAAATGTTAAACTATTTTACTAGGATGCCTTAATTAAATGTAGCAGTGGTATATTAAGCTATACTGATTTAGGAGTTGTTTTTGTATTTTTGAAACTAAAATAAATTGAAAACTATAAGGAAAGTAAATGAACAGAAAAGAATTTTTTTAAAAGAAAGTAAACAAAAAAATATATATAAAAGAGAGAAGCCCCCCCACTGGGCCAGTCGGCCCAGCTATTAGCCAGGCCGGCCCAACCGGCCTCGCCCACTCCCCTTATGCCCTGGACCCCGTAACCCTAACCCCACCCAGACCAGACACCCCCCCTCCCGATCCAATCTGGATCGAGGCGAACCTCCCCCATTCCCCTCGCTCCTCGCCCCCCCTCTGCTCGAGCTGGATCGGGGAGGGCTCGGCCCCGCCGCCGCTCCCCCCAGAGGCCGCCGCCGGCGCCGAGCACCGCCACCCCCGGCCTCCTCCGCGCCTCTCCTCTCCCTCGCGCGACGACCGCATGGAGCCGCGGCCTCGCCTCGTCGCCGACCCGACTCCGTCGCCGGCGCTCCCCGTCCCCGTCGCTCGTCTCCGACCTCCTCCCCACCGGACCACGTCGAGCCTCGCCGCCCCGCTCCTCTTCAAACGCCGGTGAGGGCATCGCCCTCCCCTCTCCCACTGTCTCGCACGCGCCCGGCACCGTCCTTCGCCGTGCCAACACGTGCTCGCCGCGCCTTCGACCGCGCTCCGCGCCGCACCGGCCTCATACGGCGCTCCCCTACCCGCGGCTGTTTGTACCTCGCCGTGCCGAACCCCCTTCCCCCACGGTGGCCTGGCCGCGCCCGCGCCATGGCGCTGCTTGGCCGCCCCACTGCCTGCTGCGGTGCTCCGCCCGTTTCCGGTTGCCGCTACCTCCCTGACCGCCCCTGACCTCGCCCACCGGCCACCGCGGCTGGCGCCGGCTCCCCTTGGCCCTGTCCGTGGCCGCCTTGGCCGAGGCTAGCCGCCGCTCGGCTTCCCCCATCGCCCCTGACGCCGCCATCGCACACCGTCGTCTGCCTCCGGCCGCCCTGCTGCTAGTCGGCAGTCGCAGCCCTCCGCGTGCTCCGGCCGGCTACAGCTCGCCGGAGCTCCACGGCGGCCCGCCGGCGCCAGCTCCCACCAGGTGGCCGTAGCGCCCAGTCGGGTGCACCCCCGCGGGGCAGCGCCCATTCGGGCTGTGCCCGACGCCCGTGCCCGCTATGGCTCCTCCTAAGCCACTGACTAGGGGGCCCCACGCCCCTGAGAACAAAATAATAATAATAATAATAATAATAATAATAAATAATAATTAAAAATAATAATAATATATTAAAAATAATTAATTAATTAAAGAATTAATTAACCTAATAAAATTTTGATTAATTAAACTAATCTAATAACTAAACTAATTAAACTGTTAGTTAATAAATTATTCAGTCAATGACAGGTGGGTCCCGCACGTTAGTTTGACCCAGTCAACGCCCTGTTGACTGCTGACGTCATGCTGACGTCAGCAGGCACTATTCTGGATAATGTTGAATTAAATAAATTAAATAAATTATAAAATGATTTAAAACTTTAGAAAATCATATAAAATAAACCGTAGCTCAGATGAAAATACTTTCTACATGAAAGTTGCTCAGAACGACGAGACGAATCCAAATACGCAGTCCGTTCGTCCACCACCCCTCCCTAACTATCGAACTAGCAACTTTCCCCCTCCGGTCCGTCTGTCCGAAAACGTGAAACATCGGGAATACCTCCCGGATGTTCCCCCCCCTTCACCGGTACCACCTACTGTCGCGTTAGGACATCCCTAGCACCGCTCATTGTCATGTCACGCATCGTCATGCTTATGTTTGCATTGTATTTACTGTTTCTTCCCCCTCTTCTCTCCGGTAGACTACGAGACCGACACTGCTGCTGCCCAGTTCGACTACGGAGTCGACGACCCCTCCTACTTGCCAGAGCAACCAGGCAAGCCCCCCCTTGATCACCAGATATCGCCTACTCTACTCTCTACTACTTGCATTAGAGTAGTGTAGCATGTTACTATTTTCGATGTCCTATTCTGATGCATAGCCTATCCTTGCTATTATTGTTGCTACCTTTACCTGCAATCCTACATGCTTAGCCTAGGATGCTAGATTTCCATCAGTGGCCCTACATTCTTGTCCGTCTGCTGTGCTATACTATCGGGCCGTGATCACCTGGGCGGTGATCACGGGTATATACTATATACATTATATACATGACACATGTGGTGTCTAAAGTCGGGTCGGCTCGAGGAGTACCCGCAAGTGATTCTGATGAGGGGGCTGAAAGGACAGGTGGCTCCACCCCGGTAGAGGTGGGCCTGGGTTCCTGACGGCCCCCGACTGTTACCTTATGGCGGAGCGACAGGGCAGGTTGAGACCGCCTAGGTGAGAGGTGGGCCTGGCCCTGGTCGGCGTTCGCGGATACATAACACGCTTAACGAGATCTTGGTATTTGATCTGAGTCTGGCCATTTGGTCTATACGCACTAACCATCTACGTGGGAGTAGTTATGGGTATCCCGACGTCGTGGTATCAGCCGAAGCCTTCTTGACGTCAGCAACTGAGTGGCGCGCGCCGGATTGGACTGGAACGCCACTAGGCTAGGTCTGCTTCCGGCCGCGTACGCAACGTGCATGTGTGCATAGGGCGATGGGCCCAGACCCCTGCGCGCATAGGGTTAGACCGGCGTGCTGACCTCTCTGTTGTGCTTAGGTGGGGCTGCGACGTGTTGATCTTACGAGGCCGGGCATGACCCAGAAAAGTGTGTCCGGCCAAATGGGATCGAGCGTGTTGGGTTATGTGGTGCACCCCTGCAGGGAAGTTTATCTATTCGAATAGCCGTGTCCCTCGGTAAAAGGACGACCCGGAGTTGTACCTTGAGCTTATGACAACTAGAACTGGATACTGAATAAAATACACCCTTCCAAGTGCCAGATACAACCCGGTGATCGCTCTCTAACAGGGTGACGAGGAGGGGATTGCCGGGTAGGATTATGCTATGCGATGCTACTTGGAGGATTTCAATCTACTCTCTTCTACATGCTGCAAGATGGAGGCTGCCAGAAGCGTAGTCTTCGACAGGACTAGCTATCCCCCTTTTATTCTGGCATTCTGCAGTTCAGTCCACTGATATGCCCCTTTACACATATACCCATGCATATGTAGTGTAGCTCCTTGCTTGCGAGTACTTTGGATGAGTACTCACGGTTGCTTTTCTCCCTCTTTTTCCCTTTCTATATCGGATTGTCGCAACCAGATGCTGGAGTTCAGGAGCCAGATGCCACCGTCGACGACGACACCTACGACACTGGAGGTGCCTACTACTACGTGCAGGCCGCTGACGACGACCAGGAGTAGTTAGGAGGTCCCAGGCAGGAGGCCTTGCCTTTTCGATCGTTGCTACTTTTGTGCTAGCCTTCTTAAGGCAAACTTGTTTAACTTATGTCTGTACTCAGATATTGTTGCTTCCGCTGACTCGTCTATGATCGAGCATTTGTATTCGAGCCCTCGAGGCCCCTGGCTTGTATTATGATGCTTGTATGACTTATTTATGTTGTAGAGTTGGGTTGTGATATCTTCCCGTGAGTCCCTGATCGTGATCGTACACATTTGCGTGCATGATTAGTGTACGGTCAAATCGGGGCCGTCACAATATATATGAGATTTGAACTAGTTGAATTAATATAACTAGTTTATTTTTAGTATGAAAATTAATAGAACAAGTTTATTTTTAGTAAGAAAATTTAGGTATATGAGATTATTTAAACTAGTTGAATTAATATAACTAGTTTATTTTTAGTAAATGCTTAGTTGAACTAGTTGAATTAGTAGTACTAGTTTATTTTTAGTAAGAAAATTTAGGTATATGAGATTTGATGATCTAATTAAAATATTACTATATATAGCTACTTTATATATTTTAGTAAGAAAATTAATAGAACTAGTTTATTTTTAGTAAATTTTTAGTTGAATTAGTTGAATTTGTTGGGGATCGTAGCAGAAATTTAAAATTTTTTACGCATCACCAAGATCAATCTATGGAGTAATCTAGCACCGAGGGGAAGGGGAGTGCATCTACATACCATTTTAGATCGCTAAGCGGAAGCGTTGCAAGAACGCGGATGAAGGAGTCGTACTCATAGCGATTCAGATCGCGGTTGATTCCGATCTAAGCGCCGAACCACGGCGCCTCCGCGCTCAACACACGTGCAGCCCGGTGACGTCTCCCACGCCTTGATCCAGCAAAGGGAGAAGGAGAAGTTAGGGAAGACTCCGTCCAGCAGCAGCACGACGGCGTGGTGGTGGTGGAGGAGCGCGGAACTCCAGCAGGGCTTCGCCAAGCACTATGAGAGACGAGGAGGGAGAGAGGTATGGCTGCGCCTGGGAGAGAATAACTCGTTGTATTGGGCAGCCCCTAGACCTCAACTATATATAGGGGGAGGGGAGGGGGCTGCGCCCCCTCTAGGGTTCCCACCCCAAGGGGTGCGGCAGCCCCAGATCCCATCTAGGGTGGCGGCCAAAGGGGGGAGAGGGGGAGGCGCACCTGGGGTGGGCCTTAGGGCCCATCTGCCCTAGGGTTTGCCCCCATCTTTTCTTGAGGCGCCTTGGGCCTTGGTGGGGGGCGCCCCAGCCCACCTAGGGGCTGGTCCCTTCCCACTATTGGCCCACGCAAGCCTCTGGGGCTGGTGGCCCCTCCCGGTGGACCCCCGGACCCTTCCGGTGGTCCCGGTACATTACCGGTGATGCCCGAAACACTTCCGGTGGCCAAATCCTCACTTCCTATATATCAATCTTTACCTCCGGACCATTCCAGAACTCCTCGTGACGTCCGGGATCTCATCCGGGACTCCGAACAATATTCGGTAACCGCGTACATACTTTTCCTATAACCCTAGCGTCATCGAACCTTAAGTGTGTAGACCCTACGGGCTCGGGAACCATGCAGTCATGACCGAGACATATCTCCGGCCAATAACCAACAGCGGGATCTGGATACCCATGTTGGCTCCCACATGTTCCACGATGATCTCATCGGATGAACCACAATGTCAAGGATTCAATCAATCCCGTATACAATTCCCTTTGTCTACCGGTATAGTACTTGCCCGAGAGTCGATCGTCGGTATCACGATACCTTGTTCAATCTCGTTACCGGCAAGTCTCTTTACTCGTTCCGTAACACATCATCCCGTGATCAACTCCTTGGTCACATTGTGCACATTATGATGATGTCCTACCGAGTGGGCCCAGAGATACCTCTCCGTTTACACGGAGTGACAAATCCCAGTCTCGATTCGTGCCAACCCAACAGACACTTTCGGAGATACCTGTAGTGCACCTTTATAGCCACCCAGTTACGTTGTGACGTTTGGTACACCCAAAGCATTCCTACGGTATCCGGGAGTTGCACAATCTCATGGTCTAAGGAAATGATACTTGACATTAGAAAAGCTTTAGCAGACGAACTACACGATCTTGTGCTAGGCTTAGGATTGGGTCTTGTCCATCACATCATTCTCCTAATGATGAGATCCCGTTATCAACGGCATCCAATGTCCATGGTCAGGAAACCTTAACCATCTATTGATCAACGAGCTAGTCAACTAGAGGCTTACTAGGGACATGGTGTTGTCTATGTATCCACACATGTATCTGAGTTTCCTATCAATACAATTTTAGCATGGATAATAAACGATTATCATGAACAAGGAAATATAATAATAACCAATTTATTATTGCCTCTAGGGCATATTTCTAACAGAATTAATAGGCGCTTCAGCATCAAGCTGGATGAGACCTTCGAAGTGGATACAGTAAGTCACAACGACAAGTCTTTTTTTCGTAATTAAGCATGACTTATATATGCTTAAGTTGCTTCAACTTATAATTTTAAATTTTCACTATTCTACTAGCGCATCCCCTGCCATGCAAGAATTTTTGTCTTGGATAAGATAGGTTTCAATGCTATGGAAACTATGGAGGTAAAGAGAGTTTACCTGAAGACTGAGCATGCTGGTTATACTTTCAACGTCAAATTATACAATGCAGACACGTACACCTATTTTGAATGCAAAACTTGGCAAGCACTATGCAAGGCTTTTGCATTTGAGCCTGATATGGTTGTCACCTTTGATATTCGTCCGGAAGATGATATTGAAGGTAATAGGGACATCTGGGTCGATGTGCAGACGCCTCCAGTTCTACCATTATGTGAGTTTCTCAACCATATTTATGTCTTTGATATTGTTTATTCAAAAATAGTTGACAACTAATTTCTATTGACAGCTTATTTCCATTCAAGCAAACATGTCCGGCGCTTGGTAGACAGGACCTACTACTGTCCCGGAGCTAAACTAAACTGCGAGGAGATAAGTCATTATGTTTCATGGCTTGAGGATCTTGATGCTGTTAAGAGAAATCATTTTCCTGAATTTGAAAATCTTAGTACTCAAAACGTGCGACCAATAGTGATCGTATTGAACTACGGTCACATGTATTTAGGAAAGATGGCAAGATTTTTACTATTAGTCCTCAGTGCATCTTTTGCATACATTATTTTTCAAGCTAAACTTTCATTGCTAAGTATATTAATTACTATACGATGTTCTTTAACAGGGACTCCCGATGACAGTTGTGCCTCAGTGGATCGAGACTAAAGGTCGCATGTCAATTGTTAGCTTACGACCAAGATATCCTATAGTGCACATGAGTGCATTCGGGATTTCTGAAAGCGATGAATGCTTAATAGTGAAAGATTGGAGCAAAATTGTTAACGATCGCAGAGAAGTACTAGGGGGCAGCAATCAGAAGCGCAGCCCACGATTAGGAGACAGGTTCATCTGCATGCTCCAATATGATGAATCAGGAGAGCTATACATGTTCTATGCTATTTTACCTGAGAGAGAGCAGCAGGAGTGATTTAGCTAGTTATCATGCTCTTAGTACTTGTTGTCCTCTCATGCGTGTCTGTGTTCTTCGTCCTGAACTTAATCTCAAAGAGTGATTTGCTTTTATGGTGTTATGAATGCTTATAATATCATGACCATGTTAAACTCGATGATATCTTTGCTAGCTAGTATATACTGTTGTTGGTGATGATATGATGCAAGAGTTTTTATATTAATATGATGATGATGATGATGAGTTATTATATCATTTATGAAAGAAACCGCATATAGTTTCAACTGGATGGATCTAATCAAGTATATGCCATATCCATATTACTTAGATCACTAAGTGATCAAGTAATATGGATATGGCATATACTTGGTCACTTAGCTAGGATCCACATGCATCCAGTCGAAACTAATCTGCGGTACTTTCACCTAATGATTTAACAACTTATTATAATGTAAAACAATCACTAAATTAAATTGAAAACACAAAACTAAAGGAAAAATAAAAATTAAAACCAAAAACACACCCAAACATTTAGTACCGGTTGGTGTTACCAACCGGTACTAATGTCCTACACGCACCCGGGCCTAGCTCGTGCCACGTGGTGGCACGTTAGCGCCGGTTCGTGCCAAACTGGTACTAAAGGGGGGGGCTTTAGTCTCCACTCCATAGTGCCGGTTGCAGAACCAGCACTAAAGGCCCTTATGAACCGGTGATAAAGGCCTGTTCTGCACTAGTGCTAGGGGCGTTAGCTGAGATTTCGTCCCCAGTGAACACTCGCTAGATAGCTATTCCGAACTTTTAAAGTATATATATGAGAAATATCGATGTGTACAATAGAGTGTGTTGCCTATTTTTTCTTCCATATTTCCTTTAAACTTATTCACTAGTGCTTGCCCATGACGGTCAACATGATTTGTGGGTTTGTGATGGGGTTCAAGGCTTGTCCGTAGTGTGGTTGAATTATTTTTGTGGGGATTTCTAAATCGTGATCGACTGCAAGGTATTCCCGCGTGGTTGAATTATGACGGTCTTTCTTTTTGTCGTTTTATACTAGGGAGGGGAAGCCATCGCTCCTCCACTCCAGCCATCACAGCCAACCTCTTGCTTGGCTCCGATCTGACCTCCGGTATTGGTCAAACCGCAGCCCTCCACTGCTCGCAACTGGCATTACAGACACGCCACCCCAACCCTGCCCCAATGACCTCCAATCCCCCTCTCCTCCCTCGCCCGACCTTGTATCTATGTTTAGTTTAGGGCATCTCCAACAACGTGCAACAAAACAAACACATCAAACGTCTGTGGATACATCCAGACAACGAATAGGGGCAGTCATCCAACCCGATGCGCCTAATGTCCATCTTTTGTTCAATGAAGAGATAAGAGATAAGGAAGATAACGAAAAATGGGTTTGTGGTGGGGTTCAAGGCTTGTCCGTAGTGTGTTTGGGCTCCCTGAACAACTTCTACGTTTGGTATCGATTTGAGAAATTTCGGACATTTGTCCGTGTCAATGAACATTTGATGTACCCCATTGAATGGCAAAAAGTGTCCGGGCCGTCAGGTCCGAACATTTAAAACTGATTTGATGTAACCAGTTGGAGATGCCCCCTTCAGGCCATCATCTTCCTCTAGCAATGTGCAACCACCCTCACGCTCGACTGCGCCTTCTCCGCCATGGTGTCACTGGCTTAGGCTTGTTCGGTTGGTTCTATCATCTGGAGAGGCGACGAGGTCCTACTGGTGTTGGAGGTCTCAAGACTACATTTGTCGTTGGCTTAGGCTTGTTCGGTCGGCTCTATCCAAATGTGGTACTCCACCGATGAGAGAGGCATCGAGGAGGATGGCGTGTGGGATGGAGAAGATGAGGCCACGGAGAGAGTTGTGCTTGTGATGAGGGTATAGTGAGTGTAAGAGAGAGACATGCGGTATGTGGTGTTTAGTGGTGGGACAGATCACATTTTATGATATAGTATTTTGTTTGAACACATATAGTACAGATGCAGATGCTCATACATACGCACATACACTCGCTCCTACGAACATGTGCACGCACACTCTACCCCATGAGCACCTCCGAGAGATGAGCCGTCACATCATCTTGAGATTGACGAAGTCGCCACAGACGTCTTCGTAGTTGACGGGATCGTCCCCTCCCACTAAATGTAGCTCTATTAGTTAAATGGTTTTCCGCGATCTAAGTCGGGAGCACCATCGAATGAAAATTGCATTTTTGTAGGTCAGCATTAGATGAGTTGCACATTCCAAAGACCACATTTGCACAACAGATGCATCTCTAATTTTAGAAATGAGTAAATCATATTTTTGTTGCTACTTTTCATGTTTTATTTTTATTCTTTCATATATGTTGTTTACAATGGTCGAAATGGATTCTTTTTAAATTGCACCATTTTATTTAGCACCAAAACCTTTCATCTAGCTTTGCATTTTAAAGAAACAAGTTGTACACTTGCAACTCTAATGTTTGGAAAATGCACAACTAGGTATCTTTTATTTGGTGCTATTTTCTTTCATGCTTCTTATCTCCTCCAAGGGTGTATTTTACAATTTTTGTCGCATATTTTGTTTTAAAAAGTAATTTTTCGTACCACCAAAACTTATGGATCTTATTCTTTTGTTGGTTTGTATGTTTTGAAGGATGAGTTGCACATGTGGAATACAACAGTTGTGCAAAAAAAATGTGCAACTCTAATGTTATGAACATGCAGCTAGGTAATTTGTCTTGTTTATTGTTATTTCCATTCTTGTCTTTTTAACTGCTTCATTCATGTTGTTCATGATTGTTGATGCGTCTTTTCCCCCATAAAGCACACCATTTTTATTTTGCACAAACTCTTTCAAATCTTATTTCTTCTACGCCCATATTTATTAGAGGGTGTTTGGTTCAGGAACTTTTTAGTCCCAGAGACTAGAAAAAGTCCATAAAAAGTCCCTAGGAACCAAACGGGAGGGACTTTTTCTATAGGGACTAGAAAAAGACTCTACTAGAGAGTCTTTTTTGATTAGTCCCTGGAACTAGAAAAAGTCTCAAGACTTCTGAACCAAACACCCCCTTAGTGGATCACTTGCATGTGATGAAAATCATGATGCAATGTTCTTTTAGGACAGTGCGATCGACGACGTTGCGTCTGCACGACACTCTGAGCAAACACCCATCAGTCGTCACGCGACTGATCCTGATGCCGCGATGTGCTTGGCGATGTAATGATCGCATTGTTTTGTGATGCAAGGCTCGGCTTCGAACTTCCTAGCGTGATAGTTTTCGTACTTATTTTTTTTGAAAAAAATCAACCTAATCATCGGCCGTCAAAGTAGTACAAAATACACCAAAAGTAAAAATTACATCCAGATTCTTGGACCACATAGCGTCGACTACAAACACTGGAGCGAGCCGAAGGTGCTCCGACGTCATCACCCCTTCATCGCCGGAGCCGGACAAACCTTGTCGTAGTAGACAGTCGGGAAGTCGCCGTGCTAAGGCCCCAGGGACCATCGCATCAGAACAGCAACCGCCGCTGATGAAGAGAAGTGTAGATCAGAAGGATCCAACTTGTAAACACACGAACGTAGAAGAACGAAGACCGGATCCAAGCGGATCCACCGAAGATAAACACCGACTGAATCCCGCGAGATTCGCCGGAGACAGATCTCTACACGTTCCGAGGATGCTAGACGCACCATCAGTACGGGGGCTAGGTGGGGAGAACCTTATTCCATCTCAAGAAGCCACCGATGTCTCGCCTTCCTAAGCAGGACATAAACCCTACCAAAACTCAAAGAAGCACTTAAAAACGGAGCCTCCCCGCCAGCAAAGACCGGGATCCACCGCATCTCTATGGCCCTAAGGCCCAGGAGATGAGGCAGGCCGGCGGTTGCGCGGTGGGAGGCAGCAGAAACCCTAGCGATGGCTGCCCTGGTGCGTAGTTTTCATACTTAGGGCATGTTCTGATCTCCTCCAGCTTCACGCTTCACAAACTCCATGGATGAAATTGTCTCGAATGTTTGGACTCTAAGAAGCTGGCTTCTCGAAGCTATGCGTAATGGTAGTGCAAAATCGTGAAGCAGCGTCGGCCTAGCTCCACCGATATGAAAAGCTGGAGTTAGCCAATACTACAACTGAACTGCCACAGCCAAGTCAAGCCATCGAACCTGTACGCTCGCCCAAACATATCGCTCCTTGTTCCGTCGCCCATGCTCCCTCGTTGCTGGTGGTGGTGGCCCAATTTGGGCTGCCTCCAGTCGGCCCAACTAGCCCAAACAGGCCACGACCCTCATAGCCGGGCTTTAGCGCCGGGAGAAGCTGCAAACCGAGCCGAACATATTTTCCGTTGCTGCTTGGAGTTAGAAGCTACCGTAAGGAGCTGAATTTGTGAAGTTTTGGGAAGCTAGAGGAGATCAGAACATGCCCTATATGGTTGCACATTTCAAAACATTAGAGCCACACTTTTGTTTCAGTATTAGAACTTGTTCTTTTCTTATGTATGTACATTTATTTCTTTGATAAATTTATATTTGATTGCTATTGTGTTGGCTATAGATTTTTAAACCTCACACATATTCTACCAGTTGCACATTTCAAAACGTCAGAGCTGTACCTTTTTTTGTGTGTGAAAGTTTGAACGGAGTGAATGAAACGTCCTCTTTCTAACTATGGTCAGGCAATTATATTTTCAACTATTGGAAGTTTTGTTTGTTGCTTCATTTTCTAAGCTTGTACTCAGGCATTTCGAAACATTGGAGTTGCTTGTCTTTTGTGGAACCGCTTCTTGGGAGTTGAAACATTTTCCCATCTTTTTTCTTTTCACTGTGTTAAAGTCTAAATTCAGCTAGAAGTCCACCACTAAAAAAGAAAAGAAAAAACCCGCTCAAAAAAAAGAAAAGAAAAAAGAAGCTAGAAGTCCAAAACCCGGTGCACAACCTGTCGCTCGCCCCACACCCAGCCGTCGCCATCGGGCCTCACCAATGGCGCGGCATCCATTCCGCGCCCTCTTTCCAGTGGTTTCCCAGTTGGTGTCCGCCCGCTCCCGCCGTTCGTCGGCGACGGCGGCGTCGCCCTCTCCACCCCACGTCGGTGGGAAGGCAGCTACAGGAGCGGCGGCGGAGGCCGCGCACGCTGCCGCCTGCTCCGCTGGGGAGGCGCCCCGCAAGGCTTTGCGCCCTTTCGACCTCCTGAGGAGGAAGAAGTACGTCTTCGCAGGCCTCCTCGGCTTCTTCTACCTGCACATGATCAGGCACGGTGAGTTCAATGGGATTCGGCCTTGTGATTAGGGCAACCGAAAACTGGGGCTCGTAATCGATGGTGATTTTGTTGCCTCCTCGCCTTGGGTACCGTGATTAGGGATTTAGGGCTAAATTGAATTAGGTTGTGCGGGTTTATATTTGGATGCTTCTCTTGCCGCCGATTTATTTGGTCGAGGTCGAGGTCGTAGCCGGGAGATGTGCCGTGCTACTGGTTCGGAACGCCACCACGCTATGGTTGCTGCCGACATGGGCAGCCGAGCGAAGTGTCGAACACCTTGGGGTCATGGTGGGAGCGAGCACCGCGTCAGTTTGTACTGTGAGGTCTAGATTCTCGCACGAATTTGCTTTGTACGGTGGATCGAATGGATACGTAGAGGATAACTGAACTCGTCGGAGAAGAAAATAGAGTCGAAAATTCAGAGAAGATAGTGGATACGCACAGGATAACAGTACTGACCAACACAACCCATGCCTCCATTTACCTGCACAAGATCTGATCTAGTGTTCACCAAATATCTTAAGCTGCCAACGATACTGCGGTAGTAAGTAGCACCTGCCTTTTCATCTTGATCTAACTTGAAGAGTTTCAGACATGGCTCCATTGGTATTCGACATGAATTGCAGTCAGCCATGCCTGTCTTCTCCAAAATTTTGAGAGCCTACCCTGTTTGACATTGCGAAATTCCATTCGCTGTTTGAGCTATCTCAGTGCCCAGATAATATGATAGTAAACCCAAGATCACTCACTTTGAACAGCTCAACCATCTCCTTCTTGAAACCGCAAATTTCCTCAATGTTCGATCCAGTGATTACTAAGTTATTGGCATAAACACCGACTAGTAATTGTGCTGCACCAGTTTTTCTCAGATAAACCCCATGTTCCACATGACACCTCTGAAATCCTAGGGTCAACAATGTAGCGGCCAGCTTTGCATTCCATGCTCTGGGAGCCTGGCATAGCCCATACAAAGCCTTGTTGGCTTTAACACTTTGTGCTCTTCACCTTGCACCTCGAAACCAGGAGACTGACAGACATACACACTTTACACAGCTTCTTCCAATTCCCCATTTAGGAATGCTGATTTTACATCCATATGGTGGAGCTCCCACCCCTCTTGAGCGGCGAGTGGCACAATTAGTCTTACAATCTCCAGTCATGCAACATGAGCAAACACTTCTTCATAATCAACACCCTTTCATTGCATATAACCCTTTGCCACGAGCCTGCCTTTGTGTTTCACGATTGCACCGGATGGGTCCTTTTTCAATTTGAGACTCGTTGAGGCTCCCCATGGTTGCCTAGGATTTTACTAGCTCTGAATACTAAATGTCACCCCGTGGCTGCCGGTGAGGTACCGTGACGTGAGCTAGAGGATAACGAGGGAGTGATGCATGCTTACACATCCCTTCTGTGCAGCAACTCTTATGATATCATCCCCTAATTTGCTGTTTGTTCATGGTATTGATAGTCTTGTTTCTTTTTTCATGCAGCACCTCTTGTCGATATTATGTCTATACTGAGGTAAGGCATATTAATGTTTCAAGAAATCTGATATAGCTTTGATGTTTTTATTTAATAATTTTGTGATGTGATTATAGAGGATTAAGAAAACCCAAAGAAGAAGACGAAAAGGTTGAGGATGTTGGCTCAAACAAAGATCCTATCAAGTATGATTTTGTGCTTGCAACATGAATTTATTTGACACGAGTCTATTTTGAAACTCTTTTGAACTGGATATCAGTTTTGTACTGATTCATTTTTTTGACTATAAACAGTAGGGTAATTTTGTACTGATTCATACTAGCAATCAAGTAGAAAACCATCAAATACAGACTTGTTTGTACCTAATACAGACTTGCGTCTTTTTGTCTTTTTGTAGCTCTGAAGCTGACACAGAAGAGGTGAAAGAGGGGGCTGCCATCTCAGCAAAGAGGTTTGTTTTGAGGTTGTCGAATAGCAACTAGATTTAGAGAGTGGTATTTTAAGCTCGTTTGTAACTACATTCCTTATCTCGTTGGGTTGCCTAGGGTAGCTGCGGTGGGCCTACTGCTTCAGTCATTCAGCAGTGCACATATATGTATCAACCATGGGGTTTGACTTACTGTTGTCTACACTACAGTGAGCAGTAGGCCATAGGCTTCTGTAGCTGAATGCATGCGCCTACAACGTTTAGTCGGCTGTGGAACTATGTGGTCTTTGTTCACCATTGACTGCTCCAATTTGCTATGCTTGCATAGGATCATATGGTTGTCAGTACATATATACATACATACTAGTACACTGATTTACACGTAAAACATAACCTAACATGTTTATGCATCTAGCAACAACTAAGGACTACAGCTTAACCTTTGAGGGTTTGAATTCCATGTCACTACGTTTACTGATGTTTGTACTGCAAAATCACATTCTTATGTTGTTCCTTAGTAAAAGCGCTAATCCTCTTCCTGAGAAAACGCTAGTTCTGGGCATGGTTAGACACAGTCTCTGACATTAGAATGGCAGAAAGTTCCTAGCCTATAATAGCACTCTGTGGGGCGTGAGAGTCAAACCCTCGGTTCTGGTAATAGCCCGGGTAATCCCTGGTGCAGCACTGTCAGTGGCATGTATCCCTTAGCACAAGAGTGTACCTGCATGCGAGCTCTTTTACAACTTTCCCCTAGATTTAGTAATTCTGAAACATGAGAATGACTATGTAGGAAGGATAACAGAGCACATGCACAAATGTCTCTTTACCTGATCAATGCTCCGAATATGCTTGTGCTTTTTGTAGTTCTGCACCTGGCTTGCACGGAGATAATGCTTATGACAAAAAAGAGAGGAAGGGCAATGCTGGAATCTCAGCAAACATGTATTATTTTGAAACTATCGAATAATGTTTTCTGCAGCGTTCTTTTTTATATTTTCATGATAAATATAATTTCATTTGAAACAGGGTACTTAAGATCCCAACGACTCCCGGTTCCCACCTTGAGATTGTTATCAGAGCTGATATGCCGGTATATTATGTTTTTTTGGCAGTTTGTGTGCAGATTTGTTTGTAAAATCTCATTTCTGCTTCTTTACTTTTTTCAGATGAATCAACTGGCTGCCTTATCCGAGTCTGTAAAATCCGGAAATTTCACATTTAACCAGGACGATCTAAGCATTGCTTTGAGACATGCCGCAAATGATCGCATCACTTTCCTGAAAAACAAAGAAAACTTTGTCTTAGAGAAAGATAAAGAACAATTAAAACTTGAGCAGGCTGCCGTTGCTAAACTAAATGAGTTGATTGAAAATCTTTCAGCACCACCAAAACCTGAATCTGATATGCCAGCTTTAGTTGAGGATTTGCTTAAGCATTGGTTCAATGATTTGGTGCTTTATCTTGTTACCACTATCTTGGGATCTGTTTACCTGTATCTTAAGTCCAGGATTGAGGAGCTGAACATTGCTGGTGAGTTTTAGACGGCTTCAAACAGTTGTCTATTTGTTATTTGATCAGAGCACTGAAAAAAAAATTGTCTGTGCAGATTTGCTAAATTTGGCTACCGGAGCAGTGTCCTCCTGGATAGAGACAGAAATTGAGATTCTTCGATTGCCGGTTTGCCCATTTTCAGGTATTTGTTTATGCAGCCATGGTTGTCATATTTAAGACAAAGCTCTTTTGTTTGTTTGAATGACTGTGCTGTAGGGAACTTGTTTTCTTATTTGATTGAATGCCTTTCCTGTAGGTATGATTGTTCTGTTAGCAGCAAGTGAAACTGTGTTGTCCATTAGTGTTGAGAATAATACTGGTATGTTATGAGAGCATTATAATATGTATCTTAAAATGCCATACTATACTCGTCTAGCACTTTTTAAAACACAGTTTCCTCACCCCTGTTAGAACCCGAGGTTGTGAAAGGCCCAGAGTTCACCCAGCTCCCTCAGATATCAGACGAGGATATGCTTTTTCTGTACAAGTGGATGCTTGAAGAGTACAGACTGATGAAACCTAAGAATGCCGAAGAGAAAGAAAGGATTGATACAGCCAAGGCTCTTCTAAAAGAGTTAATCCGCACTAAATAGTTCTCAATTAGAGGTTTGTTTCAAGTGATCTGCTGATCCTATAGGTGAATTCAATGTTATAGTTTTTGCCTTGGCTTTATGATGATGACATTTTTTGTTGCTGGCAGCAGATGACCAAAGGACAGTCACAGAGTAACTCTCTCTTTGATTGCTGGCCGCTTCTGAAATGTGAGCATGTTATCCCAGTTAATGTACTAGATGCTATTATGCTTGCACAGTAGTATGCTGTAAACATGCCCAGAAAGCATTTAACTTTTGCTTTTGATTAACTACTTTGTGAATTGTGCGACGATAAAATGGCCTGCTTAATCACTATCTTCTCTTAATTCCAGGATGCAATTTTTGGTAGATTGAAGGTCTTGCCCAGTTTTATCGCCTCCAGGATCTTCTGTTTTTTCTCTGTAGCTTCTACGTATGAGGGAACGGCTTTTTTTTTCTTTTTCTTGAGGTATATGTGAGGACACATTTGTAATGGAAGTGTGGTTGGCTACGTTTTGGACGCGTGAAGCTATAACTTGTGGCTGGCTGACTGTTTTGGACAAGGAATTAGCTTGTGTTGTTGGCTGCTTTTGAGAAGTGGATTTAGCAATTTGATCACTGTTGCTCCTATTATTTGAAATTCCGCAACTGACCGGGTGTGGACACCCCCGCATTTACGTTGATCCTGTAACTGGCGGTCTGACCTGATAAGCTAGAATCGCCAAGTCTGGTACGCGATGTATCTCTAAATGGTGATGCAATTTTTTTGCGCCCCATATTTTGGTCCAAACTGCCGCATATTTGAAGCTCTCCACCTAGCTGCTGCAAAAGGCCAAAGCAGTCGCGCGCAGCTCAACTGCCATGCTGACAAGTTCCCGCTGCCTCTCTCCCGTGATCGCCGCTGGGGTCTTGCCGTTCCACGCCGCGGCCGTCGTCTACCTTTGCTCAGCCGCCACCCCTCGCCCAATCCCACCGCTCCGGACAGCTTCAACAGCCACGCCACCATCGCCAGTTCGGGATCCGCTGCCGCCTCGATTTGCATCGAGTATGGCCATTCGTCGCCCTTAATTGCCACCGCATCACTTCTACTCGCCGTTGAGGTCTATTAGTGGCCGCCGCAATGACCACGTGGCCACCGCCACCGAGCCGAGCCGCTGCTCCTTTGGAGCTCTTGGCTTTCGGACGGCGCGGCAACACCGTCTTTTGCCACAGCACCCAACTCTACGGTGAACAAGACCACCTGAAGGCCATTCCTAACCGGCGGGGCGACCACCCTTGACGAGCAGTCGGCCGGAATTCTCCTCCCTGCGCATTAAGTGTTCGAAGAAAAGCCTCTAAGGTGTTTTTTTGTTTATTATATATTTTTTGCGATATAGGAGTTTATTCTAATGGAAAGTAGAACTCGTTTTAATCCTCTCTGCGGGGTAATTTCTTATTCGAAGAGGAATATGAGATGGACGAAACTAGGACATTGCTTTGATCATGATGACGCACATGCATAAGAGGTCGAAGCGTGGTGATTTCGTTGTCGGCCGTGAGGTGATTCATAGGTTGAGGCAATATGGGCACAATAGACTGATGTTTACCTATTCTTCTTAACTTCCGTGTATCCAGAACGATACTTTCAACGTCGGTTTAGGGTGGCTCCGTATTTGTTCCACCACATTGCCACTTGTGTGAAGTAGCATGATCGATTCTTTGAGCAGAGTAGGAATTGTGTCGAAGATCTTGGACACAACACTATCTAGAAGGTGATTGTGGCATTGCACACGATAGCATATGGTATTGCAGCAGATTTTATTGAGAATGGGAGAGAACACTTCCTTCAAGTATGTCAAGCAATTTGCAAGTGCAGTGGTTGAACTGTTCGGGCCAGAGTATTTGGGAGCACCAAATGCTTAGGATACTAGGCTTTTTGGAGATGAACAAAGCACGTGGGTTTCTAGGCATGCTCGGCTCAGTTGATTTCATGCACTGGAGGTGAAAGAACTGCCCTGCAGCATGACATGGATAGTTCAAAGGACATAAGAAGGATGCCACCATCATTCTTGAAGCCACGGCCAATTAGGAGACATGGATTTGGCATGCATATTTTGGGATGCCTGGATCTTGCGATGCCATCAACGTGTGCTCCAGCGATCACCACTTTTTGTACGGTTAGCCAATGGGGAATCACCACCGGTAGAGTTTGAAGCAAATGGATGCACATACAACATGGGCTACTACCTAGCGGATTGGATATATCTGACGTGGGATAATTTTGTGAAGCCAATTTCAAACCCCCAAGGTAAGAAAGAACTTCAATTCCATAATGCTCATGAAGCTGCTAGGAAAGATGTGAAGAGGGCATTTGGGATTTTGCAAGCCCAGTTTGCTATTGTGCGAGAACCGGCTAGGTTTTGCGATCAAGAAATCCATTGGTACATCATGACAGACGGCCTGATCATACACAACATGATCATTGAGCATGAGCGTGTGCAAAATTTGGATTGCTCCTTCTATGAATTGATGGAAAAGTCGGTGCAGGCTTGTAGAAGGGAAGAACTCATACGAAACTTTCTTGAAGTCTACCATGGCATTCGAGATTCGGATATCCATGAAGATCTTCAAAGAGATGTCATCGAGGAGTGGTGGGCATGGAATGGGCAACAAAACCACTAGTTTTATCTCTATGTTTCATGTCATGTGTGATGAATATGTGTTATGTTTGATGAATAAATTGTGTTGAATTTGATGTTGTGGATTGATGAAAAAAGTAATAAGTAAGTACTATTTGTGTTATATTTGTTTTGAATTCGTTTGATATTATATGTGTTGAACATATTTTAATAGTTGAAGAAGGCCGTTTTTGCACCAGTTTTGCATCATCTGCTATGGTAGAAAAAAATTCGGGTGCCCTAAAACTTTCTCTCTCCTGCCCTAAATTTTTTATGGCACCAAATTTTACATCATATGTTGGAGATGCTCTAAGTGTTGGGGAACGTAGCATGCAATTTCAAAAAAATTCCTACGCTCACGCAAGATCTATCTAGGAGATGCATAGCAACGAGAGGGGGAGAGTGTGTCCACGTACCCTCATAGACCGAAAGCGGAAGCGTTAGGTTAACGCGGTTGATATAGTCGAACGTCTTCACGATCCAACTGAGGGAGTCCTGCATTAAGTGGTCCTCGGGCATCCGGGCTATGCGACTTGGGCCGGACTCGTGGGCCGTGAAGATACAAGATGGAAGGCGTTCACCCGTGTCCGGATGGGACTCCCCTTGGCGTGGAAGGCAAGCTTAGCGTTCGGATATGAAGATTCCTTTCTCCGTAAACCGACTCTGTACAACCCTAGCCCCTTCCGGTGTCTATATAAACTGGAGGGCTTAGTCCGTAGAGGCAATCATAATCATACAGGCTAGACATCTAGGGTTTAGCCATTACGATCTCGAGGTAGATCAACTCTTGTAACCCCTATACTCATCAAAGTCAATCAAGCAGGAAGTAGGGTATTACCTCCATTAAGAGGGCCCGAGCCTGGGTAAAACATCGTGTCCCTGCCTCCTGTTACCTTCAATCCTAAGACGCACAGTTCGGGACCCCCTACCCGAGATCTGCCGGTTTTGACACCGACATTAGTGCTTTCATTGGGAGTTCCACTGTACCATCGTCGAAAGGCTCGATGGCTCCATCGATCATCCATGACAATGCTGCCGCGAAGGAGATTTTTCTCCCCGGCCAGATCTTTGTATTCGGCGGCTTCGCACTGCGTGCCAACTCGGTTGCCCACCTAGAGCAGATAGACAGCTACGCCCCTGGTCAACAGATCGGTTTTGGAAATTTGAACTATGTCGCTGATATCCGAGGAGACTTGATCTTCCAAGGGTTCGCGGCCCCAACCACCGCTCCGGTATTGAATCCAGAGCGCGTCACCAGGTCCGAGGACGGGAGTCTAGAGCCCGCCGGACTCCCTGCAGCTATACAGCTTGTCACCGGAGAACCGGAGGGGAGCACGTCAGGCTTCCTCTGTCATCATGAAGCCGGACTCGCCCCCGAACTCCGGATCCAAACTCTCGAAGTACATGCCAAGCAAGCATGGCCAGGAGGTGCTTACCCTGGCCGACACCGCGGATTCCTGTATCCCCGTCCAACCCCCGCTCTTAAGCGAGGCTCTGGACCTAATGCGATCCCTCGCCATTACAGAGGAATCCTTTCCGAACTACACACAACCCGGACTAGGGGATGAGAGTGGGGAATTTTACGTCCCACCCACCACCCACTTCATAGCCACTGTCGAGGATTTAACCGACATGCCGGACTACGCCTCCGAAGACATCGACGGCATGGACGACGATGTCGGAGACGAGCAAAGTCAAGACCCGCCGTTTACCGGACGTTGGACGGCCACCTCCACATATGACGTGTATATGGTGGGCAGGCCCAAAGAGGATGACGGCGACGGCAGGAAGGATCCGGTGGAGGACAAGCCTGCTGACGCACCACCAAAGCGTCGACGCCAGCGGCGCCAATCAAAACCGCGTCGTGGCAAAGACAGTAACACCGGCACCGGAGATGATAATACTCCAGATAACACCGAGGACCTCGAGGCCCCCGTTGAACCCACATCTGAACTAGAGGATGTGGAGGAGGGGCAAGTTAACCCTGACGACCCAGTCGGGAACGAGGACTCGGAAGATAGTAATTATCTACCGATCTCCGAAGAGGATGTGATCCTCGGTGATGAAGATTTCATCGTGCCAGAGGAACCCCTCGAACAAGAGCGCTTTAAGCGCCGGCTAATAGCCACTGCAAGAAGCTTAAAAAAGAAGCAGCAGGTGCTTCAAGCTGATCAGAATTTACTCAATGACAGATGGACCAATGTCCTGGCAGCCGAGGAATACGGCCTCGAGTGCCCAATTAAAAGTTACCCGAAGCGCAAGCTGCTACCCCAATTCGGCGATGAGGCCCCGGAGCCTATATCGCCAACGCGTCAACCTGCTGACGGACCTGACCGACCACCACGCGGCCGGGACAGAGCGGCAGTTCAAGCCGAACACCAGCCCGCACCACCTCGTCGTGGAGGCAGAGAGACATCGGCTGCAGGGTACACTTATGACCTACAACAAGACCTGGACAATAGAGCCGGTCAGACCAGATCAATCTATGGATCGAGGGGGCGTGCCCCAGCGCGAGAAGACGGCCATCAGGCCTGGTGCGACAAGCACAACCTCACCCAGGCCGAAAACCGCATACGGACTTCATACGAACTGCGTCGTGACGTCGCCCGATACAGAGGCGCCTGATACGTCTCCAATGTATCTTGTTCCATGCTATTATATTATCTGTTTTGGATGTTTATGGGCTTTATTTTACACTTTTATATTATTTTTGGGACTAACCTATTGACCCAGAGCCCAGTGCCAGTTTCTGTTTTTTTCCCTTGTTTCAGTGTTTCAAAGAAAAAGAATATCAAACGGAGTCCAAACGGAATGAAACCTTCGGGAAGTATTTTTGGAACGGAAGCAATCCAGAAGACTTGGAGTGTACGTAAGGGAAGCAACGAGGAAGGCATGAGGCAGGGGGGCGCGCCCACCCCCCTGGGCGCGCCCTCCACCCTCGTGGGCTCCTCGTGGCTCCCCTGACCGACTTCTTTCGCCTATATATATCCATATACCCTAAAAACTTCGGGGAACAGAATAGATCGGGAGTTCCCCCGCCGCAAGCCTCTGTAGCCACCAAAAACCAATTGGGACCCTGTTCCGGCACCCTGCCGGAGGGGGGATCCCTCACAGGTGGCCATCTTCATCATCCCGGCGCTCTCCATGACGAGGAGGGAGTAGTTCACCCTCGGGGCTGAGGGTATGTACCAGTAGCTATGTGTTTGATCTCTCTCTCTCTCGTGTTCTTGAGGTGATACGATCTTGATGTATCGCGAGCTTTGCTATTATAGTTGGATCTTATGATGTTTCTCCCCCTCTACTCTCTTGTAATGGATTGAGTTTTCCCTTTGAAGTTATCTTATCGGACTGAGTCTTTAAGGATTTGAGAACACTTGATGTATGTCTTGCCGTGCTTATCTGTGGTGACAATGGGATATCACGTGATCCACTTGATGTATGTTTTGGTGATCAACTTGCGGGTTCCGCCCATGAACCTATGCATAGGGGTTGGCACACGTTTTCGTCTTGACTCTCCGGTAGAAACTTTGGGGCACTCTTTGAAGTACTTTGTGTTGGTTGAATAGATGAATATGAGATTGTGTGATGCATATCATATAATCATGCCCACGGATACTTGAGGTGACATTGGAGTATCTAGGTGACATTAGGGTTTTGGTTGATATGTGTCTTAAGGTGTTATTCTAGTATGAATCTTGAATAGATCGATCCGAAAGAATAACTTTGAGGTGGTTTCGTACCCTACCATAATCTCTTCGTTTGTTCTCCGCTATTAGTGGCTTTGGAGTGACTCTTTGTTGCATGTTGAGGGATAGTTATGTGATCCAATTATGTTATTACTGTTGGGAGAACTTGCACTAGTGAAAGTATGAACCCTAGGCCTTGTTTCCAAGCATTGCAATACCGTTTTCGCTCACTTTTATCATTAGTTACCTTGCTGTTTTTATATTTTCAGTTTACAAAAACCTATATCTACCATCCATATTGCACTTGTATCACCATCTCTTTGCCGAACTAGTGCACCTATACAATTTACCATTGTATTGGGTGTGTTGGGGACACAAGAGACTCTTTGCTATTTGGTTGCAGGGTTGTTTGAGAGAGACCACCTTCATCCTACGCCTCCCACGGATTGATAAACCTTAGGTCATCCACTTGAGGGAAATTTGCTACTGTCCTACAAACCTCTGCACTTGGAGGCCCAACAACGTCTACAAGAAGAAGGTTGTGTAGTAGACATCAAGCTCTTTTCTGGCGCCGTTGCCGGGGAGGCTAGGTAAGCGGCACTCACACCCCGTCAACTAAGCTCTTTTCTGGCGCCGTTGCCGGGGAGGTGAGTGCTTGAAGGTATATCTTTAGATCTTGCAATCGAATCTTTTAGTTTCTTTTTTTATCACCAGTTTAGTCTATAAAAGAAAATTACAAAAAATGTAATTTTGGGTGCCTCATATGCTTCATCTTTTTAATGTCTTTCGTGAAAATGACGGGAAGGAAAATTGTGCTCAAGTACTAGAAGAGGAATTACATAGAATGCTTGGCATAAAATATTTGAATGATGAGCATGATTGCAATGTTGTTAGTATGAATTATTTGAATACCCATGATGCTAATGATATGCAAAGCCACAAGCTTGGGGATGCTATGTTTGATGAAGATGATATGTTTAGTCCCCCAAGTTTTGATGAGCAAATTTATTATGATGAAAGCATGCCTCCTATTTATGATGTTTATTGTGATGACACGTATGCTATAAAGAATAAAGATAACCATGAAACTTGTCATCATGATTTTAATTTTCAATTGGATTATGCTCCACATGATAGTTATTTTGTTGAGTTTGCTCCCACTACTATTCATGAGAAGGAATTTGCTTATGTGGAGAGTAATAAAATTTCTATGCAAGTAGATCATGAAAAGAATGCTTTAGGTGCTGGTTATATTGTTGAATTCATTCATGATGCTACTGAAAATTATTATGAGGGAGGAACATATGCTTCTACATATTGCAATAATATCAAGTTTCCTCTCTATGTGTTAAAAGTTTTAAAGTTATGCTTGTTTTGCCTTCCTATGCTAGTTGATTATTGTTCCCATAAGTTGTTTGCTCACAAAATCCCTATGCATAGGAAGTGGGTTAGACTTAAATGTGCTAGTCATATTCTTCATGATGCTCTCTTTATGTTTCAATTCTTATCTTTTATGTGAGCATCATTGAAATCATCATGCCTAGCTAGGGCCGTTAAACGATAGCGCTTGTTGGGAGGCAACCCAATTTTATTTTAGTTTCTTGCTTTTTGGTTATGTTTAGGAATAAATAATCCATCTAGCCTCTGGTTAGATGTGTTTTCATGTTTTAATTAGTGTTTGTGCCAAGTAGAACCTTTGGGAAGACTTGGGTGAAGTCTTTATGATCATGATGTAAAAAACAGAAACTTTAGCGCTCACGAGATTAGCTAAAATGTTTTACTGGCGAGTGCTATTTAGTTGATTCTTTTTGCAGATGATCACTAGACAAATTCCTCAGGTCCACCAATTTATTTTAGAATTTTTGGAGTTCCAGAAGTATACGTTTGATACAGATTACTACAGACTGTTCTGTTTTTGACAGATTCTGTTTTCTATGTGTTGTTTGCTTATTTTGATGAATCTATGAGTAGTATCGGAGGGTATGAACCATAGATAAGTTGGAATACAGTAGATTTAACACCAATAAAAATAAATAATGAGTTCATTACAGTACCTTGAAGTGGTGTTTTGTTTTCTTTCGGAGCTCACGAGATCTTCTGTTAAGTTTTGTGTTGTGAAGTTTTCAAGTTTTGGGTAAAGATTCGATGGACTATGGAATAAGGAGTGGCAAAAGCCTAAGCTTGGGGATGCCAAAGGCACCCCAAGGTAATATTCAAGGACAACCAAGAGCCTAAGCTTGGAGATGCCCTGGATGGCATCCCCTCTTTCATCTTCGTTCATCGGTAACTTTACTTGGAGCTATATTTTTATTCACCACATGATATGTGTTTTGCTTGGAGCGTCATTTTATTTTCTTTTGTTTTGCTTGATGTTTGAATAAAATACCAAGATCTGAAATTCTTAAATGTTAAAGAGTCTTCACATAGTTACATAATTATTCAACTACTCTTTGATCTTCACTTATATCTTTCGGAGTAGTTTGTCATTTGCTCTAGTGCTTCACTTATATCTTTTAGAGCACGGTGGTGGTTTTATTTTGAAGAAATAGATGAACTCTCATGCTTCACTTATATTATTTTGAGAGTCCTAAACAGCATGGTAATTTTCTTTGGTTATGAATTTAGTCCTAATATGATGGGTATCCAAGATGGGTATAATAAAAACTTTCATATAAAGTGCATTGAATACTAAGAGAAGTTTGATTCTTTATGATTGTTTTGAGATATGAAGATGGTGATATTAGAGACATGCTAGTGGAGTAGTTGTGAATTTGAGAGATACTTGTGTTAAAGCTTGTGATTCCCGTAGCATGCACGTATGGTGAACCGTTATGTGATGAAGTCAGAGCATGATTTATTTATTGATTGTCCTCCTTATGAGTGGCGGTCGGGGACGAGCGATGGTCTTTTCCTACCAATCTATCCCCCTAGGAGCATGCGCGTAATACTTTGTTTCGATAACTAATAGATTTTTGCAATAAGTGTGTGAGTTCTTTATGACAAATGTTGAGTCCATGGATTATACGCACTCTCACCCTTCCACCATTGCTAGCCTCTCTAATACCGCGCACTTTTCGCCGGTATCATACACCCACCATATACCTTCCTCAAAACAGCCACCATACCTACCTATCATGGCATTTCCATAGCCATTCCGAGATATATTGCCATGCAACTTACCACCGTTCCGTTTGCTATGACACGCTCCATCATTGTCATATTGCTTTGCATGATCATGTAGTTGACATCGTATTTGTGGCAAAGCCACTGTTCATAATTCTTTCATACATGTCACTCTTGATTCATTATCCCGGTAGACCGCCGGAGGCATTCATATAGAGTCATATCTTGTTCTAAGTACTGAGTTGTAAGTAAATAAAAGTGTGATGATCATCATTATTAGAGCATTGTCCCAGTGAGGAAAGGATGATGGAGACTATGATTCCCCCACAAGTCAGGATGAGACTCCGGACGAAAAAACAAGAGAAAAAAGAGGCCAAAAAAAAGATAAGGCCCCAAAAAAATGAGAGAAAAAGAGAGAAGGGACAATGCTACTATCCTTTTACCACACTTGTGCTTCAAAGTAGCACCATGATCTTCATGATAGAGAGTCTCCTATGATATCACTTCCATGTACTAGTGGGAAATTTTCATTATATAACTTGGCTTGTATATTCCAATGATGGGCTTCCTCAAAATGCCCTAGGTCTTCGTGAGCAAGCGAGTTGGATGCACACCCACTTAGTTTCTTTTGTTGAGCTTTCATATACTTATAGCTCTAGTGCATCCGTTGCATGGCAATCCCTACTCACTCACATTGATATTTATTGATGGGCATCTCCATAGCCCGTTGATACGCCTAGTTGATGTGAGACTATCTTCTCATTTTTGTCTTCTCCACAACCACTATTCTATTCCACCTATAGTGCTATGTCCATGGCTCACGCTCATGTATTGCGTGAAGATTGAAAAAGTTTGAGAACATCAAAAGTATGAAACAATTTCTTGGCTTGTCATCGGGGTTGTGCATGATTTAAATATTTTGTGTGATGAAGATAGAGCATAGCCAGACTATATGATTTTGTAGGGATAGCTTGCTTTGGCCATGTTATTTTGAGAAGACATGATTGCTTTGTTAGTATGCTTGAAGTACTATTGTTTTCATGTCAATATTAAACTTTTGTCTTGAATCTTATGGATATGAATATTCTTGCCACAATAAAGAAGATTACATTGATGATTATGTTAGGTAGCATTCCACATCAAAAATTATGTTTTTATCATTTACCTACCCGAGGACGAGTAGGAATTAAGCTTGGGGATGCTGATACGTATCCAACGTATCTATAATTTTTTATTGTTCCATGCTATTATATTATCTGTTTTGGATGTTTATGGGCTTTATTTTACACTTTTATATTATTTTTGGGACTAACCTATTGACCCAGAGCCCAGTGCCAGTTTCTGTTTTTTTTTTCCTTGTTTCACAGAAAAAGAATATCAAACGGAGTCCAGACGGAATGAAACCTTCGGGAAAGTTATTTTTGGAACGGAAGCAATCCAGAAGACTTGGAGTGTACGTAAGGGAAGCAACGAGGAAGGCACGAGGCAGGGGGCGCGCCCACCCCCCTGGGCGCGCCCTCCACCCTCGTGGGCCCCTCGTGGCTCCCTGACCGACTTCTTTCGCCTATATATATCCATATACCCTAAAAACTTCGGGGAACAGAATAGATCGGGAGTTCCCCCGCCGCAAGCCTCTGTAGCCACCAAAAACCAATCGGGACCCTATTCCGGCACCCTGCCGGAGGGGGGATCCCTCACCGGTGGCCATCTTCATCATCCCGGTGCTCTCCATGATGAGGAGGGAGTAGTTCACCCTCGGGGCTGAGGGTATGTACCAGTAGCTATGTGTTTGATCTCTCTCTCTCTCTCTCGTGTTCTTGAGGTGATACGATCTTGATGTATCGCGAGCTTTGCTATTATAGTTGGATCTTATGATGTTTCTCCCCCTCTACTCTCTTGTAATGGATTGAGTTTTCCCTTTGAAGTTATCTTATCGAACTGAGTCTTTAAGGATTTGAGAACACTTGATGTATGTCTTGCCGTGCTTATCTGTGGTGACAATGGGATATCACGTGATCCACTTGATGTATGTTTTGGTGATCAACTTGCGGGTTCCGCCCATGAACCTATGCATAGGGGTTGGCACACGTTTTCGTCTTGACTCTCCGGTAGAAACTTTGGGGCACTCTTTGAAGTACTTTGTGTTGGTTGAATAGATGAATATGAGATTGTGTGATGCATATCGTATAATCATGCCCACGGATACTTGAGGTGACATTGGAGTATCTAGGTGACATTAGGGTTTTGGTTGATATGTGTCTTAAGGTGTTATTCTAGTACGAATCTTGAATAGATCGATCCGAAAGAATAACTTTGAGGTGGTTTCGTACCCTACCATAATCTCTTCGTTTGTTCTCCGCTATTAGTGGCTTTGGAGTGACTCTTTGTTGCATGTTGAGGGATAGTTATGTGATCCAATTATGTTATTACTGTTGAGAGAACTTGCACTAGTGAAAGTATGAACCCTAGGCCTTGTTTCCAAGCATTGCAATACCGTTTTCGCTCACTTTTATCATTAGTTACCTTGCTGTTTTTATATTTTCAGTTTACAAAAACCTATATCTACCATCCATATTGCACTTGTATCACCATCTCTTTGCCGAACTAGTGCACCTATACAATTTACCATTGTATTGGGTGTGTTGGGGACACAAGAGACTCTTTGCTATTTGGTTGCAGGGTTGTTTGAGAGAGACCACCTTCATCCTACGCCTCCCACGGATTGATAAACCTTAGGTCATCCACTTGAGGGAAATTTGCTACTGTCCTACAAACCTCTGCACTTGGAGGCCCAACAACGTCTACAAGAAGAAGGTTGTGTAGTAGACATCAAGCTCTTTTCTGGCGCCGTTGCCGGGGAGGCTAGGTAAGCGGCACTCACACCCCGTCAACTAAGCTCTTTTCTGGCGCCATTACCGGGGAGGTGAGTGCTTGAAGGTATATCTTTAGATCTTGCAATTGAATCTTTTAGTTTCTTGTTTTATCACCAGTTTAGTCCATAAAAGAAAATTACAAAAAATGGAATTGAGGGTGCCTCATATGCTTCATCTTTTTAATGTCTTTCGTGAAAATGACGGGAAGGAAAATTGTGCTCAAGTACTAGAAGAGGAATTACATAGAATGCTTGGCATAAAATATTTGAATGATGAGCATGATTGCAATGTTGTTAGTATGAATTCTTTGAATACCCATGATTAAATAGCCTCCCAGAAAACTCTATTGGAAGCTCCCAGAAAACTCTATTGGAAGCTGGGAAGACCTGGAAGATGCCTTTAGAGACAACTTCCAAGGCACTTATATCCGGCCTCCGGATGCCGATGACCTCGGTCATATAGTCCAGCAGCCCGGAGAGTCGGTCAGGAAATTCTGGACCAGGTTCCTAATTAAAAAGAACCAGATTGTTGACTGTCTGGACGCCGAAGCCCTAGCAGCCTTTAAACACAGCATCCGCGATGAATGGCTCGCCCGACACCTCGGCCAAGAAAAGCCGAAGTCCATGGCAGCCCTTACAGCACTAATGACCTGCTTTTGCGCGGGCGAAGATAGCTGGCTAGCCCGTAGCGGCAACAGTACCAGCGACCCAGGCACTTCCGAAGGTAGAAACGACAATGGAAGGCCCCGGCGCAACAAACATAAGCGTCGAAGCAACAATGATAATACAGAGGATACGGCGGTCAACGCCGGATTCAGTGGCTCCAAATCCGGATAACGGAAGAAGCCATTCAAACGAAACAAAGACGGTTCATCAAGCCTGGACCGAATACTTGATTGACCTTGCCAGATCCACGGCACTCCTGACAAGCCTGCCAACCATACCAACAGAAGTTGTTGGGTTTTCAAACAGGCCGGCAAGTTAAATGCCGAACATAAGGAGAAAGGGCCGACCAGCGAGGACGACGACGAGGAGCCTCATCCACCGAACACAAGGGGGCAGAAGAAATTTCCCCCCGAAATCAAAACGGTGAATATGATATACGTTACTCATATCCCCAAGAGAGAGGGCAAGCGCGCGCTAAGGGACATCTATGCGATAGAGCCAGTCGCCCCAAAATTCAACCCATGGTCGGCCTGTCCGATCACCTTTGATCGCAAGGACCATCCGACCAGTATCTGTCATGGAGGTTCGGCCACATTGGTCCTCAACCCAATCATCGACGGATTCCACCTCATGCGAGTCCTCATGGACGGCGGCAACAGCCTTAACCTGCTCTATCAGGACACAGTCCGCAAGATGGGTATTGATCCGTCAAGAATCAAGCCCACAAAAACTACCTTTAAAGGAGTAATACCTAGTGTAGAGGCCCGCTACACGGGCTCAATCACATTGGAGGTCGTCTTCGGTTCGCCGGACAACTTCCGAAGCAAAGACTTGATCTTCGATATCGTCCCCTTCCGCAGTGGCTACCATGCACTGCTGGGATGAACTGTGTTCGCTCGCTTCAATGCAGTCCCACATGTCAGTGTCAAAACCGGCGGATCTCGGGTAGGGGGTCCCGAACTGTGCGTCTAAGGCGGATGGTAACAGGAGGCGGGGGACACAATGTTTACCCAGGTTCGGGCCCTCTCGATGGAGGTAATACGCTACTTCCTGCTTGATTGATCTTGATGATATGAGTATTACAAGAGTTGATCTACCACGAGATCGTAGAGGCTAAACCCTAGAAGCTAGCCTATGATTATGATTGTTCTTGTCCTATGGACTAAACCCTCTGGTTTATATAGACACCGGAGGGGGCTAGGGTTACACAGAGTCGGTTACAAGGGAGGAGATCTACATATCCAAATTGCCAAGCTTGCCTTCCACGCCAAGGAGAGTCCCATCCGGACACGGGACGAAGTCTTCAATCTTCTATCTTCATAGTCCAACAGTCCGGCCAAAGGATATAGTTCGGCTGTCCGAGGGCCCCCTAACCCTGGAGCCCTCAGTAGCCCCTGAACCAGGCTTCAATGACGATGAGTCTGGCGCATAGATTGTCTTCGGCATTGCAAGGCGGGTTCTTCCTCCGAATACTCCATAGAAGATTTCAAACACAAGGATCGTGTCCGGCTCTGCAAAATAAATTCCACATACCACCGTAGAGAGCATAATATTTCCACAAATATAATCTGCTGACAACTTTTCATAACGTGACATCACGCCATGGTCCGGTCATTACGAACCGCCTTTCCCAGCCTGCCACTTCACGTGTTGCGAGAAGTTTTTATTGGCACGTCTTGTAGAAGCAGAGATCGTGTTCCCCTTATCACGGGATTCTCATCAATACGGGTATGGGTAACCCAATCGTGCCTGCTGGTATGACTCCTCGATTTTAGGCAAGTTCCAAACGGCCACGCGGAGGACTCTTGATATTCACCCCCTTTATAAAGGGGCCAAGGCCTGTCCTTTTCTTCTCGCGCTCGATCCTTGCCTTCCTCCACCTTGAATTCCAACACCCAAGGCTCATGCTAAGCGCTTTCGGACCTTCAATCATGTCCGGATCCAACCTTCAAGGCCGGTGGATGGCCTCCTCTGTCACAGAGGAGGACATCAAGAAGCTAAGAGAAGCCAGGTATCTGACCGCCGAAATCTCGCACAGGCTGCCTGCTCAAGGGCAGGTCATCCCCACTCCCGAACCCAACGAGAGTGTCGTATTTGTTTCCCACTTCCTCCGAGGGCTAGGCTTTAGTCTTGATCCCTTTGTTAGAGGGCTTATGTTCTATTATGGGCTCGATTTCCATGATCTAGCTCCGGATTCCATCCTTCGCATCTCGTCGTTCATCGTCCTGTGTGAGGCCTTCCTCCGCATCACCCCACACTTCGGCTTATGGCTCAAGACCTTCAATGTGAAGCCGAAGATGATCGATGGGCGACATGCAGAATGCGGAGGTGCCATAATAAGCAAAGGCGCCGATGCTCCGTGGCCAAAGGGTTCCTTCCCGGAGATGCCCAACTTATGGCAGCGGGAGTGGTTATACATCACGGCTCCCCGAAGTACTAAGTGGACAGCGCCCCCGCCTTTCGTTCGGCCCCCCCGCCACAACTGGCGTCATGGGTCAACAAGGGGCTGGACTGGGGGCCGGTTAATGACGTGCCGACATTGTCGCATCCGAGATCTCCTCAAGAGAGATGTCAGCCTTGTCAAGGTAATGCAAGTCATGCTAGTTCGTCGGGTCCTGCCATGTCAACGTCGTTCTCTCCGTATGTGGGAGTTCAACCCAGAAGGACCACGAACTATTCAGCAATTCTTCGGCGTGACGCTCTAAGGGATGTATGGATTATTCTTCGAATCACGAATAAAGTGTCCGGACACCACGGAGGATGCGGTTCTAAACTGCAGTCGTCCAGATACCCATGTAAGTAATTCCGCGACCGAACACGCTGTATTTTTATTTATCACAACATCATTCTGAAAAGTCGCTCTTTGACCAGGACTGGATAAAAAAGGCGAAGATGATCAGGTGTTCGGCCCCCCTTCCCGAAGGCTCACCGGATCCTGTACTAGCCAGGATGCTTGAGCTCGCATCTTATCAAGCGCCATCAGGGGAAGATAAAGGGAGGAATAAAGAAGCCGCAAGCGGGCCTCACGCATTACTCAACCAAACTGGGGGAATTAGTGTCTCCGCGAAGGAGGATAATCGGGGAGAAGAATCTGAAATTCCCTCTCCCCAAGGAAGGAAAAGGACCGCCCCTGAAGACTTGGGAACAAGGGTTTCCAAACGAGGGAAGAAACCTTCGCCGGGGGGCCCTGCCCCGGAGGGCATCCTTACTGCACAGTGCCCGCAAGGGGATCAGCCCTCCACCGAGCTGTAAGTAAACAAGAATACTTTATAGTAAATATATCCTGCTTTATTTCTGAGGACAATAACCGAGACGTATGTCTTGTAGTTCGGATCGTAGCCCTTCTCGACAGAGTTCGTCTTCGGGGGATCTTCTTCCGGAGATGATGGAGAGCGAAACGCCTCCCCGTGCCTCCCCGCCTCATGAGGCAGATGACCCTGAGGTGTCGTCGCGGGGGATTTCTCCTGATCCACCCAGGCCAGAAGGTAACCCTTCGGCCCCCCAAAGTCCGGAGTATTCGACTCCTAAGGAGAGCAACAGAAAGAGTCCGGGACTGTCCGGTGCACGACCGGACGCACTGATGAGTCTTCTGGAGCAAGCGGCTATCTCAGAGGCGCATCGTACTTTAATGGGTACGGTGGTTGAGAGGATTTCATCTGCCGAAAGTGGGTTGCATGAAGCTTTTATGAGCCTGCTAAGAGGCTTTGAGGTACGCAAAGTGATATATATATTTTTTGACGGTACCGCACACACTAGGTGTGCCCTATGCAGATAGTAGCCCCTGAGACTCTGGTTGCTGTCCAAAGGCGGCAAACGGAGGATCATAGTCCCAAGTCATGATCATGCTACTTTCGTGTGCAGGCGGCTGACGGTCCGGTGGCTGGCCGGACTGCTGAGTTTGCCGAACTGAGGAGGCAGCTTGATGCGGCAGATGCCGACATCACGCTTGTGAACAAGCGGCTTGACGAGGCACAGGGTATGTATTTTCGGGTGGTCAAGGAATATTAAGAGGAGCATGATGCTAGTATCTATAATATGCTGTGACTACAGATGGAGCTGCCGCCGTGGAGACCCTTCGGGCGGAGCTTGCCCGGGCCAAGGAACAAGCCAGGAGAAGCGATGCGGCCGCCCTAAAGGCGGCCGAAGAGTTCAAAGCCGAACAGGCTGCTCATCGCCATAGCGAAGATAAAATAGCCAAGATGGCTGTTGAGCTGAAGGATGCCGCCGACCGGTATGAGCTTCTTGAAGAGGAAAGCCAGGCGAAAGCGGCGGACCTGAAGAAAGCCATGGTAGCAGCCAAGGAAGCCCGCTCTAAAATCAGAGCGGCGAAGGAGGAGCTTCGTCAAGCCGGAGATATCACGGCTGGGAAGCCCTTTTTGTTGCGGATGAAGTTCGGAGATCCGAAGTATGCCCCTCTGGATCAATTATGGAGTGCTGCAGACGCGTATCAGGACTTGGCAACGAGTGCTGCTGATGCGACTGAGTTTTTCAAAGACCAGAAAGATCACGAAGTGGAAAGGTTGTTCTGGTCGCAGTTCAGTGCTCCAACGCGTCCGCTGCTGTTAAATGAACAAATGGCCGAGTGGGCTGAACTCCATAGATTGTCCGGACTTGCCATGAGGTCTGTCGTGGATCATCTTTGGCTGGAAGGACCAAGGCCGAATAGTTATTTTAGTTTAGTGCAACGATTCCTTGGTGCTGTGCTGCGTATCGACGCTGTAAAGAGGTCGGCGTGCATAGAGGGTGCGCAGATGGCTCTTGCCCGTGGTAAGACATACTGGGCAGAGATGGAGGCCACCGCTATTGCAACCCAGGGTCCGGCCGTAGGCCAGGTCTCGGCCGAGCACTATTTTGAGGAAGTCCTAGAAGGTGCTCGTTTAATAGAGGCTCGGTGCTCGAAGAGTATCATGTTTGAGTGACATGTGTCCCAATTGTGAGAACAATGCTATTTGTATTATAAAGGCTGTGTTTATACTTTTGCCTGAAAGTATTATGATGCCTCCTGTGCGGCCGTTTATGTATGTATATAACCTGAAATTTTGCAGTCGTCGGCTTCAGCCCCCACGCATATAATGCGGGGGTGTTCGGAAAAGCGCGTATTCACACTTGATCCAACGTCTTGGTCCATTAAGGAGGTGAGAGCGCGGCGAACAAGGCAATCGGACTATATTGCTTTAACACTTTCACTTAGCCATAGGAGTTTGACAGTGGGGCTACTATATAGCCCCTGGTACTTCCGCGCTTATCCGAATACGGTGCGCGTACATACATGACCGGGAAACCGGTCCTTCGTTAATGCAGAGGAATCGCGAAGATTATGCTAAGTCATCGAGTGGTTGACCAGTCTCGCGCTTTATCATGACAGTCAGTTTTCGGCTTTCTCTACTGAGGTGCTCATCCAGATGAACCAGGGCCCAATCGCAGTAGTTCTCCCGGTGCCACCTTAGCCGATAGAGCGGAACGTAAGGTAGCAAAACACGGGAGCCGGGCAAACCCAACTATTGACCAAAGACATGATTCGGAGCTGATGCATATAAGGCCAAACTCGCGACGCCGAACACTCCCTAAGGTATTCGGACTTTACAACATATGCTGGGCTAAGTAACGCCCTCGATAATAAACCCTGAATTTCCAGGTACGTGCATTAGTCTGACGTGACGAAATGTCAATAACGCCATCATCCCTCCCGGTTGTGTTGAGTATCCGGAGGGTGTGAAGCAACAAGAGACAGTAAAAAAGGTTTACACAGGGTCTTAATCTAAAAAGAAACCTTTGAACGGGGCCCTGTTGCACGTCTGTGCCTGTGTCTCCGTTGTGCCGTATCCTGGAAGGGTGTAGCACGATGATCATCTGCAAAAGAGAAAAACCCAGGTGAAAGTCTTCGTGCAAAAAAATTGGTTATTCTTAATGAACCATTAAAATTCAACCTAAATAAGGTCAAGCCGAACTGTAGTTCTTTTTACATGCGGGAAGCCCCTAGCACCACCTATGGGGGTATATCCATCGACCCGATCTCAAGTTTATCTGAGCTGTTACAGCCAGTGGTGCGCCGGACTCGTCTAGCCGTGTCCGCGGTCTTGACGACCGATCATTTATTCTGGTTGAAGAGGCCATTCAGTGTTCGGCTGCTAACGCCGTCACACATTCTTCCGCACGTAAGGAACGCTCTGTATTTTCGCTAACTATGATGATGCCACGTGGACCGGGCATCTTAAGCTTAAGATAAGCGTAATGCGGTACTGCGTTAAAACGAGCGAAGGCCGTTCTTCCGAGTAGTGCTTGATAGCTGCTTCGGAATGGAGCGATGTCGAAGGTTAACTTTTCACCTCGGAAGTTGTCGGGAGAACCGAATACAACCTCTAGTACTAGAGAGCCCGTACAGCGGGCCTCTGGGCCTGGTATTACTCCTTTAAAGGTAGTATTGCTTTGGTTGATTCTTGCCGGGTCTATCCCCATTTTGCGGCCTGTGTCCTGATATATCAGATTAAGACTACTGCCGCCGTCCATAAGGACTCGGGTGAGATGGTATCCGTCAGTTATTGGGTCTAGCACCAAGGCGGTCGATCCTCCGTGCCGGATACTAGTCGGGTGATCCCTGTGATCGAAAGTGATCGGGCAGACCGACCAAGGGCTGAACTTGGGGGCGACGGGCTCCATGGCGCATATGTCTCGGAGTGCGCATTTGCTCCTCCTCTTCGTTACGTGAATCATGTTCACTGTTTTGACCTCTGGTGGGAATTTTTTCTGTCCCCCAGTGTTTTGCTGGCGAGGCTCACCCTCGTCTTCACTTGGTGTCTCCCTCCCCTTGTGTTCGGCGTTTAGCTTGCCAGCCTGCTTGAAGACCCAGCATTCTCTGTTGGTGTGATTTGCAGGTTTGTCGGAGGTGCCATGAATCTGACATAATCTGTCTAGAATCTTGTTTAGGCTGGATAGTCCATCTCTGCCGCCTATGAATGGCTTTTTCCGTTGACCGGGTCGAGAGCCCCTGAATCCGGCGTTTACCGCCGTGTTGTCTGGGCTGTCTTCATTGTTTCGACGCTTACTTTTGTTGCGTCATGGTTTTCCATTGCCATCCCTAACTTCGGATGTGCCTGGGTCGCTGGTACCGCTACGGGCCAGCCAACTATCTTCGCCCGCGCAAAAGCGGGTCATAAGGCTTGTTAGGGCTGCCATTGTCCTCGGTTTTTCCTGGCCGAGGTGTCTGGCGAGCCATTCGTCCCAGACACTGTGTTTGAAAGCCGCTAAGGCTTCAGCGTTCGCGCAGTCGACAATTTGATTCCTCTTAGTGAGGAATCTGTTCCAAAGCTTTCGGGCTGACTCTCCGGGCTATTGAATTATATGACTTAAATCGTCTGCATCCGGAGGTCGGACATAGGTCCCTTGAAAATTAGCCCTGAAAGCATCTTCGAGCTCCTCCCAACTTCCAATTGAGTTTTCGGGGAGGCTCTTCAGCCAGTGCCGAGCTGGTCCCTTCAACTTGAGGGGCAAGTATTTGATGGCGTGGAGATCATCTCCGCGAGCCATGTGGATATGAAGGATAAAGTCCTCAATCCAGACCCCAGGGTCTGTCGTTCCGTCGTATTCCTCTATGTTCACGGGTTTGAATCCGTCTGGAAATTCGTGATCCAGCACCTCATCGGTGAAGCATAGGGGGTGCGCGGCACCCCTGTATTTGGATGTGTCATGGCATTCTGACGGTTGTAGTGTTCGGTTTTGCTTCTGTGTCGGAGCTCGCTTCCTGGATCCGTAGATGGACCTGGTCATACCGGATTTTTTGTGCAAGTCCTCACGTAGATCGTGTGCTGACTTATGCGCGACATCGTTAGCCGCCCTATCGCGGCCACGGGGTGGTCGATCCGGCTGATTGGCCGTTTTATTTTTCGGTTGTATAGGCTCTAAAGCCTCGTCATCGAATTCAGACAGCAGCTTGCGCTTTGGATAGCTTTTTGTGCGGCGACTGCCACCGTACTTTTCTTCATTGTCGAGCACTTTGTTCCATCTACTGTTGAGTGTATTTTGCGCGGCCTTAAGCCTTTGCTTCTGCTTCTTTAGACTCCTCGCGATGGCAATAAGCCTTCTATGGAGGTTCTCTTGCTCCAAGTGCCTTTCCAGGATGATGTGTGCATCGTCGTCCAGACTGTTCTCCTCTTCGGAGACAGGTTGATTAGCTTTACCCTCGGCGTCGCCGTGATCGGACGGCAGCTCCGTACTATGTTCGCCGTCCGCTGGTTCATCCTGCTCTATCGCTGGATCTATGTGGTCGTCGTTTCCTTTGGAGTCGATCGGGGTATTATTTTTTCCTGCGCTGTTGTCGCTGTTTTTGCCGAGGCGGGATTTGGAGCGGCGTCTACGTCGTCGCTTTGATTGCTTCTCGAGGGAACTGTCTTTCGCTGCATCCTTCCGTTCCTCGTCATTGTTTTCTTTGGGTGTGTCCACCATATATATATCGTGTGATGAAGTGGCTGTCCAGCACCCTGTGGGCGGTGGTTCTTGTTCCTCTCCTGCATCGTCGTCCATACCATCGATGTCTTCGGAGTCGAAATCGAGCATGTCGGTTAAGTCGTCGACAGTGGCTATTAAGAGGGTGGTGGGTGGGGAACGGATTTCTTCGTCGTCCGCTTCCCACTTAAGCCAGACATAGTTCGGCCAAGGGTCTCCTGACAAGGAGAGAGACCTTAATGAATTTAGCACGTCGCCCAAGGGCGAGTGCTGAAAGATATCCGCGGAGGAAAACTCCATGATCGGTGCCCAATCAGATTCGATAGGTACGAGCGCAGGCGGTTCGGAGTCTGTGACCGGGGACGAATCCAAGTGTCCGGCAACACAGGTCTCATAGGAGGTGAAATCAGTATTCGACTCTATCGCCACTAAGTGTGCGGCCTCCGTGGCGGGGTCCATCCACACGTCCTCGGACGGCGCACTCTGCTCCGGATTTAGGGCGGGAGTAGCCACAAGTGTGATCTCCTGAACACCGTCCGACGACAGAGTTAGGTCATGCTCGTCGTGACTGTGCGGCGCACCTGACATAGGCTCGAATCCGTCAAAGATCAAGTCTCCGTGGATGTCGGCAGTATAGTTTAAATTTCCAAACCTGACCTGACGGCCAGGGGCGTAACTCTCGATTTGCTCCAGATGGCCAAGCGAGTTGGCCCGCAGTGCGAAGCCGCCCAATACAAAGATCTGTCCGGGGAGAAAAACCTCACCTTGGATCGCATCGTTGCCGATGATCGAAGGAGCCATCAAGCCCTATGGTGACGGCACAGTGGAACTCTCAATGAAAGCACCAATGTCGGTGTCAAAACCGGCGGATCTCGGGTAGGGGGTCCCGAACTGTGCATCTAAGGCGGATGGTAACAGGAGGCGGGGGACACAATGTTTACCCAGGTTCGGGCCCTCTCGATTGAGGTAATACCCTACTTCTTGCTTGATTGATCTTGATGATATGAGTATTACAAGAGTTGATCTACCACGAGATCGTAGAGGCTAAACCCTAGAAGCTAGCCTATGATTATGATTGTTCTTGTCCTACGGACTAAACCCTCCGGTTTATATAGACACCGGAGGGGTCTAGGGTTACACAGAGTCGGTTACAAGGGAGGAGATCTACATCTCCGAATTGCCAAGCTTGCCTTCCACGCCAAGGAGAGTCCCATCCGGACACGGGACGAAGTCTTCAATCTTCTATCTTCATAGTCCAACAGTCCGCCCAAAGGATATAGTCCGGCTGTCCGAGGACCCCCTAATCCCGGACTCCCTCACCACACTATGCCTATCTCAAACTCAAGATGCCCGGACCACGCGGTGTTATAACAGTCAATGGAAACATGGAATGCTCCCTCCGTAGTGAGGAGCACACCGCAGCCCTGGCAGCAGAAGTACAGGGCGGCCTCATCAAACCGACTATTACATCGGCAGCCAAGTCCCCGGACACTGTCAAACGAGTCCAGACTACCCCACAGTACGACAGTCCAGCTCGTCAGGAGCTCGATTAGCTGTTCGACCTCCATCTCAGCCCCTACCAAATTGTGGCATATGTACCACGCGTACATAATTACGCACTCAAGATACCATGGGAACGGATGGAGGCATAATAAAGATAAAGTCCACAATATGGCTAGACCCTATCTGGACACTCATATTTCCTTTTTCTTTTGTTTTTTTATTTTTCCAGGTTCCTCACAACCCGCATCACCTTTTCGACGGTACCAAGGCCGCTTTTCGAGACCTATCATGAAAACACCGATCGATGGTCCTCTCGAGGGACAATACACCAAGGAGAAAAGCAGCGTAGACGTGGCAGAGTACCTAAAGGGTCTTTAAAGATCACCTCGCCCGTTTTCAGGACGCATACACAGCTTTCCCTTGTGCTCAGCATGTAAAATAGCCTTGTTGCTTACCGCACTATTTGTACCAATATGTTTTGACGTATCAATCAGACCATCATGGAAACAGTTTCTAGCCCAACCTATGTGGTACTGGCCTACCTAATAATCTGTATTTCCATGTTTTTGTCCGATTGTCATGTACACCTCGGTACGACTTAAATCGCCAGGGGTTCTATTGAGCCACATACATCTCTTAAAATACTAAATAAAGTCTGAACACTTTTATAGTACAATTCAGTGTCCCGAATATAGCATTATATGCATCGGCTCCGAATCATGTCTTTGGCCAATAGTTGGGTTCCCGGCTCCTGCGGTTACTACCTTACGTTCCGCTTGTTCGGCTAACGTAGTAAAGGGAGAACTACTGCGATTGTGTTTCCGGTTCATCCGGACAAACACCTCAGTAGAGAAAGCCGAAAACTGACTGTCATGGTGCGGAACAACAGAGTTGGATTAGAATAAGGAATAAAAGTCAATTCCTTCGAAATGAGGTCAGCTATTTGGTGACTAAGTATAAATCTCTTGCAATTTTTTCCGCATTACGCGACAGGCCGGCCTTCACCCGGCCGGGTACCCACAGCACCCAAGTTCGGATAATCGAACATTACTAGGGGCTGCGCCCACACTCTCATTGTAAAACTCCTATGGCTAAGTGAGAGCGATAAAGCCACATAGTCCGATTGCCTGGTTCGCCGCACTAACACCTCCTTCACGGACCAAGACGATGGGTCAAGTGTGTTTAAGTGCTATCCCGAACACCCCCGTACTACCTACGTGGGGGCTAAAGCCGACGACTGGCCAACTCTCAGATGTCGTAAACGGCCGCACAAGAGGAGATATTTTAAAGTAAAACACGCAACATATCATACATAAGCCTTGTTTCATAATGCAGGATTGGACAACATAGATACATTCATTCAAAAATGATGTCCTTCGAACACTGGCCCTCTACAATGCGGGATCCTTCCAGGACATCATCGAAATATCGTTCCGGTGTGCGGTGCTCTTTACCTGCGGGCGGTCCCTCGGTCGCGAGCTTGACGGCGCTCATCTTCACCCACTGGACCTTGACACGGGCGAAGGCCATCCGCACCTTCGATGCAGACCGACCGCTTTACGGCATCAAGTCGGGGGCAGGCATTCACCAGCCGCTTCACGAGTCCGAAGTAACTGCTGGGTATGGGTTTGGCCTGCCATAGACGGATTATAAAATCCTTCATGGCCAATCCGGCCATCCTATGCAGTTCAGTCAGCTGTTTTAGCTAATCGTTGAGAGACACTGGATGCTCTGGTGCAATGTACTGCGACCAGAACAATTTCTCCGTCGTGCTCCCCTCTTCGGCTCGAAGAACTCCGCAGCATCAGCAACGCTCCAGGGCAGATCCGCAAACGCTCCTGGAGAACTCCAAACTCGGGTCAGTAAGATGTATTTCCTTCTCACAAATTTGCTCTGCATATTAAAGGCCTTACCAGCCGCAATCTGCTTCGCCTCCTGGATCTCCCAGCAGGCGTTTTGGGCTTCGGCCCGGGCCTCTTGTGCACTTTGAAGGGCCTTAGCAAGTTCGGATTTTTGATCCGAAATTTTGCGCTCTAAGGACTCACATTTGCTTATAGCATGCTTGAGCTCTTGCTGGACTTCCTCCACCCTTGACTCATGTTTTAGGCGGGCGGCTCGTTCCTCCTCCGCCTCCTTCTTGGCCTCGGCCAGCGTGCTCTTAAGGGTCTCGACCTCAGACGCGTCAGCTATGAGCAAAGTTATAACACTCATTCAGATGAGAAATTATTGCTGATGTTATTTCAGATGCATTTTTCGGTATCACATACCTTGCTTTTCCGCTAACTTCCGCCTCAGCTCAGACACTTCGGCGGCATCGGAAGCTGACACCTGCATCGCAGCCTGATTTGATTCAAATAGATAGGTATGTTAATCTCCTGTACGAGTCATTAGATCCTCTGTTCGGCCTTTCTTTGTGAAAACCGAACAGAGTCTCAGGGGTACTATCTATACACAGATATTTTTCTTATATAAGCTAAAAGGCATTATATTACATACCTCAAAGCCTCTCAAAAGGCTAGTGTATGCCTCGTTCAATCCGCTTTTAGCGAACCGAACCCTTTCAACCACCGTACCCATAAGGGTACGATGTTCTTCCACAATGGTGCCACTCTGAAGCGCTTCCACCAGACTATCCGGCGCCTCCGGATTGACAGAGGTCGTCGGTGGTGTTGGCGCACCCCCTTCTTTTGAAGGAGGCTGCTCACCTGATTCTGGAACCGTATTGGTCTCCGGAATAATGTCCGGTTGGGAGCCGAATTGCGCATGGCCCCCGTCGCCAGTCTCCGTGGGGGTCGGTGCCCCCATGTTTCCGGCAGCAGAGGTATCGCCCTCTGGCGCCACCTCGACTGCTTCCCGCACCTCTCCCTGACCCGGAAGGGTCCTTCGGGACAACACTTTGGCATTATCCGTAGCTTTGGGGGAGGAGGCCGGCGGAGGCGACCCGCTTGTTGGGGAACGTAGTAATTTCAAAAAAAATCCTACGCACACGCAAGATCATGGTGATGCATAGCAATGAGAGGGGAGAGTGTCGTCTACGTACCCTCGTAGACCGTAAGCGGAAGCGTTATGACAACGCGGTTGATGTAGTCGTACGTCTTCACAATCGACCGATCCCAGCACCGAAGTTACGGCACCTCCGCGAACTGCACACGTTCAGCTCGGTGACGTCCCACGAACTCACGATCCAGTAGAGCTTCGAGGGAGAGCTTCGTCAGCACGACGGCGTGATGACGGTGATGATGAAGTTACCAATGCAGGGCTTCGCCTAAGCACCGTTACGATATGACCGAGGTGGATTATGGTGGAGGGGGCACCGCACACGGCTGAGAGAAATCAATGATGAACTTGTGTGTCTATGGGGTCCCCCTCCCCCGTATATAAAGGAGTGGAGGAGGGGGGAGGGCTGGCCCTCCTAGGCGTGCCCCAAGGGGAGTCCTACTCCCACCGGGAGTAGGATTCCCCCCCTTCCAAGAGTAGGAGTAGGAGAGAGGGAAGGAGGAGAGAGGGGGAAGGAAAGGGGGGCGCCCCCCCTCCTTGTCCAATTCAGACCAGAGGGGGAGGGGGGCGCAGCCTGCCCTGGCCGCCCCTCCTCTTCTCCACTAAGGCCCAATAGGCCCATTACACTCCCCGGGGGGTTCCGGTAACCCCCCGGTACTCCGGTATTTGTCCGAACTTGCCCGGAACCCTTCCGAAGTCCAAACATAGTCATCCAATATATCGATCTTTATGTCTCGACCATTTCGAGACTCATCGTCATGCCCGTGATCATATCTGGGTTCTCTGAACTACCTTCGGTACATCAAATCACATAAACTCATAATACCGATCGTCACCGAACGTTAAGCGTGCGGACCCTACGGGTTCGAGAACTATGTAGCATGACCGAGACTCATCTCCGGTCAATAACCAATAGCGGAACCTAGATTCTCATATTGGTTCCTACATATTCTTCGAAGATCTTTATCGGTCAAACCGCATAATAGCAGACGTTGTTCCCTTTGTCATCGGTATGTTACTTGCCCGAGATTCGATCATCGGTATCTCAATACCTAGCTCAATCTCGTTACCGGCAAGTCTCTTTACTCGTTCCGTAGTGCATCATCCCGTAACTAACTCATTAGTCACATTGCTTGCAAGGCTTATAGTGATGTGCATTACCGAAAGGGCCCAGAGATACCTCTCCGACAATCGGAGTGACAAATCCTATTCTCGATCTATGCCAACTCAACGAACACCATCGGAGACACCTGTGGAGCACCTTTATAATCACCCAGTTACGTTGTGATGTTTGGTAGCACACAAAGTGTTCCTCTGGTATTCGGGAGTTGCATAATCTCGTAGTCATAGGAACATGTATAAGTCATGGAGAAAGCAATAGCAATAAACTAAACGATCAAGTGCTAAGCTAACGAAATGGGTCAAGTCAATCACATCATTCTCCTAATCATGTGATCCCGTTAATCAAATGACAACTCATGTCTATGGCTAGGAAACTCAACCATCTTTGATCAACGAGCTAGTCAAGTAGAGGCATACTAGTGACACTATGTTTGTTTATGTATTCACACATGTATTATGTTTCCGGATAATACAATTCTAGCATGAATAATAAACATTTATCATGATATGAGGAAATAAATAATAACTTTATTATTGCCTCTAGGGCATATTTCCTTCAGTCTGCCACTTGCACTAGAGTCAATAATCTAGATTACACAGTAATGATTCTAACACCCATGGAGTCTTGGTGTTGATCATGTTTTGCTCGTGGAAGAGGCTTAGTCAACGGGTCTGCAACATTCAGATCCGTATGTATCTTGCAAATCTCTATGTTTCCCACCTGGACTTCATCCCGGATGGAATTGAAGCGTCTCTTGATGTGCTTGGTTCTCTTGTGAAATCTAGATTCCTTTGCCAAGGCAATTGCACCAGTATTGTCGCAAAAGATTTTCATTGGACCCGATGCACTAGGTATGACACCTAGATCGGATATGAACTCCTTCATCTAGACTCCTTCATTTGTTGCTTCCGAAGCAGCTATGTACTCCGCTTCACACGTAGATCCCGCCACGACGCTTTGTTTAGAACTGCACCAACTGATAGCTCCACCATTCAATATAAACATGTATTAGGTTTGCGATTTAGAATCATCCGGATCAGTGTCAAAGCTTGCATCGACGTAACCATTTACGACGAGCTCTTTGTCACCTCCATAAACGAGAAACATATCCTTAGTCCTTTTCAGGTATTTCAGGATGTTCTTGACCGCTGTCCAGTGATCCACTCCTGGATTACTTTGGTACCTCCCTGCTAAACTAATAGCAAGGCACACATCAGGTCTGGTACACAACATTGCATACATGATAGAGCCTATGGCTGAAGCATAGGGAACACTTTTCATTTTCTCTCTATCTTCTGCAGTGGTCGAGCATTGAGTCTGACTCAACTTCACACCTTGTAACACACGCAAGAACCCTTTCTTTGCTTGATCCATTTTGAACTTTTTCAAAACTTTATCAAGGTATGTGCTTTGTGAAAGTCCAATTAAGCTTCTTGATCTATCTCTATAGATCTTGATGCCCGATATATAAGCAGCTTCACCGAGGTCTTTCATTGAAAAACTCTTATTCAAGTATCCTTCTATGCTATCCGGAAATTCTATATCATTTCCAATCAACAATATGTCATCCACATATAATATTAGAAACGCTATAGAGCTCCCACTCACTTTCTTGTAAATACAGGCTTCTCCAAAAGTCTGTATAAAACCATATGCTTTGATCACACTATCAAAATGTTTATTCCAACTCCGAGAGGCTTGCACCAGTCCATAAATGGATCGCTGGAGCTTGCACACTTTGTTAGCACCCTTTGGATCGACAAAACCTTCTGGTTGCATCATATACAACTCTTCTTCCAGAAATCCATTCAGGAATGCAGTTTTGACATCCATTTGCCAAATTTCATAATCGTAAAATGCGGCAATTGCTAACATGATTCAGACAGACTTAAGCATCGCTACGGGTGAGAAAGTCTCATCGTAGTCAACCCCTTGAACTTGTCGAAAACCTTTCGCAACAAGTCGAGCTTTGTAGACAGTAACATTACCGTCAGCGTCAGTCTTCTTCTTGAAGATCCATTTATTCTCTATGGCTTACCGATCATCGGGCAAGTCAACCAAAGTCCACACTTTGTTCTCATATATGGATCCCATCTCAGATTTCATGGCCTCAAGCCATTTGCGGAATCTGGGCTCACCATCGCTTCTTCATAGTTCATAGGTTCGCCATGGTCAAGTAACATGACTTCCAGAATAGGATTACCGTACCACTCTGGTGCGGATCTTAATCTGGTTGACCTACGAGGTTCGGTAGTAACTTGATCTGAAGTTTCATGATCAATATCATTAGCTTCCTCACTAATTGGTGTAGGTGTCACAGGAACCAGTTTCTGTGATGAACTACTTTCCAATAAGGGAGCAGGTACAGTTACCTCATCAAGTTCTACTTTCCTCCCACTCACTTCTTTCGAGAGAAACTCCCTCTCTAGAAAGGATCCATTCTTAGCAATAAATGTCTTGCCTTCGGATCTGTGATAGAAGGTGTACCCAACAGTTTCCTTTGGGTATCCTATGAAGACACATTTCTCCGATTTGGGTTCGAGCTTATCAGGTTGAAGCTTTTTCACATAAGCATCACAGCCCCAAACTTTAAGAAACGACAACTTTGGTTTCTTGCCAAACCACAGTTCATAAGGTGTCGTCTCAACGGATTTCGATGGTGCCCTATTTTACGTGAATGCAGCCGTCTCTAAAGCATAACCCCAAAACGGTAGCGGTAAATCAGTAAGAGACATCATAGATCGCACCATATCTAGTAAAGTATGATTATGACGTTCGGACACACCATTACGCTGTGGTGTTCCGGGTGGCGTGAGTTGCGAAACTATTCTACATTGTTTCAAATGTAGACCAAACTCGTAACTCAAATATTCTCCTCCACGATCAGATCGTAGAAACTTTATTTTCTTGTTACGATGATTTTCCACTTCACTCTGAAATTCTTTGAACTTTTCAAATGTTTCAGACTTATGTTTCATTAAGTAGATATACCCATATATGCTCAAATCATCTGTGAAGGTGAGAAAATAACGATACCCGCCGCGAGCCTCAATATTCATTGGACCACATACATTAGTATGTATGATTTCCAATAAATCTGTTGCTCGCTCCGTTGTTTCGGAGAACGGCGTTTTGGTCATCTTGCCCATGAGGCATGGTTCGCAAGTACTAAGTGATTCATAATCAAGTGATTCCAGAAGTCCATCAGTATGGAGTTTCTTCATGCGTTTTACACCAATATGACCCAAACGGCAGTGCCACAAATAAGTTGCACTATCATTATCAACTCTGCATCTTTTGGCTTCAACATTATGAATATGTGTATTACTACTATCATGATTCAATACAAATAGACCACTCTTCAAGGGTGCATGACCATAAAAGATATTACTCATATAAATAGAACAACCATTATTCTTAGATTTAAATGAATAACCATCTTGCATCAAACAAGATCCAGATATAATGTTCATGCTTAACGCTGGCACCAAATAACAATTATTCAGGTCTAAAACTAATTCTGAAGGTAGATGTAGAGGTAGCGTGCCGACGGCGATCACATCGACTTTGGAACCATTTCCCACGCGCATCGTCACCTCGTCCTTAGCCAATCTTTGCTCAATCCGTAGTCCCTGTTTCGAGTTGCAAATATTAGCAACAGAACCAGTATCAAATACCCAGGTGCTACTGCGAGCTTTAGTAAGGTACACATCAATAACATGTATATCACATATACCTTTGTTCACCTTGCCATCCTTCTTATCCACCAAATACTTGGGGCAGTTCCGCTTCCAGTGACCAGTCTGTTTGCAGTAGAAGCACTCAGTCTCAGGCTTAGGTCCAGACTTAGGTTTCTTCTCCTGAGCAGCAACTTGTTTACCATTCTTCTTGAATTTCCCCTTCTTCTTCCCTTTACCCTTTTTCTTGAAACTGGTGGTCTTGTTGACCATCAACACTTGATGCTCCTTCTTGATTTCTACCTCTACAGCCTTTAGCATTGCGAAAGCTCGAGAATTGTCTTATCCATCCCTTGCATATTATAGTTCATCACGAAGCTCTTGTAGCTTGGTGGCAGTGATTGAAGAATTCTGTCAATGACACTATCATCTGAAAGATTAACTCCCAGTTGAATCAAGTGATTATTATACCCAGACATTTTGAGTATATGTTCACTGACAGAACTATTCTCCTCCATCTTGCAGCTGTAGAACTTATTGGAGACTTCATATCTCTCAATCCGGGCATTTGCTTGAAATATTAACTTCAACTCCTGGAACATCTCATATGCTCCATGACGTTCAAAACGTTGTTGAAGTCCCGGTTCTAAGCCGTAAAGCATGGCACACTGAACTATCGAGTAGTCATCAGCTTTGCTCTGCCAGACGTTCTTAACGTCGTCAGTTGCATCTACAGGAGGCCTGGCACCCAGCGGTGCTTCCAGGATGTAATTCTTCTGTGCAGCAATGAGGATAATCCTCAAGTTACGGACCCAGTCCGTGTAATTGCTACCATCATCTTTCAACTTTGCTTTCTCAAGGAACGCATTAAAATTCAACGGAACAACAGCACGGGCCATCTATCTACAACAACATAGACAAGCAAAATACTATCAGGTACTAAGTTGATGATAAATTTAAGTTCAATTAATCATATTACTTAAGAACTCTCACTTAGATAGACATCTCTCTTATCATCTAAGTGATCACGTGATCTAAATCAACTAAACCATAACCGATCATCACGTGAAATGGAGTAGTTTTCAATGGTGAACATCACTATGTTGATCATATCTACGATACGATTCACGTTCGACCTTTCGGTCTCAGTGTTCCGAGGCCATATCTGCATATGCTAGGCTCGTCAAGTTTAACCCGAGTATTCTGTGTGTGCAAAAACTGGCTTGCACCCGTTGTATAAGAACGTTGAGCTTATCACACCCGATCATCACGTGGTGTCTCAGCACGACGAACTTTGGCAACGGTGCATACTCAGGGAGAACACTTGTACCTTGAAATTTCTAGTGAGAGATCATCTTATAATGCTACCATCAATCAAAGCAGAATAAGACGCATAAAGGATAAACATCACATGCAATCAATATAAGTGATATGATATGGCCATCATCATCTTGTGCCTTTGATCTCCATCTCCAAAGCACCGTCATGATCACCATCATCACGGTCAACCGATCCCAGTACCGAAGTTACGGCACCTCCGTGGACTGCACACCTTCAGCTCGGTGACGTCCCATGAACTCACGATCCAGTAGAGCTTCGAGGGAGAGCTTCATCAGCACGACGGCGTGATGACGGTGATGATGAAGTTACCGACGCAGGGCTTCGCCTAAGCACCGCTACGATATGACCGAGGTGGATTATGGTGGAGGGGGGCACCGCACACGGCTAAGAGAAATCAATGATCAACTTGTGTGTCTATGGGGTGCTCCCCTCCCCGTATATAAAGGAGTGGAGGGGGGGCGGCCCTCCTAGGCGCGCCCCAAGGGGAGTCCTACTCCCACCGGGAGTAGGATTCCCCCCTTCCAAGAGTAGGAGTAGGAGAGAGGGAAGGAGGAGAGAGGGGGAAGGAAAGGGGGGTGCCGCCCCCCTCCTTGTCCAATTCGGACTAGAGGGGGAGGGGGCATGCGGCCTGCCCTGGCCGCCCCTCCTCTTCTCCACTAAGGCCCAATAGGCCCATTACACTCCCCGGGGGGTTCCGGTAACCCCCCGGTACTCCGGTATTTGTCCGAACTTGCCCGGAACCCTTCCGAAGTCCAAACATAGTCATCCAATATATCGATCTTTATGTCTTGACCATTTCAAGACTCCTTGTCATGCCCGTGATCATATCCGGGACCCCGAACTCATTAGTCACATTGCTTGCAAGGCTTATAGTGATGTGCATTACCGAGAGGGCCCAGAGATACCTCTCCGACAATCGGAGTGACAAATCCTATTCTCGATCTATGCCAACTCAACGAACACCATCGGAGACACCTGTAGAGCACCTTTATAATCACCCAGTTACGTTGTGACGTTTGGTAGCACACAAAGTGTTCCTCCGATATTCGGGAGTTGCATAATCTCATAGTCATAGGAACATGTATAAGTCATGGAGAAAGCAATAGCAATAAACTAAACGATCAAGTGCTAAGCTAACGAAATGGGTCAAGTCAATCACATCATTTCCTAATGATGTGACCCCGTTAATGAAATGACAACTCATGTCTATGGCTAGGAAACTCAACCATCTTTGATCAACGAGCTAGTCAAGTAGAGGCATACTAGTGACACTATGTTTGTCTATGTATTCACACATGTATTATGTTTCCGGTTAATACAATTCTAGCATGAATAATAAATATTTATCATGATATGAGGAAATAAATAATAACTTTATTATTGCCTCTACGGCATATTTCCTTCACCGCTATCCATCACATTCGGGTCCAGCGAATTCCCCGAAGATGAGGATTGCTGGGGGGAGGACGCGAGCCGGACTGCAGCACGTAATTCAATGTATCAAAATCACAAAGGCGGAAAACCGGATAGATATATAAGTACAAGTGCCTTCGGGGTACTTACCATCCGGCCAGGGGCTTTGGCCTGGGGCGCCATTCGTCGGCGTTCGATTCAGAGTCATCCGTGAGGGAGATTCTCCCTTTCTTGGACGCCTCCACTTCCAAATCCGCGGAAGCCCCCCTTTTCTTATTTCCCCCCTTAAGGGGAGAATTGCTCTCTTCCTCCTCCCCTTCGTCTTCTTTAGGGGAGGAGTGAGTCTCGGTGTCTTCGGACACTACGTCCGAAGCACCTTTACGGTGGAGGCCACTTTTGGCCTCCTTGCCCTTCTTCTTGGCCTTCTTTTCCGGCGCCGGAACCAGCATCCTCGTTAACAGAGGGATGGCTGGGTCTTCGGGCAGCGGAGCCGGACAGTGAATCCGCTCCGCCTTCTTCGTACAGCCCTGTGAGAAGAATGGAAAGCTTAGTATGCCCCTTGGATTTACAAATAATAAAGTTATCATGAAAACTTACGGGAGACGCTGCGTGAGTACAGTCAAGGCCGAGGTCCTCGGTCGTTTTCGGCCACGACTTCTGGGCCTTGAAAAGCAGCTTCCATATGTCTTCGTGCGTTGTGCCGAAGAACCGCTGCAGGGTCCGGGGATTGGCCGGATCGAACTCCCACATATACTGAGTCTGGCGCTGGCAGGGGAGAGTCCGGCGAAAAAGCATCACCTGGATCACGCTGGCAAGACTGGTGTTCTTGTCCACCATACCCTTGACGCGCTTTTGCAGCATCGTCACCTCATCGGACGACACCCAATCCAGGGCCTTATTGAGCCAGGATCTAAGCCGCATTGGTGGCCCAGATTTAAATTCAAGAGGGGCGGCCCATGTGATGTCGCGGGGTTCCGTGATATAGAACCACCCCTGTTGCTACCCCTTCACGGTCTCCACAAAGGTACCTTTGGGCCAGGTGACATTGGGGAGTTTGCTCACCATGGCGCCGCCGCACTCCGCGTGTTCTCCGTCAACCTCTTTCGGCTTCACATTGAAAACCTTGAGCCATAGGTCAAAGTGGGGAGAGATGCGGAGGAATGCCTCACACACGACTATGAAAGCCGAGATGTTGAGGAAGGAATTCGGGGCTAGATCATGGAAATCTGGCCCATAGTAAAACATGAGGCCGCGAACGAAAGGATGGAGGGGAAACCCTAATCCACGAAGGAAATGGGGGATGAATACTCCCCTCTCATTAGGTTCTGGGGTGGGGATGATCTGCTTTTTGGCAGGAAGCCGATGGGCGATTTCCTTGGCTAGGTACCCCGCTTCCCGGAGTTCCTTGATGTTTCCCTCCGTAACGGAGAGGCCATCCACTTGCCCTACGCTTCAGATCCGGACATGCACTACAAAAAAATACACTTCCGTGATGATATGTGTTTGTCACAGTAAGTCGCGTTTTTTTGTCATGCATGTACATCCATGACGATTTTATGACAGAATCAAGATAGTCATACCTGTGCTGTTGTAGAAGTGTTCCATGACATCACCAAAATCATCATCACGGAAGTGTCCACTTCCATGACGATAAATCGCGCGTCACAGAAGTGCTTTCGTCAAGGGTGACCGACACGTGGCATCCACCGTAACGGAACGCCGTTAAGCTATCGGGTCGGGTTTTGGATCCGATAACCCGTTAACAGCCCCGACCAATAGGAAATTTCCACGTGTAAAATTCTTATTGGCCGGATGAAACACGTGTCAGCTCGTCAATGGGTCAGATAGGCGCCTATGATATGTCGACATGTGCCACGGCCCACCACTGGCCCATTTAGCTTACAAAGCCGGCCCGTTTGACTTGGTCAAAAGTTAACAGGCTGGCCCATGAAAAGCCTGTTAACGGCCTCTTCGCAAATAGCCCATTTTACGGCATGTTAGGCCCTAAAGGAAATCGGCCCAACAACGTCATGTGGGCCGTCTAATATAACACCAGCCCATTTCACTTTCGGCCCATGTATGGCCCACGACGTCTTTCGGCCCATATGAGGCCTTCGTATCTTTCGGCCCTTTACAGGCCCACGGTGACTCTAGCCCATAATGAACAGTAATTTTCTTTATACCCGTTAACGGCCCGTGATTTACATGGGCCGTTTCCAGCCCGTGTTAGCTTTCGGCCTATTGACAGCCCATACGTTCTTGGGCTCCTTTTCGGCCCTCGATTACTTCCGGCCCGTTACTGGCCTGTTCCCCTAATGGGACAAATTCGGCCCATGGCAAGAGTCGGCCCGTTACTGGCCTGTTCCCCTAATGGGCCAAATTCGGCCCATGGCAAGAGTCGGCCCATTACTGGCCTGTTACCCTAATGGGCCAAATTCGGCCCATGGCAAGAGTCGGCCCGTTTCTGGCCTGTTAACCCCTTGCGCCGTTTCCAGCCCGTCCTATATTCCGGCCCATTAACGACCCGTTATGCCTGTGACAGAATTAAGCCTTTGCTGTCCTACGGCCTGTTACCGTGCTGGGCCGATACCAATTACGCCCGATTATGGCCCATGTAGACCCATTTATCCGACGGCCCGAGGCCCACCGATTACAAGCCCATTTATCGACGGCCCGTAGGAGACCCATGGATCCTACGGCCCGTATATGGCCCATGGTAGTTGCGGCCACTAGCAAACCAGGGAAAAAGAAGACTAGGAAATAAATAAGACCGAAACTAACGCTAGGCTATTAAGGCGATTGCACAGATTACATCCACTCGGCATCAAAGATCGCCACCAGTGCAAATATAGGGAACACCCTACACTATACAAAAATGGCTTGCTATTTTCTTCAGCCGGTGGCTGCACGTTAAGAATAAATTTTGTATCGCACCAAAACAAATTACAACTATATAACAAAAGGAAGGTTGGCATAAAACTTAACAGTCTAGCAGATAAATGCACCACCAGAAGTTCAGAAGCTCAGTTCATTTGACCTGACTGTTACGTTTTCATGTTGTATTGTCCGATGGAGCACCATAACCCTCGCCTTCATTTCCCCTAGGCTCCTGAACAACATAGCAAATGTCTGATAGTCTGGTTTCAAAACCATGCATATCTTGACGACATTGAGCAATGCTTCTCCTTGTTTCACAAAGGGTCTCTGTTAGGGAATGGACTTGTGTTTGGAGCGCAGATACAACATTGCTTTGAGCTTGCATATCTTGATCATGAGGCAGTTTGGACGATATTGCCTTAACAACCAACCCAGTATTACGCAGGAACGTGCTTTTGGCACTGTTAGTGGACAGGTGCTGACCCACTGCAGCAAGAGCTGACATTGCGGTTATAGTTGCCTCGCCACCTTCAGAAGGTGGCGGTTCCACCATTTTTTCCATAGCTTGCTGAAAAGTTGAGGTTTTACATTAGTAGTACCAGAACAGAAGATATTAAGGAGGCAGAAAAACCAAACAAAATAGCTTTGGTCTATATACAGAACTTATTCTGGTGAACCCATGTAAAATATTAGTTGTATTTTATTGCAAAGTACATAATAAAACCAGGTTCCAAACATATGACCATGTACCATCGCTAATGTATTGCCTATTTCTTCACATTGTATTGAGGGATAAGGATAAAGAGATGAAGTTTATAATACGGTAAGCATAGTATCACATCATTCATATCACAAAACAACTGAGAACAGACAAACAGGCAATTGTAACGTTGTGTGGGCAAGTCCAGCACGGAACTAGATTACGGGTCAAGATCAAAGGAACATCACTCCTCTCTTTTAAACCTTGTAAGGTGCAATGATACGCTAAGACAATTGTGTATAAAATTGAAAAGAGTAATAGACATTGGCTGCAAACCATGCAGTTCAAGGCACAAGTCAGAGTAAGTAGTAGTTAAAAGGCATGAGGATTAAGGACTTACAACAGCAGCTTTGACTGGTGTAGTCATGCCCTTCTTCTTGCTGGTGTGACAGTCCTTGAAGATTTCCACAGCATTTGGTTCAGGTACTTTTTGGTCCTTGCGGGCTTTCCTCTGCATTTCGAACAAGTCAATATAGATCTGATAATATGGTACAGCGAAAAGAGTGAAACAGCAGCTAATTACAAGAGCCTCACAGTGTGCAATATAGCTACGAGATCCTGTCGTCTGTTGGAATTTCACTTTCGTACTGTTGGCCTTGTTCTTTGAATAGTTCACCTACAAGAAGATAGATTTGTGTGGCACATGCGTAAATAGGACTTCAACATGTGATCTGATCACATATATATAATGTACCTGATACTTTGGATCAGACCAGTGTTTAACAAGGCCCCTCCAGTCTTCATCCGATATATTTTCCACTGGAGATGTTTGGGAAAGTTCACTGTTAGCCTTGCCTTCAAAGTGAGTTTTCCTCAAGTTATACCGATACTGTCGCAGAGCAGACTTGAAAACATGGGTGCAAGCTTGTCTGGTTGCATCATCTTGGCTATCCAACTTGAACCTCATCTGTTGAAAATTATGGGAGTCTCATTATCAGCAACCTAGAAAGTATGGGACAGAGGAAGACGATATTACTAGTTTCCATACATAACCATACTTACAGATAAATGGTCGAGGAAGGTGTTGAACTAGGTTTCGTCTTTGTCATTCCTTTACTGAATCCATGTTGGGAGGATACGTACATGACACCTAACGGCAACCGCTGCCTCTGATACTAACTTGGCTGACTCTGTAGCATCACGTGGCCTTTTTAAACCTGCCTCAAAACGGATCTCCATTCTTCCTCCTCTAGATTTAGTTAACCTATCGAGCATTATCCCTGATGTTTGTTTCCTCTTGCGCCTAGGTGCTAGTCCAACAACGAACATAGGAAGTGTTAGTGTACATCAAACTGTGAGACTACATATAAAGAAGCATGCAACTGTAACTTGACTCCAGCAACTACCTTCTTGTTGTTGAAGCTCACAAGGTTCATCTGATATTGCCAACTCGTCTTGTGTCAAGAGTGCTTGGGAAGTAGTGTCAGGTGGCAAGGGAGCTTGGGAACGTGCTGCTAGCTCAGTTGACGCACGAGTAAGTCGTGCAGCTGGTAGTAATGTGGTAGGTGTTGCAAGAACTAGGGCTGTCTCTGCTTGTTTGGTGGCAGCTATTTGTTTCTGTTTGGCTTTTTTTGCAACTCGTGTAGCATGGGATGTCGTGTTTGTAGAATTTTCCGCTGGACTTTGACCTTCTATTGCACCATCAGTACCAGCAGAATCTGCAGGATTCATCCGCTTCTCATTCCCTGCCATTCTGTGTTTCTTCCTCTTTCTCTGTGCCATGTTAAGTCAAGCCGACAAGAAAAACGAATAACAATTTAGTTCTTCAGAACAAATTGATGCGTGATGCAGACGAACTGAACTTTGATGTTAGACAACCACATGATAGGAGGATGTAATATGTATGAAAAACAGGATGGAAGAGATAACCAGAACTATGATGTGTAAACTAAGAAGAAGACATTTCACCAAATTAGAAGCAATGCAATGGAAGGTAGACACCATATGAAAGATGCTACAAATATCGCTCTGCCAAGTTAACAGTGTCTCATCATAAATGGCGTTTAAACAAATGTGAAGCAGTACAAGAAATAAATCATATGCAAGATGCAAACAACATCACACTACCATGTTAGAGGTCTCTCGTCATTAGTGCCATTGCATATTCACAGCATTGCATATTCACAGCTTATGATGTGTAAACTAAGGAGAAGGCATTTCAACAAATTAGAAGCAATAAAAGCTAGGCACCATATGAAAGATGCAACGAATATCACTCTACCAAGTTAAAACTGTCTCGTCATAAGTGCCATTTCAACAAATTAGTAGTACAAGCTAGAAAAGAATGTGAGATGTAACCTATATCACACTCCGAAGTCAAACGTGTCTTATGATAAGTGATTGTTGCAGGTTACACAACAGTACTAATTTGATGTAAGAACATGGTGTGATAGACAGATATTGTATGTTCTAGAAACAGGAACACGTGTCTTATTCAAGTATAATGTGTAAAGTAAGCAGATGGAATTCAACAAAATTAGAAGCCTTTATCCGCTGCCTTGCTAACTTCCTTCCGCTTTATTGATTTTGAATTTTCAAGTAAACCCGACAAGAAAAAGCAATAAAATTCTCTCTTCAGAACTCATTCATGCATGATACTGACAATCACTACTTTGATGTAAGGCAAACACATGATACCAGGATGGAATATGTATGAAAAACAGGACGGCATGGCATGTTCACAACTGTTTGTGTAAACTAAGCAGAAACCATTCCAGCAAATAAGAAGCAATGCAAGCTAGACACCACATGAAAGATGCAACCAATATGACTCTGCCAAGTTAAAAGCGTCCCATCATAAATGGAATTTCAACAAATTAGAAGCAGCGCATGCTATAAATCATATGAAAGATGCAACTAATATCGCACTGCATATACTAAAGGTGTCTCGTCATGTTGATTGATGCGGGATACAAAAAAACAATAGTTTTATGTAAGGACATGCTTAATAGACAGATGTACTATGTACTAAATACAGGAAGGCATGTCACATTAACAGGTATAATGTATAAGCTAAGCAGACTAACACATGCAGTTTAACCAGATTGGAAGAATTACAATCTAGACACCATATGCAACATGCAACCACATATCACGCTGCCAAGTTAGAGCAAGCACCTGCGATGCTAGTGTAGGGGAAATGCTGTAATCAACTACAGAGCTACGTTCACTATCTTCATCTAGCATTTCTGTTTCTTGAGAATCATGTCGGGAGGCTGACGCTGCATTCTTTAAATGAGGAGTAGTCCCCTTGCCTGCCTGCCTCGTCATAAGTGATTGATGAGGGATACACAAGAACATTAGTTTGATGTAAGAACATGGTTAATACATAGATGTACTAGTATGTACCAAAAACAGAAAGGTATGTCATATTCAAAGGTATAATATGTAAGCTAAGCAGATGCAATTTAACCAAATTGGAAGCAATACAAGCTAGACATCCGGCTGGAGTGGTGAGCATGATCATCTAGGACCTGAGAGCCTGGTGGGAGGCGGGCTGCTTCGCCACCATCGCAGCTTTTTAGTTGGCTTCCAGGTGATGCCTATCTTTGTTGGGCTTGTCACTGGCTCGGCCAGTGCCCTGACTAGCTATTTGTCTTCTGGTGCTCACGAGATGGTGGTTCATGTAAAAAAAAATTTCCTTATCTTACCGACTTCGGCCTTTCGAATACAAGCTAGATACCATATGGAACATGCAACCACATATGACACCGCGAAGTTAAAGCAAGCACCTGGGATGGTGGTTCATTACGAGCGAGGTCATCAACTCCAGAGCTACGTTTACCATCTCCATCTGCTGACACTGCACCCTTTATAGCGCTGTAACGTGTTTGCCTACTCGCAGACGAAGCTGGAGCGACTTCTCTCTTTTCTTTTTGGCTTCTCTCATGGCAGCAAAGTCTGAAATACCCTTGCACAAAAACACAATAGTGAGAGTAAGGGTGAAGTGTGTGCAGAACTAGTGCACTGTAAAAGTAGCAGATAGCAGGTGGCTGAAAAATAAATGACAGGAGACATATGATAGCTCTACAACATTGCATGGCAAACAAAATTAGATTCTACTCCGTATGATTTTGTAATATATGAGCACAGGAAATGCAGGTACTCCTCCAGCACACCACCACATGTGGTCATATCTAAGATAACAGTCGACTGAAAATAAATAGGTCAGTCGATTTTTTTAATGAACCGTCCGATCTATAAGGAACGGGCAGATGGCCTTCGTCTACCTCCCGCCAGTCACTGTTGACGATCTTTCTCGAACCGCCAGCGACCACCGGCCCAGACCCCTGCCTCCGCCGCCCCGCCCTCCCATCGACCTCACACCACCGCCGTGCTTGGCGGCGCCCCCAGGCCATCCCTTTAATCCCGGCCGACCTCCAGATCGGGCGCCAGTAGCTCTAGGCCGCACACGCCCTAAGATAAACACCAAGGCGCTGCTTCCCCGGCGTAATAGGCGTACTAGCGCCTGTTACGCCGGGGAATGCTTCCGTTAATTGGGATTCAACTGGCCAGAAATTGAAATTCAGGGGGGCGACGGACCTCTAGCTAAGGTGAAATGGTATATGAGGAGAAACCTTGTGCATCGCGAGTTACTAGGAACATCTAGTATCAAGAAGAAGCGGTCAACTAGTGTCTTCTATGGGATGAATACCGTGCAAGCAGAGACGTAAGATTTGCACGAATAAGGGAAGAGGAGTACCTTTTTCGGTTGCCGGTGTGGTCACCTCCACATGTCATGCCGATCTTCTTCTTTTTACCAGGGAAACCGATGTTCTGGAGGGTGCGGGCTTGGACGAACCCATGGCCAAATTGTTGACTGTGTTGCCGTGGCCGTATGTCGGCGGAGGGGAAGCAGATCCGAGGCAGCGAAGGACGGCGTAGCAGGAACAGCTCCGGTGCGGTGGAGGGTGGCGAAGTTGGAGTGGCAGCGGTGAGGCGCGGGACGGCGTGGTTGAACTGGCTCGGGTACGGACGGCTCAGCCTCGGCTTCAACTACTAGCCGTGGAGGGCGTTGCGGTTGAGGTTGCGGTGGACGACGACGTCGGGGTATCGGCTCCGGCGTGATGGAGGAGGGCGGCGGTTGATGGGTGGGATGGGGTGGCGGACGGAGGACGCCGGGGTTTCGCGGCTGGTGGAGAGGTAGTTTTGGCGCCCACGGAGTACGAATGGAGAATCAGACGGGTAGGGGGGAACCATGTTTCGGTCTGGGACGCACTTGTTTTTGGCTTTTTTGAACAGAAGATGGGACGCGCTTGTTTGAAATTTGGGGAAAGTACAAACTTTGCCCCCCTCTTAAATTTCGGACCTACTGCGGGTCGGGGGTAGGATGGTAATCCCAGGTGTCCCAAATAGTGGGCAGGAGCGATTTCGGCCGCGCGCATGTGTGCTTAGGCGGCCATTGTGTATGAATGTTTTTTGGATGCGGTTGCGTGGCGTCTAGATGAAGCTACAAACCTACCCCGGTTTAGACCTTTGGACGTCGGGCCGGTAGGTTTCACGGGTCGGAGTTATTAGAAAAGTAATTTCCTTGTACTACCAAACATTGGTCTCACGTGGTTTCGGGCGAGTAGAGGCTCTTTTGGCGCTTCGTTCGAAATTTTGAAACACAAGCATTCACGTTTAGAGTAATCTTGAACTATGAGGATTGACCTAAATAGACAACATTATATTTGACCTTGTATGTTTGAAAACCTCATTAAATTATCTGCTTCTTTTTGAAATTTTGACACTTGAAAATCCTATAACTACGATTATTTTGGAATGGAGGAGCTAAATTTGAATCTATTTTGTACACGACTACATATGCTATTATGTACAAAATCAGAGCAAAGATTGGTGCCCCCATAATTTAGGTATGGTTTACAAATGCCATGATATCAAATTCAAATAATTGAATGGACTTCATGTTTTTCGATTTTTTTAAACCACCTTAAGTTGAATTCAAATGTATGCTAGTTCATAGGTAGCTATTTATAATGTCCATTGTGTAACTTTTGTATGTATAATGTGCTTTACACACACAACATGAACTATACTCACGTTTATATTCGATTGCTAAGGCGATGCATTGTCTGGAGTTCAAAATACTAACTATGTGGATCAATTGTGTCGAATAATAACGTAGACATGCTCAAATTCGATAGAATCTAGATGTCTGATGGATCCATGACCGCTCCTTACGCGAATTGCAAATATCATGATCCCATCCTAATATTTGGATACAATTTATATCTTTAATCAATGTGTAGAGCAGTCTTTACGTGTGGTTTCACTCTCCATCGGTGGTCTCTCACACATGCTCACACACTCTCTCCCGAGGTGTCTTTCTCACACACATGCTCTAGATATAACCCTCCCTCCCTCTCGTAACCATTTACAACTGTTTTCACTAACCTTTATCACAAGCACTCTTCCTCTCGCAAACATACACACGCACAATCCTCATCGACCCTTTCTATATACATGGACCTGCCTACGTGTCTCATGTACGCACATTATCTTTACGCCTGTCTCTCACGCATTGTCTCACACCTCTCTTCCTAATCGACGAGTACGATTCTAGCAGAGCATTCTGTAGGATGCCCCTTAAAGTTAGGTTGGATGAATAGTAATATCAGAGATAAAGGGGTTACCTTAGTCCGAGAACCTAGGGTTACAAATCCTAGCCGGCTTTGTCAGTGGACACAGAGTCCTTCACAATTCTGCTATCTTTGTCTTGTACGACTAGTCATCCATGGGTCTTCCTAAATGCGTCACGGGCCGACCAATGTGGCGCAGGATGGAACCGAACGAAGGGCCTCACCTCGACCCACCGGACCTCATGCGGTGACACACCCTCTGCCCCCACGTCTCATTATCTTCTCACACCCACACATACCAACACAAACACCACACACACACAGAAAATTTATCCTGGTGCCTCTATTCCCTCCCCCCTTGCATATACACACTCAAGGGAATGGAATCTCTTGTCGTGACGTCATATTCGTCTCTCTCTCTAGACCACTCTCATTTCTCGTGCTATCTCTCCCACGCCCCCCCCCCCCCCCCCCGTCGGCCCCTCTATCCATGCCTCTCTCGAATATGTAATACACACACATACCTCTCTAGGCCCCGCCAAATGCATCAACTACACATTCACACATGTTACATCACGTACCCCATTGATCTAAAAAGCCCTCTCTTCACGTTTATTTCGCATACAACATTCCTTTTGAATAAAGTGTGGCCAAAAAATTATTTTAGAGTTTCTACATATATACAACATTACAAAGTTATATGGAGGAGTACGAACGCTAATTTGCATTGCATGGTGCCCACAATGATATTTATTCCGCACTGTGAATTTGTATATTTTTATACTATATACAAAGTTAGTCATAATAAAGAGAAACGAAGAGCATCTCTCTCTCCATCGCAAACCCCCCATGTACGCCCCTTTCACGTATGCACACAAAACTATCTCCAGGTCCTCTAAAAGTAAGCCCCCAGAAAATTCACGCATGTTTCATCTTTCTCTCGCGATATATGCAATGACGATCATTGTATTTGAAGCGAAAGCACGATACATACATTGGACTTCAGAATCCACTCATTACGGTCACCATTTACGTTTAGTGGTTATTATACAGTCACGGGCTCACCGTACAACTCTGTATTTGCTCATGACATGACTAGTTGACCAGTTAAACGTTCCACGTGGCACCATCGTGCCCACCTGTCGACTTGTATCTACTCTACATCTACACTCTTATAAAATACATAAAATACACTCTTATAAAAAACAGAGTTGGTGCTGATGGTGTGCCTGCCATCCTGCAATATAGGCCGTCCGATTTATATCTGACGGATAGGAAAGAAACTATGGCAATTTTGCAAAAAGGTACCCACACACCTCTCCACATTTGCAAATAAGGCCTTCCCTCGTTCATCCTTTTCTCTCACAAGTCATACAAATGCATCTTGATGTTACGTGCAACGCACGGGCATCTTGCTAGTAAGAATGAAAACAAACGACAAAAAAATATTTGGACGGTGGTTCGAAGTCATGACCGCGGGCACAGCGGACAAGGTGGCCTTGTATTGGTATGCTGAGCCGTCTGTTTTAACACACAGGAGCTGGTGTGGTGATTATACACACACGCACGCATGCACACGAACTGCATCCACGCAACACTCACACAAACACATGCACCCACGCACGCACGCAACACTCACACGTACACACGCAGCCACGCACGCACGCAACACTCACACGCACGCACGCAACACTCACACGCACACACGCACGCATGCATGCACACACCAGTACACCACACAACCAACACACACTCTCACGCTCAAGTGCTCAACCTGCACGTGCATGCGCACACATCAGGCCCTGACAGACACATACACAACCAGGTGATTCCCGCGCACGGGTTGGAGCCTTGTCGCGCCTGCGTAAATTTGTGTTTATCTGACCTTTTGCCTATGTGAACTGACAGGTGGGACCCACAAGGAACATGGTCAATTTAACTAGTCAACATGGCGCCACACAGACTATTTGGCTGGTCAACAGAGTGCAATCTGAGTGACCGTATAATCACCGCAAAACGTATATAGTGACCGTAATCAGCTTATTCTGAAGTTCGGTGACCGTATTACGCTTTTCTCTCTGTAGGCCCTCCAAAACTACATCTCTACACGTTCTCGCATGTTACATCTAACAACTATGCAATACATCACTACTACTACACTCTAACACAATAAATCATATGTGTTTTTAGTTTTACTAGATATCATATTGTTACTTATAATTATTCAGTTTGCATACATTAAAATTGCCTTTGAAATGTATGGCCAGTATCATCTACCGCACGGGAAAAATCCCGCCCTTTCCTGTTTAATCGGGTTTGTATCGATGGATCGTGCGAAACAGCAAAACTATAGTACTATACAGTACTACAAGTGACAGTTCACTGGGCCGTCGTGTCGTCTACTCCTCCATCGTAAGAGTGGAGCGCTCGCTTTCATAAATCTTCTAGTCCCTTTCGCCGACATGTGGGACATCAAGCTACCGGGTCCACGTGCCATACCGGAATACAGTGCAGAGCAGCCGGGGTGAAGCACCCCAGTCATGGCGCCGGCGTAGTAATGAGCAATGAGGCGTCAAATCACAAAGCTGCACCTTTCCCGCAGTTAAGTTGGAGGGACGAAGCAACCATCACATCATTTCACTCGTTGCTGAATCTGCTTCTCCCTCATCTTCTTCAACTTAACCACGTGTTGCTTCTGCCGTTGTTCTGCCTCATGTGGGACGCGGATTGGCTTGGTAAAGCACTGACACGTGGGACCGCATGTTAGCAAACCGCCAGGACAACGTCCTCCGAAAATAAGAAGCCTAATCCTAGACTTACAAAGGGCTACGTAGCTGCTACGTATACTTTCCATCTAATCTATATATGCCCCCCTGATTTTCAGGTGGGGTGGGCCTAATCCTCTCCTTTAATCCAATCAAATAGTCCCACATCACATCAGTTCGTAACTTTATGTAAACCATTACGTGGATGTAGCATTGCTCAAATAAGAAACCTCCCCCGCCATCCGCGCGGCAAAATCACCTCCTTTTTACTAATCTTGATTCTATAATTTTTTAGATCAATATAATTGAGATTTGTATAGATAGCACACAGGAGCAAAACCAAGTGGTACGGTTAAGGGCATCCACAATGTGTAGCCAAATGTGAAAATAGCTTTTGGCATCGTGGGAACCATTGTGGACGGTGTTGCCAAAGCCAAAAAGATGGAACCGAAGCTCCCTGATTGATTGATTGAAGGAATAGAAAAATGCAACATCTCTCCTCTTTCTCCCATGCTTGGACGCATGTAGTACAGTATAGAGCACAGAGTCTACTCCCCTGTCCCTTCTATCACAAATCACAAAGCAGTGAGGTGTCAAATCACAAAAGCACGGACGAAGCAACCATCATTTCACTCTTCGCCGACTCCGCTTCTCCATCGTCTTCTTCGAGAAACCAGCTCACCGCACTAGTACTCCTAGTAGTACTAGTAAAGGACTTCCTGGATGCAAATAAGGCATTTGTCTCGGCTTGCAGGCGGCACTTGCGAACGACTTACCGTGGTCTCCCTCAATGGTGTTCTCCGTCGAACGCACTTCGCCAAACCACCCAAAAAAAAAGATATCGTCGACGTCACCGCAATGGGGAAGGAAGTCAAATATAGTTACTACCTCCATTTTTTGTACACAAGGCCAGTATATCAAAATTACAATTTGCAAAGGGCCACTAACACTAATCGAGGCAAAATTGATGGGGTTAGCAACCAAGGACATTAATATCTCCTGCATGCATGCGGAAGTGAGAAGGTTAGTTTGCATGGCACTGCATTAATCAAGCGATGAGGAGTGAGATGGTTAGCTCTTTGGTCTTTGGAGAAAAAAATACGCATTAATTGACACGTGAAACGAGGATTTGTATTGATTAAATCCCGCGAAGGAAAACCCCGCCTTTATTTTTAACACTAGTACTCCTAGTACGTACGTACTTATCCTGTTTGGGTCTAGGCCTTGCATTGCCAAACTTCGCCACACATTTTTGCCAAGCTTGCCTAAAGTTTTCAAAATGAGAAGGAGGTACACTTGCGCACGGCTGTCGCGGTCGCACCGCACCCTCACACGGTCGCTCCTGCACGCCGCGGTCGCACCGCACCCTCACACAGTCGCTCCTGCGCGCCGCAAACCCAACCAAGGGAACGCACCCTCACTGACACGTGTTGTCGCATGTGAACAAACCAAACTCAGCCATCCTATCGCTGACACATAATTTTCGTTCATAGAGTATGTTTATCCAACCGCATGTTGGGGAGTATCCGTACGGCCCGTGCGGTGGTCTGTTGGGGAAGAAGAAGAGGTGAGGAAGAAGGAAAGAAGGGTTAGGAGACGTAGGATATTCATCAGACCGCCTGAAATGGTAGACTGACCCAAGTCAGGCGACATGCATAACAAATATATGTTTTTACACAGCAAAAGATCCATAAAAACAACAACATAAAGAAAAACTATCACTGCTCGCGGAAAGAGACGGCCTCGTCGTCTTTGACTGCCGGCGCGAACCAGCCGTCGCTGCCGACGTGTGTCTCCGCACCGTGGTTGTCCTCGGCCTCCAGCTACTCGTTCAAGCGGAGCGTGCGGGCGCTCTGCACGGACGAGAGCACAGCCCGGTTCAAGTCGAGGACGTCCGGTTCCGCCTGCAGGAGGGCCTCGATGGCAGCGGCATCCGCGCGCTCCGCGTCGAGTCGAGCCTCCGCCGCCCGGTTCAAGTCCAGGACGTCCGGTTCCGCCTACAGGAGGGCGTCGATGAGAGCGGCATCCACGCGCTCTGCGTCGAGTCGAGCCTCTGCCGCCCGGTTCAAGTCCAGGACGTTCGGTTCCGCCTGCAGGAGGGCCTCGATGGCAGCGGCATCCGCGCGCTCCGCCTCAAGTTGAGCCTCCGCCGCCCGGTTCACATCCACGACATCCGGTTCCGCCTGCAGGAGAGCCTCGATGGCAGCGGCATCCGCGCGCTCCGCGTCGAGTTGAGCCTCTACCTCCCGGTCCTCCTTTAGTATCGCCATGTTGAACCGCTGGTCCGCCTGCACCATGGGGGACTTGGACGCCGGCACGAAGTCGACGTCCATCGTCTCATACCCATCGGGGGCCTTCTGCGCCGTGACCTACGCCATGAACATTAGATCGGCTTCCTCCTCCTCGTAGCTTGGCTCTAGAGAACTCGGGGATTGGCCCGCCACAAAGCGAGCTTGGGAACGGAGGTCTGTGGCGCCGACCGCCGCCGCGATTTCTGCGCGGCGCTCCGGCGTCAGCATCTTGTAGTAAGTGATCTTGCGGCGCACCATGGCTTTCCGGCGAACTAGGGGACGCTTGATGCAGGCTAGGGGATCGAAAGGTGGGGAAATGGGCTGGAGATTTGGTGTGGTTTTAAGGCAGTGGCTGGCGTAGGCCGAGCAGCGAAGGTTTTGGTGTGAATAGTGGTTCCGATGACGACCGGTCAATCGGTTTTGACTGTCCATCGCTCTTGTCACGTTCGCGTTGCAGCCCGGCACGCTGGACCCTCCATGTCGCTCACCGAATGGAACGCGCTACGTCTTGCGTTTTCGCTCGCTTGTGGGACCGCAGTTGAGAGCAAACCGACGTCCCTCCCCTCCCCCGCCCGCGTCATTTATTATACCACCACTCCCTTTGTTTTATGCGGAGTAAATAAAAACAGAGGGAGTATACTACGGATGAGGATCCCCTGACGTGGCCGAACCCATTGAGTAACTGACATGCGGGGCCTAGCAAGCATGGGGTCCGCCAGTAAGTGACCGAAAGGGAGGGTAAGGCAGGGATACCTACGTTAGAGGATCCACTTCCACTATACTACTTTGACCAAATGTTAGAGTAATAATATATGACATGCAACTTACACAAATGTTAGAGTAATAATATATGACATGCAACTTACACAAAGCATACAGGGTCTAATGCGTTTTTCGAGGCTAACTTTGACCAAATGTTAGAGTAATAATATATGACATGCAACTTACACAAAGCGTACGGTCAAATTCGTATGTGAAAGGAGTTTCCAATGATATAATTTTCACATTATACATCTCATGTACTATTAATCTTGTCAATAGTCAAATTGGAAACCATCTCGAGTACAAATCTAGGAGTACGTACGAATCTAACAATATTGATTGGGCGTTGTTGAATGTTGATACCTTTTTGATCAAAGTAGAGATACTTTGACTACACATAAAACTTATATGTAAACTAGAAAGGATAGGGGGAGTATATTGTACGTTCAAAAACGAAACGAACATTGAATACCCTTTATATATGATTTGCGGATGCTATGATCACCGGTTCAAAATTTTGAATCCGCCTTAGGTATCACGTGCCCCCTCTCGTTCCCTCTCGATTTCATCTCGGGGTCCGGAGATCTACTGAAAGAAGACTAGGGTGGGTACATGCGAATGATACTCGGCGGAATGTTCAAATGAGGCATGCGGGAGGATGGACTCGACTGGAGGGCGACATGATCGATGGAGAAGAGGGTTGGACAGGAATGAGAAATAAGCAAACGCCACATGATTATACTTGAACGGCTCAAATAAACAATAAGTTGTTCTCGCTTGGCCTACATAGTGAAAGGCCTAATGCGCAACGCGGAGCACTGACGCTCGAATATGGACGGGAAAACAGGGAAACCGACATGTGGGGCACACCCGTCGGGACGACGTAGCGCAGACTAGTCCAATGGAGGAGCTGGCCCACGACCTCCTCGCCACCGACAACCGTTCATGTGGGTCGTTGGGGCCAACAACGGGGTGCAGCTCCAGCACCGCCTCTGGACACGGCGACCGCGGTGAGCGACACGCTCATATCGTCGCTAGACACGGTCGTTTTCAGTGTGCCGAGGGTGGCGTTAGTGCTGTGGCACGACCAACGGTTTGTTTGGTTTGTGCCCAAGGTTGCCCCATCAAAGCATTCGGTAGCCAAAATTTTGGTTGAGGTATTGGTTGCCCATGATTTGGCCGACATTGGCAAGAAAAATGAACTAGAGTTGGCTAGAGTTCATTGGCATGCCAAAGAAATGGCAACCATCGAAACAAAGACCAATCTTTGGGTCATGACCAAAATTTTGGTTGAGGTATTGGTTGCCCATGATTTGGCCGACATTGGCAAGAAAAATGAACTAGAGTTGGCTAGAGTTCATTGGCATGCCAAAAAAATGGCAACCATCCAAACAAAGACCAATCTTTGGGTCATGACCAAAATTTTGGTAAGGTGCACTTTGGCCACAATCCAAACACACCCCAACACCCGGCTCATCGAGGATGCACGGGGCGCCGCGACGCGTCCGCGGAGTGGTGTAGCGCGGCCAACTGCATCCTCTGGACCTGAGACCATGCCGGGTCGTCTTGCTTTTTCAATGACATGCGGGGATCGCATGTGAGCAAAGGGCATCTCCAACGTTGCCACAACCGCAGCTGACTACCCTGGCACACCAAAACCCTCGTCCCTCGTGCCGTCACGCGGTGCGTTCCCAGCCGGCGCCAGCTGCCCGCATTCATGCCGTCCGTTCGTATGTCGTCGTTAAGAGGCTCGGTGCCCGAGGAACCAACTCCGGCGACTTAATGACGCACCCGGACGCTTGGCCTCACCGGAATGCGCTACTTAAAGCGGCAACACCCAGCTAACCTCCACACCATAGCGCATCGTCCTCCTACCTGGCACCACATCCGCCATGACCGCAAGTGCGAACACTCTACGGGAGAGCTTGTCTTCGGGGATGAAGCTCGAGGTCGCCGCCCTCGCTCAAGTCGCCTCTCGCGACGCAATAGCGGCGTAACCGGACGCGGACGTGACCGCACAAGCGGTGGCCACGCTGGCGGCCGACGACGGGAGCACCGTCGGCCACGCGTCCTACTTGCCGCCGTCCAACGTCCGGCACCGCCGAGGTCGGGGACTCCTCCGAGGATGAGTAGGGCATGGGAGGCGGCAGGGCATGGTGTGCCAACTGGCCGGTCTGTATCCCGTGTTCTACTCTTCCTCGCCGGAGACCGCACCTTCACTTCACGGGTCTTGAACCCCGCCCCCGTACATAGAGATCGCAGATGGAGGACGTCGGTCGCCGCCGTAGAATAGGTTTAGGGTCAGGTTTCTTTTATTTTTCTGTCCTATAAAAGTTCGAAATGTAATGAAAATCTGCCGTGTTTGCATTAATCTCGGCCGGTGTATATGAACTTTCACAATAATATACATATTGTAGGAGTACTAGCAAGATGCCCGTGCGTTGCACGGAAGATCAAGATCTTGTGGGAGAAAAGGATGAACGAGGGAAAGCCTTATCTGCAAATGTGGAGAGGAGTGCGGGTAAATTGTCATAGTTTCCTTCCTATCCGTTAGATATAGATCGGACGGCCTATATTGCAGGATGACAGGCACACCATCATCACCAACTCTGCTTTTTATTGAACCGAGACAAATCTAACATGCGAAGTAAAATAAACACATAGGGTCTATACATACACAAATTATCTTAGGCACTCCAATAGTACGTCCACTACACATTCACGCATTTCACATCTTTCTACATCTACGGGAACCTACGAAAGGGTTAATGTAAATTGCCTCTCTCTCCTGCCCTGATTTTCATGGTGGTGGGCCCCTCCCTCCCCCCAATCTACAATCAACAGCTCACATGTTTCACATTACGTTAATTACGTAACTGGGATTACGTAGGTGTAGCATTACTCGTCCTAAAAAACCCAACTAAGCCAACCTCCCAGCATATCGCGCGGGAAAAGACCCGGCCGCGCCGTTTTAGTCAGGATTACCGGATTACTAGTAGTAGTATCAATGGATCGCGCGAAGCAACAAATTTTTTTTTGAGGGCGCGAAGCACCTAGTTTAAAAGGAAAAAAGGCGGTACACTCACAGCACTCCTGTCGCGGTCGCATTGCACCCCACACACGTTCGGTTCTGCACACGGCTCACGCAAACGGAACGCGCTTCGGCTTGCCTCTTCACTGACACGTGGGACTGCACTTGGAGAAACCGACCATGCGCTAAGCTCCCCCCGCCCACCGCGTGAAAATCCTCCCCCTCCCCACACACCCAAAAATTCCCCCCAAATCCGATTCAACCGCCCTTTGGCCAACTAGCCAATAATATTCCCCAAACCCCCCCTCCCCCCTGTCCCCCTCCACTCCATTCGCTCCACCAAAGCCGCCCTCCCCGCCACGCCAATACGTCGGCGCCGCGGTTCGGCGATCCTCTCGCTCCCACAGTACGCTCCCATAGACTGCCGTCCTCTAGCCGCGCCGCCACCTCTGGCTACGTTCTTGTGGAGGCGCACGGCGGTCAACGCCGCCACCGCTGGCGACGTTCGTGTGGAGACACAAGGCGGTCAGCTTCTCCCACGGTACGCGCATTCTAGACTGAGGCCCCGTTCATGTCGGTGTAGCGCTGAATGTTAGCTGATAGACGCTGTTAATCTCACTGTTTGCCGAAGTAGTCTACTGTCAATATGCTCTGCTTAAGAAGCTTCCTTGCCCTGTTCTGCACTCAATCTGCTTAGCTGAGATGGCATGCCAAGGCCGATTAGTTACTAAAATATCCTGCCATATATTTATTGTGACGTAGATTGCCATGGTCTAGTAGCCAATCTGTTAGGTGAAATAGCTCTACACCGTTTTATACTCGATCTTTGTTGCTGCGATGGCCTTTGATAGTTCGATGGCTGTGTGCTCGGCCTCATTGACTGCTGAAACAGCCTGCCATAATTTGGCACTCAAATCTGTTTGCTGAATTAGCTTTACATATATTTTGTTACTTAGATCTGCTCGTCCAAATATCTTGCCATAGCTTTAGACATCGACCTAGGTATTTTTTTCTGGACTTCATAAAAAAGCATATATGTTTTTCCTGTAATATCTAGTAGAAGAACTAATTTGTATGTCTAACAGATGGACAGGACTTGGATAACTTTTGCTCGAAGATTCTCCGCTGCATATGTCGAGGGGGTTGAAAACTTCATGAACTTTATCAGAGCTGAGTACGGTGGTCCGAAATCAGATGTGCTCTGCCCGTGTAGCAGTTGTATGAATTCAGTTACAAGACCCCAGTCAACTGTGCAAAATCATCTACACTTGTATGGGATGTCGGTCACATATACTAGGTGGGTTCATCATGGTGAAGCTGTGAACGTCAATGTTATTGACTACGTGGAAGCAGCAGATCACCATCTTGATCTGCCTGATGCTCAGGCGGAAGAGGAGGAGGAGGTGGTGGTGGCGGAGCCAGTGAGTTTGACCAACATTGAAACAATGCTACGAAATGCTCGTGCATTCCGTGAACTTTCACCTGCAGAAGAAAAACGGTGGGCCCGCATGTTGGAACAATGCAACGTTGCTGTCACCCCAGGAAATAAGCTGTCAGTATTCTCAGCTATGGTCACCTTTCTTCAGGTGAAGACATCTGAGCGGATGACCAACAAATCATTCGATGCGATGTTGGCTGCTTTCCGCAAATCTTTCCCAGATGCGTCTGAGCTGCCACACACCTACAGTAAAATGAAGAATTTCCTTCGTGCAGTTGGAATTGGATATGATATGATCCATGTTTGTAAGAATAATTGTGTTCTGTTCCGGAAGGATTATGCCAACTTAACTGAATGCCCGAAATGCAAATCATCAAGATGGAAAGATGGCGATGCTGTGAAGAGGATTCCTCATAATGTTCTGAGACATTTTCCAATTACACCAAGATTGTAGAGGTTGTTTCATGATGTTGAAACAAGAGAGGATGTACTGTGGCATTCTAGGAACCAGGAGTACAGAGATCAGAATGTAATGAGCCATCCATCTCATGGTAGTGAGTGGAAAAGCTTCAATGATAAACACAAAGAGTTTGCTGCTGACCCGAGAAACATTAGACTTGGCTTAGCTTCAGATGGATTTAACCCATTTGGCCACCAGAGCGCCACATATAGCATGTGGCCAGTGCTTGTTATCCCTTACAACATGCCTCCAAATGTCTGCACCAAAGAATCAAACTACATGATGGCCTTGCTCATCCCAGGTCCAAAAAGTCCTGGAAAGGATTTTGATTTGTTCATGGAGCCTCTTGTGGAGGAACTTCAACAGCTATGGAAGGGTGTTCTCACTCGAGACCTATATAGCAGCCCACCAGCTGATTTCTTTCTGTGTGCTGTTATAATTTGGTGCATCCATGATTATCCGGCTTTGGTCACTATGTCAGGGCGAACGACACATGGTTACAATGCATGTGTTCACTGTGACAGGAATCCAGCTGTCATACGCAATACTTAGCAAGATCTGTTACATTGGACACCGTTGTTTCCTTGCCAAGGACAAGCCGCATCCTAGAAAATACCGAAGACATGTGTTCAATGCAAAGCATGAAAACCGTGATGCGCCAAAGAGGCTCACCGCCGATGAGTTGCAAGTGGAATTAGAGAAGGTCAGGCATATTACACCAGGAAACCATCCTGGTAATGGTAGCGGGAAAAGGAAGCGTTACAGGGTAGAAGAGAGATTATTGTTTACCCGCAGGACCACTTTGTGGGACTTGGAGTATTGGAAAGATTTGGATCTGCGGCATAATCTTGATGTGATGCACATCGAGAAAAATATATGTGACGGCATTATCGGCACACTTCTTAATATTGAAGGCAAGACGAAAGATACCTTAAAATCTAGGATTGATTTGACACACCTGGGTATCAGAAAGGATTTGCAGGTGCAAGATGAAGGTAAACCACGGGATATGGCACCAGCTGTGTACGTCTTGGACAAGGTAAAAAGAAAATAATTCTGCGAGGTCCTGTCACGTGTGAGATTCCCACATGGATTTGCTTCCAACCCTGAAAGGAGAGTCAGTGCAGATGGAAACAAGGTACAAGGGTTGAAAACTCATGACTGCCACGTCCTACTTCAAGGGGTTTTACCTGTTATCCTTAGAGGATTGGGCCGCCCTGACTTATACAGAGCAGTTGCAGAGTTGGGACAATTCTTCAGGGAACTCTGCAGTAGGAATATCAGGATAGATGCTTTGGAGCGTCTTAGAGACAAGATACCAACTATCCTATGCGACCTTGAGAAGATATATCCTCCAGTCTTCTTTGATGTGATGGTGCATTTGGCTATTCATCTACCTGATGAGGCACTACTTAGAGGTCCAGTACAGTATGGCTGGATGTACCCTATTGAAAGGCGGCTAGGCACTTTCAAGGGCTATGTTAGGAACAGAGCTAGACCCGAGGGTTCCATTGCAGAGGCCTACATTGCTACAGAAGCATTGATATTCTGCTCAAAATACATTGAAACAGCTGATCAGCTTAGCAAAGAGGTGGGTGAAGACAATCCCGGGCTCAATGTTTTCGATTATTCTGTTCGAGTTACAGGGAAGAGTCGACAAGAGGACAAACCTAAAGATTTGGACAAAACGGTTTGGTATGTGTTGAATAACTGTCCTGAGATACTACCTTATATCAAGTAAGTGCAGTACTGCAGCTTATACATCGTAATCTACTAAACTTGCAGCACATTCTTATATATTTAGATGTTTGACGCGATCACTATGTTGTGCAGCATCTACAAAGAGGATTTACTGCCGCAAAATCCAAGAAACATTGACAAACTGGTTATGGCAGGATTTGCGAAATGGTTCAAGAACCATGTAAGCTTTTGAAGTGCGCTGTCAGTTTTTTAAATATATTGAGTACATAAGATGATCAGCTTGTCTATTTTCTAACCATAGGTTAAGAAGATGCGGGAGGATGGGCAAGCAGTTGATGATGCCCTTTACTCACTAGCAATGGGTCCTGATACTCGGGTAAGACATTATGAATCTTGCGTTGTTGGAGATGTGCGCTACAACACCCTTGCACGAGACGAAGGCAAGAAGACACAAAACAGTGCCATCATGAGCACGGATACGTATGACAAAGAGACAACTGAAATGTATGCTAACATAACAGACATTGTTCAGTTGCAGTATATCTCCAGTTTCGAGGATCATTGGTGTGTGGTTCTGTTGTGCTGTCGTTGGTATAACCTGTTTCTAGGATCGCAAAACCCAGAGCTGATGATTATTTCAAATCCATCAATGTCAAGGCAGCGTACTAGACCAACGAGCCTTTTATTTTGGCAAATCAAGCAACACAGATATTTTTCTTGGAAGACACATTTGCACGTAGCGATGACTGGAGAGTATTGCAAAGGTTTGAGCAGAGGAATTCATTTAATGAAGTTGCACAACAAGATGATGCTTACACTGCTCCTGATGTACAAGATAACACAGATGTTCCTAATATCTTTGAGAACCATCACGTCAATGACGCCGGCGAAAAGATTGCCTGTCGTGATGTGGACATACAAGAGTTGATCAAGAAGAAGCCAACATTCGAGGACGTTGAGGACGAAGAAGAAGATGACACCGTGGGGAATTACGATTCAAACTGATACACATGGCGAAGATGTTGACGCTGCTGCTGCGGATGATGATTACATTGCTTTTGTCGTATTTGCCTGTCAGAAGACGTTTTTTTATCTACTATGTGAAATTGTGTTTGCTATGACAACCGAAACCTGATGAACATGTTGTTTAGTATTTTGCTGTGAGAACATCACTTGTTATGTATGCTGATTTGTGTTTGGTGATTGTATGACAACTAAAACATGATGACATTGTTGTTTAGTTGTACTCATATTTGGCTGTGAAACTTGAATTTGATGACATAGTTTGTTGTTGGACTGCAATTTGCTCGACGTCTTCGAATGAGAACAAAGCTGACCCGACGGGGCCTCTACTATTTATTTATTTATATGAGCAAAAGGGGATACCCCCTGATTTCCGTTAATAGAAATCATTAGATGTTCACAACACTACGCCCAGCCTGCTACACAGGTTTCATTCATTACTAGTTTCAGCAAAGTGCTCATGTCGTAGCCACTGAATACATCACGAGTGCTACATACACTGCAAATAAAGAGACAATCATCCTACAGAGCACATCGATTTTTCCCATTATCTTCACAAGCTCTTTCATCTCCTCATTGCTGTCAAGGCCGTTCAGCAGCTGTTGCTTGGACATGATCAGAGGAACTGCATCTTTAACCTTCTGCTTTGCATCTTCCTCTTCTGCCGTTCCTTCAGTTACTTGTCCAACACCCCAACCTGTTGGTATTGGGATTCCTCGGCTAACCAAATAATCAGCGTAGTTGCATTCCCCCACATCAGCAACTTCCCAGAAATACAAATCACACGAATCTTCCCCTTTCTACACGAATCAAATTGGAAGATCATCAACCAAACTATTAAAAAAATCAGCAACTGAAAGCAGCAGAACAACACTTAAACATATTATTACCCCATGATTCGGGCATTTGTAGAAGACTCGGCCAGGGTTGCGGATTGTGGTTGAGACGCGACGGATGACTCTGCGTGATTTGCAGCAGTGGCACCACACCAACGGCAGCGGGTTGCGATGAGCAATCGGCTGCGATGCGCGTGCCGGCGGGGGTGTGATGAGACCCATAGGCGATGGTACGGGTGGTGACTTGGCGCATATCTGGTTGTTGCCTGCTGAAGAGCAGGTGGACGAGCAGCTAGCGGATATGGTTGCTGCAGTCAGAGCTTCTGATGCTAGGCAGAGTAAGTAGAGAAGAGGAGAAGCGAACGTTGGATATGTCAGTTTCATTACTTGCAGAGTAGCATAGCACCATATATAGTCATAGTCTAGGTTTGGATTCGAACCAGCTATAGGAGCACGTCTTTCTTTTTTCTAAAACTCGGCAACGTCTCTTTACTGGTACACTAGCTTGTTCTGTACGCCTTCCCAAGTCTTTGGTTTTCTTTCCCTTTTTTTGCGAGGAAGGAAGGAGGACAAAATTGAGAGTTCCTAGGACTCGAACCCAAGACCTCTCGGTTGAAAACCAAGGGTGCTAGTCACTTATGTGGCGAACGTTCCCTGTGAGGAGGATGGCAGACGAACGCATTTTCCTCGCAGTTTTCTTCCTATATATAAAAAAGTATGCTACTTGGTGTCCGCTTAGTCAACAAACGATTGTGCCAACCTTGACCATTGGATTGACATTCAACGTCTCTCGCGTTTCTTTAGTCTCTTCTTCCTCGAGCCGCCAAAGCCAAACCAGCGCCGGTGGGACCGCCTGCTCCCGCCTCCCACGGCTGGCTGTGATCTTCCCCGGCTCCTGTTCGTTCCCGTCCGAGGCCTCACCATCGTCCTCCGCCTTGGTTCGCTCGCCGCGGCGCCGTCCTCCGGTGTTGTCAACATGGTCAACAACCGAGAGGAATAAGGAGATGACTGTACATGGTGAGGATGATAGTAGGGACCCAGCAGCGCGCGCAGTAATTTGGTTTTTTGGGACGGAGAAGGGTATCAACTGGGCTGTGCGGGACCCGTGGCCCGTCTAGCCCAGGCTTTTATTTCATATGTTAGCACATGACCAGCCCAGTTTGTTTTTTTCCTTTCTGAAAATGGCTAGCCAGCTATTTTGTTTTTTGCAGAATAACCAACGTAGGCCTACTTGCTTTTCTACGCCCTGCTAGGCCGGAAATCTTTCAAGACGAGGAGGGATGCATTTTGCCCAGAAAATGGGCTATAAGTAATAAGAAATGGGCTATAAGTAATAATAAATGGGATGTAAAATGAAAAAATACAGCAAACAGGCAATTAGTTCCAAAATACTGTTTTCTTTCGGATTTTGATATTTTAAATTTCATTGTTTTTGTGCGGGTAAAATTTCATTGAATTTAAATTAAGGTATATTTAGATTTAAAATTAATTTGAATATGGCTAGAAATTTCGGGCTGTATGCTGTTTGGGACAGATTTGGAGGCTGACTTGTGGGTCTACTAGGTTGACGTGTACTTTGGCTTTGTCAACTTAGTCCACAAACGATTCTAGCAGCAGTGACCGTTGGATGTTAATCCAACGGCGATGCTGCTTCTTCAATATCTGATCTTCTTGCTCCAGCCGCCCAAACCAGCTCCGGTGGGACTGCCTGCTCCCGCCTCCCGTGGCCGGCTGTGCTGCCGCACAGGCCGCACCGCCCCACCCTACTTCATTGCTGGCCAGGCCATTCCTCTACTCACCCACACCTCCTGTTATTTTCCGGCGACGGCAGCCGGACCAGTAAACCCTCGTACTCCCCACCGCGTGGGCAACCATTGCCGAGTCTTCCCCGGCTCCGTGTCATTCCCTTCCTAGGCCTCGCCGTCGTCCACCGCCATGGCGCTCTCGGCGCGGCCTGGTCAACATGGTCAACGAACGACATCCATCGGCCATGGACTGTACGCGCAAAATAATGATTCCTCCACCTGATAGCTGGGACCCACCGGAAGGGCCTCTGTATTTCGCGAAAAAAACGTTCCCCCCGCTGTCATGTCGGACCCACCAGCTATATCTTCGCACGCAAGGAAGTGCCTCCTTATTACGCACAAAAAAATGAATACCCCCTGCTAGCTTGGACCCACCATAGTGGGAGGATGACTTGTGGGCCAACTAAGTTGACGGGGACGGAGGGCTTTGTCAACTTAGTCAATATGAACGATTCTAGCTCCAGTGACCGTACAATGTCCATCCAACGGCCGTAGTGCTTCTTCAACCTCTGGTCTTCTTGCTCCAGCCACCCAAAGCAGCGTCGGTCGTGCCGCATGCTCCTGCCTCCCGTGGCCGGCTGTGCTGCCGCGGAGGCCTCACCGCCCCCTACTATTTCCACCGCTGGCCAGGCCCTGCGGCGACGGCAGCCTCACACCGCAGCCGAACCAGTGAACCCTCATACTCCTCTCCGCGCGGGCTTCCACTGCCGCGTCTTCCCCGGCTCCGCGCCGTCCCCTTCCTAGGCCTCGCCGTCATCCACCGCCGTGGTGCTCTCGGCGCGGCCTGGTCAACGTGGTCAAGGAACGACTTCCATCGGACGTGGACTGTACGTGGAGAGGATGACAGCTGGGTCCACGGCCGCAGTAAGGAAGTGCCTCCTTATTACGCGGAAAATAATGATTCCTCCACCTGACAGCTGGGACCCACCGGACGGGCCACTGTATTTCGGGGAAAAAACATTTCCCCCTGACTGCCGGGACCCACCAGCTTCATCTTCGCACGCAAGGAAGTGCGTCCGGGCAAAAAAAAAACAATTCGCCCCCCTGACTGCTGGGACCCACCGGCTACATCTTCGCACGCAAGGAAGTGCATCCAGGCAAAAAAAGATTCGCCCCCCTGACTGCTGGGACCCACCAGCTACATCTTCGCAGGCAAGGAAGTGCCTGACAGTCGGGACCCACCTGGTCGAAGAGTGCGTAGCGTTGTCATTCTGGTCGCGAACGTGTACGTACATACTGGTCGATGTAGAGGCGCGCACGTGTCGTAGTAGAGGCGCGCACGTAGCATGTACACGTACGTACAGCGGCCAGGGTGCAAGAAAGAAAATATGGCCACGTATGTGTACATACGGGCGGGGTCTCGAACGCCTACTCATGCATACGTACGGCCAGGGCTCGTGTACATGGCTGGGTCAGAACGGAGAAACAACGTCGTCGTCGTGTTCATGGGGAGGCAACGGAATGCGTCGTGTTCATGGGGAGGCAACGGAATGCGTCGTGTTCATCAGGAGGCAACGGAACGCGTGGGAGCCAACCGGCTGGGTCGGAACGGAATGCGTGGTCGTGTTCATCGGGAGGGCTTGGACAGAACAGGCGATGGAAACGAGGCCTGGCGTACCGCAAAACGGAGGAAACGGACCTCCTACGTTCGGAACGAGGTCCTGTTGATCGGGAGGGGTGTGGCGTACCGCAAAACGGAGGAAACGGACCTCCTACGGTCGAAACGGGGGTCCTGTTGATTGGGAGGGGTGTGGCATACTGCAAAACGGATGAAATGGACCTCCTACGGTCGAAACGGGGGTCCTGTTGATCGGGAGGGGTGTGGCGTACCGCAAAACGGACGAAACGGACCTCCTACGGTCGAAACGGGGGTCCTGTTGATCGGGAGGGGTGTGGCGTACCGTAAAACGGACGAAACGGACCTCCTACGGTCGAAACGGGGGTCCTGTTCATCGGGAGGGGTGTGGCGTACCGCAAAACGGGACTCCACGGGATACTCTTCATCTCCACCGTCGATCTCCTCCAGCCTCCACGGGCTACCGTCGACCTCCTCCAGCCTCCACGGGCTCCTGTTCATCCAGCCTCCACCGCGCGCTACTCCACCGGCTACTGTTCAACCACCCCTCCACGGGCACCCCTCCACCGTCTACCGTTCATCCAGCCCTCCACACCACGGGGTCCTGTTCAACCAACCCTCCACGGGCACCCCTCCACCGTCTACTGTTCATCCAGCCCTCCACACCGCGGGGTCCTATTCATCCAGAGGCAACGCCACCGCTCACTGTTCATCCAACCCCCCCCCCGAAACGCTCACTGTTCATCCAATCGATCGGCTTCAGTTAGCAGCAGTAGCGAAGGAATCGCTCGATCGGGTTCAGTTAACAGCCATCGATCGATCGCTCGGGTTCAGTAACGCGTAGCCTGCAGTGCAATCGCTCGGGTTCAGTTAGAGCCCACCGCCTCGCTCGGGTTCAGTTAGAGCCAACGCCTCGCACACACGCGCGTACGTGTACGAGAGAAACGCGCATCGCTCGGCCCCCGACCTCCCACCGTAACCGGGAACTCCTCGAAATTTTCCTCCCCCTCGCTTCTACCACGGTTTTTTCCGTCATGGACGACCCAAAGAATGTCATGCAGCTGCGTCTCCGGCCCGCGCAGGACGAAAAGCCCATTTTCTGTCATGATTTTTTGTCATAGAAGTAGGAGCCCACCACATCTATGATGATACCGGGTTTTGTCACAATTATCGTCATAGAAGTGTCATATGTATGACAGGAAAAAAATTCGTTCGGCCCAAAATGTCATGGATGTGTCTTTTTTTGTAGTGATGGTTGGAGTGTTTTCTAGCGGAAAGGGTTGAAGCTTGGGCGCTGGAGCTCGAGGGCGGATGGGCTGAGGAAGAAGAAGGTGTGGGGTGAAAAGGTGGATTCTTATCTCCTTATAAGGGCAGTGAATATAGAGCGTCCCCCCACGACCTTAAAACTCGCATATTCCAAAGGGGTCGTGCGAACGGCATGGTTGGATTACCCAAACCCGTAATGATGAGAATCGTGTGATAAGGGGACACGATCTCTGTTTTGACAAGACGTGTCACCGGAGGCTGCGTCTCGAAACGCGAATCGGGGGATCAAAAAGCGATTCGAAATAACAAAAAGGCCAGACGTAACGTCTCACCAGCAAAACTATCAGTAAAGACATGTCGTGTCTTTTAAGTGTTTTGCCCTTGTGGTTCAGGGTTGTAACTATTGTGGAGCCAGATATAGTTCTGGTGATCAACTACTTTGAAGTGTTCAGAGGAGGAACCCGCCTTGCAATGCCGAAGACAATCTGCGCGCCGGACATATTGTCATTGAAGCCTGGTTCAGGGGCTAGTGAGGGAGTCCTGGATTAAGGGGTCCTCGGGCATCCAGGCTGTGCGACTTGGGCCGGACTCGTGGGCTGTGAAGATACAAGATGGAAGGCGTTCCCCCGTGTTCGGATGGGACTCCCCTTGGCGTGGAAGGCAAGCTTAGTGTTCGGATATGAAGATTCCTTTCTCTGTAAGCCGACTCTGTACAACCCTAGCCCCTTCCGGTGTCTATATAAACCGGAGGGTTTAGTCCGTAGAGGCAATCATAATCATACAGGCTAGACATGTAGGGTTTAGCCATTACGATCTCGAGGTAGATCAACTCTTGTAACACCTATACTCATCAAAGTCAATCAAGCAGGAAGTAGGGTATTACCTCCATTAAGAGGGCCCGAACCTGAGTAAAACATTGTGTCCCTGCCTCCCGTTACCTTCGATCCTAAGACGCATAGTTCGGGACCCCCTACCCGAGATCTGCCGGTTTTGACACCGACACCAACCGATCTAGTACCGAATGTACGGCACCTCCGAGTTCAGCACACGTTCAGCTCGATGACGTCCCTCGAACTCTTGATCCAGCAGAGGGTCGAGGGAGAGTTCCGTCAGCACGACGGCATGGTGACGGTGATGGTGATGTGATCCGCGCAGGGCTTCACCTAAGAACTACGACGCTATGACAAGAGGAGTAAACTGTGGAGGGGGCACCGCACACGGCTAAGAGAACAATTGATGTGCCTTTGGGGTGCCCCCGCCCCATATATATAGGTGGGGAGGAGGGGCGCGCCAAGGGAGGAGTCCTAGTAGGATTCGCCCCCCCCTTTCCTTTCTTCACCGGAGGGAAAAGGAAGGAGAGGGAGAGGGAGAGGGAGAGGGAAAGGGGGGCGCCGCCCTGATACGTCTCCAACGTATCTATAATTTTTTATTGTTTCATGCTGTTATATTATCAATCTTGGATGTTTTATAATCATTTTATAGTCATTTTATATCATTTTTTGGTACTAACCTATTGACATAGTGCCAAGTGCCAGTTGTTGTTTTCTGCATGTTTTTTACATCGCAGGAAATCAATGTCAGACGGAGTCCAAATACCACAAAACTTTACGGAGATTTTTTATGGACTAGAAGACACGTAATGGGCCCTGGCTGCGCCTGGGGGTGCCCCGAGGGAGGCACAACCCACCAGGGCACACCAGGAGGCCCAGGCGCGCCCTGGTGGGTTGTGCCCACCTCGGGTGCCCCCTGGACCGCCTCTTTGCTCTATAAATACCCCAATATTCTAGAAACCCTAGGGGAGTTGACGAAATATTCATCCAGCCGCCGCAGAGTCCAGAACCACCAGATCCAATCTAGACACCATCTCGGATAGGGTTCACCACCTCCATTGGTGCCTCTCCGATGATGCGTGAGTAGTTCTTTGTAGACCTACGGGTCCGTAGTTAGTAGCTAGATGGCTTCCTCTCTCTCTCGTTGAATTCTCAATACAATGGTCTCTTGGAGATCCATATGATGTAAATCTTTTTGCGGTGTGTTTGTTGGGATCTGATGAACTTCGAGTTTATGATCAGTTATATCTTTTTATATCCACGAAAGTTATTTGAGTTTCTTTGATCTCTTATATGCATGATTGCTTATAGCCTCATATTTCTTCTCTGATATTTGGGTTTTATTTGGCCAACTTGATCTATTTATCTTGCAATGGGAAGAGGTGCTTTGTAGTGGGTTCGATCTTACGGTGCTTGATCCCAGTGACAGAAAGGGAACCAACACGTATCTATTGTTGCTACTAAGGATAAAACGATGGGGTCTATCTCTACATAGATAGATCTTGTGTACATCATGTCATCATTCTTATTGCATTACTCCGTTTTTCCATGAACTTAATACACTAGATGCATGCTGGATAGCGGTCCATATGTGGAGTAATAGTAGTAGATGCAGGCAGGAGTCGGTCTACTAATCTTGGATGTGATGCCTATATAATGATCATTGCCTGGATATCGTCATAATTATTTGAAGTTCTATCAATTGCCCAACAGTAATTTGTTTACCCACCACTTGCTATTTTTCTCGAGAGAAGCGACTAGTGAAACCTACGGCCCCCGGGTCTTCTTTATCATATATTTGCCTTTGCGGTCTACTTTTTTCTTGCATTTATTTTCAGATCTATTAAACCAAAAATACCTTGCTGCAGTTTATTTCTATTTATTTTGTTTGGCGTTTGATTTATCAATCTACTAAATTTTACTCACGTCCGTTTTACCTATCTTGAGGCGACGTACCCCGAAAGGGATTGACAACTCCTTTAACACGTCGGGTTGCGAGAAGTTTTTATTTGTGTGAAGGGGTTGTTTACATTGTGTTGCTTGGTTCTCCTACTGGTTCGATAACCTTGGTTTCATATCTAAGGTAAATACCTACCGCCGATGTGCTGCATCATTCCTTCCTCTTTGGGAAATACCGATGTAGCTTCAAGCGACATCAAAAGGAATTTCTGGCGCCGTTGCCGGGGAGGATCTTCAACATATACCAGGTTCCTAATCACAAATCTCATCTCCTCGCAATTTAAATTATTTGCCATTTGCCTCTCGTTTTCCTCTCCCCCACTTCACAAAAATTTGCCGTTTTATTCGCCTCTCTTTTTCCGTTCGCCGTTTTCTTGCCAGATCTGTTTTTGAGTGCAATCCTGTTGTGAAGTCATCATGACTCAAGAGAACACCAAATTATGTGAACTCTCAAATACCAACAACAATGATTTTATTGGCACTCCGATTGCTCCTCCCGCCACTAGTGCGGAATCTTGTGATATTAATACTGCTTTGCTGAATCTTGTTATGAAAGATCAATTTTCCGGTACTCCTAATGAGGATGCCGCATTCCATCTTAATACCTTCGTAGAATTATGTGATATGAAAAATAAAAAAGATGTGGACAATGATGTGGTGAATATGAAATTATTTCCGTTTTCTTTGCGTGATTGGTTCTCTTCTTTGCCTCGTAATAGTATCGATTCTTGGAACAAGTGCAAATAGGCTTTCATCACTAAGTATTTTCCGCCCACAAAAATTATTTCCCTTAGAACCCAAATCATGAATTTCAAGCAACTTGAACATGAGCATGTTGCACAATCTTGGGAAAGGATGAAAATGATGCTAAGGAATTGCCTAACTCATGGGTTAAATCTTTGGATGATCATACAAAAATTTTATGCGGGGTTGAATTTTGTTTCTCGTAATATTTTAGATTCCACCGCGGGTGGTACCTTTATGGAAATTACTTTGGGTGAAGCCACCAAATTGCTTGATAATATCATGGCCAATTATTCACAATGGTATACCGAAAGGGTTCCTACTAGTAAAAAGGTTAATTCGGTTGAAGAAATTTCTTCTTTGAGTGAAAAAGTTGATGCTCTTATGAAATTGGTTGCTAGTAAGAGTGCTCCTATTGATTTTAATGATATGCCTTTGTCTACTTTGATTTAGCAAAATAGTGATGCCATAGATGTGAATTTTATCTCTCGAAATAATTTCAATAGCAATGCTTATAGAGGTAATTTTAATCCTAGGCCTTTTCCTAGTAATTCCTCTAATAATTATGGTAATTCCTATGGAAATCAATCTTATAATAATAATAGGAACACCTCTGATCTTGAGGATAATATTAAAGAATTTATCAATACGCAAAAAGTTTTCAACACTTCCATAGAAGAAAAGCTGAGTAAGATTGATGATTTGTCTAGAAGTGTTGATAGAATTGCTCAAGATGTAGAAAATCTCAAGATGAAAATTTTTGTGCCTAAGGTTGATGAATCGATTAAAGCTCTTTATGTTTCTATGGATGAAAGTAAGAAAATAACTTCTATGCTTAGAGCTAAAAGAGAATTTTTAGAAAAAGTGTTTTCTAGTGATTTCTTTCGTAAAAGTGATGAAGATCTTAAAATGATTGGTGTTTCTTCCATTGATTCTTTGTTTAGTAAAGTTAAGATTGATGAAAAAGGGACTGGAGAAGAGTCAACTTTAGGTAGAAGGCGCCCCAATATTTTGAGGGTGAAAATCTTGTTGAGAAAATTGATAAAAGTGGGTTTGAAGAGATCAATACTTTAACTAGTGATGTGCCCACTCTTTTGGATTACAAAGACTTTAATTATGATAGTTGCTCTTTGAGTGATTGTATTTATTTGTTGCAATCCATGATAAATTCACCTCATGCCTATGAACAAAATAAAGCTTTTACTAAACATATTGTTGATGCTATGATGAAAGCTTTTGAAGAAAAATTGGAATTAGAAGTATCAATTCCTAGAAAATTGCATGATGAATGGGAACCTACTATCAAAGTCAAGATAAAAAATTATGAGTGCTTTGCTTTGTGTGACTTGGGTGCTAGTGTTTCCACAATTCCGAAATCTTTATGTGATGTGCTTGGTCTTACCGATTTTGAAGAATGCTCTTTAAATTTGCACTTAGCGGATTCTACCATTAAAAAGCCTATGGGAAGAATTAATGATGTCCTTATTCTTGCAAATAGGAATTATGTGCCCATAGATTTTATTGTACTTGATATTGATTGCAATCCGTCTTGTCCAATTATTCTTGGTAGACCGTTTTTACGCACTATCGGTGCCGTGATTGATATGAAAGAAGGCAATATCAAGTTCCAATTTCCCTTGAGGAAGGGTATGGAACACTTTCCTAGAACAAGAATTAAGCCACCCTATGAATCAATCATGAGGGCATCTTATGGATCTCGAACCAAAGATGACAAAACTTAGATCCTTGCTTTATGCCTAGCTAAGGGCGTAAAACTATAGCGCTTGTTGGGAGGCAACCCAATGAATAAATTTTATTTTTCCTTTTTGCTTTCTGTTCTTGAGTGTTTGCACAATTATGCTACTTTTATGATTGTGTTTTTTGTGCTTTAATTAGTGTTTGTGCCAAGTAAAGCCTTTAGGATCTTCTTGGGTGATAGTTGTTTGATATTGCTGAAAAAACAGAAACTTATGCACTCACGAAAATAATTTTCATAAATCACAGAAAAGTGCTTTTGCCCTGATTGTTTTTGCAGAAGATTAATATACAAATTACCCTGGTCGTCCTAAACTTTCAGAATTGTTGGAGTTACAGGAGTATTCGAAAGAGTCAGATTGCTACAGACTATTCTGTTTTGATAGATTCTGTTTTCTTTGTGTTGTGTGCTTATTTTGGTGGCTCTATGGTTTTATTTGATGAGTTTTTGCCATAGAAAAGTTGGAATACGGTATATATAATACAAAACAAAATATGATAGGTTTGATACAGTACTTATAGTAGTGGTTTGCTTTCTTATACTAACGGATCTCACGAAGGTTTTGTTGAGTTTTGTGTGATTGAAGTTTTCAAGTTTTGGGTTATCTTACGATGGATGAAGGAAGGATGCAAGAGCCTAAGCTTGTGGATGCCCCGGCATCCCAGGCTATTATCCAAAAATGAGCAACCAACTAAGCTTGGGGATGCCCCCGAGTGGCATCCCCTCTTTCTTCCAACAACTATCGGTATTTTACTCGAGGCTATATTTTTATTCATCACATGATATGTGTTTTGCTTGGAGCGTCTTGTATGATATGAGTCTTTGCTTGTTTTATTTTGTCTTTTAAGTCATCAATCCTTGCTGGACACACCTATTTGAGAGAGCCAAAATTATGTCATGACTTGTTAGAATTGCTCTCTATGCTTCACTTAAATTTTTAAGAGCTATGGACTTGCTCTAGTGCTTCACTTATATCTTTTTGAACACGGTGTGCTCTAGTATTTTTGAAGAAATGCTCTCTTGCTTCACTTAGATTTTGAGAGTTAGTAAATTTTTTAAGAAACTCTCTCTTGCTTCACTTAAATTATTTTTAGAGAAAAAGAAATATTATGCTCATGATCTTCACTTATATTTGTTTGAGCCTATGAAAAGCAACACATGAAAATTAGTCCCAAAGTGATAGATATCCAAGAAGGATATAATAAAAACTTCCATGAAGATCATTGGACAAAATAAACTTGATTCTTAGTAATAGTTTTGAGATATGATGATGTGATATGTGAGTTATGTTGATGAGTAATTATGCTTTAGTAAGAATTTTTGGTGTTAAGGTTTGTGATTCCCTATGCAAGTACGAAAGTCAATAGTCATGCAATGAAATTAGAGTAAAATTCATCGGTGGTACCTCAACTTGCGTCGCCCAGTCACTTTGGTCACTGTACACAAGAACTCACGCAATATGGTCACTGTGTACGGTGAACAGTGAAAATACGGTCACTGTGTGCCGTAGACCGCGCGTACGCTGCCTATTGACCACCTGCTGACCGTCCGGCTCCCAGTCCGCGCGCCAGGTGTCGCGAGGAGGAGCGACCCAATGGCATATTTGCAGCAACACCCCCAAGTTATCGGACAGATCCCCGAAGTCCTCCCACGTCTCCACCTCCCCTGTCTCTCCACCTCCCCTGTTCGAGCCGATCAAACCGGCGGAGAAGGTGACGGAGGCGTGTGCGGCGTGGTGCAGCATGGTCGTGGCAGTGGTGCGGCATGATCGTCGCCGTGGTCGGCGCGGAGGGGTTTCTTCTCGCGATGGTGAAGAGGAGGCGCCGCCGCCATGTCTCCTGTTCGTCGCCCCGACGGTGCCCCTGCCCCTGTTTACCGTAAGTGATGATTCCTGCCGTAAATCTTCTTATTTCTCTTTGATTCTTGTTTGATAGGGCTGGCATTGTGTTCGCCTATGATATGTGGTAGTATTTGTCACATGTATGGCAATTTAGGTTTAGGGTTTTTCGAACCCAATTTGTCTGATAGGATTTCTGATAGGGTTTTAGGTTCTTGTCGAAAGGATCTAATTTTCATCGATTCCACATGAAATAGGCTTAGGTTTCTAGCAGTTGTACCTGTATGTGCACCTTTGTTCGAATAGGCTTAGGTTTTGGAGCTTTGGTTTATGGAGAACATTGGGGATTTCTGGTGTTGTACTATTCAAAAAGGTCATTTTTGTTCAATTTTGATGTGATCAATTATGCTTTGTTTTTGCAGGAGCAAGAAGTGAGAAGTTCTCAGTGTTGTTTCATCATGGTGGTTTTTTCAGGGTGAAGGAAGCAATAGGGCTTATGTTGATGGGCATAAAGTTTGGTATGACAGTTTGGATAAGCTCACCTGGTCTCCAATAATGGTGGAACATATAGTAGAAGAGATTGGATGGGAGATGGCAGGCAGGTTGAAGACATATTATCAAATCCCAATACTTGACATTACTCAGAATTCTTTGAGACATATCAAACCTGAGGCAGATACTGATAAAATGATGACCTTTCTGTCTATTGGGCATCATTTCTTCAGTATTTATCTTGATCATGATGACAGCTTGATTACTAAGAAGGTTGTTGATGATGTGGTCCAATTTCCAAGGGCTGAACTTCCACCAGTGTTTAGCCCTTCAAAAAATGGTACTAATCCTCATAGTAGCAAGCCTGGAAATTCAGAAGAAGACTGCCCTATACCAATTCACGTTGTGTATCCAAACAATGTGCCACATGAAGATGGCAATCCATTCATGTTTGTAAGAAGGCAGTGCACATTTGGTGAAGGAGCAGAGGAGAATGCAGAGCAACAAGGACAAGCAGGGCAACATGATGATGTACAGCAACATGAAGATGCAGAGCATGTAGGCCAAGAAGGGAAGCAGAGCCACATGAAGATGCAGAGCAAGTAGAGCAAGAAAGAGAAGCAGAGCAACATGCAGTAGATGAAGATGCAGAAGCACATCAATTGAGGAGAACCAGAGCAAAGAAGAGATGTTTTGAAGGCAATGTAGGAACAGATAGTGACTTAGATGACAGTGATTTTGATCCTGGTGACATGGTAGATAGTGACTTTGAAATCAGTGATGATGATGATGACCTTTATGCTGACAATGTGGATGAGGATGAACCAATTCAAAGGAAGGAGAAGGTGAAGCAGAAAACAACAGCAAAGGATAAAGGAGTTGTAGGGGAAGGAAAGGAAGAAAACATGTCAGATTATGAATCTGAAGGTGAAGATCTTTGGGCACCTGATTTAGATGATGAAATGCAAACCAAATTTAGAGCATTTAGAAAGGAGGATCTGACTTGTCCAAAATTTCATGTTGGACAAGTGTTTGAAAATGTTGATTTGCTTAGGAAAGCAATTAAGGAATACAGCTGCAAGAACAGAGTTGATGTCAAGTTACCAGTGAATGACAGGAAGAGAGTCAAAGCAGTCTGTGATGAAGATTGTACCTGGTACTTGTGGGCTTCTTATGACAGCAGAACCAAATGTTTCATGGTAAAGAAGTATGTTGAAGAACATAGTTGCTGCAAAAAATGGAAGATCAAGGCTTTCACAGCACATTTTCTAGCCAGGAAATACCTTGAGAGTTTCAGGGCTGATCAGGATATGAATCTTAGAAACTTCTCAAGGGTTGTTCAAAAGGAATGGCACATGACACCAACTAGGTCCAAGCTTCAGAGGGCAAGAAGGCTAGCTATGAAAATAATTCATGGAGATGAAGAAGGGTAGTACAAGCTGTTGTGGGATTATGGAAATGAGATAAGGAGAAGTAATCCTAGTAGCTCATTTTTCCTTGCACTGGATAATCAAGCTAGGTTCAACAAAGCCTACATGTGCCTTGATGCATGCAAGAGAGGCTATCTTCAAGGTTGCAGGCCTATGATCTTCATAGATGGCTGCCATATTAAAACAAGATACAGAGGGCAGTTGCTGGTTGCAGTAGGAATAGATCCAAATAATTGCATATTCCCCATAGCAATAGGTGTTGTGGAAGTGGAGGACAAGCCTAACTGGGTTTGGTTTCTTGAGAGGCTGAAGAGTGATCTTGCTATTATCAACACAACCCCATGGACAGTAATGTCTGACAAGCAGAAGGTATATGCAACCACATTGCCTGATGGTCTAATTAGATTACTGTACTTGAGAACACTTGTTTAACACTTTGTGTATTGGTCTATGTTGTTTTGTAGGGCCTGATAAATGTTGTGACTGAAGTATTCCCTGAGTCAGAACATAGGTTCTGTGTCAGGCATATGTGGAAGAATTTCCAACAGTTGTACAAAGGTGATGCTTTGAAGAATCAATTGTGGAAGATAGCTAGGAGCACAACAGTTATTAAGTATGAGCAGTACATGCTTGAGATGAAGGTGCTGAATGAGGATGCATACACCTGGTTGAAAGAGTTGGAGCCAAACACTTGGGTGAGGGCTTTCCAAAGTGACATACCTAAGTGTGACATTCTGCTCAACAATTTGTGTGAGGTGTTCAACAAGTAAGTTCCAATGTTGTCATCTCACTCTTTTTAACATAAGATGCAATGCTTTCCTATCACTGTTGTTAACATAACATGCAATGGTTGTGCAGATATATCTTGGAGGCAAGAGAATTGCCAATTCTTTCAATGTTTGAGAGGATCAAGCAACAGTGGACTGCAAGGCACTACACTAAGCATTGTGAGGGTGAGAAGATGCAAGGAGTAATGTGCCCTAAGATCAAGAAACTAGTTGACAAGCTTACAGAGCTGGCCAACACATGCTATGTGTATGAATCAGGAGATGGAGTGTTTCAAGTGGTGGATAGAGGAACAGATTACATAGTAGACTGGCACAGCAAGTCCTGCAGCTGTATGAGATGGCAAAAAAGTGGAGTGACTTGCATACATGTTATAGCATGTTGTAGGAATGAGAGAGTATATCCACTAACCTTAGTGGATCAATGCTACTCAGTGTCCATGTTCAAGAAGGCTTATAGCAATATCATCTACCCTTGCAAGGACATCACTGAGTGGGAGAAGATGAATGGGCCTGAAATTAATCCACCAGACTACAAGAAGCATGTTGGAAGGCCTTGCAAAAGCAGAAGGAAGGGACCAGAAGAGATTATTTGTAGTAATGGAGGGAGGAGGATGTCAAGGGATGGTGTAATCATGCACTGCAGTTACTGTGGTTAGCCTGACCACAATATCAAGGGATGCAAATATATGGAAGCTGGTCTACCACCTCCCAATGCACAAGCTCCTCCACCCCAACATGATGACAATTTGGAAACTTCACAAGCTAATATGGAGCAACAGCCACCTCCAGAACAAGCCCAGGTAACTGTCTTGTACACAACCTCTAGCAGATCTTCTGGAGCAGCAGACTGTAACAAGCTTTTTGTTTGATGAGCAGCATGCCAACACAAGTGCAGAGACCAGTACAGTAGTAGAAGATCTTATGGTGGATCACATGCTTCAGCAGGTAATTTAAACATGAGTACTCTTGCTCACTTGCTCTGTTTCAGTCATGCTTTTAGTTTCCATTTGTTGACACTTGACATGTGTATGTACAAAGGCCTTTGCCTAGAGTGCTTCAGCACACACCAATCCCAGAATCAACATTCTTAACAAATGCACAAGCAATGTTGAACCAGGCCCAGACAAGCACTAGCACAATCAGGCAGGGAGAGCTAGCTAAGAAGATGCTGGCCATGAAGCAGCAAAGAGAGAAGGAACTTCAAGACAGGAAACAAGCTATACTAGAGGCAAGGATAGAAGCAGAGTTGAAGAAAGCAGAAGAGGCTGCTAGAAGAAGGCATGAGAAAGCAGAAAAGAAGGCTATAGAAGCTGAGAAGAAGAGAGAGGCGGCTGCACAGAAGAAGGATCAATGGCCATCCTGAGGCAAGCAAGAGCAGAGACAAGGCAGATAATAGTGGAGACACAAAGAGAGCTTTCTGCTGAGAGGAAGGAGAAACTGGCTGCTGAGAGGAAGGCACAAAAGGAGGCTGCTGCTGCAAAGAAACTAGAAGAGAAGAAAGCCATTGCTGCACAGAAGGAATCAGAGAGACAAGCACTCCTAGCAAAGAAGCAGGAAGAGAAACAAGCCCTTGCTGCAAAGAAACAAGCAGAGAGACAATCCATTGCAGCAAAGAAGGAGCAGCTGAGGAAACAAGCACAAAGAAACATGGAGGAAGCTGGGCATGTGCCACAAAGATCAAGCATGTTTGACATCTTTAGATGATCTATGAGACTGTTTATCTTGTTTTAGCAAGAGTACTCTTTCAGCAATGTAAAATATGACTGTGTTTCCCTTTCTAGTTATCTCAAGATCTTATGGTACTCTATTTTGAGTAGTGCTAATGATGATGCACTACAGAATCTATATTTTGGTATGAAAACTGTCTTGTCTGTCTACCCATTTCTTGTCATTCTATTGTTGATGTCAATACTGCTTCCACATTACATCCTTGCTGCCATTATTTTCATTTCATAAATATGATATGAAACAGTACACAAGAAGTCATTTCACAATTATCATGTCAGAAAGATAACAGAATACAAAGACAATGTTTCCATTAAAGATAGATAGATAGATCACTTCATACATTTCTGGCCTTGACAACCATAACATTTGATACAACCAAGCTAACTTCATAGCCATTTCCTAACATTAAACTAGTGAAAGTACTTAACATGCTAAACTACTGAAGCTGGTCTTCACTTCTCCACTACCAAAATGAGCACTTGTCTTCATCACTTCTTCTTCTTCTACAGTACTCCTTCATCACTTCTTCTTCTTCTAATGCAGAGAGCACTTGTCCTCACTTCTTCATCAATAGAAGAACACAGAGGGCACACAACAGCATCACACTACCTAACAGAAGCTTCAGCAGCACCAAGATCTCTGCACCTAATCCAATCAATGCACTTTCTTGGTGCTTGCTCATATTCTGCTGCAGAGAGCCAGGCCTTGCCAAAGCAGCTCTACTAGTTGCCACTTGAGTTGCAATCCTTCTCCTTTCATAACTAGCCCTAATGAGTTCTTCCCTCCTCTCCTCTGTTGCTCCAACAGCATCCACAGCTTGGTTCCCAACCAAGAAATGAGCATCTACTAGGTACGCAACATATTCCATCTCCCAAAACCAGAAATCACACCCAGTAGCCTGCAAACCAACAGCAAAAAAGTGAACTTTGACCAACGAGAGGGCAAAACTGCTGCCAAGAACAAAATCAACTGATCCTCTGTGTTACTTACGGAGTGATTGGGACATCTGTAGAACACCCAGCCCTCGTGATCCTCTGTGTTCGAAACGTAGTACCTCACTGTCGCCTGGCAGCGAGGACATGGGATGAGTGGCACCACCACTGTCCGGCCGCGGAGACCAGACCGGGCAGAACTAGCAGAAGACATGGCGCAGTCGTCGTCGGGGGCGAGGGCAGGATGGGCGCGCGGCGGCGAGAGGGCAGGATGGGCGCGGCGGCGACGAGAGGGCAGGATGGGCGCGGCGGCGGCGAGAACTAGGGATTTGGAGGGGAGAATTGGGGATTTCTATCTAAACGTTTTTTTTTCAAAAACGCCCTCCCGCAAATGGGCACTTTAACATAAATCCTCTACCCGCCTACGTGGAGCCCGTGGACTGGTCAAATTTGTGGCATACGCGCGGTCTACGGCGCACGATGACCGTATTTTCACTGTTCACCGTACACAGTGACCGTATTGCGTGGGTTCTTGTGTACAGTGACCAAAGTGACCGGGCGACGCAAGTTGAGGTACCACCGATGAATTTTACTCATGAAATTATATCCTACTTATGGTGCATTATTCAGTGTTAATTATGATTAATGCTTGCTTATGAGATTATTCGTTTCTTGGTTGGTCGCTTCTCAATCTTTTTGCTAGCCTTCATTTTGCACCAAGTATGATCTCTACTTGTGCATCCAAAAACCTTTAAACCAGTTTTGCCATATGAGTCCGCTATATCTACCTATATGTGGTATTCTTTTGCCGTTCTAAGCAAATTTGCATGTGCCATCTCTAATTTTCAAAATAAACTTCTCTTTTGTGTGTTTGTTTCGCTCGCGGAACGGTGGCGGGTGGCTAATATTTTCCATGCTGGATGTGTTATTCTCGCGATGAGTGTTTATTCACTTGTCATTGCACGAGAGTAAGACAAAGGTTTTAGGGATGCTCAGTCCCGAAATGCAAAAATGAATTTACTTTATGTTGTCAAATAATAAATTCCTTGGAAAGTGTTGGTATGGAGGGCAACCGTGGATACGGCTAGCTATGGAAAGTGAAAGTATGGTGGAAAAAGGAATACACTTTATTTTCTATTTGGGAACCGCCTATGGCATATCTAGCATGGAAAGTGTTCGAAACTCTTAAGTCGTTTTCGTTGGTGGGATGGATACACCTCCCAAAATGTTTTTATCTCTAATTTTTTCGCTTTGAGCTCTGGCACCTCTACAAATCCCTACTTCCCTCTGTGAAGGGCCTTTCTTTTACTTTATGTAATTTTTATTTTTGAATTTGAGTCTCCATCTTCTCTTATAAAAGCACCAACTAGGAGGCAATATGATCGTACTTAAGTATTGGGTGTAGCTAATATTTGAGTGTGTTTCATGAATGGATCAATGGTTGAGCATGATGGGCTAGGGATAACTTATTTTAGCGTTGATATTCTGAAAGACATGGTTGCTTGTTGATATGCTTGAGTATCTAAGTTATTATGTCAAAACTAGACTATTGCTTTGAATCACATAAAAGTCCAATTGTCCATGCTATAAAGAAAAGAATATGATATGATATGTTAGGCAGCATTCCACATCAAAAATTATGTTTTTATCACTTACCTACTCGAGGACGAGTAGGAGTTAAGCTTGGGGATGCTGATACGTCTCCAACATATCTATAATTTTTGATTGTTTCATGCTGTTATATTATCAATCTTGGATGTTTTATAATCATTTTATATCATTTTTTGGTACTAACCTATTGCCATTGTGCCAAGTGCCAGCTGCTGTTTTCTGCATGTTTTTTACATTGCAGGAAATCAATATCAGACGGAGTCCAAATGCCACGAAACTTTATGGAGATTTTTTATGGACCAGAAGACACGTAATGGGCCCTGGCTGCGCCTGGGGGGTGCCCCGAGGGAGGCACAACTCACCAGGGCGCGCCAGGAGGCCCAGGCACGCCCTGGTGGGTTGTGCCCACCTCGGGTGCCCCCCGGACCGCCTCTTTTCTCTATAAATACCCCAATATTCCAGAAACCCTAGGGGAGTCGACAAAATATTCATCCAGCCGCCGCAGAGTCCAGAACCACCAAATCCAATCTAGACACCATCTCGGATGGGGTTCACCACCTCCATTGGTGCCTCTCCGATGATGCGTGAGTAGTTCTTTGTAGACCTACGGGTCTGTAGTTAGTAGCTAGATGGCTTCCTCTCGCTCGCTGAATTCTCAATACAATGGTCTCTTGGAGATCCATATGATGTAACTCTTTTTGCGGTGTGTTTGTTGGGATCTGATGAACATCGAGTTTATGATCAGTTATATCTTTTTATACCCATGAAATTTATTTGAGTTTCTTTGATCTCTTATATGCATGATTTCTTATAGCCTCGTATTTCTTCTCTGATATTTGGGTTTTTGTTTGGCCAACTTGATCTATTTATCTTGCAATGGGAAGAGGTGCTTTGTAGTGGGTTCGATCTTACGGTGCTTGATCCCAGCGACAGAAAAGGAACCGACACGTATGTATCGTTGCTACTAAGGATAAAACGACGGGGTTTATCTCTACATAGATAGATCTTGTCTACATCATGTCATCGTTCTTATTGCATTACTCCGTTTTTCCATGAACTTAATACACTAGATGCATGCTGGATAGCGGTTGATAGCGGTCGACGTGATGCCTATATAATGATCATTGCCTGGATATCGTCATAATTATTTGAAGTTCTATCAATTGCCCAACAGTAATTTGTTTACCCACCGTTTGCTATTTTTCTCGAGAGAAGCCACTAGTGAAACCTATGGCCCCCGGGTCTTCTTTCTCATATATTTGCCTTTGCGATATACTTTTTCCTTGCGTTTATTTTTAGATATATTAAACCAAAAATACAAAAATACCTTGCTGCAATTTATTTCTATTTATTTTGTTTGGCGTTCGATCTATCAATGTACTAAATTTTCCTCACGTCCGTTTCGCCTATCTTGAGGCGTCGTACCCCGAAAGGGATTGAAAACCCCTTTAATACGTCGGGTTGCGAGAAGTTGTTATTTGTGTGCAGGGGTTGTTTACGTTGTGTTGCTTGGTTCTCCTACTGGTTCGATAACCTTGATTTCATATCTGAGGGAAATACCTACCGCCTTGTGCTGCATCATCCCTTCCTCTTTGGGGAAATACCGACGTAGCTTCAAGCCACATCACGCCCCCTCCCCTAGTCCAATTCGGACTGCCATGGGGGGCACCCCTTGCGACCCTCCTCTCTCTCCACTAAGGCCCATGTAGGCCCATTAATTCCCCCGGGGGGTTCCGGTAACCCCTTGGTACTCCGGTAAAATACCCGAATCACTCGGAACCATTCCATGTCCGAATACTACCTTCCAATATATGAATCTTTATCTATCGACTATTTTGAGACTCCTCGTCATGTCCTTTATCTCATCCGGGACTCCGAACAAACTTCGGTCACCAAAACACATAACGCATAATACAAATCGTCATCGAACGTTAAGCGTGCGGACCCTACGGGCTCGAGAACTATGTAGACATGACCGAGACACATCTCCGGTCAATAACCAATAGCGGAACCTGGATGCTCATATTGGTTCCTACTATTCTACGAAGATCTTTATCGGTCAAACCGCAATAACAACATACGTTATTCCCTTTGTCATCGGTATGTTACTTGCCCGAGATTCGATCGTCGGTATCATCATACCTAGTTCAATCTCGTTACCGGCAAGTCTCTTTACTCGTTCCGTAATGCATCATCCCGCAACTAACTCATTAGTCACATTGCTTGCAAGGCTTATAGTGATGTGCATTACCGAGAGGGCCCAGAGATACCTCTCCGATACTCGGAGTGACAAATCCTAATCTTGATCTATGCCAACCCAATAAACATCTTCGGAGACACCTGTAGAGCATCTGTATAATCACCCAGTTACGTTGTGACGTTTGATAACACACAAGGTGTTCCTCCGGTATTCGGGAGTTGCATAATCTCATAGTCAGAGGAATATGTATAAGTCATGAAGAAAGCAATAGCAATAAAACTTAACGATCATTATGCTAAGCTAACGGATGGGTCTTGTCCATCACATCATTCTCTAATGATGTGATCCCGTTCATCAAATGACAACACATGTCTATGGTTAGGAAACTTAACCATCTTTGATTAACGAGCTAGTCTAGTAGAGGCATTCTAGGGACACTCTGTTTTGTCTATGTATTCACACATGTACTAAGTTTCTAGTTAATACAATTCTAGCATGAAAAATAAACATTTATCATGATATAAGTAAATATAAATAACAATTTTATTATTGCCTCTAGGGCATATTTCCTTCACTAAGTTGCTACGGAAAGCCAAAAAGTGTCTAGAGATACTAACAACATATCTTTGGCGATTGCTAGGTGTCAGTTGACTGATCTAGTATGTGTCTAATGTAACATATGTCAATGCATAGTTCTAGGTTCGGATCTCTAACCACTTTGCATGTTTCTATAAGTAGATAGAGCCAAATACAGATACGTGCATACATGCAGCAGCCATATAACACGTATGCCACTACCGTTCCTTCCCCACATTCAAGTTACGACAACAGTGATTAAGGGTCTCCCCTATCGAGAGGTCAGGAAAGGAGGGAGAAAGCTTCTGCCACCGTAGTACCTCCACAAGCCACCATCTACTGAGAATAGTACCCTTCACGTCCTAAAGGCAAAATGTTGATGGTCGGCTTCACCCAACACCGTGAAGATTATAACATAAACAAGCAAGGAGGATGTCGTATCCTGTCAACGTTCAACACCTAAACATACTAGGGTTCCTCCATATCCCCGCGAACTAGGGGGTTTACTCAGACATAGATACAACAAGCATCATCAGGATAATCAATAATCCTACAAAGGATGTCAGAGAACCCGCCTCCTGGGGGCTTTGTGGGTGAGTATGCCCCTCCGCGCCGTTTATTTGTAGTGGCTTGCCGTGGGGTACTATTTTTTGAACATTTTTATTTTCTTTTTTCTTGCAGGTTACAAGTGGAAGTGTTGACACCCCTCCCACAAAACAAAATATACTCATGTGTGCACAGATGAAAGAAAAAACAGCTCAGAGAGGTCCCAAAAAGATTTTACTTACTACCACGGCGAGTTGTCTTTTATTATAGCACCCCTGCACAATTTTAGTTCCTTCTATATCTCTACAAGGACATAGTTCGTTAGGTTTTCCTTTTTTTAGAATTGTGTGTTCGAATCAAATCTATACATTTATGATGTTTGTTTACTACACATCAGTTGGTTGCAGATATCAGTTTGGGTAAGTTGGCTTTTGTGCCACGGTGAATTTGCACAGAAATCCTTTTCCTGTGAGTATATGTCTGCTGGTTGCGCACACCAGCTGCTTAAGTTGGCTAACGCCACGTTGAATCTGCACAACAACCTTTTTTTCTTTGTGTTTTATGTCTGCTGGGTGCACACACAGATGATTAAGTTGGCTTTGCGCCTTGGTGAAGTTGCACAAAATCTGCCAAAAAATTGCAAAGCCCACAATTTTTTTCTCCCCTATACAATAGCTACCCCTACACTCCTGGGTACTGCTGTATCTGCTACGTGCAACCACGCGATAACTATGAAATAAGATCTGGGAAGCAAGCAACAAATTCTGGAGAGGAGGTAAGGGGCAAAGAAGGAGGAAGGGTCTGGAGAGGACGAACTCACAAATTTTTCTGGAGTTTTTTTCTGGGTTCACCGCTTGGATCTCAGCTTCTTTCTTGATGCCATGGAGCAATGTGGTTCTATCCTGCAGGGAGAGTACCTTCGCGGTGAAGAAGACGACCTGCGGGGGGCAGTTGTGATTGGGATAGGTGGAGGAGCGGAGGGGAGGAAAGGACGCGATTGGTGCGAGACTGATGGAAGACTGACGGAGACCACTGGTAGGTGGGATGGAGCGCAACGAGATGCACGGCTGGTGTTTCTTTTTGTGAACAAGGGAGATCAGGTATTTTATTTTTCTGGTCGGCTGCTCGGGATCACTAGGGAGTCGATGGACGCTCGCTAGACGCGTTCTATTTAATTTTTTTAGGGGAGCGTCCTATTTTGATACAGAGGCCGCAACCGCATAGATATCCAGACCGACACGTTTCGAGCGCCCTTATACAATTGCAGCACTATTCCCTAGCCAGCGAACGAAGAGAGCGCCTCCCTCCCGACAAGAGAGGCCTTCTTTCCGAGCGCGACTGCTAGGGTTCCTAGCCGCCGCCACTACTGCCGGCCCTCCGCCGCGGGCCGAAGCCTCCGCGCTGCCACGCCGCCGGTATAGGATCCCAGCAGCGCCTCCCTCCCTGGAGCAGCCGCCGCTCCCACACATCAACGCCGCCGCCCGGTGCATAGGCAGGTAGCCACCAGTCCTTCGTTCTCCCTCACCCCGGCCCCTCCTTCCTCCCTCCTGCGTCTCTGTTTGTTTAATTTTTTTCCTGTTTTTTGTATTCGACGAGTACTTGCTGTAGATCGGATATTGTGAGAATATAACTATGACTATTTCTTGACGAGTTCTTGCTGCATGAGTTCAGGATTTTGCTTGATAGGTGTTTGTGATATTGCTTGTAGGGGCAAATATTTATACATTGTTGTTATGAAATTTCTTCAGATGAGCAAATGTTTTTCTTTAAACATGTAAGCAGTGAAACATACAATGACTGACGATACATGAAAAATTAAGAGATTAAGTTGTTTTATCTGCACCGTCTTGACCTGAAATCAAAGCTTAGGAGTAACATGCAATTTGAGAGAGCAGGAGCTTTGTCTTGGTTATACTGGCCGAAATTGGTTAACACACTAGTACTAGTGGTATTATTGGCATGGTAGATGCCCCTAATCTTGTTTATGATTGGTAATATGGTGGTACTATTATGCTGTGTTGTTGATTTTAACAGTCAGACACTCAGACCTAAAATATTACCGTTTAAAGTGATTATATCCCCTTTTGCATGTTAGTTGATTGATCTTCAGGTTCCACCTTCCGTGTTATGCCATGCTGCAAGCCTTTATGTATTTTTGCTCAGATTATGCACACAAGAGAAATTGTTGGTTTCTTGTTTATTCATACAATTTCTCCTGCAATTATGTGTATCCTGTTACAAGTCAATCATTCTTTGGGTTTTTTACCTAGTCAACCTCACTAACAATGTTACACAAGGCTTCATTTTCTGGTTTTGAAGTTAAAATTAATTTCCGTTTCAATATATACGCTAGGAAGGTACTGAATTACATGTGTACATACCTCCCAGTGCTATGAAAGTTGGTGTCACCAACACAAGTGGATCACCTTCAAGAGAAGGAGAACAAAGATATCTTCAACAATGTTCATAGTAGGATAGCCGATGCGTTGTTTTGCAAGAGCAAGATAGGTTAGCTTTGTTGATCCATACAGATAAATCCTCCTTACTCAATATAAATATGCACACAGGCCACGCTAGGTTCAAGAGAAAGCAGAATCAGGGATGGTGGCACTTCGATATGCGGCGAGGACACTTGGTCGATTCACGCTCCGAAGACCACAGGGGTTCGGCATCTCATCGACTGCGGCAGAGGATCAACAGCGGTTCCTGCCACGGCTCATCAACACGAATGTACGTTACATGCTCTGCAAAATTCACAAATTTAATTGTTTTCCTGCCCATTGATGGATTGCCAACTGTGTAGTTATTGCCCTGTGCTAATAATTTACAAAAACCATTTTAATTACATCTTATTTCTTGTAACCCATGCGTGCAATGCATATGTGTACACAATAAAATACGACCATCCCTTGATGACATACTCGTCAAATAGGCACCTTTTAAGCGTAGGGTCAGGCAACGCCCTAGACACTTCTGAACTTCTATGGGAGCAGAATAGAGTAGTATTTAGTGGACATACATGGTTACACGCCATAAAATCACAGCATAAAAATAACAGTACAATACACATTCATGGCAAGGCATGTGCATAGCACACGGCATAGCGCTACATATCAGTCACAAATCAAAGCAGAGCACTAGGAATTCCTAAATCAAAGGAGCACAGGTGCACAAGAGAGCAGGGGAGGAGAGACCGAGAATCACATGCTGACTGGAGGTAGAGAAGGCTGCTGTGCTGCTGGGACTGCGGAGCAGCTAGTCGTTAGCCGCTGCCAACGTTCCAAAGAGGAAGAGAGGAGCATGGAGCCTACTTTTCTATTTTCGTTACCCCTTGTCAGTTTCCATGCGACGAACTAGCTTTTCCTGCCTGAGAGATCTGCTCCCCCTGCTTGCTCTGTCTATGACGTCTGATTTAGCCCAAATCGCCGCCATGTACGCCTAGGCGGACGCTGCAGATACTTCAGAGCTCTAAGGGCATGGCCAATGCATAGCCTCATGGTGATGCCCCATGTGTCAATGTAGGATCGGATGTGAGGATTTGTTTCACACTTTCAGCTTGCAGTACAAGAGTTAGCCTGAAAACTTAGTACTACTTACATAATAATTTCACACAGTGCACAGCCTGCTTTGCAGAGATGCATAAATAATTGCAAACGCATAGCATAAATTTATGGATTCCTATTTTTTATGACATTTTCATGAATGTTCGTTTCTCAGCATAATTGGCCATATTAAAATCTTAAGGTCAGCCTCAGTTTGTCACAAACGAGCTTCATTCTTAATATGAAGTTGATATGGTTCAATAGTGCACTTCAATATTTATTATGATCTACCAATCACTTTCATGTACAAAAAAGAGGGTGGTGAAATGAATTTTTATCTTTTCTTGCTTCTAAACCATCAAGTTTAGAAGTACAAGAATGCTTTATTCATTATGCACTGTCATGATTGCCAGTAGCATAAATGAACAGCAAAGTTAGTCGGTAAGAATCACAGTGCAAGACTGGATGTGCAGCAGAGATAAGCTCAGGTGGAAAGAAATGTACCTGGGTTGTCGTGTTTGGCTTGTAGTTGGGATTCTTAATTTTCTGCATACACAAAAAATCTTGTCAGAACTTGCAACAAACATTGCGGCTTCCCTGGAACAATTAGCTATCTAGTCGTACAGTCATAGTTATACCTTTGAGTCGACCATGGTCCGTGCAGTGGTGTGTCTCTCACGTTTTGTCCCTTGAACTAAACATTAAGAAACATTCCACTTGCTCCTGTAATATAGCCAGCATCACAATCCTATTTGAATGATCCAGTATGCGACACTTTCAATGTTAACAACAAAAACAAGACTGCACTCACATAAAATACTCTCTGGCAAGTTCTTTGTTATTTGTCTATCTGGATTTATCCCGGAAAAAAGGTACTGTGGCTCAGTGGCTGTGTGACCTCCATAAGATATCAGCTCCAACGGCAGCTCCTTCGACTCCGACAGCCCCCCCGGATGATGACCCCTACACGGTCTTCACCATGTACTACGGCCGTCAAGGGGAAGGGCAAGGCGCCGTGCCGGTGAATCATTTCCTCCTTTAGTTTCATGTATGTATAGTAGTATAGAACTGTCCTGTCTAATGATGAACTAGCGCCCCTTTTGGTTGACCAACAATGAACTATGCAAAAGTCTAGTATGATTTTGTTGTTTGTGATGCAACGTGATGAATCCTCTATGTTTGATGTATGGTCTTTGTTCCTACATGATCGGCTTTGCATGAATTTGAGGGTTGTGAAATGAGGGGAACAGCTTCGGACAGGGACATATGAAGGGTGAGCCCATGCTGTCCGCGGATGTATAGGGGGGCAAATTTGTCAAGTGTGGTTGTAGATGCTCTTAGGACGGTTCAACATGGTTGATGCTCAACATTTGGACGATTTGGACCATAGATCGTGTTGTTAGATGGTTGAGATGGTTTGGATCTGCCCCTCTTGTGCTTTTATAGGACTAGTAGATTGTTTAATTTGTTCCCGCATTTTAAGGGTATTTAGGTAGAATGGTCTCTTCTTTTACTTGTGCACTCAATAATACTTCTAATTTGACCAACATGTTGACAAGTTAGCTCAACAGAACGCAGTGTAAACAACTAAACCTTTCCTAACTAGTCATCATCCAAGTGTTATTTGTGGTGACACTGTCCAAAGTGTTGTATTCAAATTTAAAAATATATGTAGGGTTGCATCCATGAATCTATTACTAGATCCTTTTTATCACGCGATATATATGACTTCAATCTCGTAAATCCCTGCAAAACAAAAAAAATTGTCATTATGTAAATAACGTCGCAGTGTTCTCATCGTCTGATTCTTAATAATAGGATCTCATTTTAAGCTTGTCCAAACCTGTTCAGGGCCTCACAGCTGAGCAACAAAAAGATGTTGCAAGCCGCCTAGTGCAAATCGATGGGAAGAAAGAGGAGCTGTACAATATGATTTCTGGCCTTGAAAGGAGCTACAACGTTAGTGGCAAGATAGTCCGGCAAAATGGTCGGCTGGCGCGTCATCTTGCTGTACTAGTCAAGCCTAAACCCAATGACCCTTACTGGTAAAATCTCACAGACAAGCAGATACATATGATCTTCTTCTTTCCTTTTTATGTTTGTATTCATTTTTAATATCACATAACCTGTAGGCGTTTGCATTCAAGATCACAAAGAATTATGGACTGCATACATTTTATGGGGGGCTGTTGTTTAGGCCCTGTGATTGTGAGTGGTTTTGCCTGGTGGATGACAGAGGCACATGCAGAAGAAAAAGATGATAGTCTTGGATGAACAAGCAAAAACAGTGAAGTACTCATGCTGTTCCTTTTCACTCCACATATTAGGTTTGTCTTAAGTCAAACTTAGTATAGTTTGACCAAATTTATGTTAGTGTATTTATTTGATATTGTGAATGTTGGTATTTTTTAGCAGAAACTTGGCCAAACTTTTGAAGGTTTGACTTAAGACAAACCTAATGTGCGGAGTAAAAATAAACAGAGGGAGCATGTCTTATCTGACTGAGGAGTAAAGGTTCAAACTCTGGAATTGTATATGAATGCTGACACTTGTATGCACCTATTAATGGATGATTACTTTGATGATCTATCACTTGTTATTTTGTTCTCTCTCTCTTCTGTGCTTGTTGAAGGGACTGAAGTTATGTCATTGTCTATGTATATGATTTTGCCACCTAGTATCATCCAAATAAATATGGGTTGATAAATATGCTAACTACTGGTTTCATTCTGTAGCCAACTTCTGTCTCTTCTTTTGGACAACCATAGTATTTCACTACTCATAGTAAATCGTCTTTGATTTTCCATAAACCGAGAATGTGACCTGCGGTGAGACTGTCGCCGCCACCGTTGCGCAGACCGCCATCTACTAGACAATGTTCATTGGGTTGGATGGTCCTGTGGGATGATGACACTGGTGACATCCTAGTTGGTCGCCAAATGTCTGTCGTAGAAAAGATCCTTGTCGAGGCTGAGGTGTTCATCCTTGCATGCACACTTCGCTGCGGGGCTTGGGCAAAGACGGCTAGCAAGCTGCCGGTGGTGGTTGGCTTGCTGGGCAGGCTGCAGCGATGACGGGTTTGGTGAGCTCCGAGCAAAAGCCGACCTCATTCGACGCCGACGCCGGCGGCGTCTTTGGATGTCGTTCCCTCCTTAGAGGTGGTGTCGTGGAGTCCCTTCACCTCGCTTGTCATATCAATCTCGGACGTCGGAATGAAAACCCAAGTTCCAACCTTGTTGGAGCGTGCCGGTGGCATTCCTCGTTGCTTTCCTCTATGTACTGTTGGCCTATGTACTGTTGGCCTTGGTCGCTTGGGCAGCAGTGTCATCGACTAGTTTGGTGCGCAGCCTCGAGGCCGGTTTGAAAGTCGGAGCATGGCTTCGGAGTCCTCTAGTGTTGTAGGGTGTCATCTCCGGTCACTCGTGTGGCAGAGTCGTCGGCTCACCGGGTGCGTGGCTTCGGAGCTTGCGTGTGCGCGTCTCACAAATGTATCGATTTTCGATCAGTTTTTCTTATAAACTGGTCAATTCTCTTCTTTTTATTTTAATTCCTTTTTTTTATTTTAATGAAAAGACAGAGCTCCTGTTGATTCCTCAAAAGAAAACGTCTATATACATCCGATTCAGAAAAAAAAAAGTTAGAACATCTTATATCTGTGAATGGAAGGAGTATGGGAAAATCCATCTCTGCACCCGAGCTCATCTGCACCCCCGCTAACGAAAAAAATCAAAATAAATACTAGGAAAATTCAAAAAATATCAATTTTTTTTCCATGCGGTAGACCATTTGATGCGTGAGGTTCGATCAAATTTTCAAATCATTTGAACATCTGGAGAGCTCTCGGCAAAAAAAGACAAATTAGAGGTCCGTAAAAATATTTACTGTTCATGTACTGTTTTGGTCTGATTTGTCTTTCTTGCTGAGAGCAGCTCAGACGTCCAAATGACTTGAAATTTGGAGCAGGCCTCACGCATCAAATTGTCTACCTCAAAAATTTTGTTTTGGTTTATTTTTTATTTTTTTTGAATTTGTTACGAATTGTTTTCTAACAGGGTGCAGATGAGCCTGGGCACCAAAACGTCCTACTCGGGAGTATGTTACAATTATGAAATATATGAATCTTATGAGTTTTTCTTTTTTGACATCATATGAATCTTATGAGTTGGTTATGAATCTTATGAGTTGGTTATGACATATGTGCCATGTGATCTTATGACATGATTAACAACAACAAAAAAAGAATCATGTATGAGTTTTCAGGACGGATACCCTGCTCTTTGCTTCGCCCGCACTTGCCTTCGGAGCTAAGTATTACAACAACGCCATCCGTCGCCGTCGCCGTCGCACAGCACCAGCGCTGCTGCGTACCGCGTCCGTCGCGTCGACGCACAGCGCCAGCGCGGCCGCGTACCGCGTCCGGTCCGTCCGTCGCCCATAGCTGTCGCGCCCCCGCAAATCACACGTCGTTTGACAGGGAACATCGCACAAAAACGGAATCCCTCTACCCCCCACCTCGCTATAAAGTCTCGTCCCCCACTTCCCTCGATCAACATCGTCTGGACTCACGGAACAGATCTGTTCTCTCTCAGACTCTCTGCAGCGGCCATCCGTCGTACAATCCACCCTCCGGACGCACGGCAGCCATGGCCGAGGCGGCGCAGGGCGGGGGGCTACGCGGCCGCGGCGCTCTGCTGGGCGGCGTCCAGGACGCGCCGGCGGGGCGGGAGAACGACCTCGAGACCATCGAGCTCGCGCGCTTCGCCGTCGCCGAGCACAACACCAAGGCCGTAAGATCATCCCCGCCCGATCCCAAGTCATCTGGCGTCTCATACGATTAACTGTAACTGACTGATTAACCTGATGGATCGGTGGTGAATTTTCTTGATTAACCTGCCTGACGGATCGGTGGTGAATTTTCTTGATTAACCTGCCTGACGGATCGGTGGTGAATTTTGTTGGGCGCAGAACGCGCTGCTGGAGTTCGAGAGGCTGGTGAAGGTGAGGCAGCAGGTGGTGGCCGGGTGCATGCACTACTTCACCATCGAGGTCAAGGAAGGCGGCGCCAAGAAGCTCTACGAGGCCAAGGTGTGGGAGAAGGCCTGGGAGAACTTCAAGCAGCTCCAGGACTTCAAGCCGGCCGCCTGAAAAGATGTAAATAAATATGTTATGTGAGCTGAACCGCTCAAGCTTGTGGATGGGGCCTATCCAACACGCCAGCCTCACTGGATACTGGTGTAATATGATGAAATAAACCTGCTTCCTGCCATGTCTATGATTCCCACAAGTATTTTGCTTGTTTGCACTAAACCTCCCACATATCTCCAAAGCTTGATGTCTTGCATCACAAATAACACAAGATTGTTAATCACTAAAGCAAGAGAAAAATCCCACCTGGAAGAGAAAAATTCACACATAACACAAGATTGTTAATCACTTAGCAAGAGAAAAATATCACCTGTAAGAGAAATATTCACAAATAACACAAGATTGTTGATCACTAAAGCAAGTGAAAAATCCCACCAGGAAGAGAAAATAATCACAAATAACACAAGATTGTTGATCACCAAAGCAAGTGAAAAATTCCACCTGGAAGAGAAAAATCACAAATAACACGAGATTGTTAATAACTAAAGCAAGAGAGAAAATCCACCTGGAAGAGTGGAGGAACCTCATAAGAGCTAACATAAGCATTATGACATAGCATTTGATCTAAAAGCAACCATGATTTACAACCGGCGAACCTGTCTAGTTATATAGTTGCTACACTATATAGTTGCTACACAAAATACTAGCTACTACTGGCTATTGAGCAATCAACATATGTCACATCCTAAATCACTTCTGCAGCATCTGCGGGTACACATACTACAAGAGAATTGCTACTACATTGTCAAGCTGGGCCTGCTAGGATGTACATCATGTCATGTCTACCTATCAGCTTCTCAAACTAAATCCACGCTAGAGTCACGTCATTCTTCATTGTCATAGTCTTCGTCCTCCTCTAATCTATGGTTTGACGACAGCGCAAACTGCACCGGGTCCATGGCCATCTTGTTCATCTCAGGCATTTGCCAGCCCAGGAAATCCTTGGTCTCCACTTCTTCTTTCAACTGTGAAACCGACGGTCCTGAAGTCTGGACTTGCGGTGCCACGGTCACCACAGGAGCTGAAGGAGCCGAAGGCTGGACTTGCGGCGTATCCTCCTCGTAGTCAGCAAGATCTAAGTTCAAGTCAATGTTCCTTAAGGAGGCCCTGGCATTGCTCAAAGGGGTATGCTCTTTGGTTTCACTTGTGTCCAGAACAACGTCTCCAATCTCTACCTTCAGGTGGCCTGGTTTGCTAAATTGGGCACAACCTAATTCATGGTGTTCAATCTCCCTCTCAGCTCCACGCCCAGCACGGCGACCTCTCCCACGTCCCCTCCCGCGCCCTCTGCCGTTGCTTGTGTGGCATGCTGCCTCCTGCATGTGCAAGACTTTTATCAGCAAAAGGAGGTCGAATGGGCGACATAAAATGGGGTGAACATATATTTTGTGACATACGAAACGAGCTACAGGCTGAATAGCAGAGAAAATGAAAATCCTGAGCTCATACTAAAAACTGTTCACAAAAATGTACATGTAAGTGTAACATAAAAAGAAAAGGAACAGGTCAGAGAGACTAACATTTCTTGTCCGCTTCGATTCCTCCTCGCTTTCATCTTCACCATGTTTCCTGATGACATTTCAGCAATTATTAAAGTTCATATAAACTCAAATTAACCAATTATTAAAGTTCATATCAGACTCTAATTAACCACAATTTGAAACCTTACCTTCTTTTGCCAAGTTTATCATCAACACTAGAATCAGGTGCACCCAAATCTGGAACTTTGCTGGCTACGTTCTTCAAAAAATCATACACATCGTAACTATGAATGCACTGTTTCCTGTAATAGCATAATACTGAATGAGATAATGGGACCGTCAGAAAAAAAACAAATGTTTTGCTCAAGGAAATAATACATATCAGGATCAAGAAAATAAGTCCCATTTCTACCACAAATTGAAATGATGCAACCACCACCCAACTGCATGTCCCTGAGGACCCCACCAAGACGGTAATACCCCAAAATCAGCATAGACCACCACAAGACACATGCTTACCTACCTCTCTTTTAGTTCAAAACATGTATCAGGAAAGGTACTTTTACAGCTTCCATAATCCATATATAACACGCTGCTGACTTTGGCAAAAAGTAGCACCAGGGCCCAATCAGTTATAGGATTGACATATAAGCTAACCAACTATGACATTAAATTCAGTTCAAAAGGAGCTAGCCCATATTTGTTGACTCTTCCTGAAAATGTCATTGTGAAAGAGTACTAGAGCAATATCAGTACGTCAAAGCTTTTCACTTCTGATGTTTGTTATACAAGTGAATTTGTTTAGTAAAGCTGCAAATTGGAAAATAACAGCCAATGTGACAATGAAAGGTGGGGATCCTGAGGGTATGTCATCAGTGAAACGATGTTATTTTCCCATGTGATATTTGTAGTGTTACTGCGCAACTTGCTCATTGGTATATTTGGACACTACATAAACTACACAAGCGACAGAATATGACAGTAACTTGAGGAAACAATTTATGGGTACAAAATTGTAAGAACATGTATTGCCAAGAAAAATCAAAATGACAAATGGTAGTGCTTCCAAGGTTTTGCCATAATAATCAAGAAGTTTCATATGGTAATATAAGTTATCTCTCCAGTCAAACAAAAAGGTGTTTCGATATGACAAAACACATAAGGTCAAGGAAACTTACAGATGTGATGAACTCACTGTTTTGACCCCTTTTTCAACAGTGATATTATATGTCCTATCACATAAGTCTTGCAAAAATAGCTCCAACGCTTTGGCTGCAAATCATGATATCAGAAAAAGATGTTAGTCGAGAGCACATGCATGATGTGAGTTACAAAAAGAAACTAAGAAAATATAAGCACGTAGGTTCACTATAAGAGGCCGAGTTGCTTTGCTATCGCATATAGCTTGTGTCAATCATATATCAACATTGTACATGCCAACATTAATTAATTATATAGTTCACATAAGCACATGCAATTAAGCTATACCTTGCTGTTGATGTTATCTATACTGCTTATAAAAGTAGGGGTTTGCTTTCTACCGATGCACGGCATTTTTGTACATGCCTCTAAAATGGAATGGCTTACATTCGAAGTATGACCCGCCAGAGTGCCAATCCTAAAGTATCTTTAATTACTGTACTCACTCAATGTATGGTCCTATATTGCAAACAGCAGGTACACATCAACTCTTAACGCGCCTAAACTGTTTCTAGCACCCCCCCCCCCTCTCATTTAATGTATGTCCCACCATAGTCATCGAGTACGCTTAAGTACTCCACTCAATTTTGTGGTCCTTAATACTGTGCAATGTATACACAAGTTCTTCCCATGTCTAGCCCTCTCCAAGATTTCCCTTTCCCTGCACCATGGCTCCCCACCTAACTTGTGCTCCTCTACCAAGTTTGACCCACCAGGACATGTAAAATAAATTGACTAGCTACAAATCAGGAGAACAGAGAAAGCCAAATCATCAAGACATGTTGGTAGCATATCGCTGAGCTAACAGGGTAGAGATGAGGTGCCTGGTGGAGGAGCCAGTCAGGGGTCACTCTGGCATGGAAATATGGTGGTGAAGCACCTGTGGGGGAGGTGTAAAGGCAACTGTGGATGCGTGGATTAATATAGGAGAATAGGCTTACATGGTTGACCATTGAGCCTGAACTCAGTTTCCCTGGCCCAAAGGATTCACATTTGCACCTTAGCTCTGCTGACCTCGGTAACAAGTTCCTCCTCTTAACAAGAAAAATGACTACCGTTGCACTACATCTTCCCTATATGTTTATGGACAGTATGATTCTCTAGTTTGAAATCAAGATCTAGAATGACCATATATCAAATCATGTCATCTGAATCAAAGTGTAGTGCTGACTGACCGGCAGCTGCAAACGTGTCATGCTCCAAACAATACAAAACACGACTCTGTAAAGATAAATTCAGAGGATCTATCCCTGTCAACTTCCCGAAAGGACCAAATAGTTCTACAATTTTGCTTTTTTGTTTACACCAAGAAGGAGCAATAGATACTAATGTCTGCAATTATTTTTAGCTTCGGGTTGAATATGAGAAAATAAAAAGAAAGATGAAATTGCTATTACAGCGGTCAACACTGCCATTTCTGGAGCCCTTCAATGGAGCTATTTTGCCAACTACATTTAAATAAGATAGTACTTATTATGTTTCTAAAGAGGCGCAGCTTAGATAGACAAACGGTGTATGTAGCATATGTCTATGGCCTCTTGAAGATATGCTACCGAACTCTCTCGTTAACAACAGATGGCGAAAAAAAGATGATGTATGTAATGAAATAACTCCGGAACTGATAAGAGGCGAGTTGAAGGAAAGTTCTGCAAACAAGAGGCTGTGGAAAACTTACAAACTAGAACAGGTACTGCTAGAGCAATCTTGCCGACATCTTCATCTGCTTGCATGATCTTCTTAATCCGAGGCTGTATAACAAAGTACAAGAGGAAACTGATGTCACATTAACAGAAGAGTACCATGATACCATCTGAAAAGTAGTAGGAATCTGCCATTTTGAAATTATGACAACATGTCATCAATAAAACACTCATTAATCATAATTATGATTGTTGCATACTACAGTGCAAATGGCCTACGATGCAACTTCGATGGAAAAGGACATGACAGCGATAGTATTCACATGTGGTTATGAGCACAGGTCCTAGCAGATGAAGAAAATAGATTCTACTAGCCCTTGTGAAAGAAAGGGTAATGAAGAAGGTATCTCTATCCACTGTAGAAAAACTTTAGTATCATGAGGATTCCATTGTACAGCAAACGTATGTCATCAAAACACTTGCATCTTCCCCCAAAGATGGACCAAAAACAGATTGGAGAATATACCATGCTCATAATAAGATAAACACTCTACACTACATATTTTTATAGATTGTACACAGCTTTAACCAACACTCATTGCCTGTTGTGGGCCAGATGTCAAATAGTAGAATCCTACTGTCTATTTACCATTTGAAATATACTACAAAATCTGAACAGTACCAACTCGTCGGGCTAAGAAGCTTCCCTGCCAGGTTGCCACCACAATCTATATCTATGATACCAATGTCAACAGATCAACAACTATAAAAAGAACTCACATGCTTGATTCTATAGTTAGCACTTTGTACCAACAATCGTGCTCCTCTTTTAATTTAGGAAAAAAAGGAAGGAGCACTTGGTGTTCATTATGTGGGAATATTAGTTTAGGTACAATCGGCCCGGTTTGAAGCAAGCTACCGATCAAAATAGGAAACACCGCAGAAGACCTGGTGTTGATCATCTCTTGAGACAATTAAGCCACCTCCGCTGAAGTTAAACTCTCATTCCTAAAAAAAGCTCATATTTATAAAAGAGTTATTAATATTCATGTCCATCTATTTTCAGTAAATAGTGAATGCAAGTAATTTCTGTTAACTTCGTTCCTTAAAGAACAAGGCCTAGCAATTGAAGCACAAGGTTGACCCAAGGATTTAATCATAACGAATTATTCAAACATAAAATAAATTGACCCTAACATTAAATAATAAAGTAGATTAATAGCACACTCTCGTCCGCGGAAAGCAATATACTAGTGAAACGTTAACAGGGTAGGCAGAATCCACATAATCCAGGATTTTTCACGCATCCACCACCTACATCATATATGCCCATCTATAACCGCAGCTTCATTGCCATCGGGACAGCGAACCATAGCCACCATAAAAACAAACGTACATGAAACAAGCCCAGGATGAGCACACGCGAGAGGCTAAAAATCCTAACCGTGCTGCGAAATCTACATACTATTTACCGACAGCGCCCAAAAATTCGCCAAACGTGCATCTATCAAGCCCAGCCATGGAGAGAAACAGGTAAACATGCATATCGCAGGTCCATTGGCCGCCAATTTACGAAATCCTAACCGCCGGAAACAAAACCTAGACGAAGCACACAAAAAAATCGCGAGATCGACGGCGCGCACAGCGTAGGGGGAGGCCCGAACCGGCAAAAAAAAAACGCAGGGACATGGGTCATACCGCGGGGAAGCGGGTGTCGAGCTTCTTCCTCATGGCGCGGAGCCGGCGGCGTCGGAGAGAGCGTCCCCGGCGGAGAGAACGCGGCGGCTGGAGGTCGGATCGGCGCGGCGGACGAAGCGGGGGACATCGGATCGGAGGGGGGAGAAAGCCACAAACATAAATAGCGATTCGGATAGATTTCTGATTTGGGGATTAGGGTTTCCGTTATCGCTATCTTTTCACTTTTTTTACGGGGAAAAATAAAAACAAACTATTTTTTTCCCCATAAACAGCGCGGCCAATGGCCGCGCGAAGCGGGCAGCGGTGCGCGAACTCTCCGGCGCGTGGACGCTAAGCTCCTGGACCCAGCGCATAGGCCTTAGCCTCACGTGCGGCGCTAAGACCGTAGAGTCCATGTGGCGGATGCGACGGACCGGGTCCACGGAGACGTTTCGCGGTGGGTAAAAGCTCAGCGCGATGTGGGGGCCCGCGTAGTTAGACCTCTCCCTCGTTTGCGCGTGCGGCCGCACGTCAGCCGTCCGCGTCGCGTTCCCCGGATGAGGTGGGCCCCACGTTTCTGGCCGGTTCGTGGCGCTCCCTGTGTCCGCCGTCCGATTCGGGATCCGGCGGCTGTGGCGCCGTGCCTCGTTCGTGGCCTTGCTGCGAGAGTCATCGTCCATTCTTGGGCTGTTGCTTTATCTGGGTAGAGAGTATGCTCCGACTTGTCTTTGTGAGATCAGAATAGATTGCCGTGTTTGTTTTGAGGAGTGTTAACGTAAATGTAAAGGGAATCATGTTTCAGGGTGTAAGAGCACCTCCAAGGCGCCGACCAAACGGACGCGCGTTTTGTCCGCTTTTCGTCCGTTTAGATCGGTCAGGCGGACGTGCACGTCCGCATTTTTATATGGGTCGGCAGGTGCGCCCAACGAAAGACGGACCCAAATTTGTCGGCGTAGAAGAAAAACAGGTCGTAGAAATAAACATAATTAAACATTAAAGTGGCTGGTCAACCGCCGACCAAAGTCCACTTAAACCTAATTAAACATTAATTAAAAAAAGTCTACGCCCTCACGCTGCCCTACACGTCCTCCGCCTTGCCCTTGCCCTTGACGACGCCATCGCCACCGGTGAGGTCGATGAAGGCGGGAGCAGGGCCAGCCCACCCGAATGCCGCTTGGTACTCTGCCAGGGCAGCCTCCTCCGGCGTCTGCTGGGGCGCCGGCATTGCGGCTAGCCGGGCGCGCTCCTCCTCCTCCTCAAGCCGCAGCTGCTGCTCCCAAAGCATCTGCTGCTCGCCGTCGGCCTCCTCCTGAGTGAGCCAGTGCGCCTCCCAACGCTCAAGGTGGGCTGCCTCCTCCTCCGGCGTCGCGGCGTAGTGGACCGGAGGCGCGCTCACCCACTCGCGGTACTCGCCGGTCCACGTGTAGGACTCCTCCGGCCAAGTGGGTGGAGGCGGCGAGCGCTTCCGCGTCGGCTCCGACTCTGGCTTGGGCTCGACGATGGGCGGCGGTGGAGGCGAGTCGAAGAGCAGGGCATGGACGGAGTCCCCTGCCGCCGACAAGGCCAGGGCGCGCTCCATCCCATCCCATTGGGCCTCTGTTGGGGAACGTAGTAATTATTCAAAATTTTCCTACGTGTCACCAAGATCAATCTAGGAGATGCTAGCAACGAGAGAGAGGGAGTGCATCTTCATACCCTTGAAGATCGCTAAGCGGAAGCGTTACAAGAACGCGGTTGATGGAGTCGTACTCGCGGCGATTCAAATCGCGGAAGATCCGATCTAGCGCCGAACGGACGGCGCCTCCGCGTTCAACACACCTACAGCCCGGGGACGTCTCCTCCTTCTTGATCCAGCAAGGGGAGAGGAGAAGTTGAGGGAGAACTCCAGCAGCACGACGACATGGTGGCAATGGAGCTCGTGGTTCTCCGGCAGAGCTTTGCTAAGCACTACGGAGGAGGAGGAGGAGTTGGAGGAGGAGAGGGCTGCGCCAGGGAAGAGGTGCGGCTGCCCCCTACCCCTCCACTATATATATGGGCAAGGGGAGAGGGGGAGGCGCCCTAGGGTTTCCCCTAGGGGGCGGCGGCCAAGCAGATTGGATCTCCCTAGGGAAAATCCTAGGGAGACTTGCCCCCCAAGCCAAGCAGGTGGAGGCTTGCCTCCCAAGCCAGGTGGAGGCGCCCCACCTCCCCAAGTAACGTGGGAAAGGGTGGGGGGGCGCACCACCCCTTAGTGGGCTGGTTTGCCCCTTCCCCTTTGGCCCATGAGGCCATCCAACACTTGTCGGGGCTCCTGAAACACCTTTCGGTCATGCTGGGCATAGCCTGGTACCCCCGGAACACTTCCGGACTCCAATACCCTTCGTCCAATATATCGATCTTCACCGCCGGACCATTCCGGAACTCCTCGTGATGTCCGGGATCTCATCTGGGACTCCGAACAACCTTCGGTAACCACATACTATTTCCCATAACAACTCTAGCGTCACCGAACCTTAAGTGTGTAGACCCTACGGGTTCGGGAACCATGCAGACATGACCGAGATACCTCTCCGGCCAATAACCAATAGCGGGATCTGGATACCCATATTGGCTCCCACATCTTCCACGATGATCTCATCGGATGAACCATGATGTCGGGGATTCAATCAATCCCGTATACAATTCCCTTTGTCTATCGGCATGTTGCTTGCCCGAGATTCGATCGTCGGTATCCCAATACCTCGTTCAATCTTGTTACCGGCAAGTCTCTTTACTCGTTCCGTAACGCATGATCCCGTGGCTAACTCCTTAGTCACATTGAGCTCATTATGATGATGCATTACCGAGTGGGCCCAGAGATACCTCTCCGTCATACGGAGTGACAAATCCCAGTCTCGATTCGTGCCAACCCAACAGACACTTTCGGAGATACCTGTAGTGCACCTTTATAGCCACCCAGTTACGTTGTGACGTTTGGTACACCCAAAGCATTCCTACGGTATCCGGGAGTTGCACAATCTCATGGTCTAAGGAAACGATACTTGACATTAGAAAAGCTCTTAGCAAACGAACTACACGATCTTGTGCTATGCTTAAGATTGGGTCTTGTCCATCACATCATTCTCCTAATGATGTGATCCCGTTATCAATGACATCCAATGTCCAAGGTCAGGAAACCATAACCATCTATTGATCAACGAGCTAGTCAACTAGAGGCTTACTAGGGACATGTTGTGGTCTATGTATTCACACATGTATTACGGTTTCCAGTTAATACAATTATAGCATGAACAGTAGACAATTATCATGAACAAGGAAATACAATAATAACCATTTTATTATTGCCTCTAGGGCATATTTCCAACAGTCTCCCACTTGCACTAGAGTCAATAATCTAGTTCACATCACTATGTGATTGTAATGAATCCAACACCCATGGGGTTTGTTCATATCTCGCTTGTGAGAGAGGTTACTAGTCAAGGGTCTGAACCTTCCAGATCCGTGTGTGCTTTACAAATCTCTATGTCATCTTGTAGATGCAGCTACCACGCGCTACTTGGAGCTATTCCAAATAACTGCTCTACTATACGAATCCGGTTTACTACTCAGAGTCATCCGGATTAGTGTCAAAGTTTGCATCAACGTAACCCTTTACGACGAACTCTTTTACCACCTCCATAATCGAGAAAATTCCTTAGTCCACTAGATACTAAGGATAAGTTCGACCGCTGTCATGTGATCCATTCCCGGATCACTATTGTACCCCTTGACTAACTCATGGCAAGGCACACTTCAGGTGCGGTACACAACATAGCATACTGTAGAGCCTACGTCTAAAGCATAGGGGACGACCTTCGTCCTTTCTCTCTCTTCTGCCGTGGTCAGGTCTTGAGTCTTACTCAATACTCACACCTTGTAACACAGCCAAGAACTCCTTCTTTGCTGATCTATTTTGAACTCCTTCAAAATCTTGTCACGGTATGTATTCATTTGAAAGTACTATTAAGCGTTTTTGATCTATCCTTATAGATCTTGATGCTCAATGTTCAAGTAGCTTAATCTAGGTTTTCCATTGAAAAACACTTTTCAAATAACCCTGTATGCTTTCCAGAAATTCTACATCATTTCTGATCAACAATATGTGAACAACATATACTCATCAAAAATTCTATAGTGCTCCCACTCACTTCTTTGGAAATACAAGTTTCTCATAAACTTTGTATAAACCCAAAATCTTTGATCATCTCATCAAAGCGTACATTCCAACTCTGAGATGCTTACCCCAGTCCTTAGAAGGATTGCTGGAGCTTTGCATACTTGTTAGCATCTTTCAGGATTGACAAAACCTTCTGGTTGTATCACATACAACCTTTCCTCAAGAAAATCGTTGAGGAAACAATGTTTTGACATCCCATCTGCAAGATTTCATAAATAATGCAGTAACTGCTAATATAATTCCAACAGACTCTTAGCATCGCTACGAGTGAGAAAGTCTCATCATAGTCAACTCCTTGAACTTGTCGGAAAACATCTTAACGACAAGTCGAGCTTTCTTAATGGTGACAGTTACCATCATTTTCCGTCTTCCTTTTAAAATCCATCTGCACCCAACAGCCTTACGACCATCAAGTAGTTCTTCCAAAGTCTATACTTTGGTTTTATACATGGATCCTCTCTCGGATTTTATGGCCTCGAGCCATTCGTCGGAATCCGGGCCCACCATCGTTTCTCCATAGCTCGTAGGTTCATTGTTGTCTAGCAACATGACTTCCAAGACAGGATTACGTAAGTAGTACGCATCCTTGTCGACCTACGAGGTTTGGTAGTGACTTGATCCGAAGTTTCATGATCACTATCATAAGCTTCCACTTCAGTTGGTGTAGGTGCCACAGGAACAACTTCCTGTGCCCTGCTACACACTAGTTGAAGTGATGGTTCAATAACCTCATCAAGTCTCCACCATCCTCCCACTCAATTCTTTCGAGAGAAACTTTTCCTCAAGAAAGGACCCGTTTCTAGAAACAATCACTTTTGCTTCCAGATCTGAAATAGGAGGTATACCCAACTGTTTTGGGTATTCTATGAAGATGCATTTATCCGCTTTGGGTTCGAGCTTATTAGCCTGAAACTTGTTTCACATAAGCGTCGCAGCCCCAAATTTTTAAGAAACGACAGCTTAGGTTTCTCTAAACCATAGTTCATACGGTGTCGTCTCAACGGAATTGCGTGGTGCCCTATTTAAAGTGAATGCGGTTGTCTCTAATGCCTAACCCATAAACGATAGTGTAATTCGATAAGAGACATCATGGTATGCACCATATCCAATAGGGTGCAGTTATGATGTTCGGACACACCATCACACTATGGTGTTCCAGGCGGTATTAGTCATGAAACAATTTCCACAATTTCTTAATTGTGTGCCAAACTCGTAACTCAGATATTCATCTCTATGATCATATCACAGACATTTTATCCTCTTGTCACGACGATCTTCAACTTCACTCTGAAATTACTTGAACCTTTCAATAATTCAGACTTGTGTTTCATCAAGTAAATATACTCAGCATCTACTCAAATCATCTGTGAAGCAAGAACATAACGATATCCACTGCATGCCTCAGCACTCATTGGACTGCACACATCAAAATGTATTACTTCCAACAAGTTGCTTTCTTGTTCCATCTTACTGAAAACGAGGCCTTTCAGTCATCTTGCCCATGTGGTATGATTTGCATGTCTCAAGTGATTCAAAATCAAGTGAGTCCAAATGATCCATCTGTATGGACTTTCTTCATGCATATATACTAATAGACATGGTTCGCATGTCTCAATCTTTTAAAAAATGAGTGAGTCCAAAGATCCATCAACATGGAGCTTCTTCATGCGTTTTATACCAATATGACTCAAGTGGCAGTGCCACAAGTATGTGGTACTATCATTACTATCTTATATCTTTTGGCATGAACATGTGTATCAGTACGATCGAGATTCAATAAACCATTCATTTTAGGTGCAAGACCATTGAAGGTATTATTCAAATAGACAGAGTAACCATTATTCTCCTTAAATGAATAACCGTATTGCGATAAACATAATCCAATCATGTCTATGCTCAACGCAAACACCAAATAACAATTATTTAGGTTTCACACCAATCTCGATGGTAGAGGGAGCATGCGATGCTTGATCACATCAACCTTGGAAACACTTCCAACACATATCGTCATCTCACCTTTAGCTAGTCTCCGTTTATTCCGTAGCCTTTTATTTTGAGTTACCAACACTTAGCAACCGAACCGGTATCTAATACCCTGGTGCTACTAGGAGTACTAGTAAAGTACACATTAATATAATGTATATCCAATATACTTCTGTCGACCTTGCCTACCTTCTCATCTACCGAGTATCTAGGGTAGTTCTGCTTCAGTGACCGTTCCCCTCATTACAGAAGCACTTAGTCTCGGGTTTGGGTTCAACCTTGGGTTTCTTCACTAGAGCAGCAACTGATTTGCCGTTTCATGAAGTATCCCTTCTTTCCCTTGCCCTTCTTGAAACTAGTGGTTTTACTAACCATCAACAATTGATGCTCCTACTTGATTTCTACTTTCGTGGTGTCAAACATCGCGAATAGCTCAAGGATCATCATATCTATCCCTGATTTGTTATAGTTCACCACAAAGTTCTAGTAGCTTGGTGGCAGTGACTTTGGAGAACCATCACTATCTCATCTGGAAGATTAACTCCCACTCGATTCAAGCGATTGTAGTACTCAGACAATCTGAGCACATGTAACATCCCAAATTTCCAATTTGGTATGTTATACATAGATCATAATTGCATATCATGTTTTATTGCATTTTGACAAATCCTCGATAAATCCTAAGCAACTCAAGGACCCTCGGAGAGAGTTGGGGATTTTTCTTAAATTTTCATATTTGATTTTTATCAAATAATAAGACGAGGATTTTGGTTTTAATTATTTTCTCTCCAGAAAAATATTTCATTTATAAATAAACGAGAGGAGAAAATATGACTTCTCCAAAAATATTGAAATACTGGAGGTAAAATGTTAAAATCATTATTTGGAATTTATTGGATTTTATTGGCAATTTTTATTGCATTTAAAAATATGCATGTTTTCAAAATATTTATTTTTGATTTTAAAAATGTTCACCCTATTCTAGATTTTCTAACTAGACGGGGAAAATTTATTTCATATTTTTCTGATTTTTATTTATTTTTCTACGCAATTTTCTTCATGGAAATTATTTAAAAAAAAAACGCGCCGCGCCGACTGGGCCGAGCCCAGCCGACGGCCCAGCCCCGCCGCGACCTCTCCTTCTTCCCCACGCCGGCGGAGTCCGGCCACGCCACGGGAGCCCGCCGCCGCCTCGGCTTTGCCCCTCGCCCAAGCCGCCCGCACCCCCCCTCTATATATACCCCCCCCTCCGTTTTCGCCACCATCGCCGCCGGAGGAGCCGCCGCCGCCGCCGCCGCATCTAGCCACCGCCGCCGCCCGCCGCTTGCCTCGCCCCTCGCCGCCGGGAGCGCCGGAGCCCCGCCCCCTCGCCCGCCGGAGCCGCCGCCCCAAGCCCCGCACCCCGCCGCCGACCCCGCCCGCCGGAGCCCTCGCCGGAGCGAGCCCCGTCGAGGTAGTGCTGCCGCCGGCCGTTTTTGCGTTGACTAGTTTTCTGAAAAAAAAACCTTCGTTTAAAAAAAAACAAAAAAACCCTAGATCGGTTTTTTTTCGGTTTTCTTATTTTACGAGCGTTCACCGAACCGTTCGTTTTAACGAACGCGTTCGTCGGTTTTTCTCTGTTAACGAACGTCTGTTCTTTAACTGTTCGTCTGTTTTTCTTTTTCGTCGGATTTTTCTGCGATTATCTCAGATTCGATTTCTGATCGAATCTTCGTTTCTGTTTAACTTCTCGCTCGTTTATCGGAATCAGGCGATTCAAGCGCCTAGAGTTTCGTCTCGAAATTCTCTTTCCGTTTAACCTACTCAAACAAGTTTTTGCTACAGTAAAATTTGACCTAGATCCAGATTAGCAAACGAAGTTTCTTTCTTCCGCCGTTTGACTTTCGTTGCTTATTTCGAGTTGATTCTTTTTGCAAACCGGAGTTCTTAAGTTGAACTTTCTGGTTGGATCTTTCATTCGAGTTTTACCTGTGCATTAGTTGAGTACTGATTGTATGCTTGTTTGTTTGCGATAGAGTACCCGGAGTGTGCCGCTTGTTACTTCGAATCGCTAGGTTTTGCGGATCATCAGCAAGGCAAGTAACACTTTGATCATACCCCGTTCATACCCAGTTTTATTGCATTAGATCTGTTACCTTCAAACACATTGCATGATTAGGATCTAATAAACTGTGGGTATTGGGAAGTAGTTGAGGTAGTACCTATTACCTGTTTTCTATCAAACCCTTGGGAGTTACTTCTACGTTGCTTTTATTATTGCCATGCTATGCTCGTAGACGTGGATTGGGTTTGAGTGATATTCATGACAGATGTGAGTGTTTAATAATGGTTCAACTTAAGGTGGCAACTTAAACTCACATCTGGGTGGATTGAGGTACCTGGGTATTCCAGGATTGCCTGTTTTTCTTTGGACCGCCACCCAGGTTCAAAGGGATCATGAGATTTTTCATGCTAGAAACTTCCGTGTGCAGCCGCAAGCTATTATGGGCTCTAGCATAGTTGACTAAGTTGTGTGAACTCTTACAGTGGTAGACTAGCAGATGTAGGGGAAAGTAGGTGTAACGGTCTACCCATACGTAAGGTGCAAACACTTCTGAAAGACTGTGTCTCGGTCATCCGTTACTCAAACACCATGTAGTGCGAGTAATCCAACGGAGGAGATCGAGTCTTGTGGGAAAAGTGCACAAACCTCTGCAGAGTGTACAAACTGATCATGATTAGCCGTGTCCCCGGTTATGGACAACTTGAGTATCTAGTACTTGGATTATCATGTGAATCTCAACACTATGTTACTTCTAATTAATTTTGTTGGGTTATTGATGACTTTTTTTTGGGATTGAGATGCTGTCAACCATCTCAATGTTTCACAACCACCATGATAGTTAAATAAAATTTATTCCTTTGCAGTAGGATAAAATTGGCTTTTCGCAAAAATGTAACCATAGAGCTTTCCACCAGCCAAATATGCATGTAGTATAGCATTATTGTTGTTCATTACTCTCTATGTGTTACATTGCCAGCATATTCTATGTGCTGACCCGTTTTCGGGCTGCAACGTTTCATGTTGCAGACTTTTCAGACGACGAGTAAGGTGCCTTAGGTCGTGGTCTTATACTCAGTGATGCCGCTGGAGTTGATGGACTCACTTATCTTCCAAGTCTTCCGCTGTTATCGTTTTAGATGGCCTTAAGCCATGTTTATCATACTTAATCTCTTCGGAGATATTCGATGTAATAAGTGTGTGATTGCTACTCTGTTATAAATCCTCCATTTGTACTGTGCGTGTCAGCATTACTGATCCAGGGATGACACTGGTGCACAGCAGCACAGGCCATTTGAGGTCTGGTCGCTACAGCACATGCTCAACGGTTGAGCTTTTCTCCCTTAGTTTGCAGGCTTAAGAAACTTGTCGGAGGTCTCACACCTCTTGACGTGGGCACGAGCCTAAAATCCCAATTTCAGCTCTTGGAACATCTCATATGTTCCGCGACGTTTCAAAATGTCTTTGGTGCCTCAATTCTAAACAGTTTAACATTACGCACTGAACTATCACGTAGTCATCAAAACGTGTATGTCAGATGTTCGCAACATCCACAAACGATGCTCGAGGTTCAGCACACCGAGCGGTGCATTAAGGACATAAGCCTTCTGTGCAGCAATGAGGACAATCCTCAGTTTACGGACCCAGTCCGCATAATTGCTACTATCAACTTTGAACTAAATTTTCTCCAGGAACATATCTTAGTAGAACTAAAGCGTAAGCTACGACATAATTTGCAAAGACCTTTTGACTATGTTCATGATAATTAAGTTCATCTAATCAAATTATTTAATAAACTCCCACTTAGATAGACATCCCTCTAGTCATCTAAGTGATACATGATCCGAGTCAACTAGGCCGTGTCCGATCATCACGTGAGACGGACTAGTCATCATCGGTGAACATCTCCATGTTGATCGTATCTACTATACGACTCATGTTCGACCTTTCGGTCTCTTGTGTTCCGAGGCCATGTCTGTACATGCTAGGCTCGTCAAGTCAACCTAAGTGTTTCGCATGTGTAAATCTGGCTTACACCCGTTGTATGCGAACGTTAGAATCTATCACACCCGATCATCACGTGGTGCTTCAAAACAACGAACCTTCGCAACGGTGCACAGTTAGGGGGAACACATCTCTTGAAATTTTAGTGAGGGATCATCTTATTTATGCTACCGTCGTTCTAAGCAAATAAGATGTAAACATGACAAATATCACATGCAAATCATAAAGTGACATGATATGGCCAATATCATCTTGCGCCTTTTGATCTCCATCTTCGAGGCGCGGCATGATCACCTTCGTCACCGGCATGACACCATGATCTCCATCATCGTGTCTTCATGAAGTTGTCTTGCCAACTATTACTTCTACTACTATGGCTAACGGTTAGCAATAAAGTAAAGTAATTACATGGCGTTTTTCATTGACACGCAGGTCATTAATAAATTAAGACAACTCCTATGGCTCCTGCCGGTTGTCATACTCATCGACATGCAAGTCGTGATTCCTATTACAAGAACATGTTCAATCTCATACATCACATATATATAATTCATCACATCCTTTTGGTCATATCACAGCACATAGCATACCCTGCAAAAACAAGTTAGACGTCCTCTAATTGTTGTTGCATGTTTTACGTGGCTGCTATGGGTTTCTAGCAAGAACGTTTCTTACCTACGCAAAAGCCACAACGGTGATATGCCAATTGCTATTTACCCTTCATAAGGACCCTCTTCATCGAATCCGATCCGACTAAAGTGGGAGAGACAGACACCCGCTAGCCACCTTATGCATCAAGTGCATGTCAGTCGGTGGAACCTGTCTCACGTAAGTGTACGTGTAAGGTCGGTTCGGGCCGCTTCATCCCACAATGCCGCCGAATCAAGATAAGACTAGTAACGGCAAGCAAATTGGACAAATCATCGCCCACAACTACTTTGTGTTCTACTCGTGCATAGAATCTACGCATAAACCTGGCTCTGATACCACTGTTGGGGAACGTAGTAATAATTCAAAATTTTCCTACATGTCACCAAGATCAATCTAGGAGATGCTAGTAACGAGAGAGAGGGAGTGCATCTTCATACCCTTGAAGATCGCTAAGCGGAAGCGTTACAAGAACGCGGTTGATGGGGTCGTACTCGCGGCGATTTAAATCGCGGAAGATCCGATCTAGTGCCGAACGGATGGTGCCTCCGCGTTCAACACACGTACAGCACGGGGACGTCTCCTCCTTCTTGATCCAGCTAGGGGAGAGGAGAAGTTGAGGGAGAACTCCAGCAGCACGACGGCATGGTGGCAATGGAGCTCGTGGTTCTCCGGCAGAGCTTTGCTAAGCACTACGGAGGAGGAGGAGGAGGAGTTGGAGGAGGAGAGGGCTACGCCAGGGAAGAGGTGCGGCTGCCCTCCCACCCCTCCACTATATATAGGGGCAAGGGGAGCGGGGGAGGCGCCCTAGGGTTTCCCCTAGGGGGCGGCGGCCAAGCAGATTGGATCTCCCTAGGGAAAATCCTAGGGAGACTTGCCCCCCAAGCCAAGCAGGTGGAGGCTTGCCTCCCAAGCCAGGTGGAGGCGCCCCACCTCCCCAAGTAACGTGGGAAAGGGTGTGGGGGGGGGGGCGCACCACCCCTTAGTGGACTGGTTTGCCCCTTCCCCTTTGGCCCATGAGGCCCTCCAACACTTGCCGGGGCTACCGAAACACCTTTCGGTCATGCTGGGCATAGCCTGGTACCCCCGGAACACTTCCGGACTCCAATACCCTTCGTCCAATATATCGATCTTCACCGCCGGACCATTCCGGAACTCCTCGTGATGTCCGGGATCTCATCCGGGACTCCGAACAACCTTCGGTAACCACATACTATTTCCCATAGCAACTCTAGCGTCACCGAACCTTAACTGTGTAGACCCTACGGGTTCGGGAACCATGCAGACATGATCGAGATACCTCTCCGGCCAATAACCAATAGCGGGATCTGGATACCCATATTGGCTCCCACATGTTCCACGATGATCTCATCGGATGAACCACGATGTCGGGGATTCAATCAATCCCGTATACAATTCCCTTTGTCTATCGGCATGTTGCTTGCCCGAGATTCGATCGTCGGTATCCCAATACCTCGTTCAATCTTGTTACCGGCAAGTCTCTTTACTCGTTCCGTAACGCATGATCCCGTGGCTAACTCCTTAGTCACATTGAGCTCATTATGATGATGCATTACCGAGTGGGCCCAGAGATACCTCTCCGTCATACGGAGTGACAAATCCCACTCTCGATTCGTGCCAACCCAACAGACACTTTCGGAGATACCTGTAGTGCACCTTTATAGCCACCCAGTTACGTTGTGACGTTTGGTACACCCAAAGCATTCCTACGGTATCCGGGAGTTGCACAATCTCATGGTATAAGGAAACGATACTTGACATTAGAAAAGCTCTTAGCAAACGAACTACACGATCTTGTGCTATGCTTAGGATTGGGTCTTGTCCATCACATCATTCTCCTAATGATGTGATCCCGTTATCAATGACATCCAATGTCCATGGTCAGGAAACCATAACCATCTATTGATCAACGAGCTAGTCAACTAGAGGCTTACTAGGGACATGTTGTGGTCTATGTATTCACACATGTATTATGGTTTCCAGTTAATACAATTATAGCATGAACAATAGACAATTATCATGAACAAGGAAATACAATAATAACCATTTTATTATTGCCTCTAGGGCATATTTCCAACAGCCTCCTCCTCGATCATGCTCGCCTCCAGCGCGTGGTGCAGGGCTTGCTCGAGGGCGGCTTGGTACGCCGCCTCTTTGTCCTACTCGTGAGGCAGAACCTCAGGCGGCGGCGGAGGAAGGTCGTGGTCGACGGGGACGCCCTGGCGGCGCTCCTCCTTGTGCTCTAGCGTGAACCAACGCTCCCAGTTGGGAGAGTCTGGCGCGTAGGCACGCATCCTCCGCTGCTCTGGAGTGAGGGCCTCGCGACGTCGGCAAACCTCCTTGGCGTGCGCCTGCGGCGTGCGTGGCACTGCCGGAATAGGGATCCGCTGTGAATCCAGATGCGAGCCATGGGGCAGGTTGACATCCAGATACTGAAGTAGCCGGTGGTACTGCCAGTGCCACCGCGCGTGGTGGACTGGTATGTACAGACGCTGCCGCTACAGTGGCGAGCCGCGTCTAGGAGGTAGCGCTAGAAGAGTCGGCGAGCCGCGGGAAGAGCTCGCACCGGGGGTCAGCTCCCCCTCCCCTTGCTACTGAAAAACCCCATGGTGGTTTGGGCTTGCTAGGGTTCCTGGTCGCCGCCGAGGGAGCATGGTGTGGCCAGATGTGGACAGCTGTTGGAAGTGAATGAGGCCGGCCCCGCCGCACGCTTCCATTAAAAAAGGACGGGCTCGCGGTGTTGGGGAACGTAGTAATTTCAAAAAAATTCCTACGCACACGCAAGATCATGGTGATGCATAGCAACAAGAGGGGAGAGTGTTGTCCACGTACCCTCGTAGACCGAAAGCGGAAGCGTTAACACAACGCGGTTGATGTAGTCGTACGTCTTCACGATCCGACCGATCAAGTACCGAACGCACGGCACCTCCGAGTTCAGCACACGTTCAGCTCGATGACGCCCCTCGAACTCCGATCCAGCCGAATGTTGAGGGAGAGTTTCGTCAGCACGACGGCGTGGTGACGATGATGATGTTCTACCGACGCAGGGCTTCGCCTAAGCTCCGCTACGATATTATCGAGGTGTAATATGGTGAGGGGGGCATCGCACACGGCTAAAAGATCGTTGATCAATTGTGTGGCTAGAGGTGCCCCCTGCCCCCGTATATAAAGGTGCAAGGCGGAGGCCGCTGGCCTAGGAGGTGTGGCGCGGCAGGAGGAGTCCTACTCCTACCGGGAGTAGGACTCCCCCCTTTTCCATGTTGGACTAGGAGTGGAATGGGGAAGAGGTGGAGGGGAGGAAGGAAGGGGGGGCGCCGCCCCCTCTCCTTGTCCTATTCGGACTGGGGTGGGGGGGGGGGGGGGGAAGGGGGGCGCGGCCCTGCCCTGGCCTCCTCTCCTCTCTTCCACCTAGGCCCACTAAGGCCCATTAAGTTACCGGGGGGTTCCGGTAACCTCCCGGTACTCCGGAAAAATCCCGATTTCACCCGGAACACTTCCGATGTCCAAACGTAGGCTTCCAATATATCAATCTTTATGTTTCGACCATTTCGAGACTCCTCGTCATGTCCTTGATCACATCCGGGACTCCGAACAACCTTCGGTACATCAAAACATATAAACTCATAATATAACTGTCATCGTAACGTTAAGCGTGCGGACCCTACGGGTTCGAGAACTATGTATACATGACCGAGACACCTCTCCGGTCAATAACCAATAGTGGAACCTGGATGCTCATATTGGTTCCTACATATTCTACGAAGATCTTTATCGGTCAGACCGCATAACAACATACGTTGTTCCCTTTGTCATCGGTATGTTACTTGCCCGAGATTCGACCGTCGGTATCTCGATACCTAGTTCAATCTTGTTACCGGCAAGTCTCTTTACTCGTTCCGTAATACATCATCCCGCAACCAACTCATTAGTCACAATGCTTGCAAGGCTTATAGTGATGTGCATTACCGAGTGGGCCCAGAGATACCTCTCCGACAATCGGAGTGACAAATTGTAATCTCGAAATATGCCAACCCAACAAGTACCTTTGGAGACACCTGTAGAGCACCTTTATAATCACCCAGTTACGTTGTGACGTTTGGTAGCACACAAAGTGTTCCTCCGGTAAACGGGAGTTGCATAATCTCATAGTCATAGGAACATGTATAAGTCATGAAGAAAGCAATAGCAACATACTAAACGATCGAGTGCTAAGCTAACGGAATGGGTCAAGTCAATCACGTCATTCTCCTAATGAGGTGATCCCGTTAATCAAATGACAACTCATGTCTATGGCTAGGAAACATAACCATGTTTGATTAACGAGCTAGTCAAGTAGAGGCATACTAGTGACACTCTGTTTGTCTATGTATTCACACATGTATTATGTTTCCGGTTAATACAATTCTAGCATGAATAATAAACATTTATCATGATATAAGGAAATAAATAATACTCTATTATTGCCTCTAGGGCATATTTCCTTCAGTCTCCCACTTGCACTAGAGTCAATAATCTAGATTACACAGTAATGATTCTTACACCCATGGAGTCTTGGTGCTGATCATGTTTTGCTCGTGGAAGAGGCTTAGTCAACGGGTCTGCAACATTCAGATCCGTATGTATCTTGCAAATTTCTATGTCTCCCACCTGGACTAAATCCCGGATGGAATTGAAGCGTCTTTTGATGTGCTTGGTTCTCTTGTGAAATCTGGATTCCTTTGCTAAGGCAATTGCACCAGTATTGTCACAAAAGATTTTCATTGGTCCCGATGCACTAGGTATGACACCTAGATCGGATATGAACTCCTTCATCCAGACTCCTTCATTTGCTGCTTCCGAAGCAGCTATGTACTCCGCTTCACACGTAGACCCCGCCACGACACTTTGCTTAGAACTGCACCAACTGACAGCTCCACCGTTCAATGTAAATACGTATCCGGTTTGCGATTTAGAATCGTCCGGATCAGTGTCAAAGCTTGCATCAACGTAACCACTTACGATGAGCTCTTTGTCACCTCCATAAACGAGAAACATATCCTTAGTCCTTTTCAGGTATTTAAGGATGTTCTTGACCGCTGTCCAGTGATCCACTCCTGGATTACTTTGGTACCTCCCTGCTAAACTTATAGCAAGGCACACATCAGGTCTGGTACACAGCATTGCATACATGATAGAGCCTATGGCTGAAGCATAGGGAACATCTTTCATCTTCTCTCTATCTTCTGCAGTGGTCGGGCATTGAGTCTTACTCAATCTCACACCTTGTAGTACATGCAAGAACCCTTTCTTTGCTTGATCCAATTTGAACTTCTTCAAAACTTTGTCAAGGTATGTGCTTTGTGAAAGTCCAATTAAGCGTCTTGATCTATCTCTATAGATCTTAATGCCTAATATGTATGTAGCTTCACCGAGGTCTTTCATTGAAAAACTCTTATTCAAGTATCCCTTTATGCTATCCAGAAATTCTATATCATTTCCAATCAGCAATATGTCATCCGCATATAATATCAGAAATGCTACTGAGCTCCCACTCACTTTCTTGTAAATACAGGCTTCTCCAAAAGTCTGTATAAAACCAAATGCTTTGATCACACTATCAAAGTGTTTATTCCAACTCCGAGAGGCTTGCACCAGTCCATAAATGGATCGCTGGAGCTTGCACCCTTTGTTAGCTCCCTTTGGATCGACAAAACCTTCCGGTTGCATCATATACAAGTCTTCTTCCAGAAATCCATTCAGGAATGCAGTTTTGACATCCATTTGCCAAATTTCATAATCATAAAATGCGGCAATTGCTAACATGATTCGGACAGACTTAAGCATCGCTACGGGTGAGAAGGTCTCATCGTAGTCAATCCCTTGAACTTGTCGAAAACCTTTTGCAACAAGTCGAGCTTTATAGACAGTAACATTACCGTCTGCGTCAGTCTTCTTCTTGAAGATCCATTTATTTTCAATGGCTTGCCGATCATCGGGCAAGTCAACCAAAGTCCATACTTTGTTCTCATACATGGATCCCATCTCGGATTTCATGGCCTCAAGCCATTTTGCGGAATCTGGGCTCGCCATCGCTTCTTCATAGTTCGTAGGTTCGTCATGGTCTAGTAACATAACCTCCAGAATAGGATTACCATACCACACTGGTGCGGATCTTAATCTGGTTGACCTGCGAGGTTCAGTAATAACTTGATCTGAAGTTTCATGATTATAATCATTAACTTCCCACTAATTGGCGTAGGTGTCGCAGAAACTGGTTTCTGTGATGATCTACTTTCCAATAAGGGAGCAGGTACAGTTACCTCATCAAGTTCTACTTTCCTCTCACTCACTTCTTTCGAGAGAAACTCCTTCTCTAGAAAGGATCCATTCTTAGCAACGGATATCTTGCCTTCGGATTTGTGATAGAAGGTGTACGCAACAGTCTCCTTTGGGTATCCTATGAAGACACATTTCTCTGATTTAGGTTCGAGCTTATCAGCTTGAAGTTTCTTCACATAAGCATCGCAACCCCAAACTTTAAGATACGACAACTTTGGTTTCTTGCCAAACCATAGTTCATAAGGTGTCGTTTCAACGGATTTTGATGGTGCCCTATTTAGAGCGAATGCAACCGTCTCTAAAGCATAACCCCAAAACGATAGCGGTAAATCAGTAAGAGACATCATAGATCGCACCATATCTAGTAAAGTACGATTACGACGTTCGGACACACCATTACGCTGTGGTGTTCCGGGTGGCGTGAGTTGCGAAACTATTCTGCATTGTTTCAAATGTAGGCCAAACTCGTAACTCTAATATTCTCCTCCACGATCAGATCATAGAAATTTTATTTTCTTGTTACGATGATTTTCAACTTCATTATGAAATTCTTTGAACTTTTCAAATGTTTCAGACTTATGTTTCATTAAGTAGATATACCCATATCTGCTCAAATCATCTGTGAAGGTGAGAAAATAACGATATCCGCCACGAGCCTCAATATTCATCGGACCGCATACATCTATATGTATGATTTCCAATAAATCTGTTGCTCTCTCCATAGTTCCAGAGAACGGTGTTTTAGTCATCTTGCCCATGAGGCATGGTTCGCAAGTACCAAGTGATTCATAATCAAGTGATTCCAAAAGTCCATCAGTATGGAGTTTCTTCATGCGCTTTACACTGATATGACCTAAACGGCAGTGCCACAAATAAGTTGCAGTGTCATTATCAACTCTGCATCTTTTGGCTTCAACCTTATGAATATGTGTGTCACTACTATCGAGATTCATTAAAAATAGACCACTCTTCAAGGGTGCATGACCATAAAAGATATTATTCATATAAATAGAACAACCATTATTCTCTGATTTAAATGAATAACCGTCTCGCATTAAACAAGATCCAGATATAATGTTCATGCTCAACGCTGGCACCAAATAACAATTATTTTGGTCTAAAACTAATCCCGAAGGTAGATGTAGAGGTAGCGTGCCGACCGCGATCACATCGTCTTTGGAACCATTTCCCACGCGCATCGTCACCTCGTCCTTAGCCAATCTTCGCTTAATCCGTAGCCCCTGTTTCGAGTTGCAAATATTAGCAACAGAACCAGTATCAAATACCCAGGTGCTACTGCGAGCATTAGTAAGGTATACATCAATAACATGTATATCACATATACCTTTGTTAACTTTGCCATCCTTCTTATCCGCCAAATACTTGGGGCAGTTCCGCTTCCAGTGACCAGTCTGCTTGCAGTAGAAGCACTCAGTTTCAGGCTTAGGTCCAGACTTGGGTTTCTTCTCCTGAACAGCAACTTGCTTGCTGTTCTTCTTGAAGTTCCCCTTCTTCTTCCCTTTGCCCTTTTTCTTGAAACTAGTGGTCTTACTGACCATCAACACTTGATGCTCCTTTTTGATTTCTACCTCCGCTGCCTTTAGCATTGCGAAGAGCTCGGGAATTGTCTTATTCATCCCTTGCATGTTATAGTTCATCACGAAGCTCTTGTAGCTTGGTGGCAGTGATTGAAGAATTCTGTCAATGACGCTATCATCCGAAAGATTAACTCCCAGTTGAATCAAGTGATTATTATACCCAGACATTTTGAGTATATGCTCACTAACAGAACTATTCTCTTCCATCTTGCAGCTGTAGAACTTATTGGAGACTTCATATCTCTCAATCCGGGCATTTGCTTGAAATATTAACTTCAACTCCTGGAACATCTCATATGCTCCATGACGTTCAAAACGTCGTTGAAGACCTGATTCTAAGCCGTAAAGCATGGCACACTGAACTATCGAGTAGTCATCATCTTTGCTCTGCCAGACGTTCATAACTTCTGGTGTTGCTCTTGGAGTAGGCCTGGCACCCAGCGGTGCTTCCAGGACGTAATTCTTCTGTGCAGCAATGAGGATAATCCTCAAGTTACGTACCCAGTCCGTGTAATTGCTACCATCATCTTTCAACTTTGCTTTCTCAAGGAACGCATTAAAATTCAACGGAACAACAGCACGGGCCATTTATCTACAATTAACATAGACAAGCAAGATACTATCAGGTACTAAGTTCATGATAAATTTAAGTTCTATTAATCATATTACTTAGGAACTCCCACTTAGATAGACATCCCTCTAATCATCTAAGTGATTACGTGATCCAAATCAACTAAACAATGTCCGATCATCACGTGAGATGGAGTAGTTTCAATGGTGGACATCACCATGTTGATCATATCTACTATATGATTCACGCTCGACCTTTCGGTCTCCGTGTTCCGAGGCCATATCTGCATATGCTAGGCTCGTCAAGTTTAACCTGAGTATTCCGCGTGTGCAACTGTTTTGCACCCGTTGTATTTGAACGTAGAGCCTATCACACCCGATCATCACGTGGTGTCTCAGCACGAAGAACTTTCGCAACGGTGCATACTCAGGGAGAACACTTTTATCTTGAAATTTTAGTGAGAGATCATCTTATAATGCTACCGTCAATCAAAGCAAGATAAGATGCATAAAAGATTAACATCACATGCAATCAATATAAGTGATATGATATGGCCATCATCATCTTGTGCTTGTGGTCTCCATCTCCGAAGCACCGTCATGATCACCATCGTCACCGGCCCGACACCTTGATCTCCATCGTAGCATCGTTGTCGTCTCGCCAACTATTGCTTTTACGACTATCGCTACCGCTTAGTGATAAAGTAAAACAATTACATGGCGATTGCATTGCATACAATAAAGCGACAACCATATGGCTCCTGCCAGTTGCCGATAACTCGGTCATAAAACATGATCATCTCATACAATAAAATATAGCATCATGTCTTGACCATATCACATCACAACATGCCCTGCAAAAACAAGTTAGACGTCCTCTACTTTGTTGTTGCAAGTTTTACGTGGCTGCTACGGGCTTAGCAAGAACCGTTCTTACCTACGCATCAAAACCACAACGATAGTTTGTCAGGTTGGTGTTGTTTTAACCTTCGCAAGGACCGGGCGTAGCCACACTTGGTTCAACTAAAGTGAGAGAGACAGACACCCGCCAGTCACCTTTAAGCAACGAGTGCTCGCAACGGTGAAACCAGTCTCGCGTAAGCGTACGCGTAATGTCGGTCCGGGCCGCTTCATCTCACAATACCGCCGAACCAAAGTATGACATGCTAGTAAGCAGTATGACTTATATCGCCCACAACTCACTTGTGTTCTACTCGTGCATAGCATCAACGCATAAAACCAGGCTCGGATGCCACTGTTGGGGAACGTAGTAATTTCAAAAAAATTCCTACGCACACGCAAGATCATGGTGATGCATAGCAACGAGAGGGGAGAGTGTTGTCCACGTACCCTCGTAGACCGAAAGCGGAAGCGTTAACACAACGCGGTTGATGTAGTCGTACGTCTTCACGATCCGACCGATCAAGTACCGAACGCACGGCACCTCCGAGTTCAGCACACGTTCAGCTCGATGACGCCCCTCGAACTCCGATCCAGCCGAGTGTTGAGGGAGAGTTTCGTTAGCACGACGGCGTGGTGACGATGATGATGTTCTACCGATGCAGGGCTTCGCCTAAGCTCCGCTATGATATTATCGAGGTGTAATATGGTGGAGGGGGCACCGCACACGGCTAAAAGATCGTTGATCAATTGTGTGCCTAGAGGTGCCCCCCTACCCCCGTATATAAAGGTGCAAGGAGGAGGCCGCCGGCCTAGGAGGTGTGCGCGCCAGGAGGAGTCCTACTCCTACCGGGAGTAGGACTCCCCCCCATTTTCCATGTTGGACTAGGAGTGGAATGGGGAAGAGGTGGAGGGGAGGAAGGAAGGGGGGGGCGCCGCCCCCTCTCCTTGTCCTATTCGGACTGGGGGGGGGGGGGAAGGGGGGCGCGGCCCTGCCCTGGCCTCCTCTCCTCTCTTCCACCTAGGCCCACTAAGGCCCATTAAGTTACCGGGGGGTTCCGGTAACCTCCCCGTAATTCGGAAAAATCCCGATTTGACCCGAACACTTCCGATGTCCAAACATAGGCTTCCAATATATCAATCTTTATGTCTCGACCATTTCGAGACTCCTCGTCATGTCCGTGATCACATCCGGGACTCCGAACAACCTTCGGTACATCAAAACATATAAACTCATAATATAACTGTCATCGTAACGTTAAGCGTGCGGACCCTACGGGTTCGAGAACTATGTAGACATGACCGAGACACCTCTCCGGTCAATAACCAATAGCGGAACCTGGATGCTCATATTGGTTCCTACATATTCTACGAAGATCTTTATCGGTCAGACCGCATAACAACATACGTTGTTCCCTTTGTCATCGGTATGTTACTTGCCCGAGATTCGATCGTCGGTATCTCGATACCTAGTTCAATCTCGTTACCGGCAAGTCTCTTTACTCGTTCCGTAATACATCATCCCGCAACTAACTCATTAGTCACAATGCTTGCAAGGCTTATAGTGATGTGCATTACCGAGTGGGCCCATAGATACCTCTCCAACAATCGGAGTTACAAATCCTAATCTCGAAATACGCCAACCCAACAAGTACCTTTGGAGACACCTGTAGAGCACCTTTATAATCACCCAGTTACGTTGTGACGTTTGGTAGCACACAAAGTGTTCCTCCGGTAAACAGGAGTTGCATAATCTCATAGTCATAGGAACATGTATAAGTCATGAAGAAAGCAATAGCAACATACTAAACGATCGAGTGCTAAGCTAACGGAATGGGTCAAGTCAATCACGTCATTCTCCTAATGAGGTGATCCCGTTAATCAAATGACAACTCATGTCTATGGCTAGGAAACATAACCATCTTTGATTAACGAGCTAGTCAAGTAGAGGCATACTAGTGACATTCTGTTTGTCTATGTATTCACACATGTATTATGTTTCCGGTTAATACAATTCTAGCATGAATAATAAACATTTATCTTGATATAAGGAAATAAATAATACTTTATTATTGCCTCTAGGGCATATTTCCTTCACGCGGACCTTCCACACGCCGCCAGGCGGGCCCCGAGTTAGGTGCTGGCATTTTAATAAGACATGGGTGGTAGTTGGGTGGCCGACAAGTGGGACCGCGGGGGACATGAAGGGGATGCGCAGCTCGTCCACGTCGCGTCCGCGCCGATGCATTTTGGGTGCAATTTTGGGCCGGAAATGGGTCTGCACGGACGTGATGCGGATGAATTTTGGGAATGGGTCGGCGCTCTGGGCCGGCGTTTTTGTTCGCGCCGACCCAAATGGACGTGGGCGGACGAAATGGGTCGCCCCCTTGGAGTTGCTCTAAGAGGATATAGACAAATCTGACCCCTCAAATGTCCGTGGACGCGTCTGAACGTGTCCGCGGACAGTGGCTAGTCACGTCTTAAATATTTGATTCTACAATCGGGTATTTCAGAGTAGAAACGTCAATTTGATATTATTACGTGCAACGTGAATCGATATTTAAGTGGAGCTCGTCTGGCTCCGCCGCGCCTATGTCCGGCGGCCGACTACGCTCCCAAGAGTGCTAGTTCGGTCGCCTGCAAGGTAGAGTAGAGTATGGGACACGAGTCAGCTCACAAGACTCAAGGAGCCGTTGTCTCCCATGCCCTACTCTTCCTCATCGGAGCCCGGAACCCGGACGTTAGATCAATGATGGATCCGTCCTGGGACGAGCCGGCGACATCCACCACGATGCGATTGTGGCGCCCGGACTGTGATATGTCTCTAATGTATCTATAATTTTTTATTGTTCCATGCTATTATATTATCTGTTTTGGATGTTTTATATGCATTATATTCTATTTTATATTATTTTTGGGACTAACCTATTAACCTAAAGCCTAGTGCCAGTTCCTGATTTTTTCCTTGTTTTAGAGTTTCACAGAAAAAGAATATCAAACGGAGTCCAAACGGAATGAAACTTTCGCGATGATTTTTCTTGGACCAGAAAATATCTAGAGGACTTAGAGTACACGTCAGGAAAGCCACGAGACGGCCACAAGGACGGAGTGCGCGCCCAGGGGGTAGGGCGTGCCCCCACCCTTGTGGGCCCCTCGTGACTCCACCGACCTATTTCTTCCGCCTATATATTCTCAAATATTCCAAAACCTATGAGGAGAGCCACAAAACTACTTTTCCGCCGCCGCAACCTTCTGTACCCGTGAGATCCCATCTAGGGGCCTTTTCCGGCGTCCTTCCAAAGGGGGAATCAATCATGGAGGGCTTCTACATCAACACCATTGCCTCTCCGATGAAGCATGAGTAGTTTACCACAGACCTACGGGTCCATAGCTAGTAGCTAGATGGCTTCTTCTCTCTCTTTGATTCTCAATACCATGTTTTCCTCGATGTTCTTGGAGATCTATTCGATGTAATACTTTTTTGCGGTGTGTTTGCCGAGATCCGATGAATTGTGGATTTATGATCAGTTTATCTATGAATATTATTTGAATCTTCTCTGAATTCTTATATGCATGATTTGATATCTTTGCAAGTCTCTTCGGACTATCGATTTGGTTTGGCCAACTAGATTGGTTTTTCTTGCAATGGGAGAAGTGCTTAGCTTTGGTTTCAATCTTGCGGTGTCATTTCCCAGTGACAGTAGGGGCAGCAAGGCACGTATTGTATTGTTGCCATCGAGGATAAAAAGATGGGGTTTACATCATATTGCTTGAGTTTATTCCTCTACATCATGTCATCTTACTTAATACGTTACTCTGTTCTGCATGAACTTAATACTCTAGATGCAGGCAGGAGTCGGTCGATGTGTGGAGTAATAGTAGTAGATGCAGGCAGGAGTCAGTCTACTTGATACGGACGTGTTGCCTATATTCATGATCATTGCCTTAGATATCGTCCTAACTTTGCGCTTTTCTATCAATTGCTCGGTAGTAATTTGTTCACCCACCGTAATATTTTCTATCTTGAGAGAAGCCTCTAGTGAAACCTATGGCCCCCGGGTCTACTTTCCATCATATAAGTTTTCGATCTACAATTTTAGTTTCCTATTTACTTCCTTTGCAATCTTTTACTTTCCATTCCATAAACCCCAAAAATACCAAAAAATATTACTTTACCGTTTATCCATCTCTATCAGATCTCAATTTGCAAATAACCGTGAAGGGATTGACAACCCCTTTATCGCGTTGGGTGCAAGTTGGTGTTTGTTTGTGCAGTTATTCGGTGACTTGTGCGTTGTCTCCTACTGGATTGATACCTTGGTTCTCAAAACTGAGGGAAATACTTACTCTACTTTGCTGCATCACCCTTTCCTCTTCAAGGGAAAAACCAACGCAAGCTCAAGAGGTAGCAGACTGCTCCATACGTGGTGTCGGAGAATGCGACTCCGCCTCGCCGACATCCACCGCCATGAGGGTTGTCGCTGCCTCGCGCGCCCACTGCCTCGCACAGTAGGCACGTTGTGCCATGTTTGCTTTGGACAACGCCCATGGTGCGTCCATGGCACGGCGCGCCAATGGAGGGGTTGCGCGCCCGTCACTGCGTTCGGACGCCTGACGGACGACACCGCCTCCGGTGAGGCAGTGATAGCACACCTAGCGCTGGATCCATGCGCCATTTGGGCGGACGCAGTGAATTCCCGACGAAAGGAGTCCGAGCCCTGCCTCGCACGGGCCTCCTCCCGGGAGCGGCGGAGCGCAAGCCGGACGACCATCTCCTCCTCGTGAAGGACTCAGATCCACTGCCCGCCATGCCGGAGAAGGCCAGAAAGGAGCTTGGGTGGCGGAGGGGAGTGGAGTGAAGTGGTTAGGGTTTGATCCGGCAAACGGATGGAGAGAAATATATGTGGGCCCAGCTGGGCCAGCATGGACCGGGTCCAACGTGGCGGACGCGTCCGGACGCCCCCATATCCGTCTCATATTTGGGCTGGATATGAGGGGTGCTGGTCAGCATGGGCGTTCGAGGCCCGTTTGAGTCACCCGTCTGAATCAAACTTTTGTGCCGGTCAGTGACCGAGCCGTCCGCCTAGGTATTTGAGACGGGTTTGGGCCATCCGGTTATAGATGCTTTAATAGCTCCATACTTCGGAAATATCAAATCTTGTTTGTTTTGGCTGTGTAAAGAAAATTGGTCCTTCAACAGTGTTTGGAAGGGAAAGTTGCAGTGCACTGTCAAATATTAAAAAAAAGAACACTGATGCAATGAATAGCCCAGTGCCAACTTCCCACGGTAGTGATGAATTCTGATTGCCTATAAATTAACAAGTAAACTGGTTCATCTAGTACATAAATAATTGGTTCATCATGTGGTTACATATTTATCAATTATTACTTAAAAGGGGTCCCTACTTAAAATGTTGCCATAAATTAACAAGTACATATAAGTTTTTTTTAGGGAAAGTACAGATAAGTATACTGGTCAAATATCTCTCAACGACCATACAGGTTCAGAAGCTAAAAAAACATACAGGTTCAAACATAGAAGTGCATAGCCATTATTACAAACAAGTTCACATGTACTAGCATAAAAGATAATCGAGATGTCCTAGATTATAGGAATTGCGGGCCGATAATCTTTCAAATCTTTTTTTAACACAGCAGATGCCCACAATTACACACACATACATTCATTCATGTGATCGCACGCACGCAGACCCTACCTTTATGAGCACCTCTGAGACACTGAGCCGAAATCATATCTTGAGATTGATGAAGTCACGACAGACGCCTCGTAGTTTTTTTTGCGAGAAAACTTCCGATCTATTCATCAACTGCCAAGGTAGTACAAAGAATACCATAAGTAAAAAAATAATACATTCAGATCCGTAGACCAACTAGCGACGACTACAAGCACTGGGGTGAAGACGGCGGGAGCTAAGGCCCCATAGCACCAGCGCACCAGAACAACAACCGCCGCCGATGAAGAGAAGCGTAAATCAGAAGGATCCAACCTATAAAAAAACGAGACCAACCCGGGCTAGACTAGCCTGTTGGCATTTTTTATAGAAGAAAACTCCGTGATCACCAAGCGCTCGAGCCGAGACTCGAACTCTGATGGGCTAGCTGCGAACTCCCGTGCCTTGCCAACTGAGGTACGCTCCGTTCTCAGGATCCAACCTATAGACACATGAACACAAATGAACAAAGACAAGATCCATATAGATCCACCGAAGACCAACGCCGACCGAATCCTGTGAGATCCGCCGGAGACAAACCTCCACACCCCCTGCGACGATGCTACAAAACACCATCGGGATGAGGACTAGGTGGGGAGAAAATTATTCCATCTTCTAAGACTTGACATTGTCTCGTCTCCTTAAGTAGGACACAAACCCTAAGAGAACTAAAAAAAGCATGAAACGTAGTTGACTGAACATTTCCTCAAACTGAACGAACATCACCGGCTCATCCTCCTCTTTCACCAAACCATTCTCTGATGACCTACCAGTACCATTAGGCCGACTTCAACTTCCCACAAGGTTTTGATCAAACATAGTGTTAAAGGTGTGGAGTTACCACTAGCACAAATTTGATTTCAAATCAAAGGGCTTTTTTTAGGGATCCTGGATTCAAGCAGTAGCATATAAAACCACCCAGACATGGCACGTACAGTACATTATATTGTGTCTAGTCTAGTGCATTATATTTCGCAGGACGCTGTGTCTAGTTGTATCCTTCCAACAAATGAAAATTCAGTTTCGCATCGGGGATCTTGGGGGCTTCGCTAGCATAATTCATCAAAACGAGAAGCATCCATGATAACTTCATGTATGCCCGCAATCTTGCTCGCCGCCTCCATAAGAGGAAGACCCCCTCCCTTCTGTTCAAGCTTGATATCCGTAAGGCTTTTGACTCGGTCAGATGTGAGTACCTGCTAGAGCTCCTCGAGAGGAGAGGGTTCCCAAGCAAATTTGGAGATTGGATTGCGGCTCTGTGGTGCACCTCCTCTTCGAGAGTCCTGCTAAATGGGGTGGCCGGCACCCCCATCAAGCACGGCTGTGGGCTACGGCCAGGGGACTGATATGTGTCCAACGTATCTATAATTTTTGATTGTTCCAAACTGTTATATTATCATTCTTGGATGTTTTACAATCATTTTATAGCCATTTTATATCATTTTTTGGTACTAACCTATTGACATAGTGCCCAATGCCAGTTGCTATTTTTTGCATGTTTTTTACATCACAGGAAATCAGTACCAAACAGAGTCCAAAGGCAGCGAAACTTTTTGTGGATTTTTTTGGACCATAAGACATCCAGTGGGCCAAAGAAGTACCGAAGAGGGAGCCCGAGGTGAGCACAAGACACTAGGGTATGCCTGGGGGCCCAAGCGTGCCCTGGTGGGTTGTGCCCACCTCGGTGGCCTCCCGCACCGACTCTTTGCTCTAAAAATACCCCAATATTCCAGAAACCCTAGGGGAGAACGAAAATCAATTCCAGCCGCCGCAAGTTCCAGAACCACCAGATCCAATCTAGACACCATCTCGGAGGGGTTCATCATGTCCATTGGTGAAGGAAATATGCCCTAGAGGCAATAATAAAGTTGTTATTTATATTTCCTTATATCATGATAAATGTTTATTATTCATGCTAGAATTGTATTAACCGAAAACTTAGTACATGTGTGAATACATAGACAAACAGAGTGTCACTAGTATGCCTCTATTTGACTAGCTCGTTGAATCAAAGATGGTTAAGTTCCCTAGCCATAGACATGAGTTGTCATTTGATTGACGGGATCACATCATTAGAGAATGATGTGATTGACTTGACCCATTCCGTTAGCTAAGCACTTAATCGTTTAGTATATTGATATTGCTTTCTTCATGACCTATACATGTTCCTATGACTATGAGATTATGCAACTCCCGAATACCAGAGGAACACTTTGTGTGCTACCAAACATCACAACGTAACTGGGTGATTATAAAGGTGCTCTATAGGTGTCTCCAATGGTACTTGTTGAGTTGGCATAGATCGAGATTAGGATTTGTCACTCCGAGTGTCGGAGAGGTATCTCTGGGCCCTCTTGGTAATGCACATCACTATAAGCCTTGCAAGCAATGTGACTAATGAGTTAGTTGCGGGATGATGCATTACGGAACGAGTAAAGAGACCTGCCGGTAACGAGATTGAACTAGGTATTGAGATACCGACGATCGAATCTCGGGCAAGTAACATACCGATGACAAAGGGAACAACGTATGTTGTTATGCGGTTTGACCGATAAAGATCTTCATAGAATATGTAGGAGCCAATATGAACATCCAGGTTCCGCTATTGGTTATTGACCGGAGACGTGTCTCAGTCATGTCTACATAGTTCTCGAACTCGTAGGGTCCGCATGCTTAACGTTTGGTGACGATCGGTATTATGATTTTATGCGTTTTGATGTACCGAAGGTTTTTTGGAGTCCCGGATGTGATCACGGACATGATGAGGAGTCTCGAAATGGTCGAGACATAAAGATCGATATATTGGATGACTATGTTTGGACGCCGGAATGGTTCCGGGTGAGTTCGGGCAAATACCGAAGTACCGGGAGGTTACCGGAACCCCCCGGGAAGTATATGGGCCTTATTGGGCCATAGTGGGAGAGAGGAGAGGGAAGCCTAGGAGGGGGCGCCCCCCAAGCCCAATCCGAATTCGGTGGGGGCCCCCCCCCTTTCCTTTCCCCTCTCTCCCCCTTCCTTCCTTTGCTAATCCGACTAGGGAAGGGGGGGAATCCTACTCCCACTGGGAGTAGGACTCCCTTGGGGCTCGCCATAGGAGGGCCGACCCTCCCCCTTCCCTCCACTCCTTTATATACGGAGGAGGGGGGCACCCCTTTGAGACATAAGTTGATCATTGATCTCTTAGCCGTGTGTGGTGCCCCCCTCCACCATAACCCACCTTGGTCATATCGTCGTAGTGCTTAGGCGAAGCCCTGCGTCGGTAGCTTCATCATCACCGTCATCATGCCATCGTGCTGACGAAGCTCTCCCTCGACACTCTGCTGGATCGTGAGTTCGTGGGACGTCACCGAGCCGAACGTGTGCAGATCGCAGAGGTGCCGTACTTTCGGTACTAGGATCGGTCGACCGCGAAGACATACGACTACATCAACCGCGTTGTCATAACGCTTCCGCTTACGGTCTACGAGGGTACATGGACAACACTCCCCCCTCTTGTTGCTATGCATCACCATGATCTTGCGTGTACGTAGAACTTTTTTTGAAATTACTGCGTTCCCCAACAATTGGTGCCTCTCCGATGATGCGTGAGTAGTTCTTTGTAGACCTACGGGTCCGTAGTTAGTAGCTAGATGGATTCCTCTATCTCATTTGATTCTCAATACAATGGTCTCTTGGAGATCCATATGATGTAACTCTTTTTTGCGGTGTCTTTGTTGGGATCCGATGAACTTTGAGTTTATGATCAGATCTATCTTTTTATCCATGAAAGTTATTTGAGTCTTCTTTGATCTCTTATATGCATGATTGCTTATAGCCCCGTATTTCTTCTCCGATATTTGGGTTTTGTTTGGCCAACTTGATATATTTATCTTGCAATGGGAAGAGGTGCTTTGTGATGGGTTCGGTCTTACGGTGCTTGATCCCAGTGACAGAAAGGGAACCGACACATATGTATCATTGATGTTAAGGATAAAACGATGGTGGTCTATTTATACATAAATAGATATTGTCTACATCATGTCATCGTTCTTATTGCATTACTCCGTTTTCCATGAACTTAATACACTAGGTGCATGTTGGATAGCGGTCGATGTGTGGAGTAATAGTAGTACATGCAGGCAGGAGTCGGTCTACTAATCTTGGACGTGATGCCTACATAATGATCATTGCCTGGATATCGTCATGATTATTTGAAGTTTTATCAATTGCCCAACAGTTTCACCTACCGTTTGCTATTTTTCTTGAGAGAAGCCACTAGTGAAACCTACGGCCATCGGGTCTTATTTTATTTGCCTTTGCGATCTATTTGCCTTTGCTTTTTTTCAGATCTATTAAACCAAAAATACAAAAATACCTTGCTGCACTTTATTTTATTTGGCGTTCGATCTATCAAATTATTACAACTCTCTCACGTCTGTTTGCCAATTTCTGGCGCCGTTGCCCGAAAGGGATTGACAACCCCTTCAATAGTCGGGTTGCGAGTATTTGTTATTTGTGTGCAGGTGCTGTTTACGTGGTGTTGCGTGGTTCTTCTACTGGTTCGATAACCTTGGTCTTATCACTGAGGGAAATACCTACCGTTGCTGTGCTGCATCATCCCTTCCTCTTTGGGGAAATACCGACGTAGTTCTAGCAGACATCAAAAGGAATTTCTGGCGCCGTTGCCGGGGAGACATCATCAACACATACCAGGTTCCTAATCACAAATCTCATCTCCTCGCAATTTACATTATTTGCCATTTGCCTCTCGTTTTCCTCTCCCCCACTTCACAAAAAATTGCCGTTTTATTCGCCATCTTTTTGTTCGCCGTTTTCTTGCCGGATCTGTTTTTGAGTGCAATCTTGTTGCGTAGTCACAATGACTCAAGAGAACACCAAGTTGTGTGATTTCTCAAATACCAACAACAATGATTTTCTAAGCACTCCGATTGCTCCTCCCGCCGCTAGTGCGAAGACTTGTGATATTAATACTGCTTTGCTGAATCTCGTTATGAAAGATCAATTTTCCGGTACTCCTAATGAGGATGCCGCGTCCCATCTTAACACATTCGTGGAATTATGCGATATGCAAAAGAAAAAAGATGTGGACAATGATGTTGTGAAGTTGAAATTATTTCCGTTTTCTTTGCGAGATCATGCAAAAATTTGGTTTTCTTCTTTGCCTCGCAATAGTATCGATTCTTGGAATAAGTGCAAACATGCTTTTATTGCTAAGTATTTTCCGGCTGCGAAAATTATTTCCCTTAGAACCCAGATCATGAATTTTAAGCAACTTGAACATGAGCATGTTGCGCAATCTTGGGAAAGGATGAAATTGATCCTAAGGAATTGCCCAACTCATGGGTTAAATCTTTGGATGATCATACAAAAAATTTATGCGGGGTTGAATTTTGTTTCTCGTAATCTTTTAGATTCCACCGCGGGTGATACTTTTATGGAAATTACTTTTGGTGAAGCCACCAAATTACTTGATAATATCATGGCAAATTATTCACAATGGCATACCGAAAGAGCTCCTACTAGTAAAAAAGTTAATTCGGTTGAAGAATTTTTTTCTTTGAGTGAATAACTTGATGCTCTTATGAAATTGGTTGCTAATAAAAGTGCTCCTATTGATTTTAATGATGTGCCTTTGTCTACTTTGATTGAGCAAAATAGTGATGCCATAGATGTGAATTTTATCTCGCGAAACAATTTCAATAACAATGCTTATATATAGAGGTAATTTTAATCCTAGGCCTTTTCCTAGTAATTCCTCTAATAATTATGGTAATTCCTATAGTAATCCTTCTTATAATAATAATAGGAACACCTCTGATCTTGAGAACAATATTAAAGAATTTATCAATACTCAAAGAGTTTTCAATGCTACGATAGAAGAAAAGTTGAGTAAGATTGATGATATGTCTAGAAGTATTGATAGAATTTCTCATGATGTAGAAAATCTCAAGATGAAATTTTTTGTGCCTAAGGTTGAGGAATCAATTAAAGCTCTTTATGTTTCTATGGATGAAAGCAAGAAAAGAACCGCTATGCTTAGAGCTGGAAGAGAATTTTTAGAAAAAGCGTTTTCTAGTGATTGCTTTCACAAAAGTGATGAAGATCTTAAAATGATTGGTGTTTCTTCTATTGATTGTTTGTTTGGTAAATTTGAGATTGATAATAAAGGGACTGGAGAAGAGTCAAATTTAGCTAGAAGGCGTCCAAATAATTCATAGGGTGAAAATCTTGTTGAGGAAATTGATAAAAGTGGGTTTGAAGAGGTCAAGACTTTAACTAGTGATGTGCCCACTCTTTTGGATTACAAAGACTTTAATTATGATATTTGATCTTTGATTGATTGTATTTCTTTGTTGCAATCCATGATAAATTCACCCCATGGTTATGAACAAAATAAAGCTTTTACTAAACATATTGTCGATGCTTTGATGAAAGCTTTGGAGGAAAAGTTGGAATTAGAAGTTTTGATTCCTAGAAAATTGCATGATGAGTGGGAACCTACTATCAAAGTGAAGATTAAAAATTATGAGCATTTTGCTTTATGTGACTTGGGTGCTAGTGTTTCTACAGTTCCGAAATCTTTATGTGATGTGCTTGGTCTTACCGATATAGAAGAATGTTCTTTATATTTGCACTTGGCGGATTCTACTATTTAAAAAGCCTATGGGAAGAATTAATGATGTTCTTATTCTTGAAAATAGGAATTATGTGCCCATAGATTTTATTTTTCTTGATATTGATTGCAATCCGTCTTGTCCTATTATTCTTGGTAGACCGCTTTTACGTACTATTGATGCCGTGATTGATATGAAAGAAGGAAATATTAAGTTTCAATTTACACTAAGAAAGGGTATGGAACACTTCCCTAGAACAAGAATTAGGCCACCATATGAATCAATCATGAGGGCATCTTATGGATCTAGAACCAAAGATGACAATACGTAGATCCTCGCTTTATGCCTAGCTAGGGGCATAAAACGATAGCGCTTGTTGGGAGGCAACACAATGAATAAAATTTATTTTGCCTTTTGCTTTCTATTCTTGAGTCTTTGCACAATTATGCTACTGTTATGATTGTGTTTTTCATGTTTTAGTTAGTGTTTGTGCCAAGCTAAGCCTTTAGGATCATGTTGAGTGATAGTTAATTTGATCTTGTTTAAAAACAGGAACTTTTGCGCTTAGAACAATAATTTTCATAAATCATAGAAACGTGCTTTTGCTCTGAATTTTTAACACAAGATTGATATACAAATTGCCTACGTTGTCCTAATTTTTTGGAATTTTTTGAGTTATAGAAGTATTCGAAGTTTTCAGATTGTTACAGACTGTTCTGTTTTTTGACAGATTCTGTTTTCTTTGCGTGATGTGCTTGTTTTAATGACTCTATGGTTTTCTTTGAAGAATTTTTGCCATAGAAAAGTTGGAATACAATACATATAATGCAAGAATAAAATACGAATTGGTTTGCTACAATACTTATAGTAGTGATTTGTTTTCTTATACTAACGGATCTCACGAAGGTTTTGTTGAGTTTTGTGTGATTGAAGTTTTCAAGTTTTGGGTGATGTTACAATGGATGAAGGAATAAGGAGTAAGAAGAGCCTAAGCTTGGGGATGCCCATGGCATCCCAAGCTATTATCCAAAGAGAAGCAAGCAACTAAGATTGGGGATGCCCGAGTGGCATCCCCTCTTTCTTCTAACAACCATCAGTATTTTACTCGGAACTATATTTTTATTCATCACATACTATGAGTTTTTCTTGGAGCGTCTTGTATGATATGAGTCTTTGCTTGTTTTGCTTTTGTTTTGAGTCCTGAATCCTTGCTGGACACACCTATTTGAGAGAGCCAAAATTATGCCATGACTTGTTAGAATTGCTCTCTATGCTTCACTTAAATCTTTATGAGCTATGGAATTGCTCTAGTGCTTCGCTTATATCTTTTTGAGCACGGTGTGCTTTGTTATTTTTGAAGAAATGCTCTCATGCTTCACTTAGATTTATTTGAGAGTTAGTAAAATTTTCAAGAAATTCTCTCTTGCTTCACTTAAATTAATTTGAGGGAAAGAAATTTTATGCTCATGATCTTCACTTGTATTTGTTTGAGCTTATCAAAAGCAACCCGTGAAAATTAGTCCCAAAGTGATAGATATCCAAGAAGGATATAACAAAAACTTTCATGAAGACCATTGGACAAAATAAACTTGATTCCTTGTAATAGTTTTGGGATATGATGATGGGATATGTGAGTCATGTTGATGAGTAATTATGCTTTAGTAAGAATATTGGTGTTAAGGTTTGTGATTCCCTATGCAAGCACGAAAGTCAATAGTTATGCAATGAAATTACATCCTACTTGTGTTGCATTATTCGATGTTAATTATGCTCAATGCTCGCTTATGAGATTTTTCATTTCTTGGTTGGTCGCTTCTCAATCTTTTGCTAGCCCTCATTTTGCACTAAGTATGATCACTACTTGTGCATCCAAAATCCTTTAAACCAGTTTTGCCACATGAGTCCACTATATCTACCTGTATGCGGTATTGTTTTGCCGTTCTAAGCAAATTTGTATGTGCCATCTCTAATTTTCAAAACAAAATTTTCTTTTGTGTGCTCGTACCGCTCGCGAGGCGGTGAGGGGTGGCCGATATTTTCCATGCTAGATGTGTTATTCTCACGATGAGTGTTTATTCACTTGTCATTGCACGAGAGTAAGTCAAAGGTTTTAGGATGCCCATTCCCGAATGAAAAAAATGAATTTACTTTATGTTGTCAAATAATAAATTCCTTGGAAAGGGTTGGTATGGAGGGCACCCGTGGATACAGTTAGCCATGGAAAGTGAAAGTATGGTGGAAAAAGGAATAAACTTTATTTTCTGTTTGGGAACGTCCTATGATATATTTAGCATGGAAAGTGTGGGGAACTCTAAGTCATTTTTGTTGGTGGGAAAAGTATGCCTCCCAAAATGTTTTTATCTCTATCTTTTTCGCTTTGAGCTCTTGTACCTCTACAAATCCCTACTTCCCTGCGAAGGGCCTTTATTTTACTTTATGCAATTTTTATTTTTAATTTGAGTCTCCATATTCTCTTATAAAGCACCAACTAAGGGGCACTATGATCGTACTTGAGCATTGGGTGTAGCTAATATGCAAGTGTGTTTCATGAATGGATCAATGATTGAGCATGATGGGCTAGGGACAACTTATTTTAGCGTTGATATTTTGAAAGACATGGTTGCTTGTTGATATGCTTGAGTATTTAAGTCTCATGTCAAAACTAGACTATTGCTTTGACCATATAAAAGTCCAAATGTCCATGCTACAAAGAAAAGAATATGTGATGAACATGTTAGGCAGCATTCCACATCAAAAATTCTATTTTTATCATTTACCTACTCGAGGACGAGCAGGAATTAAGCTTGGGGATGCTGATACGTCTCCAACGTATCTATAATTTTTGATTGTTCCATGTTGTTATATTATCATTCTTGGATGTTTTACAATCATTTTATAGCCATTTTATATCATTTTTTGGTACTAACCTATTGACATAGTGCCCAGTGTCAGTTGCTGTTTTTTGCATGTTTTTACATCGCAGGAAATCAGAACCAAACGGAGTCCAAACGCAGCGGAACTTTTTGTGGATATTTTTGGACTAGAAGACATCCACTGGGCCAAAGAAGTACCGAAGAGGGAGCCCGAGGTGAGCACAAGACACCAGGGCGCGCCTGGGGGCCCAGGCGTGCCCTGGTGGGTTGTGCCCACCTTGGTGGCCTCCCGCACCGACTCTTTGCTCTATAAATACCCCAATATTCCAGAAACCCTAGGGGAGTCGACAAAAATCAATTCCAGCCGCCGCAAGTTCCAGAACCACCAGATCCAATCTAGACACCATGTCGGAGGGGTTCATCATGTCCATTGGTGCCTCTCCGATGATGGGTGAGTAGTTCTTTGTAGACCTACGGGTCCGTAGTTAGTAGCTAGATGGCTTCCTCTCTCTCGTTTGATTCTCAGTACAATGGTCTCTTGGAGATCCATATCATGTAACTCTTTTTTGCGGTGTGTTTATTGGGATCCGATGAACTTTGAGTTTATGATCAGATCTATATTTTTATCCATGAAAGTTATTTGAGTCTTCTTCGATCTCTTATATGCATGATTGCTTATAGCCTCGTATTTCTTCTCCGATATTTGGGTTTTGTTTGGCCAACTTGATCTATTTATCTTGCAATTGGAAGAGGTGCTTTGTGATGGGTTCGATCTTACGGTGCTTGATCCCAGTGACAGAAAGGGAACCGACACATATGTATCATTGCTATTAAGGATAAAACGATGGGGTCTATTTCTACATAAATAGATCTTGTCTACATCATGTCATCATTGTTATTGCATTACTCCGTTTTTCCATGAACTTAATACACTAGATGCACGCTGGATAGCGGTCAATGTGTGGAGTAATAGTAGTATATGCAGGCAGGAGTCGGTCTAGTAATATTGGACATGATGCCTATATAATGATCATTGCCTGGATATCGTCATGATTATTTGAAGTTTTATCAATTGCCCAACAGTTTCACCCACCGTTTGCTATTTTTCTCGAGAGAAGCCACTAGTGAAACCTATGACCCCCGGGTCTCTTCTTTATTTTAATTGCCTTTGCGATCTATTTTCCTTTGCTTTTATTTCACATCTATTAAACCAAAAATACAAAAATACCTTGCTGCACTTTATTTTATTTGGTGTTCGATCTATCAAATTATTACTACTCTCTCACGCTCGTTTGCCAATTTCTGGCGTTGTTGCCCGAAAGAGATTGACAACCCCTTTAATACGTCGGGTTGCGAGTATTTGTTATTTGTTTGCAGGTGTTGTTTACGTGGTTGTCCTACTGGTTCAATAACCTTGGTCTCATCACTGAGGGAAATACATACCGTTGCTGTGCTGCATCATCCCTTCCTCTTTGGGGAAATACTGACGTAGTTCTAGCAGACATCAAAAGGAATTTCTGGCGCCGTTGCCGGGGAGACATCATCAACACATACCAGGTTCCTAATCACAAATCTCATCTCCTCGCAATATACATTATTCGCCATTTGCCTCTCGTTTTCCTCTCCCCCACTTCATAAAAATTTGCCGTTTTATCCGCCCTCTTTTTCGTTGATCGTTTTCTTGCTGGATCTGTTTTTGAGTGCAATCTTGTTGCGTAGTCACAATGACTCAAGAGAACACCAAGTTGTGTGATTTCTCAAATACCAACAACAATGATTTTCTTAGCAGTCCGATTGCTCCTCCCGCCACTAGTGCGGAGACTTGTGAATTAATACTGCTTTGCTGAATTTCGTTATGAAAGATCAATTTTCCGGTACTCCTAATGAGGATGCCGCGTCCCATCTTAACACATTCGTGGAATTATGCGATACGCAAAAGAAAAAAGATGTGGACAATGATTGACAACCTGGCAGCTATCCTGAGAGGCTTTGGTGAGGTCACGGGCCTTTGCACCGATTTCCATAAGAGTTCGGTGGTTCTCATTCGGTGTACTCACCTTGACCTGGGGCGCATCATCCAAGGTTTACCGGCTGTGAGGGCTTCCTGTTGGGGAACGTAGTAATTTCAAAAAATTTCCTACGCACACGCAAGATCATGGTGATGCATAGCAACGAGAGGGGAGAGTGTTGTCCACGTACCCTCGTAGACCGAAAGCGGAAGCGTTAACACAACGCGGTTGATGTAGTCGTACGTCTTCACGATCCGACCGATCAAGTACCGAACGCACGGCACCTCCGAGTTCAGCACACGTTCAGCTCGATGACGTCCCACGAACTCCGATCCAGCCGAGTGTTGAGGGAGAGTTTCGTCAGCACGACGGTGTGGTGACAATGACGATGTTCTACCGACGCAGGGCTTCGCCTAAGCACCGCTACGATATTATCGAGGTGTAATATGGTGGAGGGGGGCACCGCACACGGCTAAGAGATCAATGATCAAATTGTGTGTCTAGAGGTGCCCCCGCCCCCGTATATAAAGGAGCAAGGGGGGGGGGGGTTCGGCCGGCCAAGGGGAGAGGCGCGCCAGGAGGAGTCCTACTCCTACCAGGAGTAGGACTCCCCCCTTTTCCATGTTGGACTAGGAGAGAGAGGGGGAAGAGGTGGAGGGGAGGAAGGAAAGGGGGGGGGGCGCCCCCCCCTCTCCTTGTCCTATTCGGATTGGGGGGGGGGGAGGGGCGTGTGGCCCTGCCCTGGCCTCCTCTCCTCTCTTCCACCTAGGCCCACTAAGGCCCATTAAGTTACCGGGGGGTTCCGGTAACCTCCCGGTACTCCGGAAAAATCCCGATTTCACCCGGAACACTTTCGATGTCCAAACATAGGCTTCCAATATATCAATCTTTATGTCTCGACCATTTCGAGACTCCTCGTCATGTCCGTGATCACATCCGGGACTCCGAACAACCTTCGGTACATCAAAACATATAAACTCATAATATAACTGTCATCATAACGTTAAGCGTGCGGACCCTACGGGTTCGAGAACTATGTAGACATGACCGAGACACCTCTCCGGTCAATAACCAATAGCGGAACCTGGATGCTCATATTGGTTCCTACATATTCTACGAAGATCTTTATCGGTCAGACCGCATAACAACATACGTTGTTCCCTTTGTCATCGGTATGTTACTTGCCCGAGATTCGATCGTCGATATCTCGATACCTAGTTCAATCTCGTTACCGGCAAGTCTCTTTACTCGTTCCGTAATACATCATCCCGCAACTAACTCATTAGTCACAATGCTTGCAAGGCTTATAGTGATGTGTATTACTGAGTGGGCCCAGAGATACCCCTCCGACAATCGGAGTGACAAATCCTAATCTCGAAATACGCCAACCCAACAAGTACCTTTGGAGACACCTGTAGAGCACCTTTATAATCACCCAGTTACGTTGTGACGTTTGGTAGCACACAAAGTGTTCCTCCGGTAAACGGGAGTTGCATAATCTCATAGTCTTAGGAACATGTATAAGTCATGAAGAAAGCAATAGCAACATACTAAACGATCGAGTGCTAAGCTAACGGAATGGGTCAAGTCAATCACATCATTCTCCTAATGATGTGATCTCGTTAATCAAATGACAACTCATGTCTATGGCTAGGAAACACAACCATCTTTGATCAACGAGCTAGTCAAGTAGAGGCATACTAGTGACACTCTGTTTGTCTATGTATTCACACATGTATTATGTTTCCGGTTAATACAATTCTAGCATGAATAATAAACATTTATCATGATATCAGGAAATAAATAATAACTTTATTATAGCCTCTAGGGCATATTTCCTTCAGTCTCCCACTTGCACTAGAGTCAATAATCTAGATTACACAGTAATGATTCTTACACCCATGGAGTCTTGGTGCTGATCATGTTTTGCTCGTGGAAGAGGCTTAGTCAACGGGTCTGCAACATTCAGATCCGTATGTATCTTGCAAATTTCTCTGTCTCCCACCTGGACTAAATCCCGGATGGAATTGAAGCGTCTTTTGATGTGCTTGGTTCTCTTGTGAAATCTGGATTCCTTTGCTAAGGCAATTGCACCAGTATTGTCACAAAAGATTTTCATTGGTCCCGATGCACTACGTATGACACCTAGATTGGATATGAACTCCTTCATCCAGACCCCTTCATTTGCTGCTTCCGAAGAAGCTATGTACTCCGCTTCACATGTAGATCCCGCCACGACACTTTGCTTAGAACTGCACCAACTGACAGCTCCACCGTTCAATGTAAACACGTATCCGATTTGCGATTTAGAATCGTCCGGATCAGTGTCAAAGCTTGCATCAACGTAACCATTTACGATGAGCTCTTTGTCACCTCCATAAACGAGAAACATATCCTTAGTCCTTTTCAGGTATTTCAGGATGTTCTTGACCGTTGTCTAGTGATCCACTCCTGGATTACTTTGGTACCTCCCTGCTAAACTTATAGCATGGCACACATTAGGTCTGGTACACAGCATTGCATACATGATAGAGCCTATGGCTGAAGCATAGGGAACATCTTTCATCTTCTCTCTATCTTCTGCAGTGGTCGGGCATTGAGTCTTACTCAATCTCACACCTTGTAATACAGGCAAGAACCCTTTCTTTGCTTGATCCATTTTGAACTTCTTCAAAACTTTGTCAAGGTATGTGCTTTGTGAAAGTCCAATTAAGTGTCTTGATCTATCTCTATAGTCTTGATGCCCAATATATATGCAGCTTCACCGAGGTCTTTCATTGAAAAACTCTTATTCAAGTATCCCTTTATGCTATCCAGAAGTTCTATATCATTTCCAATTAGCAATATGTCATCCACATATAATATCAGAAATGCTACTGAGCTCCCACTCACTTTCTTGTAAATACAGGCTTCTCCAAAAGTCTGTATAAAACCAAATGCTTTGATCACACTATCAAAGCGTTTATTCCAACTCCGAGAGGCTTGCACCAGTCCATAAATGGATCGCTGGAGCTTGCACACTTTGTTAGCTCCCTTTGGATCGACAAAACCTTCCGGTTGCATCATATACAACTCTTCTTCCAGAAATCCATTCAGGAATGCAGTTTTGACATCCATTTGCCAAATTTCATAATCATAAAATCCGGCAATTGCTAACATGATTCGGACAGACTTAAGCATCGCTACGGGTGAGAAGGTCTCATCGTAGTCAATCCCTTGAACTTGTCGAAACCTTTCGCAACAAGTCGAGCTTTATAGACAGTAACATTACCGTCAGCGTCAGTCTTCTTCTTGAAGATCCATTTATTTTCAATGGCTTGCCAATCATCGGGCAAGTCAACCAAAGTCCATACTTTGTTCTCATACATGGATCCCATCTCGGATTTCATGGCCTCAAGCCATTTTGCGGAATCTGGGCTCACCATCGCTTCTTCATAGTTCATAGGTTCGTCATGGTCTAGTAACATAACCTCCAGAACAGGATTACCGTACCACTCTGGTGCGGATCTTAATCTGGTTGACCTACGAGGTTCAGTAATAACTTGATCTGAAGTTTCATAATCATTATCATTAACTTCCTCACTAATTGGTGTAGGTGTCGCAGAAACTGGTTTCTGTGATGATCTACTTTCCAATAAGGGAGCAGGTACAGTTACCTCATCAAGTTCTACTTTCCTCCCACTCACTTCTTTCGAGAGAAACTCCTTCTCTAGAAAGGATCCATTCTTAGCAACGAATGTCTTGCCTTCGGATCTGTGATAGAAGGTGTACCCAAAAGTCTCCTTTGGGTATCCTATGAAGACACATTTCTCCGATTTAGGTTCGAGCTTATCAGGTTGAAGTTTCTTCACATAAGCATCGCAACCCCAAACTTTAAGATACGACAACTTTGGTTTCTTGCCAAACCATAGTTCATAAGGTGTCGTCTCAACGGATTTCGATGGTGCCCTATTTAGAGTGAATGCAGCCGTCTCTAAAGCATAACCCCAAAACGATAGCGGTAAATCAGTAAGAGACATCATAGATCGCACCATATCTAGTAAAGTACGATTACGACGTTCGGACACACCATTACGCTGTGGTGTTCCGGGTGGCGTGAGTTGCGAAACTATTCCGCATTGTTTCAAATGAAGACCAAACTCATAACTCAAATATTCTCCTCCACGATCAGATCGTAGAAATTTTATTTTCTTGTTACGATGATTTTCAACTTCACTATGAAATTCTTTGAACTTTTCAAATGTTTCAGACTTATGTTTCATTAAGTAGATATACCCATATCTGCTCAAATCATCTGTGAAGGTGAGAAAATAATGATATCTGCCACGAGCCTCAATATTCATTGGAACACATACATCTGTATGTATGATTTCCAACAAATATGTTGCTCTCTCCATAGTTCCGGAGAACGGTGTTTTAGTCATCTTGCCCATGAGGCAGGGTTCGCAAGTACCAAGTGATTCATAATCAAGTGGTTCCAGAAGTCCATCAGTATGGAGTTTCTTCATGCGCTTTACACCAATATGACCTAAACGGCAGTGCCACAAATAAGTTGCACTATCATTATCAACTCTGCATCTTTTGGCTTCAATATTATGTGTATCACTACTATCGAGATTCAACAAAAATCGACCACTCTTCAAGGGTGCATGACCATAAAAGATATTACCCATATAAATAGAACAACCATTATTCTCTGATTTAAATGAATAACCGTCTCGCATCAAACAAGATCCAGATATAATGTTCATGCTTAACGCTGGCACCAAATAACAATTATTTAGGTCTAAAACTAATCCCAAAGGTAGATGTAGAGGTAGCGTGCCGACCGCGATCACATCGACTTTGGAACCATTTCCCACGCGCATCGTCACCTCGTCCTTAGCCAATCTTCGCTTAATCCGTAGCCCCTGTTTCGAGTTGCAAATATTAGCAACAGAACCAGTATCAAATACCCAGGTGCTACTGCGAGCATTAGTAAGGTACACATCAATAACATGTATATCACATATACCTTTGTTCACCTTGCCATCCTTCTTATCTGCCAAATACTTGGGGCAGTTCCGCTTCCAGTGACCAGTCTGCTTCCAGTAGAAGCACTCAGTCTCAGGCTTAGGTCCAGACTTGGGTTTCTTCTCCTGAACAACAACTTGCTTGCTGTTCTTCTTGAAGTTCCCCTTCTTCTTCCCTTTGCCCTTTTTCTTGAAACTAGTGGTCTTATTGACCATCAACACTTGATGCTCCTTTTTGATTTCTACCTCCGCTGCCTTTAGCATTGCGAAGAGCTCGGGAATTGTCTTATTCATCCCTTGCATGTTATAGTTCATCACGAAGCTCTTGTAGCTTGGTGGCAGTGATTGAAGAATTCTGTCAATGATGCTATCATCCGGAAGATTAACTCCCAGTTGAATCAAGTGATTATTATACCCAGACATTTTGAGTATATGCTCACTGACAGATCTATTCTCTTCCATCCTGTAGCTGTAGAACTTATTGGAGACTTCATATCTCTCAATCCGGGCATTTGCTTGAAATATTAACTTCAACTCCTGGAACATCTCATATGCTCCATGACGTTGAAAACGTCGTTGAAGACCCGGTTCTAAGCCGTAAAGCATGGCACACTGAACTATCGAGTAGTCATCATCTTTGCTCTGCCAGACGTTCATAACTTCTGGTGTTGCTCTTGCAGTAGGCCTGGCACCCAGCGGTCTTCCAGGACGTAATTCTTCTGTGCAGCAATGAGGATAATCCTCAAGTTACGGACCCAGTCCGTGTAATTGCTACCATCATCTTTCAACTTTGCTTTCTCAAGGAACGCATTAAAATTCAACGGAACAACAACACGGGCCATCTATCTACAATTAACATAGACAAGCAAGATACTATCAGGTACTAAGTTCATGATAAATTTAAGTTCCATTAATCATATTACTTAAGAACTCCCACTTAGATAGACATCCCACTAATCATCTAAGTGATTACGTGATCCAAATCAACTAAACCATAACCAATCATCACGTGAAATGGAGTAGTTTTCAATGGTGAACATCACTATGTTGATCATATCTACTATATGATTCACGCTCGACCTTTCGGTCTCCGTGTTCCGAGGCCATATCTGCATATGCTAGGCTCGTCAAGTTTAACCTGAGTATTCCGCGTGTGCAACTGTTTTGCACCCGTTGTATTTGAACGTAGAGCCTATCACACCCGATCATCACGTGGTGTCTCAGCACGAAGAACTTTCGCAACGGTGCATACTCAGGGAGAACACTTTTATCTTGAAATTTTAGTGAGAGATCATCTTATAATGCTACCGTCAATCAAAGCAAGATAAGATGCATAAAAGATAAACATCACATGCAATCAATATAAGTGATATGATATGGCCATCATCATCTTGTGCTTGTGATCTCCATCTCCGAAGCACCGTCATGATCACCATCGTCACCGGCGCGACACCTTGATCTCCATCGTAGCATCGTTGTCGTCTCGCCAACTATTGCTTTTACGACTATTGCTACCGCTTAGTGATAAAGTAAAACATTTACATGGCGATTGCATTGCATACAATAAAGCGACAACCATATGGCTCCTGCCAGTTGCCGATAACTCGATTACAAAACATGATCATCTCATACAATAAAATATAGCATCATGTCTTGACCATATCACATCATAACATGCCCTGCAAAAACAAGTTAGACATCCTCTACTTTGTTGTTGCAAGTTTTACGTGGCTGCTACGGGCTTAGCAAGAACCGTTCTTACCTACGCATCAAAACCACAATGATAGTTTGTCAAGTTGGTGCTGTTTTAACCTTCGCAAGGACCGGGCGTAGCCACACTCGGTTCAACTAAAGTGAGAGAGACAGACACCCGCCAGTCACCTTTAAGCAACGAGTGCTCGCAATGGTGAAACCAGTCTCGCATAAGCGTACGCGTAATGTTGGTCCGGGCCGCTTCATCTCACAATACCGCTGAACCAAAATATGACATGCTGGTAAGGAGTATGACTTATATCGCCCACAACTCACTTGTGTTCTACTCGTGCATATAACATCAACGCATAAAACCTGGCTCGGATGCCACTGTTGGGGAACGTAGTAATTTCAAAAAAATTCCTACGCACACGCAAGATCATGGTGATGCATAGCAACGAGAGGGGAGAGTGTTGTCCACGTACCCTCGTAGACCGAAAGCGGAAGCGTTAACACAACGCGGTTGATGTAGTCATACGTCTTCACGATCCGACCGATCAAGTATCGAACGCACGACACCTCCGAGTTCAGCACACGTTCAGCTCGATGACGTCCCTCGAACTCCGATCCAGCCGAGTGTTGAGGGAGAGTTTCATCAGCACGACGGTGTGGTGACAATGATGATGTTCTACCGACGCAGGGCTTCGCCTAAGCACCGCTACGATATTATCGAGGTGTAATATGGTGGAGGGGGCACCGCACACGGCTAAGAGATCAATGATCAAATTGTGTGTCTAGAGGTGCCCCCTGCCCCCGTATATAAAGGAGCAAGGGGGGATTCGGCCGGCCAAGGGGAGAGGCGCGCCAGGAGGAGTCCTACTCCTACCGGGAGTAGGACTCCCCCCTTTTCCATGTTGGATTAGGAGAGAGAGGGGGAAGAGGTGGAGGGGAGGAAGGAAAGGGGGGGCACCGCCCCCCTCTCCTTGTCCTATTCAGATTGGGGGGGGGGGGGGAGGGGCGTGCGGCCCTGCCCTGGCCTCCTCTCCTCTCTTCCACCTAGGCCCACTAAGGCCCATTAAGTTACCGGGGGGTTCCGGTAACCTCCCGGTACTCCGGAAAAATCCCGATTTCACCCGGAACACTTCCGATGTCCAAACATAGGCTTCCAATATATCAATCTTTATGTCTCGACCATTTTGAGACTCCTCGTCATGTCCGTGATCACATCCAGGACTCCGAACAACCTTCGGTACATCAAAACATATAAACTCATAATATAACTGTCATCGTAACGTTAAGCGTGCGGACCCTACGGGTTCGAGAACTACGTAGACATGACCGAGACACCTCTCCGGTCAATAACCAATAGCGGAACCTGGATGCTCATATTGGTTCCCACATATTCTACGAAGATCTTTATCGGTCAGACCACATAACAACATACGTTGTTCCCTTTGTCATCGGTATGTTACTTGCCTGAGATTCGATCGTCGATATCTCGATACCTAGTTCAATCTCGTTACCGGCAAGTCTCTTTACTCGTTCCGTAATACATCATCTCGCAACTAACTCATTAGTCACAATGCTTGCAAGGCTTATAGTGATGTATATTACTGAGTGGGCCCAGAGATACCTCTTCGACAATCGGAGTGACAAATCCTAATCTCGAAATACGCCAACCCAACAAGTACCTTTGGAGACACCTGTAGAGCACCTTTATAATCACCCAGTTACGTTGTGACGTTTGGTAGCACACAAAGTGTTCCTCCGGTAAACGGGAGTTGCATAATCTCATAGTCATAGGAACATGTATAAGTCATGAAGAAAGCAATAACAACATACTAAACGATCGAGTGCTAAGCTAACGGAATGGGTCAAGTCAATCACATCATTCTCCTAATGATGTGATCTCTTTAATCAAATGACAACTCATGTCTATGGCTAGGAAACACAACCATCTTTGATTAACGAGCTAGTCAAGTAGAGGCATACTAGTGACACTCTGTTTGTCTATGTATTCACACATGTATTATGTTTCCGGTTAATACAATTCTAGCATGAATAATAAACATTTATCATGATATAAGGAAATAAATAATAACTTTATTATTGCCTCTAGGGCATATTTCCTTCACTTTGTTCCCATTGCAATACTTGGGCCTCCTGATACGTCTCCGTCGTATCTATAAATTTTGATTGTTTCATGCCAATATTCTACAACTTTCATATACTTTTGGCAACTTTTTATACTATTTGTTGGGACAAACGTATTGATCCAGTGCCCAGTGCCAGTTTTTGTTTGTTGCATGTTTTTTTCACAGAAAATCCATATCAAACGGAGTCCAAACGCGATAAAAACTTACGGAGATTTTTTTTGGAATATATGTGATTTTTGGAAAAAAAAGAATCAACGCGAGACGATGCTCGAGGGGGCCACAAGGCAGGGGGCGCGCCCTGGACCCTTGGGGCCACCCCGTAAGGCGGTTGGTGCCCTTCTTCTGCCGCAATAAAGCTAATATCCAAATAAAAATCGTGTTAAAATTTCAGCCCAATCGGAGTTACGGATCTTTGGGAATTTAGGTGAAAGGCCAGAATCTGGGAATGCAGAAACAGAAGGAAACAGAGAGAGAGATCCAATCTCGGAGGGGCTCCCGCCCCTCCGCCTCCATGGAGGCCATGTACCAGAGGGGAAACACTTCTCCCATCTAGGGGGAAGGTCAAGGAAGAAGAAGAAGGAGGGGGGCTCTCTCCCCCTCTCTCCCGGTGGCGCCGGAACAACGCCGGGGCCATCATCGTGACGGCGATCTACACCAACAACTTCGTCGCCGTCATCACCAACTCTCTCCCCCTCTATGCAGCGGTGTAACACCTCTTCTCCTCGCTGTAATCTCTACTTAAACATGGTGCTCAACACTATATATTATTTCCCAATGATGTATGGCTATCCTAAGATGTTTGAGTAGATATATTTTGTCCTATGGGTTGATTGGTGATCGTGATTGGTTTGAGTTGCATGTTTTATTATTGGTTCTGTCCTATGGTGCTCTTCGTGTCGCGCAAGCGTGAGGGAACCCCGCTGTAGGGTTCGCAATACGTTCATTGTTTGCTTATTGTCTGCGTTGCGTGAGTGATAAAAACAGAAACACGGATAAGTGAGTTATGGCGTATGGGAAAAAAGAGGACTTGATACTTTAATGCTATGGTTGGGTTTTAACTTAATGATCTTTAGTAGTTACGGATGTTTGCTAGAGTTCCAATCATAAGTGCATACTAGATCATTGCTGGCGCGCGTTGCTGCACCCGTCCTTTTTTTTACTATAGTATGAAGTGCTAGGAATTTATGTAAAAACATGGAGTTGTTTATCAGCAATTTTTTTTGTTTTCTTTCCAAACTTGAGTCCATAATGAAAGTTTAATCATTTTCAATGGGTTGGTTATGCACCTTATTTGTAGATACTTGGAAGACGTGCTAATATTTGTAATATAAAATATGAACAATAGAAAACTGATAGACACGGTATATATTTCTCAATCCAACGCTTGATGTATCCAAATGGTCGGTGTGCTAGCCGGTATCAGGCAAAACTGGATCTTAAAAACAACTATATCTAAAGGAAATTGTTTACAGCGCTCACTATCATTGTTTAATTCAAGCTATAATAAAACAAAATACAAATCAAACTGACAGCAAATTAGCATAGGTACTTCCCCAAGCCATAGCACTAAACTTTAAGAAGCAATGTGTCATGCTCAGTCAGCTACACGTACATACATGCACCATCAGCAATTCAATCATGCATTAGCGCTAACCCAGTCAGAAACAAGAGCACAATACTTCCATCTCTATCCGATGCTCAATTGGTAGCTCACATGGTAGCTCGCAGACAAGTTGGCACCTGCTAAGTTATAAAATAGCAAGTCTTATTTCTTTAATAGTCACAACATTCAGATTCTGGGTGTGAGATTTTCGATGATAATACTATTTCCTTTTAGATTTTAAGGAAATATATGAATTAGCGACAATGCTAAATAAAACATCAACGCTGGTAATGAAAGTCTTTGATACATGAACATGAAATATCCCAGGCCATGCTAAACAATAATCAACACTGGTAATGAAAGTGAAATCATCTAGTGGAAATGAAAACTATAACGCAGGAAGTAAGATCAGATTCCAACTTTATCAATCTAAATAGTGAAGTTTACTTTAATGACCTCAACAATCAAGATCCCCTCTTCCAGTATCCCTGAAACAAAGACATAAAACTACTTTTATCTTTGTACTGCATGAAAATAGGATCACAAAGGCAGAGGAGAAAACAATATAAGACTCATTAACTCAGTCTGGCAGGAACATTTGGGTTAGCACCAGTATCTAGTAAGCAGTTCATCGTACCAGGTAGGTGATGACCCACAAGTATAGGGGATCTATCATAGTCCTTTCGATAAGTAAGAGTGTCGAACCCAACGAGGAGCAGAAGGAAATGATAAGCGGTTTTCAGCAAGGTATTCTCTGCAAGCACTGAAATAATAGGTAACAGATAGTTTTGTGATAGGATAATTTGTAACGAGCAACAAGTAACAAAAGAAAATACAGTGCAGCAAGGTGGCCAATCCTTTTTGTAGCAAAGGACAAGCCTGGACAAACTCTTATATAGAGAAAAGCGCTCCCGAGGACACATGAGAATTATCGTCAAGCTAGTTTTCATCACGTTCATATGATTCGCGTTCGGTACTTTAATAATTTGATATGTGGGTGGACCGGTGCTTGGGTGCTGTTCTTACTTGAACAAGCATCCCACTTATGATTAACCTCTATTGCAAGCATCCGCAACTACAACAAAAGTATTAAGGTAAACCTAACCATAGCATGAAACATATGGATCCAAATCAGCCCCTTACGAAGCAATGCATAAACTAGGGTTTTGATGAGCACATGGGTACATCATACATGACATCTCAGAAAAGTGCACAATTTAGTTGGAAATAATTACTAAGCCGAATCTAGCAAACATATGGCCAGGTGAACGCTAACTTAAGTTCATACTATAATCTTGAATACATGGCTGCACTATCATCTCCATTGTTGTTGGTTGAACTTAGGTATCAAATGGAAGAAATCCAACAACCTATGAGCTCTTGAAGCAACCAATCTGGAGGAACGAGTTTGAAGAAAACAAGTTTCTAGTGAAGTTGATGCTGTCAGTTTTTACCTCTGATGTTTCGTGGTGGCACACCCATATGGTGGAGAGACGGGGCCATAGGGGTACATCAACAGAAGCTAAATCAAATTAGCTTTCCAATGAAAAAAACCTCACATCATTTGGAGTTGTGAGTCAACATTCTAGTCATTCTTGTGGAAGGTGTCCAGGCTGTCAAGACTTCACGAATTTCCGAGGAGCTCTGCAATAACTCCCAAAGTTGACTGTTTATTCATCCAAGAAAGCCATGCAAACCTGCTTACTTTTGAAACCATTTTCACACCTAGCTAAGGGGGGTTGTCCCTGCTATAAAACCCCATCTCCCCCATCCTCTAGAGAACCTTTTGTCAAACCATTCAGCTACAAGCTTATGCAGCAAGACTGCTAGAGAGATCTGAGAGATCTTGCTACCTTTGCTCTTGTGAGTTCATTCGGATTCGCGAGAAGGAGCCTCTGGTTCCCCCTAGTTCATGCTCTACGGTTCCGGCCGTTTTGTGTGGATTAGTCCCGGTTTGTGGTTTTGCGATTGTTCAGACAGCGGGTTGGAGTTCTTGTAGCTTCGGTCAACCATCCCCAACGTACGTGTTGCATCCAACCTTGGCAGGTATAAAGCTAGTTATCCCGGCTGCTTGCAGCTAGTTATCCCTCCCGATTCGATCCTACGACATGAAGATCGGGCCACCCTCGGGCGTGAACTCATTCATCGGGTTCCCACCTATCATCTGGCATCAGAGCCTTTGTTGACACGGTAGGATCTATTATCCAACTTTATCTTGCTATCATCCCTTTAGATCGAATGTTTTTCATGCTATATTTTCTGTCCTAAAAGTCCAAAGCCCCACCAAAAATAAATCCAAGCCTTGTTGGTGCTGAGATCTTGTTGTTGCATACCTTGCATGTTCTTCATCTTTTAGATCTGCACCAAGTTCATCTTCGTAATTGCTTTCAGATTTGGTTGTTGTGCTTTGGAAAAAGAGAGGAAAAAAAGAGTGGAAAAAAGAATCAAAGAGAAAAAAAGAGTGGCAAAAAAAGTCAAGAGAGAAAAAGAAAGTGTTGTGTAAGATCCAAAAGTTTCAGCTTGATAGAAAAATTTCAGAAGCTTGTGTGTTGTGTTTATCAATCTTGGTGCAAAGGTGCAGCAGATCCATCCACATATTTTTCTTGGTTTGCATCAACTTGATTTTGGCACAAGCCCCTTTTTGTTTACCCCACCAAGCTCCACCAAAAACCGAAGCTAGTTCTTTGATCCCTGTCTTTCAATCGCTTTAACACATACGGGAGAAGCACAATCTGATGTGAACCGATAAGATCTTTGGTGAGTAAGAGGTGAGGTTGTGTGATTCCACAGAAAATATCCTATTCCACTTTTTAGCCCCACTAACATGGCAGGATTCGCATCGAGTGTTCATGGAAAAAATCAAGGGGAAAAGGATGCCCCGGTCACACGTGCTGAGTTTCTGGAATTATGGAACATTGTTCAAGAATATCGAAGGAGGCTTGACGAGCGCCTTCGAGCAAGTGGTGACGGGGTTCGACACCGACAATACCCTGTTGCTCATGAAGTGCAGCAAAGAAGACATGCTCGAGGGCATGATGTTGCTGCTCGTGGGCATGTCACTACTACTCAAGAAGTACAGAAAGGAGGACGTGCTTGAGAGCATGGTGTTTCTTCTCGTGGGCATGACAGTGTTGCACCTGAAGTGCAACAAGGATGTCATGCTCGAGGAAGAAGTTGTGGCACCCATCGGCACAACAACAACCCACTGCAAAGCATGGCCGTGGTTGATGGAGCGGCTCCGGTGATTCATAGCCCATGTTCACCTAAGAAGCTCAGTCCTAATGTTGGCATCTCAACCACCAACACTGTCCCAGCATCCAGGAAACATGTGCCAAAAATTCCATGTGAGGAAGAGATTCCACAATCCAAAATCCCACAACTTGAGAGTGATAATAAAAGCAAGCTGAGTGACTCCACCAAAAGTAAGGAAGAGTGTCCACTTTCCACAATTCCATATATTGAGAGTGCTAGGGAAAGTGAGATGAGTGAGTCCACAAAATGTGAGGATCAGATTGTTCATCATGAGAGTGAAAAGAAAAATGAGTTGAGTGACTCCACCAAATGTGAGGAAGAGTGTCCACTTTCCACAATTCCATATATTGAGAGTGCTAAGGAAAGTGAGATGAGTGAGTCCACAAAATGTGAAATTGAGATCATTCCACACCTCATTAGAGAGATAAGTGATCCACAACCCAATATACCACACAATAAGAGTGAGAGGATAAGTGAGTTATGTGAGTCCACTAAACGTGAGTGTAACGCCCATGATGCGGCTATATCTCCCACGTGTCGAGGCACGACTTAGAGGCATAACCGCATAGTGGTTTTGTCGCAAGAAGGGTCATCTTCACACAATCCCATGTAATGAACAAGAATGGGATAAAGAGTTGGCTTACAATCGCCACTTCACACAATACATAAATATCATCATACATCATCCAAAATACAATCATATAGACCGGCTATGGTCACAATCCAGATGAAAATAAGACAACCCCAAATGCTAGATCCCCGATCGTCCCAACTGGGCTCCACTACTGATCATCAGGAAAAGACACATAGTAACGACCCCGTTCCTCGTCGAACTCCCACTTGAGATCGACGCCATCGTCTGCACTGGCATCGTCGGCACCTGCAACTGTTTAGAAGTAACTGTGAGTCACGGGGACTCAGCAATCTCACACCCGCGAGATCAAGACTATTTAAGCTTGTAGGAAAAGGTGGTTCAAAGAGGTGGAGCTGCAGCGGCAAAAGCATATATGGTGGCTAACTTGCGCGAATGAGAGCGAGAAGAGAAGCAATGGAACGGACGTCATCTAGCAATGACCAAGAAGAGGTCCTAATCACCTACTTACGTCATTCATAACACAGACCGTGTTCACTTCCCGGACTCCGCCGAGAAGAGACCATCACGGCTACACACGCGGTTGATGTATTTTAATTGGGTCAAGTGACAAGTTATCTACAACCGGACATTAACAAATTCCCATCTGCCTCATAACCGCGGGCACGGCTTTCGAAAGATAATACCCTGCAGGGGTGTTCCAACTTAGCCCATCATAAGCTCTCACGGTCAACGAAGGATAAACCTTCTCCCGGAAAGACCCGATCAGTCTCGGAATCCCGGTTTACAAGACATCTCGACAATGGTAAAACAAGACCAGCAAAGCCGCCCGAATGTGCCGACAAATCCCAATAGGAGCTGCACATATCTCGTTCTCAGGGCACACCGGATGAGACATCCTACGAGTAAAACCAGACCTCGAGTTTCCAGGAGGGGGCCCCGCAGTCTGCTCAGTTCGGACCAACACTCGAAGGAGCACTGGCCCGGGGGGGTTAAAATAAGATGACCCTCAGGCTCGCGAAAACCCGGGGGAAAAGGCTTACGTAGCAAATGGTAAAACCAAGGTTGGGCCTTGCTGGAGGAGTTTTATTCAAGGCGAACTGTCAAGGGGGTCCCATAAATCACCCGACCGTGTAAGGAACGCAAACTCAAGGAACATAATCCCGGTATAACAGTACTAGGGCGGCAAGAGTGGATCAAAACACCAGGCATAAGGCCGAGCCTTCCACCCTTTACCAAAATATATAGATGCATTAATTAAATAGGAGATATTGTGATATCCCAACATATCCATGTTCCGACATGGAACAAACTTCAACTTCACCTGCAACTAGCAACGCTATAAGAGGGGCTGAGCAAAAGCGGAACATAGCCAAACAACGGTTTGCTAGGAAAGGATGGTTAGGGCTGACATGGCTAAAATAGGAGACATGATATAGCAAGTGATAGGTAGCGAGCATGGCAAAAGAGCGAACAACTAGCATAGCAAAGATAGAAGTGATTTCGAGGGGTGGTCATCTTGCCTGCAAGGTTCTCAGAGTTGTCGAAAGCTTGATCCTCGTAAGCGTACTCGACAGGTTCCTCGTTCACGAACTCGTCTCCCGGCTCTACCCAAGACAAGAACACAAACAAACGGAACCACAATCAACAACGAGAAATGCGCAAGCAATATGATGCAAAACATGTATGATATGCAAGATGTGATATGCGATGCATATGCGTGCTCCGGAAGGAAAATGATGAACATGGCAGTAACTTGGCAAACCAAGCATGCCACTGGAAAGATGAGATGATTTCGGTCGAAATCGATATAAAGATCACCGGAATCGGATGCACGGTTTGCAAATGGCAAGCAAAACAAGAATGACACTAATCTGCGATAAACAGCAATATAGCACTTAAAATACAACAAGTAATAATGCTACAGAACCCCAACATAGCAATAAAGCACATGGCAGTAACCTACAGGAGATGCTTGACAAAAGAAGAACACTGAGCTACAGCTAGTTCACAACATATCAAGCTCAAACAAGCATGGCAAAAGTGCAAAAGATTACAGGTTCACAGACTTGGTGAAAAACTGGACATGACAGAAATCAGCATCAGGTAGCAATGTTCAGAGCATGATATCAACATGCTACAGGAACTTAACATAGTAAAACAAGGCATGGTAGTGTTCTACTAAATGCACATGACAAAAGTCCCTTACTGACCATAAGCCAAAAAGGACCAGAAGATATGATGGCAAGCATGTAAACATAGCAAGTTTCGTTATCAGGTTTCAGACTTGGCAGAAAACAGAGCATGGCAGAAATATTAATATGTAGGCCTCTTTGTGAGCTTGATGCACTCACTACAGAGAAATGCATGACAAACCAAGCATACCTAAAGCAAGATGGCATGTTTATGAAGCTATCCATGGCAAGAACAATTGCATAGCATGTGTGGATCAACTACAATAAGCTTGGCAAAAATGCATATCATGTTAAGAATCTGCCAGAAATATTTTATAGCAAAAGTAGAGAAAGATTGAGTCATGCTATCGTACTCTAAAATTGCAAACAATTGCAGGAATGGATCAATTACAACTATAGATACAAAACATCCTTACTGAACATCACAAAAATATGCATGGATCTCTCTGTAGCATCAAGTTTACATGGCAACAAAATTACAGCAGACAGAGACTTAGAGAAATCACTAAGTCCCTGAAAACAGAATTATTACGGGACCTACTTTGCATGCTTGTGATAGTCACCACAGAGATCACAAAAAGACATGGGCTATACCAATGGAAATATGGCATGGCATACTTCAAAACACATGTAGAGCTCATGCTCAAAAGATGCACAGAATAAATGATACAAAAATGACAAATCTCCAAGTTCTGTCAAGAACCAGAGAATAACAGCAACTAGCTCTCTTCCAACGAAGATTTGGGCATCAAGATGACCTCTAATGAAAATGGTGCAATTGAACAAAATGAAGAGCATCACGAGACAAACAATTTGACATATTATACGCGCGAATTGGAGCTACATGCACAAAGTTACGACACCTCGAACAGGAGCACATGCTGATGAAATACTGGGACTTGGAAGAAATTTGGGGGGTTCGAGAGAAAGTCAACGGGGGCATCCATACCAGATCCGATCGAAGGAAGCTACAGGAGCTCGGGCCGGCGACCGAAGAGACGAGGGCCGACCGGCCGGAGGAAGAGGAAGGCGCCGGGGGGGGGGGGGGGGGAAGAGGAGCGGCGGCGGCGGCGGCCGGTGGCCGGAGCGGGCGGCGGCGCGGCGACCCGCGGGGAACGCCGGGCGGCGGCGGCCAGGGCGCGCGGCGGCGGCCGGCGAGCAGGCGGCGGCGTGGGTCGGGGCCCGAGGCAGCGGCGGCGGGAGAAGACGGGCCGGAGGGCCGGCGCGCGGGCCCGGCGGGCCGGCGGGGTCCGGGCGGCGGCGGAGCGACGTGGCGCGCCGCGATTCGTCCGCCGGCGCGGACGGACGTGTCCGGCGGGGGCGGACGTTGTCCGGCGGCGCGAGGGATTTTTGCTAGGGTTAGACTGCGATTCCGTTTTTGGGATGCTCACTTATTTATAGGTAGAGGGAGCTAGGAGACTCCAAATGAGGTGCGGTTTTCGCCCACACGATCGTGATCGAACGCCCTAGAGCATGGAAGAGAGTTTGGTGGGCTTTGGGCTGGTTTTGCAGGGGTTTTTTGCTGGATACTCAAATGGACTTTGCGGATGCCCGGTTAACCGTTGGAGTACCAAACGACCTCCGAATGGAACGAAACTTGACCGGTAGTCTCCGGGTGGTATATTAAGACCACTAGACAAGCCTCGGTCCATTCCGAGAAAGTTTGACACACGCACATGAAAGAAAACTAGAGAGGTGCACCGGAGGAGATAGGAGCGCCGGATTGGAAAACGGACAACGGGGAAAAAGCTCGGATGCATGAGACGAACACGTATGCGAATGCAATGCACATGATGACATGATATGAAAATGCATGACATGACAAAATACAAAACGAAAGACAAAACCCAACAACGGAGGGAAAAACATATCACATAGCCGGAAATGGCAAGAGTCGGAGTTACAAATATGGCAAGTTACATGCGGGGTGTTACAGTGAGCTTGAGGTGTTTCCCCATAATATGAAAGAGATGAGTGATCCACCAAATGAAAAGAGAGAGGAGTATTCAATTACTAACGATTCACAAAATTCTTTTTCTTTGCAATATGTGCAGGTGCAACAGGCATACCTATCGGCTCTCTTGCAACGATGGGAGATTGAGATCCAAGAACAAATATGGAGGGCGTGGAGTACCACTACACAAAGAACATATGTGAAGATTGATTTTCACAAAGGCATTGAAGTACTCATCAAGGTAAAAGAGAAAAGATCATCCATTTTGATGCACCCAGAGGTATGCACTTATGAACTTTTGAAGCATTGGCGCGATGAAATCAGAGAAAAATTCTTGGGTACATCCTTTAGCACACCATCCATCCATCAGTATAATTTGTTCAACCATGATGAAGAAACAAAGGATTTGGGAAACTTGAGATCCACGCAAAAATGTTCAACTTTTTCTTTCCCTAGTTATTTTCTAGTGTCCTCGTGCTATAATTTTGTAGACAGAGTGAAGTCGAGGACGAATTTTCTCCAAGAGAGGGAGGATGATATGTACATGCTCATGGTTGGTTATAAATTTGTACTCCATGGAAATGTTAGTTGGAAGGAACTCCTAAGTCGAACAAAACATCATGTTGTCATCGTCCATAAGATAGCAATGTTGAAAACTAAAATTCTCTATATCATGAAACCTTTGCATTATGATTTGGTATTGCCCTACTTTCTTTTGTGTGATGACCAGGTAGAGTCGAGGACGACTCCTTTTCAAGAGAGGGGGAATCATGAGGGCATCTCGGTCATTGAAACAACACCAATCATCCCTGGACAAATACATGATCAGATGCAACACAATTCAAAGGTGAAAGCTACAAATGAGGATTGCATCATTTCTTTGCATGGATATTATCTACTTCCCTTCTACTTATCATTTGCAGATGAAAGAGAGTCGAGGACGACTCTTCATCAAGGGAGGGAGGATGATGAGCACATGGGTACATCATACATGACATTTCAGAAAAGTGCACAATTTAGTTGGAAAGAATTACTAAGCCGAATCAAGCAAACATATGGCCAGGTGAACGCTAACTTAAGTTCATACTATAATCTTGAATACATGGCTGCACTTTCATCTCCATTGTTGTTGGTTGAACTTAGGTATCACATGGAAGAAATCCAACAACCTATGAGCTCTTGAAGCAACCGGTCTAGAGGAACGAGTTTGAAGAAAACATGTTTCTAGTGAAGTTGATGCTGTCAGTTTTTACCTCTAATGTTTCGTCGTGGCACACCCATATGGTGGAGAGACGGGGCCATAGGGGTACATCACAGAAGCTAAATCAAATTATCTTTCTAATGTAAAAAACCTCACATCATTTGGAGTTGTGAGTCAAAAGTTCTAGTCATTCTCGTGGAAGGTGTCCAGGCTGTCAAGACTTCGCGAATTTCCGAGGAGCTCTGCAACAACTCCCAAAGTTGACTGCTTATTCATCCAAGAAAGCCATGCAAACCTGCTTACTTTTGAAACCATTTTCACACCTAGCTAAGGGGGTTGTCCCTGCTATAAAACCCCATCTGCCCCTTCCTCTAGAGAACCTTTTGTCAAACCATTCAGCTACAAGCTTATGCAGCAAGACTGCTAAAGAGATCCGAGAGATCTTGCTACCTTTGCTCTTGTGAGTTCATTCGGATTCGCGAGAAGGAGCCTCTGGTTCCCCCTAGTTCGTGCTCTACGGTTCCGGCCGTTTTGTGTGGATTAGTCCCGGTTTGTGGTTCTGCGATTGTTCGGACAGCGGGTTGGAGTTCTTGTAGCTTCGGTCAGCCATCCCCAATGTACGGGTTGCGTCCAACCTTGGCAGGTATAAAGCTAGTTATCCTGGCTGCTTGCAGCTAGTTATCCCTCCCGATTCGATCCTACGACGTGAAGATCGGGCCACCCTCGGGCGTGAACTCGTTCATTGGGTTCCCACCTATCAGGTTTAAGCTTCTGTCACTTTAGCAACCCATCATCTACTTATTACTTCCCAATGCCTTCCTCTAGGCCCAAATAATGGTGAAGTGTTATGTAGTCGACGTTCACATAACACCACTAGAGGATAGACAACATACATCTCATCAAAATATCGAACGAATACCAAATTCACATGACTACTAATAGCAAGACTTCTCCCATGTCCTCAGGAACAAACATAACTACTCACAAAGCATATTCATGTTCATAATCAGAGGGGTATTAATATGCATAAAGGATCTGAACATATGATCTTCCACCAAATAAACCAACTAGTATCAACTACAAGGAGTAATCAACACTACTAGCAACCTATAGGTACCAATCCCGGACTTAGAGACAAGAATTGGATACAAGAGATGAACTAGGGTTTTGAGAGGAGATGGTGCTGATGAAGATGTTGATGGAGATTGCCCTCTCCCGATGAGAGGAGCGTTGGTGATGACGAAGGCGATGATTTCCCCCTCCCGGAGGGAAGTGTCCCCGGCAGAACAGCACTGCCGAAGCCCTAGATTGGTTCCGCCAAGGTTTCGCCTCGTGGCGGCGGAGTCTCGTCCCGAAAGGTTGCTTATGATTTTTCTTCTGACGAAAGACTTCATATAGCAGAAGATGGCCACCGGAGGGCCAACAGGGGGCCCACGAGGCAGGGGGCGCGCCCTGGGGGGTAGGGCGCACCCCCCACCCTCGTGGCCAGGTGGCACCCCCTGACGTACTTGTTTCACTCAATATTTTTTATTATTTCCAAAAATAACTTTCGTGGAGTTTCAGGACTTTTGGAGTTGTGCAGAATAGGTCTCTAATATTTGCTTCTTTTCCAACCCAGAATTCTAGCTGCCGGCATTCTCCCTCCTTATGCAAACCTTGTAAAATAAGAGAGAATAGGCATAAGTATTGTGACATAATGTGTAATAACAGCCCATAATGCAATAAATATCGATATAAAAGCATGATGCAAAATGGACGTATCAACTCCCCCAAGCTTAGACCTCGCTTGTCCTCAAGCGAAAGCCGATAACGATAAATATGTCCACATGTTTAGAGGTAGAGGTGTCGATAAAATAAAATACGGACATGAGGGCATCATGATTATTCTCATAACAGCAACATATATGGATATTTTCATATGATTTCTTATGCTCAAGTAATAATCTATTCACAATGCAAAGTATGAATCAGAAACTTTATTGAGAACCAACAAACTATAATCTCAGTCATTGAAGCAACTGCAATTTATCATAACATCAGAAAGAGTCTATGTCAGAGCTTTCTAGCAAGTCCACATACTCAACTATCATTTAGTCTTTCATAATTGCTAACACTCACGCAATACTTGTGGTTACGGAGTTTCAACCGGACACAGAGAAAGATAGGGGCTTATAGTTTCGCCTCCCAACCTTTTACCTCAGGGGTAATGTCAACAATAATAACCCATGCTAACCCACATCCAATTAGATATATGTATCAGGATCTTTCCAATATCATGTGCTTGCCAAAGGATAAAATATAAAAAGGAAAGGTGAAGATCACCATGACTCTTGCATAAGGTAGAAGATAATAGTAAAAGATAGGCCCTTCGCAGAGGGAAGCAGATGTTGACATGCGCTTTCAGGGTTGGATGCACAAAATCTTAATGCAAAGAACGTCACTTTATATTGCCACTTGTGATATAAACCTTTATTATGCAGCCCGTCGCTTTTATTTCTTCCACATCACAAGATCGTATAAAGCTTATTTCCTCCACACCAATCAATCATACATATTTAGAAAGCAATTTTTATTGCCTGCACCAATGACAACTTACTTGAAGGATCTTACTCAATCCATAGGTAGGTATGGTGGACTCTCATGGCAAAACTGGTTTAAGGGTTTTGGAAGCACAAGTAGTGTCTCTACTTGGTGCAAAGAATTTGGCTAGCATGAGGGGGAAAGGCAAGCTCAACATGTTGGATGATCCATAACAATATACTTTATCTCAGATATAAGAAAACATAACCCATTACGTTGTCTTCCTTGTCCATCATCAACTCTTTAGTATGTCATATTTTAATGAGTGCTCCCAATCATAAAAGATGTCCAAGATAGTATATTATATGTGAAACCTCTCTTTCCTCATTACTTCCTATTAATTGCAACGATGACCAAAGCTATGTTTGTCAACTCTCAACAACTTTAATCATCATACTCTTTCTATGTGAAGTCATTACTCTCAATAAGATCAATATGATCTCTTTGTTTCTTTTTATTCTTTTCTATTTTATTTTAATTACTAAAGATCATAGCAAAATAATCAAGCCCTTGACTCAACACTAATCTTTATTATATATAGCTCATAGACTTGATTACATAGAGAGATCATGAAGCAAAACTCAAAACTAGATCATACTAAAACTTTTATTCTACTAGATCAAGATACTACTAATAGGATCGAACTAAGAAAAAACCCGGTAAAGATAGGAGATGTGGTGGTGATACGATACCAGGGCACCTCCCCCAAGCTTGGCAGTTGCCAAGGGGAGTGCCCATACCCATATGATTATATCTCCTTCTTCGGATGTGATGGTGCGATATTCTTGGCGATGATGCCCCTCAGGATATGATTCTCCTCCTCAAGCTTATTGACTTGCTGCTTGAGGTCCATTACTTCCTTACGAAGCTTTCCTGTAACAGCTAAAGCTCCTTACATCGAAGGGTGTTGCATAGCTGCGGGAGAACAAGTGACACTCTTCTTCATATTTTCATAAGAAAGAAATCTAACATTGGAAGGGATAACTGAGTTTGGAATGGCTGAGCTCTGTAGTTCTCCCATCGTGAACCCAGCTCGGAAGCGAGAAGTGACTTCTTGATCCTCCGTGGCATCTATCCTCATCAAATCAGCCTCCATCTCTTCCTCCGTTGCTGGCCCAAAGTGGTCAGCATCGTTGTTTGTCCTTGGTTCCGATGCCGGATGAGACACCCGACTCTCCCCAACTAACTCTTGAGAAGACATCTCGCTCTAATCTGCAGCCGCAACAGCTCGAAACAAGAACGGAGAATATTTGTGTGATACAGGAATCAAAACCTTCGGGAGATTATATAATAAATTTTTTACCGACCAAAATATGTATCGTGCAAGAAAACGGAATCCGGAGAGCACACGAGGTGCCCACGAGGTAGGGGGCGCGCCCAGTAGGGTAGGGCGCGCCCTCCACCCTCGTGGAGGCCTCGTGTCCTTCCCGGACTGCTTCTTATTTTTCTATTTTTCTAAATATTCCAAAACGGAGAAATATTGCCATAAAAACTGTTTTGGAGTCGGTTTACTTACCGTACCACATACCTATTCCTTTTCGGAGTCTGAAACATTCCGGAAAGTGTCCCTTATGTATTCCTCCGGGTTTACGGTTTCAATAACATTGGTTTCAACATTTATAGGATTACCTGAGATATAGTGTTTGATTCTTTGACCGTTTACCACCTTCGGATTTGTGCCTTCGAAGTTGTTGATTTTTATGGCACCGGAATGATAGACCACCTCGATAACGTAAGGGCCTTCCCATTTAGAGAGAAGTTTTCCTGCAAAAAAATCTTAAATGAGAGTTGTATAGCAATACATAGTCACCTACATTAAACTCACACTTTTGTATCCTTTTGTCATGCCATCTTTTGACTTTTTCTTTAAACAATTTGGCATTCTCATAAGCTTGGGTTCTCCATTCATCAAGTGAGCTAATGTCAAATAACCTCTTTTCACCGGCAAGTTTGAAATCATAATTGGGCTCTTTAATAGCCCAATATGCCTTATGTTTTAGCTCGAGAGGTAAGTGACATGCTTTTCCAAAAACCATTTTATACGGAGACATACCCATAGGATTTTTATATGCAGTTCTATAGGCCCATAATGCATCATCGAGTTTCTTGGACCAATTCTTTCTAGATCTATTAACAGTCTTTTGCAGAATTAATTTGAGCTCTCTATTACTCAATTCTACTTGACCACTAGACTGTGGGTGATAAGGAGATGCAATTCTATGATTAACATCATATTTAGCAAGCATTTTACGAAAAGCACCATGAATAAAGTGTGAACCACCATCAGTCATTAAATATCTAGGGACTCCGAACCTCGGAAAAATAACTTCTTTGAGCATTTTAATAGAAGTGTTATGATCAGCACTACTAGTTGGAATAGCTTCTACCCACTTAGTAACGTAATCAACATCAACTAAAATATGTGTATATCCATTAGAGGTAGGAAAAGGTTCCATATAATCAAAGCCCCAAACATCAAATGGTTCAATAACAAGTGAATAGTTCATAGGCATTTCTTGACGTCTACTAATATTACCAATTCTTTGACATTCATCACAAGATAAGACAAACTTACGGGCATCCTTGAAGAGAGTAGGCCAATAAAAACCAGATTGCAATACCTTATGTGCAGTTCTATCTCCGGCGTGGTGTCCTCCATAAGCCTCAGAGTGACACTTGCGTAGGATCTGTTCCTATTCATGCTCAGGTACACAACGTCTAATAACACCATCTACTCCTTCTTTATAAAGATGTGGGTCATCCCAAAAGTAATGTCTCAAATCATAGAAGAACTTTTTCTTTTGCTGGTATGTGAAACTAGGTGGTATAAATTTAGCAACAATATAATTAGCATAATCAACATACCATGGAGCAGTACAAGAAGGATTTATGACATTTAATTGCTCATCAGGAAAGCTATCATCAATAGGTAGTGGGTCATCAAGAATATTTTCTAACCTAGACAAGTTGTCTGCAACGGGGTTCTCAGCTCCCTTTCTATCAACAATATGCAAATCAAATTCTTGTAGCAAGAGAACCCATCTAATAAGTCTAGGTTTAGCATCTTTCTTTTCCATAAGGTATTTAATAGCAGCATGATCAGTGTGAATAGTTACTTTAGAATCGACAATATAAGGTCTGAACTTATCACAAGCAAATACGACTGCTAAGAATTCTTTTTCAGTAGTAGCATAATTTCTTTGAGCATTGTCTAGAGTTTTACTAGCATATTGAATAACATTTAATTTCTTATCAACTCTTTGCCCTAGAACAGCACCTACAGCATAACCACTAGCATCACACATAATTTCAAAGGATAAATTCCAATCAGGTGGCTGAACAATAGGTGCAGAGATCAATGCTTTCTTTAGTATTTCAAATGCTTCTACACAATCATCATCAAAGACAAATGGTATATCTTTTTGTAATAAATTAGTCAGAGGCCGAGAAATTTTTGAGAAGTCCTTAATGAACCTCCTATAAAAACCGGCGTGACCAAGGAAACTTCTTATACCTTTGATGTCCTTGGGACATGGCATCTTCTCAATAGCATCAACCTTGGCTTTATCAACTTCAATACCTCTTTCAGAAACTTTATGCCCCAAGACAATACCTTCGTTAACCATAAAGTGGCACTTTTCCCAATTCAGGACAAGATTAGTTTCTTCACATCTCTGCAAAACTCGATTAAGGTTGCTCAAGAAATCATCAAAAGAGGATCCATAAACGGAGCCATCATGCATCTTTGAAAGGTAGCAGGTGCATTACATAAACCAAAAGGCATACATCTATAAGCAAAAGTACCGAAAGGGCAAGTAAAAGTAGTCTTTGATTGATCATTGGCTGACACAGGTATTTGAGAGAAACCAGAATAACCATCTAGAAAGTAAAAGTGTGTATGTTTGGATAATCTTTCTAACATTTGATCGATAAAAGGTAGGGGGTAATGATCCTTTTTAGTAGCCTTATTTAATTTGCGGAAATCAATTACCATCCTATAACCTGTAATAATTCTTTGCGGGATCAACTCATCTTTATCATTAGGAACGTCGGTAATACCTCCCTTCTTAGGGACACAATGGACAGGACTTACCCACCGACTATCAGCAACGGGATAAATTATACCTGCCTCAAGGAGCTTGACTATAACCCCAAAAGAACCAGAGTGACCTCCTAGGAGGACAATAGACCACAAAATACCCTTACTACCAGGCACTAGTATTTCTTTTCTTACCACTTCCTTCATCTTAGGATTCAGCCGTCGTTGATGATCACGAACTGGTTTGGCACCTTCCTCCAAATTTATTTTATGTTGACATAGAGTGGGACTAATGCCCTTAAGATCATCAAGAGTATATCCAATAGCAGCACGGTGCTTCCTCAGAGTTTTCAATAATCTCTCTTCTTCATGCTCTGAAAGTTTAGCACTAATAATAACAGGATATATCTTTTTCTCATCAAGATAAGCATATTTAAGAGTATCAGGCAACGGTTTAAGCTCAAACACGGGATCACCGTTGGGTGGAGGAGGATCCCCTAGGATTTCAACAGGCAAATTGTGTTTCAGGATAGGTTCCTGTTTAAAGAATACTTCATCTAATTCCCTTCTTTCATTCATGAACATATCATTTTCATGGTCTAGCAAATATTGTTCTAAAGGATCACTAGGAGGTACGGCAATAGAAGCAAGACCAATAATTTCATCCTTACTAGGCAATTCTTCTTCACGGTGTTGTCTACTAAATTTAGAAAAATTAAACTCATGAGACATATCACCCAAGCCTATAGTAACAACATCCTTTTCGCAGTCTATCCTAGCATTGACGGTGTTCAAGAAGGGTCTACCAAATATAATGGGACAAAAGCTATCTTGTGGGGAACCAAGAACAAGAAAATCAGCAGGATATTTAGTTTTCCCACATAGGACTTCAACATCTCTTACAATTCCCATTGGTGAAATAGTATCTCTATTAGCAAGTTTAATTGTGACATCAATATCTTCTATCTCAGCAGGTGCAATATCATGCATAATTTCTTTGTATAAGTCATAAGGTATTGCACTAACACTAGCACCCATATCACACAAGCCATGATAACAATGATCTCCTATTTTAACAGAAATAACAGGCATGCCTACCACAAGTCTATGTTTATCTTTAGCACAAGGTTTGGCAATTCTAGCAGTTTCACCGCAGAAATAAATAACATGCCCATCAATATTATCAGTTAAGAGATCTTTAACAATAGCAATATTAGGTTCAACTTTAACTTGCTCAGGAGGTGTATAAGTTCTAATATTGCTTTTATGAACCACAGTTGAAGCTTTAGCATGATCCTTTATCCTAACAGGGAAAGGTGATTTCTCAACATAAGAAGTAGGAACAATAGGATCATTATAAGTGATAGTCTTTTCTTCAACTTTAATAGGTGTAGCTACTTTTACTTCTATGGGAGGATGATATTTAAACCACTTCTCCTTAGGGAGATCAACATAAGCAGCAAAATATTCACAGAAAGAGGCTACTATCCCAGAGTCAAGTCCATATTTAGAGCTAAACTTACGAAAAACATCGGTATCCATAAAAGATTTAACACAATCAAACTTAGGTGTCATACCTGACTCCTTACCTTCGTCGAGATCCCAATCTTCAGAGTTGCGTTTAATTCTATCCAATAAATTCCATTTGAATTCAATAGTCTTCATCATAAAAGAGGCAGCACAAGAAGTATCGAGCATGGTGCGATTGTCTTCAAAAAGCCGAGCATAAAAACTTTGAATAATTATTTCTCTTGGAAGCTCATGATTAGGGCATGAATATAACATTGATTTAAGCCTCCCCCAAGCTTGAGCGATGCTTTCTCCTTCGCGAGGCTAAACATTATATATATAATTTCGATCACGATGAACAAGATGCATAGGATAATTTTTTTGATGAAATTCCAATTTCAATCGTTTGTAGTTCCATGATCCCGTATCATCACATAGCCTATACCATGTCGATGCATCTCCCTTCAGAGATAAAGGGAAGACCTTCTTCTTAATAACATCACCGGGTACACCTGCAAGCTTAAATAGTCCACAAACTTCATCCACATAAATTAGGTGTTCATCAAGATGCTTTGTTCCATCTCCTGCAAAAGGATTAGGTAGCCGTTTTTCTAACATACCTGAAGGAATCACAAAGTGGACATCTTCATTTTCAGTAGGTTCAGTAGGTTGAGGAGCAACTCTTTGCTCTACTGGTCGGGGTGAAGATACCCCGAACAAGCCCCTCAGAGGATTACTTTCCATAGTAACAAGTGACAGTAAATTTCAGCACACTATATAAATTTTTTCCTTACCAAATTCCACCTACCAAAGGCGCTTCACTCCCCGGCAACGGCGCCAGAAAAGAGTCTTGATGACCCACAAGTATAGGGGATCTATCGTAGTCCTTTCAATAAGTAAGAGTGTCGAACCCAACGAGGAGCAGAAGGAAATGATAAGCGGTTTTCAGCAAGGTATTCTCTGCAAGCACTGAAATAATAGGTAACAGATAGTTTTGTGATAGGATAATTTGTAACGAGCAACAAGTAACAAAAGTAAATAAAGTGCAGCAAGGTGGACCAATCCTTTTTGTAGCAAAGGACAAGCCTGGACAAACTCTTATATAGAGAAAAGCGCTCCCGAAGACACATGGGAATTATCGTCAAGCTAGTTTTCATCACGTTCATATGATTCGCGTTTGGTACTTTGATAATTTGATATGTGGGTGGACCGGTGCTTGGGTGCTGTTCTTACTAGAACAAGCATCCCACTTATGATTAACCTCTATTGCAAGCATCCACAACTACAACAAAAGTATTAAGGTAAACCTAACCATAGCATGAAACATATGGATCCAAATCAGCCCCTTACGAAGCAACGCATAAACTAGGGTTTAAGCTTCTGTCACTCTAGCAACCCATCATCTACTTATTACTTCCCAATGCCTTCCTCTAGGCCCAAATAATGGTGAAGTGTTATGTAGTCGACGTTCACATAACACCACTAGAGGATAGACAACATACATCTCATCAAAATATTGAACGAAAACCAAATTCACATGACTACTAATAGCAAGACTTCTCCCATGTCCTCAGGAACAAACGTAACTACTCACAAAGCATATTCATGTTCATAATCAGAGGGGTATTAATATGCATAAAGGATCTGAACATATGATCTTCCACCAAATAAACCAACTAGTATCAACTACAAGGAGTAATCAACACTACTAGCAACCTACAGGTACCAATCCCGGACTTAGAGACAAGAATTGGATACAAGAGATGAACTAGGGTTTTGAGAGGAGATGGTGCTGATGAAGATGTTGATGGAGATTGCCCTCTCCCGATGAGAGGAGCGTTGGTGATGACGATGGCGATGATTTCCCCTCCCGGAGGGAAGTGTCCCCGGCAAAACAGCTCTGCCGGAGCCCTAGATTGGTTCCGCCAAGGTTCCGCCTCGTGGCGGCAGAGTCTCGTCCCGAAAGGTTGCTTATGATTTTTCTTCTGATGAAAGACTTCATATAGCAGAAGATGGCCACCGGAGGGCCAATAGGGGGCCCATGAGGCAGGGGGCGCCCTAGGGGGTAGGGCGCGCCCCCAACCTCGTGGCCAGGTGGGCCCCCCCTGATGTACTAGGGCGCACCCCCACCCTCGTGGCCAGGTGGGGCCCCCTGATGTACTTCTTCCGCTCAATATTTTTTATTATTTCCAAAAATAACTTTCTTTTCAGGACTTTTGGAGTTGTGCAGAATAGGTCTCTAATATTTGCTTCTTTTCCAGCCCAGAATTCCAGCTGCCGGCATTCTCCCTCCTTATGTAAACCTTGTAAAATAAGAGAGAATAGGCATAAGTATTGTGACATAATGTGTAATAATAGCCCATAATGCAATAAATATCGATATAAAAGCATGATGCAAAATGGACGTATCAGTAGGACACTGTTCATTACTGCCATCAAGTAATGCCCATATATAGTCAATTTTATTCACATCAGCACCAGCCTGTATAAATAAATTATAATTTATTTGAGCAAGTGCTTGAGTTGTCATCTACAGAAAATGTATGGACCAATAAATAAAGTTGCATCTATAGACTACATACAGAAGGAAGCTCCATAAATAAAGATTGTGAAGTGATGCCTCATAAAAATAGCAAGAAGTATTTGAATAGTACACTCACATATTAAACCAAAACCATGTTTTTCATTCATTTCTTCAATCTATGGAAATAAATTGCTAACTGTAGATCCTCCTTTATGACAGGATTGTTTCTAATTATAGTTTATTTATTTTGAGGGAAGATATCTATGTAAAGCTTGGAATGGACATCAACATTTGAGAATTGCCGGAATGGCTGCACTGTGATGTCTGATTCTAAGAGATGAACAGGTTCCGTGGTGTTTCCCGGGTTAGTGGATAACTGCAAAAAAATTGACCTAGCATCCATACACGCTTCTGGTGGATACCACAGGAACCCATTTCCAATAAGGAGGTTAGGTGTTACTACTAAAAACATGCGTTCTTCTAATTAGATTTTACCTTTGCTTCTTGGAGAAGATATATCACTACAAAAAAAATACACTTCCGTGACGTGTTTGTCACAGTAGGTCGCGTTTTTTGTCATGCATGTACATCCATGACAAATTTATGAAAGAATCATGATAGTCATACCTGTGCTGTCGTAGAAGTGTTCCATGACATTCCCAAAATTATCATCACGGAAGTGTCCACTTCCATGACGATAAATCGCACGTCACAGAAGTGCTTTCGTCAAGGGTGACCGACACGTGGCATCCACCATAACGGAACGCAGTTAAGCTATCGGGTCGGGTTTTGGATCCGATAACCCGTTAACAGCCCCGACCAATGGGGATTTTCCACGTGTAAAATCATCATTGGCTAGAGGAAACACGTGTCGGCTCATCGTTGGGACAGATGTCATCCACTCATTGGACAGAAGGCGCCTATGATACGTCGACACGTGGCACGGCCCAACAGTGGCCCATTCCTATGAAAAGGCCGGCCCGTTTGACTTGGTCAAAAGCTGGCGGGCTGGCCCATGGAAAGCCTGTTAACGGCCTGTTCGCATATAGCCCATTTACAGCCCGCTAACCCAAGGCCCATTACGCCCTATCCGAATTAGGCCCAGTAGCGTCATCTGGGCCATCCAATATGATTCCAGCCCGTTTTCACTTCTGGCCCATGTATAGCCCATGACGTCTTTCGGCCCATATGAGGCCCTTTGTAACTCTTGGCCCATTAGCGGCCCGTGCTGAAACTGGCCCGTAATGAACAGTGTATTACTTTACACCCATTAACGGCCCGTGGTGAAACTGGCCCGTAATGAACAGTGTATCACTTTATAACCATTAATGGCCCGTTATTCCATTGGGCCGTTTCCAACCCAAGTTAACTTTCGGCCTTCTGAGGGCCCATTTATTCTTGGGCTCATTTGCAGCATTCGGTTACTTACGGCCCGTTACTGTCATTTTCTGCTTGTGGGCCAAATTCAGCCCGTCGTTACAGTCGGCCCGTTTGTGGACCGTTAGTCTGTTGGGCCATTTTCATAGCATCACCAAATACGGCCTATTAATGATGGCCTGTTATGGTCGGCCCATGAACGGACGATTCCAACTCCAGCCCGTTTACGGCCATAATGTGGTCTGTTTGGCCCATGTTTGGCCAATCGATCATACGACCCGTATAAGGCCCATTGATGATACGGCCCGCAGAAGGCCCATTGTTTCTACGGCCCGTAGAAGGCCCACTGTTTCTACGGCCAGTAGGAGGCCCAGTGTCACTACAGTAAATATTAGCCCATGGTTATTGTGGCTTAGTTTTAAAAAATAGGTTATTGCAGCCACTAGCTAACCACGGAAAAAGAACTGCAATGACTACAAGCAAACAAATAAACAAGACAATAAGGAAATAAATAAGCAAGCAACTAACGCTAGGCTATCACGGCTATTACACATATTACATCCACTGGGCATGAAAGTTCGCCACCAGTGCAAATATAGGGAACAAAGCAGCATATCATATACACTGGTTGTCAAAGTTGGCGACCAGCGCAAATAAACGCCGCAGCAAAACAAATCCAGAACTGAAACCACTTCAGAAGATCTCAAGAAACAATATCCTGGGTACCCATAACGCTGGCAAGATGCTTAGCAATCTTATTAACTTTCTCTTGTTTGGCGCTTAAATCCTCCAGCACTTGCTGTTGCATCAGAAAATATGCATCTGAATTCTGCAGGGACTTCCTCAGTCCTTCAGCTTCCTGTCACAGCACATCTGATCGATGTCTTTCAACTTGAAGTTGGGACTCAAGAAGACGAACTGATTCAGGCAGTGAGTTCGAAGAGCTTGTGCCAGCAGTAGTGGACAGTAACTTGAACGCTACATCAAGACAGGACTTTTGGGTTCCCTCACTATCGTCAAGATAGTTTTTATCAGCTTTCTTGGAGACCAACAGGGATGTCTCACTATCTTGAACCTTATCTGCATTACTTCCTTTACCATTGGATAACGCGGTACTGTTCTCCAATATTTTGTTCGCATTCTAAAAGAGAAACAAGCAGACACATCACATGTTTACCATGTTGTATATGAAACTCATTTTGGTAAATGAGTTCAGTAGTAAAGTGGACAAGATAACAACATGAAACAAACATATATCTATGTACCATGGTCACTTTATGGTCTATATCATTCTAGTTTTTGTTGCCAAATCATGATAGAGACACAGTTCAAATAATATTTGTTCAAGACAAAGCAGAATAGACAGAATATAAGTGTGGGTAACTATAGAGCAATAACAACACTTGTAATGTGCATGACATGAGAACATAACTGTTTATTCAATTGAAACTAAAATCAACATAGAGCAGGTTACAACAGCAAACCAGTTAAAGAAACAGGTTTAAAACATACCTGTTGCGCCATTGGAGTTTCAATTCCATCCTTCAAATTTGAAAATAGTTGGTATGAGTAAATACAGTAATGCAAGAGCAAAGGAGTATGAACCATAGCTACAGAACCTGACCTGAGAACAAATCTTCTTCTCCTGTAAGCGTTGAGTTGGGATTTGGAGTGGTGGTCCTCATGCTTTGGGCACTGCAGTTCCCTTACTAACTACTCGTGTTTGGGTGCTCTATGGTGGAGACGGTGCTGTGTCAACTGGAACTGGGTTACTATCTGCCGGGGTTGGGGTTAGAAGGGGTGTAGCTGGTTCTCTGTCCAACTGGGTAGGGGTACAATCTGCGAGAGTCTGGGTTATGTGTGGTGGATCTGCTCCTTGGGCAAGTACAACCGTGGTTCTATCTGCATCAACTGGTAGCACTATCTTTTCTGAAGACCGTGTTGTTACTCCCTTAGATACTACCATCACGGTCTCCAATTCAAATGGCTGATAAACAAGAAAAGTAATTGAAAGTATAGACATTGTATGATAGACAGGTGCAATGGATAGTGGGGAATAAAAGAGGGCATGAAATAATTCATATTTATGTTGTCTAACCAAATAGGATAGCATGACACAATTTCACATATATGATGGCTAACTAAACAGGATAGCATGACACAATTTCACATTATGATGGCTAACTAAAAAATATGGAAAGACATAGTTCAAATTATGAGACTATGTAAACAGGATGACATGACATAACTATATAATGTGTTTATTAAATAGGTTGGCATGCCATAATTCACATACATTCACGAATAGAATGCCATAATTCAAAATATGATGACTGTAAACACTAAACAGGATGAGATGATATATCTATATGATGTCTTTATTAAATGGGTTGCCATGCCATAATTCAGATAGATGATGTGTATGTACTATGTAAACATGATGGCATGATATAATTCAAATATATGATTTATATAGTAAGCAAGTAAGCAGCTGGCAATCCATATATGATGTAAAAACTAAGCAATGCAAGACAACATGCATGACATGGGTAATATAACCCTGCCAAGTTTGAGCATAGACCTCAGGGGGGAAATAGGACTGGTCATCAGTCTCTGAATCCTCCTCTGAGGAGCTCTCTGTAACCAGCAAGATGTCTACTTCAGCAGGTAGCATTGTCTGCTCTGAATACCTTGTTTTCACTCCAGATACTTCCATCACCGCTTCAAATGGCTGATGCACAGGAAGAGTAGTTGAATATACAAACGTTGTCGACCAATGGAACACGTAATACAAAAAAATGATAGCATGATATAATTCACATACATGATGATTGGCTAAACAGCATGACATTGCATAATTCACATATATGATGCCTTTGCAACAAGATAGCATTGTATAATTCACATATATAATGTCTTGCAACAAGATGACAATGCATAATTCACATATATGGTAATTAGACACTGAACAGGTGGCATTCACACAAAGCATGTCTAAACTAATAAAATGACATAGCAATGCGAGACACCATACGCATGATATGAGCAACATAACCCTGCCAAGTTAGAGCATACACCTCGGGGGGGGGGGATAGGACTGGTCATCTGTCTCTGAATCCTCCTCCGAGGAGCTATCCGTAACAAGTGAGATATGCGCTTCGTCAGATAGCATAGTCTGCTCTGAAGACCTTGTTTCACTCCAGAATTTGCCATCACCGTGTCAAATGGCTGATGCACACGAAGAGCATTTGAATGTACTAACATTGTTGACAAATGTAACATGTAACGAAAAAAAAGGATGGCCTGATATAATTTACATATAAGATGACTGGCTAAGCAGGATGGCATTGCAAAATTCACATATATGATGCCTGGCTAAACAAGATGGCATTGCATAATTCACATAAACGATGAATAGAATAAACAGATGGCATTCGCACAAAGGATGTCTAAACTAAGTAGATGACATATTTGATGTATAAAGTAAGCAATGCAACACACCATATGCATGATATAACCAACATCAGCATGCCAAGTTAGAGCGAAGACCTCAGGGGGTAAATAGGAGTTGTCTTCTCCTTCTGAATCCCCCTCAGAATAGATATCTTCCTCTCGATTACAATCTGAAATGCGTGGAGGGGGGGCTGCCTTTGCGCCTACCATGGAGCGACGTCTGCATGAAATTTTATTGCCACGCAAGGCTCGTCTCTTTTGCTCTACATGCTCAGTTCCATTGTTTACAATAACTGTCATGCATAGGAATAAAACATAATGAGATTATGTAAGGAGTGCATGCAGAAATCCAGAGTGATGGTAGCAACCTGTGGATAGACCCAAAACCAATAATAGCAGGCAGATAATGGCTTCAGTTAAAAAATACAGATAATGGCTTCTTTACTGTTTGTTTCCCACCCAACATGAAACTCATAGTAGACACCGGAGATTAACCAGATAGTAGATAGATACTATTGATAGCGGCCCCGATATGTACCCCACAACCATTTAAAAACTCAAGTTTGACCATTAGTTTGGAGCTGAATCAGAGTCTAATCGGTGAACCGGACGATAAAGTAGCATGTAATATTAAGCGATGCATAACGTAAGCAGACACGAAAGAGTGCGACCTCTCTTGCGGACCCGTGTAGTCCTCGAGGTCATCTGCTCGATTGATGATGGTAATGCAGTTTTCATGGCTGCCAGCGGCGGGGAAGAAGATCTGAGGCGGCGAAAGACAGTTTGGAGGCCGGATCCCTGTTGTGCTGGACCCTTTTGTCGTTGGAGCAGCTGAGCTGGGGTGGACGACGGCGCAGCAGGAGCGGGACAAACCACGCAAGGTTTTCTTTGACAACTATCTGTAAGAGAAGTAATTCTGTAAGGGCTCGTTTGAATTGGAGGATTCCAACAATGCAGGGATAGGAAATAGACAGGAATAGGATAGGAATGCACGTGCAAAACAGAGAATTTAAAAACACAGGATTTCTACCAATCTGGGTGTTTGATTCACAACAATTGGAAGATCACAGGATGCAAAGAAGCATGGTGAGATTAAGTCAAACCACAAGAAAATGTACGGTTATAATGCTATTATGCTACTATCTCTTAGTCTTGTGCTTCATGAATAGGAATTTGAAAAGGAGGACAAGTGAAAATTAAAATTCCTACGTTTTTTATTTCAAGGAGACACTAAAGGAACAAATCCGTGTGCTCAGTGGACAATATATATAACATGTAGAGTAAAAAAGAGATGCAACAAGTGTACAACCTCTTTGGCGAAGCCATGCCGATCTCAGCGTGATTGGGTTGGCCGGTGAGGATGCTCCGGCTGACTTTGCTGTCGGAGGAGGGGAAGAAGATCTTAGGTGTCTGGAGATGGAGCCCGAGGTACTGCTCCGCTGTGATGGAGGGTTACGTCGTTGGAGCAGCTCCGGTGAGTTGTACGACATCGAGGCTGAAGCAGGACAAGAGAGACAACGAACAACATTAACCTGAGTGGAATTCTAATAGCATCTCCAATACATGACGTAAAATACATAACCACAAAGTGCTAGATGTAAAATACATCAGCCGCTCATCTCTGAACTTAACCGTCGAAACTGTACTTAACTGTCGAAACTGAATTTTGCTGTCGAAACTGAACGCACTAGCAAGGTGAGGCTACACGTCGGTCGACTGACTTTTTCATCTCTGGTTAGTCGATTTTGCAGTCGTTGGATACGAAATCAAGGGCCTGCGGTTCATCTTCAACCTCCACCCTCCTGAGCTGCCAGCCACCACCGGCCAAACAGCAGCCCCCCGCCGCCCATGGCCGGCGGTGCGCCGCCCCGCCCGCCCCGAAAACACTCCCCACCACTGGTCCGCCGCCGCCCCGGCCATCCCTCTAGCCCTCCCCGTGCCGAGCTTTTTCTCTGGCGATCCCCACGCCACTGCCCCGCCAATGCCCCGCCACCGTCAGCGACCACCGCCCCCATCCTGAACCCTAAGATAGATAGTGGGGTACCTCTCCGGCGAGCCCCCCTCCCCGCTGCGGCTGGTTCTTCCTTCACCCCGGCGAGCCCCCCCACCCCCTGAAAATCGACTGACCCAAAAGTCGATTCAGTCGACTAAAGTGTAGCTAAATCGGAGTAGCATCGCAAGCAAGAGCAAGAGCGAGAGCAGCAGCGTGAGCAAGAGCAATAGCAATAGCAAGAGCAGACCAGGCAGGGGACCGAGAGCAAGAGCAGAGCAGCAGCGCGAGCGAGAGCTAAAGCAGCAACAGCTCCTACTGATGTGGACGTCGCCGCCGAGGGAGCGACACCGTGGAGGAAGTGGCCGGCGACGCCGCCGTGGATGGAGCCGCGCCATGTCGGCTCGGGACCGAGCGCCGACAGCACCGTGAGATCGAATCAAGAAGAAAATGCGGCGATTAGTGTACAACCTCTTTGGTGGCGCCGATTAGGCCGCAGCTTCATTCGAGGAAACGGTGATGATGATGCTCTTCCGGTGGTGCAGGTGAAGACGGTTGTGTGGGAATGGAGGTGGCGCGAAATACGAGGGGAACGTCGGGGCAGCTCCTTGGAGGTGGAGGACGGGGTGGCTGAATCGGCGGGACGATGAGATCGACGATGGATCCTCATCCGGTACGGTGGATGAGGGACGTCGAGGTGTTGCTGTGGACGACGTCGTCGGGGAAGAGGCTCCGGCTGGGTGGCGGACGGAGCAGGGTGTGGGATTTCGTCGCGGGTTTTCGCGGCCTCGGTGTACGAATGGGTGGGCGGATGGGATGGCAGTGGGGAACCATGGCTTAGAGACGCGCTTGTCCGAAATGTGGGGTAAGTTACGAAAGTACCCCCACCGATTTGAGGCGGTTCTTTCGGTTCAGGGGTACCACGGGCATTTCCGTGTCGGGATTTCACAGGAGGTGGGAGTTTTCGCGCGCATTGTAATTTCAGAATAGCAAGGTGCGGGTTGAGATGGAGGGAGTTGTCGGAGCATAATGAGACAAAGATATATCTTAAATATTTTTGGACAAGCCTAACGTGTACTGTACCAAATCAATGCGCACTACAAATGTCATTCAAAACTCTGAATTCATGTTATGTTCAATCGAAATATTTCGCTACGTGTATAGTGCATGCAACCTACTACTCAAATGAACGTTTTAGTGCATTCCAAACGTATATACTACCACTTCAATATGAACTAAATTTGAATTCGTTTCTCTATTTGAATAAGATCTACAGTAATGATTGTTATGAAGTCAAAGCATTTGAATTCGTTTCTCTGTTTTAATAAGATCTACAATCATCATTATTGTCAAGTTAAACCATCATTTGTGTATTATCTTCACAGCACACCACATGATTAGTCTCGAGTTACATATGAACTATGTGTACTATATGAACTCGAACTAGATTTTTTGAATCCACTTTATTTTGCTTTCGAATCACATTACATTTCTAGCTCTAGCTAGATCTTCATAATCTAAACCATGTCTCATATGTATAATGTGTTTATCACATTATGTATGGTGCCCCGCCCCCTACGCCTACAAGTATTTAGATGTGAGTTGCAAACACCACACATTACCACAAATTCAAATAAAATGTGAGAATGTTCGATATATAGTATTGTTTAGATTGTTCGATATTTAGTTCTAAGCTGCAAACACCACACATTATCACAAATTCAAATAAAATGTGAGATTGTTTGATGTATAGTATGGTTTAGATTGTTCGGCATTTAGCTGTGAGTTGCAAACGCCATGCATTATCACATTATGGTATAACATGTGCACAACACGTGTATCACCACTATATTCATGCATGAAATGTTTAAAACACTATGATCACCTATTCAAATATATGAATCCGCTTTCATATCAAATTATGATCTTTGTTAGTCTCTTACACGCACACAATCCTCTAACCTTTGTAGCTACCACTAACTTTCTCTCATGCATGCACACGCCCTCCTCGCCCTCCCCCTCCCTCGGCATTCTATCCACCGGGCACATTCATTTTTTTCTTTAGGTCGTTCTCCCAGAGTCTCCACAACTCCTTTCCGACACACACCGATCGATAAACCTCTCCAGCGATGCCTGCCTACAACATACACACACACCTTCAATCTCCTCCTTTATGTGTCCTTGCCTCGTGTCTCTCATACGGTCAGACACACGTGTAAACTGTGACGCCCCCGATTTGACCGTACACTAATCATGCACGCAAATGTGTACGATCAAGATCAGGGACTCACGGGAAGATATCACAACACAGCTCTACAACATAAATAAGTCATACAAGCATCATATTACAAGCCAGGGGCCTCGAGGGCTCGAATACAAGTGCTCGATCATAGACGAGTCAGCGGAAGCAACAATATCTGAGTACAGACTTAAGTTAAACAAGATTGCCTTAAGAAGGCTAGCACATAAGTAGCAACAATCGAAAAGGCAAGGCCTCCTGCCTGGGACCTCCTAACTACTCCTGGTCGTCGTCAGCGGCCTGCACGTAGTAGTAGGCACCTCCAGTGTCGTGGGAGTCGTCGTCGATGGTGGCGTCTGGCTCCTGGACTCCAGCATCTGGTTGCGACAATCCGGTATAGAAAGGGGAAAAGAGGGAGAAAGGCAACCGTGAGTACTCATCCAAAGTACTCGCAAGCAAGGAGCTACACTACATATGCATGGGTATATGTGTAAAGGGGCATATCAGTGGACTGAACTGCAGAATGCCAGAATAAGAGGGGGATAGCTAGTCCTGTCGAAGACTACGCTTCTGGACATCTCCATCTTGCAGCATGTAGAAGAGAGTAGATTGAAGTCCTCCAAGTAGCATCGCATAGCATAATCCTACCCGGCAATCCCCTCCTCGTCGCCCTGTTAGAGAGCGATCACCGGGTTGTATCTGGCACTTGGAAGGGTGTATTTTATTCAGTATCCAGTTCTAGTTGTCATAAGCTCAAGGTACAACTCCGGGTCGTCCTTTTACCGAGGGACACGGCTATTCGAATAGATAAACTTCCCTGCAGGGGTGCACCACATAACCCAACACGCTTGATCCCATTTGGCCGGACACACTTTTCTGGGTCATGCCCGGCCTCGTAAGATCAACACGTCGCAGCCCCACCTAGGCTCAACAGAGAGGTCAGCACGCCGGTCTAAACCTATGCGCGCAGGGGTCTGGGCCCATCGCCCTATGCACACCTGCACGTTGCGTACGCGGCCGGAAGCAGACCTAGCCCCCTTAATACAAGCGCGAGCTTACGGTCCAATGCGGCGCGCGCCACTCAGTTGCTGACGTCAAAAGAGCTTCGGCTGATACCACGACGTCGGGATACCCATAACTACTCCCACGTAGATGGTTAGTGCGTATAGACCAAATGGCCAGACTCAGATCAAATACCAAGATCTCGTTAAGCGTGTTAAGTAACCGCGAACGCCGACCAGGGCCAGGCCCACCTCTCTCCTAGGTGGTCTCAACCTGCCCTGTCGCTCCGCCACAAAGTAACAGTCGGGGGCCGTCAGGAACCCAGGCCCACCTCTACCGGGGTGGAGCCACCTGTCCTTTCAGCCCCCTCATCAGAATCTCTGGCGGGTACTCCTCGAGCCGACCCGACTTTAGTCACCACATGTGTCATGTATATAATGTATATAGTATATACCCGTGATCACCGCCCAGGTGATCACGGCCCGATAGTATAGCACAGCAGACGGACAAGAATGTAGGGCCACTGATGGAAATCTAGCATCCTAGACTAAGCAGTAGGATAGCAGGTAAGGGAAACAACTGTAGCAACAATGACAGGTTATGCAACAGAATAGGATTAATCGAAAGCAGTAACATGCTACACTACTCTAATGCAAGTAGTAGAGAGTAGAGTAGGCGATATCTGGTGATCAAGGGGGGGGGGCTTGCCTGGTTGCTCTGGCAAGTAGGAGGGGTCGTCGACTCCGTAGTCGAACTGGGCAGCAGCAGTGTCGGTCTCGTAGTCTACCGGAGAGAAGAGGGGGGAGAAACAGTAAATACAATGCAAACATGAACATGACGATGCGTGACATGACAATGAGCGGTGCTAGGGGTGTCCTAACGCGACAGTAGGTGGTACCGGTGAAGGGGGGGAACATCCGGGAGGTATTCCCGATGTTTCGCGTTTCCGGACAGACGGACCGGAGGGGGAAAGTTGCTAGTTCGATAGGTTAGGGAGGTGTGGTGGATGAACGGACTGCGTATTCGGATTCGTCTCGTCGTTCTGAGCAACTTTCATATAGAAAACATTTTCATCCGAGTTACGGTTTAAAAGATATGAATTTTCAAAGTTTATTTGAATTTCTGGAATTATTTATATTAAGAAAAATGAATTATGACGTCAGCATGAGGCAATGCTGACGTCAGCAGGTCAACAGGTCGGCTGACCAGTCAAACCAGACAGGTGGGTCCAGTGGGACCCACATGTCAGCCTCTGCTAGTCTAATACTTAATTAAACTAATCTAACAGTATAATTAGAGGGGTGGGCCCCATATGTCAGTGAGTGTTTAGTTAAACTAATTATTTTTATTTATAAAACATTTTCTTTTTCTTTTCTTTTTTATATTTTTGCGGCGGGGCCCGCATGTCAGTGACTGGGCCTGCCCAGTCAGCAGTTGACTGGGTCAACCCAGTCAACTGGGGCCCGTGGGGGCCACTGGCAGGGGCACTGGGGTGGCCCCAGGCCAGCCACGTCGGCGGCCGGCGCCGGAGCAACGCCGGCGACCAAACGCACGGCGGCGCGGCTCGGGAGGGGTACGGGTTTCACGTACAGGGGGTCTTCGGGGGCGTGGCTGGGCGCGTTCGACGCGGCTCGGCGTCGCGCGTCCAACGGCGGTGGCCGGAGGGGCTGGAACGGCCGGGGACGACCGCTACGAGCTCGCCGGCGGCGAGGTGCTACGGGTGTCCGACGGATGCTGCGTTAGAGCGCGCGAACGGCCGAACTAACTACCTAGGCGGGTGCGGCACGACGCGGTCGAGCTAGCGGGCCTACGCCCGTGACCATTTGGTCACCGGAGACCCGCCGGCGGCGAGCTCCGCGGCGCGGCGTTCGGGCGCGCGTGGGGGAGCAGCTACGGAGCGCGGGCGAGCTAACGGAGAGGGGGAGGAGAGGGAGAGGCTCACTGCGAGGCTGTAGGGGGACGGCAGCGTGCTCGGGGAGGCTCGAGGCGGCGAAACGGGGCGACGATCGACGGCAGCCGTGCGGGGAAGAAGAGCTCGGTGCGGTCGGTGCAGTGGCTCCAAGCTCCAACGGAGAGGCGGAGGTGACGTAGTCGAGGGCGGCGACGGCGTACGACACGGCGAGGAGGCGTTTGGGGCACGGTGGCCGCGGGAACTACGGTGAGCGGCGGCGAGCGCGCTCGGGCAGAGGGGAACGAAGGGGAGAGGGAGGTGGATCTGGCGGGGGGAGAGGCGCAGAGGCCGAGGGACGAGCGGGGCGAGTGGGAGAGAGGCCCGAGGAGGCGGGGGAGCTGGCGCCCTTATCCTCCCCGTCGCCGGCGAGGGGGTGCGGCGGGGACGGCCACTGTTCCGCCCCCGGTCGGGGGAACAGGGAAGGGGACGCGGGGGAGAGGTGGGCTGGGCCGGGGGTCGGGGGTGCGGCCCAGCTTGGGCCGGGGGGGTTGGGGGGTGGTGGCCCAGTTTGGGCCGGGGGTTCGGTCCAGATGGGCCACGGGTCCAGTGGGGGGGGGGGGGGGAAGGGCTTCTCCTTTTTCCTTTTCTGCTCTGTTTGTTCTGTTTTCTTTTTATTTGTTTATTTCCTTTTCTGTTTTATTTCATTTAAAAGTATTTAGGTATTTTATAAAAATGTGTTTTCTCCACCATAATTACCAGTGTATTATTTGGCAGCCACTGAACATTTTTGTTTGAATTTTTGAAAGCTTTTATTTTCCACTTTAATTATATTTGAAGTTTGAACTAGGAGTTTGAAAAGGAAGGTGATCCAAATGTGATCAAGCCCTGTTTAGCAACATGATTAGCTTAATCACAGGGGGTTACTGTAGCATGATTCTCAGGGTGTTACATAAACTCTTGCCCCTCTTTTGATCGATCTCACAACCGCACACTCCTCCCCCTATCTAGCTAGTAGTTGGGCCTCTCGCACCACCTCCTAGCTCCATTCTCTCTGTCTATCCGTCTCGCTGGGCCTTATTTGCCTCTAACAAATGGACGTACACCGACCGATCTCTCGCTATACATATAGCTAGCTAGGTCCTTATAACTCGTTTTTACCCACACGTCAATCGATCTACCTCATTAGTTGTGTCTCTCCCTTCCTCCGACAAACAACAATTGATCTACCGATCTAGTTAGGTTTGCTTACCAAACACATGGTTCCCCTTCATCATCCATGGATGCGTCCCGACAGATCTATCACGCACAGGCACACACAGAAACACATCCCCACTCTTATTGATAACATTGCAGTTCCACCGTCAGTTTGTCTAGTAGGCCTCTCCCACCATCTTCGAGAAGCAACTCCATCACCCATCCATCACTCTACCCCTCTCCCTCCCCCTCCCTCCCTCTCTCTCTCCTCTCTCTCTCTGTCCCATCATATTTCCCGTGCTTCAGTTATGTATGGATGTCGACCGATCTCCCTCAAGACATACCTGGGTCTCTCCTTCTCAACACATATACGAGTCATTCTACCTCTATAGTTAGGCCTCTGCCTACCCCTCCCCCCACCCCCTCCCCCCACACACACCGATACATCGAGCGCTCTAGTCATGTCTCCCTGCCACACACAAACTTGACATGTGCCCTCTAACGTTCCGGTAGGCCAGTCGCCCTATATCTTTGACTTGCACACACACACAATTTCGATGGCTCTCTTCATCGATCTCGCACCCACCCACTTGATCCTCTCTTCGACTCTATCGATAGCTATGACCGCTCCCTCTCTTCTTGTGGATTGCCCGACCCTCTATGTATGATATGGATAGGCCTCCATTTCACACACATTGCATGCAAAATTTGGTTTGAGATGTCATCGACACATATTCCCACAAATAATTCATGAAATCAACCCCCCCACCCCCACCCCAAAACAAAAAACACTCATGAACGCAGTTTGTATCTCTCACACACACCCACGTAGGTGGGGGACGTGCACGAAGAGAAGAGGTGCATGTACGGCGCACGTACTCCCGTCTCTTTCCCAACCACACCCGCGCGGTTACACGGTGGAGCTCATTTCTGTACGAAAAAGGCAGCCCACGTGGTAATTTGGCACATGTACTGGTTGTCCACTTGGTGGAGGGAGGATCGTCTACCACGGGTGAACAAACAAATTGCGACTTGACGTGTTATGTTAAAAAAGAGGCAAACCATGTGGGGCCTACCTTAGAGGCAAGGCTCTATACACTGGAGTACTTTTGATGTGTCCCGTCAACTCGCAGAACGAGGAGAAGCTTGCTTAGTACGCCGTCTCCCCCGCCCACGGGCGCGGTGGCTCGCAGGATGAGGTGAAGCTTGCTCCGCCTTACGCCCGCTCCCTCGCCCATGCGCGCGGTGGCTCGCAGGACGAGGAGAAAAATTTACTACTCCCTCCGTTTACTCCTCGTCCCTACTACCTTGGTTATAGAGATTATATCATATTGTTTGGAATATATATGTCCTTTAGTAGATTTCAATATGAACTACTAGTACATACTCCAAACACTGATGTATATAGACGTATTTTAGAGTGTAGATTCACTCATTTTGCTCCGTATGTAGCACTCTCCCTCGCCCCTCGACCCTCGCCCACATGGTGGACGTGCAGCAATTCATTCGGTCTCATATAGCTAGAACGATATATACAGCACTACCATTATTGCTCGACTTCCCGAAGAGGCGAAGAGCCAATCGCAAGGTTAATATTTTGCAGATGCCAAGCGCAAGGTTATAGGAGAACGAGTAGTAGGTGCCGCATCATTTATAAATAAAGTTTTTTTTCTTCAGTGGCACGTACACAATATGATAGGTTCATATGGAGAGAAAAGGAAACCGCTCCACTATATACATAGTAAGGACGGGCCAGCCTACACGGTTGCTTGCTGGGGTTGCTCTCTTCACACTCTCTCGCACAAAACGACTGTGGCCACATCTCTAACATCCCGGCGGATCACGTCCGCTTGGGGAAGGGGTGGATGCTTAGTGTAGATGCGGTGGCCGTCGCCGACGGCGAAAACCCACTGTTGGCACGCCCCGATCAGGGGTCCCCACCGTTCTCTCTCACAAAGCCGGTGAGGTTGCCTTCGTCCCTTGCTCACTGCCGTGATGTGGGCAGTTGCCGCCTCTCGCCGCCCTCCTCAAGGTTGAGCTACGTCCCTTAGGTACAACTCCCTTTACAGCCGGCTTGCACCACTGCTCCAGCTGCCCACATCACTCCCTGTGGATATTTCTCTACTTCTTTGCCCCGCACATACCTCTCCTGGCTTCTACGTATTGTATTTGTGTTGAGTTTATGTCTCATCAACTAGTCCCAGTAATCTTATTCTAATCACGCTTCTTCAATTTCTTTGCCACAGGGATGCTCATCTCGATTTTGGTGAAACTGCACAAAATGATCTGATGGTCAAAAGGTTGCAAACTTCATTTATTAGGAAGCTCGAACGTTGCCAGCAAATTGAAGCCTGGTCAGGGTTCACGGTTCAAGGGCTAGGGACTGCATGGATCGTTTTTTTCTTTAGCTGCCTCTGTTCCAAATAAGTGTCAACTTTAGTAGTAGTACAACTTTGTACTAAAGTTTGCACAAAGTTGAGACACTTATTTTGGAACGGAGGGAGTACATATTTGCTATGATATGTCAATCATTGAGATGCAATAGCATGCATGTTAGTCTCCTTTGTATTTGATGAAATGTTGCAACGGGCAACCTTGGACGCAAGATACATGTAACAGAAGCTGGAAGCTTCATAGCATTGTACAAATTTATCTCGCTGATAAATTACAGTACGTACTATACTAGTACTTCCTCCGTTCCTAAATATCAGTCTTTGTAGAGATTTCACCATGAACCACATGCGGATGTATATAGATGCATTTCAAGTGTAGATTCATTCATTTTGTTCCGTATGTAGTGGAATCTCTACAAAGACTTATCTACTAGTAATAGCTAGCCCCCACTACTAGGAATTCTCTATCCTCTCCTTGAGCCACATCATCAAAATTGATGTAGTCGTTAGATGAAGTAAATCAGTCCATAATAGCTGTGTGATCTAGACGTTGAGAGGTTCCGCACTAAGCCACATGCAAGCATGCAGAAATACCGTGGCACATGCATGTGAGTGGGTTTTAAATCACATCAACATGTCTGCATGCAAGCATGCACCGGTAGCATGCATGTAAGTGAGCTTTTAAGTCCCATTAACATGTCAAAAAGAAAAATATAATCCCATTATGCAGTAGGAGTTGGCTGATCTTTTTTCCTTACGTGGGATGATCTAAATGATGATGGGAGTTTATTTAGTTTGGCTACCACATTTGTCATGCGGTTATAGAGTTTTTTTAGTTCTATGAAATCGATAATTTTGCGCAGAGAGATATACCGCTGTTCCGCGGCAACGCGCGGGGACTCATCTAGTAATATTTAGGAATGGAGGGAGTACTATGTAAAGAGTTAGGTGTCGCACGGTGATAGTGTGAGGTGGGCCATGTAATCACTGAGCCTGCGTGTTTTCACTGCTCTTGCACGCCTCCGCTGTAAGAATGGAGAAAATTGTAATCTAGTAGTAGTACCTCCTTTAGCCGAAAGCGTGGGACATCCAACAGTCCTACCACCTCAGTAATAAAGACCAATGAGCCATCAAATCACATAGCCCAGCAGTAAGTTGGACGGACGAAGCAACCATCACTCTTGCGCCAGTGAGAGGTCGCGTCCGCTCTGCCCGGGCATGAATGCGGCACCGATTCTTTGGAGCGGCGCTGACCGTTTCGGGCGGGAAGCACGCGCGGGCGATGGAGGGGCTTTGGGTGGGCCAGGCTGGTCAGGAGCGGGAGTGGCAGCTATCCGCATGTCCCTACCGGACATGCCCGGAAACGAGAGGATGCACCGACTCTCGCGGCTAAAATCGTACAGTACACAACATCTCTCTGTAGGAGTAGGTCGATTTGTCGCTCTCTCTAACACACACATGTTGTTAAACACACACACACACACACACGCACGCACCTTGGTCCCATTGCACCTTCTAACGTGACTTATTACACCTAGACGGAGGGAGTAGTAAGTATACGAGATACGGTGGCACACTGACTTAAGTTGAATACAAGTGCCCAAAATTTGTGTGCATGTTATAATAAGGGTTCACTTAAAATAGTACGTGAGCGAACAGAGGGATCAATTGGACAGTGTTCCCGAGCAGTAGCGAGATGTGTGAGGTAAGATACACCGCTGGCGCTTTTAATTTTTCTTATTAATTTGTTTGTTTCACCCTCTGACTGGTGGGACCCAACGTACTACGTGGAGAGAGGTAAGTGTGACACCCAAAATTTCATTTGGATTTTTCAAAATTTTTACTTGACTTGAGGGAGGTGATTTAAAATTTTTCTTCAAAAGAACCCTCCCTTTCAAAATATTTTTTTATGGCAAGAGTTTTATTTGGATTCACCCAAGACTTGTTTTTGGTCTTGGAGGTTCTTGCTTTTTATTTTGGACTCAAGCCAAAATGCTTTTTCACTTGGGAAAAATGTCTTTTGAATATTTCTTTGAAAATGCCCTATAGCTTTTGGAATGATCCTTTACCACTTTCAACAAATCTCTCTTGCCATGACCTTAGTACAAATCCACTCTCATAAACCTTCCTCATCTTTGGATCATGTTTTACTTCAAATCCAGCAAGTTGAACCTCTCCATATATATTTTCCCATTTATTTCTTATCAATAACAATTTCTGCCATATATCTTGATCCTTGGAGGTTTACAAAGGAACTACTCCTTCTGCTTTGATTTTTGCCCCCAAACCTTTTTCCCTTCCTAGTCCTTTGAACCCTCAACCAAGATCCATGAAGATCCACTGGTCTCCAGTTCAAAATTTTCAAACTATACTTGCTACAAGTTTGGACCAGATTTGCCAAATTTGATGAAATTCATCCAAATCCTTCTCTAAAAATTCTGAGTAAAATCAGGCAGCCTCTGGGTGCATTGAGTGGTCACCTCACCAAGCCCCATCTCCAGGAAAATTTTTCTTCATACCTAATCATTTCATCGAACACCTTCAGAGCACTGTCAATATCAGGTTCAGTCAAATTCAGTTAACAGTGTCTGAACCACTATCGTTTCTTCAGTATCTGTTGTCGATCACACCAGTGCCCCGGCATCCCCGTGTTTCCTGTCTCCTCCCCCTTGTCCTCTGCACCGCACGAGCACCTGGAAGCTTGCGGACGTCGGCGATGAGCAGCAGAAGGTGCGCCGCCCCGTGACCGACGCCAGCGGCGGCTTTGCGGCCGTCAGAAGAGTGGCGCAGCGCAGACGGCGCCGTCCGGTGCCGCCCAATCCACCGGAGGTCGCCGCGTGGCCTTCCACTCCCCAGTGCGCGCTGCCACCCTCGTCGTGAACCGCTGGGCGCGGAGCACGCTCTCTGCCGCCGTCCTGCCAGTACAGCGACCCTGACGAGCACCGGCGCCATTACGCCAGGCCTGACCGAGTTTAGCAGGGGAACGGGACCAGTAACTCCCACTGATGCTGCCTGGCCACCTAAAACCCCTGCCGATCCACTGCCTCGCCGTAACTGCTCGCCGGAGATTCTCCGTTCACGGCCAGTCCCTCGAGCCGCCTATAAATAGAGGCCCCGAGCTCCAGCTAGCACCCGCACCACCTCTACACTCCACCAAGACCCTGCCTAGCCACTGGAAGAGCCCCGAGGGAGTCTCCTTCCTCAACTCCGGCCGCCGCGACTCGCCACGGGATCCAGCTCGATTCACTCCCGTGCGTGCACCTCTGCCCCCCATCTCTTGCCAGAAGCTCTCTAGTGCATCCCTCCTTCTGACCCGCGCTTCAATTCAAAGTTTGCAGCACACCACCGGAGTTCCCCACCATCGCCCGAGCCGCCGTCCGCCGGAGAAAGTGTCGCCGTCGACGTGGTGCTCCCCGATGCCCAAGTCCACCACCCACTGACGCGGAAGGACACGCTGATACTCTTGGTACACTTCGATCTCCCTGACTCGCCGTGGTTCGACGCCGGCGACCACCGCAGCTTTCGGGCGCCTGCGAGGTTTTTCAAACCTGACATGTGGACCCCCCACATCAGCCTCTCTTTCTTTCCCCGTGAACCGTTTTCTGTTGGCGCCTTCAGGCAGAGTACGTTTTCTCTTCGGGCTGACGTCTTTTACTCCGAACCGTTTTTTGTTTTCTCAGTTAAATCCCTGGAACTTTTCTGTTTCATTACAGATGAGTCCCTGGACAAAAACCCTTATAACTTTTATGCACGCGTTGGTTTTCATGTTAGTATGCATTTTTCGCTATACCGTAGGTTCCGGAAGAGGTGACGGAGCCGCGAACTTCGCCGAGCTAGACTCCGACTTCTGCGAACCAGGCAAGCATGTTTGAACCTTTGATATGATGGATGTTTTGCATGATTGCGTGAAAGGTTGTGCAAGGCATATGAGTATCGGTGAGTATCTAGTTGCATGTGAGGCAACTACCCGGGTGTTCCTAAGTACTGTGATTTCTGTTGAGAGATGGCCTAGTCATGTGGTGACATGAAGGGCAGTAAGGTGGTACTGTTGTAGCATGCCAGCCTTACGTCATCCGATAAATTCCGACGTTAACGTGGACGGAGTCACGTTATCGTTCTTCCCCTTCCGTGCTACCACTTGTTTTCTGCCAGAATGCGGTTTAGTAAGTTGGTAACCTCTTTCCGTGTACACACCAAACAGAGGGGCCGGGATGATGGTTCCATGGCCCTGGATTAAAGCCAGTCATCCGGTCAGGGGGCATGGGTGTTTCCGGTTGGGACCGAGAGGGGGGCACCCCTTAGAGCGCTCGTATAGAAATTTTGATCCCATGCTACGTGAGGTTGTAGCCTCCCCGTCTGAAAGTTTCCTTGAACGTTGCCGAGGGTGATTCCTGGCTTCGGAATGTTGAATGGGTGTGTACTGGTTAGACGTGTTTCTTCCAAAACACCGTAAACGGAACTAGTCCCCGTGACTACTGAAATCCGTTGGCTGTGGTTAAAGCACAAACTCTGTAGAGTCAAATCCTTCCGAGTCATTGTATCCATGGTCAAGTATAGTGATCAATGTATCCTTATCTACGTCAAGCCCTCGTGGTTTATGCTTCTTTCCGGTAAGCGAGCATGAGTAGTAAAACGGGCTGAACGTTACTCCTGTGGATGGACTAACCATGTTGTTTATCTCATGCCTTATTATTCTCTGGATATGATTTAAATTCTTGAGCTACTAAGATGTTAAGTTGTGAAGCCCTTTACGTGATGTCGCTCAGACGTCCGACTGTGGCATGTTTGTTATTTACTTTCGTATAAGCCCTTTATGTGATGTCGCTCAGACGTCCGACTGTGGCATGTTTGTTATTTACTTTCGTATAAGCCCTTTATGTGATGTCGCTCAGACGTCCGACTGTGGCATGTCGGTTATTTACTTTTGATATAAGCCCTTTCTGCGATGTCGCTCAAACGTCCAACTGTGGCACGCACTATCTTTTATTTTCTATTATAAGCCCTTTATGAGGTGTCGCCCTGACGCCCGACTGCGGCATTGTTATTCTTGCATTTTCCTCTCGAGGAGTCATTCAGACCCTCGTTTGGCACCCAGTATTTAATTTGGGATTTCGGGAGGACTACCGCCCGACTTCTCTTTTCCCCCATGCATTATTGTCTCTATGTCTGAATGCACTTGTTAATCTGTTCATATGCTTCATGTTTACATTTGTTATATCTTATGTCCGAACTGTCTTGCGAGTACTTTCATAGTACTCACCTGGCTTGTTGATTTGGCCAGATGTTGACGAAGGCGATCTCTTGGATGAAGAGTTTGATAGTGCGTCCGACGCCTAGAGGAGTCCCAGTCAGTCCCGTGCGATCCTAGATATTGGTCACTTGTATTATATATGCTTCCGCCACCTGCAATAAGTCTCCTCGAGCCTCACTCCGACGCTCGAAGAGCTGTAGTTTTCAGGAGTCATATCACCCACTTCGCGGTGATATTTCCACCACCGTTGTTATCGTGAGTTAGTAGTTATGCCACCCTATCCGCCGTTATGTTTTATCGGCGTTCATGTAATAAATTGTTGAGCAGTCTCCGCTCAACCTTGTATTATATTCAGTACTCCTGGTATTTTTCTTCTGTGACCAAGATATTGTCTACCAGTGAGAAGGCATTCTTCTTTACTGGTCCGTAAAAGGGATTGGTCTCTCAATAAATATTTTTATTGAAAAACCGGTCGTGACAAGCTTGGTACCAGAGCTAGGCTGACTGTAGGAAGCCACTAGGTGCAATCTCTAATCGGTTATTAGCGTCTTTTGTGCTTTTTCAGCATTTTGCAATTGTAGCTATTTTCTGTTGGTCATCATAAATTTATGACTTGACTACTCAGAATTTTTGCCTACTTTTGTAGATGGCTGGCAGCAACTGCGAGACTCGAGTATTCACGAACGTGCCCGAGGGGTTTGTCAAACTCCTCGTCTCCATCACCAAGCTCGCGATCGGGCCAGCGACTCGTCCGGAGTTCACGCTTTATCAGCACAAGCTCAGCGACGACGTGTCTATGCACCAAGCCATGGTGCAATTCAAGGGAGGACGTTCTGCATCACGCCATTTCCGTTTTGTGGGAAGGGCCATGCCTACGGAGAGGCATGCCATGCAGATGGCTGCCCGTGAGGCGATAGCTCGTCTTCGGGACATCCTTCCTATGATGAAGACTCGTCGCTACCGCTACCTCCCATGCCATGTGCCATATACCTGCCACTATGCATTTGCCTGCCATCGGGGAGAGCGAGATGAAGCCATCGAGATGGTCGTGGAGTACCTCAAGGCTCTGGAGGAATCCTTCGACAACCTCGTGGATGATCTTGTGGCTGCCCGCATGGACTTAGTCCGGGGCGGTCCTACCTGCAGGAAGGAGCTTCTCCACACGGCACCGCCTCTGACATTCGTCTCGTCTTCAGCCTCTTATGCACCGGCCATTTTGGCCACTGCTCGCCGTCTGCCTACCACTGAGGAGTTCGACAGAGTCATCGCTCCAACTCCAGTCAGAGCTGCACCGCCTGCCGCACCCGCACTACCGCCTGTCGCCCCCGCGCCATCACCACAGCGCAGTGTTACGCGCCAGGAGCCAACTAGAGAGGAGGTGGAGGTTGAATCTCCTGCACCGCTGAGTCTTGCCCTCGGCAAGGGAAAGGACATCGTCACCATCTCCGACTGAGAGCGCCGAGTAGCCGCGCGTTATGTCTGCTTGTATGATGTGTTTTATCTGTACGCTAGTTTGTATTAGTGTGTTCGCTGCTTTCCGGAGGAGTATGCTAGTCTAAATAACATGTCAGGATTGTGTACGCACATCCTGAGTGCTGTATCGTGTGTTTGCTTTTCGCGTGTAAGATTGGTGTTAAGCAGTTCTTCTCCGTGCAAAATCGTTATGCTTTCTTGAAAAATCTTGAGGTCTTTTAAATTTTTGCCTTTGCAAGATTTTCCTTGTGCCACACAGTTCTTCTCATGAGTTTTGCAAAATAACACCCCAGACTGGAAAAATGTCTCGTCCGTGGACTCGTTCCATGCCCAATCAGCCAGAAGAAGTTTATGGGACACAGACTAGCAACAACTTCACTCAGGGATAGTCCAGTCAACAGGACAGCGAAGCAGCCTTGTCTCAATTATGCCGTCTCTTCGAACAAAGCCAGCAACAGCACCAAGAGATGATGAATCACGTCATCAATGTGGGAAACCACCGTGAACCCTATCAACCACATTCCAAGTTGTCTGAATTACAGAAGACTTGCCCTTCAACGTTTGCTCACACCAATAGGCCGCTGGAAGCCGATGATTGGCTTCGTGACATCGAGAGAAAGCTGATTATCGCTCAGTGCTCAGACCATGAGAAGGTGCTTTATGCACCACACTACCTTACTGGAGCAGCTGCAGCATGGTGGGAAAACTTCCTACACATGCATCCCAGTGAACACAACATCACCTGGGAAGAATTCAAGGAAGGCTTTCATGGGGCACACATCCCCAGGAGCATCATAAAAATCAAGAAGAGAGAATTTGACGACCTCAAGCAAAGAGGCATGTCAGTGACAGAATACAATGGTCAGTTTACCCAGCTATCTCGTTATGCCTACGACGAGCACATGACAGAGAACAAGAAGATGGAAAAATTCCTGGACGGCCTGGCACCGGCACTAAAATGCCAACTGGTTGTACACACTTTCCCGGATTTTAAAACTCTGGTTGACAAGGCCATTACCTTGGAGAATGAGCGCCGTAGTCTGGAAGATATCCGTAAGCGAAAGAGGGACAAGACGACTCTTGCTCGCAACAACCGAAGCAAGACTGAGGTTCCAAGGACAGAAGCAAGGAAATCCACGACTACTGATCTAAGGCCAGTCAGACAGTTTCATGCCAGGGACAAGGAGTTCACATACCGTCCAGGGGTCACATGCTATGCCTGTGGTGAAGAAGGGCACTATGCTAAACAGTGCCCAAAGCCGAGGAACTCGGCCCCCAAGCCAAACAATGGTGGGAATAATCTAGCCCCCAAGCGCAACAATTTCAACCCCAACAACAACCACAGGAAGGGTCACCTAAACCATGTGACCAGGGAAGAAGCGCAGAATGCCCCAGACATCGTGCTCGGTACGTTCCCTGTCAACACAGTACCTGCCACGATTTTGTTTGATTCTGGAGCTTCCCATTCATTCGTTTCGAAGAATTTTGTTTTGCAACATGGTTTTCCGATACTTCCCTTGGAAAAATCTATGATCATCAAGTCCCTCGGAAATAAGCAGATCGCTCAGAGTTACTGCCAATGAGTGATCATTGAGTTCAAAGGACTAAAATTCCAAGCAAATCTCATCGTGTTGGAAAATAAGGGACTGGATGTCATCTTAGGGATGGACTGGTTGACCACCAACAAAGGATTCATTGATTGTTTCAATCGGACCGTGATACTCACTCACCATCACGGCAAGACAATAAAGGTTACAGCTCAAGAAAGGCCACGGTCACGGCAACCAAAGCTAAACAAAGTGGACATGTCAGAACTGAGAAAAGTTCCAGTGATATGCGAGTTTCCTGACGTATTTCCTGAAGAACTACCAGGCATGCCACCAGACCGAGAGATAGAATTTAGCATCGAACTAGCACCTGGCACCGCTCCCATCTATAAGAAACCTTATAGAATGGCACCCTCAGAATTGGTGGAGTTGAAGAAGCAGATAAAGGAATTATTGGACAAAGGATTTATTCGAGCCAGCTCCTCACCATGGGGATCGCCAGTATTATTCGCCAAGAAAAAGGATGGGACACCGAGACTGTGTATAGACTATCGAGCTCTCAATATGGTCACCATCAAAAACAAATATCCGATGCCATGGATAAATGATTTGTTTGACCAGCTCGCACAAGCCAAGGTGTTCTCAAAAATTGATTTGAGATCGGGATATCATCAATTGAAAGTACGGACAGAAGATATCCCTAAAACAACATTGACCTCCAGATACGGATTATATGAGTTCACAGTGATGTCTTTTGGTCTAACAAACGCCCCCGCATATTTCGTCCACCTCATGAACAAAGTGTTCATGAAATTCATGGACAAATTTGTTGTGGTGTTCATCGACGATATTCTGGTATATTCAAGGACATCACAAGAGCATGCTGAGCATCTCAGAATTGTTTTGGGCGAATTAAGGAAACATCAGTTGTACGCCAAATTTAGCAAGTGTGAGTTTTGGCTAAGGCAAGTTGATTTCCTAGGCCACATATTAAACCAAGAGGGCATGGCCGTAGACCCAGAAAAAGTCAAAGCCATACTTGACTGGAAGCCACCCGCCAACTTTACTGATGTGCGGAGTTTCCTGGGAATGGCCGGATATTACAGAAGATTTATTGAAGGATTCTCCACTGTGTCGAAACCAATGACCCAGTTGCTCAAGAAAGACAAGGAGTTTGTATGGACGGAAGCATGCAAGAGAAGCTTCCAAGAGCTTAAGAAGAAGCTAACAACCGCACCGGTATTAACCGTGCCGGACATACACAAGAGTTTTGAAGTATATTGTGACGCGTCCCGAAAGGGCCTCGGATGTGTACTAATGCAGGATGGCAAAGTTGTCGCGTATGCCTCCAGGCAGTTGCTAAAACATGAGGAAAATTACCCAACACATGACTTGGAGCTAGCAGCAGTCATACATGCACTCAAGGAGTGGAGGCAGTTTCTGTTGGGAAATCACTGTGAAATATATACGGACCATAAGAGCCTTAAATATATTTTCACACAACCAGAGCTAAATTTACGCCAATGAGGCTGGTTGGAATTGGTCAAGGACTATGATGTCGGCATTCACTACCATCCAGGAAAAGCAAATGTAGTGGCTGATGCCCTTAGGCGAAACCCCAGCCCGGACAAAGACGGTCTGCAAAACTTGAGGCCTGAGTTTCAGCAAGAGTTCGCTAGGCTCAACATGGTGTTAGTCTCTGAGGGCACCGTATCAAACCTGGAAATACAACCCACCCTAGTGGAACAAATTAAGAAGGCTCAACAGGGACATCCCAACATCGAAGGAATAAAGAAGAAAATGAACTTGGGTAAGACTTCAGAGTTCGTCACAGACAGTGAAGGAATATTATGGTACGGAGACAGACTTTGCGTACCTAACATTGAGGAACTCAAGCAACAAATCCTAACCGAAAGCCACACCGCTCCATACTCGATCCATCCCGGAGGAACCAAAATGTACAAAGACATTCAGGAAAGATTTTGGTGGCACGGTATGAAAAGGGATATAGCCTCATTTATTGCTTGTTGCGATTCATGTCAGCGCATCAAGGCCGAGCATCAAAAGCCAGCAGGGCTACTCCAGCCAAACAGGATACCGGAGTGGAAATGGGATGAAATAGGAATGGACTTCATCGTCGGACTACCACGATCACAACGCGGAAATGACGCCATATGGGTCATCACAGACCGACTAACCAAGGTTGCTCATTTCATTCCCGTGAAGACTACCTACTCCACACAAAGACTGGCCAAACTTTATCTCTCCCATATAGTTTGTTTGCATGGAGTCCCAAAGACTATAATATCCGACCGAGGCACACAATTTGTCTCCAAATTTTGGGATCACCTGCAACAAGCTCTGGGCACATAGCTAGCTTTCAGTACAGCGTACCATCCTCAGAGTGATGGACAAACGAAACATGTGAACCAAATCCTAGAGGATATGCTAAGAGCCTGTGTGCTCACCTATGGATCCAGTTGGGAAGAGAGTTTGCCGTATGCCGAGTTTGCTTACAACAACAGTTACCAATCCAGCTTGCAAATGGCACCCTTTGAAGCATTGTACGGACGGAGGTGTCGTACCCCACTGAATTGGTCAGAAACAGGTGACAGCCGTATCTTCGGCCCAGACATGCTTAAAGAGGCCGAGGAGAAAGTTAAGCAGATCAGGGACAGACTCAAGACAACGCAGAGCCGACAAAAGAGCTACTACGATCAAAAACATCGTGAGGTCAACTTTGAACCCGGTGATTCCGTATACCTACGAGTGTCTCCTATGAGGGGCCTGCAACGGTTCAAAATTAAGGGGAAGCTAGCCCCGAGATTTATCGGACCATTCTGTATAGAGGCACGAAGAGGCACAGTGGCCTACAAACTAGACTTACCCAAGGAGCTGTCAGACGTCCATGACGTGTTCCATGTCTCACAATTGAGAAAATGTGTAAGTAACCCGGAGAAGCATGTATCTCATGAAAGCATTGATATACAACCAGACCTCACCTGCAGAGAGAGGCCAGTAAAGATTTTGGAAGAGTCTGAAAGGAGGACCCGTCAGAAAACAACAAAAAATTTCAAAGTTCAGTGGAGCAACCACACTGAAGATGAAGCTACATGGGAAAGGGAAGATTTTCTCCAGGCAGAGTATCCATATCTATTCGAGGATCAGCTGAAATCTCGAGGACGAGATTTTTCCTAAGGGGGTAGGTGTTGTGACACCCAAAATTTCATTTGGATTTTTCAAAATTTTTACTTGACTTGAGGGAGGTGATTTAAAATTTTTCTTCAAAAGAACCCTCCCTTTCAAAATATTTTTTTTATGGCAAGAGTTTTATTTGGATTCACCCAAGACTTGTTTTTGGTCTTGGAGGTTCTTGCTTTTTATTTTGGACTCAAGCCAAAATGCTTTTCACTTGGGAAAAATGTCTTTTGAATATTTCTTTGAAAATGCCCTATAGCTTTTGGAATGATCCTTTACCACTTTCAACAAATCTCTCTTGCCATGACCTTAGTACAAATCCACTCTCATAAACCTTCCTCATCTTTGGATCATGTTTTACTTCAAATCCAGCAAGTTGAACCTCTCCATATATATTTTCCCATTTATTTCTTATCAATAACAATTTCTGCCATATATCTTGATCCTTGGAGGTTTACAAAGGAACTACTCCTTCTGCTTTGATTTTTGCCCCCAAACCTTTTTCCCTTCCTAGTCCTTTGAACCCTCAACCAAGATCCATGAAGATCCACTGGTCTCCAGTTCAAATTTTTCAAACTATACTTGCTACAAGTTTGGACCAGATTTGCCAAATTTGATGAAATTCATCCAAATCCTTCTCCAAAAATTCTGAGTAAAATCAGGCAGCCTCTGGGTGCATTGAGTGGTCACCTCACCAAGCCCCAGCTCCAGGAAAAATTTTCTTCATACCTAATCATTTCATCGAACACCTTCAGAGCACTGTCAATATCAGGTTCAGTCAAATTCAGTTAACAGTGTCTGAACCACTGTCGTTTCTTCAGTGTCTGTTGTCGATCACACCAGTGCCCCGGCGTCGCCATGTTTCCTGTCTCCTCCCCCTTGTCCTCTGCACCGCACGAGCACCTGGAAGCTTGCGGACGTCGGCAACGAGCCGCAGAAGGTGCGCCGCCCCGTGACCGACGCCAACGGCGGCTTTGCGGCCGTCAGAAGAGTGGCGCAGCGCAGACGGCGCCGTCCGGCGCCGCCCAATCCACCGGAGGTCGCCGCGTGGCCTTCCACTCCCCAGTGCGCGCTGCCACCCTCGTCGTGAACCGCTGGGCACGGAGCGCGCTCTCTGCCGCCGTCGTGCCAGTACGGCGACCCTGACGAGGACCGGCGCCATTACGCCATGCCCGACCGACTTTAGCAGGGGAACGGGACCAGTAACTCCCACTGATGCTGCCTGGCCACCTAAAACCCCTGCCGATCCACTGCCTCGCCGTAATTGCTCGCCGGAGATTCTCCGTTCACGGCCACCCCCTCGAGCCGCCTATAAATAGAGGCCCCGAGCTCCAGCTAGTACCCGCACCACCTCTACACTCCACCAAGACCCCGCCTAGCCACTGGAAGAGCCCCGAGGGAGTCTCCTTCCTCAACTCCGGCCGCCGCGACCCGCCATGGGATCTAGCTCGATTCACTCCCGTGCGTGCACCTCTGCCCCCCATCTCTTGCCAGAAGCTCTCTAGTGCATCCCTCCTTCTGACCCGCGCTTCAATTCGAAGTTTGCAGCACACCACCAGAGTTCCCCACCATCGCCCGAGCCGCCGTCGGCCGGAGAAAGTGTCACCGTCGACGTGGTGCTCCCCAACGCCCAAGTCCACCACCCACCGACGCGGAAGGACACACTGATACTCTTGGTACACTCCGATCTCCCTGACTCGCCGTGGTTCGATGCCGGCGACCACCGCAGCTTTCGGGCGCCGGCGAGGTTTTTCAAACCTGACATGTGGACCCCCCACGTCAGCCTCTCTTTCTTTCCCCGCGAACCGTTTGCTGTTGCCGCCTTCGGGCAGAGTACGTTTTCTCTTCGGGCTGACGTCTTTTACTCCGAACCATTTTCTGTTTTCTCAGTTAAACCCCTGGAACTTTTCTGTTTCATTACAGATGAGTTCCTGGACAAAAACCCTTATAACTTTTTAATAAAAAGTGATTTTTGAGTGATTCTTTTTCTGACAGTCTTATATTTGTGTCTAGTTTTTTATAGGATTTATTTGGAAAATTTTTTAGACAACTTTTATGCACGCATTGGTTTTCACATTAGTATGCATTTTTCGCTATACCGTAGGTTCCGGAAGAGGTGACGGAGCCGCGAACTTCGCCGAGCTAGACTCCGACTTCTCCGAACCAGGCAAGCATGTTTGAACCTTTGATATGATGGATATTTTGCATGATTGCGTGAAAGGTTGTGCAAGGCATATGAGTACCGGTGAGTATCTAGTTGCATGTGAGGCAACTACCCGGGTGTTCCTAAGTACTGTGATTTCTGTTGAGAGATGGCCTAGTCATGTGGTGACATGAAGGGCAGTAAGGTGGTACTGTTGTAGCATGCCAGCCTTACGTCATCCGATAAATTCCGACGTTAACGTGGACGGAGTCACGTTATCGTTCTTCCCCTTCCGTGCTACCACTTGTTTTCTGCCAGAATGCGGTTTAGTAAGTTGGTAACCTCTTTCCGTGTACACACCAAACAGAGGGGCCGGGATGATGGTTCCATGGCCCTGGATTAAAGCCAGTCATCCGGTCAGGGGGCATGGGTGTTTCCGGTTGGGACCGAGAGGGGGGCACCCCTTAGAGCGCGCGTATAGAAATTTTGATCCCATGCTGCGTGAGGTTGTAGCCTCCCCGTCTCAAAGTTTTCTTGAACGTTGCCGAGGGTGATTCCTGGCTTCGGAATGTTTAATGGGTGTGTACTGGTTAGACGTGTTTCTTCCAAAACACCGTAAACGGAAATAGTCCCCGTGACTACTGAAATCCGTTGGCTGTGGTTAAAGTACAAACTCTGCAGAGTCAAACACTTCCGAGTCATCGTATCCATGGTCAAGTATAGTGATCAGTGTATCCTTATCTACGTCAAGCCCTCGTGGTTTATGCTTCTTTCAGGTAAGCGAGCATGAGTAGTAAACTGGGCTGAACGTTACTCCTGTGGATGGACTAACCATGTTGTTTATCTCATGCCTGATTATTCTCTGGATATGATTTAAATTCTTGAGCTACTAAGATGTTAAGTTGTGAAGCCCTTTACGTGATGTCGCTCAGACGTCCGACTGTGGCATGTTTGTTATTTACTTTCGTATAAGCCCTTTATGTGATGTCGCTCAGACGTCCGACTGTGGCATGTTTGTTATTTACTTTCGTATAAGCCCTTTATGTGATGTCGCTCAGACGTCCGACTGTGGCATGTTGGTTATTTACTTTTGATATAAGCCCTTTCTGCGATGTCGCTCAGACATCCGACTGTGGCACGCACTATCTTTTATTTTCTATTATAAGCCCTTTATGAGGTGTCGCCCTGACGCCCGACTGCGGCATTGTTATTCTTGCATTTTCCTCTCGAGGAGTCATTCAGACCCTTGTTTGGCACCCAGTATTTAATTTGGGATTTCGGGAGGACTACCGCCCGACTTCTCTTTTTCCCCATGCATTATTGTCTCTATGTCTGAATGCACTTGTTAATCTGTTCATATGCTTCATGTTTACATTTGTTATATCCTATGTCCGGACTGTCTTGCGAGTACTTTCATAGTACTCACCTGCCTTGTTGATTTGGCCAGATGTTGACGAAGGCGATCTCTTGGATGAAGAGTTTGATAGTGCGTCCGATGCCTAGAGGAGTCCCAGTCAGTCCCGTGCGATCCTGGATATTGGTCACTTGTATTATATACGCTTCCGCCACCCGCAATAAATCTCCTCGAGCCTCACTCCGATGCTCGAAGAGCTGTAGTTTTCAGGAGTCATATCACCCACTTCGCGGTGATATTTCCACCACCGTTGTTATCGTGAGTTAGTAGTTATGCCACCCTATCCGCCGTTATGTTTTATCGGCATTCATGTAATAAATTGTTGAGCAGTCTCCGCTCAACCTTGTATTATATTCAGTACTCCTGGTATTTTTCTTCTGTGACCAAGATATTGTCTACCAGTGAGAAGGAATTCTTCTTTACTGGTCCGTAAAAGGGATTGGTCTCTCAATAAATATTTTTATTGAAAAACCGGTCGTGACAGTAAGGTGACTAAGGCTGCATTATTTCTGCACCACTGTGGATAGTCTTACCACCAAAGCCACATGACACGATTATGATTGAAATCCCAGTGACTCCCACACACACAAAAAAACACGGCATGCTTGTCACACAAATGCAGGAATGTATAAAAGGTTATTTCCCTCTCGTTGAACATAACGGGAGGGTTGTGTAGCTGGTTAGCCTGTTCGCTCATCAAACTTGAGGTCTCGGGTTCGATAACTACACTTGAGCATAATTTGTGCCAGGAGGATTCTTTGACTGGTCAAAATGTTTTCTAGGGTTTGCACGCTTCACACTCTCTCTCCAGTATATATATACACGCTGGAGCCTCAGCGCTTGTACTTGCTCTCTTCACACTCTCTTGCCCTCTCCAGATCTAAACAAGACTTCGTTGGCCTCTCTCTCCCCTCACTACTGCTCAAAGAGCCGGCAGGATCCGTCCGCCGGGAAGGGAAGGAGGCTTAACGCTGTCGCCGTCGGCGAGGGACTACCGGCGCAGTTGTTCACTTTCCACCCAGCGGCAGCATGGGAGGGCCTCCGACCCCTTCTTCTTCGCCGCCGTCCCGTCGCCCACGAACCATGCCCCAAGAACCTTAAGGTATAGTTTACTTACTCCACATGCATTGCTCTAGCTGCATGTATACCATGAATCTAGGACGTGGTTCAAAGAGGAAAGGAGTGGGGGAAAGTAGTGGGAAAAGTTGTATATAGCATGAATCTAGGACGTGGTTCAAAGAGGAAATGAAGGGGGAAAGTTGTATAGCATGAATCTAGGACGTGGTTCAAAGAGGAAAGGAATGGGGGAAAGTAGTGGGGAAAGTTGTATCGCATAAATCTAGGACGTGGTTCAAAGAGGAAAGGAACGGGCGAAAGTACTAGTTCAAAAAGGAAAGGAAGGGACAAGGCTGTAGAGTTTGAGCAGGACTAGATTTGCTGCGCTCACATAGGGAAAGGTGTCTAAAGATAACAAAACTGGGACCAACACAAATATGCTCCTTGGTTGTTTGTTCTTTGTTGCAACAGACTATGCATGACCACAGTACATCGGTAGATGCACATGGTGCTGGTGCGTCCACTGTCCCGTGCAACTCATTAGCTGTTGTTAATCTAAGGTCCTGTTTGGTTAAAAACTCCCTAGTCCCTACCTGCTTGGTTCCAGGGACTAAACATGGACTAGAGGTTATTAAATGACATGCTAAAAGACCATGTTACCCCTAGTAATGAACTAATAGAGACAAGGTGCGATGCGTGGCAGGGGCAACTGTTGGAAAAAGTCCCAAAAAGACTCCCTCGGGTCTTCTTTCTTTAGTCCCAAATGCCCACTTTTAGTCCCTAAAAGTCCCTCCTGTTTGGTTTAGATGGGACTGACATGGAGTTTTTTTAGTCCCTACACCAAAATGTCCCTGTAAACAAACACCCTCTAATAATGCCGCTGGAAAATTGATGCAATGCCACAGTTAAAAGCAAATTACATGTTTAACGAATTTTATTGTTAATATAATCTCTATGTTAATATTAATCAATGCCACCGTTTGAGAAATGCTACTGTCTTGCTTTCTTTCCCATTTAGATAAGGTAGATGCTTCTTTTTGTTGGCTTCTGTGTCATCCACCGTTATTGACCACTAATTGTTTCCTTTGCACCTCTGTGTAAACAGGGTTATCTACTTCACCTCGTTGCCATTGTGACCTTTTGTTGCACCGCACAAAACACTTTTGTTTTAAGAGTGGTTTGTGCAGTTCAACCAAAATGTCACACCGACAACGTTGCTTGATTGCTTGATCTTAGTGGAACTGCACAAGAGGAGATCTTACTTCCTATCCGTTAAGGCGAATTTGGTTCAGATCTTCTTCTTGTGAGTTGTTTGAATTCCGCATCATGAGAGGTCAGTACTAGCCTTCTTTCACATGATTCTGCAGTGTGCTTTCATATGTTGTGCTACTTGTACGATAATGTTGCTTGATTTTAGTGAACTGCACAAATGGAGACAAGACTTCCAATCTGTATGTGCACCGTAATATCCCATTGAGGTAAGATAAGTATATTTCACAACTGCTGGCCTGTATTTTGCCACTTTCATCAGAAAATTAAGTTTAGTACTATACTTGTGCTCCCTAATTGACATGCCAAATCTTACATTGAAGGTGAAGCTTGCCTTTTATTGAACCAAGTGATGAAGGGGAAGAACAAGCGGAAGAAAAACAAAAATCAACTCCCGGTGTTGTAATGAAGCACTGGAACTGTGATGACACAAGTAATGATATAGTTTTGCATCTTAATTTATTGCTATGGCTGGAACGAGCAATTGTTTTGCCACTGATTTGATGCCACTCTTAATGTAATATGTAATTATCTCTACTTGTGCAAACAGGGATCTTCTTTGAAGATACCATATATTTTAGTGGAACTGCACAAGAAGATGTTGGAAACATTAAACTAATCGAGGAGTATATAGTAAGCATGGCCACCACCGTAGATAGCAACAGATGGTTCCGGAGAAGTGCTTCATCTGTATGCTCTACACAATAAGCCTCCTGACAAAGGTTGGTACTCGCCCACTGATTTCATCCATATGATTGAGCTTTGTCATCTCTATTGGTGTTGTGCTACTGTCATGAAAAAGTGGTATTGTCCTTGAGAAGTGCTTCATCTGTGCTGTTTTAAATATTTCCTTTCCTTTTTTTCGAGCAAACAGGGATGCTAGAATTTAGTAGTCCTCTTGTCTTTGCACAACAGGATCATCTTCCTCTGAAGAAGAATATGGAGTACGTGAAGTGACTAGTTCCGATTATGCCAGTATGAAGAAGCCCTGTCTATCTTCTCATCAGAAGGAGCAGTTGAAGGATGGTTACATTACTCCCCACAAGACCAAACTAACTTCAGCTCAGAAGGACTGACAAATCTCCATTTTTTTGCTGTGATGCGCGAGTACAATGTTGTTCTAGGATTCTTTCTGGTGAGTTCCATTTTTCTAAAAGTGTGCTCTACATGGACCATGTATGTGCCTGTTGAAACTGTCAATTCATAGTACAGTTTGCTTTATACTAATCACTTTTTTGTATTTGTGTAAACAGGGGTGCTCAGCTTGATTTCAATGGGAACTGCACAAAATGTTCATGAATACATCGAATCATTCATTTCCACCACAAGAAAGGAGGTGCCGATAAGTTCAAGGCGTTGCAACATATAAGGGCGAAATCATACAAGCTACACACGAATTTGGTTGATTCTGGTGGAACTGCACAAAAAGAATAGCTGGTTTATTTAGCACGAGGTGCCATGTCAATGTCCGAACTGATGGCAAACCCTGCCCATTCCACAATCGTAGGCATTTGATATTTTGGAATGGGACAACCTTGTCAAATTTTGCTCATTGATTTTAGCAAGACATGCGTTTGATATTTTCGAATGGGACGCCCTTTGCTGTCAGCAGCGTGGATCAATTTTTTCTTTATTCTTTAGTTGTGAAGTAAATATTGCCTCTGACATGTGAGTCGCTGAGATGCATAATCATCGATTGTTTTGAATGTTCTCTATGAATTGCCAGGCCTGTGTGTTTGATTGCAATGTACAGAAACACTAAAAAGCTGCTCAAACTCTTTGTACTCCTTCTGTTCCTTTTTACTTCACACATTGTGAAAGTGCATACTTTTTTGTATAAGATTGGTCAAAGTAGAGATACTTTGACTGCAGACAAAACTTGTATGCACGACTAGAAAGGACCGGAGGGAGTACATGTGAAACTGCTGCAAACGAGGTGATCACCCTGGGAATAATGCTAGTACGTATTGTTTTGCATGTTCATCCAATGCTAGTGATATAGGAATTCAAACTAATCGAAATAAATTCATTCATACACGGTCGGATTTCATATAAACATGTTGGATTTCATTACATTTCATACATTCTTCAACTAAAAAGGGGTGCGCTGGAGGTATAATTAATTAACCGAAGCTACCCACCTGTGTCCCGCTGAGCCGAACAGAAGCTTTAGTGACTTAACTGCAGGTGCAGTTGCGTAACTGACATGTGGCCTGTTGGGCCCACGTGTCAGTCAGCCAACTGCACCAGCAGTTAAGTAGAAGCAACGTTCTTCTCCAGCGCAGCTCTCCGACTCCACGTCGCCGCCAAGAAGCTAACCGGCCGTCAATGGTCAACCCGCCTAGCTTCTGACTAGAAATTTATATTGAAATTGTATTTAATCTGACTAGAAATTTTGGGATAAAAATATTTCGGATCCCATCAAAATGTGGGAAATTTTGTTGAATTCTGTTTTGAACGGTTGGTTGAAATGGGCTGTACTTTTAACAAACTGTAAATGGGCTGTAGTAAATTCCATTAGAATTCAAAAATGGGCTACACATTCTTACAAATCTCAAATGGGCTATAAGTTCTCTGCCACACACTTCTGGCCTTACTAAGTTGACGCGTCCCCTAAAAAAACAGAGTTAACGCGTATGGAAGGCTTTGTCAACTTATAGTCAACAGACGGTTCTAGCAGCAGTGGCCGTTGGATGTCCATCCAACGGATGCCGTGCTTCTTCTTCAATCTCGGATATTCTAGCTTCACCCGCCCAAAAAATGATTCCTTCCCCTGACATCTGGGGCGCATCATTTCGGAAGCTGACCTGTGGGCCTACTAAGTTGACGTACCAAGGGCTTTGTCAACTTAGTCAATATAAACGATTCTAGCTGCAGTGACCATACGGTGTCCATCCAACGGCCGTCATGCTTCTTCAACCTCTGGTCTTCTTGCTCCAGCTGCCCAAAGCAGCGCCGGTCGTGCCGCCTGCTCCTGCCTCCCGTGGCCGGCTATGCTACCGCGGAGGCCTCACCGCCCCCTACTACTCCCACCGCTGGCCAGGCCATCCCTCCACTCACCCACACCCCCTGTTATTCTGCGGCGACGGCAGCGCAGCCGAACCAGTGAACCCTCGTACTCCTCTCCGCATGTGCATCCACTGTCCCGTCTTCCCCGGCTCCGCGTCGTCCCCTTCCTAGGCCTCGCCGTCATCCACCGCCCTGGTGCTCTCGGCGCGGCGTGGTCAACGTGGTCAAGGAACGACTTCCATCGGACGTGGACTGTACGTGGAGAGGCTGACAGCTGGGTCCACGGCAGCCGCGAGGAAGTGCCTCCTTATTACGCGCAAAATAATTATTCCTCCACCTGACAGTGGGGACCCACCGGACGGGCCACCGTATTTCGCGAGAAAAATGATTCGCCCCCTGACTGATGGGACCCACGAGCTACATCTTCGCATGCAAGGAAGTGCGTCCGAAAAAAACGATTCACCCCCCTGACTGCTGGGACCCACCAGCTACATCTTCGCACGCAAGGAAGTGCGTCCGAAAAAAACGATTCACCCCCGACTGCTAGGACCCACCAGCTACACCTTCGCACACAAGGAAGTGCGTCCGGGCAAAAAAAAAACGATTCGCCCCCCTGACTGCTGGGACCCAGCAGCTACACCTTCGCACCCAAGGAAGTGCGTCCGGGCAAAAAAAACAAAATGATTCGCCCCCCTGACTACTAGGACCCACCAGCTACATCTTCGCAGGCAAGGAAGTGCCTGACAGTCGGGACCCACCTGGTCGAAGCGTACGTAGTGTTGTCATTCTGGCCGCGAACGTGTACGTACATACTGGTCGATGTAGAGGCGCGCACGTGTCGTAGTAGAGGCGCGCACGTAGCATGTACACGTACGTACAACGGCCAGGGTGCAAGAAAGAAAATACGGCCACGTATGTGTACATACGGGCAGGGTCTTGAACGCCTACTCGCGCATACGTACGGCCAGGGCTCGTGTACATGGCTGGGTAGAACGGAGAAACAGCGCCGTCGTCGTGTTCATGGGGAGGCAACGGAATGCGTCGTGTTCATGGGGAGGCAACGGAATGCGTCGTCTTCATGGGGCGGCAACGGAATGCGTCGTGTTCATCGGGAGGCAACGGAATGCGTCGTGTTCATCGGGAGGCAACGGAACGCGTGGGAGCCAACCGGCTGGGTCGGAACGGAATGCGTGGTCGTGTTCATCGGGAGGGCTTGGACGGAACAGGCGATGGAAACGAGGCCTGGCATACCACAAAACGGAGGAAACGGACCTCCTACATTCGGAACGGGGTCCTGTTGATCTGGAGGGGTGTGGCGTACCGCAAAACGGAGGAAACGGACCTCCTACGGTTGAAACGGGGGTCGTGTTGATCGGGAGGGGTGTGGCGTACCGCAAAACGGACGAAACGGACCTCCTACGGTCGAAACGGGGGTCCTATTGATCGGGAGGGGTGTGGCGTACCGCAAAATGGACAAAACGGACCTCCTATGGTCGAAACGGGGGTCCTGTTCATCGGGAGGGGTGTGGCGTACCGCAAAACGGACGAAACGGACCTCCTACGGTCGAAACGGGGGTCCTGTTCATCGGGAGGGGTGTGGCGTACCGCAAAACGGGACTCCACGGGATACTGTTCATCTCCACCGTCGACCTCCTCCAGCCTCCACGGGCTACCGTCGACCTCCTCCAGCCTCCACGGGCTACCGTCGACCTCCTCCAGCATCCACGGGCTCCTGTTCATCGAGCCTCCACCGCGCGCTACTCCACCGGCTACTGTTCAACCACCCCTCCACTGGCACCCCCCCACTGTCTACTGTTCATCCAGCCCTCCACACCACGGGGTCCTGTTCAACCACCCCTCCACGGGCACCCCTCCACTGTCTACTGTTCATCCAGCCCTCCACCACACCACAGGGTCTTGTTCATCTAGAGGCAACGCCACCGCTCACTGTTCATCCAAGCCCCCCCGCAACGCTCACTGTTCATCCAATCGATCGGCTTCAGTTAGTAGTTGTACCGAAGGAATCGCTCGATCTGGTTCAGTTAACTGCCGTCGATCGATCGCTCGGGTTCAGTAACGCGTAGCCTGTTGTGCAATCGCTCGGGTTCAGTTAGATCCCAACGCCTCGCTCGGGTTCAGTTAGAGCCAACGCCTCGCGCACATGCGCGTACGTGCACAAGAGAAACGCGAATCGCTCGGCCCCCGACCTCCCAACGTAACCGGGAACTCCCCGAAATTTTCCTCCCCCTCGCTTGTACCATGGTTTTTTCCGTCATGGACGGCCCAAAGAATGTCATGTAGTTGCGTCTCCGGCCCGCCCAGGACGAAAAGCCCATTTTCTGTCATGATTTTTGGTCATAGAAGTAGGAGCCCACCACATCTATGATGATACCGGGTTTTGTCACAATTATCGTCATAGAAGTGTCATATGTATGACAGAATTTTTTTTTGTTCGGCCCAAAATGTCACGGATGTGTCTTTTTTTTGTAGTGTATATTCCCTGGACATCTTTGTGTATGCTCACAAGACATAACAGAAAAAGGAACCAGGACATGAAGTAATTCTTAGAGAAAATAGGCATAATTGCTACTCTAGCGTCGGTAGTCATCTGCCTTGACCAATCATTTACTTTAGAGAAAATCTACACAAATCCATTTAACTTGGAGCATGATGGAAAACCAAATCAACAAATAGAGAACTTTAAAACAAAATTAACTGCCACTATCCACCGAGGGTGGAAAGTTAAGAATTTCCCAAATGCGCTAGTAATAACCTGTCCAATGGCCATCTGAGATTGAAGACTAAAAGATTCCCCAAACCAAAATGCCAGAACCAGTCTCCAAGATTTATCCGAAACAATTGACTCCAACCAGTATGGACACCACCTGCACAAAATAAGGATTGGTAAGATATTAGAACATTGTAATCATTGCGTGGAAGAGGGGTTGTACGGGAAAGAAACAAATGTAGATAGAGAGTAACCAAGCCAAGAACCATGCTGCTAGAGGTTCTCTTGCTGGAGTAGTAAGGGTGACCGGAGAGTGCCAGGTGAGGTAAGCTTATATGCACAGATGCTTGTACTAAAGAAAACAGAAAGTCACACCTAGTGCATTATGCGTCACAGGCAAGTGGCACACATCATCCACCATGAGTCAACCAGAAACTGAAGATTGATTACTTCCTTCAAACTATAGCAGATCGGTTTTGCCTGTCGAACAGACAAACAGTCAAGCGCCAGTTCGTACCAACCTGATCGGTGTGAGGTCCGTGAGGCCCGAAGCAGGGACGTGTCAGCCCTCCTAGCCTCTATGCATGTAACTTGGTCTCGTCATGACTCCCCATTTTAACAGTGAATTATAACCCCCTGAAAGAAATGGTTATGCAGTCAGTCCAGGACGTATGTATATGGATGGGTTTGGGTAGAAATCACATGAACTCAATATAACATGCAGTATTCTCATGTGGATCAACGAAATTCATGTACTCAAGTTTGACAACTTTCGATTCAAATTTCCTGAAGTCTCTAATGTACTGATCACCTTCTGTTGACATCTAGTACAAAGGATCTATTAAAAAAAGAAGTCAGATGTAGAATAAATTGGAAGTTGCACTTGAAGGAACCTATCTTACAACCATTCCAGACCCTCGAACTGATGCACTCCCTGAGCCCCTCCCAACTGAGAGGCCCCCCACTTAGAAACTGGTCAGATGTTTGTACGTACCTCTAGCTGGTTGCTCGACGTGGTGGATCTGGCGACGGCGCGCCCGAGAACTCCAGATATGGCCTGAAAAATCGAACACATGCTTCAGGGATGTAGTGCGCCGCCGATTTGGGGATGTAGCTCATCGGCGGCTCAAGAAAAAGATGCTCCCTGCTGCACCTTTAGGGAATTCAGGAGAAAGAGGACAACCGCGAGTAGGCGTAGACGGAGACGCCGCTCCGATGGGGCAGTTGAGGAGCTGCGAGATGAAGACCATGGCAGCGGCGACACACAGGGTTGGCGAGGGTAGGTCTCATGTGCGAGAGTTAGAGAGACAAAAGGAGCTTCGTGGGGTGTGGCTGCACGGAAGGAGACTCGTAAAAGCCCATTAGGCCCAATTTCACACTAGGGGTCCAAAATAGTCACCGGAGTAGCGGCCCAACAAGGAAACACTCGGTTTTAGCGAACACAACGATTCCAGGCGGGATTAAGAGTAAATCTAACGGCCAAAAAGTCCTAAACTGATGATCCAAAGGCTGAAAGTGCTAATAGCCCGAGAGGGTTGGAAAGGTGCTCAGTTTTAATGTACTCTAAATGATCCAAGAAGAGAAAGTATGTTAGCTTATGCCTCTCCCTCATATAAAATTGCGAAAATGATTACCTGTCTAGTTATCGATTGCCTAGGGACAAATAACTTTCTTATGACAAAATGCTCTCAACTAAAACTAACTTAGTTGGTCTTTATCTAGACAGCCCTTAGATTTTATTTACGTGCTCTTTATTATCTTGCAAACCTATCCTATCACACCTTACTAAGTACTTCTAGCTTCATACTTGTTCTAGGTAAAGCGAACGTTAAGTGCGCGTACATTTGTATCGGTGGTCGATAGAACTTGAAGGGAATACAAATCCTACCTTTAGCTCCTCGTTGGGTTCGATGCTCTTATTTATCGAGAAAGGCTACAACAGATCCCCTATACTTGTGGGTTATCAAGACCTTTTTCTGGCGCCGTTGCCGGGGAGCAATAGCGTGCGGTGAATATTCTCGTGTGTTCTTGTTTGCTTTATCACTAAGTAGATTTTATTTGTTTTTCTAAGTTGTTCTCTATCTTTATTTATGGATATGGAACACAAAATACAAAAAAATAGGTGTACTTGCTACTCATGGAGATGGGGAACCTCCTAAAACCCTCGATGCTCATTATGTGAAAGATATTATGCACTACTTCAATAATCCTGAGAAAACCCCATTCAACTATATAATGGGAGACATGTTGGATCAACGTGAATACTTTAGGGATTATCGATTGACTCAAAAAGGGAAACTATTATGGGATCAAATTCATATGTTGCATTGGTATGCTCGGGAACTATGCTTGAGATATGATTATACTTGTTGCTCTAGGGTGAAGGCTCCACACCTTTATTTTTCATGTAAATTTAATGATAATCAAACCTTGGCTTATTATGCTAATGGTATATATGACTACTATGATGTGGAACGAATAGAAGAATTCGTTGCTTGTAAGGGTGCTTATGGAATTGAATCTTTGTTTGAAAAGTGTGAAAATTATGATGATGCTGTTTACAGACCTGAAAATTATGCTATACTTAAATATTGCTATGAGAATTATGAATATAATTCTGATATTGATGCATTTATTGAGAAAGTCTCCGCTTTCCAAGAAGAGACTAATATTTTGCAGGAATCTATGGAAGAAGAAATTGATGACACTGTGAGCTCATTGGATGAAAAAGATGACAAGGAGAGCAAAGAACAAAAGAAGGAAGAGCGGATTAGCTACCCATGCCCACCTTCTAATGAGAGTAACTCTTCAACTCATACATTGTTTAATTTCCTTTTGTGCTTACCGAAGGATGAATGTTATGATGATTGCTATGATCCCTTTGATTCGTTTGAAATATCCCTTTTTGATGAACTTGATACTTGCTATGCTTGTGGCCATGATGCCAACATGAATTATGCTTATGGAGATGAACTTGCTATAGTTCCTTATGTTAAGAATGAAATTGTTGCTACTACACCCACGCATGATAGTCCTATTATCTTTTTGAATTCTCCCAACTACACTATATCGGAGAAGTTTGCGCTTATAAGGATTATATTGATGGGTTGCGTTCTACTATTGCATGTGATGATATTGATAAAAATAATATGCATGTGCTTGCTGATCCTACTCGCAATTATTATGAGAGAGGAACTACATCTCCGCCTCTCTATGTTTCCAATACAATAAAATTATAAGAAACTGCTTATGCTATGTATTGGCCTTTACTTGATGTGCATGAATTGTTCTTTTATGACATGCCGATGCATAGGAATAGAGTTAGACTTCGTTGTTGCATGATATATATTAATTTGCGCTCACTACTAAATCACAAATCATTTCTAATTAAAATTGGCTTTGATATACCTTGGGATCCGAGTGGATCCATTACTTGAGCACTTTATGCCTAGCTTAATGGCTTTAAAGAAAGCGCTGCCAAGGAGACAACTCGGAAGTTTTAGATAGTCATTTATTTCTATTGAGTGCTTTTAAAAAGTTTAAATACAAAAAATAAAGTGGGGAACTATTGGGGATATTACCACTGGGCGTAAACCAGCCAGGAGGGGCCGGGTTAACTTCATAAGTAGTTCATCTGTATCTGAAGCCCATGAAGACAGACGGTGACGCTTCATGATGGCCCAGGGCCCAAAGCCGGTTTAAGGCCTGTAGACACAAACCGGCATTGAGATGTAAACTTGTGTTGTAAGAAAGAAGTAGCAGAGACCGAGCCGGACACGATTATGAGCCGGCCTCGGAGTCTGTAAACCGACGGGCGTCAACCCATGTATATAAGGGGACGACCCGGCGGCGGTTCAAGGACAACAGACAACAACTCGAGACTCAGGCAAAGCGTATTCGCTCCCTGGTCATCGAAACACCATCAGTTCCATCACAACTAGACGTAGGCTTTTACCTTCATCGTAAGGGGCCGAACTAGTATAAAACTCTCTTGCGTCCCTTGTCCGCTTTAACCCCTTTAAGCTAACCCGTAGCGATGGATCCACGACTAAGTCCTTTCTCTAGGACATCTGCCGTGACAAAACCACGACAGTTGGCGCCCACCATGGGGCTATCGCACGATGGTTTCAAGTCCTTGGAGGGCAACTTTGAAGGACTCAAGGGTTACGCTGTGGACCGGATGACCAAGAGTCATCGCGGCAAGCTCTACATCGACGATGCAGGCTGGGGTCCCGAGGCCGGCTCAATCGAGTACGGGTACCGGGTCCCCTTTGGTGGCATACACGTTTTCATCGGCAAGATCGGCGAACCGGGCCCTGAGCCGGACATCTGCACTGACCTCGTTGAAACGGCTCAGCGTGCGAGATCTGCCCGGGTCAAGCCTGTCATGAAGCGTGCCTTCGTGGGAGTTATCCATGGAGGTGAATCTGAGGATAGATCGGAAGCTGGTGGTGAGACCGTCGTTTATTCCAGCGACGAGTCATCGACTGGAGAGACCGAGTCGTTATATCAGTTACAAGATGGCCGGATTGGGGGCTGTTCCGATGGCGACAGTATTCCGGACCCCTTTGATCTGCCAAACCGGGTGGCGATCTTCATGGCCGGCACGCAACCAGCGCTCCACTCTTCGACCGCAGGCGATGATTTCCGGATCAGCAGCGGCGGCAGCGGCTGGGGCAGGAGGCCCTGTGCGACCGCCAGCTCAGGTTCTATCTGATTTGTTTGATGTGTTGGCAACGCTGATGGCGGAGGTTAACCCAGCGGATCAGGATGCACACAACGCGGAAATCGCGAAAGTGAAAGATCAGATCACCCAGGCAAAAGCCGAGTTACCAGCTGAGGATACCAGGATAGCCGCAGAGCGGGCCGCTTTGGATGCACAAGCTTACCGGATTATGCTGGATCAGAGTGCGTCGAACGAAGTCCTGAAGAGGAGGCACCGATCTCGCCTGCCGCCGGTTTATGACGCTAGAAATCTCTTTAACACCCCAGGAGCAGGGACCAGTAATCCGCCGGTGGTAAACCGGGCGGAGGCACCCGTAGCAGGGGCGCCGGTTCAGCCACGTTTGGTGGATCCGCCTTGTCAGAACAACATTGTGATACCTCATGTCCCCATGCCACCGGGTCATTATTCTAACCCAATGGACAACATTGTCGCTGCCGCTTCACGGCTGGCGGCCATCCCGATCGAAGGCGATTCTCCAGCAGCGGTCGAGACGCATCGGGTTAAGGAGCTTCTTCAGACAGCATTGGTTCAACAGGAGGCTTATTCATATAGTCGCGATCGGATTCATTCCACTCCCCGTCCAAGCCGGAGTTACAGCAGGCGTATGGATGAACCGACAGTATCAAGCAATGCGCGGAACCGTGATCTGCCCCGTGGCCATAACCCGGCGGGTGGTGCTGGTGATGCTCAGGAGGTGTGGACCGGGCTCGGGCACGCAGAGAGGCCGAGTTAGTAGCGCAGCACGAGGCCCGTCAGCTTACTCCGGTTCGTCCAACCACATCGGTGGAACCAGGAGTTACCTCTAGTTCCTTGGGAGTGCCATGTCTTGTCCCAGCGTTGCGCAATGTGCGCCTGCCCAAGGATTTCAAGGGCCCGCGCAAGGTGCCGAATTACACCGCCGAGTTATCCCCTGAAACATGCGTTGAAAGCTACGAGATGGCCATGGAGATGCTGGACGTGGATGATGCGGCATGTGCGTAGTACTTCACCATGATGCTAGAAGGAACGGCCCGCACTTGGCTAAAGAGCTTACCGGCTAATTCTATCAGGTCATGGGCCGAGTTGAGAGTCCGGTTTATTTAGAATTTCAAGGATACATGCAAGCAGCCCATGTCAATTGTGGACTTAGCTGCCTGTGTCCAGGAGGAAGGAGATTCAACAACCCATTGGGTACGCCGGGTTTTGGAGATTTTGGATTCATCAGACCGCATCAACGCTGACACCGCAGTTTTAACATTGGAAGGCAATTGCCGGTTTGAACCCTTGAAGTTGAAGTTGGGACGGCTCAAACGTCATGGTAATGACATGGGAACCCTCATGGCTGCACTGGTGAAGTATGCCGACTCTGATAGTACCAAGGATCCCGAGTCTGACGATGATAAGACAGGGAAGGGAAAGAAGAGCGGCAACGCCAAGGGGCAGCACCACAACCCGGCGGGTCATGGAAACGGCGGCAAGCGTAATGCGGACCACGGTTTAGACTTTTTGGCTAACACTAATACACACGACAAGGGCCAGCGGCGTAAGGGTAAACCGCCCCGGCGCAGTGGAATGCCGAATCCTAATCCGGACCGTTTGTCGTATCTGTTGAACCAGCCCTGTCCAAAGCATGGGACGCAGGAGGAACCGTCTACACACCCCTAGAAAGATTGTTACATCATGCAAGAGTTCAAAAATTCTGATTCTTTCCGGTATGATCATGGATTAGGAGGCGGTTCGGGCTCTGGTTCTCATGGGCCGGGTTATGGCGGAGGAAATTCCGGTTCAGGATTCCATGGCAATCAGGGTGGACATAACAATCAAAGTAATCAAGGTAACCAAGGTGGCTATAATCATCAAGGCAATCAGCAGCAGTTGAATAGCGGACAGTATCATGTCTTCACCACTAGCTTGGACAAGCGCGATCAGAAGCTTCATAAAAGGGTGGTGAATGCCGTTGAACCGGCGGTGCCCCGTTATTTGCGCTGGTCCGAGCAGCCCATTGTGTGGAGTAGAGAAGATCATCCACCCCGGGTTGACAATCCGGGTCATCTGGCTCTGGTGGTGGCACCTCAGGTGGGAGGTTATAAGTACACTAAGGTACTCATGGATGGAGGGAGTAGTATCAATATCCTTTATTATGAAACTTTCCGTCGCATGGGGCTAACAGATAAAAATCTTAAACCGTCCAATACGGTGTTCCATGGTGTGGTGCCTAGTAAGTCGGCATATCCTGTTGGTAAGATAGCTCTGGAGGTGGATTTTGGAGATGAGCATGACTCGAGATCAGAAACCTTGACCTTTGAAGTGGTAAAAATCAGAAGCCCGTATCATGCCCTATTTGGACGGCCAACTTATGCTAAGTTTATGGCACGGCCTTGTTATGTCTATCTATAGCTCAAGATGCCGGGTCACAAGGGATCTATAACCGTGCATGGAAGCCGCAAGATTGCTCTGGAGTGTGAGGAAGGTGATGCGGCTTATGCTGAGTCGGTTTGTGCAACAGAGGAGTTGAAGTTTTACAAGGACAATGTTGATCCGGCAGATATGACTTCATTGAAGAAACCAACTATGGAGATGATCCGGCCCTGAAGTTTAAATCGGCTGATGAGACTAAACTTGTTGACTTCGTGCCTGGTGATTCGTCCAAGAAGTTTAGCATCAGCGCTAACTTGGATCCGAAATAGGAAAGCGCCCTCATCGAGTTCATCCGTGAGAATCGGGACATCTTTGCATGGAAGCCTTCTGACATGCCTGGTGTACTGAGAGAACTCGCTGAGCACACTCTCAATGTTGATCCTAAGTATAAACCGGTCAAGCAGTTTCTCCGCCGGTTCAATGAAGAAAGACGCAAAGCTATTGGAGAAGAAGTAGCCAGGCTCTTGGCGGCTGGATTTATCATTGAAGTATTCCATCCTGAGTGGTTGGCTAATCCGGTGCTGGTCCTCAAGAAGAATGGCACTTGGCGTATGAGTGTGGACTACACAGATCTCAACAAAGCTTGTCCAGCAGATCCTTTTGCCCTCCCCCGTGTTGATCAAATTATTGATGCTACGGCGGGTTGTGAGTGTTTAAGTTTTCTGGATGCATATTCTGGTGATCATCAGATCAAAATGGCAGTTAAGGACCAGGAGAAGACAGCCTTCATAACTCCCTTTGGAGCCTTCTGCTATGTGTCCATGCCCTTTGGGCTCAAGAGTGCACAGGCAACTTATCAACGGTGTGTGCAGAATTGTCTTCATAAACAGATCGGCCGCAATGTTCATGCCTATGTGGATGATATTGTGGTAAAATCAAGGAAGAAGGAGACATTGATTGATGACTTGAAGGAAACCTTTGATAACCTGCGGGTTTATAAAATGATGCTTAATCCGGCCAAATGTGTCTTTGGTGTACCTGCAGGGAAGCTCCTGGGCTTTTTGGTGTCTAACAGGGGCATTGAAGCTAATCCGGAAAAGATCAAAGCCATCACCTCCTTGGCTAAACCAAAGTGTATCAATGATGTTCAACGCCTGGCAGGCCGGATTGCCGCGTTGAGCCGTTTTGTCAGTTGCCTCGGCGAGAAGGCCATCCCTTTGTATCAGATGCTGAAGAAAATGGACAACTTCGTCTGGAGTGACGCCGCTAATGAAGCGTTTGAGGACTTAAAGCGGCAGCTAGCTAATCCGCCGGTTCTCGCTGCTCCGGTTGACAAAGAGCCATTGTTGCTATATGTGGCAGCTAACGCTCGGGCTGTTAGTGTGGCTATTGTGGTGGAGCGCAAGGAGGCAGGTAAGGAATATCCGGTTCAGCGACCGGTTTACTATATTAGTGAGGTACTCATTGAATGCAAGCAGAGGTACCCGCATGGGCAAAAATTGGTGTATGGGGTTTTCATGGCAAGCCGGAAGCTTAAGCAGTATTTCCAAGGAAGATCTGCACCGTTATCATAGCCGCCGGGTTAGCCAGAACCTTTCAAGAAGGAGATTTGGTGCTTCGACTCATCCAGGATCAGACGGATATGCACAAGCTATCCCCCCCTTGGGAAGGGCCTTTTGTGGTCAGCAAGGATTTGCATAATGGGCCGTACTACCTAATCGATGTTCGAGAGCGCAAAGACTCACGTAAATCGGAGGAGGAGACCAACCGGCCGTGGAATATTGCTCATCTTCGGCCCTACTATACTTGAGCTACAGGCTCTGCTTATGTACATATTATGACATTGTATATATTATGATCAATATAATAAACTGGAACCTCAGCTAAAGCGGGGTATCTGTTGTTTTCTTACATCACGTGTGGTTACATGGAGCTTACAAAGCAGCGTCCGGTTTACCCCATGATTTAGCTTCTTAAAGCTTGATATCAGATCACTTGGGGGCTTGGTCGTATCCGAACCATAGCTACGCTTCTTGGTCGGCGCAATGCCACAGCATCACTTGGGGGCTTGGTCGTATCCGAACCATAGCTACGCCTCTTGATCGGCGCAATGCCACAGCATCACTTGGGGGCATGGTCGAACCCGAACCATAGCTACGCCTCTTGATCGGCGCAATGCCACAACATCACTTGGGGGCTTGGTCGAACCCGAACCATAGCTACGCCTCTTGATCGGCGTAATGCCACAACATCACTTGGGGGCTTGGTCGAACCCGAACCATAGCAACACCTCTTGATCGGCATAATGCCATAACATCACTTGGGGGCTTGGTCGAACCCGAACCATAGCAACACCTCTTGATCGGCATAATGCCACAGCATCACTTGGGGGCTTGGTCGAACCCAAACCATAGCAACACCTCTTGATCAAATTTGGGGCCTGGCAGCCCGTGAAAAGCCTCGACTACAACAGTTTTATTTGCCTTTTGCTAAGTTTCTTTTTCTTTTGCTAAGATTTGTGATGTTTTCAAATCAGTGTTTATCAACCCGGTTAGGCTGTCAACTACAAGTTGTCAGTACATGACCAAGTTATAATCCGGAGACTATCAGCCCGGTCTGGTTTTGACTCATAGTCACCAGTATGGAATAAACCGGTGTTTATCACAACCCGGAACGGTTTTGTTGTAAACCGGCATTATATAACAGGAGATACTTTTACTCCGGATTAAGGTTATTACCCTCATTACAAGGTTGGTCAGCCAACACTATGCCTAAAGGTCGCAAGTATCATATATTTCCATATTTGGTTATCTTTTATAGCCTTGGTTATAAACCTTGGTCATATATATAGTTGGGTATCATGACCCGCTTGGTGGTAAACCGCCAGGGCGCTTTAAGCTTTTTATCTGCAGGAACAACTGGAATAAATAGCTATGGATTATGAACATCATATCGCAAGCATGGCGGATTAACACGCATCAGTTGCAGATAAATATGCACGAAGGCATAACAGACCAAGTGTTTAACTAGCCTACTACAAGGCGTTTCAGTGCCCAAAGGAATAATTGTTTCTCAATAAACATTGTAGTATGGAAGATTAAACCGGCCCCCGGGTTATGATCGCTGAGCAGCTTGACCTGACGGCTGCGGATCATCTTGCACCGGTTCATCTTCTTCGTCTCTACCCAGCGGCTGGAAGTCAACAGTTGTCCAGTCGATCCCGGTTAAAGCTTGGAAAACAGCTTCGTCGCTTATAAGGGTGGACGGTTCAATGTCAGGGGCATAAGTGTGCTTACGGATTGGAGGGATCAGGTTTTGAGCCTAAGGAGTTGGTGCAGCAACCCGCTTGTTATTGGTATCATAGCTCGCCTGGTAAAATGAAAGATCAGCCTCTTCAGCAAGTTGACAAGCCATTGGACGTACTTCCCGGTTTATGGCGCGGAGATCTTCAGTGCCAAACTCTGATTCATCTTCTTTTAAGCTTGGGTAGCCTTTAGCCACGTCCGTCGGATCAAGATCAGGCACCCATGCTTTTGCCCAGGTTAGTGCGGTCAGAGCGCCAGCCCTTGCAGCAGACCGCTTCAGCTCTTCTATCCGTGCAGGCAACATAGATAGCCTGGCTAAGGTATCCTTGATCAACGTCGGGGGTGGCTTATTGTGAGAAGCGGTGCAGATAATCAGTTGTGCGCCGGTATACAGTTGCTCTATCAGCGTGTAGGCAGCTTTCAACTTCTTTTGCACATCAGAGCCCAGATGGCTAATGCGAGTTCCTGTATCATTACAAACATCAGTAAACCGGCAACGCATGGGAGGATATGTTGAAAGCATAAAGGAAGCATGCTTACCAAATACAGCAGCGGTCATAGCATGCACTTGCCGCTTTACACCAGTCAGCTCGTCAACCACCGGTTTAAGAGCGGCTTCTGCGTTTTCAGCCCTTTTTATCAAAGCGGCTTTTTCAGTCTCCCAATCCGCCCGCTCTTTGTTGAAGCACTCTTTCAGTTTCTCCATAGCGCCTAGAGCGCGGGTCAACTCTTCCTTCGCTTTGGAGGCTTCAGCTTGCTGGGTTTTGATGTTCTCTTGTAGATCAACGGTTTGGCGTTCCTTCTTGCTCAGCTCCTCCTGTAAAGGGACAGATGTATCATGAGTTGACATGACATATTTGAAGTACCAAGCCCATAACAAGTTATGCCCTTGATACTTGGGGGCTAATGCATGTTTGCTCTTGATCAGAAATTTCTACAAGTCCCAAGCACAATACAAGTATTAATCTTGGCACTTGGGGGCTAATGTGTATTTGCTCAAAAAGTTGTTGGTATGGGAGTTCTTCTACAGTCCCGGTTCATCTTTATAAAGTTAAACCGGCCCTTGGGGGCTATACCGGTGAAAGAGCAGTATGGCAAATTTTAAAGAAACCGGTTCATCTTAACGAGGTAATCCGGTCCCTGGAGGCTAAATATGCAAAGATAAGTTATGACAAAAGTCCCGGTTTTAGATCGGTATCATAAACCGTCACTTGGGGGCTACTAGGAATTGATAAACTACAGTTGGACGAAAGAGAAAAATGGTAGTTACCTCATATTGCTCCTTCATCAAATTTACCAAACTAGCTTCATAATCACGGCTGGCATACAGACGGTTCAAGAAGCCAAAGTGAATGTCTTGAGCATTGAGATGGGCGTAGCTTGATAAATCGGCATTCCATTTGCCTTTGCCGATAGCAGAGAGATCATCCTTGGCAGTATGCTTTGACAAAGCTACAGGATTGCCAGGAGTGGTGTGGCTAGTGCCAGTAATCATAATATCATCATCTTCTTCATCAGCAGTCCTCACCGGAGTTGGCGGTTTATCAGTGTCCTTAACTGGACTGACCGGTTTGTCATCAGTTCGGACAGGGCTGGCTGGCTGGTCTGCATGGCTGGTAGTGTCAACTTGCACTTGTTCAGTAAGGAAGTCATGGTCTTGAGGCGGCGGATCATGAAGCATGGCGTCAACATCCGTTTCTTCCGCCTCTGGAGTTGTTTCTGGTTCAGCGGCTACATTATCATCAGCCGGTTTGTTTAACCGAGCTGTCTTGCTAGGTCTTGGCTTGGCACTGAGTAAAGATAGACATAAGGATCAGTACAATATGTAAAACACATCAAGAGTAAAGACATGTGCATAGCTCACCCAGGAACTGTTTTGAGGGGTGGAAGCTGTGTGGCTGATGACTCGCCAGAGGATGAGTGAGAAGTACCCTGATAATTTGAATCAGACGGGTTAAGAGGCTGGCGAAAACAACCTGCTCTTGGGCATGAAGTATCAATGGGATAAGAGACCTCTGATCGGCGTTTCCGAACCGGACTGTTCGGTAAACCGGCGGAGGTAACTACCTGGCTGCTGTGCCGGGTTGTACGGCGAGCTTCGTGCTGCTGCGTCTTCAAAAGAAAGTTTGGGGCCAAGTAAGCAAGAGGGTGAGAAAATTTTACTTTCCGGTTTGCTTGACGGATTTTTGGTGTTGGCAGAGGATCTGAATCAGAGGAAAGAATGGTTACCTCTACGTCCTCAGCGTGACTACCTTGAGCGTCATCCTGATAATAATCATTGTCAATGAGATGTACGAAAAATGAACCCAGAGAGTCAAGTTCTACCTCTGGTTCCAGATTATGCACATCGTCATCAGTGGGTAGATCGGAGGATGCGGTGGTCCTTCTTTCGGCAGGTTTCTTAACAACCTTGGTCTTTGGACGAACTGGCTTGACCGGTTTGTCTTGCGGCTTCGCCGGTTTGTCTTGTGATGGTTTCTTGTTCCAAAACAAATCATCACCCTGTCAGAAAATAATCACACTTTCAGAGAATATTTGGACAGAAGAAAATTCAGATACAAAGGATTATATGTTCTTACAGCTGGTGGTTTGTTGAAGGTGCAGAAAGGGAGTAGTCCGGTTTGGGCACAGACGGCCTCCGGTTCGTTCAGTATTTTCTTTAGAGCCTCAGTGACTTCTTCGTCTGTAAGCTGAATGTCAATGTGCCGCTGAGCATCCTTCAAACTCCCCGCGTACTCACACATCAAACCAGGGCATCGGCTTAAGGGCAGAATGCTCCAGCTTATCCAGCAACGAGCAAGATCAACTCCTGTCAAACCATTCGCCATGAAGGCTCTAAGCTTTGATAGTTGGGGAGCATAGTTGGCCCGTTCTCTTGCTGTCAACCTCTGAGGAAACGGGTGTGTGTTGCTCAGGCGTTCAGGGCGGTAACCCAGCAGGGGGTTTTCGTCAGATGGAGAGGTATCCATGAAGTAAAACCAAGTTTGGTTCCACTCTTTGGGGTGACTGTGGAGTTTAGGATGGGGGAAGGTGACTTCTTTCCTCTTCTGAACCGCCATTCTGCCCACTTCCGTATTGGGTCCATCTGAGAACTCGGTGCGACGGTTTAAGTGAAAGAAATCCCCAAATAGTTTGACTGTAGGTTCCTCTTGCAGATAAACTTCACAGAATACTTGGAAGTGGCAGATGTTGGTAACAGAGTTGGGACCGATGTCTTGAAGGCGCAGCTGAAAATTGGCTAGCACATCTCGAATTTTTTTTGAACCCGGAGGGCTAAAACCTCGTCCGGGATGATCAGCAAACACGACTACCTCTCCATCCTTGGGTGTAGGAGGATTTTCCGGGCCAGGGACCCTCCAGTGGATGACATCTTTCTTGGCTAAAGCGCCCGTTTTAACATGGTTGTTTAACTGCTCCTCGGTTACTCGAGAGGGAGCCCAATTGCACTCATAGACTTGTTTAGCCATGGCAAGGAAAATCCAAAAAATGATTATTACCGGTTTAAGATTTACAGTGGACAACTATACAGCGGTATGAGGATGCAAGCATATTGGTACACCGGATTTGGTTATTCGTAAACCGGAGTCTGACAATGGAACGGTATAATGCATTGACGGTTCAACAGGGGAGTAATGGTATCTACCGGGTCATCATTTTTTCTGTGAAGTTAAACCGGCCAATCTGGTATTCAAAGTGTGTAAGTGAAGGAAGAAACAAGTTTCACATCTTGCTATGGTAATTTCAGATCTACCGCGCATAGGAAAACAAAATATATTCTGACCTAAATTCCAGCGTACTAAAAGTTCACCAAGTTAAGATGAGTTGGATATCAAACAGGTGCTGAAACTACTACCGCGCGAGATCTATGTGGCTTAAACTACTACCGCACGAGATCCATGTGGTTTTTGGATCTAATCCATGGATATAAATAAGGAAAAAGAAGGGCGGCGACGAACACTGATGAACGATAGAAACCCTAAGTGCAGATCTATGGTAAGAGAAAGGGGAGACTTACGGATGCTGTTGAGCAGCGGCGACGCGCGGAGGAGCTCTGGTACGTTCAGGTCGATGCAGCGGCCAAGGTTGGTGCAGTAGTCGAAGGTTGACGGCGGCGGCCGAGGTCGAAGGGTCAGGCGTCGCGAGGATGACGATGAAGCGAAGAGGCACGAGGGGGAAAATGGAAAGACCCCCTGGCCCTATTTATAAGGGAGATAAACGACAGATGCGAAAATCGAGGAGCCGGATTTATGGATATGAGGTGATGCTGTCGCCTCGATTGTCGGAGGCTCATTAATGACAGGTGATGTCATGGCAGTTTACCATGATCCTAGAAAATGATGTCGTGGCGGTTTGCAAGATTGTGTGAAGATGTTGAAGAAGAAATTTTCTGAAGTATTGAGGATTGACATGAACCAGTTCAAATCAATCTGGGGCCTAATGTTGGGGATATTACCGCCGGGCGTAAACCGGCCAGGAGGGGCTGGGTTAACTTCATAAGTAGTTCATATGTATCTGAAGCCCATGAAGACAGACGGTGACGCTTCATGAAGGCCCAGGGCCCAAAGCCGGTTTAAGGCCTGTAGACACAAACCGGCATTGAGATGTAAACTTGTGTTGTAAGATAGAATTAGCAGAGACCGAGCCGGACACGATTATGAGCCGGCCTCGGAGTCTGTAAACCGACGGGCGTCAACCCATGTATATAAGGGGATGACCCGGCGGCGGCTCAGGGACAACAGACAACAACTCGAGACTCAGGCAAAGCGTATTCACTCCCTGGTCATCGAAACCCCATCAATTCCATCACAACTAGACGTAGGCTTTTACCTTCATCGTAAGGGGCTGAACTAGTATAAAACTCTCTTGCGTCCCTTGTCCGCTTTAACCCCTTTAAGCTAACCCGTAGCGATGGCTCCACGACTAAGTCCTTTCTCTAGGACATCTGCCGTGACAAAACCACGATAGGAACCTAAAACTTTTCAAAAAGAAAAGTGAAAGTGAGAAAGACGAACATCGTTGAAGTGGGGTACATCCTCGAACTTTGTTCATGCCCATGGAAACTTTGTGAATCTCGATTACAGAAACTTTTCAACAAAAATAATTATCCTCTTGTACAAATCCATTGTATTATAAAAATAATGTGCCAAGATTTACCTTTAGGATGATTAGATTGCTTGTTTGGTATGTGCAGTGGAAAAACAGTAACTCTAGCTGTAGCGCGTGAATTTACATTTTTTACTGGAATGTCAAAAGCTTCTAAAACTTGTTGCACAACACTGCTATACAAATTGTTTATTTTTTCCTAATTTTTCGAAAAATTTGGACTTACAGAAGTATGGTAGATTTTCAGATTGCTACAGGCTGTCCTGTTTTTGACAGATTCTGTTTTTGATGCATTGTTTTGCTCATTTTTGATGAAACTATCGATTTTATCAGTGGTACAAGGCATGGAGAAGTTATAATACAGTAGCTACAATGCAAAAATAAAATATCAATGGGTTTTCAATAGTACTTGAAGTGGTGATTTGTTTCATTATACTAACGGATCTCACGAGGGTTTTGTTAAGTTTTGTGTGATTGAATTTTCAAGTTTTGGGTGAGATCACAATGGATGAAGGAATAAGGAGTGGCAAGAGCCTAAGCTTGGGGATGTCCGAGGCACCCCAAGGTAATATTCAAGGACTTCCAAGAAACTAAGCTTGGGGATGCCCTAGAAGGCATCCCCTCTTTCTTCTAACGATCATCGATAATTTTACTTGGAGCTATATTTTTATTCATCACATGATATGCGTAAATCTTGGAGCATCGTGTGCTTTTTATCTTTCTTTTAGTAATGCACCATGTTGGTATGAGATAATCCTTGGTTGATTTATAGAATGCTCTTTGCACTTCACTTATATCTTTTGAGTATGACTTTATAGAATGCTTCATGTGCTTCACTTATATCATTTGAAGTTTGGATTGCTTGTTTCTCTGCACATAGAAAACCGCCGTTTGTAGAATGCTCTTTTGCTTCACTTATATTTGTTAGAGCATGGGCATATCTTTTGTATAAAGAATTAAACTCTTTTGCTTCACTTATATCTATTTAGAGAGTCAACAGAAATTGGTCATTCACATGGTTAGTCACAAAATCCTACATAAAACTTGTAGATCACTGAATATGATATGTTTGATTCCTTGCAATAGTTTTGCAATATAAAGTTGGTGATATTAGAGTCATGCTAGTGAGTTATTGTGGATTGGTAGAAATACTTGTGTTAAGGTTTGTGATTCCCAAAGCATGCACGTATGGTGAACCATTATGTGACGAAGTCGGAGCATGATTTTTTTTGATTGTCTTCCTTATGAGTGGCGGTCGGGGACGAGCGATGGTCTTTTCCTACCAATCTATCCCCCTAGGAGCATTCGTGTAGTACTTTGTTTCGATAGCTAATAGATTTTTGCAATTAGTATGTGAGTTCTATATAACTAATGTTGAGTCCATGGATTATACGTACTCTCACCCTTCCACCATTGCTAGCCTCTCTAGTACCGCGCAACTTTCGCCGGTGCAATAAACCCACCATATACCCTTCCTTAAAACAGCCACCATACCTACCTATCATGGCATTTTCATAGCCATTCCAAGATATATTGCCATGCAACTTCCATCATCATCATATACATGACTTGAGCATTCATTGTCATACTGTTTTGCATGATCGTAAGATAGCTAGCATGGTATTTCCATGGCTTGTCGTTTTTTGATATCTTTGCTACGCTAGATCATTGCACATCCTGGTACACTGCCAGAGGCATTCATATAGAGTCATATCTTTGTTCTAGTATCGTTGTAATTTTGAGTTGTAAGTAAATAAAAGTGTGATGATCATCATTATTAGAACATTGTCCCATGTGAGGTTGACATCAGGGTCGGCAACAAAGTAAGAGTTGCTGCGTTGGAGGTCGGCACGATGCAGCTCCAGCTTCCTTCTGGATTTATTTTGGAATTGAATAATTGTTACTACATTCCTGCACTTAGTCGGAACATTATTTCTGCATCATGCTTGATGAGTCAGGGTTATGAATTCAATTTAAAGGACAATGGTTGTTCGTTTTATTTGAATGGTATGTTCCATGGCTATGCACCCATTGTTGATGGGCTATTTATATTGAATCTGGAACAGGAACCGGTCTATAACGTGAATGTCAAGAGGCATAAGCCTAATGAGATAAATCCGACATACTTCTGGCATTGTCGGCTTGGACACATTAGTCTGAAACACGTGAAGAAGCTCCATGATGATGGGCTCCTAACTTCGTCCGACTTCGGGTCATTCGAGACATGTGAATCATGCTTGCTAGGCAAGATGACTAGATCTCCTTTCTCAAAGAGTTGCGAGAGGGCGTTCGAGCTGTTGGAACTTATACATAGTGATGTGTGTCAATGAGCACAACTGCCAGAGGTGGCTATCAGTACTTCGTGGTTTTTACCGACGACTTGAGTAGATATGGATATATCTATTTGATGAGGCACAAGTCGGAAACTTTTGAAAAGTTCAAAGAGTTTCAGAGCAAAGTTGAGAATCAACTCGGAAAGACTATAAAGCTTCTACGATCTGATCGTGGAGGTGAGTACATGAGCCAGGAGTTTGATGATCATCTGAAAAGCCGAGGTATAGTACCTCAGCTCACACCTCCGGGTATGCCACAGAGAAACGGAGTGTCGGAACGGTGGAATCGTACCTTGTTGGACATGGTTCGGTCTATGATGAGCAAATCGGATTTGCCCTTGTCATTCTGGGGATACGCTCTAGAAACTGCAGCTTTCACACTTAACAGGGTACCATCAAAATACGTAGACAAGACATCACATGAGATGTGGACCGGGAAGAGTCCCAGTTTGTCTTTTCTAAAGATTTGGGGCTGTGAAGCATTTGTCAAGCGACTTATGTCAGACAAGCTTACACCCAAGTCAGATCCAAGTCAGATAAATGCATATTCGTGGGATATCCGAGGGAAACCTTGGGATACAACTTCTACAACCGGGAAGAGAACAAAGTGTTTGTTGCTCGGAACAGGGTTTTCCTTGAGAAAGAGTTTCTCAGTCGGGAGGCCAGTGGGAGGACGGTCCGACTCGAGGAAATTAGAGGACCACTCGGGGACGGCTCGGCGGGTGATGAGATCATACCGGAGCTAGTTAGGGAACCCGTAGTGGAAGCGGCACCGGAGCCACGGAGGTCGGAAAGATTGCGCAGAGTGCATGATGTATTGTTGCTAGAAAGCGACGAGCCGGCCACGTATGCGGAAGCGATGGTGAGCCCAGATTCTGAGGCATGGCTGGAGGCCATGAGATCCGAGTTAAAGTCCATGGATGAGAATCAAGTCTGGGACTTGGTTGATCCGCCGCCTGGCGTAACGGCCATTGGTTGCAAATGTGTCTTAAGAGAAAAACCGACGTGGATGGAAATGTTCAGATCCATAAAGCTCGGCTTGTCGCTAAGGGTTATGGACAATTTCAAGGAATTGACTACGACGAGACTTACTCGCCGGTAGCAATGCGGAAACCGGTGAGGATCGTACTAGCTATAGCTGCATATTTTGATTACGAGATATGGCAGATGGATGTCAAGACGGCTTTCCTTCACGGAAATTTAACCGAGGACGTGTATATGATACAACCCGAGGGTTTTGTCAATTCGACTAGCACTAGTAAGGTATGCAAGCTCAAGAGATCCATTTATGGGTTGAGGCAAGCATCTCGGAGCTGGAATATTCATTTTGATGAGGTCGTCACTGGTCTCGGTTTCATCAAAAGCAAAGAGGACTCTTGTTTATACAAGAGGTTAAGTGGGAGCTCGATAGTGTTTTTGATCTTGTATGTGGATGACATACTACTGATCGCAAATGATGTTTCGATGCTGAACTCGGTCAAGGAGTCATTGAATGGCAAGTTTTCGATGAAGGACCTTGGTGAGGCAATGTACATTTTTGGCATTAAGATCTATAGAGATAGATCGAGGAGGCTGCTTGGCTTAAGCCAGAGCACGTACATAGAAAAAGTGTTGAAGTGGTTCAACATGAGTGAGGCGAAGAAAGGGTTCTTGCCACTCTCACATGGTATAAGGCTAAGCGAGACTCAGAATCCTTCGACATCTGATGAGCGAAGCAGGATGAGTAGGATTCCGTATGCCTCGGCAATCGGATCCATCATCTATGCCATGATATGTACAAGGCCAGATGTTGCTTTTGCAATAAGCCTAACAAGCAGATACCAAGCCAACCCAGGTGAGAGTCACTGGGTAGCGGTAAAGACTATTTTGAAGTACCTGAAAAGGACTAAAGAGATGTTCCTAGTTTATGGAGGTGAGGAAGAGCTCGTTGTAAGGGGTTACGCCGATGCTAGTTTCCAAACCGACAGAGATGATTGTCGATCACAGTCCGGATTCGTGTACGTCATGAACGGAGGAGTAGTGAGCTGGATGAGTTCCAAGCAAGATACGGTGGCCGATTCTACCACAGAAGCCGAATACATTGCGGCTTGTGAAGCTGCAAAGGAAGGTGTTTGGATCTGAAACTTTCTGGATGATCTTGGTATTTTCCCAGCCTCGATAAAACCGTTGGACCTTTATTGTGATAATTTTGGTGCCATCGCACAAGCCAAGGAGCCGAGGAATCACCACAAGACCAGACACATAGATTAGAAATATCACCTGATACGAAAGATCGTAAAGAACGGTGATGAAGAGTTATGCAAGATTCACACGGATGCAAATGTTGCAGATCCGTTGACTAAGCTGCTTCCACAACCCAAGCATGAGGGGCATGTTAGAGCTATGGGCATTCGATGTCTATTTGATTGACTCTAGTGCACGTGGGAGACTGTTGGAGATATGCCCTAGAGGCAATCATGTATGATGATATTTCCTATGTGTTTATGAATAAAGATAGTCCTTGGACATTATCAATGACGTGTATCAGCAAGTATGTGACTTGTTTGTGGGACTATGCATTGTATGATGATTGTCCTAAAAGGTCCCTAGTCGAAAGGGCTGTGTGGACGCGCAGCTGACTAGACTAGCATATGACACGGTTGATGGCTTGGTATCACTAGCCATGGAGCATTGGATGCTAACCGGATACTATGGACACGGAAGGATCTGATCGGATTTGACGTAGTCGGATCCGAGTCGAGATAAGGTCCGAGTCGGACAGACCCAACTATGAGACACAGCGATATGTCATCTGTGAGTCTCTAGTACAGCATACGTTCTATGCCCTAAGACCTGAGCTGACACATGTACTTGGGATGGTGACCGACTTGCTTTGGGCCGACCAAACGCTACTCCGTGACTGGGTAGTTACAAAGGTAGGTTTCAGGCTTGTCCAGGCCCATGTTGTGAGACGAGGTCGAGCAAAATGGGATTTGCCCCTCCGATCAGGAGAGATATACTCTGGGCCCCTCGTGTGATCCGACTAAGATAAGCATGGCCATGCGACAAGGATTATGAGATAATCCGGATAGTGGTCGGCATCACTGGAACGAGAAAGAGGTTGGGCTAGCACAAGGATGATAGACTCGCCTTGAGCCCGACAACATATATCATGTGGCAAAATGAATAGAAGTGTGATGTACAAGTTCGCCTAACCAGCTTCATAGTCTTCTTGGTGTTCGACATGCCTTGCTAGAGGCCGCTACCAACCGTGCAGTTCGGAGGTGATCCGAACTGCGACCAAGCCGGCTTGAACCTAAGGGGTCGAGCGCTTATGGCAAGGAACCTACGAGGTCCAATCCGGGGACACTGCTCGGATGAGATCCGAGCTGTATTCGGATTGTGGCCGAGTAGACTTATGGGCTTTAGGGTCCGTGCGAGGCCCAAGTGTTGAGCCCGCGACGGACGCCTATATAAATTGGAGGTGCGGCACACTCATGCGGTTGATCGCTTAGGCGCTGTCACTAGGGTTTGCATGTGTTGCGAATAGACACCTCCACTCGCCGCCGACTGTGTGATCGGACCTAGCAGTCCGCCGCACGGTGTTCCTCCTGCACGCGCGGATACCGTTTGAGGCGGTGCACCTGCGCCGCTCCGGCGAACCTGTACGTGGGAACCGACGACCGGCTGTTCGAGGGAGATCGGACAAGGAGGAGACGATCCACGTGGACGCGCTGCCCCAACTCTTCTTCCACTGCACGGCACTGCGCGTCTAGTGGTAACGAACTGTGATCCATCTCCCCTAGCATGTTCTTGGCTGTTCTGCGCGTAGGAAATTTTAATTTGCAGTCGGCACTCCCTACCGTAGAATCCAACAGTTATCAAAATAAAAGTGGCCAAAGAAGCCCAGAAAAGAGAGAGAGAGAGGCCAGAGAAGCCTACCAAAAAGAAAAAAAGAGAAAAAAAGGAAAAAATAAAAAAAATTAGAGAAAAGAGAGAAGGGACAATGTTACTATCCTTTCCCACACTTGTGCTTCAAAGTAGCACCATGTTCTTCATGATAGAGAGTCTCCTATTTTATCACTTTCATATATTACTAGTGGGAACTTTTCATTATAGAACTTGGTTTGTATATTCCAATGATGGGCTTCCTCAAATGCCCTAGGTCTTCATGAGCAAGCAAGTTGGATGCACACCCACTTAGTTTTCAGATTGATCTTTCATACACTTATAGCTCTTAGTGCATCCGTTGCACGACAATCCCTACTCACTCACATTGATATCTATTCATGGGCATCTCCATAGCCCGTTGATACACCTAGTTGATGTGATACTTTCTCCCTTTTTGTCTTCTCCTCACAACCACCTTCTATTCCACCTATAGTCTATATCCATGGCTCACGCTCATGTATTGCGTGATAGTTGAAAAGGCTTGAGAACATTAAAAGTATGAAACAATTGCTTGGCTTGTCATCGGGGTTGTGCATGATGAAATACTTTGTGTGGTGAAGATGGAGCACAGTCAGATGATACGTCTCTGTCGTACCTATAATTTTGATTGTTCCATGCCAATATTATTCAACTTTCATATACTTTTTGGCAACTTTTTATACTATTTTTGGGACTAACATATTGATCCAGTGCCCAGTGCCAGTTCCTGTTTGTTGCATGTTTTAGGTTTTGCAGAATATCCATATTAAACGGAATCCAAACGGGATAAAAACGGACGGAGCTTCTTTTTGGAATATTTGGAAAATTCCGGAAGAAAAATCCATGCGAGACGGTGCCCGAGGTGGCCACGAGGCAGGGGGGCGCGCCTGCCCCCTGGGTGCGCCCCTGACCCTCGTGGGCCACCCGTAAGGCGGTTGATGCCCTTCTTCGGCCGCAAGAAAGCTAATTTTTGGTAAAAAATCACGGCGAAGGTTTCAATCCAATCGGAGTTATGGATCTCCATATATATACGAAACGGTGAAAGGGCAGCAGAAGAGAACGTAGAAACAGAGAGAGACAGAGAGATAGATCCAATCTCGGAGGGGCTCTCGCCCCTCCCATGCCATGGAGGCCAAGGACCAGAGGGGAAACCCTTCTCCCATCTAGGGAGGAGGTCAAGGAAGAAGAGGAAGAAGGGGGCCCTCTCCCCCTCTCCTCCGGTGGTGCCGGAACGCTGTCGTGGCCACCATCATCATCACAAAGATCTTCACCAACACCTCCGCCATCTTCACCAACATCTCCATCACCTTCCCCCTCTATCTACAGCGGTCCACTCTCCTGCAACCCGCTGTACCCTCTACTTGAACATGGTGCTTTATGCTTCATATTATTATCCAATGATGTGTTGCCATCCTATGATGTCTGAGTAGATTTTCGTTGTCCTATCGGTGGTTGATGAATTGCTATGATTGATTTAATTTGCTTGTGGTTATGTTGCTGTCCTTTGGTTCCCATCATATGAGCATGCGCGTGGATCACACCATAGGGTTAGTTGTATGTTGATATGACTATGTATTGGAGGGCAAGGGTGGCAGAAGCTTCAACCTAGCATAGAAATTGATGCATACGGGATTGAAGGTGGACCAATATAACTTAATGCTATGGTTGGGTTTTACCTTAATGAACGTTAGTAGTTGCGGATGCTTGCTAATAGTTCCAATCAGAAGTGCATAGAATTCCAAGCAAGGGATGACATGCTAGTAGTGGCCTCTCCCACATAATACTTGCTATCGGTCTAGTAAAGTAGTCAATTGCTTAAGGGACAATTTTGCAACTCCTACCACCACTTTTCCACACTCGCTATATTTACTTTATTGTGTCTTTATCCAAACAGCCCCTAGTTTTTATTTACGCGCTCTTTATATTCTTGCAAGCCTATCCAAAAGCACCTACAAAGTACTTCTAGTTTCATACTTGTTCTAGGTAAAGCGAACGTCAAGCATGCGTAGAGTTGTATCGGTGGTCGATAGAACTTGAGGGAATATTTGTTCTACCTTTAGCTCCTCGTTGGGTTCGACACTCTTACTTATCGAAAGAGGCTACAATTGATCCCCTATACTTGTGGGTTATCAAGACCTTTTTCTGGCGCCGTTGCCGGGGAGCAATAGCGTGGGGTGAATATTCTCGTGTGTGCTTGTTTGCTTTATCACTAAGTAATTTTTATTTGCTGTTCTTAGTTGTTCTCTATCTTTAGTTATGGATATGGAACACAAAATACCAAAAAAATTAGGTGTACTTGCTGCTCATGGAGATGAGGAACCTCCTAAAACCCTCGATGCTCGTTATGTGACAGATATTATGTACTACTTTGATAATCCAGAGAAAACCCCATTCAATTTGGTAATGGGAGTAACGTTGGATCAACGTGAATACTTTAGGGATTATCGCTTGACTCAAAAAGGGAAACTATTATGGGATCAAATTTATATGTTATATTGGTATGCTAGGAAACTATGCTTGAGATATGAATATACTTGTTGCTCTAGGATGAAGTCTCCACACCATCCCTTTTCATGCGAATTTAATGATAATAAAACCTTAGCTTCTTATGCTAATGGTATATATGATTACTATGATGTGGAACAAATAGAAGAATTTGTTGCTTTTATGGGTGCTTATGAAATTGAATCTATGTTTAAAGAGTTTGAAGACTTTGATGATTCGGTTTATAGACCTGAAAATTTAACTATCCTTAAATATTGTTATGAGAATTATGAATACAATTACGATATTAATGCACTTATTGAGAAAGTCTCCGCTGTCCAAGAAGAGACTAATATTTTGCAGGAATCTATGGAAGAAGAAGTTAATGAAACTGTGGGCTCATTGGATGAAAAAGATGATGAGGAGAGCGAAGAACAAAAGGAGGAAGAGCGGATTAGCTACCCGTGCCCACCTTCTAATGAGAGTAACTCTTCAACTCATACATTGTTTAATTTCCCTTCGTGCTTACCGAAGGATGATTGCTATGATGACCATTATGATCCCGTTGATTCTCTTGAAATATCCCTTTTTGATGATGCTTGCTATGCTTGCGGCCAAGATGCCAATATGAATTATGCTTATGGAGATGAACTTGCTATAGTTCCTTATATCAAACATGAAATTGTCGCTATTGCACCCACGCATGATAGTCCTATTATCTTTTTGAATTCTCTCGACTACACTATATCGGCGAAGTTTGCACTTATTAAGGATTATATTGATGGGTTGCCTTTTACCGTTGCACATGATGATGAATATAATATGCATGTGCTTGCTGCTCCTACTTGCAATTATTATGAGAGGGGAACTACGTCTCCGCCCCTTTATGTTTCCAACATGAAAAATTTGCAAGAAACTGTTTATACTATGCATTGGCCTTTACTTTGTGTGCATGAATTGTTCTTTTATGACATGCCGATGCATAGGAAGAGAGTTAGACTTCGTCATTGCATGATATATGTTGCTTTGTGCTCACTACTAAATTATAGATCATTGTTAATTAAAATTGGCTTTGATATACCTTGGGATTCGGGTGGATCCATTACTTGAGCACTATATGCCTAGCTTAATGGCTTTAAAGAAAGTGCTGCCAGGGAGACAACCCAGAAGTTTTAGAGAGTCATTTATTTCTGTTGTGTGCTTTTATAAAGTTTAAGAATAAAAATAATGTGCCAAGATTTGCCTTTAGGATGTTTCCAATGCTTGTTGGTTTGTACGGTGCAGGACAGAAACTTTGGTTGTAGTGCGTGATTTTTAATTTTTTACTGGAACGTCAAATGGTTCTGATTCTTTTTGCACTGTCTTTATATACAAATTTTTATTTTTCCTAAATTTGGTAGAATTTTCCAAGTATCAGAAGTATGGTGAATGTTCAGATTGTTACAGACTGTTCTGTTTTTGATGCATAGTTTGCTTGTTTGGACGAAACTATCAATTTATATCAGTGGATTAAGCCATGAAAAAGTTATATTACAGTAGACACAATGCAAAAATAAAATATGAATTTGTTTGCAACAGTACTTAGAGTGGTGATTTGCTTTATTATACTAACGGATCTTACCGAGTTTTCTGTTGAAGTTTTGTGTGGATGAAGTGTTCGATGATCGAGAAGGTCTCGATGTGAGAAGAAGAAGGAGAGGCAAGAGCTCAAGCTTGGGGATGCCCAAGGCACCCCAAGTAAATATTCAAGGAGACTCAAGCGTCGAAGCTTGGGGATGCCCCGGAAGGCATCCCCTCTTTCTTCAACAAGTATCGGTATGTTTTCGGATTCATTTCGTTCATGCGATATGTGCAAATCTTGGAGCGTCTTTTGCATTTAGTTTTCTTTTTTATTTTATGCACCATGCTGGTATGAGATAGTCCTTGGTTGATTTATAGAATACTCTTTGCACTTCACTTATATCTTTTGAGTATGGCTTTATAGAATGCTTCATGTGCTTCACTTATATCATTTGAAGTTTGGATTGCCTGTTTCTCTTTACATGGACAACCGCCATTTGTAGAATGCTCTTTTGCTTCACTTATAATTGTTAGAGCGTGGGCATATCTTTTGTAGAAAGAATTAAACTCTCTTGCTTCACTTATATCTATTTAGAGAGATGACAAGAACTGGTCATTCACATGGTTAGTCATAAAATCCTACATAAACTTGTAGATCACTGAATATGATATGTTTGATTCCTTGCAATAGTTTTGCGATATAAAGGTGGTGATATTAGAGTCGTGCTAGTTGAGTAATTGTGAAATTGAGAAATACTTGTGTTGAGGTTTGCAAGTCCTGTAGCATGCACGTATGGTGAACCGTTATGTAACGAAGTCGGAGCATGAGGTATTTATTGATTGTCTTCCTTATGAGTGGCGGTCGGGGACGAGCGATGGTCTTTTCCTACCAATCTATCCCCCTAGGAGCATGCGCGTAGTACTTTGTTTCGATGACTAATAGATTTTCGCAATAAGTATGTGAGTTCTTTATGAGTAATGTTGAGTCCATGGATTATACGCAATCTCACCCTTCCATCATTGCTAGCCTCTTCGGTACCGTGCATTGCCCTTTCTCACCTCAAGAGTTGGTGCAAACTTCGCAGGTGCATCCAAACCCCGTGATACGATACGCTCTATCACACATAAATCTCCTTATATCTTCCTCAAAACAGCCACCATACCTACCTATCATGGCATTTCCATAGCCATTCCGAGATATATTGCCATGCAACTTCCATCATCATCATATACATGACTTGAGCATTTATCGTCATATTGCTTTGCATGATCGTAAGATAGCTAGCATGATGTTTTCATGGCTTGTCCGTTTTTCGATGCCATTGCTACGCTAGATCGTTGCACATCCCGGTACACCGCCGGAGGCATTCATATAGAGTCATATCTTTGTTCTAGATCGAGTTGTAATATTGAGTTGTAAGTAAATAAAAGTGTGATGATCATCATTATTAGAACATTGTCCCATGTGAGGTTATCAAAATAAAAGTGGCCAAAGAAGCTCCCCAAAAAAGAGAGAGAGGCCAAAGAAGCATACAAAAAAAAGAGAGAAAAAAATGAGAGAAAAAGAGAGAAGGGGCAATGTTACTATCCTTTTACCACACTTGTGCTTCAAAGTAGCACCATGTTCTTCATATAGAGAGTCTCTTGAGTTATCACTTTCATATACTAGTGGGAATTTTCATTATAGAACTTGGCTTGTATATTCCAACGATGGGCTTCCTCAAATGCCCTAGGTCTTCATGAGCAAGCAAGTTGGATGCACACCCACTTAGTTTCAGTTTGAGATTTCATATACTTATAGCTCTAGTGCATCCGTTGCATGGCAATCCCTACGCCTCGCATTGACATCAATTGATGGGCATCTCCATAGCCCCTTGATTAGCCGCGTCGATGTGAGACTTTCTCCCATTTTGTCTTCTCCACATAACCCCATCATTTTATTCTATTCCACCTATAGTACTATGTCCATGGCTCACGCTCATGTATTGCGTGAAAGTTGAAAAGGTTTGAGAACATTGTAGCGACCAGACCTCAAACAGTCTGTGTTGTTGTGCATCAGTGTCATCCCTGGATCAGTAATGCTGACACGCACAGTACAAATGGAGGATTTATAACAGAGTAGCAATCACACACTTATTACATCGAGTATCTCCAAAGAGAAATAAGTATGACAAATATGGCTTAAGGCCATCTAATACGATAACAGCGGAAGACTTGGAAGATAAGTGAGTCCATCAACTCCAACGGCATCACTGAGTATAAGACCACGACCTAAGGCACCTTACTCGTCGTCTGAAAAGTCTGCAACATAAAACGTTGCAGCCCGAAAACGGGTCAGCACAAGGAATATGCTGGTAATGTAACACATAGAGAGTAACGAACATAATAATGCTATACTACATGCATATATGGCTGGTAGAAGGCTCTATGGTTACAGTTTTGCGAAAAGCCAATTTTTCCCTACTGCAAAGGAATAAATTTTATTTAACTATCATGGTGGTTGTTAAACATTGAGATGGTTGACAACATCTTAATCCCAATTAAGTGTCATCATTAACCCAACAAAATTAATTAAAGTAACATGGTGATGAGATTCACATGATAACCCAAGTACTAGATACTCAAGATGTCCATAACCGGGGACACGGCTAATCATGATTAGTTTGTACACTCTGCAGAGGTTTGCGCACTTTTCCCCACAAGACTCGATCGCCTCCGCTTGATTCTCGCACTACATGATGTTTGAGAAACGGATGACCGAGACACAGTCTTTCAGAAACAATAACTCTTTACTCCGGGTGGACAGTTACACCTACTTTCCCCTACATTTGCTAGCCCACCTCTTCAAGAGATCATGTAACCTACTCAACTATGCTAGAGCCCATAATAGCTTGTGGCTGCACACTGAAGTTTCTAGCATGAATAATCTTATGATCCCTTTGAGCCTGGGTGGCGGTCCTTAGAAAAACAGGCAACACTGGGTTCTCCAGGTGCCTCAATCCACCCAGATGTGAGTTTTAGTTGCCACCTTAAGTAAACCATTAATTAACAATCTCACATCTGTCGTGAATATCTCTCAAACCCAATCGACGTCTACTAGCATAGCATAGCGATATAAGCAAACGTAGAAGTAACTCCCAAGGGTTTGATAATAAACAGGTAATAGGTACTACCTCAACTACATCCCAATACCCACAATTTAATTAGATCCTAACCATGCAATGTTTGAGGGTTGGTCTAATGCAATAAAAACTGGGTAGTAAAAGAGGTATGATCAACGTCTTACTTGCCTTGCTGATGATCCGTGAAACTTAGCGATTCGAAGTAGCAAGCGGCGCACTCCGGGTACTCTATCGCAAACAACAAGCATACAATAAGCACTCATCAAATGCAGAGGTAAAACTCAAATAACGATCTAACTAGAAAGTTCAACTTAAGAACTCCGGTTTGCAAAAAGAATCAAATCAAGCGAAGCAACGAAAGTCAAATGGCGAAAGAAACAAGCTTCGTTTACTAATCTGGATCTAGGTCAAATTTTACAGTAGCAAAAACTTGTTTGAGTGGGTTAAACGGAAAGAGAATTTCGACACGAAACTCTAGGCGCTTGAATCGTCTGATTCCGATAAACGAGCGAAAAGATAAACAAAAACGAAAATCTGATCAGAAATCGCGATCTGGAATAATCGCGGAAAATCCGACGAAAAAGAAAACTGACGAACAGTTAACCGAACGGACGTTCGTTAACAGCGTCTAACCGACGAACACGTTCGTTAGAACGAATGGGTCAGTGAACATTCACTAATTAAATAAACCGATCTATATAAAAAAACTAGGGTTTCGAAAAAAAATAAACCGGGTGGTTTTAAAAAAAAACGGACGGCGAACGGCGGCGGCTCCGGCGAGGCTCGGGGCGGGGCTCCGGCGGGTCGGGCGAGGGCGGCGAGGGGCGGCGGGGCTGCGGGCGTCGAAGGGCGACGAGGGCGGCGGCGTACGGCGTCGGGGCGGCGAGCTCCTCGGGCGGCGGCGTCGGGCTCCGGCGGCGGCGTCTTCTCGGGCGGCGGCGGCTTCGGATCGGGGCGGGGACGGGGTGAGGGAGAGGGGCGGGGCTGGGGTATAAAAGGAGGGGGGTGCCGTGGAGGAGGGGGCAAGGCGGCGGGCGGCGGCAGTGCTCGAGCAGGACTCGGGCGGCGGCGGCGCTGTCGTGCCCGAGAGGGAGACGGGGCGCGGGGCAGGCTGGGTCGTTGGCTGGGCTTCGGCCCAGTCGGCGCGCTCGGCGTTTTTTTAAATAATTCCGCCGGATCTAAACAAATCATAGAAAAATAAATAAAAATCCAAAAATACTAAAACAAATTTTCTTCGTCTAATTAAAATAATTAGAACAAGATGAACATTTTTCTTGGCCCAAAGATGTAGTTTTGAAAACGTGCAATTTTTTTAATGCATTTAAAATTGCAAATAAAACCCGAATAAAATCCAATATTTGATTTTAATATTTTTCCTCCAATATTTCAATTATTTTGGAGAAGTCATATTTTCTCCTCTCATTTATTTTAATATGAAATATTTTTCGGAGAGAAAAATAATTAAAACCAAAAATCCTCGTTTTATTATTTGATAAAAATCAAATATGAAAACCGGGAAAAATCCCCAACTCTCTCCGAGGGTCCTTGAGTTGCTTAGGATTTTCGAGGATTTGCCAAAATGCAATAAAATATGCTATGCAATGATGATCTAATGTATAACATTCCAAATTGAAATTTTGGGATGTTACAAACATCAAAAGTATGAAACAATTGCTTGGCTTGTCATTGGGGTTGTGCATGATGTGAATATTTTGTGTGGTGAAGATGGAGCATAGCCAGACTATATGATTTTGTAGGGATAACCTTCTTTGGCCTTGTTATTTTGAAAAGACATGATTGCTTTATTCGTAGGCTTGAAGTATTATTGTTTTTATGTCAAATGATAGACTATTGCTTTGAATCACTCGTGTCTTAATATTCATGCCATGATTAGACATATGATCAAGATTATGCTAGGTAGCATTCCACATAAAAAATTATCTTTTTTATCATTTACCTACTCGAGGACGAGCAGGAATTAAGCTTGGGGATGCTGATACGTCTCCGTCGTATCTATAATTTTTTAATTGTTCCATGCCAATATTATTCAACTTTCATATACTTTTTGGCAATTTTTTATACTATTTTTGGGACTAACATATTAATCCATTGCCCAGTGCCAGTTCCTGTTTGTTGCATGTTTTATGTTTCGCAGAATATCCATATTAAACGAAATCCAAACTGGATAAAAACGGACGAAGCTTATTTTTGGAATATTTGGAAAATTCTGGAAGAAAAATCCACGCGAGAGGGTGACCGAGGTGGCCACGAGGCAGGGGGCGCGCCTGCCCCCCTGGGCACGCCCCTGACCCTCGTGGGCCACTCGTAAGGCGGTTGATGCCCTTCTTCGGCCACAAGAAAGCTAATTTTTGGTAAAAAATCACGGCGAAGGTTTCAATCCAATCGGAGTTACGGATCTCCATATATATACGAAACGGTGAAAGGGCAGCAGAAGAGAACGTAGAAACAGAGAGAGACAGAGAGATAGATCCAATCTCGGAGGGGCTCTCGCCCCTCCCATGCCATGGAGGCCAAGGACCAGAGGGGAAACCCTTCTCCCATCTAGGGAGGAGGTCAAGGAAGAAGAGGAAGAAGGGGGCCCCTCTCCCCCTCTCCTCCGGTGGCGCCGGAACGCTGTCGTGGCCACCATCATCATCACCGCGATCTTCACCAACACCTCCGCCATCTTCACCAACATCTCCATCACCTTCCCCCTCTATCTACAGCGGTCCACTCTCCCGCAACCCGCTGTACCCTCTACTTGAACATGGTGCTTTATGCTTCATACTATTATCCAGTGATGTGTTGCCATCCTATGATGTCTGAGTAGATTTTTGTTGTCCTATCGGTGGTTGATGAATTGCTATGATTGATTTAATTTTCTTGTGGTTGTGTTGCCGTCCTTTGGTGCCCATCATATGAGCGCGCGCGTGGATCACACCATAGGGTTAGTTGTATGTTGATAGGACTATGTATTGGAGGGCAAGAGTGACACAAGCTTCAACCTAGCATAGAAATTGATGCAGACGGGATTGAAGGGGGACCAATATAACTTAATGCTATGGTTGGGTTTTACCTTAATGAACGTTAGTAGTTGCGGATGCTTGCTAATAGTTCCAATCATAAGTGCATAGAATTCCAAGTAAGGATGACATGCTAGCAGTGGCCTCTCCCACATAATACTTGCTATCGGTCTAGTAAAGTAGTCAATTGCTTAAGGGACAATTTCGCAACTCCTACCACCACTTTTCCACACTCGCTATATTTACTTTATTGTGTCTTTATCTAAACATCCCCTAGTTTTTATTTACGCGCTCTGTATATTCTTGCAAGCCTATCCAAAAGCACCTACAAAGTACTTCTAGTTTCATACTTGTTCTAGGTAAAGCGAACGTCAAGCGTGCGTAGAGTTGTATCGGTGGTCGATAGAAGTTGAGGGAATATTTGTTCTACCTTTAGCTTCTCGTTGGGTTCGACACTCTTACTTATCGAAAGAGGCCACAATTGATCCCCTATACTTGTGGGTTATCACCAAACTATATGATTTTGTCGGGATAACTTTCTTTTAGCCATGTTATTTTGAGAAGACATGATTGCTTTATTAGTATGCTTGAAGTATTATTGTCTTTATGTCAAATGATAGATTATTGCTTTGAATCACTCGTATCTTAATATTCATGCCATGATTATATTATGTGATCAAGATTATGCTAGGTAGCATTCCACATCAAAAAAATATTTTTTTATCATTTACCTACTCGAGGACGAGGAGGAATTAAGCTTGGGGATGCTGATGCGTCTCCGTCGTATCTATAATTTTTGATTGTTTAATGCCAATGTTTTACAACTTTCATATACTTTTGGCAACTTTTTATAGTATTTATTGGGACTAACATATTGATCCAGTGCCCAGTGCCAGTTCCTGCTTGTTGCATGTTTTTTGTTTCGTAGAAAATCCATATCAAACGGAGTCCAAACGCGATAAAAACTTTCGGAGATTTTTTTAGGAATATATGTGATTTTTGGGAAAAAGAATCAACACGAGACGATGTCCGAGGGGTCCACGAGGCAGGGGGCATGCCCTGGACCCTTGTGGCCACCCTGTAAGGGGGTTGGTGCCCTTCTTCGGCCACAAAAATATCAGCCCAATCGGAGTTACGGATCTCCGGGAATTTAAGAAACAGTGAAAGGCCAGAATCCAGGAACGCAGAAACAGAAGGAAACAGAGAGAGAGATCCAATCTTGGAGGGGCTCCCACCCCTCCGCCGCCATGGAGGCCATGGACCAGAGGGGAAACCCTTCTCCCATCAAGGGGGAAGGTCAAGGAAGAAGAAGAAGAAGGAGGGGGGGGGGGCTCTCTCCCCCTCTCTCCCAGTGGCACCGAAACAACGTCGGAGCCATCATCGTGACGACGATCTACACCAACAACTTCGCCGCCGTCATCACCAACTCTCTCCCCCTCTATGCAGCGGTGTAACACATCTTCTCACTGTTGTAATCTCTACTTAAACATGGTACTCAATGCTATATATTATTTCCCAATGATGTATGGCTATCCTATGATTTTTGAGTAGATATGTTTTGTCCTATGGGTTGATTGATGATCCTCATTGGTTTGAGTTGCATGTTTTATTGTTGGTGCTGTCCTATGGTGCTCTCCGTGTCGCGCAAGCATGAGGGATCCCCACTGTAGGGTTTGCAACATGTTCATGGTTTGCTTATTGTCTGTGTTGCGTGAGTGATAGAAACACAAATACAGATAAGTGGGTTATGGCGTATGGGAATAAAGAAGACTTGATACTTTAATGCTATGGTTGGGTTTTACCTTAATGATCTTTAGTAGTTACAGATGTTTGCTAGAGTTCCAATCATAAGTGCATATGATCCAAGAAGATAAAGTATGTTAGCTTATGCCTCTCCCTCATATAAAATTGCAAAAATGATTACCGGTCTAGTTATCGATTGCCTAGGGACAAATAACTTTCTTGTGACAAAAAGCTCTCTACTAAAACTAACTTAGTTGTGTCTTTATCTAAACATCCCCTAGATTTTATTTACGTGCTCTTTATTATCTTGCAAACCTATCCTATCACACCTACAAAGTACTTCTAGCTTCATACTTGTTCTAAGCAAAGCGAACATTAAGTGCGCGTAGAGTTGTATCGGTGGTCGATAGAACTTGAAGGGAATACAAATCCTACCTTTAGCTCCTCGTTGGGTTCAACACTCTTATTTATCGAGAAAGGCTACAACTGATCCCCTATACTTGTGGGTTATCACCGCCCCCTCTATGTTTGGAAGCTGAAGTTGGTTGACCTTCAATTCTTAGTGGATAAGGTGGCAAACAGGATGACTACATAAGATGGTCAAAACATGACCACCATTGGGCGCACGGCCCTTGTCAAGTCGGTTCTCGCGTCCCAAATGATATACTTCGTTACACCTCTTGTCATACTGCCAAGCATCCTACGCTATGTCGACAAGCTTGAGAGGGCGTTCCTTTGGGCCGGCTCGGACAGAACAACCGGGGCCAAGTGCAAGGTGAATTGGGGTCTTGTGACTCGACCACTGATACGTCTCCAACGTATCTACTTTTCCTAACGCTTTTCCTCTTGTTTTGGACTCCAATTTGCAAGATTTGAATGAAACTAACCCCGGACTGATGCATTTTTTAGCAGAACTACCATGGTGTTGTTTTTGTGCAGAAATAAAAGTTCTCGGAATCGAATGAAACTTTGCGAGGAATATTTACCCAATAAAAGAGAATTTCTGGAGCCAAGAGCCACCTGAGGGGGTCACCTGGGTGGGCACAACCCACCAGGGTGCGCCTGGCACCCCAGGCGCGCCCAGGTGGGTTGTCCCCACCTGGTGGCCCTGCAGACCCTGAAACCGGCGCTATAAAAAATCCTATTTTTCCAGAAAAAATCAGGGAGAAAGAATTATCATGATCCATGAGACGGAGCCGCCGTCACCTCCTGTTTTTCATCGAGAGGCCGGATCTGGAGTCCGTTTGGGGCTCTGGAGAGGGGGGTCTTCGTTCTTCGTCATCACCAACCCTTCTCCATTGCCAATTCCATGATGCTCCCCACCAGGAGTGAGTAATTCCTTCGTAGGCTCGCTGGTCGGTGAGGAGTTGGATGAGATTCATCATGTAATCTAGTTAGTTTTGTTAGAGCCTGATCCCTAGTATCCACTCTGTTCTGAGATTGATGTTGCTATGACTTTGCCATGCTTAATGCTTGTCACTTTGGGCCTGGGTGCCATGATTTTAGATCTGGACCGTTTATGTTATCACCATTATATCTATGTTCTAGATCCGATCTTGCAAGTTATAGTCACCTACTACATGTTATGATCCGGACACCCCGGAGTGACAATAGTCGGGACCACTCCCGGTGATGACCGTAGTTTGAGGAGTTCATGTATTCACCGTGTGTTAATGCTTTGTTCCCGTTCTCTATTAAAAGGAGGCCTTAATATCCCTTAGTTTCCAATTGGACCCCGCTGCCACGGGAGGGTAGGACAAAAGATGTCATGCAAGTTCTTTCCATAAGCATGTATGACTATTTACGAAATGCATGCCTACATTATATTTATGAACTGGAGCTAGTGCCGTATAGCCCTAGGTTATGACTGTCACATGATGAATATCATCCAACAAATTACCGATCCAATGCCTACAAATTTATCTTATATTGTTCTTGCTAAGTTACTACTGCTACCGTTACTGTTGCACTTGCTACAAAACTACTGCTATCACTGTTACCGTTACCACTGCTGCTATTATTATCAAAACTGTCGTACTAATTTGCTACTAATCACTTTGCTGCAGATAATAAATCTCCAGGTGTGGTTGAATTGACAACTCAACTGCTAATACTTACAAATATTCTTTGGCTCCCCTTGTGTCGAATCTATAAATTTGGGTTGAATACTCTACCCTCGAAAACTGTTGCGATCCCCTATACATGTGGGTTATCAAGACCTTTTTCTGGCGCCGTTGCCGAGGAGCATAGCTATATTTGTTGAGTCACTTGGGATTATTATCAATTTATCACTATGAAGAATCTGAAGGATGCTAAGACTAAGATTTACCCCTCTAAGACAAGGGGAGGTAAGGAACTGCCTTCTAGCTCTGCTTTAGATTTACCTTCTGTTATAAGTAAACTTGTAACACCACCACATGCTATCAATCCTGATGTGTCGCAAGCTATTGATGATGCTACTTCTGCTATGAATGATACTTATGATGATGCTAGTACCTTGCTTGATGATGATGATGTGCCACTAGGTGATTTTCTTGATGAACAAATTGCTAGAGTAAGACAACATGATGTTGTTGAAACTAATGATGAGCTTGAAACTGAAAATCTTGAAACACCTACTAGAACTAGCCCTCCTAGATATGAAATGCCTAAGGTACTGGAAGGTTATGTTATGAATGAGGAGACAACTAGAGATATTCTTGCTTGTAAGGATAGAGATGATCTAGAGAAATTATTATGCAAGTATAAAGAAAAATCTCTAAATGCTAGAATGCAATATGATCCTAAGTTTGCTACCTCACCTATATTTATTGATGATAAGGATTACGAATTCTCTATCAACCTAGAGTTAATTACTTTGGTTGAATCTGATCCTTTCCATGGTTATGAAACTGAAACTGTTGTGGCACATCTTACTAAGTTGAATGACATAGCTACCCTTTTTACTCATGATGAGAAAACTCGTTATTACTATATTCTCAAATTATTTCCGTTCTCATTAAAGGGTGATGCTAAAGCTTGGTACAATACTCTTGCTCCTGGTTGTGTGCGTAGTCCCCAGGATATGATTTATTACTTCTCCGAAAAATATTTTCCCGCTCATAAGAAACAAGCTGCCTTACAGGAAATATTTAACTATGTGCAAATTGAAGAAGAGAGTCTCCCACAAGCTTGGCGGAGGCTTTGCCAATTGCTTAATGCTTTGCTTGATCATCCTCTTAAGAAAAATGAAATACTTGATATCTTCTATAATGGACTAACCGATGCTTCTAGGGATTTCCTAGATAGTTGTGCTAGTTGTGTTTTCAGGGAACGAACTATTGGCCAAGCTGAAGAATTATTGAATAACATATTGAAAAATTATGATGATTGGACTCTTCCTGAACCACTACCTAAACCCACTCCAAAGAACAGGGGTATATTATATCTTAGTCCTGAAGATATGCAAGAGGCAAAGAAATCTATGAAGGAAAAAGGTCTCAAAGCTGAGGATGTCAAAAATTTACCTCCTATTGAAGAAATACATGGGCTTGATACACCACCACCTAAGGTGGTAGAGGTAAATGCTCTAATGAAATTCAATAACAATCCTCACAATATGCACCCTAGCCAATGCCTTTATGAGTTTGAAAACTATATTAGAAAACAAGATCACATCAATGCAAATGTTATGAAACAGTTGAAATACAATTCTGATATGATTGCTCGCTTGAGTGACTTGTTATTTAGAATCTCAAATGATGTTAGAGGTGTGGGAAAGCATGCTTCTATGGTTCAAACTCAGTTAGAACAAGTTGCTAAATCTCAAAGAGAGTTGTTAGATGAAATGAACAATAATATCAATGATTATGCTGTTAGAGTAATGACTAGAGGAGGTAGAATGACTCAGGAACCACTTTATCCCGAGGGACACCCAAAAAGAATTGAACAAGACTCTCAAAGAGTTTAACACTGATGCACGTAGTCCTTCTAAAAAGAAAAAGAAAAATGATAGGACTTTGCATGCCTCTAGTGAACCTGAAGTAGAGAAACCTCCCGATAATGACAATGAAGTTTCTATCTCTGATGCCGAAACTCAATCTGGTAGTGAACACTCACCTTCTGATAATGAAAAAGATAATAATGAGGTTCATGAAGACACTCAAACAAATAACAAAGAACCAGATAATGATGTTGAGATAGAACCTGAAGTTGATCTTGATAACCCACAACACAAGAATAAAAGATATGATAAAAGAGACATTATTGCTAGAAAACACGGTAAAGAAAGAGAACCGTGGGTTCAAAAACCTATGCCCTTTCCACCTAATACAACTAAAAAGAAAGATGATGAAGAATTTGAACGCTTTGCTGAAATGCTGTGGCTAGTCTTTTTGCGTACTCGCTTGACTGATATCTTAAAAATGCCTCCTTATGCAAAATACATGAAAGACATCATCACCACCACCACCACCAACAACAACAAAGCCTTTAGTCCCAAACAAGTTGAGGTAGGCTAGAGGTGAAACCCATAAGATCTCGCAAGCAACTCATGGATCTGGCACATGGATAGCAAGCTTCCACGCACCCCTGTCCATAGCTAGCTCTTTGGCGATACTCCAATCCTTCAGGTCAATCTTAACGGACTCCTCCCATGTCAAATTCGGTCTACCCCGCCCTCTCTTGACATTCTCCGCACGCTTTAGCCGTCCGCTATGCACTGGAGCTTCTGGAGGCCTGCGCTGAATATGCCCAAACCATCTCAGACGATGTTGGACAAGCTTCTCTTCAATTGGTGCTACCCCAGCTCTATCTCGTATATCATCATTCCGGACTCGATCCTTCCTCGTGTGACCACACATCCATCTCAACATACGCATCTCCGCCACACCTAACTGTTGAACATGTCGCCTTTTAGTCGGCCAACACTCAGCGCCATACAACATTGCGGGTCGAACCGCCATCCTGTATAACTTGCCTTTTAGCTTTTGTGGCACTCTCTTGTCACAGAGAATGACAGAAGCTTGGCGCCACTTCATCCATCCGGCTTTGATTCGATGGTTCACATCTTCATCAATACCCCCATCCCCCTGCAGCATTGACCCCAAATACCGAAAGGTGTCCTTCTGGGGAACCACCTGGCCATCAAGGCTAACCTCCTCCTCCTCACACCTAGTAGTACTGAAACCGCACATCATGTACTCGGTTTTAGTTCTACTAAGCCTAAACCCTTTCGATTCCAAGGTTTGTCTCCATAACTCTAACTTCCTATTTACCCCTGTCCGACTATCGTCAACGAGCACCACATCATCCGCAAAGAGCATACAACATGGATATCTCCTTGTATATCCCTTGTGACCTCATCCATCACCAATGCAAAAAGATAAGGGCTCAAAGCTGACCCCTGATGCAGTCCTATCTTAATTGGGAAGTCGTCAGTGTTGACATCACTTGTTCGAACACTTGTCACAACATTAGCATACATGTCCTTGATGAGGGTAATGTAGTTTGCTGGGACTTTGTGTTTCTCCAAGGACCACCACATGACATTCCGTGGTATCTTATCATAGGCCTTCTTCAAGTCAATGAACACCATATGCAAGTCCTTCTTTTGCTCCCTATATCTCTCCATAAGTTGTCGTACCAAGAAAATGGCTTCCATGGTCGACCTCCCAGGCATGAAACCAAACTGATTTTTGGTCACGCTTGTCATTCTTCTTAAGCGGTGCTCAATGAATCTCTCCCATAGCTTCATTGTATGGCTCATCAGCTTAGTTCCACGGTAATTAGTACAACTCTAAACATCCCCCTTGTTCTTGAAGATTGGTACTAATATACTCTGTCTCCATTCTTCTGGCATCTTGTTTGCCCGAAAAATGAGGTTGAAAAGCTTGGTTAGCCATACTATCGCTATGTCCCCGAGACCTTTCCACACCTCAATGGGGATACAATCAGGGCCCATCGCCTTGCCTCCTTTCATCCTTTTTAAAGCCTCCTTGACCTCAGACTCCTGGATTCGCCGCGCAAAATGCATGCTGGTCTCATCAAAGGAGCCGTCCAGTTCAATGGTAGAACTCTCATTCTTCCTATTGAACAGCTTGTCGAAGTACTCCCGCCATCTATGCTTAATCTCCTCGTCCTTCACCAAGAGTTGGCTTGCTCCGTCCTTGATGCATTTGACTTGGCCAATGTCCCTCGTCTTCCTCTCTCGGATCTTGGCCATCTTATAGATGTCCCTTTCGCCTTCCTTCGTGCCTAACCGTTGGTAGAGGTCCTCATATGCCCGACCCCTTGCTTCACGAACAGCTCGCTTTGCAGCCTTCTTCGCCATCTTGTACTTCTCTATATTGTCTGCACTCCTATCCAGGTATAGGCGTCTGAAGCAATCTTTCTTCTCTTTAATCGCCTTCTGGACATCACCATTCCACCACCAGGTATCCTTATCTTCACTTCTCCTTCCCCTGGACACTCCAAACTCCTCTGAGGCCACCTTACGAATGCAAGTCGCCATCTTCATCCACACATTGTCCGCATCCCCTCCTTCCTCCCAAGGGCCCTCCTTAATGACCCTCTCCTTGAACGCCTGAGCTACCTCCCCCTTGAGCTTCCACCACTTTGTTCTAGCGACTTTGGCACGCTTATCCCGCTGGACACGAATCCGAAAGCGAAAGTCAGCAACCACCAGCTTATGCTGGGGTACACCACTCTCTCCAGGTATCACCTTACAGTCTAGGCACACACGCCTATCTTCTCTTCTCGAGAGGATGAAATCAATCTGGCTAGAGTGTTGGCCACTACTAAAAGTCACCAGATGTGATTCTCTCTTTCTAAAGAGGGTGTTAGCTACAATCATGTTGTAGGCTAGAGCAAAGCTTAAGACATCTTCTCCTTCTTGATTCCTGATGCCATAGCCAAAGCCCCCATGCACCCCTTCAAAACCTGTGTTAGATGTACCCACGTGGCCATTGAGGTCTCCTACTATGAAGAGCTTCTCACCAATCGATACACTCCTAACCATGTCTTGCAGGCCTACCCAGAACTCCCCCTTGGTGTTCTCATTGTGGCCTACTTGCGGGGCATATGCACTGATAACATTGAGAACCAAGTCCTCAACTACCAGCTTGACTAGGATAATCCGGTCCCCACGTCTCTTGACGTCTACCACTCCATACTTGAGGCTCTTGTTGATCAAGATGCCTACGCCATTTTTGTTTGCAGCCGTCCCCGTGTACCACAGCTTGAAGCCGGTATCCTCCACCTCCTTCGCCTTCTGTCCTCTCCATTTGGTTTCTTGGATGCAAAGGATATCAACACCTCTCCTCACCGCTGCATCAACTAGCTCCCGAAGCTTCTCTGTCAGAGACCCTACATTCCAGCTACCTAAGCGAATCCTCCTAGGCTCGGCTAGCTTCCATACCCTTCGCACTCGTCGAGTCAAATGCGAAGACCCTTGCCCATTTTCCACTACATCCGGGCACCGATGTAGCGTGCCACTAAGGATGCGACGACCCGATCCTCGCTCACTTGCCACCGTATCTGGATCAAGATATGGCGCGCCACCTGGGGGATGACGGCCCGGCCCTTGCTCATTTTCCACCACACCCGGGTTCTGATGTGGCGCGTCGCTGAGAGGGTTATGCCCCAACGAAAATCTTTTGGGTTTCATCTCCATAAGAGTGGCTGAGTTTTTACGTTGGCTTGCCAAGCCTATCACAACCCTCCTCCTTTACCCGGGCTTAGGACCGGCTATGTTGAGACAACATAGGCGGAGTTATGAAAGACATCATCACCAATAAGAGAAAAATACCGGAAGCTGAAATCTCCACCATGCTTGCTAATTATACTTTTAAAGATGGAGTACCTAAAAAACTTGGAGATCCGGGAATACCAACTATACCTTGCTCCATCAAAAGAAATTATGTGAAAACTGCTTTATGTGATTTAGGAGCTGGTGTTAGTGTTATGCCTTTCTCTTTATATAAAAGACTTGATTTGAATAAACTCACACCTAATGAAATATCTTTGCAAATGGCTGACAAATCAACTGCCATACCTATCGGTATTTGTGAGGATGTGTGCCCGTTGTTGTTGTTGTTGCTAATGTTACTATTTTGACTGACTTTGTTATACTTGAGATGCCCGAGGACGACAACATGTCGATTATCCTTGGTAGACCCTTCTTGAATACTGCAGGGGCTGTTATTGATTGCAATAAAAGCAGGGTCACTTTTCATATCAATGGTAATGAGCATACGGTGCACTTTTCGAAGAAACAATTCCAAGTGAATGGTATTAATGTTATTGAAAAATCTTCGACAATCACTATTGGAAGTTTTCAACTACCTCTACCTACTGTTAAAAATAAATATGAAATGCTTATTGTTGGGGACATTCATATCCCCGTTGAGGTAACTTAGTGATTTACGGAAGTTCTTCGGTTTCATGCTAATCGAAAGTGGTTGTTAATAAGACTTGATCAACCTTATTAATGGATCATTTTTGAGAGGTATGAAGTTGATGAATTTATTAAGCACTACCTTTTGTCCCTACCTTTTGTTTTCTATTTTTTATTAAGTTAAATAAAATAAAATGCCATGTTTTGTCTGTTTTCTAATTTTTCCCGTGCAATAAAAAATGACCCAAAAATAAAAGTTCTCAGAATGCTCTGAAAATTTAATACGATTTTTTTCTGAATATTCAAGAATTTTTGGTGCAAATAACATCAGAGGGAGGTGCACCAGGACCCCCAGGCGCGCCCTGGTGGGTTGTGGTCCCCGCGTGGGCCCCCTCACTTATCTCTTCATACCACATCATCTCCTACCTCCGAAAAAATCGCCATTGCTCTCTCTCTCTCTCTCTCTCTCTCTCTCTCTCTCGTGTTCTTGCTCTCAAACCCACGGATTTCAATCTCTTTGGTCAAAGCTCCATTTCCGAAACTGTTTCTGGGGATTGTTGCTTGGTATGTGACTCCACCTTTTGTCCAATTAGTTTTTGCTTTAGTGCTTTATATTGTGAATAATTAGCTACTCTTGGTGCTACTGTAGATGAGCTTGCATGTTGAATTCTTAGAGTTCTAAGTAGTTTGAATGCTTGCTATGGCCTCTATGTATCCCTATGAGTAGTTGCTATCAATTTTGTAAAGCTTAGTTGATAAATTTTTGTCACCCAAAAATTTTAAGAAAATTGTACGCGAATAAGATGAACCTCTTTGGAAGGAGGTCTTCAAAGAGGAGATCCTCGGAGGCATCTTCTAGTGAAAGTTCCGTTCGTCGGTCTTATGTTGAACCAAGTGAGAGTTCCATACGAGATGCCACCACCAAAACATGCTTATGGCCATCACTTCAAAAATATACACTTCAGTGATGATACGTGTTTGTCACAGTAGGTCAGGTTTTCTGTCATGCATGTACATCCATGACGATTTTATGACAGAATCAAGATAGTCATACCTGTGCTGTCGTAGAAGTGTTCCATGACAGTACCAAAATTATCATCACGGAAGTGTCCACTTCCATGATGATAAATCACGTGTCATAGAAGTGCTTTCGTCAAGGGTGACCGACACATGGCATCGACCGTAACGGGTCGCTGTTAAGCTATCGGGTCCGGTTTTGGATTCGATAACTCGTTAACAGCCACGACCAATGCTGATTTTCCACGTGTAAAATTCTCATTGGCTGACGAAACCACGTGTCAACTCCGCGTTGGGATAGGTTTCACTCATCCAATGGGCGAGATGCGCCTATGATATGTTGACACGTGGACCGGCCCAAAAGTGGCCCATAAAGGTTAAATGGGCTGGCCCAACTAAAGGCCCACAAGATTTAGCGGACCATAATGGCCGGCCCAGCTAAAGGCCCACAAGATTTTGCAGACCATAATGGGCCGGCCCAGCTAAAGGCCCAACATTCTCAGTTAAGGCCCATACAGCTAGTGTCAAATCGGCCCGTCAACGGCCCTTCCTAAACTTGTCATCATCGCGGCTCATGGTCACTTCTGGCCCGTTAACAGTCTGCTAAGTATTTGGGCCGAATTACGGCCCGGTGTGTTTCCGGCCTGTTAAAGGTCCTGCTTCATTTGGGCCCATTTATATGCCATTGAAACTTTTGGCCCATAAACGACCGTGAAGGATTTGGGTCATATTCGGCCATGTCTGACATTCGGCCTGTTAGAGGCCCACTATAGATTTGGGCCACTTCCAGCCTATTGTGACTTTCGGCTTATTAACGTCGGACGAAATCCATGGGCCATATGTGGCCTAACGTCACATCGGGCCTACTAGCGGCCCATATAAAAATGACACTAATCAAGCCCGACCAAACTTCTGGCCTGTTAAAGGCCCGTTTAGTAGGTCGGCGCATTTACGGCCCGTCTGAATTTCGGCCTGTGAACGATCCGCATTGTAAATGGGCCACCATTTCGGCCTGCTAAGACCAGTGGGTTATTTGGCACAATCAGGGCCCAATCTCACTTTTGGCCTATTAAAGGTCCATGTTTTTTATGGGCTCGAGATATTAACACCTGTAAACGGCCTATTGTTACTGAGGGCCCAAATTATGTTTAGGCCTGTTAAAGGCCCACTATGGGCACATGCCTACCAGAAAAATATGAAAGCTTATGCTGATTTAGGCCCAGATATTTTTGGGCTACATGCAAATTTCGGCCCATAATCGTTTTTGGCCCAATTGGAATGGGCCCGACGAATGTTGGCATGTTGGGCTCCTACGAAGCTTTCAGCCTAATACATTACTAAGATAAACCTACACTATACAAAAATAGCATCGTAATTACTACAGCCTTTGGCAGCATCATAAATGTTGTATCACAACAAAATAAATTCCAACCATACAACAAAAGGCCTGTTGGCATAAAGTTCACAGTCCTTGCAGATAAAAGCACCATCAGATGTATAGAAGCACAGATCATTCGACCTGAGTGCTAATATTTCAGGTTGTAGAATCTGATGGAGCAGCACGATCTTCCCCTTTTTCCGCCATTGCTCTTGAACAACGAAGCAAATGTCTGATAGTCTGGTTTCAAAACCATTCATATCTTGACGACATTTGTCAACCACTATTCTTGTTTCCGAAATGACGTCCATTAGGGATTGGACTTTTTCTGGAGCACAGATATATCACTCTGTCTAGCCAGAAGATTTTGTTCAGTTGGCGATTTGGACGAGGTTACCTTGACAACCAACCCAGAATTACGCAGGAAGGTGCTTTTTGCACGTTAGTGGAGAGATACTGACGCACTGCAACAAGAGGTGACATTGTGCCTTTGGTAGCCTCGTCACCTTCAGGTGGTTGTGGCTGTTCAATCATTTGTTCCATAGCTTGTTGAAAGTTTGAACTTGTAGATTAGTGTACCAGATAAGTTACTAATGAGACAAAAACAAACAAAGTAGGTTTCACCTTTATACATAACTTATTTTGGTGAACTACTGTAATACATTAGCATGTATTGTAGTGCCAACTACATAATAAAATCACTTTCGGAACATATGTCCATATAGCATGCCTAATGTATTGTCTATTTCCTCACATTCATTGACATCTAAGGATAAACAGACATGGTTTAAAGTAGCATGAACATAGTATGACATCATTCTTATCATGGGCAAACAGATATAAAACAAACAGGCTATTGCATCATTGTGTGCGCACGTGAACATCTCAACTAGATTACAAATCAAGACCAAAAGAATATCCTTCATCTCTTTTAAACCATGTAAGGTGAAATGATACTTTAAGACAACTGTGTATAAAAGTGAACAGAGTAACTGACACTGGCTGCAAACCAAGTAGTTAAATGAACACATCACAGTACCAATAAGTTAAAAGGCAGGAGGAGTAAGGACTTACAACAACGGCTTGAACTGGTGTGCTCTTGCCCTTCATCTTGCTGGTGTGGCAATCCTTGAAGATTTGCACTGCATTCGGTTCAGGTTCTTTTTGGTCCGCACGGGCTTTCCTTTGTATTTGGAACAAGTCAATATAGATACGATAAAGGCACAAAAAAAGAAGGAAGTAGCAGCTATTTACAAGAGCCTCGCTGTGTGCAATATAGCTATGAGATCCTGTTGTCTGTTGGAATTTCACTTTAGAACGGTTGGTCTTGTTCTTCAAACAGTTAGCCTAGAAGAAGATACACTTGTAAGGTACATACATAAATACAAGTTCAATATGTGGTCTGATCAAATACATATACCCTACCTGATACTTTGGATCAGACCAGTGTTTAACAAGGGATGTCCAGTCTTCATCTGTAATATATTCCACTGGAGATGTTTGGGCGATTTCATTGTTAGCCTTGCCTTCAAAGTGAGATTTTCTAAGGTGGTACCGATACTGTCGCAGAGTAGACTGAAAAACATGAGTGCATGCTTATTTAGTTGCATCATCTTTCGGATCCAACTTGAACCTCATCTGTTGAAAAAAGAATGTGAGTCTTATTAGGAGGAAGCTAGAAAGTATGGGAGAGAGCAAGACAATATTACAAATTGCGATGAATAACATTACTTACGGATAAATGGTGAAGGAAGGTGTTAAACTGGGTTTTGTCTTTCTCATTCCTGTACTGGATCCACGTTGGGAGGATACGTGCATGACACCTAATGGCAAGGGCTGCCTCTGATACTAACTTGGCTGACTCTGTAGCATCACGTGGCCTTTTTAAACCTGCCTCAAAATGGATCTCCATTCTTCCTCCTTTAGATTTTGTTAATCTGTCAAGCATTATCCCTGATGTCTGTTTCCGCTTGCGCCGTGGTGCTAGTTCAACAACGAATATGGAAAGTGTTAGTGCACATCAAACTGTGAGAGTACATATAAAGGAGCATGCAACTGCAACTTGACTCGGTCAGGTACCGTCTTGGTGTTGATGCTCATGAGGTTCATCTGATCTTGCCAAGTCCTGTTGTGTCAGCAGTGCTTCGGAAGTAGTGTTAGGTGTGAAGGCAGCTTGGGAACTGGCCAGTTTCGGAGCAAACGAACGAGTAACTCGTTGAGATGCTGGTACAGTTGAAGTGGATGTTGCAGCTGGTGGAGCAGGTGATACCGTGTTTGTAGATTTAGCTGATGGACTTGGACCTTCTACTGCACTATAAGTTACCAGCATAATCTCGAGGGCAGATCCTTTTCCGTTTCACCCGACGAGTAACACCATTCCCTACTATATTCTTTTCATTGCTCTTTTTTTACTTTGCCATGTCAAGCCGTACCCACAACACAAAAGAATAAAATCACTCTTCAGAACTCATTGATTCATGATACAGACAAGCAATACTTTGATGCAAGACAACCGTATGAGGATGGAATATGTAAGAAAAGTAGGACGGCATGACATATTCACAGCTACGATGTGTAAACTAAGTAGAAGGATTTTCAAGAAAATAGAAGTAATGCAAGCTAGACACCATATGAAAGGTGCAACCAATATCACTCTGCCAAGTTAAAAGTGTCTTGTCATAAGTGGCATTTCAAAAATTAGAAGCAGTACAACGTAGAAATCAATGGAAGATGCAACCACTATCAAACTACCATGTTAAAAGCGTCCTATCATGAGTGACTGATGCGGGATACACAACAACAGTACTTTGATGTAAGAACATGGTATGATAGATAGATGCAGTGTATTCTAGACACAGAAAGGCATGTCATATGCACATGTATATTGTATAAACTCAGCAGGTGCAATTTAATCAAAATAGAAGAAATACATGCTAGACAACATATGCAACATGAAACCAATTATCACACTGTCAACTTAGAGCAAGCACCTGCGATGGTGGAGTACGGGAGATGAACTCATCATGTAGACTTGGGACTTCAACTTCATTAGCAGTAGCTGTGGCAAATCTAGAGAGTCTCTGTTTGCGACGGTCCGGAGGACCACCAACATCCCCTAACTTACTGTTTTCCTTCCTATTTTCTGATATTGCCTTATGAAGTCAAAACCACAAGAAGATGAATAAAATTAGCTCTGCATAACTGCTTGATGCATGATATAGACGAACACTACTTTGATGTAAGGCAAGCGCAGGATAGGAGGATGGAATATATACAAAAAAGACAGCATTGCATATTCACATGTACGATAGGAGGATGGAATATGTATGAAAAACAGTAAGCAGAAGGCATTTCAACAGAATTAGAAGAAATGAAAGCTAGGGACCATATGAACATGCAACCAATATAACTCTATCAGGTAAAAAGTGTCTCGTCGTAAGTGCCATTTCAAGAAATTAGAAGCAGTACAAGCTAGAAGACAATGCAAGATGCAACCTACATCACATTCCCAAGTTAAATGTGTCTTATGGGTAAGTGATCGTTGCAGGTATAAGTTGTAAGCTACGCAGATGCAATTCAACAAAATCAGAAGCAATACAAATTAGACATCATACGGAACACACAACCACATATAACAGTTCCAAGTTAGAGCAAGCACCTATGATGGTGGAGTAGGGGAGATGTGCTCATCATCTACACCTATGTTCTAGAAACAGGAACATGTGTCATATTCACAGGCATTATGTGTACAGTAAGCAGATGCAATTCAACAAATGTAGAAGCAATACAAGCTAGACATCATACGCAACATGCAACCACATATAATAGTGCCAAGTTAGAGCAAGCACCTGTGATGGTGGAGTAGGGGAGATGTGCTCATCATCTACACAGCTACGTTGACTGTCCAGCCTTGTGTTGTCTTGCGAATCTTGTTGGGAGGATGGCGGAGTAGAATTTGTAGAGACCCTCCGTTTGAGTTGCTCCGAAGGACCACCATCATCCACTGCCGGACTAATTTCCTTCAGCTATATTGATTTTGCATTGCGAAGTCAAACCGATAAGAAAAAGGAATAAAATTCGCTCTTCAGAACTCATTCATGCATGATACTGACGAACACTACTCGGATGAAAGGCAAACACATGATACGAGGATGGAATATGTACTAAAAATAGGACGGCGTGACATATTCACACCTTTGATGTGGTAACTAAGCAGAAGGCATTTCAAAAAATTAGAAGCACTGCAAGCTAGACACCATATGAAAGGTGCAACCAATATCACTCTGCCAAGTTCAAACTGTCTGGCGTTTCAACAAATTAGAAGCAGTACATGCTAGAAATCATATAAAAGACACAACCAATATCATAGTGGCGACTTAAAGGTGCCTTATCATAAGTGACTGATGCGGGATATGCAAGAACAGTAGTCTGTTGTAAGAACATGGTGTGATCAGATATAGTATGTTCTAGAAACAGGAACACGTGTCATATTCACAGGCATTATGTGTAAAGTAAGAAGATGCAATTCAACAAAGTTAGAGGCAATACAATCTAGACATCATACGCAACATGCAACCACATATAATAGTGCCAAGTTAGAGCAAGCACCTGTGATGGTGGAGTAGGGGAGATGTGCTCATCATCTACACAGCTACGTTGACTGTCTAGCCTTGCGTTGTCTTGTGAATCTTGTTGGGAGGATGGCGGAGTAGAATCTATAGAGACCCTCCGTTTCAGTTGCTCGGAAGGACCACCATCATCCAATGACATACCAATTTCCTTCCGCTTTATTGATTTTGCATTGTGAGGTCAAACCAACAAGAAAAAGGAATAAAATTCGCTCTTCAGAACTCATTCATGCATGATACTGACGAACACTACTCTGATGAAAGGCAAAGTCATGATACGAGGATGGAATATGTACGAAAAACTAGACGGCTTGACATATTCACACCTATGATGTGGTAATTAAGCAAAAGGAACTTCAACAAATTAGAAGCACTGCAAGCTAGACACTATATGGAAGGTGCAATCAATATCACTCTGCCAAGTTAAAACTGTCTCGTCATAGGTGGCGTTCATCAAACTAGAGGCACTACATGCTAGAAATCATATCCAAGACACAAACCAATATCTTACTGCCAACTTAAAGGTGTCCCATCATAAGTGACTGATGCAGGATACACAAGAAGAGTAGTTTCATGTAAGAACATGGTTTGATAGACAGATATAGTATGTACCAAAAATAGGAAAGCATGTCATATTCACACGTATCATGTGTAAGCTGAGCAGATGCAGTTTACACTAATTAGGAGCAATACAAGCTAGACACCATATGCAACATGCAACCAGATATCACACTGCCAAGTTAGAGCAAGCACCTTGGATGGTGGAGTAGGGGAGCGGAGACTTGGAACTTGTAATGCACTAGCAGTACAAGGAGAATCCATACAGATGCTCCATTTACGTTGCTGCAGAGGACCACCATCATTGCCTTGCTTACTCTTTTCCTTCATCTTTTTTGATTTTGCCTTGTCAAGTCAAACCCACAAGAAAAAGGAATAAAATTTGCTCTTCAGAACTCATTGTGTTGGGGAACGCAGTAATTTCAAAAAAATTTCCTACGATCACGCAAGATCTATCTAGGTGATGCATAGCAACGAGAGGGGAGAGTGTTGTCTACGTACCCTCGTAGACCAAAAATGGAAGCGTTATGATAACACGGTTGATGTACTCATACGTCTTCATGATCCGACCGATCCTAGCACCGAAGGTACGGCACCTCCGCGATCTGCACACGTTCAGCTCGGTGATGTCCCACGAACTCTAGATCCAGCTGAGGTCGAGGGAGAGTTTTGTCAGCACGACGGCGTGATGACGGTGATGATGAAGTTACCGATGCAGGGCTTCGCCTAAGCACTACAACGATATGACCGAGGTGGAAATCTGTGGACGGGGGCACCGCACACGGCTAAACAATCAACTTGTGTGTCTATGGGGTGCCCCCTCCCCCGTATATAAAGGAGTGGAGGAGGGGAGGGCCGGCCCTCTCTATGGCGCACCCAAGGAGGGGAGTCCTACTCCCAGTAGGAGTAGGTTTCTCCCCTTCCCTAGTTGGAGTAGGAGAAGAAGGAAGAGGGAGAGGGAGAGAAGGAAAGGGGGGCCGGACCCCTTCCCAATTTGGATTGGGCTTGGGGGGGGCACCTTGGCTGCCTCCTCCTCTCTTCCACCATGGCCCATGAAGGCCCATTAACTCCCCGGGGGTTCCGGTAACCTCCCAGTACTCCGAAAAAATGCCCGAACCACTCGGAACCTTTCCGGTGTCCAAACATAGCCTTCCAATATATCAATCTTTATGTCTCGACCATTTCAAGACTCCTCGTCATGTCCGTGATCACATCCGGGACTCTGAACAACTTTGAGTACATCAAAACACATAAACTCATAATACCGATCGTGATCGAACTTTAAGCGTGCGGACCCTACGGGTTCAAGAACTATGTAGACATGACCGAGACTCATCTCCAGTCAATAACCAATAGCGGAAACTGGATGCTCATATTGGTTCCTACATATTCTACGAAGATCTTTATCGATCAAACTGCATAACAACATACGTTGTTCCCTTTGTCATCGGTATGTTACTTGCTCGAGATTCGATCGTCGGTATCATCATACCTAGTTCAATCTCGTTACCGGCAAGTCTCTTTACTAGTTCCGTAATGCATCATCCCGTGATTAACTCATTAGTGACATTGCTTGCAAGGCTTATAGTGATGTGCATTACCGAGAGGGCCCAGAGATACAACTCCGATACACGGAGTGACAAATTGAAAGTGCTAGTTATCGACTAGAGGGGGGGTGAATAGGCGATTTTTATCAAAGTCCACAGGGGCTTTGAAGACAAACAATAGAAATGAGCCTATTGATATGCAGCGGAAGGTAGACTACACTAGACAAGCCATAGTGAAGTAAGCAAAGAAGTGAAAGCACAAAGACTATTAGCAACTAGGTAGTATGGATCAAGATGGAAGACTATGAAGCCAAACACAAATAGTCGTCACACAGTGAAGTCAATCAGATCAAGTAAGCAGGCAATGACTTCATGCAGACAAACTGTAAGTAAAGAGAGGGAGAAGATAGAACCAGTAGCTTGGAGAGGACAGGAATTTGTTGGACCAGTTCCAGTTGCTGTGACAACTGTACGTCTGGTTAGGGAGGCTGAGATTCAACTCAGAAGACCGCGTCTTCACCTTATTCCCCATGAGCTAAGGACACCTAGTCCTCGCCCAATCACTCTGGTAAGTCTTCAAGGTAGACTTCCAAACCTTCACAGACTTCGTTCACCGGCAATCAACAATGACTCTTGGATGCTCATAACGCAACGCCTAACCGGCTGGAGGATACACAGTCCTCAAGTATAATAAGTCTTCAGATCACGCGGACAGAAAGACTTCAGTGATTCCTAACACTCTTTCGCTCTGGGTGTTTTGGGCTTTGTCCTTGCAAGGATCTCTCTCTCAAATGCTTCTGCGGTGGGTTGCTCTCTAATGACAAAAGCCGTGCACTAACTCTGAGCAGCCACCAATTTATGGTGTAGGGGGTGGGCTATTTATAGCCAGGAGGCAACCCGACCTGATTTGTCCGAAATGACCCTGGGTCACTAAGGAACTGACACGTGTCCAACAGTCAGATTTCAAACTCACGCGGCAGCTTGACTTCTGCTACAAGTAAAGCTGACTCATCCAGCTCTGGATAAGATTTGCTCTCATTGTCTTCGCACGAAGACAGAGGATTAGGTTGAGCATCACATCAGTCACTCAGACTTTGTTCACTTGGACCCCACTTAACAGTGCGGTGGTTCCTACGACTCAACAAAGAAGAAAAGGAAACTACGAAACAACTATGTCTTCGCACTCCATAGTCTTCACGTGAATGTATTCTTGAGTCATAATCTTCGTTGTGAATATCTTCACATACCACCATTGTCTTCAATGTCTTCACACATTTTTAGGGATCATCTCCGGTAGGTAAACCGAATCAATGAGGGACTACTACCTGTGTTATCCTACAATTCTCACAAACACATTCGTCCCTCAACCAAGTTTGTCATCAATGCTCCAAAACCAACTAGGGGTGGCACTAGATGCACTTACAATCTCCCCCTTTTTGGTGATTGATGACAATCTGGTTGAAGTTTTCAACGAGGATAAAAGTATCTGAAATTTGAAGGGTTAAGGTATTGTCTTCATAAGTAGCAAAAGGCTCCCCCTGAAGATGTGCATATAAGTAGTTTGCTTTTGAATGCAAATGCACATGGCAGGTTTTGTTTTGTGGAGATCCTCTTCAACTTTTGAAGCCAAATAGAGATAAGACAAAGATAATGACATGCATAATGAAAAATGGACGTCTGCGGAATAACTTCATGCGGAATTTATCATTGCATCACAGAATAGCAGACAGAGTAGCAGACGACCATCAAGTTTAAGTGTTACAACCCAAAGAACCAAATGTATCAAATGACGAGAGTTGTAAGCACTTGGCAAAATATAGCAACCACCCATATGGACCCGCTTGAAGACTATCAACTCATATGCTTCTCCCCCTTTTGTTAGTAAGGACCAAAAAGGTTTGAAAACATAGAGCATCTACTCGTTCCCATCAGGAGTGTCGGCGTTCTGGGAACGGGGGTCCCCAAACATGCCTGCCTGCGGTCCACGGCATGGCTCCACCAGTGGCCCCGTACGACCCATCTTCACTAGCAAACACTCAAGACCCTCGTGAGGGGCCAAGCCTCGGGAGGTGGACGACGCAAGACCTCCTCAGGGGCGGCCTCACCAGGCTGGCTCACGAGGGGCGGAGAGATCAAGGCAAGGGGCACCTCGTGAGGTCCCTGTGAAGCAAGCCATGACGACCATGACCAGGCGGGCGCCAGCGCACACAGTGTCCTCGTTTCCTCTTTGGTGCTAAAGAGGCAAGCGCAGGTGAGGAGTCCCGAGGCATCAGGCAAAGGTTTCCATATCAGTGAAATAAGACCAAGACCAGCAGGACGGCAGGACGGAGGTCACCATGGAGCCCAAGACGGCGTCACCACCAGAGCCTTTGGCAGGCGAAGACCACCTTTAGTCAGGATAACTTGTACTACTTGTCTCCCTTCGAATTTGGCCGTTGTGGCATCCCTTCCCGCTCAATATTTGGGAAGAGGACCAAGGCCCTTATAAATAGGACTAGACACCACCAAAGGGGGAGGATCATTCAGATCACCCTTGACCACCCGAACTCACCAAGCACAAGAGCACCTCTCCTCCGGCTGTACTTCCTTTGTACAGTTCATCCTCAGCCCAAGAGGACTTCCACCACACCACACTGGAATAGGGTATTACACCACAACGGTGGCCCGAACCAGTATAAACTCTTGTGTCTCTCGTTCTTTGGGTTCGTCGAGCTAGGCCTTGCGATCGTTGTGAGAGCGAACTAGGAAGAGAGAGATCTTCGTGCACACCCTAGTGTTCAAACCTCAAGGGTTTGCCGGAACCCGAAATCCGACATTTGGCGCGCCAGGTAGGGGTGCGCCGAAGCTTTCCTTTTGCCGGTCCGCGTCCCATCGCTTCGTCACATCCATGGCGGATGCTCGTTGAGCCCGCGCTGAGCGCCGGGCCGCCCTCTCCGCCCGCGTCGCTTAGACAGCTCCTGTCGGCGGGCCTCCCCGTCGTTCCTCGTCGCCCGCCGCCAAGACCGCCACCGACCCGGCGGGAAATGAGCAGCAAGTGTCCTCGCTGCACCCCTCGGTGCGGCGAGACGGCCGCACCTCCACCCCATCGCTGACTCCGGCCGACTCTTCGTCTCACGCTCGTCGTGCTCCCACAGACGCGCAGGCCACGCTGCTCATGGCACGCGAGCTCCTGCGCTACCGCCCAGTCGATGACCTCTACGAGGACTAGATGGACCGCATCGCCGAGCTCGTCAGCGCCGCAGGGGGCTCCCCCGCGCCATCCCTCTCGCTGCCTCGCCCTCCGCCAGCTGCGAGCGACGTGGCTCACGGAGCGCCTCCACCACCTCTACATCAAGACGACGCTCTAGCGCCAAGGCGCGCGGCCCCCCGGCGCGACCCACCGTGTCGGGTGCCCGCGCGAGAAGAAGGAAGCTGCCAAGAAGTTCCCCGGCTGCAAGAGAATGCTCCCGCGCTCCCGGCGCCACCGCGACAAGGCCGTGCGCCGTCTGCGGCGGTGGTGCGCGGGCACCAAGGGCAGGCTCCACCTCTGAAAAGGGCCCCAGTGGCCACGGCAGGCTGCCGCGCCTTCACTCCTGAGCTGCGTAGCATCGTCTGGCCGGGCAAGTTCAAGCCAGACCTGCCTCCTCGCTACGATGGCACCCCCGACCCTGCGGAGTTCTTGCAGGTCTACGAGCTGAGCATCGAGGTGGCCAACAGTGACGAAAAAGTCATGGCGAACTGGTTCCCCTTGGCTCTCAAGGATGGTGCTCGCTCGTGGCTCCTGAACCTGCCCCCGGGCTCGATCTCCTCCTGGGGCGAGATACGCGACCGCTTCGTCGCCAACTAGCAGGGCACTCGCGACTGCCCTCCGGCCGCGTGTGACCTACGCCGCATCAAGCAGCAGCCAGGAGAGACCCTGCAGAAGTACATCCAGCACTTCAACAGCGTTCGTCTCAAGATCCCCAAGGTGACGGATGAGGCAATCATCTCCGCGTTTTCTGATGGCATCCGCGATGTCAAGATGAAGGATGAGCTCGCCATCCACGAGGAGCTATGCACGGCATTGGAGCTGTTCAACCTGGCGACCAAGTGCGCAAGATTAGAGGAAGGGCGCCTTTCCCTCCTCGAGCTCCCAACTACCGACCCGGAGGAGAAGAAAGCCAAGGCCAAGGACGTGAAGCGCAAGGGAGTAGCCATGCTCGCGGCAGAGCCAGACACGAAGCACGTGCGGGACAATCCCGAGTCGTCCAAGAGCGCCGACCGTTCTGCACCTTCCACAACGTGCACAACCAAAACACCAACGACTGTTAGGAGCTCAGGGCCATTCGAGATGGACGCTTCGGTCGACACCCCGAGCGCAATGACCGGGGCTACGGCTGAGGAGGAGGACGGGGCGGAGGACACTGGGACGATCACGGCCCCCGCCAGGAGTGGCGCAACCGGCCTCGCGAGGACCGATGGCAGGACCAGCCTCGTGAGGGTGCCTGGAGGGACCAGCCTCGCGAGGACCGCCCTCAGGGCAACGCTGGCCTTCCTCCACTGCCGCCACCACCAAGAAGGAATGACAAGCACCATCAGGACGAAGGAGCTGGGGCCTTCCAGGAACCGCGTGCTATCGCCGGCATCTTGGGCGGAGCTCAAGCCCCCGCATCTCAGCGTATCTTCAAGCAGTTTGCTCGCGAGGTGAACGCAACCCTTCCCAGGCTTGAGGCCACACGCCCGCTCAGGTGGTCCAAGTGCGCCATCACCTTCAGCTCAGCGGACTAGCTCAAGTGCGCAGCCACTACTGGCGCCCTTCCGATGCTCTGCTCACCCGTCATCAGCAACGTACAAGTCACCAAGACCCTCATCGACGGCGGCGCATGGCTTAACGTCCTATCCGTCGAGATATCCGACAGCCTCCAAGTGCCATACGATCAGCTTCAAACCACCAAGCCCTTCTCAGGAGTGACTGACGGCTCCACTACCCTAATAGGGCAGGTCCGCCTCCCTGTCACCTTCGGACAGCACGACAACTACCGCACCGAGCTCATCGACTTCGACGTCGCCCACATCCGTCTGCCATACAATGCCATCCTCGGGTACCCAGCGCTGGCCAAGTTCATGGCGGTAACCCACCACGGCTACAACGTCCTCAAGATGCCAGGAAGTGGCGGGATCATCACAGTCCCCTGCGAAGAAAGATATGCGGTGTGGTCCCTTGGGCGTGCTTTCCAAGCCGCAGCAATCAAAAACCCCGACAACCAAGGCACCATATACCCTCCTGAGGCCATTCCCAAGAAGAAGAAGCAGCTACTCCGCGCAGGGCCTGAGGGGAGCGGCTCCTCTAGGAGTGCCACGACAGGATCGGCGCCCACGCCTGGGGCGCCTCCCTCCCTCGCATAGGAAGGCGTGCCCGGCGCCCTCCTCGGGCAGGGCTCGGGGGCTCTCTTCTGGAGAGCCTCAGACCTGGCCAACATCACGAGGGAGGCGCTCGGGCACCACATGGAGGCGTGCTTTGCAGCACGTTTCCCTAAGGAGGACGCCGGGCGAGGAGTGCAGGATGCAAGAGCCATGCGCGGCGATCGCCGCCCACCTGGCGCAGCTCCCCATCCAAGCGAGGATGGCGGGCTGCGCATCTGCATCGACATCCCAGGGCTCAACAGGGCCGCATCTCAGGTGCTCTTCTGGCCTTCGCACGTGGGATGTTGCGAGGGCCCGCCCCACAGCTATGTTCGCATGCCATTCGGCCTGCCAAGCATGGCAGCCGCCTACCAGCGCACCCTGCGGAGCGTCCTGGCGGCCCAGGAGGCCAGGCATCGCGCGGTCCTGGCGGAGATGGAGACGGTCCTCAAGGAACCACCTGGACCCCCAGAGCCTCCCGAGGCTCAGGGCCCCGGTGGCTCGTGAGGAGCAACCCCTTCGCCGCACATCCTCAGCTACCCCAACACCCCCTTCGACAACGGAACCAGGTGACATTTTCCGAGTTTATTTAGCTGGGAGCGCCCACTGGGCTGCATCATTCCCAGGTCGCCTGGGCCCGTCCCTGCGGCATGTATCCTTTTGCGTCTTTAGCTTACCCTGCTGGGGGCGCCCCTCGGGCTGCATCATCCCCAGGCCGCTCGGGTCCGACCCAGTGGCATGTATCGTTCTTGCATTTACCTAAGCTAGTTTGCTTTCCATGCATAATCTATCTATGGTTATCACCTGCTTGATTGTCACCCACCACGGGAGCTACTCACGCTGGCACGGCGCTTGTGCTCGGGTCCGTCCCTGCAACATCGACAAACCTGAGCGGTCCAGCTCTGACTCGCGGCATGCCCCGCGCACGTCACCTCATCAGGCCCTCAGTGCCTTCATCCTCTTGCGGAGTGACCAGTGGCAGACCAACAATCGTAGTGGCAATCTGTGTCCCTCCTCGCGCTAACCTGCAGGGACCTCCTGAGGATGACAACAAGCGTACCACGGGCTCCCTCTTCTCCTATGCGATTCGCTTGCGCGTTAAAAGGGCGGCTCCTGAGTATCGCGACTCAGGAGCTCTTACTGGCTCTCCAGCCCTCTTACCAGCGGCGGCTGAGCTCGCTCGAGGGCCGGGACCTGAGGACGTAGAGCACACAGAAGAGCGTGGAGAAGAGGGGGAGGCTCGCAAGGGCCTAACCTGGCTCCACTACAGCCGTCGACGCACGAGTCTGGTGTGGCACAAGGAACTGACTCTCGACTGCCAAGATAAGTTTCGCGCTCGAGTCGATCAAGCACCATAGCATAGGATTCTCACTTGTGCAACCGTGTTACGGCAACGTCGCCCCCCGTTCCTACTTCTTGGTGGCTGCTTGCGCGCTAAAGGGGTCCTCTTGAGCATCGCGCCTCAGGAGCTCTTACTAGACCTCGGGCCGCTCATCTCCTGGCCTTGACCACAGCATCGCGACCTGGCATACCAGCGACGGCTGCAGCCTGCCTGGGGACCGGGAGCTGTCGGCGTAGAGCACCAAGCTGCCGTGAGGTTGGAAAGGGGAGACCGAGCCAAAACAAGACACGCACTCTCAAATCTCCATAATGAGGATAATATCAACAAAAGACATTACACACCCCTTACAAGCCCCCGCGGGGCCCATCTCAATTCCTCGCAGGGAACAAAAGAACGGAGTTTCTAGGAGCCCTATCTACACGCGCCAGCGCGGCCGACGCCATCATCAACAGTGGGCCATGGGAGGCCGGCGCCAACTCCATCCAGATCAGCAACGGCGGCGGCCGGACGCTGCGGCCTTGCTCCGGGCGTGACGAGAGCTCGGGGGCACGTAGCTGTCGTCGCTCGTCTCCGGGGTCTCGTAGGGCTCAGGAGAGTCGCTGGACTCCCAAGCGCCACCGCTGCTGCTGGAGGAGCCGCCGGCAAGGCCAACGGTAGTCTCATCGATGGTCGCTGCACCATCCCGGTGACCCCCTCCGGGGCAGCACTCCAGGCGGCGGCCTTCCTCGTCGAAGACCTTGAAGAACATGGTGGAAGCACCATCGTACTCAAAATGGATGGCGAGGGCACCTTCCGAGCGGCAGACTCAGGCAACCTCGCCCCAGCCGCGGGTCATGAAGATCTTGCCTGGGGAGACGGCTTCAACCTCCGCTCCAGTCGTCGGGGTGTCGCAGTCGGCGTGCTGCAGCCACAGCTCGAGGGGTCCCCTCGGCGGCATCTCGACGGAGAAGAACTGCGGAAAGCGAATCCAAGTGCACGGAGGCATCACCGCCCACACCACGAGTTCACGCGAGGAGTCCGCGGCGTGGGCTCCTGGGGCGACGGCGTGCGTCACCACGGCTCGGCGACCGCGGCCGCGAAGTGGGTGGCACCGCTCGCCTCGTCTCCCTCCGGAGCCCTCAGCTTGGGCATACAGAGGCAGCGGGTACCCAGGAGGAGGCCGCTCACACCAAGGCCTCGACACCTCCGGCCTCATGGCTACGTCGCGGCGGTGGCCCGGCCTTTTCTTCGGCGGAAGTGGCCCGGGCTCGTCGCGGGGGTTTTTTCCCTTCTCTGTGGCCGAGAACCTCTGAATCAGCACCATGGGTGCCGCTAGTAGCAACGAAGGGAGAAGAAACAAGTGGAGCAGGGAGAGATGAGCGACGGGGGCTCCGCCCCCCTTCCTCATTTATAGCGGGATAAGGCCAACCGGCGATCCCCACGATCACATGTAATGATGATTTTTCTCTGCATGCATCAGGGACTCGTCAAGTCGGACAGTTGCCGAGGCAGCGTGGGGAAGCGGAGATGCCCACGTCCAACCAATCGCCACGCGTCAAGCGGGCCCGCAGGCTGTTGGGGCCCACGGCGCTCCGCACTTGCCCCTTGGCTTCGCCTCGAAGCCAAGTCCGAGCGCGCCTTGGGCCCGGGGGCTACTGTCGGCGTTCCGGGAATGGGGGTCCCCAGACTTGCCTGCCTGCGGTCCACGGCGTGGCTCCACCAGCAGCCCCATACGGCCCATCTTCACCAGCAAACACTCAAGACCCTCACGAGGCGGACGACGCAAGACCTCCTCAGGGGCGGCCTCACCAGGCTGGCTCGCGAGGGGTGGAGAGATCAAGGCAAGGGGCACCTCGCGAGGTCCCTGTGATGCAAGCCATGACGACCATGACCAGGGGGCGCCAGCGCATGCAGTGTCCTCGTTTCCTCTTTGGTGCTAAAGAGGCATCAGGCAAAGGTTTCCATATCAGTGCAACAAGACCAAGACCAGTAAGACGGCAGGACGGAGGTCACCATGGAGCCCAAGACGGCGTCACCACAAGAGCCTTTGGCAGGCGAAGACCACCTTTAGTTAGGATAAATTGTACTAGTTGTCTCCCTTCGAATTTGGCTGTGTGGCATCCCTCCTCGCTCGATATTTGAGAAGAGGACCAAGGCCCCTATAAATAGGACTAGCCACCACCAAAGGGGGGAGGATCATTCAGATCACCCTTGACCACCCGAACTCACCAAGCACAAGAGCACCTCTCCTCCGGAGGCTGTTCTTCCTTTGTACTGTTCATCCTCAGAGCAAGAGGCAATCCACCACACCACACTGGAGTAGGGTATTACACCACAACGGTCGCCCGAACCAGTATAAACTCTTGTGTCTCTCGTTCTTTGGGTTCGTCGAGCTAGGCCTTGCGATCGTTGTGAGAGCGAGCTAGGAAGAGAGAGATCTTCATGCGCACCCCAATGTTCGAGCCTCAAGGGTTTGCCGGAACCCGAAATCCGACAAGGAGTAGATGAAGGTGCATGGTCGACGTTGGAGTTTGGTGGTGCAGAGGGGCCTAGTGCAATGTCGAGACGCGGCGAAGTCATGGTTGGTGAAGTGGCATCGTCTTCTTCATCGACGACTCCCGCAACAACAGTTGCAGCCGAAGATGAATACTCCGAGTCTTCTAAGGAAGGAGTACGACGCAAGACGGCATTCCGGGGAGGCGTGGAATCAAATTTGTAGCGCTCTATGAAGCCATCTTCGCGAAGATCGTCTTCAGAGCTTAGCAATGTTAGACTCTTCCAAGACCTCCGACATGCTTCATGTGATACAAATGCGTTCTTGGTGGCAAGATTGCGAATGCGATTAACATCCACCAAGAGGCTCTGCATCTGACGCTTTAGCCAGTCATGGTGTCGATCCTACTTCTGATGTAAGGCCACGAGAAGCTCTCGGTCATTGAGAACACGAGATGGCTTTCGAGGCCTTTGAGCAATGGTGCACTCAGTGGCTTCAGTGGTTGCACAATGAGGTGCATGAGTATTTTCGGCCAGAGGATAGACACGAGTTGCAGCAAGAACTCCCTCAATTGGTTGCGAGAATCTTTGGCGATCAACGTTATGAAGATAAAGTGGCTCTTTGGCAGGCTCAGGGTAGATGGCTTCGACAAACATATCAACCTCAGGCAAGAAGATAAGATGGTTGCGCGCCGAGGGCTGATAGTTGACAGAAGAGTGAAGCCTGATTAAGCGCATCACCCATGGAGCATAAAACTTCAGGCCAAATAGATCAATTCCAGATGCAACAAGTTGCCTGATGAAGAAATCTTGAGCATTGAAGCTGATCCCATTGAGAATGTAGAACACCAAAGTCTTCATGGTGCCTTCAAGTTTGGCTTCAGGAGAATGTCCCTTGACAGGCCATAGAGTTCGCCTCACAATATGATAAATGGTACGAGGCAGATACTCGAGGTCTTCGACAAAGAATTCCTTAGGATATTCAGCATCGTGTGGCAGTGGTTTCATCATGCTGAGCATCTGACTTATGTTTGGCTCCGGCTTCTGAAATATGCTCTCTAGTGCATTCCTGTGCAGCTAACAACCAGGTTCATAGAGCTCACCTGGAGTGGGCAGGGAAGTAAGCTCGATGATATCTTGAGCTTTAGCTTCATGATGCACATCACCTGTCATCCACTCAAGGACCCAAGACTTCGGATCCCTGTTGTAACCGCGAATGTGAAGAGTGGCACAAAATTGCAGCATAAGCTCCTCATTCCAATGCTCTTTGTCAGTTACGAACTGCAGAAGGCCAGCATCTTTGAAACAGTCTAGAGCTTCTTCCAAGCAAGGCAGACCAGCAATGGCTTCACAATCCAAACGCATGTGAGGAAAGATTCTCCCTTGATTGTATAAGATACATGAGTAATAACTGTGTTGCTGATAGCTCCAGAAGTGATCAGATGAGATCTTTGGCCTCAAGTAAGGGTTCTTGGCACTGTCAAAGAATGTGTAGTGTGCCCTGAAGCTGTTTACGTTGAACGATCCTGGCGATGTTGCAGCACCAGGAAATCTTGGCAGTCTGGCTTGGGCTTCTGGACCTGAGGCCTTTGCTCCATGTGGTATTCAAATTGTGGTCCGGGAGAAGTGGGGGGAACCAGAACAAGCCATCGTACAGTGACAAGTTGGCCGCGATCATATGCCTGCTCAATAGTGTGAGGCCTTGGGGGTGGAACAACAACTTCGGTATTGACAGTGGCTTTAGGTGGCACACTTGCTTCAGGCGCAACATTAGCTTCAGGCGCCACATTAACTTCAGCCATGACAACGTCATTTGCTTCATCAGTGTTGTTTGTGGCCGCCTCAATGTTCTCAACCTCTGTTTCAGTAGCAGGAGGGTCGGGCATAGACACGTTCTCCTCGAGAACAACTTCTTAGAGACAGGGGGTGTGGCAACTCTTTCTTCTTCTTCTCGTGGTTCTTGATTGTCATCGGCTGATGCAGCCGGAATGTCTTCAACAGCTTTTGCTTCGGACTCGGAGACATTCGCAGTAGGAGTGGCTTCAGGGAACACTTGGCGTGCGACCGAGCTTTGTTGCACTTCTCCTTCTGGAATGCTCGACATGGCGACCTGTGGCCTAGGGCCTTTGCAAAGCCTGCGGAATGCGGGCGACGCTTGTGGTGATGGAGTGGTCTGCACCATGTAGTTGTCATCGTCAAGCACCGAAGTGGTGACTTGAGGTGGTGGAGTACTGGGTGTGTCATCTTGACTAGGGGTCTCTTGTTGAGGGCGATCAGCCCACGAAGCATCATGTGCAATTGGCGTCAAAGGACGACCAATGCTAATGAGTTCGCTGTTCGTGATAACAGGTGATGATACCAGTTGCTGCTCGATCTGAGGAAGGACTTCATCATCTTCTACATTGTCACCATGACCAATGTCTTCAGCTGTGATGGCGTCGACAGCTGGAACTGCTTCATCTTCAGGAGCCTTTGTGAAAGCAGGCTCATGAACTACAAGTTGACGCTCTTGGTTTGAGGAGGCTGGACGAGCAACTGAGATGGGCTCAACAACAAGTGGCTCTGTGGCAGCAGCATGCTCTTTCCACGAAGACTTTGTCTTCGGCTTCTTTGTTGACGGAGCACCATCAGAGGCATTCTTGTGCTTGCGCTTCTTGGCTTTAGCCTCAGCTACCCTTGTCTTCTTCAGTTCTGAAGCTGCTGAGGGGACCTTAGGCTTCGAGCCTGTCATACTGGCAGGGAAGACAATGCGAGGTGCTTCCTGCCTTGATGCTTCAGCTTGGGCCACAGCAGGTTTCTTCTTATGTTTGGCAGCCATCTTGGGGTCAATTCCTGGATGCCCAAGAGCCTTGCGCTTCTCTGCCTCATTGTGTGCTTGAACACATTTTTCTGCAAAGTATTTCATCCGCTCTCTTGAACCTTTTGCTTCTTCACGTTTCTTGCAAAACTGTTCTTTGAGCTCATGAAGCATTTCCTTGAAGCTTTGAACATCAGCCACGCTCAGCTTGGCCATGTTCTTCTTGAATTGAGCCTTTTCATAATCAATTCTGTTCTTCAGCTCGACGATCTTCTGAGCCAGAGCCAACTCATTTGCAATGGATCCATGGAAGGTGACGTTGATATCAACTGGCAGCTGAAGATCATCAATGCTGAGGCTCGGGTTGTCAAACTACTCATCGATGAACTTGTTCAGAATATCCACATCAAAGAGGGGCAGATCGTTGAAGATCTCCACCTCTTTCTTGCTCTTTATCAGTAGCTCAAGAGCATCATCACCAAGATCTTCGTCGCTTGACAGATCAATGGCTTCATTTTCGTTCCGCAGAATGGCAGCTGGAGTCAGCTCATGCCCAGAAATCTTTAGGGGCTTCTTCTTCTTGGGCTTCTCCGTCTTCTTGGAGACACGAGAAAGATCTTCAGATTGCACACCGAGTTTAGGAGGTGCAGTTGCCAATGGCTTCGCATGCGAAGCTTTTGGTGCGGCGGAGGGCTTTGAAGCCTTTGTGTTCTTTGGCTTCTGCGGCTTAGGTGGAGCTGGCGCTTCATCAGAATTTGCATCATCACCTGATTGCTCCACAGCGGCCCTCTGGGCAGCGATGTAAGAGAGGAGACCATCAAAGTTGTCAAAGGGGCCGATGACATTGGGGTTGGCATCACGTGTGCCATCAGCCCTTAGAGCAGACGGACCAGGGTTGAAGTTGCACCCAAGATTTTTCTTGTTCTTCACAGCAGAATCTTTGGCAAACTGGTAGTTGCGCTTGAAAAGATTGTCGTCGCGACACCATAACAGAGAAGATGGGTCGGCATTCTCTGGTTGTGGTCCTCGGACCATGCAAGGATAGAAGCCTTGAGCAATGGCTTCGGACTTGGACTTGGGCTAAAGATTTTTGTATAGAATATCTCCCCATGGTCGCTTGATGGCGTTCTTTTCAGCATATTCAGCAGTCATGAATTTGTATTGGAACCATTTTTCTACCCAATATCATCGGATCCATTGGATTCGGGTTTTGCGCTGATTGTAATTCTCTTCAGGAGCAGACTTGTACAATTCAAAGAGATCTGGTGGCAAGTCCTTGGCTATATCCCCACGGCGCTGCCTGCCACCCTTTCTAGCTGATTTCTCAGTGGCCATTATATTCAATCTGAAAGGCTTCAAAAGTATGAATGGCTTCCTTCTGCTGGTCAGACAGGAACTGGCTTCAGGAGAGTTGATGAGGTGCTGTAAGAATTCTGCAAATGAATGCAGACTATGAGAACCAAGGGATTCTCCCACGGACATGTACCTGTGACAGCATTAGAGGTGCGAGGGAAGGGGAAGAGGTCATATGCATTCTCAGAAGATTTTGAAGATAAATCAGTTTGAAGACATTGACCTCAAAGTGCGAAGACATTCACTTATTTGGAGAGAGTTGGTTCCAGATTTGTACGAATCCATGAATAAGTACAAGTGAGGAATCTAACTAGTGGTGAAGCATAAGTGAATATACTTGGCATGATATGAGATACAGAACAAAATAGATCCAGAGTGGGAAGTTTAGAAACCACTTTTGGTTGAAGTGGATGGATCTGCCGGATCAAAAAGGCAGAAAAAAGTAAGTTTTAATTACCCTTGACGAACTGCTAGACGAGACGAAGAGGGAGGTCGAGCAGTTCAATCTCCCGTGCCCTAACTTGGCGACGGAAGACACCTACGGCGGCGGCGGAGAGGACGAGGTCCACGGCCGGGGTGAGGACGGCGTCGGAGAAGTCGCGGCAGCTAAGCGCTTCGTCTCCGGCATCGACGCGAGCTAGCGGAGGCGCTAGGGTTTGTGCGAGGTGGTGAGATGGAAGAAGAGATTGTGACCGTGGTGAGTTGTGTATTTATAAGGAAAGGGACAGCACAACGCAATTATGCAGGTGCCCCTGGCGGTTCACATCTGAAGGACACGTGGCGAGCATGCAACATATTGGAAGTTGTTCCATGTTCCCACGCACGCCTGGACTGTCGGGTGGTCGTTCCGGCTTCTCCGGGTTTCAGGCAATAAGGATATATCATTAAAACAGATTCAACTTTTGTCTCTGTATCTTCTACTGACAAGGACGCAGAGAAGACATTCGACAGTTTCAATAGAATGCATATGATTTAGATAGATAGAATCTGAGGTAGAAGCATAGAAGGGGTTAGGGTCCGATCACATTCACTTAGATCAAAAGATTCAAACAAGAAGACATAGCTATAAGTGAATGTTGTAGAGGACAGAACACAAATATATGTATATATCAGAATAAGACCAAATCAACATTGTGAAGATAAACATGAAGTCAAATCAATGTTTAAGACGAACCAAATGCGAAGACTTTGCATATGTGATGCCAAACGAAACACTTCAACAAAAGTTTGGTGGTGGCGTTACCCACCGTATAGGAAGTATTGGACCCAGACACGGTGCACAATTATCGTGGTGCTCCGAAGTCAAATTCCACATTAATGTATTCACACATAGAGTGTATGTCTTCATTGATTGAAGATATACTTTACTTCGTGTGTTGCACATCTAAGTCATCAACATGCATAAGCGTTAGGATGTGTGTCCAATCACAGGACGTTCGAGGATTCTAAGATATTTTGCTCACACCGCAACTTGCAAAACCTTTTCTCATCCAAGGGCTTTGTGAAGATATCTGCCAATTTCTCTTCAGTGTTGATGTGAATGATATCAATATCTTCCTTCATGACATGATCTCTTAGAAAGTGATGACAAATTTCAATGTGCTTTGTCTTGGAGTGTTGAACAGGGTTGTTGGCAATCTTGATGGCGCTTTCATTGTCACAGTAAAGTGGCACTTGCTTCAGATGGATGCCATAGTCCTTGAGAGTTTGCTTCATCCATAGAAGCTGAGCGCAGCAAGATCCAGCAGCAATGTATTCAGATTCAGCAGTGGAGAGAGACACACAGTTTTGCTTCTTTGAAGACCAACAGACAAGAGATCGTCCAAGAAAGTGACATGTGCCTGATGTGGACTTGCGATCAACCTTGTCACCAGCATAATCAACATCTGAGAATCCAACTAGATCAAACACTGAGCCCTTTGGATACCATAATCCTAGTGCTGGGGTGTAAGCCAAATATCGAAGAATTCGCTTCACAGCTAAGTGATGCGATTCCTTTGGTGCCGCTTGGAATCGGGCACACATGCAAACGCTAAGCATGATATCTGGCCTAGATGCACATAAATAGAGTAAAGAACCAATCATGGAGTGGTATACCTTTTGATCGAACTCTTTACCATTATCGTCGGGGCCCAGATGACTTTTGGTTGGCATTGGCGTTGTCTATCCTTTGCAGTCTTGCATTCCAAACTTCTTCAGGCAATCTTTGAGGTATTTCTCTTGTGATATGAAGATGCCGTTGCTCTGCTGGCGTATTTGAAGACCGAGGAAGAACCTCAGCTCACCCATCATGGACATCTGATATTGCTCTTGCATCATGTGTCCAAACTCATCACTGTATCTTTTGTCAGTGCATCCGAAGATAATGTCATCCACATAGATTTGGCACACAAACAGTTCTCCATCATATGTCTTCGTGAAGAGTGTAGGATCTAGAGAACCAGGTTTGAAGCCTTTGCTCTTCAGGAAGTCTTTGAGTGTGTCATACCAAGCACGAGGGGCTTGTTTGAGGCCATACAATGCTTTGTTGAGCTTGTATACCATATCAGGATGTTTTTGTATCTTCAAAGGCAGGTGGTTGTGCAACGTATACTTCTTCTTCAATCTTCCCATTGAGAAATGCACTCTCCACATCCATTTGGTACAGGAGGATGTTGTGATTGTTGGCATAGGCTAGTAGTATGCGAATGGCTTCAAGCCTAGCCACAGGAGCAAATGTTTCATCGAAGTCAATCCCTTCAACTTGAGTGTATCCTTGAGCAACGAGACGAGCCTTTTTTTTCTGACGACTTGACCATGCTCATCTTGTTTGTTGCGATAGATCCATTTCGTGCCAATGATATTGTGCTTACGAGGGTTAGGACGCTTGACTAATTCGCACACATTGTTCAGCTCAAACTGTTGAAGCTCTTCTTGCATAGCTTGAATCCATTCAGGTTCCGTAAAGGCTTCAGCAACTTTCTTGGGTTCAGATATAGAGACAAATGCAAAGTGCCCACAGAAATTTGCTAGCTGAGTTGCTCTTGAACGAGTGAGTGGACCAGGTGCATTGATGCTATCAATAATCTTCTCAATCTGTACTTCATTTGCAACACGAGGATGAACTGGACAAAGATTTTGCCCTTGCTTATCATTGTCTTCTTTTTCAGCATTGGCTTCAGGATGAGCATTGTCTTCAGGTTGACTTGGTGCAATGATGATTTCTTCTTCAGCCTGTCCCTCTGAAGGTATGTTTTCTCCAGTACCCATAAGCTTGATGGATTCACTAGGAGGGACTTCATCTAGCACATTTGGCAAGTGCTCTCTTTGCGAGCCGTTAGTTTCATCGAACCGCACATCCACAATTTCAACCACTTTACAGTGAAAGAGGTTGAAGACTCTGTAGGAGTGCGAATCCTTTCCGTAACCAAGCAAAAAACCTTCATGTGCTTTTGGTGCAAAATTTGAAGTGTGATGTGGATCCTTGATCTAGCACCTAGCACCAAATACTCTGAAGTAACTGACGTTTGGCTTCTTACCAGTTAGAAGCTCATAGGATGTCTTCTTTAGAAGCTTGTGAAGATAAACATGGTTGATGATGTGGCATGCAGTATCAATGGCTTCAGGCCAGAACTTCCTTGGATTCTTGTACTCATCAAGCATCGTCCGTGCCACCTCAATGAGTGTTCTGTTCTTGCGCTCCACGATGCCATTCTGCTAAGGTGTGTATGGAGTAGAGAACTCATGATTGATGCCCAATGTATCACGATAAGTGTCAAGGAATGTGTTCTTGAACTCTGTGCCATTGTCACTTCTGATGTGCTTGATCTTGATGTCATAGTTCGTCATGGCACGATTGGCGAAGCGTCTGAAGACATCCTGCACCTCATTCTTGTAAAGGATTATATGCACCCAAGTATATCTAGAATAGTCATCAACAATGACGAAGCCATAGAGACAAGCAGTGGTAGTAAGAGTAGAGTAGTGAGTAGGGCCAAATAGGTCCATGTGAAGCAGCTCGAAGGGTTGAGATGTCATCATGATTGTCTTCGAGGGATGCTTGGCTCTAGTCATCTTTCCAGCTTCGCAGGCACCACACAGATGATCCTTCTTGAACATGACGCCCTCGATGCCTACGACATGTTTCTTCTTCGCGAGTGTGTACAAGTTCCTCATGCCAGCATGCCCTAGCCTCCAATGCCAGAGCCAGCACTCTGAAGCTTTTGCTAGAAGACATACGGCCAACTGTGGTCCTGCCGAGAAATCTACCATATACAGATCATCTTTTCGATACCCTTCAAAGACTAGAGATTTGTCAGAATCCATTAGAACAAGGCAACGATATTTTCCAAATATCACAATCATGTTTAAGTCACAAAGCATTGAGCCAAACATTAAGTTGAAACCAAGGGATTCAACAAGCATCACTTTATCCATGTGCCGATCCTTTGAGATTGCAACTCTACCAAGACCCAATACCTTGCTTTTACCAGTGTCAGCAAATGTGATGTGACTCTTGTCAGATGGACGTAAGGTTGAGTCCATGAGAAGACTTCGATCACCAGTCATGGGACTAGTGCATCCACTGTCCATAATCCATTCTGAAGCATGTGGTGTCATACCCTACAGTGCAGTTAGGGGGATAGGCTTCACCAAGGGTATTGTGAAGCATAAACATTTGACAAACAAGCGGATTATCAAAGCTCAGATCAAGGTTAGGACTGACAGGATGATTTGCAAGTGATTCAGGAACAAAATACATAGTAAGACCATTTGGGCATTTTATATTGCGCCCCACAAGATGTTTTAGGTCCCCAGCAATAGCATCAGATGCCTTTGATTTCCGGCTGGAGACCTTTCCCTGCAAAAGAGAGTTAAGTTTTCTTAACCACCCACATTTTCAGGGGTGGCTTAGAAGCAAAATGAGTCTAAGTGAAGCATCTGAGAACTTCGGCTTTGGAGCCCTAGCAAATAGCCTTGCAGGAGGTGAATAATACTCATATGAATAAGTAGAAAAGTTCTTAGTTTTGTGAACATAGCGGTTTGAAGAAACACGCTCATATTCAGAAGTCTGAGTATGATTTCCCTGCAAAACATTGGCGTTAAGGTGACTCTGGTGAGTCCTCTGTCTGTATGAAGCCTTTGGACCACATGAAGCCTTTGGTCTGGGTTTGTCTTCTTCCCTGGTGGTGTCATGATGACATTCACAGGAAGATTCTCAAGACAACTTTTGGGTACCCAGATCTTCTTCATAGGTGACCCATTCCTGCAGTTAGTACCAATATACCTAGCAAACACTTCACCATTTTGATTCTTAAACAGTTTATAGTTTGCATCAAAGGATTCATCAGTGATAATCGAGTTAGCACAAGTGAAGCCAGATAAGGTGGATGGATCCACTGAAGGTCCCTTTGTAGCAACCCATGTGGTTTTGGGGTACTGCCCAGGCTTCCAGTAAGAACCATCAACATTCATTTTCCTCTCGAACCCAACACCCTCTTTCCTAGGGTTTCAGTTCAGAATCTGCTTTTTGAGGACATCACATAGTGTCTGATGCCCTTTGAGACTTTTGTACATTCCTGTCTCAAGCAATGTCTTCAATCTGGCATTCTCATCAGTAATAGTAGTGGTATCCTCAGTTGAGGGGTTAGTTACCACATCAGCAGTTGAAGATATTGTAACAGTAGCAGCAGTAGAACATTCAGCAACAGAGGTAGCGTTATCACGCTCAAGGCATTTTAGACATGGTGGTTCAAATCCTTCCTGAGTAGGACTGATCTGTTGAGCGCGAAGTGACTCGTTCTCCTTTTGAAGATCTTCATGAGCCGCTCTCAATTTCTCAAGGTCTTGCTTCCTTTGAAGATAATCGTAGGAAAGCTTTTCATGAGTTGTTGAGAGCGTTTCATGACGACTTTCAAGTTCCTCGTACTTAACATGAAGATTTTTGATGTCTTCAATTAAGGACTGAGATCGGGTCATTTCCGCGTCCAACAGGTCATCGCTTTTGTCTAGCAATTTTTGAATATGTTCCATAGCTTTCTATTGTTCAGTTGCAATTTTACCAAGTGTTTTGTAGCTAGGTCTGGATTCACAATCAGAGTCATCTTCACTTGATGTTCGAAAGTAGGCATCGCATGAGTTTACCTTGGCACCACGTGCCATGAAGCAGTAGGTGGGGGCAGAGTCGTCCTTGTCATTAGCATCAGCGTTGGTGACGGAGCCATTGTCTTCGGCGTTGAAGATGGACTTGGCAACATAGGCTGTAGCTAGAGCTAGGCTTGCCATGCCTGAATCAGACTCCTCCTCAGATTCCACCTCCGCCTCCTCAGAAGCAGACTCCTCCTCTGAATCCATCTCCTTGCCAACAAATGCACGAGCCTTGCCAGACGAGCTCTTCTTGTATGATGAAGACTTGGACGAAGACTTGGAAGAAGACTTTGAGGATTTCTTCTTCTTCTTGTCATTAGAATCATACTCCTTGCTCTTCTTCTTCTTCTTCCTCTTCTTCTTCTTGTTCTCGTTGTCCCACTGTGGACACTCAGAGATGTAGTGACCAGGTTTCTTGCACTTGTGGCATGTTCTCTTCTTGTGGTCATGAGTAGAAGCTTCATCATTTCTCGAGCTGCATCTTGAAGACTTTCTGAAGCCTTTCTTCTTAGTGAATTTCTAGAACTTCTTCACAAGCATAGCAAGCTCCTTTCCAATGTCTTCAGGATCCCCAGAACTGCAGTCAGATTCTTCTTTAGATGAGGAAAAAGCCTTTGCCTTCAAAGCGCGAGTTCGGCCATAGTTGGGACCATAGATATCTCTTTTCTCAGATAACTGCAACTCATGTGTGTTGAGCCTCTCAAGTATGTCAGACGGATCGAGAGTCTTGAAGTCAGGGCATTCTTGAATCATCGGGGCCAGGGTGTCAAATGAGCTGTCGAGCGATCTCAAGAGTGTCTTGACGATTTCATGCTTGGTGATCTTAGTGGCGCCGAGTGCATGAAGCTCATTTTGTGATATTAGTGAGGCGATCAAATGTGAGTTGTTCATTCTCATTTTCATTTCTCTTGAAGCGGTTGAAGAGGTTGCGAAGAACACTGATCCTTGAGTCTCTCTGGGTTGAGACGCCTTCATTGACCTTGTAGAGCCACTCCCAGACTAGCTTCGCAGTTTCCAGAGCACTCACACGACCATACTGTCCTTTGGTTAGATGACCACAGATGATGTTCTTGGTAGTGGAATCCAGTTGAATGAACCTCTTGACATCAGCAGGGGTGACACCTTCACCCGCCTTGGGAACGCCGTTCTTGACGACATACCAGAGGTCGACATCAATGGCTTCAAGATGCATACGCATCTTATTCTTCCAGTAGGGGTAATCAGTGCCATCGAAGACAAGGCACTCAATGGAGATTTTGATTATCCGTGCAGTCGACATAGCTAAAACTCCAGGTGGTTAAACCGAATCACACAGAATAAGGGAGTACCTTGCTCTGATACCAATTGAAAGTGCTAGTTATCGACTAGAGGGGGGTGAATAGGCGATTTTTATCAAAGTCTTCAAAACACAGGGGCTTTGAAGACAAACAATAGAACTGAGCCTATTGATTTGCAGTGGAAGGTAGACTACACTAGACAAGCCATAGTCAAGTAAGCAATGAAGTGAAAGCACGAAGACTATTAGCAACTAGGTAGTACGGATCAAGATGGAAGAGTATGAAGCCAAACACCAATAGTCGTCACACAGTGAAGTCAATGAGATCAAGGAAGCATGCAATGACTTCATGAAGACAAACTATAAGTAAAGAGAAGGAGAAGATAGAACCAGTAGCTTGGAGAGGACAGGGATTTGTTGGACCAGTTCCAGTTGCTGTGACAACTTTACGTCTGGTTAGGGAGGCTGAGATTCAACTCAGAAGACTGCGTCTTCACCTTATTCCCCATGAGCTAAGGACACCTAGTCCTCACCCAATCACTCTAGTAAGTCTTCAAGGTAGACTTCCAAACCTTCACAGACTTCGTTCACCGGCAATCCACAATGACTCTTGGATGCTCAGAACGCAACGCCTAACCGGTTGGAGGATACACAGTCCTCAAGTGTAATAAGTCTTCAGATCACGCGGACAGAAAGACTTCAGTGATGCCTAACACTCTTTGGCTCTGGGTGTTTTGGGCTTTGTCCTCGCAAGGATCTCTCTCTCAAATGCTTCTGCAGTGGGTTGCTCTCTAACGACAAAAGCCATGCACTAACTCTGAGCAGCCACCAATTTATGGTGTAGGGGGTGGGCTATTTATAGCCAGGAGGCAACCCGACCTGATTTGTCCGAAATGACCCTGGGTCACTAAGGAACTGACACGTGTCCACTTGTCAGATTTCAAACTCACGCGGCAGCTTGACTTGGGCTACAAGTAGAGCTGACTCATCCAGCTTTGGATAAGATTTGCTCTCATTGTCTTTGCTCGAAGACATAGGATTAGGTTGAGCATCACATCAGTCACTCAGACTTTGTTCACTTGGACCCCACTTAATAGTGCAGTGGTTCCTATGACTCAACAAAGAAGAAAAGGAAACTACGAAACAACTATGTCTTCGCACTCCATAGTCTTCACGTGAATTTCTTCTCAAGTCATAATCTTCGTTGTGAATATCTTCACATACCACCATTGTCTTCAATGTCTTCACACATTTTTAGGGATCATCTCCGGTAGGTAAACCGAATCAATGAGGGACTACTACCTGTGTTATCCTGCAATTCTCACAAACACATTAGTCCCTCAACCAAGTTTGTCGTCAATACTCCAAAACCAACTAGCGGTGGCACTAGATGCACTTACACAAATCCTAATCTCGATCTATTCCAACCGAACAAACACCATCGGAGACACTTGTAGAGCATCTTTATAGTCACCCAGTTACGTTGTGACGTTTGATAGCACACTAAGTGTTCCTCCGGTATTCGGGAGTTGCATAATCTCATAGTCATAGGAACATGTATAAGTTATGAAGACAGCAATAGCAACAAACTAAATGATCATAGTGCTAAGCTAACGGATGGGTCATGTCAATCACATCATTCTCTAATGATGTGATGCCGTTCATCAAATGACAACACATGTCCATGGCTAGGAAACTTGACCATCTTTGATTAACGAGCTAGTCAAAGTAGAGGCATACTAGTGACACTCTGTTTGTCCATGTATTCACACATGTACTAAGTTTCCGGTTAATACAATTCTAGCATGAATAATAAACATTTATCATGATATAAGGAAATATAAATAACAACTTTATTACTGCCTTCGTGAAGAGTGTAGGATCTAGAGAACCAGGTTTGAAGCCTTTGCTCTTCAGGAAGTCTTTGAGTGTGTCATACCAAGCACGAGGGGCTTGTTTGAGGCCATACAATGCTTTGTTGAGCTTGTATACCATATCAGGATGTTTTGGATCTTCAAAGGCAGGTGGTTGTGCAACGTATACTTCTTCTTCAATCTTCCCATTGAGAAATGCACTCTCCACATCCATTTGGTACAGGAGGATGTTGTGATTGTTGGCATAGGCTAGTAGTATGCGAATGGCTTCAAGCCTAGCCACAGGAGCAAATGTTTCATCGAAGTCAATCCCTTCAACTTGAGTGTATCCTTGAGCAACGAGACGAGCCTATTTTTTCTGACGACTTGACCATGCTCATCTTGTTTGTTGCGATAGATCCATTTCGTGCCAATGATATTGTGCTTACGAGGGTTAGGACGCTTGACTAATTCGCACACATTGTTCAGCTCAAACTGTTGAAGCTCTTCTTGCATAGCTTGAATCCATTCAGGTTCCGTAAAGGCTTCAGCAACTTTCTTGGGTTCAGATATAGAGACAAATGCAAAGTGCCCACAGAAATTTGCTAGCTGAGTTGCTCTTGAACGAGTGAGTGGACCAGGTGCATTGATGCTATCAATAATCTTCTCAATCTGTACTTCATTTGCAACACGAGGATGAACTGGACAAAGATTTTGCCCTTGCTTATCATTGTCTTCTTTTTCAGCATTGGCTTCAGGCTGAGCATTGTCTTCAGGTTGACTTGGTGCAATGATGATTTCTTCTTCAGCCTGTCCCTCTGAAGGTATGTTTTCTCCAGTACCCATAAGCTTGATGGATTCACTAGGAGGGACTTCATCTAGCACATTTGGCAAGTGCTCTCTTTGCGAGCCGTTAGTTTCATCGAACCGCACATCCACAATTTCAACCACTTTACAGTGAAAGAGGTTGAAGACTCTGTAGGAGTGCGAATCCTTTCCATAACCAAGCAAAAAACCTTCATGTGCTTTTGATGCAAAATTTGAAGTGTGATGTGGATCCTTGATCTAGCACCTAGCACCAAATACTCTGAAGTAACTGACGTTTGGCTTCTTACCAGTTAGAAGCTCATAGGATGTCTTCTTTAGAAGCTTGTGAAGATAAACATGGTTGATGATGTGGCATGCAGTATCAATGGCTTCAGGCCAGAACTTCCTTGGATTCTTGTACTCATCAAGCATCGTCCGTGCCACCTCAATGAGTGTTCTGTTCTTGCGCTCCACGATGCCATTCTGCTGAGGTGTGTATGGAGCAGAGAACTCATGATTGATGCCCAATGTATCACGATAAGTGTCAAGGAATGTGTTCTTGAACTCTGTGCCATTGTCACTTCTGATGTGCTTGATCTTGATGTCATAGTTCGTCATGGCACGATTGGCGAAGCGTCTGAAGACATCCTGCACCTCATTCTTGTAAAGGATTATATGCACCCAAGTATATCTAGAATAGTCATCAACAATGACGAAGCCATAGAGACAAGCAGTGGTAGTAAGAGTAGAGTAGTGAGTAGGGCCAAATAGGTCCATGTGAAGCAGCTCGAAGGGTTGAGATGTCATCATGATTGTCTTCGAGGGATGCTTGGCTCTAGTCATCTTTCCAGCTTCGCAGGCACCACACAGATGATCCTTCTTGAACATGACGCCCTCGATGCCTACGACATGTTTCTTCTTCGCGAGTGTGTACAAGTTCCTCATGCCAGCATGCCCTAGCCTCCAATGCCAGAGCCAGCACTCTGAAGCTTTTGCTAGAAGACATACGGCCAACTGTGGTCCTGCCGAGAAATCTACCATATACAGATCATCTTTTTGATACCCTTCAAAGACTAGAGATTTGTCAGAATCCATTAGAACAAGGCAACGATATTTTCCAAATATCACAATCATGTTTAAGTCACAAAGCATTGAGCCAAACATTAAGTTGAAACCAAGGGATTCAACAAGCATCACTTTATCCATGTGCCGATCCTTTGAGATTGCAACTCTACCAAGACCCAATACCTTGCTTTTACCAGTGTCAGCAAATGTGATGTGACTCTTGTCAGATGGACGTAAGGTTGAGTCCATGAGAAGACTTCGATCACCAGTCATGGGACTAGTGCATCCACTGTCCATAATCCATTCTGAAGCATGTGGTGTCATACCCTACAGTGCAGTTAGGGGGATAGGCTTCACCAAGGGTATTGTGAAGCATAAACATTTGACAAACAAGCGGATTATCAAAGCTCAGATCAAGGTTAGGACTGACAGGATGATTTGCAAGTGATTCAGGAACAAAATACATAGTAAGACCATTTGGGCATTTTATATTGCTCCCCACAAGATGTTTTAGGTCCCCAGCAATAGCATCAGATGCCTTTGATTTCCGGCTGGAGACCTTTCCCTGCAAAAGAGAGTTAAGTTTTCTTAACCACCCACATTTTCAGGGGTGGCTTAGAAGCAAAATGAGTCTAAGTGAAGCATCTGAGAACTTCGGCTTTGGAGCCCTAGCAAATAGCCTTGCAGGAGGTGAATAATACTCATATGAATAAGTAGAAAAGTTCTTAGTTTTGTGAACATAGCGGTTTGAAGAAACACGCTCATATTCAGAAGTCTGAGTATGATTTCCCTGCAAAACATTGGCGTTAAGGTGACTCTGGTGAGTCCTCTGTCTGTATGAAGCCTTTGGACCACATGAAGCCTTTGGTCTGGGTTTGTCTTCTTCCCTGGTGGTGTCATGATGACATTCACAGGAAGATTCTCAAGACAACTTTTGGGTACCCAGATCTTCTTCATAGGTGACCCATTCCTGCAGTTAGTACCAATATACCTAGCAAACACTTCACCATTTTGATTCTTAAACAGTTTATAGTTTGCATCAAAGGATTCATCAGTGATAATCGAGTTAGCACAAGTGAAGCCAGATAAGGTGGATGGATCCACTGAAGGTCCCTTTGTAGCAACCCATGTGGTTTTGGGGTACTGCCCAGGCTTCCAGTAAGAACCATCAACATTCATTTTCCTCTCGAACCCAACACCCTCTTTCCTAGGGTTTCAGTTCAGAATCTGCTTTTTGAGGACATCACATAGTGTCTGATGCCCTTTGAGACTTTTGTACATTCCTGTCTCAAGCAATGTCTTCAATCTGGCATTCTCATCAGTAATAGTAGTGGTATCCTCAGTTGAGGGGTTAGTTACCACATCAGCAGTTGAAGATATTGTAACAGTAGCAGCAGTAGAACATTCAGCAACAGAGGTAGCGTTATCACGCTCAAGGCATTTTAGACATGGTGGTTCAAATCCTTCCTGAGTGGGACTGATCTGTTGAGCGCGAAGTGACTCGTTCTCCTTTTGAAGATCTTCATGAGCCGCTCTCAATTTCTCAAGGTCTTGCTTCCTTTGAAGATAATCGTAGGAAAGCTTTTCATGAGTTGTTGAGAGCGTTTCATGACGACTTTCAAGTTCCTCGTACTTAACATGAAGATTTTTGATGTCTTCAATTAAGGACTGAGATCGGGTCATTTCCGCGTCCAACAGGTCATCGCTTTTGTCTAGCAATTTTTGAATATGTTCCATAGCTTTCTATTGTTCAGTTGCAATTTTACCAAGTGTTTTGTAGCTAGGTCTGGATTCACAATCAGAGTCATCTTCACTTGATGTTCGAAAGTAGGCATCGCATGAGTTTACCTTGGCACCACGTGCCATGAAGCAGTAGGTGGGGGCAGAGTCGTCCTTGTCATTAGCATCAGCGTTGGTGACGGAGCCATTGTCTTCGGCGTTGAAGATGGACTTGGCAACATAGGCTGTAGCTAGAGCTAGGCTTGCCATGCCTGAATCAGACTCCTCCTCAGATTCCACCTCCGCCTCCTCAGAAGCAGACTCCTCCTCTGAATCCATCTCCTTGCCAACAAATGCACGAGCCTTGCCAGACGAGCTCTTCTTGTATGATGAAGACTTGGACGAAGACTTGGAAGAAGACTTTGAGGATTTCTTCTTCTTCTTGTCATCAGAATCATACTCCTTGCTCTTCTTCTTCTTCTTCCTCTTCTTCTTCTTGTTCTCGTTGTCCCACTGTGGACACTCAGAGATGTAGTGACCAGGTTTCTTGCACTTGTGGCATGTTCTCTTCTTGTGGTCATGAGTAGAAGCTTCATCATTTCTCGAGCTGCATCTTGAAGACTTTCTGAAGCCTTTCTTCTTAGTGAATTTCTAGAACTTCTTCACAAGCATAGCAAGCTCCTTTCCAATGTCTTCAGGATCCCCAGAACTGCAGTCAGATTCTTCTTTAGATGAGGAAAAAGCCTTTGCCTTCAAAGCGCGAGTTCGGCCATAGTTGGGACCATAGATATCTCTTTTCTCAGATAACTGCAACTCATGTGTGTTGAGCCTCTCAAGTATGTCAGACGGATCGAGAGTCTTGAAGTCAGGGCATTCTTGAATCATCGGGGCCAGGGTGTCAAATGAGCTGTCGAGCGATCTCAAGAGTGTCTTGACGATTTCATGCTTGGTGATCTTAGTGGCGCCGAGTGCATGAAGCTCATTTTGTGATATCAGTGAGGCGATCAAATGTGAGTTGTTCATTCTCATTTTCATTTCTCTTGAAGCGGTTGAAGAGGTTGCGAAGAACACTGATCCTTGAGTCTCTTTGGGTTGAGACGCCTTCATTGACCTTGTAGAGCCACTCCCAGACTAGCTTCGCAGTTTCCAGAGCACTCACACGACCATACTGTCCTTTGGTTAGATGACCACAGATGATGTTCTTGGTAGTGGAATCCAGTTGAATGAACCTCTTGACATCAGCAGGGGTGACACCTTCACCCGCCTTGGGAACGCCGTTCTTGACGACATACCAGAGGTCGACATCAATGGCTTCAAGATGCATACGCATCTTATTCTTCCAGTAGGGGTAATCAGTGCCATCGAAGACAAGGCACTCAATGGAGATTTTGATTATCCGTGCAGTCGACATAGCTAAAACTCCAGGTGGTTAAACCGAATCACACAGAATAAGGGAGTACCTTGCTCTGATACCAATTGAAAGTGCTAGTTATCGACTAGAGGGGGGTGAATAGGCGATTTTTATCAAAGTCTTCAAAACACAGGGGCTTTGAAGACAAACAATAGAACTGAGCCTATTGATTTGCAGTGGAAGGTAGACTACACTAGACAAGCCATAGTCAAGTAAGCAATGAAGTGAAAGCACGAAGACTATTAGCAACTAGGTAGTACGGATCAAGATGGAAGAGTATGAAGCCAAACACCAATAGTCGTCACACAGTGAAGTCAATGAGATCAAGGAAGCATGCAATGACTTCATGAAGACAAACTATAAGTAAAGAGAAGGAGAAGATAGAACCAGTAGCTTGGAGAGGACAGGGATTTGTTGGACCAGTTCCAGTTGCTGTGACAACTTTACGTCTGGTTAGGGAGGCTGAGATTCAACTCAGAAGACTGCGTCTTCACCTTATTCCCCATGAGCTAAGGACACCTAGTCCTCACCCAATCACTCTAGTAAGTCTTCAAGGTAGACTTCCAAACCTTCACAGACTTCGTTCACCGGCAATCCACAATGACTCTTGGATGCTCAGAACGCAACGCCTAACCGGTTGGAGGATACACAGTCCTCAAGTGTAATAAGTCTTCAGATCACGCGGACAGAAAGACTTCAGTGATGCCTAACACTCTTTGGCTCTGGGTGTTTTGGGCTTTGTCCTCGCAAGGATCTCTCTCTCAAATGCTTCTGCAGTGGGTTGCTCTCTAACGACAAAAGCCATGCACTAACTCTGAGCAGCCACCAATTTATGGTGTAGGGGGTGGGCTATTTATAGCCAGGAGGCAACCCGACCTGATTTGTCCAAAATGACCCTGGGTCACTAAGGAACTGACACGTGTCCACTTGTCAGATTTCAAACTCACGCGGCAGCTTGACTTGGGCTACAAGTAAAGCTGACTCATCCAGCTTTGGATAAGATTTGCTCTCATTGTCTTTGCTCGAAGACATAGGATTAGGTTGAGCATCACATCAGTCACTCAGACTTTGTTCACTTGGACCCCACTTAATAGTGCAGTGGTTCCTATGACTCAACAAAGAAGAAAAGGAAACTACGAAACAACTATGTCTTCGCACTCCATAGTCTTCACGTGAATTTCTTCTCAAGTCATAATCTTCGTTGTGAATATCTTCACATACCACCATTGTCTTCAATGTCTTCACACATTTTTAGGGATCATCTCCGGTAGGTAAACCGAATCAATGAGGGACTACTACCTGTGTTATCCTGCAATTCTCACAAACACATTAGTCCCTCAACCAAGTTTGTCGTCAATACTCCAAAACCAACTAGGGGTGGCACTAGATGCACTTACACAAATCCTAATCTCGATCTATGCCAACCGAACAAACACCATCGGAGACACTTGTAGAGCATCTTTATAGTCACCCAGTTACGTTGTGACGTTTGATAGCACACTAAGTGTTCCTCCGGTATTCGGGAGTTGCATAATCTCATAGTCATAGGAACATGTATAAGTTATGAAGACAGCAATAGCAACAAACTAAATGATCATAGTGCTAAGCTAACGGATGGGTCATGTCAATCACATCATTCTCTAATGATGTGATGCCGTTCATCAAATGACAACACATGTCCATGGCTAGGAAACTTGACCATCTTTGATTAACGAGCTAGTCAAAGTAGAGGCATACTAGTGACACTCTGTTTGTCCATGTATTCACACATGTACTAAGTTTCCGGTTAATACAATTCTAGCATGAATAATAAACATTTATCATGATATAAGGAAATATAAATAACAACTTTATTACTGCCTTCGTGAAGAGTGTAGGATCTAGAGAACCAGGTTTGAAGCCTTTGCTCTTCAGGAAGTCTTTGAGTGTGTCATACCAAGCACGAGGGGCTTGTTTGAGGCCATACAATGCTTTGTTGAGCTTGTATACCATATCAGGATGTTTTGGATCTTCAAAGGCAGGTGGTTGTGCAACGTATACTTCTTCTTCAATCTTCCCATTGAGAAATGCACTCTCCACATCCATTTGGTACAGGAGGATGTTGTGATTGTTGGCATAGGCTAGTAGTATGCGAATGGCTTCAAGCCTAGCCACAGGAGCAAATGTTTCATCAAAGTCAATCCCTTCAACTTGAGTGTATCCTTGAGCAACGAGACGAGCCTATTTTTTCTGACGACTTGACCATGCTCATCTTGTTTGTTGCGATAGATCCATTTCGTGCCAATGATATTGTGCTTACGAGGGTCAGGACGCTTGACTAATTCGCACACATTGTTCAGCTCAAACTGTTGAAGCTCTTCTTGCATAGCTTGAATCCATTCAGGTTCCATAAAGGCTTCAGCAACTTTCTTGGGTTCAGATATAGAGACAAATGCAAAGTGCCCACAGAAATTTGCTAGCTGAGTTGCTCTTGAACGAGTGAGTGGACCAGGTGCATTGATGCTATCAATAATCTTCTCAATCTGTACTTCATTTGCAACACGAGGATGAACTGGACAAAGATTTTGCCCTTGCTTATCATTGTCTTCTTTTTCAGCATTGGCTTCAGGCTGAGCATTGTCTTCAGGTTGACTTGGTGCAATGATGATTTCTTCTTCAGCCTGTCCCTCTGAAGGTATGTTTTCTCCAGTACCCATAAGCTTGATGGATTCACTAGGAGGGACTTCATCTAGCACATTTGGCAAGTGCTCTCTTTGCGAGCCGTTAGTTTCATCGAACCGCACATCCACAATTTCAACCACTTTACAGTGAAAGAGGTTGAAGACTCTGTAGGAGTGCGAATCCTTTCCGTAACCAAGCAAAAAACCTTCATGTGCTTTTGGTGCAAAATTTGAAGTGTGATGTGGATCCTTGATCTAGCACCTAGCACCAAATACTCTGAAGTAACTGACGTTTGGCTTCTTACCAGTTAGAAGCTCATAGGATGTCTTCTTTAGAAGCTTGTGAAGATAAACATGGTTGATGATGTGGCATGCAGTATCAATGGCTTCAGGCCAGAACTTCCTTGGATTCTTGTACTCATCAAGCATCGTCCGTGCCACCTCAATGAGTGTTCTGTTCTTGCGCTCCACGATGCCATTCTGCTGAGGTGTGTATGGAGCAGAGAACTCATGATTGATGCCCAATGTATCACGATAAGTGTCAAGGAATGTGTTCTTGAACTCTGTGCCATTGTCACTTCTGATGTGCTTGATCTTGATGTCATAGTTCGTCATGGCACGATTGGCGAAGCGTCTGAAGACATCCTGCACCTCATTCTTGTAAAGGATTATATGCACCCAAGTATATCTAGAATAGTCATCAACAATGACGAAGCCATAGAGACAAGCAGTGGTAGTAAGAGTAGAGTAGTGAGTAGGGCCAAATAGGTCCATGTGAAGCAGCTCGAAGGGTTGAGATGTCATCATGATTGTCTTCGAGGGATGCTTGGCTCTAGTCATCTTTCCAGCTTCGCAGGCACCACACAGATGATCCTTCTTGAACATGACGCCCTCGATGCCTACGACATGTTTCTTCTTCGCGAGTGTGTACAAGTTCCTCATGCCAGCATGCCCTAGCCTCCAATGCCAGAGCCAGCACTCTGAAGCTTTTGCTAGAAGACATACGGCCAACTGTGGTCCTGCCGAGAAATCTACCATATACAGATCATCTTTTTGATACCCTTCAAAGACTAGAGATTTGTCAGAATCCATTAGAACAAGGCAACGATATTTTCCAAATATCACAATCATGTTTAAGTCACAAAGCATTGAGCCAAACATTAAGTTGAAACCAAGGGATTCAACAAGCATCACTTTATCCATGTGCCGATCCTTTGAGATTGCAACTCTACCAAGACCCAATACCTTGCTTTTACCAGTGTCAGCAAATGTGATGTGACTCTTGTCAGATGGACGTAAGGTTGAGTCCATGAGAAGACTTCGATCACCAGTCATGGGACTAGTGCATCCACTGTCCATAATCCATTCTGAAGCATGTGGTGTCATACCCTACAGTGCAGTTAGGGGGATAGGCTTCACCAAGGGTATTGTGAAGCATAAACATTTGACAAACAAGCGGATTATCAAAGCTCAGATCAAGGTTAGGACTGACAGGATGATTTGCAAGTGATTCAGGAACAAAATACATAGTAAGACCATTTGGGCATTTTATATTGCGCCCCACAAGATGTTTTAGGTCCCCAGCAATAGCATCAGATGCCTTTGATTTCCGGCTGGAGACCTTTCCCTGCAAAAGAGAGTTAAGTTTTCTTAACCACCCACATTTTCAGGGGTGGCTTAGAAGCAAAATGAGTCTAAGTGAAGCATCTGAGAACTTCGGCTTTGGAGCCCTAGCAAATAGCCTTGCAGGAGGTGAATAATACTCATATGAATAAGTAGAAAAGTTCTTAGTTTTGTGAACATAGCGGTTTGAAGAAACACGCTCATATTCAGAAGTCTGAGTATGATTTCCCTGCAAAACATTGGCGTTAAGGTGACTCTGGTGAGTCCTCTGTCTGTATGAAGCCTTTGGACCACATGAAGCCTTTGGTCTGGGTTTGTCTTCTTCCCTGGTGGTGTCATGATGACATTCACAGGAAGATTCTCAAGACAACTTTTGGGTACCCAGATCTTCTTCATAGGTGACCCATTCCTGCAGTTAGTACCAATATACCTAGCAAACACTTCACCATTTTGATTCTTAAACAGTTTATAGTTTGCATCAAAGGATTCATCAGTGATAATCGAGTTAGCACAAGTGAAGCCAGATAAGGTGGATGGATCCACTGAAGGTCCCTTTGTAGCAACCCATGTGGTTTTGGGGTACTGCCCAGGCTTCCAGTAAGAACCATCAACATTCATTTTCCTCTCGAACCCAACACCCTCTTTCCTAGGGTTTCAGTTCAGAATCTGCTTTTTGAGGACATCACATAGTGTCTGATGCCCTTTGAGACTTTTGTACATTCCTGTCTCAAGCAATGTCTTCAATCTGGCATTCTCATCAGTAATAGTAGTGGTATCCTCAGTTGAGGGGTTAGTTACCACATCAGCAGTTGAAGATATTGTAACAGTAGCAGCAGTAGAACATTCAGCAACAGAGGTAGCGTTATCACGCTCAAGGCATTTTAGACATGGTGGTTCAAATCCTTCCTGAGTGGGACTGATCTGTTGAGCGCGAAGTGACTCGTCCTCCTTTTGAAGATCTTCATGAGCCGCTCTCAATTTCTCAAGGTCTTGCTTCCTTTGAAGATAATCGTAGGAAAGCTTTTCATGAGTTGTTGAGAGCGTTTCATGACGACTTTCAAGTTCCTCGTACTTAACATGAAGATTTTTGATGTCTTCAATTAAGGACTGAGATCGGGTCATTTCCGCGTCCAACAGGTCATCGCTTTTGTCTAGCAATTTTTGAATATGTTCCATAGCTTTCTATTGTTCAGTTGCAATTTTACCAAGTGTTTTGTAGCTAGGTCTGGATTCACAATCAGAGTCATCTTCACTTGATGTTCGAAAGTAGGCATCGCATGAGTTTACCTTGGCACCACGTGCCATGAAGCAGTAGGTGGGGGCAGAGTCGTCCTTGTCATTAGCATCAGCGTTGGTGACGGAGCCATTGTCTTCGGCGTTGAATATGGACTTGGCAACATAGGCTGTAGCTAGAGCTAGGCTTGCCATGCCTGAATCAGACTCCTCCTCAGATTCCACCTCCGCCTCCTCAGAAGCAGACTCCTCCTCTGAATCCATCTCCTTGCCAACAAATGCACGAGCCTTGCCAGACGAGCTCTTCTTGTATGATGAAGACTTGGACGAAGACTTGGAAGAAGACTTTGAGGATTTCTTCTTCTTCTTGTCATCAGAATCATACTCCTTGCTCTTCTTCTTCTTCTTCTTCCTCTTCTTCTTCTTGTTCTCGTTGTCCCACTGTGGACACTCAGAGATGTAGTGACCAGGTTTCTTGCACTTTTGGCATGTTCTCTTCTTGTGGTCATGAGTAGAAGCTTCATCATTTCTCGAGCTGCATCTTGAAGACTTTCTGAAGCCTTTCTTCTTAGTGAATTTCTAGAACTTCTTCACAAGCATAGCAAGCTCCTTTCCAATGTCTTCAGGATCCCCAGAACTGCAGTCAGATTCTTCTTTAGATGAGGAAAAAGCCTTTGCCTTCAAAGCGCGAGTTCGGCCATAGTTGGGACCATAGATATCTCTTTTCTCAGATAACTGCAACTCATGTGTGTTGAGCCTCTCAAGTATGTCAGACGGATCGAGAGTCTTGAAGTCAGGGCATTCTTGAATCATCGGGGCCAGGGTGTCAAATGAGCTGTCGAGCGATCTCAAGAGTGTCTTGACGATTTCATGCTTGGTGATCTTAGTGGCGCCGAGTGCATGAAGCTCATTTTGTGATATCAGTGAGGCGATCAAATGTGAGTTGTTCATTCTCATTTTCATTTCTCTTGAAGCGGTTGAAGAGGTTGCGAAGAACACTGATCCTTGAGTCTCTTTGGGTTGAGACGCCTTCATTGACCTTGTAGAGCCACTCCCAGACTAGCTTCGCAGTTTCCAGAGCACTCACACGACCATACTGTCCTTTGGTTAGATGACCACAGATGATGTTCTTGGTAGTGGAATCCAGTTGAATGAACCTCTTGACATCAGCAGGGGTGACACCTTCACCCGCCTTGGGAACGCCGTTCTTGACGACATACCAGAGGTCGACATCAATGGCTTCAAGATGCATACGCATCTTATTCTTCCAGTAGGGGTAATCAGTGCCATCGAAGACAAGGCACGCAATGGAGATTTTGATTATCCGTGCAGTCGACATAGCTAAAACTCCAGGTGGTTAAACCGAATCACACAGAATAAGGGAGTACCTTGCTCTGATACCAATTGAAAGTGCTAGTTATCGACTAGAGGGGGGTGAATAGGCGATTTTTATCAAAGTCTTCAAAACACAGGGGCTTTGAAGACAAACAATAGAACTGAGCCTATTGATTTGCAGTGGAAGGTAGACTACACTAGACAAGCCATAGTCAAGTAAGCAATGAAGTGAAAGCACGAAGACTATTAGCAACTAGGTAGTACGGATCAAGATGGAAGAGTATGAAGCCAAACACCAATAGTCGTCACACAGTGAAGTCAATGAGATCAAGGAAGCATGCAATGACTTCATGAAGACAAACTATAAGTAAAGAGAAGGAGAAGATAGAACCAGTAGCTTGGAGAGGACAGGGATTTGTTGGACCAGTTCCAGTTGCTGTGACAACTTTACGTCTGGTTAGGGAGGCTGAGATTCAACTCAGAAGACTGCGTCTTCACCTTATTCCCCATGAGCTAAGGACACCTAGTCCTCACCCAATCACTCTAGTAAGTCTTCAAGGTAGACTTCCAAACCTTCACAGACTTCGTTCACCGGCAATCCACAATGACTCTTGGATGCTCAGAACGCAACGCCTAACCGGTTGGAGGATACACAGTCCTCAAGTGTAATAAGTCTTCAGATCACGCGGACAGAAAGACTTCAGTGATGCCTAACACTCTTTGGCTCTGGGTGTTTTGGGCTTTGTCCTCGCAAGGATCTCTCTCTCAAATGCTTCTGCAGTGGGTTGCTCTCTAACGACAAAAGCCATGCACTAACTCTGAGCAGCCACCAATTTATGGTGTAGGGGGTGGGCTATTTATAGCCAGGAGGCAACCCGACCTGATTTGTCCGAAATGACCCTGGGTCACTAAGGAACTGACACGTGTCCACTTGTCAGATTTCAAACTCACGCGGCAGCTTGACTTGGGCTACAAGTAAAGCTGACTCATCCAGCTTTGGATAAGATTTGCTCTCATTGTCTTTGCTCGAAGACATAGGATTAGGTTGAGCATCACATCAGTCACTCAGACTTTGTTCACTTGGACCCCACTTAATAGTGCAGTGGTTCCTATGACTCAACAAAGAAGAAAAGGAAACTACGAAACAACTATGTCTTCGCACTCCATAGTCTTCACGTGAATTTCTTCTCAAGTCATAATCTTCGTTGTGAATATCTTCACATACCACCATTGTCTTCAATGTCTTCACACATTTTTAGGGATCATCTCCGGTAGGTAAACCGAATCAATGAGGGACTACTACCTGTGTTATCCTGCAATTCTCACAAACACATTAGTCCCTCAACCAAGTTTGTCGTCAATACTCCAAAACCAACTAGGGGTGGCACTAGATGCACTTACACAAATCCTAATCTCGATCTATGCCAACCGAACAAACACCATCGGAGACACTTGTAGAGCATCTTTATAGTCACCCAGTTACGTTGTGACGTTTGATAGCACACTAAGTGTTCCTCCGGTATTCGGGAGTTGCATAATCTCATAGTCATAGGAACATGTATAAGTTATGAAGACAGCAATAGCAACAAACTAAATGATCATAGTGCTAAGCTAACGGATGGGTCATGTCAATCACATCATTCTCTAATGATGTGATGCCGTTCATCAAATGACAACACATGTCCATGGCTAGGAAACTTGACCATCTTTGATTAACGAGCTAGTCAAAGTAGAGGCATACTAGTGACACTCTGTTTGTCCATGTATTCACACATGTACTAAGTTTCCGGTTAATACAATTCTAGCATGAATAATAAACATTTATCATGATATAAGGAAATATAAATAACAACTTTATTACTGCCTCTAGGGCATATTTCCTTCAGTCTCCCACTTGCACTAGAGTCAATAATCTAGATTACATTGTAATGATTCTAACACCCATGGAGTCTTGGTGCTGATCATGTTTTGCTCGTGAGAGAGGCTTAGTCACTGGGTCTGCAACATTCAGATCCATATGTATCTTGCAAATCTCTCTGTCCCCTTCCGACACTTGATGACGGAGGGAATTGAAGCGTCTCTTGATGTGCTTGGTTCTCTTGTGAAATCTGGATTCCTTCACCAAGGCAATTGCTCCAGTATTGTCACAAAAGATTTTCATTGGACCCAATGCACTAGGTATGACACCTAGATCGGATATGAACTCCTTCATTTGCTGCTTCCGAAGCAGCTATGTATTCCGCTTCACACGTAGATCCCGCCACGACGCTCTGCTTAGAACTGCACCAACTGACAGCTCCACCGTTCAATATAAACACGTATTCGGTTTGCGACTTAGATTCATCCGAATCAGTGTCAAAGCTTGCATCGAAGTAACCATTTACGACGAGCTCTTTGTCACCTCCATAAACGAGAAACATATCCTTAGTCCTTTTCATTTATTTCAGAATGTTCTTGACTGCTGTCTAGAGGTCCACTCCTGGATTACTTTGGTACCTCCCTACTATACTTATAGCAAGTCACACATCAGGTCTGGTACACAGCATTCCATACAGGATAGAACCTATGGCTGAAGCATAGGGAATGACTTTCATTTTGTCTCTATCTTCTGCAGTGATCGGGAATTGAGTCGCACTCAACTTCACACCTTGTAACACAGGCAAGAACCCTTTCTTTGACTGGTCCATTTTGAACTTCTTCAAAATCTTATCAAGGTATGTGCTTTGTGAAAGTCCAATTAAGCGTCTTGATCTATCTCTATAGATCTTGATGCCCAATATATAGGCAGCTTCACCGAGGTCTTTCATTGAAAAACTTTTATTCAAGTATCCTTTTATGCTATCCAAAAATTCTATATCATTTCCAATCAACAATATGTCATCCACATATAATATTAGAAATGCTACAGAGCTCCCACTCACTTTCTTGTAAATATAGGCTTCTCCAAAAGTTTGTATAAAACCATATGCTTTGATCATACTATCAAAACGTTTATTCCAACTCCGAGAGGCTTGCACCAGTCCATAAATGGATCACTAGAGCTTGCACACTTTGTTATCATCCTTTGGATCAACAAAACCTTCTGGTTGCATCATATACAACTCTTCTTCCAGAAATCCATTCAGGAATGCAGTTTTGACATCCATTTGCCAAATTTCATAATCATAAAATGCAGAAATTGCTAACATGATTCGGATAGACTTAAGCATCGCTACGGGTGAGAAAGTCTCATCGTAGTCAACTCCTTGAACTTGTCGAAAACCTTTCACAACAAGTCGAGCTTTGTAGACAGTAACATTACCGTCAGCGTCAGTCTTCTTCGTGAAGATCCATTTATTCTCGATGGCTTACCGATCATCGGGCAAGTCAACCAAAGCCCACACTTTGTTCTCATACATGGATCCCATCTCAGATATCATGGCCCCAAGCCATTTTGCGGAATCAGGGGTCATCATCGCTTCCTCATAGTTCGTAGGTTCGTTATGGTCTAGTAACATGACGTCCAGAACAGGATTACCATACCACTCTGGTAAGGATCTTACTCTGGTTGACCTACGAGGTTCAGTAGTAACTTGATGTGAAGTTTCATGATCACTGTCATTAGCTTCCTCACTAATTGGTGTAGGAATCACTGGAAGTGTTTTCTGTGATGAAATACTTTCCAATTCGGAAGAAGGTACAATTACCGCATCAAGTTCTACTTTGCTCCCACTCACTTCTTTCGAGAGAAACTCCTTCTCTAGAAAGGATCCATTCTTAGCAACGAATATCTTGCCTTCGGATCTGTGATAGAAGGTGTACCCAACAGTCTCCTTTGGGTATCCTATGAAGACACATTTCTCCGATTTGGGTTCGAGCTTATCAGGTTGAAGCTTTTTCACATAAGCATCGCAGCCCCAAACTTTCAGAAATGACAACTTGGGTTTCTTGCCAAACCATAGTTCATATGGTGTCGTCTCAACGGATTTAGATGGTGCCCTATTTAACGTGAATGCAGCCGTCTCTAAAGCATAACCCCAAAACGATAGCGGCAAATCAATAAGAGTCATCATAGATTGCACCATATCTAATAAAGTGCGGTTACGACATTCGGACACACCATTACGCTGTGGTGTTCCAGGTGGCGTGAGTTGCGAAACTATTCCACATTGTTTCAAATGAAGACCAAACTCGTAACTCAAATATTCTCCTCCACGATCAGATCGCAGACACTTTATTTTCTTGTTACGATGATTTTCCACTTCACTCTGAAATTCTTTGAACTTTTCAAATGTTTCAGACTTATGTTTCATCAAGTAGATATACCCATATCTGCTCAAATCATCTGTGAAGGTTAGAAAATAACGATACCCGCCGCGAGCATCAATACTCATTGGACCGCATACATCAGTATGTATTATTTCCAACAAGTTTGTTGCTCGCTCCATAGTTCCGGAGAATGGAGTCTTATCATTTTCCCCATGAGGCATGGTTCGCAAGTATCAAGTGATTCATAATCAAGTGATTCCAAAAGCCCATCAACATGGAGTTTCCTCATGCGCTTTACACCAATATGACCTAAACGGCAGTGCCACAAATAAGTTGCACTATCATTATTGAACTTATATATTTTGGCTTCAATACTATGAATATGTGTATCACTACTATCGAGATTCAACAAAAATAGACCACTCATCAAGGGTGCATGACCATAAAAGATATTACTCACATAAATAGAACAACCATTATTCTCTGATTTAAATGAATAACCGTCTCGCATCAAACAAGATCTAGATATAATGTTCATGCTCAACACTGGCACCAACTAACAATTATTCAGGTCTAAAACTAATCCCGAAGGTAGATGTAGAGGTAGCGTGCCAACCGCGGTCACATCGATTTTGGAACCATTTCCCACATGCATCGTCACCTCGTCCTTAGCTAATCTTCGCTTAATCCGTAGCCCGTTCGAGTTGCAAATATGAGCAATAGAACCAATATCAAATACCCAGGCGCTACTGGGAGCATTAGTTAAGTACACATCAATAACATGTATATCAAATATACCTTTCACTTTGCCATCCTTCTTATCCGCCAAATACTTGGGGCAGTTCCGCTTCCAGTGACCAGTCCCTTTGTAGTAGAAGCACTCAGTCTCAGGCTTAGGTCCAGACTTGGGCTTCTTCACTTGAGCAGCAACTTGCTTGCCGTTCTTCTTGAAGTTCCCCTTCTTCCCTTTGCCCTTCTTCTTGAAACTGGTGGTCTTGTTGACCATCAACACTTGATGCTCCTTCTTGATTTCTACCTCCGTAACTTTTAGCATCGCGAAGAGCTCGGGAATTGTCTTATCCATCCCTTGCATATTATATTTCATCATGAAGCTTTTGTAGCTTGGTGGCAGTGATTGAAGAACTCTGTCAATGACACTATCATCAGGAAGATTAACTCCCAGTTGAGTCAAGTGGTTGTGGTACCCATACATTCTGAGTATATGTTCACCGACAGAACTATTCTCCTCCATTTTGCAGCTATATAACTTATTGGAGACTTCATATCTCTCAATTCGGGCATTTGCTTGAAATATTAACTTCAACTCCTGGAACATCTCATATGCTCCATGACATTCAAAACGTCGTTGAAGTCCCGGTTCTAAGCCGTAAAGCATGGCACACTGAACTATCGAGTAGTCATCAGCTTTGCTCTGCCAGACGTTCTTAACATCATCAGTAGCATCTGCAGCAGCCTGGCACCCAGCGGTGCTTCCAGGACATAATACTTCTGTGCAGCAATGAGGATAATCCTCAAGTTACGGACCCAGTCCGTGTTGTTGCTACCATCATCTTTCAACTTAGCTTTCTCTAGGAATGCATTAAAATTCAACGGAACAGTAGCACGGGCCATATATCTACAACAACATAGACATGCAAAATACTATCAGGTACTAAGTTCATGATAAATTAAAGTTCAATTAATCATATTACTTAAGAACTCCCACTTAGATAGACATCCCTCTAATCATCTAAGTGATCACTCCTACCGCTTGAGCACTGCGTTGGTTTTCCCTTGAAGAGGAAAGGGTGATGCAGCAAAGTAGCGTAAGTATTTCCCTCAGTTTTTGAGAACCAAGGTATCAATACAGTAGGAGGCCACGCATGAGTCCCTCCCACCTACACAAACAAATAAATCCTCGCAACCAACGCGATAAGGGGTTGTCAATCCCTACACGGTCACTTACGAGAGTGAGATCTGATAGATATGATAAGATAATATTTTTGGTATTTTTATGATAAAGATGCAAAGTAAAGAAAGTAAAACAAAAACGGCGCCAGAAATAGCTTGTTGTCGGGAGATTAATATGATGGAAAATAGACCCGGGGGTCATAGGTTTCACTAGTGGCTTCTCTCAAGAGCATAAATATTTACGGTGGGTGAACAAATTACTGTTGAGCAATTGACAGAATTGAGCATAGTTATGAGAATATCTAGGTATGATCATCTATATAGGCATCACGTCCGAGACAAGTTGACCGACTCCTGCCTGCATCTACTACTATTACTCCACACATCGACCGCTATCCAACGTGCATCTAGAGTATTAAGTTCATAAGAACAGAGAAATGCGTTAAGCAAGATGACATGATGTAGATGGATAAACTCATGCAATATGATATAAAGCCCATCTTGTTATCCTCGATGGCAACAATACAATACGTTCCTTGCTGCCCCTACTATCACTAGGAAAGGACACCGCAAGATTGAACCCAAAGCTAAGCACTTCTCCCATTGCAAGAAAGATCAATCAAGTAGGCCAAACCAAACTGATAATTCGAAGAGACTTGCAAAGATAACCAATCATACATAAAAGAATTTAGAAGATTCAAATATTGTTCATAGATAAACTTGATCATAAACCCACACTTCATCGGTCTCAAGAAACAGACCGCAAAAGAAGATTACATCAAATAGATCTCCATGAGAGAGGGGGAGAACATTGTATTGAGATCCAAAAAGAGATGAAGCCATCTAGCTAATAACTATGGACCCGAAGGTCTGAGGTAAACTACTCACACTTCATCGGAGAGGCTATGGTGTTGATGTAGAAGCCCTCCGTGATCGATGCCCCCTCCGGCAGAGCTTCGGAACAGGCCCCAAGATGGGATCTCACGGGTACAGAAGGTTGCGGCGGTGAAATTGGGTTTTTGGCTCCGTATCTGGTAGTTTGGGGGTACGTAGGTATATATAGGAGGAAGGAGTACGTCGATGGAGCAACGTGGGGCCCACGAGGGTGGAGGGCGCGCCCAGGGGGGTAGGCGCGCCCCCTACCTCGTGGCTTCCTGGTAGCTTTCTTGACATAGGGTCCAAGTCCTCTGGATCACGTTCGTTCCAAAAATCACTTTCCCGAAGGTTTCATTCCGTTTGGACTCCGTTTGATATTCTTTTTCTGCGAAACTCTGAAATAGGCAAAAAACAACAATTCTGGGCTGGGCCTCCGGTTAATAGGTTAGTCCCAAAAATAATATAGAAGTGTATAATAAAGCCCAATAATGTCCAAAACAGAAGATAATATAGCATGGAGCAATCAAAAATTATAGATACGTTGGAGACGTATCAAGCATCCCCAAGCTTAATTCCTGCCCGTCCTCGAGTAGGTAAATGATAAAAACAATTTTTGATGTGGAATGCTACTTGGCATAATTTCAATGTAATTCTTCTTAATTGTGGTATGAATATTCAGATCCGAAAGATTCAAGATAAAAGTTCAATATTGACATAAAAATAATAATACTTCAAGCATACTAACTAAGCAATTATGTCCTCTCAAAATAACATGGCCAAAGAAAGTTCATCCCTACAAAATCATATAGTTTAGTCATGCTCCATTTTCGTGACACAAGAATGCTCTCATCATGCACAACCCCGATGACAAGCCAAGCAATTGTTTCATACTTTAGTAATCTCAAACTTTTTCAACCTTCACGCAATACATGAGCGTGAGCCATGGATATAGCACTATGGGTGCAATAGAATATGATGATGGGGGTTATGTGGAGAAGAGAAAAAGGAGAAAGTCTCACATCAATGAGGCTAATCAATGAGCTATGGAGATGCCCATCGATTGATGTTAATGGAAGGAGTAGGGATTGCCATGCAACGGATGCACTAGAGCTATAAATATATGAAAGCTCAACAAAAGAAACTAAGAGGGTGTGCATCCAACTTGCTTGCTCACGAAGACCTAGGGCACTTGAGGAGGCCCATTGTTGGAATATACAAGCCAAGTTTTATAATGAAAAATTCTCACTAGTATATGAAAGTGACAAAACAAGAGACTCTCTATCATGAAGATTATGGTGCTAGTTTGAAGCACAAGTGTGGTAAAAGGATAGTAACATTGTCCCTTCTCTCTTTTTCTCTCATTTTTTGGGCCTTCTCTTTTTTTTATGGCCTTCCTCTCTTTTTTTTATTCCTCACTTGGGACAATGCTCTAGAAAATGATGATCATCACACTTATATTTATTTACAACTCAATGATTACAATTCGATACTAGAACAGAGTATGACTCTATATGAATGCCGGCAGCGGTGTACCGGGATATGCAATGAACCAAGAGTGACATGTATGAAAGAATTATGAACGGTGGCTTTGCCAAAAATACTATGTCAACTACATGATCACGCAAAGCAATATGATAATGATGAACGTGTCATGATAAATGGAACGGTGGAAAGTTGCATGGCAATATATCTCGCAATGGCTATGGAAATGCCATAATAGGTAGGTATGGCGGCTGTTTTCAGGAAGATATAAGGAGGTTTATGTGTGAAAGAGCGTATCATATCACGGGGTTTGGATGCACCGGCGAAGTTTGCACCAACTCTCAATGTGAGAAAGGGCAATGCACAGTACCGAAGAGGCTAGCAATGGTGGAAAGCTGAGAGTGCGTATAATCCATGGACTCAACATTAGTCATAAAGAACTCACATACTTATTGCAAAAATCTACAAGATATTAAAAACCAAGCACTACGCGCATGCTCCTAGGGGGGATAGATTGGTAGGAAAAGACCATCGCTCGTCCCCGACCGCCACTCATAAGGAGGACAATCAAAGAACACCTCATGTTTCAAATTTGTTACATAACGTTTACCATACGTGCATGCTACGGGACTTGCAAACTTCAACACAAGTATTTCTCAAATTCACAACTACTCAACTAGCACAACTTTAATATCACTACCTCCATGTCTCAAAACAATCATCAAGCATCAAACTTCTCTTAGTATTCTACACACTCATAAGAAAGTTTTTACTAATCTTGAATACCTAGCATATTAGGATTTTTTAAGCAAATTACCATGCTATTTAAGACTCTCAAAATAATCTAAGTGAAGCATGAGAGATCAATAGTTTCTATAAAACAAATCCACCACCGTGCTCTAAAAGATACAACTGAAGTACTAGAGCAAAAACTATATAACTCAAAAGATATAAGTGAAGCACATAGAGTATTCTAATAATTTCCGAATCATGTGTGTTTCTCTCAAAAGGTGTGTACCGCAAAGATGAATGTGGTAAACTAAAAAATAAAGACTCAAATCATACAAGACGCTCCAAGCAAAACACATATCATGTGGTGAATAAAAATATAGCTCCAAGTAAAGTTACCGATGGAAGTAGACGAAAGAGGGAATGCCTTCCGGGGCATCCCCAAGCTTTGGATTTTAGGTGTCCTTAGATTATCTTGGGGGTGCCATGGGCATCCCCAAGCTTAGGCTCTTGGCACTCCTTGTTCCATAATCCATCAAATCTTTCACCCAAAACTTGAAAACTTCACAACACAAAACTCAGCAGAAAATCTCGTGGGCTCTGTTAGCGAAAGAAAACAAAAGACCACTTCAAGGTACTGTAATGAACTCATTATTTATTTATATTTGTGTTAAACCTACTTTATTCCAACTTCTCTATGGTTTATAAACTATTTTACTAGCCATAGATTCATCAAAATAAGCAAATAACACACGAAAGACAGAATCTGTCAAAAACAGAACAGTCTGTAGTAATCTGTAACTAACGCAAACTTCTGGAACTCCAAAACATCAGCCAAAATAGGAAGACCTAGACAAATTGTTTATTGATCAGAAGCAATTGGAATCAATATTTTATCACGTTCTGGTGATTTTTAACAATTATTTTCGTGAACAGAAAGTTTCTGGATTTTCTGCAAGATCAAATAACTATCATCCAAGAAGATCCTATAGGTTTAACTTGGCACAAACACTAATTAAAACATAAAAACACATCTAACCAGAGGCTAGAACAAATATTTATTCCTAAGCATAAGCAAAAAGCAAAAAACTAAAAATAAAATTGGGTTGCCTCCCAACAAGCGCTATCGTTTAACGCCCCTAGCTAGGCATAAAAGTAAGGATAGATCTAGGTAGTCACTACAAAAAAAGACACATCCGTGACATTTTGGTCCGAACGAATTTTTTTTTCTGTCATACATATGACACTTCTATGACGATAATTGTGACAAAACCCGGTATCATCATAGATGTGGTGGGCTCCTACTTCTATGACAAACAATCATGACAGAAAATGGGCTTCTCGTCCTGGGCGGGCTGGAGACGCAGCTGCATCACATTCTTTGGGCCTTCCATGACGGAAAAAACCACGGTAGAAGCAAGGGGGAGGAAAATTTCGGGGAGTTCCCGGTTACGGTGGGAGGTCGGGGGCGGAGCGATGCACGTTTCTCTCATACACGTACGCGCGTGTGTGCGAGGCGTTGGCTCTAACTGAACCCGAGCGAGGCGTTGGGCTCTAACTGAACCCGAGCGATTGCAGTATAGGCTACGCGTTACTGAACCCGAGCGATCGATCGATGGCTGTTAACTGAACCCGATCGAGCGATTCCTTTGCTACTGCTGCTAATTGAAGCCGATCGATTGGATGAACAGTGAGCGTTGCGGGGGGGGGGGTGGATGAACAGTGAGCGGTGGCGTTGCCTCTGGATGAACAGGACCCCGTGGTGTGGAGGGCTGGATGAACAGTAGACGGTGGACGGGTGCCCGTGGAGGGGTGGTTGAACAGGACCCCGTGGTGTGGAGGGCTGCATGAATAGTAGACGGTGGAGGGTTGCCCGTGGAGGGGTGGTTGAACAGTAGCCGGTGGAGTAGCGCGTGGTGGAGGCTGGAGGAGGTCGACGGTAGCCCGTGGAGGCTGGAGGAGGTCGACGGTAGCCCGTGGAGGCTGGAGGAGGTCGGCGGTGGAGATGAACAGTATCCCGTGGAGTCCCGTTTTGCGGTACGCCACACCCCTCCCGATGAACAGGACCCCCGTTTCGACCGTAGGAGGTCTGTTTCGTCCGTTTTGCGATACGCCACACCCCTCCTGATCAACAGGACCCCCGTTTCAACTGTAGGAGGTCCGTTTCGTCCGTTTTGCGGTACACCACACCCCTCCCGATCAACAGGACCCCCGTTTCGACCGTAGGAGGTCCGTTTCCTCCGTTTTACGGTACGCCAGACCCCTCCCGATCAACAGGACCCCGTTTCGAACGTAGGAGGTCCGTTTCCTCCGTTTTGTGGTATGCCAGGCCTCGTTTCCATCGCCTGTTCCGTCCAAGCCCTCCCGATGAACACGACCACGCATTCCATTCCGACCCAGCCGGTTGGCTCCCACGCATTCCGTTGCCTCCCGATGAACACGACGCATTTCGTTGCCTCCCCATGAACACGATGCATTCCGTTGCCTCCCCATGAACATGACGCATTCCGTTGCCTCCCCATGAACACGACGATGACGCTGTTTCTTCGTTCCGACCCAGCCATGTACACGAGCCCTGGCCATACGTATGCGCGAGTAGGCGTTCGAGACCCCGCCCGTATGTACACATACGTGGCCGTATTTTCTTTCTTACACCCTGGCCGCTATACGTACGTGTACATGCTACGTGCGCGCCTGTACTACGACATGTGCGCGCCTCTACATCCACCAGTATATATGTACGTACACGTTCGCGACCAGAATGACAACGCTACGTACGCTTCGACCAGGTGGGTCCCGACTGTCAGGCACTTCCTTGCGTGCGAATATGTAGCTGGTGGGTCCCAGCAGTCAGGGGGAAACGTTTTTTTCGTGAAATACGGTGGCCCGTCCGGTGGGTCCCCGCTGTCAGGTGGAGGAATAATTATTTTACACGTAATAAGGAGGCACTTCCTTGCTGCGGCCGTGGACCCAGCTGTCAGCCTCTCCACGGACAGTCCACATCCGATGGAAGTCGTTCCTTGACCACGTTGACCACGCCGCGCCGAGAGCACCAGGGCGGTGGACGACAGCGAGGCCTAGGAAGGGGAAGACGTGGAGCCGGGGAAGACGCGGCAGTGGATGCCCACGCGTAGAGGTGTACGAGGGTTCACTGGTTCGCTGCGGTGTGAGGCTGCCGTCACCACAGAATAACAGGGGGTGTGGGTGAGTAGAGGGATGGCCTGGCCAGCGGTGGGAGTAGTAGGGGGCGGTGAGGCCTCCGCCGCATCACAGCCGGCCACGGGAGGCAGGAGCACGAGGCACGACCGGCGCTGGTTTGGGCGACTGGAGCAAGAAGACCAGAGGTTGAAGAAGCACTACGGCCGTTGGATGGACATCGTACGGTCACTGGAGCTAGAATCGTGCATATTGACTAAGTTGACAAAGCCCTCCGTCCCCGTCAACTTAGTAGGTCCACAAGTCAGCCTGCCACTATACTGGGTCCCAGCTAACAGGGGGAGTATTCATTTTTTTGTGCGTAATAAGGAGGCACTTCCTTGCGTGCGAAGATATAGCTGGTGGGTCCGAGCTGTCAGCGGCGGTAACGTTTTTTTCGCGAAATACAGAGGCCCTTTCGGTGGGTCCCTGATGTCAGGTGGAGGAATCATTATTTTGCACGTAATAAGGAGGCATTTCCTTGCCTGCGGCCGTGGACCCAACTGCAGGCCTCTCCACGTACAGTCCACTTCAGATGCATGTCGGTCGTTGACCATGTTGACCAGGCCGTGCCGAGAGCACCAGGGCGGTGGACGACGGTGAGGCCTAGGAAGGGAACGACACGGAGGCAGGGAAGACTCGGCAGTTGTTTCCCAAGCGGAGGGGAGTACGACTGTACGAGGGTTTATTGGTTCGTCTGCCGTCGCCGGAGAATAACAACAGGTGTGGGTGAGTAGAGGGATGGCTAGGCCAGCGATGGGAGTACGGTGGGGCGGTGAGGCCTGCGCGGCAGCAGAGCCGGCCGCGGGGAGGAGGGAGCAGGCAGTCCTGCCGGCGCTTGTCTGAGCGGCTGGAGCAGGAAGAGCAGAGATTGAAGAAGCACGACGGCCGTTGGATGGCCATCCAACAGTCACTGCTTGTGCGTCAACTTTTTTTAGGAAAGCCTCAAATCTGTGGAAAACAGCATACAACCCATCTACCATTATTTCTAATAATTTACAGCCCATTTGCTAATTATTAAGGTTTTTTTGGAGCCCATATTCTTTTTGTTAGCATTACAGCCCATATTGTGGCCACGGTTAAAAAATTATACGAAATTTTGCATATTTCGGTGCGGTCCGAACTGTTTTTAATCCCGAAATTTCGACTCACATTCAAACTAATTTTAAAAATAAATGTATATCAATATAAAATCCAACAAATTCTCCACGCATAAAAATTAATGTAATTTAAAATCTTGTAATGAAAAAAAAAAGATATTTGAAACTAATTGCCGGTTTGATGTGTTTTAAAAATGTACATCCCTTTTCTCATTACTGATGGGCCATTTTCTCGGCCAGCCGAATGAAAGCTCTCCTCGTCTTCAAAGATTTGCAGCCCAACAGGCCTGACAAAGCGACTTACTTGGCAAATCACAAAAAAACTGGGTTGTGGCCGTGGACCCAGCTGTCAGCCTCTCCACATACAGTACTCTTCCGATGGAATGTCGTTGACCACATTGACCACGCCGCGCCGAGAGCACCAAGGCGGTGGACGACGGCGAGGCCTAGGAAGGGGACGACGCGGAGCCGGGGAAGATGCGGCAGTGGATGTCCACGCGGAGAGGAGTACGAGGGTTCACTGGTTCGGCTGCGGTGTGAGGCTGCCGTCGCCGCATGGCCTGGCTAGCGGTGGGAGTAGTAGGGGGCGATGAGGCCTCAACGGCAGCATAGCCGGCCACTTGAGGCAGGAGCAGGCGGTCTCCCTGCCGCTGGTTTGGGCGGCTGGTGCAAGAAGAGCAGTGATTAAAGAAGAAGCAGGACCGTTCGATTCAAATCCAACGGTTACTGCTGCTAGAATCGTCTGTTGACTAAGTTGACAAGCCCTGCGTACGCGCCAACTTAGTAGGCCCACAGGTCAGCCTCCCAACCGGTGCGCCCCAGATGTCAGTGGGAGGAATCATTTTTTCACGTAATAAGGAGGCAGTTGATTGCGTGCGGCCAGGCCAGCGGAGGGAGTAGGGTGGGCCGGGGAAGCCTGCGCGGCATCACAGCGGGCCACAAGAGCAGGGAGCAGGCAGTCCCACCGGCGCTAGTTTAGGCGGCTGGAGCAGGAAGATCAGAGATTGAAGAAGCACGTCGGCCGTTGGATGGACATCCAACAGTCACTGCTGCGTAAACAAGTCAGCCTCGAAATCTGTGGCGTGTACAGCCCATTTGCTATTATTTTTATAATTTTTACTCATTTTCTAATTCATATGGAATTTATTGCAGCCCGTTTTCCATTTTTAGAATTGCTGGCCATTTTCTTGTCAGTACCAGGGTCAAAAAATTAACTACATATGTGGGAAATTTTGAAAATTCGCAAATTTTTGCTGGGGAACGAAATATTCTTAATCCAAAAATTAATAGCCATACCAAAACAAATTTAAAAATAAATTAGTACTATGTCATGTTAAATCCAATGAAATACGTATAAGATATCAGTGAAGAACAAAAACAAAAAAAGAAACTTATATCCCATTTGCTATATTTTTTTGGAATTTTCAACCCCTTTTGATATTACTTTTAACAGACATTGACCATACTCTTAAGCCAGGCTGGAATGCATCCCTCCTCGTCTTGAAAGATTTGTAGCCCAGTAATTCAGAGAAAACAAATAGGCCTAGCTTGGGTATTCTTTAAAACGAAATACTGGGCGACCTATTTTCCCAAAGAACTGGTGCATGAGCATTTAGCTTTATTTATTTATTTATTTATTTACTTATTTATGTTTAGGGGACCATGAGCATGTACCTGGGCCGGATTCATGTGAGAGCCTCCCTTCAAGTTAATTATGGGCTTCTCTATTGGGCCTTCATCAGTGGGCTGCATGTTATCAACAAGTGGAAAATGTGTTCCGTACGAAAAATAGTATGCGCTACGTACGGTACGGGGCACTAAAGGATCGAACCGTGCAACGACTTCCAAAACATTGTGTTTGTCGTTCTAACAACACATTTATTCAACCAACAGACGAAATATACTGCTGATTGTACCTTGAAAACAGCAGCAGCAGCAGCAACCAGGGCTGGGGGTGCAACAGAAGCAGTAATCAGGCCAGAAGAGTGAAGACGCAGCTCTCTCTTCCAAACCAAACATCAGCCATCATTACAAAAGGGCTACCAAAAAATAACAAGTGTATGCATCAAACTAAATAAAGATCCTACTACACCAAGTGTACGCATCTAACTAACTGGCTCAGTTAGACGTTACTATTTATTAAGCTGTGGAGATTGGCTGACGGCTTGAACCAGATGGGTGCCTGACGGGGGAAACTCGAGCCAGCAGGTCGAAGTCTGATACTTGCGACCCTCTCTCCTACTTTGGGCTGCAGAGCGTGGCGGCACATATCAGGGTATGGTGCATGTAGAGACGCAAGGTACACTGTGTACACACAGTTTTGCCTGATGAACGAAACCGCGCTGCCATCATGATCCTTGCCGTCGGTTATCTCCTGGTTAATCAGATAATTCAGTCCGACCAATAGAGAGCGTGTACCAAGGCTACTTACCAGCCTCCAGTCAAAAATTCCTGAAGCCCCAGAGAAGCTGGGATCCTGCTCAAAGACCTTGCAGTGACTGTGATTGTATTCCACGAAACAACACGTCCGGTACATGCGAACGATCACCAATCTTTCGCCGTCGTCTGATCGAGCCAGGAACCACCCACAACTGCCATGCTGCTTTTCTTTGAAAGGTTCTGGGACTAGGAAGGGTAGGGACACCAGGCGGCCTACAACATCATATCAAGTTGGAGTCAAATAAAAAAGGGCTCTTGATTTAGTCAATCTTAAGAACAACATGTTATGAGCATGAATATTTTTTCAGCAAATGTTGACAGTAATATAAGCAAGCCATCATCATATCATAGGAAAGTAACATACTGCTGTAACAGCCGTTTGTAGCGATGACTGGAGTAGGCCAGCAATACGTCCAACCATAGAAGGAGTCGACAGCGTAAATGAAGCCCTTGTGTTCAATGGCATCAGAGAACCATGGAGGATGTATGATCCTGCGATGGACGTGCAGATTTATCCACTTACCGCAGTGACCTGTCAGATAGGCGAGACCGCGGTTGAAGAATGCAATTAGCCTGAAGTCTTTATAATTCGCAGATCTTGTGGGCACTTGGCAGATTACAACCTTGAGCAAATCAAACTTGGTATCATGTTGGCTACTGTAAGATTCCGAGTATTCTGGGCCGCGGTGCCAAAGCAGTGCAGTGTTAATTGAAGGAAGGGGGATCAATCGCCGGGTGTAGACCTCCACGAGCATCCAGCTCCTGCGACCGTCGACGAGCACCATCCAAGACGTGTTCATGCCGACCCAATACATACCATTAATGTAGTTGAGGCTAACGGGGATCGGATCACAGTCAAGGGGGTTGATGCTCGCCACCCTACGATCGTTATGCTGCGTGACACGCCGTTTCTGAAGATCAGGCGGCATCAGCAAGCAAGGAGCTGGCTTAAAAAGCTCCGGCCTGAGGGCTTTGAGTAAACGGTACAGCCCCGACGAGCACGCGGCGAGCGGCATGGTACTGAGATTGTCCACACGCGAAACAATGAGCTTGATTACCTCTGTGGGGAGCGAATTCCAGCCACTCTTTCGGCGGACGCTGCTCAGTTCTGCCATTGTTAGTACTTGGGTTTCGGACGAGGGGGGGAGGCGCCTTAGCGGGGATGGAAGATTGGACGAGATTATGTGCGGACAAAGATGGAGAAGCGAATATGTGCTGCGGGAAGTGGACTGGTGATGATGACCACATCACGCCGCTTGACTTACGAGATACATACCAGCAGTGTAGGGTCATGTCGATGCCAGACAACTTGCTTGAGCGATCACAGTACTGGTACTCCCTACAGTGCTATGCCCTAACTTGCTTGAGTAGAGTAGTAGAGTAGGACTCTGCTCTACTACTAGCACCAGAGGAGTAGTATATTCTAATCTAAAATAGTTACAAACTTCAATGCCCGAGCGTGGAACGATTACGAACCGTGCTCAAAGACCGTGTCTACGTGGTGTTTGGACATGGGCGACAACCTCAACGCCAATGGTGCTGCTCCCGTTGCACCGTATGTGTTTCTGTCCTTCCCGTTCGAAATCGTGGTAGAATTCATGTTTCTACTCTGTATCCTACTACTATGCTAGTCCACATGATTAATTTCATCTCTGTAATAGCCGTCATGATTTATTTTGTGCTTATTCGGATTAAATCTCGTAGTAACTTGCTCATATATTCAACTGGCGCAACGTCCCCTACAGCCACTCCCGTTTCATGGACGGCCTGGTCGATGCCTCCAAGGAGCCCTTCGTCCACTGCTATGAGTGCCCGATGCTGTTTTGTGGCTCGCCGGCGGACATGGTGCATCACCTCACGGATGCGTGCAGCGCTCACTGCTGGCCCTTGGCGGAGAACATCAAGTACGAGACATGCTACCCGTTCACCATGCCGGAGTCGCTGGAGGATCACCGCCACCTGCTAGTCTCGGAGGAGGACGACAGCGTCTTCCTCTTGATCGTGGGCACCGGCGAGGCCTACGCAAGCCGCCGCCCCGTCTCTGTAATGTGCGTCAGGGGCGATGCCGCTGACGCTGACACTGACACGAGGCCGATGTACGGGTGCGTGGTCAGTGTTACTACCCTTCCGGGTCGCCTGGGCGGCGACACCAGCCTCATCGAATGGACTTGGACTCTGGGGAGCTGGGACTATCCCGCCAATGTGGACATGGAAAACCCATGGCATCCTTTACCTGCCGACGCGGTGCACGGGGACTCCAAGGAGGTTCACCTGGACATACGCATTATCAAGTTAAATGTTGATCATTAGTCTTCGCTCAATGTAATCCGCTGTCTAAGCATGTGGAGACTTCCATGCAGGATCTTGCTCTATTGGAGTATCGCGCATGAATAAAAGTGTATCCATTTATGGTTTAGTCTAGAATCTTCCATGTATGAATTTTTACTACAGTACTGGTGAAAGACTTACGATGAGCCATTTCTTACATCTCCTCTGCCCGCTAGCAAGTCATCCTGATTTAATCCCTCCGTCTAGGTGTATAAGGGCGTGGTTAATATTACTTAATAGTATAGCCAACTATTGACTATAAGAAAGTGCCATGTCATTTGTAGCCAACATGTATAACAATCGATACTCAAAAACTAATTCTTAAAGATCATTTCTTACAAAGGACAATAAGTGTTATTTCTTCACATGTTTTGGATGCAGGTTGAACAGTTGAACGCTTTTGTTTGCAAAAGATACCTTTTATCTATTTCACCCGGATGTTTGTGAGCTCTGGAGATGAAATAATATCCGAAGAAACCTATCGATACCCGTTACACATGAGATGACCCCCACATCCTTTGTCAAAATAAAAACTCCCCGATCAATGCATTTCACTCTTCGGTGCAACGCACGGGCACCTTACTACTATAGATTAGTACGACCAAAAATTGAACTAACATTATATATAGTACGATAAATGCTGATGCGTGTCACCTAAAATTATATCATTCAAAACTATGTTCAAATACGAATCCAACGATATAGTTTTTGTTGACATGCACTAACATTTTGTCAGTTAAATCTTCAGTCAAATTCAATGGGGGACTAATAAACCACGACCGATGTAGTACAAGTGTAGAGGGCGGCGTTGCACGGGAGTCTCACCTCTCACCCCGCTCGTGGCGCGGCAGTAAAGCCGTCATATCACAAAACCCAACCACTCCCAGTAATAAGTGGCCTTGTAAAATAAACGGACAAGCAACCATCACGTCCCTCCGTCTTTTTTGCATTTCATCTCTCTGCATTTACTTTCTCCGGTTCATCTGCACACTCGATCCCTAGCTACTACTCCTAGGGCCAGTTCTTTTGGCGGCTTCCCCAGCTTTTCCCACAAGACTAGTCAGAGTGGAGAGTAACAATAAGGCGCCTCACTCATTTATTTGGGCTTCTAAACTACTACTCCATCCTGGTTTATTCCTCACCATTGTAATTTGTGCTAAATTTTGACCAAAGACTTAGCTGGTTTATTCCTCACCATTGTAATCCCTCCGTCTAGGTGTGTAAGTCATCTTACGAAAACCAAATAATCCCAAAACACTTAGGCGCGGTGCATTAACTTATACTCCGTACCTCGTTTCTTGTTTCTTGACATATCAACCAATAAGAGATAAAGAGTGTGCATGCTTTTAATGACTTGAGATATCAAACACGACATGCAGTGGTTAGTTCATTGCATGCAATACTATTAATTAGCAAATAAACATTAACGTTTCTCGTTTTCTCCTCCTCCTTGGTCACGGTGCACAGCCTAAGATGACTTACTCACCTAGACGGATGGAGTAGTGCATGTGACATGCACTAACATTTCATTAGTTAAAGTTATGATCAAAATTTGACACAGATTACAATGGGGACCAATAAACCAGGACGGAGGTAGTAGTTATGGGATTACTAATCTAGAAGCCTAAAAGAACTGGCCCCTGGTACTCCTACTAGTAGTAGTACTCAAGTTGGAATTCCAATTGCACGACACAACTTGTTAGGCAAAAAATTCGATACAGGGTGTAGGAAGCGGTTTGGGAATTTGCATGCCTTTCCAACCAGTGAGATACTCCGTACAAAGTATGAAAGAGAAATAACCACAGAGAAGGAAGCTAAAAGTAAACAATCAAACGAGCATTTTTGCATTTGTTTTGCATTGAATTGTTTCACAAGCTTGACTGGTGTTGTTTTTCTACTTTTACAAAAACCGCATCGTAATGTTAAAATGTGCATTTGCACGTACATAAGTAATAGTAGTACTCCCATCGTCTAGGTGTATAAGTCTTCCCTCCTTCTTGGTCACGGTGCACAACCAAAGATGACTTATTGACCTGGACGGAGGGAGTAGCACAGTCTGCAAGCATATATCGAGAGAGACGTGTAGTGCGATAATATATAGTAAAGTTTGTGCTATATGCACGTACTTGCAAAATGCGTACGAATACACAAGGTTTCCAAACTTTCCCTTTTACATACTTAATTAAGGACGCTAAAAATTCCTGAACGTTCGGGATTTATCATTTGCGTCCCAAAAGTAATGAGATCGCCTTACGAAACAAAAATTATACTCCTCCTAAAAGCCACGGCGCTCGCAGGAGCGCTTGCGGCGCGCCACGAGTGCCCTGGTGCACGGCCGTTTCCCAGCGCGCTGACACAACGCCTCTTCCTCAGCCTCGCAACTCGCGAGGTGCTGATTGGCGGCTTGCCGGCGGGCGAGCGCGATCTCACCGGTGTGGTGATCCGGCGCCACAGGTACTCCTCCTCACTGGAAGCGTGCACCCGGTCCACGTACCGCCAAGTGTAGATGAGGCGCTTGGGCCCGACTGCACTCAGGGCGTCGGCACGGGCGTCCTCCGCCACCCTCACGGCCCTCGCACGAGCCTTCTGCCAAAGAGCCAATTGCCGGACTCTCTCGAATGCGACATAGGCCTCCCAGGCAGCTTGTTCCGCGGTGCGCTTCTCTTCCTCGGCCTTCTTCTCCGCCTCTATTTTGGCGCGCTCTGCTGGAGGCAAAGCCTCCCACAAGGCGACATCCATTCCTTTCCAAAGCTCCTCAAGCTTGGGGGTTCGGCGGGCGGCGTGGCGTTCTCCTCGTAGCGGGGAGCCGACGCGTCCTCCGGCGCGCGTGCTGGCGAGATTGGGAACGCCGACGCGTCCACCTCGACGCGTCGCGGCGAGGAGCGGAATGCCGACGCGTCCTCCTCGACTAGTGGCGGCGAGGAACGGAACGGCGACGCGTCACGTCGCGTCGATGAGTGGAACACCGACGCGTCCTCCTCGACTAGTGGCGGCGAGGAACGGAACGGCGATGCGTCGCGTAGCGGCGAGCAGCGGAACACGGACGCGTCCTCCTCGACTAGTGGCGGCGAGGAACGGAATGGCGATGCGTGACCGTCCGCGCGGTGCAGCGAGGGGCTCCTAGGGCTTGGGAGGGGCGATGCCATGGTGGTCGACGTGAGAGGGAGGGGGAGGAGATAGCGATGAACGTGAATGTGAGGGGGAGGAGATAGCGATGTCGTGGGAGGCGCAGTATTTATAGCGAGCAATGGCACACCTACGTAAGATATGGACTGAGCTGCACTGACTTAACTGCAGGTCCAGTTGCGTCATTGACATGTGGGCCAGACCCCTGTTGGGCCCATATGTCAGTGACCCAATGCACCTGCAGTTAAGTAATAGCTACGTGGGCATATTTGTTGGAGTAAATTACGGGGGAGCGAAGGGGCGGAAATATTGCTGGTCACAACAGATTGGACGAGCGTGGGGGGAGGAGAGTCACGCATGCAGATTTTTTCACACGGGGTGGAGTGGTGGGACCACCGGAGGGAGAAGGAGAGTTTGGCAGGCATATTGTTTCCACACATGGAGAGGAAAAGATTTGGAGACGAACGGGCTTCCTACAGGTATGGGGAACGGTGCATAATAAGTCATCTTGCATGCCGGGCTAGGTATAGTCTCAAGTCATTAAAAACATACACGCCCCACACATGTTCATATTTCAAGGTGCACTAAATTATTGCATGCGATGATTAAGGCTGGCCATAATGGTGGTATCTTAGCTGGTATCATGCACACGGGAATACCAAAGATATGTGGCAAAGAATTAAAGAAGAGAGGGGGGTTAGGGTAACTAGTGTTCATGCATGCATTGGTAAACACATTTTTTTGTGAAGAACGACAGCACTAGTTGAGTACTTTTGCAGACTTCAAAAACTATTCCACCGCCTCTACTATCTTGCTAAGAGTAGGTGAAATTTTTGAATCGAGCCCTTTAAACTAGAAGGGAGGTAGTGGTACTCTAAGGCTGGTCATAGTGGGGAGTAACTTAGACTAGTAACATGCATATGTTACTAGTCTATGTTACTACCTCTATAGTGCATAGTATCATAGATTAGTATCATAGGTGGTCTCATTTATTGCCATGCATGACACATAGTAGCATCACATTTATTATGTTACGGTATCTACCTATGTTACTATAACCATCTCTCTCTTCTTTAATTGCCTACCACATTAGCATGTTTGCGAGTCCCAAGTGCATGATACTACTTATGTTACCCCCACTATGGCCAGCCTAATAGCTAGCCTTGTTGTGATGACAAGATAGGACATGGCACGCACCTGGACGGAGGAACTAGTCTGCATTGTGCATTTAAGTTTTGTCTGAAGTCAATGTACCTCTACTTTCACCAGACTTATAGAAAAATGTGTCAACATTCACAATGTCAACTCAATATTTTTACACTCATTATAAAACGTAGTTCTTATACTCATTATAATCAGTATTGTAGATATTGGTATTTTTAGTATAAATTTGGTCGTGGGATTTCATTGATGCCTGTCAAAGCGTGGAGGAAGCGGAGCTTAGGGCTTGCATTGCCGGTCTCTACATAGGTATTGCTCTTCATAATCCTGTAATTTTAGAGACTGATTGCGCTTTTGTGGTAGCGTCTCTTGCATCGGGGGACTATGACAGGTCTGCTATGTGTGACCTGAAGATGAAAGCGTTGAGCATCTCGAAGTTGATCAATCTTCAATTGTCAAAGATTAGCCGTTCGGCCAATAAGGTGGCACACTTAATCGCTAAGTATAGATTTGATAATAGATTAGATGGTATTCTTGTAAATAACGTACCGCCCTGTGTGGTGAATATTGTATCCAATGAGTGTACTGGTGTGGCTGGTTAATTAATATAAGTGGTGTTAAAAAAAGTATAAATTTGGTCAAACACTTTGCAAACGGTTGACGGGAGTAAAAAGGACCAGAGGGAGTATCATGCATGCGGAGTAGGCAAAAAAATTGCTTGTCTAAAAAAAGGTAAAAAAATTGCTCATTTATAGCCGGTCGAAGTCTCAAAGGGCGCGACCGTGCGAGGGAGGCAAAGGTCATGGGAGGCGCGACGTTTGACGGAATTAAGTGAAGTTACATCCACGTGCCGGCATGGCGTGCGAACAGGCAGAAGCTATACCGTCAGGCCTACGATATGGGTCTAGTAGACATGACATCTAGTGGGTCCCGCATAGTTCTCGAGAACTCTTTGGGGGCTTGCAGCCGTTTATCCACCGGGCAAGCCAGCAACCCCACATCGTTCGCACGCCCTACTCGTCCCTCTCTTCTACCTTACAACAGTTCGCTCCCAGTCATCCCGTCCTTTCACATTAGTTCGCTCCCAGTTTTTTTTGCGGGGTACAACAGTTCAACTTCTCCTAACCCTTCTCCAAAATCCATGGCCTCCCAAATCTTCATGTTCGCCGCTGAGTACCAGGTTAGAGCCATCACCGTCGATCAGTTCATCGTCATCTACACACGTGGATCCGAGACGGTGAAAGCATGGCTTGCTCGCTTCCTACGCACGTTCAACAGTTCAACGGATGAGTGGGTCGCTGGGCTAGATGCTGAGTACACCACAGTCCTGGGACGAGAGAAGGATCTAAAGGACGAAGAGAGGAAGAAGCCCGCCGTAATCCAGGTTTGCGTACATAACGTTTGCTTGGTCTACCACATATGCCATGCCGACGTTGAGTGCCAGGATTTTAAGAACTTCCTCAAGGTCAAAAGAGTGAAATTCGTTATTGTAGGCTTTAAGAACGACATGGATGTCCTGCGTCGGATAGGTCTCATTGTAGGCCAGCCCTTCAATCTCGAGAAGGCAAGCCTGGTGTCCTCCTCTCAACCTTCAATGCTGACCCTGGCAGCAGCCATGATTGATCCTTCGTACGCTAAACTGAAGAAACCTCATCAGGAGTTTCATCATGCATGGGAGTCGAAGACATTAGATGAAGATCACATTCTGTACGCAGTAATGGATGCCTACCTTTGTTTAAATATCTACAAGGGTTGGATGAAGAAGCAGAGCCCAGTGTCCGGTTCAAGCAAAGAAGCGTCGGCGAAGAGGAAGAGGAAGAGGGACGAGGACGAAGTCGAGGACGTGGACTCGGACTCCGAGTAGGTGGCAGTGCCGTCGCTCATGCTGGTTCTACTGCAGTGTCAAGAGGACTAGTTGCTTAGTTTATTTTCAAGGGTGTGTTGTGCTGAGGCCCCAGCAGAACTATGTTTATGTTCTTTCTCATTATTTGAAATCTTTAGTACGTACAGTAGTACTAGTACTATGTCTTACTACTGTTCTTCTTGCAGTTGGTACTACTGCTCGTATCTTCGTGTTCCTACTGTACTTAATACGTTCATACTAGTAGTATAATTTGGGTCAGTCGATTTGTGAAAGAAGTTCGATGGAGCGAAGGAAGAAGACGGCAGAAGAGGTGGAAGAAGCCCTTCTAGCCATCCATGTTGCATCAAACGGCTCACATGAGTCGACTGACCCAAATTGCTCCTTCAGATTGCAGGATCCACGTGGCATTCAAGGTCTCGAAGGTAGATTACGCATCCACACCCGGTTTGCGGGCTCGACACGCGCGCGACCGGCTTCCGCCGCGACAACCACCATGCGCGCCTCCTCCGCGCGGGCGGAGACAACAATGACACGCTAGTTCCTCCTCGCAGGCGTGCTGGAGCACGCGCTCGTCCTCCTCTTCGTACGCTGCGTGCATAGACGCGGCTCCACCAGCTGCTCGCGTGCTTGGCAGCGCGGCGGCATCGCGAGGAGGGACTGCAGACGACGTGAGCGGGCGAGCCTTCGGCTTCATGGCACAGGGATGGCGGCGACACGACGGTGATGGGCGAGAAATTGTTGGCCGGAGCAAGCGGGCGCCGGCATGCGCAACGGCGGCGGCATATTGATGAGCGCGCGTGTGGGAGCTTACTTTAGTTTTATATATAAGGTTGGTCAAACTTAAAAGAAAACCGTACTAGTACACGTAAACATTAGACTTAGGCAGCGCTTTTATTAGTTAGTACCATAGCCATGATACGGAATCCTGTGCAAGCGCATGAACCGCGGCCGCGCGGTCGATCGAACGGTGCGTCGCCGTGTCGCGCTCGAAGGACATCCACCGAACCTTTTTGTGTGTGTGAAAACAATCCTCGAATATTACTCAACTTTTTTTTCCTGTGAAAGTTCTTGACGTTGCAATATTTCCATATATTTGAATTTGGCTCCAGTTCATGTTTATTTGGATTTGGACGTTTTAGGTGCGCCCTAGTTTTTTTTAATACTGATTTTGTGTGTGTGGCTGAGAGAGAACGTGTGTATGTGTCCATATGTGTGTTGTGGCGGAAGGGCAATGTGGAGACGATGTGCGTGTGATACAGACATAGAGAGGTGTGAATGTGCAAATGATCATGCATGAATGAGACATAGACAGATGCCGATACGTTGTGTATACATGAGAGAACGGTCTTCTAGTTTACTTGTGTGTGTGTGTGAGAGAGAGAGGGAGAGAGAGATAGAGAGAGGAGCATCCATAACACAACAACCATCTCTCTCGATTCGTCCGTCCCTCGCACGGTGGCATGCAACACATGTATCAACGCGCACATTTTGACACCCTCACCCGGCCCCTGCCCACCTCAAGGTCCGCACAATCTCTTCGTGAATACCCATTTCTCTCCTTAGGTTTGTTTTCTCTCAATATCTGACACACACACACACAACACACAGAGACACACGCATCACAACACACACACACACACACTCCCCCGAGCACACAATTCATCCCCATCCAAGGTTATACGGCGACCACTCTCACTTGTGCTTCTTTGCACCCCAACATGCACAACACCTCAATCTTCAAAGAGGGCATCGAGCAGATCGAAGACGGCGACCACACCGCGCTAGAGAATGCGGGGTCATTTGGATGCAGGGTAATGTGACGACGGCTGACTGACTCCTCCCCCCACCCTCTCTCTCTCTCTTGCACAAAATTACCAATCCCTCTCTCCCCTGCACAAAATTGTCAATCCCTCAACCCACAAGATCCTTCCCCTCTCGTCCATGTTTTTCCAGCTCTCTCATCAAACATGTTGTCTCTTCTCCGTCCACGTATACAGAATCCAGATGCACACGCATCTCATGTATATTACATGTATCCATCTTTCTCACAGACCTAACTTCTTCCTCTCTCTTTCTTTCTCTATCTCTCTCTCTGCCTTGTTAGGTTTGTCTCCTACTCTCTCCTCCACATACATACAATCTTTCCCGCCCTATCTGCTCCATCTTCAAAAGCTCTCTCTGCACGTTTCATTCACACATTGGGATATGTCAAAATGTTGCTTCTATAATGGCTGATGTAGAGTTATGGTTGTTTTTGTTGCATCCTACAAAGTAATAACTATGAAATGCATTTAGATTCTCATTTGACTGGGACTATGTGAGTTTGAGCATGTTGTGAAGTACTATAGACCTTGTATACATCTTGGGATTCGACAATGATTGTAACTATTGAATTGTATAGACCATTACATTCGAAGTCAATAGCCTAATATATTTATTTCACAATTTCAACAAATGATTAGTTCACTACAAACTAAGAAAACAAATGTGTCTCCCTCCGTTTTTATTTAAGTCCGCGTATTAGCATTGGTCAAAGTCCAGTTTGGTAAACTCTCAGAAAGCTTATAACAAAAAATATTAACATATACAATAACAAATAAATACCATTAGATTCATTATTGAATGTACTTTCACATCATACATATTTGTTATGGTAAATGTTTATATTTTTCTATAAACTTGGTCAAACTTTAGGAAGTTTGACTTCGGTCAAACCTAATATGCAGAGTTTACTACTACTACTCGCTAGTTGCTTAGCCGAATCACTCAACACGCCACACGGGGAGTCCAATGTCACAAAATTTTGAGGTCGGCAGGAAAATCTCCCGCGACCCTGATTCGAGCAGTGGGAGGTTACCATCATAGCCTTCGGAATAGGCCTACGGGTGATGCTTGGTAGGGGGCTGTTTTCGTAACTTCAGGTTCACCCTACCCAGCCAACCCCACCCCGGCACCCAGAGTAGTACACCTGAATACTCCCCATTTTCTATCCCCACCGCAAAATAGACTTCTCCACGGCACCGCAGCCTTCGTGCTCCTCCCCTTTACATCGGCGCACTCGTCCACCGCAGCGCATCTGCCTCATCGACGACCTCGTACGCCGCACTAGAGCCGGTCCACCATCGTCGTCGTACACGGAGCCTCTTCCCCGGCATCGTCTTCCACGGTCTCGGATCTGCTTCCCGGAAGCCGACGCCAAGCACAGAAGTACCACCGTCGTGGACAATGAACTGACTCCCGTTCCCGACCATGACTCACAGAGGCCGCCGCGACCATCGTTCTCCTCCTCAATTGGTAATGTGTGTATTGAATCACTAAGCAGTACATGTGCAGTTCCAATTTTGTTCATACCTACCCTTCAAATTTCCTGGGTGCTATTGTTCCCGTAAAAGTAATTGGTTATAGCCTCCATTGTCCAATAGAATATCAGCTTGTAATTGTGTGTCGCTCCTGTATCGCGCTAGTAGAGAAGAGAGTAGAGATAGCAGAGACGTCGGGAAAGGATCGCGCGCACGGGAAAAAGCGGTCGGGCGTGCGCTAGTTTTGGCGCGCGGCGGCCGGCGCGCTTTATAAAATCCAACGCCCTCCCACCACTCTGTGCCTTGCAACCGCTCTCTCCCCGCTCTTTTTTGCCTCGCCACCGCCGCGCCACCATGCCGCCGCGTCGCCGGGAAACTTGGGGATACCGCGGCGTCCGCGCGCGCCCCTCCGGCGGCTTCTCCGCCGAGATCCGGTTCCGCGGGATGCGCCTCGGCCTCGGCAATTTCGACACCGCCAACGAGGCCGCCCGCGCATACGACGCGGCGGTGTGGCACCTCCGGTGGCCTCATAGAACATTGAACTTCCCCAACATGCCGACGCGGGAGCGGGCGCAGGAGCTCGCGCCTCTGCCGCGGCTTAGGGCGCCGTGGCACCAACACTTCCCGCAGGACATCATCAACGAGCGCGAGTTCTACGCGCAAAGGAGGGTGGAGAGGGATAAGAGGAGCGCGGAGCGAGCCGCCTATCGCGAGGACAAGCGTAGGCGAAAAGCGGACGCTCAATTCAACATGAGGCTAGGAGCAGCGTCGCCCTGGGAATCCGACGACGATCGGTATCTTCACGCCTACAGTCAGACGTCGGAGGAGGACATCACCGAGGAGGAGTCGGACGATGAGGAGTAGTTGAATTATCTTTTTTTATCTATCTATGTTGAGAACTATCCTCTACTCTCTAGTATCTACTTCTCGATCTCAGCACTATAAACGCTTTTTTAAAGCGCCGCACGTTGCGATTCTGTTGGAGATGCTCTAACATGGCAGACGAGTGCTTTAATGTTGCCCACAAGATGCGTGAGTATTACTAGTAGTATATTTTTCTTGCCATGTTGAGATTTTAAAACCACGAGTGCGAACATGCAGAGGAGCAATGAAGACCAAACACGGGATATTCGGGACATCTTCAAGGAGCGTGGCAAGTTAAAGAGGAGCTGCACCGAACCTGTAAAACGAGCTTTGGTAAGTAACACCCTTTCAATTACTTTCGTGTAGCCTCATGTTCTTCGATGTGTATATGTTGTAGTTTCTGTTTCTCTTAAGCGTGGTGTTCTTCGATGTGTAATAAGAAGAGTCTTAATCGTCCTAATGCTTTCGTTTTTAGCTTCATGTAGGAAGTGGGTGTTCTCACCTTGTAGTCTGTTTTTTTCCTTTTGAATTCACTTCTCCGAGTTCTGTTTATCTGGCTTCTACTAAATGGATCTAGCTTGCTCTGAGTATTGATCTAAAAAAGAAGTAACCTCATGTCAGGATGCAGTTCCTGCGAGGAGGGAAGTATGGTCAACCTCGAGATCATGTTTCCAAAATGAGTCTGGATTACACACAAGGTGCCAGTTCCCTAATGATGCTGGATTAGACACAAGGTGCAAATTCCCAGATGATGCTGGATTACACACAAGCCAGGTGGAGTCGTCGGCTGTTCGTGTCCTCGTGGCATTAGTAAAGGCTGAAAGAAAGCGTGCAGCAGCCCTTGAGAATGTAGCTGAGTTCCTGAAGAAGCGAAAAGAGCAATCAGATGCTCTCTTCGCCCAAGCCAAAGAAGAGATGGAAGAAGCCAGAAATAAGCTTGCAGATCCAGAGCAGGCTAGGCGTCTCCTGCTATCTAAAACTGTTGTCAATACAAAATTTCCTTCATAATAGCTAGGTTCAAATGTTTATCCAGTCAGCATGCCTGTTGTGATGTCCGTGCATCTACTGATGTGGCACAAAATGTTTTTTTTATGTCATGTATAACAACAATTACTTTCCAAACAATAACAGACGAAGCATTGGACATGGTATAGTTCACGCGCAAACCCGACATTCCAAGTTCAACTTCCACATCAAACTCATGTTCACAGATATCTGCACATTCATACATAATGTCCACAACCATGATTCACTTCAAAGCCAAAAAAATGTGAGGAGAGTTATAAATAAAGAAAATCCTCTACTAGTTCCTGCAACCAGTGCGAGCACAACAAGTCAAGACCATGCGTAAATTAATTATATTTTAGTCATTTTTTGTGTTCTAAAATGCCTGCCGGCTCATGGAAGGACGTATTGCCGGCACACGCGCGGATTCAATGAAGGCAGGCGGGGCAGTCTTAAGCTGGTTGCACGCGGCGAGGAGGCGTGCTCAGCCGGGCCTGCAGCGAGTGCGGCCCTCTTGGCCGGCGCGCCGGTTCAATGCCTGCGCTATGAGAGGTCGCGTCCGTGTTAGAGCAATCACTCCCTCCAGTCCTTTTTTGTTTGGGTATAACAAAATCTCGTTTTCCATTCACATTTTACAAGTAAAATTCGTGGACAAACTTTGACCCAAAGTACGATGGGGACTAGTAAACCAGAATGGAGGTAGTAGTTTTTTTTAATCAAAGAAGGGTTTCCCCTTCCGATTTTCATTACTGAAAACCAGCATCTAAATCTAAACCATAGTATTTGCCCTAGAACTACCAGGTTCAACATTTCGCAACATAAACCCATACAACCTCCATCGCAAAAAAAACATACAACCATACGCCAAGGAGGTACGTAGTACTATGAATTCCATTTTCGCTCCATACCAATCGTTCTAAAAACTACTTACTACTTATAACGCGCCATTGAAAATCGGAACTCTTAACCCCGCTAAAAAACAATATTTTAAACGTGGCTACTCGATCTGTGGCAACTGGCGAGCCACCGCGCTCCAAGTCGTTCACCTATGGTCCCGACCATCAACTCCTACGGATCAAATTATCACGCGAGCTGACTATTCCTACAAAGGTGCTTCACCACGTACCCGGTACCCGCGAATGCAGGAATCATGCACCTAGGGTTTTATGGTTTATTTGTTAACGTCGCCTTTACGTAACACTCATGTGTGCGAGACAGCGAGAGGCCGACTGCATGCGTGCGCCTCTTCTCTTCGTATATGTACTCCACCGTTTGTCTGGTGTCCAAAAAATTATAATAACTACTAGCAATGTGCCAATGCGTTGCCACACGATCAAAGTAGATTAATACATATTCACCGATTTGATAGAAAAAAAGTCTAGTTTTGAAATACGTATATCACTAAAAAATATGTTATGTTTCACTCAAAATATATTCCTTTGGCGGTTTTGATGAGATAAGGGAGGAATGTTGTTGGTTTCAAGATTCGAGAAGTGGTATATGTCTAATTTCTACTCTTACTAGCAAGATGCCCGTGCGTTGCACGGAACATCAAGATCTTGTGGGAGAAAAGGATGAACGAGGGAAGGCCTTATCTGCAAATGTGGTGAAGAGTGCAGGTAAATTGCCATATTTTCCTTCCTATCCGTCAGATATAAATCGGATGACCTACATTGCAGGATGGCAGGCCCACCATCATCACCAACTCTATTTTTTTTATCCATACTCTTATAAAAAGCATTGTCGGTGATGATCGTGTGCCTGCCATCCTGCAATATAGGTCATTCGATCTATATCTGACGGATAGGAAGGAAACTAAATCCCGGATGGAATTGAAGCGTCTTCTGATGTGCTTGGTTCTCTTGTGAAATCTGGATTCCTTTGCTAAGGCAATTGCACCAGTATTGTCACAAAAGATTTTCATTGGTCCCGATGTACTAGGTATGACACCTAGATCGGATATGAACTCCTTCATCCAGACTCCTTCATTTGCTGCTTCCGAACCAGCTATGTATTCCGCTTCACACGTAGATCCCGCCACGACACTTTGCTTAGAACTGCACCAACTGACAGCTCCACCATTTAATGTAAATACATATCCGGTTTGCGATTTCGAATCGTATGGATCAGTGTCAAAGCTTGCATCGACGTCACCCCTTACGATGAGCTCTTTGTCACCTCCATAAACGAGAAACATATCCTTAGTCCTTTTCAGGTACTTCAGGATGTTTTTGACCGCTGTCCGGTGATCCACTCCTGGATTACTTTGTTACCTCCCTGCTAAACTAATAGCAAGGCACACATCAGGTCTGGTACACAGCATTGCATACATGATAGAGCCTATGGCTGAAGCATAGGGAATAACTTTTATTTTCTCTCTATCTTTTGCAGTGGTCGGGCATTGAGTCTGACTCAATTTCACACCTTGTAACACGGGCAAGAACCCTTTCTTTGCTTGATCCATTTTGAACTTCTTCAAAACTTTGTCAAGGTATGTGCTTTGTGAAAGTCCAATTAAGCGTCTTGATCTATCTCTATAGATCTTAATGCCTAATATATATGCAGCTTCACCGAGGTCTTTCATTGAAAAACTCTTATTCAAGTATCCCTTTATGCTATCCAGAAATTCTATATCATTTCCAATCAGTAATATGTCATCCACATATAATATCAGAAATGCTATCGAGCTCCCACTCACTTTCTTGTAAATACAGGCTTCTCCAAAAGTCTGTATAAAACCAAATGCTTTGATCACACTATCAAAGCGTTTATTCCAACTCCGAGAGGCTTGCACCAGTCCATAAATGGATCGCTGGAGCTTGCACACTTTGTTAGCTCCCTTTGGATCGACAAAACCTTCCGGTTGCATCATATACAACTCTTCTTCCAGAAATCCATTCAGGAATGCAGTTTTGACATCCATTTGCCAAATTTCATAATCATAAAATGCGGCAATTGCTAACATGATTCGGACATACTTAAGCATCGCTACGGGTCAGAAGGTCTCATCGTAGTCAATCCCTTGAACTTGTCGAAAACCTTTCGCAACAAGTCGAGCTTTATAGACAGTAACATTACCATCAGCGTCAGTCTTCTTCTTGAAGATCCATTTATTTTCAATGGCTTGCCGACCATCGGCCAAGTCAACCAAAGTCCATACTTTGTTCTCATACATGGATCCCATCTCGGATTTCATGGCTTCAAGCCATTTTGCGGAATCTGGGCTCACCATCGCTTCTTCATAGTTTGTAGGTTCATCATGGTCTAGTAACATGACCTCCAGAACAGGATTGCCGTACCACTCTGGTGCGGATCTTGATCTAGTTGACCTACGAGGTTCAGTAATAACTTGATCTGAAGTTTCATGATCATTATCATTAACTTCCTCACCAATTGGTGTAGGTGTCGCAGAAACTGATTTCTGCGATGATCTACTTTCCAATAAGGGAGCAGGTACAGTTACCTCATCAAGTTCTACTTTCCTCCCACTCACATCTTTCAAGAGAAACTCCTTCTCTAGAAAGGATCCATTCTTAGCAACGAATATCTTGCCTTATCTGTGATAGAAGGTGTACCCAACAGCCTCCTTTGGGTATCCTATGAAGACACATTTCTCCGATTTAGGTTCGAGCTTATCAGGTTGAAGTTTCTTCACATAAGCATCGCAACCTCAAACTTTAAGATACGACAACTTTGGTTTCTTGCCAAACCATAGTTCAAAAGGCGTCATCTCAATGGATTTCGATGGTGTCCTATTTAGAGTGAATGCAGCCATCTCTAAAGCATAACCCCAAAACGATAGCGGTAAATCAGTAAGAGACATCATAGATCGCACCATATCTAATAAAGTACGATTACGACGTTCGGACACACCATTACGCTGTGGTGTTCCGGGTGGCATGAGTTGCGAAACTATTCCGCATTGTTTCAAATGTAGGCCAAACTCGTAACTCAAATATTCTCCTCCACGATCAGATCGTAGGAATTTTATTTTCTTGTTACGATGATTTTCAACTTCACTCTGAAATTCTTTGAACTTTTCAAATGTTTCAGACTTATGTTTCATTAAGTAGATATACCCATATCTGCTCAAATCATCTGTGAAGGTGAGAAAATAACGATATCCGCCACGAGCCTCAATATTCATCAGACCACATACATCTGTATGTATGACTTCCAACAAATCTGTTGCTCTCTCCATAGTTCCGGAGAACGGTGTTTTGGTCATCTTGCCCATAAGGCACGGTTCGCAAGTACCAAGTGATTCAAAATCAAGTGATTCCAAAATTCCATCAGTATGGAGTTTCTTCATGCGCTTTACACCGATATGACCCAAACGGCAGTGCCACAAATAAGTTGCACTGTCATTATCAACTCTGCATCTTTTGGCTTCAACATTATGAATATGTGTATCACTACTATCGAGATTTATTAAAAATAGACCACTCTTCAAGGGTGCACGACCATAAAAGATATTATTCATATAAATAGAACAACCATTATTCTCTGATTTAAATGAATAACCGTCTCGCATTAAACAAGATCCAGATATAATGTTCATGCTCAACGCTGCCACCAAATAACAATTATTTTGGTCTAAAACTAATCCCGAAGGTAGATGTAGAGGTAGCGTGCCGACGGCGATCACATCGACTTTGGAACCATTTCCACGCGCATCGTCACCTCATCCTTAGCCAATCTTCGCTTAATCCGTAGCCCCTGTTTCGAGTTGCAAATATTAGCAACAGAACCAGTATCAAATACCCAGGTGCTACTGCGAGTATTAGTAAGGTACACATCAATAACATGTATATCACATATACCTTTGTTAACCTTGCCATCCTTCTTATCTGCCAAATACTTGGGGCAGTTCTGCTTCAAGTGACCAGTCTGCTTACAGTAGAAGCACTCAGTTTCAGGCTTAGGTCCAGACTTGGATTTCTTCTCCTGAACAGCAACTTGCTTGCCGTTCTTCTTGAAGTTCCCTTTCTTCTTCCCTTTGCCCTTTTTCTTGAAAATAGTGGTTTTACTGACCATCAACACTTGATGCTCCTTTTTGATTTCTACCTCCGCTGCCTTTAGCATTGCGAAGAGCTCGGGAATTGTCTTATCCATCCCTTGCATGTTATAGTTCATCATGAAGCTCTTGTAGCTTGGTGGCAGTGATTGAAGAATTCTGTCAATGATGCAATCATCCGGAAGTTGATCTCCTAGTTGAATCAAGTGATTATTATACCTAGACATTCTGAGTATATGCTCACTGACAGAACTATTCTCTTCCATCTTGCAGCTATAGAACTTATTGGAGACTTCATATCTCTCAATCCGGGCATTTGCTTGAAATATTAACTTCAACTCCTGGAACATCTCATATGCTCCATGACGTTCAAAACGTTGTTGGAGACCTGGTTCTAAGCCGTAAAGCATGGCACACTGAACTATTGAGTAGTCATCAGCTTTGCTCTGCTAGACGTTCATAACTTCTGGCGTAGCTCTTGCAGGAGGCCTGGCACCTAGCGGTGCTTCCAGGACGTAATTCTTCTGTGCAGCAATGAGGATAATCCTCAAGTTACGGACCCAATCCGTGTAATTGCTACCATCATCTTTCAACTTAGCTTTCTCAAGGAACGCATTAAAATTCAACGGAACAACAGCACGAGCCATTTATCTACAATTAACATAGCCAAGCAAGATACTATCAGGTACTAAGTTCATGATAAATTTAAGTTTAATTAATCATATTACTTAAGAACTCCCACTTAGATAGATATCCCTCTAATCATCTAAGTGATTACGTGATCCAAATCAACTAAACCATGTCCGATCATCACGTGAGATGGAGTAGTTTCAATGGTGAACATCACTATGTTGATCATATCTACTATATGATTCACGCTCGACCTTTCGGTCTCTGTGTTCCGAGGCCATATCTGCATATGCTAGGCTCGTCAAGTTTAACCTGAGTTCCGCGTGTGCAACTGTTTTGCACCCGTTGTATTTGAACGTAGAGCCTATCACACCCGATCATCACGTGGTGCCTCAGCACGAAGAACTTTCGCAACGGTGCATACTTAGGGAGAACACTTTTATCTTGAAATTTGAGTGAGAGATCATCTTATAATGCTACCGTCAATCAAAGCAAGATAAGATGCATAAAGGATTAACATCACATGCAATCAATATAAGTGATATGATATGGCCATCATCATCTTGTGCTTGTGATCTCCATCTCCGAAGCACCGTGCTTGTGATCTCCATCTCCGAAGCACCGTCATGATCACCATCGTCACCGGCGCGACACCTTGATCTCCATCGTAGTATCGTTGTTGTCTCGCCAACTAATTGCTTTTACGACTATCGCTACTACTTAGTGATAAAGTAAAACTATTACATGGTGATTCCATCTCATACAATAAAGCGACAACCATATGGCTCCGGCCAGTTGCCGATAACTCGGTTACAAAACATGATCATCTCATACAACAAATTATATCACATCATGTCTTGACCATATCACATCACAACATGCCCTGCAAAAACAAGTTAGACGTCCTCTACTTTGTTGTTGCAAGTTTTACGTGGCTGCTACGGGCTTAGCAAGAATCGTTCTTACATACGCATCAAAACCACAACGATAGTTTGTGTCACGACCGGATTTTTGAGATATAATTTCCCAGAAAAACGGCCTTTGTGCCCATCAGCCCCAGGATTACTGTTAGCTGATGAGGCACCAACTTGATACAAGAAAATCCAAGCAAGCACAAAAATATGTAGTACAAGACCATTGAGGCCTAGGAGTACAACATTTGGTTTCTAATGGTTGAGGGCGGAAGCGATTGGACACATCTGTGTCTATGGGACTCCTGATACCAAGTCTGTCACGACCGGATTTTTGAGATATAATTTCCCAGAAAAACGGCCTTTGTGCCCATCAGCCCCAGGATTACTGTTAGCTGATGAGGCACCAACTTGATACAAGAAAATCCAAGCAAGCTGATGAGGCAAGGAATGGCTGTGAGTGCTGCGCACAAAGGTGAGGGGTGCTCGGCAAGGTCAGGAAGTGGCCTTTAAATAGCACCGGGGCTGGGTTATCTACCGGGGCGAAGGGTAACTGGTTATCGATCCTGTACTCGGGTCAAAGCCACAGATATACACATCACATAAATGTGACACATTACTGTGGGTGCCGACGGGGTTGGTCTTGGTAGCTGCGCCCGAATTTAAAAAAAGGCAACTGTACGGTAATGTACACATGCATAGCTACTACTCCAACAATAAGGGCGCTCAAGCAGACATCATGCAATAAAAGCGATACAAGGCCACATCATTACAAAGCATAGGAAAAACTAAGGCTTGATACAACTCGGGCGACTTAGTCTACTACGTTAATGTGTAAGTGGGCTGGCCTTGCGGACGTCGGGGTTTCCCCACGGGTTCCGCCGTCAGGATGTGCCGGCTGAGGCTGAGGGGCTGCAGAGTCGGGGAAATGGTGATGACCATCGCGGGGGTTGTTGGCCACAATCCTGTTGGAATGGGTTCCCAAAAGGCGACGAAGCGCTTCTGGGGTCACCAAAGCACTCTGGTTGAGGGCTGGCGCAGACCTCAAGGGATCGATTGGGTGTCCGAACAGCACGACTGGGTTGTCGGCGTCGGGCTCCGCTTCTCTTCTCGCCGGAGCTCGGCGAACCAGCTCTCCACGAGCTGCGATCAGATCAAGGGTGACCTGATCGAACAGTTGCTCCAGTGCGCTTACATAGCGCACCAGATGCAATAGTGCAGGATCCGTCTCGTGGTCTCCGTTGGCAACCTGGGGCGGCCTACCATACCCGTCACGACTGGGGTAGTAGTAGAACGAGCGACAGTTGACTCTGGGCGACAAGTGCCGGAGTTGAACTATAGCTTCACGGGCTGCCAGTTGGATGGCTTGTGGCTCAAAGGAAGTTGTCCTTCCAGTGAACCTGTAGGGGAGTTCCGGCGATAGACCCCTACCGTAGATGTGCACAGTGGCCCAGTACTGACAGCTCTCACCGTACATGGGTCCCTGGTACACAACATACTCAGGAGGCTCTTCTAACGCATAGGCACGGCGGGTGAGGTTTGCGAGCACGGTCACAAAACCTCCCAGGTTGGTCGCTGTGGTGTCATTGTGAACGATGGGACCAGGCATCGTGGCTTGGTTTGGGGAAAAAGGGTTGTGCGGTGATTGAGGCTAGCGTGCCCTTTTTATAGGGAAAGGGGACGGAGTCTTCCTCCGCACGCTTGTGGCAGAGACGGGTTGGGTGTCGGTCACTGGCGCGTGATCGACGGGTTAGGCTGATAGGTTGGGCACCGTCCGCCGAAAAGGGCGTCGGGTCACTGTGGGGCTACCTTACGCGGGAAGCTTGACCGGGACTAGGTTAAGATCTGATGGTTTGGGTTAACCTAGGTTTATTGACCTGGCTAAGATAGGATTAGCCAATGGTCAGCCTGGCTCTGATACCAAGTCTGTCACGACCGGATTTTTGAGATATAATTTCCCAGAAAAACGGCCTTTGTGCCCATCAGCCCCAGGATTACTGTTAGCTGATGAGGCACGAACTTGATACAAGAAAATCCAAGCAAGCACAAAAATATGTAGTACAAGACCATTGAGGCCTAGGAGTACAACATTTGGTTTCTAATGGTTGAGGGCGGAAGCGATTGGACACATCTGCCTCTATGGGACTCCTGATACCAAGTCTGTCACGACCGGATTTTTGAGACATAATTTCCCAGAAAAACGGCCTTTGTGCCCATCAGCCCCAGGATTACTGTTAGCTAATGAGGCACCAACTTGATACAAGAAAATCCAAGCAAGCACAAAAATATGTAGTACAAGACCATTTAGGCCTAGGAGTACAACATTTGGTTTCTAATGGTTGAGGGCGGAAGCGATTGGACACATCTGCGTCTATGGGACTCCATTTCCCACAAGAACAGCTGACCAGGATAACTCCTATCTTCGCGAGGCTGCAAACGTCAACGCATGGGTTCCGAGGTTGTCACCACGATGCTAAACTCCAAGCAAGGAATCTGGCCAAGACAATAGCCAGGGACAAGCCAGTGAGTACGTTTGAATGTACTCGCAAACATTAAGAACACGGGTATAATATATCAAACAAGCTTCGGGTTAAATAGATGATCACACGTCTGTCACGAAATATACGGAAATCCAAGATGCACACATGCGGGTAAAATAAACGAATATAAAGTACTGGGTGCCAAGCGAGGGTCTGAATGACTCCTCGAGCGGAAACTGCAAGAATAGTAATACTGGTGCCAAACGAGTGTCTGAATGACTCCTCGAAAGGAAACTGCAATAATAACAACGCCGCAGTCGGGCGTCTGAGCGACACCACCGAAAGGGCTTTAAAAGAATAATCACAGTGAATATCCAGGAGGTGGAACCATCCCAGGGATACTCAAAAAAATACATAATATAAATGGTTAGTCCAAAATAATAAAGATCATAATCCATATGTGCCATAATCATAAACAATATTTAGTTCAGTCGTTTCTCCATCCGAAAACCGATAATGTAGTCAAGCCGTATTCCATCCGAATACCGTTACTACGATCCAGTTAACCGTGTCTCCATCCGAATACCGTTACTGAGCTCTAGCTAATTCGTTCTCCATCCGAATACCGTTACTAGATTCAACTCAGACTGTGGTCCTTACTCAAGAACATGACTATCCAACAGGATATATCCTCTGCAGAGGGAGTACCATTTTCCCACGAGTAACAGGTTTACTTAGTCCATCGGGACTAATTCCGTCTATGGTCTTTTAATTGAAAACACGCCTGACCTGCACACACCAGCTTAACTCACCGGTGTCTGGAATCACCCACGACACCTGCCAAGCAAAACTCTAAGTGGGGAGGCTACAACCTCGACGTAGCATGGGATCAAATTTCTATTCGCGCGCTCTAAGGGGGTGCCCCCCCTCTCGGTCCCAACCGGAAACACCCATGCCCCCTGACCAAGTGGCATGCCTACCGGAGGCCTCCGGTATCTTCCACTATGGCTCCTCTGTACGGTGTGTGCTTTGGTAGGGGTTGACAACTTACTGAACCATACCCCGTCTGCGACAGGGACAAGTGGTAGTACCAACAAATAGGGAAGCTACTGATCAAGACTCAACTTACGACCGACACAGGTGGTCCAAGCATCCTCCAACAATATTACCACTAGTGAAATAAAACACCGCTCATCAAGTCTCACCCTGCCATACCGGACATACTCGTCTCGACGAGGGACTAGGGACAAGCTCGCGTCTACCCAAGACCACGACTTTCCCGGCTTCCCACCGGTATGCATGAGGGGCTCACGAGGATGATCCAAATCACTACTGTATCCATTGCTGACCACAAAAAAACTCCAAAGTGTACCCATGTACGAGACTATATTCAACACATAAAGCCAATGCATACTCCAAGTAAAAAGGTATTGCGATCGTATCCGAACACCGCAACAAAATATTATGCCTGAGTTCAGAAATGCTTGCCTTCAAGAGTATGCAAAGGATGCACTTTTTTTTTGAAAGCTCTCCCTTTTCTCCAAAATCCTATTTTGCAAAATATACAAATATTTCAACACAGTACCAGAAGTTGTCTCAAATATTTTTGAAATAAATCTTAAAATAAACTAGATGAAATTTGTGAGAGGTAGGAAAAAGAATCAACTCATTTGTAGTTTTATTTTAAAAGTTATAGCCAGTCAAAGTTTAGTCAAACCTCTGTTTTTATAATAAAATCAGAAAAGAAAACGATTCAGAAGATAATACGCTTTCGCAGTCGAGGAGACGCACTCGGGAGTTTGCGCCATCACTTAGACAGAGAGAGAACGGCCGCGCGGGTCACTGTCAGTGGGTCCAGAGGGCCCACTGGTCAGGTTTGACCGTTCTTCCCTCCTTCTCCTCTCTTCTGCCCGACGGGAGCGAGGCTCCGGCGATCGCCGTCGACGAACGGCAGCACCTCACGGGCATCCAAGGGCGGGGATGGAACGGCTAGACCTAGGCGGTCCCCTAGGTGGTTGTTGTGTCGTCGGAGGTGGAAGGAATCGCCGGCGGCGAGTTCCGCGGCGGAGAGGGCTACGGTGGCGAAGTGCTTTTTGTGCTCCGGTGGTCTCCGATCGAAGTTGGGTAGCTGGGCAGCTCCGCAAGGACCAGAGGGAGCTACTGGTGGTGTTGGTTGGGCGAAAGGGTGGCTGGTTGCGACGAATCGCACCGGAGCTTAGCGGCGGCCGAACTAGCCGGAGTTGGAGAGGACGGTCCTCTCCGGTCAATCTACTGCTAGTGGGGCTCTACGGGGAGGGTCTGATGTTGCCTGAGTGCTCGGAGGGGCTCGGGGTTCCCTTATATAGCGTGACGAGGCTGGCTCCGCGGCGGCAGAAGATAAGATCGCCGGCGACAGCCGTTGCTGTAGTTGCAGGGCATCGTGGCGGCGACGAATGCGTGCCGACGAGCGGGAGGATAAGCATGGCCTGTGCCCTGGGGCAGCTGGCGTGCGCTGGCGGTTTGGGCGGCGCCGTCCGCGGCGGAATCCGCTGCCGACGCCGGCGTACAGCCAAGGCGGCGCTGCAGGGTGCCAGGGGAGCTTGGAGGGTACTGGAGAGAGGGCGAGTGCCTGGTGTGGTTCGGCAGGCTAACAGGGGCCAGAGATGGGACGCGACGAGGGCGGCAGAGCGGCGTGTCGGCTCAGTGTGCGCGCGTGCAAAACGTGCGCTCTGGGCGCGCCCAGAGCACGCACGGCACCTGTTCGACGAAATGCCAGTGCGATCTAGAGCGCGGGGGTGGAGCTGGCAAAGAACAGAACAAGGGTAGGGGTGGCTAGGAGCTCAGTGGACAAGGTTGTTGGGTCAATGGGGCAAGTTCACAGTGCAAAGTAGAAAACATGCCTCAAGCTGACTGTGCACACCAAATGTTCGACAGAATGCCAAGTGCACTTAGGCAACTCTTGGAGTGGCCAAAATCTCCAGATCAGGGTCTCTTTAGATGCAGGAGATGGTGGTAAGATTAGTTTGGCAAAAACAGAAAGTTGATAGTGCAAGTTTTGCAAAACTCCAGTTTTGGACAGAAAGAAGAAGGGTTTAAAGCATGCACTTAAAAACCTCTAATGAGTCCACTCTCCTGGACTTACGGGTTTTGAAGGGAGGGCTACAAGTAGGGAAAAGCTCAAGGTTACCAGCGCAAGGAAAAATAAGGTTGCAGTACAAATCACCAATTTGGGCCAGAATGCAAAAGAGGTTGTTCCACTCAAATTTTTCAAAGAACATCACTGGGTTTTTGCTTGAAGATGAATTGTATGCATCCACTGACATCTCCAAACACTTGGAAAATATTTAAAAGGGTTGTAGTGCAAAAGTGCCCACTGGACCAGATTGGAAAAGTTGGTGTAGAGCTCAAAATCTCCAATGGCCAAAAGGTATTTTTGCATAAAAGTGATGTGGAATCATCACATGACATCCCCAAATTTTGGTGGAATTTTTAAATGCATTTGTCAAGAGGTTGCAGTGTAAAACAGGCTCCAAATGCAAAAGAAATCATTTTAAAGGAATATGTTTTGAGAAAAATAGATCTTGCAACATTTGAATCCACTGATAAATAATTATTTTACAAAAGAGAGTATTCAAGTCCAACAATACTCTTTGAAGGTTTTTCCCACTAGAGGCAAAAATCCAAAAATCACAAAAGGTAAAACTTGACAAAAATGGAAAAGTTTTATTTCCTGGCAACATTTTAATAAATAAAACAAGGCCAAAATTTTGGGGTGTCACAACACTACACCCCTTAAGAAAAATCTCGTCCTCGAGATTTGTTAAAAGTTGTTTTGAACCAGAATTGTTTTGAAATAAATTTGTTTTTATCAAAGAAATCCTTCAATTGCACAAAACAAAACGGCTACAGTGAGAGGGCAATAAGTGGTGTAAAACCACAGTGTGGTACACTGGCGTAGTGTGGAAAAATCCACGGTTAGGGAAAATGAGATATTTCTACGCGGATACAGTAATTTAGAATAAATTCTAAATTACTAAAATACGCTGGTCGCAACCGAGAGCACAGTGCTCTCTTCGGCTGACAGGTGGACCCAGGGCCCACTGTCGGCCTCTTCTCCTACCTCTGGCTCTCTCTTCTCTCTCGCGCGCTCTCCCGCGCTTCCTCCACCGGCGATGCCTAGCTCGTAGGGCATCGAGGCCGTACCGTGGTAGTGCGCGGCGTGCTAGCTGCCGGTGCAGCGTGCACTCACCTTGCGGGCCAGGGCGCTGTCGGCACTGCTCGCGGACTCGCCTCCGAACACCGGCGGTCGAGCGACGAGTGGCGCTGGTGGACCTCGCCCACCGTACACCGATCTCGGGCTATAAAACGGTCGCGGTGCTCCTCTCTTCTTCCTCACACCCGGCCTCGCTCCTACTCCTCCTTCCTTCTCCTCCATTGCTGCTAGCAGGGGCTCGAGCCGAGGCTCTAATGGCGGAGGCAATGCCGGACTGGTATGTGGTCCTGGTGTGTGGAGGCTTGGCGGTGCTGCTGGGGTTCTCTGTGCTCCTGTGCGCGATGATCCTGGATGATCGTCGTGATGCTGCCGCTCGAGTGTTGGCTCTTCGCGGCGGCGGCGATCACGCGGATTAGGCGCGGCCTCGAGGCTGACTGCCGTCGGTGTGCTGGGGGCAACTCGTGCCCGAATGGTCACTCACAAATCTCCCTCACGGAGACTGTGGTGTCCTCGAGTGTGGTTAGATAGGCGCAAAAATGTGCTCAAGGATTTGTAATAGTGCTCGAGGTCGAGTGGTGGCTGCTGAGAGTTTGCTGTTAACATGCTGCGTGAATAAAAATCTATGCCGTGAAAAGAAAATATACGCAGCAATATCTCGGGGAAAGAAATCTCCTCAAAAATATGTTGCGAGAGAAAAAAAATAATTAAAACAGCAGTAACATTGCTCACAAAAACGGGAACTAAAGAAAATCGGATCCGTCGTACACAATTTTTACGAACATGCTGCAACACGCAAATACAAGTACTGGAACAATAAATACATCGGAGACGTTTACAAGGAAAACGGCAAAAAGACAGGGTCCTGAGAAAATCCCTCCGGCACTGGGGCACACTCCTCTTCTATTGGGGGAAGCGGGTTGACCAGTCGATGAATGCGCCCTTCTTGGTCAGGCCTCAGTGGTCTGCCAATGGCGATCCGAGGATTTAAATCAGCGAGGCTCTGGAGGTAACCCAATACTTGCTGAGTTAAACGCTCCTGGGCAATAATGTACTGGGCAAGGTTGGCCAGTACTGGATCTCTCTCAATGCGCCCACCGGGAAAAGATGCAACTTCTCCGGGTGCTGCACGACTCGGAAAATAATAGTAACCTCGCTCGCTGGCATAGGGTACCGCGAATCGAAGACGAGTGAGCGCCTCGTACGCAGCAGCTTCTATGGCCATATGCGGAGTCGGCATGGATTTCCCCACGAAGGAGACTTCCGTTGGGTCTTGGTTTGGGTACGCGGGAGGGATGTGCACCACTGCCCAATATTTCGAGGTGGAAGGGGTGATCCTCGATTTGAGCAACTCGTACTGGGGTGGACGGGTGGCACTCATAGTACTGTAGGTAAAGTCCCACAATAATTTGACAAAACTGCCCGGGATTGCGTCTGGGGTTCTCAGACAAATACTGGGGGTCGACATGGCAAGGAATGGCTGTGAGTGCTGCGCACAAAGGTGAGGGGTGCTCGGCATGGTCACGAAGTGGCCTTTAAATAGCACCGGGGCTGGGTTATCTACCGGGGCGAAGGGTAACTGGTTGTCGATCCTGTACTCGGGTCAAAGCCACAGATATACACATCACATAAATGTGACGCATTACTGTGGGTGCCGACGGGGTTGGTCTTGGTAGCTGCGCCCGAAATTTAAAAAAAGGCAACTGTACGGTAACGTACACATGCATAGCTACTACTCCAACAATAAGGGCGCTCAAGCAGACAGCATGCAATAAAAGCGATACAAGGCCACATCATTACAAAGCGTAGGAAAAACTAAGGCTTGATACAACTCGGGCGACTTATTCTACTACGTTAATGTGTAAGTGGGCTGGCCTTGCGGACGTCGGGGTTTCCCCACGGGTTCCGCCGTCAGGATGTGCCGGCTGAGGCTGAGGGGCTGCAGAGTCGGGGAAATGGTGATGACCATCGCGGGGGTTGTTGGCCACAATCCTGTTGGAATGGGTTCCCAAAAGGCGACGAAGCGCTTCTGGGGTCACCAAAGCACTCTGGTTGAGGGCTGGCGCAGACCTCAAGGGATCGATTGGGTGTCCGAACAGCACGACTGGGTTGTCGGCGTCGGGCTCCGCTTCTCTTCTCGCCGGGGCTCGGCGAACCAGCTCTCCGCGAGCTGCGATCTGATCAAGGGTGACCTGATCGAACAGTTGCTCCAGTGCGCTTACATAGCGCACCAGATGCAATAGTGCAGGATCCGTCTCGTGGTCTCCGTTGGCAACCTGGGGCGGCCTACCATACCCGTCACGACTGGGGTAGTAGTAGAACGAGCGACAGTTGACTCTGGGCGACAAGTGCCGGAGTTGAACTATAGCTTCACGGGCTGCCAGTTGGATGGCTTGTGGCTCAAAGGAAGTTGTCCTTCCAGTGAACCTGTAGGGGCGTTCCGGCGACAGACCCCTACCGTAGATGTGCATAGTGGCCCAGTACTGACAGCTCTCACCGTACATGGGTCCCTGGTACACAACATACTCAGGAGGCTCTTCTAACGCATAGGCACGGCGGGTGAGGTTTGCGAGCACGGTCACAAAACCTCCCAGGTTGGTCGCTGTGGTGTCATTGTGAACGATGGGACCAGGCATCGTGGCTTGGTTTGGGGAAAAAGGGTTGTGCAGTGATTGAGGCTAGCGTGCCCTTTTTATAGGGAAAGGGGACGGAGTCTTCCTCCGCACGCTTGTGGCAGAGACGGGTTGGGTGTCGGTCACTGGCGCGTGATCGACGGGTTAGGCTGATAGGTTGGGCACCGTCCGCCGAAAAGGGCATCGGGTCACTGTGGGGCTACCTTACGCGGGAAGCTTGACCGGGACTAGGTTAAGATCTGATGGTTTGGGTTAACCTAGGTTTATTGACCTGGCTAAGATAGGATTAGCCAATGGTCAGCCTGGCTCTGATACCAAGTCTGTCACGACCGGATTTTTGAGATATAATTTCCCAGAAAAACGGCCTTTGTGCCCATCAGCCCCAGGATTACTGTTAGCTGATGAGGCACCAACTTGATACAAGAAAATCCAAGCAAGCACAAAAATATGTAGTACAAGACCATTAAGGCCTAGGAGTACAACATTTGGTTTCTAATGGTTGAGGGCGGAAGCGATTGGACACATCTGCGTCTATGGGACTCCTGATACGAAGTCTGTCACGACCGGATTTTTGAGATATAATTTCCCAGAAAAACGGACTTTGTGCCCATCAGCCCCAGGACTACTGTTAGCTGATGAGGCACCAACTTGATACAAGAAAATCCAAGCAAGCACAAAAATATGTAGTACAAGACCATTGAGGCCTAGGAGTACAACATTTGGTTTCTAATGGTTGAGGGCGAAAGCGATTGGACACATCTGCGTCTATGGGACTACATTTCCCACAAGAACAGCTGACCAGGATAACTCCTATCTTCGCGAGGCTGCAAACGTCAACACGTGGGTTCCGAGGTTGTCACCGCGATGCTAAACTCCAAGCGAGGAATCTGGCCAAGACAATAGCCAGGGACAAGCCAGTGAGTACGTTTGAATGTACTCGCAAACATTAAGAACACGGGTATAATATATCAAACAAGCTCCGGGTTAAATAGATGATCACACGTCTGTCATGAAATATACGGAGATCCAAGATGCACCCATGCGGGTAAAATAAACGAATATAAAGTACTGGGTGCCAAGCGAGGGTCTGAATGACTCCTCGAGCGGAAACTGCAAGAATAGTAATACTGGTGCCAAACGAGTGTCTGAATGACTCCTCGAGAGGAAACTGCAATAATAACAACGCCGCAGTCGGGCGTCTGAGCGACACCACCGAAAGGGCTTTAAAAGAATAATCACAGTGAATATCCAGGAGGTGGAACCATCCCAGGGATACTCAAAAAAATACATAATATAAATGGTTAGTCCAAAATAATAAAGATCATAATCCATATGTGCCATAATCATAAACAATATTTAGTTCAGTCATTTCTCCATCCGAAAACCGATAATGTAGTCAAGCCGTATTCCATCCGAATACCGTTACTACGATCCAGTTAACCGTGTCTCCATCCGAATACCGTTACTGAGCTCTAGCTAATTCGTTCTCCATCCGAATACCGTTACTAGATTCAACTCAGACTGTGGTCCTTACTCAAGAACATGACTATCCAACAGGATATATCCTCTGCAGAGGGAGTACCATTTTCCCACGAGTAACGGGTTTACTTAGTCCATCCGGACTAATTCCGTCTACGGTCTTTTAATTGAAAACACGCCTGACCTGCACACACCAGCTTAACTCACCGGTGTCTGGAATCCCCACGACACCTGCCAAGAAAAACTCTAAGTGGGGAGGCTACAACCTTGACGTAGCATGGGATCAAATTTCTATTCGCGCACTCTAAGGGGGTGCCCCCCTCTCGGTCCCAACCGGAAACACCCATGCCCCCTGACCAAGTGGCATGCCTACCGGAGGCCTCCGGTATCTTCCACTATGGCCCCTCTGTACGGTGTGTGCTTTTGTAGGGGTTGACAACTTACTGAACCATACCCCGTCTGCGACAGGGACAAGTGGTAGTACCAACAAATAGGGAAGCTACTGATCAAGACTCAACTTACGACCGACACAGGTGGTCCAAGCATCCTCCAACAATATTACCACTAGTGAAATAAAACACCGCTCATCAAGTCTCACCCTGCCATACCGGACATACTCGTCTCGACGAGGGACTAGGGACAAGCTCGCGTCTACCCAAGACCACGACTTTCCCGGCTTCCCACCGGTATGCATGAGGGGCTCACGAGGATGATCCTAATCACTACTGTATCCATTGCTGACCACAAAACAACTCCAAAGTGTACCCATGTACGAGACTATATCAACACATAAAGCCAACGCATACTCCAAGTAAAAAGGTATTGCGATCGTATCCGAACACCGCAACAAAATATTATGCCTGAGTTCAGAAATGCTTGCCTTCAAGAGTATGCAAAGGATGCACTTTTTTTTTGAAAGCTCTCCCTTTTCTCCAAAATCCTATTTTTCAAAATATACAAATATTTCAACACAGTACCAGAAGTTGTCTCAAATATTTTTGAAATAAATCTTACAATAAACTAGATGAAATTTGAGAGAGGTAGGAAAAAGAATCAACTCATTTGGAGTTTTATTTTAAAAGTTATAGCCAGTCAAAATTTAGTCAAACTTCTGTTTTTATAATAAAATCAGAAAAGAAAATGATTCAGAAGAAAATACGCTTTCGCAGTCGAGGAGACGCACTCGGGAGTTTGCGCCTTCACTTAGACAGAGAGGGAACGGCCGCGCGGGTCACTGACAGTGGGTCCAGAGGGCCCACTGGTCAGGTTTGACCGTTCTTCCCTCCTTCTCCTCTCTTCTGCCTGACGGGACCGAGGCTCCGGCGATCGCCGTCGACGAACGGCAGCACCTCACGGGCATCCAAGGGCGGGGATGGAACGGCTAGACCGAGGCGGTCCCCTAGGTGGTTGTTGGGTCGTCGGAGGTGGAAGGAATCGCCGGCGGCGAGCTCCGCGGCGGAGAGGGCTACGGTGGCGAAGTGCTTTTTGTGCTCCGGTGGTCTCCGATCGAAGTTGGGTAGCTGGGCAGCTCCGCAAGGACCAGAGGGAGCTACTGGTGGTGTTGGTTGGGCGAAAGGGTGGCTGGTTGCGACGAATCGCACCGGAGCTTAGCGGCGGCCGAACTGGCTGGAGTTGGAGAGGACGGTCCTCTCCGGTCAATCTACTGCTAGGGGGGCTCTACGGGGAGGGTCTGATGTCGCCTGATTGCTCGGAGGGGCTCGGGGTTCCCTTATATAGCGTGACGAGGCTGGCTCCGCGGCGGCAGAAGATAAGATCGCCGGCTACAGCCGTTGCTGTAGTTGCAGGGCATCGTGGCGGCGACGAACGCGTGCCGACGAGCGGGAGGATAAGCACGGCCTGTGCCCTGGGGCAGCTGGCGTGCGCTGGCAGTTTGGGCGGCGACGTCCGCGGCGGAATCCGCTGCCGACGCCGGCGTGCAGCCAAGGCGGCACTGCAGGGTGCCAGGGGAGCTTGGAGGGTACTGGAGAGAGGGCGAGTGCCTGGCGTGGTTCGGCAGGCGAACAGGGGCCAGAGATGGGACGCGACGAGGGCGGCAGAGCGGCGTGTCGGCTCAGTGCGCGCGCGTGCAAAACGTGCGCTCTGGGCGCGCCCAGAGCACGCACGGCACCTGTTCGACGAAATGCCAGTGCGATCTAGAGCGCGAGGGTGGAGCTGGCAAAGAACAGAACAAGGGTAGGGGTGGCTAGGAGCTCAGTGGACAAGGTTGTTGGGTCAATGGGGCAAGTTCACAGTGCAAAGTAGAAAACATGCCTCAAGCTGACTGTGCACACCAAGTGTTCGACAGAATGCCAAGTGCACTTAGGCAACTCTTGGAGTGGCCAAAATCTCCAGATCAGGGTCTCTTTAGATGCAGGAGATGGTGGTAATATTAGTTTGGCAAAAACAGAAAGTTGATAGTGCAAGTTTTGCAAAACTCCAGTTTTGGACAGAAAGAAGAAGGGTTTAAAGCATGCACTTAAAAACCTCTAATGAGTCTACTCTCCTGGACTTAAGGGTTTTGAAGGGAGGGCTACAAGTAGGGAAAAGCTCAAGGTTACCAGCGCAAGGAAAAATAAGGTTGCAGTACAAATCACCAATTTGGGCCAGAATGCAAAAGAGGTTTTTCCACTCAAATTTTTCAAAGAACATCACTGGGTTTTTGCTTGAAGATGAATTGTATGCATCCACTGACATCTCCAAACACTTGGAAGAATTTTTAAAGAAATATTTAAAAGGGTTGTAGTGCAAAAGTGCCCACTGGACCAGATTGGAAAAGTTGGTGTAGAGCTCAAAATCTCCAATGGACAAAAGGTATTTTTGCATAAAAGTGATGTGGAAACATCACATGACATCCCCAAATTTTGGTGGAATTTTTAAATGCATTTGTCAAGAGGTTGCAGTGTAAAACAGGCTCCAAATGCAAAAGAAATCATTTTAAAGGAATATGTTTTGAGAAAAATAGATCTTGCAACATTTGAATCCACTGATAAATAATTATTTTATAAAAGAGAGTATTCAAGTCCAACAATACTCTTTGAAGGTTTTAACCACTAGAGGCAAAAATCCAAAAATCACAAAAGGTAAAACTTGACAAAAATGGAAAAGTTTTATTTCCTGGCAACATTTTAATAAATAAAACAAGGCCAAAATTTTGGGGTGTCACAGTTTGTCAAGTTGGTGTTGTTTTAACCTTCGCAAGGACCGGGCGTAGCCACACTCGGTTCAACTAAAGTGAGAGAGACAGACACCCGCCAGTCACCTTTAAGCAACGAGTGCTCCGAACGGTGAAACCTGTCTCGCGTAAGCGTACGCGTAATGTCGGTCCGGGCCGCTTCATCTCACAATACCGCTGAACCAAAGTATGACATGCTGGTAAGTAGTATGACTTATATCGCCCACAACTCACTTGTGTTCTACTCGTGCATAGCATCAACGCATAAAACCAGGCTCGGATGCCACTGTTGGGGAACGTAGTAATTTCAAAAAATTTCCTACGCACAGAAAGATCATGGTGATGCATAGCAACGAGAGGGGAGAGTGTTGTCCACGTACCCTCGTAGACTGACAGCGGAAGCGTTATCACAACGCGGTTGATGTAGTCGTACGTCTTCACGATCCGACCGATCAAGTACCGAACGTACGGCACCTCCAAGTTCTACACACGTTCAGCTCGATGACGTCCCTCGAACTCCGAACCAGCCGAGTGTTGAGGGAGAGTTTCGTCAGCACGACGGCGTGGTGACGATGATGATGTTCCACCGACGCAGGGCTTCGCCTAAGCTCCGCAATGGTATTATCGAGGTGTAATATGGTGGAGGGGGCACCGCACACGGCTAAAATATCATATATCAAGTGTGTATTGAGGTGCCCCCTTGCCCCCGTATATAAAGGAGCAAGGGGGAGGCCGGCTGCCCTAGGCACGCCAAGGAGAGAGGGGGAGTCCTCCTCCTAGTAGGAGTAGGACTCCCCTTTCCTAGTCCTACTAGGAAAAGAAGGGGGGAAGGAAAGAGAAGGAGAGGGAGAGGGAAAGGGGGCTGCGCCCCCCTCTCCTAGTCCAACTAGGACTCCTCCTGGGAGGGGGCGCGCCACCTCCTGGCTGCTGCCCTCTCTCTCCCCTCAAGGCCCACCAAGGCCCAATACTTCCCCGGAGGGTTCCGGTAACCCTCCGGCACTCCGGTTTAATCCGAAACTTCTCCGGAACACTTCCGGTGTCTGAATATAGTCGTCCAATATATCAATCTTTATGTATCGACCATTTCGAGACTCCTCGTCATGTCCGTGATCACATCCGGGACTCCGAACAACCTTCGGTACATCAAAACATATAAACTCATAATATAACTGTCATCGTAACTTTAAGCGTGCGGACCCTTTGGGTTCGAGAACTATGTAGACATGACCGAGACACCTCTCCGGTCAATAACCAATAGCGGGACCTGGATGCCCATATTGGCTCCCACATATTCTACGAAGACCTTTATCGGTCAGACCGCATAACAACATACGTTGTTCCCTTTGTCATCGGTATGTTACTTGCCCGAGATTCGATCGTCGGTATCTCGATACCTAGTTCAATCTCGTTACCGGCAAGTCTCTTTACTCGTTCCGTAATACATCATCCCGCAACTAACTCATTAGTCACAATGCTTGCAAGGCTTATAGTGATGTGCATTACTGAGTGGGCCCAGAGATACCTCTCCGACAATCGGAGTGACAAATCCTAATCTCGAAATACGCCAACCCAACAAGTACCTTTGGAGACACCTGTAGAGCACCTTTATAATCACCCATTTATGTTGTGACATTTGGTAGCACACAAAGTGTTCCTCCGGTAAACGGGAGTTGCATAATCTCATAGTCATAGGAACATGTATAAGTCATGAAGAAAGCAATAGCAACATACTAAAGGATCGGGTGCTAAGCTAACGTAATGGGTCATGTCAATCACGTCATTCTCCTAATGAGGTGATCCCGTTAATCAAATGACAACTCATGTCTATGGCTAGGAAACATAACCATCTTTGATTAACGAGCTAGTCAAGTAGAGGCATACTAGTGACTCTGTTTGTCTATGTATTCACACATGTATTATGTTTCCGGTTAATACAATTCTAGCATGAATAATAAACATTTATCATGATATAAGGAAATATATAATACTTTATTATTGCCTCTAGGGCATATTTCCTTCAGGAGGAACATAGGCGGTGGGGGCCGGTGGTCCGGCCGGCGGCCCGTGCGGTGTTCTGTATGGGAAGAATCAGAGACGAGGAAGAAGAAGGGTTAGGAGACGTAGGATCTTCATCCAACCGCCTGAAATGGTCGAGAGACAGCTGGGAGTTGCATTCTTAATGCGCTCTGGTTCATCATGTCTGGGCACTGCGCAACCAACATTTTATTATTCAAAATCTGCTTGCTCTTCTTTACCATGTTCCTCTTCCGTTCTTCTTTAATATGTACTCTCTCCGTTCCTAAATACAAGTCTTTGTATAGATTGCACCATGGACTACATATGGAGCAAAATGAGTGAATCTACACTCTAAAATGTATCTGGATTCATCTGTATGTGATCCATAGTGGAAATATCTACCAAGACTTATATTTTGGAACGGAGGGAGTATGATAGTAGTACAGTATGTTCCTTGTACTGAAGATGAGCAGGGACATTTGCAGTGTAGAGGTCTATACGGTCGGTTGTGATGGACACTTTGAGCCTCTTTGATTCGTAGGATCTTGTAAACATAGGAATAGGATTTGTAGTGGCCTGCCCACTTGAATCCTATAAGAATAGCAAGGAAATGCGGGGAGCTGTGTCGCCTTTGAGAGTTACACTGATATTAACAGTACCGCACCTTCACTTGAAGAGAGCTGGTATCCGAAGCCTTTCTAGCCATACCGGCAATACTAGCACATATATTCCAGCAAGTTCCACTTTGCTGATTTTACTCTGATGCTTAAGGTTTTCCCGTTATATCTACACTATGATCTGTGTAGCTGCTTTGTGTCGCACTAGCAGCAGTCCACTCTTGAAGCTAAACACTGCAATGACTTACAAAATTGGCACCAAGGCATTGAGTGCCATTCTGGATGTAATGAAACTCATACGCTCCCCACCTGTTGATTCTTGTTCAGAATATGATTCTAATGACTATTCTAACCTCGAGGAGTCAAAGGCAGATGGCCTGTCCTATTCACCCATCAAGGTGCCTGTTCTAATTTGGCAATGTTTTATTGATTGCAGGTATCTTGCATATGTTGTCTTGCATTTCTTCTACTTTGTTGCACCGCCATCTGCTTAGTTTACTCATCAATATGTCGAGATGCCATGCCCATCCATTATCAATACATATTCCATCTGTCATCATACCATGTTTTTCCACTCAAATGTTGTTCTTATGCATCAGACATCAAAAAGGAAGAGGGTGATTGCCGAACCTGAAGGAGCACCAGCAAAGTCCTTGAAAAACGTGGTGGTGCCAGAGAAATCGGACACCACCCCACTTATATTGGCTGTACAACCAGTGACACAAAATGTAGGACCGACTCCAGCAGACTGTACCCATACTTCACTGGCCACACCACTAGCCCCACCACACAGGACCTGCACTCCAGCAAAAGGTATACCGATTTCATTTGCCATAGCACCAGCTGTACCACAGAAAAATCCCACTCCAGCAAAAAGTACAGCAAGTCCACCGGCCGAAGACCTATCCCAACTGCAGAGACGGCTAATTCTTGCAGATTGGAACCCCATTCCATTTATTCCCAGTTTAAAAGACAATGCTTTCAATGTTGTTAGGGACTACGTGCATATATTCCCATCATGGGAAGATTATTGTGAAGACAAACACCATTTTCACATCTTCCTGTCCAACTTACGTGTAAGTGCTATTATTCATGGTTATTATTTTCCTGTTTTCTGCTGATTGAACACATCAATGATTTACATTACATTGTTGTAACTAGGCGAGGGTCAATCTGGATAGTCATGACGAGCAAAGCTTGCTTGTGCTTTTCAAGGAAGCATTGCAGAAGTATCGGTGTTACCTAAGGAAATCACACTTTGATGGCAAGTCTATAAATGAATTTCCGGTGAAGTCTCCTGTGCTAAATTTAGAAGACATTGAATGGAAAAACCTTGTTATGCACTGGTCTTGTTCCCAGGATGAGGTACTGTCTATGAAATCACATGACAATTTGAACTTCTACTTTTCCGCATGTACCTTACGGATCTTTTTTGCAAGAAATCTGCTCGAAGAAGAATTCTGATTTGACAAGAACGACAGGATATCGCAAATATGTTGCCCGCTGCTTTGCTCTTGTTAGTACCTATTGTCCTGTATCACTGTACTTGCATACATACCTGGTTCATTATGTGACAGCAGTATGCATGATAGCTTGCTTATCAATTGTTCGCTCCAAATTATCTGATATGTATGAATGGTTACATTAGTGTAGAATATATCCAATGCCAATGTTTTTTTTAGCTCTGCATTGTTCTTGTAAGTACATGCTGTCCTTTATCAGTGTACTTATAATGACAGGTAGTTGTTCATGTACCATCACTCTGCAGCTTATTTTCCTTTGCCCTCCATTATCTACACATCAGATCTATATTTACTCTTACCATAAGGTTGGTACTGAAGAAGTTTAGCTGTGCATTGCTCTTGGCTGTACTTTTGCCTGTACCGCTGCACTTACATTTATAGCTACTTGGTTATGTAGCATCACTCTTCATCTTATCTTAAATATTCTCCATCTTTTTGTATATTATCACATCTATATTTACTCTTAACAAAATTTAGAATAAAGGCAATGCTTTTGAAGAAGATTCTGTGGTAAACTTCTTGAATTGGCCCCCCATCAGCATGGACAAGGCCTTTATGGAGCCTATCTTCACCAATAATGTAAGTTTGTCCATCTCAAGCCTTCAAACTTTGTTGTATACATTTGGTTAGGCATGGCTGCAACAGCTGTTTATTTTTGGTGTTTGCATCAAATTGCTTGTTTAAAGTTTATTATGTAGTTCATAAACAAAAGTTTGTCCTTCTCAATTTAAGTTTTCAGTTGTACAACCAAGTTCCTTCTTCATACCATGTAAATTAAACTATACAGAGGAAGTGATCTTCTTTTGCACTGCATGTATGCTTCTGTTCTTCATCCGTAATCCAGTGGTGTGGTGAACCTACCCACTACAGCACAATGTCATATTCTGCAATGTCTTAACTATGAACAATGTCATATCATTCTACTATTATTTAAACCGTCTCTTTATTTGCCAATCTGAAATGGTATGAATTGACAGCACACTAACCATTGATACTTGTGAGTTCTTGATCTGTAATCCAGTGGTGTCGTGAAGCTGCCAACTCCTTCACAATGTCATTTCCTGCCATGTCTTGACCTGAACAATACCATATTGTGTTAATGCAATTTTAAACTGTGTCACTTTATTCGTCAATAAGAAATGTGATGAATTGTCAGCACTGATACTTTTATGTGCAAAACCTGTCATCTGTCTGCTTGTTTATCTTCCAGAGTGAGGAAGATATAAGTGTTGAACAAGCGCAGTCTCATCATCTTTCTCAGCTGCTTGCGCTGCAGCTCCCCAGCAGGGCTAACCTTTCTTGAACTCTATTGAAGTGCTGTCGGTTTTGTATATTATTTTGTTGGTGTGTTTATTTGCACTGGTGGCGATCTTTGATGCCCAGTGTATGTAATCTGCTGTCTGCTTGTGCTTTACTATCATAGTGGCGAACATTGATGCCCAGTGGATGTAATATGCCGTAATTTCTTTATTGTATAGTCTAGGTTTTTTCTTATTCATGATGCTGCAGTTATTTTACTGTATATATATCCTGTCTTCGCAGTAAACCGGCCAAACCGTAAAATTACGGTACATAATCGGGCCGTCATGCAATCACGATGTAGGTTGGGCCTGAAACGTGCCGAACAGCTCACGGGCCGGCAGCAGCCCGAAATGAACCCCGACCCATGATTGTGCGAATCAAATCACGGGCTTTTAACAGGACAAAATTGTCTCGGTCCTTGTTTGGCCCAATCAGATATCGGCTGCGAGCAGGCCGGATGCAAACCGGGCCGTAGTTAGGCCCAACTATATGACGGGCTTTTAACAGGCCGAAATTAATATAGGGCCGAAATGTTAAACGGGCCCTTAATAGGCCAAAACTAATATCAGGCCGAATTACTAAGTGGGCCTTTAGCAAGTGGGCCCAAAAGCATAGTGTCCAGTTGACGGGCCGAATCTGATATGGGCCATAATTGAGCCCAAAGCCTCTTAAAGGGGCGGACCTGATCTGGGCCATAATTTGGCCCTGAACGTGATAGGCTTTTAACGGGCCGGATCTCATATGGGCCACTATTAGGCCCGGAGCATGGCAGGCCATTAATGGACCGGATCAAATATGGGCCGACATTTGGCCCAAAACATGGCAGCCAGTTAATGGGCCGGCCTACTAGGGTCCTCAAAATCTTGTGGGCCTATAGCTGGGCCGGCCCATTAATGTCGGCGAAATCTCGTGGGCCTTTAGCTGGGCCGGCCCATTATGATCCGCAAGAATCTTGTGGGCCTTTACCTGGGCCGGCCCATTATGGCACACAAAAATCTTGTGGGCCTTTACCTGGGCCGGCCCATTATGGCCCGCAAAATCTTGTGGGCCTTTAGCTGGGCCAGCCCATTATGGTTCGCAAAATCTCGTGGGCCTTTAGCTGGGCCGGCCCATTATGGTCGGCAAAATCTTGTGGGCCTTCAGTTTGGCCGACCCATTTAAACTTGATGGGCCGGTCCACGTGTCAACATATCATAGGCGCGTCTCGCCCATTGGATGAGTGAGACCTGTGCCAACGCAAGCCTGACACGTGTCTCCTCCAGCCAATGATGATTTTACACATGGAAAATCCCCATTGGTCGGGGCTGTTAATGGATTATCGGATCCAAAACCCGACCTGATAGCTTAACGGCGTTCCGTTACGGTGGATGCCACGTGTCGGTCACCCTTGACGAAAGCACTTCTGTGACGCGCGATTTATCGTCATGGAAGTGGACACTTCCGTGATGATAATTTTGGTAATGTCATGGAACACTTCTACGACAGCACAGTATGACTATCTTGATTCTGTCATAAATTTGTCATGGACGTACATGCATGACAAAAAACGCAACCTACTGTGACAAACACATATCATCACGGAAGTGTATTTTTTTTGTAGTGAGTGCCATAGTAATAGGATAGATCATTAAAACTCATTTCATATTCTCTACGTTCAGCAGCAAGTTTCCTTTGAGGCAAGCAAAAGTAATCAAAAGGGCTAAATTTAATGGGACAAAGGTCCCCAAGATCAATTTTAGGAGGTATAGGTTCCTCCTTCGGCCCTTCGTATTGCACAACCAATTCATCATTATAAGCATTCTTTTGACAGAACTTTGTGAGCCTATATTCGAGAGAATATCCTAGCTCATTATTTCGAATAGCAAAATCATCATTAAGTTCAGAAATTATATCAACTAGAATATTGGTAGGAACCTTTTTTCTAAGGTTTTCATTAAAAGCAACATAATCTAGAGATTGAAAACGCATTATTTCCTCTTGATCGAATAGGATAGTTTCTATGGGAGGACGTCCAGCGTCCACCCTATAATGCGCAAAGATTTCTTTGGCCTCTTTTATAATAAATCTGAATTCATGAGCCAAAAAGATAGTAGCGGCACGCTTAACAGAAGAATGCTCAATGTTAGAAAATTCTAGGAAAATCCTCTGTATGCAAGGATGCATGTGCATAAACTGTCTTCCAAGTTCAACTACAAGCATGGCGATAGCGTCCGCAAGACTACTAGTTCTATGAAGAATAGAACTACCCATAGAGGGCAAAGCACCGGCAAAAGTAAAGAAATCTTGGATAACCCCTTTTCCAATAATATTACCACTACCAATTCGAATTTTTTTTGTATGCAAGGTAGGGGTTCTTCAGCAGGAGCATCAGAATTTCCCAAGATATTATTATTGTCCATATCGACAATAATTTCCCCAATTTCAGACATAACGGCAAAAAGAGCGAGGGGCAAAAAAGGAAAGAAGAAGGTGAACAGAAAAGAGAGGGCGAATAAAACGGCAAGGGTGAAGTGGGGGAGAGGAAAACGAGAGGCAAATGGAAAATAATGTAATGCGGGAGATAAGGGTTTGTGATGGGTACTTGGTATGTTGACTTTTGCGTAGACTCACCGGCAACGGCGCCAGAAATCCTTCTTGCTACCTCTTGAGCACTGCGTTGGTTTTCCCTTGAAGAGGAAAGGGTGATGTAGCAAAGTAACGTAAGTATTTCCCTCAGTTTTTGAGAACCAAGGTATCAATCCAGTAGGAGGCCACGCACGAGTCCCTCGCACCTACACAAACAAATAAATCCTCGCAACCAACGCGATAAGGGTTATCAATCCCTACACGGTCACTTACGAGAGTGAGATCTGATAGATATGATAAGATAATATTTTTGGTATTTTTATGATATAGATGCAAAGTTAAGAAAGTAAAACAAAAACAGCGCCAGAAATAGCTTGTTGTTGGGAGATTAATATGATGGAAAATAGACCCGAGGGCCATAGGTTTCACTAGTGGCTTCTCTCAAGAGCATAAATATTTACGGTGGGTGAACAAATTAATGTTGAGCAATTGACAGAATTGAGCATAGTTATGAGAATATCTAGGTATGATCATGTATATAGGCATCACGTCCGAGACAAGTAGACTGACTCCTGCCTACATCTACTACTATTACTCCACACATCGACCGCTATCCAGCATGCATCTAGAGTATTAAGTTCATAAGAACAGAGTAATGCTTTAAGAAAGATGACATGATGTAGAGGGATAAACTCATGCAATATGATATAAACCCCATCTTGTTATCCTCGATGGCAACAATACAATATGTGCCTTGCTGCCCCTACTGTCACTGGGAAAGGACACCGCAAGATTGAACCCAAAGCTAAGCACTTCTCCCATTGCAAGAAAGATCAATCTAGTAGGCCAAACCAAACTGATAATTCGAAGAGACTTGCAAAGATAACTAATCATACATAAAAGAATTCAGAAGATTCAAATATTGTTCATAGATAAACTTGATCATAAACCAACAATTCATCGGTCTCAACAAACACACCGCAAAAGAAGATTACATCAAATAGATCTCCACGAGAGAGGGGGGAGAACATTGTATTGAGATCCAAAAAGAGAGAGGAAGCCATCTAGCTAATAACTATGGACCCGAAGGTCTGAGGTAAACTACTCACACTTCATCGGAGAGGCTATGGTGTTGATGTAGCAGCCCTCCGTGATCGATGCCCCCTCCGGCGGAGCTCCGGAACAGGCCCCAAGATGGGATCTCACGGGTACAGAAGGTTGCGGCGGTGGAATTAGGTTTTTGGCTCCGTATCTGGTAGTTTGGGGGTACGTAGGTATATATAGGAGGAAGGAGTACGTCGGTGGAGCAACGTGGGGCCCACGTGGGTGGAGGGCATGCCCAGGGGGTAGGCGCGCCCCCTACCTCGTGGCTTCCTGGTAGCTTGCTTGACGTAGGGTCCAAGTCCTCTGGATCACGTTCGTTTCGAAAATCACGTTCTCTAAGGTTTCATTCCGTTTGTAATACGTTTGATATTCTTTTTCTGCGAAACTCCGAAATAGGAAAAAACAGCAATTCTGGGCTGGGCCTCCGGTTAATAGGTTAGTCCCAAAAATAATATAAAGTGTATAATAAAGCCCAATAATGTCCAAAACAGAAGATAATATAGCATGGAGCAATCAAAAATTATAGATACATTGGAGACGTATCAATCACGTGATCGATATCAACTAAACTATGTCCGATCATCACGTGAGATGGAGTAGTTTTCAATGGTCAACATCACTATGTTGATCGTATCTACTATATGATTCACGGTCGACCTTTCGGTCTCAGTGTTCTGAGGCCATATCTACATATGCTAGGCTCGTCAAGTTTAACCCGAGTATTCTGCATGTGCAAAACTGGCTTGCACCCGTTGTATGTGAACGTAGAGCTTGTCACACCCGATCATCACGTGGTGTCTCGGCACGACGAACCGTAGCAACGGTGCATACTCAGGGAGAACACTTATACCTTGAAATTTAGTGAGAGATCATCTTATAATGCTACCGTCGAACTAAGCAAAATAAGATGCATAAAGGATAAACATCACATGCAATTAATATAAGTGATATGATATGGCCATCATCATCTTGTGCCTTTGATATCCATCTCCAAAGCACCGTCATGATCACCATCGTCACCGGCTTGACACCTTGATCTCCATCGAAGCATCATTGTCGTCTCGCCAACTATTGCTTCTCCGACTATCGCTACCGCTTGGTGATAAAGTAAAGCAATTACATGGCGATTGCATTTCATACAATAAAGTGACAACCATATGGCTCCTGCCAGTTGCCGATAACCGTTACAAAACATGATCATCTCATACAACAATTTATATATAATCACATCTTGACCATATCACATCACAACATGCCCTGCAAAAACAAGTTAGACATTCTCTACTTTGTTGTTGCAAGTTTTACGTGGGTGCTACGGGCTTAGAAAGAACCGTTCTTACCTACGCATCAAAAACCACAATGATTTTTTGTCAAGTGTGTTGTTTTAACCTTCAACAAGGACTGGACGTAACTAAAGTTGGAGAAACAGACTCCCACTAGCCACCTGTGTGCAAAGCACGTCGGTAGAACCAGTCTCGCGTAAGCGTACGTGTAATGTTGGTCTGGGCCGCTTCATCCAACAATACCTCCGAATCAAAGTATGACATGCTGGTAAGCAGTATGACTATTATCGCCCACAACTCTTTGTGTTCTACTCATGCATATAACATCTACGCATAGACCTAGCTCTGATACCACTATTGGGGAACGCAGTAATTTCAAAAAAATTCCTACGATCACGCAAGATCTATCTAGGTGATGCATAGCAATGAGAGGGGAGAGTGTTGTCTACGTACCCTCATAGACCGAAAGCGGAAGCGTTATGAAAACACGGTTGATGTAATCGTACGTATTCACGATCTGACCAATCCTAGCACCAAAGGTACGGCACCTCTGCGATCTGCACACGTTCAGCTCGGTGACGTCCCACGAACTCTAGATCCAGCTGAGGTCGAGGGAGAGTTTCATCAGCACGACGGTGTGATGACAGTGATGATGAAGTTACCGATGCAGGGCTTCGCCTAAGCACTACAACGATATGACCGAGGTGGAAATCTGTGGAGGGGGGCACCGCACATGGCTAAGCAATCAACTTGTGTGTCTATGGGGTGCCCCCCTCCCCCGTATATAGAGGAGTGGAGGAGGGGAGGGCCGGCCCTCTCTATGGCGTGCCCAAGGGGGGGAGTCCTACTCCCAGTAGGAGTAGGTTTCCCCCTTCCCTAGTTGGATTAGGAGAAGAAGGAAGAGGGAGAGGGAGAGCAGGAAAGGGGGGCCGGCCCCCTTCCCAATTCGGATTGGGCTTGGGGGGGGGCGCCCTCACCTTGGTCGCCTCTAGGGCATATTTCCTTCACATTGATGCATGATACTGACGAACACTACTTTGATGTAAGGCAGCCGCATGATAGGAGGATGGAATCTGTATGAAAAACAGGACGACATGACATATTGACTCGTATGATGTATAAAGTGTAAACTAAGCACATGGTGTTTGAACTAGTTAGAAGCAATGCAAGCTAGAAACCATATGAAAGATGAAACCAATATCACTCTGCAAAATTAAAAGGGTGGCCTAATGAAAGTGCAACTATCCCTGGGTGGTTTTGGTAATTCCTAACAACATATAGCTCATTGAACTAATGCTCCTTCAAGATGATCATTTCAGAAAGTTCAATGATTGGCATGGCATGGATTAGGAATGTGGACCCCTCAAAATGCTAAGGACACATATTGGCTCAAGCTCAAGGGTCTACATTTTCATTTTAGTGATCCAAGATCACATTGAGTCCATAGGAAAAGCCAATCCTATTAAAAGGGGATGAGGTGTTGCTTAATGGCTTGCTTGCTCAAAATGCTTAGTGATATGCTCCAAAAGCTCTCAACCATTTTCTCATATCCACATATGTCCCAAACCAAAAGTCAAACTCGGCCCTACCGATTTGATCTATCCGGCGCCACCGAGTTTATATGACATAGCCACTACCAAAAACCCTAGTCACTTTTGTCTCACCGATAGGGATCTCGGTCTCACCGAGATGGGATTGCAAACTCTCTGTTTCCCTTCATAACGTTTCGGTCCAACCGAGATGAGCGATTGGTCCCACCGAGTTCGCAATGCAAACTCTCTGTTTCCCTTTCATAACGTTTCGGTCTCACTGAAATGAGCGAATCGGTCCCACCGAGTTTGCATGACCAACTCTTTGTTTGCCTATTACAGAAATCAGTCCTACCAAGTTTATGTGATCGGTCTCACCGAGATTACGTTATGCCCTAACCCTAATGAAATCGGTCCCACCGAGCTGACATGTCGGTCCCACCGAAAAGCCTAAAGTTCACATTTTGAACTGAATCGGTCCGACCGAGTTTCATGATTCGGCCCCACCGAGTTTGGTAAATTGTGTGTAATGGTTAGATTTTGTGTGGAGGCTATATATACCCCTCCACCCACTCTTCATTCATGGAGAGAGCCATCAGAACGTGCCTACACTTCCAGCATACATTCTCTGAGAGAGAACCACCTGCTCATGTATTGAGACCAAGATATTCCATTCCAACCACAAGAATCTTGATCTCTAGCCATCCCCAAGTTGCTTTCCACTCAAAACATCTTTCCACCAAATCCAAATCTGTGTGATAGAGTTGAGTGTTGGGAAGACTATCATTTGAAGCACAAGAGCAAGGAGTTCATCATCAACACACCATCTATTACCTTTTGGAGAGTGGTGTCTCCTAGATTGGTTAGGTGTCACTTGGGAGCCTCCGTCAAGATTGTGGAGTTGAACCAAGGAGTTTGTACGGGCAAGGAGATCGCCTACTTCGTGAAGATCTACCCTAGTGAGGCAAGTCCTTCGTGGGCGATGGCCATGGTGGGATAGACAAGGTTGCTTCTTCGTGGACCCTTCGTAGGTGGACCCCTCCATGGACTCGCGCAGCCGTTACTCTTCATGGGTTGAAGTCTCCATCAACGTGGATGTACGATAGCACCACCTATCGGAACCACGCCAAAAATCTCCGTGTCTACATTGCGTTTGCTCCCTCCAAACTCCTCCCTTTACCTTCATATACAAAGTTTTACATTCTGCTGCTATACTCTTAGACTTGCATGTGTAGGTTGATTGCTTGACTTGTTCTAAGTTGTTAAAATCTGCCAAGACTTAAAATTGGGAAAAGGCTAGATTTTTATTTGGTCAAGTAGTCTAATCACCCCCCTCTAGACATACTTTCGATCCTACAAGTGGTATCAGAGCTTTGGTCTCCATTTGCTTTGAATTCCATAGCTTTTGGTGATCATAGCCTTGGTTTCACAACCTAGGAGAGTATGGCATCTAGCAAGAGAAACTACCATCATAGAGGTCCTTACTTTGATGGTACTAATTTTGCTAGTGGAAGCATAAGATGAAAAATGCATATTCTTGGACATAACCCCGCCGTTTGGGCTATTGTGTGTGTTGGCTTGCAAGGTGAATTCTTTGGTGAGAGAGAACCGAACCGTGAAGCTACCGCAGAAGAGTTGAAGATACTGCAATACAATGCTCAAGCTTGTGATATCCTCTTCAAAGGATTTTGCCCCGAAGAATTCAACAAAATCAATCGTCTTGAGAATGCAAAGGAAATCTGGGATACTTTGATTGATATGCACGAAGGTACCGACTCCGTCAAGGAATCCAAATTGGATGTTCTTAAAAATCAACTTGACAAGTTCAAAATGAAGGATGGTGAAGGTGTCGCTGAAATGTACTCTAGGCTAGCTCTCATCACAAATGAGATTGCCGGCTTAAGAAGTGAAGAGATGACCGATAGATTCATCATCAAGAAGATCCTAAGAGCCTTGGACAGAAAATATGACACTGTGTGCACATTTATCCAAATGATGCCCAATTACAAAGATCTCAAGCCAACGGAAGTGATTGGAAGAATTGTTGCTCATGAGATGTCACACAAGGATAAGGAAGAGCTTCACAACAAGTCAAGTGGTGCTTACAAAGCCTCATGTGATGCCCCTACATCATCAAGTGAGAAACAAACCTTCAATGAGGAATTGAACCTAATGGTGAAGAACTTCAACAAGTTCTACAAGAGTAGAAGCAGGGAAAGAAGTTCCAAGTCAAGGTCCTACAATAACAAAAGATCTTCGAGTCGTGAGCATAATTGCTACAATTGTGGAAGACCCGGACACTACTCCAATGAGTGTACAGCTCCCTACAAAAGAAGAGAAGATTCACCCAAAAGGAGAAGTAGAAGAGAAGAATCACCACCAATAGAGAGGAGGAGTAGAGATGATCGTTATGAATGAAGAACCTCTCGGAGAAGCAAGGATTCAGAAAGGAAGGACAAATCATCAAGGAGCCACTCAAAGCGAAGACATCAAGCTCATGTTGGTAAATGGGTATCCGGCTCTGACTCTGACCATCACTCCGAAAGAAGTTATTACTCCGACTCCGAATATACTGAAGATGAAGGTGTTGCCGGTCTAGCACTTGTGTCAACCGACTCCTATGACATATTTGACTCACCAAATGAAGGAATTGGGAGATGCTTCATGGCTAAAGGCCCAAAGGTATCACACCCCAAGTATGTTGATTTCAATAGTGATGAAGATGATTTGCTAGGTGATGATGATTTACTTGTTGGCAACTCTAGTGATGAAAACTATGATGAACTTGCTATTAATCATGCTAACCAAGATAAAGCGAATGATGATGATAAGAAGGAGATTGAGCATTAGAGTAAAGAACTAAACACTCTTAAGTTAGCTCATGAAACTACCTTGGAAGATCATCGAGAACTTTTAAAGACTCATGAGAAGTTACGCTTTGAAATGCTCAATCTTGAGCAAGAGCATGGGTTCTTAAAGGAAATCAATGATGATCTTCGCAAGAAAAGTTCTTCTTACATTGCCAAGCATTTACTCTTGTCTACTTACATGTCACAAGTTAAATCTAGCAACAAGAGTAAGAAAGATTCTTCTTCTAGTAGTAACAACAATCATGTTAAATCCAATGTTGTGGCCTATAGTAGTTCTCTTGATTCCACTAATGATTCTCTTAGCCAAGTTACACTTGAGCAAGAAAATAGCTTATTGAAGGGAATTATAGAGAAAGGTGTTTACAAGAGCCTTGCCGGGAGTAAGCAATTTGAGGAAATTGTATGCAAGAAAGGAAGGCACCGGAAGAATCAAGGTATAGGTTTTGAATGAAAGTTCAATGCCAATGGAGTTGAGTGGGAAGAAGATCAATACCCCAAGACGAAGTTTGTTCCTCAACAAGAGAAGTATGATCCTACTTCTTTCCAAGGGACACAAGCTCAAGATGAGCTTCCACCACAAGGCCATAAGCAAAAAGGCAAGGATAAGCTTCAAGAGGAGATTGATGCATTTGAAGAAGCTCCTAAGGCCTTGGTCAAGTGGGTTCCGAAAACTGCATCAAGTTCTACTTCATCAAGTACGACTACAACTCCAAGGATTCCCATCAAGATGATGTGGACCCCGAAGAAGAAGAACTAGTGAGTTCTTGAGGGTGACTCCGCCAACATACTTCACTCATATCATTTTGGCGAGGACAAGTGTAAATAACTTCCACAACTTGCACTAGTTCAAGGAGTCACGAACCCTCTTTTTGGTAAGACAAGGGACAAGGTAACCTAATGCCTTCATGGACATCATCTTGTGTGTACATCACTCTATGTCTATGGATATCCTTGTTTGTTCCTTGTGGGACTAACCTGTGTAGGTATTGAAAGTGCAACTCACTCCAATGGATTGCTCCGAATGATCTACATCAACATGGAGCATCCACATCTTCAACATCTACATGAAGTCATCATCGACAAAACCCAAGGTTAGTTCATCCCTCTTACAGGGGATATCACATCTAGGGGGAGCTTTACTCTAATCAATTGAGCTAAAGCAACTCTAATAGTGTGAACACAACAATGCTTTATGTAAAAGTGGCAACCCCACTTGTGCTTAAACGATGAGTATGACCTATGATCAAATGTTCTCATTTGACTCCTAAGTCAATATACTCATATATAGATGACCTAGCCATCGCCAATTGCTTGATAGATGCTAGAGTGTTTGTGCATGCTTTGTCACATATTTCTTTTGCCATTTTATTGTGTGAGCATGTCGATTGCATATTTTTTTTCTCATTCGAGGACATCCATTTGTTGCTTTGGTTGTTTGCCTTTTTCTCTTTTGTTAAATGGATGGACAAGAATGCCTAAGAACTCCCTCTAGCTATCTATGCTTTTCTCATCTCAAACTCTATTCATGCTACATCACAAAGTTTGATCAAGTCAGATTCGAACCACTCTGTGTGAGGAGCACTCGGAGTCCCCGATTCGTCATAGACTTAAACTTCCAAAACCTCTCTGTGCATTTCGGTATGACCGATTCATCCACTTCGGTCACACTGAGTTCACTGAGTTGATCTAGGTTTTCAATCTCGGTGCAACCGATTTGAACCTTTCGGTCACACCGACTTGCAGTAACCGCTTGTGATTCTGCATCTCGGTGCCACCGAGTTGTTCCTTTGAAATGTTTAGTATATGAATCTATTCCTATGAACCAATTAGCTCTAAAGGAAAAGATCCTATAAAAATCATATCATATAAAGTTCCTATGATATTCCTCCACACCAAAGGATGGTTGAAATTGCTGCAGGTGATACGACGGTCTTTCTTTGTAGACTACTCCCCCATCTTTATAGTTACCTCTCTAAGATGAATGAAATAATATATACTGGGTATTCTATATGTGCATTTTGGTACACGAAAACTCGGTAAAAGTTTGCGAGGTTCGAATTTTCAATAAAGCTATATGCACTGCATTTTGGAACGGAGGGAGGACCATACGACAGTTGCTAACACTCACGTGGAAGATTTGCGTGTAGGAGGAGTGGCTGTTCTGTTAAATGACATGGAAAAACTGACACTGTCGGATGCTGATCTAACGCTTCTTACGGCGTTCGTCAGGAAATGGCTTGTGGCAAATGTTTGTCAGATAATGATTTACGGACACATGCATTGCATTGATATGTGCCCCCTCTCTCTCATGCACACACACCCTCACGAGTCACGACTCTCCCGAGTCCTCTCACACCCACCGTCTATCTGCAGGTAGACGTCACACATGTGCTCTTCACACCCTACCCTCAGAACTTCTAAAAAACAAAATATGTCGCGCACCTTTTATTTTAACTCACACGTCACACACTTATACTATTACTCTTGTGGCAAACGTTCTTTGGGCATAGTATATTGTACTCTCACGAAGAGAAGCGGTGCACGCACGCACTAGTTCTCTCACACCCACTCGCGGGTACACGTAGGAGCGCATTTTTTTGAAGCTAGTACAACAAAATCACTCCACTATCTATATAAACAGGAGCCTTAGCGCTTGCTTTACTAGGGTTCCTCTCTTTCACTCTCTCATGCTCTCCAGATCTAAGCAAGACACAGGTGGCCACACACTCTCTCTGCTCACGGCTGGTCACAAATCCGTCCGGACCACCTCGACCGAGGCAGGGTGTAGGTGCATCGTTGAAAGTGCAACTATCCCTAGGTGGTTTTGTTAATTCCTAACAACATATAGCTCATTGAGCTAATGCTATTTCAGGATAGATATTTCAGGAAAGCTCAATGATTGGCATGGCATGGATTAGAAAGTGGACCCTTCAAAATGCTAAGGACAAAAGATTGGCTCAAGCTCAAAGCACAAGACTCTACATTTTCTATTTTAGTGATCCAAGATCACATTGAGTCTATAGGAAAAGCCAATACTATTAAGAAGGGATGAGGTGTTGCTTAGTGAGGTGCTTGCTCAAAATGCTTAGTGATATGCTCCAAAACCCTCCACTATTTTCTCATATCCACATATGTCCCAATTCACAAGTCCAAGTCGGCCCCACCGATTCTTTCTATCCGGCGCCACCGAGTTCAGTTGACATAGCCACCGCCAGAAACCCTAGGCTTTTCGGTCTCACCGATAGGGATCTCGGTCTCACCGAGATGGGATTGTAATCTCTCGGTTTCCCTTCGTAACGTTTCGGTCAAACCGAGATGAGCAATCGGTCCCACAGAGATTGCAATGCAAACACTCTGTTTCCTTGTCGTAACGTTTCGGTCCAACCGAGATGAGCGAATCGGTCCTACCGAGTTTGCCTGACAAACTCTCTGTTTGACTATTACCAAAATCAGTCCCACCGAGTTTGTGTAATCGGTCTCACCGAGATTACGTTATGCCCTAACCCTAATGAAATCGGTCCCACCGAAACATCTAACAGTCACATTATGAACCAAATCGGTCTGACCGAGTTCTCTGAATCAGTCCCACCGAGTTTGGTGATTTGTGTGTAATGGTTACATTTTGTGTGGAGGCTATATATACCCCTCCACCCACTCTTCATTCGTGGAGAGAGCCATCAGAACATGCCTACACTTCCTATACATATTTTCTGAGAGAGAACCACCTACACTTGTGATGAGGTCAAGATATTCCATTCCAACCACATAAATCTTGATCTCTAGCCTTCCCCAAGTTGCTTTCCACTCAAATCTTTTTTCTACCAAATCCAATCCTATGAGAGAGAGTTGAGTGTTGGGGAGACTATCATTTGAAGCACAAGAGCAAGGAGTTCATCATCAACACACCATTTGTTACTTCTTGGAGAGTGGTGTCTCCTAGATTGGCTAGGAGTCACTTGGGAGCCTCCGACAAGATTGTGGAAGTGAACCAAGGAGTTTGTAAGGGCAAGGAGATCGCCTACTTCGTGAAGATCTACCCTAGTGAGGCAAGTCCTTTGTGGGCGACGGCCATGGTGGGATAGACAAGGTTGCTTCTTCGTGGACCCTTCGTGGGTGGAGCCCTCCGTGGACTCGCGCAACCGTTACCCTTCGTGGGTTGAAGTTTCCATCAACGTGGATGTATGATAGCACCACCTATCAGAACCACGGATAAGAAATCTCCGTGTCAACATTGTGTTTGCTCCCTCGAACTCATCCCTTTACCTTCATATGGAATTGTTTTACATTCCGCTGCTATACTCTTAGAATTGCATGTGTAGGTTGATTGCTTGACTTGTGCTAAGTTGTTAAAATCTACCAAGAACTAAAATTGGGAAAAGGCTAGATCTTTATTTTGTCAAGTAGTCTAATCACCCCTCTCTAGACATACGTTCGATCCCACAAGTGGTATCAGAGCTTTGGTCTCCATTTGCTTTGATTTCCATAGCTTTTGGTGGTCAAAGCCTTGGTTTCACAACCTAGGAGAGTATGGCGTCTAGCAAGGGAAATTACCACCGTAGAGGTCCTTACTTTGATGGTACAAATTTTGCTAGTTGGAAGCATAAGATGAAAATGCATATTCTTGGACATAACCCCACCGTTTGGGCTATTGGGTGTATTGGCTTGCAAGGTGAATTCTTTGATGGGAGAGAACCAAACCGTGAAGCTACCACGGAAGAGTTGAAGATGCTACAATACAATGCTCAAGCTTGTGATATTCTCTTCAATGGATTGTGCCCCGAAGAATTCAACAAAATCAGCCGTCTTGAGAATGCAAAGGAAATTTGGGATACTTTGATTGATATGCACGAAGGTACCGACTCCGTCAAGGAATCCAAATTGGATGTGCTTCAAAGTCAACTTGACAAGTTCAAAATGAAGGATGGTGAAGGTGTCGTCGAAATGTACTCTAGGCTTGCTCTCATCACAAATGAGATTGCCGGCTTGGGAAGTGAAGAGATGACCGACAAATTCATCATCAAGAAGATCCTAAGAGCTTTGGATGGAAAATATGATACCGTCTGCACATTGATCCAAATGATGCCCAATTACAAAGATTTCAAGCCAACGGAAGTCATTGGAAGAATTGTTGCTCATGAGATGTCACTCAAGGATAAGTAAGAGCTTCACAACAAGTCTAGTGGTGCTTACAAAGCCTCGTGTGATGCTCCCACGTCATCAAGTGAGAAACAAACCTTCAATGAAGAATTGAGCCTAATGGTAAAGAACTTCAACAAGTTCTACAAGAGTAGAAGCAAAGAAAGAAGTTGCAAGTCAAGGTCCTACAATGACAAAAGATCTTCTAGTCGTGAGCGTAATTGCTACAATTGTGGAAGACCCGGACACTACTCAAATGGGTGTATGGCTCCCTACAAAAGAAGAGAAGATTCTCCCAAAAGAAGAAGTAGAAGAGAAGAATCACCACCAAGAGAAAGGAGGAGTAGAGATGATCGTTATGAATGAAGACCCTCTCGGAGAAGGAAGGACTCGGAAAGGAAAGAAAAGTCATCAAGGAGCTACACAAAAAGAAGACATCAAGCTCATGTTGGTGAATGGGTATCTGGCTCCGACTCCGACAATCACTCCGAAAGAAGTTATCACTCCGACTCCGAATATACTCAAGATGAAGGTGTTGCCGGTCTAGCACTTGTGTCAACCAACTCCTACGACATATTTGACTCACCAAATGAAGGAATTGGAAGATACTTCATGGCCAAAGGTCCAAAGGTAACACATCCCGAGTATGTTAATTTCAATAGTGATGAAGATGATTTGCTAGGTGTTGATGATTTACTTGTTGACAACTCTAGTGATGAAAACTATGATGAAACATCAATTAATCATGCTAATCAAGATAAAACGAATGATGATGATAAGAAGGAGATTGAGCGTCTAACTAACGAATTAAACACTCTTAAGTTAGCTCATGAAACTACCTTGGAAAATCATCGTGAACTTTTAAAGACTCATGATAAGCTACGCTTTGAAAAGCTCAACCTTGAGCAAGAGCATGAGTTTTTAAAGGCAATCAATGATGATCTTCGCAAGAAAAGTTCTTCTTACATTGCCAAGCGTTTACTCTTGTCTACTTACATGCCACAATCTAAATCTAGCAACAAGAACAAGAAAGATGCTTCATCTAGTAGTAACAACAATCATGCTAAATCCATTGTTGTTGCTTCTAGTAGTTCTCTTGATTCCACTAATGCTTATCTTAGCCAAGTTACACTTGAGCAAGAAAATGGCTTATTGAAGGGAATCGTAGAGAAAGGTGTTTACAAGAGCCTTGCCGGAAGTAAGCAATTTGAGGAAATTGTACGCAAGCAAGGAAGACACTGGAAGAATCAAGGTGTTGGTTTTGAACGAAAGTTCAATGCCAATGGAGTTGAGTGGGAAGAAGATCAATACCCCAAGACGAAGTTTGTTCCTCAACAAGAGAAGTATGATCCTACTCGTCTTCAGGTCTGCCTCTTCAGGTCTCCGGATCGTCCGCTCGTCGCCAGCGACCTCCCGCCGTTGGTCTCCACCGCCGTCAACGGAAATCTTCACCGCCGTTGCCGCCGTAGCAAGTTCGTCGCCGAACTAGGGTACGAACTTGATCTTTGTGCTAATCCTTAACTCCGATTCTTAGCACATTGCTTTGCCATGATTCTTGCCACGATTGGAACCATCCTGTCCAGCGAAAACATCCCGTAGATTAGTTTTGATTTGAAAATTTAGGGTTAGGTCTCCACCAAATTTATCTCGGACCGACCGAGTTGTAGAAATCGGTCTCACCGATTTTGGCTTAGGCCAAAGCACACGCGTTTTCGGTCTGACCGAAAATTGCAAATCGGTGTGACCGAGTTCGATTCTTTGTGAAACCCTAGCAGTCTCGGTACCACCAAACTTTGACTCGGTCTGACCGAGTTCACTAGTTCAGGTTCCAAAAGCTGCTTCGGTATCACCGAGTTTACAAATCGGTAGATCCGAAATGCTTTCTGTGAAGAACTAAAACTAAGATTTTAAGTCATCCATTTTGCAAAACTCCTGTACTTTGTGATGCTCATCTACTCTACCTCATCTATAACCTATTGACAGGGTCTGCTGTCAGAGTATTTGCAGAGATGTCTGACCAGAGTGATAGTCAGAACAGGTCTGAGCAACAGGTACAGATGAGTGAGGGTTCAGATCCCTCTAGCAGCTATGATGAAGGCAGCAGGAGCACTCCAAGCAATCTGCCAAAGGCTGCTACCAGGACAAGGAAGAAGAGGAATTCTGACTCTGAAGATGAAGATTATGTGGCAGTTGAAGATGAAGCCACTTCAAAGAAGAAGGTGCTTAAGAAAGAGTATGGCTCAGCTGCTGCAACTAAGCCAGGTCTGAAAACAAAGATGCCAGCAAGAAGACAGCCCATGTCTAAGCCAAGAAAAGTTGCCACAAGAGAAACAATGGAGTTCACTCCTGAACCAAGGAAACTGGAGATGGCAAGAAGAGAAAAGAAAGGGTCAAAAAGACCATTGCCAGAGTTATTGGGAAGCCATCAATGATGAGAGATTTAGAAGAAGAGGAAGAGGAAGAGGATGTTGCACTAGCACCCAAAGCACAAAAGCTTATGGGAGATGCAATCAAATCAGGGGCTGCTCCATCTAAGCCCAAAGCTGCTCCCAAGGCTGCTACTCCAGCTCCAAAGCGAAAACCCAAGAGAAGCACCAGAAACATACCTGCTAAAGAGAAGAACAAGGCCCCAATGCCTCAAGCTGCTGCTGAAGAAGAAGATGATTCTGTTATTTTGAGGCTGAAGCCCAAGATCCCTGACCACACTGATGCACACCCAGTTGTAGAAAACATGAAAATCAGGAAGGATGCAGGATTGAGACTATGGAGACAGTCTGATCCATATGCTATCAGGAGAAGAACTGCTGTGGACTACAGGTTTCACACTAAGGAACAACAGGACTTCTATGAGACTGTTTTGCTTAACAAGAAGCCCATTGTGTGTGATATGAGATGGACTGACTGGGAATTCATCAAGGAGAATGAAGATCACTTCCCTGGAGTGCTTGATAGCTTTAAGGCATGTGGAGTGGATACTTTTGTTGCCCAGAAGCTCACCAAGTGGAATAATGAGCTCATCATGCAGTTTTACTCCACTGCCCACTTCTATCCAGATGGAAGGATTGTATGGATGTCTGAGGGTACTAGGTACCAATCTACAGTTGATGAGTGGGCCAAGCTTATAAATGCTCCTGAGGAACATGAGGATGACTTGGACATTTATGCAGAGAAGAAGAAAGACCACAACAGTATGGCTAACATGTACAAGGAGATCCCAGATGCTGCTTTGGATACACATAAGTTTGTATCAGTTCACTATCTGTTGTCTGGTCTGCCAACAACCAACTGGATCTTAAGGCACACACTGCTACCCAAGTCAGGTGATCACAAGATGATCAGAGGACATGCTATAAACTTGCTGCACATATTTGATGTCCCACAGAAGTTCAAAGTCATGAGCCTGATTGTTGAAACAATCAAGAGGACTGCAGCTGATCAGAAGAGAAGTTGTGGGTATGCCCCACACATTCAGGAGCTAATCAACTCATAGATGGGCAAAGGCAAGTACATCTTGGATAAGGAGCACCTGCCCATCTATCCTGAATTTGAAGACAACACTGTTGGATGAATCAGAATGACCCATCTTCAGCTCAAGCACAAGAAAAGAGAGAGAAGGCTAAGGCTGAGAAGGCTGCAAAGATGCCAACTGTGGAAGAGGCATCTCAGGTATTCTTGAAGAGCAAGTAAGATCAGATTGGATATCTGATCCAATCCACTCTGAGGATTGAGAAGGGCTTGGCCACCCTGACCAAGAACCAGGAGAGTCTGGAGAGGATCATTGAGCAGAAATTCTATGACCTTGATGTCAAGGTAACAGAGATCCAAACTGCAGTTGAGCAACTTCAGGAGGAAGCTGACGAGAAGAAGGGCAAGTCTACCACAGATGCTATTGCCAGAGTGCCCAGAGGACAGAGATCTGCTGCAGTGCTAGTGACAGACACTAGAGCTACAGCATCAGCACCAGCAGCTACAGCTCCAGTTCCACCTCCAGCAGCTACTCCACCAGCTCCAGCTACTTCATCAGAAGCCTTCGTTCTTGGAGTTCTCTCAACACCACCTCCCGAAGATCAAGCCTGAGATTCGTTTAGCACTATGCATTTTTGTCAGGACCGGATTTTCGGGATATCAATTCTCCAGAAAATGGCCCTTGTGCTCACCAGCCCCAGGATTACTGGTAGCTGATGAGGCACCAACTTGATACAAGAATTCCAAGCAAAGTACAAAATATGTAGTACAAGACCATTGTGGCCTATGAGTACAACACTTGGTTCCTAGTGGTTGATGGCGGAAGCGGTTTGAGGTTCATCTGTGTCTATGGGACTCCATTTCCCACAAGAACAGCTGACCAGGATAACTCCTATCTTCGCGAGGCTGCTATCAACACTGCATAGGTTCCGGGGCTGTCGTCGTAACGCTCTTCTCCACGCAAGAAATCTGGCCAAGACAATAGCCAGGGACAAGCCAGTGAGTACGTTTGAATGTACTCGCAAACATTTAGAACACGGGGGTAATATAACAAGGGGGTAATCATGCTCCGGAATATTCTATGATCATAATGTCTGTCATGAAATATACGAAAATCTGTGATGCACGCATGCAGGAAAAATATGAACATGCAATACGGGAGTAAAAAATAGAATGCACTGACCGAGTGTCTAAAATGACTCCTCGAATGGTTGCAAATAAATTAACAATGCCTCAGTCGGGCGTCTGAGCGACACCACATAAAGGGCTTATAAAGGATAAATAGACAACAAGCATGCCGCAGTCGGGCGTCTGAGCGACGCCACATAAAGGGCTTATAAAGGATAAATAAACAACAAGCATGCCGCAGTCGGGCGTCTGAGCGACACCACATAAAGGGCTTATAAAGAATAATTAAATAACATGCATGCCGCAGTCGGGCGTCTGAGCGACACCACAGAGAGGGCTTATATAAGAATAATCACAGTGAATATCCAGGAGGTAGAACCGTCCCAGGGATACTCAATAATTCAAATAATGTAAGTGGTTAGTCCACAATAATAAACATAATCCTCATACGTCACAGGTCATAAACTAATCTAGTTTAGCCGTTTCTCCATCCGAAGACCGTCACTAACATAATCATAATCCAATGATCTAGTCTAGCCGTTTCTCCATCCGAAGACCGTCACTAACATAATCATAATCCAATGATCTAGTCTAGCCGTTTCTCCATCCGAAAACCGTCACTAGACCCATCTCAGACTGCAGTCCTTACCCATGGACGTGGCTATCCGAATAGATATAACCTCTGCAGAGGGTGTACTCTTTACCCATGAGTAACGGATTTATTTAGTCCATCGGGACTAATTCCGCCTACGGCCTTTTAATTGAAAACACGCCTGACCTGCACACACCAGCTTAACTTACCGGTGTCTGGAATCACCCACGACACCTGTCAAGTAAAACTCTAAGTGGGGAGGCTACAACCTCGACATAGCATGGGATCAAATTTATATCGCGCGCTCTAAGGGGTGCCCCCCTCTCGGTCCCAACCGGAAACACCCATGCCCCCAGACCAGGTGGCATGCCTACCGGAGGCCTCCGGTATCTTCCACCATGGCCTCTCTGTATGGTGTGTGCTTTGGTAAGGGGTTGACAACTTACTGAACCGTACCCTACGTGCGGCAGGGACAAGTGGTAGAACAAAACAAGAAGGGGAAGTCACTGAACAAGACTCGACTTACGGCCGACTCAGGAGGTCCAAGCATTCTCCATAAGACAAATATATTTCCATTAACAGATAGAGTCACCACCCATCAAACCTCACCATGCCATACCGGACACACTCATCTCGACGAGGAACTAGGGACAACTCGTGTCTACCCAAGACAGCGACCTTCCCGGCTTCCTTCCGGTATGCATGAAAAGCTCACGAGGATGACTACTATCATTGGCATGACCATTACTACCAGCAAAGAATCTCCATTGTGCATTCATACGAATGATTTTTATCGTCACATAAAAATAACGTATGCTCCTAGACAAGTGGTGTTGTAACCGTATGAAAACACCTTACAAAAATATTATGCCAGAGTTCAGAATGCTTGCCTTCAAGTGTATGCATGTGGGGGTGCACTTTTTGAAGGTTGCCTTTTTCTCCAAAATCCAATTTTGAGAAATATTCAAATAACACATATTTCAAAAACAGTACAAAAATTTGTCCCAAATATTTTTGAAATAAATCTTAAAATAAACTAGATGAAATTTGAGAGAGGTAGGAAAAAGAATCAACTCATTCGGAGTTTTATTTTCAAAGTTATAGCCAGTCAAAGATTAGTCAAAGTTCTGTTTTAATAAAATCAGAAAAAGAAAATGCTTCGGGGGAATACGCTTTCGAAGCAGAGGAAACGTACTCGGGACTTCTGCGCTTTCACTTAACTAGAGTGGACGGGCACGCGGGTCACTGACAGTGGGTCCAGGGGGCCCACTTGTCAGGTTTGACTGGTCTTCCCTGCCTCCTCTCTCTCTGCCCGAACGGTGGCGGGACTCCGGCGGTCGCCGTCGACGAACGGCAGCTCCCCACGGGGCCCTGAGGGCAGGGATGGATCCGCCAGTCTAGGGCGGTCCTCCCGGTGGGCGCTAGGCAGGTGGGGACGGAGGAAGTCACCGGCGGCGAGCTCTGCGGCGGACGGTGGTTCGGGAGCAAAGTGGGCTTCGGGCTATGGTGGTCCTTGGTCGAGGCTGAGGCGCTAGGCAGCTCCGCAAGACTATGGGGAGACGGTTGGTGGCATTGGATGGGCGGGGGAGAGCCTGGCTGCGACGTATTGTACTGGATTGCGGCAGCGACCGAACTGGCCGGAGACGAGGAAGAAGGCCCCTCCCCGTCGATTGCTGGCTGCGGGAGTACTATGGGGGTGGCCTGGGGTTGCTTGAGGGCTCGGAGGAGCTCGGGGTCTCCTTAAATAGGCGCTCGAGGTCGGTCCCGTGGCGGCCATGGATAGGATCGCCGGCGACCGCTGTCCTGTGGTTGCAGGGCTACGTGGCGGCGACGAGCGCGTGCCGACGGCTTGCAGATAAGCTCGGGCTGTTCCCAGGGGGCAGCTGGCGCGCGCGGGTGGCTTGGGCGGCGCCGTCCACGGCAGAGCCCGCTGCCGACGCCGGCGTGCCGCCAAGGGAGCTCTGACGGCGGCGCTGTAGGGCGCCAAGGAGGCTTGGATGGTTCTGGTGAGTGGGCGAGTGCAGGGCGCGGCTCTGCAGGCGAGCAAGGGCCAGGGGTGCGACGCGGCGACCCGTGCGCACGCACGTGCAAAACGCACGCTCTGGCCACGCCCAGAGCACGCACACCAGGTGTTCAACGAAAAGCCAGCGCGTGCAGTGAGCTTGGGTGATGCTGGCAGCTAACAGGCCAGGGTTAGGGATAGCTAGGAGGTTAGTGGACATGCTGGATGGGTCAGGGGCTCAAGCTCACAATGCAAACTAGAAATCATGCCAAAACTGTTCCTGCACACAGGGTGTTCGACAGAATGCCATGGGCATCTAGGCAACTCTTGGGTGGCTAAACTCCCCAGATCCTAGTCTCTTTAGGAGATAAAGAAGGTGGTAAGGTTAGTTTGGCAAAAACAGAAATTTGTTAGTGTAAGTTTTTGAGAAAACCAGTTTTGGGCAAAAACTAAAGGCTATCATTGCATGCACCAAAGGTACTCCAAAGGGTCCAAACTCCTGGACTTAATAGTTTGGTAGGGAGGACTATAAGTAGGAAAAAGCTCAAGGGCACTAGAGCAAAATAAAATAGGCTTGCAGTACAAATCACCAAACTGGAGCAGAATGAAGATGAGGATGATTCACTCAAATTTTTCAAAGAACAACACTGGGTTTTTGCATGAAGTTAAATTATGAGCATCTACTGACATCTCCAAACACTTGGAAGAATTTTTAGAAGAATATTTAAATAGGTTGTAGTGCAAAAATACCTACTGGACCAGATTTGAAAATTGATGTAGAGCTCAAAACCTCCAATAACCAACGGATATTTTTGCATAGGAGTGATGTGGAAACCTCACATGACATCCCCAAATTTTGGTGAAAATTTTAAATGCATTTATCAAAAGGTTGTAGTGAAAAAGGGGCTCCAAATTTATGAAAGATCATTTTAAAAGAATAAAGCTCATGAAAAATAATTATGCAAATAAATCTACTAAAAAAATTGATTTTATAAAGAGGGCATACAAGTTCCAATAATACTTTTGGAAAGTTTCTATTTGAGGTAAAAACCCACAATATTAAAGAGAAGAGGGGTTCTGAAATCAAAGGAGAAGTCCAGAAAAATAAAAATTTAATTTCCTGGCAAAATTTTAATTAATAAAACAAGGTCAAATTTTTGGGGTGTTACAACACTACCCCCCTTAAGAAAAATCTCGTCCTCGAGATTTGCTAAGGGTTGTTTTTAAAAAATAAAACTCCCATTAGTTGAAATCAAGAGTTTGCTCATAGCACGAATTTTGGGTACAAACATAAGCTGCAACACACAAATAAACATAGCTATGACGTTTACGATGAAAAAGGCAAAAGGACAGGGTCCTGAGAAAACGTCTCTGGTACTGGGGCGCGCAAGCAGACATCCTTTAATAATGGTGACACAGAATCACACAATTACAAGGCGTAGAAAAACTAAGGCTCGGTACTACTCGAGTGACTTAGTCTACTCCGTTAATATCTAAGCGGGCTTGCCTAGTGGACGTCGAAGCTTCTCCACGGGTTTCACCGTCGGGATTAACCGGATGAGGTTGAGGGGCTGCAGGGTCGGGGTAGCGATCATGACCATCGCGGGGGTTGTTGGCTACAATCCCGTTGGAGTGTGTTCCCAAAAGGCGACGAAGCGCTTCTGGGGACACCAACGTATTTTGGTCGATGGCTGGGGCAGACCTCAAGGGCTCGATTGGGTGTCCAAACAGCACGACTAGGTTGTCGGCATCGGGATCCACTTCTCCTCTCGCCGGGGCTCGGTGAAACAGTTCTCTACGAGCTGCGATCAGATCAAGGGTGATTTGATCGAACAGTTCCTCTAGTGCACTTACATAGCGCACCAGATGCAATAGTGCAGGATCCATCTCGTGATCTCCGTTGGCAACCTGGGGCGGCCTACCATCCCGTTACGACTGGGGTAGTAGTAGAACGAGCGACAGTTAACTCTGGGCGACAAGTGCCGGAGTTGAACTATAGCTTCTCGAGCTGCGAGTTGGATGGCTTGTGGCTCAAAGGGAGTGGTCCTTCCAGTGAACCTGTAGGGGCGTTCTGGCGATAGACCCCTACCATAAATGTGTACAGTGGCCCAGAACTGACGGCTCTCACTGCTCATGAGTTCTTGGTACACAACATATTCTGAGGGCTCTTCTAATGCATAGGCACGGCGGGTGAGGTTTGCGAGCACGGTCACAAAACCTCCAAGGTTGGTTGCTGTGGTCTCATTGTGAACAATGGGGCCAGGCATCGTGACTTGGTTTGGGAAAGAGGCTGTGCTGTGCTGGGTTGAGGCTAGCGTGCCCTTTTTATAGAAAAAGGGGCGGAGTCTTCCTTCGCACGCTTGCGAATGAGACAAGTTCGGTCACTGGCGTGTGATCGACAGGCTAAGCTGATAGGTTGGGCACCGACTGCCAAAAGCGTCGGGGTCACTGCGTGGCTATCTTAGACGAGAAGCTTGGCCGGGGTTGGGTTAAGGCCTGGTGGGTTGGTTAACCTAGGTTTATTGACCTGGCTAAGATAGGATTAGCCAATGGTCAGCCTGGCTCTGATACCAAGTCTGTCAGGACCAGATTTTCGGGATATCAATTCTCCAGAAAATGGCCCTTGTGCTCACCAGCCCCAGGATTACTGGTAGCTGATGAGGCACCAACTTGATACAAGAATTCCAAGCAAAGTACAAAATATGTAGTACAAGACCATTGTGGCCTATGAGTACAACACTTGGTTCCTAGTGGTTGATGGCGGAAGCGGTTTGAGGTTCATCTGTGTCCATGGGACTCCATTTCCCACAAGAACAGCTGACCAGGATAACTCCTATCTTCGCGAGGTTGCTATCAACACTGCATAGGTTCCGGGGCTGTCGTTGTCACGCTCTTCTCCACGCAAGAAATCTGGCCAAGACAATAGCCAGGGACAAGCCAGTGAGTACGTTTGAATGTACTCGCAAACATTTAGAACACGGGGGTAATATAACAAGGGGGTAATCACGCTCCGGAATGTTCTATGATCATAACTTCTGTCACGAAATATACGAAAATCTGTGATGCACGCATGCAGGAAAAATATGAACATGCAATACGGGAGTAAAAAATAGAATGCACTGACCGAGTGTCTGAAATGACTCCTCGAAAGGTTGCAAATAAATTAACAATGCCTCAGTCGGGCGTCTGAGCGACACCACATAAAGGGCTTATAAAGGATAAATAGACAACAAGCATGCCGCAGTCGGGCGTCTGAGCGACGCCACATAAAGGGATTATAAAGGATAAATAAACAACAAGCATGCCGCAGTCGGGCGTCTGAGCGACACCACATAAAGGGCTTATAAAGAATAATTAAATAACATGCATGCCGCAGTCGGGCGTCTGAGCGACACCACAGAGAGGGCTTATATAAGAATAATCACAGTGAATATACAGGAGGTAGAACCGTCCCAGGGATACTCAATAATTCAAATAATGTAAGTGGTTAGTCCACAATAATAAACATAATCCTCATACGTCACAGGTCATAAACTAATCTAGTTTAGCCGTTTCTCCATCCGAAGACCGTCACTAACATAATCATAATCCAATGATCTAGTCTAGCCGTTTCTCCATCCGAAGACCGTCACTAACATAATCATAATCCAATGATCTAGTCTAGCCGTTTCTCCATCCGAAAACCGTCACTAGACCCATCTCAGACTGCAGTCCTTACCCATGGACGTGGCTATCCGAATAGATATAACCTCTGCAGAGGGTGTACTCTTTACCCACGAGTAACGGATTTATTTAGTCCATCGGGACTAATTCCGCCTACGGCCTTTTAATTGAAAACACGCCTGACCTGCACACATCAGCTTAACTTACCGGTGTCTGGAATCACCCACGACACCTGTCAAGTAAAACTCTAAGTGGGGAGGCTACAACCTCGACGTAGCATGGGATCAAATTTATATCGCGCGCTCTAAGGGGTGCCCCCCTCTCGGTCCCAACCGGAAACACCCATGCCCCCAGACCAGGTGGCATGCCTACCGGAGGCCTCCGGTATCTTCCACCATGGCCTCTCTGTATGGTGTGTGCTTTGGTAAGGGGTTGACAACTTACTGAACCGTACCCTACGTGCGGCAGGGACAAGTGGTAGAACAAAACAAGAAGGGGAAGTCACTGAACAAGACTCGACTTACGGCCGACTCAGGAGGTCCAAGTATTCTCCATAAGACAAATATATTTCCATTAACAGATAGAGTCACCACCCATCAAACCTCACCATGCCATACCGGACACACTCGTCTCGACGAGGAACTAGGGACAACTCGTGTCTACCCAAGACAGCGACCTTCCCGGCTTCCTTCCGGTATGCATGAAAAGCTCACGAGGATGACTACTATCATTGGCATGACCATTACTACCAGCAAAGAATCTCCATTGTGCATTCATACGAATGATTTTTATCGTCACATAAAAATAACGTATGCTCCAAGACAAGTGGTGTTGTAACCGTATCAAAACACCTTACAAAAATATTATGCCAGAGTTCAGAATGCTTGCCTTCAAGTGTATGCATGTGGGGGTGCACTTTTTGAAGGTTGCCTTTTTCTCCAAAATCCAATTTTGAGAAATATTCAAATAACACATATTTCAAAAACAGTACAAAAAGTTGTCTCAAATATTTTTGAAATAAATCTTAAAATAAACTAGATGAAATTTGAGAGAGGTAGGAAAAATAATCAACTCATTTGGAGTTTTATTTTAAAAGTTATAGCCAGTCAAAGTTCTGTTTTAATAAAATCAGAAAAAGAAAACGCTTCGGGGGAATACGCTTTCGAAGCAGAGGAGACGTACTCGGGACTTTTGCGCTTTCACATAACCAGAGTGGACGGGCGCGCGGGTCACTGACAGTGGGTCCAGGGGGCCCACTGGTCAGGTTTGACTGGTCTTCCCTCCCTCCTCTCTCTCTCTGCCCGAACGGTGGCGGGACTCCGGCGATCGCCGTCGACGAACGGCAGCTCCCCACGGGGCCCCGAGGGCAGGGATGGATCCGCCAGTCTAGGGCAGTCCTCCCGGTGGGCGCTAGGCAGGTGGGGACGGAGGAAGTCACCGGCGGCGAGCTCCGCGGCGGACGGTGGTTCGGGAGCAAAGTGGGCTTCGGGCTATGGTGGTCCTTGGTCGAGGCTGAGGCGCTAGGCAGCTCCGCAAGACTATGGGGAGACGGTTGGTGGCGTTGGATGGGCGGGGGAGGGCCTGGCTGCGACAGATTGTACTAGATTGCGGCGGCGACCGAACTGGCCGGAGACGAGGAAGAAGGCCCCTCCCCGTCGATTGCTGGCTGCGGGAGTACTATGGGGGTGGCCTGGGGTTGCCTGAGGGCTCGGAGGAGCTCGGGGTCTCCTTAAATAGGTGCTCGAGGTCGGTCCCGTGGCGGCCGTGGATAGGATCGCCGGCGACCGCTGTCCTATGGTTGCAGGGCTACGTGGCGACGAGCGCATGCCGACGGCTTGCGGATAAGCTCGGGCTGTTCCCAGGGGGCAGCTGGCGCGCGCGGGTGGCTTGGGCGGCGCCGTCCACGGCAGAGCCTGCTGCCGACACCGGCGTGCCGCCAAGGGAGCTCTGACGGTGGCGCTGTAGGGTGCCAGGGAGGCTTGGATGGTTCTGGTGAGTGGGCGAGTGCAGGGCGCGGCTCTGCAGGGGAGCAAGGGCCAGGGGTGCGACGCGGCGACCCGTGCGCACGCACGTGCAAAACGCGCGCTCTGGCCGCGCCCAGAGCACGCACACCAGGTGTTCGACGAAAAGCCAGCGCGTGCAGTGAGCTTGGGTGATGCTGGCAGCTAACAGGCCAGGGTTAGGGATAGCTAGGAGGTTAGTGGACATGCTGGATGGGTCAGGGGCTCAAGCTCACAATGCAAACTAGAAATCATGCCAAAACTGTTCCTGCACACAGGGTGTTCGACAGAATGCCATGGGCATCTAGGCAACTCTTGGGGTGGCTAAACTCCCCAGATCCTAGTCTCTTTAGGAGCTAAAGAAGGTGGTAAGGTTAGTTTGGCAAAAACAGAAATTTGTTAGTGCAAGTTTTTGAGAAAACCAGTTTTGGGCAGAAACTAAAGGCTATCATTGCATGCACCAAAGATACTCCAAAGGGTCCAAACTCCTGGATTTAATAGTTTGGTAGGGAGGACTATAAGTAGGAAAAAGCTCAAGGGCACTAGAGCAAAATAAAATAGGGTTGCAGTACAAATCACCAAACTGGAGCAGAATGAAGATGAGGATGATTCACTCAAATTTTTCAAAGAACAACACTGGGTTTTTGCATGAAGTTGAATTATGAGCATCTACTGACATCTCCAAACACTTGGAAGAATTTTTAGAAGAATATTTAAATAGGTTGTAGTGCAAAAATACCTACTGGACCAGATTTGAAAATTGATGTAGAGCTCAAAACCTCCAATAACGAAAGGATATTTTTGCATAGGAGTGATGTGGAACCCTCACATGACATCCACAAATTTTGGTGAAAATTTTAAATGCATTTATCAAAAGGTTGCAGTGAAAAAGGGGCTCCAAATTTATGAAAGATCATTTTAAAAGAATAAAGCTCATGAAAAATAATTATGCAAATAAATCTACTGAAAAAAAATTGATTTTATAAAGAGAGCATACACGTTCCAATAATACTTTTGGAAAGTTTCCATTTGAGGTAAAAACCCACAATATTAAAGAGAAGAGGGGTTCTGAAATCAAAGGAGAAGTCCAGAAAAATAAAAATTTAATTTCCTGGCAAAATTTTAATTAATAAAACAAGGTCAAATTTTTGGGGTGTTACAATTTTTGAACTTTTTGGTAACTTGTTGCCAAAGGGGGAGAAAAATGTATAGATCACAGGCTTCGAGAGAGAGAGTGTTGGTTTTTATCTTTCTTTGCACTTATTTGGTTTGGTTTGAAACTTTATTGTGTGCTTGTGTGAGCTACTTGCGAGTTACTTGTTTGATCTTGTGTTTGATCATATGCTACCCTTAATGCTTGTTGGATGATAAATTTCTTATATCCTAGATGATCATTCACTTGTTTTGGTGATGAGTGCATGCTTTAACTTCTATCATTTTGAGCGCTCCACCAAGATGTATGTGACATGGAAGAATAACCCATGATCCTAATTGACTGTGCATTTGCATTCAAAAGCAAATTTTAAATAATGCACAATTTTAGGGGGAGCTCTTGCTTATCAGATACTTCTCAAAGTGACGATGTTTTTCAAACTTATTTATCATTTGTCGAAGCTTTGATCTATATGTTGTCATCAATTACCAAAAAGGGGGAGATTGAAAGTGCAACTATGCCTGGGTGGTTTTGGTAATTCCTAACAACATATAGCTCATTGAGCTAATGCTATTTCAAGATAGATATTTCAGGAAAGCTCAATGATTGGCATGGCATGGATTAGAAAGTGGACCCTTCAAAATGCTAAGGACAAAAGAATGGCTCAAGCTCAAAGCACAAGCCTCTACATTTTCTATTTTAGTGATCCAAGATCACATTGAGTCTATAGGAAAAGCCAATACTATTAAGAAGGGATGAGGTGTTGCTTAATGAGGTGCTTGCTCAAAATGCTTAGTGATATGCTCCAAAACCCTCCACTACTATCTCATATCCACATATGTCCCAAATCACAAGTCCAACTCGGCCCCACCGATTCTTTCTATCCGGCGCCACCGAGTTCAGTTGACATAGCCACTGCCAGAAACCCTAGTCTTTTCGGTCTCACCGATAGGGATCTCGGTCTCACCGAGATGGGATTGTAATCTCTCTGTTTCCCTTCGTGACATTTTGGTCAAACCGAGATGAGCGATCGGTCCCACCGAGATTGCAATGCAAACACTCGGTTTCCTTTTCGTAACGTTTCAGTCCAACCGAGATGAGCGAATCGGTCCAACCGAGATGAGCGAATCGGTCCGACCGAGTTTGTCTGACAAACTCTCTGTTTGACTATTACCAAATTCGGTCCCACCGAGTTTGTGTAATCGGTCTCACCGAGATTACGTTATACCCTAACCCTAATGAAATCGCTTCCACCGAGTTGACATGTCGGTCCCACCGAAACATCTAACGGTCACATCATGAACCAAATCGGTCTGACCGAGTTCTCTGAATCGGTCCCACCGAGTTTGGTGATTTGTGTGTAACGGTTAGATTTTGTGTGGAGGCTATATATACCCCTCCACCGACTCTTCATTCGTGGAGAGAGCCATCAGAACATGCATACACTTCCAATACATATTTTCTGAGAGAGAACCACCTACACTTGTGTTGAGGTCAAGATATTCCATTCCAACCACATAAATCTTGATCTCTAGCCTTCCCCAAGTTGCCTTCCACTCAAATCTTATTTCTACCAAATCCAGTCCTATGAGAGAGAGTTGAGTGTTGGGGAGACTATCATTTGAAGCACAAGAGCAAGGAGTTCATCATCAACATACCATTTGTTACTTCTTGGAGAGTGGTGTCTCCTAGATTGGCTAGGTGTCACTTGGGAGCCTCCGACAAGATTGTGGAGTTGAACCAAGGATTTTGTAAGGGCAAGGAGATCGCCTACTTCGTGAAGATCTACCCTAGTGAGGCAAGTCCTTCGTGGGCGACGGCCATGGTGGGATAGACAAGGTTGCTTCTTCGTGGACCCTTCGTGGGTGGAGCTCTCCGTGGACTCGCGCAACCGTTAGCCTTCGTGGGTTGAAGTTTCCATCAACGTGGATGTACGATAGCACAACCTATCGGAACCACGGATAAAAAATCTGCGTGTTAACATTGCGTTTGCTCCCTCAAACTCATCCCTTTACCTTCATATGCAATTGTTTTACATTCCGCTGCTATACTCTTAGAATTGCATGTGTAGGTTGATTGCTTGACTTGTGCTAAGTTGTTAAAATCTGCCAAGAACTAAAATTGGGAAAAGGCTAGATTTTTATTTGGTCAAGTAGTCTAATCACCCCCCTCTAGACATACTTTCGTTCCTACAATCGTTCACGCTGTCGTCAGCGGCGAGGGAGTAGACCAGTGGCTGCCCCCTGTCCCGATCGGTGGCCGTGCTATTCTCTTCGAGAGAGTGCCGGCTCGGGACGGCCTCCGACCCCTTCTTCCTGCTTGCAGTATTGTGGCCAAGATGTAGCCTCCCGACGCCGTCTTTGCCACATGCCGATGACCCTCGGGTATATATTCCTTCGAAACCTGCCTTGCTCTATTGCCCCAGCTCCCCACGTGGCTGCCTGTGGATCTTTTCCTACTTCCATCGGATGTTCCAAATCCACCTAGGCTTTTACTATTATTAGAGGTAAAGCTAGTTCATATAGTCGAATCTAAGAGTTGGTTCAAACAGGGAAGAAAGTGGGAAAGCTGTAGCATGAATCTAGGACTTGGTTCTAAGAGGAAACGGGGGAAAGTAGTAGATACTGGCTACCCAACTGGTCTCTTGGTTGAAAAGGCGAAGAAAGCATGTTGGATGGCGAAGGGTGGGGGAAGTGGACCCGTCTCTTGGTCGAAAAAGGAAAGAAAGTGAGGGGTGTTGGGGGACAACACAAATGAGAATGAGGACGTCTAGATTTCCTGTGCTCACATCGGAAAAATGTCGTCGAGGAGATAAAAAATGGGACAAATGTAGACATGCTGCCTGAGTGTTTGCCGCTCTCGGCAACCATGCCTCACCACTTTATGGCCCTGCTGTCCATACGCCCATATCGCTACCGCTAATGTAAAATCACATGAAGCATTAAGCAATGCCACCTAATGTCACTATAAGTAATGGTCTAGTTGTCAGGACCCCGATTCTAAGTCACACCGATCTAGCCTGTAACACCTCATATCACTTTCGGCGTCACGCACGGTAATCCCACGGGTGTCGCCTTACCATGGCCCGGGACCGTTTGCGCCTTTTGGCTCACGTATATGACAGTGTTGCTAGCATCCATATGACAGAGAACCCGGGCCGACATGGCTAGTCGTGAACCCAAAGCAGCACTAACTTACGGGGACAGGCATACGTGAATCAACATCGAGCATGTCGGTCAACAGCGTGCGAATCCGGGCTGTAGCACTGGGCTAACAGGACTCCGGGAACCCGGGCTGTAGCAGGCTAGGCAGGACTCCGGATGTCACCGCGTGACCTTTCCCCGAAGGTACAGACACAAGAACGAAGTGAATCACATGCCGGCCAATCAGGTGTCCGGAGCAGTAGTGCTGGGCTAGCAGGACTCCGGTGAACCGGGCTGTAGCGGACTACTATGGCTCATGGAAGCACAAGACTACATTTCCCCATAAGAGAGGCTACCAAGGATAAACAACTAGGTTGTCGGATCCCACACATACCAAGCATTTCAATCATACACGCAATATGCTCGATATGTGTAAATACAACATGGCATCACAACATAACTCTACGACTCAAGTATTTATTCAATAGGCTCCGAGGAGCAAGATATTACAAACATAGGTCTCATGACCCAACATTCAGAGCATACAAGTCAAACACATGCGGAAGCTTAACATGTCTGAGTGCAGACATCTACAAATGAAAAAGGCTGAGAAGCCTGACTATCTACTAGATCCTGCCGAGGGCACACGATCGTAGCTGAGGTATCAAGCTAAATGTCGAAGTCCACACGGAACTACTAGCGAGACTGACGTCTCTCTGCAAAACATAAAATAAGCAAACGTGATTACAAATGTACCCAGCAAGGCTTACATCAGAACTATCTACATATGCATCGGTATCAACAAAGGGGGTGGTGGAGTTTAACTGCAGCAAGCCAGCTTTGACTCGGTGGCTATCCTAAACTACGACTGCAAGTAACTCTTTTGAGGTGGCGCACACGAGTCCACATATTCACCATATCAATACTCCACTATGGATCCGCTCCCGTCTCCCTACGAGAACGCCATCCATAGCACTCACGCTTATCTTGCGCATTTTAGAGTATCCACTTTCACTTGTCTATGAACTGTTATAGGCAACCCAGAAGTCCTTTACCACGGACACGGCTATTCAAATATATGATGTTAACCCTGCAGGGGTGTACTTCGTCACACACGCTCTCACCACTTACCGCCGTTTACACAGCATGTACTCGGCAACCTTCAAGCGGAAGCCCAACGTGGGTGTCGGCCACAGCCTACCTAAACACTCAAGTCTCTAGTCCAGGTTTATCGCCTATTCAGGTTTCCACATACGGCCCCGAACGATGTGTACAGGGTTCCGAGACACCAAACGGGCGCCCGGCATGCCCGGCCACGTGCCTACCGCATCACAGCCCACCCCTCGGGTCAGCGCTTCCCACGGCCTCCAGCATACTACAAACACCAGAAACTACTTGCAACTCCTGGACAGAGGACAAGGGTGATTAAGAAGCCGAGAGGGTCCATTGGTTTCGGGCCCAATGCATGGTAGTAACTGTATCATGGATCACAAACACAGAACTCAGTTCCTGAGGACGGCTTCAATGAGACAACCCACCATGTACTCCTACATGGCCTCTCACCGCTACCTTTACCAAATCGTGTTCACACACTTAGCTCACACACAGTAGGACATGTTCATCACCATTCCAACTCATCCCCGATGAATCAGACCCGACTCAACTCTAAGCAGTAGCAGGCATGACAAACAAGCAGGAATGAGTAGGCACATCAGGGCTCAAACAACTCCTACTCATGCTAGTGGGTTTCATCTATTTACTGTGGCAATGACAGGTCATGCAGAGGATAAGGGGTTCAACTACCGCAGCATGAAACAGTTGAATCGTTGTTGTCCTAATGCAGTAAAAGAGAGAAGGAGCGAGAGAGTGGGTTTGTATCGGAATGGACAAGGGGGTTTTGCTTGCCTGGCACTTCCGAAGATCATATAGCTCTTCATCAGTGTCATCGAACTCATCGTCGGAACCACGTCTATCGAGAGGGGACAACCACCGGCAAACAAGGAAGAACACAATCAATGCAATGCAACAATTATGATGCATGCTAAGACATGGCAATATGAATGTGTTTTGGCTAATGCAACTACAAACAGATGGGTTTGGGTCATTTTGAACCAAAGGTTCAATCCCAAACTCAAATTATGAATTTAAATAGTGCCTTATCATGTTTTGAACTAAACAGCAAGGTTAAGTTGTTTAAACATGCATGAAACCAGTACAGATGGAAAGACTGGATTTTTTTGATCATTTTTCATATATAATTTGTTTCATTTGGAGTTATGGTTGAATTTCTATGAATTTTAGAAGGTTTGGGTATTTTCTGGAATTTCCTGTATAAAAATAATTCCAGTAATTAAATTAATGCGCCAGCATTGCGTCAAGGTGACGTTAGCTGGTCAGCGGGGTCGTCCAGGTCAAACCTGACGTGTGGGGTCCACACGTCAGTGTCACTGTTAGTAAACTAACTAATTTAGAATTAATTAAAAGTTAATCCAGGTTAGTTAGCAGGCGGGCCCCACTTGTCATTGACTCAGGGGAGGGGGTCAGCCTGGGTCAAACGGGGTCAACTCGCCGGCGTTTAGCCGCCGGCGAGGCCAGACGCGGCGGCGAGCACGGGTTTGCCCTACGGGGCGTCGTTTGGCGCGCGGAGCACAGCTATGGGATGCGGACGCTCGTCCGCATCCAACCGTGGGGGTGGGCGCCAGGTAAGTGGCCTCTGGCCTTTCTCTCTCTCTCTGTTAATAATTTGTTCTGTTTTCTATTTTTGCTATTATGTTTTGATTCAGTTCAAAGACCAAACCATTTTTCAAAATTCATGAAAATAATTGTGTAAACCAAATGGACTTATCCAAAGCTAACAACAATTTCCAGAATTATTGAACATATATTTATTATATAACAAATATAGATCCAATTCAAATATTTATTGGATTAATTCAAAGGCCCAAAATAATTATGTTAAACCTTCCAAAAATATTGGTTTGAATTTTATTCTTGCCAATATTTTTCAAGGTTTAACAGGAACATTTTCTTAGGCTTCTTTGACAAGATTTTAATGTTGATCATTTTAAAAGGTTTCTGAGGCTTTGAAAATTCCTCAATTCAAATTTCATTTGAATTTAAACATGATGCATGGAGGCAAGAAAAATCAAGCAAGGGCTGATCTGGTGCTGTGACACTAGTGCCGCCGATAAATTGAAGCAATGCCACCACCATTTTATGAAGTGCTTCCATCTTGCTTTATTTCCCATGAATTGTGTTTTTGCAGTTACACTTAAATCTCACACCGCTAACATTGCTTCATCCCAGTGGAACTGCACAAATTTGATTGCACATTTACTGACCATGTGCTACTCTCATGACAGTAATACTAATGCTATTGTTCTGCATGTTAATCTAGTAGCAGTGTTGATGTGATGTGATGCTACTTACTTAAGGGCACTTTCATACTGTCAATGTAGTGCCAATTACAACATGATAGATGCTGCTGTTAATCATACGCCACTGCAAATATCTATCACTATTTAAATAACCGTATTTTGTATTTGCGCAAATAGTTATGTCTGTCTCCATATCATTTCTATCCGCGCAATCAAAAGTACACACCTCAGTTTTAGTACAACTGCACAAAATGAGATGGCTATTCCTAGCTGTCGTCCTCTAACCACCAGTGTTCCAGGTATTCCTACATTGGTAGTAACTAGGAAGAATGACCAACACAATCTAAAAGAAGTTGATTCGTACATTTTACTTCCTGATTGCAGTGCAGGGACGAGCGAAAACAACTGCATCCTAGTCCAGAATGCACTTTCTACCAGTTCATCCATGGACCAAGGACTAGCCGGCATGGCTGCACGGAGGTTTTTTGGGACAGGTGCGCGGACAAGAGGCATTGTGGTCTGCTTATTTCTGCAAATAGCGGTGCTTAAATTTAGTGGAATGCACAAGAATTTCAGCTGGTCAGTACACTACATGGTTCAGTTCAGCATTCCAGCTGAGAACACAATTATAATTGGTTGTTCTGGAATGAGAGAACCTAACCCTGGATGGTGGCAACAAGAAAAAACCAGAGTGAACTCCAGGAAATTTAAGCCTGCTGGGAGGCCCTTTGCTCAGAGAAGCCTTGCTTGATTTTTCCTGACTTGTAAACCTTCTTAGAACTTTGTCTTTTGCTGTGAACTAGTATATGTTTGTTATGTTCTATGAATCATTGAGATGTATAAAATTTCTTAACTTATGCTTTTCAAGTTTTTTATGAAGCCGAGTCTAATGTGAGTGTTCCACATGAATGCTGGATTAGCGTGTGAATGTTTGGAATTTACATTGTGGCCTCAGTTAACTGCATGAACCACTGTAACAATATACGTAGTTGCTTATATGTTAGACAATAGATTATTGATTGTTAGCTGGTCGATAGCCTAGTGTTGAAGCGATCTGAGCCAATGTGCCGTGTTTTGCACAACTGCTTCCAAGTGGGGTAGCACCAACAGTGTTTACAAGTACTTATGTATACGTCGGCGCACAGTTCTTGAACGAGTACTGTATTTCATCAAACACACACTGCTCGTATGATAAACCGTGACAACTTATGTCTTACCATGCCATATTCATGAAAAAACTAGTGAGGACGCATCTGTTTCGGCAACAATTATGATGGTTCTCACATGATTCACGGGCACACAAAAGTAGCAGCAGTTCCCATGGACGGATTCAAACAGAGTACTAGCCCCAGAGGGCTCGATCATAGGCAAGGTTCGGATAATTAGACACAATCCAAACTACTATTAAACACTAGCTGGGGCAACTATTTCATGCCTCGATCTAATTTGGGTTGGACACAAGATGGACCTTGCCATGAACGTCATCGAGGACGTCCGATAGTAGCTCAATCTTGTGAACCATCATGAAGATAACCTTGTGGCCTTGCCACTCATAAACTTGTTTGTGGAGGCATGCCACGTCATCTTCTTGCGTAAGCTTGACAAGAACAGTATGCCTCACAAACGAAGGAGTAGCTTTGAACTTCTTGTGCTTCAGTACACCCTGGACAACATGCCTGACAACAGTGATGCTGGAATACAACTCGACATCGATATAAGCACAAATGGCTTCCAGGGTCCAACAGCCTAAGAACTCTGTTTTCCCAGTGCGTATATTCAGGTCATCCGCCTCATAGCGAGTGACATGTACAACCACACAATCCTTGTCTGCATCAGGGCTCTAATTGAAACAGAAACAAATTCTGAATTACTTTCCAGTATAAGAAACACAAGTTATTTAAACCACTATGTATAGCATGGCATCGAAGCTAATAGAATTTTGCATTATTCATCACCACATACTTAGATGAAAAACCACAATCGAGATCGGCAAAAAAGAAAATCACCTTGGGCAGCTCAGACACATCCTCAAAGGGGCAAAACTGCTCCTGCAGGGCCACGGGGGCTGTAACCTCAAACGGGGCATTGACCATCTCAGTAGCGCCGTGAGCGTATCTGGGGCCAGCTCGGTGGCTGCCTCCATCTTCTTGGAGCTCTCTGTCTCGTGGGGATCAGCCTCCCGCGTCTGCTCCAACATTGGCAGATCTTTGCCTGGTTTTCCTTGGTCCATCATGAAACTGACGAATACTAGGAGACCACTGAAAGGAAAACACAATCGCAATGACAATGAAACAAAAAAGAGAGTGAGGATCGGTTACTGCTTTGCAAAAGTTATTTTTTTCTCTGAACGAAAATATACCAACATCACGGATCCGCTTACCTTCCCTTCGTTGGGCGAGAAGAATAGTAGCAGATGCGAGTGTTGGCTTTCTTGAAGACGGTGAGGGAGAAGGGGATTCAGCGAAGAGTGAAAATGATGGTTGCTTCGTCCGTCAAACTTAAGACTGCGGGGAGGTGGGGTTTGTGATACGACGGCCCGTTACTGCCGCGCTACGACTGGGGTGACTCTTCGCCTGCATACTGCCTTCTAATTTGGTGGATGGCAGTTGGGTCCGCGTGCTGCATGGCCCTCATGTCAGTGAACAAAAGTAAAACGGCATTCAGTAGAGGGAGACGTTTTGATGACCTAGGAGGAGCCAGAAGCGGTAGTGTATCCACTGTACTAGTAGTAGTAGTTTCTCTGGGTAGCTGTAGAGTGTCTCCACTGTACAAGTAGTAATTGTTTCTCTGGGCCCAAGACAAAACTGCCCATCCACCCTAGTAAATATTAAAATCAATTCAAAAGCCCATATATTTACTTAATGAGAGGCGCTACCCACACCCAGCACACCGCCCCCCAAAAAAACCTGGGTGCTCTTCTTCCTCCTCACTCCCACCCACCTCACATAATCTTGCTCCACTCGTACCCCCAAATTCCTCACCTCACTCCTACAGAAATCCCCAGCTCCCCTTCTTTCTCACTACTACGGAAAAACCCCAGCTCCCCTTCTTCTTCACTCGCACTACAACTAGGCCCGTCATTTGTTACTCTGCTCAAATCCGTGAGCGCGACGCGATGACCTTGAGAAAAATGGAGTCGGCTGACCCTAGCGCCAAGAAGATGAGGCTCCCGCCAGTGGCGACGCCTGTTGTAGATCCCGCACCCGGCAGCGCAGGGAGAAGCGGCGACCCCGCCCCCACCGGATCCCAGGAACCCGTAGAATCTCGGGTGGACCGCATCAATGATCGACGCTGTCCTTGGGGAGATCATCTCGCTTCTCCCCACCAAGGATTGCTGCCGCACCCAAGTCCTCTCAATTCGGTGGCGCCCTCTATGGCTTGCCGTGGCCCTTAATCTCGACTGTCGTCAGCTATCTCTCTTCAATGATTTTGAAATCCCCCGAGCCATCATCTCCTCCCACCAAGGCTCCGTTCAAAGCCTCTGCATCCCGTCATGCTACCTGAGCAAGCATACCATGCCCTGCATGGTGGACGCCTGGCTGAAATCCCCTGAATTCACATAACTACAGCTGCTTGAGTTCTACTATTCCCCTGGAAATCACCTACCAGATACCGAACGCCATGTACTTGTGCCCTCAGCACCGATATGTCCATCTCGCGGTTTTCCTCCTCTCTCCACACAGCCACCTTTGCATTGTCCTACCTACCAGACAATCTGGTACTAAACCTTCGACTCCCATTTCTCAAGAAACTTCCACTTGTGCGGGTTCGTATATTGGAGGCCTCATTGCACAGCATCATCCACTCCAGTTGCCCTGCCCTGGAGTGTTTGGTGCTTGTTTTCACGGTTAGCATCGGTTGTCTCCAAAGAAAGTCGCCTAACCTTGTAAGAATTCGAATTTCTTTTGACGGAAGGCAGCTCATCATCCAAGATGCCCCTTCACTTAAAAGGTTGATCCTTGATTCTAGTTATTCACCGTCGCAAATAACAGTCCTCTCTGCACCTAACCTGGAGACCTTGAGTGTAATACATGATCTCTGTGCTCATTTAAAGATGGTGTTTGGCTCCACAGTTCTTCAGGTACTTTATATTATCATCTACACTTGTAACCATAAGCTGCATTTTAAATTTCTGCGCATAACTTATATATCATCTTGGAGTACACATTTTGTACTAACATTATGTTCTATGCTCAATGAAGAGTTTCTCCATGGATAGCGTATCAATGGTGCTGGATTCTATCAAGATGTTATATATCCAAATGAATAGTTTTGATCTGAACAAGATTATTCGCTTGCTGCAATGCTTTCCATGTCCGGAGAAGTTGTATATAAAGGCGATAATTTCACGCACATTGGAAGCCCGCATATAGTGTACTAGAATTAACCGTTCAGCTGTTGATCTCTCGACACTCTTTCTTAGACCTTAACTGTTTTCAATCTTCATGTCTATTTAGGCAACAGGACAGGGTAAGAAAGTTATAACCAATCGGTGGAATCGTAAGCACCGGGATTTTCTCACTTCTCATGACATTCGATTGAAGACAATAACGCTAGAACGATATGTAGCCAACCATGCAAACACTAGATTTGTCACATTCTTCCTGCTGAATGAGAGGTTACTATTGTCCATCAGGCTTAAGTTTATCAGCAGCATGGTTTTGACGGATGTGTATGTCGAAGAGCAAAAAAAGGAGTTTCAGGTGGACAAAAGAGCTTCTGAACATGACGGGCTTCTATTTACAACATATTGTGGTCATAATCCAGTGAATTTTACGACCCAGGATGTTCATTCTATGGATCTGACCAATCCATTTGACCGTGACTGCCAAAAACAGTGCTGGAGTTAGATGTTGTTGCCCTTTTCAACCTGGGTTTTGTCTAAACCTGATGAACAATTAACCCTCGTGCTTTTGTACAATTTGTAAGCTGGAGTTAGATGTTCTTGCCCTTTTCAAGTCGGCTGTGACTGTCATATTTTCTTTGAAACAAGGCAAATGGCTTGCCATTCGTTTAATTTAGAGTGAAATATTGTAACAAATCCCAACCAAGGGAAATAACATCACTCTCGCCGGCTGCTTGAGCTCACTGTGCATTACAGAAGCCAAGTGATTAGCCCCCACCAGCACCCACAAACTTATTTTGAACTAGCACACCAAATGGGATGTAAATTTTCATAGGAAAGGCTACATGACCATGACAGATTTGGATTCTGACATTTGGGACCCACAAGGAAATAGCCTATCCAAGGTGGTGTCGACTTACTAGCTAGTCAATAAACGATTCTGCCTACCAGCCGTTGGATTGACATCCAACATCTGTCGTGTATCTTCTATCTCTTGTCTTCTTCCTCCACCCGCCCAAACCAAACCACCCCGTCGGCTCCGCCTACTCCCGCCTCCCATGGCTGGCTGCGCCTCCGCCGGCCTAACATAACCTACAACGTTGGCCAGTCCCTCCCTCTCTTCCCCCACATGTCCTGTTATTCTCCGGCGACGTCAGCCCCAACACGCACCCGCACCCAAACGAGCCAACCCTCGTACTCCCCTCAGCCTGTGACTGGACCGACGCAACTTCCATGGCTCCTATTCGTTCTGTCCGAGGCCTCGTCGTCGTCCTCCGCCTTGGTTCGCTCACCGTGCGCGGTGCCCCACCCTCTTGCATTGTTGTAGGATCGAAAGTGTGTCTAGAGGGGGGTGATTAGACTACTAGACGAAATAAAAATCTAGCCTTTTCCCAATTTTAAGTCTTGGCAGATTTTAGCAACTTAACACTAGTCAAGCAACCAACCTACACATGCAAGTCTAAGAGTATGGCAGCAGAATGTAAAACATTGCACATGAAGGTAAAAGGAGGAGTTTGGAGGGAGCAAACGCAATGTAGACACGGAGATTTTTGGCGTGGTTCCGATAGGTGGTGCTATCGTACATCCACGTTGATGGAGACTTCAACCCATGAAGGGTAACGGTTGCACGAGTCCACGGAGGGCTCCACCCACGAAGGGTCCACGAAGAAGCAACCTTGTCTATCCCACCATGGCCATCGCCCACGAAGGACTTGCCTCACTAGGGTAGATCTTCACAAAGTAGGCGATCTCCTTGCCCGTACAAACTCCTTGGTTCAACTCCACAATCTTGACGGAGGCTCCCAAGTGACACCTAACCAATCTAGGAGACACCACTCTCCAAAAGGTAATAGATGGTGTGTTGATGATGAACTCCTTGCTCTTGTGATTCAAATGATAGTCTCCCCAACACTCAACTCTCTCTCACAGATTTGGATTTGGTGGAAAGATGATTTGAGTGGAAAGCAACTTGGAGAAGGCTAGAGATCAAGATTCATATGGTTGGAATGGAATATCTTGATCTCAACACATGAGTAGGTGGTTCTCTCTCAGAAAATGTATGATGGAAGTGTAGGCATGTTGTGATGGCTCTCTCCACGAGTGAAGAGTGGGTGGAGGGGTATATATAGCCTCCACACAAAATCTAACCGTTACACACAGATCACCAAACTCGGTGGGAACGAATAATGAAACTCGGTCAGACCGATTTGGTTCAAAATGTGAACGTTAGGCTTTTCGGTGGGACCGACATGTCAACTCGGTGGAACCGATTTCATTAGGGTTAGGGCATAGCGTAATCTCGGTGAGACCGATCACACAAACTCGGTGGGACCGATTTTGGTAATAAGCTAACCAGAGAGTTGGTCAGGCAAACTCGGCGGGACCGATTCACTCATCTCGGTGAGACCAAAACATTACGAAAGGGAAACAGAGAGTTTGCATTGCGAACTCTGTGGGACCGATTGCTCATCTCGGTTGGACCGAAACGTTATGAAGGGAAACAGAGAGTATGCAATCCCATCTTGATGAGACCAAGATCCCTATCGGTAAGACCGAAGTGACTAGGGTTTTGTGGCAGCGGCTATGTCAACTGAACTCGGTGGCGCCGGATAGAAAGTTTCGGTGGGGCCAAGTTTGACTTTTGGTTTGGGACATATGGGGATATGAGAAAGTGGTTGAGGGTTTTTGGAGCATATCACTAAGCACTTTGAGCAAGTAACCCATTAAGCAACACCTCATCCCCTTTTAATAGTATTGGCTTTTCCTATGGACTCAATGTAATCTTGGATCAGTAAAAGTAAAGTGTAGATTCTTGAGCTTTGGAGCTTGAGCCAATCTTTTGTCCTTAGCATTTTGAGGGGTCCACATTCCTAATCCATGCCATGCCAATCATTGAGCTTTCTTGAAATATTTATCTTGAAGTATCATTAGCTCAATGAGCTATATGTTGTTAATAATTACCAAAACCACCCAGGGATAGTTGCGCTTTCAATCTCCCCCTTTTTAGTAATTGATGACAACATATAGATCAAAGCTTCGACAAATGATAATACAATTGAAATACATTGTCGCTTTGAGAAGTATGTGATAAGCAAGAGCTCCCCCTAAATTTGTGCACTATTTAAGATTTGCTTTTGAATGCAAATGCACAATCGATTAGGATCATGGGTCACTCTTCCATGTCACATACATCTTGGTGGAGCGCTCAAAATAATGAAAATTAAAAGAATGCACTCATCACCAAGCAAAGTGAATGATCATATAAGAGATGTAAGAGATAATATCATCCAAGCAAGCATTAAAGTAGCATATGATCAATCACATGATCAAGCAAGTATCTCACACAGACATAGAGTATCAACCAAGCACACAAAAAGTTCAACCAAAAGCAAGAGAGGCAAAGAAGCAAAACACTCTCTCTCGAAGCCTATGATCTATACACTTCTCCCCCTTTGGCAACAAGTTACCAAAAAGTTCGAAAATGCATAGTGCTATGCGTCTCTCAGGCTTGGTCTTCGGGAGGAGGTGTAGAGAGAACTCCAAGGACGAAGGCATATGTTGATGTAGTTGGAGCTGGTGGAGTGGCTGCTGGAGGTGGCACTGAAGCTGTAGCTGCTGGTGCTGGCGTTGTAGCTCTAGTATCTGTTACTGACGCTACAGCAGACCTCTGACTCTAGGCACTCGCAGAAAAGCATCAGTTGTTGCCTTCCCTTTCCTCTCTCCTGCTTCCTCCTGGAGCTGCTCAACCGCTGTTTGTATCTTAGTAACCTTCAGATCAAGATCATAAGATTTTGTCTCTATGATCCTCTCCAAGCTCTCCTAGTTTTGAGTCAGGGTGGCCAAGCCCTTCTCAATCCTCAAAGTAGATTGGATCAGATATGCAAGCTGATCTTGCTTGCTCTTCAGGAAAACTTGAGATGCTTCCTCAACACTTGGCATCTTGGCAGCTTTCTCTGCTTTAGCTTTAGCTCTATTCTCTTGTGCTTGAGCTGATGATGGTTCATCCTCATTCATCACAACCTTGTTGTCTTCAAATTCAGGATATAGAGGTAGATGCTCCTTGTCCAACAAGTATGTTCATGTGCCCATCTTAGCATTGATGAGCTCTTGAATATGTGGAGCATACCCACAACTTCTCTTTTGGTCAGCAACCGTCCTCTTGATTGTCTCTACAATCAGGCTCATGACCTTAAACTTTTGAGGACATGTTTGCCATTGAGTTATGGTCTTTCTTCTTCTTTGCATACATGTCCAAGTCATCCTCATGTTCTTCTGGATCATTGATCAATTCAGCCCATTCTTCAATAGTAGATTGGTACCTTGTACCTTCAGACATCCATACTATCTTCCCATCTGGATAGAAGTGGGCAGTGGAGTAAAACTGCATGATTAGCTCATCATTCCACTTTGTGAGCTTCTGCCCAACAAACTTGTCTACTCCACAAGCTTTGAAGCTGTCAAAAACTCCTGGGAAGTGGTCTTCTTTCTCCTTGATGTAATCCCAATCAACCCATCTCATGTCACAGACAATTGGTTTCTTGTCAAGAAAAATAGTCTCATAGAAGTCTTGTTGTTCTTTTGTATGAAACATGTAGTAAACTGCAGTCCTCCTCCTCACAGCATAGGGATCAGACTGTCTCCATAATCTCAGTCCAGCATCTTTTCTGATGTGCATGTCCTCAGCCACTGGATGAGCATCATTGTGGTTTGGAATCTTGGGTTTCAGTTTTCTCAAAACAAGAGATTCATCATCCTCTTCTTCAGCTTGAGGCACTGGGGCCTTGTTCTTCTCTTCTGCAGGAATGCTCCTGGTGTTCCTCTTGGGCTTTGGAGGTTTCTGAGCTTGAGCTTTGGGAGCAAACTTGGGCTTAGATGGAGCAGCCCCTGACTTAATAGCATCTCCCATAAGCTTCTGAGCTTTGGGTGCTGGTGCGGCGTCCTCTTCTTCTTCCTCTTCTTCATCAGAAGAATACTTCTCAAATTCAGCCATGGGGTCTACCTTCTTGCACCATCTTCCCCTCTTTCTCTCCTTCTTTTTCTTATCCTCAGCAACATCTTATCCTCCAGTTGACTTGGAGGGTTCCTGAGTGGATGCCCTGGCCTTGGACATTGGGATTCTTCTGGCAGGTGCCTTCTTGTTCAAGCCTGGCTTTGTTGCAGCAGTTGTGCCATACTCCTTCAAGACTTTCTTCCTTGAGGTGGCCTCATCCTCAACAGCCACATAGTCCTCATCCTCAGAGTCTAAGGTCCTCTTCTTCCTTGCTCTAGTGGCTACCTTGGGCAAGTTACTAGGTGTGTTCCTGCTGCCCTCATCATAGCTGCTTGAGGGATCTGAACGCTCACTCAATTGCACCTGTTCCTCAGATCTGTTCTGACTGTCACTCTGGTCAGACATCTTGTCAAACACACTGACAGCAGACCCTGTGAATAGATGTAGATGAGGTAGAGTGGAAGAGAATCACAAAGTGCAGAGTTTTTGCAAAATAGATGACTTAAAAACATAGTTTCAGTTCTTCACAGAAAGCATTTCGGAGCTACCGATTTGTTCAACTCGGTGATACCAAAGCAATTTTGGAACCTAAACTCGTGAACTCGGTCAGACCGAGTCACAGTTCGGTGGCACCAAGATTGCTAGGGTTTCATAGAGAGTCGAACTCGATCGCATCGATTTGCAATTTTCGGTCAGACCGAAAACGCATGTGCAATGGCCTAAGCCAAATCGGTGAGACCGATTTCTACAACTTGGTCGGTCCGAAATGAGTTCGACGAAGACCTAACCCTAAATTTTCAAATCAAATCTAACCTAAGGGATGTTTTCTGTGGATAGATTTTTTGCATACGTGGTAAAGATCATGGCAAAGCAATGTGCTACGAATCAGAGTTAAGGAATTAGCACATAGAGTCGAACTCATACCCTAGTTCGGCGGAAGTTTGCTACGGCGGCAACGGCGGAGCAGATTTCCGTTGACGGCGATGGAAACCAGCGGCGGGAGGTTGCTGGCGGCGAGGAGACGGTCCGGAGACCCGAGGAGGCAGAGTAGGACACACGCGCGGGCTGAGGAGTTTGAAGAAATTTCCAAAATCTCACCCGTGGGTTTATATATCCCGACCCTGTTGGTGTGACCGAGTGGAACAACTTGGTGGCACCGAGATGCAGAATCGCAAGTGGTTACTGCAACTCGGTGTGACCGAAAAGTTCAAATTGGTTGCACCGAGATGGAAAACCTAGATCAACTTAGTGAACTCGGTGTGACCGAAGTGGATGACTCGGTCATCCCGAAATGCACAAAGAGGTTTTGGAAGTTTAAGTCTATGACGAATCGGGGACTCCGATTGCTCCTCACATAGAGTGGTTCGAATCTGACTTGATCAAACTTTGTGATGTAGCATGAATAGAGTTTGAGACGAGAAAAGGATAGATAGCTAGAGGGGGTTCTTAGGCATTCTTGTCCATCCATTTGGCAAAAGAGAAAAGGCCAAACATTCAAAACAACAAATGGATGTCCTCGAATGAGTAAAATATGCAACCAACATGCTCACACAATAAAATGGCAAATGAAATATGTGACAAAGCATGCACAAACACTCTAGCATCTATCAAGCAATTGGCGATGACTAGGTCATCTATATATGAGTATATTGACTTAGGAGTCAAATGAGAACATTTGATCATAGGTCATACTCATCGTTTAAGCACAAGTGGGGTTACCACTTTTACATAAAGCATTGTTGTGTTCACACCATTAGAGTTGCTTTAGCTCAATTGATTAGAGTAAAGCTCCCCCTAGATGTGATATTCCCCCTAAGAGGGATGAACTAACCTTGGGTTTTGTCGATGAAAACTTCATGTAGGTGTCGAAGATGTGGATGCTCAATGGTGATATCATTTGGAGCAATCCATTGGAGTGAGTTGCACTTTCAATACCTACATGGGTTAGTCCCACAAGGAACAAACAAGGATATCCATAGACATAGAGTGATGTACACATAGATGATGTCCATGAAAGCATTAGGTTACCTTGTCCTTGTCTTACCAACAAGAGGGTTTGTGACTCCTTGAACTCGTGCAAGGTGTGGAAGTTGGTTGCACATGTCCTTGACAAAGAATATGAGTGAAGTACGTTGGCGAAGTCACCCTCAAGAACTCTCTAGTTCTTCTTCTTTGGGATCCACACCATCTTGATGGGAATCCGTGGAGTTGTAGTCGTACTTGATGTAGTAGAACTTGATGTAGTCTTGGCAACCCACTTGACCAAGGCCTTGGGATCTTCTTCAAATGCATCAATCTCCTCTTGAAGCTTGTCCTTGCCTTTTTGCTTGTGGTCTTGTGGTGGAAGATCATCTTGAGCTTGCGTTCCTTGGAAAGAAGTAGGATCATACTTCTCTTGTTGAGGAACAAATTTCGTCTTGGGGTATTGATCTTCTTCCCACTCAACTCCATTGGCATTGAACTTTCGTTCAAAACCAACACCTTGATTCTTCCGGTGTCTTCCTTGCTTGCGTACAATTTCCTCAAATTGCTTACTACCAGCAAGGCTCTTGTAAACACCTTTCTCTATAATTCCCTTCAATAAGCTATTTTCTTCCTCAAGTGTAACTTAGCTAAGAGAATCATTAGTGGAATCAAGAGAACTACTAGAAGCAACAACATTGGATTTAGCATGATTATTGTTACTACTAGATGAAGAATCTTTCTTACTCTTGTTGCTAGATTTTACTTGTGGCATGTAAGTGGACAAGAGTAAACGCTTGGCAATGTAAGACAAACTTTTCTTGCGAAGATCATCATTGGTTGCCTTTAAGAACTCATGCTCTTGCTCAAGGTTGAGCTTTTCAAAGCGTAACTTCTCATGAGTCTTTAAAAGTTCTCGATGATCTTCCAAGGTAGTTTCATGAGCTAACTTAAGAGTGTTTAATTTTTTAGTTAGCCTCTCAATCTCCTTCTTATCATTGTCATTCATTTTATCTTGATTAGCATGATTAATAGCAAGTTCATCATAGTTTTCATAACTTGATTTATCAACAAGTAAATCATCATCTCCTAGCAAATCATCTTCATCACTATTGAAATCAACATACTCGGGGTGTGATACCTTTGGGCCTTTAGCCATGAAGCATCTTCCAATTCCTTCATTTGGTGAATCAAATATGTCATAGGAGTTGGTTGACACAAGTGCTAGACCGGCAACACCTTCATCTTGAATATATTCAGAGTCGGAGTGATAACTTCTTTCGGAGTGATGGTTGGAGCCGGAGCCGGATACCCATTCACAAACATGAGCTTGATGTCTTTGCTTTGTGTAGCTCCTTGATGATTTGTCCTTCCTTTTCGAATCCTTGCTTCTCCGAGAGGTTCTACGTTCATAACGATCATCTCTACTCCTTCTCTCTCTTGGTGGTGATTCTTCTCTTATACTTCTTCTTTTAGGAGAATCTTCTCTTCTTTTGTAGGGAGCCGTACACTCATTTGAGTAGTGTCCGGGTCTTCCACAATTGTAGCAATTTCGTTCACGACTTGAAGATCTTTTGTCATTGTAGGACCTTGTCTTGGAACTTCTTTCCTTGCTTCTACTCTTGTAGAACTTGTTGAAATTCTTCACCATTAGGCTCAATTCTTCATTGAAGGTTTGTTTCTCACTTGATGATGTGGGAGCATCACATGAGCTTTGTAAGCACCACTTGACTTGTTTTGAAGCTCTTCCTTATCCTTGAGTGACATCTCATGAGCAACAATTCTTCCAATGACTTCCGTAGGCTTGAGATCTTTGTAATTGGGCATCATTTGGATCAATGTGCATACGGTATCATATTTTCCATCCAAGGCTCTTAGGATCTTCTTGATGATGAATCTATCCATCATCTCTTCACTCCCTAAGCTGGCAATCTCATTTGTGATGAGAGCAAGCCTAGAGTACATTTCAGCGACACCTTCACCATCCTTCATTTTGAACTTGTAAAGTTGACTTTGAAGCACATCCAATTTGGATTCCTTGACGGAGTCGGTACCTTCGTGCATATCAATCAAGGTATCCCAAATTTCCTTTGCATTCTCAAGACATCTGATTTTGTTGAATTCTTTGGGGCACAATCCGTTGAAGAGAATATGACAAGCTTGAGCATTGTATTGCAGCATCTTCAACTCTTCCGCGGTAGCTTCACGGTTTGGTTCTCTCCCATCAAAGAATTCACCTTGCAAGTTGTAAGTGCATCTAGTGCCACCCCTAGTTGGTTTTGGAGTATTGACGACAAACCTGGTTGAGGGACTAATGTGTTTGTGAGAATTGCAGGATAACACAGGTAGTAGTCCCCCATTGATTCGGTTTACCTACCGGAGATGACCCCTAAAAATGTATGAAGACATTGAAGACAAAGGTGGTATGTGAAGATATTCACATTGAAGACTATGACATGAGAAGACATCACATGAAGACTATGGAGCGCGAAGACTTAGTTGTTTCATTGTTTCCTTTTCTTCTTTGTTGAGTCATAGGAACCACCGTACTGTTAAGTGGGGTCCCGGTGAACAAAGTCAGAGTGACTGAAGTGATGCTCAACTAAATCCTATGTCTTTGAGCGAAGAAAATGAGAGCAAATCTTATCCAGAGTTGGATGAGTCAGCTTTACTTGTAGCCCAAGCCAAGCTGCCGTGTGTGTTTGAAATCTGACCATTGGAACACGTGTCAGTTCCATAGTGACCCAGGGTCATTTCGGACAAATCAGGTCGGGCTGCCTAATGGCTATAAATAGCTCACCCCCTACACCATAAATTGGTGGCTGCTCAGAGTTAGTGCACGGCTTTTGTCGTTTGAGAGCAACCCACCTCCGAAGCTTTTGAGAGAGAGAAATACTTGCGAGGACAAAGCCCAAACACCCAGAGCCAAAGAGTGTTAGGCATCACTGAAGTCTTTCTATCCGCGTGACCTAAAAACTTGTTACCCTTGAGGACTGTGAATCCTCCAGCCAGTTAGGCGTCGCGTTCTGAGCATCCAAGAGTCATTCTGGATCGCCGGTGAATGAAGTCTGTGAAGGTTTGGAAGTCTACCTTGGAGACTTACCAGAGTGATTGGGCAAGGACTGGGTGTCCTTAGCTCAAGGGGAATAAGGTGAAGACACGGTCTTCTGAGTTGAATCTCAGCCTTCCTAACCAGACGTACAGTTGTCACAGCAACTGGAACTGGTCCAACAAATCATTGTCCTCACCAAATGTCTGGTTCTATCTTCTCCCTCTCTTTACTTACAGTTTGTCTTCGTGAAGTCATTGCCTGTCTGCACTATCTGTCTGTCTTAACTGTGTGACTACTATTATTGTTTGGCTTCATACTATCTTCCATCCTGATCTTTACTACCTAGCTGCTATTAGTCTTCGTGCTTTCACTTCATTGAATACTTGACTATGGCTTGCTTAGTGTAGTCTACCTTCCGCTGCATATCAATAGGTTCATTTCTATTGTTTGTCTTCGAAACTCTCATGTTTTGAAGACTTTCATAAAAATCGCCTATTCACCCCCCCTCTAGTCGATAACTAGCACTTTCAATTGGTATCAGAGGAAGGTACTCCCTTGGTCTGTGTGATTCGGTTTAACCACCTGGAGTTTTAGCTATGTCGACTGCAGGGATAATCAAAGTCTCCGTTGCGTGCCCCGTCTTTGATATAACTGAATATCCCTACTGGAAGACTAAGATGCGCATGCATCTTGAAGCCATTGATGTCGACCTCTGGTATGTCGTCAAGAATGGTGTTCCCAAGACCGGTGAAGGTGTCACCCCTGCTGATGTCAAGAAGTTCATTCAACTGGATTCTACTGCCAAGAACATCATCTGTGGTCATCTGACCAAAGGACAGTGTGGCCATGTGAGTGCTCTGGAAACGTCGAAGCTAGTCTGGGACTGGCTCTCCAAGGTCAATGAAGGCGTCTCAACCCAGAGAGATCAAAGGATCAGTGTTCTTCGCAACCTCTTCAACCGCTTCAAGAGAAATGACAATGAGAATGTCCAGCTCACGTTTGATCGCCTCACGGACATCACAAATGAGCTTCGTGCTCTCGGCGCCACTGAGATCACCAAGCATGAAATCGTTAAGACACTGCTGAGATCACTTGACAGCTCATTTGACACCCTTGCCCTGATGATACAAGAACGCCCTGACTTCAAGACACTCGATCCGTCTGACATACTTGAGAGGCTCAACACACATGAGTTCCAGCTATCTGAGAAAAGAGATATCTATAGTCCCAACTATGGCCAAACTCACGCTTTGAAGGCAAAAGCTGTTTCCTCATCTGAAGAAGAATCTGACTGCAGTTCTGGTGATCCTGAAGACATTGGAAAGGAGCTTGCTATGATTGTGAAGAAGTTCCAGAAGTTCGCTAAGAAGAAGGGCTTCAGAAAGTCTTCACGATCCAGCTCAAGAAATGATGAAGCTTCCACTCATGATTACAAGAAGAGAACATGTCACAAGTGCAAGAAACCTGGACACTACATCTCTGAATGTCCACAGTGGGACAATGAGAAGAAGAAGAGCAAGGAATATGATTCTAATGACAACAAGAAGAAGAAATCCTCAAAGTCTTCTTCCAAGTCTTCGTCCAAGTCTTCATCACACAAGAAGAGCTCATCTAGTAAGGCTCGTGCTTTTGTTGGCAAGGAGATGGATTCAGAGGAGGAGTCTGCTTCTGAGGAGGCGGACGTGGAGTCTAAGGAGGAGTCCGATTCTGGCGTTGCAAGTCTAGCTCTAGCTACAGCCTACGTTGCCAAGTCCATCTTCAACACTGAAGACAATGGCCCCATCACCAACGCTGATGCTAATGACAAGGACGGCTCTACTCCCACCTACTGCTTCATGGCACGTGGTGCCAAGGTAAAATCACGCGATGCCTACTTTCAAACATCAAGTGAAGATGACTCTGATTGTGAATCAAAACCCAGCTACAAAACACTTGCTAAAATTGCAACTGAACAAGAGAAAGCTATGGTACATACTCAAAAACTGTTAGACAAAAGCGATGACCTGTTGGACGCGGAAATGACCCGATCTCAGTCCTTAATTGAAGACATAAAAAATCTTCATGTTAAGTACCAGGAACTTGAAAGTCGTCATGAAACGCTCTCAACGACTCATGAAAAGCTTTCCTATGATTATCTTCAAAGGAAGCAAGAACTTGAGAAATTGACAGCGGCTCATGAAGATCTTCAAAAGGAGAATGAGTCACTTCGCGCTCAACAGATCAGTCCCGCTCAGGAAGGATTTGAACCACCATGTCTAAAATGCCTTGAGCGTGATAATGCTACTTCTGTTGCTGAATGTTCTACTGCTGCTACTGTTGCAATATCTTCAACTGTTGATGTGGTAACTAACCCCTCTGCTGAGGATACCACTACTATTGCTGATGAAAATGCTAGGTTGAAGACATTGCTTGAAACAGGGATGTACAAAAGTCTCAAGGGGCATCAGACACTGTGCGATGTCCTCAAAAAGCAGATACTGGACTGAAACCCTAGGAAAGAGGGTGTTGGGTTTGAGAGGAAAATGAATGTTGATGGTTCCTACTAGAAGCCTGAGCAGTACCCCAAAACCACATGGGTTGCTGCAAAGGGACCTTTAGTGGATCCATCCACCTTATCTGGCTTCACTTGTGCTAACCCAGTTATCATTGATGAATCCTTTGATGCAAACTATAAACTGTTTAAGAATCAGAATGATGAAGTGTTCGCCAGGTATATTGGTACTAACTGCAGGAATGGGCCACCTATGAAGAAGATCTGGGTTCCCAAAAGTTGTCTTAAGAATCTTCCTATGAATGTCATCATGACACCGCCTGGGAACAAGACAAATCCCAGACCAAAAGCTTCATATGGTCCAAAGGCTTCATACAGATACATGACTCACTTGAGTCATCCTAATGCCAATGTTTTGCAGGGAAATCATGCTCAAACTTATGAATGTGAGCGGGTTTCATCAAAGCGCTATGTTCATAAAACTAAGAACTTTTCTGCTTATTCATATGAGTATCATTCATCTCCTGCAAGGCTATTTGCTAGGGCTCCAAAGCTGAAGTTCTCAGATGCTGCACTTAGACTCATTTCTTCTAAGCCACCCCTGAAGATGTGGGTGGTTAAGAAGAATTAACTTTCTTTTGCAGGGAAAGGTCTCCCTCCGGAAATCAAAGGCGTCTGATGCTATTGCTGGGGACCTAAAACATCTTGTGGGGCACAAGATAAAATGCCCAAATGGTCTTACTATGTATTTTGTTCCTGAATTGCTTGCCAATCATCCTATCAGTCCTAATCTTTATCTGAGCTTTGATAATCCTCTTGCCCGTCAAATGTTTATGCTTCACAATACTCTTGGTGAAGCCTATCCCCCTAACTGTACTGTAGGGTATGACACCTCATGCTTCATAATGGATTATGGACAGCGGGCGCACTAATCATATGACTGGTGATCGAAGTCTTCTCATGGACTCAACCTTGCGTCCATCTGACAAGAGTCACATCACATTTGCTGACACTAGTAAAAGCAAGGTATTGGGTCTAGGTAGAGTTGTAATCTCAAAGGATCAGCACATGGATAAAGTGATGCTTGTTGAATCCCTTGGTTTCAACTTAATGTCTGTCTCAATGCTTTGTGACTTGAACATGATTGTGATATTTGGAAAATATCATTGCCTTGTACTCTAGTATTTGAAGGGTATCGAAAAGATGATCTGTACATGGTAGATTTCTCAGCAGGACCACAGCTTGCCGTATGTCTTCTAGCAAAAGCTTCAGAGTGCTGGCTCTGGCATCAAAGGCTAGGGCATTCCGGCATGAGAAACTTGCACACTCTCGCAAAGAACAAGCACGTCATAGGCATTGAGGGCGTCAAGTTCAAGAAAGATCATCTGTGCGGTGCCTGCGAAGCTGGAAAGATGACAAGGGCCAAGCATCCCTCGAAGACAATCATGACGACATCTCAACCCTTCGAGCTGCTACACATGGACTTATTTGGTCCTACTCACTACTCTACTCTCACTACTACTGCTTGTCTCTATGGCTTCGTCATTGTCGATGATTATTCAAGATATACTTGGGTGCACATAATCCTCTACAAGACTGAAGTGCAGGATGTATTCAGACGTTTCGCCAACCGTGCCATGAACAACTATGGCGTCAAGATCAAGCACATCAGAAGTGACAACGGCACAGAGTTCAAGAACACCGGCCTCGACCTTTACCTGGATACGTTGGGCTTCACTCATGAGTTCTCAGCTCCGTACACACCTCAGCAGAATGGCATCGTGGAGCGCAAGAACAGAACACTCATTGAGATGGCACGGACAATGCTCGATGAATACAAGATTCCAAGAAAGTTCTGGCCTGAAGCTATTGATACTGCATGCCATGTCATCAACCGTGTTTATCTTCACAAGCTTCTGAAGAAGACATCCTACGAACTCCTCACTGGTAAGAAGCCAAATGTCAGTTACTTCAGAGTATTTGGTGCTAGGTGCTGGATCAAGGATCCTCATCACACTTGAAAATTTGCACCGAAAGCACATGAAGGTTTTATGCTTGGTTACGGAAAGGATTCGCACTCCTACAGAGTCTTCAACCTCTTTCACTATAAAGTGGTTGAAACTCTGGATGTGCGATTCGATGAGACTAACGGCTCACAAAGAGAGCATCTGCCAAATGTGCTAGATGAAGTTCCACCTAGTGAATCCATCAAGCTAATGGGAACATGAGAAATCATACCGTCTGAAGCACAGCCTGAAGAGGAACTAATCATTTCTGCACCCAATCAACCTGAAGACAATGCTCAGCTAGAAGACAATCCTCCTAACGATGACAATGATCAGCAAGAGCAAAATCTTCGTCCAGTTCATCCTCGTGTTGCAAATGAAGTACAGATTGAGAAGATAATTGATAGCATCAATGCGCCTGGTCCACTCACTCGTTCAAGAGCAACACAGCTAGCAAATTTATGTGGGCACTTTGCATTTGTCTCAATATCTGAACCCAAGAAAGTTGCTGAAGCCTTCATGGAACCTGAATGGATTCAAGCCATGCAAGAAGAGCTTCAATAGTTCAAACTGAACAATGTCTGGGAACTTGTCAAGCGTCCTGACCCTCGCAACCACAACATAATAGGCACAAAATGGGTTTATTGCAACAAGCAAGATGAGCATGGTCAAGTTGTCAGAAACAAGGCTCGTCTCATTGCTCAAGGATACACTCAAGTTGAAGGGATTGACTTCGATGAAACATTTGCTCCTGTGGCTAGGCTTGAAGCTATTCGCATATTGCTAGCCTATGCAAATCATCATAACATCCTTTTGTATCAAATGAATGTAAAGAGTGCATTTCTCAACGGCAAGATTGAAGAAGAAGTGTATGTTGCACAACCTCCTGGCTTTGAAGATCCAAAACATCCTGATATGGTGTACAAGCTTAACAAGGCATTGTATGGCCTCAAACAAGCCCCTCGCGCTTGGTATGACACACTCAAAGACTTCCTGGAGAGCAAAGGCTTCAAACCTGGTTCCCTAGATCCTACACTATTCACGAAGACATATGATGATGAACTGTTTGTGTGCCAAATATATGTGGATGACATTATCTTCGGCTGCACCAACCAGAAAAACAGTGATGAGTTTGGACACATGATGCAAGAGCAATATCAGATGCCCATGATGGGTGAGCTGAAGTTCTTCCTTGGTCTTCAAATTCGTCAGCAAAGCAATGGCATCTTCATATCTCAAGAGAAATACCTCAACGACTGCCTGAAGAAGTTTGGAATGCAAGACTGCAAAGGTTACACGACGCCAATGCCAACCAAGAGTCATCTGGGTTCCGATGCCAATGGTAAAGAGTTCGATCAAAAGGTATACCACTCCATGATTGGTTCTTTACTTTATTTATGTGCATCTAGGCCAGATATCATGCTTAGTGTTTGCATGTGTGCTCGATTCCAAGCGGCACCAAAGGAATCGCATCACTTAGCTGTGAAGCGAATTCTTCGATATTTGGCTTACACCCCAACACTAGGATTATGGTATCCAAAGGGCTCAGAGTTTGATCTTGTAGGATTCTCGGATGCTGATTACGCTGGTGACAAGGTGGATCACAAGTCTACATCAGGCACATGTCACTTTCTGGGACGATCACTTGTCTGTTGGTCTTCAAAGAAGCAGAACTGTGTATCACTCTCCACTGCTGAATCCGAATACATTGCTGCTGGATCTTGCTGCGCTCAGCTTCTATGGATGAAGCAAACTCTCAAGGACTATGGCATCCATCTGAAACAAGTACCACTCTACTGCGACAATGAAAGCGCCATCAAGATTGCCAACAATCTAGTTCAGCACTCGAAGACAAAGCACATTGAAATTCGTCATCACTTTCTCAGAGATCATGTTATGAAGGAAGATATTGATATCATACACGTCAACACTGAAGAGCAATTGGCAGATATCTTCACAAAGCCCTTGGATGAGAAAAGGTTTTGCTAGTTGCGGTGTGAGCTAAATATCTTGGAATCCTCGAATGTTCTGTGATTAGGCACACATCCTAACACTTATGCATGTTGATGACTTAGATGTGCAACACATGAAGTAATGTATATCTTCAATCAATGAAGACTTACACTCTGAGTGTGAATACATTAATGCCGAATTTGACTTCGGAGCGCCACGATAATTGTGCGCCGTGTCTGGGTCTAATACTTCCTATACGGCGGGTAACGCCACCACCAAACTTTGTTTGGAATGTTTTTCTCTTGGCGTTACATTTGCTAAGTCTTCGCATTTGGTTGTCTTCAACAGTAACATGACTTCATGTTTATCTTCACAATGTTGATTTGGTCTTGTTCTGATATATACATATGTTAGTGTTCTGTCCTCTACAGCATTCACTTATAGCTATGTCTTCTCGTTTGAATCTTTTGGACTAAGTGAATGTGATCGGACCCTAACCTCTCTATGCTTCCTACCTCAAACTCTATCTATCCAAATCATATACATTCTGTTGAAACTGTCGAATGTCTTCTCTGCGTTCTTGTCAGCAGAAGATACAGAGACAAACATTAAATCTGTTTTTAAATGCTCAATCCTTCTTGCCTGAAACCCAGAGAAGCCGGAATGACCACCCGACAGTCCAGGCGTGCGTGGGAACATGGAACAACTTCCAATATGTTGCATGTTCGCCACGTGTCCCTCAGATGTGAACCGCCAGGGCACCTGCGTAATTGCGCTGTGCCGTCCCTCTCCTTATGAATTCACATTACATCACTGTCAAAATACTTCTTCCACCTCTCCACCTCAACAAACCCTAGTGCCACCGCTAGCTCTCGACGATGCCAGCGACGAAGCGCTTAGCTGTCGCGACCTCACCGACGCCATCTTCACGCCGGCCGTGGACATCTTCTTCTCCGCCGCCGCCGTAGGTGTCCTCCGTCGCCAAGTTAGGGCACGGAAGATCGAACTGCTCGGCCTCATCTTCTACTTCGTCTAGCAGTTCATCGTGTGGTAAATTAAAACTCTCTTTTTACCGTCTTTTTGATCCGATAGATTCATCCTTCCTACCAAAAGTGGTTTCTGTCTCCACAAATTTGGATCTATCCTATTTTGCATCTCATATGATGCCTAGCATATTCACTTATGCTTCACACGTAGTTAGATTCCTCACTTGTACCTATTCTTGGATTCGTACAAATCTGGAACCAACTCTCAACATATAAGTGAATGTCTTCGCGCTATGAGGTCAAAGTCGTCTAAACTGATTTATCTTCAAAATCTTCTGAGAATGCATATGACCTCTTCCCCTTCCCTCGCATCTCTAATGTTGTCACAGGTACATGTCTGTGGGAGAATCCCTTGGTTCTCATAGTCTGCATTCATTTGCAGAATTCTTACAGCATCATATCAACTCTCCCGAAGCCAGTTCCTGTCTGACCAGCAGACGGAAGACTTTGACAGCTTTGAAGCCATTCAGTCTGAACTACATGGCCACAGAAAAATCAGCAAGGAAGGGAGGCAGACAGCACCGCGGGGGCACATCAATGGATCTGCCTGAAGATCTCTATGAGCTATACAAAACTGATCCTGAAGAGAGCTATGGCCAACGCAAAACTCGAATCAAATGGATTCGAAGATATTGGGCCGAACAATGGTTCAAGTACAGGTTCGTGACCCAGGAATATGCTGAAAAGAATGCCATCAAGCGACCTTGGGGAGACATCTTGTTCAAAAATCTTCCACCCAGGTCCAGAACTGAAGCTATTGCTCAGGGTTTCTACCCTTGCATGGTCCATGGACCACGGCCTGCTGATGCCGACCCATTTTCTCTGATATGGTGTCGTGAAGACAATCTGTTCAAGCGCAACTTCCAGTTTGCCAAGAACTCGGCCAAAGAGAACAAGAGTCTCGGATGCAATTTCAACCCAGGGCCTTCTGCTCCGTGGGCTGATGGCACACGAGATGCCAATCCAAATGTCATTGGCCCCTTCGACAACTTTGATGGTCTCCTCTCCTAGATCGCTGCTCAGAGGGCCACAGTGGATCAGTCTGGAGATGAAGCTGATTCTGATGAAGCTCCTGCTCCGCCGAAGCCTCAAAAGCAGAAGAAACCCAAGGCTTCAAAGCCCTCCACTGCACCAAGAGCTTCACGAGTGAAGCCTCTGGCCACTGCTCCTCCTACACCAAGTGTGCATTCTGAAGATCTCTCACGCATCTCCAAGTCTAAGAAGAAGAAGCCCGTACAGACTACTGGTCAAGCACTGACCCTTGCTGCCGTTCTGAGGAATGAGAACGACGCCATTGATCTGTCTAGTGACGACGATCTTGGCGATGATGCTCTTGAGCTGCTAATAAAGAGCAAGCAAGAGGCGGAAATCTTCAATGATCTTCCCCTCTTCGATGTGAACATCCTGAACAAGTTCATTGACGAATGGTTTGATAGCCCAAACCTCAGTTTTTGATGATCTGCAACTCCATATTGGCCTCAGCGTCTCCTTCCATGGCGCCATTGCTCCTGAGCTGGCTCTAGCTCAGAAAATCGTTGAACTGAAGCACAAAATTGATGATGAGAAGGCACAGTTCAAGAAGCATATGGCCAAGCTCAGTGTCACAGACGTCCAAAACTTCAAGATAATGATGCATGAGCTCAAGGAGGCGTTTCACAAGAAACGTGATGAAGCCAAAGGTTCTCAAGAGTGCACGAAGCTCTTGGCTGCCAAGTGTGTTCAAGCCTACAACGAAGCTGAGAAGCGCAAGGCACTTGGGCATCCTGGCATTGACCCCAAGATGGCTGCCAAGAAGAAGTCTGCTGTGGACCAAGCTGAAGCATCCAGGCGAGAAGAACCTCACATTGTCTTCCCCGCTAGTATGACAGGCATGAAGCCAAAGGTCCCCATAGTGGCTTCAAAGCTCCAAAAAACAAGGGCAGCTGAAGCCGAAGCCAGAAAGTGCAAGACCAAGAACACCACTGACGAGGCTCCACCTGCCAAGAAGCGAAAAACCAAGAAGAAAGATCGGGCTGCTCCCACAGAGCCCCTTGTCATCGAGCCAATTTCTGTTGCTCGTCCTGCATCTGCACATCAAGAGCGTCGTATGATAGTTCATGAGCCTGCCACCACAGAGGCTCCTCAAGTTGAAGACATTCCAGCTGTTGACCCCACCACAGCTGAAGACATTGGTCAACATGACAATGTAGAAGATGATGAAGTCCTTCCTCAGATCGAGCAAAATGTGGTATCATCGCCTGTTCTCACGAATAGAAAACTCATCAGCATTGGTCGTCCCTTGATGCAAATCGCTCAGGATGATTCATGGGCTGATCACCCTCAAGACTCCCCCCGTCAAGCAGAAACACCAACTACTCCCCCAACTCAAGTCACCGCTCCGGTGCTTGAAGATGATGACTTTGAGGCCCAACCTACTCCATCTCCACGTGCGTCGCCAGCGTTACGCAGAAGGAGAAGAGCACCAATCGTAAAGGACCAAGGCCACAAGTCACTCTGTCGAGTGTTCCAGAAGGAGAAGAGCACCAATCAGTATCTCGCCAAGTATTTCCTGAAGCCTCTCCAACTATGAACAACTCCGAGTCTGAAGCCAACGCGGCTGAAGATATTCCGGCTGCATCAGCCGATGACCAAGAAGAACCAAGAGATGAAGAAGAACATGTTGCTACACCCCCAACCATCCCTGAAGTTGTTCTCGAGGAGAACGTGTCCGACCCTCCAGCTACTCGAGTGGAGGTTGATAACATTGAGGCGACCACCAACACCAACACTAAAGCCAATGACGTTGTCATGGCTGAAGCTGATATGGCGCCTGAAGTTAATGTGGTGCCCGAAGTGATTGCATCTGAAGCCAATGCTGCTCCTGACGCAAATCTGCAGCCAGAAGTCAATACCACTGCCACTGCTCCTGTACCGCCTCCATGGCCACACACCATCGAGCAAGCATATGATCATGGTCAGCTGGTCACTGCCAGATGGCCCATTCTGGTTCCTCCACCTGCTGCTGGTCTGCAATTTGACTATCATATCGAGCACAGGCCTCAGGTCCAGAAGCCAAAGCCCAGGTTGCCCAGGTTTCCAGGTACAGCAACTTCACCAGGGTCGTTCAATGCAAATGGCTTCATTGCACACAACACTTTCTTTGATAGTGCCAAGAACCCCTATTCCAAGCCTAGGATTTCATCAGATCGGTTCTGGAGCTATCAGCAGCGCAGCTACTATTCCTGTGTTCTGTATGATCAAGGGCGTATCTTTCCACATATGCGTCTAGACACGGAAGCCATTGCTGGACTGCCCTACCTTGAAGAAGCCCTTGACTGCTTCCGTGATGCTGGTCTGCTGAACTTTGTGACTGATAAGGAGCACTGGAATGAAGAGCTTCTGCTACAATTTTATGCTACCCTCCACATTCGCGGCTACAACAGGGATCCGAAGACTTGGGTCCTTGAGTGGATGACAGGCAATGTCCATCATGAAGCCAAAGCTCTTGATATCATTGAGCTAACTGGCCTGCCCACTCTAGGTGAACTCTTCGAGCCTGGTTGTCAGCTTCACCGCAATGCATTGGAGAGCATCTTTCAGAAGCCAGAGCCCAACATGAGCCAAATGCTAAGCATGATGAAGCTTCTACCACACGACGCTGAATACCCAAGAGAGTTCTTTGTTGAAGACCTAGAGTATCTGCCCCGAACAATCTATCATATCATAAGGCGAACTCTATGGCCCATCAAGGGACATTCTACTGCAGCAAAGCTTGAAGGAGCGATGAAGACATTGGTCTTTTATATCTTCAATGGCATCAGCTTCAATGCTCAAGAATTCTTTATCAGGCAATTGGCTGCATCAGGCTCTGATATCTTTGGTCTGAAGTTCTACGCTCCATGGGTTATGCGCCTTATCAAGCTTCACTCTGCCGTCAACTATCAGCCTTCTGCACGCAACCATCTGATATTTTTGCCAGAGGTTGATATGTCAGTTGAAGCCATATACCCGGAGCCTGCCAAGGAGCCTGTTTGTCTTCACAATGCTGATCACCAAAGCTTCACACAGCCCATTGAAGGAGTTCAGGCCGTCACTCATGTTTATCCTTTGGCTGGCAATACACGCTTCCCTCACCGTGCCCAAACTGAAGCCACTGAAAGCACTATTGCTCAAAGGCCTCGAAAGCGATCTCGTGTTCTCAATGACCGAGAGATTCTCGTTTCCCTGCATTAGAAACAGGATAAGCATCACTACTGGCTAAAGCGGCAGATGCAAAGCCTCTTGGTGCACGTAAATCGCATTCGCAATCTTGCCACCAAGAATGCATTTGTCACTCATTAAAACTGTCGGAGGTCATGGAAGAGTTTGACATTGCTGAGTGCTGAAGCAGATCTTCAAAACGATGGCTTCACTGAAAGATTCAAGTTTGACTCCACTCCTCCAAGGAATGATGTCTTGCGTCAGACTCCCTCTCTTGAAGACTCTGACTATTCCTCCTCAGCTGCAACGGTCAATGCCAGAGTCATAGATGGTCAAGATGATGCTACCTCACCACCTCCAACCTCAGCGCGTGTCGACACTGCACCAAGTTCTTCTGCACCGCCAAACCCCGACGCCGACTGATACGTCTCCAACGTATCTATAATTTTTTATTGTTCCATGCTATTATATTATCCATCTTGGATGTTTTATGGGCTTTACTATGCACTTTTATATTATTTTTGGGACTAACCTATTGACGCAGAGCCCAGTGCCAGTTCCTGTTTTTTTTCCCTTGTTTCAGTATTTCGAAGAAAAGGAATATCAAACGGAGTCGAAACGGAAGGAAACCTTCTAGAGAAGTTATTTTTGGAAGGAAAGCAACCCAGGAGACTTGGAGTGCACGTCAGGAAAGCAACGAGGGAGGCACGAGGTAGGGGGCGTGCCCACCCCCCGGGCGCACCCTCCACCCTCGTAGGCCCCTCGTGGCTCCCCTGACGTACTTCTTTCACCTATATATACCAATATACCCTAAAACCTTCGGGGAACAGAATAGATCGGGAGTTCCGCCACCACAAGCCTCTGTAGCCACCAAAAACCAATCGGGACCCTGTTCCGGCACCCTGTCGGAGGGGGGTCCCTCATCGGTGGCCATCTTCATCATCCCGGCGCTCTCCATGACGAGGAGAGAGTAGTTCACCCTCGGGGCTGAGGGTATGTACCAGTAGCTATGTGTTCAATCTCTCTCTCTCTCTCGTGTTCTTGAGGTGGTACGATCTTGATGTATCGCGAGCTTTGCTATTATAGTTGGATCTTATGATGTTTCTCCCCCTCTACTCTCTTGTAATAGATTGATTTTTCCCTTTGAAGTTATCTTATCGGATTGAGTCTTTAATGATTTGAGAACACTTGATGTATGTCTTGCGTGGGATAACCATGGTGACAATGGGTTATTCTATTGATTCACTTGATGTATGTTTTGGTGATCAACTTGCGGGTTCCGCCCATGAACCTATGCATAGGGGTTGGCACACGTTTTCGTCTTGACTCTCCGATAGAAACTTTGGGGCACTCTTTGAGGTTCTATGTGTTGGTTGAATAGATGAATCTGAGATTGTGTGATACATATCGTATAATCAAACCCACGGATACTTGAGGTGACATTGGAGTATCTAGGTGACATTAGGGTTTTGGTTGATGTGTGTCTTAAGGTGTTATTTTACTACGAACTCTAGGGCTGTTTGTGACACTTATAGGAATAGCCCAATGGATTGATCAGAAAGAATAACTTTGAGGTGGTTTCGTACCCTACCATAATCTCTTCGTTTGTTCTCCACTATTAGTGACTTTGTAGTGACTCTTTGTTGCATGTTGAGGGATAGTTATATGATCCAATTATGTTATTATTGTTGAGAGAACTTGCACTAGTGAAAGTATGAACCCTAGGCCTTGTTTCGAAGCATTGCAATACCATTTACGCTCACTTTTATCATTAGTTACCTTGCTATTTTTATATTTTCAGATTACAAAAACCTATATCTACCATCCATATTGCACTTGTATCACCATCTCTTCGCCGAACTAGTGCACCTATACAATTTACCATTGTATTGGGTGTGTTGGGGACACAAGAGACTCTTTGTTATTTGGTTGCAGGGTTGTTTGAGAGAGACCATCTTCATCCTACGCCTCCCACGGATTGATAAACCTTAGGTCATCCACTTGAGGGAAATTTGCTACTGTCCTACAAACCTCTGCACTTGGAGGCCCAACAACGTCTACAAGGAGAAGGTTGCGTAGTAGACATCAAGCAGTTTCTGGCACCGTTGCCGGGGAGGCTAGGTAAGCGGCACTCACACCCCGTCAACTAAGCAGTTTCTGGCGCCGTTGCCGGGGAGGTGAGTGCTTGAAGGTATATCTTTAGATCTTGCAATCGAATCTTTTTGTTTCTTGTTTTAGCACTAGTTTAGTTTATAAAAGAAAACTACAAAAAAAGTAATTGAGGGTGCCTTATATGCTTCATCTTTTTAGTGTCTTTCGTGAAAATGATGGGAAGGAAAATTGTGCTCAAGTACTAGAAGAAGAATTACATAGAATGCTTGGCATAAAAATATGTGAATGGGAATGATTGCAATGTTGTTAGTTTGAATTCCTTGAATACCCATGATGCTAATGATATGCAAAGCCACAAGCTTGGGGATGCTATGTTTGATGAAGATGATATGTTTAGTCCCCCAAGTTTTGACGAGAAAATTTATTATGATAAAAGCATGCCTCCTATTTATGATGATTATTGTGATGACATGTATGCTATAAAGAATAATTATAACCATGAAATTTTTCATCTTGATCTTAATTTTCAATCACATGATAGTTATTTTGTTGAGTTTGCTCCCACTACTATTCATGAGAAGAAATTTGCTTATGTGGAGAGTAATAAAATTTCTATGCTTGTGGATCATCAAAAGAATTCTTTATGTGATAATTATATTGTTGAATTCATTCATGATGCTACTGAAAATTATTATGAGGGAGGAATATATGCTTGTAGGAATTGCAATAATATCAAGTTTCCTCTCTATGTGCTTAAAGTTTTGAAGTTATGCTTGTTTTGCCTTCCTATGCTAGTTGATCATTGTTCCCATAAGTTGTTTGCTCACAAAATCCCTATGCATAGGAAGTGGGTTAGACTTAAATGTGCTAGTCATGTTCTTCATGATGCTCTCTTTATGTTTCAATTCTTATCTTTTATGTGAGCATCATTGAAATCGTCATGCCTAGCTAGGGGCGTTAAACGTTAGCGCTTGTTGGGAGGCAACCCAATTTTATTTTATTTTTTTGCTTTTTGGTTCTGTTTAGGAATAAATAATCCGTCTAGCTTCTGTTTAGATGTGTTTTTGTGTTTTAATTAGTGTTTGTGCCAAGTAGAACCTTTGGGAAGACTTGGGTGAAGTCTTTATGATCATGCTGTAAAAAAAACAGAAACTTTAGCGCTCACGAGATTAGATTCAACTTTTTACCGGAGAGTGCTATTTAGTTGATTCTTTTTTAAGATGATTACTAGACAAATTCCTCAGGTCCAACAATTTATTTTAGAATTTTTGGAGTTCCAGAAGTTTGCGTTAGTTACAGATTACTACAGACTGTTCTGTTTTTGACAGATTCTGTTTTTCGTGTGTTGTTTGCTTATTTTGATGAATCTATGGCTAGTAAAATAGTTTATAAACCATAGAGAAGTTGGAATACATTAGGTTTAACACCAATATAAATAAATAATGAGTTCATTACAGTACCTTGAAGTGGTGTTTTGTTTTCTTTCGCTAACGGAGCTTACGAGTTTTCTGTTAAGTTTTTGTGTTGTGAAGTTTTCATGTTTTGGGTAAAGATTCGATGGACTATGGAATAAGGAGTGGCAAGAGCCTAAGCTTGGGCATGCCCAAGGCACCCCATGGTAATATTCAAGGACAACCAAGAGCCTAAGCTTGGGGATGCCCCGTATGGCATCCCCTCTTTCGTCTTCGTTCATCGGTAACTTTACTTGGAGCTATATTTTTATTCACCACATGATATGTGTTTTGCTTGGAGCGTCATTTTATTTTCTTTAGCTTTCCTTGATGTTTGAATAAAATACCAAGATCTGAAATTCTTAAATGTTAGAGAGTCTTCACATAGTTACATAATTATACAACTACTCATTGATCTTCACTCATATCTTTTGGAGTAGTTTGTTGTTTGCTCTAGTGTTTCACTTATATCTTTTAGAGCATGGTGGTGGATTTGTTTTATAGAAAATATTGATCTCTCATGCTTCACTTAGATTATTTTGAGAGTCTTAAATAGCATGGTAATTTTCTTAAATAATCCTAATATGCTAGGTATTCAAGATTAGTAAAAACTTTCTTATGAGTGTGTTGAATACTAAGAGAAGTTTGATGCTTGATGATTGTTTTGAGACATGGAGGTAGTGATATTAAAGTTGTGCTAGTTGAGTAGTGTGAATTTGAGAAATACTTGTGTTGAATTTTGCAAGTCCCGTAGCATGCACATATGGTAAACGTTATGTAACAAATTTGAAACATGAGGTGTTCTTTGATTGTCCTCCTTATGAGTGGCGGTCGGGGACGAGCGATGGTCTTTTCCTACCAATCTATCCCCCTAGGAGCATGCGCGTAGTGCTTGGTTTTTGATGACTTGTAGATTTTTGCAATAAGTATGTGAGTTCTTTATGACTAATGTTGAGTTCATGGATTATACGCACTCTCACCTTTCCATCATTGCTAGCCTCTTCGGTACCGTGCATTGCCCTTTCTCACATTGAGAGTTGGTGCAAACTTCGCCGGTGCATCCAAACCCCGTGATATGATACGCTCTTTCACCCATAAACCTCCTTATATCTTCCTCAAAACAGCCACCATACCTACCTATTATGGCATTTCCATAGCCATTCCGAGATATATTGCCATGCAACTTTCCACCATCCCGTTTATCATGACACGTTCATCATTGTCATATTGCTTTACATGATCATGTAGTTGACATAGTATTTGTGGCAAAGCTACCGTTCATAATTCTTTCATACATGTCACTCTTGGTTCATTGCATATCCCGGTACACCGCCGGAGGCATTCATATAGAGTCATACTTTGTTCTAGTATCGATTTGTAATCAATGAGTTGTAAATAAATAGAAGTGTGATGATCATCATTTTCTAGAGCATTGTCCCAAGTGAGGAATAAAAAAAGAGAGAGAAAGGCCATAAAAAAGAGAAGGCCCAAAAAATGAGGGAAAAAGAGAGAAGGGACAATGTTACTATCCTTTTACCACACTTGTGCTTCAAAGTAGCACCATGATCTTCATAATAGAGAGTCTCTTGTTTTGTCACTTTCATATACTAGTGGGAATTTTTCATTATAGAACTTGGCTTGTATATTCCAACAATGGGCCTCCTCAAGTGCCCTAGGTATTCGTGAGCAAGCAAGTTGGATGCACACCCACTTAGTTTCTTTTGTTGAGCTTTCATATATTTATAGCTCTAGTGCATCCGTTGCACGGCAATCCCTACTCCTCGCATTAACATCAATCGATGGGCATCTCCATAGCTCATTGATTAGCCTCATTGATGTGAGACTTTCTCCTTTTTTCTCTTCTCCACATAACCCCCATCGTTATATTCTATTCCACCCATAGTGCTATATCCATGGCTCACGCTCATGTATTGCGTGAAAGTTGAAAAAAGTTTGAGATTACTAAAGTATGAAACAATTGCTTGGCTTGTCATCGGGGTTGTGCATGATGAGAGCATTCTTGTGTGACGAAAATGGAGCATGACTAAACTATATGATTTTGTAGGGATGAACTTTCTTTGGCCATGTTATTTTGAGAGGACATAATTGCTTAGTTAGTATGCTTGAAGTATTATTATTTTTGTGTCAATATGAACTTTTATCTTGAACCTTTCGGATCTGAATATTCATACCACAATTAAGAAGAATTACATTGAAATTATGCCAAGTAGCATTCCACATCAAAAATTCTGTTTTTATCAATTACCTACTCGAGGACGAGCAGGAATTAAGCTTGGGGATGCTGATACGTCTCCAACGTATCTATAATTTTTGATTGTTCCATGCTATTATATTATCCATCTTGGATGTTTTATGGGCTTTACTATGCAATTTTATATTATTTTTGGGACTAACCTATTGACCCAGAGCCCAGTGCCAGTTCCTGTTTTTCCCTTGTTCCAGTGTTTCGAAGAAAAGGAATATCAAACGGAGTAGAAACGGAATGAAACCTTCTAGAGAAGTTATTTTTGGAAGGAAAGCAACCCGAGAGACTTGGAGTGCACGTCAGGAACGCAACGAGGGAGGCACGAGGCAGGGGGGCGCGCCCACACCCCTAGGCGCGCCCTCCACCCTCGTGGGCCCCTCGTGGCTCCCCTGACGTACTTCTTTCACCTATATATACCAATATGCCCTAAAACCTTCGGGGAACAGAATAGATCGGGAGTTCCGCCGCCGCAAGCCTCTGTAGCCACCAAAAACCAATCGGGACCCTGTCCCGGCACCCTGCCGGAGGGGGGGGATCCCTCACCGGTGGCCAGGTTCATCATCCCGGCGCTCTCCATGACGAGGAGGGAGTAGTTCACCCTCGGGGCTGAGGGTATGTACCAGTAGCTATGTGTTCGATCTCTCTCTCTCTCGTGTTCTTGAGGTGGTACGATCTTGATGTATCGCGAGCTTTGCTATTATAGTTGGATCTTATGATGTTCTCCCCCTCTACTCTCTTGTAATAGATTGAGTTTTCCCTTTGAAGTTATCTTATCGGATTGAGTCTTTAATGATTTGAGAACACTTGATGTATGTCTTGCGTGGGATAACCGTGGTGACAATGGGTTATTCTATTGATTCACTTGATGTATGTTTTGGTGATCAACTTGCAGGTTCCGCCCATGTACCTATGCATAGGGGTTGGCACACGTTTTCGTCTTCACTCTCCGGTAGAAACTTTGGGGCACTCTTTGAGGTTCTATGTGTTGGTTGAATAGATGAATCTGAGATTGTGTGATACATATCGTATAATCATACCCACTGATACTTGAGGTGACATTGGAGTATTGACATTAGGGTTTTGGTTGATGTGTGTATTAAGGTGTTATTTTACTACGAACTCTAGGGCTGTTTGTGACACTTATAGGAATAGCCCAATGGATTGATCGGAAAGAATAACTTTGAGGTGGTTTCGTACCCTACCATAATCTCTTCGTCTGTTCTCCGCTATTAGTGACTTTGTAGTGACTCTTTGTTGCATGTTGAGGGATAGTTATATGATCCAATTATGTTATTATTGTTGAGAGAACTTGCACTAGTGAAAGTATGAACCCTAGGCCTTGTTTCGAAGCATTGCAATACCATTTACGCTCACTTTTATCATTAGTTACCTTGTTGTTTCTATATATTCAGATTACAAAAACCTATATCTACCATCCATATTGCACTTGTATCACCATCTCTTCGCCGAACTAGTGCACCTATACAATTTACCATTGTATTGGGTGTGTTGGGGACACAAGAGACTCTTTGTTATTTGGTTGCAGGGTTGTTTGAGAGAGACCATCTTCATCCTACGCCTCCCACGGATTGATAAACCTTAGGTCATCCACTTGAGGGAAATTTGCTACTGTCCTACAAACCTCTGCACTTGGAGGCCCAACAACGTCTACAAGGAGAAGGTTGCGTAGTAGACATCAAGCAGTTTCGGCACCGTTGCCGGGGAGGCTAGGTAAGCGGCACTCACACCCCGTCAACTAAGCAGTTTCTGGCGCCGTTGCCGGGGAGGTGAGTGCTTGAAGGTATATTTTTAGATCTTGCAATCGAATCTTTTTGTTTCTTGTTTTAGCACTAGTTTAGTTTATAAAAGAAAACTACAAAAAAAGTAATTGAGGGTGCCTTATATGCTTCATCTTTTTAGTGTCTTTCGTGAAAATGATGGGAAGGAAAATTGTGCTCAAGTACTAGAAGAAGAATTACATAGAATGCTTGGCATAAAAATATGTGAATGAGAATGATTGCAATGTTGTTAGTTTGAATTCCTTGAATACCCATGATGCTAATGATATGCAAAGCCACAAGCTTGGGGATGCTATGTTTGATGAAGATGATATGTTTAGTCCCCCAAGTTTTGACGAGCAAATTTATTATGATAAAAGCATGCCTCCTATTTATGATGATTATTGTGATGACATGTATGCTATAAAGAATAATTATAACCATGAAATTTTTCATCTTGATCTTAATTTTCAATCACATGATAGTTATTTTGTTGAGTTTGCTCCCACTACTATTCATGAGAAGAAATTTGCTTATGTGGAGAGTAATAAAATTTCTATGCTTGTGGATCATCAAAAGAATTCTTTATGTGATAATTATATTGTTGAATTCATTCATGATGCTACTGAAAATTATTATGAGGGAGGAATATATGCTTGTAGGAATTGCAATAATATCAAGTTTCCTCTCTATGTGCTTAAAGTTTTGAAGTTATGCTTGTTTTGCCTTCCTATGCTAGTTGATCATTGTTCCCATAAGTTGTTTGCTCACAAAATCCCTATGCATAGGAAGTGGGTTAGACTTAAATGTGCTAGTCATGTTCTTCATGATGCTCTCTTTATGTTTCAATTCTTATCTTTTATGTGAGCATCATTGAAATCGTCATGCCTAGCTAGGGGCGTTAAACGTTAGCGCTTGTTGGGAGGCAACCCAATTTTATTTTATTTTTTTGCTTTTTGGTTCTGTTTAGGAATAAATAATCGGTCCTGTTTAGATGTGTTTTTGTGTTTTAGTTAGTGTTTGTGCCAAGTAGAACCTTTGGGAAGACTTGGGTGAAGTCTTTATGATCATGCTGTAAAAAAAACAGAAACTTTAGCGCTCACGAGATTAGATTCAAATTTTTACTGGAGAGTGCTATTTAGTTTATTCTTTTTTAAGATGATTACTAGATAAATTCCTCAGGTCCAACAATTTATTTTAGAATTTTTGGAGTTCCAGAAGTTTGCGTTAGTTACAGATTACTACAGACTGTTCTGTTTTTGACAGATTCTGTTTTTCGTGTGTTGTTTGCTTATTTTGATGAATCTATGGCTAGTAAAATAGTTTATAAACCATAGAGAAGTTGGAATACAGTAGGTTTAACACCAATATAAATAAATAATGAGTTCATTACAGTACCTTGAAGTGGTGTTTTGTTTTCTTTCGCTAACGGAGCTTACGAGTTTTCTGTTAAGTTTTGTGTTGTGAAGTTTTCATGTTTTGGGTAAAGATTCGATGGACTATGGAATAAGGAGTGGCAAGAGCCTAAGCTTGGGAATGCCCAAGGCACCCCATGGTAATATTCAAGGACAACCAAGAGCCTAAGCTTGGGGATGCCCCGTATGGCATCCCCTCTTTCGTCTTCGTTCATCGGTAACTTTACTTGGAGCTATATTTTTATTCACCACATGATATGTGTTTTGCTTGGAGCGTCATTTTATTTTCTTTAGCTTTCCTTGCTGTTTGAATAAAATACCAAGATCTGAAATTCTTAAATGTTAGAGAGTCTTCACATAGTTACATAATTATACAACTACTCATTGATCTTCACTCATATCTTTTGGAGTAGTTTGTTGTTTGCTCTAGTGTTTCACTTATATCTTTTAGAGCATGGTGGTGGATTTGTTTTATAGAAAATATTGATCTCTCATGCTTCACTTAGATTATTTTGAGAGTCTTAAATAGCATGGTAATTTTCTTAAATAATCCTAATATGCTAGGTATTCAAGATTAGTAAAAACTTTCTTATGAGTGTGTTGAATACTAAGAGAAGTTTGATGCTTGATGATTGTTTTGAGACATGGAGGTAGTGATATTAAAGTTGTGCTAGTTGAGTAGTGTGAATTTGAGAAATACTTGTGTTGAAGTTTGCAAGTCCCGTAGCATGCACGTATGGTAAACGTTATGTAACAAATTTGAAACATGAGGTGTTCTTTGATTGTCCTCCTTATGAGTGGCGGTCGGGGACGAGCGATGGTCTTTTCCTACCAATCTATCCCCCTAGGAGCATGCGCGTAGTTCTTGGTTTTTGATGACTTGTAGATTTTTGCAATAAGTATGTGAGTTCTTTATGACTAATGTTGAGTTCATGGATTATACGCACTCTCACCTTTCCATCATTGCTAGCCTCTTCGGTACCGTGCATTGCCCTTTCTCACATTGAGAGTTGGTGCAAACTTCGCCGGTGCATCCAAACCCCGTGATATGATACGCTCTTTCACCCATAAACCTCCTTATATCTTCCTCAAAACAGCCACCATACCTACCTATTATGGCATTTCCATAGCCATTCCGAGATATATTGCCATGCAACTTTCCACCATCCCGTTTATCATGACACGTTCATCATTGTCATATTGCTTTACATGATCATGTAGTTGACATAGTATTTGTGGCAAAGCTACCGTTCATAATTCTTTCATACATGTCACTCTTGGTTCATTGCATATCCCGATACACCGCCGGAGGCATTCATATAGAGTCATACTTTGTTCTAGTATCGATTTGTAATCAAGGAGTTGTAAATAAATAGAAGTGTGATGATCATCATTTCCTAGAGCATTGTCCCAAGTGAGGAATAAAAAAAGAGAGAGAAAGGCCATAAAAAAGAGAAGGCCCAAAAAATGAGGGAAAAAGAGAGAAGGGACAATGTTACTATCCTTTTACCACACTTGTGCTTCAAAGTAGCACCATGATCTTCATAATAGAGAGTCTCTTGTTTTGTCACTTTCATATACTAGTGGGAATTTTTCATTATAGAACTTGGCTTGTATATTCCAACAATGGGCCTCCTCAAGTGCCCTAGGTATTCGTGAGCAAGCAAGTTGGATGCACACCCACTTAGTTTCTTTTGTTGAGCTTTCATATATTTATAGCTCTAGTGCATCCGTTGCACGGCAATCCCTACTCCTCGCATTAACATCAATCGATGGGCATCTCCATAGCTCATTGATTAGCCTCATTGATGTGAGACTTTCTCCTTTTTTCTCTTCTCCACATAACCCCCATCGTTATATTCTATTCCACCCATAGTGCTATATCCATGGCTCACGCTCATGTATTGCGTGAAAGTTGAAAAAAGTTTGAGATTACTAAAGTATGAAACAATTGCTTGGCTTGTCATCGGGGTTGTGCATGATGAGAGCATTCTTGTGTGACGAAAATGGAGCATGACTAAACTATATGATTTTGTAGGGATGAACTTTCTTTGGCCATGTTATTTTGAGAGGACATAATTGCTTAGTTAGTATGCTTGAAGTATTATTATTTTTGTGTCAATATGAACTTTTATCTTGAACCTTTCGGATCTGAATATTCATACCACAATTAAGAAGAATTACATTGAAATTATGCCAAGTAGCATTCCACATCAAAAATTCTGTTTTTATCAACTACCTACTCGAGGACGAGCAGGAATTAAGCTTGGGGATGCTGATACGTCTCCAACGTATCTATAATTTTTGATTGTTCCATGCTATTATATTATCCATCTTGGATGTTTTATGGGCTTTACTATGCAATTTTATATTATTTTTGGGACTAACCTATTGACCCAGAGCCCAGTGCCAGTTCCTATTTTTCCCTTGTTCCAGTGTTTCGAAGAAAAGGAATATCAAACGGAGTAGAAACGGAATGAAACCTTCTAGAGAAGTTATTTTTGGAAGGAAAGCAACCCGAGAGACTTGGAGTGCACGTCAGGAACGCAACGAGGGAGGCACGAGGCAGGGGGGCGCGCCCACACCCCTAGGCGCGCCCTCCACCCTCGTGGGCCCCTCGTGGCTCCCCTGACGTACTTCTTTCACCTATATATACCAATATGCCCTAAAACCTTCGGGGAACAGAATAGATCGGGAGTTCCGCCGCCGCAAGCCTCTGTAGCCACCAAAAACCAATCGGGACCCTGTCCCGGCACCCTGCCGGAGGGGGGGATCCCTCACCGGTGGCCAGGTTCATCATCCCGGCGCTCTCCATGACGAGGAGGGAGTAGTTCACCCTCGGGGCTGAGGGTATGTACCAGTAGCTATGTGTTCGATCTCTCTCTCTCTCTCGTGTTCTTGAGGTGGTAAGATCTTGATGTATCGCGAGCTTTGCTATTATAGTTGGATCTTATGATGTTCTCCCCCTCTACTCTCTTGTAATAGATTGAGTTTTCCCTTTGAAGTTATCTTATCGGATTGAGTCTTTAATGATTTGAGAACACTTGATGTATGTCTTGCGTGGGATAACCGTGGTGACAATGGGTTATTCTATTGATTCACTTGATGTATGTTTTGGTGATCAACTTGCAGGTTCCGCCCATGTACCTATGCATAGGGGTTGGCACACGTTTTCGTCTTCACTCTCCGGTAGAAACTTTGGGGCACTCTTTGAGGTTCTATGTGTTGGTTGAATAGATGAATCTGAGATTGTGTGATACATATCGTATAATCATACCCACGGATACTTGAGGTGACATTGGAGTATTGACATTAGGGTTTTGGTTGATGTGTGTATTAAGGTGTTATTTTACTACGAACTCTAGGGCTGTTTGTGACACTTATAGGAATAGCCCAATGGATTGATCGGAAAGAATAACTTTGAGGTGGTTTCGTACCCTACCATAATCTCTTCGTCTGTTCTCCGCTATTAGTGACTTTGGAGTGACTCTTTGTTGCATGTTGAGGGATAGTTATATGATCCAATTATGTTATTATTGTTGAGAGAACTTGCACTAGTGAAAGTATGAACCCTAGGCCTTGTTTCGAAGCATTGCAATACCATTTACGCTCACTTTTATCATTAGTTACCTTGTTGTTTCTATATATTCAGATTACAAAAACCTATATCTACCATCCATATTGCACTTGTATCACCATCTCTTCGCCGAACTAGTGCACCTATACAATTTACCATTGTATTGGGTGTGTTGGGGACACAAGAGACTCTTTGTTATTTGGTTGCAGGGTTGTTTGAGAGAGACCATCTTCATCCTACGCCTCCCACGGATTGATAAACCTTAGGTCATCCACTTGAGGGAAATTTGCTACTGTCCTACAAACCTCTGCACTTGGAGGCCCAACAACGTCTATAAGGAGAAGGTTGTGTAGTAGACATCACCGACCCTGCAGCTTCACCTACTTCTTCTGGGAACGAGTAGAGCCTCTATGTCTTCAAACCTTTTCGGTCCTTACTGACAAAAGGGGGAGAAGCATATGAGTTGATAGTCTTCAAGCGGGTCCATATGGGCGGTTGCTTTATATTTTGCCTAGTGTTTACAACTCTCGCTTTTGATACATTTGGTTCTTTGAGTTGTAACACTTAAACTTGATGGTCGTATGCTACTTGTTTGCTATTCTGTGATGTGATGATAAATTCCGCATGTGCGATGATAAATTCCGCACGAAGTCATATTGCAGACGTCCATTTTTCATTATGCATGTTAATATCTTCGTTATATCAAATCATGCATGATGAATTGTCTTCATAAGTTGAAGAGGATCTCCACATGTACAACCTGCCATGTGCATTTGCATTCCAAAAGCAAATTACTTATATGCACATCTTCAGGGGGAGCCTATTGCTACTTATGAAGACAATACCTTTAACCTTTACAATTTCACATACTTTTATCCCCGTTGAAAACTTCAACCACTTTGTCATCAATCACCAAAAAGGGGGAGATTTTAAGTGCATCTAGTGCCACCCCTAGTTGGTTTTGGAGTATTAAGACAAACTTGGTTGAGGGACTAATGTGTTTGTGAGAATTGCAGGATAACACAGGTAGTAGTCCCTCATTGATTCGGTTTACCTACCGGAGATGACCCCTAAAAATGTATGAAGACATTGAAGACAAAGGTGGTATGTAAGATATTCACATTGAAGACTATGACATGAGAAGACATCGCATGAAGACTATGGAGCGCGAAGACTTAGTTGTTTCATTGTTTCCTTTTCTTCTTTGTTGAGTCATAGGAACCACCGTACTGTTAAGTGGGGTCCCAGTGAACAAAGTCAGAGTGACTGAAGTGATGTTCAACCAAATCCTATGTCTTCGAGCGAAGACAATGAGAGCAAATCTTATCCAGAGTTGGATGAGTTAGCTTTACTTGTATCCCAAGCCAAGCTGTCGTGTGTGTTTGAAATCTGACCGTTGGAACACGTGTCAGTTCCTTAGTGACCCAGGGTCATTTCGGACAAATCAGGTCGGGTTGCCTAGTGGCTATAAATAGCCCACCCCCTACACCATAAATTGGTGGCTGCTCAGAGTTAGTGCACGACTTTTGTCGTTTGAGAGCAACCCACCTCCGAAGCTTTGGAGAGAGAGAGAAATCCTTGCGAGGACAAAGCCCAAACACCCAGAGCCAAAGAGTGTTAGGCATCACTGTAGTCTTTCTGTCCGCGTGACCTGAAGACTTGTTACACTTGAGGACTGTGAATCCTCCAGCCGGTTAGGCGTCGCGTTCTGAGCATCCAAGAGTCATTGTGGATCGCCGGTGAACGAAGTCTGTGAAGGTCTGGAAGTCTACCTTGAAGACTTACCAGAGTGATTGGGCGAGGACTGGGTGTCCTTAGCTCACGGGGAATAAGGTGAAGACACGGTCTTCTGAGTTGAATCTCAGCCTCCCTAACCAGACGTACAATTTTCACAGCAACTGGAACTGGTCCAATAAATCATTGTCCTCACCAAGTGTCTGGTTCTATCCTCTCCCTCTCTTTACTTACAGTTTGTCTTCGTGAAGTCATTGCCTGTCTGCACTATCTGTCTATCTTCACTGTGTGACTACTATTATTGTTTGGCTTCATACTATCTTCCATCCTGATCTTTACTACCTAGCTGCTATTAGCCTTCGTGCTTTCACTTCATTGAATACTTGACTATGGCTTGCTTAGGTCTACCTTCCGCTGCATATCAATAGGTTCATTTCTATTGTTTGTCTTCGAAACTCTCATGTTTTGAAGACTTTCATAAAAATCGCCTATTTACCCTGCCTCTAGTCGATAACTAGCACTTTCACAAGCCAGTACACACAATAGCCCAAACGGCGGGGTTATGTCCATCTTATGCTTCCAACTAGCAAAATTAGTACCATCAAAGTAAGGACGTCTACGGTAGTAATTTCCCTCGCTAGACGCCATACTCTCCTAGGTTGTGAAACCAAGGCTATGATCACCAAAAGCTATGGAAATCAAGGCAAATGGAGACCATAGCTCTAATACCACTTGTAGGATCGAAAAGTATGTCTAGAGGGGGGTGATTAGACTACTTGACCAAATAAAAATCTAGCCTTTTCCCAATTTTAAGTCTTGACAGATTTTAGCAACTTAGCACTAGTCAAGCAACCAACCTACACATGCAAGTCTAACAGTATAGCAGCGGAATGTAAAACATTGCACATGAAGGTAAAAGGAGGAGTTTGGAGGGAGCAAACGCAATGTAACCATGGAGATTTTTGGCGTGGTTTCGATAGGTGGTGCTATCGTACATCCACGTTGATGGAGACTTCAACCCACGAAGGGTAACGGTTGCACGAGTCCATGGAGGGCTCCTCCCACGAAGGGTCCACGAAGAAGTAACCTTGTCTATCCCACCATGGCCATCGCCCACGAAGGACTTGCCTCACTAGGGTAGATCTTCACGAAGTAGGCGATCTCCTTTGTAACGCCCAAGATGCGGCTATATCTCCCACGTGTCGAGGCACGACTTAGAGGCATAACCGCATTTTGGTTTTGTCGCAAGAGGGGTAATCTTCACACAATCCCATGTACTGAATAAGGAAGGGATAAATAGGGTTGGCTTACAATCGCCACTTCACACAATGAACATATAATTCATACATCATTCAGAGCACACACATAGGCCGACTACGGACAAATCCAAATGAAAAGAAGATAACCCCAAATGCTAGATCCCCGATCGTCCCAACTGTGCTCCACTACTGATCATCAGGAAACGAAACATAGTAACGACCAAGGTTCTCGTCGAACTCCCACTTGAGCTCGGTTGCGTCACCTGCACTGGTCTCATCGGCACCTGCAACTGTTTTGGTAGAATCTGTGAGTCACGAGGACTCAGCAATCTCAAAACCCGCGAGATCAAGACTATTTAAGCTTATGGGTAGGATGGGGTAATGAGGTGGAGTTGCACCAAGCACTAAGCAAATATGGTGGCTAACATACGCAAATGAGAGTAAGATGAGAAGCTACGCAACAGACGTGAAGCTAGAAGTGATCAAGAAGTGATCCTGAAACTACTTACGTACAACCATCACACAAACCGTGTTCAATTCCCGGACTCCGCCGAAAAGAGACCATCACGGCTACACACGCGGTTGATGCATTTTAGTTAAATCAAGTGTCAAATTCTCTACAACCGGACATTAACAAATTCCCATCTGCCACATAACCACGGGCACGGCTTTCGAAAGTTTATACCCTGCAGGGGTGTCCCAACTTAGCCCATCATAAGCTCTCACGATCAACGAAGGATATTCCTTCTCCCAAAAAGACCCGATCAGTCTCGGAATCCCGGTTACAAGACATTTTGACAATGGTAAAACAAGACCAGCAAAGCCGCCCGACTGTGCCGACAAATCCTGATAGGAGCTGCACATATCTCGTTCTCAGGGCACACCGGATAGATCAAGCTATGAGTAAAACCAGCCCTCAAGTTTCCCCAAGGTGGCCCCGCAGGCTGCCCGTTTGGGACCAACACTCAGAGGAGCACTGGCCCGAGGGGGTTTAAAATAAAGATGACCCTTGAGTCTGCAGAACCCAAGGTAAATGTATAGGTGGTAGGTAGGCAAATGGTAAAACCAAGGTTGGGCCTTGCTGGAGGAGTTTTATTCAAAGCGAACGAGATATGTGCAGCTCCTATCGGGATTTGTCGGCACAGTCGGGCGGCTTTGCTGATCTTGTTTTACCATTGTCAAAATGTCTTGTAACCGGGATTCCGAGACTGATCGGGTCTTTCCGGGAGAAGGAATATCCTTCGTTGATCGTGAGAGCTTATGATGGGCTAAGTTGGGACACCCCTACAGGGTATAAACTTTCGAAAGCCTTGCCCACGGTTAAGGCGGGTTAGAGGCTTGACATGGCAATATGGGAGGCATGATAAACAAGTGGTTGGTAGCGTGACATAGCGATAGAGCGAACAACCAGCAAGCAAAGATAGAAGTGATATCGAGGGTAAAGGTCATCTTGCCTAAGATCTCGCAAGGAAGAAGAACAAGTCCATGAAGAAGACAAACGGACGTAGTCGAACGAATCCTCACAACTCCAGAACAAAACCGAAGCTAACGAGAGAAGCAAACCGGAAAGAAGCAAGCAACATGGTAAACACACAAGCATAAACATGGCATGATGCACAAACAAGTATGATGCATGTCCGGTTTAAAAGCATGACAAAGCATGGCAAAGTGCAACAAACAATACTACAAGTTAAGTGGAGCTCAATATGCGACGAAACACCACATTTACTTATTTAGTTCTCTCCCGTTTATATACCCAACAATATTAAATGTTGTTAAACATGGCAAGAGGTGAAACATAAAACTACCTATCTAGGCAAGTTTAAATAAGGCCAGAACAACAAATACAATTCCGAAAAATCCCCATGTGCATTTAGCAATTTAAAGCAAACAACAATTTTAAATGTTGTTAACATGATGCAGATGACATATGCAAGTCTTATGCAATTTAAAGAAAATATTGACATGAGCATGTTATGAAGCATTTGGTCATCATGACGAAAGGGAAGGGTGCCACGGCGACGATAACGGACACGGTGCCACGGCAATGTTCCGGTTTCGACAACTCATTGAGATAGCGGTGCAAAAGAAGCAAGTGTGCGGATGTGCGGAACATGCTAGAGATGGTGGGGTGATCCCGGTTACCGGGTTCCCATGGGTCGACGACATGGAAAACGAGGAAGAACGTGCAACGTCAATCGCATACGGTGAAAACACGCGGTTTCATCTCATACATCACTCATGCATTCGTTCACGGCAGTCGTCTCAGTGGTTATACCTTCGAAGCGTGCGTTTTGGGGCGGGCGTGTTCGATGCGGTGTAGATGGAAGTAGACGTTCTCGCGACGGTAGTGGAAGTAGTGGTACACGTTTCGTAGTCGTACACACTCCATAGATGATCAGGGTCACGGCGAGGAACTTGACATCCACGGGGTCACGGCGAGGAACTTGACGTCCACGGGTCAACTGTAGAGGTACACACGTTGTCGGGGTACTTGTCGGTCCGTTCTTGGTGTAGCTGTACATGGCAAACGTAGTGGTACTGAGCGCCGGTTGTCGAGGGACTTAGCCGAAATCCACATAGCCGGTGTGCTTGTTCGGGCGTCGGTGTTGCCGGTGTGGTACTTGGCGAATCCGCGTAGTCGCACAAGAGTCGTTGTACACTTGACGGGTCCGAAAGAGGAACTTGGCGCGTCCAAAATCTTCAGGGATCGTCCTTGGACTTGGCGGTGTTAGTCTCCTCGGGTCAACAGTGGTGTGCAAGGGCCAGAACGACCGACAGCTTGGGTGGCTCCTCAAGGCTATGGAGACGACAGGTAGCAGGAGGCTGCTAGTGGAGGCAGGGCCACGCCGAGGACCCGAAGGGGTTTAGAAGGAGGTGCTCGCGAGAGGAGCCTCGCGGTGGTGCAGAGGTCGTCGATGGAGATGATGGTCAAGGAACGGGCGGAGGAGGATCGGCCTGGGCGTGATGCGGCAGCGGGGAGCTTGGCAGAGCCGACCATCCATGGCGGGCCAAGGTCGCTGAGGTCCCTGTCCAAGGGCAGAGAGAGTGCGCTGAGAGAGAGATGGATACAAGAGGAGAAAGGAGAACGAGGGAAAGAGGCGGGGCATGGTGCGGTCTGACGATATGCTGCGGGGCTCCTCGAGGTAGCCGACGATGGCGAACGCACGGATCCAGGCAGTAGCAGACGGGATTCGGCGACGAGCGGCTCTGGCTGCTCGATGCAGGGACGCGGCAGGGACCGATGCAGGTCATGAAGACGACAGTGGCGCGGGACTTGGCGTGCGGCAGCAGCGGGACATGGCAGCAGGGCAGCGGCCTACAGGGTCGTCGGCGCGGGCGCCATGGCCGGAGGCCAAGGTAGCGGTCGAGGGGATCGGGCGTGGGGCGCTGCCCCTCTGCGTGCGTGTGTTGTGTGGCGGCGGCAAAGGGAAAGACGAGAGGGAGAGGGAGAGGGGATCGATCGGGAGATGAGGAGGGGGATCGGGGCTAGGGTTTAGGTGCGGCTGGGCCTAGGTGGGCCTTGGAGGCCGGCCCAGTGGAGAGAGAGGCTGCTGGGCTCTCCACTCCCTCTCTCATATTTTCCCAAAACAGAAAAAGAATAGGAAGAAAGAAAAGAGAGAAAGGAAAAAGGTTAGAGAAGGGACTTTGGCATGCGGATAATTTTCCCGGGCTCACAAAAATGTGTTTGTTCCAAGAAAATAGGAATGGCCATGCTTGCAAGATTTAAATTCAAATTCCTTTGAATTAAATTCAAATGGTTTGAACAAGGACTAGGATTCCGAAGTGTCCAAAAATGTTGAACAATTAGGAAGAGCCTCGATAAGTGGCAAAAGAATTATTGGCAAGGTTAGAGAGTCAAAACTTGAAGAAGAAAAGGCTAAGGGATTTAACATGCAAGTGTGTTGTGGTAAATTCCAAATTATTGGAATATTTATAATAGCTCCCTAATAATAGTAGGAGACTTTGAATATGTTTTAAAGAGAAATCATCATGTGAATACCCTCGATTTAAATGGATCAAAGATCCATAAGATTTATTTAAGTTGAATTTTAAAAAGGGTTGCATGATGACATGATGCAATGCAAATGATGCAATGATGAATGCCACGAACAAAACAAATTGCACGACGAATCTCGAAATACAAGGAAGGCATCTGGAGCGCTGGTCTTGGGGCGTCACATCCTTGCCCGTACAAACTCCTTGGTTCAACTCCACAATCTTGACGAAGGCTCCCAAGTGACACCAAACCAATCTAGGAGACACCACTCTCCAAAAGGTAATAGATGGTGTGTTGATGATGAACTCCTTGCTCTTGTGCTTCAAATGATAGTCTCCCCAACACTCAACTATCTCACACAGATTTGGATTTAGTGAAAGATGATTTGAGTGGAAAGCAACTTGGAGAAGGCTAGAGATCAAGATTCATATGGTTGGAATGGAATATCTTGACCTCAACACATGAGTAGGTGGTTCTCTCTCAGAAAATGTATGATGGAAGTGTAGGCATGTTCTGATGGCTCTCTCCACGAGTGAAGAGTGGGTGGAGGGGTATATATAGCCTCCACACAAAATCTAACCGTTACACACAGATCACCAAACTCGGCGGGACCGAATAATGAAACTCGGTCAGACCGATTTGGTTCAAAATGTGAACGTTAGGCTTTTTGGTGGGACCGACATGTCAACTCGGTGGAACCGATTTCATTAGGGTTAGGGGATAACGTAATCTCGGTGAGACAGATTACACAAACTCGGTGGGACCGATTTTGGTAATAAGCTAACCAGAGAGTTGGCCAGGCAAACTCGGTGGGACCGATTCGCTTATCTCGGTGAGACCGAAACGTTATGAAAGAGAAACAGAGAGTTTGCATTGCGAACTAGGTGGGACCGATCGCTCATCTCGGTTGGACCGGAATGTTACGAAGGGAAACTGAGAGTTTGCAATCCCATCTCGGTGAGATCGAGATCCCTATCGGTAAGACCGAAGTGACTAAGGTTTTGTGGAAGTGGCTATGTCAACTGAACTCGGTGGCACCGGATAGAAAGTTTCGGTGGGGCCGAGTTTGACTTTTGGTTTGGGACATATGTGGATATGGGAAAGTGGTTGAGGGTTTTTGGAGCATATCACTAAGCACTTTGAGCAAGTAACCCATTAAGCAACACCTCATCCCCTTTTAATAGTATTGGCTTTTCCTATGGACTCAACGTGATCTTGGATCACTAAAAGTAAAGTGTAGAGTCTTGAGCTTTGGAGCTTGAGCCAATCTTTTGTCCTTAGCATTTTGAGGGGTCCACATTCCTAATCCATGCCATGCCAATCATTGAGCTTTCCTGAAATATTTATCTTGAAGTAGCATTAGCTCAATGAGCTATATGTTGTTAATGATTACTAAAACCACAAGGGATAGTTGCACTTTCAGTTGTCAACGTCGTCAACAACCGAGAGGAACAAGGAGATGACTATACGTGGAGAGGATGAACAGTAGGGACCCACCAGCATCATGGTAGTACGCAAGCAAGTGCCTCGTTATGGGGGTCACACCATTGTCAACATAGTCAATAAACGAGAGAATTACACAACGAGCGGCTGACACCAGGGACCTAGCAGGTCGCGCAATTGTTATCTACTTTTTTTAGGAACAAACAGTTGTTATTTATACTAGTTTTAGCGACGGATGAGGGTAACAACGGGGCTGTGCGGGGTCTGTGGCCCGTCTAGCCAGGGAGTTATTTATGTTTACCACATCATGAGCCCAGTTGTGTTTTTTCTTGCTGAAAATGGCTATCCCAGTTCTATTTTTTTTAAGAAACACCCAAACGAGGCCTACTTGCTTTATCAGCCCTGCTGGGCTGCAAACCTTTCAGACGAGGAGAGTTTCATTCGGTTTGCCCAGAAATGGGCTGTACATTTTTAAAACACATCAAACCGGGAATTAGTTTCAATTTTTTTTATTACAAGATTTTAAATTCCATTGATTTTTATGCATGGACAATTATTTGGATTTTATATTTATATAAATTATTTTTCAAAATAGTTTGAATGTGACTCGATATTTCGGGATTAAAAAACAGTTGACCGCACCGAAATATGCAAAATTTTGTAAAATTTGTAACCGTGGCCACAATATGGGGTGTAATGCTAACAAAAAGAAGATGGGCTCCAAAAAAAATTCTTAAGAATTAGCAAATGGGCTGTAAATTATTAGAAATAATGGCAGATGGGTTGTATGCTGCTTTCCACAGATTTGAGGCTGACTTGTGCGCCTACTACAAGTTGACGCGTATGCTTTCCTAAAAAAAAGGTTGACGCACACGCAACGTCGTGTCAACTTAGTCAACACACAAGAGCAGTGACTGTTGGATGTCCATCCAATGGCCGTCGTGCTTCTTCAATCTCTGCTCTTCCTGCTCCAGCCGCTCAAACAAGCGCCGGCGGGACTGCCTGCTCCCTCCTCCCGCGGGCGGCTGTGCTGCCGCGCAGGCCTCACCGCCCCACCGTACTCCCATCGCTGGCCTAGCCATCCCTCTACTCACCCACACCTGCTGTTATTCTCCGGCGACGGCAGACGAACCAGTAAACCCTCGTACTCCCCTCCATGTGGGAAACAACTGCCGAGTCTTCCTTGGCTTCATCTCGTTCCCTCCCTGGTGCTCTTGGCGCGGCGTGGTCAATGTGGTCAATGAACGACATCCATCGGAAGTGGACTGTACGTGGAGAGGCTGACAGCTGGGTCCATGGCCGCAAGCAAGGAAATGCCTCTTATTACGCGCAAAATAATGATTCCTCCACCTGACAGATGGGACCACCGGAAGGGCCTCTGTATTTCATGAAAAAAATGTTACCCCGCTGACAGGTCGGACCCACCAGCTATATCTTCGCACGCAAGGAAGTGCCTCCTTATTACGCACAAAAAAATGAATACTCCCCCTGCTAGCTGGGACCCAGCATAGTGGGAGGCTGACTTGTGGGCCTACTAAGTTGACGGGGATGGAGGGCTTTGTCAACTTAGTCAATATGAACGATTCTAGCTCCAATGACCGTACAATGTCCATCCAACGGCCGTAGTGCTTCTTCAACCTGTGGTCTTCTTGCTCCAGCCGCCCAAACCCGCGCCGATCGTGCCACGTGCTCCTGCCTCCCATGGCCGGCTGTGATGCCGCGGAGGCCTCACCGCCCCCTACTACTCCCACCGCTGGCCAGGCCATCCCTCTACTCACCCACACCCCCTGTTATTCTACGGCGACGGCAGCCTCACACCGCAGCCGAACCTGGGATTCCACTCCCACGTCTTCCCCAGCTCCACGCTGTCCCCTTCCTAGGCCTCGTCGTCGTCCACCGCCCTGGTGCCCTCGGTGCGGCATGGTCAACGTGGTCAAGGAACGACTTCCATCGGAAGAGTACTGTACGTGGAGAGGCTGACAGCTGGGTCCACGGCCGCAGCAAGGAAGTGCCTCCTTATTACGCGGAAAACAATGATTCATCCACCTGATAGCAGGGACCCACCGGACAGGCCACCGTATTCTGCGAAAAAACATTTCCCCTGACTACTAGGACCCACCAGCTACATATTCGCACGCAAGGAAGTGCCTGACAGTCGGGACCCACCTGGTCGAAGCGTACTGCTACCTCTTGATCATGTGTTGGTTTTCCCCTGAAGAGGAAAGGGTGATGCAGCAAAGTAGCGTAAGTATTTCCCTCAGTTTTTGAGAACCAAGGTATCAATTCAGTAGGAGACTACATGCAAATCGACTAGTACCTGCACAAACAATCAAGAACCTTGCAACCAACGCGATAAAGGGGTTGTCAATCCCTTCACGGCCACTTGCAAAAGTGAGATCTAATAAAGATAATAAGATAAATATTTTTGGTATTTTTGTTGTATAGATTGAAAAGTAAAGATTACAAAATAAATAGTAAACTAGAATTATAGATCGGAAACTTATATGATGTAAAGTAGACCCGGGGGCCATAGGTTTCACTAGTGGCTTCTCTCATGATAGCATATATTACGGTGTGAACAAATTACTGCCGAGCAATTGATAGAAAAGCGCATAGTTAGGAGAATATCAGGCATGATCATGAACATAGGCATCACATCTGTGTCAAGTAGACGGAAATGATTCTGCATCTACTACTATTACTCCACACATCGACCGCTCTATAGCATGCATCTAGAGTATTAAGTTCATAAGAACAGAGTAACGCATTAGGCAAGATGACATGATGTAGAGGGATAAACTCAAGCAATATGATATAAACCCCATCTTTTTATCCTCGATGGCAATAATACAATACGTGTCGGTTCCCTTTTTGTCACTGGGATCGAGCACTACAAGATTGAACCCAAAGCTAAGCACTTCTCCCATTGCAAGAAAGATCAATCTAGTAGGCCAAACTAAACCGATAATTCGAGGAGACTTGCAAAGATATCAAATCATGCATATAATAATTCAGATAAGAATCAAATATTGTTCATAGATAATCTTGATCATATACCCACAATTCACCAGATCTCGACAAACACACCGCAAAAAGTATTACATCGAATAGATCTCCAAGAACATCGAGGAGAACTTTGTATTGAGAACCAAAGAGAGAGAACAAGCCATCTAGCTAATAACTATGGACCCGAAGGTCTGTGGTAAACAACTCACACATCATCGGAGAGGCTATGGTGTTGATGTAGAAGCCCTCCGTGATCGAATCCCCCTCCGGCAGATCGCCGGAAAAGGCCCCAAGATGGGATCTCATAGGTACAGAAGGTTGCGGCGATGGAGAAGTGGTTTCGTGGCTCCCCTGGATGTTTTCAGGGTATAAGAGTATATATAGGTGAATGAAGTAGGTCAGTGGAGCTACGAGGGGCCCACGATGGTGGGGGCGCGCCTACCCCCTGGGCGCGCCCTCCTGCCTCCTGGCCGCCTTGTTGTGTCTCTGACTTCAACTCCAAGTCTCCTGGATTGCGTTTGTTCCAAGAAAGATCCTCGTGAAGGTTTCGTTCCGTTTGGATTCCGTTTGATATTTCTTTTCTGCGAAACACTGAAATAGGCAAAAAACAGCAACTGGCACTGGGCCTCCGGTTAATAGGTTAGTCCCAAAAAATAATATTAAATAGCATATTAAAGCCCATTAAACATCCAAAACAGATAATATGATAGCATGGAACAATCAAAAATTATAGATACGTTGGAGACGTATCAGCATCCCCAAGCTTAATTCTTGCTCGTCCTCGAGTAGGTAAATGATAAAAACGGAATTTTTGATGTGGAATCCTACCTAACATAATTTTCAATGTAATCTTCTTTATTGTGGCATGAATGTTCAGATCCGAAAGATTCAAGACAAAAGTTTAATATTGACATAAAAATAATAATACTTCAAGCATACTTACTAAGCAATTATGTCTTCTCAAAATAACATAGCCAAAGAAAGCTTATCCCTACAAAATCATATAGTTTGGCCATGCTCCATCTTCGTCACACAAAATGCTCTCATCATGCACAACCCCGATGACAAGCCAAGCAATTTTTTCATACTTTAGTATTGTCAAACTTTTTCAACTTTCACGCAATACATGAGCGCGAGCCATGGACATACCACTATGGGTGGAATAGAATATGATGATGGAGGTTGTGTGAAGAAGACAAAAAAGGAGAAAGTCTCGCATTGACGCGGCTAATCAATGGGCTATGGAGATGCCCATCAATTGATGTCAATGCGAGGAGTAGGGATTGCCATGCAACGGATGCACTAGAGCTATAAATGTATGAAAGCTCAACAAAAGAAACTAAGTGGGTGTGCATCCAACTTGCTTGCTCACGAAGACCTAGGGCATTTGAGGAAGCCCATTGTTGGAATATACAAGACAAGTTCTATAATGAAAAATTCCCACTAGTACATCTTCAACCCCTATACCAATGAATTCGTCCTGGTGTATCTCGATGATATCTTGGTTTTCTCCAAGAATAAGAAGGATCATGCCAAACATTTGCGATTGGTGCTCGACAAGCTCAGAGAGTATCAATTCTATGCGAAGTTCGCCAAATGTGAGTTTTGGCTCGATGAAGTTCTTTTCCTTGGTCACATCATCTCTGCCAAGGGCATCGCTGTTAACCCCGAGAAGGTGTCCGCAGTTGTGAATTGGGAACCTCCTCAAAATGTCAAGCAGCTTCGCAGTTTTCTGGGTCTTGCAAGCTATTGCCGAAGATTCGTTGAGAATTTCTCCAAGATTGCAAAGCCTCTTTCCAACCTCCTACAGAAGCATGTGACGTATGTCTGTTCTCCTGAGTGTGACGTTGCTTTCAACACTCTCAAAGAGAAACTAGTCACAGCTCCTGTCTTGACTCCTCCTGATGAATCCAAGCCGTATGAAGTTTTCTGTGATGCTTCTCTTCAAGGTCTCGGTGCTGTATTAATGCAAGAGAAGAAAGTTGTGGCCTATACCTCTCGTCAGTTGAAGCCCAACGAGAAGAACTACCCCACTCACGATCTTGAGTTGGCGGCAGTTGTCCATGCATTAATAACGTGGAGACATCTCTTGTTGGGAAGACAAGTGGACATTTTCACCGACCACAAGAGTCTCAAGTATATCTTCACTCAACCCAACCTCAACCTCAGGCAGACTCGATGGGTCGAAAAGATTCAAGAGTACAATCCGAGTATTGAATATACTCCAGGCAAGGCCAATGTCATTGCAGATGCTTTAAGCAGGAAGGCTTATTGCAACAGCTTAATCCTCAAGCCATTCCAACCGGATCTTTGTGAAGCTTTCCGCAAGCTGAATCTCCAAGTTGTTCCTCAAGGCTTCTTGCCAACCTCATAGTCTCTCCTACTTTGGAAGATCAAATTTGTGAGGCACAACTCCTTGATGCCATGGTGAAGAAGGTGAAACGTGGTATCGACAAGGGTCTTTCCAAATACAAGTGCTATCGCATTGATGACAGAGACACTTTGTTCTTCGAGGACCGGATTGTGGTTCCTAAAGGTGATCTAAGGAAAGTCATAATGAACGAGGCGCACAATTCTCTCCTTTCCATTCATCCTGGAAGTACGAAGATGTATCATGACCTCAAGCAGTCGTATTGGTGGACTCGAATGAAGCGAGAAATTGCTCAGTTCGTGAATGAATGTGATGTCTGCCGAAGAGTGAAAGCAGAACACCAACGACCAGCTGGCCTCCTCCAACCTCTTGCTATCCCAGAATGGAAGTTTGATCATATCGAAATGGACTTCGTGACTGGATTTCCCAAATCCAAGCGCGGAAATGATGCTATCTTCGTTGTCATCGACAAGCTTTCTAAAGTGGCTCATTTCCTTCCAATCAAAGAATCCATCACAGCAGCTCAGCTTGCAGAGCTATACACCTCCAGAATTGTCTCCTTGCACGGCATTCCACAATTGATTTCTTCAGACCATGGAAGCATCTTCACCTCTAAGTTCTGGGACTCCTTCCAGAAGGCCATGGGCACTAACATTTGCTTCAGCACAGCTTTCCATCCTCAAACTAGTGGCCAAGTCGAGCGAGTCAATCAAATTCTTGAAGATATGCTTAGGGCTTGTGTCATTTCCTTTGGCATGAAATGGGAAGATTGTCTTCCTTATGCTGAATTCTCCTACAACAACAGCTTCCAAGCGAGTTCAGGCAAGGCCCCATTTGAGATTCTCTATGGCAGAAAGTGCCGTACTCCTCTCAATTGGTCAGAGACTGGTGAACGCCAACTTCTTGGCAATGACTTAATCACTGAAGCTGAAGAAATGTGTAAAGTCATCCGTGATAATCTCAAAGCCGCGCAATCGCGCCAGAAGAGCTACTATGATAGTAAGCATCGTGATTTGGCTTTCGAGATCGGAGACCATGTCTACCTCCGCGTCTCTCCAATGAAAGGCACTCGTCGCTTCGGTATCAAAGGGAAGCTTGCCCCTAGATACGTGGGTCCTTTCAAGATCATTGGCAAGAGAGTCGACCTCGCCTATCAACTTGAGCTTCCTTCCAACTTCGTGAACGTGCACGATGTGTTCCACGTGTCACAGCTCCGCAAGTGCTTCAAGACGCCTGAGCGCACTATCGACTTCGAAGAGATTGACCTCCAAGAAGATTTGTCTTATCATGAGCACCCCGTTGCTATTCTTGAAGAAACTGAGCGCAAGACTCGCAACAAGTCAATCAAATTCCTGAAAGTGAAGTGGTCGCACCATTCCGACCGGGAAGCCACCTGGGAACGCGAGGACCATCTCCGTTCCGAATATCCGGAGTTCTTTCAGTCCTAGATCTCGGGACGAGATCCTCTCGTAGTGCTGGAGTGTTGTAACACCCCGCATGTAACTTGCCATATTTGTAACTCCGACTCTTGCCATTTCTGGCTATGTGTTATGATAATCCCTCCGTGGTCGGGTTTTGTCTTTCGTTTTGCATTTTGTCATGTCATGCATTTTCATATCATGTCATCATGTGCATTGCATTTGCATACGTGTTCGTCTCATGCATCCGAGCATTTTCCCCGTTGTCCGTTTTCCAATCCGGCGCTCCTATCTCCTCCGGTGCACCCCTCTTGTTTTCTTTCGTGTGCGTGTGTCAAACTTTCTTGGAATGGACCGAGGCTTGTCAAGTGGCCTTAATATACCACCCGGAGACCACCGGTCAAGTTTCGTTCCATTTGGAGGTCGTTTGGTACTCCAACGGTTAACCGGGCATCCGCAAAGTCCATTTGAGTGTCCAGCAAAACCCCCCTCAAAACCAGCCCAAAACCCACCAAACTCTCTTCCATGCTCTAGGTCGTTCGATCACGATCGTGTGGGCGAAAACCGCACCTCATTTGGAGCCTCCTAGCTCCCTCTACCTATTAATATGTGGGCATCCCGAGATTTTCGCGCAGTCCAACCCTAGAAATTTTCCCTCCACGCCGCCGGACGCATCCGCCATCGGCCGGACACGTCCGCCGCCGCAACCAACCAATCCGGAGCCGCCATGTCGCCCGCTGCCCTCGCCCCGCCGCCGGCCCGCGAAGCCCGCCGCGAGCCCGCGCCCGTTCGCCGCCTGCCGCCCCTCGCCCGTGGACTCGGCGCGCTGCCGCCTCCAGCGTCCTCCGGCCCGCCGCCGCGCTCGCCGCCCTCCGCCGCCGCCCGGCCCCGCCGTGCCCCGCCGTCGCGGCCGCGCTGCCCCGCGCCGCCGGCGCCCCTCGCCGCCCGGCGCCGAGGTCCGCCGCCTCCTCCCTCCGCCGGAGGCCCCGCCGGCCTCTCCTCTCCTCCCACCGGCGAGCCGCACCACCGGAGCCCCGAGCACCTGAGCACCAGTGCCCCGGCCAGATCCGATCGAAGCCACCGTACGCGTTGACTTTCCTCGACCCCCCTAATTTCTGTCATAAATTTTCTCAGCATGTGCACTTGTTCGTGATGCCATAACTCCTTGCATGTAGCTCTGATTCGCGCGTGTAATATGTCAAATTGTTAATCTCGTGATGCTCTTCATTTTGTTCAATTGCCTCATGTTAATTAGAGGTCATCTTGATGCCCAAATCTCTGTTGGAAGAGGGCTAGTTGCTGTTATTCTCTGGTTCTTATCAGAACTTGGAGATTTGTTATTTTTGTATCATTTAATCTGTGCATCTTTTGGGCATGAGCTCTACATGTGTTTTGAAGTATGCCATGCCATCTTTCCAGTGGTGTAGTCCATGTATTTTTGTGATCTCTGTGGTGACTAGCACAAGCATGCAAAGTAGGCCCCGTAATATTTCTGATTTCAGGGACTTGGTGATTTCTCAAAGTCCTCGTCTGCTGTTATTTTGTTGCCATGTAAACTTGATGCTACGGAGAGATCCATGCATATTTTGGAGATGTTCAGTAAGGATGTTTTGTAGCTATAGTTGTAATTGATCCATTCCTGCAATTGTCAGCAATTATGGAGTGCCATAGCATGACTCAATCTTGCTCTACTTTTGCTATAAAATATTTCTGGTAGTTTCTTAACATGATATTCATTTTTGCCAAGCTTATTGTAATTGATCCATACATGCTATGCTTGTGTTCTTGCCATGGATAGCTTCATAAACATGCCATCTTGCTGTAGGTATGCTTGGTTTTTCATGCATTGCTCTGTAGTGAGTGCATCAAGCTCACAAAGAGGCGTACATATTATTATTTCTGCCATGCTCTGTTTTCTGCTAAGTCTGAAACCTGATAATGAAACTTGCTATGTTTACATGCTTGCCATCATATCTTCTGCTCCTTTTTGGCTTATGGTCAGTAAGGGACTTTTGTCATGTGCTTCTAGTGGAACACTTCCATGCCTTGTTTTTCTATGTTAAGTTCCTGTAGCATGTTGATTTCGTGCTCCGCACATTGCTACCTGATGCTGTTTACTGCCATGCCCAGTTTTTCACCAAGTCTGTGATCCTGTTATCTTTTGCATTTTTGCCATGCTTGTTTGAGCTTGATATGTTGTGATGTAGCCGTAGCTCAGTGTTCATCTTTTGTCAAGTATCTCCTGTAGATTACTTACATGTGCTTTGTTGCTATGTTGGGGTGCTGTAGCATTGTTGCTTGTTGCATTTTAAGTGCTATCTTGCTGTTTATCGCAGATTCGTGTCATTCTTGTTTTGCTTGCCATTTGCAAACCGTGCATCCGATTCCGGTGATCTTTATATCGATTTCGACCGAAATCATCTCATCTTTCCAGTGGCATGCTTGGTTTGCCAAGTTACTGCCTTGTTCATCATTTCTCCTCCGGAGCACGCATAAGCATCGCATATCATATCTTGCATATCATACATGTTTTGCATCATGTTGCTTGTGCATTTCTCTTGATTGATTGTGGTTCCGTTGCTTGTGTTCTTGTCTTGGGTAGATCCGGGAGACGAGTTCGTGAACGAGGAACCTGTCGAGTACGCTTACGAGGATCAAGCTTTCGACAACTCTGAGAACCTTGCAGGCAAGATGACCACCCCTCAAAATCACTTCTATCTTTGCTTTGCTAGTTGTTCGCTCTATTGCCATGCTACGCTACCTATCACTTGCTATATCATGTCTCCCATTTTGCCATGTCAGCCTCTAACTATCCTTTCCTAGGAAACCATTGTTTGGCTAAGTTACCGCTTTTGCTCAGCCCCTCTTATAGCGTTGCTAGTTGCAGGTGAAGCTGAAGTTTGTTCCATGTCGGAACATGGATATGTTGGGATATCACAATATCTCTTATTTAATTAATGCATCTATATATTTGGTAAAGGGTGGAAGGCTCGGCCTTATGCCTGGTGTTTTGTTCCACTCTTGCCGCCCTAGTTACTGTTATACCGGGATTATGTTCCTTGAGTTTGCGTTCCTTACGCGGTCGGGTGATTTATGGGACCCCCTTGACAGTTCGCCTTGAATAAAACTCCTCCAGCAAGGCCCAACCTTGGTTTTACCATTTGCCACCTAAGCCTTTTCCCCCGGGTTTTCGCGAGCCCGAGGGTCATCTTTATTTTAACCCCCCCGGGCCAGTGCTCCTTCGAGTGTTGGTCCGAACTGAGCAGACTGCGGGGCCCCCTCCTGGAAACTCGAGGTCTGGTTTTACTCGTAGGATGTCTCATCCGGTGTGCCCTGAGAACGAGATATGTGCAGCTCCTATCGGGATTTGTCGGCACATTCGGGTGGCTTTGCTGGTCTTGTTTTACCATTGTCGAGATGTCTTGTAAACCGGGATTCCGAGACTGATCGGGTCTTTCCGGGAGAAGGTTTATCCTTCGTTGACCATGAGAGCTTATGATGGGCTAAGTTGGGACACCCCTGCAGGGTATTATCTTTCGAAAGCCGTGCCCGCGGTTATGAGGCAGATGGGAATTTGTTAATGTCCGGTTGTAGAGAACTTGTCACTTGACCCATTTAAAATACATCAACTGCGTGTGTAGCCGTGATGGTCTCTTCTCGGCGGAGTCCGGGAAGTGAACACGGTCTGAATTATGTATGACGTAAGTAGGTGTTCAAGATCACTTCTTGGTCATTGCTAGATGACGTCCGTTCCGTTGCTTCTCTTCTCGCTCTCTTTTGCGCAAGTTAGCCACCATATATGCTTTTGCCGCTGCAGCTCCACATTATTACACCTCCCTTTCCTATAAGCTTAAATAGTCTTGATCTCGCGGGTGTGAGATTGCCGAGTCCTCATGACTCACAGATTCTACCAAAACAGTTGCAGGTGCCGACGATGCCAGTGCAGATGATGGCGTCGATCTCAAGTGGGAGTTCGACGAGGAACGTGATCGTTACTATGTGTCTTTTCCTGATGATCAGTAGTGAAGCCCAGTTGGGACGATCGGGGATCTAGCATTTGGGGTTGTCTTATTTTCATCTGGATTTTGACCGTAGTCGGTCTATATGATTGTATTTTGGATGATGTATGGATAATATTTATGTATTGTGCGAAGTGGCGATTGTAAGCCAACTCTTTATCCCATTCTTGTTCATTACATGGGATTGTGTGAAGGTGACCCTTCTTGTGACAAAACCACTATGCGGTTATGCCTCTAAGTCGTGCTTCGACACGTGGGAGATATAGCCGCATCGTGGGCGTTACAGTGCTACTTTGAAGCACAAGTGTGGAAAAAGGTTAGTAGCATTGCCCCTTCTCTCTTTTTCTTTCATTTTTTCGGCCTTCTCTTTTTTTGCCTTTCTCTTTGTTTTTCCTCACACGGGACAATGCTCTAATAATGATGATCATCACACTTCTATTTATTTACAACTCAAGGATTACAACTCGATACTAGAACAAAATATGACTCTATATGAGTGCCTCCGGCAGTGTACCGGGATGGGCGATGAATCAAGAGTGACACGTATGAAAAATTATGCATGGTGGCCTTGCCACAAATACGATGTCAACTACATGATCATGCAAGGCAATATGACAATGATGAAGCGTGTCATAATAAACGGAAAGGTGGAAAGTTGCATGGCAATATATCTCGGAATGGCTATGGAAATGCCATAATAGGTAGGTATGGTGGCTGTTTTGAGGAAGATATAAGGAGGCTTATGTGTGATAGAGCGTATCATATCACGGGGTTTGGATGCACCGGCGAAGTTTGCACCAACTCTCGAGGTGAGAAAGGGCAATGCACGGTACTGAAGAGGCTAGCAATGATGGAAGGGTGAGAGTGCGTATAATCCATGGACTCAACATTAGTCATGTCGGAGTAAATGGCCACGGGTAGCCTAACCGACTCCCCCTGGCTCTTCAAAAAATTATCAGGCCATTCGAGCCTTCAAGCATCCAGAGCATAGGGCCGCCTTCCCCCGGCCGGCTATCCCCAGGGCCGACTACCAGAAGGTGACCCGACCTCAGAAACCTTCCCAAAGAAAGCTACGAGATGGCCGACTCCAGGAAGCCGGCCCCAAGAGGACCGACTCCCAGAAGCCGGCCATGAAGAAAGCTGACTCCCAGAAGCCGGCCAAGAGTGCACCCACCAAGACTGCATCCACGTAACGGTGATAAGACGGGGCGTGGCCGCAGTACAGCCCACTACCCCCGAATCCCGGAACAGGCATGGCCACAGAGCGCCGTACGGGTCAGCCATCTCCCGTCCGGCGCGGCACTGTAGCCATGTTGACCTCGATGTCACCCACGACAGGCGCCAGTACTGCCCGCGGGCGGCGAGCCCCTTTAGCCAGAGAGACGCTCGAAGGCGGCCCAGTCTCCCCTAGTCGGCCGGGGGCGTAGCCGGCTCCCAATAACCGGCTAGCTCCCTCCCTCGAAACATGTACCTCATTAAGGAGACAAGATGAGGTGAGGCTACAGTGAGAGCCCGCAAGACGGCGGCACTGTAGCCACGCTTACCTCGACAAAGCCCTCGTCATCAGAGGCGAGGCGATAGTAACCAGCCGCCAACAAGGCCCCCAAGCGGTGGGGCCGGCCTGTCGCCCAAGAGGCCGGCAGCCGGCGGGACCCACCAGTCGGCGGGCCCCAATGGTCGGCGGAGAAGCCGGCGAGCACAGACACTGATGGCTGGGACCCGCGCCTGGCCGGATTACCATTGTACCCCTGGGGGGTACGCCTATATAAACCCCCCAGGACACCCATGCAAAGGGTTGACCTCATATAGTTTCACACACCACATAGAGAGAAAAGGAGAGCTAGCCTTGCCCTTCTTCTTCCTCTAGCCAAACGGCTCAAGGAGCATTTGTAGCTACTCGTGTTGATTTAGTGATCATGCGGAGACCCCGCAGAGTAGGACTAGGGGCATTATCTCCACGGAGAGCCCCGAACCTGGGAAAGATTCCCCGGCGTGCATGTCTTCGCCTCATCCCATTTCCAGGCACCGGCGATGTCTTACTGGCTCCCACAATGATAAGCCACCCGTTGGCATATGTCGCACCTACCACCCGACATTTGGCACCCACCGTGGGGCCAGGTGCACCGTCGTCTGGAGACTTGTTCTGGACGGGAACCCTTTTCCTCCCCCGCGAGCGTAGCCAGCCCGCTACGCCTGATGGCGCTTGCCCCGACGCGCAGCAAGGCGTCGGCGATGGCTACGCGATGAGCTGCCTCGCCGACCTTCTTGGCAAGACTCGCATCTCCGACGAGCCCGCGTCCGACGCGGGCACAGACTACCCCGAGAGCCGCCTCGTCAGCCTCCTCGACCAGCTTCACGTCTCCAGCGAGCCTGCTGTGGACTTGGAGTCGGTCGGCTCCACCGACCCGATGCTTGTCGACTCCGACACAGCATCGCTTGACGCCTTCCCCACCGACATGGTGATCTTCGACGACCCCCTCCCTCGAGCCGATAGTGGCAGCAGCGCTGTCACTGAGGTGCTAGTCATCAGCCACGGCGCCGACTCGGGCGAGAACGCCCACGACACCCTACGAGTGGCAATGCACGACTTGTCCGTCCCCATCCCGGCCGACGCTGACGCCTAGACTCTGGAGGCACGCCACCTCGCCCTCATCGCGGAGGGCCAGAAGATAGCCTCCATGAGACGCCTCACTGAGGCTCACAAGCGCGAAGTCGACCGCGCCGCCTTTGGTATGCCGCCTCATGGCGGGCCGAGCCGAGCCGGCCTCGTCAAGAAGCGCGGCGCGGCCATTGCCAGCATGCTGGGGGCAGACCGCCCAGTCTACGCCACACCGCTGGAGAATCTGCGAGCCGCTCAGGCGGCCACAGAAGAGCTGAACGGGCTGGGGGCTGATGAGCTCCCCTACATGACAAGGCGCATCCAGCAGCTGATCGACGCAGCCGCAGAACGGCATGAAGCCGGCGCCCGCGCTGAGAGTCCTCCCCCACGCCGAGAACACGCCATGACATCCCGGTCGCCGACTGCGAGCGGCGCCCGCGCGAGGAAAGACAAGGAGCCGGCTGCTAGCCGCAGCCGGACTCGAATCACCATTGAGCGCGAAGCAGAAGGCCGCCCCCGAGCGGTGGAGCGCCAAGGCAATCTGCCTCCTCCCCCGCCTCATGGGGAGAGATATCCCACCCCACCGCCTGTCACGCATCCGACTCTCGGTGGCCGACTAGGCCACCATGAAGGAGTCGGCGAGAACGATGCCCGCCACCGGATCGACCGCCTAGCACGATCCCTGGCGCTAGAAGAAGAAGACGATGTCGGCCCGCCTTGCTTTGGCCCCTGCATCCGCGACGAGCCTTTCCCCAAAGGGTTCTCGCTCCCCAGAGACACGCCCAAGTACAACGGCTCCGTGAAGCCGGAAGATTGGCTGATCGACTACTCTACCGCTGTCAGCATAGCGAACGGCAACAGGCGCGTAGCCGTGAAGTACGTCCCTCTCATGCTTCAAGGCACGACACGCACCTGGCTGAACAGCCTCAAGCCCTACAGCGTCAACAGCTGGCTGGACTTCACGGAAGTCTTCGTCCGCAACTTCACCAGCATGTACAAGCGGCCTCCCAAGCCCCGCCAGCTCTCCTTGTGCGTCCAAGGGTCCAGCGAATCGACTCGTGACTACCTCACGTGGTGGGCCGAGCTCCGCAACTCCTGCGACGAGGTGCACGAGGTTCAAGCCATAGAATACTTCACCGCCGGGTGCCGAGAGGGCACCCTCCTCAAGCACCGACTCCTCTGCGACGAGCCGGCTACCCTCGACGAGCTGCAGGTCATAGCAGACAAGTATGCCACAACCGACTCCTCGATGAAGACCGAGCTCCGAGTGGACGCTTCTGGAAAGGTGCTCGCTTCGGCTCCCAAGACGCCGGCTAGCGACTCCAACCGACGCCCCTACCAGAACGACCACAAGCGCAAGGCCCCTATGCCGCCTTCCACCAGTCGGCAGGTGGCCACTGTCGAAGACGAGCAGCCCGAAGAGTGGCCCGCTCCCAAGAAGAAGGGCGGCAGGCCGGCTTGGTAGCCGGCCTTCTCCTACGAGCAGGCTCTCGATGCCCCCTGCAAGTTCCACAGCGGCGCGAAGCCGTCCAACCACACGACCCGGAAGTGCCACTGGCTCACACTCATCTCCAACGGCGAGGGGCTGGTACCACCTCCGCCTCCCGGCCCACCGCCTCCAGCCCCCCAGCAGTCGGCTGCTCGACCAGCAGTCGGAGCCATTCAGGATGAGTTCCCAGATGAGCACGCTGCCTACGTCGTCTTCACGAGCCAGGTTGAAGACAAGCGCAGCCGGCGCCGACAGCACCAAGAGGTCAACGCAGTCGCCTGCAGCAACACCGAGTTCATGCATTGGTCTGAAAGGCCTATCAGCTGGAGTCGGGCCGATCACCCAGAGGTGATACCGTCTCTTGGCTCCTACGCATTGGTGTTGGACGTCACCCTCATGACGGAGAGGCGAGCTGCCCGATTCTCCCGCGTGCTGATTGATGGCGGAAGCAGTATCAACATACTGTACCGCGACACCATGGAGAAGTTGAACCTCAAGGCGAAGCAGCTCATGCCAAGCCGGACCGTGTTCCATGGCATCGTACCCGGCCTGTCCTGTTCCCCAATCGGCAAGATCAAGATGGATGTTCTCTTCGGAGACAAGGATCACTTTCGCCGAGAAGCAATCTGGTTTGAAGTAGTGGACCTAGAGAGCTCTTACCACGCCTTGCTTGGCCGACCTGCCCTGGCCAAGTTCATGGCTGTGCCCCACTATGATACCTCAAGATGAAGATGCCGAGCTCGAAAGGGATCATCACTGTAGCCGGCGACTACAAAAAGTCCATCGAGTGCGCTGCAGCCAGCAGCCGACTGGCCGAGTCCCTCGTGGTTGCAGAAGAGAAGAAGATGCTGGAGCGAGTTGTGGCCATGGCCGGCAAGCAGCCGGCCCTGTCCCCCAACCCCAAGGAATATGATGCTCAGGCCTCCTTCCAGCCGGCCAAGGAGACGAAGAAGATACCTCTGGACCCGGAGAACCCGGAGAGGTTTGCTGTCATTGGTGCAAACCTGGACAGTAAATAGGAAGGCGAGCTCGTCGACTTCCTCCGCGAGAATCGAGACATCTTTGCATGGTCCCCAAAGGACATGCCGGGTGTTCCGAAGGATTTCGCCGAGCACAAGCTACATGTTCGAGCGGACGCGAAACCAGTCAAGCAGCCTCTCCGCCGACTGTCGGAGGAGAAGAGAAGAATCTTAGGAGAAGAGATAGCCCGGCTCCTGGCCGCCGGCTTCATTATGGAAGTGTTTGTCCCAGAGTGGCTTGCCAACCCGGTCTTGGTGTTGAAGAAGAACAACAAATGGCGTATGTGTATAGACTACACTAGCCTCAACAAAGCCTGCCCAAAGATCCGTTTGCCCTACCACGGATTGATCCAGTGATAGACTCCACAGCCGGATGCGAGCTGTTGAGTTTCTTGGATGCCTACTCAGGATACCACCAGATCAAGTTGGACCCAGCTGACCACCTGAAGACCGCCTTCATCACACCATTCGGAGCTTTCTGTTACCTGACTATGACATTCGGCTTGAGGAATGCCGGTGCCACTTTTCAGCGTTGCATGCAGAAATGCCTCCTCAAGCAACTCGGCAGAAATGCCCACGTCTACGTAGACGATATTGTGGTGAAGACGGAGAAGCGCGGCACCCTGCTGGAAGACCTCAAAGAAACATTTGCCAACTTGCGCCGATTCCAGATCAAGCTCAACCCCGAGAAATGCGTGTTTGGAGTACCAGCCGGCCAGCTTCTAGGCTTTCTGGTCTCCGAACGCGGCATTGAGTGCAACCCTGTGAAGATCAAGGCCATTGAGAGAATGGAGATTCCCACCAAGTTGCGAGACGTTCAGAAGTTCACCGGGTGCCTGGCCTCCCTAAACCGCTTCATCAGCCGGCTAGGAGAGAAGGCTCTCCCCCTGTACCGACTCATGAAGAAATCCACCCACTTCGAGTGGAATGACCAAGCAGACCAAGCCTTCCATGAGTTGAAGAAGATGCTGACCACTCCACCTCTCCTGGCGGCGCCGACTGAGAAGGAGCCCATGCTCCTCTACAGTGCCGCGACTAGCCGAGTGGTCAGTACAGTCATCATGGTCCAGCACCCAGAAGAAGGCCGAGCCCAGTTAGTCCAGAGGCCGGTATATTATTTAAGCGAAGTACTGTCCACCACAAAGCAAAACTACCCGCACTACCAGAAGATGTGCTATGGAGTGTACTTCGCCGCCAAGAAGATGAAGCCCTACTTTCAAGAGCATCCCATCACGGTCGTATGCACCGCCCCGCTTGCCGAGATCATAGGCAGCCGGGATGCATCCGGCCGGGTGGCTAAGTGGGCCATTGCGCTGGCTCCTTACACAATCTTCTACCAGCCCCGCACCGCCATCAAGTCCCAAGCATTGGCCGACTTCCTTATCGACTGGGCCGAGACCCAGTACCTACCGCCGGCTCCCGACTCCACTCATTGGCGGATGCACTTCGACGGGTCCAAGATGCGCACCGGCTTGGGAGCCGGCATCGTCCTCACCTCTCCCAAAGGCGACAAGCTCAGATACACGCTGCAAATCCATTTTGCCGCCTCCAACAATGTGGCTGAGTACGAGGCGCTCATACACGGGCTCCGGCTAGCCAAAGAGCTCGGCATACGCCGGATCCTGTGTTATGGCGACTCGGACTTGGTGGTCCAGCAGTCATCTGGCGACTGGGACGCCAAGGATGCAAACATGGCGAGCTATCGATTCCTCGTCCAGTAGATCAGTGGATACTTTGAAGGGTGCGAGTTCCTCCACGTGCCACGGGCCAACAACGACCAAGCAGATGCCCTGGCACGGATCGGCTCCACCCGACAGGCCATACCAACCGGTGTCTCTCTCCAACGCCTCCTCAAACCGTCTATCAAGCCGTCTCCAGAATCGGACTCTATCTTCGTACCGCCTGCCCCTGATGCAGTCGGATCCGACTGGTGGAACCCAGCAGGCGGCTCGGGGACTTCGACAAGCGGCCCGGGGACTGCCGTAGTCGCACCCGGCTCGGGGACTTCAGAACCCGGCCCGGGGACTGCAGCAGTCGGCCTGGTGACCGCAGCGACACAAGAGGCGGTGGCCGACTCCAACTCTCCACCACCCAACCCACCCACCCGGGTCACAGTGGTCGTACTGACAATCGAATAAGTCACAGCTCCATCATGGGCCCAGCCCATCCTCAACTTCCTAGTCAACAGAGAGCTGCCGACTGATGAGATCTCGGCAAGACTAGTGCAACGCCGAGGTGGAGCATACGCAATAATAAACAGAGAACTTGTCAAGCGTAGCGTCACTGGAGTCTTCCAGCGCTGCGTCGAGCCAGAGAAGGGCATAGCAATCCTCAAGGATATCCACCAAGGCAAATGCGGCCACCACGTAGCCTCAAGATCACTTGTCGCCAAAGCTTTCCGCCATGGTTTCTTCTGGCCGACTGCTTTGGAAGATGCCAAGGAATTAGTCAAATGCTGCAAAGGATGCCAAGTCTTCAGTTCCAAGCAACACTTGCCGGCTTCTGCACTCAAGACCATCCCCCTCACCTGGCCCTTTGCCGTTTGGGGGCTGGACATGGTGGGCCCATTCAAGACAGCCCGCGGCGGCATGACACATCTGTTTGTCGCCGATCAAGAAGCTGAACGGGCCAACTGCCGTGACATTCATCGCAGACATCACTACTCGGTATGGTGTAGCACACATCATCATCACCGACAACGACACGAATTTTGCCAAGGGAGCACTGCCACGTTTATGCGCGACACAGGGCATCCGACTGGACTTAGCGTCCGTTGCCCACCCGCAGTCAAACGGCCAGGTCGAGCGAGCAAACGGCCTCATCCTCTCCGGCATCAAGCCCCGACTGGTTGTACCACTGGATCGTTCGGCCGGCTGCTGGCTCGATGAGCTGCCGGCTGTCCTCTGGAGTCTGCGTACTACCCCAAACAAGTTAACCGGCTTCACTCCGTTCTTCCTTGTATATGGTGCCGAGGCTGTCATCCCAACTGACATCGAGTTCGACTCGCCTCGGGTCACCATGTACACGGATGCGGAGGCCAAGGAAGCGCGAGAAGACGGCGTCGACCTGCTGGAAGAAGGCCGGCTGTTAGCACTCAGCCGGTCCGCCATCTACCAGCAGGGTTTGCGCCGTTACCACAACCGGAAGGTCAAGCCAAGATCCTTCCAAGAGGGCGATCTTGTGCTCCGGCTGATCCAGCAAACAGCCGGCCAGCACAAGCTCTTGGCCCCTTGGGAAGGCCCTTTCGTCGTCAGCAAGGCCCTAGGCAACGACTCCTACTACCTGATCGGTGCACAAAAGCCAAGAGCACGCAAGAGGGATGATTCCGGCAAGGAGTCGGAACGACCATGGAACGCAACCTCCTGAGAAGATTTTACAGTTAAAAGCAGTATGTATCATGCTACCTTTTTGTATTAAGTACGAGACAACGGGCCCCCCGAGGCGCACTCGGGGACTGCCCTCCTTTATCTATGAATGACGAGTTACCCATGAATGTATTATTACATTTGATTTTCTATCTGGCACCGGGTTCGACTAGTCGGCCCGGGGCCTGGCCGCCTTAAGTTATATTAAAAGTTCTACCTGAAGTTAGACAAGTAGTGTGCCAACACCCGAGCCCTCTCCTTTTGTAAGTCGCAGCTCAAAGAACCGACTGTCCGACTGGCAAGAGCCAAAGGCAGAAAGGATGCCCACACGAAAAACGGCTAAGGATAACAAACTTATATAACACAAGCCGGCCTCCAACCACGCCTACCAGCTGTCAAAACAGCCGGCTGGCTGGCTTCCCAGTCACTTCGCTACAATCCAGCAAAGCTAGAGTACTTGCCCTCCCAACCGGCCAAGCACTTCTCCAGGCACAGACTGCAGAGCAGCTGTGCGGCTGGGATGGCGGCAACCAAGGGAGGGCGGCAAAGGAAACAGCCGAAGGATGAAAAGCAAAGAACAAGGGAAAGCCAAACGTATGCATGATTATATTTACACATAAGGCCTTCAACAGGCCGGCAGTCAATATAGTTCGAATACACCCCCAGTGGGTGGAACTGTGCAAACTTAACAAAATACTGTTCCAAGAGTAATAAAACAGGAAAGTAGAGGCAGCAGACTAGACTAAGGGCGCAGCAGGGGAGCCGGGCTGGTCGGTGGAGACGGCAGCGCCGGCTGGAGGAGTGGCCGGCTGGCGAGTCTCGGCTTGATCATCGCCGGCTGCAGGCGGTGCGCTCGCACGCGCCTTGTTGCTGGAGGCATGGTCAAGCTGAGGCTGACCGGCTGCTCCACCATCTGGCGCGGTGCCTTCACCCTCCTCCTCCTCCTCGCCCTCGTCGCTGGAGTCAATCTCCTCCGCCGAGTCCTCGCCATCTGCCGGGTTCAGCCCGAACCACTCCTCCGGCTGGGCAACACTGTTGTCGTCCACCTCAGGAGCAAAGGCGCTGGTGTCGGTGTAGTCGACGATCGCCGAGGCTCGCTGGATGATAGCCGGACGCACCGGCTCCAGCTCCGTGTCGGCCTCCTGCCGCCAGGTGGCCAGCTGGTCCAAACTCAGCTCGGGATACCAGGCCTTGACGAACTCCAGCGCCCGCCTGGCTCCTGACCGAGCTGCAGAAGCCTTCCAGGCCTCGAAGCGGCCGGCCGCTACCTCCAGCCAGTCGGCAGTCCGACTGGGTGTGCGGGGAATCACCTCGCCGGGCCAGAGAGCGGCCAGCACCTACGCCCCAACACGCTGAAGCCGGCGGAGCATGCGGTGAGCCGGTTGGAGGCGGGCTTGAATCGCCAAGAGTTGTTCCTCCAGCGACCGGCGAGCGTTCGGCGCGATCTTGGCGACAGCCTGCCTTTGCGCCTCACGGTGGGCCTCGACGACCTGGTTGGCGGCAGTAGAGTAGCCAGGGAAGTACTCTGCATAAGAAAGAAAGAGAAAGAAGAGAAAAATACCAAGTCAGAAAGTGAACCAAACGGCAAGCGGCAAGCAAGGGACGAAGGAGAGGGCGGCCTACCGTCAACCAAGTCTTCGATCTGGCCATAGCCGTTGATCAACGACAGCCTCGCCTCGGCCCAGCTCACCGCCTCCGTCTCATATTCGGCTTGGAGGGCGGCCTCGCTATCCTGCACCGCCTTCAAGGCCGCCTTGTGGCCCTCCTCCTGGTCAGCTAGCTTCTTGGCCAGGCGGTCACGCTCCTGGGCCAAGGCGTCAAACTCGGCCTCCTTAGCACGAAAGGCGGCCTGAGTCACACCCAGCTGCTCCCTCAGTTTGGCGTTGGCCGCTGCAGACATGGCAGAGAAGAAAGAAGCAATAAGAAAAGAAGTCGTCAAGAAAGATCTGACCCGACTGCTCGGCAGTCGTCCCGAATCTCGGGGACTACACCCAGTGGGTGCGCTGACGCGCCCCCACGCGAGATAAAAGATGAAGCACTTACCCCGGCTCTCAGATAGATCAGCATTCTTCTGGGTCAGCTCCCGAGCCTGGGAGTTAAAGGCAGCTGCACGGAGGTTGTGGTAGTCCTGCAAGTCAGGCAGAGAAGCGAATGAGAACATGATAGCAAACAAAGCCCGCTAAGAAGTTCCAAGCCGCCTGCTCAGCAGTCGACTCAGAACTCGGGGACTACACCCAGTGGGTGCGCTGACGCGCCCCCACGGAAGAAACCAAGATCAAAAAGCAAAAACGGGAAGACTTACCCGAATGGCCGCTCGCGTCACGAGGAGCTCGTCATTGTATTGCCTCAGCGCCGCGGCCTGGGACTGAAGCCGGTTCCGGACTTCTTGCGCCGCCACATTCACCATGGCCATCCCTCCACCCGACGTCCACCCCGAGCTGGCGCTGGCCGCCTCCACGTCCTGGGCCGACGAGCTGGAGCCCGCGGCCTTCTGCGGGTCCGAAGTGGCCTTCCCCGCGCGCTGGTGCGATGGCGACTGGACCACCAGGTCTGTCCTCGCAGCCGGCTCGCCCCCAGCCGATTGTCCAGGCGGCACGTTAGACCGGCTGCCTTGGGCCGCCCCAGTCGGCGAGGACGGTGCCACCTCCCTCTCCAGGACGACGACATCGTCCTCCCTCTCCAACCCCGGCAGGTCGCCGCCGGCTTCCTCTGGCGGGGGCTCCGGGACCTCGGGCGCCGCGACACGCAGAGGGGTGACAAGCAAGGCCCCCTCTGCTATCGTCACGGCTGCAGCCTTCGCTTGGGCCTTGGCCGCCGCGTCGGCACGCGCCTTCGCCGACTCCTCCTGTGCCGCCTTGACGGCAGCCGCCCTCAGCTCCTCTGCCTCTCGCTCCTCCCGCGCATTTCGCTCCGTCGCCGCTTGAAGCTCGACGCAGGGGTCCACGCGGCGGGTGCTCCCGGATCCTCCCGGTGATCCAACCAAGGAGGCGGCAACAACCCGCTCAAGAGAAAGCGGAGCCCTGATTTTTGAAACAAGACAAGGGTTCAGAAATCCACAAGAAAAGAAGAAGGAGTATGCAAAAGAATATACACTTACGCTGACACCGTCTGCGGCTGCTTCACCACCTTGCGGAAGCGGGCCGCCTTTGCGGCCGCCTCATCCCGCCTGGTCGCCGCCGCCCCGCCCTTGGGCTTCTTCGGCCGACTGCTGAACAAGCCCGATGCGGCCCGGCACTTCTGCCCGCCGCCCCGAGCAGGCGGCGCGGTGGAGGAACCCGCGCCATGGCCGGACGCCGGCTGGCGGCGTGGGACGATTTCCGCCTCGTCGTCATCCGGCCAGTCGTCGAAGCTGACTCCAAGCCCGGAGCTGCCTGCTTCGCCGCCTCCCGCCTCGGTGTTGTCGTCCATGGCGGCCGCCCCCAAGTCGTGGTCCTCCAAGTCATGCTCCGCCCGGTCGGGAAGAAATCGGCGATACGCCCCCAACCCGGCCGCAGGTCGAAGGAGAGGGCTCTACCAAGACGTGCCGGCTGGTCAGAGTCAGCCAAGAAAAACTCGGCGACAAAACTAAGAGAAGAAAGGATAAAGAGAGCATACCGTAGGCGGGGGATGAGCACGGGAGTACGGCTCCTTGCCAAACCGCCACTCTGCGGAGAGCTTGCAGTTCGCAAGATAATTCACCATATGAGCCACCTCGTCGCGAGGCATGTCCTTGGTGCACATCCGGCTCGGATCGAGTTGGCCGCTCATTTGACAGATCAGATGAGGGCGGCTTTGAAGCGGAAGCACCCGGCGCGCGACGAAGGCGGCCAGCAAGTTGGACCCACTCAGGCCCTCCAACTAGATCATTACCCGGAGTTGGGCGACGGCCGCGGCTCCAGCCGGTGACAGCGTCACGGCCCGATAGGACCACTGGGGCCGCCTCTCAGCCGGCGGGCCGGCTACGTAGGCCGGCAAGTTGACGTAGTCGCCTTGCGGGGCGATGTTCTTCACATAGAAGTACGACTTCTGCCAGCGCTTCACCGACTGGATCAGTGTGATGACGGGGAAGGGGTTGTCGGCTGCCGGCCTCTGCATCACGATGAAGGCGCCGCTCTGAGCCGGCACGCCCTGCATGCGGGTGCCGAGCTTGGTTTGGAAGAACTCCACCCAGAGCTCGAGGGTGGGGAGAACGCCAAGAAAGCCTTCGCACAGGGTGACAAAGGCGGACAGCAACACCACCGTGTTCGGAGTGAGGTGGTGCGGCTGGAGTTGATAGAAGTCGAGAAAGGAGCGGAAGAAGGCGCTCGCCGGCAAGCCGAGGCCGCGTAGGAAATGCGAGCGGAAGAGTACCCACTCGCCTTGCTCCGGCGCCGGCGTGATCTCCTTCTCCGGCGCGAGACAGACCCGCACCTGGTCCTTGCCGGGCAACCGCCGCGTCTTGCGGAGGAAGTCGACGTGGTCCATATGGACGTTGGAGCCGTCCTAGTCCCCGCCGTACGGCATGATGGCGAGGAGCTGGCAAGAAAGGATGCGGCGGCGGAGGAAGCACGGCCCCGCGGCGGCGAAGCGGCGGGGTGGTGCGAAGTTTGGTGGGACGGCGCGACGGCGAGACGCTGCGGCGATGGAAAGGAGGAGGAAGAAGATGGCGGAGAGAAGAGGAGCGTGCGAGCGTCTGCCGCTTCCCCTCCTCCCCCTACTTATAGCCTCGTGCGGCGAAGCCGAAGGGGCGAGGCGTGGGGGGGAACGTGGGATTAACTGCGCCCACTCCCCCACGTCCCGCGATTATTACGCCCTAACGGCGTGCGGAAACCGCCGCCGGAAGGCATGCGGACAGCTTTGGGCCATAGAGAATCCGCGCCCGGGCCTAGGCGTAGGAGTGGTGGGCCCCCGGCCTGCGGCGACGTCCTGTTGCGCGCGTGGGTTGGCAGGCTTTTTTCAGCAGGAGGATGCCATGTGGTTCGCGGGCGGCGAGCGGCCGGCCCGCAGCCCGGTGTGCGCACCAACCGACTCCCGCCTTCAGACTTTAGAAATTTTGCCAAGACGGCGTGCCCAATCGAAGCCACCTCCCAGCTGCTGGCTCGTGAAGATAAGAAGCTGACCGAGCTTCTCGACCTCCTCTCAGCCTCGAAGCCCAACCAGCTTCGGGGACTACTGTCGGAGTAAATGGCCACGGGTAGCCTAACCGACCCCCCTGGCTCTTCAAAAAATTATCAGGCCATTCGAGCCTTCAAGCATCCAGAGCATAGGGCCGCCTTCCCCCGGCCGGCTATCCCCAGGGCCAATTACCAGAAGACGACCCGGCCTCAGAAACCTTCCCAAAGAAAGCTACGAGATGGCCGTCTCCAGGAAGCCGGCCCCAAGAGGACCGACTCCCAGAAGCCGGCCATGAAGAAAGCCGACTCCCAGAAGCCGGCCAAGACTGCACCCACCAAGACTGCACCCACCAAGACTGCACCCACCAAGACTGCATCCACGTAACGGTGATAAGACGGGGCGTGGCCGCAGTACAGCCCACTACCCCCGAATCCCAGAACAGGCATGGCCACAGAGCGTCGTACGGGTCAACCATCTCCCGTCCGGCGCGACACTGTAGCCATGTTGACCTCGATGTCACCCATGACAGGCGCCAGTACTGCCCGCGGGCGGCGGGCCCGTTTAGCCATAGAGACGCTCGAAGGCGGCCCGGCCTCCCCTAGTCGTCCGGGGGCGTAGCCGGCTCCCAATAGCCGGCTACCTCCCTCCCTCGAAACATGTGCCTAATTAAGGAGACAAGACGAGGTGAGGCTACAGTGAGAGCCCGCAAGACGGCGACACTGTAGCCACGCTTACCTCGACAAAGCCCTCGTCATCAGAGGCGAGGCGACAGTAACCAGCCGCCGACAAGGCCCCCAAGCGGTGGGGCCGGCCTGTCGCCCAAGAGGCCGGCAGCCGGCGGGACCCACCAGTCGGCGGGCCCCAATGGTCGGCGGAGAAGCCGGCGAGCACAGACACTGACGGCTGGGAGCCGCGCCCGGGTGGATTACCATTGTACCCCTCGGGGGCAGGCCTATATAAACCCCCCGGGACACCCATGCAAAGGGTTGACCTCATATAGTTTCACACACCACATAGAGAGAAAAGGAGAGCTAGCCTTGCCCTTCTTCTTCGTCCAGCCAAACAGCTCAAGGAGCATTTGTAGCTACTCGTGTTGATTTAGTGATCATGCGGAGACCCCGCAGAGCAGGACTAGGGGCGTTATCTGCACAGAGAGCCCCAAACCTAGGTAAGATTCGCCGGCGTGCATGTCTTCGCCTCATCCCGTTTCCAGGCACCGGCGATGCCTTACTGGCTCCCACAATGATAAGCCACCCGTTGGCATATGTCGCTCCTACCACCCGACAAGTCATAATGAACTCACATACTTATTGCAAAAATCTACAAGTCATCAAAACCAAGCACTACGCGCATGCTCCTAGGGGGATAGATTGGTAGGAAAAGACCATCGCTCGTCCCCGACCGCCACTCATACGGAAAGCAATCAAAGAACACCTCATGCTTCAAATTTGTCACACAATGGTTACCATACGTGCATGCTACGGGACTTGCAAACTTCAACACAAGTATTTCTCAAATTCACAATTACTCAACTAGTGTTACTCTAATATTACCATCTTCATATCTCAAAAAAATCATCAAGTATCAAACTTCTCATAGTATTCAATGCACTCTATATGGAAGTTTTTATTATACCCATCTTGGATGCCTATTATATTAGGACTAATTTTATAGCCAAAGCAAATTACCATGCTGTTCTAAAAGACTCTCAAAATAATATAAGTGAAGCATGATAGATCAATAATTCCTATAAAATAAAACCACCACCGTGCTCTAAAAGGTGTAAGTGAAGCACTAGAGCAAAAAATAACTAGCTCAAAAGATATAAGTGAAGCACATAGAGTATTCTAATAAATTCCGATTCATGTGTGTCTCTCCCAAAAGGTGTGTACAGCAAGTATGATTATGGTAAACTAAAAATCAAAGACTCAAATCATGTAAGACGCTCCAAGCAAAACACATATCATGTGGTGAATAAAAATATAGCCTCAAGTAAAGTTACCGACAGATGAAGACGAAAGAGGAGATGCCTTCCGGGGCATCCCCAAGCTTAGGCTTTTGGTTGTCCTTGAATTTTACCTTGGAGTGCCTTGGGCATCCCCAAGCTTAGGCTCTTGCCACTCCTTATTCCAAAATCTATCAAATCTCTACCCAAAAACTTGAAAACTTCACAATACAAAACTTAAACAGAAAATCTCATGAGCTCCGTTAGTATAAGAAAACAAATCACCACTTTAAGGTACTGTAGTGAACTAATTCTTTATTTATATTGGTGTTAAACCTACTGTATTACAACTTCTCTATGGCTCATACCCCCCGATACTAGCCATAGATTCATCGAAATAAGCAAACAACACACAAAAAACAGAATCTGTCAAAAACAGAACAGTCTGTAGTAATATGTATCAAACGTATACTTCTGAACTCCAAAAATTCTGAAATAAATTGGTGGACGTGAGGAATTTATCTATTAATCATCTGCAAAAATAATCATCCTAAAAGAAGTCTCTAGTAAAAAATGGCAGCTAATCTCGTGAGCGCTAAAGTTTCTGTTTTTTACAGCAAGATCGCAAAGACTTCACCCAAGTCTTCCCAAAGGTTCTACTTGGCACAAACACTAATTAAAACATAAAACCACATCTAAACAGAGGCTAGATGAGTTATTTATTACTAAACAGGAACAAAAATCAAGGAACAAAAATAAAATTGGGTTGCCTCCCAACAAGCGCTATCGCTTAACGCGCCTAGCTAGGCATAAAAACAAGAATAGATCTAGGTATTGTCATCTTTGGTATTTATCTTTTTAATGGGGTTATGCTCGGATCCGGGAGGTTCCTTAAGTTCCCCTTCATACTCGGAGATCTTTAGATCAAGAGCATTCAACCGCTTATTGCAAAGAGTGATCAACATATTCATGCGGTGAAGGTTCCCACTAACATTTTTAAGAGGTTCAAGAGATTTTTGCAAAATTTTAGTAACCTCGCATATTTTCTCAAAAACTTGGGTTCCTTCGTGACTATGATGAAGTCCCTTATGTGGGGGTAGTACTCCTACTATTCCCTCTATAATCTCATACGCGATACTGGGATCAATTTTAATAAAACTCCCTTTAGCGGCAAAATCCAAGAGTTGTCTATGGGACATGGTTAGCCCAACATAAAAGTTACAAAGTAAAATCTTGAAATCTCCCTCTATAGTGCAATCACGATAGGATTCATTCATCCTATACCAAGCATCTTTTAAGTTTTCTCCTTGTCTTTGTTTGAAGTGGAGAACTTCAAAATTGGGAGACAAAGGAAGAGGGCTAGCCATGATGGCGAAACAAACTATCTAACACACGGACACACAAGAAGCAAGCAAAGAGAGACAAGCAAAATAGGGCGAATAAAACAGCAAAGGTGAAGTGGGGGAGAGGAAAACGAGAGGAAATGCCAAATAATGTAATGCGAGGGATAAGAGTTTATGATGGGTACTTGGTATGTCTTGACTTGAGCGTAGATCTCCCCGGCAACGGCGCCACAAATGGCTAGTTGACGGGAGATCAAATCTTGCCTTGACTTGGCGCAAATCTCCCCGGCAACGGCGCCAGAAATCCTTCTTGCTACCTCTTGAGCATGCTTTGGTTTTCCCTTGAAGAGGAAAGGGTGATGCAGCAAAGTAGCGTAAGTATTTCCCTCAGTTTTTGAGAACCAAGGTATCAATCCAGTAGGAGGCCACACACAAGTCCCTCGTACCTACACAAACAAATAAGAACCTTGCAACCAACGCGATAAAGGGGTTGTCAATCCCTTCACGGCCTCCAACTGCACAATTTTACTCCGGCCTCCATCCTTCACATCACGGGTTTTGTCGCTCTTTGCGAGCTATTCCTGGGCTGCGAGGCCCACTTTGAGTTATGTAGGAAGCTTTTCTGCCTCGTCCCTCGCACTCAAAAGGGATCGGTATTCGAGGTGGGCGGCGCCGAGGTATGGCGCATAGCTGGGACCGGATACCTGTCCGGCACACCGAAGAAGGCGTCCAAAGAGTGGCCCTCGGAGTGGTTTTATATTGAAGATGTCGCCCTCCCCGACCCAGTCCGAATGGGCCTTCTCGAATTTTCCAGCGCTCCATTGGAGAAACGCCACAGCTGGCGCCCTCAGAGCTTCTAGGAGGAAGATAGTGCGGAAGTCCAACAATTAATGGGCAAGATAAGGACACTCGCCCAGTCCGGATTATCAATAATCGAGTAATGGCGACTTCCATAGCGCGGGGTGTCCAGCCACTCCAATTCAGAGGGCTCCCTATGTGGCACTATAATGGGGAAGATGACGCCTCACGCTGCGGACTAAAGGGTTCGGACACCCCCGCCGCCCTGGCCACAATATTGGCCGATGTGTACAAAGGGGAGAAAGATGAGTTTACTCGTCTTAAGCGCCGAGAGGGATTTTCCATGTACAATCCTCCTAACTGGGTGAGTTTTAATCCCACCACCTTACTCAATCTTCTCCCTGAATTATGTTTGAGTGACATTAACCCGTCCATTTTTAATAGGAATGGCGGAAGGTCATCGCAGGGATCCATAGACCTGCTCCACAGCCGGAGGACCACAACCGGGACCTCGATCCCTGATACGAGGAGGATCTGGACATATTTGTAGAGCTCCAGGAGGGAGTCTTCTACCAGGCGAGCTATGATGGCACAGAAGTAGCCATCATGGCCGATTATCCTGGCCTCTTCCCTGCTTCATATGTAAGTAATCAGGAGACATTTCCTCCAAAAGAACTTCCTCATTATGCCTCACCCGCCGCACTGTCCCATGCTCTAAAGGGGAAACGCTCGGCGCGCCATGCCACACCAGAGGCGTCTCATAAGAGGGCGGCGCCTGCACCGGGCGGGTCTTCGAGGAGGAAGGCGAACGACAACACGGCCGAGCCTCCATCAAGGAGGTATGACATTAAATATGCCCTCTGGCGGTCACATCGAACTGTCACATTGTCCGTTGTGTTTTTATCATGAAGAGTGTTCACCGGCTATGTCCAGGGATCCTGCCGGTCGCGCCTCCACCAATCAGGTTCCAGACTCTGCCTCTAGGGCGGGGGTTGACGCAGGAGTGCCGCTGGATTATCCTCCTTCTGAGGATTCGGATGATGTATTGATACATCCATTTTATATCATGCTTTTATATCGATATTTATTGCATTATGGGCTGTTATTACACATTATGTCACAATACTTATGCCTATTCTCTCTTATTTTACAAGGTTTACATAAGGAGGGAGAATGCCGGCAGCTGGAATTCTGGGCTGGAAAATGAGCAAATATTAGAGACCTATTCTGCACAACTCCAAAAGTCTTGAAACTCCACGGAAGTTCTTTTTGGAAATAATAAAAAATATTGAGCAGAAGAAATACCAGAGGGGGCCCACACCCTGGCCACGAGGGTGGGGGCGTGCCCTACTCCCATGGGCGCGCCCCCTGCCTCGTGGGCCCCCTGTTGGCCCTCTGGTGCCCATCTTCTGCTATATGAAGTCTTTCGTCCGAAGAAAAAATCATAAGCAAGCTTTCGGGACGAGACTCCGCCGCCACGAGGCGGAACCTTGGCGGAACCAATCTAGGGCTCTGGCGGAGCTGTTCTGTCAGGGACACTTCCCTCCGGGAGGGGGAAATCATCGCCATCGTCATCACCAACGCTCCTCTCATCGGGAGGGGGCCAATCTCCATCAACATCTTCACCAGCACCATCTCCTATCAAACCCTAGTTCATCTCTTGTATCCAATTCTTATCTCTAAGTCCGGGATTGGTACCTGTAGGTTGCTAGTAGTGTCGATTACTCCTTGTAGTTGATGCTAGTTGGTTTATTTGGTGGAAGATCATATGTTCAGATCCTATATGCATATTAATACTCCTCTGATTATGAACATGAATATGCTTTGTGAGTAGTTACGTTTGTTCCTGAGGACATGGGAGAAGTCTTGCTATTAGTAGTCAGGTGAATTTGGTATTTGTTCGATATTTTGATGAGATGTATGTTGTCTTTCCTCTAGTGGTGTTATGTGAACGTTGACTACATGACACTTAACCATTATTTGGGACTAGAGGAAGGGATTGGGAAGTAATAAGTAGATGATGGGTTGCTAGAGTGACAGAAGCTTAAACCCTAGTTTATGCGTTGCTTCGTAAGGGGCTGATTTGGATCCATATGTTTCATGTTATGGTTAGGTTTACCTTAATACTTCTTTTGTAGTTACGGATGCTTGCAATAGGAGTTAATCATAAGTGGGATGCTTGTCCAAGTAAGGACAGCACGCAAGCACCGGTCCACCCACATATCAAATTATCAAAGTACCGAATGCGAATCATATGAACGTGATGAAAACTAGCTTGGCGATAATTCCCATGTGTCCTCGGGAGCGCTTTTCTTTATATAAGAGTTTGTCCAGGCTTGTCCTTTGCTACAAAAAGGATTGGGCCACCTTGCTGCACTTTATTTACTTTTTTTTCTCGTTGCTTGTTACAAATTATCTTATCACAAAACTATCTGTTATCTATAATTTCAGTGCTTGCAGAGAATACCTTGCTGAAAATCGCTTATCATTTCCTTCTGCTCCTCGTTGGGTTCGACACTCTTACTTATCGAAAGGACTACGAGATATCCCCTATACTTGTGGGTCATCAAGACTCTTTTCTGGCGCCGTTGCCGGGGAGTGAAGCGCCTTTGGTAGGTGGAATTTGGTAAGGAAAAAATTATATAGTGTGCTGAAATTTACTGTCACTTGTTACTATGGAATGTAATCCTCTGAGGGGCTTGTTCGGGGTATCTTCACCCCGACCAGTAGAGCAAAGAGTTGCTCCTCAACCTACTGAACCTACTGAAAAGGAAAATTTCTACTTTGAAATTCCTTCGGGTATGGTAGAAAAACTGCTAGCTAATCCTTTTGCAGGAGATGGAACTTTACATCCTGATGAGCACCTAATCTATGTGGATGAGGTTTGTGGATTATTTAAGCTTGCAGGTATGCCCGATGATGTTATCAAGAAGAAGGTCTTCCCTTTATCTTTGAAGGGAGATGCATTGACATGGTATAGGCTATGTGATGATATGGGATCATGGAACTACAAACGATTGAAATTGGAATTTCATCAGAAGTTTTATCCTATGCATCTTGTTCATCGTGATCGTAATGATATATATAATTTTTGGCCTCGCGAAGGAGAAAGCATCGCTCAAGATTGGGGGAGGCTTAAGTAAACCTTATATTCATGCCCCAATCATGAGCTCTCAAGAGAAATGATTATTCAAAAATTTTATGCTCGGCTTTCTGATAACAATCGCACCATGCTCGATACTTCTTGTGCTGGCTCTTTTATGATGAAGACTATTGAATATAAATGGGATTTATTGGAAAGAATTAAATGCAACTCTAAAGATTGGGATCTCGACGAAGGTAAGGAGTCAGGTATGACACCTAAGTTTGATTGTGTTAAATCTTTTATGGATACCGATGTTTTCCATAAGTTTAGCACTAAATATGGACTTGACTCCGAGATAGTAGCTTCTTTCTGTGAATCTTTTGCTACTCATGTTGATGTCCCTAAGGAGAAGTGGTTTAAATATCATCCTCCCATAGAAGTAAAAGTAGCCGCACCTATTAAAGTCGAAGAAAAGACTATCACTTATAATGATCCTATTGTTCCTACTACTTATGTTGAGAAACCACCTTTCCCTATTAGAATAAAGGATCATGCTAAAGCTTCAACTGTGGTTCGTAAAAGCAATGTTAGAACTTATACACCTCCTGAGCAAGTTAAAGTTGAACCTAATATTGCTATTGTTAAAGATCTCTTGGCTGATAATATTGATGGGCATGTTATTTATTTCTGTGATGAGACTGCTAGAATTGCTAAACCTTGTGCTAAAGATAAACATAGACCTGTGGTAGGCATGCCTGTTATTTCTGTTAAAATAGGAGATCATTGTTATCATGGCTTGTGTGATATGGGTGCTAGTGCTAGTGCAATACCTATTGACTTATACAAAGAATTATGCATGATACTGCACCTACTGAGTTAGAAGAAATTGATGTCACAATTAAACTTGCCAATAGAGATACTATATCACCAATTGGAATTGTTAGAGATGTTGAAGTCTTATGTGGGAAAACTAAATATCTGGCTGATTTTCTCGTTCTTGGTTCCCCACAAGATAGCTTTTGTCCCATTATACTTGGTAGACCCTTCTTAAACACTGTTAATGCTAAGATAGACTACGAAAAGGATGTTGTTACCATTGGTCTAGGTGATTTGTCTCATGAGTTTAATTTCTCTAAATTTCGTAGACAACACCGTGAAGAGGAATTGCCTAGTAAAGATGAAATTATTGGTCTTGCTTCTATTGCCGTACCTCCTAGTGATCCTTTAGAACAATATTTGCTAGACCATGAAAATGATATGTTTATGAATGAAAGAAGGGAAATAGATGAAGTGTTCTTTAAACAGGGACCTATTCTAAAACACAACTTGCCTGTTGAAATCCTAGGGGATCCTCCTCCACCCAAGGGTGATCCCGTGTTTGAACTTAAACCATTGCCTGATACTCTTAAATATGCTTATCTTGATGAAAAGAAGATATATCCTGTTATTATTAGTGCTAACCTTTTAGAGAAGGAGGAAGAAAAATTATTGAAAACTCTGAAGAAGCACCGTGCTTCTATTGGATATACTCTTGATGATCTTAAGGGCATTAGTCCCACTCTATGTCAACATAAAATAAATTTGGAGAAAGATGCCAAACTAGTTATTGATCACCAACGACGCCTGAATCCTAAGATGAAACAAGTGGTAAGAAAGGAAATACTAAAGCTCCTTGAGGCAGGTATAATCCATCCCGTTGCTGATAGTCAGTGGGTAAGTCCTGTCCATTGTGTCCCTAAGAAGGGAGGTATTACTGTCGTTCCTAATGATAAAGCTGAATTGATTCCGCAAAGAATTATTACAGGTTATAGGATGGTAATTGATTTCCGCAAATTAAATAAGGCTACTAAAAAAGATCATTACCCCTTACCTTTTATTGATCAAATGCTAGAAAGATTATCCAAACATACACATTTTTGCTTTCTAGATGGTTATTCTGGTTTCTCTCAAATACCTGTGTCAGCTGATGATCAAGCTAAGACCACATTTACTTGCCCTTTCGGTACTTTTGTTGATAGACGTATGCCTTTTGGTTTATGTAATGCACTTGCCACCTTTCAAAGATGCATGATGGCTATATTCTCTGACTTTTGTGAAAAGATTTGTGAGGTTTTCATGGACGATTTCTCCGTTTATGGATCCTCTTTTGATGCTTGCTTGAGCAACCTTGATCGAGTTTTGCAGAGATGTGAAGAAACTAATCTTGTCTTGAATTGGGAGAAGTGCCACTTTATGGTTAATGAAGGTATTGTCTTGGGGCATAAAATTTTTGAAAGAGGTATTGAAGTTGATACAGCTAAAGTTGATGCTGTTGAAAAGAGGCCATGTCCCAAGGACATCAAAGGTATAAGAAGTTTCCTTGGTCACGCTGGATTTTATAGGAGGTTCATTAAGGACTTCTCGAAAATTTCTCGGCCTCTGACTAATCTATTACAAAAAGATATACCATTTGTCTTTGATGATGATTGTGTAGAAGCATTTGAAATACTTAAGAAAGCATTGATTTCTGCACCTATCGTTCAGCCACCTGATTGGAATTTACCCTTTGAAATTATGTGTGATGCTAGTGATTATGCTGTAGGTGCTGTTCTAGGGCAAAGAGTTGATAAGAAATTAAATGTTATTCAATATGCTAGTAAAACTCTAGACAATGACCAGAGAAATTATGCTACTACTGAAAAATAATTTTTAGCAGTTGTATTGGCTTGTGATAAGTTCAGACCTTATATTGTTGATTCTAAAGTAACTATTCACACGGATCATGCTGCTATTAAATATCTTATGGAAAAGAAAGATGCTAAACCTAGACTTATTAGATGGGTTCTCTTGCTACAAGAATTTGACTTGCATATTATTGATAGAAAAGGAGCTGAGAACCCCGTTGCAGACAACTTGTCTAGGTTAGAAAATGTTCTTGATGACCCACTACCTATTGATGATAGCTTTCCTGATGAACAACTAAATGTCATAAATGCTTCCAGTACTACTCCATGGTATGCCGATTATGCTAATTACATTGTTGCTAAATTTATACCACCTAGTTTCACATACCAGCAAAAGAAAAAGTTTTTCTATGATTTAAGACATTACTTTTGGGATGACCCACATCTTTATAAAGAAGGAGTAGATGGTGTTATTAGACGTTGTATACCTGAGCATGAACAGGAACAGATCCTACGCAAGTGTCACTCCGAAGCTTATGGAGGACACCACGCTGGAGATAGAACTGCACATAAGGTATTGCAATCCGGTTTTTATTGGCCTACTCTCTTTAAGGATGCCCGTAAGTTTGTCTTATCTTGTGATGAATGTCAAAGAATTGGTAATATTAGTAGACGTCAAGAAATGCTTATGAATTATTCACTTGTTATTGAACCATTTGATGTTTGGGGCTTTGATTATATGGGACCGTTTCCTGCCTCTAATGGATATACACATATTTTAGTTGTTGTTGATTATGTTACTAAGTGGGTAGAAGCTATTCCAACTAGTAGTGCTGATCATAACACTTCTATTAAGATGCTTAAAGAAGTTATTTTTCCGAGGTTTGGAGTCCCTAGATATTTAATGACTGGTGGTGGTTCACATTTTATTCATGGTGCTTTCCGTAAAATTCTTGCTAAGTATGATGTTAGTCATGGAATTGCATCTCCTTATCACCCACAGTCTAGTGGTCAAGTAGAATTGAGTAACAGAGAGCTCAAATTAATTTTGCAAAATACTGTTAATCGATCTAGAAAGAATTGGTCCAAGAAACTTGATGATGCATTATGGGCATATAGAACTGCATATAAAAATCCTATGGGTATGTCTCCATATAAAATGGTATATGGAAAAGCATGTCACTTACCTCTCGAACTAGAACATAAGGCATATTGGGCTATTAAAGAGCTCAACTATGATTTGAAACTTGCTGGTGAGAAGAGGTTATTTGACATTAGCTCACTTCATGAATGGAGAACCCAAGCCTATGAGAATGCCAAGTTGTTTAAAGAAAAGTTAAAATATGGCATGACAAAAGGATACAAAAGCGTGAGTTTAATGTAGGTGATTATGTATTGCTATACAACTCTCGTTTAAGATTTTTTGCAGGAAAACTTCTCTCTAAATGGGAAGGTCCTTACGTTATCGAGGAGGTCTATCGTTCCGGTGCCATAAAAATCAACAACTTCGAAGGCACAAATCCGAAGGTGGTGAACGGTCAAAGAATCAAACATTATATCTCAGGTAATCCTATAAATGTTGAAACCAACCTTATTGAAAACGTAACCCCGGAGGAATACATAAGGGACACTTTCCGGAACGTTTCAGACTCCGAAAAGGAATAGGTATGTGGTACGGTAAGTAAACCGACTCCAAAACAGTTCTAATGGCAATTTTTCTCCGTTTTGGAATATTTAGAAAAATAGAAAAATAAGAAGAAGTCCGGGAAGGACACGAGGCCTCCACGAGGGTGGAGGGCGCGCCCCCTGCCTCGTGGGCACCTCGTGTGCTCCCCGGACTCCATTTTCTTGCACGTTACGTATTTTGGTCGGTAAAAATTCATTATATAATCTCCCGAAGTTTTTGACTCCTGTATCACGCAAATATCCTCCATTTTCGTTTCGAGCTATTTTTCTGACAGATCTAGATCATCATGACGTCTCTAAGTGCCCCATGGACAAGTACTTCAACAAGGTCATCAACCCTTACCTCTCGGAGGTGCTGCAACACCCTCAAACCATTGAGATGCGTGATGGTTGTTGCACATCCGTGATGTTGAGGGATCGAAGGGGATCGGAAGTGTGGAGACGAGGCTCGAAGCAATGGAGCAACAAGTTTTCAAGTGCCAGGGGATGGTGGAACATGGATTCAATTCCAACCACATGATGATCGCGGAGTTCACCAACAACCACAAGCTGGATGCCAAGAACATTGGGGAGACCATCTTCAACCTTCACGAGAAGATCGAGCACCTCCAAGCCCAAATCTATGACCTGCAAAACCAAAACTGTGAGTATGAATATAGATTCAAGAGGATGAGTTTGGCCGCAGATTTGAGGATCCCGGAGACTCGATCATCCTTCTATGATGGTGAGCCTATGCCTTGGAAGATGGACGACAAGCCCACATCATCAACAACTCCACCACCTTCCTCGCCAACAAAGGAGATATAATCACATGGGTATGGGCACTCCCCTTGGCAACTGCCAAGCTTGGGGGAGGTGCCTCGGTATCGTATCACCATCACACTCTTATCTTTACCTTTTTCTTAGTTTGATCCTTTTTAGTAATATTTTGATCTAGTAGAATAAAGCTTTAGTATGATCTGGTCTTGAGTTTTGCTTTATGATCCCTTTTATGTAATCGAGTCCGTGAGCTATATAATAAAGATTAGTGTTGAGTTAAGGGCTTGATTATTTTGCTATGATCTTGAGGGAATAAAAGAAAAGAGAAAGAATAAAAAGAAACAAAGAGATCATATTGATCTTATGAAGAGTAATGACTTCACATAGAAAGAGTAAAAGTTGTTGAGACTTGAGAAACATAGCTTTGGTCATCGTTGCAATTAATAGGAAGTAATAAAGAAAGAGAGGTTTCACATATAAATATACTATCTTGGACATCTTTTATGATTGTGAGCACTCATTAAAATATGACATGCTAAAGAGTTGATGTTGGATAAGGAAGACAATGTAATGGGTTATGTTTTCTTATATCTGAAATAAAGTATATTGTCATGGATCATCCAACATGTTGAGCTTGCCTTTCCCCCTCATGCTAGCCAAATTCTTTGCACCAAGTAGAGATACTACTTGTGCTTCCGAAAACCCTTAAACCCAGTTTTGCCATGAGAGTCCACCATATCTACCTATGGATTGAGTAAGATCCTTCAAGTAAGTTGTCATTGGTGCAAGCAATAAAAAATGCTCTCTAAATATGTATGATTGATTGGTGTGGAGGAAATAAGCTTTATACGATCTTGTGATGTGGAAGAAATAAAAGCGACGGACTGCATAATAAAGGTCTATATCACAAGTGGCAATATAAAGTGACATTCTTTCGCATTAAGATTTTGTGCATCCAACGCTGAAAGCGCATGGAAACCTCTGCTTCCCTCTGCGAAGGGCCTATCTTTTACTTTTATCTTCTACCTTATGCAAGAGTCATGGTGATCTTCACCTTTCCTTTTTACATTTTATCCTTTGGCAAGCACAGTGTGTTGGAAAGATCCTGACATATATATCTAATTGGATGTAAGTTAGCATGAACTATTATTGTTGACATTACCCTTGAGGTAAAAGGTTGGGAGGCGAAACTATAAGCCCCTATCTTTCTCTGTGTCCGATTAAAACTCCGTAACCACAATTATTTCGTGAGTGTTAGCAATTGTGAAAGACTAAATGATAGTTGAGTATGTGGACTTGCTGAAGAGCTCTGACATAGACTCTTTCTTATGTTATGAAAATTTCAGTTGCTTCAATGACGGAGATTATAGTTTGTTGGTTCTTAATGAAGTTTTTGATTCATACTTTGCATTGTGAATAGATTGTTACTTGAGCATAAGAAACCATATGACATTATCCATATATGTTGCTGTTATGAGAATAATCATGATGCCATCATGTCCGTATTTTATTTTATCGACACCTCTACCTCTAAACATGTGGACATATTTATCGTTATCGGCTTCCGCTTGAGGACAAGCGAGGTCTAAGCTTGGGGGAGTTGATACGTCCATTTTGCATCATGCTTTTATATCGATATTTATTGCATTATGGGCTGTTATTACACATTATGTCACCATACTTATGCCTATTCTCTCTTATTTTACAAGGATTACATAAGGAGGGAGAATGCCGGCAGCTGGAATTCTGGGCTGGAAAAGGAGCAAATATTACAGACCTATTCTGCACAACTCCAAAAGTCCTGAAACTCCACGGAAGTTATTTTTGGAAATAATAAAAAATATTGAGCAGAAGAAATACCAGAGGGGGACCACACCCTGGCCACGAGGGTGGGGGCGCGCCCTACCCCCCGGGCGCGCCCCCTGCCTCGTGGGCCCCCTGTTGGCCCTCCTGTGCCCATCTTCTGCTATATGAAGTCTTTCGTCCGAAGAAATCATAAGCAAGCTTTCGGGACGAGACTCCGCCGCCATGAGGCGGAACCTTGGCGGAACCAATCTAGGGCTCTGGCGGAGCTGTTCTGCCGGGGACACTTCCCTCCGGGAGGGGGAAATCATCGCCATCGTCATCACCAACGCTCCTCTCATCGGGAGGGGGGCAATCTCCATCAACGTCTTCACCAGCACCATCTCCTCTCAAACCCTAGTTCATCTCTTGTATCCAATTCTTGTCTCTAAGCCTGGGATTGGTACTAGTAGGTTGCTAGTAGTGTCGATTACTCCTTGTAGTTGATGCTAGTTGGTTTATTTGGTGGAAGACCATATGTTCAGATCCTATATGCATATTAATACTCCTCTGATTATGAACATGAATATGCTTTGTGAGTAGTTACGTTTGTTCCTGAGGACATGGGAGAAGTCTTGCTATTAGTAGTCATGTGAATTTGGTATTTGTTTGATATTTTGATGAGATGTATGTTGGCTCTCCTCTAGTGGTGTTATGTGAACGTCGACTACATGACACTTCACCATTATTTGGGCCTAGAGGAAGGCATTGGGAAGTAATAAGTAGATGATGGGTTGCTAGAGTGAGAGAAGCTTAAACCCTAGTTTATGCGTTGCTTCGTAAGGGGCTGATTTGGATCCATATGTTTCATGCTATGGTTAGGTTTACCTTAATACTTCTTTTGTAGTTGCGGATGCTTGCAATAGGAGTTAATCATAAGTGGGATGCTTGTCCAAGTAAGGACAGCACCCAAGCACCGGTCCACCCACATATCAAATTATCAAAGTACCGAACGCGAATCATATGAACGTGATGAAAACTAGCTTGACGGTAATTCCCATGTGTCCTCGGGAGCGCTTTTCTTTATATAAGAGTTTGTCCAGGCTTGTCCTTTTCTACAAAAAGGATTGGGCCACCTTGCTGCACTTTATTTACTTTTGTTGCTCGTTGCTCGTTACAAAATATCTTATCACAAAACTATCTGTTACCTATAATTTCAGTGCTTGCAGAGAATCCTTGCTGAAAACCGCTTATCATTTCCTTCTGTTACTTGTTGGGTTCGACACTCTTACTTATCGAAAGGACTACGATAGATCCCCTATACTTGTGGGTCATCATGTATCTATCACGAACTCTGAAGTAGAGAGCGGCATGAATCATCAGCGCCGAAGAGCCACTCTTCATGACCCCAGCTTTACTAAAGAGGCGTTCAATGCCTTCAGCTCGGCTGATGCGTACATCCGAGCTGCTTGGGATGGGCGTACGAGAGCCATTGACCAGCATTTAAAAGATATGTGTGTAAGTACGTATTGTACATATCTGGTAATCATATACCCGTAGCCCCCGAGACTTAAAGCAGTTGAAACAACTGATTTAAGGATCATTGTATAATTAGGCACTCACGAAGAAGAACAACATGCTGTCTCATGAGCTGGAAAAGTGTCGGACCCAGCTAGCTGTTGTTACCGCCGAACTGGAGAAGTCCTAGGAGGCACCGCCTGGTAATGTTCCCCTCCATTAGAAAAATATAATCATATACCAGTAATGTTAATACTGTTGTATTTCCCATGGCAGGATCATTAGATCAACTAAAAGAGGAACTGAAGGTCGCGCAAGCGGGTAAACAACATGCCGAAAGGCAACTGGACGCTGGCGGACATGTGTTGACGCGGACCAGGGATGATAAGAACAAGCTTCAGGATTCCAACACCCTGCTGGGCGAAGAGCTAAAAGACGTGCGAGCCCAGCTAGCAGACGCCGTAAAAGAGAACAAAAGGCTACGGGGCGGCATATTCAGTATGCATTTGAAATTACCTTCATGTAATGCGGCAATGAAATGAGCAAACAGATTTATGTCTGCGGGTATACTGACTGGCCGTCCCGAAGAGGAAATGTCCGGATCTCAAGGCGATCTGCTACAAGAGCTGTCCCAAGTGCACGATCGAGCTCGGAAAGCGATGCAGAGTGTTGCCAAAGCTTTATAGCCATCCGCATCCCCTCCAGTAAGTATGGAGGAGCTTGTGAAGCTATTCAAGGGAGCTTGGCGCCGCTTTGGATTATGGAAGATATCAGCTTGCCGGGAAGGCGCACGCGAGGCCTGGGCCATGGTGAAAATGCGGTACACCAGACTTGATCCGAATCATATGGCCCGGGTCGGGCCTCGGGGGTCAGATGGGAAAGAAATTCCAGTAAGCTTGGTATATGACCAAGTAAAGATAGCCGCCAAGTTTTCACAACAGGATTGTAGGTTAGACAGCCTGTTAGACGGTATAGAGGAAGAAGTAGCTTCCGACTCCAAGTGACTATGTACTTCAATTGACAGATTTGTCCCTAGCCGAATTGTAAAACGATTTTCATGGCAGACCTTTTCGCTTCCGCCTCCGGACCCAAAGGTGCGAAGTGTTTCTGAATACCGAACTGGTAATAAATACCGGGGCATGCGTGGAAACCAGGTGTAGGGGTCATAGTTGCTTGAACAGACAAGTTGTATCCGGCTAGCTATGTTATATTACTTGTTGATTGTAAGAAACATCTTCCAGGGAGAATAGTTCCGTTAAGGGTTCCTTTCCCTGGGTGAACATGCATTAGTATGCATGCCGGAACTGTGATTCAAAAAAATCGTAGTATATATAGTATCTGGGGGTTCACATTGCAACGAGGGTAAAACGTCTTTAGTCCGCCGACCGATTATTCCCTTAAGAACGCTAGCTTTCAGCTTCACCCAGTTTGAGGTACACGTCCAGATGACCCGGCTGTAACAATCGCAGAGGTGCTCCCTTTATGCCCTAGCCGAACAAACAGGAACGTAGGGCATAAGCACAGGAGCCAGGCAACCCAGCTTGGCAAAAACTTAAGTCATAAAGGTGCATATAATGGCGAAGAAAAGGTACATATGAGAGAAGGACACATATGTTTGTGAGCTTGATGCTCAAAAAATGATAACAAGCTTCTGTAAAAGAAGCCCCCAGGTATTATGGGCGTGTACATTTAAAGATGTGTACCTCATAAGTGTGCGGTCTAGCCGCATAAGAGCTATAAAGCTGAAAAAATTTAAAGAGAGGAAAATGTAAAAAGAAGAACAAGAAAACGAACAATGAGTCTGGCTCTGGCGTAGAATCTTCGGAGTATGGCGGCATTCCACGGGTTCGGCTCTAAGCGATTATCTGATGCATCAAGCAGGTGGTACGCACCTCCATTGAGAACTTCATCTATAATGAAGGGACCCTCCCATTTGGGCTTGAGTTTGTCCTTTTTCTTTTCTGGCAAGCACGGAACAAGTTCACCAACATTATAAGTCTTGGCCCACACTTCTCTGCTTTGATATCTGCGAGCTTGTTGTTGATAGAATGCGGAACGGGCTTTTGCAACGTCACGCTCCTCCTCCAGGGCATCTAGACTGTCCTGCCGATCAAGCTCGGCTTCTCTCTCTTCGTACATGCGCACTCGAGGTGAGTCATGAATGATGTCGCAGGGAAAAACAGCCTCTGCGCCGAACACCATGAAGAATGGTGTGTAACTGGTAGTCAGATTGGGCGTGGTCCGCAGCCCCCAGAGTACGGAGTCGAGCTCCTCGACCCAGTGTTTGTCTGATTCTTTCAAAGACCGCACTAGTCTGGGCTTAATGCCGCTCCTGATAAGACCATTAGCTCGTTCGACTTGACCGTTTGTTTGTGGGTGATAGACGGAGGCATAATCGAGCTTGATGCCAAGGTTAGCACACCAGGTTTTCACTTCGTCGGCTGTAAAATTGGAGCCGTTATCGGTGATGATGCTGTGTGGGACACCATAACGGTGTAGGATACCAGATATAAAGTCTATCACTGGTCCGGCTTCGGCCATTTTAACTGGTTTGGCCTCTATCCACTTAGTGAATTTATCTACCATGACCAGCAGGTATTTTTTCTTATGGCTTCCCCCTTTAAGGGGTCCGACCATGTCAAGCCCCCAGACTGCAAAAGGCCAAGTAATGGGGATTGTTTGTAGAGCGGTAGGCGGCATATGGCTTTGATTGGCAAAAAGTTGGCATCCTACACAATGTTGGACAAGGTCCTGTGCCTCTGCTCGGGCCGTCGGCCAATAGAAACTAGTACGGAAGGCCTTAATTAGAAGAGCCCGAGCTGCGGCATGGTGACTGCCGAGGCCAACATGTATTTCGGCCAGGAGCTGGCATCCCTCTTCTTCGGAGATACATCTTTTAAGGACTCCGGTAGCGCTCTTCTTGTAGAGCTCTCCTTCATGAACCTTGTAGGCTTTCGAACGCCGAACGATGCATCGGGCCTCATTCTGGTCCTCAGGGAGCTCTCGCCTATTGAGGTAGGCCAAGAAGGGTTCGGTCCATGGGGCAATTGCTGCCATTATTAGATGGGCTGATGGTGTTATTTCGGTGGCCGAGCCCCCGATGACATCGGTGTTGTGTTCGGAATCTGGGGCTATAATTGGATGTGGACTAGTGTTGTCGCTCTCATCTTGCCACGCCATAGATGGCTTGAAGAGCCTTTCCACAAAGATGTTAGGGAGGACGGGGTCACACTTGGTGCCCATGCGAGCAAGGACATCCGCCGCTTGATTACTTTCTCGAGCCACATGATGAAACTCGAGTCCCTCAAACCGAGCTGATATTTTGAGTACGGCGTTACGATAGGCCGACATCTTCGGATCTTTTGTGTCGAAGTCTCCGTTTATTTGGGATATTGAGAGGTTTGAATCCCCACGCACCTCCAGGCGTTGTATGCCCATGGAGACAGCCATCCAAAGACCGTGCAATAAGGCCTCGTATTCGGCTGTGTTGTTGGAGTTTGTGTATAATATTTGGAGTACGTATCGGACTGTGTCTCCTGTGGGGGACGTTAAGACGACACCCGCTCCTAAACCGGCCAGCATTTTAGAGCCATTGAAGTGCATGACCCAGTTGGAATATGTACCGTACTCTTTAGGGAGTTCGCCCTCTGTCCATTCGGCGACGAAGTCAGCCAATACTTGGGATTTGATGGCTCGGCGCGGTTTGTATGTTATGTCGAATAGCAAAAGCTCAATGGCCCACTTAGCAATCCAGCCTATAGCGTCGCGGTTGTTTATTATGTCATTGAGTGGTACTTTGGAAGCCACCATGATCGAGCACTCTTGAAAGTAGTGTCGTAGCTTCCGGGATACCATGAAGACCGCGTATGCTATCTTTTGGTAATGAGGGTACCGGGATTTGCATGGTGTGAGGACAGTGGATACATAGTATACCGGTTTCTGAAGTGGGAATTTATGTCCGTCCTCCTCTCGTTCAACGACGAGCACCGCACTCACCACGTGGTGTGTTGCAGAGATGTATAATAACATGGGTTCACCGACGTTTGGCGCAGCCAGAATTGGGTTGCTTGCTAAAAGAGCTTTTATTTCTTCCATTCTGGTCATTGCCGCGTCCGTCCACTCGAAGTGGTCGGTGTGTCGGAGCAGGCGATATAGTGGCAATGCCTTTTCTCCTAACCTGGAGATAAAGCGGCTTAAAGCTGCCACGCACCCGACTAGTTTTTTGACCTGCTTGAGGTCTGTTGGTGTAGCCAATTGTGACAAAGCTCGGATTTTGGCTGGGTTTGCCTCAATTCCTCTATTGGAAACGATGAAGCCCAGCAGTTTTCCAGCGGGGACGCCGAAAACACATTTTTCCGGATTGAGCTTGATGTCATATGTACGGAGGTTGTCAAATGTGAGACGCAGGTCGTCTATTAGTGACTCAACGTGCTTAGTTTTGATGACGATGTCATCCACATATCCTTTGACCGTTTTGCCAATTTGTTTCTCCAGGCATGTTTGAATCATGCGTTGGTAGGTGGTGCCCGCATTTTTCAGCCCGAAGGGCATAGTATTGAAGCAGAAAGGCCCATATGGGGTAATGAATGCCGTTGCGGCTTGATCGGATTCCTTCATTTTGATTTGATGGTATCCGGAGTATGCGTCGAGGAAGCACAGTGAGTCGTGTCCTGCAGTGGCATCAATGATCTGATCGACGCGGGGGAGGGGAAGGGATCCTTAGGGCAGGCCTTGTTGAGGTCTTTGAAATCAACACACAGGCGCTAGGATTTGTCCTTCTTTGGTACCATCACCAGGTTTTCTAGCCAGTCTGGGTGTTTTATTTCTCTAATGAACCCGGCCTCAATTAACTTGGCTAGCTCCTCCCCCATAGCTTGTCGTTTGGGTTCGGAAAAGCGCCGCAGTGTTTGCTTGACCTGTTTATATCCCTTCAATATATTGAGACTGTGTTCGGTCAACCTGCATGGGATTCCTGGCATATCTGAGGGGTGCCAGGCGAATATGTCCCAGTTCTCGTGCAGGAACGCGCGTAATGCGGCGTCGATTGTCGGGTCCAGCTGTGCCCCGATGGAGGCTGTCTTCTTAGGGTCCGTTGGGTGAACCTAAAATTTGACAATTTCGTCTGCTGGTTTGAAGGAGGTGGATTTGGGCCACTTATCAAGAATTATGTCGTCCCTATCCACCGTGGAGCATAGTGCGGTTAACTCTTCGGCTGCGAGGGCCTCAGATAGTGCCTCGAGGGCCAGGGATGCGGTTTTGTTTTCGGCGCGGAGTGCTATGTCCGGATCACTGGTGAGAGTGATAATACCGTTGGGCCCGGGCATCTTGAGCTTCATATACCCGTAATGAGGTATGGCTTGAAAACGCGTGAATGCGTCTCGCCCCAATAGAGCGTGATATCCACTGTTGAAAGAGACCACTTGGAAGGTTATCTCTTCGGACCAATAGTTTTCCCGCGTGCCGAATACCATGTCGAGCTTAATTTTTCCTACACATCTTCCTTCCCGACTGGGAATGATTCCTCGAAAGGTCATATTACTTTGCTCGATGCGACTTCTATCTATTTGCATTTTATTGAGCGTGTCCTCGTAGATGAGGTTCAGCCCGCTGCCGCCGTCCATGAGCACTTTAGTGAGCCAAAAGCCATCCACAATTGGGTTGAGAACCAAGGCGGCTAGTGCCCGGACTGAACAAAATTTTGGTTCGTCATCAGCAGTAAAAGTTATGGCCGTGTCGTTCCAAGGATTTATTGCTGCGACTTGGCAGACTTCGGCGAGGTCACGTAGTGCCCTCTTACGCCGATTGTTTAAAGTGAAAGTCTCAAAGACCGTCAATACCCTGAGGTCGTCATTTTCCGGAGAGTACTGCTCCGATGTGTTTTTGGTGAGGATATCCTCGAAGCTCTTGGCCACTTGCCGGAGTATCCAACAAGCTCTAAGGCTGTGGGTTGGTTCGGTATCCGGTGTCGTGTGTATTTCGCATGGCTTGTCGATCCATCCCTCAAGAACGGTTCCACGTCCCGTAATGGGTTTTATTTTCTTGCCCATTGGGTTGGGTGCGCCATGAGGGTGCATCCTTTTTGCCTGCCTGGGAGGTGGTGTGAAAGCCGGTAGTTCCCAGCGAGCTGTCTGAGTTTTCCAAGCGCTTTCCATTGCGCAGTATTTCTGTACTATGGTTGCCAAGTCAGTGAAGTGTGATACGCAACGGTGGTTGAGAGCATTGAGGATCCCTTTGTCCATGCAATTATTGCAGAATACTAAAATTGCGTCCTCGTCGCGGCAACCTTTAATCCTGTCCTTGACAAGGAGGAATCTGGCCCAAAAGTGATGGACCATTTCCTGAGGCTGCTGCCGTACGTACATGAGGTCACATATATCCGGGTGACCGGAATTGCTTGGCGAATATTGTTTATGGTGGGTGGGTGGCGTTAAATCCGAACCCTGACCCACCATGGAGTCCGGAGTTTGAAAAACTTCCGAGCTCATTAGTTCGGGCTCCGGGATGTCCAATGATTCTCTAGGCTTAATGCCCGATTCTAAGATCGGAGGACTGGGGGTGTCACCCCGCGGACGGGTATCCGGCTCTTCGAGCTCAGAGATCCCAACATAGCTTATTTTTAGCATAGGGGAAGAGTTGTTGTTGTTTTGCTCCTCTACGACCGCTATCTGATGGGTGATCGGCGGAGATTTGATTTCTCTCTGATCGGGTTTAAGCCCAATCCGATCATAGCCTGTAGCGACCCCCAGGGCAGCGATGCGATCCAGGAGTTCGTTTAAAGATGACAAATCTGCCGGATCCATCTGTTTGGAGTGTTCGGGGCCAACACAGAGACGGTTTTCGATGACTTGAGAGGTCATCATCGGCTTAACAGCCGAACGGGCGGCCATGGTAAAGCTGCCAGCCGAAGGGTTTGGCCAGAGACCAGGGCTCCTCCGGAAGTGATACTGTCCTTGATAACAAGGCGAGCCATCAATCCCGTCGTCGACGTCACAGAGGAACTCTCAATGAAAGCACCAATGTCGGTGTCAAAACCGGCGGATCTCGGGTAGGGGGTCCCGAACTATGCGTCTTAGGATCCATGGTAACAGGAGATAGGGACACAATGCTTACCCAGGTCCGGGCCCTCTCGGTGGAGGTAATACCCTACTTCCTGCTTGATTATCTTGGATGAATATGGGATTACAAGAGTTGATCTACCTCGAGATCGTAATGGCTAAACCCTAGAAGTCTAGCCTGTATGATTATGATTCTGATTGCCTCTACAGACTAAACCCTCCGGTTTATATAGACACCGGAGGGGCCTAGGGTTGTAGAGAGTCAGTTTACAGAGAAAGGAATCTTTACATACGAACGCTAAGCTTGCCATCCACGCAAAACAGAGTCCCATCCGGACACGGGAGGGAGTCTTCTGTCTTGTATCTTCACGACCCATTAGTCTGGCCCATGTCACATAGCCCGAACGCCCGAGTACCCCTTAATCCAGGACTCCCTCATCTGGCATACCGTAAAACGGAGGAAATGGACTTCTCTTGGACATCCTACGGTCGAAACGGGGTCCTGTTGGTCGGGAGGGGTGTGGCGTACCGCAAAATGGAGGAAACTGACTTGTGTTGGAGCGCTACGGTTGAAACAGGGGTCCTGTTTATCGGGAGGGGTGTGGCGTACCACAAAACAGGACTCCATGGGATACTGTTCATCTCCACCATCGACTGCCTCCATGGGCTACTGTTCATCCACCGTCGACCTCCTCCAGCCTCCACCTGCGACTGTTCATCCACGGCGTCTCCCCTCCTACCTCCACCAGCCACTTTTCATCCACGGGCTCCTATTCATCCAGCCTCCACCGCTCCTCCACCAGCTACTGTTCAACTAGCCCTCTCCACGGGGTCCTGTTCAACCGCCCCTCCACGGGCTACTGTTCATCCAGCCCTCCACCGGCTACTGTTCAACCAGCCCTCCCCGGGGTCCTGTTCATCCAATCCTCCACGGGGTCCTGTTCATCCATCCCCAACCGGCTCGATCGGGGTCCTGTTCATCCAGCGGCAACGGCCTCCACTACCATGGGGTCCTGTTCATCCACCCCCACCCACCAAGAACTGTTCATCCAACCCCCACAACAACGCTCACTGTTCATCAAGAGGCAACATCGATCAGCTTCAGTTAGCAGCAGTAACAAAGGAATCACTCGGGTTCAGTTAACAGCAAGGGATCGATCGAGGTTCAGTAACGTAGCTAGTGCAATCGCTCGGGTTCAGTTAGAGCCCAACGCCTCGCTCGGGTTCAGTTAGAACGCAACGCCTCACACATACGTGCGTACGTGTATGAGAGAAACACGCAAACCTCCGTGCATCCCTCGGCCCCGACCACCCATCGTAACCGGGAACTCCCCAATATTTTCCTCGCCCTCGCTTCTACCATGGTTTTTTCCGTCATGGACGGCCCAAAGAATGTCATGCAGTTGCGTCTCCGGCCCGCCTAGGACGAAAAGCCCATTTTCTGTCATGATTTTTTGTCATGGAAGTAGGCGCCCAGCACATCAATGATGATACCAGATTTTGTCACAATTATCGTCATAGAAGTGTCATAAGCATGACAGGAAAAAAATTCGTTCGGCCCAAAATGTCACGGATGTGTCTTTTTTGTAGTGGTTGTACCTTCTCTCAAATTGGAAAATGGTTCATCACAGAAATCAGTTCCAGTGATGCCTACACCAATTATTGAGGTAGTTAATGATGATGATCATGAAACTTCAGATCAAGTTACTACCAAACCTCGTAGGTCAACCTCATAGAAGTAGGATCCCACCACATCTATAATGATACCAGGTTTTGTCACAATTATCGTCATAGAAGTGTCATAAGCATGACAGAAAAAAAAATTCATTCGGCCAAAATGTCACGGATGTGTCTTTTTTTGTAGTACATGCGACGACTATATGGTGAGTGTGGGCATTAAGGAGGAATTTGAGCAATATGTTCACAATGCCGATCTCGGTCCCAACATTTCAGATAAGTGCAACCAACACCACACTCTCACTGAACCATTTGTCAAAGGATTTAAATTCCATCCCCGTGAGTCTAGGGTGTTGATAACCCACAAGTATAGAAGATCGCAACAGTTTTCGAGGGTAGAATATTCAACCCAAATTTATAGATTCGACACAAGGGGAGCCAAAGAATATTTGCAAGTATTAGCAGCTGAGTTGTCAATTCAACCACACCTGGAGATTAATTATCTGCAGCAAAGTGATCAGTAGCAAAGTAGTATGATAGTTTTGATAATAGTAGTAGTAGCAATAGTAACGGTAACAGTGATAGCAGTGATTTTGCAGCAAGTGTAACAGTAACTATAGTAGTAGTAACTTAGCAAGAACAATATAAGATAAATTCATAGGCATTGGATCTGTAATTTGTTAGATGATATTCATCATGTGACAGTCATAACCTATGGCGATAAGGCACTAGCTCCAGTTCATAAATATAATGTAGGCATGTATTCCGTAAATAGTCATACGTGCTTATGGAAAGAACTTGCATGACATCTTTTGTCCTACCCTCCCGTGGCAGCGGGGTCCAATTGGAAACTAAGGGATATTAAGGCCTCCTTTTAATAGAGAATCATAACAAAGCATTAACACACGTGTAATACATGAACTCCTCAAACTACGGTCATCACCGGGAGTGGTCCCGACTATTGTCACTCCGGGGTTGCCGGATCATAACACGTAGTAGGTGACTATAACTTGGAAGATCGGATCTAGAACATAGATATAATTAATGGTGATAACATAAACGGTTCAGATCTAAAATCATGGCACCCCGGCCCAAAGTGACAAGCATTAAGCATGGCAAATTCATCGCAACATCAATCTCAGAACATAGTGGATACTAGGGATCAGGCCCTAACAAAACTAACTAGACTACAGATGAATCTCATCCAACTCCTCACCGACCAGCGAGCCTATGAAGGAATTACTCACTCTCGGTGGGGAGCATCATGGAATTGACAATGGAGAAGGGTTGGTGATGACGAAGAACAATGATCCGCCTCTCCGGAGCCCCAAAAGGACTCCAGATCTGGCCTTCTGATGAAGAACAGGAGGTGCCGGCGGCTTTGTCTTGTGGATGGTGATAATTCTTTCTCCCTGAATTTTTCTGGAAAAATAGGATTTTATAGCATCGGTTTCAGGGTCTGCGGGGCCACCAGGTGGGGACAACCCACCTGGGCGCGCCTGGTGGGGCAGGGGCTCCCTGGTGGGTTGTGCCCACCCAGGTCCCCCCTCAGGTGGCTCTTGGCTCCAGAAATTCTCTTTTATTGGGTAAAAATTCCTCGCAAAGTTTTGTTCCATTCCTAGAACTTTTATTTCTGCACAAAAACAACACCATGGTAGTTCTGCTGAAAATAGCGTCAGTCCGGGGTTAGTTTCATTCAAATCATGCAAATTAGAGTCCAAAACAAGAGGAAAAGCGTTCGGAGAAGTAGATACGTTGGAGATGTATCATCTCCCCCAAGCTTAAACCTTTGCTTGTCCTCAAACAGTTCAGTTGATAAACTGAAAGTGAAAAAGAAAAACTTTTACGAACTCTTTTGCTCTTGTTTGCATAAATAGGCTTAAACAACACCCAGGTTTTCAGCCAACATTATAACTAACCATGCAGACAATAACTCTTAAAAATTATATTAACTCATATCAATGACATAATCACCTAGAGGGCAATAATAAGATATCTCAAACGGCAACACGTTATCAAAACAACCATGATATAATATGACAATAGTGGTATCTCGCTAGCCCTTTCTGAGACCGCAGAACATTAATGCAGAGCACCTGCAAAGTTCAAGCAGTGACTAAACATTGTAATTCATGGCAGAAAAGATCGAGTCATGATGCACCCAACATTAGCTACACACAATGCATCAGCATGATAGCAGTGCTCTCAGGTTATGGCGCTTATTTTAGAAGGTGGTGACACAACATAAAAGTAAATAGATAGTCCCATCGCAGAGGGAAGCCGTGATTTGCAGAGGTGCCAGAGCTCAGGTTTTTAAAACAGAGGTAAATGATATTTTGAGATATGCACCCTTCTTATTCACTTCACGACCATCAGTTATCAATATCTTCCATGCTAAACACATTAGTAGCGGTTCCCAAGCGATAAAGTAAATGTTATTACTCCATTGGGAGATTTTGTTTGATTATTTGTATGTTCTTTTTGCAATTTGGGACTGAGCATCCCTATTACCGCCCCTTTTCTCGTGCAATGGCGAGTGAATAAACACTCGACCTGAGAAGAACCCGCTTAGCATGGAAGATACCAACCACCTCCTATCGTTCCATGAACGATCCAGGTGAAGGGAATATGCCCTAGAGGCAATAATAAAGTTGTTATTTATATTTCATTATATCATGATAAATGTTTATTATTCATGATGGAATTGTATTAACCTGAAACTTGATACATGTGTGGATACATAGACAAAACACAGTGTCGCTAGTAAGCCTCTACTAGACTAGCTCGTTAATCAAAGATGGTTAAGTTTCCTAGCCATAGACATGTGTTGTCATTTGATGAACGGGATCACATCATAGGGAGAATGATGCGATGGACAAGACCCATCTGTCAGCTTAGCATGTTGATCGTTCAGTTTTATTGCTATTGCTTTCTTCATGTCAAATACATATTCCTTCGACTATGAAATTATGCAACTCCCGGATATCGGAGGAATACCTTGTGTGCTATCAAACATCACAACGTAACTGGGTGATTATAAAGATGCTCTACAGGTATCTCTGAAGGTGTTTGTTGGGTTGGCATAGATCGAGATTAGGATTTGTCACTCCAAGTATCGGAGAGGTATCTCTGGGCCCTCTCGGTAATGCACATCATAATAAGCCTTGCAAGCAATGTGACTAATGAGTTAGTTGCGGGATGATGCATAACGGAAGACTTGCCGGTAACGAGATTGAACTAGGTATGAAGATACCGACGATGGAATCTCGGGCAAGTAACATACCGATGACAAAGGGAATAATGTATGTTGTCATTATAGTATGACCGATAAAGAACTTCGTAGAATATGTGGGAACCAATATGAGCATCCAGGTTCCGCTATTGGTTATTGACCGGAGAGGTGTCTCGGTCATGTCTACATAGTTGTCGAACCAGTAGGGTCCGCACGCTTAACGTTCGATGACGATTTTGTATTATATGAGTTATGTGATTTGGTGACCGATGTTTTTTCGGAGTATCGGATGAGATCACGGACATGACGAGGAGTCTTGAAATGGTCGAGACGTAAAGATTGATATATTGGACGATAGTATTTGGACACCGGAATGGTTTCGGGATGTTTCGGATATTTATCGGAGTACCAAGGGGTTACCGGAACCCCCCGGGGAAGTAATGGGCCAACATGTGCCATAGGGGAGAGAGAGGGGAGCCTACAAGGGGTGCCCCCCATGGGCTGTCCGAATTGGACAAGGGAAAGGGGCGCAACCCCCCTTTCCTTTCCCCCTCTCCCTCTCCTTCCCTCTTTCCCCCTCCATGAGAAGGAAAGGGGGGGGCGAATCCTACTAGGACTGGAGTCCTAGTAGGACTCCCCCCTCTTGGCGCGCCCCCTCATGGGCGGCCTGCTCCTCGCCCTCCTTTATATATGTGGGGGGCACCCCTTCGAAACACACCAATTGTTCCAAGCCGTGTGCGGCGTCTCTCTCCACAATTTACTCCTCCGGTCATATTCACGTAGTGCTTAGACGAAGCCCTGCGCAGATCACATCACCATCACCGTCACCATGCCGTCGTGCTGATGAAACTCTCCCTCGACCCTCTGCTGGATCAAGAGTTCGAGGGACGTCATCGAGCTGAACGTGTGTTAAACTCGGAGGTGCCGTACGTTTGGTAATTGATCGGTTGGATTGCGAAGACGTTCGACTACATCAACCGCGTTAACCTAACGCTTCCGCTTTCGGTCTATGAGGGTACATGGACACACTCTCCCCCTCTCGTTGCTATGCATCTCCTACATAGATCTTGCGTGAGCGTAGGATTTTTTTTTGAAATTGCATGCTACGTTCCCCAACACTAGGCACACAAAAAGGATATTTATTTGAAGTTTTTAGAGATGGTACATGCAAATTTACTCAGAACGGCAGGGTAATATCACATATAGGTAGGTATGTGGACTCGTCTAGAATAACTTGGGTTTAAGATTTTGGATGTGCAAGCAGAATTCCCACTTAGTACAGGCAAAGGCTAGCAATTAGGTTGAGAAGCGGCCAGCTAGAGAGCAACAACGGTCATGAAAATGCATTATGCATAAGTAACATTGGACACTAGCATGGGTAGGATATGAACACCGTGAACATAAATATCATAGAGGCTATGTTGGTTTTGATTCAACTACATGCATGAACATGTGCCAAGTCAAGCCACTCGAACATTCAGAGGAGGATACCATATCATCATACTACATCACGATCATTTTAACGCAATGTTGATATCCAAGATAAATCATTATCCACCCCTAGCTACTTATGCGTGGCATGAGAAACTATAATCTATAATTGTCATTGCAAACATGTTTAATCATAATGGGCTGAATCATGGATACTAGGTTAAACATATTTACAAAAACAGAACAAGTCGAGCTCATACCCATCTCTCTCTGCCACGGGCCAGTTCATCAAATATCATCATTATTGCCTTTCACTTGCACGACCCAACGATATGAAAATAATAATAGGGCAAGAGTGTCGTGGACTAAGCTGGAATCTGCAAACATTTTATTCAACAGGAGAAGACAAGGTAATATGGGCTCTTTGTTAGATCTACAATTATGCATATGAGAGCCACTCAACATATTCATCGTGGTCTTCTCCTCGGCATGACTCAAATAAAAAGAAAAGAAATTCAGAGAAACACACTGAAATATTTTTGGAGTTTTTGGTTTTCTAGAACAGGCAAATAAAAGGGAAAAGCAAAAACAAGAAAAACTATCTACACGGGAAAGCTCCCAATAAGAAAAGAAGAACAAGGAAATCTTTTTGGGTTTTCTTTTTAGTGCTACAGCCTACAGCTAACTACTCTAGAAAGAAAATTAAAAAGAAGCAGGAAATATTTTTGTATTTTCTCAAGTTTTTCAAACACACAAGAAGAAAGCGAGAACATAAATTTAACATGGATAATACAATGAAAAGGTGAGGATACCGACAACTGGAATGAAATGTGTAAACATGAATGTAATGTTGGTGGGAATACGTACTCCCCCAAGCTTAGGCTCTTGGCCTAACTTGGTGATCAGTCAGTAGTTGAAGAAACCATGGGGTTCATTGTAGAACTGCTGAGGAGCGGGCATCCATGGATCCCACTACTGAGGCTCCTCCTCTACTGCAGCCTGGTTGTTTTGGTAGGTGATGATATCCGCATGCATAATCCTATATCCGCCCCTGGCAACAAGATCAAAGAAAGCAGGAGCAGGCAATGGAATAATATCACGAGTTCTCACACTAAAAACCAAGTTATACAGAATAGGGATGTGAGGGTAATCAGTAGCAATAAACTGGTGGTGCTCCATGGCTGCGCGATCTAGGTAAATCTTGGGCAGAGGATAATCATGCAGGCGTATCTCAACGTTAAAGCGAGCCGCCAAACGAGTAGTGTAAATACCACCATGTATTTTACCCTTGGATTCATTAATGTGAAGGCGACGTGCCACAATAGCCCCCAAGCTATAAGTGTTGTCTCCCTCAAGTGCACGACGTAAGACAGCAAGGTCTGGGGCACTGAGTGCACCCACCTTCTCTCTAGCAAGCAAGCATTTTGCAATGAAAATATTAAATAATGAACAACAGGAAAATGCAAGCCAGCGGTGGTGATACCCGACACCCCTCTCTCATCACCCATTGTCAAGGTACGATAAAAGGCTTCAAACTCTGCAGGCCTAGGCTCTACCAAACCACCATCAGAAGGAAGCAAGCATATTTCATAGAACTCAGTAAACGGTATCTAATGGGGCTCAGCATATAAATTAAACTGCACCTCAGGAGGATTATTCCTAGGAAGGAAAGTAAAAGTTTGCATAAAGGTGTTTGTGAGGATATGACACTATTCACACTCAGCTGTGATGAAGTCGGTGAGGTCGGCATACCAGCATATTGTGCAAACTCTTGAAGGATTCCAGCCCCTTCCATGAACGGGGTATGCGGCCATTCGCACAGCCGTACTTCCGCCAATCTCCAGGTTTGGAGATCACTGTCAGAGAT